>NW_026611593.1:0-2902500 GCF_028502605.1 Trichoderma breve
TCCCTAACCCTAACCCTAACCCTAACCCTAACCCTAACCCTAACCCTAACCCTAACCCTAACCCTAACCCTAACCCTAACCCTAACCCTAATACTAACGCTTTAGATATTAAGCTAATTAAGGTAAGAAATAATATAAGGAAATTACTAAGGATAATAGTAGTAAACCTAGAAGAATAGATCTAGATATCCTATAGCGTAAGAAGGAATTTAAGTACTATAATTACGGTAAGTCGGGCTATATAGTACAAAACTGCTAAGTACCTAAGAAAGAACATAAGAATAAGATTCTAGAACTAAAAAGGGAAGTTTACCTTTTAGATAAAGAAAAACAATCCCTCGACCTATTATAACGAGAAGATAACAGCTACCTTTAACATAAGGAAGAATTAAAAGGAACAGGTAAACTAAGGAGAATAACCCCGCCTAAGAATATACCTAATCCAGTTAAAAACCCTATAACTGAAGCTACAGCTTAGCGAAATTATAAGCTACTGCTATACGAAAAATAAGTTAAGAACATTACTAACTTTATTAAAAGTAAATCCAATAAAATTAATAAACTTATTAAATTCTAATAATAAGTTAATATTTATAACCCTAAATAAAATATTAAAACCTTTATATATTAAAAACTTTAGGACAGACTTATATAATAGTAACCCTATAATAATAAACAATAAATTATTATAAGTTTAAATACAAATAAAATATAAAACCTTAAAGGAGACTACTAACAAATACCTTAAAACTACCTATAGGTTAATCCTACAAACAGTAATTACTACCGAATTTATTAAATAAACTACATTATTTACTAATATATATATTACCTAAAATAAAAGGTAAAATATAATACTTTCTTATACTAAAACTTAGTAATCTTTATTACAGACCCTTATTATAAAGGATAATATAGCAAATAGAAAGTTACTTATAAATTTTAAGAATTATAAATTATAATACTTAAACTTTACCTAACAGCGCCTTATAAATACCGGAATTATAAATAAACGGAAAATTACCTAACTTAATAGTATACTATTTATTAAATTATAAAGCTTATTTAATAATATAAATAGAATAAAGGAACTTACAATTACCTATTTTAATAATATAGATAATATTAAGAATAGGATTATATATAGTATAGAAATAATAAACTAAAAGCCTGGTATAATAAAACTTTAGAAGAAAAATAAATCAAAGGCTAACGATTAGTAAACTAGCTATACTAAATTAAATTTAACTTTAAAACTTACGTAGGAGTACTTAAAAAGCTCCTTTAAAGATATTATAAATTTTAAAAAACCCTTAATAACCTATAAAACAATAGAATTACTTATGATATATATATTAGATAAATAAGATAATACTATGGAGCAGTGGAATAGGATAACTGCGAGAACCTATACTATAAGTTATATATATTACGTAAAATTAAAGACTAGTACTTAAAAAACTAGAATAGTCTTTAGATAAAGGGTACTATAAGACTAATAGAGAATTTATATTTTTTAAAAAGGAATATAAATATAATAGTAATAAAGAGAAAAAACATCTTAAAAAAAAAATTACTTTTATAATAATATAAAATAAAAAACTACTAAAAGTTATAATAAACTCTAAAGCAGATAGGAATTATATATTAGCTGTAACTGTAATACACCTACAGGTACTATAAAGATAAAAGAAGAAACTATACTAACTCTTTTACGGAGAAGGAAAATAGTTTAAATATAATAATAAATAAATTAAGAGATAGACTAATTACCTATATTTTAAAGTATTTGGTTAAACTACTTTAGTAATTTATAATATTATTAATACCCTAAAATAGAATATTGTCCTAAGTATACTATAGCTATACTAATATAAACCTTTAATAATATAAAGCAAAGGCCTAATTTATTAGCGAAATAATAAAGGAACTCTAGATTAAAAGGAGGATAGAGGAAGCTAGAAACCTTAACTCCTTAAGCTTAAAAAGATTCCTACGTAATAACAATAAAAATAATTTAAAGCTGCAGAAGCTTAATCTTTAAAAAAGTTTACTAAAGGGAAACAAGACCTATATAAACTTAACTAATTCCTAGAACTTATAGAAAAAAAACCCTAGGAAAGAGAAAATATATTAAAGGAAACCCCTATGCCTAAATAAAAAGAACTTATAAACCTAATAGCTAATATTCTAAAATAATACTAGAAGTTTAGGGCTTTATTTTAAAAGACCCTAATTAATCTAGATAAAAATATATAAATACTACTATATACTAAATAGGACTATATAATAAAACTAAAGGAAGGGAAGTAACTAAAACACTTTCTATTATATAACCTCAACTAGTTAAAACTAAATACCCTTAATAAATAAATATAAGAATAAAAGGAGAAAGGATATATTAGAATCTCTAATTCCCTAGTATAATACCCTATAATTTTTATTTTAAAGAAAAATAAAAAACTACAATTAGTCGTTAATTATAAATAACTAAATAATATTACAATTAAAAATTAAACTCCTTTACCATTAATATCCAAAGTATAAGATTAATTATAAAAAGCTGTGATATACTCTTAGCTAGACTTTACTAATACCTATAGATTAATATAAATAAAGGAAGGATATAAATAAATAATAGCTTTTAGTACCCCTGGAGAATTTTATAAATTTTTAGTAATACCTTAAGGACTAATAAACGCACCTATATTTTTTTAAAAAAGGATTAATTATATCCTTTAGAAATATTGAAATAAATTTATTATTATTTACTTAGACGATATTTTAATATACTTTAAAACAGAAGAAGAATACAAGGAATATATGCACTTAGTACTTTAAGTACTATAAGATAATTACCTCCTCGTAAACCCTAAAAAATATCAATTTTATACGCAAGAAGTAGAATTCTTAGGATATATTATTACCCCTAGATTTATATAAATAAACCTAAAGAAAGTTACCGTAATTAACGGATAGCTAATACCTATATCTGTTAAAAAAGTATAAAGTTTTATTAAATTAGCTAATTATTACTGACGTTTTATCCGGAATTTCTTAACTCTTGCTTAACCTTTAACTAATATAATAAAGAAAAATTAGAAATTTAAATAGACGGAAAAAGCGGAAGAAGTATTTTAAGTAATTAAGTAAGCTATAACCTCAGAACCTGTTTTAGCTATATATAATCCTAAAAGACTAATAGAAATAAAAACTAACGCATTAAAATACATAATTAAAGGAGTACTAAATTAATAAGACAATAAAGGAAAACTATACTTTATTATATTTTACTTACGAAAACTTAATAAAGCTGAACTTAATTACGCAGTCTATAATAAAGAATTCTTAGGAATTAAAAGCTGCTTAGAATAATAAAGTTAATACTATAGAGGAAGTAAATTTTAAATTAAAATCTTTACTAATTATTAAAATATTACCTACTTTACATTTACTTAGAAACTATCTAGACAACAGCTAGAATACTTTAAATTCTTAAGTAAATTTAACTATAAACTTATATACTATAAAGGATTAGAGAATAGAAGAGCTAATGTATTAAGCAGAAGAATTAACTATTTTTAAGAAATCCTTAACTACTAAGGCACTATATTATACTAGAATATATAAGGTAATTATAAATAAAAATCTTTCAACCTAATTTTTAAAGTAGAAAAATATAATAAACTTTTTAAAGAAATTAAGGAGTATATAAAAGATTAGGAACTATATTAGTTTCTATCTTAGGTTATATTACAGAATAGATATTCTATAAACAATAATAAATATTAGGTACCCCCTGAACTATAAAAGAAAGTTATAAAATACGTTTATAAATACCCTTTATTTAAATACTAAGGAATTATAACTACATATTAATAAGTACTTACGACGTATTAATTTAAAGGAATAAAGAAAATTACCGCTAATATTATATTAACTTGCAATAAATATTAATATGCTAAATATAGAAGGTATAAGCTTTATAGAAAACTATAACTTTTACTAATACCTAAATTACTATAGGAAATAGTTACCTTTAATTATATTACAGACCTACTACCCTTTAAAAAACCTTTCTTTAAGGCTATTTATAATAATATTTTAGTAATAGTAAATAAGTTTACAAAACAAGTATACTTTCTACTTTACCAAAAATCACACTTAATAAAAGATCTTACATATATATACCTAAGGATAATAGTAGCCGACTATAGTATACCCTAAGAAATTATTTTTAATAAAGGATAAACTTTTACCTTTAAATTCTAGTAAGAACTTATAGCTAGACTCAGAGTAAACTATAAACTTAGCAGTATATACTACCCTGAAATAAATAATTAAATAGAACGGATAAATTAGATTATTAAATAGTACCTAAAATATTTTATTAACCTATAATAAAACAACTAGGTTAATAAACTACCCTTTACTTAACTATATTACAACAGTATAAAATCTAAATTAACTAAGTTAACACTATTCTACGCTTTATATAGATATACTCCCTTAGTATACCAGCCACCTTAGAAAGGACCTAACGTTAATAAAGCACAACTTTAAGCAAAATTAATAATTAACTTATATAAAAAATTAAAAATATAGCTAAAATTTATTCAGAAGCATATAAAATATTATATAAATAAAAATAGGATTAAAAGACTAAACCTCTAGGAAGGGGATATAGTTTATCTACTTTGATATATACAAGGCTATAAAATACTAAATATTAAAATAAATCGACTAAATAATAAGCTTAATTTTAGAAAAATCAGCCTATTTAAAATTTTAAAGAAAATTAGTAACGTTAACTATAAACTTAAAATACTAAAAGGTATATAACTAAAATACCTTATATTTTATATATTACTTTTAGAGAAAGTATAAATTAACAAAGTAATAGAAAGATTAATTTTAAATAAAATTATTATTATTAAGGATAAAGAAGAATAAGAAGTTAAAAAAGTTTTAATAATACAAAGGAATTTAGAAGAAAATAATAGAATTAAATACTAGGTTAGATAAAAAGGATATAATCTAATCTACAATACTTAGGAACCTATTAAAAACTTTAATTTAATAGAACTAATTTAAGACTTTTAGAAAAACTTAAGATTATATTTAAAACTCCTAACGCCAGCTACTTAATAAATAAAACTACCTAGAAAGAAGAAAGTATATAAGTTTCTTCCGTTAGCATAAGAGGACCTAAATCTGCAAACTCTAAACTAATACCTAAGGAGGATTAATTAACGTTATTAAGGACTCCTAACTACTATAGGTTATATACCGTAAACTACTTAGCTACTACCTTAGTATCCTCTTCCTTTATACCTTAATAAAATAACTTTTTACCCTACTCTTTAGCCTTTTTATATATTTTTTAAATACATAATAAACGATCTAAGGCCTTAGCTAGCTAAGTCTAAAGCTTAAGTATTTAAGTATTAAGAGACTTAACCTATTTACCAGTCTCTTCTTCTTAACGCTTTAACGCCTAATATTAAGCTAATACTTTTTCTACTAAAAAAAAAGTTATTAGAATATACTTATTAATAAATTAAGGATTACCTATAAAAACTTATTACTAAAACACTATTATATAACTTCTGCACTTTTACGTAGTTGCTATAGTAAAAAAACGCTCCTAATATAATATATAGTAATTTAGTATAATAGTATTAAGTATAAGGTATATTAGTAAATAAACCTAAAGTAAGTACCTATTTAACAAAAGAAATAGTTTTACATTTTTTATAAATAGGTATAAGATTAAATATAGTACTATAATTATAAAAGAGGAAAATTACCTACTTACATTATATACTACTGCCTAAATTAAATAGCTAAGCCTTATCTTAAATCTTAAGGATAAGACTAATAGAAGGGGGTATTATATTACAACCTAATCTTATATAATATTATAAATAAGTATTTTAGAATATCTGTTAAACCGTTTTAGCTAATTAAAAAAAGGAATAACTATATAATATTATTCCCTTAAAAAAGAATAACTAAGCTATATTATTCCTATATAAGAATAATAATTTATTAATATTTTAAGTATATGCAGGAATAATATACTATATTATTTCCTAAGAAACGACTGGATATATAAAATTTAATTTTTTATACTTTTTAAATAACTTAGATAAATAATTGTTAATAAAGTATTAAGATTAAATATAAACTAAATTTTTATTATATTTTACTTACTTTGTAATTATATTTGCTTAAAGTTACTTCCTGTCCTCTTTACTAATATAAACTAATTAACCTTAGCTTATTACCTTAGGAACTTACCTTATATTATCTTAGTATTGGGTTGGGATGTTATATTTATTAATTTTTAATTTTAAAAATATTTATAATAATTATAATAGTAAGTTAAATTACGTTTAAATATAAATAATTATGTACATAGGAAAAAAAAGCTAAGGAGCAGTTAGTTAAATATTAGTAAAAAGTTACTAAGGCTTTAGCTTATTTATTATATATTTATTTTTAACGTAAATTTTTAATATATTAGGGTACTAAAATAGTTAATTAAGGCTTAAGGAGTTTAGATAAGTTAGATAATATAAAAAGGGTAGAGTTTAAGGCGGTAATTAATGTTTAAGTAGTAAAGGTAGTAAATATTATTAATTAAAACGTAGTTTTTAGCAATACCTTTTTAAATTTATTTAATCTTATTGTTAATTCTTTTTCTTCCTAAATCTCCAGTTTAGGGTATAAAGATTTAAATCTTCCTATAGTAAGGGTGGGAATTTTAATACCCTTTTCTTTAGTTATTTCTTTATTTATTAAGTAGCCGGTGTTTAAAGTTTTAGGTATAATCCTAAATTTTTCTAAAATTCCTAAATTAGTTTTATTATATTAAAGCTTTTAATAGGTTCTTAAGTATTATAGATTAGGTTATACCCTTTTTATCTAACTTAATATTTAATTTTATTATTTTCTTTTAAATTTCTTTATACTACTAAAACTTTTTTAACTTCTTATTTTTCTTTATCTTTAATAATAATAATTTTATTTAAAATTAGTTTTTCTATTGCTTTATTAATTTATACTTTTTTTAAAAGTAATATATAAAATATAAGGTATTTTAGTTATATACCCTCTAGTATTTTTAGTTTATAATTAATACTACTAATTTTCTTTAAAATTTTAAATAAGCTGATTTTTCTAAAATTAAGCTTATTATTTAGTTAATTTATTTTAATATTTAGTATTTTATAGCCTTATATATATTAAAGTAGGTAAATTATATCTTCTTCCTAAAGGGTTAGTCCCTTAATCTTATCCTTATTTATATAATATTCTATACGTTTTTAAATAAGTTCCAGCTGTACTTTAAGTTCTTTATATAAATTAATTATTAATTCTACTTAAAGTTGTACTTTATTAATATTAAATCCCTTTTAAGGGGGCCTATATACTAAAGGAGTATATTTATATAAAGCGTAAAATAGTATTAGCTTAGTAGATTTAGATTTTATACTATTATAATATAACTGTATAAGAGGTAGTTTATTAACCTAATTATCTTATTATAAATTAATAAAATATCTTAGGTATTACTTAATAATTTAATTTATTTATTCTATTTAACTATCCGTCTTAGGATAGTATATACTACTAAGTTTATATTTTACTTTAAGTTTTACTATAAGTTTTTACTAAAATTTAAAAATAAAGGTTTATCCTTTATCTAAGATAATTTCTTAAGGTAGGCTATAGTTAGCTATTATTATCCTTATATATATATATACTAAATCTTCTGCTAAGTATAATTTATAATATAGTAAAAAGTAAGCTTACTTTATAAACTTATTTACTACTACTAAAATACTATTATAAATTACCTTAGTAAAGGTTTCCTTAAAAAGTAGTAGATTTATAATATAATTAAAGGTAACTGTTTCCTATAGTAGTTCTAGTATTAATAAAGGTTATAGCTTTTTATAAGGTTTATATTATTTATGTTTAATACATTAATATTTATTATAAGTTAATATAATATTAGCGGTAATTTTCTTTATTCCTTTAAATTAATATATTATAAGCACTTGTTAATATATAGTTGTAATTCTTTAATATTTAAATAAAGGGTATTTATAAATATATTTTATAACTTTCTTTTGTAATTTAGAAGGTACCTAGTATTTATTTTTATTTATAGGATACTTATCCTATATTATAATCTAAGATAAAAACTAATATAGTTCTTAGTTTTTTATATATTCCTTAATTTCCTTAAAAAGTTTATTATATTCTTCTACTTTAAAAATTATATTAAAAAATCTTTATTTATAGTTACCTTATATATTCTAATATAGTATAATACCTTAATAATTAGGGATTTCTTAAAAATAGTTAATTCTCCTACTAAGTATATTAGCTCTTCCGTTTTCTAATTTTTTATAATATATTAATTTATAATTAAATTTATTTAAAAATTTAAAGTATTTTAGTTATTATTTAAATAGTTTCTGGGTAAATGTAAAGTAAGTAATATTTTAATAGTTAATAAAGATTTTAATTTAAAACTTACTTACTTTATAGTACTAACTTTATTACTCTAAGCAGCTTTTAATTTTTAAAAATTCTTTATTATAAACTACATAATTAAGTTTAGCTTTATTAAGTTTTTATAAGTAAAATATAATAAAGTATAGTTTCTTTTTATTATTTTATTAGTTTAGTACTCCTTTAATTACATATTTAAATATATTAATTTTAATTTCCACTGGTTTCTTAAGGTTATATATAACTAAAATAGGTTCTAAAGTAATAGCTTATTTAATTACCTAAAATACTTATTTAGCTTTTTTTATTTATTTAAACTTCTAATCTTTTTTTATTATATTAATTAAAGGTTAAGTAAAGATTAAGAAGTTTTAAATAAAATATTAATAATAGTTAGTTAGTCTATAGAAACTTTATATTTCTTTAACTAACGTTAGTGTTAGCTATTTATTAATTACAGTAACCTTTTTTAAGTTTATTTATATAAATCTAAGGGTAATAATATATTTTAAAAATTCTACTTCTTTAGTATAAAATTAATATTTCTTAGGGTTTATAAGGAGGTAATTATTTTATAATACTTAAAGTACTAAGCGTATATATTCCTTATATTCCTTCTCTATTTTAAAATATATTAAAATATTATTTAAATAAATAATAATAAATTTATTTTAAAATTTCTAAAGGACGTAATTAATTTTTTTTTAAAAGAATATAAGTACGTTAGTTAATCCTTAAGGTATTATTAGAAATTTATAAAATTCCCCTAGGGTACTAAAGGCTATTATTTATTTATATCCTTTCTTTATTTATATTAATCTATAAGTATTAGTAAAGTTTAACTAAAAGTAAATTATAGCTCCTTATAGTTAATCTCTTACTTTAAATATTAGTAATAAAGGGGTTTAATCCTTAATTATAATATTATTTAATTATTTATAATTAATAACTAAGCGTAGTTTTTTATTTTTTTTTAAAATAAAAATAATAAGATAGTATACTAAGGAGTTAAAGATCTTAATATATCCCTTCTCCTTTTGCTCCTATATCTATTTATTAAGAGTATTAAGTTCTAACTAATTAAGGTTATATAATAGAAAGTACTTTAATTACTTCCCTTTTTTTAGTTTAATTATATAATCCTATTCTATATATAGTAGCAGTTGTATACTTCCATCTAAATTAGTTAAAGTCTTTTAAAATAAAGCTTTAAATTTTTAATATTATTTTAGAATATTAGTTATTAAATCCACAGACTTCTTTATATTCTATTTATTTATAAAAGTTTTATTAAGGAGTAATAGTACTTATAATATTACTTCTAATACCTTAGGTATATCTCCTTATTCCTTATATTATTTAATTATCCTTTTTAATTATTATAAAGTATAATTTTTTTCCTAAGGTTCCTTTATAAATTCTAAAAATTAATTAAGTTTATATAGGTTTTATTTCCCTTTAGTAAACCTTTTTAAGTAATAAACTTCTGTAGCTTTAAATTATTTTTATTATTATTACATAGGAATCTTTCTAAGCTTAAGGAGTTAAAATTTTTAACTTCCTCTATTCTTCTTTTAATCTAAAGTTTTTTTATTATTTCGTTAATAAATTAAGCCTTTACTTTATACTATTAAAGGTTTATATTAGTATAACTATAGTATACCTAAAATAATATTCTATTTTAGGGTATTAATAATATTATATATTACTAAGGTAGTTTAACTAAAGACTTTAAGGTATAAATAATTAGTTTATTTCTTAATCTATTTATTATTATATTTAAACTATTTTCCTTCTTTATAAAAAAGTTAGTATAGTTTCTTCTTTTATTTTTATAGTAATTATAGGTATATTATAGTTATAGCTAATATATAATTCCTATTTACTTTAAAGTTTACTATAACTTTAAGTAGTTTTTTATTTTATATTATTATAAAAGTAATCTTTTTCTTAAGATATTTTTTCTTTTTATTACTATTATATTTATATTCCTTTTTAAAAGATATAAATTCTTTATTAATCTTTTAGTACCCTTTATCTAAAGACTATTCTAGTTTTTTAAGTATTAATCTTTAATTTTATATAATATATATAATTTATAATATAGGTTTTTATAGTTATTTTATTTTACTATTCTATAGTAAAGTTTTATTTATTTAATATATATATTATATATAATTCTATTATTTTATAAATTATTAAAAGTTTTTTAGAATTTATAGTATTTTTAAAGGAGTTCTTTAGGTACTTTTATATAAGTTCTAAAGTTAAATCTAATTTTATATAATTAGTTTATTAGTTATTATACTTTAGTTTATTTTTCTTCTAAGGTTAAATTATATTATTCCTTTAGTTTAAACTTTTAGTATTTAAGGTAGTTTAGTTCATTATATTATTAATACTATTTAAAGGTATATACATTAGTTCCTTTATTTTATTTATACTACTAAATAAGTTTTAGGGTTTAGTAAATAATATATTATTAATTTAAGTAATTCTTTATTCTTTTATAATTTTTATATTTAAAAAGTATTATTAAGTAAGGTTTAAGTATTATAATTTATAGTTTTTAAAATTTATAAATAACCTTCTATTTATTATAATATCCTTTATAATATAGTTCTATAATAAAAATTATTAAATTTCTTTATAAAAAAGTATTATATTCTACCTTTTATTTTAAGTAATATATATATTAGTAAGTAATATAGCTTATTTAATAGATTTTATAATAGTTATTATTAATAGGGTTAATTTATAAATAATCTTAAGGTACTTATTAATAATCTCCTCTAAAGTCCTATATTTTATCTACATCTAGGCTTATAATAATTTATTATTTATTATTATATAGTTATTATTAAGTAAGTCTATTTCTAAGTTTTTAATATATAAAGGGTTTAATATTTTATTTAGGGTTATAAGTATTAACTTATTATTAAAACTAAGTAAGTTTATTAATTTCCCTAGATTTACTTTTAATAAAATTAATAATATTACCAGGTTATCTTTTAAACTAGGGTAACCTATAGTTTCATAAAGTTATATTTTTAATTATAAGGCCCCTTACTAAGTTAGGCACCAGTAAAATAGTAAATTCTTTTAATTTAAGGTCTTCCTCTTACCAAGGGTAGTTATTATCTTCTTATTATAATAAATTAAAGAATTATTTTTCTTTATCCAGGATATAAACTTCTCTTTTTAGTTTTAGAATCTTATCCTTATATTCTTTCTTAAGTACTTAGTAGTTTTAAGCTATATAGCTAGATTTACTGCAATTATAGTACCTAAACTCTTTCTTATACTATAAAATATTTAGATTTATTCTTCTAGGTCTTCTGCTATTATTTTTAGTAATTTCTTTATAATATTTTTTACCTTAATTTACTTAATAACTAAAGCTATAGTTTTTATAATTCTTCTATCTTTTTTTTATATAAAATTTAAACAGTAGGTTATTTTAATCTATAGCTTTTTATTAAAATTCTACTAAGGAAATAGCTTTTTATTAATATTTATTAACTTTTTCTTTTACTTTATATTTAAGGCTATTATAGAATATTTTCTTTAATAATTTAAAGTCTTATTTAAATTAAAAAGCTATTTTATTAAACTTAACTATATAAGTAGTACACTTTTTAGTTTATTTAAGGTTAATAAGCTTATTTTCTAAAGCTTATTATTCTCCTATATTAAGGAATATTTTAACTAATTCTTATTTAAAGTAGCAAATACTTAAGTATATTTAAATAGTAATAGTAGATTTTTTATTAATTAAGCTATTATTTTTATAATCTTCCTAAAATAGTTAAAACTAATTTTTAGTAACTTCTTTAAAATAAATAGTAATAAAAGTAACTTTAGCTTCCTTTTTTATAAAGGTTTATAAAAAATTATAAATATAGTAATAAAGTTTAGTAATAAATAAGTAAAGTTTTTTAAAACTTTTATTAAAAGGTTTAAGGTACTTAAGTTTTATAATATTTTTATTTTCTTTTTTAAAGCCTTTGGATTTTTTTTTTTTATTATTTAAAATACTAAAAAATTATTTATTAATATAAAATATATTTTAAAGGTATTCCTTTAAAGCATCTTCTTTAAGTTTATTCTAATTAAGCTTATTAGTAAAAGTAAGGTTTTTATTAATATCTTTAAGTTAAATAAATTTAAAAATAAAGATAAGGTTAGTAATTAAAGTAACTCCTTCTATATTAACATCTATTTCTCTAGCTATAATAATTTATTACTTAAAAAAACTTAGTATTTTTTTAAATAAAAGTTATTAACGTATAATATCCTAACCTAATATTAAATAATATAAGGTAAATTCCTAAGGTAATAAGCTAAGGTTAATTAGTTTATATTAGTAAAAAAAATAGGAAGTAACTTTAAGTAAGTATAATTATAAAATAAGTAAAATATAATAAAAATTTAATTTATATTTAATCTTAATACTTTATTAATAACTGTCTATTTAAGTTATTTAAAAAGCATAAAGAATAGAATCTTATATATCCAGTCGTTCTCTTAAATTACAGTTAAATTACGGTTCTATTAGATTACGATAGATTACGATAGTGATCTATTAGGGGTGCGCTGCATAAGTGATCCTCTCCTGATTGGTTCTTCGGTCCGTACTTTAACCGGAGTACGTACCTATGCTGGATCAGGTTGTAATATTTATTCTCAAGAATATACAAAGTATTCTATTACATAGCTTAATATATCTTTTACCTTAAAGTAGACAATAATAGTATATTGCCTATAGAGGACAACTGTAGTAATAACAATAATAATTAAGTACAATAGACCATAGTTGCCTGCAAAAAGTATCCTAAGTAATACTTTGCATTCTCTCAAATGTACAAGCTTAGTGGGTCATGGTAATTCTTTGATGACGGCATTCTGAGCTAGGGATTTAATGGACAACACTCTGGACTTTTGGCCATCAAGGTGCAGACATTGAAAATTAAACCTAGAGCTCCTTGAAAATTTATTATATTTAATCTCGTCCAATTCGCTGTCTTTTCAATGCACTCCGCATCTCGTTTCTTTGTGTTTTACAACTTGTCATTCAATTGCCATCAAGTGGCCTGTCTGTCTATAGTTCCGTGTGTTTAGACTCATTCAGCCAGCACTTCCTTTCACCATGGCAACTTCAGGGGACTTTGATCCTACCTCGGTGAATCTGACCGACCCTAATGTTGACTTGAGGGAAATCATATGCAGCCTTCAAACTAGTGGGAATGAGTACAACGGAAATCTCGGTGCGAGAATATCATCAATCTTTGTCATCTTCGTCGTCTCCACCGCCGTTACTCTCTTCCCTGTGGTAGCTCGTCGAAAGCCTACCTGGCGCATCCCTGCTGGGCTTTACATCTTCGCTCGCTATGTTGGAACCGGCGTCATTATTGCAACAGCCTTTATCCATCTTCTTGACCCTGCTTATGAGGAAATCGGCGGCGCATCATGTGTTGGGTTGACAGGCTACTGGGCTGAGTTCCCATGGTGTCCGGCTCTTGTGCTGTTCGGGGCAGTCATGACGTTTCTTACCGAGCTGGGAGCCAAATGCTATATTGATGAAAAATATGGCGTCCAGACAGAGCGGGAGATTAGAAAGATGGTGGTCAGGCAGCCGGACCCTGCTGCACACGGCTCCTGTGGCATCCTGGAGCCTTCCTGTGGTCTGCTCAAAACGAATGCTGGTGAGAAGCCTACGGATGTACCAGAGCTGGAAGACTGGGAATCTCTAGAGAAAATGGCGTATATGCAGCAGATTGGCGCTTTTCTGATTCTCGAATTCGGCATCATATTTCATTCCGTCATTATCGGGCTGAATCTGGGTGTTGTCGGCGAAGAGTTCAACACCCTGTACCCCGTTCTCGTGTTCCACCAGTCCTTTGAAGGCCTTGGAATTGGCGCGCGAATGGCCTTAATCCCATTCCCGGGCAAGAGGAACTGGCTGCCCTGGATCCTCTGTCTTGCTTACGGACTCACGACACCGCTGTCGATTGCCATTGGTCTTGGGTTGAGAACAACCTACGAACCAAACTCTTTTACTGCCAATGTTGTCTCTGGGGTTCTTGATTCCCTGAGTGCCGGGATTCTCATCTACACTGGATTTGTTGACCTGCTCGCGCGCGACTTCCTCTTTGAGTGCGACAGGACGAGACATATAAAGCAGTTGGTTCAGATGGTTTTTTATACTCTACTTGGAGCAGGTATTATGGCATTACTGGGGAAGTGGGCTTGAACTTATTATGTTTCACTTGATTTTCGTCTGTGGTTGTACATGGTCCCCATGTCAAAGCTCTGATCATGTTGATGTGTGGTTGTTTTTACCCAAACATGCGACGGGTATTTATGCTTGTAGTCACAATGACATACATTAGTTCACCATGTAGTGGACTACTTTGATTGAATTGCCTTTTAACTACCTAGTAGAGTATCATATATGTGTATTGGCCATATTCCTATAAGGTATAGGAAGAGTTCCTAGAATATAACTTCCATCCTCAACAGAGGGCTTTCTTTGGACTAAACATATATTACTTGTAATTACTACTATAGCAAAAAATACTACGCGTGATGATTGATGGGTCCGTATTAGGGTTGCGAGCTGGTCCTCATCCTAGCTAATTGCTTCTTACGCCACTGCACCTTGATGGTCTTGCACATTATCCCCGCCAAGCCCTACTACATTCGACCCCTCCCTCCTCCCCTTACACATTTGAGATTTTCTGGGATGCACAAAAACTGTCAAATAAGCTTCAATCTCACTGCAATTCAATCCAGAGCTTCTACTCCTTGTCAATGACTGCTCCACTGAACGACTTGACGAATGACGCCTCGGAAGGAAATGGCGAACTTACCCAAGCCAAAGCCTTGCCTGTTACCCTCCTGTCGGGATTTCTCGTAAGTTGTCGACCGTTAGCCCATTGGCCCAGGAGCAATTGGACCTAATTGTGCTTCTTAGGGCGCAGGCAAGACCACCCTACTGCAGCACATCCTCAAAAGTAACCATGGCCTTCGCATTGCCGTTATAGTCAACGACATGGCAGGGTAAGTGCGTTCAATGGCACATGGGTTTTGCGTCTCTGCACGGTTGGGGGTTACATGTAGCTGATGAGGGCTCTTTTTCTCCTTTCTTTAGTGTTAATATCGACGCTGCCCTCATCAAAGAAACCTATCGACTAAAAAAGTCGGATGAGAAAGTGATTGCGCTTCAAAACGGCTGTATCTGCTGTAATCTCCGCGGGGACTTGCTTGAGGAGATTCTGGATCTGTGGAAGCTCCAAGCTTTCGACTATATCATTATTGAGAGCAGTGGTATTTCTGAGCCGGAGCAGGTTGCCGAGACGTTTGATGCTCGCCTTTCGGAGAGTCTGGTAGGACACAAACAACTTGACGAATACACTCTTGAAACGCTAGACGCAATGTGAGTTTTTCTTTTTGCATCGCTTCGAGCGGAGACAATCATGAATGCTCCATGACGGATACTAAAGGATACTAAAGCTTACATAGTGCCCTAGAAAAAAAGCCGGTGGCCTAGAAAAAGTTGCACGCCTCGACACGACCGTTACCGTAATCGACGCCTTTACCGTTATTCGCGAGTTTCATACCGACGAGCTACTCTCTGGAAGACAGGATAATGTCTCAGCAGAGGACGAGCGTACAGTATCCGATCTCATGGTGGATCAGATTGAGTTTGCGGACGTGATCGTGGTGAACAAGATTGATATGGTGAGGACTTGTTTTTTAAAGAACTCCTGTCATCATGTTTATTCTCTACGCAATTGTCAACTAACAAGAGGCACTGAAGATTGATGCTGATGCCAAGACGCGCATTTTTGATCTGATAAAACAACTGAACCACCGAGCCAAAGTCTTGGAATCATCCCACGGAAAGATCGATCCTAAAGAGATTGTCAACACCAAGCTCTTCAATTTACAGGTTGCTCAGACTGGGTATGGATGGCTGCAGGATCTCCACGCCATGAGTGTTCGAGAGGTAAGGATTTTCCCTTTGGGAGCTGTTTTGATTGGAGTGAACAGTTTTTCGCTAATGTATTCATTGTAGATGGAAGGGGGCAATGTGGTTAGCCTTCAAGCAAAGGCTCAGGCTTTCAGCGTGCAAAGTTTCATCTACACCAACCAGCGCCCTTTTCACCCTCGTCGTCTTTTCGCAGTCCTTTACGACAAATTCATTCTGCAATTAGAGCATCCCGATGACAGTGACGACGAAGTAGACGCCGACGACGAAGAAATGAAGGATGAAGACAATGGTGACCAAGACGTGGATATGGACAATCAACCAGATGCGGATCTTGAGATGGATGAAGTAGTTTGGGACAACGAATTCCCTATCCCTTCAAACGAAGTCATCTTGGAGAACAAGCGCAAAGACCCTCTTCTAGCACCACTACTCAGGTCCAAGGGCGAGTTTTTCATCGCCACACGCCCGCATCGTGCCGGTAATTGGTCTCAGGCCGGAGCGATGCTCACTCTCACCGGAGGCCGTCCCTGGTTCTGCACACTGGATCCTGAGGAATATGTTACCGGTGACCCCAAGATCGACAAGCTTGTAGCTCATGACATTAAGAAGGGCGGTGAGTGGGGAGACCGTCATCAGGAGATGGTCTTCATCGGCGAGAAGCTGGACCATAATGGGCTCAAGCAGATGCTGAACGAGTGCTTGCTTACTGATGCGGAGTTCGAGGCTTGGCAGGAGATCATGAGAGACGATGCACGAGATGACGACTCCAAGTTTGAGGCGCTGAACGATGCGTTCGAGGATGGCTTCCCTGATTGGCCGGAAGACGATGGTCACGATCACGATCACGATCACGATGATCCAGATCATGACCACACTGGCCATGCGCATTCCCATTCTCGTACTACCAAGCCATTCAAAAGGCTCTAAGCCAAGTACAATACGTGCTGTACATGGATTGGGGGAAATTCTACATGCTGCTTTTCTGACCTAAGCATCTCGTGCATACACGCATTTTGAGTCAGGTTGAAGGAATTCGGCGTGGAAGAGGCGGAAGCAGGCTGATGTCTCATCCTATGTTGTTAAGTAATATAGCATAGGGTAACTCTGTTTATAGCCTAACCATAAGACTACAATGACTGATAGTAGAGTGATCGCCATCAGCACGCTTCCGACGTACTCAATCATGGCGGTGTCATTTGAGCACGATTATATCATCCAATACTCGCTTTCCTTGTCAACAGCCATCCTCTCCCACTTTGGATATCACTTCACGTAACAGTTAAGGGTCTCGCGTGAGGTTTTGCGAAAACCCACCTTGAAGCATTGGCCATATAAACCTATCTTCCACTCCTAGCGTTTGAATATATGATGGAGCCGCGCTGATACCTTAGCTGAGACTCTTTACTCCGGCCTCAATGCGTTTTGGGTGTGGTCCAGAAGTCCTTCTCGACACTCGGCTGGGCCGCCGATAAGGTTGGCGGTTGTGGTCTCACTCCGGGCTTCGCCAGGTCATCGTCAGGAGGCATTTGCTCTGGCTCTTCGCTCGAGTCCAGTGCAGCATTGATGAGTGTTTCCAGACCAGGTCTGGTCTCGTATAGTTCCTCTTCTACTTTCATCTAATCTGGCATTTCAGATGTGACAGGTGATTGCGTAGAATCCTCCGGCTTAGCTGCAGGGAACTCGGGACTGGATTGGCGATCTTATCATCCTCATTTGTGACTTCGTCGGTCCTCGCCTGCAAGATCTCAAGACGTGCCAGAAGGTTGCCAACGTTTGCTCGCAATTCTAGTTTCTTTGCGACGAGCTTTGGCGATTTTCTTGTGGCCATTCTACGCTTTCGCCCCCGATTTGGCTCGTTCGTCTCTCTCACTATTGAGCTGGCGATAGCGTGTAGCTGGTTGAGAAATAAGAGCACTTGATTGGTCTCAGGAGTAAAATCGAGAAATTAAATGTTGCACGAGTCTCCGTGGTCCTTGTACCCCACGATCGCTATGCGTATAGAGGCTTCGTTAAAGAATGTCATGTTTAGCTCATTAATGATGCTTTTGACCTGGCCCTTAGCTGCTTCAATATAGGGATGCATAGAGCCAGTGGTGTCCATGAGAAACAACAAGTCGGTCGAGCAGGCTGCCTTAAACAGTCCCTTAGAACATGGTGGAGCGACGGCCCTCGTCACATCGTACTTAAGCTGGAGGATGCGGAGCTCAGCTTCAGTGGTAGATAGCCTCGGTGCATCTTCGTGCTTAAGGTGTGAGATAAGATGTCGCATTTCATCACGCTCTAACTCTACTAAGCGAAGCCGCTCGCGTGTTCGCGAAGTGTTAGCTGAAGTCAATAATAAATCCCGGTCAGGAAGATCAGAATCTCCTTTCGAACGGCTTTAACCAAGTGAAGCGTAGAGCATAGTATCTGCTAGAGACTGTATATCGTCAAGCGAGGTGCGCGTCCGGGATATGGGAGTACACGATGGAAGGGAATTATTGGATGCCATGTTGGAGTTATAGTACGGTAAACGGTAAATAGGCTTAAGTGTTAGATGAGAAGTAATTTGTGTAATGGTGAAAATAGCTAAGAAAGTATCATAAAGTGAGTGAAAGCCTGATCATGATATAACCTCACGGGAGGGAGAAAACACCGCGTAGGTTTTAATGGGGAGAGGGGTTTCACTTTCCGCAACCCCGCTCGGCTGTAGGCCTCCCGCATTTTATACTACTTGGCCTGCATATTTCTATCACATAAACTGTTTTCGCTTGTGACGCTACTCCTATACTCTATCTCTTTGCGTACTATTTAACAGTGAAGCGTAGCAAATAAATCTCGCCTGAGTAGGCAGGAGGGGTAGCGTACACTCGTTATTACCTATTTAATATTTGGACTTCTTCCTTCTTTTTATACCCAAATGCTTCTCTTCTATGTGCCTCTGCATATTGTCCCTGCGGCTGAATTTACGTATACACCATGGACATTCTCCTTCTTGCTTCAATATACCATTGGCTGGATCCTCAGCAAAGTCCCGATGATAGACCCAAATATGTCGATTCATAGCCTTATTATCACCAAAGTATATACCACACGTAATAGAATCCTTCTGGTTAGCTTTGCAGAGGATGTGAGGATCATGTTTTTGCTGAATGTGTTTGCTATAGACGTTGCGAGTTAATTGTTGCTCCTAAGTAGGGGAAAGCGTATGAGTTTCTTTGATGTAGAAATACCTTTCTAAATCTATACTTACGTCAGTTCACATGGGCGACGGAAGGTCTTGTTACAATCCTTCCTGTCGCAAACTACTGGCTTCTTCCTGTGAGTGGAAAGCTTTTGTGACTTTTTCCCTTTGCTTTCGGCATTGGCAATTGAAGGGAGATCCTCTGGACTCTTTATGAGTGAGGCTTGTGCCTCATCCTCTGCTGTCTGCATCTGGGTGAAAAATGCGGGTATTGCGTCATAGAACAATTGATTGTCTGTAATTAGTGCTATGGGCAACAAAATATATCTCAGTCCAATGACCTTTTAGTGTATTTCCATAATGCTTACCTTCGGAATTATGCTCTATCAGATCTTCGTCGTCTCTTTCTACAGTACCACCGCGTGGAACCTATAGGTTCTCTTCCTGGTAGTAAGGTAGAACAGAGCTTGTGGTATTTGAAAAGTTTTCTTGATTTTGCCGATATTCACGTAAAAAAGCTGGCTCTGCAGGAGAAGAGCCATATCCATCATTATATTGAGCCTGTTCGCAAAATGGCCAAGCGTCAAAGAATCCGGGTGACACAGTAGCCACATCTCCGTCCGCCCCCGAATCTATAAAAGACACTCTGGTGATTGAGCTGTCCGCGTAAGCCACTAAATTAGCATTTAGTAGACTTTAAACGATTCTAGAGTCGTACTCTTCTTCATTCCGATTAGCTCCGGATGATACAGGGTTTGAAGCCCAGTCATTGAACAAGGGGTAAGATGCATCCATGTCATAAGATTTGATAATTCTGTAGGCGGCCTACAACATTTATTAGCAAGGTTCCTCTGCGTATTTTCGTTTGTCTAAACTTTAGTATACTATACTTACGAAAGGATTCAGTGTTTCTCTGCCTCCTTTAATACTTAGATATTTTAGGAAAACAAAAGCGGAAATGTATAAGACGGGAGATTAGGGAAAATAGCGTAATAAACTATATAGGAATTGTTATATATACTCACTATCCAATAGTAACATTAATATAAAAGCTTAGTTTAGTTAATTTAAGTAGTAAGTCCTAAAACTATTATTAAATTATTGTAAATAAGTACTTATATATTTTGCCCAAAATAGTCGAAATTGCTCTATGAAAATAGTCGCTACGGTGTATTGTATATGTTAGTATCACGTATTTTTATTAACATTCTTATACCTTTCTCACTAATTATTGCCGAGACCAATGGCTGTCGCTACCTTAAGGATATAATGACACCGGCTCTCAATCCAAAGTATCATCAAGCGCTTCGATGCTCCGCCACAGGCTGCGATTTTGCAAATTGACCAACCAAGGTATGATGCAGCCCAGCACTATGTCGCGCATACATAAGTTAGCTTCCTTAATCTATCTAGCCTTAGAGTGACACAGAAGGCTGGGACAAAATTATGCTCTTGTTTATTAGTCGGCCTCCAAAAAGGTCATGTTGGTCAGCCTTGAAATAGAATTTTTGGTTGGCCTCCAAAAAGTGGTATTTAGTCGGCCTCCAAAAAGGTCATGTTGGTCAGCCTCAAACAGAATTTTTGGTTGGCCTCCAAAAGGTAGTATTTAGTCGGCCTCCAAAAAGGTCATGTTGGTCAGCCTCAAACAGAATTTTTGGTTGGCCTCCAAAAGGTAGTATTTAGTCGGCCTCCAAAAAGGTCATGTTGGTCAGCCTTGAAATAGAATTTTTGGTTGGCCTCCAAAAAGTGGTATTCAGTCGGCCTCCAAAAAGGTCATGTTGGTCAGCCTTAAAATAGAATTTTTGGTTGGCCTCCAAAAAGTGGTATCCAGTCGGCCTCCAAAAAGGTTATGTTAGTCAGCCTTAAACAGAATTTTTGGTCGGTCTCCGAAATAATTTTGGAATAACAATGTTGGGCGGCCTCCTGAGCAAGTTGGCAATAGCTTTTAAGAAAATTATATAATAATCGGCCTGTGTGCCGTTAGAACTTTAATAAAATCAAATCAGATAATTATCCAGTATACAATATACAACTATCTTATTAAAAACATAGCTTTATGCATTTTACGCAATGTAAGTCTTTTCATGAATCCACATGCACTATAACACTCTCTAATATTCTTTAGCCAACTGCCGATTTAGACAATATGAATTCCTCTTCAACCTCACGTATTACGGTTCGTCTCAATGAGAGTAAGCTTGAACAGCTTTCATACCTCTGCCTCCTTTTGGTAGCCGTAAATAAGGCTTGTATCAATAGGAAGGGCTCTACCTATACCTCAGGTAGCGGGAGTAAGGATAAAACTCTTACAGAGTTTCAGAAGTTTCTTACCAAGCTTGCATTGATTTGCGATACTCTGAAAGGGGAACACGGCCGTACCGTAACTGCTCTTGTCTGTCTCAAGGGAATCAATGGCCCTGAGTACATTTTTACTTCCAATTTCAGGAAGCTTACAGAGCTTGAAGAAACAAAGTTATTCCTCTCCAGCTTGCTAACATTTGTTGGAACCAATCCCGACAGCCTTCAGCCGAAACCGCTACAGAAGCAAGTTCTGTGGAGGAGTCTTGTATTCAACTTTGATAAGGTGGACTTTTACTTGACATCTTTGATCGATGTATTGGATGATTGCATTGATAATGAGAGTCGCAGAGGATTAATTGGTCAGTATAAGCCAAAGGCAGCCTGCGCTTCACCTTTTGTGATTCCATCTTATTAATCTAGCCAACTCTAATAGATTCCGAACCATTAAAGCAGCTACGCTATCTGCAAGAAAAAGCAAGTTTCCCTCGTGATATAACATCGTCGGACAATGCTCGTAACAAATGTAAGATACCCTTGCTCAGTATGTACTCGAGGCCTTTCCTTACGCGATAATGCTAAATGTTGTTATTCTTCTAGTCTTGAGAGACTGCGAAACTCTAATCAAGGCGATTCAAGCTTACAAAACTGGCTCTTTCGAAAAGACCCTTCAAAACCGCACTGTGGAAAAAAATACAGATGCTGCAGACTGGTGTACGCTTCGCCATTACCTTGGGCGCCTCCATTCTTACCGGCAGGCCTCAGAGATTATAGTCAACGCAGCTACTACATGGCCTGACCTATTCAAAAATCATCGGGTCGACTATATCAATTCTGCTTTTAAGAAACGCATCCCTACACCAAATTTAACGGACTTGAACGATATTATTCCCATTGCGCTTCCCGGACATGAAGCGTCCGATTTTGAATCTGATATTAGTGAGCTGAGGATTCACGAGCTGGACAATATAATCCACAAGCAACTTCAAAGCTGGAGAATAAAGACTATGGTTCACTGTGAGGTCCATCTTCATAACCATCTAGTTCAAAAAGGGAAAACAAGCTCTACCGATTTCTGGAGCGGTGCTATGTTCATAGCTACGTCCAAGCCCACCTGCAGACTATGTCATCTCTATTTCAACAACCCTAGCAACGAATTTCAAGTTCAGACATCGCATATGAATCTCTATCCGAAATGGCGTCTCCCTGATATCTATGAGGACCAAGGTGCTGATACTAAAGATTCTTGTGAAGAGCTACTGCAAGATCTAATTGAGCAGTTTCAACAGGATTTGATCCTGATGCTGAAACAAAAAGAACCAAAAGGAAAAACTCACGACTCGCGGACAGATTCACACTCCAGAGTATCGACTAGAGTATCATATTTAGGGGAAGGGTTACGAGATACGCCACATGCATTGTTAGCAGAGAGGCAAGGAAGATTTCACGGATTGTCCAGCCCGTCTTCTGAAGACGCCGAATGGCGTGATCTTCCGGAGGATATTGTTCACGCTATATGAAAAACTAAGAAAAGGTTATTCCCGAGTTTAGTAATTATCCCTTATTAATGAAGAATATATTGTTATTATGACCTGGCTTGTATAGTTGCAGAAATATCTCTTAGAAGCTTTTACATATTCAACCTTGATAGAAGTTTGTTCTAGGCAAGAACTGGCCCGCGAAGATTAAAATAAGACACCCCATTTGGAAAGTGCCTGTTCTATTCTATGCTGGTATTACCACGTGTGCCAGCGAAGAATATTGCCTCCAGCACAGTCAGCATCAGGAAAACACTACCACATTCGCAAAAACGGCGGCATACTCAGTACTTCCTACTGTGTATAGAGCCGGTGCTAAAATCGCACAACATGTCCCAATGCCCAGGAAAGCCCAGCTCCACAACCGAGGCTTGGAGAAGTCGGGGACTGGGCCAAGAAAAGAAACGTGATAGGTGCTATGCTGGCTATCTGCATTAGGCTAGATTGAAAGATAAATCAGAAATCCGCATTATGCATCGTCCCGAGCGCATAGGTTGACTGTTCTTACCCCTTCACAGTAGGGCCAGTTGCCACGAGCATAAGGATCACTACAGCTACCACGGGTTTCGGATCATACCAATACTTCGGTAAGTATATTCCAAAACTGATTTTTTTGCGGCCTTTTAGCAATTCTGAACAACAGTACGAACTTTATTGGCAGCAGAATTATTGTCTTAAGCTATCGCTAAAGTGGAGCGACATGGTTCTGTTATAACCCAACTACTAAAAATATATACCAATAGATAAACTACAGAACAACAGACTCATTAAAAAAGACTTACTTTTTCAATTTTAAGCTACTTTTACATTAGAATTGCTCCGTTTCCATCTTTGCGCCAATTACATACTACCATCTCACCCATTGTTTAAGCCTTAAGAAACGAGCCCCAGTTCTATTATTATAATAAAGGTAAGACATAAGGAGCGAAGCACCGCTTTCGGATAGTATTTATGCTGTTATAATTAAAAGCTTTCCTAATAACACTACAAAACTATGAAATGCAAGGCAAATATACAGCTATTGAATAAATATATACAACCTTTTAGTATTCATATTATTATTGTATTGTCTCCAATTTGAATGAACATCATTTGTTTACCCTTATTATTCACAATCCTTTAATATCAGTTAAATCAAAGTACAAAACAATCTTGGTATAACCTGTTGAGTTATGCGGCTTCCAATAAGTCAACTTCACTCTGGTCCTTGATTCTGCACTCAGAACTAGGCTGACATGTCGAAATCGAAATTGTACTGGGAGCGTTGGCAACCCAATAGTTTCTGCATTTCTGGTCTCAAGAAGCGGATTGCTGCTAAAATTGACGCCATTGAAATAGTTGTCCTCTTCAAGTTCAATGATTGCCAATGCAGCGCGAGCTACCACCACGCTGTGCCAGATTCCTTCACTGTACGGCGCGACCATGAGAAGTTTGGCCGCCTGACGTCGCAAGATTGGATCACGGCATTTGAGTGCGGTGTAATAGAGAGCAGGTATGATACCAAGCTCGAGAGTAACTCTCGGGCCAGTGATGCAGCCGTGCCTCTGATGTGGCTCATGCACTGAGAACCCAGTCCTGTCCCACATTGAAACTGTTTGTGATAAGATGGAGGCAAAAGTGCTCGTGTGCTCATCGTATGCTGCTTCTGATGCGCATGGTGCGACGGCTATCATGATGGAAATCATGGAGTGATACATCTGTAGCAAATGTACACCATGTATAGTCCTAAAATTCGATTTGGATATTAAGGTTGGCTTGTCGTGAATGTATGCCGCAATCCAAGCCTTTTCGGCCCTCTGTAGCCTGCAATATTTCCGGTGTATATCGTCAGATACGGGTTTGGTTGCAGAGCAGTCATATTTCTCTGTAACCTGCAAGGCGTTAATTAAAAGAGCATCAAGGGCTCGACGTGCTTCGCATGGACCATCAAATTTGTCTGGAATAGTAACTTTTAATGACGTTGCCGCATCTAAAAAAGACACAAACGAAGAGATTGGTGTGCCACCGATCAACGTAGATAACAGCATGGTGCGAAAAAATGGCTCTATGACATTCTCGCCGTCGGAGTGCCGTTTTGCCCTCTCGCTCGGCCGACTGATGCGGCTGTGCTGATCTTGATCATATACGAAAAGAACACCTAGGCCGTGGTTAACATGGTGTAGGGCTGCCTGATGGTTGCCCTGGACTAGTTCAAATGCTGTGACCAATACACAAGTGATCAGTAAGACATGTCGGGATGCAGAGTCGTTCTGCAGGAGACGTGATCGAAGGAGACTGAGCGTTTTATTGTATTCGCGGAAAGCGAACAGGCGATGATGATGGTTAGTGCGGTCAGGATGGGTCATCAAATCCTGAGAGTCCTCTCGACTCTTATATATTGCTCCCAACGCGGCCGTCGCTGAGCACACCAATGGTTCTGTATAAGCTGCTTGCTGGACGAGATGTCCCCAGAATGGAGAGTCGAAGACGCTGGCCAGCCTGCCACTTATGCGAGCAGTGAAATGGTCCAAGTACCACCTCTTGTCTTCATCCGCAAATGGCACATCCATCAAAGGAGAGGGGATCTCTGCACGCACTGTATATCGTGGCGTCTCGCTATCATTTGAATTCGAAGGAAAAGAATTTTGTACTGTGTTCCGGTTTATAGTGCCGCCACCCCAGATCCCATAACCTCCGCAATAACGGTTCCGAGATAGACACCTGTGGCACTCGGGCTTTGCTTCGTCGCATTTAACGCGGCGTTCTCTACAGGGAACGTGCGTATTAGTACAGAACTTGTGCCAACCTTTGTTGCTATGATCACACACTTGCACGTTTTACAGCCTGTCTTGACCTTCTTCTTCCCAATCGGGATCAGTGCCAATTGTCCCTGGCTAGTGGTTGAAGTCATTGTTGCAAATGTTGTAGATAGATTGTGACTTGATTTTCAGCTCGACTGAAGGACAGCTCGGGTTCTTGACAATGAGACTGGTCGTCTGCGGGTCTTCTCTTGAGACCAGATGGCTGGATAAATGTAGAATACTAGTAACTTTGCAACTTCCACGCGTCGTTATTCGTCATAGGGCTGAGCGCTGATGCTCCGACTGAGCTGGCTGTCGCAAGGAGTCGGCTGTGTAACGGCATGTTGTTACGTTCAAATGCACTCCGTATGGTCAGCAAATACGAAGTACAAGAGAACAACTCCGAGTTGTGTTGTGTGGGACTTGTCAGGCGTCGTTGTCCAATCCGCTGAAAGAATTTCCGAGCTCGCGGTCTTCCGAGCGTTAAAGCCGGCGCCAGAAAAGCCGACGCCAAAATCGAGGCTATAACTGGGCTCGTCCAATCGCTGTGTTTCCTTTCCGAAGCTCGGCACGGTCTGACATCTTACAGAGCTTCAACTCCCGACAATGATATGTCCGTAGCGTCAAGCATGGCCTTGACTTCAGATCAGCAATGCTTCACTGTTTGAGTTGCAGCATTGGATGCAGGCACAGCCGAGTTGGCGAATGAAGGCTGACTTCCCGCCAAGATTAAGCTCCATTCTCCGACAATGCTCCCTGAAGATCCTGAGACAGAGGGTCATGCGAGTATATAAAACCATGACTTCTCGCTGAATTCACAAACTAGAAAATAGAATTACCACTTCAACCAATAATTTACTTCAGCCTACGTCGTCCGATATACGAACTTGCCCTTTCAAACTACGCTCACAATGCACTATACCAAGATCATCCTCGCCGTCACTCCTCTGAGCGCTTTCGCGGTTCAGCTCAATCTCCCCAGCAGTGATATCCCTTCGGCATGCCGAGACACATGCCAAGCCATTATGGATGTTGCCAATAGCTGTGCCAACAGTCAATTGAGTGATGACGTCGAGAATCAATGTGTCTGTGGCGAGCAATCTCGTCAGAGCGCGTCTGATTGCTACGGCTGCATGCATAGTAACAATGGCCATACTTCGAGTAGGTTGAGTTCAAGCAACAAGACATCAATATTGTTCAGTCGCTTATATCAGTCATAGACATTGACCAAATCATCAACGTTTGCCATATCGATGGCGCCGCATCTGGTGGAGGTAACGGGCACTCAACTACTCATGAGCCTCTTGTAGCTTCGACTACAACTGCTGTAGCACCACCTGCTAATTCTGACACCACGTCCACAGGAGGCCATACTAGCACCACATCCGCAGGAGGCCATACTAACACCCCTACAAGTCCCCCTGCAGTTGTAACTGGAGCTGCAGCTGTTGGGACTGTTGCCAATGGAGGCTTGGTGGGACTTGTGGCTATGGCAGCTGCTGGTGCTGTTGGTATGGGGCTTTGAGTATTAGTTTAGCTTATGCCTCCGTGTTTATATAGTCTTTCAAACTCTTTAGACTAAGTCAATAAATGCTATTGGATGTATATTATAAAGTGTAAAAATTAAGTTATGAAATATTTAATAGTTTATTATTAAGAGTGGGAATAGAAACTAACCTAATTGGCTTGATCAAACCCAGTGCTAGGTTGCTTAGCCGCGCGGTTGATTACTGCATGCCGCTCATCAGAAGGTATTAATATCTTAATGCCGCTTGTGAAACTGCGTGGCTAGTTTATCAACAAGGAAGGAAAGGCATATGGCTGATAAATTAAGGCTTTGTAATATTGGAAGAGAATAAATATCTAGGAGCCACGCAAGCTCAGATGGTGGCTCCGTGCCACTGGCGAATGATATATAGTTGAATCTGTTCTTGCAACTTCATAATGATATAAACATCACTGCATTCTCCCTATATTTGTCTGCGTCACAATGGTTCATTTTCGTTCCCTTGCCACTCTGCTGGTGGCCACCCTTGCCAGTGGCATGGCCAGCGCAAGCTTTGTACAGAGGCAGAATAAGCTTCGTGTCGAGACACACGTTGACTCTGGCCTCAGTTTCAATATGGTATCATCAATTATTATTGGATCCGAGGCAGCAGTGCTGATTGATGTACCACTTGCTGTCCCTGAAGCAAATGAATTGGCAGCGTGGGTGCGAAGCACCACGGACAAGCCTCTCCTTGCCGTGTTTACCACGCACTTTCATCCCGATCACTACCTAAGTGGAGGCGCATTCCTCGAGCATTTTCCCACTGCAAAGTATTACGCCAACAGCAGGGCCATTGAACATATCAAGAGCGAGGCTCCTGCACAGGTATGAACGCACGATTTTCTTCTTCTCTTCTCATTCTAACTTCAATAGGTTGCAAGATGGCAAAAGACGCTTGGTGCCGACAATATTGTGTCCAATACCTCCATACCAACCGCCTATGACCATACCTTTTTTACGTTACCCGGTAACGAAGGCGAACACATTGAACTTGTGGGCCTTGTTAGCGGCGACACAGTTGACGAGACGCTCTTCTGGATCCCTTCCACCCGAACCTTGATTGCGGGCGACACCGTCTACAGCCACGAGCTGCACATTTGGCTTGCAGATTTGCAAACGACTGCCCTTACTTCATCTTGGATCGCAGGATTAGAACTGATTGAGTCTATGAAGCCCGAAACTATTGTCGCTGGGCATGCGCTTTCCGTCCAGGGTTCTACAGCGCAGCGGAATCTTCCCTACAGCCAGTCCTACCTTAAGTTTTGGCAGAAGAATATTGAAGCTAAAGGTCTCGATTTCTACACCCCGGAGCAAATTGTGGACAAATTCAATAGCACGTTCCCTGGACTGATGGGTAATCTTGTATCAGCGACGTTGCTCAATATTACCGCTGGACAGTTTGGAAAGGGCGGCACACGTCAATACCGTGGTATTGATTTGCCTGCATATAATAACGCAACGTATTTAGAAGCTTGGAAGATCTAAGGTAGAGTCCACCAGAATACAGACTTTGTGTTTACGAAAATACCACTTATAAAATAGAGTTATTAGTGTTAAGTCTATTGCGAATATAAGTTAATAGCGTATTGTATTTTGACTTTGCTGGGGATTGCATATGTGAAACCTCCGCCCAGCAACCTGTATAATACCAAAGGCTATCCCCAGTATGGAAACAAATCTAGAGAAAACAGCAAAGCTCCGTCTTCTCCTGATTTTAGCTATAACAATCCCATTGTTGCTCATAAGTTATAGATGCATAAAGCTATGCTGGTCGTGGTATTAGCTCTACATCATAATTTGGACTAGAACATCAGAATAATGCTCAACAGTAAGTAGACAAGAAACAAAACGTAAGAGCCAAGAGTATACTATAAAATATCCAGCAGATTTCCATAACCTGCCATGACTCTGATAATACTCGTCCTTTCTATAAATGCCTTTGCTGCATTGGAAAATCTTGACCGCGAAACGTAGGTCAAGCTTAGGTCCGACGAAGTCAAAGCTAATCCAGGCTTGTCTGGGATTGTCTGTGAAGTGTAGCCAAAAAACTGACAAATATATCAATATTTCCAGCCCCAATCTCTCATGCACACTAACAGCAACTTTATGAAGAGACTCGGGAAGTATATGATGGATATGCTTTGCATAAAGATATGTCACAATTGAGGGAAGATTGACAATATGGAAGCCTGCTTACCAGACAGAATAGGATATATTTGTAAAGGCGTGTGGTAGGTTGTGATATTTTATTGGTGAAAGGTCTTAGTTATCTTACAAAACGTGGGGGGCAGGACCTCTTATATATACACAATCTACGAGATCCAGACTGATCGGTCAAGCATACCCTGCAACAGCAATATCTTTTTAATCAGGGCATTGCCTGTGTCGAGTCCCGAGATATCCCGCGACGGGGATCAAATGCGATATGAAGGGGAAAATAAAGCAGCGCTCAAAAAAAGCAAACCCTATATTGTCTGCTACGAAGAAAGCGGGATGACTGGGCTGTGGTAGCGACTGGTCAAGCCCACAACAGAAATATGGACCATATCTCAATTCCATTAGGCAGAATTGTTTTCAGTTATACCAACCACAACCGGAACAACCAGCAGCGACGCTACTAATGGTATTATTATTTATTTACATCTCCGAGCAATTGATAGAGAAGCAACAGAACTTTTGCTTCCCAACCATTTTAGTAAGTTTACTATTTCATTTCTGTTCTTTTACTGCGGTGCCTCTATAGTGCATACTGCATTCTTATTGCCTTCCCCAGTGGGTTAAGCCGAGTCTAAATCTATATTACACTACAGTAGAACGACAAAGGCCAACAGCAATGGAAGTGCCAGAATTTGGATTAGTCTTGCTAACGCGCAACAACATTATCTAGGCCATTGTATCCGCCATTGTCATCCATCTATCTACCATTTTGAGTAATGAAGATTCGACTGACATAGGGAGCCTAATATACCTAAACCCTCCATCCCTAGCGATAATAAATAAGTGAAAGAATTGCCAGGATAAGGCAATTAACGCTGTGTAGGAACAAAGTCGCTGGCGTTGCTATTTCCCCTCCTATTACATCTGAACATATAAACATTATTGCATTTGGTTAAGCGCAAATGTTATATTGGCACTTGAGAGTAGTCTATCGATGGCGCTATCGTGAACAGCATCTTGTCACGGTCTGGTCCTTTGTAACCGATCAACTCCTCATACAAACCCAGTAGCTTGCTCCATGACAGTACTTGTTACAATGGCGATGATTGGTTTAAGCTTCAACCATGTTGGCGCTACGATATAACGGGCCGTAGCATCCTTGATCAATGTCTACAGGACCAGCCCTGCCTTGTCAATAACGTTGTGCCAGCTTCAGATCACAACATTTCAGATCATACCATAGCAGGGGGGTAACAGAGCGGTTACGATAATGGTAGCCAATAATACAGCGTATCCTTTCCGCAATAAACGCATGCAACGGGCCTTTTGTTATTGCCCCGCCTGGTTCCTTTGTAAGTTAGGCCTACGTGCCGGCACTTTTGGACATCGGCGGCGGGGGTTGTGTCGGAGGATATTGAGTCTGGGCATTACCACCATTCCGGCTAGGTAAGGAAAATAAATCTCTTGGCCGGAGCAAAATCTAGATTAGGTAGCGCTACCAATCATCTAAGAGGATTATAGTTGTATTTCATCTACTCGTGCATCTCGATGCCGCTTCCGCTTCGAATAATTGTTCCACCTGCTACATAGGGAAGCTCTTATCTCCTCCACAGCTAACCCTTGTCCGCAAACCATTATTAGCGGCACTTGAGCGAGATGCGCCACAGGATTCGACTTGCCATATATAGCAGGTATTAGTAACAGCTAGGAACAGAAACGGGATCGACATGTGAATATCGTCACCTCGCGTATACCTTAGCTCCTTAAGCCTCTCGAGTAGCGACGACAGCGTTTAATCACAGGTCTGTCTAAGAAGTTTCTGGCAGTTACAACAACTGCATATGGGCCGCTTTACCCGTGTACAAAGGATTTGAATACACATGATTCGGTTAGGACGGAAGAGCATCAAGTTGTATAATCAAAAGTTCGATTGACGTGATCAGATATGCTGTAAACCTCATCAAGATGCTGAGGGAGCATCTTGCAGTAAAGAGGAATCTTGTGTATAAAAGCATGGCATCACGCCCCCATTATCAAGAATTTGACTCAACAGCATTCACACTCTAAATCTATTTGTCCTGAGCTAAACATCTCCGTCTACTGACGCCATGCTCTTCTCTTCTATTGCCATTGTTGCGGCAGCAACTGCTGCCTTGGCATCGCCGGTAAAGCCAAGTGCCAAGACTGCCGCGCTATCAGTGAAGCGTGTCTCGAACGTCAAATCATTGAAGAATATTGTCCAAAAGGGCCAAGCACGCATCAACAAGATCAATGGCGTCAAGGACATCGAGGCCAGAGCTAGCGGCCCAGTTACCAACGAGGATGTTAGCTATGTTGCCTCAGTCACTATCGGTGGTCAATCTTGGGACCTCATCGTCGACACTGGATGTACGTCATCACTACATAGACACTGAACAACGCATGTGCTGACCTGATATCCTAACTAGCTTCAAACACGTGGTGTGGTGCCCAACGCTCATGCGAGCCTTCATCTACTGGCAAGTCCACGGGCGGTTCCGTCCAGGTTAGCTATGGTTCCGGCTCCTTCTCCGGCACCGAGTACAAGGACACAGTTAGCTTCGGTGGTTTGACTGTCACATCACAGTCGGTTGGAGCTGCCCGTTCATCCTCTGGCTTTTCAGGTGTCGATGGAATTATTGGCTTTGGTCCGGTGGATCTCACTGAGGACACCGTCTCCAACGCCAACACGGTTCCAACCTTCCTGGATAATCTCTACAGCCAAGGTTCCATCTCGACTGAGGTGCTGGGTGTTTCCTTCAAGCCAGAGTCTGGCAGTGACAGCGATGACACCAACGGCGAGTTGACCCTCGGCGGTACTGATAGCTCCAAGTACACGGGCTCTCTCACCTACTTCTCAACTCTCAAGAGTGGCTCTGCTGCTCCCTACTGGGGCATCTCTATTGCTAGTTTCACCTACGGCTCGACGACCCTCGCATCGTCTGCGACCGGCATTGTCGACACTGGTACTACGCTCATCTACATCCCCACCAAGGCTTACAATGCATTCCTGTCTGCCGCTGGTGGCAAGACTGACAGCTCTTCTGGCCTCGCCGTCTTCTCAAAAGCGCCAACATCCAACTTTGCTATCAAGTTTGGCTCAACGACCTACACCCTCACACCTTCTCAATACTTGGTTCCCACCGCTCAGTACAGCTTCTACGGACTCAGCTCTGGAAAGTACTACGCTTGGATTAACGACGGTGGCAGCTCGGGTGTGAACACCATTATTGGTCAGAAGTTCCTGGAAAACTACTACTCCGTTTTTGATACTACCAACGGCCGCATCGGCTTTGCTACCGCCGCTTAAATGAATGCATGTTCATTTTTCTCCTGCTCATGAATACAACCACAGCGTAGTCTTCACGGGCAATTATCACTATTGTCCTATATGATGAATATGTTGATTCATTGGAGGGCTGCAAGGCAGCTGGGGATTCACACCTGTTTTAGTACTCACGAGTAGTGCCAGTCTTAGTTAGCTTCCAGCTCTAAGTGTAGTGGGAATAAATGCGTTAAACTATATATTCTTGAATTGAGAGTGATGTATGAACACTATAACAGATGGAGGTTAATTTATTTTCCACCGACGATGCCGCTTGACTTTACACGACCGCGTACAACGGATGCTGTGACTACATGTAATCTAGACCAAACCAGCTACATCACTGAGTGGATCTCCGTAAGCATCATCTGGATTGTCTCCGACGCAGTGATGGCACCACAAATGGTTGCCCGGGTCGTGCGCTTTCTTGATGGCCAGCAGCTGTTGGTATAATGCCTGGCCCCAATAGCGAGATGTCCAATTGTGCATGACGTAGGAGCTCTCAGAGAAATAGCTGTTCGGACCAATGCGATACAAAGTGTGCATTGACTGTTGGGTGGTCAACGTACGCGCATTCCATAACATCACAGCTGAGCGAAAGCCAGGTGAGATGGCCGTATCGCCTGGCTGTGGACTCCCCAAATTGCCTGTCAACGAAGTGTAGAGGTAGTGAAAGCCACAGCGATGACCCGTTGGATCTGGCGAAGTTGTGTCAGGATTCTTCAAGGATGCCACGCAAATATCCAGCACCTCCATCATCGTGGGGGCGAACTTCGTTTCCATGGCTTGTCGTGACACAAAAACCGAATTTTGGGAGCCGGTAGCATTGTCAGAAGGCGGGTGTGGAGCAGGGAGAGGGTTACCGACGGCGAGCAGAAATTTGTCGGCCGGCATGCTGAGCACGTAGTCATAGGCCGACTTGAAGTTACGCTCCTCTATGGCCGTCACCTCCAGCACTGACTTGAGTCGGTCGCGGAATAGACGGTAATTCGGCTCCTTTTCACCCCCTGCGTAGAAATATTCGAAATTGAATTTCCATGTGACTGCGCAAAGACCGCCGGTCTTATAATTGGAAGTATCGATGAAGAATGCTGCCTGCGTGCTGACCTTGGAATTCAACAGGAGCGTCCAAGCAGAGAATCGATTCCACATGGCCCTCAGCCACTCATAGCCAAACGGACTTGAATCGGGACAGAAGGTGCCGTTTTGGATCATCAAGACGTGGCTGAGACCACCATCAGGGACAGCGTGTGCTCGGATCGTCATGGAGAGAATCACACCCCACACGCCTCCACCGCCGCCGCGCATGGCCCAGAAGAGCTGCGGGTTGTGCCGTCGGCTGGCCACCTTCTTGTGGACTACCGGTTGACCGTGCGCGTCCTGACCGACTTGCATGACTTCAATCTCCAGCACATTGTCCACACCGAGTCCCATGGAGGGGCCAAAGGGGCCATGGCCGCCCCCGAGATGGAAACCGACCATGCCAACCGTGGAGCACCAGCCCGACGCAATGACGCGGTTATACTGCTTAGAGAAGGCGTGCATCTCGGCGAAGACTGCGCCTGCGCCAAACTTGAATGCACCGCTCGGAGCAAGGACTGGGTCCTCCTCCCACTTAGAGATGAAAGATTTGTCTTTGAGCAAAATGGTCCGGATGAGGATTCCGCCGGTCGGGCAGGAGTTACGACTGTTGTACTCGTGGCCTGAACCGGAAGTCGAGATGCATAACCGGTGACGGACGGCGAAGTTCAAGGCTCTGGCAACGTGTCGCTCGTTGAGAGGGAACACCACAATGAATGGATTCCAATCTCGGTACTCATTCTGGTGGAGAGCCGCCTTGCACATGTCGGACACATTGTTCCATTCTGTGGAGTTGCTGGATGCCTTGAAGCATGAGCGCCTCATCTCATTCACATCCTCATAATAATACAGGGCCTTAAACCCCGTAGCCGTATTTCCCAGGCCATAAAAGGATTGGTTGTTGAAGGAGCCGGTCGGCACTGGTGCCGGCTGCGGCTGCGGGTAACTAGCCCACTTGAGACCGAGCCGTGGTTCATTGGGGTCTAACTCTTGCTCCAGCTCTTGGATGGCTGTCTTGGTGGGCCAGCAACTCGAGTCATCAGGCGTGCACCAATCGTGGCGTATCTGGAGCAGATCTGTTACATCGCGTGGCTGTGGGGACCGCATGGATGGCACCGACTTGGCCGGGTCGCAGGATCCAGCTCCGCAGTAATCGTTCTCAGGGCCACAGGAATAAGAACAATGTAAGCTGCATGGGTTGCAACGGCCCATGGCCCATTGCGTGTGCGGCGGGAGGAAGCTTTCTTCTACGTCATCTGGCGCCAGTCGATTCGGAGCACCGCAACGAAGAGTAGCGTAGGAATAGACCGGATGATATTGGAACTGGAAGTGGCAGGTGGTGATGCTGCCACTGGTGCTGGCGAGGAATATTGTATTGTGACCATCGTCTGAATGGGTGACTGCGTAACGCTGCACTCCGCGACTTGGGTAATTTGGCCATTCTAGTGATGCCTGGCCGTCGGCAGTGAAGTTCCATCGAGCCAGGCCCTCTTGATAGTGGTTGGATACTTGGAGCGAGCGCCATATGCCTAGCAGTGCTGAAGGCACACCGGCAATGCCCGGTTGATATGGGCTCAGAGGGCTGGGCTTAGACGCCTTGCTGACTGGTGAGTGCTGCAGTGAAGCGGCGGCAGGGTTAATGTCGGGCGAGAAGACACAGCCCGGGGCCAAAGACGACTTGCAGCGAAACATGAGGAAGTTGCCACAGTTGGGAGTGTCCATTGCAGCGTAAAAGTCGACAGGTGCCGGGAGACCAGTGTGGTTACAAGCGAAGAAGGCCACCTCGAGGCCACTAATGTCTGGCAGTCGCTTGATCAGGCAGTCTTCCAAGTGATGATTCGTACCACAATTCTTCAAGACAATTTCTCGGTCGGATCGAGGTCCGTAAGCACACGTTTGGGGGTAAGGGCTGTCAGTGGTGACTGTCAGAGTGTCCTCCGTAAAAGTCTGAGCGAATTCGAACTTGCCAGACCCGTGCTGCTCAGCTCCAAACGAACGCCATGTGCCCTTCCAGGGAGAGATTATGTCACTTGATAGCTCTGGCATCCCGAACCCAACATTGGGGATACTATAATTCTGGATTGGCATGGGTGCGTTGGTGGGATCAAGCAAGACAGTGCTGTCGAGATTGGCGGGAGGGCAGTTGGCCCAGGAGTCACTGCATGCAAAGCATTGATCAATGCACTCGCGAGACATCCTGGGGACACTATTCACCGTGTTGTCCGTCCAGCCAATTGTGGCGAGATATGCACATTGCACGCAGCTGGCACTGATAATCGGTTCTATATCCTTCAACCTTTTCTGCAGAGCCGGGTTGGCGTTGTACTCATTGGTCAGCACGAAAGCTGTGCGGTAATATGCTTCCTGTGGCATGCGAAACGCACTGCCGTCAGCCCCAGGTATGACGGCACATGTGCCGTGCTTCATCCACTCGGACAGGATGAAACACTGCATGGTGTTGTTATACTTGGCGTCGGTCGGCCAATAGTAATGCAACAGACTTCCAAAAATTGTGAGATACGATTCGTCGAATTCTTCACCATGCTTACAGCCATAGGGCTGATTCTTTTCTCCACTCCCACCTTGGGAACCAGGCCACAGTCCGTGCAACGTGACTTTAGGTGAGCCCGGGGCAAAGTCATTCTGCTGCAATGCCAGCGTGTAGCCGTCGGTAGGCAGCAGCCCTGCAGGCTTGTGCTTGCCATCGCACAGAGAGAAGGGAGGTGGTTTCTGCTGCATGCTTTTGTCTTTACCCAAAATGGTGCATCCCCGCGTCCACTTAAGGTTGCACGTATCAACGTGATAATTGACGGCACTGAAGCGCTTGTCAGGAATCGGGTTGGAGGCACAACTGTCCGAATGACCGGTACATGAGGCGGCAGCACCAGCGACCAGACACGCCAATGCCACCAAGACCAATGTAAGGCGTATGTGATACGGCCATAGCGTTGGCATTGCGCTTGGATGTGGCCGAGTCATCTCTGCTCGACGCACACCACTGTTTATGGCGTGCGTTGTCGATGATGTGTTCAGGCAATGGGTACTCCACCACGCGAACTGTACTTTAATTATAAGTTTGTTCAGATAGATAGAAAGAGGAGAGACGCCTTCAAGAAAGAGTTGGTGATAAGAGAGTTCCCAGATCACAACATACATGATAAGCAGTCTATATATACATCTTATATGTTCAGTTCGGTGACTTGGATAATGATTGGCAGCCAGTGCCACCATTTGCGGGCTTCACCCAATCGCAGGCTTTGAGCCTACTCACTCATAATGATATGTCCAAACTGAGCGGGTTTCTTCTCCAAGAGGTGAAAAAGAGAGCTGATAAACCGATAGTGTAATTTCAGCCGCTGCAGCCACCACTGCAAACTATTGAATGCGGGAGAACTGGGCAAGCTGATGCTGCTGGTAGGAGAGAAGACAGAGTGATAGTGTGGCTCAGCGTGGAAGCTGAGACAGGGGTCAGACGGGAAGTGATTGGAAGTGAGCTCAGCTAGGCTAGGTGGATGCACCAGTGGCGGCTGGCGCTTCGCTCAAGTGCATAAGTCTCGAAGGGAGGAATTCTAGACTTTGACCCAGTATGAGTGTTATTGGCAGGGTTCTGAAGTTTGGTGCAAAGCTCACCCAGTACAGCTGCGGTTGAGATGAACATTGACCGCTTTCCAAGCGCCTCTCTAGGTCACCCGTAGGATCCGCCTCCACAAGGGAGCCAAAGGCTTTGCAAACTATTGGTAACAACCGAAAAGACCATCAGGGAGTTTCCTTCACCTTGCAGCTACTCTTTGTGTATTACTTTATACATCAAACTCTACAACTACTGTTCCAAATGGAAATATTGATCTGTAATACAACGTCTACGCATCAATGCTATTAAGAACGGGAAAGGCATTTCCAGCAGGCAAAATGCCATCAGCCAACTCTACGCCTGCTTCGATGTGAACGCGGAAAACTTCAGACTGACTAACTTACCAATTTCTTTTGTGAGATTGGGAGTCGGCGTAACTGGCACACATTCGGGCGGCACCTTCACGATCAACGCCCGGTCAACTCAAACCGTGGACACGATATTTCTGCCACTTCAATAATATGTATTATATACCTTTATGCAGTCATTGACGTTGGAATTCATGTTGTAATCGTGAAAAAAGCACCTCATATACTATCTAAAGTAACTAACCTAGCCCTGACCTAATGTAGACCACTGATATTTGTGACTTTCGGCTTTGCTCGTAATGTTCGGTGAGTCGGATGTTTTCGGATTTTACAACGGAAACCCTTCTCCATGACCAGGCTATTTAAGAAACAACAAAAGCCTTTACCAGGGAAAAAGGTTCAGACGAACTATCGTACTCACGTATTCTGAATAAAACACCTTTCGTAATTTACTCTTCCTACACTGATTTTCAATTCACATAATGGCCTCCAGTCCCAAAGGTTTGAAGCCTGCGGAACGGGTTGCGATCCAGCAGCAGGATGTGTGGTATGAACAATAGAGCACAGCCCATACGTAATACACTGCTGACAATCCGTTTTGCTCAAGGTCCATTATAAATGAGGCGGCCGCCGAATCTCTTATCCAACCTATTGCAAATATGGGCCAAGGCTTTTTGTAGGTGGCATTATACGCTGAACCGAATCAAAGTCGTTAATAGGAATTGAAATAGTGATTACAATCCTCCCGACTTTGCAATCAATGCCGCAAAGGACGCGCTAGACAGGGTGGACTGCAACCAATATGCACCCACAAAGGTGAGACACTTTGACTATTGAATTCGCGTTTGCTAAAAGCTCTTCATCTCGTAGGGCCGCTCTAGTCTGAGAAAATCCATCGCCCGGGAATACTCGCTGTCCCTCCATCGTGAATTAGACCCAGATACAGAGGTTACTGTAACAACGGGGGCAAACGAGGGTAAATATAGGAATCTGACTTTTCCGTATGTTGATCACTAAATAGTCAGCCAGGAATACTGTGCGCACTAATGGCCTTTATCTCCCCAGGAGACGAAGTCATTCTTTTTGAGCCGTTTTTTGATCAGTACGTCTCGAAGAATACATGGTTCTATTATGAAAACTGACTATCGTTAGATATATTAGCAACATTGAGATGGCTGGCGGTGTTATTCGCTATGTTCCCCTCAGCGCTCCACAAGAGAATACTCTCAGAACCTCCTCGGCAGAGTGGACGGTCGATTTTAAGAAATTGAATGATAGTTTCAATGAAAGTACCAAAATGATTGTAAGTCTTCTCAATGAGGGAATCACACTTCCTATGAAGCTAATGGGATAGATTATAAATTCACCGTGCGTTTATACCTCAAGAATGTTATTTTCTTCTTATTAACTCCAGTAGGCACAATCCCGTTGGAAAAATCTTCTCACGCCCAGAATTAGAAACTATTGCATCTCTCTGTATAAAGCACGATGTTCTTATCCTTTCGGATGAAGTCTATGACCGACTATGCTACGTTCCGTTCACGAGAACGGCTACTCTGTCCGAAGATATTTTTTCTCACACGCTCACTGTTGGATCAGCAGGCAAAGCATTCCAAGCCACTGGTTGGAGAATTGGGTACCTGGTTGGACCTGATCACCTGATAAAGTATGTTGCCGCTGCTCATACTCGCATCTGCTACAGTAGCGTGTCTCCATTGCAAGAAGCAGTTGCTGTCGCGTTCGACAAAGCAAACCAGGTAGGATTCTGGGACTATAGTCAAAGAGAAATGAAGCGAAAACTGGATATGTTCATTCAGGTGTTTGATGAGCTTAAAATTCCAGTTCGTGTACTCCTTCTCTTCACCACTTTAATCTCATGCTCATTAGCTTTCCTATAGTATTCCTATCCAGAAGGAGGATATTTTGTTCTGGCAAATATGGCTTCGATCAAGCTTCCTGAGGACTATCCATTTCCATTACACATTTCAAGCAGGCCGCGGGACTTCAAGATTGCATACTTTCTAATTCGAGAGCTGGGAGTAGCGGCGATTCCTGTTTCAGAATTTTATAAAGAACAAAGTACGGTCGCTGCAACCAATTACCTTCGGTTTGCAGTTTGCAAGACAGATGAAGTTCTCGAACAAGCCAAAGCAAAATTGCAACAAGTTAAGAAATATATTGTTTAGAATAGTTGGGTAACTACGAAGATTAGTTCAATTTCTGATGACTTGATTAATTCTCATCTTAGCCAAGAGATACAAATTCTTTCACAATTAGTTATATCTCAGCTAGCCTCGTGTTCCAACAAACACCAACACCATCCGTCGCAAAATATTAGGAGCTGCCGCTGTCATTAGCTATGAAAGTATGTTCTGCAGCTATCATACATCAGGTGTTCATATCCATTACTAAATTAGATATCGGGAGAATGTCTAGATCGTCCAATAGCCCAGAAAAATAGGCATTCCAGTCGCTATTGGGCATTAGCAAAGTTAGAAACCAAATAAAGCATAAACCTTATCTCACTCTGCAATTTCTATTGTAGGGAATATGCCTGATTCATCTCCTGAGCCTGTTGGGGGATTAACGATCCCATTTTGATCATCCCCGGAAGCCAAGTTACGGGCTGTGTTTTGCCGGACAACATTCTTCACTGTTTTCAGCAGTTGAATATGAGGCTCTGATAGCCACTGGGAATCATCAACCGTCGTATTGTCAGCCGTACCAGGAGAGGATCCTGCAGACTCAAAAATGTGAATAGTCCTTTTTTGGAGATCCAAAATTATAGAGTCGTTCTTTGCTTCCTCCCAGATGCTTGTCAGTAAAATTGAACTCAAGGTCGTGTGGATCGTTGACCAAGTTCGAAGGGGAACAATGCTTAAAGTATGGAACTCAAGAAAAGCCTGCAATGCGTTTGTAAAGCTTCCCTTGGCTCTCATTCGCGCTCTTTCATATTCAGATGTATTTGTATCGTGACAAGCCTTTCCAAGAGCTGGCCTACAAATGACAGTCTCAAGAAATGATGTATTTAATCGAAAGGCTAAAAAATGGAGACATTCTTGCAAGTTTTCACATTCATCCTGATTGCGTAAATGGGGTTGAGTGCTATCTCGAATACGATCGAGAATTGTGAGCCATTGCATAGAGAGAGCTATTTGGGAGCGCCCTGTCTCATGCCTTTCGAGAATTGCCATTGCAAGTTGGCAGATATAATGCATGGCTTCTGTGAATGAAAGGCTCTTAGGAAGTAATAAACTTTCGAAGGAATATCCAGATCTTGATAATGCAGCAGGAAGTCGACCATGGCAAAGACTAAGAAGGCTATCTTGCCACACAATGGAAAGCCTAGTGGTTAGGTTAGAGAAACAACCGCTTATGACTAAGTCTGAGATAGATACTATGTTTTCCTATTGGTAGTCTTGACAGTCTTGGAATCTCTAGAAGAGGCTGATGATGGTGATGATGATGAGTCGTCCATATCCAGCCTCAACGCCTGGCCCAACCGTATAGTACAGCCTAGCAGTGCTGAAGAAGCATCAGACTGGCCATTATTCTGTAGAACATTTCCAATGACCAGCAAAGCTTGTATAGCCTGAACAGTAGGGCGACATAGATAGTTAGCAAGTCGAAGGGCATGGAAAGCCCTGCGAACTATCACGCCGATCAGTATATGCTTGATTTGCCGGGTATTCATTCCACACACTCAGATCACGAGATATATGCGCTCTTGAACCGTGGCTCAAGTCTGAGAACTGGACCCCTGATGCCATGGTAGCAAGGATTAATCCAATCTGCCCTAGGGATTTATCATCTGTCCAGCGATGAGATTCCTTGAGTGGGTCGCTAAGCTCGCCAGTATCGAGTGATTTTAAATAAAGACGAAGTTCTAACTCAAAATCATTAATCTCGGCAAGAATTGGATTGAATGGAAAGACGAATGCTCGATACAAGTGAAAATACCTATACGTGTTCGCGATCAGCTAGATGATAAACGAATAGGCTACGCGTTACTGCTTACTTCAGCACCTCTTCCTTCTTTGGTAGAATCTCCAGTAGAGAAGTCCATCGATCCTGAGAAGATTTCACTTTCATAAATGGATAGTCGCCGTATGTGTTTTGTAGGCCTAGCATTTGTTCCACATCATCTTGAGTAGAAGACTCTCCTTCTCTCTTTTGAAGACGAACAATGACCGCAGCAGTATTACCGCCGGATACTAGGTGGCTATTAAGATTACCATGAATTGTTGGATAATCGGTGATAATCTGATGCGAAGAATCAGGTTCATCAATCTCCGGCTGTCTTTCAGAGTGCGGTGTAGACGTTCTATCTGCTTAACTATACGTTAGCAAACGTGTGGATTAGCAGGCCAACTGGCAAACAATCAAGAAATCTAAGAAGATTACCAGAGCTTTTCCTGTCGTTTTCTTGTCTGAAATTAGTATATACACAAATCTCTGGGTGACCGCGTTTTTCGCAAGTCTTGCAAGGCGATTTGCTATCACACTTGACTTTTCGCAGTCGGCACGGATAACACGCCTTGCTGTCCCTCTGTCTCTTTCTTAGTCTTAAGATTCGGTCAACTTCTCCCTGGCCAACCGTCTTTTTGCGCGTAGTGCGACGGTCGGATTGACTATCCATACTGATTCAATTCCCTTTTCCGAATATTCCGAGTCTGGAAGCAAGCAAGCGAAAGTATGGTAAAGAAAACAAGCTCTGTAGTCGCTTGACTGAGGGGTTGAAGATTGAACATCGTGTATGTCACGTGAGATTGTTAAGGTCAATATTCCTTACATTCCAGAATGAGATTCTCAATTTTGGGAAAAGGGCCACAGTGTGTAGCAAATTCATTCAATCTAGATAAATATCCAGTCAATCTGATTCAGAATTGTTGCTAATTCTTTGACTATCTTCCTACATCGGAACTCCTATCATCTCTGTATACAAGGCTAACCCCGTAATTAAGTTTGCCTTTGCAGTGGGCAGCAGATGCGGAGTGCCTTAGGTATCTTAATGTGTCAAACATTTATCTCCTTATTTGTATGATCAAACTTCGTAACTAACAACATTGTTAGCTTACGTGAAGATAGGTATTGTCAATGTGATGCCAGCGAACAAGACCGAGCAAGCCCGAGCAAAACCGAGATTGACCGGCAAATACCGATAGCATGCGGAAGCGCAGTGCGGCAGAAAATGCTAAAAGGGATAATTGAGCAGTGAATTCTGTTACTTAAATTCCTATCAGAACAGTTTGGAATCATGTCTTCCAATGTTATTGCGCTTGATTGTATCATTATTGGAGCTGGGCTTGCTGGACTGGCAGCGGCGCAGGCGCTGAAGCTTGCTGGACATCGTGTCAAGGTCTCTTGCTAATGTGCAATTTAAATACCGGTCACGCTGCTGACATTTTCAACAGATTTTTGATAAATCGTTCCAAAAAGGCGAAGTTGGTGCAGGAATAAATGTCACCGCAAATGCTACAAAAATCCTAAGCAGCTGGGGTAATATGCGACTAACCCGGAAGACGGTTCGTCGATGCTAACTTGACCGCGCAGGATTTGACTTCTCTCGAGCTCATGCTCTTCCCTGCCGCGGGGCAGTTTGTTTCCTTTCGCCTTGTTCCAGAGTCACAGTATTGCGTCAAGCAGCTAATAAACATGGCCATCAATAGTACCAGTTATTCAGCGCAAGCACCCTCCAACTGCTTGAAAAAACATCTGTTGAGAACGTAAGCGAGCAATGATGCTGCTAATCTTAGTTGGTTAACTGTTCTACTAGGACTATGAGGCCGATTTTCACTTCCTATATCGGCCTGACTACCATAAAGAATTGAAACGACTAGCAACTACCCCGACAGACATAGGCAATGCCGCTACTCTTTATACTGGCATGAAGGTTGTTGATGTGGTATACTCTCTTGCTCTTGAGGTTTGGTATACCAGGCCACTAATATCCAAAATAGGACCCAGTAAAGGGATATATCGCATTGGCAGACGGCTCAATTCACCATGCAGATCTAATCATCGGTGCTGACGGTATTCATGTGGGCACTCTTTATGTTTCCATATCCCACATTGATCTAATGTTTCTAGTCAATTACGAGACAGCATGTATCGAAAGACGTCAGTCCAGTGAGAACTGGGTGGAACGCTTTCCGATTCACCATCCCAACAGAGACCTTGACGAGAATTCAAGGCGTCATAGATATTTACTCAAGAAAAAGTGGATGGTGGTCTGTCCTTACCTCTGATCATCAAGGACTTATTTGGTATGAATGCAAAGGGTAAGCATATCTGTTTGACAAATAGAGAGACTTGAAGTGTAGCTCTAACTTCAGGGTGTATAGGGGAGAGCTTCAGAACTTTGTCGCTTATTATGAATCGGATGAGGATGTCGGATTAAAAGGTATAGTAACATTAAAACTTCTGTCGAGCTGATCTTAATTATTGTATATAGGACTCGGCCAAAATGAACTACTATCGGAGCTTTTAGCAGAATTCTCAGAATTCAATCCTATTATTATTTCTATTTTACGGTTAGTATTGAACGTCCAGGCGCTGAATAAGTTGATACGAATGATATGTAGCGTAGCTGAAGATATCAAACCGTGGATACTGCAGTATCAGTCACCCCTCGAAAGCTGGTCGCGGGGGCAGTTACTGTTAGTTGGCGATGCTGCTCATCCTGTACGGCGCTCCATTTCAAAATTCGGAACTTTGATGCAAGGCTGTGGCTGACGTCATCTCTACTTATAGGTACACTCTGTTCAATCTGGGCAAGGCGTAAATCTAGCCATTGAAGACGCAGGTGCCTTGGAAATGCTTTTCGGTAACATGAAGTCAAAAGACGAAATCTCGGACCGAATTACAACATTCCAAAACGTTCGTTGTAAACGGGCAGGAGCTGTTCAAGTTCTGTCGCGGATCAAACGTGGAACAGAATATCAAGAGACAAATGTCTTAGACAAATGGCTACCAAGCCACGTACGGGTGTTCGATGGCACGTCTCGAGATTTATTTATTTATGGGTCGGTTGATTTCTATTATTCATGAATCATTTGCTGCAAAGGTTTATTGTTTTCTAATGTTATATAGGCATGATGTTGTTCTTGAGTGTACGTTAGCAACATCTGGAGGGAGTGGAAATACATAAGTTAATATTGCTAGACTCAGTGGCATAGGGAAGTAGTTAATTTCGGAATGTATGTCTGACTTGACAATGTGAAAATTGCGAATTGAACCTACTAAATACGACAAAGGAATAAAGCAGCTGATTAAAGAGTACATGAAGTTTCTTTTGATACTAATTTTTCTGAATAGTTCGCCATTTTTACTCAGGAGCAATATTGATAATAGATTTATAGTTCATTCAGTAGCTATTAGGTATTTGAGAACTCAATATGTTCCCCACGCTGTTTATCCAAGTCAGTGGTATTCCCTGCGCTACTTAACTCTTGCATATTCCCTTGATTAGCCTCTGTGATATTTGCATTTTGTTGAAGAGAAAGTTCAATGCCCAATTTCTCTGGCCCGATAATTACGGTAATAAATAGAAATGCATATGCACATGCGGCAAATATGCAAATCACTTTGCCATAATCATACTGAGTAATCACCCCGCTATTCAAGCTTGCAGGCTTACCCAGAGGAAACCTTTGTCCAATGGTAGCTTCGATAGTTGATGAAGCAGACGAGGCAAGGTTGCCCAACTGATACGAGGTACCCACAACGAAGGTTCGGAGAGCTGCGGGCGAAAGTTCCATTAAATGAATTGGCACGACGCCACAGGTACCCTGAATAGCGAATTGCTGAAAAAGTGCTGCAGCAATGATAGCCTTCGTATGGATAAATGTGTACGGATATAGCAACGCAGCTCCCAACACAAACATGCAGAGCATACTGAGTCTTCGTCCAAATATTTGGGAGCAGTATCCAACGATTGTACCTCCGATAATGGCTCCAAAGTTGGAAACGACTTGCACGATAGTTACCGTGGTAGCCGAGAAATTGTATTGGTTCTTCAATAATGTCGGATACAGATCTTGCGTCCCATGTGCCTAGTTGTAATGAGTTGGTCAAGCTGCTGTTCTCTGGTCCATGATCCCACTTACCAAAAAGTTGAGCCCTGCCATAAGCAATACAAGGTAGATCAAGAGTAGCCAGTGTTGCTTCACAGCTATTTTCCCTTCTTTCATGAATGTTTGTGCAGCAGAAGGCTCCTGCTCTCGAATTCTTTTACGTTCCAGAAAAGTCTCTGTCTCAGGGAGACATAATCTCAAAAGAATGATGAGGACAGGAGGGCCCGCCCCAAACCAGTACAGTGGCCTCCAGCCGTGAGGAGTCGTATTAACCAAAGCTCTTGAAAAAGCAGTCGCGAGGAGATATCCAAAGGCATAACCTTGTTGGAGTATGCCAGAAAAGAGACCGCGTGCGGCAGGGGGACAGTCTTCCAGAGCGGTTGCAGCGGCATTTCCGTATAAGCCACCCATAGCAATTCCATATAATGCTCTGACCACTAGGAATTGGACATATGTCTGACAGAATCCGGTAGCCATTTCAAACACGACAAAGAGGATGTTGTTGATAATGAAGGGCCTATACGATCCAAGAATTAGTGGTCAGAGACATTTCCATACAGTCGTCGAGATCCAATCAATCTTCATACCATTTTCTTCCGTATCTGTCTGCTGCAACTCCAAAGATGGCCGCTCCAATAGACCTGAACATGAGAACAAGAGTGATACCCCAAGTAATGTCTGAATTACCCTTGTTGAACGATTGGGCAATCTCCGTGACTGTCAAAGGGACCGTGAAGAAATCAAAGGCGTCCCAAGTCCAGCCAGCGAACCCGACGAGAAAGAATAGCCATTGTTGTTTGTTTAACAGGAAAAATAATTTCAGAGGATTTGGAGTTTTGTTCATTGGAGGTTTCAGCGTTGTTAACCTGGTCATGATGTATTGACCAGCCGTAGGCCGATTTCGTTCAATATGAGACGCATCTTGGACTTGGGCTTCCATCTCACCAGCAGAGCTGAATTCCACTGTCATAGTTGGAAATAAGAGCCAACGAAAATTGATTGATTGAAATGACAACTTCGAAGAACAAGTTGTCGTATATGAGGTAGAGATCCCTCCGATGGTAAGAAAGACGGATCTATCAGGTCTTCTTGCTCAGTCCGTTGGCCATTTTATACGATGGAGCTGAAGGCGTTAGAAGGTATTGAAATGCCAATCCTCTTATTTGTCGGTCAGTTGGTGCCATAGGCATATACTCTGTTGCTCCTGTTCCCCAGATTCCCCGCAAACTTGCCCACATCAAACCTAGATCCAGAACCCCATGTTTCCCCGGAATGAGCTACCAGTCATATGGCTTTATTTTGCTCAGCGAACTTTTAGCTTGGCTTTAGGCTGGATGGTGTAGGCAAGTGGCTTTTCTTAGGCACGTCTGGTCATATTTTTGCGTCGGCGCCGACCGGCCCGGGGCCACCAAGTTGAAGGATAGCGGCCCGGAACGGAGAGCGTCTACATATTTTGAGTAAATATCTCAGTAATGCATGATGAAGAATAATTTGGTGATAGCCAAGTGTAGTTCCGGGATATCCGGCTCGGCTGATAGTATAATAGAATACGGTTAATTTCGGTTTGCTACAGAATAGGAGATTTGTTACTCCGATGGTTATTCTCGGCATATTTTTGACCATAGAATAGCCTGCAGAATCGTATATAGTTGCTGTGAAGGAATTTATGAGGGCAATGTTGATGAATGTTTTCAGTGAAGTTGTCTGGCAAATTGCGAAAGTATAGAGCTCAGCCGGCTACAAATTTAATGAACGTTGCCCAAAATGAAACCCTATCCATTCCAATTCAACAGCATGTCCTCGCCAAAAGCTGAACCAAACAGAGGTACGGAGTCCACTCTTCTTTGTAGGGGGCAAATACCTTCTATTCAAGCATCGCAGCTTCGGGCTATGATTCGCGAAGCATACTCGGACCCAAGCAAGATTCTCGCTACATGTTGCTCTGATGATGGACTAGGATCACGCCTGGTCGAAGAAGCTGGGTTCCCGTACATATTTTTGGGTGGATTCATGGTCGCGTCTAGCTTTGGATTACCAGATACTGTCAGTTCATGATTCTAAGGTGTGATGAAAGTGAGGCTGCTATGCTAACGATATAAAAGGGATACATTGCCTTTCAAGAAATGGTCAACCGCATTCAAGAAGTCAAACGACAAACTACGATTCCTATCATTGCAGATGGAGATACTGGATACGGTTCTCCTGTAAATGTTAGGCGCACAGTCCAAGGTTTCGCCATGGCTGGTGCAGCGGGTATCATGATCGAAGATCAGACTTGGCCGAAGCGATGTGGCCATACTAAAGGAAAATCTGTAGTGTCCAGGGAGGAGGCCTTCGCACGAATCCAAGCAGCTGTGGATGCCCGCAATGAAGGAGTCGATATTGTTATCAACGCTCGCACGGATTCTTTTATCCTCGGATGGGACGAAGCAATTTATCGAGCAAAGAAGTTCATTGAGATTGGAGCAGACATGGTTTTCCTAGAGGCTCTTCCAGATAGAGAGACGATGAAGAAGACGGTTGAGGCCCTCAATTTCCCCGTCATGGCTAACATTATTGAAGGTGGCTTGACAGATAACCTCTCAGCTGAAGAGCTTGGCAAAATTGGTTTCTCAATAGCTGTATATCCCTTTACAATGGTGGCAGCTAGAGTCAAGGCTGTGAGGGAGGCTTTGGAGCGTTTGAAAGCGAGTTTCACAGCTGGGGCACCTCCACGTATCATGTCTGCCGGAGAGGTCTGTGAGGCTGTTGGCTTCAACAAGTACTGGGAGCTGGAAGAGAAGTATAAATATTAGTGGTATCTAAATGATAAAAGGGCTATGATTCACAGACAACTGTAGAAACTATATTGAGAATGTATTAATGAATGTTGTAGTATTTGATATGATGGTGCCGTTAAATTCTGTTCCTGGTTTATAATGGAGCTGGCTCAAGATTACGAGTTGTTCGCTCAGAACGGAAGATCTCAGATGAAGTATACTAACTTGTTTCACTCAGCCCTCCGTATGATATAAGAAAGTAACAAGCTTTCTGTTAATATATGATCTTTGTCTCTCGGAAGGCAAGAATTCATCTATCATTTTGTCTAAACTAATGGCGCTTCTTTACAGTCTCGATGTCCATTGGATAATATTTGCCACCTACGCCCTATTCTGATCTTTTGCCCTTCTCGCCGCAGCTTGACCAGCCAGTCGCCCAAACACTGCACCCTTAACTAGACCCGCAGCGCCAGGGTAGTTGAATGCAAAGAAACCTCCACTAATCTCACCGACAGCCCAGAGACCAGGCATCTTCTCTCCTTCATTGTTAAGAACGTGAGCGTAGGGGTCAGTCTTGAGGCCGCCGTATGTGAACGTAATGCCTGTGCCAGATTCGTAAGAATAAAACGAAATGCATTGTTAGGCCCACAGATGGGGCATAAACTTACCACATGTAACAGCGTATGCAACGAAAGGGCCTTGATCAATCGCCTGGGCCCAGTTGGTCTTGGGGATAGCCAACTTTGTTCTTGTGGATAGACCATCCAAGTGGAAGGGGTCGAACTGGCCCGTCTTTGGCACTGCAGCGTTGAATTCTCGAACCGTATCAACAAATTGCTTTACATTCAGTCCAAGCTTTTGAGCAAGTCCCTCTAAAGTATCATCAACTACAGGTGTGGCGGTCGAGTAACGCGGCTCCAAAGTCTTGAGGACTTTCTGGTCGAAGATCTGGAATGCGACTGCTTCTTTCTGCTTGGCAATCTGCTCTCCAATGGCAGCGTAAGTGAGCTCGAACGTGTTCTCGCCCTCATTCACAAATCTCTGTCCGTCTTTGTTAACCATTATGGCAAAAGGATAGGAATATCGGCTCGTTTTGTCAGTCAGCCTGAGATCGCCAACCGCGGGGGCATTGTGGTCGACGGGAACAGCATGACAACCGCCCCAGTGGCCTGTAGCTTGTGCTCCGTGAGAGATGGCATTCTCAATCATGGTGCCCGTATTATAGCGGCATCCACGGACTTTAGCCAGATCCCACCCTTGCCCAAGGTACTGACGACGAAGGCGGGGCGATGCCTCGAAGCCACCACATGCCAGAATGACCTGGCCCTTGAAATCGACAAAGCCGTCCTTCTGTCGCGCGCGAACTCCGAGGATGTTGTCGCCATTGGTAATAAGATCATAAGCAGGAGAAGAGTAGTGAGCATCAATGGAACTCTTCTCTACAGCCGCCCAAAGATTGTCGGTCAGACCAATGCCTTCGTTATCGGCAATTAAACAAAGCCCTGGGTTGATGTCCACAACATCTTGTGTGATTTGATCTTCGCTGAAGAACTTACTGAGTGCAAGCTTCCATCGCACTCCCTGGTCGCGCATCCACTTTACGGTATCATAGGAATGATCAAACATGACATGCATTGCCTCTTTATCGCAGTGACCGCGAGAAGTCTCCAACATCTCATTTGCATATCGCTCCTTGGTGAAGGGCACGAGCCTTGCGCGCTTGGCGAGATATTTCCAATCTGGGTGAATCAGTGGCTCAATATCCTCCATGCCATTGTGGACGATCCTGAATGCAGCAGACGCAAAACGACTGTTTCCGCCACGGTAAGCTTTGGGGGCTGCTTCGAGGATGGCAGTTCTGGAGCCAGCTTCGTGAGCAGAGAGAGCTGCAACGAGGGCTGCGTTGCCGCCGCCGACCACAATGACATCATATGAAAGACTTGTCATGTTGATAATATTGACGTAAAATAAATTGGAACTGAAAGCCTGGTTCTTGGGAACTGGTATGCTGATCAAGTGGTTAAGAGATGACCTGAGAGGCAGCTTTCGTTATCGACGATGACACTTCGTAATATATATTCGATTACTTCTTCTCCATACATCCATATACTTCCTCAAACTTTACGTCTCTCTTTACGAATCTTTATATCACATGACATTTATTTTAACGTAGCCTAAATAATGTCTCCAAGTAAACGGAGCGGGTAGGATAGAATCCGGAGCGAAGCGGCGCTGAATAGGTGTCGTATTGTCCTGGAGGGCCGCTCCGCTCCGAGAAAGAAATTCAGGTGGCCTTCATTTACTTCTTTTTTTTATTCTTGATCCTCATTCCACTTAAAGGAAGCAACCTTCTACCCATTGTTCACCTTCACGGTTAATTATGCCTAACGCCGCTTACATTACGCATGACGATTGGTCTCCACCTCAAGTCAATGCTTTTTGCTCCAAGCTTTGATCATTATAACAGAATAATGACCATTCAGATTGATTGTATATATAAGCTTCGGTTGAATCTAGAGTCTGCTGGGGCTGCAACATTGTCAGTACAATAGGGATCACAAGTTAAACAGCACATTTGATCAGGCGTATTTCTGCCGACATGACGAACATCCCAAGCTAACAATCTTTAGAGCTCCATCTACATTTCATGAATTACATTAAATATCGAAATTAAATCCATCCGCGGTCAAATCCATTCCTGACGCCCATGCAAAACTTGCCCAGTCCATGTCGGTTTGAGCTTGCAATTCAGGTGCATTTGAGCTCAACACATGTTCTGTGGCTGCGGAAGCTGCCTCCGACACTGCGTCTGATCCTATTGGAACTTTGGAGCACGATAATTAGTGAGATTTCTCGAAACAAGATGCAGCGATCAACAAGCAGTAAACAGCGGCTATTCGGGGCATACGAACTCGTCGCGGAAGAGTTTAATCCAATACTTCGTTGTCCTCCGACGTTGTCCCTCCAGTAGAAGAGACAGTCATACGCTAAACTGGCCCCAAATCGGCTTCGATGAACCAGGGATGGAGGCTGCCAACAACCAGGCGTGCTGACGGTGTCTGTGCTCAGCCAAAGCTGGCGCATGATCTCTGCATGCCGTCCTGCAACGTCGTTATTTTCCACCGAGCATTTCCTCATGGCGCTTATAGCCTGGTTTAGAGTGGCATTTCCCAACTCTGTGTCAACATCCGGGCTGTAAGATGAGTTTAGGACTTTGAACACAGCTCCCGCGGCGGTGAATAGCATTCGGAATAAGTGAACTGGGATATGTGCAAAAAGGCTTATCCTAACGTCCACTTCAACAATATATGTGATAAAAGTAGTCGCAAAATTGTATGCTTCTAGGACGGCGAGTCTTCTCTCAGGAGAATCGGGATCGAAAAAGTGCTGGATCAGCAAAAACAGCTTCACTGCCGTATAGTGAAGACGAGTCAAGTCTATTTATGTGTGAGGCCAAACTGCGGAACCAATAAGGATCAAATATCTTACCGGAAGTTCCATCCATCCCCTGGAAAACGTTTTCAAGATCAGCTTCCAGAGCTCTGACAAAAGGACCAACATTTGTCGGTTCCGGTCCCTCAATCTCCGCTGGATTGTCGAACATTGCTCTTGTAGCTTTACCAAAGAACCCTTGTAGTTCGGTTTGAGATTTCAGTGGTTGTGAAATACGTGGGAAATATTCATCTCTGATTCTTCCTTTGAGAGCGAAATTGGATAGTGTTGTAGGAAGTGATCCATATCCCGCAGCATTGCTAGTCAAAGTTAGCTGTAGTTCAAGGCAAAGCTCACGCTGTGTCACTTACTTGTGAGCTACTATAATACAGGCCAGCCAGGTTCGGATCTTCTCAGTTTGAAGAGGTTCTGTGGAAATGCAGTTGAACCGAGAGAAATAGCCAGGTTGATCTGGTTGATATAGACCCAACTGGGTAGCCATGCTTAGTGCAATATCACCCCATACCGGAGTATTTTCAAGCAATAGTGAACACGTTGGGAAAGGCCAAGTGCATAAAAGCAGCAGCGATTGTATAGTGGTGAGTTGGTTCCCTCGTGTGGAAATTACTTCCCAAGCAAGCTTTGTAACACAGCTGGATAATTTCCTCAATAGGCTGACGTCGCGCTCATAACGACGCGCAGCAACGCTGATTATGGTCCAAAATAACAATGATGACTTGGATAAATACTCATGGGGCGTCTGATCAGGATCAAGAAAGGGGAGGAACGGGTGATACGAAGTAAAAAATCTGCTCTTGATTAGCTGTGCAGCACCGCGGATACACTTTGGCCATCAAATAGAACATACACATTGAATAGCTCATTGATATGAGTATTCTTGAGCCGAACAGCTCCTATGCAACAAGAAATTGCATCAACAGAAGTGGGAGATGATACTGAAGGCACTGTACGACGATCATTCGGCGGTAAGAAATCGCTTCCCGCGGATTGAGAAGGTTGTAGAGACGGATCGATAGCCGGATGCACCACCACCTGTGATATATCTCTCTGACGATCTGATATAGGCGGTGAAGTTTCCACTCGTGGTCTATCTTGGGGTGTTGGCGCTGTTGAACTTCCTTGCTGCGAATGTTCGAGAGCATTCATGAATACTTCAAGGCGCTTTTCCAATTCATCAAATCGCCTAGATACCTCCATTATAAACTGATCGTTCATGACAATGTTTGAGTTACTTGCCTATTTTTGTTATTTCTGTGAAATTGGGGGTCTTCTTTGCACAACAAGCCGTGTTTCTCGCACCGCCTACAGCGGCCATCGCCTTTCTCGCAGCGAGACTAGGATTGTGTGTTACAACTGTTTATGCATGAACCTTATGGGCTGAGAAGGGTGTCCTACCTTACTCTGCCTGCAGGAAGTGCAGGCCATCCGCCGACTGGCAAGCATTAATAAGAATGAATGTAGAAGCTGGCTACGCTGAGGCCAATGGGGAGAAGTAGATGATGTGGTTGGGTGGATGGAGCCAATGTAGTCGTTCAGCTCCCTTAGTACATATCCCACGCACCCGAGAGTACCTAAGGGCCTTAGTCATCTTCGTGAGTAGTGGCGTACCCCGCAAACTGGTATACCCTAGAATCTTCATGCATTTTAATTATTTATTACTGCAGTATCCCTAAAGAGAGTTGACTTCATGTTACCACTTTATATAAATCATTCACTATAGTATATTTATAATGCTATGTCAAAATTAACTTATAGCTAATAGTTGATACAACTTATGTATAACAAATAGTAATAGGCATTAGCACTCTTTCTGCAAAGCACAAGCCTTCTAAGTTCGTAATTTGAAGCATAAACTAAGTGATTGCTAGTTATTATCACTATACCTTTTTCTGCAAAGTACAACTTCTCGTAATAATTTAACTCGCCGCTCCGGCCCGGGACTCAGCTAGTACCTCCAAGGCAAATTGAACTGGAAAAAACAAATGTTCAGTAATTTGCCAATAAAGTATTACCTCGCAAAATTCGTTGGTGGATCGTTCTTTTCATGGTAGCATGCTAACAGGAGGAAGTTAGCCAATTCCTTATCCTGTCAAAAACAGGGTTTAATTCTGGGGAGATCCACCGACGAATTTTGCGAGGTTATGCGGTAGGTAGCTGTGGAGAACAGACTAGAGAATGCATCTTTGAATTGGTACCTAGGTAGGCAGACAGACACCAAACATGGCGTAAAACAGCTCTATTGCTATAAGAATTGGAAATAAAATAACCTGTTATATCTTAATCCCTAACTAAACCTCAACGTGGTTTAATCGCTATTGCAATAAGACGCATAACGCTATATTTTAGTTTTCATAACCCACCGAGAGTAATACTCTTTATATTCGTGTATTCTTTCAGAGCATGGCTAGAACCTTCAATGCCTAGTCCGCTCTCCTTGACACCGCTGAATGGCTGCTCACAAGCGCTGACCAAACCAACGCGACATCCTACCATGCCAACTTGAAGGGCTTCTGCGACATCCCACAACGTGTTGATGTTTTCTGTGAACAAATACCCTGCTAGACCAACATCGGTATCATTTGCCATACTAATGACTTCCTCCTGGGTGGAGAAAGGTATCAGACATGCCACTGGGCCAAATGTCTCTTCCTGACAGAACAACATGTCCGACTTTGATCCAGTGATGATAGTTGGAGGATAGAAGTTGGGTCCGTAGCTGTCTTCGGCTTTACCTCCGAGAATTACTTTCGCTCCTCGACTCACCGCATCATCCACATGCCGTTGCACCTTCTCCACCCCTTTACCGGCATACAACGGTCCGAAATTCGACTTTGGATCCCAGACGGAGGCTGAAGGCCGAATTGTCTCGGCAACTCGAGTCTTGAGCCGGTTGGCGAACTCGTCATATATTTTCTCGTGGATAAATATGCGATTTGCACAAACGCATGTCTGTCCAGAGGACCGAAATTTGGACAGAATCATGCCATCCACTGCGCTGTCTATATTGGCATCTTCGAACACGATAAACGGTGCGTTGCCGCCCAACTCCAGGCTGGTCTTCTTGATATGACGTGCGCATTGTGTGTTCAGAATTTTGCCCACTGCTGTTGAGCCGGTGAAACTGAGGTGCTTGACTAGCTTGTTGTTGCAGAGTTCCTCTCCGATGATGGGCGTCGACTCTGGGCTACAAGTGATTACGCTGAGAACGCCGGCGGGAAACCCGGCGCGCTCAAATAACTTGGCCATGGCAATAGCACAGAGCGGTGTCTCTGGAGCAGGTTTCAGAACCACGGTGTTGCCAGCAGCAATTGCGGCTCCAGCTTTTCGAGTGATCATTGCCACCGGTGAGTTCCAGGGGGTAATAGCGGCAACAACACCTTGAGGTTCTCTAACGGTCATGATGCGCGTGCCCCTGCGGTAGGCTGGGATCGTCTCGCCGTAGATGCGTTCGCATTCGGACTCAAACCAGTCAAGGTAATCTATGCCATATGCCACGGTACCAAGCGATTCACTAAACGGCTTGCCGAGCTCAATGGTACATAGTGCTGCTAGATCATTCCGTGCCGCCTTGATGAGGTCTCCCCAACGACGCAGCATGAAGCGACGGTCACGGTGCGGAACCTTGCGAAAGATTTGGAAGGCATCTTCAGCAGCCTTGATGGTGTCCCGAACCTCTGCAACGGATAGATCAGGTACGAGGCATACCACTGCATCATCGACCGGATCTTGGCCAACGTTAGCATGAAGAAAGAAATGCAATACCATTATAGAAGCTGTTTAGGGACTACGATCTCTACTCACCATGTACAGGAAAACTCTTTTTACTGGCAGCGGTAATCCATTGCCCGTTGACGAAACAGCGATTGTCAACTAAAGACGGATCCTCAAACTGATGATCGTTTCTCATACATCAGCCAAATTTTGAAGACATCCAGAGTACCCTCTGCATCTACTTACAGTGTATTCAAAATGTTTTAACAAAATAGACTCCATTGTGAACGGCTTGTTTCTTGTAAAACAGAGGTATACTGTGCTCTACTATAGGCGAATAGTTGATGACGATAAATAGATAGACTACTCATAGCTCTCTTACTCGAGCAGCACACACTTCATGCAAATCACACCTAATGACTGTCTTATTAACGACGACAGCAATATTATGCTAACTCCGATTAATTTGATCAAATGATGTCGGCGATAGCCTCAGCGGTACCTTAGTTGTCGAGCTAGTGGGCGCCACGAAACTCAAAATCACCGAGAGATTCCCCGCTCGGCGATTGCAGGGTTAAGCAATAGCTGTACGAACAAGTCCAAATGGCGTTGAATTGTTCTGTAGACGAAATAAAGGAGCCTAATTTGTGTTTACTAAATCTCGTTTATCGCATCAATGGAAAACGATCTTGTGTAAAACCCCCCCGGGTATCAATTTCTCCTACAAGTGCAGAACAAAAATTATACATTGTCAAAGCTGATACAACATGGCGACAATGCGTGCAGTTGTGTTCAACGGGAAATACGACGTCAGTGTGGAGGATCGACCCTTGCCGCAAATCGAGGATCCTAGAGATATTATTGTCAAAGTGCAATATGCTGGGCTTTGTGGAACGTACGTATTCTTTACAACCCATCAGGTAGCTCTACCAAAAGGTTTGCAAAGCTGATCGCTTTGACTAGCGAACTACACATGTATCGCGGTCATCACGAGGTCCCTCGGGGATTCATTTTGGGACATGAGTTTAGCGGCACTGTGACCCAAGTCGGGGATGATATCAAGTTGTTCCACGTTGGGGATAAGATTACATGCCCATTCTCGATACAGTGGTATGCCACATCCATTACGCTTAGCCATTTTGCACCAGCTATGAGGGAAGTTCTAATATTGAGTGACCTTAGTGGGGAATGCTTCTACTGCACTCGTGGCCTAACCTCCCGTTGCGTCAAGGTTTCATTGATTGGCACCACAGCATTAGATGGAGCTCAAGCTGAATATGTAAGCCTTGTCTCTTGCCTTTTGGCCACGCCATCTCTATGTAATAATCTCCAATTATGACTGACGTATACTTTAGTTGCGGATCCCTTTGGCAGATAGTACTGCTGTCCTAGCCCCCCCAGAAATCGATGAGAAGCTTCTTGTTTTAATGGCTGATATTTTACCTACTGGGTACTTTGCCGCCAGTAACGGCTATGCTTTGCTGAAAGACACGGAGAGAAAGGACGCAGTCGTGGCTGTGGTCGGCTGTGGTCCGGTTGGTGAGACTCATCTTCCGCTTCGAGTCACTTAAAAGATTGTTCATTGACCAAACAACTGCCACTCTGTAGGTCTGTGCGCCATAGTATCAGCCCTCCAATTCAAGCCGAAACAATTATTCGCCATTGACTCCATCCCTGATCGACTCGAGAGAGCAAAACAACTGGGCGCTGAGCCGCTGAACTTTGCCACTGATCTTGAGGGGCTGAAGAAGCGCGTGTTTGAAGTCACTGAAGGAAGGGGAATCGATGTTGCACTTGAAATTGTGGGCCAGAGTCCGGCATTGAGGCTGGCGTTTGATATACTGCGGCCCTGGGGTGTTATCAGTAGCATCGGTGTGCATTATGGAGAGGTATGTGAATCACGATCAATTGAAGTTGACTGCTGGCGCATTTTTATTCTAATTATGAGGTACTAGGTTCCATGGACTGGAAATGAGGCGTATCATAAGAACTTGCGATTGCAAATGGGCCGCTGCCCGGTTCGCGCCGTCTTCCCTCCAGCACTCGAAGTGTTGAAAAAGGCACAGCATCTATTGGGGTAAGTCACATGGATTATTTCGTACGTTGAGCAGATTAGGTACTTAAAGTAAAGCAGCTTCATGTGTGACAACATCATTTCCATAGAGGATGCCGAGGAGGCATATAGGCAATTCGAGAAAGGTAAAATCCAAAAAGTCATATTCGCTTTTGGGGATGATGTGCCAAAGAAAAGGCTAAATGTTGCTTGACTCTGAGTGGAAAATATATGACCTGCCTCTATTTTTGGTTGTAGTATGCCAGGAGAGGCATCTCCTTAGCTATGGCGGCTCCTGGGTAGATAGAGAGACTTGAGGCGTTGAAATAACTAGAAAAGTAAAGGGAAGGGGGGGGGGGGGGGCATATAGTATATCTACTATATATTTAAATCAATAGAATTATAAAGATTAAAGCAAAAAGCTCCTCGTGTAATCAGTAGCCGTCCTCTTTGCTTCACTTATTAATAAGGAACTACTTAATCTTATTACCGCCTTATAGAAATATACCGCAGTTGCACTAGATTAAGTCTAGCATATATACTATTTTAACAGCGTCTAGGTTTCTAATGGCTCTGGTAAATAGCTGCAATTGGAGAACAAAATGATATAGGATATATAGACCTTATGTTCTAGGCATCTTAAGCAGCTTTGACTTTGATTTGAGCCGTCTCGGCTGTGAATAGTGTATACGGAGCTTGTCCCTCTTGCGCAGCCATTGTGATGACTGTGAGATTGGAAACGTTGGGACTGGATGGATGTGCAGGTTATTGAAGTTGAGTGTAAAGATGATACCAATGGTAAAACTTAACTATTTGTTCTTATATACTTTACCTCTTTTTATGTAGAATTGGATTTTCGCTTTTCGCTTTTCGGGGGTTTTCTTTTACCTTTCATTTCGTCATGAGTTACATCATAATCGCTGTATCAGCGGCATAGCAGCGGCATAGCAGCGGCATTCGGTCGGCTCGGCTATTAGCACTTATGGAACTGCGCCATTTCTGCGGGATCCGTATAAAAGTCTTAGGCAGTATAGCATAGTAGACTAATGCAGGACTTTTGTCGCATGCAAGTTGTGACTATTGATTATTCACTTTCTTGTAATAACCTCCAATTATAATAGGGTTGGGAATAGCTTTATCTCTGTATTTTATCCGCCATATCCGGTATCATGCCAATACTCCGCTATTAGCTATGTCGGCAGTTACTTATACCCCTCTCTGTTTTTTTTGTCGTGATAATATATGCGTACCCCTCATAGATCTTGTGTACTTTGAGCGAAATGTATACAAAATAGCGCTTAGAGTTATTGTTACAATAGAATTATAGAATGGAATCATACATAAACCTGTAGGGATTTTGTTTAATATATAAAGAAGGTACTATCTTAAGCTCCTCTTCAAGTATTATAGCATCATCTCTGTTTCTCTTACTTTTGATCTCGTGTAATAAATCTGCCTTATTCTCTCCTTTTTATCGTCTCTATATATTAACAACTATGTCTGGTCGTCTGGCTACATATGATGCAAGTGGTTTAATGTCCTCTATGGGAAACCACTCAAACTAATAGCTTTTTAACATCAAGTCTGCCTTAGAGAGCCGTTTACCAACTTATGGTAAACTTCTTTTTGAGGCCAAAACAGCTAAAGCTCTGACATTTGAGCAGCTAGCACAAATTACTGGACGCACTGAGGTTGCAGTTGCAGCATTATTCTATGGGCAAACAACTGCAACACCAGAAGACGTTGACAAGCTTAGCGCCGCCCTTGACATTCCCCGCGAGGTATTAGCGCAGCAGCTACTTGGCTTCCCAAATCGTGGTCAATCAGGACCTATGCCACCCACGGAGCCGCTTATTTATCGCCTTTATGAGATAATTCAAAATTATGGCTATTCATACAAGGCAGTTCTTAATGAGAAGTTTGGAGATGGCATTATGAGCGGAGTTAACTTTACTACTAAAGTTGAGGCAGAAGTTGACGAAACTGGTGCAAAATGGGCCATTATTACATTACGAGGCAAATGGTTAGTTGACACTCATTTGTTTATCTCAGTGATATTGATTACTAAGATGCATAGGCTTGACTTTGCCCGTTTCTGAAGAGCATGAGTTTCACATACCAGATTAGTTATATATTACTGGCCATTGATTTTATAAATGAGGTTGAAACCATGCGAAGTAATATGACACTCTAGTCACAATCAGGCATTCATTCATTTTATAAATCAGCTCCGAGTGGTTAGTGAGATAGTAATCAGATGCATTATATACCTAGGTATTAATAGCCTTCTGGAATTCTCATTTCACCAAAATGCAATTGTACAAATTAGATTACCGTTCAAAGTGCCACTGTCTTTGTGCATATTTAGCTGTTGAAAGCGTTCAGCGAGGCCATATCCACCATCCCTCCAACCCATGTGCCTAGCATCCAATTTCCCAATGATGCCATATTTCCAAATCCGTCCATTCCTTCCATAAAATATTCATTTGTGTCTAATACCTCTTGCTGGGAGTCTATCGCCAATGAAGGTGGCATATTATCTGTTTCAAGCACTGGGTTTGGATCAAATTCCGTCACCAGCCGTCCAACATCTTCTAACCCCTCATCAGATATTCTTTTCTGAGCCCTTGTTGCTGTGAGACGTGGTCGTTTGATCACTGCTCTCTGCCTAGCAGTGGTTTCCCCTGCGTCCTTAGACATACGGTGAATCGTATCCCATTTGGGACACAGCTCCGGTCCTAATTGCTCGAGGTACTGTCGCTGGTTGTCATCTATTGTAAATGTCAATAGCTCAATATGTTTGTCTTGCTGGGTAGCAGCGCGACAAACAGCGCGAATAACCCTTCGCGCGCCGGTGGCTGACGGGTATCTCTTTCCCATTTCTGCCAAACATTGATCAATAATATCTAACTCATGGCGCGTCTCAACCTCGAGGTTCGGGCATCTCAGACCGGTTGACTGGACCAGACCTGCAGTCATCATATAGAAAACGAATACAGGCGCAAGCATAGGCAACTCGCCCCGGTTCAGAAACTCTTCGAAAATGGCCACAATGAAGGAAGTGGCTAGTAACGCCATAGCGGAAGGCGCATGAGCTTTTGTTGGGAACAAAAGCACCAAGGCAGTAAAGTAAGCAACCCACAGTTGGCGAACCTTGAAATTATATGCGGCCAAATTTCCAGCTTGATGGTATATCCGTAGATCCTCGTGCAAATAACGGCTCCAGTTCAACAGCCTTGCTTCAATCGCCACTCGATTTGCTCGACCAAACATGTCTCTAACAATCGCTTCCGTCAAATCACCTAATATTCCACATATGTCAACATAAGACAGAAATAAGTGGACATCGAGATTAGACTCAGGAAAGTCGTTCAATGTTAGCGGCCTCACATCAAAACCCTCAGGATGTATAGCCCGTGGCCGTCCGTGGCACATGGAGATCAAACAATCTCGAGACTTTTGAGTGGACAGAGTCAGTGAATTCAGTTTATAGTTTGCTCGCAAAACCAGTAACAAAATACTTACGAATATGGTCCACCAAAGTCTCCTCCGTAAGCTAGGATGAGGTTGCTTGCGGTCTGGCTCCCGGTGGAGTCCAATCTGATGCGCCAGACCAACGGTCATGTGCAGCCAGAAGCTGCTGGAGTCGATCGATACATGCTCTGGCCCCGAAGGATTCCACCATTGCAGCATACACATGGCGCGGACGATTACGAGCGGATTCTTCTCATGACCAGAATAGTACAATGCTTTGGCTCGGTGATAAAATGCCTGGCCAACCTCCTGCGCAGTCGGGGCCATTGAAACCCTACACCCTGCAGTACAGAGAGATTGAAAGAGGAGTAATGAGGGTTCGAAGTCGTCTGTCTTTCGGAACTCTGATCGATTCACGATAGGCATCCACGGATAGCATCGCTCCATGAAATGCGAAATTAGGCTGTCCCCAAGAACGCGTGTCGGCAATTCTAATGCTCCGAGTTCTTGAAGATACCTATGATCTACTTCAGAGAACGCGTTGTTTGGTTCATCAGCATAGTCCTTCGCGTCTTCCTCGTCTATCGGGGCTACGCCTTGGACATATTCCGCGCGGCCGAGGTAGCTTCCAGGACTCGCATTGCTTGGCCGTGGTGGATCTCCGGCCTCTGCTCCGTTTGGCTGTGCTGGGCTTAGTAGCGATGGCGCTGAAATGCTTCGCCGTTGTTGCTCTTGCGCTTGTATTGGGGTCGTGATACGGGTCTGGTTATTGGTGCTCCGCTTAGAAGGCGGTAAGTATGTGGTTTGTGGAAGCTCGCCTTTCCGCTTTCTCTGATGAGGCCTATATAATGTCAATATGGGCATTGTAAATTGCGCTTCATTGTAACTCAACCGTACACGCAATCATCCCCGAATATTCGGCAATTGGTACATGGTGGCTCAGCTTGTACGTCGCACTTGACCTGCAACCAGTCTCAGCCTCCATCGTCAATTCTCGTCATTTGGATCTATCGGATTGCCTACGTACCTTTCTCCAATGACAGGCACTGCAGGCTTTGGCCCCTCGACCCATCTTTGCCTCCTGATGTTGGCTTATCATTTATTTCTGGCTACAGCTTTGACGCTGGCAGGAGTACAAGGCAGAAAGTAGAAGTAATAGATGGATGCTAATGTGTTGGGTGAGTTCCGGTTTATGCGGGGTGCGGGGTGCCTATTAATTAATAGCCCCGATACTCCAGTGCTGAGATGCGGCATGCACGTTAACTGAGCACGAGGCAAACTAATAACACAGGCTAGCTCACGCTATAAAACGCCCTTTCCATACATGTAGTCCGGGGTACATAAGGTACTATACAATCTCGAAGGTCTAGTATACAGTAACTTTTCCCAGTTATATGCCTATATCACAGGTATAATAATATCAATCAGCCACTGTAGTCTGATCTAACAATACTTACGTACAGTAAACTATCTAAATTCGTAGATGATAAGTATTTGACAGATCGATCTTCGAACTCTCAAATACCTTACACATATACATATATATTAACTATGCTGGATTCTGATCGTATAGCTCTTAAACAACAGCTTTCCGAAAAAGAGAAAAGGTCACCTTCTATTATTCCATTACACACTTATACATGTCGAGAAATCTTCCCAGAAATTATGTCGGGTCCATTCTCTCCTCTGTCCCTTGAGTGTTGCCAACGAGCACATCAAGATCATCACTTCCTATATAGATAGATGGACTGCCAACTGAAAGTGGAGATATGCCATCTTCGCCACTGTGAAGAAGTTGTGAAATAAATGAACTGTTGGACAAATCGTTGCAATCTAATTCTTGTATCTCAACATTCTGAGAGTCGTCCAGGATGTCATTCCGTAAGCTGCTAATGGGAGGTACTGTTTCCAGCGAGTTCTTCGTAATTTGACCTGAAATAGCCATGGCCTCGTACAATAAGTCGACGGCCTTCCGAATTCCATCCAAAACATCATTGAACTTTTGATAGCACTGTGTCGAACAATTGAAACAATGCATGTTATCAAAAGGTATCCCGAGCTTGGTGATATCACCAAGAGGTAACGCATTCAACTGTCTCTGCCAGTCTGGATCTTCATGTCCATTGAAATCATCCGATGTGGACGGGCTTGTTTCTATAAAGCCGTTGATTTCGTGCTCGTTCGTTTGGCTCAAGCATGGCTGCTGTGCTGACGAATTCGACATCTCATCGCTCGAAGGAGTTGCTATGGATTGGAGCGGGGTAGATGGCATATGATTTGTATCTTTTGATGGTGAACCAATTTGACGATAGCAGGGCTTGAAACGCTTGCGTCTAGTTGTTTGAACGTTGCATTCGGTTTGATCCAGCTCACAGTTGCAACAAGGAAGGCCATGTTCAGCCACGTCGCATCTTACTTTCCTCCTTCGGCAAGCAACGCATGCTATTGCAGCCCTCTTTCTTCGAAATTCGCGCTCTTTTTGTTTCGCGGGATGCGGCACACACTCGAGGATTTGCGGAGTAAAAGACGACACATCCATGACTTTAGTGATGAACCTGGAGGAACGGTTTCCAATAGATCAAGAAAATAGAAAGAAACGAAGAGAGCACCTATATGGAACGATATGTCCATCCGAAGGAGGTGAATGTCGACTTGCGAGTAAAATTTTGCGTCCATCTAGCTAGGTACTCATAGAAACTTTGGGCGTAGACTGATGCGAATACAGTAATTACTTGGTACAGGCCGAAATCTGGAATTGGGTCTAGTCCGGAGCACTTGATTAAAACACCGAAACGCCGAGCACACCGTAAAAAATCGCCGGTTTGCTTCCTCGTCCGCAAGCCAACCAAGAAAGCGGGTAGATGGATCATTGGACCCTGATTGCGCTCATTTTAAAAATTTAATAGATATTGTGACAAGGTGTTAATAGCAAAGGAATTGTTGCATCCGTCCCGTACACATCCCTCTTTGTTGAGCTATGAATTCTTCTCCAAGTGCTGGCGGGCAGTCGTTGCCAAAGCACATTGGAGACAATGTCCTTCCTAATTTTCCTATTTTCAATCGTCTCCTATTCTTCGCAAGTAATAGAGATAAGCTTGTTATTAATGATACTACGAATGGCTTGCAGGCGACGCATCAGCAGCTCCTTTCCGACGTCTTGTACCTCCGCAATGCTCTCTGGACTCGGCTGGACTCAAAGGTGCGAAACCGTCTTTTGGCGGGCGAAGAAATTTGCGTCAATTTACTAGCAGCCGGAGGATATGAGTTCGCTACAGCCTTTTTAGCATTACTGGCGCTGGGGGCAGTAATTGTTCCGATCTGTAAGCAGTTTTAATTCTGATAGTCCTGGTCGAGTGCTGATCCCCGCGCAGCGGCTTCAATTCCCGTACACGAGGCCATGTATTTCGCCAAAACTTCACGATCTATCGGCGTACTATATTCCTCCAAGTGCTCTATAATTGGCGAAGGATTGGCTGGTGCGATGCATGAATCCGGCGTGCCTAGCTTCGTCTCTATGGAGATCCTGCAACAGATCTGCAAGCCACCTTTGCCTGCTAGCAATATAATCATTTCGTCGGATCACCATCTCAACTATCATGGCGCTGGCCTGGTCATATTCACGTCTGGAACAAGCGGTCCTCCTAAGGGTGCAGTTAAGGAACGATCATTTCTTGACACAAACGCGCAAGCTGTTGCGCAATGGTACAATCTACAGGAAAGCGATGTAGTCTTGCACACCCTCCCTGTGCACCATGCTACGGGGATCAGTATCAGCTTCCTTCCATATCTAATTGCTGGGTCTACTATAGAGTTTCAGTCATCTGGGTTTCACCCAGATCAAATATGGGAGCGTTGGCGACAGGGCGGTCTGACAGTCTTCTCCGGAGTGCCGACCATGTATATGAGGCTGATGAAGTATTTTGAAGAGAATATCTCCAAGAAATCCTCGACTGATAGCCAGGGCTATGTGAGGGCTGCAAAATCGTTTCGTCTGATGATGTCTGGAAGTGCGGCGCTTCCATTCTCACTTCAAAGCAAGTGGATTAAGCTGTTAGACGGTAAGCGGATATTAGAGAGATATGGCGCAACAGAGTTTGGCAGTGTCTTCAGCGTAAAACCTGGCGACTCGAATAATCCAGACGTAAGATATCTCTTGCCTCATCTGTCGTGCCGTATAATCGCAGCAAAACTAATACTAGCTGGCAGGGTTCTGTTGGGAAGCCGTTCTTTGGGCTCGAGGTTAAGCTCTCGAACGGAACCGAGGGAGAGATTCTAGTGAAAAGCCCACATATGTTCCGAGAGTATGTTTACTCTTCATTGTCTTTTTCCTGAGTCCAAAAGCTGATGTGTTCAAGATATCTATACGACCCGGTAGCTACTGCTGCCGCCTTTACAGTGGATGGCTATTACAAGACCGGAGATATTGCCAGAAGTGAAGGCGACTACTATTTCATTCTTGGGAGAGCTTCCATTGATAGTGAGTATAGATGATATCACAAACTGCTGATTCTACATACACCTGGCTAATTGATGACAGTCATCAAATCTGGAGGGTACAAGATATCAGCTCTTGATATTGAGCGTGAGCTCCTTAATTTGTCTTATATTAGCGAAGCCATGGTCGTCGGAGTTCCCGATGAAGAATATGGACAAAGAGTGGCAGCCGCAATCACACTGAGAGACGTAAGTTCTTTAAACATATGCACGCAAATCGTACAGCCCTAATGTGAATAATAGGACTACCAGGAGCCATCCCTCCGATTAGAAAAGCTGCGCGCTGATCTGCGATCACGACTGGCAGGATACAAGCTACCAACAATTTTGCGAGTCGTCAAAGACTTTCCTAAAAGTGCATCCGGGAAGGTTGTGAAACGAGTCCTAGGTAAACAGCTCTTCTCTGAGCCTAACGACCCGCATATTCAGGTATGGCGATCTCAAAAAGGCGGCCAAGCGAGACTTTAATATCTTCTCCAATCGACTATTCGTCTGGATATTGAAAGTCATGAGATCGTGTTGAATGAGATAGTCTAGCGTAGTTCCAGGGCAGTACACATGCTTGCCACATGGTTGCGAAATATAGACATGAAGAATAGAGTTGTTCATAAGCATGAAATCTCAAGCGGTTTGCTTTTCTAGATTGGTCATCGAAATGGTCTCGCAAAACATCCTATCCTAGAGGCACCAGTAACAATTATATTACAACACATAGTCAGTGTATGTTGAATGAAGATAACAGTGTCAACACTATCTTCCCACGTGGAGACCTCATAAGACAGGTAATGAATAAGCCATTTTATACATAGCGTTAAATGCTGTAAGATGCCGGCTGGACCCTCGAATAGTAATAAGCAAGACACTATAGCAAATCATGAAAGGAAACCAGGAAAAAAATGCGTGAAAAGTGTTTGAACGATTTTTTGCGCCAGTAACTATCTACCATCTGCTAATATTTATAGTGGCTTTCTCAACTTGGCAGCTGTGATGTTTCCATTTCGCCTCAGTTATAATGGCAGCACGAGAAGTAAATCTACAATTTAGCTAGAATAGCATTGCCATCTCCGGATCCTAGCACAAGCTCTGGGTTCTTATAATCGGGGTTGACGGTAATGCTGTTTAAAGGGTTGAGATCATGAGCGCGATGAAACATGTCCTCATATACACGACCATCATAACGACCCAGTGAGCTAAGCGAACACATTAGATGAGTCCTTCAACGTAACAAATGGCACTAAAGAAGAACCTACCTGTCAAGAAGATAATCTGGTAGAGCCCACACGTCAACCAACCGAACGGCATGCGGCCGTATACGCCTCATCAGTTCAAAAATTCGATCCCGCACCGCGCTGAGTTGATCGAGTGATACCGTCTCAGTTTGTATAAACTCAAGAGCATTGTTCTGCATCGTAAATAGCGCAAATAACCTGTACAGGTCCCACAGCACATTGATCGTTTCCTGTCCAAAATTCTGCAGGTTGGTTATCTGGTCATGAAAATTTCGCACCAAAATGGAATACGAATAAGCTACTGAAGGGTTAACAGAGCCGAATTATTTAATCAAAGCCAGCACTAACCATGTGACAACTGATGCATCTTTATAAGCATCTCGTTCTCCGACCGGCCTTGTTTGACTCTTTCTGCATAGACTTGGAACGTCTGTAGAAGATGGTAAGCTCAATGGCGCCGTCTAATGCTGGATGGACTTACCATCTGAGCTACTCGATGTTCGAAAGCGTCCGCCAGCGCAGAATGGTCCTCCAGGATGTTGAAGCCAGTTCCATTATGGGGCAACTGATACTTTTCGAGCAATTTCTCGGCTCTTGTCTCTTGTTTAGTTCCTTGCTTCTCTGTGATTCTCTTAGCAACTTTCATAAGGTATCGGGCTACCTGCTGGGTGATCATCCAGTTATCTCCCTCAACAGTAGGTTTCGACAGATAATCAGCATTTAGTTGCACTAGCCCACTGTAGCCTCCATATCCATGCCCTCCCATTGCTCGCCTGCATGTCTCAATACCGTTGGCTGCCAGGTCAGTGCAGAGGCTCTTGAGGCCAGATGACAGGCTGTGCAGCTCTGCCATTCCACTAAAGTCATTCTGTGCAATTCTCTTCCGATTGGACAAGAAGGTTTCCTTCATGACCTGGCCTGTGAAATGCAAAGCGAATACGGTGGCAAGCAGCGGCAGGATACGGATCTGCACCGTTGAATAGTCGATAACAGAAGTTTCAGGTGCTTCCGAATGGTCGTCTTTATCTTTGAACTGTCGTCTGATCGTAGTGTAGCGGACTGCAACAGTAACAGCGCGTGCCAGAACCAGCCTGGCGTGGTTCACGATTCGTGATCGAGCCTTAGACAACACTACATTAGCTACATCAAGTACGTCATTCCAACTTCATGCGAGTAGCCTCAAACCGACCTCAGTGAGTGATCCGTACACGACATTAGGAGCGTCTGGTTTCGTGTAAACACCAGTTTCGGGATCTAATTTGGCATATCGATTTAACATGGCATCATGTGGGATTCTGGCGATTATTGAGTATTAGCTTATAAGTTTCAAGAGTTAGCTGCTGAGGTATATGGTGCTTGCCTGTGATGCTTGAAGAGCATAAACGCATTGTCCATGGGCGCGTAGCCATATTTTGGCCCTATATCTCCGACCACAATTCCATCCAAAGGCTGATGTGTCACCTTGTCTCGAACTTGTACAACAAAATGATGAGGGCCCAATCTGTCGTATTCCACTGGATCCTTGGCAGCAGTTTTCTTGGGAATGAGCAGCTGGGCTACTACAATTGCATGAGTAGCCGTGCGGCCTAATGACCCATTCCACCATTTACTCGCTGTCAATGTCGGGCTATGAAGGTTGAATGATTTAGTCGCGGGGTCCCATCGAGCTTCAGTTTCGATGCCTCGGACATTGCTCCCGTGACCCATTTCTGTCTGTGCATAAGCCCCAATCACCTCCCATCGGCCGTGCTTCGGAAGCCAGTACTGCTGCTGCTCATCACTAGCTTGTTCTCGGAGAGTTTGCCGGAACATCGTGGTATGGAGAGTATAAGGCGACACGTCGTCAACAAGATATTTGGCCATTTCGTATTCCTCGTCAGACCAGTGATACTGATCAGCCATTCGTCGGAGAAGCTTTGCCCGAGCTAGACCAAGTAGATATCGGTCAGGCCGAGACAGATTCATTTGAGTTCGCTTAGAGAGAAGCTTTTGGCCCATTAACAAGGGCAACAGACTCCGTTGCATCTGAAGCCATTGCTTGCCCAAAATGAACTCAGAGAGAGCATCTACAGGAATTGATGAACGAGCTCTTTCTTGTTCTATCAGGACACTACCGCCTGGGCCGGCAGGCTTGAGTTCACTGGTAAAGTCTGTCTGCATCGTGTACGAGGTGTTGCTTTCTGCTTGGCTGCGGAATTAGGCGATGATCGAAAAAGCCATCCCAAAGCTATCTAAGTAGTCCAGAATATGTACTATAAACTGCATTGTGTAAATCTATCGTATGACAATGCTTCTCGAAGAATCAGTTGATTGGGTCAAACGATCACAAGTTCCTCTCTGTGAGGAATCGCCGACGATGCGAATTGCCGGCGAATCAGCTGGGATGGGGCGCCGAAGGGCTACTAAAGCGCATCGTAGCGCCGGTAATATCGGCGGTGATTTTTTCGATAGGAAGCCCCAAGTGGCGGTGGACATGGCGTTTTTAGGAGCACGTCAACTGACCAGTGGAATTACCCTTCCCCTTCCCGAAATTTTCAGATAGATTTATAAGTTAATATGAATGCTTGAATAAGAGATGCGGAGTATCGCGTATGGCAACGCTCAGGTGTCCCTTATTGCGGATCTCTCGGAACCCCCGCGGTACTAAGAACATAGTAGATCTGTAGTTACTAAAAAAAAAAAAAAAAAAAAAAAGCAACACGTTCGTGGACTTTGTTGTCAAACTGATAAGTGATATATCACCGAGCATGAGTACTCAGACAGTTGATTTCGATATGCAAGAGCCTAGAACAAATCATTTCTACTAGAGTGCTAGACCTAAGGAATTGTGACTGCAGATAGATACTTGTAAACACCTAGAAAGAGGGGCATCCAAAGCCTTCAAGGCCTAATGAGTTTGACAGCATAAACCCATAAGTTCAAAGCGTATAGATGAAGAGGGGACTTTTGTCGCCCATCCGGTCCAACTCTTCCGGCGTATATTTTTCAAGAATCTCCTCGCGACTCATACTCTCACGCTTTTTGTTAATACGTTGCAAAGCAATGCGCATGATCATACCAGCCGAACTGGCAACCAAGAGAATACCGAGGGAAAAGCCAAATCCCAGCCAATAGTTGGGTGCTTGCTGCCTGAGGTAAATGTTAGTTCCCACTGCGCCGCCCAAGTTACCGATGCTGATCTGTAAGCCCAGTCCGATATTGCGCTTCCACGTTCCCGCCAAGTTATTTGCTATACTCGGTCAATAAGTTGGAATATCAAAATGATTCTAGGAAAGAAGCATACCGTTCCACGACACAACGCCCGTAATCGTCGTATATAAACCAATAGCCACAATAAACAATGCTCCATACACGGCTCCCGGATACTTTTCCTTTGGAATAGCCATGACAATGACCAAGCCGAGCGCGCCGAACAGCTGTGGAATGATGATAAAGGGAGATCGAGTCTTGAGGCGATCAGAAAAATATGCCGAGGTGACTGTGGCTATTACCGCTGCAATATACACCGGGATGGTGAGAAGTTGCTGAATTACCTGTTAGCAAAGGGTTACCAGCTGCGTCAATCTGTTGACTCACTGCATTGGTGGCCGAGTAACCTAGCTCGTCAATGACCACTGGTAGAGTGTAAATAAACCTATGTGAAGAAAAACCATACATTGTAAGCCATCTGGAAAAAGAGAGAACATTGAATTAAATTCTTGGCAGAGGGGCAAAGCTTACCCATAGATTGGCATTGCATTTCCCCAATACACCAGTATTGACATCCAGACTTTCCAATCCGTAAAAGCTTGCCAAAAGTATTCCCATTTAAAAGGGTCACTTTCATCAGTTCGTTGCGTCTGCTGGAACTCCCGAAGGCGATTCACGACATGCTTTTTCTCTGTATCGTTGAGAAACTTGCAACTCATGGGATCGTTGGGTAGAAGAAAAGGGGTGGCTACAGCAGCGACTACCGTCATCAGTCCTTCGATAATGAAGATCCTAGGATGATCTTGATAAGCGTAGATCCAGCAGAATAGACCAATAGCTTTTTTTTTTGAGAGAGAGAGAAGGACTAGTCCTTACCACCGCCATCCTGCAAGCCCACCAACTCCATCCATTTTCTCAATGGCAAAGGCAAGGAGACCAGAGAAGGCACCAGACAGAGCACCAGCTCCATAAAAGTAGCCCATTCGTAACTGGACCTCATGACGTGGATACCAACATGTCAGAAGATACGAAGCTGCGGGAAAGAACCCAGCCTTTCTCCTTTGTCAATAAGTTCGTTCATTGTAGAGAGCGGGTTCAATAGTGATGTAAGTACCTCTGCAATACCAAGAAAGACTCTGGCTACCACAAGGCCAGAGTAGCTCTGAACGATTCCCATCAATCTACATTGGCGCTAAGTAAGTTACATTACTCTTATATCTTGACTGACAGGATATGCTACTCACGTCATAATCGTCCCCCAAGACAGCATTATAATGGGGATCCACACGCGTGGCTTCAAAATCTTAAGGAGTATATTGCTAGGAACTTCGAAGAGGCCATACGGAATAAAAAACATTGTCAAAGCGATGTTGTATTGCGTTCCGGTGAGATGCAAATCTTTGCTCAAGCCAGCAACATTGGCATTTCCCACTGCAGACCACGATCAGCATATTTCCTGGATAAGAATAACAGAGGCACGACTAGAGGAAGGGAAATTACCATTGCCTCGGTCGAGAAAGGAAAGGAGATAGAGGACTGAGAGAAGTGGAATCAACCGAAGATCGATACGACGCAGTATTTTCTTGAACTCGGCCTCGTCCAGTGGTGGTATGGACTCGCCGTTTGGATCGGCGTCCTCAACCATGCTGATTTCCTTTTTGCTATCCATAGTGCCGTCTACAGTCATGACGAGTCTACTGGTGGATTCTTTGCGACATTCATGTCCGGGTCATGTCATCTGAGTAGTTTATATAGAAGTCGCGTCTTCAACTAGGAGTCTCTCCACTTCAGTAAGAGCCAAGAGTAATACTTTTCCATTCTTTGTTAGCCTACACGAATCGCCGTTAGCTAAATGTTGTCCGTTTCATGTACACTAAAAGTTGTATAGCGCCAATTGGCGCTAGCTTTCGCCTCCTCCTTGAAGATATATTGGCTGGCAAAGCCAGAAGCACATGGCAATCTCCTTGTGGATGGTCTCGGTGTATTCTTTGTGGGTCGTGGCACAGGATTTGGCGCGGGGAAAGTCTGGGGTAGATATGGGGTAGGTTATACTACCTAGGTAGCCTGTGGGGGATAAAACGCCGAGCACTTATCCCACGCATCTGCTTTGATGGCAATACGATCTGAAGATATGCCTACCGATTATCTGTGCACCTCAAGATAGTTTTACATAATCCGCGTAGCTGCGGTACGAGATTGGGACTGGCACAGGTGCTTAAACATCAGCTTTAGGATAGTGTATCTACACTTGGGTACTATCGATTACAACCACACTCTTCCCCTTCATTAGCCCTGAATGCGCATCTTTGACCATTTTGGGTATTTCCCTCAAGCCGTGATAGGCATTAGTTTTAACCTTGATTCCATGCTGTACTGCGAATTCCAACATCTCTTGTGTTTGCTTGGGAGACGCCGTCAACGAGCCAACCACACAGATATCTCTAAAGATCAGTTCGCGATATGGAATCTCTACCTCAACAGGCTGTAAAAAAGTTGAATTGGTAAGCCATAAATAAATAGGATATTTCGGGATGTAAACGCATACCTGAGCAACTTGTACCATACAACCGTGCTTCCTAGTTACAGCACATGCGAGGGCGGCTGCCGACGTGGCATCGCTCAGATTAATGGTGGCAGACACGCCTTTGTTTTGGGTAGCTTTCCAAACGTGCTTTACAGCAGAGTCGAGCCCACTTCGTACATCAACAACAACTTCCGCCCCAGATTCTCTCGACAGACTGATCCCTTCATCACGAGCATCTAGCCCGACTACTCGCAGCCCCTTGGCCTTTGCAAACTGAACGGCTAAATGGCCCAGACCGCCTCCAGACCCCACGATGCCTAACCAATCTCCTGACTTCAGTTCAGTTTGTAGCAGTGCGCGCCACACGGTGATACCAGCACAAGCCAGGGGTGCTGCGTCTGTAAAGTGCAAGGCAGCTGGGATAAGCGATGCGCTTCGGGAATCAATCAGGATGTACTCAGCAAAAGCACCATCGATTTGAAGCCCAATACCACCAGCGCGATCCGAGCAGTATTGGGGGTGTTCGCTGTTGCAATCTTCACACTGCCAACACTGATGGAAAGGGATTCCAGCAAGAACGCGATCGCGTAAAGCAAAGTTGGTCACAGCCTCACCCTTTGCAACAACTGTGCCAACACCTTCGTGAGAACCTGTGATAGGCAGAGTTGTTCCAGCCATCTTGCCCTCTTGGACCATGGAATCAGTGTGACATAATGAGGCGACTGCAGTCTTCAGCAGAAGATCGTGTGGTCCGATGCTCTGAGGTACAGGCACCTCACGAATAACATACGGTTCATTAAACTGAAAATGAAATGCTTTTCAGCTGTCTTTTTCTCTCTAATCAAAACGCTACATGTGTCATACCTGTAAAACCTGGCAGGCAAGCATATGCTTTGGGATCGCCTGATCTGCCATGATGTGAATGAGGTATAATAGGACAGTATATTTTCGCGGCGCTAAACAGCTCGAGTTTGTAATGAACGAGAATCATAATAATTCGATGAATCCGAAATTTAAAGACGGACCGTTCACAATATTGGACTAAAAGTGACTAGGAAAAACGCCGAGGGCAATAAGGCCTCGCCGTCGGATTTTTGGAAACATCCGGAGAAAGTGGAATGCGCGTGTTCCCCCGCATCTTGGTGTGCACTGAATGGCCTTAATCCCACAATACCGTGGGGAAAGTTGCATCCTCTTCATCTATACAGCCACTCTTATATAAATGAATACGGCTAAGAGCCATTCTCACTCACGCTTTCATTAACAAAATACAGACGCAGTAGATATTGCTGCAGCCTTTACGACAATGGCATTTTGGAACTTTGAGGCAGAATTGGGACCAACTCTGCCCAGACTGGAATCCTACTTCAATTCCAACGAGGAGTTCCGGGCTTCTTCCATTGGCCATGACGTGTCGTTTGGCATTACATGTAGCGACACACAGTCTACCCTGCTTGTGACTATCAGGGCTAGCCAAGCACTTTTAGAATGGAACAATCAACGACACACTGAATTCACTCTGGCCGCTCGGTCTGAAGACTGGAGAGAGTTTTTTTCTCCTACTCCCAAGCCTCCATATCAATCTTACTGGGGTATCTTGCGCATACTGGGTTCTGAACCTGGAGTGGGTATCTTGGGAGACGCTCAAGCCTTTGGAAGAAGTGCGAGGCTGTGGCGGCTCTTCCTTGATACAGCACGTCGACATATAGCGAACTCTAAGGCGCCAGTCACAAATGGTATCGGATACCATGAAGATCAGAAAGACGATTCAATTGTGGGACGTTATGCATGGCTCGATTTGCCTGTTTTTGGTCGCACTAAGATCTTCTATGAGACTGCAGGAGAGGGACCAAGGCAGATCTTGTGGCTTCACACCGCCGGTGCCGATTCTCGGGAGTATCATGATCTCATGAACAACAAGAGTCTCCAAGAGCGATATACTATGTACTCATTTGACTTACCTGGTCATGGGAGGTCATATCCAGGTCAACAGCAACTACCGCAAGGATATGCTAATGACGAAGACACCTATGTTGAGATCATACACCAAGTCATCAAGAAGTTGAGGCTCCACCAGCCCATTGTGTCCGGTGCTAGTATGGCAGGCCATGTTTGTCTTGCGGTCGCCATTCGAGCAAAAGAGCTCGGAATTGGAGGAGTTATTCCAGTGGAAGCTGCCGCTCATCTGCCTTTAGTACAGCCGCCCTATGAACTTGGCGGTCATCTCAATGAATCGGTCATAAACCCAGAGCGAGTATGTGGGATGATTGCCCCTACAACACCCGAATTCCAGAAACGATTAATCTGGTGGATATATTCGTCGCAATCTGCTGGAATATTTCAAGGTGACCTGAAGTTCTACTTCCGTGGTTGGGATGGAAGAGGGCGAATTGAGAAGATTGATACAAAATTTTGTCCGGTGTACATGTTGACTGGTGAGTATGACTATAGCTGCAGTCCTGAGGCTAGTGGTGAAGCCGCAGCCCGAATTCCTGGCGCTCGGTTCGAGAAGATGGAACGGATGGGCCACTTTCCGATGACGGAAAACCCTCAGGAGTTTATGATCTATTTAAACAGAGCACTCAAGTTCATAGAAGAGTCTCGTAGCCAATAAAATGACCGAAGATATTCCCACGCTGGCAAATAATTAACTTATGCTGAAATTAGAGTGTGGGTGCTGAGTTCCTTAACTTCCAAGGTTAGCGTAACAGTAGGCTATACAGCGCGAACAGGACCTGTAAGTTTCTGTTCTAACAGAATGAAATTAAATTTTAGCCTTTGGCTGTCTTGATACTTCACGGCTGTGGATATGGCTAATCTTTTGAAACTCTCGCAGAGCTTCCCCGTACAACTCTAGTCTCAACAACGCAAAGACGCCCATCTTTGCTTTTCCTTTGACCTTTTCCGCCAAAGCAATTGCCCTGTCTAACATCTCTTCGGGCGGGGCAATTTCATCCACAATACCCGCTTCGAAAGCTTCCTTGCCAGTGAACTTGTGCGCTTCTAACAACACTGCCCTTGACACCTGTGGATGTAGCTTAGCACGAAGTAAAGAACCCATGCCGTCAAAATGGAGACCTAGGTTCACGGGTGGCATTGACCAAAACCCGCGTTCGGAGTTCATGATGCGATAATCATGGGCAAGAGTGAGGAGACATGCGCCGCCAAAGGTATGGCCGGTAATGAGACATATGGTAGGGAACGGGAAATCGAGAAGGGTGCGAAGTAACTAGTTTTCCGCTGTAAGAAAAAGTCCAAGATTGGGGCCAGATAGACGTACTGGATAGAAGCCATCGGTACTGGAGAAAGGGTTAACACCTCTTTCATCCAGGTCTAAGCCCTATTGCTCTTCGTTAGACAGGTAATTGATTCAATGTTAGAATTGTAAGCGGCCTACAGTTGTAAAGAATTTCGCATTACTTCCTCTCAAGATTACAGCACCCTCTGGCTCAAGCGTCTCAGCTGATAGCTCTTGCTCAATGCGTCGATATGTGGAGATGAGGTCTTGGCACAGCTTCATAGTAAGCCGATTCTCTGGCGGCCTTTGTAGCGTGATAATAAAAATTACTCCGCGACGCTCGACATCTAGGTAATTCATAGTGTCCATCGTGTCACAAAATGAGAGGAGCCGGAATATTTGCTTCTTTGACCGCATGCATACACTGGGCTACTGAAATTAATAATGCATTAGATACATCATGGGGCTAGAACATTTATACCACATGGGTATGCCATGCGAGGAAAATCGCCGACAGAATCGCCGAAGTGAAGTTTTGCCTCACTAAGTAGTATAGAACTACTAAATAACAAGTATTCCGTAGAGTACTAAAGTAGGATAAGTAAGATAGACATGGTTTATTACTTACCTTTTACCCGAACTTCTAGGCTTACGACCCTCATAGTTAATGCTCATATTTTCTCTAGTAGAGTTGGTATTGGCCCTGCCTATGCAAGGGCAGAGCCGGTGTATTTAACAAGTGAAACGTGCCAAACTTCCCGATGGACGCTTCGAGATGAGATTTAGCACTTATGCAGACATCCCGGTATCTCTCTCCATAATTTCCATTCGCACCATATATCACACCCAATCACACTGACATGGCCAACTTGGTACAGATCTTTCCAGCCCAGCCGTAAGCCGGGGGTGGTTGGGCAGCTGGGATAGCGTGTGTAAGAAGGCGCAGCCGCAGATAGAGCGAGAACGAGAGAGAGAGAACGAGTGAGAGAGAACGAACGAGAACGAGATGCGATGCGCACATCCTGTGAGCTGAAATTGGCCCTGCACTTGAACTGCGCGGTGTGTTCCTCGCCGTTGATAGGATGAGTCGCCAAAGCTAACTGCATTTAGGGTAACAGAAGTGGTTCATGGTAGAAGTGATCATGGCTGGTTTCATCCACTACCTATGAACCCAACAATTGTTTTCTTGTGTTATGTTTGAAATGGGAACAACTCCTGGAACCTGAGTATAAGAAGATAGAACTCGCCGTATTCATTCGCTTCTTATAGGCCACCTCTCGTTCACCGACCATTGCTTGACTTATACTAAATAAGCCCACTTCTTTGATCAGCGTTGCAATTATTCCAGGAAAATTCTGGTGCTGTCTTTCTTTACTTGTTATCTGTTTCCATAGACAGTGACATTTGTTCATCATGCTGGTCTCCGCGCTGAAAACACTACCCTTTGTGCTCGCGGCATTCGTTGCTGCTGGACCGCCAACAAACAATCGTATGGTCCTGCATCCTGGGATACTGAAATACCCTATCACTGCATCCCCTGGTGCGCCTTTACGGGCCATCAATCGTCGACAAATGGGAAACAACTTGACGAATCAATTAAAGGGCACCTTTTACTCGATAGATATCGAAGTAGGCACCCCAGGTCAGCTAGTTAGCGTTTTGTTTGACACCGGTTCTTCTGAGCTGTGGGTTAACCCTAACTGCAGCAAGGCCAGCAATCCAAGTCTGTGCCAGCAGCTGGGTCACTTCGACAGCGCCAAAAGTAATACATTCAACGATACTGGTATTAAGCATGTTATCGGCTACGGAAGTGGATATGTCAACATGACCTATGCTTATGAGGCCGTGAAAATTGGCTCTGCTAAGCTCAGGAATCAGCTCTTCGGGGTTGCCTTCGACAGTGAACCCGAAAACTATGGTATCTTTGGTGCTGGGCCGGACCTTAGGGGCTGGGATGACCCGTATCCCACTATCATTAATACGCTTGCTCAGCAGGGCTTCACAAATAGTCGAGCGTATAGTCTTGACTTGCGATCTATCGAAAGCCAGTGCGGTTCAGTTATCTTCGGGGGTATTGATACTGGCAAATTCTCTGGGCGTCTTGAAAAACGGCCCATCATTCCCGCTGAACAGTCCCCAGACGGTGCAACCCGCTTTTGGATCTACCTTGACGGCATTACTGTCAGCATTGAGAACGGGACTGAAGTGACAGCTTTTGACAAAGTTGATGGCCAGCCAGTACTTCTTGATAGCGGAGCCACTCTCAGTTCCCTCCCTGGTCCCATAGTCAATGAGCTGCTTAAGGGTTTCCCGTCTGCCCAAGCGAGAGGTCTACTTTACCAGGTTGATTGCCCTGTCCCTGGCTCCAATGGTTCTGTGAACTTCAAATTCGGGAATGTCATCATTAAAGTGCCATTGGAAGATTTCATATTGCAAGTGGATGAGAGATCCTGTGCTTTGGGCGTTCAACAGAATGACGAAATGCCTGTTTTAGGAGATACCTTTCTCCGAGCTGCCTACGTTGTCTATGACTGGGACAACAGGAATGTTCACCTTGCCAATAGTGTAGATTGTGGTTCTCACCTGGTGGCAATTGACAAGGGACCTGATGCTGTTCGGCTTCTCACTGGTGACTGTCGAGAGACTACACCCACTGCCACTTTTATCGCTACGTCAACATCCAGCGTCGGTTACACAAACAGTACTGTACTGTCCAGCAGCTCTGATACTGCTACTACTTTACGGTCAAATTTTACGTCAGCTGTAACTTCAACTACTTCGTACACTACTACCAGCTGCGTCTCGAATGTAGCCGGCTGTGTCGTCGGTTCCATTAGTACCGAAACGATCACATCGTTGACAACGTACTGCCCAGCTACAGTAACATCCAACGTATCTCTTACCACACCGAACTTTAACTCGGATAGCATGTCATATACAATTAGTAACTACCCTGTGATTAGTCCGTCAGAGACACAAATTTCCTTCACAATCGCCGCTAATCGTAGCCAAAGCATGAAGACGTGGCTGATAGGATCTTTTTTAGGAAGTCCAAGTACTACAGGTAGCTCTTACGAAGCATCTGGGCCTGGAAAAGACGCCAACTCGCTGCGACCCACTAAGACCAGCAATGCAGTCTCTCAAAGCCTCCCGCCGTTCGCATCAGGGGCCGTCAATCAACGTGTGATATCCGCCATGCAAATCATAGTTTATATACTCGCGGCTGCTGTAGTTGCATTTTGAATACTCGGTAGATTCCTTAGATACCTAAAGCAGGAAGGTTGTCAATAGATAATTTTCTACAATTTATGCAAATTATGTAATACCAGTCGACGTTATCTACTAAGGAACTTGATGGTTGGCGGCGCAGGATAAAAGCTTGAGGATATTAATATAGGCTAATGTACAAAAAACTACATAAATACAAGCCGAATATATAGGAACCGGCACTATCATAACATCTTAATACGACGTCCTTATTCAGTATATACTTTATAATAAAAGATTTAGTTGGGAATCGCGACATTGTTACGGATAAGGGCTGTCGCTGCTGTCATCATCTCAGGATCAGTAAGCAACAATACAGCGGTATGTGCTTGGGCTCTTCCCATGATCTCTGTCTTGTTAAAGGCAAAGTCTGTTCCAGTAAACTGCGCAAAAAGGGGTTCATGATTAGTCCCACAGGTTGCGGGGTTCTCACAAATGTTGAACAATGGCTGCAGCACCACTTTAGCTACACTCAGAAGCTTTTTTGTATTTGGGTCAATTTCTGGCTGCTGAACGAGCGATGCATCGGTGGCTGCCAGTGCACTGTCCGTTGTAACAAAATTAGACGAGCCATATGCGTCAGTAGCAAGGAGTTCGGTCATGAAGCTTGCTAGATAAGGGTCTACCTCAAATTCTGGGTAGATAATATCGCTTGTGATGGAGTCTGCACCGTCAATGGCATCACTGACCACTTTGGCGATCGCATTGATGTCCCTATCGTAGCGTGTCCGAATGTCGCTTACAAAGCCTAGCTCTTTCTGTGTCGTGTTTTGAGGAAGATAGAAAGACAAAGACGAGTCAACAGACAACCTTCGAAACACCTCAATGGAGAGTACAAGAGGTCCATTGGAGTTGGCCGAGGCATGCCCCCCGGGCCCATGAAGCATGAGGTCAACCCCGTCCACGCCATTCTCAACCGTGTACGTCACGTTGGGATATGTTGCGTCCAGAATTGATGAAATGGTCTTGTTAACAGTACCGATTGTTGTTCCTGAAATCCCAAGACTAATCTGCTGCTGGATAACATTAACAGCCCAATCGCTGACTTCCTCTATCAGAGCTACAGATGAAGCTATGCCAGGTAAATCGGCCAAGTCGTGGACTGACAACATACCCTGGTACGTTGCCCTGACAGCGTCGTAATGTGTGTCCCTCTTGAAGCTTGAAAATAGGTTGAGGCGCACGTTCCCAGGTGCAAAGGCGTTGGCCGGCGCGGGATGTGCCATTAGCCAGACAGTGGCGTCATCGAATCCCCCATGCTGTTCCACAGTATTTTTACCAGCACCATTCTCTTCGTCTGGTGTTATTCGTAGTAAAATCTTGCCTGGGATATTTAACTCCACGAGGGCCTCAGCAGCAAGCCGAGAAGCTAGGACAGCATTCAACCATAGTAGGTTGTGCCCGCAGGCGTGACCAACTCCCGGAAGCGCATCAAATTCGCCAATAAAGCCGATGGTAGGAATATCGCCATTGAAACCGTCTGGTCGATTTTCAAATTCTGCAGCAACCGCAGTGGCCATACCAAAAGCATTAGGTGTCACGTCCCACACATCGAGTGCTTGAAAATATTCAACTGTGACATCGTGGGCATGAAACTCAAGGAGGCCAAGCTCTGGATTTTCCCATATATCACGGGATATATCTCTCAGCTGAGAAAACACCGTGCTGGATATGTTTTGGAGTAGTCCTGGGAGATTGGATGTAGTATCAGCGAGGGACAAAGCCAAGCTTGAGAGCAAGACGGGGGCAATTTTCATCGTGCAGATCAAGGGAAAACTTGAAGGTGAATGTTGATGGGAATTCACAATACTATTGATTGTCTTGAGTATACGTTTTTATATTGCTTCGATCTTCCACATATTCACCCCCCTAGCCATTTAAGAGGTGCTAGTGCTTACTATCGGGAATATATACTGTGGGCGTGTAAATCCGACTTTGGTGGAGGTAAACCATGCTCTGCAAGTAAGGCCCGAATGCTTGAAGAATAGGGGTAGGGGCTTGTTGAGCTTGAAGAGTGTTTACGTGGCCGCCGGGGACTTTTTGCTCGTATTCTATGTGGGCGAGTCAAACTTGAACCCGGATTTGCGAGTTCCTGGTTATAACGTCATTTCCGCCGTAAATAGGGTCCTTATCTGCTAGGCCAGTTGGGTTCATGACTTGTTGAAAACAAACGGTAAATAAAGCCCAGAAGATTAATGGGGTTTATATTTCGACATTTAATAAGTTAGAGCTTTCAGTGTTTGTTGCTAAGTTGCGCCCTAAATTGTTTAGAGGTATATTGCTAATAAAGCATGCGGGGACACCTTACGAGGGATACTACAACGCCCTTAAAGAATAGAAGCTATTTATATGGAATGTTACTAAAACTATGTAGAGATCGACAATAACGATAACGTTTCTGGTTTCAATTTGGTCTAAGACCTAATGTATAACCGAAGACATAGGCTTATTACGAAGAATGAAACAATTGGGTACTAAATACCGGCTTCGCCACAGTCTCATACTTGAGGTATTTTTTATACCAACTGAATCAAACCCAATGAAATGCTACATATGATGACACCTGGTGAGACATCAGCTTCACTGAGTGACTGCTCATTCTTCACCCTCAATAGTTACAGCAGTTGCGGCACTTGCAATAAGCACCAGCTGATACACTATCTGCGTGAGCAGGTTGCGCAAAGAATGAGCACTTCAATCGACACATTATCTCACATACCAAGAAGGAACCATGCAGTTGCAATATATGCAAAAGGTAGTATAGTCTTTATATCATTGACCAGGTGTTCAAATGGTAATACACCTCCCCCACGTACCATTTAGCACGAGAATTGAAACCGGTTCAAGATTCCTCAATTAGCTCTCCTCGCGTTTATCCGCTGCAACGTTGAATTCCTGAGATAGATAAACGCCAGTAATACTTATCCCGGGCTAAGGCTACTTTGTACTCAGACGTCGTCTGAATAGTCTGTTGCTCATGAATGACATTGATGAGTATCCCATTTGGATGATTGACAATGACGATAAATTCGCCTCCGGGTGCGTTCTTACTTTCACCAACATACTTGGCTTCATTGATATGCGATGTCTCTACTAAATCTTCTAGCCTGTTGGAAAACTTCAAAACCGCCTCTGGGAAAGCTTATAGGCCTCCTTTGCGCAAATATAACAGATTCTTGCTAGTGCTGTAGAACCATGTTTCTATTTAATAGATTCTAGCAGCTTGTATACCAAAATACGGCAATCTCGTTGAGATGGATCTGCTAATATCGGGTAGGTACCATCTTTACTTAACTGATTTGTTGGCTAACCCGCGTCCTCCATGTTGTGAGGAGTTCCTGATTTGATCCAAGCGGCCGTGTATCTGGTACCGGCGTACGCTGGAGCTGAATATCCTTAGCGATAAAAGTGGAGTTGAAGTCTTCAATGCTAGACTTTCCTTTAAATGAAGAAAGCAAGTGGAAAAAGGCAGCTGTTGTATCTGCACGACGAAAGCGAACAAGAAAGGCTGAGAATTGAGAGCCTTAGAACTGACAGACAGCTGTCCCCTGGATATTCTTCTGTGTAAAAGATTTGGCGGGGAAGATTTGGCGGGGCTTTAAAGCGGAAGTAGTAGCAAACTCTCTATTCTGCGGGACGTTCAAGGGACGCTCTGCGAGAACTACCCCGTTGCTCACTAAGACCCTGGTCATTGGTCGTCGGTTGACAGATGTATTGTAATGAAGGAGCTACGTTTCATCATACACAAGTAATGCAGCTTTGGCGAGTATGTCACAAATCTCACCATTGATCCGGCATGGTTTTTATATGCGATGGCCATGACTTAAAAGGCATTACCCAGGTAGGCACTGATGATGAATCACAAGGCGAAGTGCAGAGCCGCTAATGCACAATGGGTACGTTTCTATTATGACTAAAGAAGAGTTTTCCTTCATTGATGTGTGGTATTATTCTTAGAAATAACAATATCGAACTGTGATGAGTAGTGTACGACTACCCCTACGTCATTCATCTGGACCCCAAATCTGAATGCGAATGAATTCGCACCGAATGTCATAGATATTGTACTACTGGGACGCTGTAGTTGAAGATTCAGACTCGTGGGAAGGCCGAGGCAGTTTATTATCTTGTCCTTTGCGAGGACCTAATCCTGGTAAGAATTTGGTCAAGACCTTTCTCAGCCGCATGCCATTCTTCCCGTATTACAGTGGCCTTTTCCTCAGATCTCAAAGCGAAGGAAGCACGGAAGGGCAATGGACGAGAGTTGAATCCCTGCGTGAATGCCCATGGGTCCACTTCGCATCTTGTTTTCCCATCCTCATTTTCTTCATAGGCATAATTGATATCGAAGGCCCATAGGATACGTGCGATGTTGATGAACAATGAGTTCCTGGCAATATGCTGGCCGGTGCAAACGCGGCGTCCGAAGCCGAATGGAGCTAGAGGGAGAGTTGGATCTTCAATCCAACGATCTGGCCTGAAGCTATGAGGATCTTTGTATACGTCCTTGTCAAGATGAATGGACCAATGATTTCCAATGACAGTCGCCCCTTTGGGAATGTGAAATCCCATGTATTCGTCATCCTGCGTGACAGCATGGGGTATGCCACCAGCAGAGACCGGTCGCCAGCGGAGAGTTTCCTTGATGATCGCATCAACGTACGGAAGATTGTCTTTATCTTCAAAGGAAGGGAGCCCTTTTGCGTATTCATCAATCTCTTTTTGTGCTTTCTTCATCACATCGGGGTTGAGAATCATGGCAAGAGTGAATACTTCAAGAGCCATGGTTGTTGTATCACTCCCAGCTTCATAGATTATTCCCACATCATACGCCAGCTCTTTTTCTGTCATGCCGTTGGACTCTTTCATTTCAGAAACCTGCTTTGACCAATTCCAAGATTTGCTCTTTTTTCCGCGACGCATATTTCCCATATACAGGCTCGACTCAAACTCGTGAACTTGGTCGCCGTGTATCTTCCAAGGCGCCAGACAATTCGGCAGGTAGTTGAGAAACGGAAGAGAATCCACAATCCAGGTACCAACCCGCGCAGCATAGAGAAAATTTTCCATAACCTTGTCGATTGCCTTGATCTCCGGCTCGTTACCGGTCTCGAGACGTCGGCCGTATGCAAGTGCAAAAATTAAGCTGGAAGAGTATCGATGATACCGATCTGAGAAATCAACACCGGGCATCAGCAACTCGCAAAGGAGTTGCTTGCTCTCTACATCTTGTAGTTCCCGGTAGGTCTGAGATACTCGGATATTGAGATAAGAGGCTTGAAGACGCTGGTGAGTGCGCCACTGCTGGCCATAGGGCATCAGGAGGGTTCGCATTCCCTTGCTCACATTCTCGCCGCCCATCACAGATCGCGGCCTTGAACTGTATATGTTACTTCGCTTGTCTAGCAGATCATGGGCAGCTTCGTAGTTGCCCAGAATGATGACTGTATTTAGGCCGTACTGAAGGCGGAAGATTGGACCATATATCGTTGACCATTGCTGATATGTTCTCCATGGATTGTTTTGGGGCGCCTGGTGCAAGTTGCCAATCAACGGCAGTTGGCGAGGCCCGGGAGGCAGTCTTTTGCCCTTTGTAGATCCAATTTTATGGAAGATCCAAAGGCACAGAAGAAAGGCCACAGCGACTGGTAAGACAATCATTTTAATGCTGTCAATAGTCTCAAGTTTCGATTTAAAGACGTGTCCTGAACAGAGAGCGACGGTTCACGCACTACTTTAAGATACTGTTAAATACCTAATAACTAAACACTCGTGGCTACGCTATTAGTTCTAGGTAACAACGATGGTGGTTTTAGGACAATCCCTCTAGTCTCCGAGAATGCGGGGCAAAGAGATGCGGGGGCGGGGCAATTTCCTGGGGCAATGTCTTCACTTCCGCCTCTCCGGTACTGCGAACAGACAGCGAGTGGTCCTCGACGCATCATCCGTAGGGATGTTAATACCACACAAGCTATGTCACACAACATTAAGGAATTTTTGCTTTGACGTTGTCTGAAGCATAGGATACCCATGATGTACAGAGATGCAGAGAGGGCGGGGCAATCGTACCCATTTACTCTGATATGGGGAAGGCTCAAAGTGGGATTAATATTTACAGTGACGTGACACTTGAAGCATAGAATTGCCATAGTATATCCAAATCGAAGCACATAGCTCAAGTCGGGGCCCAAAATTGAGCACGAAGATGACAGTAATAGACGATGAGACGTTAGCCCCTTTCACAGATTCGGAATCTCATATGACTAGATCTAGCAATCTGATTCCAAAGTAGTATTATATTGTGATAGCTATGCCTAAGTTATCATGAAAATCTCTAGAATTATAGTTAAATATGAGGGATTTGGATCCAATGTGGCTCAATATTTATAAAGCAACTTCTGTAGGGTGGTCTCTAGGGTACCGTAGAATGTGTTCTCGACCTTCTATACCTTTACAAAGGGAACCTGGACATAGCTAGGATAGTCTGCACCCATGTGCACAAAATGACGCCCTTTGTTACCTGTTGTAAATTTGCCACGCAGCGGTTCGAACTCGGCCAGCCTCATGTCATGCCCAGACACTTTAAATACCAGCTTCTCTCCCTTTTCAAATTTTATACCAGATGGCCAGATGCCAATTTCGAGCTTTACAATGGTCCCTGGCGAGATTTTTTCATCCTCGTCATGGTTATGGAGGGCCCAATGGGGCTTCGATTTATCCATATCTATTTTGCGACGGCTGGCACGGAGGATACCCATTGGTCCAACATAACACGTTAGTGTTGATCAGGGCCACCTCTTCGGCGTCTAAACCTAGCTCATGGAGAGGAATATTGATGTTTTGAAGAACTTTTCCAGTGGAATCGGCCTTGCGTATTTGCACAAAAACATCCAGGTCATCGTGATCTGGGCATGACATGTAAAGAACTGCTTTGGAATACCCGACGAGGTAACTGTCGGTAGGTAGCGTACAGTCAAAGCTGAGCTCTTCAGAGTCAGAGCCCATCTGAAGAGCTGCAACATCTGACTGATACGACAGTGTTGTCGACGTTTGGTCTGGGCTCCATGCAAGTGTGCCATCTTGCGATAGGTAATAGATACGATATTCCGTGCTGGGAATGGGGAAATCAGTGAATACGTGATTGTACTCCGGCTCCTAAAGACCATGTGAGATGGGTCATACAAAATCGATGAGTTGTTCATTTTGGATTTTACCTTATTATAACGTAGCGTAGACAGCAGTACCTTCGGTGACTTTTCCCATCCGTTCCGTTTAAGTTTCAAGAAGTAATCAAAGAATAGCTGCAAATCCTCTATTCGGGAGGTAGAGTATAGGTCGTGCCATTCCTGAGTTGGGTGAACTCGCAACCTAGAAAATATAGTTAGCTTTGTTCTCTATTATCCAGCTTAATATCTTCATCGTACCACTTATTGTCTGTGGGCAAATCTTCAAACCCACGAAAAGAACCGATAGTATGTAGACCAGTCGAGTAGCTGGCGAGGACATAGCACGGAATTTTAATTTGCTCTATCTTTGCCCTCTTGTCCTCCCAGTATGCGTTGATTCGAGGATACTTTTCCAACATACCAATAACATCTTCCTGATTGTTTCTTCCTAGACGAACTTTAGAGACGACTCTCGGAGGTTTGCACGAAGAATTTTAAACTTACCAAAGAGAGTCTGTCCGCCGAGGAACCCCCAAAATGGTAAATAAGGGACACCACCTCTGCATAGAGATTCACGGTAGAAGTCACTGCAGCCCTCCAGCGGAGCAAAACAGGTCAGATGAGGAGGATTCTGCGCTGCAATATGCCACTGAGCCATTGCAAGCCAAGAATTTCCGACCATGGCAATCTTGCCACTGCACCACGGCAACCTTGCGAGATGTTCAATGGTATCATAGCCATCATGACCCTCCCCTGAATCAAACCATCTAATGTACCATTAGCTCGGAAATTTCTTAGCATGGAACTGGTGGGATTTCAAGCTGACCTGACATCGCCTTGTGAGTCGTAAGACCCTCGGCTGTTCACATTGACGATGGCGTAGCCCCTAGCTGTCCACTCTGCTGGGTCGGGCCCTTCAAAACTCTCAAACCCTGAGAGCCTGCTTTGCGCCACACCCACACGTCCCGGAACGATGTCAAGCCTGAAATATCCTTTGTATTATTGAGTTCAAGGGTCTCTCCTTTAGTGTTTTAGGAATCTATTGTAACATACCGGTACCTGATTTCCCGTAAGGACTCCATACTACCAACGCGGGGACGGGATCATATACGTCCGCTGGTCGAAAGACGTCCGCCCGAATGACTACTCCGTCTCGAAGAGGAACCTCTATATCCTGTTCGAAAATAGTAGCAGCGCGAAATGGACGATGAGAAGATGTCTTTTGAAATCCTTCAGGCAGTGTGCGAGTTGCAGGGTTGAGGCCATTATATTGAGCGCCAGGGGCACGAATCGATGTAAGGGGCGCCTGGAGCACCGGGATGTTATCAATGAATTGCGCCATTCTTCACCTAGAAATACAGACCGCAAGTCTGCTTCTGTTTACGTAGGTTCGCCTTCTCTTGGTATTGGATTACTGCTCTTGGAAATATTCTCCCCCGTGCTTTCAGAGTTGACTTCTTCCTTAGGAAATATTGTTGGTCAAGGAGCAAAGGGTGCTTTTACCTCTGTACTTTTTTCTGTTTTCCTCTAATTCCCCGCATTTCCCTTTTTGTAGTTGTGGTCCTCTCAGCTCGTTGTATGATTCGTCCTTGTGCGCGGAGAATACGTTGGTCAAACTTTGCGGGGCATCCACGCAGTACAGAGGCATTCCTGTGAGAGGCCCCGCGATCCACACACACCTACATACACACAAGCCCTGATTCAGCTCGTGAACCAACTCGATCCGCCTCCTTGAACTCGGCTAGGGTTCAACTGTTTTAATATTGCCTTACGATCGTGGCTCACACGTCACATTCAGAAAGGCAATAACTCCACGCCGGGGCGCATTTCCACTCATCCGAGCCGATTTCCCCAGCCATAATATCCGGCGAATTGTAGGGATATGCGGGGTGCCATGTTAGCGGGGAGATGAGCGCCTGGTATGTTTTGTGATAGAATTGCCGCTTTTTCTTCTCGGGTTGCCTTTTGAGAGTGCTTGCTACTGACGGCGCTCCTCAATAAAGAAATATTTACTCCCCATGATATCCTAAGTCGACCGGGCTACAATAGTTTTACCCGTTTGGGGTGTATCCATGGCAGCTACGGAACAACCATCAGGCAATATGACTGCCACGCAGCCGAACACCTACGTCTTTTGCCAGAAAGACCAACTTAAACCTACACAAGCTACCTTACTAATACTCTGAGCTATTTGGTAAGATAGCGCCCAATAGATGCACGGGACCATAAAACCACACAGATCCCGATAGTGAATAACAACACGCAAGCGTAGTTTAAATAGAATAAGGTGGATTTAATGTGGCATTCACGGACGTGATACTTTATTAAAGAGAAATTCTTTGGATGCGTGGGTGAGCAATGTTATAGTATATGCTCTAGTGTGTTTAAACGGTATTTCCTCACTAATTTTACTTATTGCTTCGGATCCTTAGCGCATGTCTTGGTAAACTTGTCAATTTAGAATGTGTGTATAGTACTAGAATATATAAGATTTGAGGCCTTTAAACGCAATATCTACACTCATTTCTAAATAAGTTTCGACCTCTTGCCTATCATGCCACGCATCGTTGTATGCAGCGCTTAGACACAGTTGGCCCCTATATGTTCCCAAAAAGAACCCAAGACCATTCCGAAGCTCTTCTCCTGTTACCCATGGATCGGAAACCGAGATGCCACCAGCCTTTGTAGGTATAACATTATCGATGAGTCCCATGCTAGAGATTGATATGGACGGCTGAGTGCTTGGAGGCGGTATAGGCAAAGGGTCCTTGGCCGCTGGTGGCAGCTGTCGTGTGCTAGAGGCCCAATAGTAAGGCACAAGTTGATAATGTTCTGCATCATCGCGGACATCGTGGTAAAATTGCTTCATCTCTTCAAGAACTCTAAAGAATTCCTCAGATTCCGACTGTTGCTGGTCTACAGAATGGCTGCTGCCGACAGCTGGGATGTTCATATCCACCAAGAGGCTTGTTCCTGATACTGAGTGATATAATGCGGCCGGATGCTTTGCAGAGTTGTACGGCTCAGTGCAGTTTCCACGTTCATTCCGTAAAATGTAGGTGACATATCTAAGTGTCTGTGGTTTAGGGCGCTTTTCTTGAAGATTTCTCATCATGAGAGGAATAGCAGCATGGAAGATATGGGTTACGGTAACGCCAATATATGAGCATGCATGTAGTAGCGTCGAAGTCCTCTCTTGAGAGAGCATCAGCGCAACCCGCTGGTGCTTCCCCGGAGTGATTTCCCCTTTCGTCCACGGAATGAGTAGCGGTGGAATGTCGCTTGCCGATTGTTTCTCTTTTAAAGATGCTACGTTCGCTAACCGCTGTTGCTGAGTCTCTGTCAGGCTTTTTGGTACATTCGCAGCCACACGAAAAGGTGGACTCATGTTGCTTAGCTCGGAGCCGTTGTCAAATGTAGGCAATTCGAACGAAGATCCTTGATCGTATGCTTTTGACACGATTTTAACAAGATTTCCCAAGAGAAGCAGAGTACCAACACCATCAATAACGTCATGAGGAGAACGTAGAACAAGATCGCGGCGGATCGGGCCAGGGCGGTTCTCCTCCTGTAGCACAGATGGCGGTGTGATGACAAACAATGTTGGAAGCTTTGGAGCCGGAGGATCGTTATTTGCCCATTCAGATCCGGTCTGATCGGTGGAGATTTTGACGAACGTTTCATCGATCCAGGCCTGCTGATCAGCTATTGTAGGAATTGTGCGATACACCTTTGTAAATCCATTCGTGCTGGTGTCGTATTTTACTTGTGACGCAATTGTGGGGTGATCATGTCTCAGCATGAGCCAAGCATTACGCAGAGCGGTATCGACGCGAGAATCCAAGTCATCGTGAAAGGAGTCAACGATGTCGATGGAAAGCGATATGTGGCCGGTAATGGCGAAAAACATTCGACCGCTACCTTCGTACAGCTTCGACAAAACAGCATAACATCGTTCGATCTCGTCAACGGAGCGTTGCCAAACCCTCTGCTCGATCTGTTGCCATGCATACTGGTTATAGTGAGTCGCCATTGTTGACTGAACTTAGTGCGCTTATGATGATTGGTAACTCTGCAACAATTAGAAGCAGAAAATTGTCGCTTGTTCGACCAGTAACTACAGGATCAATTACGCAGGAACGAGATTTTTATACTTGCAGATAGGATCCGCAAACCGTAGATTTATATCGTGTAATCGAATGCAACGATTCCATCAGATGATCGCGAATAGCAGTTTCGAACTAATATAGTATTGTGATAAGAGCGCGACTCCCCGAAGGATTTCCGATATTGAGCCGGCCTTACGGCACAGAGAGGTCTTATTAGTCTACTCACAGCTGTGCGGCGCGTCCCCGATCCCAGAATTCAAGCTATAACAGTCCCGGGAGCCACTTACACAATTCGCGGTGTGTCCCCGGCCTCAAAACAAAAATAAACAGATCCACATTGATCTTCTTAATTACCAATGATAACAGTGGCAACTTCGAGCGTTTCTACGCCCCATCATTATGTGTGTGCAGAACATTTAGTGTAACTTTCAAGATTACCGCCCAAGACTGTAGCGATCTGAACAGCTGACGAGACTAGCTAGCTAAATTGTAGTAGGAGGGCTGCAGGTTTCTAGCATCCCGATGTTCGCATTGGGGAACTCGTGATCATAATCGCTATCCTTCCCAGATACTGACACTGAAATAACTTCGAGCAACGTTAGCACCTAATTATTTTCTTCTAGAGAGTGGCACTTCGATGTACCTCTACTCTAGGATTCAGAGAAAAGAGAGCTAAAATGATGATCGCTTCGCCAAAGAGCCACCCATATTCTTTTGCCACATCAGAACAACGCTAGATCAACGCCTACACATTATGTGCAATAACTCAGACATTCCGTCATACCGCTGCCACGTAAAGCCTGACATAATTTGCATTGCTTGCTGCCGGGTGACGGTTAGGCGTTGTTCAAGTATCACGTGTGTCGAAATAGTGATTAAAAGTGTAACAAATATGCGCCTTAGTACTAAAGGTAGTGTACAGACATGACAGCAATCTCTCCTAGCTACAGCAAGGCATCATTAAATTTAACCTGTGCTTCGTTTGCCCACTTAAAACCAGAAAATTACTCCGTCCGGCATTCTCCCGTCAAGTAACCATAGGTACCCTGTTTTCCCGTAAAGAATTAGGCCTTTAGATGTTTGCATCTTCAGGCTACAACGAGCTTATTCGTTACTTATAAATGGCAGAGTAATTTCTGCACTTCTATTGCCTGGCTATTCAAACCTCCAACTTTCTCACAACTGGCAGTAAATACCCAACATGGCCATCACCGAGAGTCGGGTAATTGCCCAAGGTGCAATGCAGAACATTAATGTACCACAATGGAGCAATATCAGCTTCTTTCATTTGGGATAGAATCGGTACGAGGACCAGATGATTGTCTCAGCAAATCTCTGTATTTGGGGCTTCTCTTTCTTCGTGGCTGGCGTCAACGATGTTAGCACTAGTGCTTTGACGCCCTATATCAATCGTGAATACAACATTAACAGTGCTATTGTATCGAATATGTAAGTGGTTATTAAAAAGCATTCCTAAGGTGTGATACTAGGACGCAGCTGACGGGAGCTATGCATTCATATTCATGAGGCTAATTTTCTAGCCTAGTTATTCGCCGCTATTGCCTACACCGATTCCAGCAGATTTCTCAGTCCTGGTTCGATGCTTATTTTCAGAGCGGATTTCCAGATTCTTGCGCGAGGTCTCCAATCTTGGAGCTGACCATTTGGACTTTTCTTTGCAACGTTCTGGTTTGTAAGCTTTGGGGAAGCGACCCAAGATACACCTGAAAATACGTATGTGGCTGGTATAAAAGCCACTCATCGATGCTAAGCTTTACTTATGCGAAATATAACGCTGGATGCTTAATGGAGCTGTTGGTTTCCGTAGCAGTGATATCAGCTGGCAAGGTTTCTCAATGGCAATTGATCTACACGTTTCCTTTCGGCCTTGGAACTCTGGATTTATGCTTAACCTTCCTTACATTCAAAGATTTCATGTTGTTACAATGTAATTTCGTTGATCATAACAACAATGTAACAAAGAAAAAGAAGGCTACACAGTGTCTTCAGAAGACCAAAGCCACGCCAAGCTTGTCGATGTTAAGTCTCTTCTTCTTCTTTTATCTAGGAGCAGGTGTTACGAGCAGCAGATGGACTGTGGAATATCTAGTTAATGCTCGCCACGGTAACTGAAAGCAAATGGACTATAATAACACATTGCATTAACAGTAATGTGAGCTGGTAGATATGCATACGAATTAACTGTCTGGCGTATTTAAGCACACTGTGATTGGCAAAGTTTTATTTATGCTATATGGTAGATGCAAAATGTACACAACATAGTTGATAACTAGCATCTACAAGATAGATGGCACTGACTTCTATAATAAGTATTATCGGAGCCATTTTGCCAATTCATGAATCTCTTTTAACAGTCACCATATTTTTAGCTGGAACACTCACACTTGTATATACACCGTGACACCTAGGTCATCACGGCAAGTAGAGATCTACTACATCGTTTTATTGATCCGTCTTACCGTGAAGATCCCAAAATACATTAGTTCAAGGAAAAAAAACATTTAAGCGCATGGTGAATAGTCGTTTTGAGCCTGACCGCCCATCCAAGAGTTCATACACCTGCCGGACCGATCGAATCTATGTTTTATTTCTCTTGGCAGAGATGCATTAGAGTCTTCCTGAGGCCTGCTTACCTTCGCCACAGAAGTCAACGTAGTGTGAAAAAGGTATTAGATGTTCAACAAACCCAATGGACGCATCATAGATATGAACCAAGAGACTGGCGGTGTCATCCATTTTATATACGGAACCCGGATGAGAAATCTTTCAGTAGGCGCGAAATTCCATGATGAATGTCATATTTCTCTGTAGATAATGCACGATGAACATAACTTCCTATATTCGTGGGTATCAGCTGTCGATGCTTCATCATTGTCCCAAGATCTATGAAAGCGACGGAGCCTGTCTTTCAAGAATTCCTCCACTGAATCCCCAAAGAATAGGGAAGATGCGCATTGTAAGTGTGAAAAATAGCTCACTTCATTCCGACATATCGATTGGTAAGCTTGAAACACAGATAAGGGCTTCAGTACTAGATGCTCCAACCCTTGCTAATGGGGGGTTTATTGTGACAAGGTTCCCGGTGATAGGCAAAATGTGGTATCGCTTTGGCACTTTTGTCAGATAGCTGCACTTTTGTTGGAACCTATTATAGGCCCTGTAGTGCTAGGAATGTTATCTATACAGCACTTACCCCATGTATAAGTAGCACTACCAGCGCGCTAAAAGAAAGACTCCCATGTTGTTCGTATATGGTGGACAAATGCAGAATAATGGGGACTAGGCAATATCCGCCGTTGTCAATGTTAAAATACACATCATAGCAAGTAGGCGACTTCCTTTCAATCTAGCTGTCCTTTGGCTTCATATGATGCCCCCCAAACTACGTTAAAGATGAGACTTCCATAACCCTTACACCAATTATACGTAATACAAGTAGAATACTATCCCTTGTAACTCAATGCTTGGTTCGGTATAATAGAGATATTTAAACAACAGCTTATCATAAGCTTCAAGAGGAGTTAGTTACTTGTGGGGTCATAAATGTTAACCTCAATTCGCATAGAGTTCGCAGCGAGCTATCTCACTCCACAGTCCATTTCAGGTAGTAGTAGATTAAGTGCCTCCGCACTTGATCGGGATAGAGACAGCCGAGTTGGGCGTCGTCGCGAGACTTTGGTGCATGAGCCAAGAAAATTCATTTGATGATATGTCATCGTTAATTCATTTTTGGAAGGTATTTAAAGCATGTCGGACTCTCTAGGTACAGTATCAAAGAAATAACCCGATAGTTCATATTGATTAGAAGGTAGCGGGTCTAGAAATAGAAGTGATACGGACCCCTCTTTAACCCAATTGATCTTTCCGAATAACTGGCATCGTTATAGTAACTACGGAGTGCATAACATAGATGCGATTATTAGCCTAATATTTTGCCTATCGGCGCAACGATATGACGGTCAGTCACACTTTTTTTGCACCCATTTGAGGGATTTACGAGCATCTACTACCAACGGTCAGCCAACCTCCGTCGAACGTACGAAATGGTTTATCGGAAATCGAAGTAAGGAGACAGGGTCGTCTCAAGTCATCTGACTGGTCGATTTTCTCTTCCCTTTTAGCGTCAAATATGCTGTGATTCCTTGTCACTACCTCTCTCAGTAACAGCTTTTCTACGTTTTGGGGTATTCGGCGAGCACTAATAGGGCTTAGGGAATGCAAATTTCTGGATTCGTATGCTACATACATCCTAGTTAACCAGGACTCTATGAACTTGACCTAAAATGAAAGTGACAGTTGGGGGTGGTAAATAGGCTAGAAGGCCATGTGTGAATCATACCCCAGCTTCACCGAACGTTTCTCCGAGTTCTAGCAACGTTTCGCTTGCTCCATCAATCGATCGTTGTCAGTGAACATATACGATCATTTGGGATTCTAATCATGTATAAGTAGCGAGTGGTTGTCCTGGATAAATGCAAGGCTTGCCAACAATACCGCAGATAAGAGCTGATCTTTAGATCGTCTCTGGTCTGAGGTTCCAACATGCGCTTATTGAACTTTTTGACGGTCCTGACGGCTGCTGCCGGGGGACTTTCTGTTGAAACTTCCTTGTTGAGACGCGATGATGCTTCTGCCACCAACGACACTTCGTCTGCCCCCATTCCTAATCGCTATATCGTGGAGTTTGCAGAGGTCAGTTCTGAAATATCAGCAACGTTATCTCGTCCTTTACATACATGCTAATGAGGGTGATCAGGGTGTTAATCCTCAACAAGCAGCGAGTGATCTCGCGAATGCAGGGGCTTCTGTGCTCAAAATCTTTGACTCAGATGTCTTCAGTGGTGCATCAGTATTGTCAGATACGCATAATCTAGACACACTACAATCACTTACACCAGTCCTTCGATCATGGCACTCTAGGAAGATCAAATTAACAGCCCCTATTGCAACTTCACAAACGTTCGGTCCTGGTGCGGCAAGTGCCAACTTCTCCGTCCATCACATGACTGGCGTGGATAAGCTTCATGAAGCCGGAATTCTAGGAAAGGGTGCTAAAGTAGCTGTTGTCGATACCGGCGTTTGGTATCCACACCACGCGGTAAGAGAATCTTTTCATTTTATATTGGCAAGAGATCCCTAAACTCATTCTTCAACAGCTTGGTGGTGGTTTTGGACCTGGGTTTAAAGTTGCTGGGGGTTACGATCTTGTTGGCACTTGTATGGAACAAAAGTCCTTCTTATACATATGATACACTTACTTATCAGTCGCCAGGGTGGGGTTATAACACTTCAGACAAATCACCAAAGCCAGATCCGCTAGATGGCCTAGGACATGGAACTCACGTCTCGGGAATCATTGCCGGACAGGCCGACAGGTTAGTCAGCTAATCTACAGCTGTTCGTGGTGTATGTCTCAGAGCTAATTTGACGCAGCTATGCCGGGGTAGCACCTGAGGCTTCCTTGTACGTTTACAAGGTTTTCGGTGATTATGCAGACTACACCGACACTGACACACTTATCGATGCCTTCCTGATGGCGTACAGCGACGGGGTATGTTGCAATATATAATCCTACCTAACAGTCATAGCCTTTTTTTCCCCTTTAGTACTAATAAACACACGTCACGCCTCTTCAGGCCGATATCATCACGTCATCTGTTGGTGGTCAATCTGGCTTCTCAGATGATCCATGGGCGGTGACCGCCTCCCGTCTCGCGGAAAAGGGCGTGGTAGTAACTATTGCCAACGGCAACGACGGTACTAGTGGCCCCTTTAGTGAGAGTAATGGCTCGAACGGCGAGTTTGTTCTCGCCGTAGCTTCTGTCAATTCCGATGTCACTGCAGAGGCTGCTTTCGAGGCTACATTCGAAAGCCATACTTCGAATAAGATCACTGTCTCATACCAAGCGTCAGTCTTCTGGGACTCGGCTGCATATGATGGATGGCCTATCGTTCCATTTAATACTGATCCTTCTGCCCCAACCGACGCCTGCCATGCGTTCAATAGCGGCTGGAATCTCAACTACACAAACTCCATCGTTCTCGTCAGTGACGGTGCATGCAATTGGCAGACGAAGCTCTCTGTGCTCAATGCTTTACACAATTATACATTGCCTATCCTGATATACACTTCTCAATATCCTGTTAGCGCATTTTTCAACGGCTCTGGAGATAGCACGGTCGGCTATATCACTCTCGATGCAGGTGAAAACCTCATGCAGGCTCTTCGGACTGGTGTTAAAGTGACAGCAAGTTTCAAGAACACTGTCGATAATCTTAAATTTCTGCCGAGCCCGGCTTTCTATGGAGGAGGAATGCCCAGTTATTACAGCAGCGTTGGCCCCACGAACGATTTAGCATTGAAGCCGGATGTTGCAGCACCTGGTGGAGACATTTTCTCGACTTACCTTGACGATGGCTGGGCAATATTAAGTGGCACATCTATGGCTACTCCCTACATTGCCGGTGTTGCGGCGCTCTATATTGGCAAGTACGGAGGTAGACATGTCCACGGCCCTGACTTTGCCAAAGACTTGTCAATGAGAATCATTGCGTCTGGAAAATCACTAGACTGGCTTTCTGACCCATTGAATCCCGTCACCTCTGACATCCGAGCTCCTGTTTTCCAGGTCGGTACTGGCCTGGTGAATGCGTCCAAAGTCCTGAACTTCCAAACGAGCCTGTCATTCTCAAAATTCATGCTCAACGACACGCACAACTTCGAACGATACCACAGCGTTGACATCACAAATAACAGCCCGCATCCAATTACTTACACGTTTTCTGTCGAAGCTAGCGGCGCAATAGATACGATGGTAAGCAACCAGGACCCCTCAGGAAAGCCTGTTGTTGGAGTGTACACTCAAGTCTTCGCTGCTCCCTACGCTGCTATCCCGTCAGTTACGCTGCCTCACGGCACATTTACCGTCAAGCCAGGCCAGACAAAGACGGCGAACATCAACTTTATGTATCCATCGGGCTTGAACGCGACCAACTTGCCGTTATACAGTGGAAAGATCATCATCACGGGAAGCAACGGGGAATCACTCGCAGTACCATACATGGGTGTCGGTGCAAACATTCATAAAGACCTGGATTCGGTATTCTACTACGGCAGCGGGCTTCCTGGCATCACCTCTGGGAGCCGAGGAACACCAATCGGAGACGCTCCTAGTTGGAGCTTCAATGTCAACCCTTTCGTCAAGTCTTACCCTACTTTGCGTCTTGCTTTCAACTTTGATACAACTGAGTTTCGCTGGGATATATTCGAGTCAACTTGGAGGGAAAAAGACTGGACGTACCCTCCTGTCGTCGGTAAGAAAGGCTACGTCGGAGCCGCGTCCCTCTGGTTGAATGGCATTCCGCTTCTCATTCCTAACACAAGCGATGTCTCTGCAACACCGTTTACAGACATACCAAGAAGCATTAGTGGTTCATATGCGTGGCTTTGGTTTGGACAACTCGCGAACGGGTCTCAGATGACACCAGGAACATACTGGATGAGATTGGCGGCACTACGCCCATTTAGTACCAACCCACAAAATTCCGACAATTGGGACATCTTCACAACGCTGCAATTCCAAGTTACTCCTCTCCCTACTTAGGATAAATTTAAGAATAGGCTCCCTTGTGCTTAGAATACATTTACAAAGTCTATACACACGTAGCCAACCAAGAAGCGTCCTTTCTTACAAGTTTGCGCACGTCGAATATGCTACTCCTAATTTTCATACATAACTTCGTATACTCCGTAAAGAGAATCATGTCTGCCTGTCCAGGATATCTACAAAATATGTCATTCTGGTAGTCAACGGTGTTCAAGCTGCGATAACAATCTTATTGATTGGACTTCTACATGTGGAATCCTATGAGACAGGCTGAGGTCAGGCCACGGCCAATCAATGGTCAAACATTTCTTCCGTTTGTGCTGGATCCAAGACGCGGAGAATTATGGATGCAACGTAGCGGTAGGTAATTATAACCAGATAGACATGGTGACTATTTATCATAATAGAAGTCTTATTCCATCAAACTTTATTTTGAACTCAGCCACATTGCACGTGCATGGCGCGTGTAAAAGCAGTTCATCACGATTAAGATGCTCGTGGTCAACGTTTCATAATTGTATTTCACTAATTCGACCAATGTAATAGCACCTAACGAGTATGTGTTTCACGCCCTGTTTGATCAGAACACGAAAAGAAATCAGGCGTGGAACTAGCAAGCTATGAGATCCGTAAATTGGTCATTCATGTACATCGCATCGCTCGCACCGATCTCAGCTAGAACGATTCTGGATTCATCAGGCTTGCCAAACACGCGCTACAGATTCAGTAAAGTCTCTGGAGTCTTTTGTTTTGGTCAACAGCAGCCTAAAGATCGTCAATCGGCTGTTCTGGCCTGTCGATCACACTGATATTTCCTGGAACAAGCATACCGGTCAAGACCTCCACCTCTACCTCCATTCTGTCATTTCTTTCACCGCCATCTACTAGGTAATTAGTCATTGTTATCAGTTCTTTGGAGCCTTGACAGCTGTGGGCATGGGCCCAATCTCAAAACAAGGTGGTTTGTCCAGTCACTGACGCTGTGCTTTTTGAACTAGAGCACAAGGGTGGAATCTAAAGCCCAGATTCTAAATTACAGACACACTAACAGCTATTTTCATCTAGATCAACTATTCAACAGTACGTGCATTTGTGAGTTGAATTAATTGGAAGTATATCCTGTAGTAGGAATAATGTACACTTTGCACACCTTTTCATTAATTTCGTAGCGAAATTAATGTTTCCTGCTTCATTACTCTGAAACAAATGCCACGTCATTATATCCCTAATATCGTTCTTGAAGTTGCCCTAAAGTGTATCTGTTTGTGGCAAAGTTATGGTACCACTTCTAGGACAGAAGTGAAGCTGATGTTTTATAAAATCGAATAGGGATCTATGTAAGTACATAACACTATACTAGAAATAAACGCAGATCTGCTATATGAAGTCGTCCGCAAGGAATGGTGCTGATAGGGAAGGGCGTTTTTGAGGATTCTTTACAACTTGAACATCAAGCCCCAGCCTTTGGTTGTTCGCCATGTTCCGGAGGCTTTGTATACACCAATTTTTCTGTTCAATGTTATTTCTTTGTTCCCAATACCAATGAAGATTAAAAAAATATGCCATGACGCCTTGAGCTTGGAGTGTGTTGTCTGCTAGGCCCTTATCTAGCGTCCTTCTAATATAGTCGGCAAATCGATCTAAGGTACTATAGTCCTTACCCAAGTTTTTCAAGACAGGAGGTAGCTGAATAGGATCTGAAACAAGTGATGATAAAGTAGAAAATCGGTTGTGCAACTGCCTGATGAGCAAGTTAAAACGGATCGTTAATGACCAATGAAGCATCCACAGGTCGCTAGCTTGAGCAGCGGTGACGCCTATGTCATGCGGCTGAGGGCTGATGTTGATCTCAGCATCTGAAGCTTCTATCCCAATAGGGCATGCAGTAACAGCAGTCATTTCTGGAAGCCATTGATCCAGATTGTTCTCTACTATGGATGCACAATTGAGCAGATATTGTGTCGTGAGGAGGCCTCTCCGTACTTTTTTCTCAGTCTGAAAGACTGTGGCATCTAATCTGTCTGCATACTCACATAGAGTAGGAAGCGTTATAACTGCTTCGATGGCTTTGTGCGTAAGGTAATTAGGATCCTCTTTCTTAGCTAGGCAAAGAGTATTGTATGGTGCATGGCACATAAAGTATCCTCGCCTATGTCTCGCTGCGTCATAAAACTAAAGAATACTGAGTAAATAATGTGCATCATTTGAGGGAAATGAACATACGCCAAGATATCGAAGCCTTTGTACAAGAATTCTCGTCAAGTCACTGCACGGAAAGTTTGCGCCAAACCGTTGCAGCAGATGCAAACCGCCCTTAATATGTGCCATATAACCGCCATTGGCTCCTTCGCCTGCTAGAAGCTCGACGCGAGAAAAAATCATGATGCTCGCTAAAGCGGATGCAATATCCACAGGAGATGGCTTTTGCCTGACCCATATGTCGCTTCTCCGGAGACCCTGGAGTGCATTCGAGTAAAGCTCGGCCGAGCGGTTGATGAGCGCCGCGTCGCCATTTTTACGGCCAACAAAGCCCGTATATAGGGCAAGCAGTCCTTGATTCAGCGTTTCATTCCGACTACTAAGCAAAGTAGCCAATGAGCGTATCCAAGAACCAGGAGAGTTGCTTTTTTGCTGCAAGTCTGCGTTTTTAGGGAAAAGAAGATCCATAAACACGCCGGAAAAGGCATCACAGACCACTGCAGTCTGTCCCAATTGCATACATAGCGGGGCTTGCAAGTCTGGTTCAGCGAAGCTCCTAGTCTGATCGGTAACACCATCAGATCTACCTTCCTCATGAGTTATCTTCTTGGCATTCCCACCATTTGGCCAAGTGTTACTCGTCGTAATTCTGAAGCTGTAATTGCGCTCATAGCCCAGGCATTTCCTGCCAGTAGTGAAGCAACGCTGACACTCCGGCATTTCAAGGTCGCACTGCCACTTCCTAATTAATCATTGCATTGTGAACGCAACTGCAAAGATTCATAACGTACCCTGACCTTCCTTCGGCGACATGTCCCACAGGCCCCTCTGTGGTGTTGTTTGGAGTCCATTTGAGGTAGTGATTCCTGAAAGCTACCAATAATGTGAAAAGTGAAATACGAGTACCGAGAAGATCGAACGGAATAGGATACTTTGCGCGAGTTCAAACAGTAGCCTGACTTTTGCAACCCTCAATGACTTCGGTGACTCTTTGGCCCGCCAACCACGAAAGCTTTTGGCTCCAAAATCGTTGCTTACTGTTCCTCGGAGCATAAACGCATGAACCGTTTGAACCATTTAGCGTAACAGGATGGAACGTCATCAAGCAATACGCTAACCAAATACGGTATACTTTTGCCGAGATATTGCATTAGCACCTCCAGGGGCTGCTTCTAGTGGATTTATTCTTAGTAGTCTTAGTGGGTACTAATGATCGATAACTTACACACGAGTTTTCACTTACCCTATGAGTGTGAAAGACGTCGTTATAACAGCCCACATTGTTGACCAAGAGTTGCTTCTGGGAAGACTCAGACATTGCAAGATCATCCTGTATGTTTTAGCTATGGCTGATTGGAAACAGTCAAAAACACTAGTGTGGTGATTTTCATTATCTTTTTGTACTTTACTGCTAATCCAAACCACCGCAATGTTGATTGAAAGGACGTAAAATATCCCTTTGTTAGCCGTAGAGCTTTCTGGTATAACTATGATACTTTTACCAAGCATCTTTTCTCAATTGAGGCATTTGAGTATACGTAATCAATAGAGGCTGAGGAGCGAGTTAATTGCGGTAGTGCTTTGTCAAGACATGTGGGGGCTGAAGTGCCTTTGCACACATCTGTCTCCCGTATACCTTAACCTATACATTTATTACGTAGTTTCCTACGTTTCATCTTCTATTGAAACGCCTATCTTCAAGAGAGTTGAGCAGCATTGCGGCTGACGGGATACTGGTTCATACTAGTTAAGGATCAACCCATCACACTCGGCCGGGGTACTGCACACCTTCTATAAGATGCCGTTAAGAATTGCGGTAATATTGGTGGCAACCCCCTCCCAAGGCTAATAATAACTATGGAATGGCGAGTTGGCTGGCATACGAGGACCAATGTAGCATGAGGAACATAACATCTACCTGTCCAAACCTATGCGACGTATACGCCACAGCCTGGACGGGTTGCAGGCCTCCTCTATCAAACTTCGGGTGTTTTACCATAATACCCAATGTAGAAGTCCTGCTCGTTGTATGGCTCGTGAGATAATAGTAAATTGCTGAAATTCGTTTCCAGAATCATTAATGATCTCTACAGACACATTCATTTAGAATTAGATTCTCTGATTCATTGTACGTAGTAGTAGCTTTTTTTTTTTTGCCTCACACGGATCCGTCGCCGGAATCTTGAGAGTGTGCTTGTGTGAAGACCCCCCCTTTAGTAGCGGTAGTCGCTGGCGCCATTGCTATGTGCTCGCCTTGTTTTTCGCCGTTCTTCGATTCGCCATAGGGCGCAATAGAAGCTTGGAACCGATACCAAGTGCTAGATCTCTCTTTCATCCAATCTAAAGGTAACATCAACGTTAGCATAGTGAAATTCTTGAAAAATTCGTACATTCAATTCTGACATACCATTTAGCTTGTATGATATTTCCACGGGAATCGGCAACCAGGTAAACAGTGCGGCGACTTGACCAAAGCCCCATTCGTTGTCCTCAAAATCGGTCCCTGCCACCTTGATGAGCTCACCTCTTTGGCCCCAGAGCTTGACCAGCCCCCATATCATGCCCACTAACGATAGTGTGGTCAGCAGCCCCCACACAACCGCCATAACAGTCAAGACCCTCCGTAAGCTTGGTCGTTGCTTGATCCGAGGGAACACAGTAGTGGCAGTTTGCGCAAAGAATGATATGATGCACAAGCCGGCAGCTGCATACACCACGGCTTTGTTATATGGGACTGGCGTGATCTTGCGGAAAGCCGGTTCGTTCTGGCAACCTAAGCTGGCCTGCAGCCAGTCCGTCTCTGAATGCCCTGACAGTGTGCTTTGGGACAAAGCGGCAGTAGCCAGAGCGAAGCCTAAAAGAAACTGAAAGAATCGTTGCCACCACCTGGCAATTGGGTGAACGAGGCAGAAAAATATCACTAACAGAGAGTTAAGCTGCACAAAGTTCAATATCTGCATCTCGGCGATTTCGAAGATTGTAGGATGTTGGCCCATGCGAACTAGCGTCGCCACCGCAGACGCCAGAATGAGAAACCCATTAGACTCCCAAAAAATCGACTGCACGTCGATACTTTCTCTGAAGAGTTTCCGCAGCATGAAGAAGTCCCCTTGGGGGAGAAAATTCTCAAATATATCAAGACCGCGCAGAAGAGGCCCAAAAATAATAGTTAAAGCAACTTGAAAGGAATATGCATACATCATCTACCAACTTGGTTAGGACATGGCGCTTGACGATGTTTGCGGGGCAGAATTCATGAAGAGCCCACTTACTCCAATACCAGATAAGTCTGGATTTCCTGTGCCAAATGTGAGGATACATAGATTCGGACATTGTCCAATCTCGGACGTAATATTGAGTTCATGTTCCGTTGCATAATCAAAGAATGCTTCAATGGTGGTAAAGTTGCAGTCCACGGATACTGCCTCCAAAGCCGTGGAAATACTCTTCAAGTAAGCCATATTATAATATGCTGATGTATGAAAAGGCGCTTGGGACGGATTAGGTGGCCAGCCTACGGCCCATTTATGCTTCAGTTGCTTTGATTCAATATTCCTGGGTTTATGTGCCGCATCTGACATAAATTAAGCTACATGCAAGTCTTCGCATTCTGTATCCCTATTAATACAAAGTTGGACAAGTTAACGACTGGGATATATATTTGGTATGTTACAAAACTATAAATAGGCGCAGTGGTGCTCTTCTTGCTGATAGTTTGCAACAGATATATAAGTAGCCCTACTTAAAGATGCTGTATTGTTGATTATAACAAGAACGACCATGGCTCCATAATCCAGCGCCAACTCGGCCGAGTTCTAGCGACGCTAACTGAAATGCAATAATCAAGGTCGCTCCTATGTTAACAAGCAACATGAGCAAACTGTCAGTTTGTGGATCTGACTTTTACAGAGAAGGGGTTCTGAATTGAGAGAATAGGCGAGGATGATCTTCCCAAAGCATACGCAACCATACGATTTCGGCGTTATGTGAAATGCCGAGCTGGTATGTAGCCCCGCCAAGCTCGGACACGGTTTCTCTTTTAAGATACAACCGGCGTTACATTCCACTTTGCTCATGATCGTCTGACAGCCTGTAGCTGGGTCAAGTGTAGGATGATCATTGGCCACGAAGTAATCTAAATATAAGTTCGAGTAAGCAAATAGTCTCTTGCGTAAGAAGATTGAGTGAATTTACAAAGAAAGATAGGAATTGCACTTCGCAAGTCCCATAGAGAGCCAGTTATCAATATCGCAATGTCATTATTTACTATATTTACCTATCAACTACGTAGCAAAACTTTCCGTATTGTTCACGGTTGGTTGACAATAAGAGAACGTATGCTTGAACTGGGTCAACCAAATCCTGAACACCGCATGGGAAATACGTAGTTCTAACTATTATAAGAACCAAGGCGGAAACACGAACCAGAATATGATCTGTTCTGGCAGCTACAAGCGCATTGCTCTTCAATAAAAGCCCTTATAGCATTTAAGGGATATTTGGCTTAACTAAGTTGTCGGGCTTCATTTATCTAGATAGATGACGGCATTTGAACGAAAGAATCCGGTCTTGCGACAGTTTAACTAAACACACTACCCAGTCTTGAATGACGAGGTTAACTGTAAACCGTGTTCTGTTAATATAAGCCCGTTGGACTATCAATCTATATTAAATCGATTGGTTACAACGATACTCGGTATGCCTTGAAAACGATAACCCAACATTAAGTAATAATATTCTAGAATGATAGGATCAATCAGTGAAATGATTTGAAGCTTGATAAAATCGCTTTGAACAAACCTACCGCACGAAGCTATGATCTCATCTTCATGATATGGGCCCTTGTTGCCATGGTGCCGTGTGTAGCTTCTACCAATTTTTGACGCTTGTTGGGTAACGATGCACAAAATTGCGTACTGCGCTCCAACTGGAGATCATTTGGTACACAAATATGTCTGGGTACTTAGGCCAAAAGCTGCATTGCTGTTATTTATGTGAGAATGTCAGCACCGAAGTGAAAGCCCTGTCACACGCTAACAAATGCCCAGGTCCCAATGGCATCGTCCCAATGGCAACCCAGATCTCAAGGTGTCACATGGTAGCGAACTACAACGGCTCCGTTTTCGCCTACTACGTGACGATCTTGGCCAGAGTCCATTGATATCCTTCCAAGTATTACATCTGGCACTTCTCTTTCTTTAAATGGTAAACAGTTCAGTGAAAGAAATAAAATATGTTTTGCTACGCGAGAAATGATCTAGGTACAAATGAAGAAAAGACTATAAATGACGCAAGAAACAGCAACTACCTATATCGTTCATCTTCGCATTTCCAACTTCGTGCCGTTTACACTCCCTTCTTTCTCAATGGCTATCTCATGTGATGCAAGGAAATAAGGGAACCCGGCCTTTTTAATTTTACCAATCCACTTGAGCAGCGGTATTTTCTCGAGATTGCCGCTGTCGCTTTGCTCCTGATTAAAGCATGCAACCAGCTCTGCGCCCGTCACGGTGAGAAGGCTCTCATAATTGCGGAACTGAACTTTGCCGGACCGCTCCTCATTATTGAGCAAGGCCTCGCAGAGCCATTGCGCTGTCAGCACTGCGGGGAGCATGTCTAGACGACCAGACCACCCGCTCAAGTCGGGTGTTGCGCGTATAATGCTACCATAGTGGGTGAACTCATCCAGAAGGGCTTGGGGGGCATCCTGTCGCATTGTTGCGGGGCAGAGGCGGTAGATGGACGATGGGACGCCCAGATCTGCCGCAGAACGCTCCAGGATGCGCTCACTGGCCCACCTAGTTGCTGCATAACCACTGCTTCCGTCTGTGGGAGGCGGATGCGCCGCAGCCGACACTGCACTTCCATCAAGTGCCGCGGTAGTCCCACCAAATAGGCTTTCCGTGGAGATATAATGGATCGGCAAACGGCGAGGGGCGGCCAGCTTGACCAAGTCGCTTGTCGGAGCGACGTTGATAGGGCGTAGCACGTGGTAGCTGTCCCAGAAAGAGCGAGCGGCACCCATGTGCAGTATGGCATCAGCCGTGCCCGAAAGCTCGTTGAATTCCTCTTTGGAGAGACCCAGCAATGGTGATGACAAGTCTCCTGGGTGGTGGATGACCTTGGGTGATGAATACGCCCTTTCGATGTCTCGCACGGCCAAACAATGGATCACATCGACATCCGGCCTCGCGTCAAGCATGGGGAGCAGGTGCTTGGAGAGGAAGCCGGTGGCGCCCGTAATCACGATTGTTGATCCTTTTCTGGCTCGGTCGATGGGCACGGAGGCAATGGCAGAGGCAATGGCAGAGGCGGAGACGGTAGGCGGCCTGGTGTCGTACTCCCAGTCAATGGTTTTAACGGAGATGGTTTCCTCGACCTTTTGTGCCATTTCGCCCAGAGTATTGGCACCGAGAAGATCAACCAGGGGCACAGCGGCACGGAACCTTTTCCGGATCTCAGATTGCAGGCGAATGATTAAGAGCGAGTTGCCACCGACTAGGAAGAAACTGGTAGAAGGAGTAATATCAAAACCAAGCTGATCGATGGCTTTTCCCAAAACACCCCGCCACAGGCCCTTGAGCTGAATCATGGCCTCTGTCAGTTCTGCATCGTCACTAGCATCGGGCCGGCCAACTCTCTGGGGCAGAGGTAAGCTTTTGACAGCCTTGCGGTCTACCTTGGAGTGATTAGTCAGGGGTAACTCGTCGATTGGGATAGCCACGACGGGTATCATGTACTGCGGGACTGGGAGGTTGTGCAGCAGCTGTTGGAGGAAAGTTTCCCTGTCCGCAATAGTGCACTCTGGTACAAAAACCACATGAGCCACCAGGAACTCCGGGTCGCCCTCGCGTAGCGTGACCACGGCTTCTCGCAGAGCCCCCTGGGAAGCTGCAACAATATTGCTCTCGATATCGCTGAGCTCGATGCGCAGTCCGCGGATCTTGACCTGCGTGTCACCCGCCATACGACTGTGGAAGACCATCGTGCCATCTTGGTTCATGTGGCCAATGTCTCCTGTGAGGTACATGCGTGTCCAGCCGTTTGCGATATCCTCCTCTGTGGCAAATGGGTTAGGTAAGAAGTGTTTGTCGGTGAGCTCTTGGTTTTTCAAGTAGCCAAGCGACACGCCTGTGCCACCGATGCAGAGCTGTCCCGGCATACCAGCGGGCAGCGGCCTCAGTTCCTCGTCGACGGCGTACATGTAATACCCGGGCAACGAGTAGCCGCAGGGAATACGACCAACACGCTCTAACGCTTCCCTGTCTCGGTACGGAATCTCCATTTTGGTGGAAGATATAGAAATCTCCGTGGGGCCGTATGAGTTGAAGAAGTGGAGCTGTGGAAGGTCGAGGTCTGCGAATTGCTGCGTGACGGTCGTCGTGAGCGATTCGCCGCCTCCGAAAGCACAGCGCCAAGAAGTGGCGAGTTTGAGGCTTTCACGGCCATATAGCATCCATAGCGAATACTCGGACGGGGTAGCCTTGGTGTACGTGATGCCCTGCTCTTGGATGATTTTGGTAATCTCCAGTGCGTTGCCACGTTTGTCCCAAGGAACGACATACACCATGCCGCCGTTAACGAGGCCTGTGTAAATCTGGTCCGAAGAGTCTATCCGAAGAGAATGGTTACTGAAAGCTGCGAGGAAGGCAAGAATGGAAATTGGCTAGGTCAAATAACTTACGGTTAAAGGTAAAGGCACTCTGCTGGAGCACACGTTCGGGTCCTAGCTTCCAGGTCTTTGTATAGCCTTCAATCTCATTCCTCAGGCCTTCGTGGGTAACCATGATGCCTTTGGGCGTTCCTGTGGAACCACTCGTATACAAAATTGCGGCAGTCGAGTGCGCTCGTGAGTCGTTGCTAACCTCCTTTGAAGGATTGGTCTTGACGAGGGATACATCAATGAGGCGTGCCGAGGGTACACCGAGCTGAGACGCATCATCTAACGTGGAGGCATCTGCTAAGATCGCTGTAGGCTCACAATCCTGGGCGACGGCTGCCAGACGCGGCAGGGGGTTGCGAAGATCAAGCGGAACGTAAATCGCACCCAGCCGCATGATGGCAAGCATCGAACACGGCCAGTCGGAAGTTGCCTGCTGGAATACAAGTACCCGTAGTCCAGGCCCGACTCCCGCTTCTTGCAAGGCCTCGGCGATGGAGTGAATGCGGTTGATCATTGACGCATAAGTCAATGCCTTACCTGTGCCGTCCATGAGCGCAACCTTGTCTGGATTCTCCCGAGCGACCTGGTCGATTCGAAGGGGCAGCGTCTCTGGCCAGTCGGAAACGAGCTTCGGACCTGTTGAGTATTGAATAAGGGTCAGCCTCTTCAAGAGTGCAAATTATAATTGTGTTAGATAGGAAGGGGAAACTTACCGCGACCAACTTGGACAGCTTCTGCCAGCTGCTTCTCACTAAACCGGGGAATCGCACTCATCGCCAGGGACGGCTCGCTAGTGAGAACCTCAAGGAAGTGGACATAGGTATCGCAAAGCAGCTGGGTTGCTTCTTGGTCATAGATACTCTTTTGCCCGCGGAAAAAGATGAAAGCCGCAGCATCTGTTTCGGTAACGTCGACGGTTATATCATATGCCGTCTTCCCTGTGTGTACTTCTTCTGACATGCGCATTTGGCAGTTGCCCCAATTCTGTTCCTCCTGGTGGCCTTGGCGGTAATCGATAAAGGCCTGGAAAAATGGGCTGTGTGTCGAAGAGCGTGCAACGTTCAGCTCTGACAACAGGACGTCAAAGGGCACCCGCGAGTTCTCTAGCGCGGCATGGCTAATCTTGCGAGCCTCCGCGATGGCCTCGGTGAATGGCTGGTTGTCTTGACGGCGGAATCGTAGTGTCAGCAAGTTGAGGAAGAACCCTATACTTCCCATCAAACTGCTGTCATGGCGAGCTCCATCAGCAACTCCAATGGTCAATTCATCTGCGTCGGTAAAACAAAAGAGTAGGGCTTTGAAGGCAGCCAAGTATAGATGGAATGGAGTGGACCGCTGCTGCTTAGCGACTGTTCGGACCTTCGCAGCTAAGGCGGCATCGACTCGAGCTTGAACCTGGTGAGTGTCGAACTTGGCCATGGGGACTCGGGCTTTTGTTCGGGCCATGGGAAGTAGAGGGAGAACGGGTGGCTGCTCGCCATCCGGGAAAATACGCCGCCAAAACGCCAACTCCTTTTTCATTTCGCCATTCTCAAAGGCCTGGCGCTGTGCCTTTGAGAAATCTGGGTACTGCTTCGGGGCCGGCCCGAGAGACTCACCCTTGTACGCCTTTTCTAAATCTGAAAGGAAAACCTGTAAACTAATGCCGTCCATGATGATGTGGTGGTGGTACATAAGAAGGAAATGTGATGACGGCGAGAGCGTGAGAAGGACCAGCTTCAGCAGTTCGCCGCTCGCCATGTCAAGGTCGTGGGCCCGCAGGCTTTGGTACTCTGAAGCGACATCATCTTCAGAGTCTATTTTCTTGCAGATCAGGCGTACTGGGGAACTAGGGAGAACCTTCTGGTAAGCCTGGGAAGCATCGGTCTCGTCTTGTACAAAGCAGGTGCGCAGAGCCTCGTGTCTGGAAGCGACAAGGCGGACGGCTCTCTCCATATCACCCACGTCCAGGTTGCCCTTGATGTGGTAGTAGTATGCCACGTTGTGAGTCCTCTGGTCGTCCAACAACTGCTGGAGGAACCAGAAGCGCGACTGCCCAAGAGATATGGGCACGCTCTTGATGAACCGTTTCGCAGGGCGCTTGCGCTCCACTGCCGGCTCGGGAGGTGGTGGGAAGTAGGATTGGAGCTTGGAACTGACCTTCTGAGACAGCCGCGTGGCTTCCGAGGGAGAGCCGGACCGGGTCGACGCCTCGGTGGCCGAGTAGCTCGCCGGGCCAGCGCTGAGCAGTGGTGTCCCGGCAGGGCTGACGCTGACTTCAGAGGGGGGACCGTTTGAATCGACAACAAAGGATGGCACCGGGAGAGGCTTAGGCTTCGGGGCTACGGGTTGGGGCTGGGCACTGGAAGCCGGTGGTTGTGACTCCCCTTGTTTGCCGACGCTGACAAGGAGTTCTTCAGGCAGTTTGTCCACGGCCCTGTCGCAAAGTTCGGCTAAGGACGCACCTCCGACCACCTTGAGCACGGGAATGTCCACTCGGACTTCTTTCAAGAACCACGAGCGGACCTCAACCGCGACGAGGGAGTCGATGCCAAGCTCAACAAGCGGCGCATCGTAATCTATATCCTGGCTACCCAGCTGCAAGATCACGCGTAGCTTGGTGGCGAAACATTCTGTTGACACAAGTTTGTTAGCACAATTCATCGGTTACTATTAATGCAGCTCCCCTTATCATCTTCATCCAGCTTGTTTTACCTTTGAGGATGTCCAATGCCTGCTCTCGGCTGGTTGCCTTGACCAGCTGCCGGGCTGCGGGGATGTTGGACTTTTTGTCGGAACTGTCAGACTCCAGCTCGGCCACCTTGGCATCGATGACACAGTGGGAGAAGAAAGGGTTGGTAAACCATGGCCCCTTGATGTTTTCGTCTTCGGAAAAGTTGCGAATACCAGATGTCACCACCGCGAAGGGTGTCTCCTCAGCGTCCTTGGGATCCGGTCGGCCAGCTCGGATGGTCTCGGCGAATACCTGTTGCAGATCAGCTTCGGACAGTCGTTGCAGACCGAGCGCGGACAGCTGATCCATGACAATTTGGCCTGCCGACTCAATATATCCGACACCAGCCACCTGTCCAATGTCAAAGGTGCTACCTGCCACACCACGACGGCGTCTCTGCCTAGAAAGAGAGTTGAGGTAGCCATTGGCGGCCGCATAGTTGGCCTGGCCGAGGTTACCGACAACGCACGCGGCTGACGAGAACAAGACAAAGAAATCCAGATCATCGTCGTAGAAAAGCTGGTCCAAGTATATAGCACCATCAATCTTGGGAGCGAGGACTGTTTGCATGTCCTCAACTGTCATCTTGGAAAACAGGGAGTCGTGGAGAACCATAGAACCATGAGCCACGCCGCCGATGGGAGGGCACGTTGCCCGGATCTCGTTCATGACGGTCTCGACACTTGTTATATCAGTGGAGTCCATCGAATAGATCTTGACATCGCCACCGGTCCCTTGGAAGCTCTCGATCCAAGCTGGCTCAATGTTGGGGTTACGACTCATCAGGCAGACACATCCGGCTCCATTGGCAACCAGCCACTTGGCGATGGACTGCCCTATCTTACCGGTGAGACCTACGAGGAGATATGTCTTGTCCCTTGAAAAGAGGCCGGTGCTGTCGATCGAGCTCACGCCCACCTTGACAAGGCCCGTTGAAGGCCAGAATACGGCGCTTGTGGCGTGGTAGGTTGCGCTGGTGTCTAGGTGGTCGGCTGCAATGACCAAATCTTTGAGTTCCCCTTGCTCACCAGCCAAGGCGGATGTCAGCTCATCTCCCAAACAGGTTTCTCGGAGGCGATTAGCCAATGTATCGGGATCACAGCTCGAAGCAACCGTAGACTCATTCCGGACCAGAGAAGAGATTTCGATACGATGGCAAGTCGACGGCAATAGCTGGGAGATCCGCAGGCCGAGCCCGGTGCCAGCAGTCAAGTCCAAGAAGTGGGTAGGTTTGGCACTCGGCATCGCCTTTCGTATGCCATAGTTTGATGCACGTCCGCTAAGCGGTACCCACGCCGAGTTCTCTGTGCCCGATTTATCGTCTGCATCAAACGTGAAAGTGAATGTGACGGCTGCGGGAGATGCACGGCGAGACAAAGCCGCGGCGAGGAATCTGTCCTTGTTAGAGCAGTGAACAAGTACGCTGCTTCCCGGCGACAGACGGTCGATCAGTGATGAGGCAAGGATTTCGCTGGCAGCGGTGACAAGCAAGCGAGTGCTTGACTCTGATGGGTTCTTCGCGTAGGTTTTGGCATCCAGAGGTGCTTCCAACGTTGCAACTGGGGCCATGGCCACCGAGTTGGTTGTGGAAAGCAGAAGCAATGGACGGCCAGTGGCATCCTCTTTGGAAACGGCGAGGAAGAGATAGGAATCCGAGTGCACATTGAGCGCCATGAGACTGGAGGAGTCTACCCAGAGAAGGTTGTCTGACCTGCGCGGGACAAGAGACGTGGGCTCTGCCAACGACGGCGGAGAAGTAGCGGACGGCGGGGTCAGAGTGACAGTCGGGCTGCGGATTGGTACCTCCTTGTAGATGGTACGTCTGGCCGAATTGAGGCGGGCGTTTTGCTCGACGTTGTTGACAAGTCTTGGAAGCAGCAGAGTTCCATTTTCCAAAAAGGCCTCGGACTCCTTGGACCAAAGGATGCGCTGCTGGTCTTCTTGTCCATCAGCTCCAATGGCGGGTGTCTCCCACTCGTCAAGCGAAACCAGCTGCAGCAGGTGCTTGGAAATGGCTTTGGGCACATCAGACTGCTGCAGATCAGAGACATCGAGGTGAGCAAGATTGATATGCCCAGACTCGCGACGAACGACACGGCTAAAGGTGATACTCGACATGTGATATGGCTCTTCAATCAGAGCACCCGATGTGATCCACAAGACGTGCTTAGCCAGCTCAAACATGCGCTGCAGACCTCCCATCCCTTCACTAGTAATATCTTTGAAGATAGGCGAGTCGATATCGACCAAGTTGATAAAAGTACTTTGTGGCGCTAGATCAAGCGATTCCTCGTCGGTGGGCAGGCTGTCGAGGATTGTCAGCTCGCCGCAGAAGCGCCTGAGATTATCAGCCAACTCTTCGGCCAGGCGAGCTGTTTGCAGGCTTTGGTTTCCAAGAATGACCAAGCTCTCAATGTGTATCGGCGGCGAAAGGGATGAAAGCGGTTGGCGGAGGAATGTGACACGATCATCGACTGCCTGCGAGGCCATGATGGAGAATGGCCAGGCTACCGTGTCGATTTCAGGAGTCACGGCGTCGACACCCGCAAAACCAGCCTTGCGCAGAGCCGAATGCCACTGGCCTGGGCTAATGGTCGGTGCCCATCTGCGTCCATCCTCAACTCCAAGCCACCAGCCGGCAAATGTGCCCCAAATGAGCCCAGTGCGGATGGGGTTGTTGTTGGTGATTTCCAGAAGCAACAAGTAACCACCAGGCTTGAGCAACTTGCGTGTGTTCACTAGTGTTGTGTGAAGCGACTCTGTGGCGTGGAGGACGTTAGATGCAATAACAATGTCGTACGAGTGCTGCTCGTATCCTTGAGCAGCTGGAGATTTCTCCACATCAAGGACCTTGAATGTCATCTTGTCGCTGTATTCCTTGAAGATCTCAGCCGCCTTCCCGAAGAATCCTAGCGAGATATCAGTGTAGGTATATGAAGCCATCTTGTCGCCCATGGCCTTAAGCACGTATTTCGTAGCTCCACCGGTACCGGCACCTGCAAGTAGAAGAAGTTAGTTACATGAAGGTTTGTTAACACCGAAACAGATGGATGGGGTATACTTACCAATCTCGAGAATCTTGGTATGAGGGTAACGATGGGTGATCTGCTTCATCATTGACGCCAAGAACTGGTTGTATCTCTGGAATCCAGAGCCCAGCTTATAAAAGTCATCCAGCATGTTGTCTTGTAAAAGGTGCTCCAAAATGGTCGTCTCATTACGGACTGCTGGCGGAATCTTTTCTCCCACGGTGCGGATCATCTTCACATCCAGATTGTCCGGATACTGATCCATGAGAGCATTGATCTCTTCAGCGGTGTCATTGGCCCACTTTCTCTGGAGAGTTGGGTGCTGGCCCTTCTTGGCAAGATCGAGGGTACGCTTCACCCAGTCGTGCAAGTACTTGTAGTGTGGCTGTCCGTTGGCCCACTCGTCATCGGATAGCTCCGAGTCCCATTTTCGAACGTAGTAGTACGCCATCCGTTCGCAGGCATGAGCGAGCTCCTTTTCCAGTGCCGTCGGACGCACTCCTTCAGCGACTGCAGCGCCATCTGGGGCGGCAATGTCGAGCTTTGTGTGGGTAAAGAGAACCCGATCATCAGCCTGGGTGGCGGGGGCGAACGTCTTGATGCTGAGATCTTCGATCTGCACTGCCGAATACTCTCCATCCTCGCTCAGCAAATCTACATATCCCGAGAATGAAGTCGACGTGCCGTCGATAGAGGCACGCACGGGAAGTCGAGTGCCCGTTGCCGGCAGCGAAGAACAGAGGGCCGGGTTAACGCGGACACTTCGAATTCCAGTGGGAACATGTAGAGACCATAGTCGTTCGTCGCCAGGGCTTGAATACGCAAGCATAGCCGCATGGAAAGCGACATCGAGTGTGCTCGGGTGGAAGAGATATGGCGAGGTGTCCTCCTCCGAATAGACGTACGTGGCCACCTGTCCGGTAGCGTAGTCAAGCCGACGCTGCATAGACGAAAAGGTCTTGAATGGGCCCGAGTAGCCATATCCGAGACCTTCCAGGGTCGAGTAGAAGCGATCGGCATCAATTGGGAATAGATTGTAGTCTTCGGCCGGGGGAGCCATTAAGGACTCCACGCTCGGGGTGCCTAGAATGATTTTCACAGTGGCAGTGGCAATGAGCTCCATTTCTTGCTCTGACCCAGAGCTGAGAACGGGAAGGGAGTAGCAAGAGAAGTTAGCCGTAAGATACTGATTCTGGTGTTGCCGAATGTCCGTCAGCGTCACCAGGGTTTCAACACCAGATGTATCTCCTTCCTCAAATGTGACGGCTCTAGGAATAGCCAGATCGTTCACTTCGAACACCTTCACCTCTTTGTCAGCTGCCAGGAACTTGGATGCCTCCAATGCCATGGCGATGTAACCCGCGGCTGGGAAAACCGTCTGGCCCTGAAGTTGATGGCCCTCCATCCACGGCATCTCGGACACTTTCAGTATGTTGGACCAGCGAAGATCCTGTGGGGTGGATTCGGGAAGGATTGTGCCCAAAATCTCATGCGTAGCCTGTTTGCGCCCACGAAGCCTCTTTGACCTGCGTGATTCGTTCCAATGCAGCCTTGCGTGATTCCACTGGTAAGACGGCAAGCCGACCACGAGCTTTGGCTGACGCTCTTCGTCGCTGACAAGCTTTGTATAACTCTGGAAGTCGACGTGCTGGCTGCCAAAATGAGTCCATACGAATCCTAGGGCGTCTGAGAAAGCATTGACATCGTTGGCCCCACGGCTCAAGACACCGCTGTACGGGATGGGAGATGGCCGTACGTCGGCAATATTTTGCGTAGCCGGACCCTTGAGGGCGGGATGAGGGCCTACCTCGAGTACGAGACTAAGTTGCTCGTCGCTGGCGACGGCGTTCTTTACGGCATCAGCAAAAAGCACTGCGTTGGTCATGTTGTCTCTCCAGTAAGTGTCCTTCAAAGCATCAATGGGCTCCATTCCTTGATTGCTGGGAGTAACACTGGAGAACCAGGCACACGAGTTGTCTTTTCGGGTCTTGTTGATTTGGATTCCACAGCTCTGCAGAGAGGAAATGTATGGGTCGCCACATGGCAGCATGTGGTGAGAGTGATAGGCAGTGTCGACCTTGAGAACCCTGGCAAACTTCTTTTCATCGTCAAACACCCTCTTCGCATGTGCGACTGCATCAGCATCACCGGAAAGTGTAACACTGGCTGCTGAGTTGTGAGCGGCGACAGCCAAACGGCCCTTGAAAGCTCGGAGACTGATGAGATCCTGTGCATCTTCCCACGACGTGCCCACTGCAATCATTGCACCGCTTTGGCCAGTAGACGCGTTCCCTGCGAGTCGTGCATGCAATCCACGATAGTAGGCAATGCGTACAGCGTCGTTGGCCGAGAAGAATCCAGCGGCATAGGCTGCAGCAATTTCACCAGATGAGTGTCCTACAACGGCTGAGAAACTAATACCAGCCGACTGTAGCAGATCGACAAGGACGACTTGGATGGCAGTACACAAGGGCTGTGACAGCGCGGCCTCACCAATGCGTGACGTATCACTGTTCGCCATGATTTCGGCCTTCAAACTCCATTGGGGTCGGTCTGAAGCCGGAAGGGCCGCCAACGACTGCTCCAATTCATCGATCCTCTTGGCCACGAAGGCAGACGACCTGATCAACTCGGCTCCCATGGATGCCCATTGGGCGCCTTGACCGGTGAAAACGCCCAGGATCTTGGGTCCCGCTGATGCCGCCTTGGAGCTCGACTTGGTTCCAACGGCTATGTTGGGATTTTGGGCCAACGGAGCAAGCTTTGCGTCGATTTTGGACACCAATTCCTCAATGTTCAACGCCGACAAGGCCAGCTTGGTGGGGAACTGGCTCCTGCGAGACTGTAGCGTCCAGGCAAGGTCCTTGGCGTTGACCTTTTCCTGTTGTGCCCTGAGGTAATCTGCCGTTGCACGCAGCTGGGCGACAAGCGAGCTCTCTGAAAAGGCCGAGAAAACGAAGGGTGTAAAGATGGCACCATCTTGGCTGCCGGATGTACCTTCACTTTGGCCTGACGGGCCCCGATATTCCTCAAGGATAGCATGAGCATTACTTCCACCGAAACCTGCTCTTGTCAGATCAACACGGTCACTCAAAGGATCTACCTCTACGATATAGGTACAAAAAACACGGAAATGACATACCAAAGCTGTTGACACTGGCGCGTCGCGGGACACCTGCTGGGAGTTGTGGCCACGGGATAACTGCTGTAGGGACTTGAAGTCCCTTGTAGAAAGGCTCAATGTCCGGATTGAGACGATTAAACAAGAGGTTGGGGGCAATCACGCCGTTTTGAATGCTCCCAGAGGCCTTCAGCAGTCCTGCGAGACCAGCTGAGCCTTCCAGATGTCCTATCACCGTCTTAATGGAGCCTACATACAGAGGCGTATCGCCAGCGCTTTTATGGCGACCAAAAGACTGATAGATAGCAGCCGCCTCCTTTGGATCTCCGGCCTTGGTGCCCGTGCCGTGGGCCTCGAAGAACTGCGGGCTATCTTCAGCACAACGCTCCGGGTCCAGCCCGGCCTGGGCATAGGTTTGCCGAATCAGTGCTGCCTGAGCTTCGGTGCTGGGTACCGTAATGCCATTAGAGTAGCCGTCTTGGTTAGACCCAGTGTGTCGGATGAGACATTCAATGTGATCGCCATCTGCAATCGCATCGCTAAGGCGCTTCAAAACAATGGCCGCCATACCCTCTCCACGAGCATAGCCGTCGGCGTCGGCGTCCCACATGCGCGAACGTCCGGTTGGAGAAAGCATCTTCAATTTGCTTTCAATCACATACATTTCAGGATTGAGGATCACTTGCGTACCACATGCAAGGGCGACACGCGACTCGCCTGTGCGAAGGGCTTTTACAGCTTGGTGCACGGCGATAAGACTCGACGAACAAGCCGTATCGATGGTCATACTAGGGCCATGCCAGTCAAAGAAGTATGACACACGGTTGGAGATAATAGCACGGTTAACTCCAGTGGCAAAGTAAGTTGGGACAGTGTTCAAGTCGCGAATACCGGTATCGTTATAGTCGACGCCCATAGTGCCGGTAAACACCGCCGTGTCGGAGCCTCGGAGGCTCTCCATGGTGTGACCGCCAGCCTCGAGGGCTTCGTAGACAGTCTCCAAGAGGATCCTTTGCTGTGGATCCATCGAATCTGCCTCATTGGGACTGATGTTGAAAAAGGCAGTGTCGAACAGGCGCAGGTCTTCTTGTAGGAGATAAGATTTCCTAACATTGGTGGCGCCGTGGTGTTTTCCATCTGGGTGATAGAATCCGGTTGTGTCGAATCGATCTGAGGGGATATCCGTACACACATCTTTTGGGTCTTCTAGCAATTTCCACAAAGCGGAAGGAGAATTAACGCCTCCAGGGAACCGACAAGCGCTTCCCACGATTGCGATCGGCTCCAGATTTTGGGATCCCATGGTGATGGAAGTGATAGTGAAAGTGATGGTGAAAACGGCTGGTGTAGAATGTAACTGAGTGTGGGAAGCAAACAGGTTTGTCTGTCTATAGCAGGTTGTTTGTTGAATACAGCCTTGCCGCTCAGCAGATGATGGGACTGAATGGGGTTGATATCTTCACAACAACTTGTTGGCAACTTAGATCATTATTTTAGTCTTTTCTAAGACTGGTCAGTGCCTGACAGTTAGAGAGCCTTCTTTTCGGTTGCTATCATGGTCCTTCGCCTAGTCGCCGACAATATTTCATTCATGTCAGCCGATATCCCCGACTGCCCGGCCCCGAAGTTTATATGTATCAGTGGAGTATTGTGTATATTCATTCCGAGTTCAGATAGATGTTCGGCGGTCAGATCTTCAACATCCTCTGGGTGGTCTAGCCTGCTTCACGGCGTTCGGCTGCAATGGATTACATGTCACCGAAAAGTCAGCGGGTCCATTCCGTCCCCGGAGAGCAATTCTCCTCGGAGAAAAACTATTTTCTTGATAACGTTCAGCTTGTCTCATCAATTCGTTGTTTTGAGAAAACAAACAAGCAATCAATAAACAAGCGAACAAACGAATAGACAGGCAAACAAACAAACACATAAACGATATTCGGCGGTTAATGACGTTAGCCTAACCCTTGAAGCGGCTGCACGTCTCCCCCACCCACGCTCTCCATGGCTGTCAGCCTTAGCAAAGTGGGTAAGCCTCTTCTCAGCATGTCTCAGCCTACACCGAAGCCTATAGAGACATCCTGGCTCTTGTTATGTAAATGAAACCCCTGTGGCTAAGTCGTATCCATGGTGTCTGAGACAAAAATCTCGAGCTGTCATTGTTAGTCGTTCAATGAAACAATATCTCGTAGCAAGCATCTTCAACTCTACTGTGTTCATGTGTACTATATTCCGGAAGGTGCCCACATATATGGAATAAAGGAAACAAATATCGCAGGGAGGATGTATACGGTTCACTGGATAAAGCAGACTCGCTCTGAGATTTACGCGGACGTCTTAGATCTTTTCGGTTTATACACTAGTAACACAGGAAAAGATAAAATGAATTGAAGAAGGAAAAAATTGGAATCATGACTAACTAGGTTCTTGGGTAGTGGAGCCGATGGCGCACTATGAGTCCTACATTCCCCCATAAGACCTTATATCGCTACATTACCTTGATATCTCGCCCAATCACCACCAATTAACATACTGTTTTAATTCACATGCAATCTCTCAACCCCCAGTGCCTTGACTTCTTTCCCTTTCCACGCCCCATCATCACTAGTTGTGTGCAATATCTCGCAAAAGTTGATCGTGACCATGTGAAGCGAAGACCAGGCAACTTAAGCCATAGCAACTGCCTCTCCAGGCTTCAAATTGATCTTCTTCCATGGAACGATGAAGCTGACCAGAAAAGCCGTGCCAACCAGTCCGACTGAAACAGCAAAGGCGGCCTTGAGACCATCCATGTATGACAAGATGACGCCTGGCAGCTCATCCGCCGAAAAGACTGAGCGAAGGTCGGAGGCCCCTGTTGCGAGAACCAGTAGTGGAGAAACTCCCGGTGCGTTGGTTGTCAAAGAGTGAAGCAGCCTGTTGTTGAAAGCTGCTTGGGCCGCCGAGATGCTGAATGCACCTCCAAGGATCTGGAAAACTATGGATACTCGTTAGCTAAAACTCGGACTTTTATCTTGTCAAGTACATACAGTATAGACTCGATGTAGCAGGCGACATGTCGTCAGCGTCAACCTCGGCTTGGAGAATATTCAGGGCATTCTGGAATGGAAATGCAAGACCAGCACCAACGAGAACTTGATAGCCGATCCATTTTCCACTGGACGTGTCGACATCGAGCGTGTAAAGCAATCCAGTGGCCACTGCCGCTACTGCTGCGCCAGCAGTCATGTAGGGGGTCGCCATGTGCGTCTTCTCCACGGCGGCTCCTCCAAGGATGATGAACAAACAAGCGGAAAGGACCAAAGGCAGGTTGTCAACACCGGAGTGAATAGCACTAACACCCTTGATGCTCTGGAAGTAAATGGGAAGGTAGAACAAGAGCAAAAAGTAGCAGCCGACGAAAAAGAACTGGAATATACCGCCAGCCCACATCACACGGCGCTTGAATAGTCTGTAGGGCAACATGGCGTAATCGCCTTGGAAGTATTCCCAGGCAGCAAGCGTGACCATTATGAGAACGAATCCGACAAGCAGCCCGATGACCACACTGCTGTTCCAAGCATGGCTGACGCCAGCGTACTGGAGTGCAAGGATGAAGCTGATAATACCGCCCATGGCCAGCACGGTGCCGACCGGATCCATGTGCAAGAGCTTCTCCTTCAGCGTTGCATCTTGTGTAGTGGAGACACTCGGGGTTCTGAAGAAGAGGAAAAACAAAGCCATAGCAAGTCCACCAATGGGCAAGTTAATATAGAAGCACCATCTCCACGTTACTTTCTCTGAGAAGGCTCCGCCAATAAGCGGTCCAAGGATGAAAGCAATACAATAGGTGACTCCCATAGTGCTCATCAATGTCGGTCGTTTGGCGGGCTCTGCGCTGAACGCCAAGATGACGGTAGAGCCTGAGGTGATACCAGCACCTCCAATACCTGCAATTGCTCGGCCGACAATGAAGGTGTTGGAGTTTCGAGCCACTCCACAAATAAGACTTCCTAGCTCAAAGACGAAGACTGCTATCGCAAAGGAGATCTTCAAAGGAAAGTACTTGTAGACTTTGCCCCAGGTGGACTGGAAACCGCCGAGGCACATAAAGTACGCTGATCCGTACCATGATACTTGACTGAGGCCGTGGAACTCATCCGTGATTTTGGGGATCGCTGTACCGAGAATAGTCTGCCAGTTTATCAGTAACTGTGGCATATTTTTGTTCGACTTGCATCTCTTACCTGATCGAGGGAGGCTAAAAACATAGCCAGGTTGATAGCCAAGACAAGAGTTATCAAGCGTAGCCCATGCGGATATTCATCTGCAGTCGGCTCATTGTTGGAAATTGCGGCCACTTCTGAGGTTCCGACAAGTTTCTCGGGTTGTTCTGGAGCAAGAGAGCTATCCTCTTGGGACGCTGTAGTCGACGTATCGACATTCTCAGATTTCCTCGTGGCACTGTAGTCTCCGCTCATCTTGGGTCCTTTCCAAAGAGGCTTTGTCAATAAATATGACAATACTTTCTGGCGAATAGCTCAAACTTACCAGGGTGTAGGATCAAAGCCTCGAGTCTGATAAGACAAAAGCTCTGTAATTTGTGAAAAGAAGCAGTGCAAAAACCAACTACCGGGACTAACGGTAAACGGAGCGGCACTCCTAGACATGAATATCAGAGATGCGAAAGCTGCATTTAAACAGAATGCATCTGTGAACTGTTCAACAGCCCACTTTGCATTGGTCCAATAAGATATCAGGACGTTGTTGATTCCTTCGACTAATACGGCATGCGGCTGGGCGCCACGTACGGAGGAACGATTCGGCCGACCGCTAGCTCGTCTTCCTCACAATATCACTTCGGATATTTTGCTGACGAAGATGGACAGGGGTAATGAACGCCACAGAGTCGTATTGGCGTAGGTAGGTGCATGCATGTCGGGTTAATAGCTACTTGAATACTTCTGAAATACGCGTGGCATCAATGATAACAGAAATATTCGGCTGCGTTTGCAACCTGGAGCGGAGCGGAGTTTTCAACATCTTGGCAGGGCTTAGAGGACTTATGATCTATGTAGACAATGTACCATATTGACAGCGCGACCTGCGTGCCTAGGTATGTGATTGGCTAGATATTCCACGTGCTGAAAGACGCTTGGGATACCATCTATTGTATTCAGCATTGTGCAGATAATGATGAATCAAGCTTGAACAGCCCGCGCATGTTCCTTGGTAACGCAAGCGTTTAAGTCACCTTCTTGATCTTTCGCTGCTGCTAGCTCCAAGTCCACTGCATCACAAACCAACAATCACGACGTACTCCGAACATTTAGTCATATGTACAAATAATCTCAATATAAGACCGCTGAGGGCACGAACAGTTAAGTGTATATCCCATATCTTGAGAACCCATGGCCCAGATAGAATGATACATCCCAACAGAGCCTAGTGATCGCATGGTAATGGGACTGGCGCAGGGGCCATAATTTGTCCTAGATACTAAACTAACAAAACGTCAAATAACTTCTACTAAGAACATGTACAATTTGTTTCCCCCGTCGCTTTCTTTAAGTAAAGAGTACCAATATCGGCACATCTTTAGAGCTCTCCAACTTGAGCAAGGCCCTCTTTGTGGATAGACATTTGGTGACGGAATCGCTTCACTAGCAATTGTCCAACGGTCTCCTTGTTGGGATCCTCTGGATTCAGTGGGTTGGTTGCGAACACGTCACCGTGCCAAAAGGTCGCACACGAGAGTCTTTCGCCCTCTGTTTTGTTGATGACCCTGTGCCTCACACTCTTGTAACGGCCGCCGCTCCACTTCATGATCATGTCACCACAGTTAATGACATACACATCCTCGATGGCGGGAACGGAAAGCCACTTTTGCTGCTTTTCCAGCCAGACCTCGAGGCCGTCCTTTCCTGCTTGCTGTAAGAGAACGGTAACGCCTCCAAAGTCGTTGTGCGCGCCCACACCAAACTGGCCCGGCAAGGTTACGCTCGGAGATGGATAGCGGATCAACTTCATCTGCACAAGTGGCCTCTTGGCAAATGCTTCCATCAAATCCGTGCTATAACCCAGACCCTGGAGTAAGACTTCCCAAATAGTCTTACCTAGCTGGCTCGTCTTCTGGTAGTATTCCCACACCGGGCCACGAAAGTCCTCTTCAGGAAGATTCGGCCAGACGTTGGGCCCATAAAAGCCGGAGAACTCCACAACGGGATCTTCTCGACCAAGGTAGTAGGCCTTCATACATAATGTTGGTAGTCAGCTGAATGTACAAGTAGCAGCATGTGACATGAAGAAGGTCTAATATTCTCAGACCGACAGGGAACACGCACCTCTTTCGAATCCGGCATTGCGTCTCCCTCTCGCATTGACATGCCTGATGCTTCATATCCTCGACGGCACGGATTTTCCAGATAGGAGAGCTTCATTTTCTCTTCCTTGGGCATGCTAAAAAGTGTGCCGAGACTTTTCAGCAGCTCCTTTTGCAGGCTTATTGGTATACCATGGCCTTTAAGCTGGAAAAAGCCAAAGTCCCGGCAGGCATCCCGGATTTGCTCAATTACATTCTGCCGATCATCAGGCGACTTTGGCGACAGATAGCCGCTAAGGTCAATGATGGGCAACGAGATATCTTCTTCCGACATGATAGTTGTAGATCTAACAAGGCGGGCCTCTGATTGAAACACTTATAAGGGGAAATGTGAGATGTGACAGTCGGTGGGTGTAAAAGAAGAGAAAAAGACCGATAACAAAGCAAAAAGGCAAATCCTGATACTGAGCCACGATATATATGATGTTCTGCCCTTACCTTTGATGGTCTGAGGTCAACAGCATACTCAACAATTCGCTATACATGTCTCGTACGACTGATCGTCTCATCACCTACGAAGTAAAGAGGTATTCGAGGTACACCCGATACAGTACGCGGCCTCATTGTGTATTGGGAGCGGCGACTATGCTTTCACCCGCCATGCTCTTTCGGCAACAAACTACGTCATAATACACCGGGTGTCTAGGGTCCAGGGTCCGAAAGCGATTACTTAGTCCCACTATCTATCAGGAACGAGGCTTACGCGCGGGGAGATCCGATGTAACTCAATCTGGCTTTGATCTCTGCTAGTGAACACTGAGAAAACAAAGAAGGTGGTTGTCAAATCGCGTTTCAATTCTCGCACTGATTGTAATTAATGTAGGTTTATCTTAATCACCAAAATGGCTGTGTTTTTGGAAATAGCTTTTTCAAGTTGTATATCTCTTTGCTACTTGAAAAGATTGCGCAGTTGTTTTGTAGGGTAGGGTAGATAGCTAGAGATGCTGTGGCGGGTTTAGCATAGAGCTGCAGGGTTGCTTACGATTTGGGAAACGAATGGTGAAACATCGTCCGATTACAAGTAACCGCCATCGACATGGATATTATGCAGCTCTAAGTAGAGACAACCGGTAATTCCGTACAACTTTTACTCTTTTAGGCAAGCAATAATAATAAAGTTGAAGGTCAACACACTTACAGGAGATTTTGGCAGCAATTAGTCGCCGTATCTGTGAAGCTGACAAGGCAGGTTACCTGCATCTTTTCGACTGTCAACCAATCAAAGTATAAGAAAATTGCCAACATATGATCCGTTTACTACCATACGAATTAAAGAAACTCTTGCAAATCTAACCAGTACTTATATATACCATTTACCCGACAGTACTCTGTTCGGAATAGCGAATTTGAGCACCAGTCAAGTTGAAAGCTAAGTAGTGATAAGTACCCCAATGCTGACATTGACAACAATCCTACCTTGCCACCCCCTACCATCCCGAGGGACGCCGTACCAACAGCTAGTTCTGTCTAAAGCGGTACACCAAAGACCTTGTAGCAATTAGCTGTATTATCTGTTACCTTGACAGCACCCGTATTATCCGAACCGCAAAGGTAATTTGCTTATTGGTTGTCTGCCACTGTTACAACTTACAGGTGTGGGATGATGGGGTGGCATCATGTTAATATTCACTGGACCGGTCAGCTTGTTAGCGTTCGGCGGTTGCCAAAATAGGAATCGCCAGCTGCCGGCGACTTCATATTATTTAAATATTATATATCATATGTTCGCCTTCAGTTCCTGTGCCATTCTTATATAAGGCAATCTCCAGAATTCTTTTGTATTGGCGTACATTTCTTCTGTACTCAAAAATATTCGGTATCCAAACATTTACAATGCACGTTCTTATTGCAGGAGCCGGGCTTGGTGGGCTCACACTGGCCCAGAACCTCCGGAAACGGGGCATTTCCTATGAGATATTCGAGCGCGATGAGCATAAAGATGCGCGATTCCAGGGATGGGCCATTGCTTTGCACACGTAAGCACCCAAGAACTCTAACTGAAAGCCTTACGGCGCTGTATGGCTTATCACCAGTATTAGCATCACAGACGAACTTGTGGCATCTATGCCATCTGATATGCCCGATTTGAGACAGGCCACAGACCACATGTCTCCTCTCAAAATCCCTACCCAGATCTGTCTATACCCCGCTGAAAGCAACGTTCGAGTGGGGTGGGAGGTAATTATCCACCTTAGGGACTATGGGAATCACAGCTCGAGATACTGATAACATGCCTTTTGCAGGATTGTCCAGAAACGCCCTTTATCCGCGCAGAGCGCTACCGGCTGAGGAATCACTTGGCTACCAATATTCCAATTCAGTGGGGAAAGCGTGTCCAGCGCATTGAACATGATGATAAAGGCGTCGCTGTTTATTTTGAAGACGGAACCAGTGCCAAAGGAGACATTCTTGTCGGTGCTGATGGTGTGAAAAGTGTTGGTATGTTATCAATTCTGATACTTGTGTCAACATTCTCAATTGCTAAGATAAGAAACGCCACAGTTCGACAGCAGCTTCTGCAAAAGTCTCACGATGAGGTTCTGAAAATTATCCCACTGGCCGCCATCGTGGGCGAGCTGAAGCTCTCTGGAGAGGCCTTCAAGCGCCAACTCCAGCTCAGCCATGGAAGCTATTCGCTGATTGACTCCGAGAAGGGTTATCTGACTTTCTGCTCGCTGCATGACGTCGCGCCTGACGGAAAGTCGGCGCGGTACTACTGGATCATGTCTCGATCAGACCCCACCATTGCCGATCCAGACCACTGGCTGCACAAAGCCACCCAACAAGAGAAGTTGGACCACGCCCGCGAGGTCATGAGCAATCGAGAACCCAAGTTTCGCGAGATATTTGACCTAACCCCTGTTGAGGGTGTCAAGAAGGAGACTCATATCTGGCGCGACCTCGAGCTTTCTAGTCTGCCAGCTGGCCGGGTCGTTTTAATGGGCGATGCGGCACACGTCATGACGCCCTTCCGTGGCGAGGGAGGCTATAACACATTCATCGATGCCATGGCCCTTTCCAAGATCCTAGACCGACTTGACAAAGAAGACAAGACTCATGACATCGAATCGATCAAGGCTTCTGTTAACGAGTACAATGCTGAGATGTTGGAGCGCGGGGTGAAATCCGTGCAGCTCTCTCGAGAGTGGGTTGACGGGTCGAAGGTTAATTCCAAGAAGCCGTTGCTTGCACCTATGAAAGTCATCCCATTTTCGGAAGTCCCTCTGGAGGTCGCGGCTTGATGGACCCAATTATGGGTAGAGCAACGCGATGACTTCTCTATTAGTGCAATCTGCTAGTTATGAATTACGGATATTAGTTTCAAAAGCCAAAAAAAGGGAGAAAAAGGACAGAAAAAAAAGACGAATGTGGCTTTGAGTCTTTGCTGTGGACTATTTGGGATTATGTGATAACTGCTCCTTCTTTGGCGTCTATCAAAGATTATCTTTAATCTTATACTCTTGGATCTTACTCCGTATTGACTTTCTCGATGGATTGGAAGTCTTGGGTTTGTCACTGTGATGCCGCTGAAGAAAGTGTGCCTTAGGGTTCTAGATCTGTATTCTGGGCGTGGATTTCCGTTCTGATCATTTGGCTTAGTTGCAAGAAATTGAATGTATGACATTTCAGGTTGAATGAGCAATATCACGCCGTGATGATCGTAGCCCAGAATACTTCTCGTTGACTGTAGAATATTGCCCTAGGCTCATAACTTTTCTTTCCCTTCAAGCTACTTTGATCGCCCCTGGTATCAATAAAGAACTAGAGAGGAGGGTGTCAGTCATTCTCCCGCTATTTACTTACAATTCGAAAAGGTTTTCGTTCTTTACATCCATAATTTAATCACGGACACGCTTTAGTTACCGAGACCGCTTAGGCTTTATTCAGAGCCAGACCCACCGAAATCATTGGAATGCCTGACAGGTGTTATCGCTCACTTGGATTGCAACAGTGGGACGGCAAGGCGGGTTTTGAATTAAAGTGTGAGTGTTCTCCCGGTATCGACGTTGTTAGAGCTACTTCGGACTAGGACCAAGACGAGAAATACTCCGATTGGATTGTCGCTCCAGTGACCTACAGATAGCGTATAACTTCTAGAAAACGGTTTGACGTAAGGAACATGCCGTTTAACAAAGACCCTTTTGTTTCCGCTTCGTGCATAGGAGTTGGTTGAAAGTGAGAGGCCTGAGGTCGACGTTTCTAGCCAAGGGGGTTAATGTGGCTCGATTTTTTCATATTTTTAACATGTCACGGAGCAACATATTCGAGACTGTTTTCATCTCTAAACGGCGCATATGAGTTTCAAATTTCGCGTTCTGCCGCTGCCGAAACTCCACCAAGATGCCTACGGCTGGAGTAATGTAAGATCGTGAAGACAAGCGTACGCTTAACTGAACTGCCTTATTAGTTCACTGATGACCATAGCGATCTCGTTGACCTTGACCTATCCGGTTAGTCTGTCGTCTGCATCTTGTAAATGACTTCTCATGCGCGAGGGAAAGTGGGGAGGGCATCAGGCACAGTTGGAGAATCTTATTGTGTATGGTTCAGAGCCTTACTATTATTGTTCCTTCTTTTAGATGCTACAGTATCTCAATGGCTTGGCAGTGCTGGGTTGTTCCTTGATGTACCCCATTGTGGCCAACAGATTTGAATAAAGGGCTAGCTGGAAAGTGTAGCTCATTTGAGGATTGGGCCATCAAACCTAAGTCTTCCAAGGTTTGCAGATTTGCCCCGAGCCCGGACCAGCAAGAGAGATGACTTTGAGTCAACAGGTATCAGTGACATCTGGACGCTTACGGTGCTTGTGGGACTACATAATATTGCTGTGACAGCAAAGTTTGAGAGACGCAAAGGATTCACAATTTGCATAAATATATACAGGGAGAGTGTTGTCTCTCAATTGGTCTACAATAGGCGGAGATTTTGGCAAACTGGGATGAGGTGCGCAAGGTGGACGGCTTCTCTCACTTTACTTAGCGATTATGCGATAATGGGCTCAGAACATTAAACAGCTATGGCATGCCACAGTGCATTTTTTCGAACATGCCAATAATTAAACCGGACCTCTTCAACGGATTTACTGCTCAATTTTTTCACTCTCGGATATTTATACCCAATACTCTGTAGAAAGGCCCGTATCGCGCGGACCAAAGCCATTTCGAACGTCATATATCACCGAAATGTATAAGATACTCACTGCTGGTTATATCGGTGCTTACATTATAACCTACTACCGAAAACACCCTGGCCTTAACACTAGCAGCAATGCCAGCTCTCCAAGGCAGACTAGCATCCTGTCGCAGCCAATTGGCCAACCTACGACGTTCAAACCAACTTACGACTTTAGTTCGGTGAATACACACTGCCGCCGCCTTGCATAACACCGGTCCCTGCCGCCGGCGCTGACTCCACCTACGGCGATGGATCCGCTTACCGGGCACTTGAAAACTGTTCGGGCGCGAGCTTAATCGACGAATTCGCATGTCAGCGTCGGACTCTGGGTTCGAGTATATTACTTGAGGTAGGAGGCATGTAATAAACTGTATCAGTCACGCATTAGGACCCTCAATCCCGTGAGCTACACCACCATGTCGTCCGCTACTACGATGGGGCAGTTGCCCCAACACCAAACGGCCATTGTAGCTCAAGGACCAGGCCAAATGACTATCCAGAAAGATGCACCAGTACCCGCACTGGCTCATGACATGGTTCTAGTGAAGACAGCAACAGTGGCCATTAACCCAGTTGATGTCAAGTCGCTGGACTACAGCCCGGCACCTGGAGCCATCATAGGCTTCGACTTCGCCGGTACCATTGTAGCACTGGGTGCGGATGCAGTCAAGGAGGGTCGTCTGGCCGTGGGTGATCGCGTGGCCGGGGTGGTCTACGGCATGGACAGATTGCAGCCTGATGTTGGGGCTTTTGCTCAGTATGTCGGTGCGCTGGCGGATTTGGTCCTCAAGCTTCCCGACCACATTAGTTTGGAAGACGCCGCGGCTCTAGGATTAGCAACGGCAACGGCTGCATATGGCCTGTTCAAGGAGATGGAGCTCCCAGGAGCCCTCGACAGACTCAGCGGCTCCGTCCCCGACCGCGGCGACTTTGTCCTGGTTGCAGGCGGTAGCACTGCTACAGGTACGCGCGCTATTGAGCTGCTGAAGACGTAAGTTTATTTTCACATTTATATAAATACATTCTCTCTTCAAGTCGTCTGTTACTACCAACTTTCTACAATATTCTTTCTAGAAGAGGGTGGTTTACTGATAGAAGATAATTGACAGCGCCGGTTTCCGCCCAGTCGCCACATCTTCTCCATCGAACTTTGAGCTCGTCAAGAAGTTTGGGGCTGAAGCGGTTTTTGACTACCATGACCCAGGCTGTGCAGACGCCATTAAAGCCTACACCAACAACGAACTGGATTATGCGCTGGACTGCATAGCCGAAGCAGAAACGACACAGCTGTGCTACGCAGCGATTGGTCGTGCTGGTGGCCGATATGTTGCTGTGGAGCCGTTTCGTGAGTCGATTGCCCAAAGCCGGATCAATACTGTGAAGGCATCGTGGTTCAATGTCATGACCGTCTGGGGTCGCAAAGTCGAGCTTGGTGGGGAGTACGCCCGTGAAGCGTCTCTCGAGGATCGGGAGTTCGGCGCTCGTTCCTTCGCGGCTGTACAGACATTGCTCGACCGTGGCTTTGTGACGACTCATCCCATCAAGCTCATGTCTGGTGGCTGGGAAGGTGTTGTTGAGGGTGTAGACAAGATACGCAGCCAGCCTCCATCTGGCTACAAATTGGTTTGTCAGGTCGCCTGATACTAATCACGGTAAGGCTTTTCGCGATTTTCGGGTTGTTTACAGATTGGTACCGATAGATTACCATCTCTTGCAAGTACCATGGGCTTTTTCAGCGGATTTTCATTTCTCATGTACTGGATTACACGTGAGGGCACATGCTTATGAGATATTGTTACCAAGAATTGCGTATGTATGTATATATGTATGTATGTATGCAGATTGAGCTAAATGGTTATGGTGTTTTGGTCACGATCTTCAATCACAAGTCCCTCGGGCACCCTTGTTTCTAGGACCAACCAATCTATTGACTTTAATCGCCCTGTATCGACTTATCGCCCACTGTCACGCGCCGGGCGCGATGCAGCTATACAAGTCACGCTGGCACACTACCTTGATTATGGTCGTTGCGATTAATATCTTGGTAATCCGTACATGTATATACTTTGCTCCAATGCCTGGGCGATTTAGTGTGATCGCTATACCCGCCGCCCCTGTACGATCGGCCGTTGCTATACTTGGACACCTTTAACGGGCGAAAGCAACGGCGAATTAGAATGGAATCCTTTCCAACGTCACGCTGGCGCGGATATTACGCATGCTGCCACGTACTTACACAAGCAACGCGTTCTTGTGTAAAACTCCGCTATAGATAATTATGATTCATACCTCGTAGGCCCTCAAAATGAGGCTTTGCGGAGCGGACCGTCTTAGTGTCGTTGGAGGTCCCTTGCATGCTAAATTCGATTCCGTTAGCAGCATCGGGCGCCAAATACCACCTTGAAATTGGTGGCTGAATATTCGGCAGCCAATTGATCCCGACCGAATGCCGAAAGGATCAGACACGCAAGCAGCAGTGCGCCACAGATCCACCACCGAGCTATATAGAGATTGTGACCCTGTTCTGTCTGTCACTCTGGTGATTTATTTAATGAAGGCTCTGCTGCACTTGCTAGCTGAAAATGCTCAACCAAGATCAATAAAAACCCCGTTCACATTGTTTCACTGCCTTATACTATTTCGTGTTTGATACTCGTTCTACGGACCAACGTATCACTCGACGTTTTATTATCATTCCATACCTTGTACTACTGTGGAGATGTCATCCCCAAAGACGATCGCTTTTTTTGGCGCCACAATTGGCTGCGGTCTTGCAACATTGAGCAACGCCCTCGATGCTGATACCCGTTGTATCGCCCTCTGCCGCACACCGAGCAAGCTCGAAGGGCTCTTTTCCGAGGACAAAACATCCCGTCTGACGATAGTCGAAGGGAATGTGCATGACGTCGATGCGGTCAAAAAATGCCTCACAGTCGATGGCACTCACCTAGTCGACACAATTATCTTCTCCATCGGCAGCCGATCAATGAACTACAAACTTGAGCTAGATGATCCAAGCATTTGTAGAAGGGCTATTGCTACGGTGTTGGAAGCTCTGAACCAACTACGACGACAAGGTCTGACCGGCCGTCCCAGACTGATTGCCCTTAGCACTACGGGAATCTCTCAGTTTGGGCCTGATACCCCTTACATTGTGGGGCTCCTATATTATTATCTTCTTTATTCACCCCACGAAGATAAAAAAGCGATGGAGCAGCTTATTGTAGGAAGTGACGAGGACTTTACCATTGTGCGATCGTCCTGGATGCTGGACGGCGCGACAAACAAGGCGGTCCGAGTCGGCGTGGAAGACCCTAAGAATGGTCGTGAATCCGATGCGATTGGGTATTCAATCACGAGGGAAGATGTTGGAAAGTGGATCTTTGAGAACCTCGTCCAAAATGACAATGGCCTGTATGTTAGGAAGATTGCTACGATAACACACTAGGTGTCGGAGACATAGGGGCTTTCTCGCAACCCAAATGCGAGGTGTGAACTACGCTTTGATGAAAGGCAAAGGATTTCTTTTCCTAATTATTAGTAGAGTAGAGATAGATATAGTTTTCAATATTACTTACCAGCATTGCGAATATCGATACATCAAGGGACTCCCCCAGGCACTGTTCGCCAAGGCTCAAGGCGTGGGAGCTTCCATGCTCTTATAAGAGAAATCATTCTACCCCTGAGTATTCCCAATTCATTCAAAATATCGGCAAGGCCGGTAATATCCCAAATGTGCCTAATGACAGTCTTGGAGGATCCGTCACAATGTGGTGTGGTATTAGAGGCATGGCTTGTTTGGTTAAAATACACTTGGCAAAAGCAGCTGCCTCCTCGGAGTCACCGGCTTTAGTGTCAGTGCCGTGATAAAATGAACTAGAGGTAGTCATAGATATTGTTCTCAGGGTCTAGACCTCCATTCTTGGATGTCCTTTGGACAGAAGCAGCCTGGGCCTTAGTGCTGGGGACGGTGATGCCGTCGGAATAGCCATTCTGGTTAGCACCAGTCTCTCAAACCGGGCATTCGACATGATCACCATCAAGAATGGCAACACTAAACTTCTTCAGGATAATAGATGCTACGCCTTCTCTACAGGTATGTCCATTGCACCTGCATCTGCATCTTGCATATGCAAGGAGCCCATAGGGGAAATTTTTCAACAATGAAAACTTCAGGTCCAAGGATTACTTACATACCGCAAACTACAACAACCCAAGACTCACCGCTTCACAGTATCTACACGCCTTAGTGAACATTTAACATTTATGGTACGACTGTAAACGGCGATGTCTAATCTAGCTAGGGTCTTAATACCTTAATACCTGGTAGTATAGCCACCCATTTCTGAAACCATATATCAGACTGCTGACGTGACTTGAATATCATATACAGGGCCTCCAAGAAGCAGATAATTCTATTGAATAATCCCACTTTATGAAACGTAATGCTCAAAATATTCGACAGCGTCAAAGGCAAGGATATCTTCCTGGATCAGGTATATACCCGACATTGGTAGTATCGTAGTGGATACTGTTGGGCGGTAGCATCCCGTAGTGTTAAACCGATCAGGAGAAATCTCCTGATAGCCCGCCATTACGCAACTTTTTAAGGGGCTTCCATGAGGTAGAAGGCGAACTAGAGCCTCCAGGGAAGCGCCAGCCGCTGCCGACGATGCCAATAGATTCAGACTAGTATTGGGAAGCCATTGTTGCTTACAGTAATTTCAAACGTGGCTTTTAACCAGTTGAGGAAAAAGATCCTCATTATGAAGCTAGTGAAGTTTTGCAATTCTCTTCGGTTGAAGGGGATGAAGGAGTAATGTAGCGGTGTAAGAACCAGTTGGGTGGACGTGTTCAAAAAGTTGAATTCCTAATCGTTGCTTGCCCAAGTGCCTCAGCTTTCACGAGGTATTCGCAGGTGATTGAATCAAGTCTTCTTCTGATATATCTTGAACTAGCGTCTAGTATTCTTGGTGTCACAAGAGTAGAGTTGTATCTGCAACTGATGGATGAGCACGATAATGTTTTTACTTTGGCATTACCAGGAATCTTGATGTCATTCAAGGCTGATCCTCCTTTTTTCCCCATGTGATGGCCGGAGATATCAAAGTCTGCTCTCTCAGCCACCCCTGAATGCTCAAGGCTTGTTGTTGCCTAACCAATATCATTGGGCATACATCCGTCTGGTCCGATCGGCCAGCAGTAGAGGGTAAAAACTTGATTGGATTCAGTTTCATGATAACCTAAGGAGTTAGATACTATGGTCGTGAAATCAGCGGGTAGAACTGGATAGTTGGTACGCAGAATGCAGGGCAGGCAGAAGTATACGAAACAAGGGATGCCGAGGGCATGGGGTAGAGGAATGCCAAGACGGCATGGATACAGCGGCAAGAACAACATAAATTACAGACTTGGCAGAAATGGAACAGCGTCTTTATCTGGTGTCGTTGTAAGTCCTGCTGCTCTTGATGCTATTGCGATTTTTGTCGGTGAATTGATTCAAAGGCAAGCTGCTGCTGTTCTAACTATCCATCATCCGTTGGAGTCTCGAAGTTTTTGGTGCTAGGTAAACAATGACTAAACATACGCCGAATGACTCGAGTGCCTTCTAGCGCAGCCAAATGTACCTTGATACACAAGGATATAAGCTGTCTGAGGGAATGTAGCCGTTAGCGTCAGCTGGCTTACAGCTTGCTCCTAGGTATGGAACCTTGTCTGAAGGAAATCGCCCCTCACTGTACAGGGCTACCTACTTAAGTGCTCATGCGGGGTGCAAAAAACACCGCCGGTCTACACTATGAAATTGTAGGTGATGAGCGGCGGTGTTTTTTGCACCCTACATGGTGCTGTAGTCAACAGCATCCAGGAATTAACAAGGGTGCTGGCGAGGGGCTGGAATAATTATTCCTATCTAAGTTACAAATTAAACTAAGATGATTTATATACGTAAAAGTTTTTTTAAAATATTAAAAATTTTATAAAAATGATACCAAGAAAGATGATTTAGTGTGGGGATATTGTGAGCAAGGGAGCAAAACCACAACCTTCAAAGATATCTCGCCCATGTGCATGCATACCCAGTACTCACCATTGTCAAGGGGAGGGGCGTGATCATCCACGGGGTACTCCGCACATTGCGGAGTACACCGGATGTCATACGATGACACGGCAGGCTGAAGACAAGGCCATGCTTCGTAGCCAATTAGACGCCCCGTCGCATTCATGAGGGAGTTGATATGCGCACCCAATTCTTCTGCCAGGGGGGCGTGTGCATCTCGTACGAGTAAAAGGCGCTTTCTACAAGGTACTAACACTAGTTGTCTGGGGTGCCTGACTGATTGGATTGCGTGAGTTTGCAATACGATACGCTGACAACGTACAAGCGGATCGCCGCCAGGAAGGCAACCCAAACGCCTGGTCCTCCGCAATAATACAAAGTACATGCACATGTCATGGCCCAGCAGCGATCAATATTCCAGATATCGCCGCTTTTTTCTTGGTGAGTCACTCTCAGTGTTTTCGAGCACCACCCAAGATTTGCGAGACGGCACGTGAGAGGCTAGATTCAATGGAAAAGCAACAAGTTTGTAGATATAGATTATTATTATTTTCCCCCCACGCGCCTTCATGCTCATGTTCTCGCTCTCCTCCCCCCACTCTCTCTCACACACACATACACACCCAACAAGGCTGCACAAGTCTTTGATAACACTGTGATCCAAGCGTTATGTCTCCATTCCCGTTTCATTTCTTTCGGTATAATAAAAAGTCGGGAGCGTGAGACTGACAGCTTACAGGGTCTCTCGGCACAGGAGTGGCTCTGTGATTACTATACTGGGTACACAGAAGGAGTGGTACAGGTCCAGACGTACCAAATGCATGTGCTTTGGTTCAAAACTATCATAATGATTGATACAAGGCTGGACTAAACATCAGCTGGCGACGTTATTCAGAACCTAGGGATAGGTATGGGGGTCGGTTCCACATAATGAGCAATGAAATTAAGATTACCCTCGTTCTATCTACTGTTGCCATTGACATCAAGGCAAAGAGACAACGCTGATTTTCTTCTGCTTTATTTTGGCATTCAATCCAAAAAGACTTATACGGATATATGAACATTGAGATACTTCTAGCGCGATACTTGTAACAATGTGTAGTGAAGAAGAGTCTGGCTTTATAGCTCTCATTTTTCCTATGACGTCTATATATATGTGTATTTCAATAGACACAGTTTAGCCACCAACTCCGCTTCATTTCCTGGTGATAAAACACCTGCATTGTCGCCAGCCCAAACCAATCTGAAAAAGAAAGCAAAATGACAAAGGGAAATAAAAGAACGTTTCGAAGCGTCGTCAAATTCAAATAGAAATTTACGTATGTATGCGCGTATACTATATATACGGTAAAGGCAATTCATGAAATTCGTAACATCATATAAGGAGCGTTTGTCGGAGACGGACAATGCGATATCGGACCTCCATTTCGAGCTCGATGACCTCTGCACTGGTAGCATGCGTAGTGGGCAATGATGCAGGTAGACTTCCCGCCTGGTGTTGGGGAGTGTCAAAAAGCTGCTGTGATGAGACCTGCGATGGCTGCTGTGGAGAAGACTGAGAAAGTGGCGATAAGTAGGAGTGTACAGCTCGGCATTGGCGCTCAGTCAGATAGGAGCAGAGCTGCACAATCATGACCAGCCGGATATCCGCGAGCCCTGCGTCCGGGCGAGGCTCAGGATCGACGCCACCATTACTGTTGGGCGTCACGCTACCACGGGAGTTGTTTCGTAGATCACCATCGAGTTGTAGAGCGGTGAACACTACGACAAAGATGTTTAGGAGCAGCGTGTGACACGCAATGACAAGATGGCGCATGACTGTGTTGGAGTATTGGCCTTGGTTCGGTGTACGAGAAAAGCTAGATGGCGAGGATGAGGATGAGGATGATAAGGAGGATGATAACGTCAACCCGTTGTTGCTGCCGCATGCAGCTTGGTCCAAATACGCTGTATTGCTGTCGAGGGAGCCCGGCATGGATGTAGGAGTGGGCAGGGGGCCGGTCCCGTTAGGCCAGAAGCTCGAGTCAACTGGCAGGCACTGCATGATTTGCAAGAGATGACACGAAGCGGAGAATGCGTCGAGCAACGTATTACCAAGCGTGACAGCGCCCGCACAAGGCGTGGGGGTTTGATTTTTCGAGGCTTCGGGTCGAAGAAGCAAACTGGAAGAGTCGGCAGAAACCTGGACCAACCATTGGGCAACCAGTTTGAATGTAGCGTCGTCAACGAGTAGGGATGACAAGATTTGGTTTTGGCCAAAGTCTCGAGACTGGATCAAAGATTCGACTGTTTCGGCGAGTGTGCAGCACGTGCGATGCAGCGGGTAGAGGCGCATGCTAAGCTGGGAGAGCTGAGCGATGCCATCATCGGGGGCTAGATGCATCTGCGGGCGCGCCGGTTGCGATTGCTGCTGATGCTGAGGCTGCTGGTGTAGATGCTGCTCGGGAACTTTTTGCAGGTGAGCCGGCGACGCAGTTCTGGTCTCCACGTGCTTCAATCCCCAGTCTTGGATATATGGAAAAGCAGCGTCGGGGAAGGCGGCCATGCCGACAGCATCACTCAGTTGGTGAATGCCGTCCATCATGGTTTGGTGCAGATCCATGGTTGACGTTGGCCTGCTGGAATCGTGATGCTGCTCGTTGTCCATATCGATTTGCATGTCGCCCCAGTTGAAGGGCTCTGCCAACCACGACCATATGGACGTGTCTGATGTGTCTGTAGAGATGGTGGTAGCTGCATCTGTGTCCATTGGGCCTGTCAAACTTGAAGGATCATCATTGCCGCTGCAATTGATGTTCCCAGGCGGTGGCGAAGAGTGCTTTCCATTGCCATTGCCATTGCCATTGCCACAATCACCGTCAGCGACAACCGTCTTTGGATTTGACGGAATCGGCTCAGGCGTTGCTGGCGATGTAGAAGGTTGATTGAGGGCCGAAGAAGCGGAAGAGGAAGTGGCAGAAGCAGAGGTGGCGGTGGCAGTGGCATTGGCCGCAGCAGCAATGTTAGAAGCTGAGGATGTGCGAGAAGAAGAGTTCGAAGACGAGTTTTCCATGTGAAGCCGGTACATGCTTGGGCGGCCCTTGGGCAAGCTGAAACTGTAGACACAGCGCGCATTCTGTCTTAGACATCGATTGCATGCGCCTGTATTGCTGCCGCTGGCCCGTGTACACCGCAGCTTTTGACCATGGCATCGATCGCATGATTGGCGTCTTGAAGCAGTCGAGGTTGACGCTGTGGTGGCGGTGGTGGTTGTAGTGGCAGCAGTAGAAGCTGCCGTGGAAGTTGAAGGAGAAGCCATCTTGGAGTAAACAGTCTGTTCAAACTGACCTTGAATGAGACCGAAGGGTTGCAGGTGCAATATCGAGGCAGAGCTCTGGTAGCTTAAGTACCTAGCAGAACTACCAGCTTCGGCATCGTGTATACTTGTAGCTTACAAGCATGTGTGTTGCTTTGGTAAGGCAGCTCCGGTGGGTACAGATGCTTCAGGTACCTGGGTACTATAAGCAGCACACGTGCATGTACCTTGGTGGGAGCGGGGGGAACGCGGCTCCATTCGATGCTTGCGCAGTAAGGGTAGATAGCAACGGATTGGATTGCATGTAAGACCGGGCTAGAGGGTAAGAAGGGGAAGAAATCGCGAGATGGCTGAGTTGCTGGCAACTAGCAATCGATGAGGCGGTTATGTCAATAAACAGACGATGGTGACAATGGTTGCTCTCTTCTCAATTGTTCAAGTTCCTAAGTCACTGATAGTTGTTGATGTAAAAAGACGTTGAAAGCTACATATAGCATCTCGGAGTTAGATCTCCAAAGACGAGTTGTAATACTAAAAACAAGGATGATAGCGAGTGGGTTCATCTACTGGTTCGGACGCCTCTCGGCCCAGCGAGGCTCCAGTTATCTGCGGCGTGGAGTGGGCAAGCCAGAGATGAGAGGGTGTGTAGTGAGATGGCGTTGCTCGGGACTTGCATGATGCTAGAGATCCAATACCCTGTACGGGCATTGACTTTTTTTTCTGTAATCTCTTCTTCTTTTGCCCTGTTTCTTTATCTACTAACTCATACCTTATATGTATATATATATATATGTATATATCGCCCTCTCTCTCCACCTCTGCCCCTCTCTATGAGCCTCACAGAAGGGCCGAGGTGGGGAGCACGCAGAAAAGAAACTTTACTGGGAGCACCAGCAGCACCTGCTGCACCCTTGAAGATGAGCTACTGCGGGTAAAACAATGAAGCACCGATTAGTAATGCCTGAGGGTGAAAGGTTGACAGGATCCCCATGCTGTACCGCTCTCGGTTCTTTAAACTCATTTTTGCTAGGGATATAATCGCTACTGCTTATATGTACGCTACCATACCCTGCTGAAATCCCACATTTATTATGTCTGCTGCGCTCCGTTCCCTGCATACAAGGGGCCGTTGACGGTTTGCTTTAGCTGGCGCTTACTAGGTCGATAACGATGACAGGGTCCGCTCCGTGGCTGTAAAGGTAGGTAAACTCATATACATGTAGGTTGCCCTACACCTACTAGGTACTGCCTACAGGTGGTTAAAAGAAATACACACCCTGGGTGCTAGACGTTTCACATAATGCAGACAATTCCGCGAGCAAAGTTGGAATACGTCAAGTTGTGAGCCAATTATCTCTTTTCATAATCGATAGCGCACGGCAAAGCCTGGCTTTTTAAAATCCTTGTCGCCTTCTTGTGCCCATAACGAGGAACGTCCAATCTGTGCTAATGTACGAGCATGACCTTTGCAGTACACTAGCGTATGCTGGTTTTCTGGCTGTTAGTACCGCATCAGCCAACTCAACCGTTCGTACCCCGACAATTGCATATACGAATCAGCTGTAACGAAGCTGCCGTAGGAGCACGTTCCTGGTCAGAATCCCAAAATCTTCCAGGGTCAACAACGTATCGTCTTACTTTTGTGGCTTGTCTTGTTGGTTCTGGGAGGAATATCTAGCCGTATCAGCCATGCGTGGAGTACTTACATGGGGTACGCAGCCATGTTCTGTATGGAGTGTAACCGAGAACCTAGACAAGGAGCTGCTTTCGCTTTGGGGCGAGTACACGAGCCACCAAGCACCCAGTTCCTATTCCCCAAATACATGTACCTAGATAACCATTGCGTCCACACAGAGATACCCTGCAGCTGCACCATGTTCTGCTCAACATCCAGGTTACAGTACATATACACGCATCTGCTGGGCCTCACAGGCCATCACATGGAGAAGGCGTCCAAGCGCCGTGCTACTCCAGGGATTCAGGGGAGATGATCGCCAAGGCGGATAGGCCCCTAAAGACTCCTCTTTCGCGTGGGCCACGTGGTCCCAGTCTGGTTAATGTTGGCCCGTGCCGAAAAACGCGTGCCACTTGTCAATTATCATTTGATTCCAAGCAATTGTGCTCGCTACAGAGTCGCAACGAGCGATGGATTGGCCGATGGATTGGGGATGAATACCCGCAAGTACGCTTCCATGGGTATACGGGATATTCCGGCTACTTTGTTGCTGCCTACTAGTTGGTGTTTACGGCTTATGCACCCACACAGCGTAGAAGGAATCGAGGGGATCTGACATCAAATCTATCTGCCACACCATAGTCATGTCACCATACTACAGGTATCTACCTCTTTGCTGCCCCAGCGAGAAAAGGCTTCCAGAACAAGAGACCTACAGATTGTCAGATTGTCTACAGCAACATGTGGTTAACTTTTCCCAACGGTGCTCATAGAGCCAACGCCTGTATTACTATTTCCCTCAAAGTGTTGACAAGTGGGGTATCCCCAGAATGTATCCCGGCTTTGACCAGGATAAGGAATTGGCTAGCCATATTACCAGTACCGTACATGACCAGAGAAAAATAATTGGAACGGCTAATTTTGGGAGCTACAGGCTTGTGTATCTCCCCAGAAAATGAAACCTGTTCTTGAATCGAATAAGTAACAGGCTAGCTTGGACACGTTAGCATGATACCCATGAATCAGCGACACTCAATCCCATTTTCCAAGGTACAGTATGCAACCTTCGAGGTACGCGTACGTATTGAGCCTTTCGAGAGCGTTCTGGAAGAGGACACCACCTCTCTCGCCAAGCAGCGTGCTTCCCATTTGAGATACTATTCATCCTACATACCGACATAGATGTAGACTAATCTGCGTAGATCATCCGATTCTCTGCAGACAGATATCGGCCGAATAGCGTATGGCACAACAATCATCCCGGACCAACTCGTCGATTTACTGGGTAGGACCCGGAGATATCTACACGGGCTGTGGGAGATGCATCGGCCATGCCGGACGTATTCTAGAACGTATTATGAGAAGTAACTTGCGCTGGGGACTCAGAATAGTAAGACAATACAGGCTGAAGACAATTCTTTTGGGTTGTTCTGCGGTTTGACCGTTATAGAAGCTAGGTTACCTGCACTGGTTGTAATAGATACTCACTGTTGGTGTCTCCATAGACAAGATTTCAATAGTAGGGGTGATTCATCACGAGTAGCTCTTGTTATGAGCTCGATATGGCACCTGGACGTACATCGCCTCGAGCTCTTTGATCGAGATTAGTAGCGTCTAGATTCGCCCCCAAGCCCTAAGCAAGCGGCTGCCCGAATTAGGGTCGGTATCCGTATCTACCCAGTAGCTAAGGTACCTAGTATATATGTATGCATGTACCCGTTGGTTCCACCCTTGGTGACCAGCTGTTCGGACTTCGCAATGCCCGAACGGTTGGCTATCCAAAGTGAAACTAGCGGGTATAGAATATTCTATGAATAAGCGCCAACATAAGTGTGGTGCCGGCTTGTTCTATTCACCGACAAGGTAATACGGCTTTGTGTATGTACCTAAGATATGCAGCTAGGTGGGAAGATCAGAGGTACTTTTGGTGCTGAATCGTGCTTCCTGCATTGGAAGGGAGTGAGATAGCGGTGATAGGAGAACATCCCGAAAGTGAGACGGCATAGCTTGCTCCGGGTGTAGCTTGGGGACACTAGTAAAATATTGTGAGACAGGGAATGCTGATACTGCTAATTCATAGGCGTGGAGGTGATTGCATGGGAGAAATCAAGATGGTGTGTGTGGCAGAGTATTACCATCTCACACGCTAACCGATGTAATAACCTTGAATCTATTAATGTACAAAGTGTTGATATACTTATACAACAGAAAGGGAGTTTTGCATGTGTATATACGAGTATTGGCTATTATATAGATGTTCAAGCCATGTCTTTGTACTTAGTATTGTAGTTGAATATCCGTACCCCGTTTGGAGCCCCTTTAAAGAGACGACTAGATAGAGGGAGAAGAAGAGAGGCAAGAGACAGAGATTGCTTGAGCAACAGTACGTTGAAAAAAAAACATCCACACCAAAATCACCGATAGGACGCCACCGTCTTGATCGTCAGGGCCCATACCTATTCGGACGGCAGCCTAATCTCAGAGACCGCTTGACGTATCTTGTCGCACATTTTTTCCCCGTGCGTGTGTCTGCGTCTACATGCATCTGTACCTTGTAGCCTGCGTTGGCACCTTACGATCGCTAAACATATTAGTAAATCGCCGAATATCTGCTGGAATAACCTGGCAGATGTCGTTCTGGTGGCGTCGTGAGGGATTAGATACGATTTGACATGCCGGCGTTATTTTAGCTAATCATCTCACAGCGCCGCTAGTCCACAAGCCGCGCAAAGCGGAAGCGAATAGAGTTGCTCGGACCATGTGCCGCACGCTGCAAATGACAGTGGCAATGACGAGCTGTTCTAGCGCGTGTTTTGTGCGGAGTTGTTGGCGGACCAGAGCCATGACAGGAGACCGGGAGGCAGGGGAAACGTGGAAAACTGATCCTACTCTGATCCTTCTTTCGGGCTAAAAACGACCCGGCCAAGAACGCCACCGGGGAAATCAGCGGCAGGGATCCGCCTGATCGGAGTGGGCTTTCGGGCATAATTTGACGACGTGATTCGCTGGAGATGGGGAGATGGGCTCAGGAGGCATCGCAGGGATAACATCAAAGAAACCCCTGTCAAGCCACCAAAACGCCACCAAAGCCACTCAAGCCACCAAAAGCGGCAAACGGAGCAAAGAGGTTCCAGCGCGCTAAAGGCAAACACCCCTGTTCCAAGAGATAAGCCACCACGATGATGGGTGGGAGGGCCGAAGGAGCATATGCAGAAACGCCACTTGAGCTGCCCACGTTTAAGAGTCATCGATTATGTATTTTGATAATATTTATTTGGGAGAAAGGGGGAGACTTTCTTTGCGTAATTAGGAGACTGTATAAAGGTATTCACAGTGAATGTGGCAAAGTAGGGAAATTAAGGTAATAAACTTATTTCCATGTAAGATTTGATTGGTTTTTTTTTTTCTCTTTTATGTTTTTTTTTTTTTTTAAAAAAAGAATTATTTCTTCATGTAAGCTGAATCTCAGAGTAATAATGATATCATAGACTTGCGTTACGTAAATTATTATGGTATATTTTACCGTAACTTTCACTTTCACTATTGCAGCAAATTCCTACAGGGTAATCAATAGTCTGTAGTCAACCCCTGTCAGCCCCATCCAATCACGATGAAGTCATGCGTAGTCAACACGACTCGATATGATCAAGTAGTCCATGAATTCGAGGGACCTATACGATGAACGGAACGATCTAGAATTCTTTCTCTTGTATCTCATTATGATACAACAAGAACCGAGTCATGAAGTAGAAGCTGAGGTAACGTTACGCTATAAGTGCAGGTTTCCTAGAGTAATTGCCTTAATGGTAATGTACTCATCAATCCCATGAAGGCTTCCTTCTCTCCCATAACCACTTTCCTTCACTCCACCAAATGGTGTCTCACACCCCGAAATCTTCCCAGTGTTTACGCCAATCATTCCGACCTGTAGCTCTGAGGCCACTCTCATGACACGATTGACATCTCGGGAGAAAAAGTAGCCTGCCAGGCCGAATTCGGTGTGGTTGGCCAAGCGAACAGCATCTTGCTCGGTCTCGAAGCTAAAAATGGGGGCAAGTGGACCAAATGTCTCTTCTGAAGCAACCTTCATATCTTCAGTGACTCTAGATATCACAGTCGGCTGGAAGAAGAATCCTGTACCGTCAGTAGCACTTCCTCCAGTCTCTACTACTGCACCTTTTGATACAGCATCTTCAATATGCGATTGGACTTTGGCGACGGCACTTCGGTTCACCAGCGGACCTTGGGTACTTGCGGAGTCCAATCCCACGCCAAGTTTCAAGGATGCCACCTTCTGCACAAGCTTTTGTGTGAACTCTCTGACAACGGTATTTTGGACGAGGATGCGATTGGCACTGTGGGAAAACAAGAGTTAATAGGATGAAGAAGACGAGGCTCGCAAATAACCCTTACCAGATACAAGTCTGTCCCGAACCACGAAATTTGGAGAAGATTGCCCCATCAACAGCAGCATCGATATTGGCATCATCAAAGACAATAAATGGTGCATTTCCGCCAAGCTCAAGGCTGACTCTCTTCAGGGTGCCGGCCGCGAGCTTTGCTAGCATCTTCCCAACACCGGTCGAGCCGGTAAAGCTAATCTTACTCACAAGCGGATTTGTTGCCAACTCTGTGGCTGCTTGCCGATCCTTTGTTGGACACACCTGGATGGCGGCTCGGGGAAAGCCGGCCTCAAGCGCGAGCTTGGTCAATGCAAGGCATGTGAACGGCGTTTCGCTGGGTGGCTTGATAACAACAGAACAGCCAACGGCTAAAGCTGGTGCAATTTTACGTGTGATCATGGCCGCTGGGAAATTCCAAGGTGTGATGATACCACAGACCCCGACTGGCTCTTTGACCGTCCAAACATTCGTGTTGGCCTGTTGGGACGGGATTGTTGTTCCATAAACTCGGGGGGCTTCATCGGCAAACCATGACACGAATGACGCTGCAAACATAACCTCTCCAAGAGACTCTGCAATGGGTTTACCATTTTCAAGACTGAGAATTGTCGCCACTGTAACTGCATTAGCGATGCCGAATTAAGCGCTTAAGGTGATATTCACAAATATCCTTGTTGGCAGTAATCAGCTCAAACCAACGGCGCAATAAGCTACCCCTACTATGAGCAGTCGAACTCCGAAAGAAGGCTCTCTGCGCATCATATGCAGATTCAATAGCGCGTTGGAAATCCGCAAGATCACAATTGGCAACATGTCCGAGAATCTTCTCCGTTGCAGGCTCAATGACTTCAAATGTGTTCTTCTTTTCTATCCATTGACCATCGATGAACGCAAGGCCAGTGAAGAGTGGCTCGTCCTTGAGCTATTGACACGAGAATCCTATCAGCCTAGTCCTACTATGAGAAGCAAGCTGACATACCCGGCTAATGGCTTGATCAACAAGATCAGCGTGAGCCATAGTTTCAAAGAAAGAACAAAACTTCTCAAAATGTTAATTGCTCCAGGTTCCCAGGGGAATGTTTGAGCCGTAAAATCTTCTTGAGAGCATGACAGGCTAGGAAGGTCTTTATAGATATCTGCAACAGACATCTGCTGTTCATAGCCAACCACTTGTCTGACAATGAGACTGTAAGAGAAGCATGTCATTTTTTTCCCCACGTCCCCACCATCATTGGTGCATCCTGGATGATATTCCACTGTGAGAGTCATTGGGAGAGAGAAGTTACTACGCTAAGGAGATGTAAGAAAATTACGTTTGACGATGCTTGATTGCGTCTCTGTTGAAAGAGAAATGGCTTGAGAGGGGTGGTTCCATTGGCGCTGTACCTATTCGTCGTGGGATTCCCATATAAGAAAGAAGAGAAAACCCCGTGTGTTTATTTTGTAGTGTAGGGCTTAGTATCCAACCCCTCTTGTATCTCCATAATAGCTCGTTATGAACTACCAGAATTACCTGCACCGTTACCAAAAGGCCGTTGTTTAGCGTAAACGGAACCCCACCAGTCTCTTAAGATTGCTTGTAATCATAATGAGTATCAGTCCGCGAGCCATATGTCTACTGAGTGAATGCACTGTTGACAATTGATAAGGAAGAGATTAGAATCTTTCAACTAAAGAAAGCAGAGTTCAATTGAGACGAAGACGTTGGGCACAATTGGCAGCGATGGCAGACGGCAACTCTCTCAAAACTGGTTACCTCGAATTTTACCGTGCAGGAGATGAAGAAACACACCCAGACGGCAAACCGGTGTTAAATCGATATTCAAGGTTGCTCACTAAGAATTATGATTTTCCAGGAGCTAAGGTATGATGGTTGACAATTGAACTTCTTGCAGTAGATTACTGATGATGGTTGATCAGGCGATGCTCTATGCTGCTGGTGTGCCAGATAAAGAGCACATGGATACTGCGCCACATGTCGGTATTGCCAGTGTGTGGTGGGAAGGCAATCCATGCAATATGACTCTGCTAGATTTGGGTAAAGAAGTTAAAAGAGCTGTCGTCGAAAAAGGATTCCTGGGCTGGCAGTATAACACGATCGGCGTCAGTGATGCCATCACCATGGGTCACCAGGGTGAGTATTTACCGCGCGCGTGGGATACTTGGTCACAATGAGCTAAAAATATATTTCAGGGATGCGATTCTCACTCCAGTCGCGAGAGATCATTGCAGACTCCATTGAGACTGTGACATGCGCCCAATGCCACGATGCTTGCATCGCTATTCCTGGATGCGACAAGAATATGCCGGGATCCATTATCGGGATGACTAGACACAACCGACCGTCGATTATGATATTTGGCGGAACAATTGCCAAAGGCTACTCGAATACATTGCGCAGGCCGGTAAATATCAGCACATGTTTTGAAGCCTTTGGGGCATACCATTATGGCACCCTAAAGCAGCCTGAGGATGGTGGAGACACAAGCAAGTCCAAGGAGGATATTATTGAAGACCTTGAGGCGCATGCCTGCCCAGGTGCAGGGGCCTGCGGTGGAATGTATACGGCGAATACGATGGCCACTGCTATTGAGTCTATGGGGTTTACTCTACCTGGTTCGAGCTCAACGCCTGCGGCATCTCCAACTAAAATGCGGGAATGCACTAGGGTTGCTGATGCAATTCAAATCTGCCTGGAGAAAGATATCACTCCCCGGCAGCTTCTAACAAAACGATCTTTCGAAAACGCTCTTGTTATGACTATGGCATTAGGTGGGAGTACGAATGCTGTCTTGCACTTACTGGCGATGGCTGCAACTGCGGATGTGCAGCTGACGTTGGATGACTTTCAGCGAGTTTCAAATAAGATCCCATTCATTGCCGACCTTGCTCCGAGCGGCAAGTATCTCATGGCCGATTTATACGAGATTGGTGGAGTTCCGAGTGTTCACAAGCTGTTGATTGCAGCAGGGCTCCTGGACGGCGACATTCCCACCATCACGGGGAAGACTTTAGCAGAAAATGTCCAGGATTGGCCATCTCTTCCTCCTGATCAGGTTATTATTCGGCCACTCAGCAACCCTATCAAGCCAACCGGTCACTTGCAGATCCTCAGGGGTAACATTGCACCTCAAGGAGCGGTGGCAAAGATTACTGGCAAGGAGGGGCTGGTATTCCAAGGCAAGGCGATGTGCTTTGACAAGGAGCGGCATCTGAATCTTGCTTTGGAGAGAGGCAAAATCCCTCATGACGAGAATTTAGTGCTGATTGTGAGATATGAGGGACCAAAGGGTGGACCGGGCATGCCTGAGCAATTGAAGGCGTCTGGGGCCATTAAGGGGGCTGAGCTCACGAACATTGCTCTGGTCACCGACGGCAGATACAGTGGCGCTTCTCATGGGTTTATTGTCGGCCACGTTTGCCCAGAGGCTGCAGTTGGAGGTCCTATCGCACTTGTCGAGGACGGTGATATTATCACTATTGATGCAGTCCATAATACTATCAACTTTGACGTTAGTGATGAAGAGTTGGCTGAAAGGAGGGCGAACTGGAAGCCACCAAAGTCCCCGGTCAGTCGGGGGACACTGGCCAAATATGCTGCCCTTGTCGGCGATGCGAGCCATGGAGCAGTTACAGATTTATTTTAATATAGAATTGTTATGCAATAGAGACTTATTCTCAACGACTCTTTACTGTATCTTTGCATCCAGATATTCATAAACAGGTTGCGCTATGACACGGGGGATTGAGATTGCTTTCAATGAGAACTAAAAGGAAAAAGTATGAATGTATCCAATTGGGGATTATTTTAGTCCTCCGCTAAGTAGTATGCTTTGGCCCGTCATGTATCCAGTTTTGCATAGCATTATAACTACATTAGCGACCTCCTCCGGCCTGCCGAGTCGTCCAACAGGAATGTTCCGCACGTCGCCGGGAGTGCCCTCAACAAATTGGGCATCAGGAATCATACGAGTACCGCCAATCATTGCAGGGGCAACGTCGTTGATAGTGATACCATCTTGAGCGTGTTTGAGAGCCAGATTTTTCACCATGCCCATCAATCCGGCCTTAGAAGCGGCATAGTGGCAACCATTGATGCCTCCCCCGTAACCTGCAATGCTACCCATCAAGATGATGCGGCCCCATCCTTTCGCCTTCATGTGCGGTACCGCTAGCTTGCACAGTATGAATGATGCTGTCAAATTCACGCGGATGGTATACTCGAATTCATCGAGGCTGATATCTTCCAGATTCGGGATGCGCTTCCCATGACCGGCATTAGAGAGTAGGATATCCGGAAATTGCCCGTGTTCAGTCTTGATTTCTTCAAACACTCGACCAATTTGCTCAGAAACAGCCATGTCAACTTGGTGAATGGAAACTTTTGGCCGGCCGAAATGCTGTGCCAGCTCAATCTCGCTCAGCTCTTCGGCAAGACGGTTGACATCGCCTTTTGACGATGAATATGTCAAAGCAAGACGAACACCTTGGCGATAGAGAACATCGGCACAAGCTTTGCCAATTCTGAGAGAGATGAGTGGTATCAGCATTTACTGGTACACAACACTCAAAATCAGTTTCGCTAGGTGAAACCTACCCTCCAGATGCTCCCGTAATCAAGGCAAGTTTGCCTTGCAGCTCGTCGGTAGAAGTCATTTTTGTTTTGTTGATGAGAATAAGGTGGGAAGATAGGTTAAACAGCAAATTGCACCCTTCCAATGTAGTTCTACGGGATTGACTGCTTCATGAAGGACGAGCGACTCGGACGCGATATGGCTCGTTCTCGCCCCCGCACCCCAGCCACCAAAGTAGGGTAATCGAGAACGAAGTGTGTGTTTTGGTGTTCTCCACTCTCCACATACGAAGGCGGTACGAAGTAGGGAAGCTAGACCCGACATATTAACGTCTTAGACATCTTGATTGAGGCAGTTACTAACGAAGTCGGATCAGCGAATCTCCTGCGTGTTATCGTGTGCCGGAATAAGGTTAGAATGGCTATGTATTGAATTTCGTGTCCCCGTGCCTAAGAGTTTACAGGAAAGTTGCTACTTCTTTTAATATTTGGACAGAATAAATTGATTCAACTCGGCACAAGCCTAACGTCATCAAGATTTTCGTTACACAAGTGAGGTTCACTCTTTAAGACCTACTTTATACTACACAATACTTCTATTTGAGTGAACGAAAAACTTTTGAGATATACTCAAAAAGATGATGCAGGCCGTAGTTTTCAAGGGAAAACTACAGGTGAAGGTGGAGCAGCGGCATATTCCTAAGATTGAAGATGCTGAAGACATCATCGTCAAGGTCGGATATACAGCGCTCTGCGGAAGGTATTTCCCCCTCTCTCCCCAACTCTGAATGTGCGACCTTGGCTGATGCAACGAGATGATTGGTACAGTGAGCTCCACGTGTTCCGTGGAGATCTTCCCACTGAAACCACCGATTTCATCATGGGACATGAATTTACTGGAGAGGTTGTGGAAGTTGGGTCGGCGGTGACCACTCTCAAGCCAGGAGATAAAGTCATAACGCCTTTTACAATAAGCTGCGGCAAATGTTTCTACTGCAAGCAGGGCTATTCTTCGCGGTGTGAGAAGAATCTTCTCTTCGGCTCGCCTCGACTGGATGGTGGCCAAGCTCAGTATTGCCGCGTTCCCCTAGCCGATGGATGTGTTGTGAAAGCACCTGCAAAAATCCGAGAGCACTTGCTGGTGTTAATGGCCGACATCTACCCGACTGGATATTTTGCAGCTTATAATGCCTTTCGGGGGGTGCAAGAAGAGGTTCATCGCCAGAGTGTGGTGTTGGTTGCTGGCTGTGGCCCGGTCGGATTGTGCGCTTTGGTTGCCGCACTCGATTATAAGCCGAGACATGTCATCGCCATCGATAGCATTGGATCACGCTTGGAACAAGCTAAAAGATTGGGTGCTGAGCCGTGGGACTACCGCGCGGACATGGATGGTCTCCGGGCACGTGTGATGGAATTGACGGATGGGCGAGGAGCAGACGTTGCGATTGAAGTCGTGGGACACAGTGACGCCCTTGAAATGTGTTTCAGTCTACTACGGCCCTGGGGAAAGATATCTAGTGTGGGTGTTCACGTGGGTTCGATTCCATGGACTGGGAACCAAGCATTCCACAAGAATCTCAGTATAGATATGGGTCGGTGCCCAGTACGAAGTAAGTTGGGATGATCAGTTTTAATATGCGAGAATTAGGCTAACGTATATATTCCCCTCTCAGGTTTGTTTCCTCAAGCGCTTGAAAGCCTCGAGCGCCACCAGGACGACTTGGAGTAAGTATTCTTCGGACGCGATTTGGAAATGCTCTAACTGATCATGACAGATTCCTGGCAGAAAATACAAAACCCCTGTCCGAGGCAGTCAAATGGTATGATGAGTTCAACAACATGAGAGTGCAGAAGATTATATTTGATGCGAGTAAATAGGCTTCGCTCAGCCTATATCGTTGCTCAGCTGAAAGAGATGAGGAGGCGGGTCGCGTCCGGTTTCGAACAATAAAACGACATGTCAATTCTGTTAGAGATCTTTCTGCGAAGAATAGAGAGTAATAACCTCAAAAATAGATGTGGTGCACAACGTTGTGGCTCAGTATAACATGTATTTGCCCTTATGTTAAGAGGAATTCACGCTGGCACTAGTTGAGCTCATCTCTGTTTCCCCCTTCACACGGTGCTTGACATCGTCTCCGAGACATATCTGTCAGCCGCTGTTCAGCCGAGAAGGCATTCCATCAGCCCAAGTACTAGTCTGAAAGAGATTTGAAGTACCTGTCATTTACGAAGTGCACATGGCATTTTTAATTGTTGATTGTCCCAATGTTGCACTGCCATGTTGAGGACCTGCTAATGGATCTTTGTGTGGACTTTCTCAACAGATTAGGCGTACCATTTTGTGTCAATATGGACCGTCATAAGCAATGGGGTTCATTTTTAAAAACTCTTCAAACGCTTAAATCTACAGTCTTGACTTGTGGATGTGCCTTCATTCGAACGTGAGGGCTGTTCTGGCATGCTCTCAAGAAGCAAACTAGGGCCAATAAAGCCATATAATGGGATAAACTGATGGATGCCACCAGTAGTAACCACTAACATGACAGCAGTCGCATGACTTTGCCTTTAAGCAGCATCCCTGGTAGCTTTGGGTTGAGAAGCTAACCTCAGGAGAAAATGGTTGCTCTTTGTGGAAAAGTTCTGGTCGGTAGCATGTTTACTATTGGCCAGCTTTGCAGCTATATATATTGACTCATCCTTTGACATATTTTTGAGATATAGGGCACTATTTAGTTGATTCGATGTCTCTAGCCTTAGAGTGGGACTGCCTACGACCTTGATCGTAGTAATGCAGCACACCTAATAAAGTAAATACATTGCATATTACTTGTCGTAAGCGTCTAACTGTGAGACTTCTCCGTGATGCATCAGAAGAGTGCGTGATACAAGGATTTTAGATAACCTGCCGCACCCTTCTTCTGCTGCGTCTCTTCGACAGCTGATCCAGCATTCCATCCATCTCGCAACCCCTCATACACGTCAATGTCCTTGATCTTAACGTACATGGGCCTGTGCTCAGGGTGCTTGAACCAACTGTAAACTTTCCAGAATATGTACAGAACCAAAATGACTAGCAGGGCAAGACACGCATTGAAGAATGTTTTTGCGTTGGGACTCGCTCCGCTCGGAGGCTACAAATCATTAGCAGGTTCATAGATGATTAGATCAAGGGAGGTTGAACGTACCCATAGAGCTGTATATATTTGTGCACAAAGGCAAATGAAGTTCAGAAAAACCCCAACATAACTTCCCCACACTCCAAATGTTGCTTGGTGAGGTAACTCTTTCGGTGTGTGACCGTTGAACTTCCACGCACTTCTAAAACGAATGTGTGCAACGCATATGCTCCCATAGATGAAGTACCATGAAACGCCAGTAAGTGCCAAAAGCCACGAGAATAAAACTTCACCGCTTGATGTTTTCTCGTTGATAAAAGCGAGCAAGCCAAAGAGAATTTGCAAGACGATGGTCACGACCGGTCTGCCGTGGCTATCTACATAGCCGAAAGAGCTGGGCATCATTTTATACATAGCCATGGCCTGAAACGTGCGTGTCGATGCATACATGGCAGAATTTGCCACGCTTAGAACCGATATGGTGATGACAACATTGAAAATCGTAGGGAGAACCTTGATTCCTGCTAATTCGATGGCGAGAACAAACGGCGATGCTTTGGTGTTTGCGCCACTGGAACCGAGTAGTACATCGCTGTCGCTTGGGACGATGAGACCCAAAATGAAGAGATTCACGACGTAAAAGAAGGCAATGCGGAAGAAGACTTGTTTCGCTGCCTTGGGGATTTGCTTTTGTGGATCTGCCGTTTCCGCTGCGGCAAGTCCGGTCATCTCCGTGCCACCGAAGGCAAATGAGGCTGTCACAAAGACTGAACAGAACCCTTTAAAGCCGTTACGGAAAGCGCCAGGGTCATGCCAGTACCGAGCTCCGATATAGCCACGGTCGTCGGTTGGCACACCCCCACAGTTGACTGAAGGCAGGCGAACGTCAGCTTTCTTCCTGTTTTAGACCCCTTGGGAGCTCTCAAAGAATACTCACTGATAATTCCGAGAATGATGAAGCCCATGCATGCTACCATTTTGATCATGCTCAAGACAAACTCAGCTGCATGCTCTCAGTTAGCTTTAGCCTGAAAGTCTCAAAGTTGTTTGACTAGCCTTCGCCATATCCACGAACTCCGAACAATTGTATCAGAGACACCGTGACAAGGAACACAGCAATCCAGACACCGATATTGATGTCGTCTCTCCAAAATGAAATCGTGATTCCAGCCGCCGTTATCTCAAATGGAAGAAGACAAAGCCATTGAAACGCATATTCTGCGCCTATTGCAAAGCCCCTTGAGTTCGATCAGCTTGTCATGAACCACCAAAAAGAAGTGAGCAAAATGAAACAAATCTTACATACCACGATGGATCAATGAAACGCACTATATAAGTGTAAAAAGCGCCGTTTACGGGATAGAGAACGGCCAGCTCAGTCAAAGCTTGCATCATGAGATACATCATGATGCCAACAATAATAAAGGATATAAGCTTCACGCGACTTATTTAGTAGATAGAACGTTAATCACTGAGTTGTATGCTGATATAACATACCAGAGATGCTGGCCCTCCGACTGACAAGGCAGATCCGGCACCCACGAAAAGGCCAGCTCCAATAGCACCACCTGAAGGTATTAAGATTAACAGTAAGCTTCTCGGCTAGATTTCATATAATTCTAAACGAGAGTCTTTACATACCAATAGCAATCATTTGTACATGGCGGCCTTGCAGGTGCCTCTTGAGCTGTTCAGGTTGTTCTGTAGGACTGTTCTCTTGTTCTTGGAATGATGCGGCCGATTGCCGTTGATCCAGAACTTTCTCCTTATCCCTCGAACCATCGGATGATACTGGGGGTGCGAGCCCATCTTCGGCATCGATTTGTGTGGTAGGTAAGCCGCGAGACATTGTCAACTAGTTGTTCAAGATGTATAGTAACAAAAAGAAAAAAACAAAAGCCTTAGAGGATGAAGAGCTCAACACTGTCTGTGTGATAGCAACATGTGCTACATTTATTGGCCTTCGTCAATACAGACAAAGGTGGGATTCATCACTAACATCTCAAGTACTTGATAGGAGATTCATGACGACCCTTGCTAGGCAATGCATTTCAACAGGTATACAGATGTAGTCCGCAGACCAGAAAAAGGTGTAGCTTCCAATCGATAGCGCTCTAGGCCTTGATCGGACTATCTCATAAACTAGTCGAGGCTCGTTGTCGACTTCCATCCGAAATGGTGGCTTGCTTAAATATGGTTAGGATGATAAGCCCCAAACCTGGACAATCGCCAGGTGTGGAGCTCATGCACTCTTCGTCGTGGCTCTCCACTTTCGCTATTAGATGACATCAAGGCTAGCTTGAAAGTTCAAACGCCTTGCTTTGGCATGGCGATAAGAGGCCTTCTTTAAACAGAAACGCCCCTTTATCAAGATAAGACATCGGTCTTCGCTCCATTACGCCTCCATATTTACGGAGAGCTCACCGATCGGATTTCCAGTATTAATATCTTTCAGTATGACCCAGAATTGATTAAACCTTTACTCTTTAAGGGATCGGTCAAAGAATAGTCGAAAGATCACTGTGGGAGTCAACGTTCAACATGTCCTCATTCGATTTGACATCGTATCAAGCGTTATCGTTTGACATTTATGCGACCCTCATTGACTGGGAAGCTGGCATCTTCAATCAACTGGCGCCATTGCTTGGAAGAATCCCGAAGGATCATGAGCTATGGAGTAAAGCACTCAGAGAAATCAAGACTTACCTGATAATGCAGTACTCTGTCAATGAGCATGAGCTGGAAATGCAACATCCCAAGGAGAAATACTCCGCTATTCTAGCAATGGTCTACCAGAGACTGGCCAATCAGCTCGGCGTTCGAGCCACCGAAGAAGAGGCAAAGGCATTTGGCGACGCAATAGGAACGTGGCCGGCGTTCCCGGACACCGTTCAAGCTATGAAGTCACTTGGGAAGTACTATAAGTTGGTGGCACTGAGCAACGTCGACAAAGTATCCTTCTCCAATACACTTTCTGGGCCTCTTAGAGGAGTTAATTTTGACGCTATATACGTCGCCGAAGACATTGGCTCATACAAGCCGGACCCGAGAAATTTTACCTATCTTATCGACCATATTAAACAAGACTTCGGTATCGATCGAGACGGCATCTGTCACACAGCACAAAGTCTAACATTTGACCACATTCCGACAGCTACTATGGGCTTCAGACCTGGTGTCTGGATTTCGCGTGGAGGAGGGAGTATGGGTATGGGAGACCTTGATGCTGTGAAAGATAGAGTGAGTCTCGGAGCTGTGTATGAGACTCTCGGGGATATGGCTATCGCTGTGGAAAAGGCTTTCCAGTCAAATTCTACTTAGGCGCCATCAAGAATATGGACGTATACAGCATTTTCAGTTACTACCGAATTTTCTGCTAAGTCAGCCATTGAGAAATGATTGATTGTATTGGCTAGCTACACAGTTGCGAATTGTAGTTTCTTCTCGATCATAATGATCTTTATATGTGGTAGTGATACATTAGATACATGATATTGGCCATGAATAATGTTTTGAACCAATCAAAGAAGCAGGAGATCAAGACCAAGAAATTGCTGAACTTCCCTCCAGTCAATTGCTATTTGACTCTGCTTGAGGCCTCTATTTTTTGCCTCCTGCGACCTCTTCTCCCACACAGCGCGAATGACCTCCCTCGCTGTTCGACGATTCTGAATGCCAAGTTGACCAGATATGTCGAACCATTGTTCAACTATTTGTTGATCCTTTACTTCATATGCCTCAACAGCTGCTATGAAGACAGGCCACATAGAGACAGCTCCTCCATGAAGCTGTATGAAATAGAGTGTGTCTTGAAGAACTGTAGAGACATATTTTACGACACCCTGTGGCGGAACATTTAGGACAGTTCGGAAGAGATATATGATCGCTGCGTTCCTGAATAGCCGCAGATGCAACCGTTGAAGATATTCAGCCCGGTCCTTTCTAGGAGTATTTTCCCAAATTTCCTCGATGTCAAAATGTTCCGTACTCTCTGATGGCGATGTTAGTTCGGCTATGTATTTTTGAATCAGCTCGCCCGGGTTTTCAGGAATGTCCCCTGTAGCCATTCGCTCGACTAAGAGCCTGATATTGGAGATGACTTGTAAGACCTGACCAGAAGATCCTATAGTGAAGCCAAATTCACACTTTGAGGAGACACCCCCCAATAAGGTATCTGTAATAGAGGATTGTTCTCTTCTGTGAGTGTTGGATGTTTGTGCAATTTCGAACGAAAGGGCAAGACTCTGAGATATGACCCAAGATCGTGATGATTGCGCCCACGGTTGCTGTCCTAGGAACTTGGTCACCATGCCTCCTGCGCCACCAAAGTGGTCACGCCAGGGTAACTTCTGTCGAGCATAAGCCTGCAATTGGTCAATCACTTTAAACATAAATAATCAAGATATAGTAACGACTTACTCCTGTAATAACCAGGGTATAAAGCGTCGCCATGCAAGCATCGTATTCTTCTTCTGTTGAAGAGCCCAAGCACTGGTATAGTTTATGCAAGGAAGCCCCATAATGCTCGAGCCCTTGAGCGGTTTTCTTTGGACCATCATCATTCGTATCGCCATATAAATTTGCTAGATTGAAGGCTGCTTGTGCCAATATCGCATGGTATAGAGCGCAAGACGCCGGTGATGTATCTTGTAAGGCTGTGGACGGGTACACTGATTTCCACGGATTGTCCGCATCATCAACCGGAACCATCAGCGGCGCCACCCAAGTCATATAATGATAGAATACTGCAGCGTCGTCTGAGTTCGATCGGAAAGTATTCGGTATCGGCGAAATTGAGCGGGGTATTTGACTTTTCTTAGGCAAGGCTGCGATGCTGTCCGTTACATCTCGTATTTCGTTACCCAAATTTGTGAGCTCTTCCTCACAACGTGCGTACAGATCCGGGAGACAGTCCAATGTGTCCAATAATATGGGCGAATCAAGGGTAATCGATGAATGCCGATGAGGACCCACGATGTCAGAAAAGGGTTCCAAGCATGTGAATTCGTCGAATGGGAAATTGCCAACATATACGCCTTCGTCGAAGAGAGCACAATCTGACTTTTCTGACAATTTCGACTCCTCATGGATATCTCTTCTGTTGACACGATGATGTAGTTGAACAAGGTCTTCGTATGGGGAGTTTTTAGGACTTCTGTGGTTATTTGAAGTCTCAAATACCGTAAAGGGATTCGCCTCAAGCTGGCCTATCTGCGTTCCGCTGCCGTCAGTATCTCCATCAATCAGCCTTTCTAGCTGCTCGTCATCCAGGATTGGCCAGCCATCCCACGTATGAGCTGAGTCAAGTGACCGGCGAGATAAAGGCGGGTATTTCCCTGTGGAAGGGTCGACCCAAACCAATTCGACGCTGTATCCCTCGCATGCCACGCTGTGCTTCCGACATGGTGTGCATCCCGGCACAACGCCGTCGCATCTAACTCGTCGCCGGCGGCATGTCCAGCATGCTGAGAAAGTTCTCCTCACGCGTTTACGGGGAGGAGACATTGTGAAATTATACAAGGAAGAAATGGGGTTGTGACAATGATCGTTTCATGCTCAGCTGTGCGTTTACCAGTCTTCCGAGTATGAGGAGAAAACAAATTGGAGTAGTCCGTCCGGCTCGCAGATTTGGGGGAGGGTGTGCAATATGGCTGGGGTCCATATCTTTCCATCCACTTCCCCGCGTCACTAATAATGGCGGCCACAAAACCTCGACCAACGCTAACTTATAGACGGGCTGCTTCTTCTGTGGGGAGCTGATAAGCCATACCCATTCAAAGCACCAAGCACCTGTAGGCAATGACTCCTGTGGCTAATTTTGAGGTTATGACTTCTTTGAGCTCTAGACTCACTGTAGAATTTCTTATTCTCCAGCAGAGTATACCATCCAAAAGCTTGGCGTCAGTACTAGATAATCACATGTTGATCATGCTGCCGTGTTCTGCTATAAGCACCTTTAGCGATCCCGCAGCGACTCCTCTGACTAACTTCACTACTCTCTGTTGAGCATTCGAGTAAGTCACCTCGGAGATATCTCGAGTAACTCCAATCACAGAGATGGGGTAAAACTTCCTTTCAAATGAAATTCCCGTCAGGTCTTAGGCTTCTACCAAGCCCATTGATAACGTCGACTTTTTGTTTGTTGTATATATCTGGCCCAGTATTCCTAGCTACTATATTCGGAACATTCTTGTTGAACATACCGGTGTATACAATCTGCTATTCACTGGAATCGAAAGCGCAATTATACGTCTTTTACAACTAAAGGCGCCGGCTTTCATCTACTCAGTTGGGTATCTTCTTATGATCATGATGCCGGCCTTCAGTCTGTAGTGGCTAAAAAGACCATGTGGACTAAGTCAAGATGCCATAATCTCGCCGGCTATACGCATTGCTCGAGTTCATTAGCGATGTTGATTAAATAGCTGAAGAACTTACAAAATAGTCTGCTGAGCTTTGGACAGTTTCATTAAGATAGGCAGCGAGGTTCTCTTGGGGGACGCTATCTACCACCTTGTCGGTTTCCTCTGCGTTATAAGACAGGATATAACCCGACCGCGCAATGCGTTCGCAGTCATAGTGTTCGTGGTGGTCACTGGAGTTCGGAGAAATAGTAGATACTACAGCACCTTTGCGTCTGCTTCTTTGTGTCGCAACGGAAATGGGAACAACGATTTCGTCTGCACTGGAATTGGTTAGTCACAGATCATTTCTCCTTTGACTATTGCCAAAGTAGTGATCTCTTTTGCAACCGGAATCTTGTTATACCGACTGAGTCCCAACAGCTTCCAACCAGTTGCAAGAGCATCCGTCATCGCTTCTCAGATCCGCGGATTGCAACGTCCGCATACTCCGTGGCTATATACATTCGAGAAGCCGGTGTATAATTGTTCATCTGTTGCCTCTCGAGGTGGGTCATTACTCAACACGAATACGAGAGGAAACAGCTCCGAATGTGTTTTCTAATAATGCCACCTGGTAAAGAAGAATTTCATTTAACGTAGAGTTGCAAAATCTGTAAACATGGGTTGCGTATTGAGAGTAAATATTGGTCAATAAGACAGAAACGCAATTTCCAAGTTCGATGCTTTCAAGCACATCGTCTTCTCTGCTAGTTAATGCCTATAGTTTAGATGTTTCTTCTCTTAAAATGAAATCTTGCATAAAAATTGGAGATAGCCTTCTTTAGATCTTGAGCGGAAAAGGTTGAGTTCTATGATCGCAATTCCATCGGGTTAAGCTCCCAAAGCTAATCCTGGGGAGAATTCGCAATGCAAAATTACAGCTACCACCTGCTTATGATGGCAATATTTACCGAGGTGCGCGTGAGATGCTTAACTAGTGGCTGTAAGCTGTCGTTACGAAACATTAGGTAGTACTAGGCAGTCTCCCTTGTCGAATCAACACATGCTACTACGGAGGTAAACGTAGCCTTAACTAGCTAGTAGTGCAACCAGTGGTTGAACTAAGTATTGGCACAAAAGCTGGCGCACACATTCCTCGTTCTGAGTTGCCTTCCATTACATAAGTGGATCTTACGGTATGACCAGTAGCAATCCAGACTATTCTACTTGACCAAGGCAGTACTGTTGACAAGGGGTTAGTGCTGCCGTCATTTTACCGCTCTAAAAGGCGAAGGGTTGGGTACTGGTACACAACCCATACCCTTACAAGATGAAAAGTAATCCGTGAGTAAATCCGGATTACTCTCATTCTTGCAGCCAGATGCGAAAATCATAGATAAATAGGCAAATTCAAGGGGTTGTAGGGTTTGCGAGATACAGTGACAAACAATGTGTTGATTGTTTTGCGCCGTACGACTACATGAGATTTACACTGTATTTAGTTAAAAGGCAAGCGACACCTAGAAAGCAAAGGAGTTAACCTTTATCAGACGTTAGGTGGTGTAATTTCCTGGATCATTTCCGTGTTGTGAAATCTGTCTGTAATACGTAAAGAGAAATAAAATATGCTCCTGCGCTTTGATGGCCTTAATACGACACTATGGTCAGATATATATCATCGAGTTTTGCGTTCTATCGAGACCGTGAATTATTACCTTGTGAGTTGACTATCTTAAGTATCCTTGCCAAAATTCATGGCAGATATGTTCCTATATGGTAAGTGATGAAGAACAACATTCAGTCACTCGTCCATTCAGGGTACACCAGGAGTGTAAAGTTGTTTGTTTTTAGTAAATGAGTCGTTTTGGAGCATCATAAAAATGTTGGTAAAATAGCGTTTAGACGGACATGATGTCCCATGGAGGATGATTAAGCTCTGATATGATACTCGCACCATCAAGCATGCTATTGACAATGCAGCAAAACTTTGCTCACACCACTGATTGAGTATCAATGTTTGCTCTAAGTGGCGTTTAATGTTGTATGAATAGTCCTCTTAAGATTTCGTGTACAAATACAGATGCGCAGTAAACGAATTGTTGGAGCTGCCGAAATACAACGAGATGAAATGATAGCTCATTTAGAAGGAATTTCATGACCCCAGATGACAGAAGTAAACTGGATGGCTGCTAAGGCGTACAAACGAGTATCTTGTTTAGTCCAAAATATCTTTTTCGTATTATGTTTCGGTCTTCCCGAATGTAGTATTTACCCTATTGTTCTCATACCCACGCACGTTGATTAGTTTCTTTCCAACCTTTTGTCTCAACGTGTAGGCCTAGTAACTGCTATATTAAGACTACAACACCTTGTTTGTCAGCATGCTGCATCGGGCCGATTAAGCTTCTTACGTGCGGCCGCGCAAGGGATCCAATTGCAACATAGTCCTTTTAGGCAGCTGGCTAAATAAGCAACGTTAGAATGTTGTGCTTTCAATGAGACATTGCCTTCAAGAGGATAAGTTGATATAAGACGAAGTGTATCATATCGGGGTATTAACTGGCCGCGTCTGCCTTCTATTGTTCCGAAGATCCCTATCCCGGTAGATCAACGTTAAAGTTATTTATAAAGTACAAGGCTGTAAATCTATATAATAGGGTCCTTATTGCCGTGGACATGATGTTGTTTCTTCTCGACCGCTTTTTTTCGATCAACCTGTTCTCCCCTTCAAGCTTAAATAAAGTTCAAATAATTAACACTCATCAAAATGCGGTCTAACCTCTTTGCTCTGGCTTTTGCCGCTGTCGGTGTCAGTGCTGCTCCGGCTGCCGACACCACCCTCACCGCGGACCAGGCCACAACCATCCTCAAGAGTCTTATTGACTCTCTCCAAGCCGCTGGAGATCTTCGAGCCTCTCTGCAGAAAGCCACTCCACAGTTTACTGAGGAAAATGCTGCTTCTCCTTATCAGGCGCGTTCAGAGAAAAGCGAGAAGTACTGTGGGAGTAGCTAACACTGAAGAAATAGGCTCTTGCAGACAGCTTCATCAGCACATTGAACCTCTTGCCGCCCAGCAACAACGGCGACTTTGACATCGGCCCCGCCACTGATGCACAAGCTGCTACGATTTGCTCTTTGGTTCCCAAGTTTGAGGCTGCTGGTACTCATGCGAGCGATACGCTTATTAATGTGCCCGGATTCCAAGACGACAATACTGGCCCTGCACGTACGGCGGCACTCAACTTGGGCTTTGCATTGGATAATCTAGGTTGGCAGTTGAACATGTTTCACTGGGGCTTTATTAACTCTGGTGCGGCACTTACATGTGACAAGGCTACCCAGGATGCCTTTTACACTGTACCCAACTTGCTTATGAATGCTGGCGATGCTATCATCTACTAGGAGTAGTGATTTTAGCACAAGTACTACAGCAGGTACTTGATTCAAATTTTAGATGGGTATATATTCGAATATTATGTCACTTATATGTATTCTCTTCGGCCTAGCCTCCATGTCCTTTCGCAGGCTCCCATGTGTCCCAAACCAAAATAGCCTTTTGTGATTTCATTACGTTCAATTTTTTGGTCGTTGAACCTAACTTGTTGTCTCGTTCTCTCGTTCAGCTTCTGCAGACGAGTGGCACGCTCCGACTGACCGACCGCAAAACCGGAACGTGCCACTTGTTTTCGGCATTTGCCCTGCGATAATCCCAGCGCTATTGGTTTGCGAAATGCGGGGTAAAAGATCCACTGCGTCTCCCTGTTGATTGTTGCGAGATGTACGGAGAACAGAGCAGTAGTAGCAGCAGTCTATGTTTAATTTTTGAGAAATTTCTTCAATAATCTGCAATGTAATTGAGTTATAGAAATACTGCTGCTGGTTGTATCTTGGTGGAAAATTTAATATGCTGTGTGGTGAGAATACTGAAGACACTTTTACCTGTCTCTCTGTCTGTTCCAGTTTAGTGATTGCAGGTTACATATTGTATACCGAGCTTATCGCTGTATTTCGTATCGCAGAAGCACTCTCATTACTCTAGCCCGTTGCTCTTTAGTGTTTGGTAATAAACCAGCAGGCACAAGTGCTGATATAGATAACATTTGTTTTTCCCCTTTTGCGAGGAGAGCTATTAGAGAATGTGGTTCGTTATGTGTTTCACAAGATTCGACTCCCACGCAGCAACACGTCTAAAAGTGGCGCTCTAGCCATGCGCGCGAGCGACTTGCGGTTCGACCGCAACGTTTGCGGCTATTCGAGCAATGTAAATAATTAGGATCCTGAATTTTAACATGCTGAGATATCTTCTTGCCAAAAAGTTCGGCAGTTCTTTCACCTGCAAGTTGTAGGGGCCGATATATGGCACATTAGTGAGGGAGAAGATGGCTGAAAGTGCATGCCCCAATTGGATATGCCATATTCCCCCAGATTCTGGACGCGCCACCCCGGATTAGAGGAGATGGATCATTAAAAGTAACCAGCTAGGCCCAATAAGTACTGGAAGTTATTAACTTTTCGCCCCGCAGTCCCCAGGTCTTCAGGCAATGTTTTTATTTGTCTTCTCCTGTACGAAGTTGCCTCCAATAACACCTCTCTTCCACAGCAATGCATACTAAGGGTTGAAATCGGTTCTCCTAGCAATGTCTCCGCCAAATAATCGAGGAGCTCTCTCTCATTCACTACAATGCCCTCATTGTACCAAAGCGTTCTCTCGCCCGAGTCACCTCGATCGGCATCAATTAACTCATCTCCCCCCGAGCCTGAAAGCCGTCCTACCATGTCCTCGCTGTGACAAGTCGTTTTCGAGACGCGACGTTTTGTTTCGCCATTTGCGTGCCTTTCATTTAGTGAAGCAGCCAAACATTAAACGGTCGATGAGAAAGTCGTGTTATCGTTGTGTCATCAAAAAGCGGAAATGCGAACGAGCACGACCCTGTGGAGGGTGTATTGAGTCCCAGGTTCCGTGTGAGTACGGATCGCCAGAACCTGGAGAATCGGGGGTTAAGAACATCGATATGCCACAACAATCGAAGAAAGACTCACAGCCGCCTCTCTCGGCACAAGAAGGGCGAGAACTGGATGATCTCGGGTTTGGTGGTATCTCATCGAGATTGAGTCCACCTGAAGCTGCACATGACGAACTTTTCCCACACGCCCTTCAAACTCCAGTATCTTACTCTGGGGATGAGCCTGCTGCCTCATCCTGCTGCAATATCTCTCAAGATGGATCTTTTCACTCGATACCTGCAGAACTTTCTCCTACACTGCCGTCTAGCTCAACTATATTTCCCGTCTCACAGTCCGTTGCTGGCGAAATATTTTCGCATGTCAATGACTACATCCCTGGAAATGAAGAGGGAGTGCCCTTAACCTATTCATTTTCTGGTTTGCCTGACTTTCGAACGACTGGTCTTGACTGGCTTAGTGTTGATATGCCCAACTTTGGTCTCAACTCTGAACCGTGGGCTATTGCAAGTATTTTGAACCACCCCAACACCCAGTCGCCTACCAGTTCGAATCAATCTGGGTTTGACACAGAAAGAATTATTCCACCCCATTCTTATCAGCCTCGCACCCCGCCAACTGCCAAAAGCAGAACAGGAAATTTGGTGAATAGCCACAATCTGCATCCAGTAGAATCCAGCTATACAGGACAACCTTGGCCATTTGACCAAGCCCGAGATTCACCTCCCCATCGGTACTCTTTACCACCTCTGAGAGACATTCTAAGAAGCACATCAGGCAACCGAAACAAGCGCCTGAACAGCCTAGTGTCATTTCTTTCCGACGGCTATCTTCCGAACCTATCGTCTGTGGAAGATAGTAATGCCCCTCAGGTATTTGGCGATTTACACAGACTACTTGATCTTTATTTCTCGCGATTTCACGATATCCAACCGATTATCCACCGGCCAACTTGGAACATGTTTTCTTGTCCGACAATCCTTCTCACCTCAATGGCTTGCGTGGGAGCGCTGCTCTCAGATGATGAACAGGATACAGAGCTTTCATCGATGCTTAGTGAAATTTGCTTACCAATGATTTCATGGCTGGTAAGTCATTACTGCACTGGACAAAGTAAATCATCTACGATTACACGCACTAAACAAGTATAACATAGGGTGCTACAGATGGAGGGAATTACCGAGACATCTCTTATCTTAATGCGCTCTGCCTGCATCAAATCTACTCTCTCGGATCTGGAAATAGACAACTCTATCAAAATGCTGACCGTTCCAGAGGTGTTTTGATTGGAAGTTTACGAGGCATGGGCCTTTTAGGCTCCTCATCATGGGGCATCATGGACGAAACCCAAGACACTACTGAACTACCTGGGGCTGAAAACGACATGGGGCTTTTGAATCGTCAATGGCTATCTTGGGTTGGCCAAGAACACGAATGCAGATCAGCTTGGGCCGCATTCGAATACGATTGCAGCCTCTGTACTCTTACTAGCCGCCGAGGAGCTATTGACCTGAGCGAACTGCCTCGAAAGTTGCCCTGTAATGAATCATTATGGGGTGCTACGTCAGCACAAGCTTGGTTGGCGCTCCGATCACATCTAAGCATCTCCCCAAGCCTTTCAAATACTTTAAAAGACATATTTTCAGGGAAACAGATGAGTAATTCCTTGGGGACATGGGCTCGAAGACTTTGCTCGCAGGTCATAGGGCGCCTCTTGTGGGATTTGAAACAGCTAGAGGTGGTGGCAATGCCGGAGCATTTCGGCCTTCCCTCCCTTCTAGGTGCACACCAACAATCCAAAAAACTTTTACTGCGTTCTCTTAACCACTTACTTGGCTCCATGGCCTCTCCTTCCAACACCCCTGAGCTGATTAGTTACAAGTAAGTAACGCATTGCCAAGTTCATAGACGAACAAGCTAACAGCTGGTAGCATATCTGGACTTCTTTGCAATTACTCACACCTCTATGCTGCTGAGGATATAATGGATGCTATTATCTACATAGTTCGCCATCACATATCACAGGATTCTTCGAAGAATCTATATAACGTAGAAGTCGCCCAAATGAGGTTGAGATCCGCATTCACACAAGACGCTCACAAGGGCAGAATGCTCCTCTGGCACGCGGCACAAATCGTTGGCATTGCTAACGAGTACCTGGTCTCGGCGCCATGCGAAATCATGCGCGTGTTCATGGCTTACATCTTCATACTGGCCTATTCTACATATGGCCCACGGTTTGCGTCTTCTGCCAACGACCAAGCACCTCTGCGGCTGGACCTTCCATGCCACGAGAACACGTCTCGAAGACGCTCTGTTGCAGACTGGGTTAGCATAGGAGGGCCGGTAGGTTTGGGATCTATCAAGAATGTGTTTGACGACGGTTGTGTCTCTAGTTTAAGTCGTGATGCGCAGGTTATAATGCAACGATTACGTTGTTGGGGCTTGGCAGGCAAATTCTGCAAAATTCTTCATGTTTTCGAGACTAGAGGGTTTTAGATAGATGTCATAGCTATGAGTTTAACCAGCGCAGCTTAACGTTCCCATGCTAACGGCATTGAGTATTTATCGAAAAAGATTCATAGCACATATAGTAATGATACAATGATGGATTAAAAAATAGCGATACAGTTTGGAGGGCTGCTTACACCACCAGGCATGTTGAGCGGTGATGCGACGACAAAGAACTCCCATCTCTGTTCTTCCTTGCAAATTCGACTGAGCTCTTCTAGGTCGAACAATTCTCCAACAGGCATGCCCCAGCCAGCAATTAAATACTCGTGGAGAAATACACCAGGCGCATCTCCCTGGTCTCCATTGCGCCGGTATGATTGCTTCGGAGGATAAACCTCGAAGGATATGGCATCACTCGCAACAGCAGAGAATCTTGTATTCCAAATCCATTTTAGAACTTCTTCCGTGCCTTCAACACCTGCATGAAGAGGGTTTGAACTCTGCGCATAAGCAAGCTTATCCGCCGGAGTCATTTTGGTATCCCATTCTTTCGTGACTCCAATGCGAACAAAGAGAATATCACCGTGGCGAAAATTGATGTCTTCTTCTTTTGCAATTTCCAGAAGAACTTCCAATGACACTCCATGATCGGAAAAGGTGCTGTACTCTATCCCGTGCCGCTCCGCGTACGAAACGTAGTCAAGGAGCACGCCTCGACCGCATATACCCTGTTTTGCCCAATGTTGTATCCCAATGCGCGTATTCTTTCGGTCTTCAATCTCTGCCGAGGTGACACCGCCATAGAACAGTCGCTGTTTGGGGTTGTCTTTCGTAGGAAACGGAGCTGAGAAGTGGCGCAGCCCATCCCACTGTGAAGACTGTTGTGGATTGAACACATAGAGATCGTCAAAAGCCGTACCATTGAGGAGAGGAATGATGTGGTGCTGTGCCGGGGCTCTGTTGAAATTGGCGACATCCAGCTTTGTTAAGTCCCAATTAAGGGATATGCGACGGCCAGTCTTGATGCATGATGCAGCAGCAGATGCCACGACATCAGGGGTGAGAAGGACAAGGCGGCCCAAACCTTCTTCGGCAGACTGAGAAGGAAATGGCCAGACTTGGCGGGGATTTGGGAGACGGTCGAAAGGTAGTGAATTCAGGTTAACAGGAATATCTGGAGATTCCTGTAGCAACGCGATGGGCTCAATGTCTGATACAGAACGCGTATGCATCTTTATGATATAATTTTGAGAGTAGTTTTACAAGGTAGCTTCCGATATTAGCATCGCATTCGTGAGAGAAAGTTATCACTCGGGTTTTTTCTCTCTCTTTCAAATCCCCAGTTCTCATTCCATGGATCCTTACCGCAACCCCCCGCTTCTCCGCAAATTAACAGACGGGAGCTATCTGCTCCCCAGGCGGAGTGTACCACTTCCTCTACGCGTTGGCGTGGCAAGTAGGGTGCAAAAAACACCGCCGCTCATCACCTACAATTTCATAGTGTAGACCGGCAGTGTTTTTTGCACCCCGCATGCGTGGGTATCCCCGCCTCCAGCATTTCAATAGAGTGGTACGCTCCGAGCTGCTTGCCACTGAGCTGTGCACGCGCTTGGCGCAATGGTTTCATGCTGCGTTACCACGCTTGATTAGTGTGACCAGAGCGATGCGTTTGCATTCCTCCCTTCCTGTCTCGGGAGTATAATGATGCCATGGAGCCCCTTCAGCCCCCAGCCTTCCTACAGCATTGCCGTTTTCCTTTTACACTTCCACACACAATTTTCAGATATACCAAAGAAGAGAAAGCGATAACAACTGCAGTATATGATATTGGCCACGACTGGGCCGGACAGCTTTGATTCAGCGTCTTCAAAATGGTCGTCTCTCATGCTACACTCTACAATCGCCTAGTGACCGTCGCGGTCGCTTTTGGCTCTCTTGTAAGCCTCCCGCTACTGAATCAAGTATACTAGAAGATTCTAAGATGTTAGACATACGGATACTGCTCTTCAATCATTGGCAGTACGATTGGCCAGCCGGGATGGTATGCCTACTTTGACCTTCCCCCAAGTGGCACTCCTGGTTATGCAACAAAAACCACTTCGGCAATTGCTACCGCCAATGGTATATATAGCGCGGGCGGTGCTGTTGGCTCTCTATTTATTATGTGGGCGGCATCGGCTCTGGGAAGGAAGCAGTCGATCCAAATCGGGGGGTTCTTCGCTCTCCTGGGGGGCGCTCTTCAAGGGGGTGCCGTGAATATCGGGTACGTTGGCTTGACTTTACTATTCATAATAATCCAATTTGAAGACGTTAAGCTAATTGTGCCTATTTCAAAATCTTAAGTATGTTTCAGGCAGGACGCTTTTTGGCAGGTGTCGGCATTGGCATCCTGGTAACAGTATGCCCTATGTATATGAGCGAGTTGGCGCCACCTGAGAAGCGCGGCTGGCTGGTCGGTCACCACGCAATTTTCGTTGTCTTTGGATATATGCTTTCAAGTTGGCTTGGATTTGCATGCTACTTTGCTACAGCTCAACAGCCGGACTTTGCATGGCGCTTCCCTCTTTGCATGCAATGCTTTGGCCCTCTGGTGCTGCTAATAGCATCACTATGGATCCCAGAATCACCTCGGTGGCTTTTGCAGAAAGGCAAGCTAGAAGAAGCATGGATAGTTGTGTTGAATCTCAGAAGGTCGCCAGAAGACCAAGAAAATATGGCTGCAAAAGAGGAACTCTATCAGATCCGAGCCCAGATTACACTTGACGCTGCAAGGCTAAAGGCTATTGGATGCGGGCCATGGATGGCCGTGATCAAGAAGAAGAGTTATCGGAAAAGAATGATTATTGGATTTCTAACTCAATGGGGTGCCGAATTTGCTGGACCTCTTATCATTGTGAGTCTCCCCTTCTCCGCTATTAGCATTCGTCGCTAATTCGACAGAATAATTACTCGGTCATACTATATACCAATTTGGGTCAAACGGGTTACATGCCTCTGTTGCTCTCCGCACTCTGGCTCACCACCGCTGGCTTGATTTACAATCCATTTGGCGCCTGGCTACATGATAAGGTCAATTCGCGAAGGTGGATGTTCATGGTTGGTCTATTCGGCTGTTTAATTACCACCAGCGGGCTCGCGGCCTGCGTGGCCCAATTCGCAGGGACGTCGAACAAGGCTGGCAATGCAGCGGGAGTATTCTTCATTTTTCTATACCTTGCATTTCAAGGGTAAGTTACTGTATACGATATTAAAAATTCGTCCATTCTTTGAGTAAAGACCATTGGCTAACGGATGCTAACAGAACCGGTTGCGATACGACGATGTATATATATGTTGCCGAGATCTTTCCTACAGAAATTCGTCCCATTGGCATGGGGTTTTCTCTTTTCGGGCAATTCTCCAGCACTATCATTCTCCTACAAACTGCACCGATTGGAATCGTCAATGTTGGCTGGAAATACTATCTTGTCATCATCATCTGGTGTATCTTCTTTATCCCAATCGTGTATTTCTTCTTTCCCGAAACAGCCAAACTGTCATTGGAAGAAATTTCGGCACGCTTCGGGGATGATGTTGCAGTCCATGTTACTGACGTCCCAGATGAGGAGCGCAGAGAGCTGGATGATTTTTTGAAAGGAAAAGATGTTGTTCATTTGGAGGAATCGCAGGATCCAAGTGGTGGTGGCAGCATAAAATCTTAGCAAGAACGAGATTGGTAATATCGCCACATGCATGTAGCTCAAATTGAGCAAAAACTAATAGGATCTATGACAATGGTGTAATGTTTTAAACTTAGAAATACCTCTCGGTATTTGTCGAAGTGATGGCCCAGGCGTTGATGTAGTGATTGAGTCTACGGGATGTACCGCTGCGCCTCGGATGAAAGTGTAGCCAATTATCTTCCGCGGAGTATTCTCTATTAGGAATTCGGTCGGAGCACGGAAGCTCTACTTTTCTACCACGATTAGAGGGATTTTTGTCTCTATCTATCTACGTTCTGGCTGGTTTAAAAGTATGAGTCTCTGCTAGTATGCTTCGATTAAACAAATTCTTTTTCCTTCATTAAGGTTGTATTCATTAATATTACTTTCTGAGGTTCAATCTCCAGCTAGCAGTAGGCTCTCGCAGCCGTAAGGGGAAAATCTTGAATACTCGAATCACAGTCATTTGAATGGCCTCGAATCCCATATCAAAACTAGTCATTATTCGTTATATGTGGCCGTTCTCTATGATAAAGGATTCCAGGTAACCTGTAGTGAGATTACCTGAGGACTCGTAAATACGGTGCCCTGGGCTTGTCCAGTTGGAACCTCAGTGGCATAGAAAGTCGATGATCCTTCAAACGTCAAATGCGAGCCATCATAGGCAAAACTGCTGCCGGCAGTGATGGAGGTATCGCAGCTAAAGGAAGAGTCGCTCAAGACTGCGCACTTGCCCTTACTAGAGTTCAGGGAAAATGTCGTGCCGTCAGCGTTTGGCGTAGCAGTGTACGTAGCTGGGGTACCGCCGCCGCGATACCACGCCCCCTTGCTGATGAGGAACCCAGGACTCGTTGTGCTAGGAGTGTCGACATATATGTAAGCCTTGCCGGAAAGGACACCTGCCGGTATGGTCGGACGTGTGGTGCTAGTGCTGGTAGCCGACGTGGTAGTCGTCGTCGATGTAGGAGTGCTATACTTGGGCAGATATTTGATGCCAGTCTTAGGGCAAGTAGAGGGTGCGCCAACGGGGTCAACGGGGACAAACACGCCTGACTGAACGGAGCCACGGACATTGTATTGGTACCATAACTCGTCAAGCTCACCATTCTTGTTGCAGTTGATGATGACGTTGTGGCCGAAATGCGAAGTAAGAGCATCCTGGATTGCAGCCAGAGTGTACGTAGTTGTTGATGATGGCAAGATGCCAGCTGCGGCAAGCCAATCATATGAGGGGAGAGTTTGGAACAGAGTGACGGCCCTCCTGAAATAATCACCAACTTCCTGAGTAGGCTGGTAATTGGGATAGCACCTGGGTTCAAGAGTGCTGATGCATGTGCCATGCTTGCCGAATTCGTGCTCCCAAAAGCTCTCATCGTTGCCTGTGTAGTCTTTCCAGTATGTTTGCATGTACTCCAGAGTACAGGGATCCTGCTCTTGAAGGATCGCAGTGATATTGGTGTATGCTCTGGAATTATCACAATTCTGTTCATAAGTTCCATCGCAATTGTCGGGCCTGCGCAGGTGGTCAGTCGAATGCCCACGAAACAAGTGGCTTTTTAGCAGGATTTCTTTTTACCAGAGGCCATGGATGGTCCACGAGTTATTCGGCCCAGTCGATGGATTAGTGTCCCAAAATTGGGTTTGAAGGAGTTGACCACCGGGGTAGTTGAAGCGGCAAGTATCAGCTACAGCCGAGATATTGTGACAGCTCAACGGCATGGCGCATGACACAGAGGCTGCCATCACGGAGCCAGCGCTCAGGGCCGCCCCAACCAGCAATTGTCTCAATCCCATTTTCCCGAACAGTAAGGGAATGAATGACCTTTTTCCAATAAAGAGCTACCGTTGGGATTCTGTTTCTATCATCAGCATGACCTGCCCCTTATATACGAGTACAGCTGAAAGATTTTCTCTCTCGGGGTCTAGCCCACATTGGAGAGAACTATTGTCAAAGCTTACGGCTGCATTCGCACACCGAAGTTCCGCCAAGAGTTGATTGGTATGCCTAGAGCTGGATAGCAAATCCCCACGTGTCAATTTTTTGAACTTCCCTTCGCAGTTAGGTCAACCGACGATAGCTGAAAGGCAAACAAATACACATCTATTATTACCACCTAGCTAGCAGAATTATTCGTCAGGCATTGGACCTTTTGCTTATCGCCGAATATTGGCCATGGGTTAAATTCTCTCGTTGTGGGCTTTCTAGTGATGCACGCCTTTGGATTACTCGGCTGCTGGCCAGCTGAAAGATTGCAACCCCACTGCTAAAACAACAAAAAACACGATCTTTACCTTATCTCATTGCGGTAGAGACACCTTTCTCGAATGGAAATTCAAGCCCGCAGTAACTATTTCCCCGTTGTATAGTATTAGAGAGAGATTGAATTCAGTGAATGCGGGCATACATTTATTTGTCCTTGCACATGTGAAAGGAATGACATGGCTGATACTCTTCCAAGATTCAGCGGGCATCTGCCTCTGCGGACGCTCGGATATAAGATAGAATTCAGGCGCTTTCAAAAGTTAAATCTCAAAAGTTACTGGTTAACCTGCTCGATAAATGGGGAAATACTTGCAGCTGAGGATGATTTCTGCATATTTACAACTGAATCCGTTACGGTACAGCTCTTTGCCAAATTTATATCAGAGAATAGCATCCATGTAAATTTCGTACCTACAGTGGGGTGTGCTCTGACCGGATATACCTCTCTTTTTAGGCTTAGACGCCTTAACTGTTCTGCGAATCATGGTAGCGTCCACATAAGTAAGCATACAGCATATTTCGCGGTGGAATATTAAGCTTACTTTGAACTTTTTCTGATGCACGAGTACAAAGAACCCGCCCCAGCGAAAAAGTCACTGCACATCATTTAGTATGCAAGTGTTTCTGAACCGAACGACTTCCGCTAGTCGGCTACTGGTTAATTTTGAGAAAATTACAATGGCACTTTAGGTGCAAAGACCCAAGAGATCTCTTGCCTCTAAGCAAACTCACGCCACTCTCGTCATCGTAAATGACGACCAGTGTTTTGGTAGGTATTTGAAATTGCACTAGTATACCCGGGAGAAATCTGGTTGCATGATGAGTTGGAGATGCCACGAACGCTGATGTGCCTCAATAGAAAACTAGGAGGCTTACCCTTTGCTTCAAGATATCGTCTATTAACTCATTCATTCGCGGGACACTCTTTCCGTAAATAGATCCGGTAAGAGAGCCTGATCTAACCAACAATTCAACGTGGTTTGATGATGAATTTCTTCTTTACGGTGCAGGTTGTGTATAATGCCAGTGGAGCACGGATGATCCTGATAGCTATGCCAATAACGGCTGCTCGCTTTAGCAATGCCTACGCAGCTGTTCATCACTCTGGTTCCAATGACAATATGTAGGCAAGGCAGCCATACGACCTACTAGCGTGAGCCGATTGCCTGTTCCGATCTTCCCTCCCCATACTACGTTTTACATGCCATCTGTCACGCATGCTGTGCTCTGGGATGCATATCCAGATAGAGAGCGCAGATACGCCACGTGGAGGGGCAGCTGGCTCTACTACTGCGCAGTATATTCTGGTGCGAACACCGGGAATCGCCGATATCCGTTTCTACCATCTTCTGAACGAACCGCTAGACCATTTTTGCCATCGGTTACAAGAATTCTATGAACATATTCTCTATCTGCCCTGTAAGCCCCTATTGTCTTAAGAATACATTATCAGCTCGTTACATAGTATGAAAGCTGGATGCCTTTCTCAGAAACGAAACGAAACGCGGGGCTATTAGCTATTGGGGTAGTCCTCGAGGTTCTCCATCACCCACCCAGAAAAAAAAAGCTTGGGGGTGGCTTCGTACTTCGTCATTTGATATGCCGAGCTATATGAATACTCAGGGTCTTGGAGGTAAGGAGGAAGGAAGAAAATTGATCGATTAGAAGTTGTACGCGTTGCATAGACCGGGCTAGTGCCCTGCTATTCCTGCCCGGTAGCATCAGCTTGGTACACATACAGCTTTCCACGTACTGAAGACCCGTCTGCAAGCCTATCCATGCGCTATTACGTATATGTGGCTTTAACTACTCCATATGAACTCTAGCATTCATATGTGAGCAATCAAACGCGTCTTTTAAACCTAGCAATCTAGGCACAGGCGATGTATAGGTATTGAAGTGATAGGGCGGTGTAGAGAATGTTGTCAGCTACGGATGGTGTGCATGAAGTTCTCCCCCGCCCACGTGGTATTAAGACTTACGACCAACTCAAGACTATTCTGTGAAAGTAAGTTACCAAACCCAATATGTTACTTTACATACCTTTCGCCAGGAATCAATTGACATGCATCGCCTCCGAGGCCTGGTTAACATATCATACATATATCTCTATTTCCATGTATAATAGCGGTTGTGCCGTTCATCAATGTGCACGCGAGGCCAAGTCATCTATAATTATTGCCCGCCGGTCGCTATAAAAATGGCTTTACCACGTCCTTGTATGTTTGAAACAGACACTGCACTATTATAGCAGTTTATAAATAGATTGGAGGGCTGTATTGTAGTATCTAGCAAGGGGTTTGTAAAATCACATGCAAATTGAGATGTCGATCAATGAGTATTACGCGACTGTAGAAGAAGGTATTGTTTTGTGGAATAGTATAGCCCGCATTACGATTAGCTTCCCTACGTAGGAGCTGTAGTTAAATCTTACAAACAACTTGAATGAGCAGTAAATGCTCTGTTCTTTTATTCTTATTTTTACCGTCTTCAAACCAAAGCCTTCCGATATTCTACGGTGAGTGATATATAATAACTACCATTTGTCGCTCACATGTCGAACAGCCAACTATCCTGCATACGTTGTTGTATGTGACCACCGACAAGAGATGTGAAGATGGTTACCAAGTCTGGACTTATGAAGACTCTCTAGCATGGATATTTTTGATGCATTTGTGAGATCACTACACAACAAATAAGTCACCAATGTGTCGCAAAACGACTAGGCAACTGCTCTTCCATCTTTCAGTATGAAGTTCGCACTGATAAAGAACAACAGCCATAATTGCATAATATATATAGGCTCTTAGCAGTGCATGAATCGCCACCAAGTTCGCATTAATGTTAGAAAGCAAAGGCACATTTGGGAAAAGTGCTATACACTTGCAGTCGCAGTGGCAAACATAGTTTTCCTGTCAACCTAGATAGTTTCGGAAGAAGTCTGGTTGCATCAAATGGATCAATATGAGAGTTCTATGCAATATGGTATCGAAGTCTTCAACGCCAGTGGGGCATACTTTTTGTAATGCTCGCTCTATTCATTTCGAAAATCTTTTGCTATTCGCCACGTAAAGACATTTCGCTAACATGGAGAACGTAGGCGTCATTACGGTATATCTCAAGCCAGTTCAGCTGAGCTTAGCCTGTTAACCTCTCAGGCTATTACAATAATCTCATTACGAGATGGGCCACGAGATTGCGTAACATATCGCACACCATGCCCTCTAAAGATCGGTCACGCTGCGAGGTAGTATTTGCAGAGACTTGCTAACGGCTATTCTGTTTAGTAGTCTTTCTCCCTCGGACCGACTGCATATTAGGTTGTCTTCGCGAAAACACCAATGTATTGTCAGGTAGGGATCGAACGTATTAGCCTCTATTGGATGTTCCATTCCGCATTCAGTAACCATAGCATACGAGGTTGACTTTTGGTCACCAGTTATGGCATGGATTGCAGCATCACACACGGACTATGGAATTTTTTAGCCGCAACCTCTGGCTATATTATGTGTAATGCTACGTTTTGTATAATGACGGTGCATTCTGCCAGCTTATTTAATGGGTAATATGTATTGAGGCGGAGACGGAGTTTATTAGCCGCCAGTCAAGGCTATGCATGTTGCGGATTCCCCGGGCTTTATCCTGTGATGCCGAATGCTACATTGGCATGACACCTTGGGACAAGTAGACAGAGACATCATCGTGACTATAAAATGGGTTATATCATGCCAAAATATTCTATCATGATCCCACACAGTCTCAACACCAGCCGCTTCAAAGGAGATCATCATGGTTGTAGGCATTCTTGCGACTCTGGCCACGCTGGCCACACTGGCAGCTAGCGTTCCCCTCGAGGAACGACAGTCTTGCTCAAGTGTTTGGTATTACACCAAGCGTTTCTTTCTGTCTAGAAAAAATGATACTAACTCATATCTAGGGGTCAATGTGGTGGCCAAAACTGGGCTGGACCGTTCTGCTGTGCCTCCGGAAGCACTTGTGTGTATTCCAATGACTACTACTCTCAGTGTCTTCCTGGCGCGGCAAGCTCAAGTTCTTCCACTCGCGCCTCGTCGACAACTTCTCGGGTGTCGTCAGCAACATCGACTAGATCGAGCGCTTCAACGCCCCCTCCTGCCTCTTCAACTACCCCAGCACCGCCAGTGGGATCTGGAACGGCAACATACTCGGGTAACCCCTTTGTTGGAGTCACGCCTTGGGCCAATTCCTTTTATGCCTCCGAAGTCAGCACTTTGGCAATCCCAAGCTTGACAGGAGCTATGGCCACTGCTGCGGCCGCTGTGGCAAAGGTGCCATCTTTCATGTGGCTGTAAGTACTCTTGATATGACACGATGTTCCAACATATTGATCTCTGTTGCAGAGACACTCTGGACAAGACTCCTTTGATGAGCTCGACGTTGTCGGACATCCGTGCCGCAAACAAGGCCGGAGGCAATTACGCTGGACAATTTGTTGTCTACGACCTGCCAGATCGTGATTGTGCCGCCGCCGCTTCTAATGGTGAATATTCTATCGCCGATGGTGGTGTTGCCAAATACAAGAACTACATCGATACCATTCGTGGAATCGTCACCACCTTTTCCGACATTCGCATCCTTTTGGTTGTTGGTAAGAGCTCTCAGCCGAATGTTCTCCAGAATCACTTCTAACTATGTATCCATCCAGAGCCCGACTCTCTTGCCAACCTGGTTACTAACCTCGCCACCCCGAAGTGCTCAAACGCCCAATCTGCATACCTGGAATGCATTAATTACGCCATCACGCAGCTGAACCTTCCAAATGTTGCGATGTACTTGGATGCTGGCCACGCTGGATGGCTTGGATGGCCAGCAAACCAAGACCCAGCTGCCCAGTTGTTCGCAAACGTTTACAAGAATGCGTCATCTCCTCGAGCCGTCCGTGGATTGGCCACCAATGTGGCTAACTACAATGCGTGGAATATTACTACCGCCCCTTCATACACTCAAGGAAACGCTGTTTACAATGAGAAGCTGTATATTCACGCCATCGGACCCCTTCTTGCCAACCACGGCTGGTCAAACGCTTTCTTCATCACTGACCAAGGTCGGTCTGGCAAGCAGCCAACCGGGCAGCAACAGTGGGGTGACTGGTGCAATGCTGTTGGCACTGGATTTGGTATCCGTCCTTCTTCCAACACTGGAGACTCACTGTTGGATTCATTCGTCTGGGTCAAGCCAGGTGGCGAGTGCGATGGTACTAGCAATAGCAGTGCACCACGATTTGATTATCACTGCGCTCAATCAGATGCTTTGCAGCCAGCACCTGAAGCCGGTTCTTGGTTCCAGGCTTATTTCGTGCAGCTTCTTACGAACGCGAACCCGTCATTCCTGTAGGTCGATTGACCGTGGGGCTTTTTAAAATGTGTTCGGATGAATGAGTTTCTATTTGATGGATCCTATATATATTTCAGGTACCAGCAGCTGGTCGATAGGTCAGAAATACATAACTTGATGGCTGATATATGGTCAACATCAGAATCCTTTGTTTCCTTTAACTTCTTTGGTTGGATACAGCAATCTACAGTTTAGCGCAGTTTAGCTGCCAATCCATTAGACACCTGCGAAATTGCCGACAACATCGACCGTTTGTGACCAGTATAAATTTATTCTCGCTCAATCATTTAAATTGCCGCTAGACAGTTGGTCGCTTCTCGTTCTATTATGCCGTGAATTTCTCCATGACATGTAGTTATTTGTAATGAAAATCCCAAATCTGCCGACTATTACTAGACTTGATCCCCAGACGACTAGTCTCATCATATCGACGGCTTTAGTACTTGACAATGATGCCAAATAAAGAGATTTAGCTGCAATGGTAATAATCGCTCCTTTGCAGAAAAGACTCGCTCTTTTACTCATATCAGTAACAGCTCTACTTGGACGCCTGGCACTAATAAGTGTGCTCATAATAACCTCCCTTGCTTGGTCTAAACTCAGATCTTTTGAAGGTTTTCCAAATGCAGAGAGGGATTTCTTCTCCAGGTAGTATGTATATGGGCGCGTTGTCGCATGGATTGAGTGCGCTATTAGGAGCCCGATTGGCGAGGTGTTGTATCGCATTAAGTGGAAGAATCTGTTGCGCATCTGATGCGCATCTTGCGCGCCCATTTCTAGTGTGATTTTGCCGGTATGAATTTGTCCAAGTATATTATCGATAGCATCTCCGACAGCCTGATGATACTCTTTGCGAACACGGTTGTCATGAATGATCCATTGGCTAAAGATGATGAAGATTCCTTCATAAAAGTTGAAGCGAGTGATCAAGAAGGGCTGAAAGATTGTATTGACGGAAAAGTTCTCCATCTCCAATGCGTCGACCACTTGATTCATGCAGAGTTCTCACTGCTGGTTCTGAGAGCATGATATGGGATCTATTTCTCATATGTATCCAACGATGGTAGCGTTGAAAAAATTTCAAGAAATTCTTAGCGCGCGGCACGTATTAGTTTGTTTGCAACAGCGTAAGCACAATGCCCAACCCGCTAAACATGCCCCCCACTCATCGGCGATATTACACAGGTAAGGTATTCAATAAGAATCTCATTGCTGATATATGCTTAAATAAATGCTTCCGAATAGGTAACACTGGGAAATACCTTGCTCACACCACTTGGAGCGCCACAGTCGCTGACATAATAATGTAGGGCGCAGATCACATCAATTGGAGGAAGGGGAACCTGAAATCGTTGCCACATGGGTATTGATGACCTCTAAGATGAGTTCTCATTGTCTCGTTTCGTTGGCTGCATGAGCACACTTAGATTTAGTGTTATGAATGTATCCATTGAAGTAAGAGCTATGTCACGTTACCCAAAGAACCGTTGACTCTTTTACATAACAACATCCATACAAAATAATTGTGTTGAGCATGTGTGTGCTCACTAAAGTGATCCCTATGCCAACCACTTGGCACTCTTTGCTTGGCCGTTGTTGAAAGTAAAGCAGTTGTAACCATCGCCCAGCTCACTTGCGACTCCCGTAATCTCATTTATGCAATTCTCGTCGCTATAAAATGAGACAGGCTGCTGAACATTGTCGAATTGGCTGCCTCTATACTGAGCACTGGCAAATGCTGCAGTGGAGCTGGTACAATCGCCTGGCTGAACAACTGTGGTCCCAACAACGATTCCACCAGCACATCTTGCATCGGTATAAGAGTCAAAGAGCACAGGGTTCTGGGCGAGAACAGCTGAGCAAGCTGACAGAAGGTATAGAATCTGGATGGAGTTAGCACTCTTGATGCAGTCTTGATGCAGAAACAGGAGAGAGGGATAGGGAACATTAAAATATAACTACATACAGTTTTTTGCATTTTGTCAAAGCACTGTCTTCTTAACGAGGTGATATGAGAACAATAATTGTTTATACTTGATGGAACGGAGATGCAGTGTCTAGTTTGCTCTCAAGGAGAGAACACATGGCGTATATATAGATATATCGCTTCTTGAGTACAATGTAATATGTACGCCCGCAAATAAACATTACCCCAGAACAAAATGTATCACGGAAGAAATATCTGTCCGGTCAGCGTAGTACTGGCTAACATCCCGGTCCCTTTACCCCATAGTTTCTGTGGAAGGCAAGGAACAGACAAGACAAATCATCAATTGAGATGCATTCGCAATCAAGTTTTTTTTAACAATTTATGCGGATTTATGCGGCAACGTTAATCTTTGGCGGGATTTTGCCGCCATTTTGGTTCGGTACATATTCCAAGACAGGAATGGTATCCGATGCAACAAGGCAATTGCGTATGTATTACAACCTGGCCTAACCCAGGTATGCATAAAGAATAGCTAGCCCAATCAGGATCAAAGATTTAAACGCTCACCCATCTAGGCATAAGAGCAGAGGTGTACTGTAAAACAGAGGTTGCAACTGGGAACATCATGTAATGAGCCACCCGAGATGGCATAGTACATAAGTTCGATCCGTTACACTCGTTTGGATAATTTACACAGCGACTCATTAACAATGTACCAAAAGTAGATACAGGCCACACCACCTAATATACTTTAGTTACCTATGCCCATCAAAGCCTGCTGCCGCAGGGGCAGGGTGTTATTAGCGGTAAATGGAAAGGGTTGACAGAATGTCTCTATGAGACACGGTTGGATACTATTCCCTTGCGTATGAATATTATTTGAGAACCTCTGAGTGGCAGTAAGAATAGTGGTGGGGGGATAACTCGTATCCGAACACATCGGGAATCTTCAGAAACTCGCTACAAAGAGCTCTTAACTAGGGGTGAGCCATCCCCTTGTTTCCAAAATATTATATAATTATACCTTTATTATATAGTGTTTTTTACCTTGAACTGATGCTACTCTAAATGAAAATTCTGAGCAACTCGACGAGAGCCAAGATCGCCATCGCCTGGCCGTATGGCATGGGCGTAATGGGAATTTTCTTGTAAAACTCCAAATCTGATCCCATCCCCGTTCCAAATGATGTGTTTAACAGTTGGCCATCGGAGTTGATGTTACTCAGGACACCCTGAATTGCTTTGAATGCTACATTTCTGTATTCATCCTTCAGGTAGTGCTTGCGTTGTGCCTTTAGCAAGCCGAATGCAAAGCCAGCGGTTGCACTGGACTCCTGGTAAGACCCATCCTCTTCTGGAATATCCAGTAAAGTGCGCCAAAGCCCGCTTGGTGCTTGAAAAGCTTTTAATGCTTCACATTGGGCAGCCAGCGTGGATTTTAAATGTATGCAGAACGGGTCATCGGAGGCTAGATCTAACAATTCGATAATCTCTGGTATCACAATTGTAAGCCAGCTATTACCCCGTGCCCATCTTGCCGACGCAAAGTTGTGGCCTCCATCGTTGAACGACCATCCGTGGAAGAAGAGGCCTGTCCTGGCATCAAATAGATACTGAATATGTAGCAGAAACTGGTACTTTGCCTCTTTGACATAATGAGGGCGATCTAGCACAAGTCCAATCTTGGCCAGCGGCAACACAGTCATCATCAAGGTGTCGTCCCACAGCTGCTGATCGTTTTCCTCCAAGTACGTGATATGCTGCATTCCTCCGTATTTTGTTCGCTCCAGGTCATGATATGCCCACTCTGCCCAACTATCGAGCCAGAGGAGATATGTAGGGTTCTTTGTTTTCTCATAAACATAAGCCAAGGTGAGCATGGCTGCCATTGTGTTAATGTTTTTGGTAGTACCGCCAGAAGCAAATCGGTTTTGGAACCAATCCTCTATGATCTGAAGATATTTGGGATCCCCTGTCGCCTGGTAGTACTGCCATATTCCGTAAAGTCCGACGCCATGTGTCCACTCCCAGTCATTCCACCCCTTTGTGTCTATTACTCGGCCATCGGCAAGAGTCATGAGAAATTCTCCGGTCTCATCCTTTATATTGACGAGTCCATGGATGAGGAGTTGGATTTTGGAGTGTATCTCCTGTGCGTCAAATCCATGGGCGGTGAGTGGCATACTGCTTGTTGGCTGCAGGTAATGACTGGGAAAATTGGCAGTTGCAAAAACTGGAAATCGTTAAAAGACAGCCTTTTAGAGTAGTATTTATCACGAGTAGAAGCCGCTTGGAAGCAGTTCAAGTGAGTCGTGGCCAGACCATGACAAACAACACTAGGCAGCTTTTGAGTTTTGCTCGGAGGAGATCGCCCGTCGGTGAATCCTAGCTTCTCGGAACTACCAACTTCGGCTCGGCTCATTTCGAAGCGAGCAATCGCCACATAAGCTGGGGTTTTCCATAGTTTGCGCCTTTTAGCATCTGCCCCGCAACGCCACAGGGGAGGAATTTACGAGTCGCGAAGGAAAGTCTTCCAACAGCAAAGGGCCGCCTCACGTTCATTGGTGGACTCTACTCAGTTCCACCATCTTGATCCTCGGTGTAAATCGAAGCGAGAGCTGTTCAAAGCTTCATCAGCTCATCCCCAGAGGTCGTTTCCACAGCAGAGTTTGGGGAAAGTCGCTAGTTTCGGCGTGACCCCAGATTTCATTTTGCATTTGCGGGGAGAAGGTCTTGGCATCTGTCGGTATGCAGGATTGCTAGATCCTGCGAATAAATAAAATACGGGTTATCGCCTCACTTTCTCTCAACGAGCCGCTCATAAGGCCTATAACCTTGCTTCAACAACGCCATATTTGATACCAGAACGGGGAGGGTTGAGCCTCTATCTCACAATGGCGCCACCAAAGTCTGACCCCAGCGTTGACGAAATCGAGAATAATATAGCGACGGTTTTGTCAAACGAGATTGAGAAAGACCATACAGATTACGGAAGAGTCGACAAGGAGCTTGCTCAATACATTACCGATGCGAGAATCACCATCAGCCCGGAGAAGAACGATGAGCTGCGCCGTAAAATTGATCGGCGTATTCTAGCCGTCATGATTTCGACGTACTTCTTACAAGCTATTGACAAAGGCACAATGTCTTTTGCATCAATTATGGGCATCAAAACCGATACTCATTTGTCTGGACAAGACGTAAGTTAGCTCCTGTATCTGATGGTCAGAGTCAATCACGTGCTGAATTAGTTGGGAACACATAGTATAACTGGTTGACAACTTGCGTTTTCATCACGATCCTTATCGTCGAATATCCTCAAAACTACATCATTGCGAGGGTGCCAATCGCGAAATATCTCGGTTTCAATATTGTGGCTTGGGGTGCGGTGTTAGCCTGCACCGCTGCCTGCACCAATTTTACCGGGTTGCTCGTAGTTCGAACTCTCCTGGGCCTTTTTGAGTCTGTTTGTCAGCCAACATTCGTTGTCTTGTCTGCAATGTGGTATAGACGAGAAGAACAAGCTGCTCGTGTGGCTTATTGGTAAGCTTTGAGAGTCTGAGACATATACACGAGAATTTGCTAATCTCTTAAACCGTAGGTATATGATGAACGGCGCTCAGCAAATCGTTGGCGGCCTTCTAGCTTACTGTTTCAGTCTTATTCAGTCGGGACCCCTCAAGTCGTGGAAGTGGCTATTTCTCATCTACGGGGTCATTTCCGTTTGTTTTGGCTTCTTCGTAGCCTGGTACATGCCTGATTCACCTATGAGAGCCAAATGTTTCAGCGAAGAAGACAAACGACTTATGGTTGAGAGAGTCCGTGATAACCAAACGGGTATCCAAAATCGACAATGGAAGAAAAGTCAATTCATCGAAGCACTGAAAGACCCTCAGATCTGGGGCTACTGCTTAATCCAGCTCTGCACCACTCTACCCACCTCCGGACTTGGTGCATTCCAGGGCATCATTATTTCGAGCATGGGATTTACAGTTCTCCAGACTCAACTGCTGGCGATGGTCCTTGGATTCTATATCATCATTGTGCTATTGGGCTCGACCTGGCTGGCTAAGCGAACAAACCAAAATCTCTACATAATGACTGGTTTTATTATCCCGTGAGTGTCCCTTGCCAATTTATAATCTCTGGCAACGTCAAACTAATAACTTTGATTCAAATTAGCTCTTTTATTGGAACCATTTGCCTTATGACTGTCCCGATCGTTACGCGAAGTCAAAAAATTGGTCTTGTTGTCTGTTATAATATTACCATGTCGTTCTGGGCAGCTCAAACACTAGCACTGTCTTTACTGTCACGAAATGTAGCTGGACAAACGAAAAAGAGCGCTGCAGTAGCACTCAATTTCATCTTCTGGGCAACAGGTAACGCAATTGGTGAGTGCTCAATACACTGAAGTTTAGTGGCTTGTAAGTTGCTAATGCCAAAAAAAGGCCCTCAAGTCTTCCTCTTCTGGGATGCACCACGATACTTCATCGCATTTGCCACCCATTTAGGATGCTATAGCTTGCTTGTTATAGTTCTTCTAGGCTTGCGCTTCTACCTCTCATGGGAGAATAAAAAGCGAGATAACCTAGCGGCTGCCGGAGTGCGCGAGGCGCGTGATGACCGGATGGTGCACGCATGGGAAGATTTGACAGATAAAGAGAACCCAAACTTCCGCTATGTCTTTTAAGAGACCTTTATATCAGTAGCAGGATTTCAACGTGGATCTAATATCTGCATAACGATTATTCATGTATTTGATGCTTTATGAGAAAGTCTATGCCGTTCAATGACGCATTTGTGAAGAGTATAATAGTAATTGAAAGCTCACATCGTTTTCTAATTTGGTGAAACAATACGAAATAATTAATTGACCACCCACAGTCAAATAATGCCCCTCCGCTAAGGTCTTTCCAAAGATACGACCAGCATGGCCAAAACATGTCAAAGAAGCTCATCGTAGAGTCTTCTATATTGGCCTAGCTGTGTCTATATTCACGCTGCCACGCAGAGAACATTCTTCACTTAATAGATACATGGTATATAATCCTACTTCTCTATTACGGCAAAATAATGGGTGTCTATTAAGCTAATCGCTGCTGTATTACCCCCACCGACTTGCGACAACGCGACATCGCCTCTTAATGGCCCGGAGTGAGGTTTTGTCAATCTCGCTTGGGCAGCGATGTAATCCCTGCAAAGAAGGACAGACTAGGTACCCTGGAAGTATTGTTGCTAGCGATTAAGAGTCGTGGCACAGCTTTTAATGTTGCCAGACGAAGACGAAAATGGTGAAAATTGTAATGGCATTTAAACAATATTCCTAATATATCAACTTGGTTACATATTTGACATAGTCAGGCACAGATGTAAATAAATGCGTATTTATTTTGCAAGCGTTGCTACTCAGAGCACAACGTTGAGGAGATTCTAGCTGTTTCCAAGACACCATTGACGCTTGCATTCCGCTCTTAAAAAGCACAAACGACCTCTCAAGTTCAAGACTCCAATCAACCGAATTGACGAGAGACTTCTGTGAATGCCACTGAGTGAAATCAGTTCGGTACATTTGCAGCTATGTTTGTCATACGTACATTGAAGAGCAGCTGCAATCACAAGAGGCTGTTAGATGATTGTAGTGCGCTACGAGCAGTTCGTGTTCATTGGTTGAGCAGGTGTGCAAGGGTTGATGCCATTCACATCCTGGTTGTAATTTGTGCAAGAGTATTGGATATAAATGGTCTGCACAGATCCGAAGCCTAGGCAAGATGCGGTAACCTGACCACTGGGTGCGTTGTTGGATGTACATCTGCCTAACTCAGTGCCGTCACCATTGTTTTTGTAGTAGACGAAGTCGTTCCCGCTCTTATAGAAGTTGATATCAACTCCGCATGCATAAGCTCCAAAAGAGTTGTCCAGAATCGGATATCCGCTAAGGCTTGAGGACTTTTCCCACTGACAGCAACCCGGAGATTCAGAACCATCAGATATGAATATGAGGTCTTGAGTTTCAGAAACGCCGCCTGCATGGTCGATTACGGTGTATGACTCTGCAATAGCAAAGTTGTAGCCATTGGCGACCCTGAGGAGTCCTGCCAGGCCAAAGATAAAAGAGAGCAAAGGTGCTGGAGCCATATTGGAAGAGAATAAAAAGGATGAAGTTTGGCAAAAATAGAGCGTTGAGTCAGAATCCAGGTAGGAATTGCGCCAGTTGAGTCTCTTTTTCTATGAGATTATTCAAGTTTTACTTCTTTTCTGTATCAAAGACATGAAATCGAGTTGTTTATATAAATCTGAAGCCGATATTTCTCGTTGCTCGCCTCAGCATTACATCACTTCCCAAAACTCTCTTGACGCTTATACCCACCTTCCTATTCAAATCACTTGTGCTTCACCCATACCATTATTTTGTAATGTTGTATAATAGGCTGATTGACAATAAGCACTAGCATGCCGATTTATCCTCGAGAGGTTGCAAGGTCTTTCGTAACTGAGTTTACAACTCTCTTTGTATTTAACAACTAATTCACAGTGCTGAACTAAGGAACACTTTCCTTTCCCAGATATTTTTAAGCTTAAAGTATAACTATGATTTTGCCTTTATACAACTAGTAACTCGTTGGACACAATTTCATGCGAAATTGTCATTTCCTACTTTTGGTTCCAATTCCATGAAATTTGGTTTACTCATACAACGATGATACAAGGGTATCCAAAGTAAACGGAGATAATCTAAAATCCTTGATAAGGAATTACGAAATATCTCCTCATTTAGTTCCATCGCTCCGTTTATATTGTGTGGTTATAGCTAACCAAAGTCTTGGCAAAGCTGTAGAGACAAATCATCCGGCAGAAATGTCAGCCGACAACGTTCAAGAGGCTTGGCATATGGAGACATGCAAATTTGCGTCCACAATTTTCTTGCGCAAGCATAAGCAGAAAAAGAGAGAAAGAGTAATCGAATGATAAGAATATCCAATAAGGTGACAAAGAGGACAAACACGTCCCAAGTACACGATATCATGGATTGTCATTGGCGCGGTTGTAGTGCGTAAATATTAAAATATTACAAAATGTTTGCAACCCTTGATGAAGAAATTACGTCAAATGGGTACAATTATCATGTAAGTCTGCAAGAACCAATATTTCACAGCCAAATTTAGAGACCGCTGGAACTATGTTTCCTAGGACTTCACAATTTTCACTAAGACGGTATGGAGCAAGGACTATGTTGTTCTCCCCACGCTTGCGCCCTACATTTACATATCCCAAAGCGGGAGTTGTCAGCGTATGGACTTCCATTTGCGGTCCCTACCAGAAGATATAAATATGAGAACATTGCGTTGTAGGAGCTTGAATCTAAAGCGACAAAATACGTTCTACAGACAATCTACCGTTCAATCATTGCCTTAGAAAGCGGTCTTGGCCCCCGGATACCGAAACTGGGCACGCAGACTAATAGAATTTATTGGTAGGCTTGTAGTCTCCAAAAACTTGGTTTATTTCAAACATTACGGATTATGACATCTGTGTGCGTAGTATAGCAGACGGTATGTCGTTCCAAATGAGATATAGTAAGTATCTATGGATCCAGTGTGACGACAACAGCTTCTGTCGATGGAATTGTCAATTTGGCCATGCCTTTCGAAATGTGTAACACTTCGTTGTGAGGTCGACCTGACTGCGCGAGCCGCCCATGGGTATAGTTCCAGCTAAGTCCACCCCAAGTAATGTCTGAGTCTGCACTGGCTCCTGCTCCGACAAGTCTCTGTACTTTGGCGGCTTTTACTCCGGAGGGAAACTTGAGTGTAACACTTTGGTTTGGACGAGGATATCGAGTTGTAGAATTCCATTCGTCAAGGTTGATGAGCACGTATTTGTTCAACTTTCTTGATTCGTAGACACCATACGCGGAGAACTTCCAAAGCTCAGGGCCAAGGTCAATGGGCAAGATTTGAACATGAGGGTTGTGACCAATTACGTCTGCCACAACAATTTGACCATAGACGGGTGCCCTGACGTAGGGTTGCATATTGCCAGTGGGCACAGGAACCCAGCCCGTATATCCGAACGTAGTTCCCTGGATAAGATTAAAACGAGTGATGTTCTACTTGTTTTATCAACATCCAATACTCAAATTTTAAGAGGAATGGGTTTAACGTACCAGAGACATTCCGTACATGAGATAGTCAATCAGCCACAGTGAGCTGCCGAACACTCCCTCTACTTGATTCATTAAGAGATTGGTGTAGTCGCTGTTTGTCTCGCCCAGCAAGAAAGTGATGTTTGGGTAGTTAGTCTTCAGGTAGTCATTGGCGGGGGAATAGATGCTAAGGTTAGCCACAACAGCAGTGTGGTTCATAAATGTTTCTATGGATCATTAGACGCGTTGCCAAAAGAAGAAGGAAGAAGCGAAAACCGACCTTGAAGTCTAACCCAACCCTGATTGCCGGCCGCATAGCTACCTCTGAGTTAGCGGACAATAAATAACAGCCTCAAACCATGACATACTGGTGCAAAGAAACGGATTTGACATGGTCGGTCAGATCAATACCCCCGTTAAACGCGTTAGGTCTGCTTTCAAATTAGCCTCATTTAATCTCTACAGATATTGGAAGTGGTTTAACTGACGTGGTGAAAGTTTTTAACTCTGCGTTTGCAAACACCAAGGCTTGGAAGAACCTTTGTTCGTCCAAGCCGTACCGGTTTCCCTTGAGAACATGTTCCGAGATGGCATCCGCATACGTAGTCCATTCTTGCATGTAATCATAGACTGTATACCCACAGGGTCGAACGGCACATGGGTAAAGGTCTACTTCGTTTCCGATCTCAAAGTCGATCAGGTTGCCCTTGAGAGTATTCATAACATGTTTGCACACTTCCATAGTGTTGTTGAGACCCCAGCTAGCATTGTTGGCGAGATTCGCCTGGAAGCTCCACAAAGAGCCAGGAAAATTATTGAAGGCTTCAAAGTATACAGGTCCAACGTAGACTGCGGACGGAATGCCATTAGAGCCCGTCTCGACTAGGATGGACTGTTCTTGAGACGCATTGTAATATGTACGGTCGCTAGCACTAGATGTTAGCACTGGAGATATATTTTGTCGACAGACGGGTCATACGCAGAAGTGCCTCCTACTCGGATATAAGGATGTTTCCCAGTCTTGCTGTATAGGAGATCTAGGATATCACGGGAGAATAAGTTAGGGTGACTATTGTTTCCTATTGGGGCTCAATTAGCTTGGAGTCACCCATTGATATGCTCAGAAACAGCCTACCAGCAAAATCAGGAAGCCAATGGGCGGGAAAAGAAAAAGAGGCGAAAGCGTGATCTACAACTTGGGATGCTCCATGAGGCACAGTACCAGGAGCTGCAACTCTAATCGGGGAATCAGAAGTTGCTGTAGCTCGCTGGTACAGAAAGAGAGCCGCAAGGAGAGTCTGGCGCATCATTTTGGTACAAACAAAATGGCAGAGGGGGATGAAACGTCAAACATATGAAGAACTCGATGTTTAGTTGCAGTATCCGGGAACTGCTGGGCTTATATATCCATTCTACCTGATGCCAGCCTTCTAAAACAGGCTGGTTCACGGCAAGCATTAGAGAATACGCATAGTACTTCTGAAGCTGTTATTCCAATGAAGACATTCAACCTAGACAGGTCGTCATTGTAGCTAGCTCAAACAAGGCATAAATCACTCCACAAACTTGCCTCTCGGCCTACACGGGAGCGTCAATCAGGGGAGAAACCCCGTAAAACATTTCGATGCGGAGGGGATAGTAGCGGCTTTCGGTAGCTATCAACCGGAGCTCGGCGGGATCGCGGTGAGGGGCTCCAGCATATTCTCGACTTGCTGACGGCTTTCGGGTGGCAGGCAACGTTTAAGAGCAGCCTTCATCATCTTTCGGTGTAAGCCGAATGTTTAAATCCATGAGATTTGATCAATGTCAATTAGAGCGCAATTGCAAGAAAGATTTCGCCGTAAATAAAGCCTAGGGGGGACACTATTGCCAACGGTGTTTGGAAACGAACCCGCGATGTAGCCGAGTTTTTCGGCGCGTCAAACTAAGTAGAGTCAATTACGATTCTACAAACGTCAAAAGACACAACCAACGCAGATATAAGCATCAGGGTTGATCAAAATAGAAGACATAAGAAGACAATGATCAGAATACTTTTGCCCCTGTCTCTAGCGGAAGATGCAGCTCACTGTGAAAATGATCACACGGCGCTCTCTCAGCGCGTGGAAGCATGTTACATAGATTTCAGGCAATATTCGGCTTCCTGTGAACTGTGAACTGTGGCACTCTCATCGAACTCAGCTGCCATTCTATTATCAGTTTATAGATTGCTTCACTCGTGTATCCTTTTTGGTACAGATGGAGCCCATTGGTAAGACTGTGCGATAGCAAAAAATACCTGATCGCGCGCGCCTGGGTTGCCATCATGCATTTCACATCCGGAGTGAGTGAGCCAAAGGGTGTGACAGAATCCGTGACTTATTATTACCGATAAATCGCCCGATATTCGTTTTCGCGTTGCGAATCCCCTGCCTCAAAATAACCATAACTCGTATTGATTCTTCTAATCCTTATAGTAATTACGCGAATATGTCAAAACTATTTATACAGCGTGAACACTATGCTATTGTGAAGACCAAGAGCAATGGCCGATGGGTTACACTAGTGGCTTACCCTATGTCGCTATAAGTAAGTATCTTAGACCATTGCGGAAGGAAACAGCGGCTACATTATGTTGCTAGAAATTAGCAGCGCTGGAGGGCATTAGTGGGAGTATCGCATCTTCGCAAACTATCATGAACCGATAAATACATACAAAGCTAAAGCTGAACGCAGTGCACGCATCAACATTGCGATCGTCGGATTTGCAATGGCTTCGTCAAAATTCTACAGCCGTAAAACAAAACTAATGTCCCGGGGGTCGATGACGTATTGTGTAATAGATATCGAGTTTGGGTGACCTGATGTAGTACTCTTATATCGAGATCACAGATTACACATGAACTTGTGATTGTTGTTTGACGCCCGTTCTCGGCTACGGATTCATAATAAGTAATATAAGGATATTGCGAGAGTACATATGAGAAGTTGGCATATCGATCTTGCTGAGCGGATTACAAAAATTATTTCCTTGAACGACCGTTGGCTAGGCGGTCAACTAGCATCCCACCGACCGCACTTTCCACGATGTGGCGTCCTCTTTTCCTATCATCATCTTTGCTCACAAGTGCGTCCATAGCTGCCGCACTAACAGCTGCCGTAACGGCTCGTCGAGATCTCTCTGGATCGTGTCGTGCTCGGATAGCCTCCGTAACACCTGCTGTTAGGGCCGCTGTCGCTACCTCCACAAGGCGGTGTTCGCTACGAGCCCGAGTACGAGACCGGTGGTGACGATGATCTCGACGTCGGTATTCGACATCATCTTCGTTATGCAGGGATCGGCCACGACGACCGGATTGCCGTACCTCACGGTAAGACATTGCTTCATCCTGCCCATGTCTGCCACCATGGTGATTATGATGCCTTCGAGTTTGCCGGTCATGATAGTCGACGACCCGTTCCCTCCCAGGTCGTCTAGTAGTCGATTTCACTTCGCGAAAATGGCCCTCCTCGATGGGACGAGTAGATTCGTAACGCCGGCCCGGAGGAGGGGAATAGGACGTTCCATAGCGGATATCGTCGTCGCTATATTCATCAGAGCTGCGCCGTCTTGGCATGATGTATGATATGTCTTTGAAGGTCCAAACAAGAAAGTAATATAGATGTAAAGGTAAAAATCGATAAAGTTGGGCAACGTTCTCGTGTCGACAGACTATTATGTTAATTCTGGTTATACTGAAACAGAAAAAAAATAAGAAACTTGTTTTAATCAGTATATAGCGAAATGAAATCATTCATTCTATTTAGGTTAAGTGATAAGCGCTTCAATCTGTCGATCTGTGGCAGCTGGGAGTGCATTTTGGTGAACTATGACCCTGGAAATTTGCCCTTAGCCTTAATGAGTATGACATACCTCTGACTCATGCTCGACATCATAACGGTTTTATCTTATCTCAAATGAAGAAATGAAATGAGTGAACAAACTAAACATCATATTCGCTGATCGTGGGCTTGTTACAGAAATGATGCTGGCGCACCTCTTTTCAGCGTCCACAGTCCAACAGGGGTTTCCGCAATTCATCTTGTGCGTAGAAAATATCGTGAATTAATATCCTTTGTTAAAAATGTACCCCAAGCCATAGACTAGGTATTTCAACAATATCGGGAATTATCCTCACACACTGTCATTAGGTGGAAGATCTTCTAGAAATTCGGAGTCTGTAGCTATGAATGCCGGTTTTGCTCTCTGCCTGAACTGTGGGCACTCGCAAATAAAACTCGGTGTATATTTAGAACTAAAATCGAGAGCGCCTTGAGGAGAATACTGGCTTCCTATAAATTTGTCAGGCATAGTCGCAGAAATCCCATCATTCGTCCCATTCCCTTCCCACCAGCAGTTTTTGAACCATTTTCATGAAGCGCTTCCTGTACTCAAACGGTTCCGTAGTGATTGTCATGGGACCTTGCCCAGCCCAAACGTTAAAGACCCCAACGATGCCAGACATGGTCCTCGCGTGAAACTTATGTCGAGCCCAGAAAAAGTCCAGCAAGACGGCACGATACACCCATTGCTCGTCACTTGAGACCACGCCTGTCCTCCAACAGTCAATCGGTGTTGCCGCCAATTTAGTTTGGGCAGCCGGTTGACTAGGTCCAGCATAAGCTGGTTCTGCTGTGTAGGGATAGCGCACAAGGAATAATGAGTAATCTAAGACATTGAAGTCGGCCAGGAATTTTGTGTCTGTATCCAACAAAGCCATCAGCTCTTCCGTAGCCTCATGCGATATTTGCACTTTGCCTGGGAAGTGATCCACCAGCTTGTTCTTCACACTTTGCGACGCCAAGTTGCCATTTGCAATATCACGCTCCGGGAAAAAATAGTCCTTCGGCTTCAGATCATATGTTTCACAATGTGACGCATCGCCAGCCTGCCCAGTGCCATAAAGGAGGTTCTCCATGACAACATGGTGTGTTGGTTCAGTGCCGAATATGCCCCCCAGAGTGGTATGCGAAACTTGCAGCAGGTCAGTGATGCGCACCAGGAGACTGTCAGGATGTTCCCGCATATGGATCAGATACGGCGTAAGCAGTTCCTGCGTGAAGAAATGATGCTCGAAGTGTCTGTCCAGAGACTTGACAATGTATTTACCGTCCAAACTCTCAAAAAACGTAGAGCCACTATATCCAAGGCTCCCCATTGGGACCAGAGTTGTCGCATGCTGTTCACTAGACCCTAGTGACGGGCTCTCGTCTGCGGGTTGAAAAGATCGTGTGTATGCACCATTGTTCAAATGCCACACGTCGTGTCTTAGAGCAAGAAAATCATCACCTCGGTATAGTTTTAGGTCCAAATTCCATATATAAAAAAAGTTGAACAGGTGATGTATGAGTTGTGCAAATAACGATCGCGTCTTTTGTTCCCTCTCGGCATTTTCGCCGTTCACGATGGCACGGACAATCTTGGTGGAGATGCGGCGCGTGCGGCCCTGCATTCTGCTCAACAAGATATCATCCGTTCTGAACAAATCCAAGAGACGATTTCAGTTGCGAGACGAGAAATTTTTCAACAGCTCCTATTCGTGCCGTGGAATTAAGACGCTCTCTTGCGATTAACGTTTGACGTCACAGATACGCCAGTAGCCTTGCACAGTTATCTTTTGCCATCACAGCTGTGTTCTGCTTCCACTTGTGCTATCTAATTGTTAGCCATACCTTTCGTTGTCAATCAGACGCATCGATTCATCCTTATCGCGGCAAGCCCTAAGTTGCGGTACATGAAAGCAACAATTACTCAAGTTGTCGAACGGCAGAATCAGGCGTTGCTAATAACCAAGGGTCGCACATTATGAAGATGTGTGCTGTGAAACATACTGGTTGGCTCGGAGTACCTCCAGTGTCGTACACTAATAAGCGCCCTTGCATCTGGCCCGATGAGTAAGTTACTCAACTGGAACGTACAATTCCAACTCCAACTGTTCCAACAACACCTGCACCAAAGAGAAAGAGCAAACTCTGTACATAGCAACCATTTGTTCGCGTAAAAAAGAAAAAGATGTCCCAAATAAGGTACAGTGATCCTGTATCTCGTTCGACCCCCGAGCAGGTTACACCGAAGTCTCCGACTTTGCGCCAACAACGTTATCTTCGTCAACACGGACAATTTCTCAAGAGAATCATTTCTCCAGACAATCATTTCCTAAAGTATATGTCTACTAGGACGATAGCTCTGTATCACAATATTCTTTGTAGAAATATCTGCTGTGCAGGGTAATACTAGCGAGAAAAATGTGTTCTAACTTTGCAGACAGAGAAAATTTGCTTCACCGTTGCTATTCTGCAAGTATCTATTACTGTATGACCTCTATTAGTAGTCGTGATGAAGTGGCTCGAGTAAAAAAGGGGCTACAGCGTCGATTGTCGACTCCAAGCCCATTCAAGGTATCATGTAGTGTTTGTTTCTTTGTTACTTTATGTCTAGGCCTCGAATTACATCTGATGATGAACCTAATATAAGGATTAGTAGCCTACACTTTGGGCTATAAATATCTTATGTGCCAACAAAATCGATAAGAAGGATTCTTCAAAATAATAATACAACTTTACGAAGCCAAGATCATCAGCCGTTCCCCATATCAGACAAGAGTCGCCAGACAAATTGTGTTGAGCACTCCAGTTGCCTCCGTGATGAAAAGTACTGCGCCCAACCGCCCATCCCTGCACCGTCGTCTCCACCTGAAGTTTGAAGTGATGAGGAGACTTGGATCTCCACGAAATGTGAACGGGCGCTGATGAGCTCTTTTGGTAGCACGCCTAAAAGCTCTGTTGGTAGTAGAGATGACTTGGGCGGTTAGCAGGCCGCTCTCGAATGAGGCCGCGAAGAATAATTGGACGTGCTTCTCCCATGCACGATGCTTCTGCCTGTAGAACTAAGGAGCCTGAAGATTATGACGGGTTAAGGCCCAATAGCAAAGGTAGAGAGGGGGGAAGCGGCCTTGCGGGCCACGGAACTAACAAGCGAGTCATATTAACGAAACCTATTGGATGCTAGTTGCTGCAGGAGTGATGCAGGAGTCCTGCATGTGCGAACAACAGCGCATGATTGCTGGCAAATGCACCTATTATTGCGCGCTACATGCCTTATTGGCGCCGCATGCTGCCACGTAGATACTGCTGCCCAATGTGGCTTATAGAAATGGATACATTTTTGGTTAAGGGCCACCACGTCAATATTGCATGGTCCCAGTTGGTAGTTAGCGCACTTTGAAAGACATCAGGAGAGAATTATAAAAGAGGCCACAGTGAACTCTCCTGAAGATATTTTATTCTGCATTGCAACAACATTCACATCATCTCACAACATCCGCATTAACCAACACTTCGAACTAAACTCCTCGCTTTTTGCTTCTTCTCATTTTCCATTCACAATGGCTCTGGTATGCAGACACGAATATTTTGAAATATATCTTCCCATCTGACAACATGTTTGCAGCAAAACGTTCAAGTCCGCCCCCACGAGACCGCTGATCTCAACGAACTTGAGACGTATGTCACATTCCTTATAGCACTGCGAATACTGCTAATCTTTTATAGATTCATTGAGTCTCTCATCGGTCAAACCGTCCCTTCTACTGTCTCCCGAGTTCCTGTCTTCTCTTTCAAGTAAGCTTAAACACTTCAACATGTTATTGAAGTGGCATCATTACTTACTATAGCTTAGGACGTCGGAAGAGAATGTCAAGTTGATCAAGGACAAGTTTGGCAATGATTGCATTATCGACGCCGTCAACTGTTAAACGAATGGGCAATTGTCATGCAACAGCATCCATAACGATATTCATGAACTTGGGGTATATAATAACCGGAATTCGACAGTACAGGGTCTGGTTGGAAAGTAACAGAGTGATAAAGAAGCTCTAACGACAAATGGCTGGAATAACATAGAAGAATATATTGATATATATCTTGCATCCTTGTGCCTTCAATTCACGCCGCATTGTTTACTTTTCGGATCTCCTATTATCCCCTAGGAGTCACTTTGCTCTGAGCTAGCTAATTATTGTGATAATATATGTGCAGTAATCAACGAGAGACATGGTTTTTATGTCCGTAAAATGAAATTGAGACTAGAAAAAATGAAAACGCCTATAATTTACATCATACTGTAAAACTTCCTCTTAGTAGACAAGGAGCAGTTTCCGCCAGCTGAGGGTAGCACTTTTCAACCAATGAGGAGATGTGATTATAGTATGTGACTCTGTTCAACCTAGCAACTTTACTCAATTGCAGATTTCTGATGATATGATTGAACCCAAATTAGTTGGCTAACAAAGAAGTCAGAATGTCAGGCTATCGAACACCATATATGGGACATTTAAGACACGTCAACTGTTACTTGTGATTCATTAGAAACCGTTCCATATCTTATCTTGCCATTGATCTCGAAAAGTGGAACTAGTAACTGTGCTGTCTGTGGTCCTCGAAATGTGTGGGTTGACTGTCGATAATCTACAGTGGACATGATGAGAATTGACAATTCTTTTCGGGATGCGAAAAAAGGTATATTGGAAATAATCTAAGTAAAAAGACTACTGCTGCTAATCTCACGTCTATAACCTACTCCGTCTTGCCTACTGATTGTGGACTGAAGGGCTATGAACATGGGGATTCAGCCCACTATCAGAAGCTCTACAGGAGTGCAGAATTCTTTATTGACCGTGGTATTGTCTTGTTTGTAATAACAGTCTTGAAAGAAAAGAAAAAAAGGTTTATGACGATAATTGTTGTATCAATATCCTAGCTGAAGATTTCACATATACTGTGGCTCATACTAAGGTATGTTGGGAGATATGCTTTGTATATTGCAGGTCTTCCGGCCTTTATAATGTGAATTGAGGCTGTAGTAGACCATCAAACCCGGTAGGCTATATATTCAGCAACGTTTCTTGTTGTATTGACGCTTGTCTACTGTCGCATGAAGCCTTTTTTGGCTGAATTGAGCACTTTTGACTATGTGTGATTTGGGTTTCTGGTTTTATATAGTGGGGTTAGTCGCATCAGGTATTTTGCCGACCGGTTATACCGCAAGGGCTGAAGTGAGCTTCACTAAGCCGACGGCCGCAACTATTACGGCATGTAACCCTGCAGTCAATTTGATGCCTTCTGCCTTAATATTTAGATTAAATCAGGAGCTATGACCCCTGTATATAACCTTAAAGCATCTTTTGGGTGCTGCTGATATCTTCAAAAAGCCGAATACTCTTATTCAGGCTCAATGCCTGACTCAACTTCCAGGGGTAAGATACTATGGACATCTCCCAAGTAGGCACATCTACCAGAGTGTCCTCATTTCAGGTTGCTATCACACAAGATTGATATTGCGGAGAATCGGTCCGGGTCCGATGTATATAGTAGATCACTATCCAAAAGGTATCCATAGGAAATGCCCATGACTATATAACATATTCTGGAATCCATCTATCTTTTGGATTGGGAACATCATACCATCCAAATTTTAACCTCTTCCTCACCATTCAGGTATCATCTTTTTCACACACTTCTAGGCCACGAATCCAAGATTTAGTTGATCACATACAGGTGTGTAATTCCTCATATCGCTATATGCAAAACCGTTCAGCCAGGAGAATATGTACCCAATGGTCAATTTCGCAGACATCCTTTTGCTAATCATGGCTACCTAGTTTTTCCATATTTCCTTCGTAATGAATAAGCCTATGAGTTCATTGCTGCTTGCAGCTACTTTACTGGCTGGCGGCTCTATTGCCCAGCAAACTGTTTGGGGGCAATGCGGAGGTCAAGGATGGAGCGGCCCGACTAGTTGCGTTGCTGGATCTGCTTGTTCTACTCTCAACCCCTACTACGCTCAATGCATTCCTGGAGCCACTACCATGTCTACCACAACCAAGCCGACCTCCGTTTCAGCATCAACGACCAGGGCGAGTGCAACATCGTCCGCTACTCCGCCACCTAGCTCTGGCCTCACCAGGTTTGCTGGAGTTAATATTGCCGGATTCGATTTTGGCTGTGGGACTGATGGAACCTGCGTCACTTCGAAGGTATACCCACCGCTGAAGAACTATGCTGGCACAAACAACTACCCTGATGGCGTTGGTCAAATGCAGCACTTTGTCAACGATGACAAGTTAACCATTTTCCGCCTCCCTGTGGGATGGCAGTACCTTGTGAACAATAACTTGGGTGGAACTCTGGATTCAAACAACTTTGGTAAATACGACCAGCTGGTTCAGGCTTGCCTCTCTCTGGGCGTATACTGCATTGTTGATATACACAACTATGCACGCTGGAATGGCGGGATTATTGGCCAAGGTGGGCCTACAAATGATCAGTTTACCAGTCTTTGGTCACAGTTGGCGCAGAAGTACGCCTCTCAGTCGAAGGTTTGGTTCGGAATCATGAACGAGCCACATGATGTGAATATTAACACATGGGCTACTACTGTTCAAGCTGTTGTCACTGCTATCCGCAATGCCGGCGCTACCTCACAGTTTATTTCCTTGCCAGGAAATGATTGGCAATCTGCTGGAGCGTTTATTTCTGATGGAAGTGCAGCCGCCTTATCTCAGGTCAAGAACCCTGATGGTTCCACAACCAATCTGATTTTCGATCTACATAAGTACCTGGATTCGGATAACTCTGGCACTCACGCTGATTGTGTCACAAACAACGTCAACGATGCTTTCTCACCTGTTGCCACTTGGCTCCGTCAAAACAACCGCCAGGCTATCCTGACTGAGACAGGCGGCGGTAACACTCAATCATGCATTCAATATCTTTGCCAACAGTTCCAATACATAAATCAAAACTCCGATGTCTACCTTGGCTACGTGGGCTGGGGTGCAGGCTCATTCGATAGCACTTATATCCTTACAGAGACCCCGACAGGTAGCGGAAGCTCCTGGACTGATACGTCTCTTGTAAGCTCATGCATTTCCCGGAAATAGCGTTGAAGCATTGAGTCCAGCCGCAAAAGCTTTTCCATTCTCGTTTATTCTTCCGGTTGAACATAGTTGTTATTCTATGGTCTTTCTGTATTTATCATATTTTTCACATATTTTCGTCAATATCGTACACAATTTCTTGTCCAATACTCCGCGGTGCTTATTTCAATTCTCATGCCGTGCCCTGCATTCTGCCACAATAACATCTAGGTATGTAACGACCAATGTGAGATGTCTGCTACACATGCAGAATCTGTATCACCGATGCGACCATTTCCTCCAAAAAATATTTCAGAGCCTTGGATTCCAATATAGAGCAAATGAGACTCATCACCGCAGTATAACCTGACTCATTAGTGAAAAGAAGCTTCGATGACAAATAGTGAGCGGTAACGCTATCACAGCTCAGCAATCTAACAATCTTCTAACAATGCGAAGATGAACACTGCTATCTATGCGTATTACTGATACCACGAAGAGTATTTCGTATCGTCCAAGAGTGAATATATTATTTCAACGTGACCATAAGAAATCGGGCAATTGATGGCTTATTATGATCTTTCTTTTGCTTTTAATGCGCTATTAGTAAAGCTGGGCAGGCTTACCAACTTCGCTTCCAACTATCTAGATCTGTATGGGATTCTGATTTCTAATATGGCCGCCAATTGTCCTGAAGGAGTGTGGATAGTCTAACTGGTCTATCATTATATTACAATGATGAGCTCTGAGTCCCGGAGTGAAACACAAATAGAGTTCTTGTTACCGGGGTAAGCTGATGTCAAATGGACAGCAACTTTTTCCGAGCTCATAAAGGAGTCTAGCTAGATTAGTCACGCCATTTCTGCAGCTGCACTGCTTTGTGCCTCTGTATTTAAGTAGTTCGATATAATGCGAACAATGAATTCAGATTGAATCTCTATCTTTTATTGGATAAGCACTTAATAGACATAAGATTGGACAACAACGACTAATTGTCACAATGTGGAGCGATACCTCTATTCCTGATCTTACCGGAAAAGTCGCGCTGGTGACGGGCGGAAAGTTGGTGATCCACATGCTTCTGCCTTCTATAACGCCAAACTTACATTCTTGATTTAGTACTGGAATTGGTCTTCAAACAGTCAAACAGCTGGCATTGCATGGTGCCAAAGTGTATATGGGAGCCAGATCTGAATCTCGAGCAAAAGAAGCAATCGAGAGCATCCTTTCGGAAAACCATACCATTGGTCAAGACCATATAATATGGCTGCCATTGGATTTGTCGAAACTATTCAATATCGTGGAGGCTGCACAGTTGCTGTCATCTTGGGAAAAAAGATTAGATATCTTGAGTGCGCTCGCATTTCATTCCGTGTACCATAGTCCAACGCTGATAATCAGTGGTCTCCACAGTCAATAATGCCGGCATCGCAGCAGATGATTTCACTACGACCACAGAAGGCTTTGAGTCAACAATTGCTGTCAAGTAAGTGATTATTTCACCTATTAAATATTGCATTCATTTTGTTAATATTAGCATATATAGTCACATTGGTCATTTTGTACTCACTACGAAACTTTTGCCGCTTCTCAAAGCCACTGCATCTCAAGCTGGCTCTGATGTCCGCGTCGTGACAGTGAGTTTCCTAGTCGACTAATATTATGAAAACATTTGCTAAGCACACGATACTCAGATTAGCTCTTCTGCTGAGAGATTTGCACCTAAACATAATGTTTTCGCAACAATCAAAGATCTTAGCGATCCTGGAACGACCAACCCGAACGGTTATACTTCACGAACGGTTATCTTCAGTCGCTATGGTGCTAGTAAATTAGCGAACATTCTTTTTACAGGGGAATTGCAGAGACGACTGGATCAAGAAGACGTTAAAATTATTGCACTGGCACTCGACCCCGGCCCAGTTGCTACCGATGGTGGTATGGGAGTCTTTCCTAGCTTTCTGAAACCGGTCTTAAAATTAGTGATAAAAAGCCCCGAAAAGGGTGCTCTAAATCAACTTTTTTGCGCAACTGCAAAGGAAGTTATAGACGAGCCAAAGACATACAAAGGTAAGTTCTTGACCGCACCGGGGAAGATAAGCGCTGGATCGGAAAGATCGCGCGACAATGAGCTGGCTCAATCTTTGTGGCGGATTACAGAGGAGGCTTTAAAGAATGTTGGAGTATCATAATCGGCTGGCAGCGAACACTTAGGGCGACATTTACATTACTCCTAATATAATTTTGAGATTGCTACCGGCATAGATCCGGCATCGGATACTTCCCGAATACATTGTGGCAATCCCCTTTGAAGGAAATCATCAGGGTGGAGATCCAACCTCTAACGTGCTAATCTTTCATCACTGTTTCACTCTCGACTCTATATCGCGACTTCACTATCTTCACTATGCTTACAGCTTGTTATATCTATCAATCTTGGCTTGGGACACCCAGCTGCATAGTAACACTATCATGTACAATTTCTTCAGAGAAAGCAACATATCCTCTTCCTTTGACAAATGTTGCGTTCCACGGCCCTTGGGTCTTTTTCTTTGCCAGCTCGGTATAGAAGGCGGCATGAGCCGGGCCATCAATGGCACCATACACTGGATCTCCGTCAAGTTTCCGCTCATCAGCGAAGTAAAATCTGCATTGGTGTCATCAATTAGGATCATATCACTTAGTTGCCTGATTGAACTCACTTGTAACCAAATTCTTTATTATCTTCTGCCAAATAATGCATCAAATGTGCTGCCCCAGCTTTCCCAACTCCTTGGGATAGTAGGGGTCGCACAACCATGAACGGGAGTTTGTTGCCTGTATAGATGAAAGTTCGAGATGACTCTGGTGGAAGAGTAGCAAACGACTTTGTAGCCAAATGTGCCGCGACATATGCAGACACAATGTTGATATTGTCATCACTATGGAAGGCTGCAATTTGTTGCTCCAATGAGCTTGCAGGATTCAGACTAAATGAAGATGCTACAAAATTTTACGCATCATTAAGTATCGCATGATTCACAAAAAAAGGGAGGAGAACGAACCATTGTAGACTACCACGCTCGGGTGGCCAAGTTCGCTTATGACTTTGGTGAATACTCCTTCAATTGAGGAAGGATCCGAAAAGTCTGCCTGCAACTGGAGATACTCCGGCTTCACCTCTTTTTTCGATCGTGAGACTACCGCCACTTTGTAGCCTTGTGCTGCAAACGCTTCAGCAACGTCGGTTCCAACTCTGGGCCCGTAGCCCAGAATCAGAGTCACTTCTTGAGCCATACTAGAAGAAAGAGTTCCCTTAAAAACTGTCAAAAAAAAGATGGTCGCCTTGCAAACTGACCCCACTAGAATCTGCAAAACTGCAGCTGGATAGTATACTTCTTATATAGATGAATCGCGCCGTCAATAAAGCCAATCAACGTTCCATACATACTCTTTGCTCACTGATCTTCAATTATTGTGCGAACATTGTGGCGCGTACTTACACTCCTCGGAAATAGTTGCCAGCATTTTGTAAGCCTGCTCGCCCCACTCCATGGCAGGGAGACGCTTTTCTGCCCACGCGAGTTTAATACTTCCTCTTCATTACCTTATACTCTATCGCCCCTCATGAATGGTGACAGGAATTCTGTTGAGAGTTTCCCAACTTCACGTAACACATGGATCAGTGGTCACAAAAATTCCGAAAATTTCCTAACTTCACGTAACGCGTGGATGAATGTTTCGTGAAAAGTTTCCCATTTTGACGTAACACTAGCAATGAATCTCACAATGAATGTGAAGAATCATCATGGTCGTGTCCTCCGTCGCGAGTTATATAATGGGAGGACATCTATCGAACTTGGCTTTCGACTTTCTTCGAGACTATCAAGCCATCACCTCTTAAAAAGCAAAACTAAATAAAACATCCATTTCACTATGGTTTTCACCAAACTCATTATTGCTGGAAGCACCGGCTGGGTGGCGGATCATGCCATCCGCGCCATCTTGGCATCTACAAAGCCGAAGTTCGACGTTACCATCTTGACCCGAGCCGACAGCGGCAAAGAAGTACCATCCAGGCCAGGCGCAAACCTCATTGCGGTTGACTACAACAACCACGATCAACTTGTGAAAATCTTCACCGGAGCCGATGCAATTCTCTCCTTCATTTCTGGACCTCCGTCCAAAATTATTGATAAGCAGCTGCTAAAGGCCGCGCAAGAGGCTGGCGTCCGACGCATTTTCCCGTCGGAGTACACTCTCGATATTTTGCACCCAGACGCAGCTACTCTTTTGACTGAAGGTGGAAACTGGCCCGAAGACAGCTCACCCGTGCTCACGGCCCGCAAGTTTGTCTCTCTGGCTCAAGAAGGCGGACCTACAAGTTTCACGACTCTGATTCCAGCTGCATTCATGGACGGGTGGCTTGAGGGAGCTTTTGGCTCGTTTGACCCTAAGAATCGTAAAGTTTCTGTCGTTGACAGTGGGGATTTCCCTTTCTCAGGTTGTACGCTCCCTTATCTCGGAGCTGCCATCGTCGCAGTTCTCCAAATGGACGAAGAGAAAACCAAGAATAAACGCATTCGCATTAGCGAGATTCGTACTACTATGAACGAAATCACGGAAACCTACGAGGAGGTCTTGGGTACCAAGTTTGAGAAGACGCACGTTACTTCTCAAGAGCTCCTTGATCAACGCAATGCAAACCTCGCAGCTGGTAATCCTTTCGCTGCACTCTTCGTTACCATTCTTATTGGTGCTTTTAATGGATGTGGAGCGGCCGACCTAGTTGATGGTTTGGGTTTTGATGGTGATGGCTATTTGACGTTGAAGAAGAAGACGCTCAAGGAGATGACCATTGAGGCTTTACAGAAGATTGGCGCATAAGACGGGTTCTGTTGTTCTGGTCCGTGATGAAGTTTGAACGGAGGAAAACTGTGAAGCTGGGTTTGAGAGGTTGTATATTTGGACGCCAATAGCATAAATTAGCATATCTTAAGGTATCGTATAAATGATGTTTTGGTAATACGGCTACCTACGAGTCAAATATGTGTTCATGTCGTACTTGTGGTATAATTGTGATCCGACCTCGAGAGCATTCTTGCCCAGATCCGAAATTTAACCTATTTCCCCTTGTTATACTCCTGGAAGTAAAGGACGGATGGACATTCTCTGCTTCGCCTACTTGTATCGTCTGGTAACATTTGTTCGCAGACCGAGAGAAACAATTAATGCTCCGTGCGAAAGGCCAAGGCTAACTGAGAAACTGGCGGATACCTTGACAAACAACGATAAATTGCTGAGACTCAAAATTTGTGCGATCATCTCTGATGTCTCTCTCCGGTAGATACACATCTTTGCACACCGCTTCAGCGGAAGAAATCATTACGCCACTCATGTTCTACCCAAACTATATGGATAGTACTACCATTGGAATCGGTGCCACCTTGTCTTTAGATGCTTCGTAGCTCCGTGCTTACTCCGTCTAAATGCCGGGCAATTAGTAAGCCCTCTAAATCCGTCGAAAGGGCGGATTGCAAATAGTCGCAACCGACAGTCTCTTAACCGACCACGCAAGCCAATCTCGAACACAGGCTTCCCTTACTCTTTCCTAGATTCCTAGCTATAAACTCAGGATTCAAAAAGCCTACGCCAAAGACTCTCGTAGTAGTCTTTCGGCGCGAGAGACTTACCACGGGAAATAGTGTCGACAAGTGGCACGAGTCATAGTGGTTATCCCAGATGGGTATTAAAGGGTGCTGGACATGTCGGGGTAAGACTCTTTGAGTAGTTTGCTCAATTTGGAAGCTGAAGTATTTCTTCTAGCCCGCAAGGTTCGGTGCGACTTGCAAAAGCCTACATGCACCAATTGTGCTAAGGCATTGCAGCCGTGCAAAGGCTATGGCATGCAATTGTCTTGGCCTCGAGAGGGCAACAAGCGGCGGGCTTTAGTCAACCGCGACACAGCAGGGCTAGCAAAATTATCACAGCAATACCGGGGACGAGGCGTGATGTTTTTGAACGCGTTCGCTTCTGATGTGGCATTAGCTGACGCGCTTCAAGAAAATCGCGAGCTCGGTACGTAACTTTGACTGCTGCACGCTCATCCGAGTTATCTCACTAACGTAGGATGCGTAGCTCATTATTTACATACTTTGCGTGTGCCACACTTACCAATCCTCTCACAGTCTCTGCTCTGGGAAGATTACCAACTGCTCGACTATTGTGGGTGATCAAGCCTCAATGAAACGTTACGCCGCTTAACTCTGCTCTAACAGTCAAGGAAACGAAAACGCGAATATTGGCACCCGTCATTGACGAGTCACTGGCCCATTTCATTATGAGAATGGCAATAAATAATGATGGTTCATCAGACAATCCAGTGATGGAAGGTATATTTGCATTGTCTTCTCTGCTACTTCTAGGGCCTTCAAAGAGCCAGAGCCATAAGTCTCGCCTCATCTCAATGTTACAGAAGAATGTAACTAGGATGGACAGAGAAGGTATCCTTCAAAATCTTATTGCCACTATGCTTCTATATCAATGTGAAGTATATACACTCTCGCCCCCGATTATTACAGATGTGGAATTTGACTGTTTTAGGTTTGCAACACTGCCGAGCCAGGAGGACTATGGCGGTTTTATCTTTGTGGAGCGAAGAAAATTATCTCTGCCGCTTCCGAATCGGTTACATTATATCAACATGATTGTGCCGTATTGATGGACTGGATCTATTACCATGAAGTCATGTCCGAATTCAGCCTTCACCATTGGGCAGAGCTAAGCACCGTTGATGGTTTTTGTAAAGGGCCTCTGGCGATACGGCCCACCAATAATATAATCGACGACCCCATAGTAAGGCACCTGACTTGTCACATAACGGCGCATGGATGTTAAGTTAAATTTGGTGGTAGGCTGTTGATCGAATTACTTGTCCCATGGATGTTCTTCACCTTGTCAAAAACGTTTGTAAGAGACCATCGACTTATGCAAGCGCCGATTTGCCATATAACAACACGGATATGGAGCGACTCCAGCAATTCCGACAAAACATCTATGGAATCATAGGAGAATATGGAACTTTTCACGAACACTTGGAGTCATTGTTGAACAGGCAAGACATGCTGAGCTGTCTTTATCAATATGCTGCATTAATTTATCTCAACCGCACGGTATCCAATGTCTCCACATCCTCTTTTTCGCATCGAAGACTAGTGAGAGAGGGTATACTGTTGTTGAAAAACCTTGGGTATTGCGAGAGTGCATGGCCGCTGTTTATCATAGCCTGCGAAGCCAATGAAGATTCACAGCGTCTCCAGATACTGTCTATTCTTGCTGACGCAAACCAAGAAATAGAGCATCGATCCAATCATATTCCTCTAATGCAGCAGATGATTGAAGCCATTTGGAACCAGAATGATCTAGCTATTGAGAACAACGTGGGATATAGCAAGATTCTCGATGCTGTGGTCTCAACAGCACCGTCGCTGCCACTTTTCGCTTGAGAGGCATGATACCAAAGGATTACGAATATCTGTATTTAGCTAAAAATAAAAAGAAATCCCTCATACATTTCTTTCAATTGTAATCAATGCCTGACTATTTACACCTTTGTCCTCCAATCCTCTTCGTAGTAGAATCCGAGCTCTTCAAGACTAGTCGCTTTGTAACCATCCTTTTCAAACTTGAGCTTAGCCTGGGGAAAGTTGTGCTTTTGCCAAAAAGAAATGTCATTGCAAAATGGTGGCTCTTTGCCTTTTTGGTGTGACTTCATCACCCAATCGTAAAGTTCATTGATGTATACACCATCAGATGATGATGTACGAAATATGTGCAGCTGCTCGCCTTCATCTTCGTAAAGCTTCTTGGCCCATTCTCGCATTTTGTCTTTTGAGGGGAGCTGAATATTGTTGGACCATACAGCAGAAAACACAGCAGCTTGTGCCTCAGAAAGTGGCCAGGGCGCAGTTTTCACATTGAGTGCTGGGAAAACTAGCGTTGGGTGATCAATGCAGAATATATGCTTGTAAAGTCCATGTACGCCGCCGCCAGTCGTGATTAGCTTCTTATTTAGATCACGAAGAAAGGGATAGTCGTATAAGAATCCTGTGCAGAAGATCACAGCATCAATCTGGGTCTCTATTCTCCCATCCTTGAATCGGATTCCTCTTTGATCGACAAGAAATTCTTCGATTTCTGGAACTTCTTCACAAGCCATATAGGCTAGTCGTGGTTGAGGCGTTGGTGATCTCACGGAGACCATGGTTTTTTGATGTGATACTCGATTGATTTGGAGGGCGATATCGGTACCCGAGGCTCCGTTGCCCACGACTATGGTCTTCTTATCTTTGAAGGAAGTGGGCGAACGATAGTCGCGGGAGTGCGATATGACAGACGGATATGCTTCCATGAATTCCTTGATGTTTTTAACGTCTGGAATAAATGGGACCGAGTAGTGTCCCGTTGCAACAACTACTGCGTCGTACGTATCTCGTATGATCTGGTTATCGTGCGCAGATATTGCCTCTATTGCCCAAGTGGTCCTGGTTCCTTCGCAAAGAGGTTCCAGCTGTCTTACTTCAACACCAAATTTGATTAGGCCCATCACCTCCTGGGCGTATGTAAGTAGATAGCCTTGGATGGTCTCGCGTGAAGGGAACAATAAAGTTCCTTGAGGGAAATGCTGATCAGAGAATTGCATCATCGGTACGGGGATGTTGGCGTAAAGTTGGTCATAAATCGGTGACAGTGTTCTTGAGCTATCGCCGATGAAATTGTTCGTTAAATTGAGTCTATCATCTTTCGGGATTGTGGTGGATTGAAGTGAATGTTTTGAAAAGTTCCATATGCCTCCAGTTTCTCTCTGTTGTTCAAATATGACGATAGAATCGAAGGAGTTTTGTGCTCTTAGATATTTCGCAGCAGAAAGGCCGCTAGGTCCGGCGCCTATAATCGCTATCTTTTTCACATGAAACTGTGGCACCGCTGATGGCGACATCTTTGACATAAGAATGAGGAGAGACAGGGAAGAGAGTGTCAGCCAATTGAACGCATATAACTAGAATCCAATGAAGATGATCTTAAAATGATTTAAACACATGAATTCAATGCTAAGTAATAAACTCTCTTTTAAGATCTTATGATCTCTAAATAGCAATCGTTTAGGAGAAGTAGTGATATATATATACTTAGAAGGCGCACTGAATTTGCGTGCCCCGTTAATATCAACACGCGCCCACTATGAGAAAGACTAAAGCGGTAAATATTAATGGATCTGGTAAGCATCATACTGGTTTTTGGGGCGAGTAAGATTTTGCACACCAATAGTGTAGCGCTATATTTGAAGCCACTGATAATGATTACTCTTCAGCCTCAGAAACACGTACTGAGATTTTCTATCTGATGATCAAATTTAATCTCCCTTCTGAAGAGCGGGCGTGCTGTTTGTGCCACAAGATAGATGTAGAGCGTTATATTCAGAACCACCCCACGCAAGCTGTTATCGTCAACAAATGCCCTGCTCCCCGCATGAGTTCACTGAATGGACGATTAGAACCACTCATCATCCTTGAATGATGACCTGTGCCACGACTCAATCTTTTTGCTGTTCCGAATTCAATTTGTCTAAGAATCGAGCGAAGTAAATAGATAAATATCAAATTTACCCGTTATTAAGTAGATGTTGCCGAGCAAGATTAAAGAGGGCTGCGCAGTGGTTTCTTGTTAGCCGCGTAAAACTTGGCTGCACTTGACTGATTGGCGAGCCACAAAGGAGGACGGATCATCTAGTGTTGGCATATCCACCTACATCAACATTAGTTGGTAACGGACAATAAAGTTGCCATAATGAAATGACATGAGTAGTAATCAATTATTGCAGATTGGGCTTTATAGGATGCAAGGGTCTGCATCATCGTTGAGTAAGCCGGACGAATTCGGCTTTGTCTTTTCTAAAAAGGGAGTGAGAGTAGTGGAAGAATCGTCTCTCATTTGCTGGAAGGTAAGTGATATTTTCTTCTTCAGTGGGGTCGCCTTTCACTGCAAGATTTAAAACTTCGTAATCATGGATAGAAACATTTTCTTTCCGAATTGAAGCTACAGCTGCACTGGTAATTTTACTATGATAGCCTTACTTCAAAGTGCTTTTAGCCTTTTGAACTTGAACGCATCGCCATTAACACACTCTCCAGTACTTAAAAAAGTAGTTCGAGTGATGAGATACGTCGAGGTTCTCAAATTGCAAGGCCTCCTTTCATCATGAGATAAGATATCCAATTGCCCACTAACAGCTCCAAATTGTCAAGGACATCATATTGCTCAGATACCCAACGCCAATAGCGCCTAAAAGGCCGCTAATTTACTGAACCTTACTCACATGCTAGCGGGAACAATTTCGTTCACTGGATCCGAATATACACTCTTACAGGCAAACAGGCAATCGCGTGCCGAGCAGTTTGCGTACTCTCGGCCGAAAAGTCCGCTTAGATGATGAAAACATTCTAAAACAATTGGCAGGAACCAACTCAGACCTCTCCCGAAAGTGAAAACTTCACACTGGTATGATGCAAAAGAAAAGAAGATGAAAAGGACAAAGACTAAAAGAGTTCCGTTATCCTGTGCTTTAGCAAGTAACTAAAAGCAAACAATAATATTTGTACAAGATACAAACAATATTCCTCGACTTGCTGTAGCTATTAAGCAGCTATCGTACATTCCATTAAGTGCTTCTAGGTCCTTCACGCATTGTAAGCGCCGTTTTTCTCCCTTGTTTTCGAATGTTCACTCTTTGCTAGATCTCTCCGTCTTTGAAACGTGAATGGTTCAAACGTTGATAAATTAACCTCGAAGACCATGAGAAAAAAAAATTCAGCTCAACGATATCAAACACGATATTGGAGACAATAGCCTCTAGGTGTGAGAAGAGAGGTTGTGATTGCTAGTTAACAGTGAGAAAAAATACAACTTGGAGCACCACGAATAAACTACGAATGCTTTAGCTCTTAGACTAGCATTCTAAATTGCATGAGCTTTGCACAGACTAGAGAAGACAATATTAACAAGAATGCTTGAAGAATCCGCGTTTGCAGTTGCACATGTGCCAAGTCCTTGGCAACTATACCGAGCGATATATGTAGTAATTATTCTTTAGTCGTATCACATCTTTTTCATAACTATAATCCTTCAACAAGCTTCTCATTTCTTTCAATCGATCTTTCCGTGGGACTACTCCTTTTCGCGGATAAGTCTTACAAGACTTTAGCTCATGTCATACGAGACAGCCCCTTGGGAAATGCCGTCTTTCCAAGAAGAGGAAGTAATACACCGGCATGGGTTTAGCAGAGAGGGCATTGGCCTGAATTGGTATCATCTAGCTAGTTGGCGTCTTGACATACATCGGAATACCTCAACTAGTAGTACAGGCCAATGCCATCCAGAGATAATGGAATATGAGTTGGGAAACCAGCGAGATAATGCCTAAGTGGGGGATGGATCTGCTTAGTTCAGTGGGGTCATGTCGAACTTCGCATTCTCATTCTCAAATTGGTAAGTTGCAATATCTGTTCCTTGTGCCACCTCACCCTTCCGTATAGATTGAACAGCAATGTTGAGTTTGCTAGCACAACAGAATGGATGTCAACCGCGCCAATATTTATTCCACAAGGGCTGTTGAACGTGTTCACTCTTAGTACGTTTCGTGACGGCCCGCTTCTAGACATGGCTACTGACATGCGTGTGGATAATGTGAAAGTGTTAAGACTGTTGACCTACATCAAGGATAGACTAAGCAGTTGCGCAATAGTACTTCCTATCAACATATCGAAGCTACCTCAAGCCAATACAATTCTCGGCCGTACAGTTGATATCGATTTGTCACTAATAATTATCCCTAAGCCACTCTAGAAAGTAGGTTCCCACTTCACCCGGCTTCGCGAGCATACTCCAATGACCAGCATCTATTTCTTTCACTGTTAGGTGAGGTACCAATCCAAGAGTTTTGACAGCTTCAATCCCCTGCGCCCGACAAACAACGTCTTGTGTTCCCGCAACGAATAAGTATGGCACATCGATTTTGTATCTCTCAGCCGGCAGCCGCGAATCTTGCTCGTAAAAACGGCCATCTAGCAGTGATCGATAGTAGCATAAAGACGATTCAAATCCGTCCCGTTTCATGCGATTAATAAAATTTTCTCGCATTTGATTGGTTGCATAGTCTTGCACGGGTCCTTTCTTGTCCTGCTCCAGCCAGGTTTTGAGTCCATCTTTTGCACAAAGCGTGTTCATCCACTCTATTGGTTCCGCGTGTAAAGCCGTAAACAACGATTCAGTGTGCTCTTTTAATAGTGCAGGTCCAGCAACTGGATCGCTAAACAGCGCCCAATACCAGCCTGTGAAATAGCCAATAGCTTGGATCATAGCCGGAGCCAGCTGATCCATCACAATTGGTCCTTGTGGAGGAGGAGATGCTGGGAAATTCAACATGATCAATCCAGAGCAACGCTCAGGATGAAAAGCATAGAGGCGGTGAGCATGACCCGCGCCCCAATCATGCCCACAGCTAATGACCTTTTCAACATGCTCAGCATCTAGGATGTCAATAAAGTCTCCATTCAATCCGGCTGAATCAAACACCTCCGGGTCAGTAGGTTTCGAGGTATCGCCATGGCCTAAACAGTCAGGTATAATGACCCCATATCCTTGCGGAATAAGATAGCGTGTTGCGAGATCCTCCCACAGTGCCGCGTGATCCGGCCACCCATGAAGGAGAAGAATGGTTGGCTTCCCACTTGATGCTGTTGACACATAATAGGTGTAGGAAAAGCCCCGGGATACCTTCACAATCTTCTTTGTCAAAGTATCCATAGTGAATGGATGTTTGTTGAAACTATAGGAAAGCTTTTGCTTAGGGACAGAGGGGCTCTTCTCTATCTTTTTTTTTGATGGAATTAAGCGCTCAAAGGATGGCAAAGCTTCAATTTCTCGTGATCTTGGGAAGATGGAGAGGGGTTTCGAGGGGTTTTAAAGGTTCTAATTTTAAAATACTATTAAAATATTACGTTATCCCATAGTAAAAGTAGAATAGGTACAGTATACTGAAAGATGAATATGACAAGACTAGCGTAGGTTATGAGCATGAATGTGGATGGACGCGCGGTCAAGCCAGGCATCAATGCAAATTGTACTCAAAAAAGATGAAACGCTGCTGCAATAGCCTTTAATCCTGTCGCCCAATCATGAGGGGCCCAGTATGAGGGGCCAAGTATGAGGGGCATGGACTGCAACATGCCGGACTCAACGCTGCTTACTCCTCGTCATCCACGCGCCGTAAGTGAGCTGATTTAGTTGCCTAGTGCGAAATTTACTCTTTGGTTGTGACAACAAGTATGTCTCTGTAACACATTTTGAGATTCAGCATTATCGGTTTTGAGATTAGAGTAACGCTTAAGGGTCGTTCCTTCAGGAAATATAGTTCTATGACAGGTAAAGTCGATCGAAACTGAATAAATAAAGTTATCTCTCATTCGCCAGTTTCGAATCATACAAGATGCTGAAAATGAGACTCCCGGAAACTGAATCATTCAAATACTTAATATAGCTTGCTTAGCTTAGGTGGGCATGCTTAAGTCAAGTGGATAGACCAGGCATGGTTCAAATGCCAAACGCCTTTGAGTCCAACGCATAAATACTTGTGTTTCCCCCCAAACAATTTCACGCGAAGTGAGAAATGTAAAGACCACATCGTGTGAGCAAACCATTTCATTAGGCTAGCTCTTATCAGTTGTTGATGCTCAATTAGGTGGTTTTCGTTTACATAATTTCCGATCCTACTCAACGTTCATTTGACAAGATGGCAAACCCGGTTTTAAGCACTGGCATTCACAAATTCCAAGGCTTGGACATCGAACTAACTTACACGGTACGAGGATCTGGACCGTATCTTATTGTTCAAGCAGCAGGATGGGGAATTTCTTCTCAGTATCTTCAAATTGGGCTTTCGCCTCTTGAGGCTCAATTTACCCTGATATACCTAGAGCCCCGCGGCTCAGGCCCCTCCCAGCGACCACAAGAGGACATGATGAGCACTTCCGATATGGCCGACGACGTCGAGCTTTTACGAAAACACTTGGAATTTGAACAAATCGATTTGCTTGGTCATTCTAATGGAGGCACCATCGCCTTAGCGTATGCTGAGCGGTACCCCGCCTCAGTCCGAAACTTAATCCTCCTCACACATTGGCTCGAAGGATACGATGACAGTCGCACTTGGCAACGATTTCTAGATGAGAGAAAGGGCAATCCAGCATTTTCGAAGGCCATTACGGCACTTGAGATAGCCGAAACTCAAAAATTCCAGTCACGGGACGAGTGGTTTCAAAACTTACGCGTGAGGTTGTCTTTCTATCCGGCCAACCCAGACAAAGATTACCCCGCCTTTGAGAAGGCAATGGGTGAGCCCTCGTGGTGGGTTTACAAAGCTCAGGGTGCAGCCGACAAGATCAAGACCCTTGATCTCTATGCTGGACTCGATAAAGTCAAGGCCCGTACGCTATGTTTGGGGTGTTCTGAGGATCCAATATGCACTGAGAATGTCACTCGTATTACAGCAGAGCACATAGCCGACTCACAGGTCGTCATTATTCCCGAGTGCGGGCATTTTCCCTGGATTGAACAACCAGATCAATTCTTCGCGGCGGTCATTGAGTTCCTGAAGTAAAGATTAAAATTCAGTGCTAGCGCAACGTCTTCTTGAGAACATGTCGCGTCTACAGAAGGCATCGCAAGTTAAGGCAATTTTGGGTTGGAGCAATCTGGGGCCGTACAGGACATTGAAGGACCAGAATTAGTTTATTCGCAAGGTACAAGCAGCTTCAGAGCCACCCACACCAAGCGATATAGCGTCCCAAAGCACACAAAGGGCCGCCAGACGCAAGGCTGCAAGATGTTAAAAGAGAGTAGACTTTATTTCCTAAGCTTAAGATACACCTTGGTTGACAAAGATATCCTCTTAAAGTAAATGTCATTCAATTACGAATTCAATTCTCAAGGACTTTTTATCTCAAATGACACTTTTTGAGTATGTTCTGTTCTCTCATCCTGAGCCGTCTAGTATAACTCAAGTGGTATGTTCATTAGAAGAGCAATTTTCAACACGCATTATTAGGGTACCCACTCTCAGTCTCAACTCAACCTTCGAATTAACTGGGTCAAGCTCGGTAATTGAACTTGATAAACGTTTACGCAGCTGGGAATCTGAGGTTACTTGGGGCCAAATCAGAATAAAAACACATTGCAACACTATAAGCTCTGCTGCACTGCACATTGTCCTCGTCAATGAAACATGGGGATCAAGTCTAACTTTCATTCCTTCAAGGTTGAATACTTCATTCACAGCGAAATCCCAGAAAGACGGTCAGGAACCGTGGTAATTTAGCCGCTGATAAAGGAGAATATCGGACCGTAGTTCGGCTTCAGAGTTCAGTAGTTTCGCAGTAGTATGCTACATCACATTGCTTGATTCCGGAAGATCTAATCTACATTGGGTTCATTACAGTTTGTATTTGCTGCGAGACCGCATCACCAACCGATTTTACTTAATTACCTCGTAATGACGCTGGTTTAGCTTAATGGAGGGAGCTAGACATGAAAATCTGTGTTACCGTTGACGTCGTATATCGCCTCGGCTCTATGTGCTTCGTGCGGAGTACACAACACCAGAGCAGCCCTTTCAGCTTGAACTGCAACGGCTCCATATCGGGAGATAAAGACTAAAGCTTGAAGAGATATGGGAGCCGATCTAGTGACCACTCCCTTGCATTTCCCCCGCGTTTTGGCTAGATATCGGTGGGGACCCGAGATAGTCTGTAGGCTAAGTTCAAGTTTATCAAGACCATGGAGTCCGAATCCGAATCCGAAGCCGTTTCTGTGAATGGGCAAGATAACGAGCTCTACGTATATATGTGCCAGATTGGAAGTCCAATACACGTAATGTCCTCTCAGTCAACTTCTAGTTGTCATCTCCATCATTGTCTAATCATAGCGCAGCTGCGTCGGTATGAGCCATGGCACCTCGAGACTCTCGCGAGAACCTGGAAGGTGTCGTGACAGAAGTAGAAGATCAACATCATGTGGACGAAAAGTCTATTGAATATGATCCTGCACTCGCCAATGCAGCAGACACACAGCAATTAGGTGAGCTTAGGGTTGCTGTGCTCCCACTCTACCATACTGATACGTTACATAGCAAGTATCGGTTACAAACAGGAACTTCAGCGCCATTATTCTAGTGTTCAAGTGTTTGCTATAGCCTTTAGCATTATGGGACTTCTTCCATCTATATCCGCCACATTATGGTTCTCTGTTCCCGCAGGGCCAGTTGGAATGGTCTGGGTAAGTATATATCTTAGGCGCCTTAGCCCAACGTAGTTTAACAGGTATAGGGATGGTTCTCTGCGAGTGCTCTTATTTTCGTTGTTGGATTGGCAATTGTGAGTTTTACAGCATGTTAAACCCCCACCTGATCACTTCTAATATTGTTAGGCTGATCTCGGCTCTTCGCTCCCGACCTCTGGCGGCCTCTACTGGTGGACACATTATTTCGCAGCTGAACGATATAAAAACCCGTTGAGTTTCCTTGTTGGATACAGCAACACAATAGGATTAATTGGGGGCATCTGCTCAATAGATTGTAAGAGAAGGACCGTCATAAATCCTGTTTATTGATCGAGCTAATTCCCGTCTAGATGGATTCGCATCCTTCATCGTCTCACTTGGCACCATCAGTAGCGATGGAGAATGGATCCCCAGCAGAGGCCAACTCTATGCCATATTCGTGGCAACCGTCCTCAGTCACGGTATACTGGCGAGCTCCGCCGGAAGGGTCATGCACCATCTTCAGACGTGGTTTGTTGTCGCAAACTTTGTCTTGATTATTGCAACAATTATCGCTTTACCCGTCAGCATGCGATTGCGCAACATCCCCATTAATTCAGCCAGCTACGTGTTCAGCTATTCGATCAATGAGACGACCTGGCCATCGGGGTGGGCCTTCATGCTGTCTTGGCTCTCTCCAATCTGGACAATTGGAGCATTTGACTCTTGTGTGCATATGAGCGAGGAGGCCAAAAACCCAACAAAGGCAGTGCCTATCGGTATACTCGCCTCAATCGGAGGCTGCTGGATATTCGGCTTCCTTGTAACTGCGGTGCTAGCTGCCTGCGCCGGTAACAACTTCGAGGAGATTCTTGGCACACCTTTTGGCCAGCCAATAGCTCAGGTAAAATTCTCTCTGATGATTCGAAAGCCCAGCTCCAACTTATCCTCATTCTAACCTTCTAATGGTAGATCTACTACAATGCTCTGGGGAAAAGCGGCGCCCTGGGCTTTATGTCTGCTATCTCGATTCTACAGTTTTTCATGGGACTCAGCATTGTACGTTGGCAGTGAAGGCAACAGCCATTTGTTCTACATCTCCAAAATTCGACCCACCCTCCCCCTTTTGAACACACACACACACACATAGATATATATAATGAATCTAACGCCTTGTGTCTAGGTTGTGGCAGCGTCTAGACAGACCTGGGCATTCTCTCGCGATGGGGCATTGCCGTTTTCTTCATTCCTCAGACAGATAAGCAAAACATTCGGGTATCAGCCATTAAGAACTGTGTGGGCTACTTGTCTGACGGCAATCATTATTGGCCTACTGTCCTTAATCAACAATGCGGCCGCAAACGCTCTTTTCTCGCTCGCAGCTGCCGGCAATAACGTTGCTTGGGCAATTCCAATATTGTGCCGCATACTCTGGGGAAGAGAGAAATTTCGCCCAGGGCCGTTCTACACCGGCAGATTTAGCGTTGCTATCTCAATTGCTGCCTTGATGTATTTGACTTTTTCAACAATATTATGCATGTTCCCCACCGAAGGGCCAAATCCTGATCGTAAGTCTCCCACCCTCAGATGTCATCAAGTTGAAGCAGAGCCATGCTGACATCACTGAAGCATCCGTCATGAATTACTCCGCAGTTGTGAATGGAACAGTGTGGGGAGGCGCATTGCTCTATTATTTTCTCTACGCTCATAAATGGTTCAAAGGTCCTAAACACACTCTGGACATCATGGAAAATGAAGATGATATCTAGAGTACTCTTATTGCTGTATTAGTAGTATTTAAAATCCACCTTGTTATTCGGTCGCTAAAAAGCTCTTCTTTGGCCGTCTCACGTAGCCACGTTCCACTTCTGTTTAGTCATAATTTCGACGTGATACACCAGAGCGGGCGGATATTTAGAGGGATATCAATGTCTCTATTCTAATATTCAAGGAACCTCGTTCTTGTTTTTACAGTGATTCCATTAAATTTCTTGGCCCAAGCACATGTTCATGAGGTTGCGTTCCTCCGAGAACCACTTTCGGAGGATTATTATCATATCAGGATAGAAGGGTTATGGGCAATATGGCTACTGGTGCGTACTAAATTATGGCCTATATGCCGTACGGAGGCCTAGAAACTTCGGCGTCTCTATCAATCAAAAGTGTTCTATATTTAAACAACGCTTTCACAATACATCATCTTCTGCAGGAAAAGGGTCGAGTGGTGCTTCCATCAGATGTTTCCCGAATCTATGTCAAAGTTAGCCAGCCTGTCTTTAGTGAATCAACATCTATTCCACTTACAATATCAGCAATAGTGGCGTATGTACCAGCAACAAGAGCTACAACTCCAATTATAAATGCCAGTATGCTTCCAAGAGTAATGAGGATATTCTTCCGCGAGAACCAATTTCCCTTGCAAAGTAATCTGAACCACATGATAGCGGGGATCCAGTAAGAAAATCCAGTGACAAAGAGTGCTGAAACAAGGGAAAGCAGATCGGAAAAGATGGGAATAGCTTCGGCAATAACCCAAGCAATAATCGTCAGAACTGCTGCGAGCGAAATCCAGGCAGCCCAGCCCCTGGGAGTATTAACATATCTAATGATTGACTTCTTCCAAAGACGACCATGGATATATCGAAGCGCCACCGTCGAGTTAATGGAGCCGGAGATAAAAATAACTGGCAGCGCAATGCCAAACGTAATTTTGGAAATAAGAGGACCAGACGATAGTAGTGCGGGAGCCTGGATGGATGGGCCGATGAATGCATAGCAGAGTGCGCCGGTCAGAGTATAGATAATGATCTGGGCAATACCGGATGCCCAAATCGACTTCATGAAGTCCTTCGGAGTATGCATCTCGTCCATAAATGAAAATTGGCCGATGGCAAAACTGAAAGCAAAGATGATGTTGCTTACTGCCACGAAAGCCTCAGAGAAGGTCACACCTTCTTGAGGCCACGTAGACCACTCAACGCCGGAAAGTCCACCTGAGGAGTCTCGCGCTTTAATGCCTGTAGCAATTATAGTAATTCCAATAGCAGCAATGATCGATGCAAAGTCGATGTAGCCAAGAATAGCTATCTCAGTGAAGGAAGGTGGTATAGCCAGTATGAATAGGATGACTGCCGAGATAGCTGAAAAGGCAATAGAGCAGACGTGATTCCCATTCAAGGTGCCCAAAGCGATGCTGCCAGTCAAGGCGTGTGAGCCGACAGACATAACGAGCTCGAGAACCATGGCAGCACCAAACAATTCATAGCCAATTCTTCCAAACAAGAGTTTTCCAGCGTCAGCATAGTGAGAGACTTGAGGATAGGCCAATTTGACTTGTCCCACAAGATAGCTTGTGAATATCGTGATTAATCCGAGTGTGATGGTAAGGAAAACGCCTGGGAACATTCCGAGAGTATGGTAGGCCGCTGGTAAACTGAGAGCTCCCAGGGCAATGGCTTCAACGATGGTTACAATAGCCAGGCGTTTCCAGCCCAGTCGGTGGAAATGCGCATTGCCATCTGCAGCAATCTGTTTCAGTCGACTGGCTTGCAATTCATCGCTCGTCTCTCCAAAGATGTCATTGTCGGTTCCATGACCTGAATCATCTTGCTGATTTTCATATTTGCCGACGCTACCCTTCGTAGAAGGCTGAGCGTAGACTTCAGAATGCGCAGCGGCAATGTTGTCTGCCATATTGAAGACTCAGAGGATGGACTACCGCTTCAGTTGATGCCAAGTATTCGTATGGTTTTCCCACGAAAAGAGAGTCACAAACACACGTCACTCAGAACGAAGGGGCTGGCTGGTCAGGAGGGAAAACCCTGAGTGCCGAAGAATGGGGTTTTAAACCGTTGGACTGGCTACACCGATAAGCTAGTGGAATATTCCTCAGATTGGACCCATATCTATGCCGAAAAACCGTCAAATCTGGGTGGATGTTGACAGTCGATTGTGCGAACCACCCTGTCCGCTTATGCTCTCCACGAACCCATCCCGCTGCTCGCACCAACGTGGTATTAACATGCGTTCCCCCGCAATGCAAGATGCCTTGAGTTTGATGTAAAATCTATCCACAGTATCCTGGTGCAATGGGGAAGCCCATAGATGCCACTGAGAGTGGTACCTCCCCAAAATAAGATGGTGTATCACAGCCTGTTTTGTGGCGGCACGAAAATTTCTAGAAGCTTTCGAGTCATGTTCCACATACGTAAAATTTTCCGAGTTGGTGGAGCACACTGCCAATGGCATGACTACCAAGTACAGTTTGCGGGACTATTAGTGGATTATATGTGTCCAAATATTCATTGTTATATGTACATTAATTTAGTAAAGTGAGATAAGAGAAGTGAAAAGTCGTGTTCTACGAGTATATCCTACTCCAAGTTGATGACTCGGCTGAACACCGAGAGATGCATGCGTGACAAGCGTGAGTTTCTGCTTGTAGGGGCACTTGCCATCAAGTTTGAAGCAACCGACAATTACGCCAAAATCTACATAACATTATTAATCAGATGATGCAAAGATCTACTAGATATCTACCAGAAACCGTTTAGCAATTTATCACAGCTCAGAACTGTCAACCCATGCCGCGCCCTGTGAAAGACGTTTGACATGAGTTCTGCTTACATGCACGATGCGGTTAAGTGTAAGGATAAAATTGGGGCATTCAGGGCATCTAGTTGAGACAAGTGCATCAAGGGTTAACATGATTGGTTGGAGAGTGAGGCAAAGGGCGCGCTTGAGAGAGTGCCGACGCTAAGGAGTGCACGAGCCGGAGCGAGAGAAATTTTATCTCACGCCTTAACTCGGAAATTCGCGGCATTTGGTCGATTGAGCTTCCTGTTGGGTCTCTCGATGCAGAGAAGAAACCCATGAAAACGATGGAGAGAAGGCTTGAAACACCGCAGCCATCGCTTTCAACTTGTTGATATCCTTACAAAGTTTCGGAGGCCAGGTCAATATGAAGTAGACTGATTTCGTGTATTACTTACTACACAGCGTCTCTCTTTGGACCCTGCTGAGTCGCCGTGCTTTGATGTAACAGTTAACAGTCTTCCTTTGCCGCATCTGTTCATCTCGTTATTTGTTAAACTACCCCATGGATCTAAATGGCTGGAGCCGATCAACATCAGCCTATGGTAGCTTTTAAACTTATTACCTACTAGATCCGATGTCTCTATCTAACATTAGTTGAACTAGTTCTAGAAGCTGGCATTGAACCACTTTTATGATATACATAGCATCTCCATTCATGCATGTATCTATTTCCGGCGATTGCTCTTCATTTCATGTCATAATGGCTTCCTGTTTGGGAGTATGCATGACTGAATCAGAATTTTGGCGTTTTGCATCGACGTCGGTGGTTGATTCCTGATTCATATAAGGAAGAAGACCGCTTTCGGTTATCTCGTCAAGTCCAGCGCAAAAGAAGTAGCACTAGGTATTTTGGCTGAAGTCGCAGGTGTTCAGGATATGTAGCATAGCTTGATCCAGACCTGGAGTAACCTGAAGCAACCTGAAGCAACCAGAAACTCTCGCAGCATGGTGTTTAATTTTGACTCGACCAAGTCACGTCACACTCGTAGCTCTTCATCTTTCTGTGACGACTTGCCTTCATAGTCCATGTTACAGTATATGTTGCTTTGATAGCATAGTTAGGTGCCGAGAAGAGTGTTAATTGGTCTTTTTTACATTCTTTTAAGACCTATCTTTATTTTATTCTGATGTTTAAATCTCACCGCTGAAGCCTGTATATCACGAAACACTTCAGTTTGACTAAATGAAAGACGTCATGATTCGTTTAAAATATGTCTATTTCACCATAATAGGTTGTCTTCATATTATGTATAAACCTCATGGTTTCTCTATCTGTTTATAACCTGGCTGCGATAAACAATCGTCGAGCCGAAAACTTTTAAATATCAACGCTTGGGTATATGATGACCACCCGACTTCCCGTCGTAAAAAATGACAGTAAAGGAAAATAATAATAACAATAATAACAATAATGAAGCCGAAAAAAAAAATTAGTTGTTTGAAACGTCACAGCTCTTGGGGTCATCGTCACACGTGCAGGCTGATGGTGCGTAGACCCAGCCAGTAAGACGACTATATCTCTGTTAGTTACCTCGATGGTCCAAGTGATGCCTTCAATATGTACTTACTTGGCGATATCGCTGGCATAGCAATGAGTAGCGATGTTGCTCTGCAAGTTACCAGTCTTTGAGAGGGAACCAGAGTTATAGATGCGAGCAGCGCGGTAGTAGTCAGAAACATCACCATTGCCAGACGTGTTGATGCAGTGAGCGAGACCATCACCCGAGGTGGTGCCAGCAGTGCCCTCCCTAATCATTTCGTGAATTGTCGCTGCCGGGCATGGTGTCGTAAGTTTCTTGTTATCATTGCAAGAGGCTTTGCCGTTGTGGTTTTGCATAACGCCAGGGTTGCGGACGCCGAGATCGGTCGTATTCACTCGCACGCAACCATGAGACTCTTGCATAATAATAGCCAAAATAAGGCGATGGTCGACTCCGGTAGCATCAGATGCGGTTTGAATGCCGTCCCAAATAGCTTGCTGCAGTTTACAACGATTAGATGAGATTATTGGGCAAGTTTAGACTGCCAACGTACCACTTCATCGATATCATTGTTGGGAAGTCGCCAGTTCAGATATTGACAGGCAACGTACATTTGGAGCTTGTAGTTTTCGAACCTGTTCTAGTGTTAACTTGCTGGCCATGCCATTATTGCGTGAATCAAGACTTACATGGACTCAAATGAAACCCATTTATCTTTGGAGGGCCATCCAGCAGCGACAGATCCGTTGCCAAGATAGAGATGATACCAGTCAGTTCCATTACCTACGCCGTCCTCGATGTTGCTATTATCAAAGCGGGCAAGATTTTTGTTGGTAACCTTTCCTCCAGTCGCACGAGCTGTGATTTGGCCACTGTTGGAGGAACGAGGAGAAAGGCCGGTAAGAGAAGTCAGGTATGAGGGAAGAGCGGCCGCGAGGGCTGCACCCGCTACAAGCGAAGAGACTGAGAGCTGGAACTTTTATTTAGTACAGCCATACCTTGGAAGCCTTTAGAGTCTTTCTTACCTTGACCATGTTGAGTGATGAGAAGTTGGAATAGAGTGTAGCTACCCGAAAGAAGAAGGAAAGAATGGATGAATAGACGGTGCTTCACAGGATTTAGGGCTGCTGCTATCCTAGTATATCTGTAATTCTGGGGGGCATGGAGCCATATGCATGGGAAAGCCGCTAGATATATAGTGGTAGTAATATGATTATATATTTAGATATTTCATGGCTCAGCCGTGACTCCATCTTCCTTTTCTGGTCATATTTTGTATGCGACAGGCGATAACCTAGTTCCTTCGTGGCTTCACTCAACTGCAGCTTACTGCTTTGCGCTATCAATAGTTCATACCAGGGATAGGAATCCATCCAGCCCTGCACCAATCTACTTGTAGACATCTTGGACCCTGGGCACTAGAGCCTCAAGACGCTTATGCCTAGGGTGTGTGATAGGTCCAGGTTGAGAGCTAGGCCTAATCCTGTGACCTGGCCGAGAGGTTTACGAGCTATTCGTGTTTTCCAAAAGCCCACCCAAAACCCTTAGCAGCTCCCCTATGCTAATTTTAATCTTTGCTATGCAAGTTTGGCTTCACTGGCCTCATCCACGCGGGCAATATACTTTATATAAACAGTATGGCAGCGAAGGCTTGCAAGTACTGGATTTGACCGCGCTTGAAACAGCCACAAAAGAGTAGAATTACTCCAAATATTCACGTCCGAGCATACATGTGCTTTCTACAGGTGTCCGTCCTCAAACTCCATCGTCAAGGGACAGTTGTCCTGTCCTCGTACGGGGAAGTGTATCTGCGTTACTGCCTGACCAAGGTCTGAAAATATCTCGGAAACGCTCTTGGGTCGATGGAGAGGCCAGGGGTCGCCATGACAAAACTCAGCACAAGTCCCACCAGCTTCTTTTTCTGCCTCTCTCCGCTCTTCGCTGCGAAGTATATCCGACGCCGTCTTCCCTTAGTCTAACCGTCAAGGCTCCGTCCGCTGCTAATTTCAGCCCAAGCTAGGCATCTGCAGGGGTAGCTTTCTTGCCAACTCCATTTAACGCATCAATCAGCGGTGAGATTTGCTCTTGGCGCGAAGAAACGCTCCGTGCCGGCGTGAGGCTGAGCATCACGGAAGAGACAATCAGCCACATTTGGTTCATTCGGAGCCGCCTCGTGCCTGACGATCGGCTCAAAGATGCACACTAGAGTTTGAGTTGAGTTAACGTTACCGCCAGCGCAAAGTCAGTCATCGTCTAAGCTTTGGAATCATCGCCCGGTCACTGTGATTCTCGAAGAAGCGTGAATACACGTACAGCACATGTATGCACCAAGCACGGAGCCACAGTGCTCGTACTCCAGGTAATACGGAAAAGACGGCCTTTTCGAAATAGCGCAGGCCCCACAGGCCGAATTTCACAGGACCATGGCAGTCTGAGAGATACCTCATGCTCCGTAGTAAGACGTACGAGCACTACTATTAATCATCTCTTGGCTCGCCATTCTCTACAGCTTGGCATCATGCTTGGCGCTTTCGTTGGTAGCAAAATAGTCAACTATCGCAGCCGCCGTGCTTCCTACAGAGTAAAGTAACAGGCTGTGCTCGCAGTTAGTCGCTGACCACGTCGATGGCGATGACTGGGCGCTCATTTGTACCGAAAGGAAGGTTGGTCAGCAATAATATATGTGGAAAGCCCAACGGCATCCGCACCATCGCCAATGCGGGCAACTTTTGCTGCGGCCACTGCTAGTGTATTTGTGAGGATTGTCTAAGCCAAGTGACTGCTGCTTACTCTCTATTACTGCAATGGGTGATTCGCGCGACCAACGCCGGAGGAATAACGTGGCACCAAAGAGAAGCGACGCCGTCAATCTTGCCCTTTGTGGGTGATATTAGTCGGATGTGGATGAATGTGACACCGATAAACCGCTCAACAAAGCAGTTGCTTCATCTCAAGGGGAGACTGTGATACTAGCACTTAATACAGGGTAACGGATGTCACTACTACGAAATTTTATTCTCCTTTGCGCATTCTTTCTGTTATTAAAAAATATGGGGGATAGTAAGTTAGCATTTAAATCAAGCTAGGGCTTCCAAGGTATATTGTGTTGTTGTCTACAGTATCGTGGCGGATGGATGAGGACTGGAGTTTCGTTTTTTTTTTTTTGGAGGCCTGAATTTTTTTGGTGGAATGAAGCTTACTTGTGGGACATCACCGTCCCATAGTCACCTGCGAGTACTGGAAATGACAAAGGCTGCTTAAGCTAAATGGATTATCTTTTTTCCCTCATCTCAAATAGGAACTACTTTTCTTAAGGTAAACTTAAATAACGCCAATCCGGGAGATCATCCCGTGCTCAAGAGCGTCTATTTACACTATTGAGAAGGAATGCAGTTGTGAGTTATATTAATGATTATTTAGTTGACCATTGGATATATTTGTCCACTAGTCGTTCTAATATCATACCCTAGATTCTAGTGAATATTATCCTCTTTTCTGCAACTCACCTGCATAGTACCTCTTGCAAGGAATAGACGAGTGAGGATGCGTACTAAGTATATGGAGGTGTAACTATTGAAACATTGGCTAACCGTTACGATAGAATGCAATCTGGACTAGGCACATGGAACTACGTGTCATGGAATATGCCGAATATTCGGGATGTAACATGATAGCAAAAAAGGTCTCGTATAGCCAGAATAGTAGTATACGAGATCCAGTTGACTTCTCCTTTATGGCACCGCTAGAGTTGATGCCTTATGGTCGACACGATGTCGCGAGTTGAGTTACGGTGAAGCCGTTAGTTAGCCCAGTTAGCCCAGTTGGGAGCGCAGCTGTTGTCTCAGCTCGTATTAAAGCGGACATCGACCACTTCGTATCAGTACCGCGTTAGGGGTATCAAAACACGACTCAAGGGAGAAAACCCGCCAAATGGAGTATTTCATTGGGGCAACTCGTATACCCTAATATAAAATCACGACAATGAATGAATAAAATCCCTATCTGCCTCCGCTTTCGTACATGCCCGCAGCATTGTCTGGTTTAGCCCGATTGGCGTGACACGTCTCAACTAAATCCTCCTCCCTGATTTATCATAAGCAAACCCTACAGAGTACTCAGGGGTGAGATGGAAAAAATTATTGGAAAGGAGAAGCTTGCTAGAATTATTCAATATCCTCTACAATGACTATGAATCGCTGCAGTCTGCCAAGATCTGTGTATTGGAACGTCGAGCTAATAACTGTTCAAGCTCAATGTTCTATGGCTGAGGGAATTGGTCCAGCACAGCTTCTGTTCCTTGAACTTGGAATTCTGCTGTTGGCCCACTGAGATTCTCCAAATCAACTTGTAGCGTATATGTACCGGGGTATAGAACAAGATTTCCGTTGGCATCATTGCGTGCAACTTGTCCGACGCTGACTTTTAGATCGAGCGTTGTCGTCGCTCCAGGCTGAACGTTATGAGCGCGAGCATAAGCTACCAGAGTCTTCAGGGGATATGGCTGAGGTCCGGAATCTGTACTCTTCAAAAAGAGGAGCGCGACGTAGTCCGATACCGTGGAACCAATGTTCTCCACGTTAACTTGAAAGGTGTCAAATTCAGCCAAGTCCTTTGGATCTTCCACATCGTTGAAACTAGCTGTATCGTATGTTCCTTTGCCGCTGCCTCCTGTCGCCCATGTGACATTGAACTCTGTATAATGCAAGCCCGTGCCAAAAGGTATCACTGAGCCGTTATACCATCGATATGTTCTCCCAGGGTTGGATGAGCTTGGCCGCAAAGACTGATCTGTCATTGGGACCTGGTTGATATAGTCTGCAGGATATTGTGTAACAGGTAGTCTTCCAGCGGGCGCAGCAACGCCGCTGAGTATGTCAATCAACCCCGGTCCAAATTCTTGGCCGGGATAACCCATCCAGAGCAGACCCTTTACGTTGCTATTCTGTAAAAGAGAGGAATCATCGATTTGGCCACCGCCCACTTGGACGACGACAACAGGCTTCACTGCTGCTAGCTGTTGAATAAGATCCAACTGCGCTCCGGGCCAGTCGATGGAGGTTCGATCATGAGCCTCGGCTTCAACCTGCTCGTCAATTCCACCAATGTATACCACTACATCGGCTTCCTGGGCAGCACTAACTGCAGCGGCAAACTGTGACGTATCGTTTGACAGAACATACTGCAATCCTTGCGAATATGTTACTTTCCAGTTGTATGAAGAGCTATTTGCGGTCGGAACGGGAATAGTCTTATAAGGAGCAACCCCATTATAATTGCCGAACATTGACACAGAAGCATTGTTAGCCCAAGGTCCGACAAATAAGACCGTCTGACCTGTTGGGCGGATAGGTAGGATATTGTCATCATTCTTTAAAAGAGTAATGCCTTCGACAAGTGCAGTGTAAGCAAGCTTCTGCGTAGCTGGCGTATTCACGTCGGAAGCTCCTAGAGTTCGATAGTCTTGACCTTCAGGTGGATCAAAGTACCCCAGGACAATAAGGGAGCCGTAAAGGCGACCCAGAGCTTGGTCAAGCTGAGCTTCTGTAGTATAGTTGCTCTGAACGGCCGATGCGATATATGAAGAATACGCTGTTCCACAGTCCAAGTCTGTGCCATTGTTGAGCGCAAGGGCGACTCCTTGGGCGTTAGATTGACCGACGTGGTGCTGGTTGAAGACCCCATCTACCGCACCACAGTCTCCGGTTACCCAATGAGCGGAGCTATTCCAGCCCCAATGATCGCGTAGTACAGTTTCCAACATATAAGAATTGGCGCACGAAGGATGCCCATTGACAGCATTGTAGCTGCACATGACGGCTCCAGCCTTAGCATCGCGGAAGCAAGACCGAAAACTGGGGAGGTAGTATTCGGCTAAATCTTGAGTGCTTATGATGGCGTTGTATGAACCGCGAACCACTCCATCGGAATCTTCAATGTCGTAGCCAGCAAAATGCTTGCACGTCGAGACGATCTTGGGTTTGGCTGGGCCGACGCCGCCTTGCAATCCGACGACATAATTATAAGCATACTGTGCAACATGAAAAGGGTCTTCTCCGGGTGTTTCTTGACCACGACCCCATCGGGGATCACGATAGGGATTAATGTTGGGAGCCCAATAGTCCAGACCGGCCTTCAAATGATTGCTGAAAGCTCGCGCCTCTGTACTGACCGCTGTTCCAATATCATGGACGAGTTGGTCATCGAATGCCGCTCCAAGAACAATGGGAGATGGAAACTGAGTGGACGAATTGAATGCAACGTTTCCCTGAGTGAAGGTACTGTTGATTCCCTGACCTGGAGAAACTCCAGCAAGTCCATGGAGGGCTTCATTCCACCATTCATAAGGAGGAAGGCCAAGACGTTCAACGCCGGGTGCATTGTTGACCAAATTGGCGGCCTTCTCATCCAATGTGAGTTCAGCAACTAGGGCTGCTGCTCTGGCTTCTGTGCTGAGACTTGTATCACAGATGCCATTTTGACTCAAAGGAGGTTGAGTACAATCTGGAAACGGAATCTCATTGTTGGGAAACAAAGAGTAAACCGTTGGAAATAGAGATAACTCTACAAAACTTGTCAATAAGAGTATCCTCATGTCGAGAATAGAGGGATAAATAAACAAAGCAGATTGATTGAGGTTTTCTGTTCATTTAGTTGTCTTTGTTTAGCTGTAGTCTCAACTTTATATAACATTGGCTCTCTCGAGTTGTCAACCACTTAGACACATGATGATTTACTGATTCACCAGAACGGAATGTTTCGATTTAGCCTATTTGAAGTACTGCCATTTCACGGATATTAAATCTCTTCTAATAAATTGAACAACAGAGTTTGGTGCAATGTTCTAGGGGGAAATATCACTGCTGATCTCTCTCATATTAGGTAAAAACAGGTTTTCGTTGATCAAGTCTTTGCGGGGGATTCCCTCTTTCAGGTATCAAAAAGGCAAGGTGACGAAAATCATACAAGTTTATTCTGCCTGAATGTCGGAACTCGCACTCTACACTCGTATTTACCTTCTGGCTCGCAGCGTTGATGCTTAGGGACTTCCTCCTTTGACTTTGATGTGATCGTGAGGGGAGACTGGACTGGTGGTGTGGGTCTGGTATCATCCGACGGAACGGCAAACCAATCCTCTTTGAGAGCAACATGACTGCAGATTTGGAGAAACATGAACATGGTTGATTAGAATTAAGTATTAGAGTAAACATTGGGGCTCGCATTAGTTTAATTTCCGTTGAGTGACATATGAAGAATGAAGATCGGCAATGGTGTCACCCAGCTATTAGTGCCGTCGGAATGACAGATGTAACATCCGAGGAGCATCAGAGATCTAGTTGCCTCTAAGGTTAAGAGAAGGCAGAAGTGAAAGAAGAAAAGACAAGAAAAAGTGTATTCATTGGTTTGGCGCAACTATTTTCTTTTATTTTTAAAAAAAGTAATTACTCAATAGACAACGACGTTAATGAAACCAGACTGTATTTGTTCTACCATATTGTGTTTACAAAGTATGTACTTAGAGTTGCCTACTCGTGTAGCTTCAGTGGGCCCGAGTATTCAGGCGCACGTATATACTCAAGCTTATCACCATCAGCCACCACATTCTTCCACCAGTCGTCAATATCTTGCTGGAAACGTTTCACAACCTCTCCATCACTCAAGTCAATTGGCTCATAACCCCGAGCAGTTTGGGTAAGTTGCGCCTTTGATATGCCGAGATCAACAGCAAAGTTGCCACCAATGCTATCGTAGCCATCCACTGGCTTAATAGACCCTGTAACGCCCTCTTTCAATACCTTGAGCGGAAAATCGGGTTCTGCAGCAGCTGGTCTTGCAAATGAAACCCCGTCAACGATGTTTAACACTTCAAGCATCGCAGCAGTTGTCCGAAGACCGCCAACCAAATATAGCTTGAGTTTGCTGTCTTCGCTTAGACCCTCACTGATGATCTTGGCAAACTTTAGAAAGAACCCTTCTCGCTTTTGTGTCGATTCTTTTTTCCATTTTAGACCGAAACTCTCGTAGTTACCTCCGCTCAACTCGACAAAGTCAAATCCCTCTCGCTCAAGGCATACGCAAACTTCTTGAGCTTCTTCCGCCGTTACTCCTGCGTCTTGGAATTCCACACTGTTGAGTTTAGATGCGACGATGAAATGAGGAGAAACACGTTTCCGGATAGCTCTAGCAATCTCAGTGATAAAGCGCAGGCGGTTCTCGACTGTCTGAGTTCCATATTCGTCCGTTCGCTTGTTTGTTCGTCTAGATAAGAACTGTGCGATGAGGTAACCGTGTGCTCCGTGAAGTTCAACTCCATCGAAGCCAGCCTTCTCCAGGTACTCAGCAGCATATGCGAAACCCTCAACTATTTCATCTATCTCTGCCTTACTAGCAGCGTGAGGTTTTCCAAACATCATGTCCATCTTTGGCTCTATTTTTGGTCAATTATCAGATACCCAATAAAGTCCAGGGCGTTTATTCTTACCAAGTTGCACATCTGACGCGGATATGGCTTCTTTGCTCAAACGATATTGAACCTGTCTTCCTGGGTGACTAATCTGGCCAAGAATGAAGCTCCCATGGGCCTTGGCTCCTTTGGCTAGTTCTTGAAATTTCTCAAAACGAGGCCCACGAAATTCGCATTGGGGAGTGATGATCATGTCGCCAATGTCATCTAAAGCATCAAAAGAAGTATCGATGTTGCCGGTTACAATCATGCCCCATCCACCTTCTCCCCATCTAGATTCGATCTCATATTAGCAGTCTTGGCAACCTAGTCTACTTAACAAGTATGTTCATACCGGCGATATAACTCAATCAAATCCTTAGTTGGCTCGCCTCGTAAATGGGGTACTTTGGGATCCCATGTAGCTAGTCCTTCAGCCATAGGACTTTTCATGAATCGATTGAGGGCTGTGCGTCCAGAAGGAGAGAAGGTAATGGGCTGACCCAATGGTGATGGATCGGCCCCCTTCGTTCCATAGCGCTCATAAGGCATGATGAATCGATTATGCTCGGCTATCAAATTTCCGTATTGTGGCTGATACTTTGCTGCAATCTTTTTTTAAAGAAAAAACAACGGGTTGCTGCTCTTGTCCTTCCTAAGTGACAACCGTCATGTTTAAAGCTTTTATAGAGCTGAGATAAACCCCTATGAATCAGGGATAGAAAGTCAACTTTCGAATTCGATAGTATGAATTGATTACTCAATCGGAGACTACGATCGTGGAATTGGTAATATGTGCACGATTGTTACCGAAGTATGAAACACCTTTGAGTCTTATACTCAAAAGGGTATGCATCGTGGCCATCAAATTCCCACATGTTACAGGCATTATGCGCAAACACGTGTCCGCTTACAAAATGACACCTTTCTTTCCGCGTGAGGTCTCATTAATCCACACTCAGTGAATCCACATATTGTATAACAAGCCCACATTACCAATCCCTGGAAAAATCTCTTTCTAGAAGTTTCAGATGCTCTCTGTCTAAATACCAAGAAGGAATTCACCATTAATATTTAATTTTTTTTCATCAAATGCTGACTATTGGACAGCCAATCTTCCGTCAATCTACATCAGTACAATTATTCGTTGTTAGTACTTGCTGGCCTTCCTCTTCTGTGTCTGTCATTCCCAATTTTATGTCGGCTCAAGGATCAAATGGCCACGAGGAGGTCATTATTTATAAATAAATGAAAGAGATCTCCAACTGACAGCCATCTAATTAGGAACTTCTAACCTTCATTGCCTATCAATAGATTCACGAACTTTCTGGTCTCGCTAGAAAGCCTCATCTCAATTGGCGGGTTTTGTAGAGTGGTAAAGAAACTTTCATACATCAGTATTTTGAATTACATTGTATAAATGTATGGAGACAGGAATACGCTTTGTATATCTATGAGCAGTGAAGACTGTACTTTTTACATTGCAACCCTGAGGAATACTATACGCGCTTATCTCGTGTTGAAGCCTACGCGTATGCTGTGTGCCTGATCCAGATTCCCTTACCCACAAAAGGCATTTACCATTTTAGGCAATATAAGTAGCAATTTTTATCGGCCATTCGCTACTACTAGAAGGCAGGGTGCCTCTTTAAATTCTTGATCCATGCCGCACATGTTTCATTTTCTTTACCCGCCGACCATTGTACTTTCCCCATTACCGGCAGCATCATGCCTAGGGTAAATATAATAATGACGTACCTGTTTGAATCAATTTTCATTTCCAAGAATCTTAGGTCCATACTACTTTCTAAGGGCATCTTTGGTAGATGCGGACGTGGAGATTAGAGAATGATCTGTGAACGCTTGAGGGGCTGGGAACAGGCTGTGAATTTTAGTTCAATGAATTCGCACCATTTGATTGGGTAGTATTCAAGTTCCTGTATGTAACGAATTCGTGGGAACCTGTTATAGATATGCATGAGGCACCATCTGAACCACGTTCTTAAAAAGCTGGGAGCTTGATCACAAGTATGCTCTTTTACTTGCTGCAGAAATTTAAAGATACACCTCGTATTTGCAACTTCTATCAGAGTAGTATTCTAAGTACATCATTTCTGAAGAGGCTCCAGATGCTGAGAGAATCCCGACATATACTTCATGCCTGAATCGCACATAATGGCCACAACAGTAGATCCAGGCTTGAGACCTTCTGCTACGCGCAATGCGGCCGTCACGTTAGCCCCCGTTGAAAGCCCGCAGAATAACCCTTCTTCACGAGATAACCTAAATGCCATGGCCCTTGCATCTGCCGTCGATACACCCTGGAATCCATCTGCGATACCTTCATACCATAATGGTACAACATATCCAGCTCCTATACCATCAATGTTGTGAGATCCTGACGGACCGCCCGATAGCACAGCAGATTCCGCTGGCTCAACGGCGACGAAGCGAATGTTATTGTCAAGCTGACGGAGGCGTTCTGATGTACCTCGAAGAGCAGCTCCTGATCCGACGCTCTGCACAAAGGCGTCGATGCGGCCCTCGGCTTGTTCATAAATCTCATCTGCGAGTTTCGTATACGCAGATAGCTGATCGGTGTTGTCCATCTGAGCAGTGATAAAGGCTCCCGTTTTGGCGGCTATAGATTTTGCCTCCCGAATCATGTCCTTGGTCAGCTTCTCAGTTTGCTTGCCATTATCACTTGGTATAATAGTCAAGTTGGCGCCGAGGAGTCTCATGTGATCAAGCTTCTCCTTCGCAAAGGCATCCGATGTTACCAGATGAAGCGGGTATTTCTTGACGGAGCACACCAATGCCAGCGAAACTCCTGTGCTGCCACCAGTGTATTCAACAACAGCACCGCCTGGTTTAAGACGGCCATCCTTTTCGGCAGCAGTAATCATTGCAAGAGCCATACGGTCTTTCATACTGCCAGTTGGATTGCTGCTTTCGATTTTCAGAAGAATGCGAACTCCGTTTGACGGGACAACATTCTGAAGCTGTATCATGGAAGTATTTCCAATCGTATCAAGTATATTAGATTGCACTGAAGCCATGTTTTTACTCTTGCCAATAAATTCGGACTTCAATTCTCTTTCTGTTCGATTATGTCGTTTTGAAACAAGTATCAGTCAACAGCCTTATTGTGGTAGGGAGGAGCACAACTGTCAAGCTTGAAGTTGTCGATGGGGGAATGATAGATCTAGGACTTATAAGGTGGTACAAGAGCACAATGGAAGCATGAAATGAAGAATTCCGGGGAAATAAACGGCGAGATAAATTGTTGACTCTTTTACCATCATAACACCGGTGGTTCGATTATATATACCTCTGTTTCTCTCCATGTTAGTTGTGTCGTTGCCAGTAGTTATCTTTTGTTCAAAATATTGATTAGTTTTCTCTACCACTCAGGGACGACTTTACAAGGGTACTGCTGTCCGTAATGAGTATAGCGCCAATATGTAGGCAATCTGCGAGGCTACTGGTTTCCAAATGGAGGAAAGAAGTTGATTCAGTTAACAAAGTTTTAGATAAAAACCCGTTATATTCTGACAAATGCCTCGATTGCTTCTATAAACTATGACAACTCGAACCGTTGGTCATGTTAACGATGCACTCTCATTTATCCCTCATGTTGTACGACAACTCGAAAACACACACGTTTAATAATCAGGTCTTCTAAGTGGCGTTCGACTTCACCAGGCTGTCTCATTCAATTGTACATATTTAACTTCCTTTATGATAGAAAAAAATGTCGGTACGTCATGATATCAACATAGTATATTGGTGTTAGACTTATGCATCAAATGCTGCGCCATCATGATCTCCCAACGAGTTTAGCTAGCGGTTCTACGATGGATACATCCCACACAAACCTACTAAAATCACCATTGTTCCAGCAGATATACTTACCAGCCTTTCAACCAACATATCTTTGTGAACAGTAGCTCAAGTCGTTAAGAATACTTACTCATCCTCTTCAGTTTGGATATTGTCTCACGTGAATGATGGCTCTCTGACCCCCAATGTCGCTTATCTCATGTGTTTGGCTGTCTGTTGCATTTAACCATTGCGGAATGCGGGGTAGTGGCCGTCTACAGCTGGCTACAATCTTGAGATTGGATGACAAGCAACGAAGTATGGAGGACAATGTCCCGGAACTGAATAGCGTAGAATAACGGTTCGTCACTTTTCAAGCCTCATGCAAAAATATTGGACTATTGAGCAAACTTGGGTCACTAGAACACGTGGAAATGTTTGGATATGACACCAGGTGGCAGAAGTGGCGTCTGGTGTGGCCAGACTTCGGTTCGATTCCTTCTATTCTCGTCTAAACGCCTGTTGACTGCTGAACTAATGGTCTTTCTACCCTCCTACTCGTCTTTCGGGTTAATTCTGGCGTCTTGCTTTTCTACTCTTGGTGACAACCAATCCGCAAATACTCCGTAGTTCGCATTGGTTGGTTCACCCGCCGGCCGGCTAAGATCGCCTGATAACGTGGAATCTGTGCTAATGAGTCTCGGGTAATCCGAATTTGACAATAGCCGGAGGCACCTCATCCTCATCCTATAAGCAAACAAGTACAGAGTACGAGGAACATGGCACAGATGATGTATAATTTCTTAATATTTTGCCAAGCCTAGCGCGCAATATATATGCCTCCCCCGCCGATATCTATACTGCCATCTTTCTCTCTTGGTGTTCTATATTTTTCCCTTCACGGCCCTGAAGAAGCTCACACACTCTCTGCGGAATCCGGATAAAGGCTCATTGAAGTTTGTGTAATGGCGGGCATTGCAATTTTAGGAGCTGGCATTTTTGCCACTGAAGGTAATAAACTACCTGTAGCTGTTGGCAAGGGTAATAAGCGTACATGACACTAACTCGCTCACCAGAACACCTGCCCGCGCTTGTGCTAAACAAAGCGAACATCAAGGCAGTCTATTCTCGTTCTAAATCTACTGCATCTACACTTGTAGCAGAAGCAAGCAAACTCGGTGTTGCCAATCTTGAGCTTTACTCAGAAGATACTTCTGGGCATACGCTCGATGATCTTCTTAAGCGCAGCGATATTGAAGCAGTAGTCATCGTTTTGCCAATTCTGGTGCAACCGTCAATTGTCAGGCGCTGCTTAGCTGCCGGCAAGCATGTACTTTGCGAAAAGCCAATCGCCAAAGATGTCGCAACCGCTCGCGAATTGATCGACGACTACAAAAAGCTGTACTCAAGCAAAGGACTCATTTTCAACATTGCTGAGCAATTCAGATTTATGCACGAGTTTGAACTTGGTCGAAAATGGATCGTGGAAGAAAAAGCAGTCGGTGATATTACCCAGGCGCACCTCAAAATATGGCGCAATCAACCTCCGGAGGGGAAATGGTACGAAACACCATGGCGAAAAGTGCCGGAATATCAGGGCGGTTTCTTACTTGACGGTGGAGTCCATCAAACTGCTATGCTTCGCTACATTTCAGGCCAAGAGGTTGTTGAGACAGCGGGGTTTGCCCGTCAGGTTTTGCCCCATTTGCCGCCTCTCGATACTCTCAATGCCGGCATCCTCCTGAGTGGTGGGGGAACTGGGACCATCTCAATGTCATTTGCATCAACGCGACGAGCTTCGGAGCTTACTATTATCGGATCAAAGGGCAGCTTCTTCCTGACCGATGGCCCCGATGGTTTCATATTGTCTCTGGATCTTGCTACAGGAGAGAGTAGATCAGAGACAATAAGAAGCAAAGGGGTAGAACTGGAAATTAAAGCATTCCTGGAGGCTGTTAAAGCCGGGAAATCGGAAAAGAAGGCGGGCCCAGAAGAAGCACTGAACGACCTGGCAATTATAGAGAGCATGTGCAATGGTGGGGGCAAAGTAGAATTATACTAGAACGAACTCTGTCTTCTTCGTTTGGTGGGAATCAACAGCTAAATCATGGACTGTTGTGTAATACAATAGAGCGAAGATGTAATATACATGCATTTGTTCGAAATGGGTGAACTGTTGACAACGAATCCGAGGAATATCCACTGAAACAACAAATAGAGAGATAGTAGTGGGTACAACTCTACCTCAATACTCAATATATAAGCGAAACAACTGATATGACGATTTACCTATACACACACGTAGAGATATATACTTTGAAGAGGGTGAGAGTGTCCCCGCTCGTCAACACACTACTTTGAGGTTCCAGTCAATCCTCTTGGAGGGGTAATAGAGCGATGTTTCTCGAAGAGAGCACCGCCCTTGTGTAGTTGACAAATTATTTAGACAATTTACATGTTTCTGCACATGCAAGCTACAATTTAAGTTGACGATGGTGAATGGCTAATAAATGTTTAATAAATTGTAAACCGACGTACTGCTTGTATATGTAGGTAACATATGCGGTTTGCGTCCTCGGTCCGCCCAAAATGATGGCTTAGCCGATCAGGTGATCGGCAAACAACGCGGCTGAATGGAAGGTTTAGCAAGAGGGGTTCAATATTCAGCAACCAAAACAGCAATGATGCTCGTAGCCTCATCGCTTAACTTCAAAACTTGGATATTGCCGAAGCTTCTTTCCCAATCTCTCATAAATAACGTCTGATCGCATGTCCTCGTGAGTGGAGAAAATACCACTATGAAAGTGCGGAGAAGGAGATCTAAAATATTGTTTCTGGGGAAATGATCTGGATTTCCCGGTAGCAGTTCCTGGGGAAGCCATGCTAAGCTGTGGGGGAGCCGTACATTTCGGGGGCTAGTAGTAGCAGGTGGAACTTGCATATAACTGCATGGCCCCTCTTCACCGAGACGGGCAGATCAATGCCAAATTTCAGCTTAATTTAATGTCATAGGAGGCCTTGATCAGGCTTACTTCCTTCATCATGGATAGCCCAAAGGCAATGAACCAACATGACATTGTTCATGATGTTATTCATGATGAGGACCCAGACCCTATCAAAGTCACAACGCAGAGTTGCATGACGGAGTCACGCATGCAAGCTGCCTTGCTAAGGGAGAACCCTCGTGTATTTCGAAAGAGCTTTTTGAAGCTGTACGGATGTATTTTTGTTGGATACTTGTGTTCGGCGACAAATGGATTCGACTCTAACACTTTTGGTGAGTTTACAATGTGATGGCAACATCGTTGCATTCCTCTGCTAATACCGCTTTAGGAGGCTTATCGGCCATCCCTCAGTTTACTAAATACTTTGGCATCGACACCCATAATCAAGGCCTTGTTGCAGCTCTCTATGTCATAGGCAACATAGCAGGCTCTTTCTTCGCTGGGCCATGCTCCGATACATATGGCCGCCGCGTAGGCATGGCTATCGGATCGGCCATCTGCGTGGTCGGTGCCATTCTCCAGACTGCTGGTACAAATTTGTCCATGCTCATGGGAGGACGATTTATTCTAGGCATGGGTGCGGTGCTTGTTCAAACAGCCGGTCCCAGTTATGTCGTGGAAATGTCGTATCCCAAATATCGTGCCCAACTTACTGGTGGTTATCAAGCTTGCTTTTTCCTTGGTACCATAGTGTCAACTTGGCTGGAATTTGGACTGAATCATGCCAAAACTACACTTTCGTATCCTTGGAGACTTCCTCTTGCGATTCAGGGTCTTCCATCCGTCATTATCCTTTGTGCCATTTGGTTTATCCCTGAAAGCCCTCGTTGGTATGCACAGCAGCATTTGAATTCACGTCTTCATGGAATAATGCTAACAAAGATGATAGGTATGTGGGCCAAGGACGAGTAGCTGAAGCTAAAAACATACTCATCAAGTATCATGGTGATGGAGACCCAGATGCTCTTGTCGCGAATCTCGAACTACAAGAGATGATCGAAGTCATTGAACTTGATGGTTCCGATAAAAGGTGGTGGGATTTTAGGTCGCTATTTAACACCAGGGCAGCGCGGTATCGAACCTTTCTCGTTACTTGCATCGCCTGGTTCGGAGAGCTCGACTTGCCACCAACAAGTTATTACTTCCCGCTCATGGGTATGTCTTCCCTGATATGATACATTGACCAGCGGGATCATTCTTTGCTCTAACACCAATGGTATAGTCAAGACGGTGGGCATCACCAATGTCAATACCCAACTACTCTTAAACGCGATTCAAACTCCAGTCATGGCTGCTGCCGCACTCTGTGGGCTTAGTGTTGTGCATAAATTTGGTCGCCGCAAACTTCTCATGTTTTCCAGTGCTGGAATGTCCGTGTCCATTGCCATTATAACAGCATGCACTGCTCTACAGGCGGGAAGACCTGCCGTCGGCGGCACTGGTATCGCTTTTCTTTACATTTTTCTCATCGTTTTCGCTTTCGCCTGGGTATGTCTCCGCTCTACTAGTTCCCAGGGATGTCGCTAACTATTTCTGCTTTACGATAGACTCCAATGCAATCACTCTACCCGGTCGAAGTTCTCTCATTCAATTCGAGAGCAAAGGGCATGGCTTATTTGGCATTTATGAACAATGCTGTCAAGGTCATGAATACGTACGTTCCACCAATCGCCATCGCCAATGCCGGCTGGAAATATTACCTCCTTTATGTCTTTTGGGACGCGTTTGGTGTCGTCGTCATTTATTTATTTTTCGTTGAAACGAGGGGCTGGAGCTTGGAAGAAATTGAAGACCTGTTCCAAGCGAAGAATCCTGTTAAAGCAAGTCTTGAGAAGAAGAACATCAGCGTCGCACATGATGGAACCATCACACATGTTCAAGATGATGGAAGCGATGCTTGAGAAAGGCAATCGAAGGATGTTTTAATGATTATACGAGTGTTTTTACAAATAATGAGTTCATAACAGTGTCTCCCAATTAGTTTCTAATGCTAATTCTGATTCATCAATTGCCTCGCAATTTGCTAGTCGGGCGAGCACTTCACATGACCCATCGCGTACGAGAATACAATCTCAGATACAAACTGTAAAAATGCACAAAATTGAAGATCGTCTTCTTTGGTTAGAATCTCATTTCACTGTCCGACTATTGGATCACGTGGGCCAGTACTAATCTTAGTTTCCATCACCAGCTTCCCCCGCAATTTCTCAGCTGTCTCTCCATGTTACATGCCATTTCTTGGTCATACGTCTTATTCAAATGTACAGCAGCCCATGATTGGTTGTAATTCCTACGACCATGATACAGCATCCTCGATGTTGACCGTCGCCGGGGTGTTGCAATCATGGCGCCAGCGCAAGAGGTTCATAGGCGGGTCAGGACTGGTAAGAATCCCGCCACCTACTTCGATATATATAAGGCTGCTAATTCCCCCTCCAGGCTGGTGAGTTAAATGACAATTCGAGAAACGAATCTTCGACGATGCTAATCACAGCTTGCAATGACAAGTATTACATGTCGGAAGCGACATATGAAGTGTTGGTTTATACTGGATTACAATTGGGCTTCTTGTAATCACTAACGCGATGAAGGTGACGAACGGAAACCTCAATGTCGGCACTGCGAAATCAGTCGCCGTGATTGCGAATATGAGGCTCTCGACAATTCCGCCCTGCGCGAGGACGGCAATGGGCTATTCCAGTTCTCAGCAGATCACGTCTGGCTAGAGACACCGTCAGAGAGTGAGCACTTGTTTTCTACATCTATCTCAAAGAGCTGCTTGTATTGATCGAAGACAGTCACATTTATTCATTCTGTTGATGTCGCCGATGACGATAATGAAGAACAGCCATTGAACGCACCGACGCGGGAACACGCGACCAACCAATCGTCAATCAACAAAATCCTCGATCAACCAGCAAATGGTAATGAAGATTATCTCATACCATACACTATTGCATGCTAAATAACATTGCAGAACTATCGCCCAATATTTCTGTACCGGATTCGGGAAGGGACGATATGGTTCCGATCTTAACCCCTGGGCCGTCTCGCGAGGCTGCTAATTTTGCGTCGCCTCATTCATTTACGAGCGGCACTAGCATGGAAACCATTGATCCAGTGAAATCGCTCATCCTTAGACGGACCTCTGGATCTGCTATATATACACAAGGTCCAGCTGAGCCGCTTGGAGATCCACTGATAGCCCGCCTCCTCCATCACTACATCAATAACTTGGCTTGTTGGGTATGTGCCCATCTTCTTCATCATCATCATTATGTTTGTGCTGATCTTATGCAGCTTGATGTAAATGATCCGCAACGCCAATTCGAGACTTTTGTGCCTTACCTTGCGATGAGTTGTCCTATCTTACTCCACGCTGTCCTTGCATTTTCAGCATGCCATCTCAATCGACTAGATGGATCTTGTGATGAGTTTTATGCTGCTCATTACCATGACTTGTGTGTCCAAGGCCTTATACCAGCGTTAGCCGACCCATCTACGACTCTCGATAACGTACTGCCAATATCCACCGTTATTCTTAGGATGTATGAGATGATGAGCTATGAAACAGATCATCAGAGACATCTTCGGGGGTGCTCGTCTTTATTTACGCATAATCGAAAGAACATTGGCTATCGGGCACTCAAAAGGACAGCATTCTGGACCTATTTCCGTGAAGAGATTATGGTCGCCCTTGCAACAGGAAAGCCAACCACCATCGGTCCCCGCAATTGGAAAGTTGACATTACGTGGGGCGGTGATACGGATCACGTAAAAACGGAGAAAATGACCATGTTGACGGCTGAAGTAATAGATTACTGCTTTTCTCGATACCCTGGAAGTCATGATGGTGATGAAAGCAGCTGGGACGAGCTGCAGAATGAAGCAAACGCTTGGAAAGACTCGCTGCCGGAGTCATTTGATCCTGTATATGTTATAGAAGATGGCGAAGGATTTCCGGAAATATTGTACCTTTGCACTTGGCATAGTGAGCCGTACGTTCGCCGATATTTACTTCTTTTGGCTGATATCTTCCAGTTGCGGCGATGCAGTTCTATCACCTGGTAAAGGTGCTTCTTGCCCTACATAATCCACACCGCCCAAGCGGCATTGGGTTTCTACAGTTTGCAAGAGCCGTCGAAGTAAGTTAAAGTTTGATTCAGGTCCCTTAAAATGTTGGTTTAAACGGTTTTCTAACACGAACAAGGGTGAAATACTAAAGCATACAATCCAATTATGCGGCATGACGAAAGCCCTTGGCGATAAATATCCCGGTGCTTTGGTTAACGCCGTGCAGCCTCTGGTTGTTTGTGAGTTCTGTGTCTCAAGTACAAGATTTGTTACTGATACCAGATAATCAGGTGGCCAGAGTTTAAAGAAGCCGGAGCAGCAAGCTGAATTGGTCCGTATGCTACAGAGAATTGAACGAGTTACGACGTTGGCGACTGCTGAAGGAATACAATCATTGCAGGAAGCTTGGAGTTCTCATGGCGATTTGTAATTATAGTCTTCAATACTAATTGTCTTAGTGAATCAAATGGTATCACTTCGCACCATGGGTAGTAGGTGCGTTGCTAGCTGATTACGCGTTGATATTGTCTCTCGTTTGAGTTTTATGTTGCTTCATCTGCTAATGTCCCAAATCTAAATACTCTATAAACGCTCTAGGAGTCGAAATAAGCATGGAAGGTGCATAGCATCTATGCCAAATCTCTAGATTATTATTACCATACCCACTTTACTACTTTACATGTTTGCTTGTTGCTTTACGCTAATGCGGGGGGTTTTGCGGAGAGTCCCGCTCGGGGCTCGCTATATTTGCAAGCGAAAGCCCGGGACGTGTTCTTCACAAATAAAATAGCTCGTGCCAATCACATTATAGGATACCAATTGGTGCCGAAAGCCGGTAAAAACAAGTAGGCTTGTGCTCCGATGACGTATTTTAACGCCGGAGAGAGACACAGCCTATATGTAGCTCAGCGATATATATGTGTATGCCCTCCCACTGGAAGACCACATCTGCCGAGCACATCCGTATTGCGAAAACAGGTATCTTACAATTCAATGCTAATTATTAAATGAATACACACCTTACACTGATATGAGGATAGCAATTCATCAGTGAGTTGCATCAAGAAATATTGAGAACGTATACCTATTCTCCCCTTTCAACCGGGCTGAGAGATTTACAGTATTGAATGGGGGGCTCTCCCCTTTGCTTTTTTACTTTGAGACAGAAAACAGTCCATAATAATGACATACCGTGCTGGAAATCGCTTCGCAATCCCTAGCCTAGCTGCATTGCATGCCGATCTTTTAGCCTTCACCGTCCTTCTTCCCGCCGGATGTGGGGACTAGAAAGTCATGGAACTTCCAGATCTGCCATTGTTACACAGAATTCAATTCTCTTAGGTGTGATTCTAGACACAACTTTGTACATGTACCCAGGAACTGATTCTCGATGCCAATACGTGCGCTTCTATGTCAGCGCCACTCAGACTATCTCCACCAATACCCTCTTCAATCCCTGATCCAATGAAAGCCATTGAGTGTATAAAGACTATTATAAGGCCACAGATATCTCAGTCTTCCGCCTAGAGTATTGCTGTTGGGAGAATAGTTTCGAAGACTCTAAATGAGGAAAATCTAGGGTTGCGTGGAAAACTTTCCAAGATGTACCGCATTTGGAATATATATGGTAAGCTTTATACATCACAGCACTCCCGAACTTGAATGGGAGTTCTGAAAAATAGAGCAAGCACTGATATAATGTGTTGCAGTTCTTGCCGCGTTTGGCACCATCGGCGGCATGATCTTCGGCTTCGAGATCAGCTCCATGAGTGCGTGGATCGGTTCAGAACAATATCTCGAATATTTTAACCACCCAAACTCATCTGAGCAAGGTGGTATCACAGCTTCCATGTCCGCTGGCTCCTTTATTGGCTCTCTTCTATCTGGGTGGCTCGCTGACCGTATTGGCCGCCGGTTGGCTATCCAAATTGCTTCTGTGGATTGGATTATTGGCGCTGTTCTACAATGCTCTGCTCAAAATGTCGCTCATCTTGTCGTGGGCCGCATTGTTAGTGGGCTTGCCATTGGTATAACAAGCTCTCAGTGTATCGTCTATCTCGCGGAACTGGCGCCCTCTCGTTCTCGTGGACGAATTGTTGGTATTCAACAATGGTCCATTGATTGGGGTAAGAATGGTCTTCCAAATGGCTGCCTATATACAGAAGAATTAATGAAAGCGATCAGGGATTTTGATTATGTACCTTATTTCGTATGGCTGTTCTGTTTCTATCCACCGACCGGCAGCTTTCCGAATTGCCTGGGGCCTCCAGGCTGTTCCTGGAGCTGTCTTGTTCGTTTCTCTTTTCTTTTTCCCAGAATCTCCACGCTGGCTTGCCTCCAAAGATCGCTGGGAGGAATGTCACGATGTCCTCGCCAATCTGCACGCCAAAGGAGATCGAGATAACCTCGAGGTGCTAGCTGAGCTAGAGGAGGTTAGAGAAGCAGCAAGAATCGCAGCAGAGTCAAAGGAAATTGGCTACCTAGGTTTGTTCACTCCGAAAATGTGGAAGCGAACAGTTATCGGTGTCAGTGCCCAAGTCTGGCAACAGCTTCTTGGTGGTAATGTTATGCTGTATTACCTTGTCTATATCTTTAACATGGCCGGCATGGTGAGAGTACCCCATATCATTGCATTTCACGACACCATTATTAACAAGAAAGCCAGTCGGGGAATGCTGCTCTGACATCTTCTATTATCCAATATGTTATTTTTCTTGTCACTACTGGAGGAGTCCTTTTTGTAATCGATCGCATGGGCCGCCGGTGGCTACTCATTGTTGGCGCCCTAATTTGCGGTGTCATCCACTTTGTTGTGGGTGCCATGATGGCTGTTTACGGGCATCATGTGGACAGTGTTGATGGTAAGCATCAAGCTGTGGGCCGTTTTCTCTTCGTTGGATCGCCTGCTGAGCCATACTATAGGTAACGATATCCTGAAATGGCAGATTAGCGGCCCGCCCGCCAAGGCAGTTATTGCTCTATGTTACATTTTTGTCGGAGTTTGTAAGTTTCAATTCTCATCTATCCCTTGACTAAACTGTTGCTAATATTGCATTAGATGGTGAGCCGATCTGTTGTTGATCATTAACCCAACGTTCTCTATCTATACTGATACTTAATTTAGGCGTTACGTGGGCCCCTGGGGCGTGGATTTACTGCGGTGAAGTCTTTCCCTTGAAATATCGCGCCAAGGGCGTTGGTCTCGCAGCTGCAGGAAATTGGGCGTAAGTAAACAAGGCTAATGCCATGGATAACGCCAGAATGTCTTCAATCGCCATATACTAACGCTTCAAGTAGTTTTAACCTTGCTTTGGCCTTCTTTGTTCCCCCAGCCTTTACAAATATTCAGTGGAAGGCCTACATGATCTTTGGAACCTTTTGCATTGCTATGGTCTTCCATATCTACTTTATGTACCCGGAAACGGTGAAGAAGTCTCTCGAAGAGATTGATACACTGTTTGAAAGCGACATTCCGGCATGGCGCAGTGCGAAAGCAGTGGGCACGTTTGAAGAGAAAGTAGCACGAGCAAAGGAAGTGGGAGGTTTGGACGACCTCAAGAAACAAGCCAAAGTGAATCACAAAGAGAATGTATGATAGGCCTACATCCATAGCATATTCAGCGCTATTTAGAAGCGAATACTAAGCCATAGAAACTGGCGCAAATAAAAGATGCCAAAAAAAGATGGGCTGGGAACTCTTAATTTATTGATCGTGATTTAATTCTTAATATTCAGCTGATCCAACACCCATCGAACTTGGTCTGCAATAGCATCTGGTCTCTCAAGGTGGATGCTGTGACCGCTGTCTGGAACGAAAGTGAAAACAGACCGTGTAGACAATCTCAGCATTTCCTTTTGCATTCTTGCCTCGGCTTCATTAGTCTCCGAAATAACTTTACGCATGTAAGCTCTTTGCGTTTCCGTGCCATTCCCAGCGGACACACCAGCGTCATACATCTTTTGTAAGTCCTGAGCGTAATTGGCTTGCAGAACGCTCACAGGGCGATCTCCCAACAACGGCGCCTTTCCTATTTCAAGATGTCCCTTCTCTTTCAAAACTGGCGCGCTGGCCAGGTAGAAGCTTATTTCAGCCTTTGCAGTTTGCTCGTGTCTTGCACTAGCCTCTTCCTCCAATAAAGCCTGCCACTCAGCATTGGTCAACTTGTGGCAACTCTCAGATCGGATTCGCAGCCCCTCCGGCCCCTCCAGCTCACCGAGCACCGCATCGATGGTTTCATCAGGGCGGGTTGGCGGTGTCGCCTCGGTATTGGCATCAACAAAGACAACGCCAGCGATGTCATCCAAGCTGTCTTTGTGCAGGTGAATGAACTCGCGCGACGTAATTCCTGCATACGAATGTGCGATTATGATGTATGGCGGCTTGATGTCGGCGGCTTTGAGAAGAAGATCCAACTCAAGTGCCATTCTAGTAGATGTGGGCTGTACTTCTGCCGGAGCGTTGTCGCTAGCACCAAATCCCGATCGCTCATAAGAGAACGTCCGCACAAATTTGCCCAGAAGACCTATGGTAGCTGACCATTCAAGCACACTGCTTGTCAGGCCAGCCATGATGACAACCGCCGGTTCATTTGGCTTTCTAGGCGGCCCAGTAACGCTCAACTGTAAGCGGTGGCTGCCAATAGAGACAAGACCGCTCTTGGTCTCGTCTATTTCCCACGGATTGTCAGACATCTTCCGGCTCGACTCTGATCTGTTGCTGATTTTCTCAAATTTTCATTTTACCCCGCCATTGCAATTATATATGAGTCCACGCGTACAAAGTAGTGCTCGTAAGCATCTACCTAATAAGGCTTGACAACACTCAGAACAAACGGCGTCGATCCTGATTGGCGGCATTGCAGCGGACCAGGCAAGATTACCAATTTCTCTACCCACTTCGGTAACTATTAAGCGTGATTATTAATCATATCTCGTTATTGTTTCCTTCAGCCAGGCAACTGTCGTAAACCGATTTGCTTCATCTTCAAACCACGAAGTTGGCTATCTTCAAGATGCCGGAGATCAATTCCCACATGTCGACTGGCAGCCGACGGTACATGAGCAAACGGCAACGTCCCTGTGATTTTTGCCGTGCTCGAAAATCTGCATGTCGTATAGAGGGTGGCCCTCCATGCCGCATGTGCCTCTTACACTCTCGCCTGTGTACATTTGTTGAGACCACCTCAATGCACAGACTCTCTACCAATGCAAAATCTCTTCCTCAAAATGTTACAATATCAGAATCTCTCAGATCACCTTCGAGAGATCAAGCCGTTTCACCTATTTCGCTGCCTGAACAGCTCTTACTTGACAATACTTCGTCAGGAAGTCCATCAATTGATTCAGCATTGAACTCATCTTCTGGCCAGTTGTCGTATGACATTCCTTCCGAAATTGGTCTTTTATCTTGGGAGCAAATTGATGCCAATTTTGTCAACTTTCAACCAAGTCTCGCACATGATTTTCTGGGTGACTTGGGGCCACAGGACGAAACTCGGCTACATGAAGGCGTGCCCCCCGAGGTCTTACTCGACAACGACGATACTGACAGCACCCCTCAGTTTGTTGGCACTACGGGAGAATTTGAGCCATGTTTGTTTGGGCACTATCTCAGAGATACATCTGGTCGCTTGCCTTTCAAAAAGCTCACCTTGCAATCTGTTCACCTCGGTTGCCTACCTGCTCATTTTATGCTTACCTCGCAGTCTCTGTATTCACAGAGCCGTGAGGAAGCTGGTTTAGCAACAAACATTGAAGCAAAGAAATCCAGAGAACAATTAGACTTACTTGTTCCTATAGATATTGGGGAGCGGTTGATTCGTCTCTACGAACGCTTCATAGCTCCGCAATATCCCATCTTCTCAACTCAATCGCGTCCTTCACCCAAATCATCACCCACATATCTATTAGCAGCCATTTACGCTATTGCACAACCGTTTATGCAATTTGATGATGTATTAACACTAGACCTGGCTTATGATCCATTGCCAACTTCGGCCTTATTACAGATCTCGCTCAAGGCTTTAGAGTTTGAGATACATGGCCCAACTCTTCCTGTTGTTCAAGCTTTCATATTGCTCCTTGCGCGGCCCACTCCTCATCATCTCATCTCCGATTCATCCTTCAGGTGCAAATTACTAGGCACCCTTATCTCAGCGGCTCATACGCTTGGGTTGCACATGGACCCTGTTGAGTGGTCTATTCCTCGCTGGCAGGCGACCCAGCGGCGAAGGTTATCTTTCATAATCTTCAAGATTGATACGTGGATGGCTTCCAGCTTAGGAAGGCCTCCTCTTTTGAATGAAGAAAACTGGCTCATCACCTCTATGTCTGCAGAGGATGGATACGGAGCTTGCATAGACGAGGCGGATTGGAGAGACTTCATCCAGCATGCCCAGCTCGTGTCTACTCTGCGCAGGGTACTCTCTGAACTCCAGTATGTCTTTATTGTGTCCAAAATCACTCTTTAATACTAACGGTTTGCTATTCTATAGTTCTTTGAGAGCTTTATCTCAATTATCATCTAATATTCAGCAGACATTGGGTATTTCCATGAAAATCCTAGAGGAGCTCTCCATCTGGCATAATACTACTATTATATCATCCTCGGATGACGCACCAGCATCTGTAATCAACTTATTAGCTTACCACTACACACATATCAACATCTGCCGTGCTCTCTTAAGGTGTCATGCCACGGATGGGCAATCGAATCCGTCTTCAACTGATGCTGACATGCAGCGTGCGCGCCATGAAGCTGGAAGGTGCCTGTCAAATGCATTACTTTTTGTCAATAAGCTGAAACTCGATGCATCTTCTCAGTTTTGGCCAGCTTGGGCGCCATTGGCCTTTTCTTCGATCGTCAATCTCATGCTGCATTTGCTCGTAATGTCAAGCTCATCAGAGGAAGCCAAGCAGAGAATGCAGACCGTTCTGGATACCCGCGACTCACTCAGAATACGGTCAAAACAATTACCTATTCTCCGACTGGGACTCTTGAGGATTGATTCTGTATTCTGGAAAGGTCTAGACCAAATCTTCGTCTTGCAGCCGCATATATACGAAGCTCTCAGCCCTGAGTTTATGGGTTTGCGAAACACTGTGTAGGGCATTTTTTAGACGATAAAATACATCTAGTTAGATATCAAAGCCACTAAAAACCATATGTCTCGAACACCGCAAAGATCCAGCTCTTATACAACCTCCAAAGCAGGCTTAAAAAGTGTGAGAGCCGCTAATGACATTGCATCTACAGCAGCATCCAGGCTCTGAATGGTGGGAGCAAAGAGTGGCGAGTGATTATAAGGAATCTCATTCAATTTCCCATTCTTTTTAGCGGCATCCCATTGGATTGGATCTGTTGAACCGAAGAACCATATGACCATAGGAGCTCCAACCGCAGTTGCCAAGATCGATACGTCTTCACTTGCAGTTACCACGTCCATATGCTCAAGTTGCGATCCAAAATAAGATGCGAAACTCTTCTCAAGCGTTTGGGCGGTAGCATCGTCGTTTATAGTCGCAGGAGTAGACGAAATGGTCTCGATCAGTGGCTCACGATCGCATCCGCCTGCTTTGCATGCAGCCTCGACAATTCTCCTCACGGATGCAAGTATTCGGTCAATAATGTCATTTGTAAGTGCCCGAATATTAATCTTCAGATCCAAGGAATCGGGTATAATATTTGGAGCATCTCCGGCGTGTATGCTTCCACACGTAACAACCGCTAGTTGCCCAGGGTCAATTTGGCGGCTGACAATTGTTTGTAGCTGAACCACAATCGAAGACCCAATGATGATGGGATCAACACAATCCTGAGGAGCCGAACCATGCCCACCGCGACCGAAGATGCGAATCTGTAAAGACACACTTGCCGTCATGGTTGGACCACTCCTCAGATGGATCGTCCCGCATCGTCTGTTGTCGACATGCTGTGTCAGGACAATATCAGGGTGGGGAATTTTGTCATAGAGCCCATCATCCACCATTGCCTTGGCACCATTCAGGTGTTCTTCTGCAGGCTGAAATAGGCAAATGAGAGTTCCTTGCCAATGAGAACGAGCGCTCAGCAGTAGCTTAGCTACGGCCATCATAGACGAAACATGAGTATCATGGCCGCAGGCGTGCATAACTGGTTTCTCGACACCACTCTTGTCGACCTGGGTTCTCACGCTTGCATAAGGGAGGCCCGTCTTCTCTAACAAGGGCAATGCATCCATATCGGCGCGCAAAAGGATTGTAGGACCCTCTCCGTTGGTGAGCACCCCAGCAAGGCCATGACCGCCGATCTTTGTAAAAACTTCGAAACTGCCCAGAGAAGTGAGGTAATCGGCAACAATACGGGATGTTCCCTCTTCTTGTCCTGACAGTTCAGGCATGCTATGTAATTGGCGATATGTATCACGGTAAAATGTCATATCAGGGCGGTATTTTTTTATGAGAGACGCCGCACGTTGGGACGTCCCATCGTCAGCGTCAGTTGTCTTCTTATCTGTTTCTTATTAGTCCAATTAACCCCCAATTTGGGATATCGCACGTACAAGTCATGTTCGCGATAGCAACATATATATCGTATTCTTTGTCGGTGTATCAGACAATCGATGATCAATTCGAGTCATTTCTCTAGGTATTGCTCCCTTATATAACCGGCCCGGGCGATTAAACCCCCGCAGCGGTTCAATGCATGATTAGAATTGAATCCATATCTCCATTTGCAGATCCCAGGTAGACAGCGTCCAATAAAATGAAACGCCGCTATCATTGGCGAGTGAATGCAGCTAGCTGCGATGGACGCCGAAAATGTACTACAGTCTCTCTACAGCTTCATTGAGTCAACGAATACAGAATTTACACGAAGTCTTTCGCCGTTCATCATATCACTCAATATTAGAGTCATACATGGGCCATGGGCTTTAAGAGGTGTATTTTGTGAAGTTCCTATTATGATATACGAATTTTCATCCCTGCATTGAAAGATGGTTCTATGAAACCTCAATTCTAGCGACCCTTCATTATCCATCTCTTTGGTATCCGACCAATTCGCACGCCCTTTCTCAACCCGAAATCTCTTATTATATCGAAGATTCAAGACGTGCATCGCCGTTAAAAGTGAGTTATTTTCTCCAAGATCCCGGCCACGATTTCTCATACTAGTCCAACAGCGCCCTCTCCGCAGCACCCCGCGCATGTAGCTCCAAAGTGTTGAACATCGGAATATCGGGTCGATCCTTTTGTTCAATAAGTAGCGGGATCTCCGTGCACCCCAGGATCACACCCTGTGCTCCTCGAGAGACCAACTCGTCAACAATCTTCAGGTAGCCTTGTCTTGACTCCTCTGTGAATTGGGATTTGGCAAGTTCGTTGAAGATTACGTCGTCAATGTAAATTTGTTCTTCGTCTGTTGGTACAATAATGTTTATTCCGAAACGGCTTGAGAACTCATTCGGCAGATAGTCCGAGGACATGGTGGCCTTGGTTCCCAGCAAGGCAACGGTGTGCAGCTTTAGATCCAGTATCGCTTGGGCTGTTGGATCAGCGATGTGATAAAGAGGAATCTTCACATCCTTCATGAACGCCTCAGAAACCCGGTGCCAAGTGTTCGAGACGCAGATGATGAAATCGGCTCCAGCTCTCTCCAAGCTCAGAGCCTTTCCATGCAAGTACTCTCCTCCTTCTTCCCACAGATTGTTGTTCACGAAATGAGCGCTGCGCTCAAAGTTCATGGAATTGATAATAATTTCGCCGGTATAAAAGCCTCCAAGCTTTGCGCGGATGTGCGCATTGATCAGCTTGTAGTATTCAACCGTCGCTAAGTCGGTGCTGCCGCCGATGATGCCGACTGTCTTCATGGCTGCTCAATAGTATTCCAAATTTTCCGCTTGGTGCTAGTCTTCAATGAAGTTGAAGTTGATATCTTCGGTCGAACATCTAGGGGAGTATAACAACTCAGTTGATCTCTCAGGCGATTTAAAAGGTCTTTCCAGAGCGGCTAAAATCGGACAATATGGCGACTATGAGAGCAACTGAAGTGGATCAACTGTCTCCAAATTCATGTCATGAAGCGCCCTGAACGGAGCCACCCAGAACGAAGGGCGTACACCAACAGCAATCTACTCCAAGTAACTATGGAATATTACACCCGACACTAAACAAGCCGCTGAAGAATTGCCATAGGTTCCACTAGGTGACTAGCGACAAGGCAACTATCCGCGAATGGCATTACACTCTTCCAAATAAGGAATTACAGAGAGAATAAGACGTCTATAGCATATTTAATTTAGAATTACATCGACGGCTGACAGTCAGTCGTTTACAAATGTAGTAGCTAGTATCTATAATTTAGTTAATACCAAATATACGTCCGTCTCAACAATTAACTTGTGATAGAAGCAAAGTGATGATGCGTCAATGCTGACTCGCGGTAGGCTTTAGTTGAGTACGTCATATCCATTGAATACTCCATTTATTGCTATGATGTCGTTCAGATTTATCTAGCGAACTCAATGGAAACTTCCTCGGTACAACCTTCGTAGGTCACAATAAGCGGCTCAAATGATACTGGCTCATCTATTTCTTAAGTAGCGCAAAATGCAGCAGGACTCTTATCTTTATGCTTCTTCATGAGCTAATCTCTTCTCTCTATACTCTAGATTGATATATACCAAACCGAGTATATCTGTCTTCCTCCCCAAATCCGGGAATATCTACCCTCCTCTCTTCACTGATACTCACCTGCACCCGCCATCGAGTGTCTGTTTTCATCCCAATCTCATCCCACAACTTCTGAAAGCTTTCCTGGTTGTGTAAGAAAGATTTCATTCTTCCGTCTCTTTCTCTTGGTCTATGAGTACCTATTTGTCTACCGAAGATCAGAGCATCGGTCGTTCCCGGTTTTAAAAATCGTGCTATTCGCACTCCAATCTTCACCTGCTGCTCCCATGTAAATAAATGGAAGAAATTTGCCGCATGTATGAGTGTGATCTTGCCATCCAACTTATCCAAAGCCTTGTCCTCGAGATTTAACAAGTCGCCAGCTACGAAAGTCAAGCCGCACCCTTCATCATTGAATAACTCCGTGCCAATAGAAATAAACTCGGGGTGCAGATCCGTACCGAACAACCGGTTCGGCTCGATTCCATCGTGAACCATCTTTCGAAGTACTTGGCCAATACAACATCCAATATCAAGGAGTGTATCTATGGAGTTTGACCCAGTATCAAGATCATTCGGCTGCTTTAGCCGTTCAAATGCGATCTTGAAATGAGAGTCTTGCATGCTGCGCAAATTGAGAAAGCTCCATCGACCAATACATGGATACATGGCTACCTCCCAGAGTTTTTTACGCTGCCAAGAGGGTATCAGATATGAATGACAAGAAGGCCGTAGACTAGAAACGAAAATGGAAATATTACTGACCGTGCTGACAAGGACTTCATCGGTTTCGTTGGGGGGCACTTTGCTGTATTCCTCCAGCAGCTCGCGGAAGGGGCCGAGTTCGTCTGGAAGATCTTCGACATAAGTGAATCTTTTCCAACGATCTAAAGCTGTTTCGTGGTGCATTTGATCAACATGGGACATTGTATCCCGCTTCTTCGTATTCCCGAATTGTTCTGATAACTTCAGGGTTGAGTTGCAGCCCGAGTGATGACAGTGACGGATATCAGAGCGGCACCGCACAGGTGCTATATCTCTTAAAGATTATGATGTTAAAGAAACGAGAAGAAATTTGACTTGGAGAAACGAGTAGATTGAGAACACTTGTCTCTCCGCCTCCTCATTCACGGGATTCCAGCCAGGCAGCCGGACTTCGGCGCTTTTTAGATCCGCCTACTGTATTCGCGCCAACTACTAGTTCAATGTTCTAACAGTTTCAAGTACGGAATACAAGTATAGAAAGCACTCTGAATCCCGCCCCCAAAAAAGTTCAACATCATAACGGAATTGAGCAGCACGCTGAAGACAAGTACGTGCTACAATCTGTAGATCAATGGATTTCGAAATGCTGCCAAGAAGGTTACCACAACCGGCTAAATCTCAGTTATGCGGGTGATTGAACCTGGTTTAGATTTCATGACCAAGTAAAAAACCGACGGTGATTATAGGACTAATCAATAAAGCGTCGTTGCTGGGGATTTCGACGACTGGGAGTTGAGCTTGACTGTTATCTCAAGCACGCCATTTCGCACGGCTTCAGGAATTTAAATGCGTCCGAGATCTTTCCATGAGCCGCTTACAACTAGCAGGAGATTAATCACTAAATTAAATAGATTTACTCCGTTGTTGATGCTGATAAGAAGATGTGTATGAAGCAACAGAGTCAGACAAATTATTGAATGATCTACAAAGCTATGGTGCGCGCGTATGGGGCTCGATGCTACATATCGTATTTCTTTCCATGAAAAGAGGTCTAAATTGAGGAAGGCAACCATTCAAAAGCCCAGTACCTTCCTATTCAAGATCACCGCCTCTAGTAGCAAGCCATCTTATAATGTGATCTTCTGCCAAAAACCCAGATAAGCGGTTTATGGCACTAGACTTAAATGGAGCTTTAAGCACTTATAAATATGTCTGTGGCATAGAACTTCTGCTCTCTGCCACTTACCGACTACATCAGGAAGTATTGGGGGGAAAAATACAGTCTGTTGCCTTTCAAAATGCGGTTCAAGGCTACACTATCAAGTGTTCTTCTCTTGTGTTTACTCGATCCAGTGGTGTCAAACCCCCAGCTTAACGAAAATGGTTTTGTAGAGTCGCGCCCTAGTAGCGCTCAAAACGTCACTTACATCCCGAATACCTATATCGTGGAACTGGAACATACTCCCAGCACCAAAGCTGCATCTCTTTTTTCTCAGCGACTCGGCGGAAGAGTCAAGTATCATGTCCGCAAAGAGTTCAACAATGCCAAATTTTTCTATGGTCTATCTCTGACTGTTACAGACGGGACATCTCAGAAATCTGATCTATTGGAGATTAGCGGTGTCAAGAATGTCTGGCCGGTTAGACTTGTGCCCCGCCCAGAAGCATTCGAAGCCGCCAGGCCAAACTTGCTAAGCAATAATACTCTTCCACACATTAGAGGCAACTCCGACGTTAACAGGCCACTCAAAATGGCTGGAGTAGATAAGTTGCATGAAAAGGGAATCAAGGGCAAAGGTGTGAAGATTGGCATTATTGACACCGGAGTGGACTATCTACATCCGTCACTTGGCGGCGGCTTTGGACCAGGTTATAAGATATCTTTTGGCTACGACTTGGTTGGAGATGATTATACTGGAACCAATACTCCAGTTCCGGATGACGACCCTTTGGTCACATGCGCAGTTGGAGGACATGGCACTCATGTTGCTGGTGAGAAGCCGGTTTCATCCACAATCTCTTCACTTTATATCAGAGTGACTAATACATAGCCAAGGTATCATTGGGATGACTGATGCCCAAGACCAAGGCTTTGGACTGGTTGGAGTTGCTCCGGAGGCAACCATTGGCATGTACCGAGTGTTTGGATGCAGCGAGAACTCTGGAGACGATGTCATCATGGCAGCAATGCAACAGGCTGCAGAAGACGGTGTCGACCTTATCACCATGTCTCTTGGCAGTCTGTCGTATTGGGAGCAAGCATCCCCATATGTCTCTCTGGCCGAAAGTATCGTGGAAAGTGGTGTAGCTATCATTGCTGCACTTGGGAATGACGGCGATCTTGGGCCTTATGCAGTCTCTGCGCCAGGCCTGGCTCCAGAAGTTCTGGCTGTAGGTTCCGTGGAGAATGAAGTCTATCCAACGGTATACAAAGCGAAAAACAATATCGGCGGTTCATTGAAATATATTTCGGTTTTTCCTTTCATTGCTGATAAGCCGCTCACTGTTTTCCAAGCTGGCAGCGGCCTGGATTTCCCTGTCACAGAACTGCAAGCTGGAGGTTGCGATACCAGGGTCTGGACAGCCGCTCAGAAGGCAATCGCGGATGGAGCAAATACGGTGATGTTGCTTTATCTCACAAAGTTGTGTTCGCTCAGTGCATACTCATCGGAATTATCAGCACTCAATGTGACAACCATCATCTACTATACAGACGATCCAGACATACCAGTTCTTTTGCCGGAGCCAGACACAGCAGGTCAATTTACTGTTCTCTTCCTTTCGTACGAACAGTCACAGCAGATAGTCAGTGATATTGAGAATCTCGCCACCGGAAAAGATTATACGCTGCTCTTTAACTCATCCACGATACACGACTCTCACAACTCCGCTGGTCATGCCATCGACTACTTCTCTTCCATCGGCCCGACCGTGGAAATGACACTTAAACCTCAGCTCTCTTCTCCGGGAGGCAATATTCTGTCCACATACCCACGTTCAGCTGGTGGGTATGCCGTCTTGTCTGGCACATCGATGGCTGCGCCCTTCACTGCTGGCGTCTATGCATTGGTCAAATCACAGCGACCAGATCTCAGCATCTCAGAGATTGTGTCGCTTCTACAGTCAACTGCAGTACCGATGAAAGTGCTGGATATGGATATCATCTCTTCCGTCACTCAGCAAGGCAGTGGGCTGATTAACGCGTACGCCGCCGTGGCCGCCGACTCCCAGATCTCGCCTTCTCAGCTGAGTTTACTCGACTCACCAAAGCCGGCAAAGCAGACGATCACGATCAAAAACACATCCAAGAAACTCAAAACTTACTCTATTTCCCACTCTGGCGCATCATACATTCGTACTTTTAACAACTTCACTGCAGGCTCGGACCAGGCGTTTGTCAAGTTTAACAACGTCCATGAGTCTAAGTACGCTACCGCCAAATTCTCCAAATCGAGACTATCCCTGCAGCCAGGACAATCGACAAAGATCGAAGTGCAATTTACAGCTCCCGATGAGCCGCAGCCATACTCGGAGCCCATCTACTCTGGCCATATCAAGATCGCCACCGACAGCAGCAGCTACGTGGTTCCATATCTCGGGGTGCCCTATAGTAGAAGCGACACAGAATATATTGCGCGCAACACTACGGCATGGGTTGGAAATGACAGACCCTATGTAGGGTCAGACTCGACTAGTCCTGGCGTGATCAACATTGGCAACTATAGCATCCTTGGCAGCGATGGATCTGTCCCAGATGACATCAATGTGCCCATTGTGAACTTTATCATCGTGCAGCCAAGTAATCTCATACGCCTAGAGATTGTGCCCGTCAACACAACTTTCGTGCCTACTTACTACGGCTTTGACCCGTCCGTCAAGTTTGATGTTGCAGACGTGGATCTGCCTCTGCAGGAGGGCTTCCTCGGCGTTCCAAACTACGGCATTATGGCGCAATGGGGTATTGGCCATATCCCTCCCGGCATTAGTGTCGCATCTCTTCTGGGTTGGCCTTATCCCAACACCGTCACCGGATTCATCTTGCTCTATCCGTTTCTCATGCACGAGAATGGCACTGGTTTTGACCTGACATCTGGTGCATTCCGGCCCTTGCTACGCGTTTTGCGTTATGGCGCGAATGGCACAAGTGCTGACGAGTACGAGTCGTGGTTAGGCCCTATTTTGAATGTGAAGACGTCGTAAAAGGGGTTGCATTTCGGTAGGGTTTTCCGGAGCGAGATGAAGAATCGGCAGATACGTTAGTCCTGTTTGTATAAGGTATAGCCGTATCTCCATGTATGTACATGTGCTCTGCAATATGCGTGCCATCCCAAGTATAGAGACCAAGGCTCCTGAAATACTGGATAGTTACTAGGTAGACAGACACAGGAGTATCGCGCACTTTCTCTAATCCAACCTGCAGTTCTTATGACGACAAACACGGCTACATCGTCTAGAATTAGCAAGGCGTGCATCGATAGCATAGCATTCCTCTAGCTTCCAGGCACAGGACGGGGTAAGCACTAGGTTTTGACATGAGCCGGCACTTGATTCAGTCCAGCGACTAGCTTTCTTCATTGATCCGTATATCCGCATTCCGACAATCTTCAGTAGCTTCCGAGACTCTCCCCGACTGGGTGCAACCTGCTGTTGGTTCTGGTGCATGCATGAGCAGGCTAAATTCGATATCTGACGACAGTAGCGTCTAATGCATGGCCTTGCAGAGTCTGAAGAACTCGCGCTTACGAATACAGCCTCTACAGCCCGTCGAAAGAGCACCATATCTAAGCATCAGTAATTGTTCTCTTTAATGCCGATCTACCAGCAAACCTATTGATATAGCCGCGGCCAGAAGAGCCGAGTCTTAACCATCATCTTGCGTTCTTTGGGACTAGCACTATCGGACATCACGGCTCCCCCACAGAGCTGAGTCTCCGCACTCCTCCATCTTCCACGCCGTATTCCGTGCTTCTCGCTCCGTTGTTTTTCTTGGCCCTCGCTATCAGTGGCCGAACTTCGCCCCTTGTCTCTAGAGCCCTGCCCCCCGTCAACTGAAAATTAAGTTGCGCCAAAACAGCCCCCTCAGCTCTTATCGCAAAAGTTACGTACGCCGCCTTCAACTCTGATATTTCCATCGTTTCCGTTTCTAGAGAGCTTCAGTGGCAAAAACACACAGCCAGTCTCCAGCTACGTCGTTACGTCGCCATGTCGCTGGCAAAGAGGAACAATGGTACGCCCATCAATCTCTTCCTAGTCTCTTCTCTCCCCTGTGCCTAGCGCGTAATTTTTGACTCTAGACCAGGTTGTCTCGAGTGCCGCACGCGCCGAGTGCGCTGCGATAAGACAGAGCCCGAATGCTTCAAGTGCTGCAAAAAGGGGATAAAGTGCTCTGGCCAAGGCATCGAGTGTCGGTTCAGCTCCCACATGAAGAATGGCAGCTCGCCGCGCATCTCACAGGCTACAAATCGTGCTACCGGCACTGCTGCCAAAGCTGCTCCCCGAGCGCCAAATCGTTACCGATGGGTCACTGTAACCAGCAAGCAGTCGGGATCCTCTCCAGATGCTACGAAACTGTCTTCTCACCGGAGTTCCACCTCTCCACCAAAAGTGTCAAATGCGCAGCCAATAGTTGGGCCTGTTCCCCCAGATAAACCTCCATCTGATACAGATTCTCCAGATGGGAGTTTAGACGACGATGTGGAAGAGCTTGGACCGAGAGACATGCAACTTGCTCACCCGCAACGCCCCATTCAAGCCGTCTCTCCCCAAGCCAGATTGTTCTTCAACCATTGTAAGATACCTCCTTCTAACATTTGGGTGATAACCGATTGCAGCTGTTAACACGGAACGTTTCGGGTGGCAGTCTCGGAATTCATCGCACCGAAAATGGTGGTGTTTGACTTCAAGGGCAATGGTTATCGCGATATCCTACTTCCTCTCGCTTGCGAGGATGAACTAGTCGGACAGGCCATCTCCGTTATCGCTGCCTTTCATCTATCACAGAGGGCGCCGCATATGCGAATGGCGGCTGAGGTAGGCCAGCATGCGATATTATCGAAGCTCTTTCGCGATTCGCTCCAATTAGAACCAAGAAGGCTGTTTAGTCTATCAACCTGGGCGACCATCCTTGTGTTGCTAGTGGGGGAAACAATCACAGGTGCCAACAATTATATACATCTGCTAGAGATTCTCTCAAATCTGGCACAATCATCCGATGCGGTGACGTCTTTGTCGGTAACTACGAGGGGTTTCATCAGGGAACAAACACGAATGTAGGTCGTTCCATCTATCACATGCAAGTAAGCATGACACTGACGCATCAAACCATCTAGGTTCGAATTGTTCGGCTTTCCGCTATCCAGTGAAACCAAAGGACTGCAAACCTTGTCGAAACAGCCCGACTACTACTTGGACTTCATGTCTTCGTATCCATCACTCAGCAAAGATCCACAGCAGTATGCAAATGTCGCTGTAATGAAAGAGGCTATCCGCCAAGCCTGCGATTTATATCGTAATCGTGCTCTGCATCTCATATCAACAGAAGAGTCCATTCGATCTGTAGAGCGGCTTCGAGAGACAGTGCTCGACCTTGAGCCAAGTGTCGATGGTTGTCACGCTCTAGTCTGGACGTATTTTGTCGCTGCCGCAGAGAGTACCTTACCAGAGCACCGAGCCTTCTTTTCTCAACGACTGCAAAGTCTCTACAGCTGCACGGAGTTTGGCACTATTCCCATCGCAGTCCAAAGCCTCGAACATATATGGGCAAACTCAGATTCCCAAAGATGGACTGAAGTCGTCACACGTCAACGCCCAATCCTAATCATGTAAAGGCTGATGACGCTGTGAATGAATTTATTCTTCGCTTGTCTATCATACAGTTTTATCTCTTTTTTTTATCTCTTTCTTTTTTTGTTTCGTTTGTGTCTTTGAGATATCCCATGAGGTCAGCTTCTCACAGCTTGGCTCGGCCGGCAAAATCGGCTCGCACAGTAATGGCAGCGCGGGTTCCCTCTTCGATGGCGCCGTCGATGAAGCTACGCCATCCCAAGGCCCAGTCAGAGCAAGCAAATACGACGTTGCTCTCTCTTGCTCTCATATCCTTCAAATGCGTGGATAACAGACCTGGCGCAGGGAAAAACCTATAACAAATACCCAAAGTTAGAAATACGCCCGCTGAAGGAAAAGGAGAAACGAGAAAGATGCAATGCTTACCAAGCTCCCTTGGCGAATTCATCCTTGGACCAGTTGTGGAAGACCTGGTTTGATCACGTCAGTCGATAGTTCATACGTTCAACGTATTGGGCGAGTTCTGCTTACCAGTCTCTCGATGTTCATGGGCGCAAAACCCTGGAACGCCGCCTTTGTATGTTCGAGGTTCTCTTCCGGGTGGAAGTGGTTGTGCTGCCCGCCGAATGCCACCACATGCGTGTTGCCCGCCGGGGTCTCTCCATCTCCGAATCCGTAGATAAGTCCGTTGTGCGGATAGCTGATGCCCGTGAACGAACGAAGATCTCGGTCACTGATCTCAGCATGGACCTTGACACATTGGTTAACATGGCCGGTGGTAGCAGCTGCTTTCCGTCCTGGAGCCAAAGGTGGATCGAATGCCACATCGTTCAAGACATTCAACGGAATGGCGCAAATCATCTTCGTACTCTTGTACGTCTGACCAGCGCGAGTTGTAATTTGAACACCATTGCCGCCGTGCTGGATGGTGGCAACCGGGCTGTTGAAGGCGTATGTCAAGTTCCCTGACGCCAGAGCCTCCTTGAAGAAGTTGATGGCAAACGACGATTGGCCGCCACGGAACTTATACTTGACAAGATAGTCAATGCAGCCCTCGTAGGAGTAGCCACTCAGTGCCCACCAGTGGAGGAACTCATAGAAGCTTGTTGTCTCGAGAGTGCCTCCGCTGCAGAGAAGGACGAACGACTCGGCGCAAAGTCGTTCATTGGGTGTAAGATCGTTCTTAATTTCGGCAAGGCGGTCGGCGACGGACATGTGATCGTACTTGCGGGCCTCTGGGGTGAGGACGCCGCTATGGGGGAAAGGAACGACGGTTTTGCCCAGGCATCCGTCGACGTTGACGAGCTTGGCGAGTGAGGATTGCATCAGCGCATCCTATGCACGGTCAGCTTCACTCAGGATACTCAAATGGAGTTAAGCCAGTCAAATGGTGTTGGAGTTAGGCTTTGCATTACCTCTTCTTCATGGGTGAAGGTCTGTGTGCCTTGCGGACTTGATAGCAAATACTTATTGATGCCTCTGGAAAAGTCGTAAGATATCTCCAACTCGTCCTGCATGCCGTATCTTGCAATCTCGCGCCATACGTTGGCCTGTCCCCAAAACACCCATGTTCCGCCCATTTCGTATGGGTATCCCTCGATGTTGGATGACCATGACCGACCGCCGATTCTGTCGCGTGCTTCTAGAAGCAGCACTTTCAAGCCTAGTGGAGAAGAAAAGGAAGCCAAAGTCAGTCAACTCCACAGTTTGTCCAATTGGGATCAACATTTGGACTCTTTACCTGCCAAACTTGCATCTCGAGCAGCCGTGAGACCACAATAACCTGCACCCACGACAATAACATCATAGACTGTGTCGGCGCTCTTCACATTAGAAGGCGGTTCAATCACACCAATTGAAGGGACACCGGCTCGAAGACCTTGGGCCTTCGTCCATGAGTAGCCGTCCTTTGATGTCATTGGATGCAGTGGTCGCTAGAATAGACTCTATAAAGAACAATGGACGTGGATAGGAGGCTGTGATTGTGCCATTCTATAGAGCGAAAGGGCGCGCTTCAACTATTAATATTATTTACCTGTGGGACAAGGAGAATGGGTCGCGATGGGCGGTCTCTATACAAATACAATATCAGGTCATGGAAATCATACAATCAGCAGTGGGTTTGGCTCCAAGCGGAAATATTTTGAGAATCGGCGCCCTTTTAAACGATATGTGGCAAAAGGGTCGAAGTTGTCGTGTCGCGTATCGTCTTACAGCTTCTCACAGAATTGCCCGATATAGAATGCGGGCGGCCGAGGCTGCCGTATCAGTATAAAAGCGGGAGACATTATACGCATCGATCCACTCGGCGCCACAAGCACTTTAAGTCAAGGAGAAACCAATTACGATAGAGGCAATTAAAAGCTATCATCGAGATGTTTGAATCCACAAGAGCTGTTTGCGGAGCAGTCCACTGGCCCACTTCCCCAGATATAGATTCACTTTTGCAAAACAACATCAGTTTAGCATCACGAACTCAAGTGTCAGAAGATAGCAACATCCGCAGCAGTATGCCTAGTTGCCGATATACGGAATTAGCTCCCAATAGAGGCCCAGTGCAACATGCCGTTGGTCGACAGCAGCTAAGAACGGCTCTTATCACAGCCAACCCCTGAAGCATGCGTCCAGGGGTGCCTGCTTATGTATGAATATTGCTGCATCTATAAAAGAGAACGTGGCCCTCAGCCCGCACGCGCATGCGAGTTCTCGTTTTTCGTCATCGCTTTACTATTCTTCAAATAGGAGAAGCATACTCGTGTTCAACAGCCAGTGGGAATCTCCCCCAGAGTTCTAGGCCAATCCGTGGCGCTCGCCGCAACCATCAGATCACAAGAATCCCATCCCTTGTGTCACCGTGTTACCGAGAAACGGGAACGAAGAAGAACGTTGCGGTCCGCGCTCCACGCGTTAACTCCACCCGTGATACGGATATCTTGGGCTGAGAATTCGGTACGGATCTTCCCCCTTGCTATCAATCCCCATACCCACTGAGGGTTTGAGGCTTTCCCGGACCGCTGAGATAGAGCCACATTGTCCATGGCCACGACTTCATTTTTGCTGATTTAGGAAGGATTCTGAGAAAACAGTGCCCTGAACCAAGGCTATTATCTAGATAGGCATCCTCGTACCCCGCGTTTTTAGTGGATAGCGAGTTTGGGTCTGGGGAACACACCAGTAAGTCTCTCAAGAAATTGCCTATTTGGGTATATCTCCAAAGCCCGTATCATTTGTTCTAGACACATGCGAAGCCATCGCCACCAATTGTCACTTGAACAATGCCTCAACAGTTCGTTATCATTATCAAAGGATAACGATGCAGCATATCCAGGCTAACCAAAGCGTGGTAGTTTGTCGACGCCTCTGGCACAATCGGAGCGCACAAGGCGCGGAGATCATGTCACTTGGGAGATTTCCTGACGTTCCGCTTTCCTAACCGATAGCTGAAAGCAGTCGGTGAATACAAATCAGGCCCATCACCGCCTCTGTTTTTGTACAATCGTCGTGTATCCGTTTCTCTTTTTCTTTTCATCAACACCTTTGGCAAGTCTCTGTAACAATGGCACTGCTTGGGTCGAATGCCACCCCATCAGGGGACGGGGCTCTTCAGCCCCGTCTGTCAACTCTTTCAACAATGGCCATGGCCTTTGCCATTCTGAAGTACGATTCATCATCATCCCCATACACGTTTTGTTAAGAGTTCAAACTTACTAACTCGCAACACAGCACCTGGATTGCGCTGGCCGGCTCAATAGGTCTTGTCCTACCATCAGGTAGTTCTGTTGCCCTGTTGTACGGTTTCATCTTCTGCGTACTATGCTGTTTTTGCGTGGCCGCAAGTCTTGGAGAGCTCAGTTCTATCTGGCCGACAGCCGGAGGACAGTACCACTTTGTGTACGCTCTTTGCACAGAAAGATGGAGAAAGCCAATGGTGAGAACTCCGGCTAAGTGTTTCCTCGATTCACTTTATATCTTGTACACTAACAAGTGACTCTGCTACAGAGCTTTGTAGTCGGATGGGCCAATATTGTCGGTTGGCTTGTCGTAGTAACTGTTCAGGACTACTTTGGCTGTAAGTATCAAACATTGCTGCTCGTGACTTATACGGACCTCTTTGGGCGTTGCTAACACCAGATGACTTAGCCCAGTTTATTTCTGCCGCAGCAGTAGTTGCTTCGAACGGATCATATCAAATCACTCCAGCTAGGACATATGGAATCTTCGTAGCAGTCCTCGTCTTTACAACCGTCGCAAACATTTGGGGCAATAGGATATTGGGCAAATGGAACGATGCTGCCCGTGAGCCAATCCAAGACAAGAGTTCAAACACTCAATTTTAACATGAAACTAACGTTGGATACAGTGTATTGGTCTATCTTCGGCGTTGTCATCATCAGCATTGTTCTCCTATCCATGTCCGACAAGACTAGTGCAGAGTTTGTCTTTACAGACTTCAACAACGAAACTGGCTGGTCCGATGGCATGGCCTGGATCTTGGGTCTACTTCAGTCTGCTCTCTCCCTCATTGCATTCGACGTTGTTTTGCATATGACAGAAGAGATGCCGAATCCTTCAAGAGATGCCCCTCGAGCCATGTTGTACTCCATTGTCATTGGAGGTGTCACGTAAGTATCATTCTATGTATTTTCCGTCAGACTCCCGCTAATAAATTTTAGTGGCTTCGCATTTATCCTTGTTATGCTCTTCTGCCTTGTCGACCCTGACACCATCCTGTCTACTCCAACCGGTATGCCCATCGTCGAGCTCATTCTCCAAGCAACAAAGAGCCGGGCCGCTGCTACCATTCTCAGTCTGATGCTCAGCGTGTGCTTCATCAACGGCACAAATGCTAGCATTACCAGTGTCAGCAGATTGCTTTACGCCATGGCCCGCGATCGCGGCATCGTCTTTCACAATTACTTTGCTCACATCCAGTCGGGTTTAAACGTGCCAGTACGGACCATCATGTTTTGCTTTGTCTTCAATATCCTCTTCGGTCTCCTGTATCTGGGGCCGGTGGTTGCTTTCAGCGCATACGTGGCGTCTTGCACCATTTTCTTGAACATGTCTTATTCGGTCCCAATCTTGGTTCTTCTCGTCCGTGGACGGAAGGTGCTTGCCAACTACCAGTCTGCAAAGACTCCCTTTAAAATGGGAAGGGTATTTGGTCTGATTGTCAATATCATTGCTGCGCTATATGTTGTTGTTACTTCAGTGGTAAGTATATCTACTTGAGCAAGCCTCAGTGACATAGCTGACAGTATCCATAGTTCTTCTGCTTCCCCACGTTTCTTCCTGTTACTGGAAACAACATGAGTGAGTACTGGTCTATTTTTAACATAGAGCTTCAAGTCACTAATGAGTTTGCATAGACTATGTATGCGTTGTCATCGGCATCTTTGCCATGGTGGTTGGTGTCTATTGGATCTTCTTCGGGAAGAACTTTTTGGGTCCTGTAAGTCATACGCCCTGTCCCTTCCTTTCAATCGATCTTTTATGTCTGACACACAAGTACAGCAAGATATAATCGTGGCGGAATTTGACGGTGTTGTTGGCCGTCCTGTTTCCACACAAAACTCGAGTGAAGAAGACAAGGCCGAAAAGGGATCCCACAGGGAACTCAAGTGATGGCGATAGGAGAGAGAAGGGATCCCGGTTTATTATTTTATTTTCCCCTTTAGCAACATGGTATTAATGTGTCTTAGTTACCTCCACTTGTCATTTTCTTCTAGCTCAAAGTCTTGAAAGGGGGAAAAAAATTGGCAAAATACTTTTATTTCCACACAATTCCCCTTCTATGATTTACCCAATTCCGCAGCTCTTGAAGTGGCGGCTTTGACAGCCTTGTCAACAATTTCGTCGAACTTCAATGATTCAAATGTCTGTAGAGCAGCGTAGGTTGTTCCGTTGGGGCTCGTGACGTTCTTGCGTAGCTGAGCTGGCTCGTCTGAGGATGTGACGAGCATCTGGCCAGCTCCCAAACATGTCTGCTTCGCCAGCCTAGTAGCCTGCTCTTTCGGAAGACCCAAAGCAGTTGCGCTAGCAATAAGGTGTTCAACCATGGCGAAGAAGTATGCAGGGCCAGATCCTAGCGCACATGTCAGGCTAAACTCCTTGTAGAAGCGTATACATGGATGTTTATAGAACAACTTACCAGACAATCCGGTTACGACATCGAGCAACTCCTCTTTGTCCACCCACTCAGTAGCCTTGCTGACACTTCCCAGAAGAGCATCAACAAGCTGCTTCTCATTCTCCTTGACGTCCTCGCTTGCATAGAGTCCCGATGCGCCTTCTCCAACAAGCGCAGGAGTGTTTGGCATGACACGAACAATTGGCGCCGTCTTGCCCTCGCTCGTCTTGGTCCATTCTCGCAAGCTGTCAAGCGTGATTCCAGCAGCAATGCTTACAACAATTGGCAAGGTAGCACGATGAGCCCAAGATGCGCCCAGCTCCTCGCATACCGTCTTAGTGACCTGGGGCTTCACGGCAATGATGATGAGATCCGCATCCTGACCGGCCTCGACGTTGGAGGTGGTTGTCCGCACACCGGTAGCCGCAATCTTCTCTCTGTTGACATCCCAAGGCTCGGAGACGATGATGTTTTGCTTGTCGATGCCCTGGTTGGCCAGCCCTCCAATAATGGCAGAGGCCATGTTGCCCCCGCCAATGAAGGCCAGCTTGCTGTTCTTCAATGAAGCTGCCATGGTTGTGATTGAGAGTGAAAATCCGCTAGAGATGATGCTTTGAGTTACTGGTGAGAACCAAAACGTGGAATGCTGAAATGGTCAGAAACTTATGGGAAATCGAAGCCGCTTGATGTCGGTGCAAGCTCAATGACTGATGCCTCATATGAAAGCATCTGGCAACGATCTGTGGAGAAACTCCGGTCCCGTGACCGGCTTCCGTCGGCAGACTTTTGGGAGGCCGGTGTCGGAAGAACCATTTGGCTGAGGGACGAAGATGCAGTCACTGAGTGTCAACCACATGTAGGTACATGTACTTGGATCACGGCAGAAATCGTGGTTTCTAATTGTCAATTCCAAATTTTTTTTTTTTAATTTACTTCATTGTGCACCAATGATGGCTATTTTTCTCATACCGTCTGTCTGTTGAAATGAGTCTGTACGGAGAAGGTACCTGAACATTGACAATTCACGTGCAGATAACGAAACAGCTCTTTTCCATTGGGCCGATAGTTGTCGATTCTAGCCCTTTTAGTACTAGCGCACACACTACTTAGGTACTTCAAGTTACTAGCGTGGACATCAAGGTCATTGGAAGTCAAGCAGCCCAAAACTTCTTACTCATTACTCAAACATTCAAGCTTACTTTGTCTAATGTCGGCTACCTGGGCTTTAAGAACAACTTGGAGTGTTAGATGTTGATTGCGATAGTATCTACACACAGTGGCTTTTTCTGTCCTCTTGTAAATATATACGTACAGTGCACGCTGCCTACGATTTCTCTTCTCTTCCATTTCATTTCTTCATCGCCAGCTCTAGGGTATCTGTGCTTGTGCTCCCATAATTGCCTCATGCGTGCAAGGTCGTACAGCTCTGCATCATTTTGAGCCATGGCCAGGACGTGAGACTCATTCAAAAGCAATTCCTACATTCCGCGTTTCTCTAAAGTTCGCACTTTCTCTTCGAGCTGGTAATTGCGCTATGTTCAATTTTTTTCTCAATAAGAATGATCGTCCGCGCTTGTAGAAATTCTACGATGAATCGTGATCATCGAGACCACTGCCGGATCGACACAATTATCCCCCGGTCTTGGAAAGTTTCACACCCGAATTGCCGAAACGTCAGCATCCCGCAAAAATTGCCTAAATTCATTCCGTTACTAAGAATAGCAAGCGTCGCATGAAACATTTGATGGCCAAATTACAGGTCCCTAGTATCTTTCTTGCCTCCTGATAGAGAGAGCATGAAGCTGCCTATAGACATCTTAATATTGACTCTTGTAAGCAGATACGAGGCATCAAATTGATAGCGTGAGACTTCCGGTGTGCGGAGTTAGGCGAAAAGTGTGGCCCGTGTTCCCGTTTGGCTGGCAACTCTCTGCGGGAGTTGGTTCGGATCCTGCCGTATTGTTAGCATACGGGATTCGAACAAGTACTAATATGGAGAGTACGACACCCCTGAAGCACTGCCACATGGGATTGGTTGCACTAGCTGGGGTAATGGTTAACTCGGAATACTCATCAACCAGAAAGCTCAGGGGAATCTGTGATCCATGGATCTTTTGGATATCTGACAGCAGAAAAACAATACGTAATTCGGCCAACTCGAATATTGAGACTGTGATGGGAAATTGGCATGCTACAAGAAGTTGCCCTGCGATAATGGTATGCTTGTGGCAAGCCCTTTCATAAAATGGAAGCTCGGAATTTGGAACCATCCAGAGTCATAGCACAACATTCGTCTTTCGTACGATGCATCTAGTTTCGAGGGTGCTGAGGGTGTTGACCCACTGCATATGGACTGCATACAGCCATCTAGTTTCTTGGCTGCCATGTCTGATCAGACTGTCCAAACCGTAATGGGACGTCTCGGATCCTCGGGCTTGCCCGTAAGCGCTCGAGGCTCAAAATACAAAATGGTACTCTATTTGTTGGCCTTACTATTTTGAATAGATGATTAACTATCTCATGTTTTTCGTTAGCTGCAAGGGCTACTAGATAGGAAGGACGATATCCCACCGCTTTATGACTGCGCCTTTCCTCTCGTAATGACATAGGCCTGGGGGTTATTGGGTTGAAAATTATCGTCACTTGAGTTTTCGTATTGGCGCAAAGCGTAATTGAACCATTCGTACACGAGACATGAATTAGCGAACACGAAGCCTCTTGAATGGCAAAAAGGAATAGCAAAGGGTTTACAAGGCAATGGAATGAAAGCATAGGGTTCATGAAGAACCGACGAGGCCTCTTTGATGTTTCTACAAGTAGAATATGGTGTTATCCCGACAAGGCAGTCGCCTGTAATCAGGCCATCTCCCATTACGTTCATAGGCGGCTTTATTCGTGACAAGGGCATTCTCCAGCTTAAGCAGAAAGCAAGAAAATGCATCTGCTTACTCTTCCTGCAGGTACGCAGTAGTGCAAAATAGGGTAGACTACTACATTTTAGACTTATATTTACGTACAATAGAGTTACCTATACAGTAGCATTTTAATATGCGTGCTTGCGTTCCATTGCGGTGCGACGCGCGAAGACTAGTTTAATTGCAGATGCTACCTGTCAGCCTCGCCCTCTTGGCAGACCCGAATGGGCATTTTAAAGCATTTGTTGCCATCGAGGAAAATCCACCAGTAAGCTTCGTCCTACGACCCATGAGCATCCATGAGATTCACGATCGATGGTTCATAGGACCACGTGCCCCCTGCAAAAACAACATGAATGCAGGCAAACTTTTACCATATGAGCATATTTGAGTCAAGGGGGCGTGGTCTAGATTAATTGCTTCTGCCTGATCGACTTACGCAGCAACTTGCGCCTTACAGAAAACAACTCGTAGTCCTACCCAGTTATTTTTCTACCTTCCCGAAACACCATCGCCTTACCAACTAGCTTCTACTTGGGGCCAAAGGTGGTCCATTATGCTTACATGGGACAAGGCTGCTCGCCCTGCCTAGCTCCCGCGTGTAAATCCCTGAGGAAACGCATTAGCGGAAAAATTCCACGTCTTACACCGAAACCCTGATGGTGCTGGAACCGTGTGTCGGGCTCGCCGGTTTGAGCTATTCGCGAAACTCTGGATGGATCCCTGGGTTGGCGATAACCGAAGGACATCCGACGATGATGGAGACTGTGCTCATACATAGACGAGTTAGTAAAGGGTTCCAGGGAACGACGCGAACAATGGATACGAGTATATAAAGCCTCGACCATTTCCGTCTTGTCTGTCTCAATCATTCAGCACAGCATCTCATCACAGCTCCTGACAACTCAGCTTCTCTACTCCTTCGAACTTCAGTTCCAAGACCAAACACCAACCTTTCAAAATGTTCGCCAAGACCGCCGTTGTTATTCTGGCTGCTGCCGCCAGCCTCGTCAGCGCTCTCCCCGAGCCTCCTTCCCGTGTCAAGTCTGCTCCTGAGGCCAAGCGAACTGAGTATGTCTCCCTATTCATGATCGAGAGTGCTCGATGAAATTATTCAGATTTACTAACATCAAACTTCCAGCCACTGGGGTACCGGTACCGTCTACGACCAGAATGGTGCCTTCGGATCTTGTGGCGAGAAGCACGGTGACAACGAGCTGATTGTTGCCCTTACCCCCAGCTGGCAGGGCAACGGCTGGCCTCCCAAGTACTGCGGCCGCAAGGTCTTCATCCAGAACACCGGTAGCAACGATGGTGTTGGCGGTGCTGGCCGAACTATCATTGCCACCGTCAAGGATACCTGCCCTGGCTGCCCTTCTGCTGACAGCATTGACCTGTCTCACGGAGCTTGGAACTCGCTCACCAACAACGCTCCTTTCGGAACTGTCAACATTGAGTGGCACTTCTGCAACGAGAACGGCCAGTGCTAAATGTCTACCTCTTCGTAGACAAGCAGGTCCGTACTCGTACGACTGATGGACGATGATGTTTATTTGGATTCTCTCTATATTTTTCACGCTGTATATACGTACTTTATCGACTTATGCACATAGTTGAATACACATGGACATACATGTACAATTGGCTTTCACGCCTCATTTACCTCCTTTTTGGATGTGATAATCAATAAGACGTAGGTAATTATCTTCTGCTCCGTAGAAGCCGGAGGTACATGGGATAGAACCACTTGAACAATGCGTCCTGTTATGGTTTTCTGACTACAAATAGTCACGGAAAAATGAGTTATGGTTAGTGGTCAAGGGCCCTGGCATCATGATTACTCTATCACTCAGGGTCCGCAATATTCCTTAAGAATCAATCGCCGAGTAATGCAATCAACTCCTTACGGAAAACTATTAGACTCAACTCAATTCTAGATCACCGGCGCCCCACCTGTGCGAATGATCTACCTGCCGCATCCGTGTTGCGTTTAAAATAACTGTATGTAAGTAGTACCTTGATGGCAACCACAACATGCATATCGACTACTGGTAAATGAATAGATCCTGGCTGGCAAGGTAAGCACTAGTATCGATTCTATTTTGAAGGGGCTGTTCCTGGCCAATCTATCAGGTATTTTATTGCCGGCTATCCGCTTATGTCTTGTTAAATTTCCCGTTAACTGACCTCCAAACACCTCGAGACGCTTTGACAATTGCGTGCCTTCCGTCATACAGAGGGTATAAGACTACCGCAAAGAATGCAAAAAACTGCCAGATTATTGCGACGGTGGTCCACCCTGAAAAGAAGGACTTGGTAAAGATGTAGTTGCGGTATAGGGGCATTGGCCATGCGATAAAAGTGATGAGGACGACCGCAACGAAGAAGATCCAAGCTATGCGATACCACCGGCGAAGCTCTTGCAATGTCTCTTCACTAAATGGGTGTCGCACATTATCGAGGTCAATGTTGCCAATCTCGCTTTCCGTTGAGATGCTCGCTGTGCTCTTTTCCCCCACGTTGATGGTCTTTGCTTTTTCAGGGTCGGAGGAAGCATTTACAGAAATACTCTCACTTGGTGATTCAGAAACTACGATGCCATTGCTCTGAGAGTCATCGGGTCCGGTTTTGGCCTTGGTCTCCTTCTCATCATCACTTGGTGGAGACGATGTTTCGCTGTCATCACCCTTCGGGGCTTCCGTCAGCTCGATAAGCAGAAACCGTCGCCAGTCAAACGAGTCTGGTTTGTAGAGAGAAATGAGGACGGAGTAAAGAGCAGGAGAAAAGAACGAAGCAATGGCTCCGTAGAGGGCTGGGAAACTCGCTTCTGTGGTTGCGATATTGATGGTGCCATACATTGACTTGGCAGTGGCCAGCCAGACGCTGAGGCCTGTGAGAAATCCTAGAATAGGCGACGCAATCGCTGCTAGTCGCGTTTGCTTCGACCAGGCAAGGGTCAGGCCAAGAGGAATAATCCCCGGGCAAGAGAGAATAGGCCTGAAATAGCCGATCCATGTCATGTCAGCGCCTCCGTAGTTAAGCGCCAGCGAGATACCAGTGATGAAGATGGTGTGAAAAACGACAGCAAGGTGGCTGACTTTCATAAGCCTCTTATCTGACGCGTTTGGGTCGATGTATGTTTTGTAAAGATCAAACGATAGAATGCTGCTGACAGCAATCATCGAAGAAGAGACAGTGCTAGTCAAAGCCATGAACAAGAGAACGAAAAAGGCAATGATGCCCTTATCACCGATAAGAGCCTTGATAGTGTATGGCATCACCAACCCTGCATTTACCAGGCTCGGAGAGAACTCGCCGGGGTAAGTCGGGAATATTGGTGTGTTGTGGATGGCCCTTGCAGTGAGACCGATGACGGTGCCAAGGCCCCAAGGAATGCCGAAGATGGCGATTGCCGCGATATTATATCCTGGCACAGTAGCCGAGACTTCAGTAGCAAAAGACTTTTGCCAAAAGGCAGTGTCCTATTGGGAGGAGAGCAAAACATTAGCCATGAGAACCATGAGAGGTGTAGAACTGTATATCTTACCATGACCACGAGAGCGAGGTTTCCGAATTTCAAGATCAAGCCCCAAATGATTGCATCTTGGGATTTCATTGTGAGCAAGGATCCTTCATAATTCCTCGCAATAATATTCTCAGAGGCTGTTGCCATAACTTTGTCATATAAACCTCCAAGGCCTCCGACGGCCTCGTGAGTTAAAGTAGTCAGAGTAAAATAGATGATGAGAATCAAGGCAACAGCCGTATGAAGGTAATCAGTCAAGAAGGTGGCCTTGAGACCACCCACTGCTGTATATAAGACAACTATTCAGAATTATGGTTATCGTCATTATCTTTTGGGCATGATATAGTGGCAATTCGGACAACACTTACCTCCGAGGGGTATAAGAATCGTAGCTGCAACAAAGTGCATACCGGAGACGCCGTAGATGAGTTGTGATCCTGTCAGGATCATGGATGCGCAACCAAAGACATTATTTGTGATATTCAGAATAATAAACACGATGTGTCCGATTTTGCCATAGCGCATGCGGATAATCTCCAATGACGTGTGAGCGTACGGCACCCGAATCTTGGCCAATACACCAAGAGCTGCCATCAAGGCAATCTGGAAACACAATCCCGTAGCCCACCACTGTAATCATCACATGTCAGCCTTTTGGATCAAGCTTATTAACAACATATAATGACTTACAAAAGGAACAGCCAGTCCAAACTTGTAACAAAAGGCAGCTGAAAACACAGTCTCATTAATCCACATCCATGATGAAAACACCGCCGATGCTGTTAATCCCCTCCCTACTGATCGATTGGCGACCATGAACATCTCCGATGTTGACGAATCTTCGGATAAGTAGGCCCTTTGCACTTTGATTGCAACTAGAATGACACCGCAAAAAGCCACTCCAAGTCCAATGAGGAGGCCATATGCCGTCCCCTGGGGAATCACGGGTACCCCAGAGACTCCAAGCTGCACCGACATGATGAAGGCCTGTCAAAATAGTTTATCTGGCTGATGAAGTTGACTCGTCAAAATGCAGCGACAAGGTATTTCCCCGAGTTCTAGGACGCCTTCATGAGAACTCTCATCAGGTATTCCAGAGGGTCAGGCGCAGAGGCATGTTCTTTTAAATCATCATGCATTGCCCGCTATCGACTTCTTATCTTCACGCAGTCCATCTCGGTCGATCTCCGTTCTCCCAGAAGTCGGGAAATCCTGGGAACTAAGGCCCCATAAGTTCAGCACGTTGCATTAGGAAGTAATGACGTTATTTCATCCCCTCAAACTGTTAAACGGCTCGGCAATTGCTCAGCAGCGTGTCCAAAGGCTTACCCCAGAGCCCCGTGGTGTTGATGTGAAGTGAGATAGGGCCCTCTGAAAGGCCGACAAACGGACCCGGAATCTTGTCGCACAACTGGCGGACGGCGATTGAATATTAGTGACAGTATCCGGCTAAATGATGTGAAAATTAATAGTTGATTGCAATGCGATCTTTTACTGGGTGCTGATAGCCGTTTGTATGCGAGATCGGCCGTTGATGTGAGATCATGGTGTGTATTGCGTGCTCTGCGCATAGTGTGACGACTTTATGGAGAACATCAGCCTTGCCTCTCGCGCAACTTTAGCTGAAAGAAGCTATGATGTTGTAATAACCTTGGGATCCAGGATGTTTTAATAGAGCCAATAGGATAATTTTAATTGTTCTGATAATGTGTCAAGGTATATGAAGCGTTATTTCCGGTTTTCATATAAAACCTTTGGATCCTAAACAAGGATACTTGCTGCGGCGGCGCTTTTAGCTGCATATCCCACGACAAGTCTCTTGCAAATTTCATGAATTTTTATTATACGATATCACTGAATTAGCAATGGGCGACAGCATACCGACTACTGCGGGCGCCGCTGCCGATGGGCAAGCTCAAGGCAAAAAGCAGATGATCTTGAATGCCTTTGTCATGAATACTCCGGGTCATCTTGCCCCTGGGTTCTGGCGACATCCAAGAAACAAGACCGATCAATACACAAAGCTCTCCTTCTGGACGGAACTAGCGCAGCTCCTCGATAAAGCAGGGTTTCATGCCATGTTCATCGCTGACACTCTGGGACCCTACGACGTATACAAGGGCCCTTCAAATGTCGTGCCAGCTCTGGCAGCTGGCGCCCAGTTTCCGGTCAATGACCCTCTATATTTGGTTCCTGCAATGGCAGCTGTGACCAAGAATCTTATTTTTGGAGTCACTGCTAGCTTGACATATGAGAAGCCTTATGCGCTTGCTCGCCGTCTATCTACAGTAGATCATCTCAGCGAGGGCCGCGTTGCGTGGAATATTGTCACATCATACCTCGACAGTGCGGCTCGCAATCACGGTCTGAAGGAACAGATCCCCCACGACGAAAGATATGCCATTGCACATGAGTATATGGAAGTCTTGTATAAATTGTGGGAGGGAAGTTTCCGAGATGACGCTGTGATTCGAGATCGCGAGCATGGACACTACGTTGCCAGTGACGGCGTTCTCCAGATTCACCACAAGGGCAAATACTTTGAAGTGCCCGGCCCTCACTTCTGTGAGCCATCTCCTCAGCGCACTCCATTCCTTTTCCAAGCTGGAGTATCTGAGGCGGGCAACGGTTTCGGAGGAAAGCACGGAGAAGCCATCTTTGTCGGCGGCCAGACACCTGAAGGTGTTAAGAAGACTGTGGATAACATTCGTGACGTAGCACAAAAGGAAGGGAGGGATCCGAGCCATATCAAAGTGATTGTGGGAATTAATGTTATTGTTGCTGCAACAGACGAGGAAGCTCAGGCCAAGAAGGAAAGCTATCTTGAATATGCTGACCAAGAAGGAGCTTTGGCCCTTTTTGGCGGATGGACTGGAGTTGACCTTTCTGGCTATTCAGACGACGAAGATTTCCGCTTCACCGATTCACCTAGGTTGCAGTCAATAGTCCGGAGATGGTCGGACACTGTCCCAGGGACCGACAATCTCCCATGGACCAAGCGAAGAATTGTAGAATATCTCAGCATTGGCGGTCTCGGGGCAAAGGTTGTAGGTAGTCCAACCACAGTAGCAGATGAGCTGGAGAGGTGGATCGAAGTGTCTGAAGTAGACGGCTTCAACCTGGCCCACGTCACAAACCCGGGTAGTTTTGAGGATATCATCGAGTATCTTCTTCCCGAATTGCGGAGACGAGGCGTATTCCGAAGTGGTGTCGAGAAAGAAGGCGCAACGGCCAGAGAAGTGTTCATCGGGTCTAAGAGATTACCGGAAGACCATCCAGGAAGTCAGTACAAGTGGCGAGCTGGCGAAAGCGTGCCAAAATACCTCCAGCAACAAGAGGAGACAGCAGGTAGCAATTAGACGATATCTCAGTCCCAATGCTTCGTCTCAGTGCTTTATCAGTAAGCTTATTATGAGCTTTCTGACGTCTCCGTGGATCAATCATATGTACTCATTGACTGTCGAAGTAATCGCAGCGCTTCTTGGTAGGACGATACATTGGCAAAAATATTTGCTTTCGAGAACGTATCGAGAAATCCTTTCAGAAAGAGTTTGTCGGAAATGTCATTTTGTGCATTGGCAGCAATTCCAAGGGTCAAGGCGCAACTAAGAGTGACGTGAACAAAAACCCACGACCGCCTGATAGGACAATCGAGTTTGAGCAGCTCGAGAAAGGTGTGAAGAACAGAGCGACAGTGCTGTAAATACGGAGCCCAAAGTTCTTTGTTGTACGCGTCGCCATTGGAGAGTACTGCCGGACGGTAGAGACAGAGCATGACCGAGTCCACAAACTCACGAAAAAAGTTATTCTGGATACATTCATCGCGATTCTGACACTTTTCGACATCCTGAAGGTGTAGAGTTGATTGCTTAGCGATACGATCAATTATCTTTTTAAAGTCTTGTATTTCACCCGGTGATAATGGCTTCCTAGAGAATCCTGCCTTGTTGAGCGCTTGGCAGATTTTGTTTGCGATAATGAACAGATGATTGCAACTAGTTGTGAAAGAGTACGTCTGAGGCGGTATCAATGCTGATGACGACGATTCGGGTGGGATTTCGTCCATGACAGTGATACAAGACGGTCTTCCGTAACATAACGAGACCAGCGTGTCCTGCCATATTAGCGATCGCCTAGTTGTTGATACTAGTGTTAATATCAATTTCCGTACCAATAAAGAGAGTTCACGTATGTACCAGATGTAATATTTTACAGTAGCCTCGTCCCGTTGATCCACATCCACGGTATCCGGGTCCGGAGACCAGTGCAGCCCCAGCGTCTGTGCGAGCCGTATGGTAAGACCTGAGAATATCTTGTTCAGCACCACATCTGGTCCAGTTAAAGACATCCCATGGTTAACATTGGCAATGGGCTTTAATATTTACCTAGAATTGACCAAGAGGCTCCAGCATTGGCCTGATTCTGCAAAAAATTGACAAGCATTATGAGAGCCTGAATGGTGTGGATGTCGGGAAACGAAAGAAGATTGCTCATCCTTAAGCACTGGAACGCACAACATGCTGTACGTATCGAATGTCAGTTTGACGTCGATGGCATGTCAAAGGACACAAGATGGCTGCGGGGCCACTTACCGAAAACACGAGCCTTGATCAACTCAGATTCCTGGTCAGACCCAAGTTGTGCACCGCATGCAAGAATGCCGAATAAGAGTCCAAACCAAGTCAGTGTGCAAGCAGACGGAGGATTCTGCAGAGCTTCTGCAGAATCTTTTGAGCGCTGATGAAGAAACTCGGAAAGGGCAGTCTCGAATTGAGGGAAATTGATGGTAAATGGTAAAATACGTAAGAGCGAATTTTGGAAGAAGCGAACATAGCTTTTCATGGTCAGTTTAAACCCTTCTTTCACAGATGTGATGTACTTTTGGGGCTCACCTTCTCAAAGCTTCATCCTCTGGAAGCGCATTATAAACGACTTCGGGGCCGTCTTCAGGCTTCCATAGGTTGGTGAATGGTGAGACAGTACTAGAATCTTGCAGGCAAAGCAATTCGAAGATGGTTTGCGGGTTCGTTGGCGGTTTGAAGGCAGCTCCCTGCCAGCAATTCCGTTCTTGTTGCTGCGGGTTAGAGCTGAGGCTCTCATATTTCGCTAGCAGGCTGGGAAGTGAATCCGGACCCAGGTGCAATTTTGTGTCATACGGCGCGACGGGGTCCACGTAAAGTCCTATAGGTGTGTCCTCCGCTGGAGTGGCGACCGCATCTTCGTGATCGCTTGCAAGATGCGATTTGCTTGCTTCCGACGCATTGCTGGGTTTATCCGAGGCATTGGCTTGTATAGGCGTGGTGTAATCGCACAGATCGGGGTGTCCGCGGATGTTGCAACTCTCGCAGGGCTGGCGGAGATTGCATTTGACTTTGCGCCGCCTGCATGGGTAGCAAGCCTTTGCAGGGCGAAATCTTCGCCTCTTAACAAGCATTAAGTCGTACTCGGACTTGGTCCTCTTCTGTTTCGGGTTGCCTTGGGGCATTGTTGTTCGTCACCCAATATGTAGGTATGAGCGACTCAATAACAGAGGAGGCCAACAAGAGAGACGGCGAAGACGGGAAAAGGCCGCCGTCAACCGGGGGATTCGGCCCCTATCTAGCCCAGGCTAGCATCTAATAAAATGCAATAGCCGCGGACGTCTATTCGACACAGGTCTCGTTTATCGCCCAATAGATCATACGAAGTCGATAAAAATTGACTCAACGGTAGATTTTGCGCTTGAAGCTACGAATTGTAAAGGTCCAAGATATGAGCCATCTTCAATTTAAATGTGGAGAATATACGGAGCAAATTCGCCAGTCATCAATGATCTGTCATGCTCTAAGCTGAGTTTCGGGTGGACTAGACCGACATTTTGGCGTCTAGCCACTGAGGATTTCGCGTTATATCTGTCTCAGAGCAGGGATACATTAATAATATGCGTAGAATATCCCACAAGTAACTCCGTAGTGTTTTCGAAACCTTTACACCTGTAAGAAATAGCTTGGTGCCTGACCCACTGCGGAAAATATGGACGGCATGTATTCCGTAGTATGCGCCAGATTTTAGATAGACGGGATTAAAGGAGATCATAAAATGCCGTGAGACAAAATATTGGTTTTCTTTGTTACTATATATAGTATATGTAACCAGAGGCATGGAGAGGAAAGCAAAGAAGAAAAGAAATAAGATAACAATTATCATCTGCTCGAACCTCATTCACCGAAAACACCTGTTGAAACCATAGTTGAAGGAATTACTATTCCTTGTTTTAAATCTATTCCTAGGCCTTTCATTAGGAATATTTTGACAGAGTTGTAACCAGCCCCCATGATCAATTACGAGTAATAGCTAGCACGCCTGGTGACTAAGCCGGTTCTGGCCCGGCTCTTTATAGTAGTATTAAAGGAGGTATGGAAGAGGACCGTTTTTTTTTCATAGCTGCCTAGGTAAAAAAGAACAAGAGGAGTTGTCTATTTAGCTGAAATTGACTTTAGCCAAAATAGCAGCCTCATTTCTGGAGGACGAGACTTTAGCGGCCAGATCAAATGGCTTTGACTTGTTCTCGCGCCGTGGTTTTTATAGTGGTTAGACAAGCTAGACTCTTACGTGCTCGTCGAGCCAGTTCAAAACTGCGTTGCTTTAGCTGTCATCAAAATGTCCAAGTAGGAACAAGCCTTCGAAAAAGCATTTATCTATGGCAGGTACTTTGTATGTATGCGGAACTACCCTTATTTTCAAGATGGTACTACTAGCACGGTCAGGTGTTCTTAGGACATGATCTAGTAATTAAGTTTATGTTAATGATCGGTTAGGTTGGCAACCTGGTGCTCATATTACTAACTAGTAGAATGACAGCTGAACCAATCTTATTCACGAATGAGTGTAAGAATGTAGACTTATATACCCAGTTTTCGACAGGTAATTCCTAATAATGAATCAAGTTTGAGCTTATAGCCAAGTACCCAATATACACATATGTACTTCTAACTTTCTTTCAGTAGAAGAGATTTTTTTTTATTTCCAATGTTGCTTTATTTAAGCTGCACAGACTGGATGAAACTTGAGGCTCTCTTCCCACTTCCAGGCCTGTGACACACTTAGTAACCGCTTTATAAGCGCAGGGTTACGGTAGTATTTCCCACCAACGTCAGTTACCCCTTAGCTTTGGCGATCCCCCGCATATGTCGGTACATCGGACAGACTACAAAAAGCGAGAGTGAGAGCGATTCCGATCGCAAAGTCTCCTTAATTCTTACCAATAGGTAGCGTGTGACAAACCATCGCCATTCTAACCACTTTATCTGCCAATATGCCCAAGATTTCTACGGCCCGGAAACGCGATCGATACGTGCCAAATGCCTGCAATCGCTGTAGGACCGCTAAAGTCCGTTGCAACGGGAAATCACCATGCTCTTACTGCATTCCGAGGGATCCTGAGTCCTGCTCTTACAGGTCTCAACAATCTCCCCGGGAACCAACCACTCAGCATCAGCAGCGGTCTAAGTATATCGTGATGATCCAATATACTAATTCTCAGCACTAATAAACTTAGTAACATTGATTCGACCGAAGAACAGAGCCTCAGGGCTCTACTGCAGCAACAGAATAACAAGCTCGATACACTACTCAAGCACATCTCCACTATACACCAACCATATCGTTTCCAAAACAACTTCTCCAGAGCGTCAAAAAACTTATTCTCATGTTGCGAAGCGCCACTTCCATTAATCCAAAGTGCGACGAGCGCCTTTTTCTGCTTGCACGTAATCGACGTGAAACTAAGGGCCTTGGAGATTTGCACCGAAAACACCCAACTACAAGATGGGACCAAGGTCGGCTCTTCTTCGTCCTTTTCAATTTTACATGATCAGATTTTGGATGGAGGTGCAACTGATATTGAGGCGTGGGATGCTGAAGATGCCGACATCAGCTCATTGAGTCCAACTACGGATAGTGTGTCTCACAAAGCTCCCACATATGCGCTCGAAACCCTCAAAAGAGCAGAAGTCATTCGTCTGATACAGAAATATCAAGATATTGCTGGGATGATGTATCCGGTGATAGATGCAACGCATCCAGAGCAGTTAGTCGAAAATGTGTGGGCCAGCCGTTCGGCGGATAAGACGAATACAGAGAGCCTTTCTCGCTGGAATCGAAATCAGATAGGCATCGTCGAAATGATGGTGGCTATTGCTCTGACTGATGAGAGCGAGGATTCCTCGGAACTGATGCAAGCCCTCCATGATCATGTGTTACCAGACGTTCAGTACATGGTGTGGAATACGAGAGTTGATCTTCAAGGGTTAGTACTTTTGGTACTCGTGGTATGTGACCGCTGGTTCATCTTATAACACCAATTCTAACTTCAACTAATATATTCATCCAGAGTCTATATTACTACTACTCCCATAAGTGGCGTAAAGCTTGGCGATTCATAAGGAACGTCGTAAGAATTATCCTAGAGCTGGGATTGAATCGAAGGATCGTTCTGGATCGGTCCTTTCCCGATCAAAAGGCACATACCCAGGCACTTAACACGATGTGGGCCGTATTTGTACTTGAGCAACAGCTGAGGTACGCCCTGGGACTCTCCACGACCATGCAAGACTTTTTCATGGACCCAACTCTTCCAAAACCGGTAGCCTTCCTTAACATCCGAGGGTAATTGGCTCCGCTGACATGATGTTCTTTAGGTCAACGCTCCATATCTGGAAGCAATGATTCACTACGCTCGGATTGGTGCAAAAGCATGTGAAACGCTTTCTTGTGATGAAATAAACACTCAAGTGATGTCCGGAGACTGCCAAGATGCATATACATACTTCCAGTACCGCCTTAGCGAATGGCGGAAAGCGATCGGGACCCAATTCCAGTTCAAATCCACTAGCAAGAGGGTAGATCAGTGGAACACTCAACTTGACGCAATCCTTCGATTACGGGCAAACAACTTGCATTTTGTAGTAACGAGATTTATGTTCTTCGAAAGAGAATTTCGCGGCATGGTCCCAGCCGACCTGTGGTCTGTATGCATGGATGTGGCTGCTGATACTACCTGCATCTTGGCCACTATTGATGGCTCCCCAGCGGCTTATCAGGCTACTAAATCCGAGTCGAACTATTTTCTTGTCTCGTCGATGGGCATCTCGTTCCTTGCCATGTTACAAGGCTCCCTATTCCCAATTTCGGCACAGAGCCCGTTGGACCCGGAAACGTGCCTGAGGGCCCAGCAAAGTGCGATCCTTTGCCTCAATTTGCTGCGAAATCGAGCAGAGCTATCACGCCAGTCAAAACATCTGTGGAACCGTGTCAGCGATCTTGCGTCCCGCTTGAATCTCCTGGGTTTCTTGGCCCCCGTCGCTCCCGGCAACATTGAGGAGGTCTCAGGTACAGCGGAAACAATGAGCATTAACGAAACATGGGAAAGACACACAAGCCATTGGGAGCAGGGACTCGCTAGCTTGTCACCGAATGTTGCGGCACTTGGATTCCCTGTCAGTGAGAGTAACGATGAGGGATCCACCTCAGCGAGCAAGATCTATTCAGCATTCGATATAATGTTTGGCCCTGATTCCGTCTTTAATGGGATTGATGAATGAATTGCTTCAATTTCAAGTATATATAATATTTTAATCCGATACACTGATGGGGATTATTTTGTTCGATTTTTATTTTCATGAGTATAAGGTAGCCTTGTATGGGCTATGACACTACATCTGTCGCTTTCGTACTGTACACAAGAGCGGCCCTTTCTTCTCATCAACCCCGAGGCTATTTATCTCCAACTTTTCGTATTTGTCAACTGGAATAATCTCGAAATTGCGCCAAAGAGCACAAAGGACTTTGAGAATATTGATGCTTGCAATGTTTCTGCCAATGCAAGCCCGGTGTCCGATGCCAAAAGGCATTATCTCATTGAATGAAATGGCATCTTCAAGCCATCTTTCAGGAATGTATTTGTCATGATCACCGCCCCAGAATTGCGGGTCGTGATGTAGAGCCTGTGATATCATTGACACGGCGGTCTGCAGTACGTCAGTATGTTTCGTACAATGTTCCTTTCTGACTATAGCCTTACCCCCTGTGGAATATGGAAACCGTCGATGTCAACACCATTGGGGTCTGTAACGAGACGAGGTAAGGGCATTGTAAAGACCGGTGTGATGCGGAAGCTCTCCTTGATGCATGCCATGGTATACGGTAGTTTGCTCTCGAGTCCCGAATATGAAATTTCTTTCCCGCCGTCATTGTATAAGGGTACATTCGCGTTGAGTTCTTCCGTGAGCTTCTCGGCGGCGTATCGGTTATGGAGGAGGTGATAGAATAGAAGACCCAACGTGGCAGATGTGGTATGTGCTCCTGCAACCCTATATTCTTCCATTAGTTGAATTTTCGTTATTGGGGGTTCTCTGCAACATACAAAAAGGCAAAGGCCTCTGAGCTAACCTCTGCTGGCGTCAATGGTGCTCCTGTTGAGGGATCTTTTGCCTCTAGAAGGTTGTCTAGCAGGGTTTCTTTCTCTCCTGCCTTGTGATCCTCAATGGCATCATTTACATACTCAGAAGCTTTCTGACTAAGCAATTTTCGCGACTGAAGTAGCTTTTGAAGGCTCGGAATGGGTAGTTTGTTTCCAATTCTTATGCTGTAAGGAAGTAGAGACGCTACCATGCCATACATTGTGCCAATGAGGATATGGTCAGGAATTGGTGGCAGCTCATTGGCCTCTGGGTTGCTCTGCGTGTTTAGATCCTTTTCAAATGCTAGATCACTTATGACGTCGTATGCATAGCGTGCCACACTCTCTTTTAGATCAAATACTTGCCCCTCTGGCTGCTGCTCGATATTAGCGAACAAGCGGTGTAAATGCTTTCCAAACCTGCCCTCAAACTTGAGCAGTGTTGCCATAGAGAAACTGTGTGACATCTGACGCCTTCGCATCTTGTGAAACTAGGTATGCACTTATTAGCGTCCTCTATGTTGCATCCGAACTGACAAGAGTTCTCACCTCTTCGTCACGAGTACTGAAAAGATTGGGATGCAGTGCCGTGAACGCATCATAGAATTTTGTCTTAGGCATAGAACTCCCAGCTTTGTAGATGGGACCGATGGCATCTCGAGTTTGGAAATTGACATGATTGGGACCAATTCGAATAACAGGGCCATACTTCTCGTGTGCCCTCTGTATAGCAAACGCCAAGTCTCGCCTGTAAACATGATACACCTTCCATAAAGAAGTCCTGCGAGCCCAAAAAGGACCGGGAATCTTTCGTAAAGGATGAACAAAGATCCAAAGTAGCAGCCAGACCAGGCTACAAGACAACAACACGACTGGAAGCAAGGTAGTGCTATAGGAAGCCATTGTGCTCAAGACATTAAGTCTTTGGAAGGAGTCTCGACTGATGGGTAGGAAAGATTGTATTTCTTCATGCAACTCTACAACAAATGTTTCTTCTTGTCTATTATATGCCACAAATCAACCCATGCGATTATTTACATTCCGAATCATACCAAAATGCCACTCAAAAGCTTCAACCACATACATACTGTTTCCGAGACACATCGTCGTATCTTGGAGACAAGTCTCCACAGGTTGGTATGCCTGCAACGGAGTGGTCGATGAGCGCCAATCACCGAGGTAGCATTTACAAGGGCGATCGGTATTATTGCCCTAGCCCAATGAAAAGGAGCGCCTGTGCGGCAGTGAAGTCATTTAATGTGTCATACTTCAGTCACTTCCCCATTGGGGGACGGAAGCAAGCTGTGGAACCTTCCGATTCCGAAACATGCATGAGAGGAGTGAGGACTATGCGCGAGGCTGCCAAATAATATTAATAAATGTTATGTATAATTGCGCATCCATTACGATGGACGTGTAATAAGTTTTGTTGCTTGATGAATAAGTCAACCTTGGAAGTCTTCGCAGACCTGAGGAGATAGTTTCTAGTATAACGCATGCGGAATAGTTCCGACGCCGCCTGGTAATAGGAGCAAACATCTTCGAGTATACACAAAGGTAAACAGAAGATATAAGTGAATCACCAACGCGTGAAGTTGAATGATGAACGAACCACTATCCAAAGTCATCTAGAATCAATCGAACCAGCTTAGAACACTTTGCATACACGTCTCCAATTCTAAATAATCCAACATGGCAACCAAATCTGAGAATGGTGTTCCATACACACTTTACTACAATCTTTTCTCGATTTGCTCATTGATGATGCGGTGGCTGGTTGACATTCGCGGTGAGCCTAAGGACGAATCATCCCGGATGGATATCGGCTTGAAGGAGATCGACATCTTCCAGGAAGAACAGTTCAGCGAATGGTATCTCTGCGGCGTCAACAAAAATGGCCAGGTATATTTCCACTAAGATCGTTAGAGAAGGCACCGCTGACTGGGAATCCCATTAGGTTCCGGTTCTCGGAAGCGATGTTGCTTTCGATTTCCCCATGTCTCAAACAACTGCAATCTCCGAGTACATTGCTGCGAGATATCCGGGGCTTCTACCCCCTAAGCATGCGGCTAAAATCCACGAGATGGTGCACAAGATGCATGAGATGAATTTCTTCACCCTCTCTTTCAAGGGTAGTCCGAAGCTTGCATCCGGGTTTGCCGATGCTGCCTTGAAGCGCCTTGAAGACAAGTCCATAAGTGTTCGCTATAGAGAGGCATTGGAGTATAAGCTTGAAATGTAAGAATAAAGTACCATCTCACATAGTTGACATATTAATATGGGGGTATCTATAGCCTACGTCGGGACAAGGTCAATGCTCTCACGCCTGAGAAGACACAAGCGGAGTTAGACAAGGCACAGGCGTACTTGGAAGAGGCCGCTACGCTTCTAAACCCCAGTGATGGCCCATGGCTTTTTGGTCAGAAGCGACCGACGGAACTTGATGCCCACTTGGTGGTTATGATTCTTCGTCTTCAAGATGTGGGCCGCGATTCCGTTGTTCCCGATTCCTTGAAAGAGTATGGAAAGATGGCGTTCAACGAGCCTTCTTTCAAAGCAGTCATGGGAGGGAGAAGCACTATGTATGATGGTTCTGGTAGCAAGAAATAGTCTGAAATCCTGGCTTTGGCAGAGAATTCAACTTCTCGGTGGATTATCAATATGCTCTCGAATTTCGTTACAGAAAATCTCAATCGTTATTATAAGTTTGTGCTTTCGTGGAGGCTATTAAACGATGATCATAAAAACAAAATACTTGCCTCAACTCCTTGAAAGCCCTTGACAGCACAGAATATGGAGACCATTCATGGTAGCGCATCCATTACGGTAACTGGGGCATGAGTGGCATTAAGGGTTGCTCTTTGCTCCTTGGCATTATTAATGCTCGACGAAGTTGTGAACTGATGATATTGTGGTGATACTGTGATTGGAGAGAATTGGGATCCCATTTAATGCTACGTGGCAGAGATTAGAAATGGGCTGCTGCAGCTAGGAGTGTCACCCGACCTCCTTTCACCGTCACGGTCATCTTCCTTCCCCGTAAGTCGATCAGGCAGACCTCTTGGGTCCATTTCACTGCAATATCTCCCATTGATCCCTAGATAACCCCCGAACCTAATTGTCTGCCTTGGCTTGGGTACATATTTCTCTCCTTCAAGTATCATTGAAAGAGATTGCGGTCACCTAATGAGGCTGTAAACTCGGACAACGCATTCTCAAGCTCAATTCCATTACACAATCACTGATTAATAAAAGAACAGGCGGCTTTCCTTTTGTTTACATTTTTTTTGATTCATATCTTTTTCTTACACTACAATGACAAAGTTTCCCCTCGACCAATGATATCAAAACCCCATGATAAATTTCCGTCACAACGTTTCTATTTCTCCAACAGGACAAACTCATGGTGTAGAACCCACAGCCCCTTCCCATTCCACTTCATTTGTTGAAGAGATTCTTGCAAATTTAACTCATTGACAAGCGTGGCTGGGTCATCACTCCACTCAAAGCTCTTGACCAGGGATTTCTTCACACCAAAGACTGGATCTGAAGTGATGTGTTCACTGTCGCTGGCATATAATGCTGTCGTAAGATTGAGATACTGAGGATGTTTCAACTGGAAATGCTGCGCAGGGTTAATAATTGGCTGGATTTACGATGGTAGCCATACATACCACATGTGCAGGGCGCGTAATATTCCGCTTCAACATATTGAGCAAAACTCCAACGGACCCATCGGTGGGGATGTCGTAGTTGACGCTCTTCACGCCTACCAGATAATACCGACCCTGGCTATCAGTTTGGAATATGCCGCGGCAGTTGGGTCCGTCGCGATTGGGGTCTTGCATATCGTAGAGCCCATTTCCGTTAGTCTCCCAAACATCTACAGCAACACCCTCGATTGGGGCACCGCTGACGGATTTCACTGTTCCGTGTATGAGCATAAGCTCTCCTATAACGCCGGGAGAGCCAATGGATTGCCCATTAGTAAGAGTGTGCGTGTCTTCAGAGTGGAAGGGCCCGAGGACAGATGACTCTGTTGCTGAGCTAGCCTTTGCCTGTGCAGAATTTATGGTGTCGACCAGTGCAGACACTCCAAGAACATCAGACAACAGAATCATCTCCTGCCTATCAGGTGATGAGTCTTGGCCAACCTAGGTTGAGCCTATATATTAGTGCCATAAACAAAAAGCAGTACCGCATCATGATTTGCGTACTTGAGTAAGATATTGGACAGCCGCCTCCCATTCCGTTGGCTTCAGTTGAACTTCCTTAACGTAGTCGTGCAAGTGCTGTATCAAGCCGGTAACCAACTCAACAAGCCGTTCGCTCTTGACATTCTCCGTGGATACCTTGATGACATGAGGAGTCAAGTTTTCAGCGGTCAATTCTTCTAGGCTGGATTCCATTTCGCTAACATGGAAAGGCAATGGCACTCAAATTCGATGCTGTACACGATCAATTGCCAGCGGGGTGTGCCATATAACTTTGTTTCGGAATTTAACTCCGGAAAGCTTCCGCAATGCTTCCGACACACCAAACTCCGGTGTTTCAACTTCTAATGCTGAGCTATCTTTATGTAATCTGGGGAAAACATGCCTGCTTGCAAATCACTTTATAATTCAGTGGCAAGCACTGAACTTAAATTGTTTGCCAGAGCGGGGTTAGATGAGTGGCATGTTCGGCATTGGAGGTCGGCTGCTAAAACTGAAATAGGTCCAAGGACACAAAATATCCAGTGCATGACAGCACATTCTACGACTTAGTCTCCATTCCACGTGTTAATCCGCACAGTGTCATATAATCCCAAACAATTGAACTGCCAGTCGCAAAAATGGACGTTGAATCGCGAAGTTTCGAATACAATGAAAGCAACCAGAGAGTCTTATTTGGCAAAGGCGTTCTCGCCAAGCTAGCCACTGAAGTTGCGGCACTTGGCTGTAAAGCGCCATTGTTGTTGACAACTCCCCAGCAAGCCTCGGCCGTTCAAGATCTTACCCAGATACTAAACGGTCATGTCGCGGGCTCTTTCACCCGTGCCACAATGCACACTCCAACCGAGGTTACAGAAGAGGCACTGGTATATACGAAAACAACGAATGCAGACTGTCTCTTGTCAATTGGTGGCGGAAGCACGGTTGGCCTAGGCAAAGCGTTATCTCTTCGGACTGGCTTGCCTCACATCTGTATCGCAACGACATATGCTGGAAGCGAGATGACACCCATCCTGGGTGAAACTAAAAATCAACAAAAGGTGACTCGGGTTGACCGGGCAGCAATTCCCAAGGTAGTCATCTACGATGTCAATCTTACTTTAAGTTTACCCACGGGCATGAGTGCAACAAGTGGCCTTAACGCAATGGCGCATGCTGGTGAGTCGAAATCAGAAGAAATCATTGTGCACTTATTGACGCCAGAGTAGTCGAGGCTCTATACGCAAAAGATACCAGTCCGATTGTCCGCATATTTGCTCTCGAGGGAATCCGAGCCTTGGCATCTTCGCTGCCTGGAGTGATGGAAAACTCTCAGTCAATTGCCTTCCGTTCAGAGGCTCTACTCGGCGCTTGGTTATGCGGAAAATGTCTAGCAATGACAACCGTCGCGCTCCATCATAAACTCTGTCATGTTCTGGGCGGGACTCTCAATTTACCGCATGCCGAAACCCACGCTATTGTCCTACCTCATGCACTCGCCTACACAGCGCCTGACATTCCTCAAGTCATGAAGGACCTCGCAGAAATCATTCCACATAGTGAAGGAGATGCCATTCAAGGACTAAACAGATTGGTGTCTAAGCTGGGAATCCCATCGAGCCTAAAGGCTCTGGGTATGAAGGAGGAGGACATTGAGCTGGTTACAGATAATCTGATGATGCTCACATTTTGGAACCCCCGGCCAGTCAATAAAGATTCAATCCAGAAGATGATACGGCGGGCGTGGTTAGGAGAACAGGCTCGTGTAGACATTTAGGCTTCCAATTTATTGAATTTGAAGTAGCAGCTAGCAGATCATGTAGCTAGCATGGTAGTATCGTTTTCACAATTCAGTGAATAACTGTTAAAACGGAAAAATTTCCAAATACTTTATTTCAGAAGTTACTAGTATTCAGGCGTATCTATACCGTTTAGTTCCCGGCCTGTCGTTCTAAGAGTGAATTACATATCGAGCTTCAACAGGCTTCTTCTCCTTCACAGCGGGTGCGTCTCCAACAGGTTTTCCGATAACCAACTGGGCCAACAGCTTCCAGTCCGAGTCAACAGACCAAGTCTTCTTAACCTCGTCATCAATAAGAGGATTGTAATGTTGCAGGTTGCCGCCTACTCCCTCCAAAGCAAGGGCCGACCAAATAAGGAACTGGTGCATGCCGCTTGCCTGCTCACGCCAGCCTTCAAATTTGTCCGCATACATCTTGAAAGAACCTAGTGGCTCATATGGCGCAGGATCCTCAAAGAACAAAATTGTCGCGTATGCGCCTCGAAACCCCTGGATCTTGGCATTGGTACTGGTGGCTTGGTCCCCTGACACGAAGGGGGCAACGGCTGCCTTGACAATGTCCCAGAGTTTCTGGTGATGATCTCCAACAAGAACAACAATTCGAGTGCTTTGAGTGTTGAACGCTGATGGTACCGTTAAAAGAGCTTTTCGAATGATCTCTTCTAGTCGGCCAATCGAGAGATCGGTCTCTGCTGAGAGCTGATACACGGAGCGTCGAGCTCCAAACGAAGAAATAAGCGTGTCCGCCATGATGTTTCTCTGTGATTATACAATAGCCGAAAATTGCCTGATAATGGTATTGACTGACATGGAATGTTAAGCGTAGTTGATCTGGATGATATATGCGTAGCAAGCGAAGACTTCGTCTCACTGTGCACCCCTGGTAGATTGCCAAGCTATTATTAATGAAGCCATTACCACTGATTAATTAGAGCGTAAGCAAAGTTATAACTATTCACAGACTGTTACTCATGAAAGATCGGCTATGATGTAGCAGGTGATGAGTTTCGGAAAGATCGGAATCTTCCGATCCGCGTTAACTCGGGGCTTTATCAAATTTGCCTAAACTTCTACGGACTTTTGCTCTATAGCTACCTGATTCCCCCACCTCAGTGGCAACGTAATATTGAATAAGATCTTATTCTACGGAATGGTAAAGTCATACGATATGGGGATGCTTCGCATCGGAAGGCTACGTATATGTACAAGAACAGCCATGTAATGATCCAGAGTACAGTTCCATTGCCACTCTCCCTCGACGTGTCTAGAATTTCTTGCCTGTGATATCAAGACCTTCGAAAATGGCTCAAAGCAATCTCCCTCTACGCGATAATACGACCGGCGATGATTCCCTGGAGCTGACTTTTTTAATCGTTGGAGCGGGCCCAGCTGGAGCGACTTTGGGCTGTTATCTTGGTAAATATGGTACGTTCAACCACCCTCTACTCTCAATCAAAAGCATATCTAACTGGAAAATGTGGCATTTCCAGGCTTCAAAGGTTTGATCATCAGCTCCGCTCCGTCGTCGGCGAACACCCCGCGCGCGCATATAATCAACCAACCTGCGATGGGTAAGTCTACCTCTGCATAGCTAAAAGCGCCGTCTCACCATGATGTAGAGTGTATCCGTGACCTCGACCCCGACATGGAGAAAGAATTTATGATAAATGGCTACGCGGGCCCAGAGAAGGGTATGACACGTTGGTGTGAGACTATGAATGGAAGAGAGTTCGGCCGTATCACGTCCTGGGGATCAGATCTACAACGAGGGGTACGATCCTTTTAATGAAAGAAAAGAGAGCATAATTATTAATTGCATTCTTTAGGGCGAATTTAAAATGAGTAGCCCATGCTCACACTTGGAGCTGCCTCAAACATTAACGGAACCTATCCTCCTTCGATACGCTTCACAGCACGGCTTTCCTTGTCGATTTCGAACACAGTTTGTTTCTTTCGATGACTCGACAGTCGGTGTCATTGTTGTGACCGTCCGAGACATGATTTTTGACAAACTATATACCATCAAGACCAAATACCTGTTTGGCGCCGACGGAGCCAAAAGTGCCATCGTTCGACAGCTTGGTCTACCCATGGCGGTGCAGCCTAGCCAGGGCATAGCTCTCAACGTCCTTATTCGCGCTGACCTTTCCCACTTGATGAAGAATCGCGTCGGAAATCTGCACTATGTGATCCGGCCTGACGCAGAATACCCGGACTTTGCTTGGTGGTCGATTGTGCGCATGGTAAAGCCTTGGCATGAATGGCTGATCATCATGATGTACAAGCCGACCTGTCCGGCGGAATTTATGCCGACTCAAGAACAAGTCAAATCCCAGATTTATGAGGTCATTGGGGATCAATCCGTCCCGGTCGAGATTAATCGAGTTGACAAATGGATCATTAATGAAACAGTAGCCGAAGTATACAGCAAAGGCAATATGTAACTATATCCCACTTATCGTCACCTATGTCTGTTGATTCTAATTGGCTATAGATATTGCCTTGGCGACGCTGTACATCGCCATCCGCCGATGAACGGCCTCGGGGCAAATACCTGCACTCAGGACGCCGCCAATCTTGCCTGGAAGTTAAACTTGGTTGAGAAAGGTAGGAAAAACAAATCATTTCTGCGAAATATGAAACTGATAGTTGCTAATATGTACTGGCCCTGGAATATAGGATTAGCTGGGCCTGCCCTTTTGGACAGCTATACAGTTGAGCGTCAACCTGTTGGAGCCGGCGTCGTTGCAAGGTAATACGAAAACACATAAGAGCGAGCTGTGCTGTGGCTGACCAAGTTTTCTAAAGGGCCAATGCATCTTTGCGAGAACATAAGCCAATATTCGACGCTCTTGGCTTCTTGAAACCGTCTCTTGAGGAGAGGAAGAAGGAGCTTGATGTGTTGAAAGAGGATTCAGAGAGCGGTCGTGCGAGGCGACGTGAACTCATGCGATCAATGAACTACACTTCACATGAATTCTTGGCTTTGGGCTCAGATATGAGCCAGAGATACAAGTCTTCTGCTGTGTTCCTCGAGGGATCGGGAGATGAGCCACCCTTGCCTTCTAATTCCGTTCTGAACTATGAGCCCCATACGTTTCCTGGCTTGCGACTGCCACATGCGTGGCTGAATACGGCTATTCCGCAAGAGCAAGTCTCAACACTTGATCTAGCAGGTAACGGACGATTTACGCTATTTATTGGCCATGGAGGAGAGGCATGGCGTAGTGCCGCACGGTCTGTGGAGCAAGCATTAAAAGTCCCCATCGCCGTGTATTCCATCGGCTACGGTCTCGAATATGAAGCTGTTTTCAATGACTGGTACAGGCTGCGGGAAGTAGAGGAGAGCGGTTGCGTCCTTGTACGCCCGGACAACTTTATTGCGTGGAGAAGCCAGAGCATAGTGAATGACACTGCTTCTGTGCTCGAGCGTGTGTTCAAATCCATTCTAGCTTTGTAGCATATGGAAACCATAGCTTCTTAGTTTATGTATGGAAAAGACATACCGCAAGATATATCACATGCTAGTGTAAAATATTAGGATAACATGTCAGGAATGCCAAATACTTCAATCACTATATACCTATGCCATCGCCCTCAGGGCTGGGGCCTGGTTTGGCCAACACGTACAGAAGTAAGAACTCTTCTGAGAACAGTTCCGATTCTAATCAAGTACCTCATGCAAGAATCTGTCCAAGTTTAGCCCCTCTGATTCTGAACTCTTTCCGACGTTTCCGCTTCCGTTTCCATTTCAAGACGCTCTTATGGCGACCCTGATTCCCCAACAGGCAGATCTACGCAAGTCGCATATTCGTCCACGGCGTTTGTCAGATACTGGACGCACATTGAGCGACAGCAGTCCCAATTAAGCCGAAATACTAGTGTTAGATCTGCTGTTGGATTTACCTGGAATTGCATCCCAGTATGTCTCATCCCTGTATTCCCGAATCCCCGAATCCCCGCAAATGCCGGATAACCCCACAACGAAATGCCGATAATAAAGAACTCCTTTTCTAGCATCTTACCCAGGGTAATGTTGGATCATATAGCATTTCGGGGTTAGCTATTCCCTAGAACTTCAATATTGCTCTTTACAGTCCACAATTGAGCGTATCTGCAAATGCCCCGCAATCTTATCAAGGCGTGTCTTCCATGCCATCAGAAGAAACTGAAATGTGATGCAGCTCGAGTTGGATTACCCTGCACGAGGTGTAAGACCCAGGATCCGTCACAACACAAAAGTTGTATCCGCGTTCTCCGACAACAAAGAAGGTTAGTTATTCCCAATAAATGACAGGCTATTCATTGCAAGGCAACGTAACCGAGTTTCCTGCAATAGAGTTACCGCGGTATCAATTTCCGGGACAACCGAGTCCATCCGAGAGCCATCCCATGCTCTGCTGTCACCAGTGTCAGGTCGCCGAGACGCCAGACACACACTAGCCTCAGTAAGATTGATGAATCCCTCTCGAATTAGCTTATTGGGCAGCGTGCTAACTCTGGAAAGGCTTCCCCGTATTCAGACGGCACAGATTTGCATGATGGTCCTAGAGCCTTACCACGTCCTGATGAAGCATCAGATCAAGGTGCACAAACACTCATTCGTGGATGTAAGGAAATAGCAGAGGGTGCTGGCCTTCCAGCCCCGGAGATGATGCTAGATCCGTCACTTAGTGGTCGAGATGTGGTTCAATACTACAGTGAGATGCATTATGCCACGATGATGGGCGAGGTTGTTACTGAGGAAAGAATACGAAGAGTCACTCGTGTTATTGTTAAAGAGAAAGGTCCGCCTGTCGACAATCGCATGATTTTAGATGCCCTTGATCCTACAGACAGAGAGTATCTTACACAGAGATGCGCTTTCAGCCTGCCTCCGAAGCATTATTGGTATGAATGAAAATCTCCCTACATTCTCATTTCTAACTAGCTGCAGCGAATCATTCCTCCAGTCATATTTTAGACTTGCTTACCCATCTTGTCCCGTCTTTGATCCATATGAGTTCATACAATCATACGATTCTGGGACCTACTCATTCTTCCTATTACAGGCCGTTTTGGCCAATGCGTCCTTGTTCGTACCCCAAAAGATTCTGGAAGCATCTGGATTCGCAAGCCGCTCAGAAGCAATAGAAACGTTTTGCATCAGAGCTGCATTACTTTACGACTTCAACTGTGAAAAAAGCCAGCTGAGGCTATTGCAAGGCTCTGCTGTTTTGGCAATGACGGGATTTTCTGGAACTGGGGATAAAGACTTCAGCTACTGGTACCACAATGCTATCCGTCTGGCGATTAAGATGGGAATACACCACCAAGGGTAGTCAACATTCCCCATAAATTCGTTCGACATCACGCACCGACATGAGTCACTGATTCACGTCTTGCTTTAGTTTCAACACACATGAGATAGACTCAGCAACCTATAGGCTATACCAGAGGATCTGGTGGACATTATATGTAAGGCATTGTACACCTGCAAACAGTCAAACCTATCATATCTTCTTGCACTAATTTATCCAGAGCCGTGATATAATGCTACTTTTTTCTGGCGTAGAGAATAAAAGTCTGCTGGGAAGTAGTACTGAGAGCTTGACAGCCCTTCCACCTGCAGAAATGTGGGTGCCTGAGAATATCTCACCATCATGCGCATCCGTACTACCTCCCCTGACGCTATTAGAGAGTCTCTATTTCGTCGAAAATTGCAAGCTGGCTACCATCGGTAAGTTTAGGCCTCAAGAATCAGCCCAGTAAATACCAACCAGTCTGACTCAAATCTTAGCCTCACAATGCCTTTCAGTGGCCAAATCCGGATCTCCGAATTCTCTAGTTCATATTCAAGAAGCTTTCAGCACATGGCATGCATCAGTTGCTGAGCCTTTGCTGCCGAATCCAGGTCAAGATCCCCGCGATGGTCCATGGCATATTGTCCTGATAGCTACAAGCTATCGCTTCCAATGTATGCTATATCGTTGGTTAAGGAAGCACTGGGAGGCCAACGATACACTGTTGTCAGAAAATGCCAACAGCTGTCTCAAGCTTGCAATGTATGAACTGGATGCGATGATTGGTAGGGCTTTAGCTTATGATATGTTGCGTAATCTTCCTATAGCATTGTATGTGAACAACCCTCCATCAGCCCTTAATCCGGAAAGTTACCACCCAGATAAAGCTAATGACGATTGGCAGCTTGATCTGCGCTCCTGCAGTCCTTGCCTTACATCTTGAGATAGTTCTCAAATCTTCTGAGCCTGATGAGCTTAAATCACGATCTCTCATCTACATCCAACAATCCCTCATCTGCATGAAGCAGTGCCGGGATTTGCCACAAATTCAGGTGGCTCTTGGAGTCGCCGAATGGGTTTTGGCTAAAAAGTCCTTACTGCACAATTGGAGCCGCGAAGTGTTTCCTAACGGAGAAACTCCTGATCATACTGTTTTGAGATCCTCGAGAGATTGGTTCTACTCTGCGCATAATACCGAGAGCCAGATCCACCGTTCTCAAGATGACCTGGCGGAGACTGGCGTGGGCCTAGATGATTTCTTAGTATTCGGCTTGCCCGAAAACATGATGTTCGATTATTAGGGATTCCGGTCATGGCATAAGAGTGGCTCCATTTGTCAGTTATTAACTAAAAGTTCTTGTATCAGATGCATTTGTAATGGAATCGCCTGGTTAGAAACCGGGTTTTCGGTATTTGGGTTGTATTCTTCCCATGTGCCGGGAATTGAGAGTGGACTTAACATATTCTATTACGTTGTGCTACATATTGGAAACATAATGATCTTCTACTGAATGAGAGATTTAAGTTAACAGCCTTGAAAGGGGTCCTCGGTGTTTACTGTCGCATAGTCCGTTGTTGAAAACATCACCTAAAAGGTGGGCCAGAGCACAATATTTATAGACCACTTCATCCTATACTTCGTTGAAACGTTCAAGTTCATTCATAAAGCCTCCATCATGATCAGCTTCTCATATCTTCTGACAGCCTTACTCCCGGTAGTAGGCGCCGCTTCTGTTAGCTGTCCTCCATCCAATGCACCGACCGTGAAGGTCAAAAACGGCACCGTGGTGGGCAAATACAATGCTCACTACCAGCAAGACTTGTTCCTGGGGATTCCCTACGCCAAGCCCCCTATTCAAGACCTTCGATTCACTCGTCCACAGCATCTGACCAAAAAGTGGACTGGTCCCAAGCAGGCAACAGAATATGGGCCATACTGCTATGGGTTTAATGTCGGCTTGGTTGGATATGATACAAATACCACCAACCCTTCGAGCGAAGACTGTCTTACCATAAACGTGGTGCGACCCCATAATTACCATCATGAATGGGCTACTAAGGGCCTCCCAGTACTTGTCTGGGTATACGGAGGTGGATTTCAAGAAGGCGGCAGTGCGGACACCCGATATAACATGTCACGCCTTGTTGAAATGTCTACCGAGATGGGCAAACCTATTATCGGAGTTAGCTTCAACTATCGCAGGAATGCATTTGGGTTTATTTCTGGAGAGCCGTTTAATAGCATCGGAGCCACAAACTTGGGTCTCCACGATCAGCGGCTCGCGCTCCAGTGGATTCAGGAAAACATTGCATTTTTTGGAGGTGATCCTAGCAGAGTCACTCTCCAAGGAGAATCGGCCGGAGCCTTGTCAATATCCCTTAACATGTTGGTACACAAGGGTCGCGACGAGGGTCTATTTCAGCGGGCAATTCTTGAGAGCGGCACGCCATTGTTCGCTCACAGCTTCCCAACTGTGGCAGACCAGAAGGAGATATTAGGCATGTTTTTAAACAAAACGGAATGTTCAAGTTCTAAAGACATCGTCTCATGTCTGCGAAAAATTCCCGCCGAGGACTTCATCAAAGCAGCAACAGGCATATTCTGGCATCCAATCATCGACAACGATCTGCTATCGCAGTTATCGTCTGAGTCTATAAAGCGTGGCGACTTCCTCAAGATCCCGGTACTCATCGGTACCAACACCAACGAAGGATCTACTTTCCTGGAAATGTTTAGTCAAGGCTCTCCAGTAAATACTTTCGATGATGTGTCCAGGGTGCTCTTGACAAGTGTGTTTCCGCACCAACTTCCCAACGGTACTATCGCTCGACTCCATGAACTATACTCCGACGTGATGAAGAATCCCTCCGAAGCAAAGCTGGGTACCGTACTTCCCAATCCTGGTCCAGCCTACGGGAAACTTCATGGAGAGCTGTCTTTGCTTGTTGGAGACTCATTGTTCAATGCTGGCCGGCGTGTGACTTGCCAGGCCTGGGCACAGCGAAACATACCGGCTTACAGCTTCCGCTTTGATACAAACCCAGCTGGTCTGTCTCCAGAAGTCTACGGTGCTGCACACTTTCAAGAGGTTCCATTCGTGTTTGACAACATAAATGGCGAGGGATATGATGTCAATCCGTTTGATGTCAATAACCAGTCTTTGAAGAGAAAGTACCTGGATCTCGCGCAGCTTATGAGTAGAATGTGGCTGAGCTTTGTCCAAACCGGGGACCCTAATAACCATGGAGGTTGGTTGACCCTTTTCCCTCTCCATAGATGACAACATAGCTGACTTGATGTAACAGTCCATGGATTCAACTTACGTTGGCCGAAATACGATCTAGATTCTCCGGTCAACATTGTTTTTAACGCAACTAAAGGTATAACTCTAGAGAAGGACACCTACCGCGCCAAGGCTATGAACTACATCTGGGAATCAGCTGCTATATTTCACAGATAGTTGCTATTGACGTATGGCCAAGGGTTACTGGGTATCTAAATTCGACTTACTATGCTCGTTGGATATATGTAACATATATTACCAGTTGCGAGCATACAAATTGGGTTGGAATTCGAACATCTCTCTGCATGGTACTCTAATTGACAACTACCACATACTGACCTAATTATTGCTTTTTTATTCCACTATGAAATAGCTAGTTACCTCATTCTAAGTGTTAGCATAGTCAAAGTCATTATTTAAGAAACTCCATATACTGTTGCTGCTAAAGTTACCATGGAACTGAGGTAAGCAAGGGTTAGAATCGGGGCTAAAGGGAGTTTGTAGATCCAAGCTGCCGAACAAGTCGTTGTATACGATATCACTTGTTGCATATATAGGTTCAATGGAAGACAAGTCATATAGTGCAACTGGCGGTCCGTCGTTTGGGAATCTAAGCTGCATTTTCGACCCGGAAGGCGACAACCCTGTATCTGAGCAGCTTGATATGGCGTCGGAATAAGATGCTAAGCCATCGAGCTTAGCCTGCATGTGCGAGCCTGGAGTATTTGTCGAGGTAGATAGAGCATCGACCGAAGGATAGCACGCCTCCCATTGAAGAGTCTTCTTGAGGCGTGTGGAAAACGTACGCAGAGTGATAGCCGCTGCTTTGGCGAGAGCACTCTGACCAGACATTGCCTCAAAACGCTCTGTAGACCACTGAAAGTGCTGCATCGCCTGAGCGGCCTTGTCCAAATGATCTGTTGGGAAGAAGGTGTATATCGAAGCAATTAGCACAATGGCATCAAAGGTGCCGAAAAACAAGAAGAAGCTGCGGCTTAGGGTCAGCAGACGCGGGTCAAATCTTTCCTGAGGTACACTAACGTTTTATACTGGTTCTCCTCTATGGATTCAAAATGCTCTCTTTGCGCTTGGAGCATGTCGAGACAAGCCTCTAGGGCGCGTGATCGGCTTTCAGGGCGTGTGAAAATGTATGGACGGTGTAAGGCCATCATGTCAAAGGATAGGAGCTGTGGTACGGTGGCCCTTGCGCCTGATAACCAGTAGCACTCGGGAATTGAATCAAAACCCTTGTCAGGATTGTGGCGACGGAAATAGGGAGGGATGCTTTGGTCAAGCTGCCGTAGTTCTTGGTCAAGGCGGTCAACGTGTGAGTAATCTTCGGGATAGGATCCTTCCTTTTCTAAGGCTTGAATCTGGCGAAGATTCTTCATAATCCGGTACGCCCAGATGGCCCGCGTGAGAGGTGTTGGAACATCATCCGCGCCTCTGGGCATGACCGGAGTCACCGGCCGGTTTGCGGTGATAGGTACATCAACTGGAAGTATCGGCTCCGTATTGTCGTCAATAGCCGCAGGCCGTCCAAGAACCATAGCCGTGTGAATATCCCAGCCAGATAGAAGCATCCAGAGTCTCCGACGATCCTGAATATTCCATTGATTCTCAATCACTATCGCAATATCATCTGTGTGAGGCTTTGGATCTCGGCTGGCTCGATGCAACCCGATCTCCTGCGCATCTTTGACGGCCTCTCCAAGAGCGTGCCACTATATCTGTGTAAGCTAATTTGAAACCTGGCACATCGTTTTCCTGCCAGAAATTACTCACCGATTCTGTTACTTGCCCAAAGTACTTCAGAAAAGCAACACGGAGAAAGTCCGCAAATACTGTTGTTAAAGAGATCTGAAGTTTCCCAAGGAGGTTCAACAAGGCCATGCCAGTCTCGCTGTATTTTACAGCCATGGTTTCGAATGACATGCCGCTAACATTCTTGAGATCATTCAGCTCCAGCGCCCTATCTGGTGTCATTAATAGCAAAGAAGTGGCAGCGACTTCTAATAATAGAGCTGGAAAAGCCTTCATGTCCGCGGGAAGAACTTCAAACTTTTTTGCGGCGAATGGCTGCAAGTCAAGCTGGTACCAATTATGAAGCTGTTGCCTAAATGAACTTTCGTCCAAGATGTAGTATTGCCAATTAATCTTTTGAAAGTAGAAATCAGTTAGTTTCGTGATACATTCGCGTGTTGGTAGCTGCTTGACCAGGGATTTATAACGCTCCCAGAGATTTCCATGGCCGCTTGCAGTGGGACATATCTCGAGCTCGCCCACCACCTCATCATCACCGACATCGATTCTATCCAGATAATCTGCTGTTGAAGTACCAGTTCGGGCGTACCCGAGCTTGTCAATTTGGTGTCCCTTGCTGCTGTCCGAATCCAACGATATGGTGCCCGTAACTGACATCGGGCTATGGATGGACATGGTGGCTGCGCTGCTGTAAGGAGACGCAGTTTCTCGGTTCCGTGGCATAGCGCCGTCTGCATAGCGACAGCCTTGAGGCTTGTCGCGCAGTTTGCAATCGCAGCATGGGAGTTTGCCATCGCACTGCAAGATAGATCCAACCGTAAGCCAAGCTGCAATTGCTTGTGGAGGATCTTGAGAATCTCACCTTTCTTTTTCTCCTGCGACACTCGGTGCATGACAAGGGCGGGCGCTTCTTTCGTTTTGTCACCCTCGAGGGGCGACCGGAGCGATCGCTCTCACCCGTATCAACTATGTGTTCCATAACCCTTGAGCGCAAAAGTTATTATGGCATGGATGAACAACAACCTGAACCCCGCCATATGACGAAGTGTCTTTAGTCTTCAGTCTTAAGCAGATAGGGCTGGACAGACGCTACATACACTGGGCTGAGTTATTGGATGCTTTGATGGGACTGTTCCGAGCCTGCCACTAGAGCCATTTCTTAACCTTCTTTTTCCTGGGCAGTTAATTCCCTATCATTGGCAAATCGGGTTGGTCCTAATGCAGACATATGACGTATGACAGGATCGCGGTTTGTCCGAGAAATATTCCAATCCTGATCTGGTTAATTACTGGCTACGGCTATCTACTGCGTCTGCTCCTCGTATTAGTTGAATGTGCCCAGACAAAACAGCATAATTAAGACTGATATGGGCCTGAATGTTGCAGTCTCCATTATTGTTGGGATTGCAGAGACTTCAGTGATAAAACCTAGGCTCTCTTTCTCTAAGCCATCAATGATCCAGTTCTTCATCTCGCAGCTGTCACTGTGGTAGATACATGGGGAGGTCGTTGCTCAAGCTCCAATTAGGGTGAACTGATATGGCGTCACAAGTTTTGGAGGAAAGCGTTGCTGTAACTCCCCAAGATCTGTATCCATTTTGAACAAAATGCGAATTCCGGTGTTTCGTCAACTATCCCAGATTACGGGTTTAGCGCGAACTCTTACTTACGGGAGTCCCGATACAGCATTAAGATCCGAGTACTTGCATGTGCTGTTCCCGCAGTGGCGTGGTCGGTAAACCTTCTACTGTGTTTTCAAGCCGAATGGATCTTTAATTTGCCCCTTCGTTAAACATCGTCATGTCTCGGCATATTTAATCGTCGCGTATTAGCATACATGTGTCTCTGGTCATCAATCATCCAGGCAAATGACAACATCATTTTTGGAGATGATGGAAGTCTTTTTCCAGGACGGCGAAACCCACACCCCGGCAAGGTCGAGTTTCTTCGCATGAGCGGTAGAGCAGCGATCTTTGCCGGAACATTTGGCATCCTTGGTGCAGTAGTGATTACGGCAGGGATCTTGTTAGTGTACTTGTGTAGCGAGCGCTTCGTTACAAAGGTGCCAGAGATATGACCCTTAGCGATAAATATGTGCCCGGGCGTAATATTGGACGTTAGACCAGCAGAGCAAAGCCCATGATATCTCCTGGCCGAGGGTAGAAGGCTTCATGACCGGCTTGGACAATAATTGGACTTGTTCCACCGAGACGCTCGATACCGTCATCGTTGTAGGAGGATTGTAGAACTGTTGCCCTGGAATAGGACTTGGCGAGCGAACTTGTAGGCTTTCTCCCATTTATTGGGCCGCTCAATATGAGTCATTGTGACAGCGACCGCTGGAGTGTTAAAATCTGTACGCGGAGGCGTGACAAGCTACTTGCTTCGATGAGAATATAGAAAGTTTCTTGGCAACGTGCAGCCAGATGCCGGAATCCTTCCATAAGTTTCATGAAGGATGAGTTCTTTGCTTGGGTTGTTGATCGAGATTCATTACTCTGCCAAGGTCATATCACTGAAAAATGTTGAGGCACTTATTGGACACAGTCGGAAAGTCTAACATGCAGATGTTATGGTGGTACGATATTATTTTATACTTGATCCAACATTCCGGATACCACCATCTCATCTAAATCTTCCTCTTGTTCACTTGCCGTCTTATGTGTCCTAACCAATAGCCTGCGGGTCGTGCGGTTCGACGCGATTCTTTGTGAGTCCAAAAAGAAACCTGCCGAGAGAGAGTTCGGTGATAACCAACACGACGTAGAAAAATTCCTGCAAGCCACAACAATCGCACTGAAGCTTCTCTAGCTGCTTGACTACGTCCGCGGAATGAAGATGCCGAATGATCGGATACGCCTGAAATCGTAGAAAATGTGTCGGTGTTAAACCCGTCACGTGATCGGAATTGCCTATTACGGATGGCTGGCGACCGACATCCAGCCGCTACTGGACAATTGCTCAAGGGCAAAAGGCCTGCTGGTACAATTAAATGACAAAGCTCACTTTAACAAATATAGAGCCGTTCCTGCAGGATAGAGTCATTGCGAAACATACATGTATATATATATGTGCATATATAATAACTTGGTCCCCAAGATGGTGGTACAGATAGCTATAAAGTTTATTCACTTCTTATACTCTCTACCTCCCTAACCTCCCTACCTTTACATCTCGAACAATCCTCTCTACCTCCCTACATTTATATCTCAAACAAGCCATGGCTGATCCGAATGATTTCACGAACCAGTTATCTCTCCATTCAACGATATCTAATGCTAGTCCAACACTTGAAGATGGTATACGTCCATCACAGTCAGCATTGTCTCAAGGCGAATACCTTGAAGATGGTTTCCTCGATGGCCATCGACCGAGTATATATGAGATTACGACTTCAAGAACAAGATGTCGAAGCAGAGGCCATGACGAGTTGAGCACGACGAGGAGTCTTACTCCCGCACCATCGAGAATAGAAACAGTCATCTCGCGCATTCGATCACGACCGGTCGCCGAATTTTCCCATCCATTGGGCAACCTGCCTACAGAGGAGAAATGCCTTGTTGACTTCGACGGGGTTGAGGATCCCTACCGACCGCTAAACTGGCCTACACATAAAAAGATCCTTACTACAGTCTTGTATGGCTTGGTCACTATGTCAGCAACATGGGCTTCCTCCTCGTACTCAGTAGGTACAGACCAGGTTGCCAAAGAATTTCACATATCTACACAAGTAGCCACCCTAGGCACAACATTGTATCTCATTGGCTTTGGAATCGGACCTTTACTCTGGGCTCCGTTAAGCGAGGTATATGGTCGAAGGGTGCCGGTTCTTACACCCATGTTCGTTGCCATTTGCTTTACCTTTGCTACAGCTACAGCAAAAGACGTTCAGACGATTATGTTGACTCGGTTTTGGGGAGGCTTTTGTGCTTCAGCGCCCATGACCAACACTGGTGGTGTTCTCGGCGACTTATTCTCACCAGCTTGGAGGGGTGTTGCACTAGCTGGATATTCAATGGCTATTGTTTGCGGTCCTGCTCTAGGTAAGACGGTTCTGTTGGTGGCATGTACATCCTGCTAACATCTTATAGGACCTGTCGTTTCCACAGTACTTGCCCAACAGTCTTCTCTAGGCTGGCGATGGACCGAGTATTTCACGGGCATTCTCCAATCAGCTATTCTCTTGGTAGCCGCCGTGTTCATCGACGAAAGCTATCCACCCCTGCTTCTTGTCTATAAAGCTCAGCGATTACGGCACGAGACTGGCAATTGGGCACTTCATGCACAATTCGAAGAGTGGCAGATCGATCTTCGACAACTTGCGCGAAAATTTCTCATTCGACCCATTCGGATTCTCTCTACGCCAATATGTTTTCTTGTAACATTATATGCCAGCTTCGTGTACGGCATCCTATATATGCAACTTGGCGCAATCCCTATCATCTTTGGAGAGGTGCGTGGATGGGAACCAATCCCAGCTGCGCTACCATTCCTCTCAATTGTTTTAGGCGCTGCTATAGGCTGCGGTATAAACATTTACAACCAATTCCTCTATAACAAGGCTTATTATGCGGCAGGAAACAAAGCTGTTCCCGAGATGCGTCTGCCTCCTATGATGCTGGGTTCTTTTATCTTCTGCGCAAGTCAGTTCCTCACGGGCTGGACAGCTAAGCCTGGTACGACCTGGGTTGCTCCATGTATTGGTTTGGCGATGCTGGGTACGGGATTTTTCACCATCTTCCAAGCGGCACTCAACTATCTCGTCGATACATTTCAGGCATATGCAGCTTCAGCAATTGGAGCAAATACGTTTCTGCGGTCGTGTGTTGCTGGGGCCTTGCCACTTGCCGTAGGGCCCCTCTATCATAACATAGGAGTTGGTCCAGGGTCAAGTATCACTGGAGGATTTGCCACAATTTTAATCCCGGTCCCTTTTGTTTTCTATCTATATGGGAAAAGACTAAGAGCAACCTCAAAATGGTCTGATGGATCGATAATTAATTAGCGTTCATTATTTAAACTAGCTCAGTTCAGTTCAGTTATAGACTATAAACTTATTACTTTAGGCTTATTACTTATTAACTCAAGACGTCACAGTAACTTATTTTAAACTGTGTCAGTTATACTCAAGTTTCTTATTCAATTTTAGTCTCTAGAAACTACTTATTTATGTAGCATCCAACGCATTTTTAAGCGTCAACCTTCTGTGGGGCAAATGTCTCAGTCTTGTAGATACCAACACGACCATAAACATCCTTGTACTTCTGAACCACGTAGTCTTCAACGCTAACTGGAGCATATTTCTCCTCTTCGGGCTTAACACGGCAGCTTTCGATGCACTTGATAACGAAATCGGGGTTGCCGTTATAGTTGAAGGGGATGCTGTAACGCTCCTCTCCAGAGCGGTTGATGACACGGTGCACATTGGAAATGTACTTATCGTTTGTCCACTGTTCAAACAGGTTACCCATGTTGACAACATAGGCTCCCTCAACAGGAGGAATGGCGTACCAATCCTTGGCCTCCTCATCCCAGCATTCAAGGCCAGGGACATCGCCTTGGAGGAGCAAAGTGATAACACCAAAATCGCGGTGAGCACCAATACCTAGGTAAATATGAGTAGAAGTTCAAGGCATGGAAATAGACAAAGTATCATACCTCTTTGAAGAGCATGAGCTGTCGTGGGTTGAGGTGGGTAATGAAGCAACTTGTAGAAGCACATAGGGTCCGTGCAAAACTCCTTGAAGTAGTCGGCATCGTAGCCCAAGCTCATGGCCATAGCACGCATGACTTCTTCCGTGAGCTTCACAATGCGGTTCAAGTAGTCCATGCAAGTCTCTCGGAAAGACTCTCCAAGAGACTCGGGCCATACGTTAGGACCATGAGCAAACTTCTCTGCCTTGACCTGAGGGTGGTCCATGGGCAAATCACGAGAGACATAGTAGCCCTCCTTGAGATCGGGCTTGGTGTTAGCCTCGATCATTTGGCCGTGCATGACTTCGTATCCACGGTTGTATTTGTTCTGTTTCCAGACATGTTAATATCTCAATGCCCAATTGTTACAGAAGCAAAGTGCTTACCAATGACTTATCAAGCTTCATCTTTTCTTCTAATGGCAGAGCAAAGAAAGTCTTTGATGCTTTAAAGATATCCTTTTGAAGCTGGGCAGGAATGTCGTGGCCGACAATCTGGAAAAAGCCTTGGGTAAGGCAAGCATCTCGAATCTGGTCAGCAACATGCTGCATCCGTTGCTTGTCACCAGACAGAAAGTCCGAGAAGTCAATGACGGGAGCGCTCTTAGTAGAAGGCATTTTGATCTGCTTAAAGCCAAAAGAAGACTGTGTATGTTTTTTATTGCCAATGGGGCTTATTGAGGAGTCTGATGAGAAAGAATGGCAGATGGAGAGGTGAAATGCCGAGACTTTATACTTTTTGCAATACAGCCAATATCCGTATCGGCATATAACTTTGTCAATCAGTTTATGTTGCTGCCTAGCGAAACGTTTCTTTTGACAAGGTTCTCTTTTCTTGTTGATGTAACAAAATTACGTTTTTCTAAACTCGTTGTCAGATCAAAGAACCTGGAGACACAAGCATAGCATGGGGGGAAGACAAGGACTTCAAGCACGTACGAGTAATTGCATATCACGCTACTAATATCAGTATGAGGTTGACATGGAATACTAAAGTGTATTTGGTGTAGATTGAGAGTTAAGTTTTGGATGTAAGTCTTTTTAGGAAATATATGATGTACTTATATGAAGCATGTTTATATGAGATGTATACAAATATACATATTTTCATCGAGTGTTACAGCAGGATTTAACAAGTATCTACTTCATATCGGTAATTACTTTTAACACTGTCTTTATTGTTATAATATATTTAACCAAGTAAGATTCTCACACCGCTAGTCATGCCATGCAGGACACATTGCATTGCAGATATCATTGCATTGCAGAAGTCAATGCGTTGCAGAAGCCATCTTGGAGGATTGTTATAATTTAATGACGACATGACTCTCAGCAGTCATTGGTCTTGTATCATACAGGGTATAAACGAAACGCAACCCTGACATAGCGTTATGTTACATAAATGTAACTTCGCGGAGTATTCTTTACTAAGCTGATACAACATTGATTGTATCGGGAAATTGTCAAAGGCTTAATTAACCTGCAATCTGGATTTGCCACAACTGGCAATTATTGGAACATCCATGACGAACACAGGCAGCAAAAGGTCTCCTTAATAGAAATTGGTATATGGGAAGAACATAGAGCAATTATTGTTAGAAACAATTATTAAAAACCTGCTATCATCTTGAGTTATTCTGCGAATAAATATTAAACAAAGATTGAGTTCAACTAAACTTGGTGATCTTGGCAATCATGGTGATGGAACATTACAAGGCTGCATATGCCAGATAAGAGTTACCAGATGATGTATAAATCGTATTGGTAAAAGATTGTAATCATTGAATATATTCCTAGAGATTACCGTGAAAACTGCCGTTTGGGGGATATACCGCGGAGATCAGCCTAATAGGTAGGTAAGCAATGCGAATAAAGGTACGGAGTACTTTAAAAAGTCCTTATCAAAAGGCCTGTCAGCACCCCTGGATTGTAGCCTGGAGGAGCTGCAATGTTGAACATCATGCCATGCGAGTTGCAGAAATCCGCCGGTCGACACGATCAAATGGTAAGTGATGGGCGGCGGTGATTTTTACAGCCCCCTTGCTGATGGAGCCAAACAAGGATGCGATTCCTTCGTAATTGCTTGTCAAGCACTAGCCGCTCTGTCACATTTTATTTCCACGATGGAAATAAAATAAAATAAGATAAAATAAAATAAAATAAAATAAACAAATAGATAAAATACAATAAATAGGTAAAAACAACGACGCTATATCTATGAGTATGTAAAGGCTGTCGTCTTTCTTGAATCATCTTTATATTACACTTGTTGTGTTGAATATTTGTCTTTGTTACCAAGAAAACCGGTGATTTACCACATCTTCTATTCATACCTACTCTAGCAACCATGCATGTTGGCATAATTGGTGCAGGCATTTCAGGCCTTTATACAGCTTTGCTGTTACGCCGAGAAGGTCACAAAGTGACAATCTTCGAGGCAGCTGATCGTGTTGGCGGTCGCATCTACACTCATCGATTTACACCGCAAGCCAAATCCGAGGATATTTACTTTGAAGCGGGCGCCATGCGCATCCCCCGCTCCTCTTTGCATTCAAAGGTGTTTGACTTTGTTCGTTATCTCAACACACATGGTTTCGCTGGAGATAAGATTGAACTTATTCCATATATTCTCGATCATGAGAACAACAGATCTTTCTTCCAGAACCAGAAGGGTGCGTTACAAGACAGCAAATGGGCTGCTGAGGCTGGTCTTCCTGAAGCCTATTGCAACAAGACCCCTCAACAACTTCTTGGAAGTGTTGTCCTACCCTGGCTATCTATACTTCGCAAAGACTTTGATGCTGGATTTGAGAAATTGCTCAGATACGATGAATACTCGTTCCGAGCCTATCTTCGCCTGGTTGTCGGATGGCCTCACGAGGTCATAGAGTTTGTTGAGCTTTTCTGCTCTCAAACTAATCAATATGATCTAAGCTTTACAGAGATCATAATGCAGAACTTGGACTTTGATACCAAAGATGTAAGCTAGTTTATTCCTTCAGGCTTTATAACTTCGGACTTTTAGACTAACTATCATTCAGTGGGCAACTGTGCGAGACGGCATGTCTCGCATCACTCAATGTGCTGCTTCATTGGTTGGCTCAAAGAATATTCGCCTAAACTCGCGAGTAGACCGTATTATCAACCTAGATAATGGAAAGGTTCAGCTGTCGGCACAGGGCCTTCATCAGACTTACACTGCTACTTTTGACAAAGTAGTTGTTGCCACACCGCCATCTGCTCTTCACAGTATTGTGGACCGCCCTAGATGGTCTTTCATGAAAGAACAGTCCATTCGAGGGGCGCACTATGAGCCTCTGTACAAAATTGGCCTGCACTTTCGAACTCGCTTCTGGGAGCGTTCCAGTGCTAACCCGTGTTTTGGTGGCCAGAGCACTACTGATTTGCGCTTCCGCTGGATTGTTTATCCATCCAACGATCTTGGCAGCAACGGCTCTGGCGTTTTGTTGCTGTACAGCTGGATGAGCGATGCTGCCAAGTGGACTGGGTTGTCACGCCCAGAAAGGATAAAGATTTGCTTGCATGATCTTAGTAAATATTTCGCTGATGAGGTTGAAATCGATGTATACGAGCAATTCATCGAGGCTTTTGACATTACATGGTCGGCCGAATCATGCGGTGGAGATGCCATGTTCCTCCCAGGCCAATTCTCACGCTTCTTTGAAGTAGCGAAGAAGCCAGAGGGTAATATTCACTTCGCTGGAGAACATCTATCAAAGCATCACACATGGGTAAGAGATGATTCCATTTCAGTTCCATTTCTTTTTCTCCACCCTCTCTTTTTCTACTTGTCCTATCCATGACCTTCTACTTACATATTACGAACAGATTGCAGGGGCTATAGATTCCGCGTTGCATACAACTGCCGAACTTCTAGGCCGTCAGATCAAGCCCGAGAGTGTTGGCTCAGATGTTGACACTAGCACCCCGCTATTAGCTCTTGGTCGTGAATTCTTAACTCTAGACGACCAACGACGTGCTCAGAAGACAGATATAAGCTCTCGTAGATTTAAGGCTTGTGTAATTCCGAAACACATGAATGTGCAGTATATGGAGGTCTTTTAAGAAAACCAAATTAGCTTAGAACTAGAGCTTTTTATCAGTTTAGATAAGAGAAATAGAAATCGAGCTCTGAGCACTCGGCTTGCATAGAGCAAGACTATCACATAATTATTCAATACGTATTAAAGATGAATGGGCCTACGGTATAAAACTCAATATTCCAAGCAATGTATATGATTTCATCTGACTGAATAATTTATATACAGGTAGTAATGCAGCAATCGAAGTGACATCGGGCTGGTAACCCTTTTAAGAATAAGATAAATCGAAGCGCTAAGTTTCTTCGCTATTCCTCTTTGTGACGAGAAAACAAATTTAAGCATTTCAACACTAACGGACTCTGCCCGTCGGCTTGATACCATCTCTATTGCATAGACGGCTAGCTTCTTTTGAATCGTTTGGTTAGTTACTACATCCGGGTAATGATAACCCTTGTATACATGTATCTAACAATCACATGTTGTAGCAATACGAAGCATCAATGATATGATTTGCACGTTTGCCACCCAGCGAGCACGTCGTTACCAGCATCATTGGCGAGTACATGCGGAGTAAAGAAGTTGCGAATGAGAGAGGTTTGATAATCCACAGTAAGATGATGCAGAACACGATTCAAAGACGTGTATCGGCGCGATGTTACCTTGACCCCCGTCCCGTGCTGCTCCTGAGAGCATTAGGCAACCGTCTGCTTACTGTCAATCCCACGTGCATCTTTATACGATCGCGGGCTTCTGATCAGCAACCATACCCTTGTTCAGGCTCCATATTTGCGGGAGGCAAGCCACCGGGTACCTTTCCTAATTACCCTCCCGCGATTTTATGGAGCAGGCTCTGGATTTGGGTGGAACTTTTGAGTGATCAAGGAGCTATTGACACGCCCTAAGGTTGACCAAAATGCGCGGCTGTAACGTCAGTGAGCAGTCATCTTGATCAAATAATATTGCTCAAAATGCTCTTCACAAGCTTGAAATCTTGAAGAGATTAAAAATTTTCAAGACTATAGCAAAGTGGCGGCCTCTTCTAGACTTATTTTGTCTTTCTTACCTATTTCTCTTATTGTGCCAACCGATAACTTCGAGACTGTCGAGACTGTCGAGACGGGAGCTCTGGCCGTGAGCTGACTTTGGCTACTGCATAGTAGTATGAAAGAGGAGGTGGCCGTCGGAAATGATTCCGCGGCATTGGAAGATGCTGTGGCAGAACTTGAAATCGGAGAAATAGAAGTCATCACAAAATTGGAAGGAAAGGATGATCCTCTGAACTGGTCACCAGTTGCAAGATGTGAGCATCTGTTAGGAGAAACAGAGGAGGCATTCCGCTTGGTATACTGATTCATCACATTATTAGGGGTTTATACAATCACCGTTGTTGGAATGTCAGGCATTGTCGGGTTTAGCGCAAGCGTGTATACGCCTGCTATCTCATCGATTGCCAAGGACCTTCATGTCTCTAATCTCATGTCCACATTGGGGTCAACGACTTACCTGATCGGTTCGGCATTTGGGCCCCTGTTCTTTGCTCCACTGTCGGAGATTTGGTAAGTGGACTGTTGTAAATCAACCGACGTGATAATGCTGATGATTTCTTTGCGGCTAATAGGGGCAGAAATCCACTCTATTACGGCACATTTCTGCTGTTTTGTCTTTCCACATTGGGTTGCGCACTCGCGCAGAACATGAACACCTTGCTAATTTGCCGTTTCTTTGCCGGACTTTTTGGCATACCTGCCGTCGCAAATACAGGTGGTTCTATCACCGACTTGTGGCCTCAATCCCATCGATCCGTCCCACTTGCGCTCTACACAGCAGCCAGCTTCTGTGGTCCGGTCTTGGGAACCCTCGTCGGCGGTTTCCTAACACAATACTTGTCTTGGAGATGGACCAATTGGGTCGTGTTTATCGTCGCTATGGCAATCTATGTCATAGTTTTGGTTGCTCTCCCTGAGACATACGCCCCAAGGCTGCTTGAAGTGAAGAACGCCAAGGCTGGCATCAAAACACGACGAGATCTCCGAATGGCACAATTTTCTCAAAGTTTGTTGCGCCCTTGGATCATGCTCTTCACAGAGCCCATTTTGTTCACTCTGTCGCTTTACATGGCCTTCGTTTACGGCGTACTCTATCTAGACTTTACGGCTTATCCCGTCGTCTTTCAGAAAGCGCGCGGGTGGTCTATCGGCATTTCAGGATTGGCCTTCACAGGAATTGGCGTTGGGATGGGTGTTGCGACCGCCCTCTCCCCATGGGTGAACAATATCTACGCCCACTATAAAAAGAAGATTGGCCCAGTACCTGAAGCCCGTTTGCCACATCTGATCCCAATTGTCTGGCTATTGCCAATTGGCATTTTTTGGTTCGGTTGGACCGCGCTGCCACCGACACATTGGATTGTGTCTATTCTTGCTGGCATACCTTTTGGTTTTGCTCTAGTCATGCTATTCCTCGGCATCAATGCGTATCTTACTGATTGCTACGAGCGTTACAGCGCCAGCGCCTTGGCAGCTAATACAATGCTTCGCTGTCTTTTTGGCGCTGGTTTCGCGGTGTTTGCGACAACGATGTACGAGAAACTCGGCACGCCGTGGGCTACTAGTACATTGGGATTTGTTGCTCTAGCTCTAGGAATACTGCCCTTGGTATTTTACCAGTTTGGAGCTAGATTACGAGCTGCAAGTAAGTTTCATTTGAATGTTACAAGCAGTAATTAAAGACTGGGACACGAATATGAACGCTCTGGTTCAAATTGAAAAGGATTAATGATTATCCAAGTAGACTATATACAATGGTTAGAACAAACATCATAGATATCATGGAAGCTTTAAAATACATTGAATAAATAATGCGCTGGCTCTGTTGAAATGTATGATCAATTGGCGTACTTCTCTACTGAACTAGCCAGACAGAGAGCCCATATTCATACAATTTACTATTAATCCCTTGTATTCGGCTGGTACGGATACTCTCATAGTTACTGCCCTATTTAGCAGGCTCAAATATAATCTACATGGCGATGATAGATGGAGCTAATGCATGGTGATTAATATATACACATATTGTGAAGCAGGGAAACTATAAGCTTAGTTTATATTAACATGTAGGTTAAGTCGAATAAATTAAGGATCGTATCGCGTAGTGTATCGAGTGATCAATGTAGCTCGAGTCTTATATCAATTATCAGCCTTAACAAATCATCCAACCATCTTGATAAATATGGCAACGTAAGTCCATTTTTCAGTTGCTATTGTTGAAGCATTTATGAGGCACTATTGCTATAATATCTTCTAATATAAGAACAATCCTCTTCGTATGTTAGGGGCTAGTTACAAAAGGGGCGCCCTTTTGTTCGTTGAACGCGAATAAAGGCGTTAGAGTTGTCAAGTAGCAAGCTAGCCGGCCTGGCAGGCTGAACAAAGGTATAAGAAGGAGCTGTATCCCGTTTGTTTCTAGGAAGATCAGAGATAAATACAATCGTCTGTATGACCCTAGCTGTGTAGTCGGTGACAGTGACCGTACAGTCCTCAGCCTCGATTCTTCCACTCTTCTCCTTACTGCCGGCTCTGACATCGTATGTGGTAGTTGATTGGCTACCAGTCTGTTCCTTGATATATACCAGCTACGCTTAACGCCATATGTCGGAATGTAACATGCCTTGCTATCTCGATTAATGACGGAATGTAACATGCCTTGCTATCTCGATTAATGAATTATCCTACCAATCCCTGTATTTTATATTAACGAAAGTATTGCTCTAAACCCAACGCAGTCTGAATGAAGATTGTGCCATCGGTACACGGCAACCAGTCACACCGGGACTTTCTTCACCTCCTCCTCCCGCTGCTGCCCCTCTTGATTTACCATCCGCTCTCGCCACACTCTTTCAACTTCGTTGCGAATACCCCGCGAATAGTCCGCCTCATCTTGGTGCAAGTCACTGCACGAGCTGTCAAACTCGGAGAGAGCGCTATCAAGGGAATTTTCTTCTGCGACACCTCCATTTGCACAAGAAGCCTTATGCAAATTCCGAATCAGCTGCTCCAAAGCCAAAAATGGCTCTCGATTTGGAAGCAGTCCCAGTGCGGTCCATGGTACGCTACCGAGACGATGAGTATCGTCAACACCGAGGCAAGCCTGTATGATACTCTTGTATTTCTTGTCGTTGGCTGCCACCGTGCGTGTGCTATATGGGCCAAGAAAGCTCATTGATTCTGGTTGAAACATTTGATCCACGACCGTCAACCAAAGCTCAGCCAGGGAACCGTACACCAGGATTCCGAGGAAGCCTAGCTGCATGTAGCCCGTCATGTTGACCATGTTAGCAACCGAAGCGAGGGCTGCCAAAAGACCGGTTATCATCCATGACCAGTGGACTAGTTTATTATGCAGTTTGTTGTCCGCAAACCACCATGATGTGCGAGCCCATCTCTCCATAGTCTCCTGTGTGCCTTTAAAGATGACCCACCCACCCGCTGGCCGCTCATAAATAGCAAAAACAATTTCATCGTCTTGTCTGATGTTCAACTCTGCCTTCCACGTATCCGATTCAACTAGTTGGCAGAAAGAGACTGCTGTAGACGCCAGCCAATGTAATAAATAGGTCCCAAAAAGCACTACACCCCAAATATCGTTTAGCAAGACACTGAATACCAGTCCTCCTGACAGTAATAGTCCCATAATAATCTCAGTCAGTCCAAAGATTATTTTGCCAAGAAGCCATTTCATTCTGTATCTTGTATTGCCGTGTTGTGACTCCGGGACAACATGTTTTTCAGCTAATGCCCTTCTTCCGGGCCGCAAAAGTGAAACAATGATAATGTCGTTCCTCGGGTGCATTGACGGGCGAAATGCCAGCGAGTCGACGAAGCTCGATTCACTGCCGCTCAGGGGTAGTGTGGGGAACAAGTTGATTACTTTGCCAATGGTCGACTTGACATTGAGATTGTCCACATTGCCCATGAACATTTCCAACCCGGGATGAATAGAGCGGTAATTGCGTATAAAATGGCCTACTAGTACAGATACAGGCACAGTTACTGCGCCAACCTGCATGAGATGCGGCCATCGCAGTCGCTTGGCCTCTGAGCGATGAGGCTGAGAATAGAGCCTCGATGCACTCACTGAAGCACGCGGGTTCCAGAGAATCGCGAGGACTGCAAGCGGGTCGAAGGACACAGATTCGGATGTCTTGAGACCTGGTGTCACATCACCTTTGCTCCAGGGAAGAGTGGCCGAGGCGAGGGACACTATGGAGAGCCATAGCAGGACTCTTGAAAACATTTTGGCATATTAGCATTCACTGGGAATGGCTAATGAAGTAAGATCTCAATATTTGGCGAGTTGGAGAAGTGTCCAGTTTGTCGTTTTCCATCTTCATGCTGTAGGATTTAACGCGTTTTACAGGGGTGTCAGCTGAATACAGGCATTCATCCAATAGAGACGATCAATAAACACAGCGTAACATTAGCTGAACATGCAGCAAGACAAACCCCGCGCGACCACCGGATGCAAAAAGCAATGAGTTTCTGGATCCTGCTTTTGCCACGGATTAAACACATACATAGGTACTCATCTAGTAATATCGTGTGCAACATTCGACCACCATGTCGCGTCCATTTCCCGTCTTAGTGCTAACCGTCAGAATAAGGACCTATGAAATATGTGCTTCAGAACTCACAGCGTATGGCGGGCATTCCATAATATAATAAAAAATGAAGAAACTTTGGCCATTGTCGTACAACTCTCTCAAATCGATTATAACTAAATAGACATGTACCTATTACCATGCCATAACAGTTGAGATTATCGTAACCTGGAGTTTTGACAGCCTCGTCCTGAGCGCCACGTTTCTCCCGCCACATATGGTGGGGTTTCCGTGGCTAAGTTGTCAGCCTTGCTCAGATCAGCATTGCTCTCCAAATTGACCCCTCCAAATCATTCAACGATTCTCACAGCCATTTTGGTGCCTCGAAATCTAGAAGCGATTGAGAGCGTGCAGCCAAATACTCCCCAAAACACGCTCCTCATGAATCGCCAAAGACCTCGGCTTAAGAATGGGGTCGATCTCCAGCTCCAGTCGGCCTTTCAAGACGGCAACTGGCCCGTTGTGATCCGCCTGGCTGAGAAGCGAGCCAAGACGCTCAACGACCAGTATTATGAGGTGAGCTTGGCGATTCCGAACCGCAGGTGTTGAAGCTCTCTGTCACAAAAGGTACTAGGCTGACCAGCTGGTATTTACACGATACAGGCCGTCAAAATCTGCGCTGAGAGCCAGCTGGATGATCCCGCCGCCAAGTTCGCTGCGGTTGCTGCCGTCTGGAAATTTGTCAAGGAGGGAAGCACTGTCAAAGACGTAGATGCTATTGACTTGTTGGAATGGGCCACGACGAATCTGCTGGATCAGGACGATTTTGCCGAGACGCTGGGTCCGTTGAGAGTGCGCGCTGTCAAGGCTGCCCCGAAGGACAAGTTTGCCGCAACTCGATGTCTCGAATCATGCTTGCTTCATTGGGACCTGGCCAGCGCTCAACAGGTAAAGCTCCGGCATCTCATCTTCTTGCTGGCCGATACACGGCTTTGGGCCTGTTTGAGAGAACTGACAATGTGCAGATTGCGGCCATCATCGACCGCTCTTTTCCACAGGACAGGGACTTGCTGTTCTGGAACATTGTAGTCACGCACCTTCTCTCTGTAAGTCGTAAATTGAGCAAGTTGATGTTGCTATCAGGAATTGTCGTGTACTAGCTTCTAACGTGGGCATAGATGAGTCCTCAAGCCTCACCCGATAAGAAGAAATTGTACGGTACATTGGCCCAAAAACAGATTGAGCGAGCTGCCCAAGTCACAGAACAGGTATTGTTATTACATTTCAAAATACCTGCGCATCAATTCCAGCTCTAACTGTCGATTTGGCACTAGGCTGAAGCAAACTCAAGCGAGGCAGCGGCCAAGCCTACCCCAAGACGTGTCAAGACCGAAGAAGAGACTCTTTTGCTCTACGACATTGTCGAGACACATGGAACCCCTCAAGACTTCCTCAAGCTCATCTCCAGTCCTGTATTTTCTCCGGCCGCGCAATTTCGCCAAGGCCGAAAAGAGGTGGCCCTGCGCGCAATTGTCAAGTTAAGACGAGATGGCGACTGGCTTGCTGTGTTCAACCTTTGCAAGGATTGTCTCGAAGATTGCGATGCTGATGGACAATTGACTTTGCTCGCATCTGACATTGCTGTGTGGCGGCATATAATTGATGCTGCAGGCCATATTAAAGATGCCGACCCAGAGTGAGTAATGTGCCCCTCAAACCTCACAGTCGACAACTTTGAACGTGTACTGACTTCATCATCTTAAGATCTACAAGTGTTGTTCAGAAACTACTTGCAAAATTATTATCGTCTGAGCACATGCGACCTATGTACAGACGCAACATCCTACTGGCAAGAGTCTTGGCAGTATTCAACCTTGGCCCTAGTGAGGAAAGTGACTTGCTGGACGGCCGTCCCTCGTCACTACGACTTCGAGAGCTGATTCACTACCTTGATGATCAGTATACTAGCCCTGCTTGTTTCAATGATGTCAAGACATTGATGGAAAGTCTAGATGCGAACGGTTTGAAGTATCTCGCGTTTAGTCATTTGCCTCAACTGGCAGAAGGCGATGAGAAAAACTTCAAGGCAGCTTTCACAAGATTGTTGGCTTTAAAAACACAGTACCTGCTATTGACACATCCGAAAACGAAATCCAGAGGCCAAGATCAACAACTTCAATGTACCGTTTGTGAAGCCACGGTGAAGACAGCGTTGTGTAACACTTGCCTCTCGCGGCTTTCCGAGGCAAGTGTGGCGTTTTACGACTCAATTACAAAATCCGATGGCGATAACACGAAAATCAAGACCGAGGTGCTCCCAGAACTTGCAATACTGATTGCTTTTTGCAGCCTCAACTTGGCTTTCGATGGCCCTGCACAGACTGGTCAGCCACTGGAATCAAAGGCAGCACGTCATCTCATTCGCGCTGCTCTTTTACTGGATGACCAGCTCGCACAGAATCCAGGTCACAGTCAGCTATCTCTCCTTTTGACACAACTACACATACGTCTTGGTTCAGCCTACAGGGCCGCCGATGTTTGGGATGTCATTGGCGTCAAGCGTACCATTATCGATTCTCTCGGGCCCTTTTTCTATGATCGCCTATCAACAATTGCTCCTGCGCTCTTATCGTCTTATGATAGTTGGGGAAGCCATCTCATGGACCTTTTGCAATCTCACTATCAGATATCATTGAAACTCAGGATGCCTCGGCGCTTGGTTGATGCATTTGAATCAGGAAGCTACAGCAGCGTGATGGGAATACCAAAGTATATTGATCGCCTTCGGATGAGTTGTACACGGGCAATGAGCCTAGCAGAGGCGAGAAGGATCGAAAGGCTCTTGGGACAAACATCACACGAGTTGGATTCAGATCCGCGATTCAGTATGTTTCATAATTTCAGCACTCGTTGAAACGTTGCGGAAGCTAACAACGTATACAGATGAGGTGGATGATGAATCACATCTCATTCAGACAATTGACTATGGGTCATTTCCATCCTGGAACAGCAGTACAATCCAGCCGATGCATCTTAATCTCAGGCTTGGACCAGCCCCATCAGTAAGTGAAGCATTAGCCACTCAACCCCCCGTCTGACATTCAAGCTGATACTAATAACGCTTAGAATCGCCGGTGCCACTTGTCTCTTTTATCCGAATCATTCCATGAACTGCTGGCCTATAAACCTCCCGCTAGCTATAAGTCATCGGCCGGGAGCTTGGAATATGATCACATTTACGTGATCGAGACATTGGCACGCCTCAGTAACTCTTTCCCGAAGTTCTTGGCCGGTCCGGATGACGAAACGACTCGATCTGAACTTTTGTACTTTGAGGCCGTCAGTCTCATCTGTACCTTGATGTCTCTATGTGTCGATTTTGATCGATCTTCTGATAGCTCCGACGCTTTGATTCATATCATCAATGCATTGAAGCTGGTCCTAACGAACCAGCGAAATCAGATACTGCACGATAAAGAATCTTCAATAGATCGTACGATTACAATGCTTGGCTCGATGCACAACATCACGATGCTTCGAGACACAACGGCAGCGATTAAGTTAGGTTCTCAATGGATCCTGAACAACAATGAGAAGGAAAAGGCGCGAGATAGGTCGGGGAAGAGCGGCCTTCCCAAGGACTTGGCTTCTCAATTCAAAGAGTTGCAGACAACCGCCGAAGCAAGCATCAAGGAAGGCCAGGGCTGGATCTCAGAGCTCAAGACGGAAGTCATGTCAAGGGATTTCGAGCCTAAGCTGAAGAGATGGCTTTTGGATGGTGAGCACGAGATCAAAAGCATTCTCAGTATGGACTCGCTGCCGGCGCTGATCGATAGCTGGCAGTCAAATGTCAAGGGATGGCAGCAGGTGAAATGGGCGTAGATGTGCATTCAGCAGGGTGGCTTGGTTGAGCCATGTATAAAATGGAACGTGTACAGTGTAGATGAAGCAAGTGTCGGCCCAGTAGATAGAGAGGTGGTAGCCGTGGCTAACGTGCATAGACTGTACGCATGACGACACAAAGCCGTCATCAGCTCTTTTCATAGAGAACTACCTTACTTTCAAGCTTCATTACATGGGGTTAGCGAACCTTAGAAGTTCTGCCTTCCCTAAACCTCGCCGCCTTTGAAGATGTCTTCAGCTTACAAAAAAGGTCGTTTACTCTACTTAAAAAAGAAAAAGATGGCTTCATCTATTTCCTCCTCAAATTCGAGCGCTTTCCTAGCCATACCGCTAGAGATTCGTCGACAGATCTACCGATATTGTATCCCACAAAAGCCTCTCATTGATGTTTCTAGTGGCGTGTGCCGTAAAAACCGCTTTGACTGGTCCGAAGAACTAAATGAGCACCCTCATCATGACCCGGAGGAGATTGGCGACACCCCTTTCATCGAGATTGAAGAGGACGAAGAGAGCGAGTCTGAAACCTCGATAGATTGCGGTAGTAGCAATAGGATCATGTACGAGCTCTATCCGAGTAGCCGGAGTTCATTCCCTGGCCTTCTTCTCTGCTGTCGGCAAATTACTGAGGAGGTGACGGATATATTATATGACGATGCTACCATGTTAATTGGGCTTCACAGTATTGGCCAAACTAAACTCGCCAAGTTGCCCAAGGCAAGAGAGAAAATACGCAAAATGATCCTCATATTACGGCCGACTCGAACTTTCTACAATCCCGATTTCCGAATGGACCCGAATATTTGGGATAGTATTCTTGGTAACCTTTCGATACTCGGGATTATTGCGGAGCAGCCCCCTATAATAGAATCGCCTGAAGAAGAGCTGGAGAATGACCTCGAGAATGACCTCGAGGAATGGATCACATGGATAACACCTATCTGCGATTACATAGGCCGGTCACTTAGTCGAGAAGCCGAGGTGGTGGTGGATGCAAATGATGAGGAAGAGACGGTAAACGTATTGGAAAAGGCAATACCAGGGCGCTGTCGGTTTCAGAACTTTTCAATGGCCGATGTCATATTCAGAAGAGGGAGATACTCTCTGGAGTCTGTATACTCGGGTACAGACTGGGATGATTTTGATGATGGTCCAACCAGCTGTCGAGATATCATCGCTGACTGTGACTATGACCTCTACTATTCTGATTAAGTCTTGTCGGCTGCTGTTTCTAGTATATGGGATACTTTATTGTTCGTCAACCTCTCTGCTCAAATTGGTTTACAGCTGGAGAAAAAATTGCACACTTTTTTCTATGGGTTCTGTTCTCATGTAGGTGCTGGTATCTTATCAATCATTGAACCTTTCAATGTTCTGACTCGTGACTCGTGCTTAAAATTATCAATCTCAAGAGACTCAACACAGCCGCAAAGCTCAATTTAGTCCAACAAAAGGAGAAAAAGCAGATGCCAAGCGCCTGAAACGGGCCTCGTCATTTTTGCATGTGGAGTGAACATCACAATCGAGGCGGGCCCCCTTTTTCTTGGCGCTTTGATTGCGCGTACATGCACGTCACCACCGGCATTTTTTCGTCTTTTCAACCGGCGATGGCTGCAACTAATAATGCCCGTTGAATCCTATCCGTACGAATAGGATGTTTTTAAGAGCAGGAAATAGCCCATGAGCCTTCGGAATGTGGGATGTAGAGTCTAGATTCATTGCGTGGAAGATTACTCTAGCAAGACCTCGTGAAAGTCCGTCTAGACTCTAGAGCATCAAGATCCATCCCGGACAGGGTTCCGTCCTTTCTTCCCCAGCTTCTCTTCATCCCTGGCATTCATCAACGGCTGTCAATTATACTCGTCCCGGTTTTGAGGGGGTTTGGCAACTATGGCGTCTTTTTTTTTTTTCGTCACTGGTGCCAACCCCGGCTATCACGGCCTTGAAACGGCCGGCACGCGCGTCCTCATCTGGTTATCGCATCTGTGGAGCAACAGACATTGCGGGCTATCAAACGCAAAATCGGAACATTTACGTGCAAATTAGATGTCAAAGAATCAAGATGCAATCTGCTAGGGGCAATATTGAAACAAGATGATGGTGCATGTATTGGCATTTGCTAGTATGGGTATCCCTGGAGGATTCCCCTAACATTGACTCCAGACCAACAAGGAGGTCATGGAGGGTATCATTATATCTACAGTCTGCTATATTCCATTATCAGATTTAGCGGAACAAATCTCCGATATACATATATACTAATACTCTCAGTCTATCTCTACAATACCCTCCTAAAAAACAGACCAGCACGTGTCTACATACGGGTCATGACTGTTGCATGATCCCAGGATGCTCATCACGCGCTGCCACTCACCGATTTCACACAGAGGTATAACACTCATTGTCTTTGTGTCCACTGTATTTCTCCTCACTCTACTTGCCAAAAGGGAGCACAGCAAAGGCACGAGACAATATGAGCTTCCCTTTGACCTAGGCATTGCGATTTCAGCACAGGATGGCTTCCATTCCGTTAAGCCTTGTGCTTCAGAGCTGGATTATCTGAGGCGCAAGGAGTACGGATTGACTCGAAATGTCATATTTCGCAAGCGTTGCTTTCGCGGCGTCTATAGCTCGGATGCCAACCCACGGGACACAGTCTCCGAAGTCGACAGCCCTTTGTTGGGATCAAGGGCAGACATCTTGGACCTCGACGATCAATGCCGAAGAATCTCGCCATCAGATACGCCTGATCAAGTTGCATCTTGTGAACCCATTACGCTTCAGGTAGCAGAGCCATATCCCGTGGCGGATCTTTCCAAAGTCATAGTTGGCGTAGCGACGACGCTCGCTCGCTTGCAGGACTCAGTTTCCCAGTTTTCTCACTGGATGTCTGGAACGGGTGCCCTTTTCCTAGCGATTGTTGTTGACGAGTCCGTTACGGACGACGACCTAGACTCCCTGGAGTCGATGTACGACAGCCACGATATGAGCCTCACAGCTATCCGACCATGGAACTGCTCCTTCGACGTCAATGAGCAACATTTTGCCATAATCCGCGACCTAGTCGACTACGCTACTCATGACACCCAGTGGGCTGTCATCATCGACGACGATACCTTTTTCCCGTCCCCATACTCAATTACACAACTCCTTGCAAGCTACGATCCGACTGTGCCAACATACATTGGTGGCCTCACCGAAAGCCCCGGGGCAGTGGAATACTTTGGCGTCATGGCATACGGAGGAGCTGGCGTCTTCATGAGCATTCCCCTGATGCAGCAGCTCGATTCCCACGTGGAAGACTGTCTTGCCGAAAGCCTCACGAGAGAAGGCGACGGACTACTGAGCAACTGTATACACAATTATACACAGACGGAGCTGACAGCTATCCCTGGGTTGTATCAACTAGATATGAGAGGGGACATGAGCGGGTTTTACGAATCAGGCGTTTTCCCACTGAGTCTGCATCATTGGAAATCATGGCACCAGGCCCCAGTCGACAAGATGGCCAAGATTGCCGATTTCTGCGGAGATTGTTTCCTGCAACGATGGCGTTTCGACGGGGACACTGTCCTCGCCAACGGATACAGCATCAGCGTATACCAAGACGGCATAAGCCAAGCCGACATGGACCTCATCGAGGGGACATGGGAAGCAGCCATGAACTACGAGGGCACTATGGGCAAAATGAGAGACAAGATGGAGGAGGGCAAGAAGAAGAGCTACCGGCTCATTGACGCCGAAGAGGTGGACGGCAACTTGCGGCAGGTGTTTCTGCACCACGGAGTTGCGGATTTGGATTATGATGGAGAGGAGGAGGCGATGGATGAGGTTGTGGAGATTTGGTGGGAGTGGACGCGAGACTGATTACATTACATGGGCATGGACTGAGCGGGCATTTTGGTGCGAATTGGGGTTTGGATTTTATTGGTACGCTTGATCGATGAACCGATTGGCAAGGATAGATGAGGGTAAAGGTTCCTGGTGATGGGAGTTTTGACGGCGTTTCGGGATCATGGATATCGCAACAAATGACCTACATATGTTATGTAGGAATTACACAGCTACCTTATACACAAGATATCACACACGTACCGAATACTGAATAAGTGCTAGATGTAGACAAATCTCGCTATCGCCTCCCTGAGGCCGGATTGATCTCGCAATGTTTGCAAAATCATCAATCTACATGTTGCAACATGTAACGCAGCCGGGCATCTCACCTCAGCGTCATACTACGAGCAGCAGGCTAGATAAGACTAGGCAGTAGACACGAAATCTCTCCCAACAGCATCCCATTTGATGCCACCAAGAGATTGCCGTTTGCACGTATATATCCGATTTCCGGAGAAGTGGAGGAGGACAAGACAACCCGGTTCTTTAATACTCGACGCTATTTGCGAGAGTGAATGAGGATGGCCGGATCGGATTGGCGGGGTTGAGAGAGATCTGTGGAGATGGTGGCTTTTTTTTTGTGTAGTGGTATTGCCTATATCGGGCAGGACGAACGAGAGAAGGGCTTTTTCCCTGTAGATTTGTACTAGCATTGCATGGTGCAGGCAGTCTGTCATTATCAACACCATACCCGGACAACGGCGATTGTTATGAATACCCGTAGGTATGTGCGATGTTGAAGATATAAATACCAGTAGATCAGCTACTAATGATGGCAGGTATTTAAAGGAGGTTCTTTAGGCGGTTTTGCTTGGTTGTTTCTTCTTGTTTCCTTTTTAAGAAGCAGAGCGCAATTATTGAAGCCATGGGCACACTCCTCGAGTTCCTTCCCGGTGATCTCACCAAGACGATTACAATGTCTCCTGTGCTGATGGCGCTTGGAGTTGTCTTGGCCATTATAAGCGCAGTATATACACTTGTAAGACACATCCCAGCTGATGTATACGATACGGCTTGCAAATCATACAGTCTCTGTTCTGATGAGACGACACCAGCTAATGCCACCTCGTTGCACATGTAGACATCATCGGGGCGCCGTAACGGCTCAACATCTAGCCCTCAACGATCTGCAAAGACATCATCCAAGAATTCTCTGGAGATTAAGCCGTTGAATGGCCTGGACTACAGGGCAGTTGAGCCCACCCAATACCGGCCATTCAAGCCCATATTCCACATCACCATGGGTGAGTCAAGTCTCCGCACATGTACATACATGTATAAGGAGTAAACTCACGCAAACAAAAGCCCTGCAAGCAGATTCGCCCTCGGAGCTCATCACAATCGACTCGGAATACCTCGACAGAGTCTCCCTCCGCCGCCAAATCATCGCCCAGCACGGCGACATGGTTCACGCCTGTCTCCCCGCCGGCGTCGAGGCCGTCCGCGAGCTCCACCAGTTCCTCCTCCGAGATTACCTTCCGACCCGCTTCCCAACCATGTTCCGGCTCCGTGACGAGGGCCGGCAGCTCGACAATCTCGTCACGGGCCGGACATTTCCCACGGCGATACCGGAGGACGAGGATGCGGCGGCGGCGCTGCGAGTGCTGGGCGAGACGGTGGAGGAGGACATGTTTCTGCTGATGGGCGAGCCGGAGGGACACCGGGCGGTGGCCTTTGTGTGCTGCTTCCCGTCGGGCTTTGATCCGTCGACAAAGGTCGGCAAGCTGCTGAGGGAGATTCACTCGCCGGTGCCGTCGTACGACAAGATTGGGCCGAGCATGGAGCGGTTTTTCAGCAAGGCTGAGGTGGGCAAGAATGTGAAGCGGACGAATGTGAGTCTCTTTTGTGACGTTTTTACTATGGATGTTTCTCCTTTTCACTCCTTTTTGATTTATCATGCTGGAGCTCGAGGTTGGATACATGTATGATTAACCAATGGAGATACTAGTGGTCTATGCAAACGCACAGCGACTTGTTCCATTACGACAGACACGACCAGCACAAAAGCGACGAGCCGGTGACAACCGAAGAAATAGACATGAGCAAGGTATGTTGGCTTTGCCCAAATCGGAGCCCAATGTCTCGCATATACGTGTATTTGATAGCTGACCTGAAATCTCCATTCCCCCCCAGACATACGCCCGCATCGAGCTCCAGACGCTCAGCCGACTGCCCAAGACACGGGCCATCCTCTTCTCCTTCAAGACATATCTGTACCCGGTTGAGAGCCTCAAGAAGGAAGGGCTGGGGCCGCAGGTGGCGGACGCAATCGAGGGCCTCAAGACGGGCAATGCGCCGGGCATGTGGAGGTACAAGGGCGCGCCGCAGTGGGGAGAGCCGATTTGCAAGTACCTGCGGTCTTGATGGTGATGTGAAGCAGGGAGTTGGAATACATGTAGCGTACAATAACATCAACCGCATATACATGTATGCATGCACCTTTTTCTATATTTGTTTACATATGCAGTGTTTGTCTGTTTAATCAAGCAGCATCAATGGTTTTACATGATTCACTGGATCAATGCCTAATATCCGCGAGATTACATGCTAATGCACGCATCAGCGAGCCACATGTACAATCATGCGCCTTGCAGCTCACCGACCAGCCACAGTAACAGCCACGCGGAACACAACAAGACTTCAAACTGAGATCAAGTGAGCTTGTAACTGAAGCCTGTGCAACGCAATTAAGCGCTTAACTGGATAGAATCCAACGCGAATGAATGAGTACCCAGAGCCTATGAGACAGAGAAACATGAACTTGCATCAGGCAAATACTCTCCATTGTTGACCAATTGTTTAGCGCCCAACAGGCTAAGGTACATAAACTGCCGGTCAACCACAGCTGATCTGACAGTGGAGGACAGACAGTTTCCATTGCTCGGCTGACATGTACTGAACCAAGCTGCTGTCTCGTGCGGGCTTATCTCGATAATATTCACGCGTCTGCTTATCTCACATGGATGAAGAATTGCACCATTATCCCTCAGTTATCTCGTCTGTTGACCAGACCATCACCATCCATGCCCACACACCGGCAGTTGAGTTCAATCGATCACAAAATCGTAGGTGCAGCAGCCCACTGACTGCCCTGGCATTCGCACCTGAACCGCCCTGTCGCCCCCTGTAAAAAACCGCCTGCCGAGCCCAATCAAGCGCCCTGTCGCTCCAGAGGGCTGACGCTAAGCCGCAGCGGCTTTTGGCCCTTTGGACCTTCTGGGAGCCTCGTGATCCACCTTTATCCGTCGCACGGGGAACGTCACCGCACCCGCAACGTACCGACCCGAAAACCGCCAGCGCAGAGAAGCATCAGAATCCGACCGAAGCCCTTGGATCTCGTTGTTGCTGCACCTTTTTGCCCTCTGCTGCTCGTCGCCTGGAGCTGCATCTCTGTCGTGTTTCCCTCTTGCTTCTGCTTCTTCTGCTAAACCCGCCCAGCATCGACGCATCCGGCCAGTGCGTGCCCCGCGTGCAACGAGCGCAGAAGAAACAAGTTGGAAAAAAAAAGCTGGACAAAAGACTTGAAGCTGCGAATCGAATCTCCATCGGGCCTCTGCTCCAAACCAGCATCCGCGCAACCCGCAAGGCTATGCTCTGAGACCGCTGAGCTGGTGCGCGCTCCCGTCCTGTCCGTCTGTCGCTCCAGCCTCGTCCGTCGCCTTTTTGCCCTGCTCTGATCCGATCCGAAACTGAAGCTCCTTCTGTTGGCGTGTAGCGCGCGCCGCTCCACCTCTTTTCGCGCGACAAATCCCCCGAAGCCTGACCTGACCAAACAGGCCTGTGCATCACGCGGCCAACATGAGTCTCCCATGTGCGTTTACTGTCTTGTCTTGTTTTCTACGAATCTCTCTTTGTCTTTGCTGCAGTCAATCCCTGTTTCCTTTCCCATCTTGCGTCTCCCTTTAATTCGCCGACCTGGCCTTGCTCTCTTTCCATCATCCCAATGGGGCCAATCAAACGTCCCGAATCGAATCGGTGACAATGGCATCACATCCGATCGATGGCTAACCAGCATCTGCCGCAGTGTCCTCCGACGAGAACCAGCGCTATACCGCCATCATTGACGACATACTCTCCACTGCTGATCTCGAGACCATCTCGCGCAAAAAGGTCCGCCAGGGCCTGGAGAATGCTCTAGGCGGAAAGGACTTGAGCGAGCAAAAGGCAAGCAAACAAAACACTCGGGGAGTAAATAAAGCATGCCCTAGCTCTAAAACTAACCCGCCCGGCGTGTGTTCTAGGATGCCATCAAGAAGCTGATAGAGGAGCGCTTCGACGCCGTCTCTGGCGCTGACCAGGGCGACGCACCCCCTTCTTCCATGCCCGATGCCCCGAGCAACAAACGGTCAGCCACCAATGGCACCTCGTCGCACGACGACCCCTCTGCATCTCCCGAGCCGGCCAAGAAGAAGACCAAGCGGTCCTCGTCCACCGAAGATGCCGACGCCCGCCTGGCTGCTCAGCTCCAGGCGCAGGAAAACAGACTCGCGAGGAGCCGTACCACCCGCGGTGGAGGCGACAAGGCGCGATTGGCCAAGAAGAAGAAGGCCCCGCGCAAGAAGAGCGCCAAAAAGGTCGGCGACGACGATGACAGCGAGGTGGACGCCAGCGGAGACTCTGCTCCCAAGCGCAAGGCTGGCGGTGGCTTCCAGAAGCCCTTTATCCTGAGTCCTACCTTGTCAGAGCTGTGCGGTGAAACCCAGGTAAGAGCAAAAAAGAATAATTGGTTTAGATTATGTATATATGATGTGTACTCTGTACTGACTCGGCTTCTTCTTCTTCCCCCTTTCTCTAGCTCTCTCGTCCTCAAGTCGTCAAGAAGTTGTGGGAGCACATCAAGGCCAACGATCTTCAAGATCCCAAGGACAAGCGCCAAATTCGCTGCGACGAAAAGATGCAGGCTGTGTTCAAACAGGCCAAGGTCGACATGTTTCGCATGAACAAGGACATTGGGAGCCACCTCTACCCGGTGGAGGAGTAAAAGGGACTCTGACCTGCTCCCAAAAACACTCTACTCTACTCTACATCACATCATTATCATTATCATCACTTGAACCGGTAGCACCCAAGACAAAAGGCAAACAACCTTTTGTCACATGCAGTGGGGTTCTGGCGCCCGGTGGCGTATTCGGGGTTTTTCACAAGGTTGGTTTATCATCTGTCATCTTTCAAGTACAATTTCTTTGGGAGGGAGGGATGGATGGACGAAAGGTGGAGGAGGGATAGCAACGAAATCAACCGGGTTTTCAAAGTATCGGAAACGGGACGGTGGAAGGGACTAAGGAAGGGCAAGATGGGAATCTCGATCGACCCATGGTGTTTTTAAGCTGTGGTTGGGTTACATTTTTTTTTTTTTGAAACTTTCAAATCCTTTGGCGTTCGATGACAATCAAGGCCCTGAAAGGAGAAATATATCAAGTGCATTTGATTTGTGGAGTGTGCAGTGTCTGTGATGTTGATGTTGATGATTAACTTCCATATATGTGTTGAAACTGTACATGAGGCAAGGGAGATGTGGGTGGGTACTACGCCAAGCAGATGGTATTAAAGCTGCATGGATGGTTCTATCTTATACGTGTAAGTGATGTTTAATGTTCTATACGTGTATTTCCCCAGGGCTATGTGTGGCTGTGATTAAATCCCAAGAAATGAAATGATTCCACATGGCCAACCTCCTTGCCACCAGATATCGCGGCCTTCACTACACCAGACAAAGCCCAAAAGGGGAATTGCATGTAATCAATTCTACATCAGGTACTGATTATATGTAAAGCATCTTGCAAGGCACACGTCACTCCACGGACAATTCAATCAGTCATGGAAATGTGACACAAAAAGGAAAGTCGTCGAAATACCGGCTCGTCAGCCTCATTCTATTCTCCGATCCCTCAATTAACTCTCAGCCTCAGGGGACTACTAATGAATACAGCTTGGCCGAATGACTCCCATTCTTCGGATAGGCGAAATTGCTCCCAAACAGCAGCTGAGTCATCAGGCGGACAGCTCGGAGCTTGATTTGGCAGCACAAAAAATCCAAAACACACAAAAAAACAGCCTTGCTGGGCGAATTCCGCGCCGCTGATTGGCCCGCGCCAGCTCCAGGGTAACAAAACGCCCCCAAAACCAGGCCTTAGCAACTTGGCCCCCCCCCAATTGCGCCTGCCTCGTTTGTACAAAACCCCCCCAAAAGCTGGAGGGGCCCAAAAGAGAGGCCAAAAAAATCGCAGCCAAAACTTTTGTGACGAGCGCAGACAAACGATCCTTTTTTGTCATCTTCAACTTCAATCGTTGCGTCTTTTTGCCACTGTTTGGCTGTTTGGCAGGCGTCACAACATCTATTTTACATACATTTTATCATATAATCTTTGGCGACGCTTGACATTGTCATTCTTCTCCTGTTCTTCTTACGTCGATCCATCCAGCTTCTGTGGGGGGAGCAGCAGCAGCAGCAGCAGCAGCACCGACAGCTGAATTACGGCTTTGATCTAGAGGGGGCGAGACAGGCAACAACAGCCTCTGTAGACACGCATAGACACGAATTCGACAAACCCCTCCCATCGCATCGAGATTGTCTCTACGGAGACTTGCGACACGCATCCCACATCGAATACGCATACACCTACGCTTTCATCACAAGCATCCACTATGTCGAGTGCTGAGGGAACATCTACAACCACCGGCCGAAGCGACGGCGGCTCTAGAGGACGTGGCCGTGGTGGAGGAGGTGGAGGCGGCGGTGGAGGAAGAGGAAACCAGGGCCAGAATCGAGGCGCCAAACGAGGAGGAAGAGGCGGCGGCGGCAATCGAGGACAGGGACGAGGTCAAAAGGGCCAAGATTCTGCTTCAGCTGCTACACCTGACGCTGCTGGCCAAGCTGGACTTGCAGCGCCGGCAACTGGGATCAAGGAGAACAAGGCTGCCTTGGCGACTGCTCCAGAGCCCGACGACGATGACGATGCCGAAGTCTGCTTCATCTGCGCCAACCCCGTTGCCCACCACTCCATTGCGCCGTGCAACCACAAGACATGTCATATCTGCGGTCTGCGCATGAGGGCGCTGTACAAGACCAAGGACTGTGCCCACTGTCGTGTACGTTATTCCATCCATCTACCAGCCCCATCGAAATGTATATGTATACTAACATAATTCTATAGACGTCAGCTGCGTTTGTCATCTTCACCGACGATGCCGAAAAGAGATTCGAAGACTACACAGACAAGGACTTCACCACCACCGACAGTAGCATCGGCATCAAGTACACAAACGAGGATATTGTCGGTGACACCGTCCTCCTGCTGAGATACAACTGTCCAGACGAGTCGTGCGACTTTGCCGGCCTGGGCTGGGCCGATCTGCATCGCCATGTCAAGTCGGCGCATCGCAAGCGCATGTGCGACCTCTGCACCCGCAACAAGAAAGTATTCACCCACGAGCACGAGCTATTCACCGACAAGGAGCTGGAGAAGCACATGCGCCACGGTGACGACAAGCCGGGTGCTGCCGATCAGACGGGCTTCAAGGGTCACCCCCTGTGCGGGTTCTGCGGCGAACGGTTCTATGACGACGATAAGCTGTTTGAGCACTGCCGCATGAAGCACGAGCGTTGCTTCCTCTGTGATCGCAGAGACTCGAGACAACCCCACTATTTCCTCAACTACGAAGAGCTGGAGAAACACTTTAAGAAGGATCACTTTCTGTGCTCTGACCGGGGATGCTTGGAAAAGAAGTTTGTCGTCTTCGAGTCTGAACTGGATATGCAAGCGCACAACCTCGCCGAGCATGCCGGCAAACATGTGGGCCGAGATGCACGACTTGTCGACATCTCTGCCTTTGATATCCGCCAATCTTATCAACAGGAAAGACGTGGAGGAGGAGGAGGTGGTGGTGGTGGTGGCCAGCGAGATGGAGAAGGACGATCGCGAGCGAGAGGAAGAGGCAACAGGGGAAGGGATCCCAACGAAGACAGCATATTGCCCACCGTGTCGTCTACCGTTCCTCTACGGAGAGACGAACTCGCGTTCCAGCGGCAGATGGCCATCGTCTCGGCACCCTCAGGCTCCAACCGGACGTTCCGTGGCCAGCTATCGGCCCCTACTCCTGCTCCTGCTCCCTCTACCGCCCCCGTAACCCCCACTCTCGCACCAACACCAGCTCAAGCTTCGACGGCTCGGAATGCTGCTCAGGCACCATCAAGGCCCCGGAGCGTTGGTCCAGGCGCCGGCCCCGCTGCTCCCACGAATGCCATTGAGAATCTCAGCCTTACCGACACTGCCAACCTCTCGGCTGATGAGCGAGCTCGTCTCGTTCGCCACGGCAGCGTCATTGAGCGAGCCGCCAACCTATTGGGCAACGACTCACATAAGATGGCGGCATTCCGTAGTCACATCTCGACGTATCGCCAGGGAGGCTTCACAGCACCCCAGCTCGTCGAGGCTTTCTTCACACTCTTTGCCGATGTTTCCTCCACTGCCCTTGGAACCCTGGTACGAGAGTTGGCAGATCTATTCGATGACAAGAACAAGGCCGACAACCTTAGAAAAGCCTGGCAAGATTGGCGTGCCATCAACGAAGACTATCCTAGCCTGCCCGGCCTCGGAGGCATGCAAGGAGCAACGTCGAGCTCCAGCGGATGGGCAAGTGCCGCGGCCACAAACACAAACTTCACCGTCGTCGGTGCAAACCAACGAAACTCAACGAGGGTCTTGAAGCTCAAGAATAGCACTCGGTTAGGCGGCCCGGCACCCAACCCGGTGAGAAGTGTTCCTGGTTGGGTCCCGGCATCCTCGTCCTCCAAGCCGCCGTCTTCATCAGCGTTCCCCTCTCTACCGCCGCCATCTTCATCATCATCATCATCATCAGCCGCCGCACGTGTGGCCTCTAGTGCATCTGCTCCATCTTGGACAGCCTCGTCGTCCTCGCAGTCGACGCAGTCTCGGGGACGGGGACCTCCGCCACCCAACACCCGCGCCGAAGACGCTTTCCCTGCGCTCCCTGCGGCACCCAAGCCACAGACGACCATCTTTGGATACGGCAAGGGCCGCGGCGTGAGGCGGGATTTCGGCCAACAGGAGTCGAACTTCCAATGGGGAGCTGCGCCGGCATCGTCGTCTGCGGCAGCTGATGTCGAAGAGCCTGAGGATGCTGAGACGACGGGAGGCAAGGGAAAGAAGGGAGGAAAGAAGGGCAAGAAGCAAATTTTGGTGCAGTGGGGATAAACAAAAATAAGGGAGAATGTCGTCGTTTTGTCTCACTTTCTGGGATACTGACTATTGTCATCTTTTGCATCACCTTTTGTTTTTTATCCGTGGTTTTCTTTGATAGGATCTGTGTGAAAAGCACTTTGGCTAGGCGTTGGGTTGGTTAATTTCCCAAAATCGTCTGGATAAATGACTGAAGAGCGCTATTATGCTGGTCATTATTAGGATGAGAATAAATGTGAAATAAGACAGATGTATACAGAATAAAGAAACATGTCACAGAATACCTAGCAGCAGTCACGGAGTACAGTACTTAATTTCAAAACCATTGCATTGTATGATTGAAGGTGAAACTAATACAATAAAAAGAAAGAAAACAAAAAGAAAGAAAAAAGTCAAACGCTTTTATGCTGCCATATGCCATAACAAATACACGACAAAACCCGCTTAGCCATGCGACACACGACAAATATCTCAATTACAAAGAATTTTTCTCCTTTTTTCCCATCTAAAACCCTTTTTTCTTGCCCCCTGATACCCCCTATAATCCAGCAGGCTCATAATACTCTCTGAATCGATCCGTATTCTCCCACTGGAGGTTATACACCACATTCCAGCAAGTAAGCAACAACATCGGAAACCTGACCGTCCAATACGCAAGGTACCCATCAGGCAAAGACCCCACGCTGCGCTTCAGCGAGTCCGACATGTCCTCATAATGGTTCCGCTTATTGCGAAGCGCGCGCAGCAGATCAAGAAGCTTGTTGCCAGTGTACTTGCGCTGCTTGCCGAGCGAATCGACAAACTCGCGCGTGAGCACCTTCAAAAAGTCTCCTCCAATGACATCCGCGGCATGTCTCTCCAATTCCATCAAGGCCGGCGACGGGGGGTCGCGAACCTCCTTCTCGAGAGAGTCCGAGACGTCGCAGAGGAAGGCTAGGCGCTTCTTAGGAGACCAGAAGAAAGGGTGAGCCATGACCTCTCGCGAGTCGGGCCTCTGCTTGGGAGCTGCCTGGAGCATCGAGGCAATCAAGTCCTTTGCCTCATAGGCGAAGTCGCCCAGTGAGTCCAAGGGCTCGAGGTCATAGATGCCCTTTCGGATATTCACCTCCCGCATATATCGGTCACCACAATCAAAGGGGTGAGACCCGTTGGTCAGCACGTAGAAGAAGACAAGCCCAAGAGAGAAAATGTCAATGGCTCTCGTGGCTCGTCCCCCGTTTGGCGTGGTGGCGTCTCCAACCAGGATGGTGTGTGAGCCACTATGCGTACTACTATCCATGGCCGCAGGATTCTGTCCGTCGTCATCGAGAAGGAGTTCAGGGGCACGCCAACCAGACGTTCCAGCTGCCCGACCTGTCGTTGCTCCAAATGAAGATTGTCGATCCTCCAATTTCTTGCAAAGACCAAAGTCGGAGACTAAGAGCCTGGGTCTGCCTTCCTTGTCCAGATTAACTAGGATATTTTGAGGCTTCAAATCTCGGTGAACAATGCGCAGCGAGTGTAGGTGACTGATGCCGTTGGTGATTTGATACAACACGCCGGGTAGGTCCTTTTGTCCAGCCTTGGCGAGATCGCCAAAGTGATATGGCTTCTCAATTACGTCGGCCAATGAGGCGGCACAACGCTCCAAAGCAATGTAAAGGAAGTCACCGCGCTGTACTTGTGAGTAGTATCGGATGACTGCGGACATCATGTTAGTAACTTGGTAAGTAAGAGCTGTCATAGGATAGAGTTAATATTTACCATTGGGATGATCGTCACTCTCCCGCAGCAATTTGGTCTCCCGTGTGGCAATATCGTAGAACTGTATCGTCATTCTCTTGACGGCAACGTCCCTGCCATCAAACTTGCCTGCAAAGACGACGGTGCCGTTGCTGCCCATGCCAAGCTCCACATCCGTATCAACCTCGATATTACCCATGCTGATAATGGAGCCAGTGACGGCTTGCATGTCGTTGTAAATGGTCATGACATCAGGCTCCAGGCTTGGCCGATCGCCAAGCTTCTTCGCATTGCTAACAGCCTCGTCTACTGTTGTGAGGTCTGCTTCATCATCACGCGATTGGGAGCCATCAGCAGGCCGAGCCTTTCTGTGTTTGACACCGCCACGGCGGCCTCTATGAGCCTTCTTCTTCTTCTCGGGCGCAGAACCATTGGAACCATCCTGTGATTGCGTATCCGGAGCAGCAGCATCCACTTGCTTGGCTACTTCCAACTCTTTATCTTCTGCTTTATCGCTTGGCTCTAATGACTTGGAAGGATCTTGAGAGTCTTTGTCTTTGTCTTTGTCGTCCGCCTTGTTTTCTACCTTTGGTTTAGGCACTTCTTCCACCTTTTCATCTTGAGGTACAGTTCGCAGAGAAGAAAACTCTCCATCTTTGTCATCAGCAGATTCGTTTCCAGCATCAGCATCTAGAAACAAAAAGGGATAAACATCCTTGATTGTACCATGGGTCCTGAATCGGTTATACGACCGCCGAAGCTTCTTTTCATTGTATATCAACGAGCCGATCAAAAAGATGATGAGGACAGGGTTGCTGACGAAGTCGATGACACTGTTGGCAGCACTCTGTGGAAGAGCCTTGACTTTGGTTATAATGGTGGGCTCCTCCGAAACGGTATTTGTCATGGCGTGAGCATTGTTCGAGGCGTTTTCACTTTCCAGGTCGTCGTGATACTCATGATACTCGTTGAAAGGACCATCAGGAAGCGTTTCCTGTTGATCTCGGTCGCCTCTCCGCAAGGGATTCAGAAAGTGAGTGCCCACCAGCGCCTTTGGCAATTCGGAAGCGTTGTTGAGATCCATCTCCCACCAGTCGCGTTGCGAAATCTGAGCCATAGGGGCATCAATAATCAGCGGATACGCCCGACCAGACAGCGCATACCAACTGCCACCTTCGGTCTGGTTGAGGAAGATGCTGTTGCTTCGCATCTTGGCAATAGTCTCGTCGCGCGTTGGCATAGGAGGTTGAGGAAGAGCAACGAGCTCTGGGTTGCTTTCTACCGTCACTTCCCAAGATCGGCAGACATCGAAAACGCGGGCCACGGGAGACGAAAACTTGTTGCTGAAGAGGGGCATGTCATTATCCGTCCGGGAAGAATCGAATGCGTAAACCCTGCCGTCGTGCTGACTGGTGATGTATTGGCCATCCATGGAGGCATGGTATTGGTGATAGAGGTCGCTGTCAAAAGTATTCGGTCCCCACTCGGAGTACTTCAAGGTTGCAATGGGTCGACCATCTCGCCTCTGGATTCCCACCGTGTACTCGGTTCTCCCCAGGGTAATTGTGCCCATAGAGCTACACTTTTCGTCAAAGGCATTGGGCCGCAGGCAGCTGTCACCTTCGTTAACCTGAGAGCCGCCAGAGCCAAACCATTTGAGGACGTGTCCGGTAGCCGCGTCAAGCGTCACCATCGTCGTCTTCTTGTCTCCGGTATATACAACAGGCGGCTCCTCGCCCGCGTACGGGGCAAGATCTTCCACGAGCCGCTTCATGGTGAACTCGGTTCTAACGAGCCCCGCACCGGAATCTGGAATCCATATATAAAGCCCTCCATCGCGGCTTGGTTCGACGGCCCAGATGTAATGATCCACCGGGTTGTAGTCGTCGTCGAGGACGGAATTGTTTGTTCTGTAGTGTTTTGTTTCCACCACTGGCTGGTCGACCTCGAGGTGCCAGCGTAGCCGACCGGTTTTTCGGTCGCTGGCATAGAGGTCTCCATCGACGGTCGCCAGAAGAACAAAGTCTTCAACTTCCCAGTCCTCCAGACTCCGCGCATTTTGCGGCGATGCCAACCCAGAAGCGCTGGGCCAGTGTTGTCGTGAGGTGTGTGGTGCTCGAACGGACTGAGCCGGAGCTAAAGTTGCGAGGGCGCTCGCATCGCTAGGGACTTTTATGTAGTTTGATTTATCAGATTCTCTGCTTGGTGATTGATTTCGGTTCTGGGCCTTGTTGGAGTAGTCGTAGGGGGCCCGTCGATATTTCTGCTGCTGCGGAGGCAAAGGGGTCGACTGCTGTTGCTGTTGCTTTTGCTTTCTGTTGATGGTGTCGAACTTCGCTTCGGCGTGTACGTCTTGTGCGGCCTGGGCGGCCTGGGCTGAGTACCAACGGTTGTTGGTGTCGTCGGATAGTTTGTCAAGAGGAACATCTCCTCTCTGGGAGTGAATTCGGATTTGTGGCTGCAGAGGCTGCTGCTGAGCGTCGGCAAGTTGGAGCCATGGTAAGAGGATAAACGCAAAAGCTATGAGGAGCTTCTGCTGCTGAGCGGACCATCGTCCTTGACCCGGGGGCCGTCGAATCATGGTTGAGACGAAAGTCGGTTGGCGGACAACGGATCACATGGGGAGCTGCAGGCTAGAGGCTCTACCAAGAGAGAGGTAGAGGCTGTTTACGATGCCAGAGAAGCCATTCCCGGCCGGGATGGAAATGGATGGAATCTCGCGTCGTGCCTCAGGGGGAGGGATTAAGAAAAGAAAAGCTCGAGGCCCAAAGAGAGGAGGCTGGGCAGGGACCAGTTCCCGCGCGGCAGCCAGGTAGGAAGTCGCCGAAATGACTCGTCGCTCAGATAAAGACAAAACTCCAGGTCGAGAGAGCTCTGCAGCGGGATATCGAGGCCGTCGTGGGTGATAGTGATGAGGAGACGTGACGCAGGCTGTGGGTTCGATGGCTGTCGGGGTAAGGTAAGGATAGTAGTAGTAGTTTTGTATCCACAGATGAAAATAAATGGACCAAGTCTCTCTTCTTCCCCCTCTCGCTTCTTTGTGTGTAGTCGTGATACCAGGGATATGCGCGTCTGCGTGGTACACGATTCAGTATCTGTACCAGCACAGCACACAGCACAGCACAGGTTCCGTCTGTCTGTCGATGCTCGTAAAAGGGACTCAGAGACTCAGGAGAAGGGCGATGAGGAGAGGGAGAGGGAGAGTGGCTCAGATTAGTCCTCCAGAATCATCCAAGATGGTGTGGTGCGGGTTTGTGGGTTGGCCCGACGCTTGGCTGGGTACTTGTACGCGGTGCCAGTCGCTTAGCGAGTTCTCCGCCCGCGCGGGTACCGCCTCAGCAGCACATCGACAGCGGGCCCAGAAGTACACTGGGCGTATCGGTACGTGTTGGCCAGCAATCCCCACGTACCGTCGCCAGAAAAACCCCCTTGCCCATCCCATCCCGGCTCTCACCAGGGCTGGATCCTCAAACGTGCTCAGCAGCCAATTGCAGAGATTGGTGCGAATAAGAATCACGGCTCGCCCAGAGCTTGCCTTGCATTCCCTGCAGCCCACCAAAAACAACTTGACGCAGGCTGTTTAAAATTGATTGCCGGTCGCGGCTTACTTACAGTATACAGTATACGAGAATGTATGTACAGTCCAGGTTCCGGCATACGTGTGCACTTTTGATGGACTGTGTATTACGAAGCACACGCACGCTTGCGGAATTGATGGAACAAAGCAAAGCATCCAGACTCTCAACGCACTGACTCACCTGACTAAAATGCTGGGTAAGATACAGTAGTGGATGGCGCGGTGCCGTAGACAGATGGGCCAGATGCTGGCTGCCGCGCTTTTTGCCTCCCCCTGGGGCTAGAGGAAAATAAAACAAGAAAGCAGAGAAAAGAAAATCACAGCATCAGTAAAAGGCGAGGTGGGAAAAAATAATACAAGCATGAAACAAGGTTAAGAAGCATCAACGTTGGTGGTGGCAGTGGTGAGCAAGACAAAAAAAAGTAAAAGTACTCCGTGGCTTCTTCTTCAAAACACTTGTCATTATTTGTGCCAATTTTCCGTAAAAAAATCCGGTGGAAATCTACCCATACATACGCGCAAAGCACTCCCGGAATGCCCATGCTAGACAAAAGAGAGAGACCTAGCCATCTACCCTATCACCTCCTCGCTCTCTTCCAACACATCCTCCACAATCTCCTCAATCACCCGATCGCTCTCGATGCTTCCTCCTTCGGTGCCCTCCATCTCCTTGGTCTTTGCCTCTAGCAGGGCGGCGTGTGGATCCAATGGGAGACCCAGCACCTCCCGCTCTTCCACCACTTCGGCTTCGATCTCCGCACGCCAAGCATGCCACTCGTCCAGGACGCGGCGACGGGCCTCGACAACTGCGAGGTCGGCTGACGCACCGCGGTCGGCGTCTTCCTGTTCGAATACTCTGCTGTACTCACGCAGGTTCTTGCGGATCTGCTTCTGCTCATCTTTTGACAGCAGTGTCGGCGGTCGAGGCCGCCAAGCAAACTGCTTGAACTTTTCAACGGGCTCCTCGCGCAGGGCCTCACCCTTGAAGTCGTAGATGTGGTATCCATTTTCCATCTGTGATTATTTATGTTAGTCAGCTTATGCACAAAAAAATTACAAGTTACACCTTGTGTGGACACGATAACACGTACCGCATGCTTCCATGCTGATGCCCACGTGGCAACGAATCGGCCTGAGGGATCCCACTCCACATCTGTGACGCCGTAGTGATCGGCTGTGTTCATGAGCTGCAGGTTAGCAGTCAGGTCCTTTGCTGACTCGGGCTTCTCGCCCTCAAAGTCGACGTCGTAAAAGTCGAGGTCGGAGCTCTGCTGGTTGGCGATGGTGGCAATGACGACAAATCGGCCCTTTGGTGACCAGTAAATGGCATTGCTGTTCTTCTTGTCCAGAGTGCGCAGCAGCTTGAAGTTGCCGGCATAGGGGCCCTTGGATTTTTCGGGGCAGAAGAAGGAGACGGATGTCTTGGGAGGGACGGCAGTAGGGCCAACGGGCTCCGTGGTGGTGATGAGAGCAAATCTATCGCCCTTGGGCTCCCATGCAAAGTTGATGACGGTGTCCTTGATAGTATCAACGACCTCGACAGGGATACCCTTCTCCTTGACACGGAAGATCTCCAAAGTCGTAGCCTGTGACTTCTTTGACTTGGAGTGTCGGTCGACCTTGACACACAGGTAGGCGGCATCCGACTGCCAGTGCAGCTTGGCGTCGCTGACGTTGAACAGGTTCAGGCTTCGCACAACCTCCTTGGAGGGGATGCTCATCATGCCGACCTTGGCGGGGTTGCTACCAGTTCCGGGCTGCCAGAAGGTGAAGAGCTGCTCGTATGTCTTGACGCCCTCGCGCTGGGGTGTTGCGGGGGCCCAGTCAAAGTCAACCACGCCTTCAATCTTGATGCTGGTCTTGTCGAGGAGGTTCATTCGAGGGAGCTCGTAGACGGAGATGGAGGCACCAGGAGTCAGACGAGCAACGTACTTGTCGTCCGCGGACCACTTGAACGCAGGCCACTGCATCTTTGGGGGAGGCTTGCCCTCCTCTCCCTTGGGGGCATCCAGGTTGGCGAATGATCGGAGAGGTGTAGCGGTCTCAATGTCCCAAATGACATAGTTCTTGCCCTCATCGTCAACAGACAGCGCAGGGTGGCCAGTCTCGGGGATTGAGATGGGTCTGTTAGACCAGGTAACAATGTACTTTTCATTCGGGGAGAAGGCGACCAGGTTAACAAAGGGATGAGCAAATCGGGCGGCACGGGACCAAGATGCGCCAGCCCACAGCTGAACACCCTGCTGGTGGACTGAAGTCAGGTAAGTGCCCAGAGGTGACCACTGGAGGAAAGCCTCAGTCCAGTGCTGGCGATCGACAATGTTCTCGGGCTGATCCTTTTCGTTGTTCCAGAAGACGCCGACAGATTCACCACGGTACATGACGAACTGGTCTCGGCCACGGCCAGAGGGATCCTTCAGCCACCATCTCAAGTGCTCCTTTTCGGTGAACTCTTCGATAACGGGGGGGACGTATTTCTCGTCAACTCGTCCTTCTCGGCCATATCGCTCAATGTCGGTAATCTTGTTGACGCGCAGGGTGTGCTTCTTGTCCAGGGGAACGCCATCCAGCTGGCGGGTAGCGGCAGCGGCCTCAGCAGCTGAGGAGTATTCGACAAATGCGAAGCTAAATCCCCCCAAACCAACAGTCAAAACCAAGTCCCAGAATCAATAAACAAAAGTAAACCAGAGGCCCTGCTTACCGCATCGACTTTCCATCGTCGCCCATGGGCATGTGGATCAGCTCCTCCTTGGTCTTGCCAACAGTGTTGAGCTTCTTCAGCAAGAATTTCACCAGCTTTGGCTTCTGGTCCTCCGTGACCTCGGGAAGGCCATCGATGACCACAAAGGTGTCGTAGCCCAGCTCCAGCTGGACCTCGAACTTCTCGCGCAGGTCAGAGATATCAATCTCATCTTCGTTGAACTCGTCGTCGTCGAGGTCAGCCTCGCGCAGCTGGTCGAATGAGGGCGCCATGATGGGAGGAGGGGTGCCGAGATTGCCCCGCTTCGGCGCGGCAAAAGTTGAAGATTGGGGAGCGGCTCAGGGGCTTCGTTTTTGAATCTCCAAGAGAGGAGGATCGAGAAAAGATTCTGGCGTTCGGCCGGTGCGTTCGAGGCGCAGGGCGTGGGTGTTTGGTGCAGCAGGCGACGGCGGGACTGCAGACGTGGATTTTTTTGGCGGCGATACCCGAACCACAGCACAAATTTGTTGTTCTAACTTTGAACAAAGTGTGCGGCGGAGAAGCGATGTTCCTGAGCCGCGAATTCTCCGACAGAGGGGCAAGTCACGTGGCCGCGTCTTTGCATGGTGGGGGTTTTTTGAGATGGCGCTTTGCAGGTAAAGGAGAGCTCGGCGGCGTCGTCAGGAAAAACAGGCACCAAGGAGTGCTTCTCTTCAGCTTGCAGGCCAGCCCGATATAGCCTCCTTTTACGTTCCATTGTATCTTATCTTTCGGTTGTCACCAGCAGTTCATCATGGTATGTCTCACTGTCACTACCTATTACACACGGCTCGGCTTCATCTCCAGCTGCTTCTTCTGTTGCCCAACTAAACTAACATCTGCTAACAATCTCCCCCGCCATACAGTCGTTCTTCCCGACCCAAATTTTCGAGGAGGGCACCATTGAGGAAAAGGGCGAGAATGCGCGTCTCGCTGCCTTTGTCGGTGCCATCGCCGTCGGTGACTTGGTCAAGAGCACTCTTGGTCCCAAAGGCATGGACAAGATCCTTCAATCTGCGTGAGTGCCCGTCCATTACAAATCCCCAGCCAACCTGCCCCTCAGCCCCTGAACTGACCCGTCCTTCCATCTAGTTCCACCGGCGATATCATGGTGACAAACGACGGTGCCACGATCCTCAAGTCAATAGCCCTCGACAACGCCGCCGCCAAGGTGCTGGTCAACATTTCAAAGGTTCAGGATGACGAAGTCGGTGACGGCACCACATCGGTTGCTGTGTTGGCGGCCGAGCTTCTGAGAGAGGCCGAGAAGCTGGTTGACAAGAAGATCCACCCTCAGACAATCATTGAGGGCTATCGGATAGCCAGCCAGGCTGCTCTCAAGGCACTTGAGGAGTCTGCCGTCGACCACAGCAAGAGCCCTGAGGCCTTCCGAAAGGATCTCATTGCCATTGCGCGAACAACCCTCAGCTCCAAGGTTCTGTCACAGGACCGTGACCACTTCTCCCAGCTTGCCGTCGACGCGATCCTCCGTCTGAAGAAATCATCCGACCTTAGCCACATCCAGATCATCAAGAAGGCCGGAGGAAAGCTGAGCGACTCCTACCTGGATGAGGGCTTCATCCTGGACAAGAAGATTGGTGTAAACCAGCCCAAGAGGCTGGAGAAGGCAAAGATCCTGGTCGCAAACACATCGATGGACACAGACAAGGTCAAGATTTTCGGTGCGCGAGTCAAGGTCGGCTCAACTGGAAAGCTGGCAGAGCTGGAGAAGGCCGAGAAGGACAAGATGAAGGCCAAGGTGGAGAAGATCAAGGCTCACGGCATCAACTGCTTCATCAACCGCCAGCTCATCTACAACTGGCCTGAGCAGCTCTTTACCGACGCCGGAATCATGTCTATCGAGCACGCCGACTTTGATGGCATTGAGCGACTGGCACTGGTGACTGGAGGCGAGATTGCCTCCACCTTTGACCACCCCGAACAGATCAAGCTTGGCCAGTGCGACTTGATCGAAGAGGTCATCATTGGCGAGGATACGCTGATCAAGTTCTCCGGTGTGGCTGCTGGCGAGGCATGCACCATTGTGCTGCGTGGTGCTACAGAACAGTTGCTTGACGAGGCCGAGCGAAGTCTACACGACGCATTGGCCGTGCTTTCGCAAACTGTCATTGAGCCCAGGACAACCCTGGGAGGTGGATGTGCCGAGATGGTCATGGCCAAGGCTGTTGAGGGTGCGGCCACACGGATCGAGGGTAAGAAGCAGGTGGCCGTCTCCAGCTTTGCAATTGCTCTCCGACAGCTGCCCACGATTCTGGCCGACAATGCTGGATTGGATTCCGGTGAGCTGGTTGCGCGCCTGCGAAAGGCCATTTATGACGGTCTGACTACGTATGGTCTGGACCTGATGACTCCCGGTGGTGGCATTGCGGATATGCGTGAGGTTGGCGTGGTTGAGAGCTACAAGCTGAAGAAGGCGGTTGTGTCATCTGCCAGTGAGGCAGCAGAGGTAAGAGAGTCTTTTTCCATCCCCCCAGACACCACGGTTACCCTTATATGGCATTGTGCTGACACCCATGATACAGCTTCTCCTAAGAGTCGACGACATTATTCGGGCGGCCCCACGGAGACGAGAGCGCATGTAAGAGGCTGGGAGAGTTGGAAAAATAAAGCAAAAAGTTCAGGCGCCACGGATCTCGACGAGATAGAAGCTTAATGTGGATTGTAGCGATACCATAGACGCATGAACATGGACTGACAAAATACAATGCCATGAACAAGAGCCTTTCGTGTTGCATCTGGTTGATAATTAATAGCGTCGACTTCAAGGCGTGAATCTGGTGGCGTGACCCAGGATTCACTTCTTCCTCACTTTTAACCAACATTTCTGTAGCCGTACTGCATTTTCTCCCGGGTCTTATCCTTTACTTTATATTCCACTTGACAAATATTCTTTTATGCTCATTCATCCTCACCAATCACCACACGAATATCTAACCAACGGTTAAGGCAGAGAGCCCGCTTGCTCTTCGTTCCTCTGTAGAGCAACAAAGCAGCAGCCAAAAAAAAAAAAAAACACACATGAAGATGGCGAACTCAACCAACGACGTCATATCTATCGAATCATCCGATAGCGACTCAGACTGCCAAATTGTGGAAGTCATTCCATCGCCTCCTAAGCGAGGCAAGAACAACTCAAGATGGCAGAAGAAGCTTTCCAGCAAGACGCAAACGAGAAGCAGAGAGATGACGATGCACCAACTAGACAAAGTCGTTTATGAGGATCGTCCCAGCATGTCATCGGCATCGAAAGGATACGCAAGGCGTCCGGGCGTGGATTTGACGGCAGCGGATTGTGGCCTCCAGGGTACGAACTCCAAGACGGATCATTTGCCTGATATAGAGCCAAACAATGCCGATGCGGTGCCGCATATTGATCTGGAGGATCCTTTCTCTGTTCGACAGTACATTGCCGACGATTCGAAAGCAGCGAGAATTTCATTTCCATGCTTGACGCAAAGTGTGGACTGCACACAAGACCCTCATTTCGAAGACGGCGATGAAGATGAAGATGAAGATGAACATGGCCAACGGAGTGCTCGTTCTAGGTCTGGCTCTACGGCGACTCTCGACTTTTCTCCCGAAAGAGAAAGCTACAGCGACTCGGACAAGAATACGCATAGGATGTTTGGCGAAGCATCCGAATCAGCAGAGTTAACTGATACAAGAGACTGTACGACGGTGGATGCTGATACTATGAGAATGATGCTGCATAACAGTGGCTACCTTACGCCGGCTGAGGAAACCTCATCAGAAAGGCCGGATCCCTGTGTCTTGAAGATGGAACTCCAAATTGAAGAGAAGGCTCTTGAAGGAGATTCGTCAATTGGGCCGATAAGTGCTACACTACAACCTCACAAAGAAGCATCCAAATCTGGTCAACAGCTTCCCCAGGCAGGGAGATGGGACTCGGTCGTCAACGTTGCTGCCTTCAAAGCTCTACCAGGGCCATTGTTTACTCGGCCTAAACAGACACTTGATGTGGTTACGTACGAGTCCATGATGGAAGAGAGGGCAGCAGCACAGGAGGCGAAGTAGGGGAGAAAAGAGAGCATGCAATAATGTAGCATCTTGTTGACTTGAGCTTGTTGGAGTTGGTAGTTGTATGTGACACAGATGGGTTGACATTGACATAAGGTGGCAAAGACAAAATTGAGAGGAAGAAGATAATGTTATGTACCTAGGTACAAATGTGTAGACCATGGATATTACAATACAGGGCACTGAGTATATTTGCAGTCCCACATTGAGATGTCGTGCCATAGATACCTCTTGAGCTCTAGTCCTTTATTAAGTATGGAGCATCATCTACTAATGCTAAGCAAAATAGAATTTCTCACATCCCACTTATATGTGCATGTAAGCCGGCATCGCCTCACCATGAAGGGGCTCCTTCTCAGCCATGCCCTTGTGGGGGCGACCAGGACTATTTATTTCCCAAGCAAGGGACTCTGGACGTTCTGAGAGGATCTAGAACGTGAATTGGCCCAGAGCTACGATGAAGACATTGCAGACAGTAATAAGAATCAACAGATCATGTAGATATTAATAGCAATATGGCATGTGTGTCCCGGCATGTCATTGATATACTACTAATAGTAGTACATGAATCTGCAAGACCAGACATGTCATAATCTAAAGGTGCTATTCTTAGGCAGGCGAGAGTCTGCAGACAAGCGAAAGGGAGCTATAGCAATTTAGAATTCGCCTCGATAAAACGTACAAGGGAGAGCCATGTGGGAATTGTGTCGCGCTGGCGGTGAAGCTATTCTGGTTCCTGGTAGGGCTGACTGTATGTATACATGTAAGTTGGGGATAGTTTTGAAGTTGGTTGGCGTCTGACTACAATCAGTAAAGATAGCAGTAACGCACTGCTTATACAATACAGTCAGTCCATCTGAAGCTCTGCTGATAGCGGTTGATACAGCCAGCAAGGATACAAGTTGCACAGTCTTGCTCGGCCCCCGAACCAGCCGAGATTGAACTTCATCTCCACTTGGTCAGGGGCTTGCTGATGCGACACTGTGGTGCGGCCGCGAGATTGCAACCACACATACCGTGTGAGGAATGATAGATAGCTAGGAGGGCCCTGGGCTAGTTGTTTGAGAGGATGGGAGTGCTGAATTGGACATTGGTGCGTGTCAGATACATTGCAGACTTGATGCTTGTATCTTGACTAACAAGACAAGCTCATGTGAATGGTGCAACAACAGCATGAGGTAACACAACACAGCACAGCATATCCTTTCCTCTCTCGGGAAATACAAGCATGAGCACACACACACACACACCACATCCCGCTCGGTACTTAGTAGCTGTAGATAAGGTAACCGAAGCAGCCCAACGTCAGACATACGCACGCAGTCTTACTGGCGTTGTAGCTGCAGCATCACCATCTGCATGCGTCTGTCCAGGTTCTGGCTTAGTTCGTCCACAGGCGACTCCGCCCTGAACGCGATCAAGTTACAAGCCGCGCTTGTATCGGCTACAACGCACAATTGGAAACGGGGCTAGCACAGACACAATGCAGCGCCTGATTGCACAGCAAGCCTTGCCCCGAAAATACAAAATACAGCGCTGCAGCAGGAAAAGAAGGGGCGTCGCTAGCCTTGCCAGAATGCTCACGGCCAGGTACCCTGTACCAGCTCCCAGATTATTGCACATGTACCCAATCCCTCCTTGTTTGAAGCATCGATTTGGCGCCTCCTTGGCTCGTCATTCCCTCGATCCTCCGCAATTCTGCATCTTCTCTCTCGTCCTTTTTTTTCTAGATTCCTTCTTCAGCTTCTTTTTCTGTATCCCTTCCACACTCGTTAGATCAATCATCGAAGCTGAGAGCTTTCAGTCGTTTTGCCTCTCGTATTCTTTGGTTTTGATACTTCGTTTTTCTCTCTTTTCTTCTCACATTCATTTTCGTCGTCTCTTCTTTTTTTGCTCAATTTACTACTGCACAGCCGACCTCTCGACCCTGCGAGGATCAACGCTGTTTCAAATCTCGAGACATCTCTTGTTGACAGTACCGATTACACCCGCGGAAGAGCATCAACTTTGTCGCACTTCACAGCGTAGACAAACAACAACGATCCGTCGTCTTCTCTCTCTACTACCGTCCCCGCCCTCCCATCCGACCTCCTCTATCCTCTTCCCACCGCAGACGAAACGAACAGGGCAGCTGGTTGCCCTGTTGATGCAGCAATGATTCGCGATCATGGCGTTGGAATTGGCATCATCAACGGTGGCTTGGAAACGGCCGCTAACCACGCCACGATCCATGGCCACGCGAGCCCGGATTCTCCTCCTGGCATGACCACGTCCAAGAGCTCCAAGTCGTCCTCGTTCCATTCGCTCAACAGCGACGACGCCAGCGTCCTGTCCGACGTCGGCCACTTTGAGGACATTGGTCTCAACGACGACGGTGTCACCCCAAAGGCTGCGTTACACAAGGCTCGCGGGCCTCGAGACCTTGCCTCTGCCAAGCGGGCGCCGCGCTCGAAGCGGTCGTTTCCCAACCTCCACGGCACTGCGGCGGCATCGAATCCCCGGAGCACCTCTCTTTCGTCCTTTGCCGATCCGCGACCCGCGACTCTCACCAAGGGATACTCGACATCGTCCGTCCCTCCGGCTCGCCGCCATCGCAGCACCAGCCCGGGCCTGACGCCCGACCCTCGCGACCCAAGTCTCGCCGGCAAGCCACGACGGGGCAGCTGGCAGGTTAGCCGCGACCGCAAGTCCATCTCAGAGCTTGAGCAAGAGTGCGACGACGATGATGACGATGACGACGACATTCCCGACGGCCTGTTTCTCGACAACGTGCCCATTTCCCCGCGCCCACAGAGTGAGCGACCTGCCAGCCGGCCGCAGTCCATCAAATCCGTGTCTCCATCGCCTGACCGCCGGCGCAACAACCGAGTTCGCAGTGTTGGCAATGGCACGCCTCCCGTCGCCCAAGCGCAAGGCTCATTGCGATCGCCAAGCTGGAAGACCGATGGCGATAGGCCGCCCCCGAGCCCCCTCCGAGGCAAAGCCCGCAGCTGGACCATTGCGCTTGCAGACTTGAATGCTGATACAAAAGACCTTGTGGAGAAGCTGGAGGAGCACGCCGATGAGATGCATGAAATCGAAGCCAAGAAACATGGTGCACGACCCAATACATGGAACCCGAACCAGTCTGCGAAGATGGAGTACGAAAAGAAGCAGCGAGTCAAGTCGTCCTTTGCAGAGCTTCCTCCGCTACGCCGCTCCAACATCATGATTGACCCACTCCCCATTTCCAAGGAGAAGGAGGCCGTCCTGAGCCGCACTCGACCGTCGTGGCTGCCACCCAAAGATCCCGCCGAAGAGCGACGCCATCTCCGTGAGTATCAGAAGATGATGATTGCCAGTGTCAAGGCGGAGGAGCGCCGTGAAGCAGCGCGAAAGAACAAGGTCGATGCAAGGGACAACAATGCGGACAGGGCCATGCACATTTGGGAGGACGATATTCTTCCTCGATGGAACCAGGCTATACGCGAAAAGGCGACGAGGGAGCTATGGTGGAAGGGAGTGGCTCCTCGCAGTCGGAGATCTGTATGGGCAAAGGCCATTGGAAACGAGCTTGGCCTGACGGAGGCATCTTTCAAAGCAGCCTTGACCCGATCAGAAGAGCTGGAGCAGAGAGTCAAGACGGACAGGGGCGATGCAGAGGATTTGAGGCGCGTCAAGTGGTTTGAGCAAATCCGCAAAGACGTCGCCGAGAAGACGTGGAGGGAGCTTCGAATCTTTGAAGTAACCGGCCCGCTTCACCAGGGCCTGGTAGATGTGCTGAGAGCATATGCCATGTACAGGAACGACATTGGCTATGTGTCAGGATGTAACGTGAGTGATGCCTTTTCTTTCAATCTTTCTGCCCGCGTCATGCATAAAGCGTTGCTAACTCATACTTGACGAAAACAGACTATAGCCGCACTGCTCTTGCTTAATCTACCAAATCCCGAAACCGCATTCATTGCGTTGGCCAACGTCCTCAACCGACCTCTACCACTATCGTTTTACACCTTTGATCGCGGCGCGCAAGCATCGGCATTCCACCTCGTGCATGACACACTCAAGATCAAGTCAAATTCCCTCTACGAGCACTTGACCAAGACGGTGCCGGGCGTCCAGCTTGACCAGTACCTTACCAACATTTTCACCAACCTCTTTACGGCGCATTTGGCCATTGACGAAGCAGCAAGGCTCTGGGATGTTTACGTTTTTGAGGGCGACACACTCCTGGTTCGGGCAGCTGTTGCCATTCTCCTCAACCGAGAGATGGACCTGATGGGAAGCAAAACTGCGGAAGAAGTGAAAGCCGTCTTGTCCAGAACCAGCGCAGGCGCCTCATCGACGCGAGCACTAAGCGAAGTCGGCGCCGAAGATCGATTCATGCAAAGCGTCCGCGATGCCGGAAAACACTAAACGATCGCTTCATTTCATTAATTTCCTCTCATCTCTTCATAAAAAACATGAGCGAAGCAGTGGGCTTCTTTTCTTCATGTTATTTTGCATATCAACTCACTATCTAGGGGCCTCACCTCCCCCCAGACATATTGATGCCCACGACATTTTTCGGTCTGATTCCCGGGTGGTAATGTATATCAAGACATAGAAACGGAGATAAGGGTTGGCTACGTGAGGTTGGGCGTTGGTCAGGTTTACAGTTTTGGGAGCCCTGGTTGAGTAACGCTGAGAACGTTTCTCTCTTTTTTATATTGTTGCTTTTCTCTTCGTTCTTCGTTCTTCTTTTTTTACTATTTTGAGAAAGAAAATTGGCGTGAAATTTATATCAAAGCTTAAGCGAGCAAGGGATTTATCATATGGGCACGACTGGAGCTGGCCAATCTTAATCCGTATTATTAGTGTCTATTCAGTCTTTGCTTTAGAGAAGCGGACAAAATTGACTTATATTTGGGTTTCCAACTTGTATTTTGCCTCTTTATTTCACCTCGCCTGTACAACTACAATAATAGCTTAGTATTACCATACGAATATGAGATGAAACATTCACAAAATACATGCAAATGCAAATAAGCTCACTTTTATGCTTGGGCTGTTGTGCAGATGATCAACTCGATGAGGTGAGGTTGACGGAATCAAAATCAGAGTCACGTGCGCGGAATGTGTGGGCTTTTACGTCAACGCTCCGTCAACCGCGACAAACTGGCGTCACGACTGCTGGGACTGGACAAAAATAGCCCTACACACTCGCTTTACAACGCCCTGCCTCGCCCATTCTCTTTGCTTCCGGCATCAAGTGTCTTGTACAGTACAGACATATACAATTAAATAATCACAAACAGCTTGATACCGAACAAACTGCTCCATGCCGTCGGGGTACAAACATGGAGACACTCCGGCAAAGGCCATGGTGCGAGGCACCATTTCCTATCTCGAATCCCAGGGGCTGCCGGTGAACAAGTCTGCCATCTTCCGCCACTTTGACTTGTCCCGATCCCAGGGCTATGCGGCCCTCCATGCGTCACCAACGCCCAAGAGCGACGACCCGGAATGGGGAGAGACGCGAGGGCGGCCCAGCAAGATTGCCGACTCGGACCTGCAAAAGATGGAGCAGATCCTGTGGGATGAAAAGTATGAGGATGTGAGCCTCAACTGGAGCGGCCTAGCTAAAGAGGCTGGTTTGGAGATGAATTGCAACCGGCGGACGCTGCACCGAGCCATGGGGACGCTGGGCTATCGCCGGTGTCTTGTCTGTGGGCGGATTCACACGCACAAGCGGCATCGGGAGAAGCGTTGTGACTTTGCGAGAAAGGCCCTGCGGACGTATCCTGTTAAAGAGGACTGGCGCCGCGTCCGGTTCAGCGGAGAGCTGCACTTTGGCTTTGGGCTCGACGGGAGGGTGCGCCTTGCCCCTCGAAGCGGCGAGAAGCTGTGCAGCGGGTGCGAGCAGGAGCCGGGCAACGTGTGGCCCCGGGACGTCAGGCGCTTGCACGCGTGGGCGGCGGTGGGCTACGGCTTCAAGAGCGAGCTGGTGTTTTACGACTCGTCCACCAGCCCCAAGGGAAACGGCGCCATGTCCATGGCCGACTACTGCGATAAAGTGCTCGACAAGGTGGTCAAGCCGTGGCTCACTGCTTCGGGGCCCAATTCGTTTGTGCTGGAGGAGGATGCAGATGTGTTTGCCCACGGGAGCGCGAGCAAGATCAACCTCGCCCAGCAGTGGAAGGACACGCACGGGCTGCGGTGCACGTTTAGTTGTGGCGAGAGCCCCGATCTGAGTCCGCTGGATTCTTTGTGGCCGCCGAACAAGCAGTGGACGTCGGAGCTGCTGAAGGACTGGGAGGACGAGACGTTGAAGCAGGCGGCGAGGGAGGCGTGGGCGGGGTTGGGTCAGGAGAGGGTGAATATGTGGGTGGATGCGATGCCGCAGAGATTGCAGATGGTGGTGGAACTGGATGGCCGGATGGTGTCCTGGTGAATGAGGCTATCCAAGCCGAGGAGGCTGGATGGTGTTGTCGTGAGTGAGACCATCCAAGGTGAGGAGTTTCGGATTGTACTCGGAACTTCGGCGATGTGGTTCCTGGGCTGAGCTCGGAATGGTGGGCTGGAGATGGAGATGGTGAGTCTTTTTTCTTTGCGGAGATTTGAAGCGTTTTTCTTTGTGATTCCCTAGGTTTGGATTGATTCATGCTGTTTACTTGGCGAGGCGTACGGGGCTAGGATAAATGTCTAGCAGGATATGATGATGATGATGGCATGGAGCATGGAGCTTGGAGCTTGGGATGAGAACACGCATTATGGGTACGATGATGGATTGGATGGTTGGATTTGGGGATTATACATATGGATTCAGGAGAATAATATTATTCAAGGTCAACCTTTTCGTTGAAAGTAGTGAAATTGGGTACTTTTGATAGGGGTTTCTGCCAGAAATATCGACCAAGAAATTCCATGTAAGAGTAATGGCTTGAGGACTACGTTTTCTTGTAATGCTGCCAGCACATGTACCATCTCGGTTTCAAGCAGTAAAGAAGTACCTCTCAATACCCACCTTGAACTTGGTATATATCGGTATGCCTCAAGGTCTATCAATCTACTACAGGCACAAGGAACTATATCAGATCTAAGCAACATTCGTCAAAGCTACCACACAGCTTTGACAGCCTCGAGTTGGTATATCAAATATACGCAGTCTTGGTCAGACTGCATAGCCTCTGCACACCTTCTCTTCTAGGTAATAGATCAAGAGACTCGGCTGAGTGCTAGATTGGGCGGCAATATGCGATGTGACATTCCAGAGCCTAATCTAGAGCACCTGATGCCATCCTTCGTGCCTGTATCGAATGCATACGGAGTTATCAGCAAATACTAGTTCGCTTACACACACATTGAAGCCATTGGCGACAACACAGTGCACACAACGAAACAAATATTCATCAATTCACACTGTACCATACGAGCAAATCCCACCAATGACAGCCACCGCAATTACTAAGCTCGGCAAGGGGGCGGCAAAAAGCACGTGGGTTTTTTTTTTCTTCTTTTCTTTTTGCGGCGAATCGGGTGCCCCACGCCAGATCGACGGGCAGGGAAAGGGGACCCTGGGCGGGTTTATGTGGCCCCTCAACAAAATTCCCAACAGATGTGGGGGAGAGACAATTGAGTGTTACGGTAAGTACAGTTGGTACTAACATGCTGTGAGACTTTGCTCGGGATGGGCAGATGACAGATGATTGCAGGTTTTCTCAGTTGGTTGACTGTCTGTGATCTGCAGAAAACATGAAATGCTGGATGTGAGACAGTTTGGAGAATCACTTGTGAGAAGTATTATGCTGTGATAAAGAGGCAAAAGAAAGAGTGCCAGTGGCTGTACCTGTACCTGTGCCTGTACCTATGGGATTTATTCCCCAGGGAGACATGTATACATCAGGTAGCAAGAATATTGCCTCGCCGCCACCTACCTGTACGAGTATTCGCCTGTTCTGTACCATTTCCACGGCCCAATGGATCAAGCAGAACGAGTCGGGGAGAGAGAGAGTAATCTGCTCACGAACCTGCTCGTCTCTGCTCCATCCAAAGAGCCATAACAATTTTGCCCTCTTTTTATTTTGTTGGATTTGATGATCTGATCTGTTGCGTGACACGAAGAATGACACCAGACGGCACTGCGAGATGCCGAAGCGGGCCAGGGCGGACAACAGACCATGAGGAGAGGTGGTTGAACAGGCGGAGAGGCGGAGGGGGGGGAATAGCTTCAGGATTCCAATTTCACATGTTCCGAGGCTTGGGACTTTGTTTTTAAGCGTTTTACAGGGACGAGAGAAAAGCTGGGGTGTGGGAGAGTAAGCCTGATGTGATATGCGAACCCTTTGCATGAAGCAGCTGGGATCGGGGAGAAAGGGCGTAAACAGTAGCAGTTCTAAGCATCTAGATTAGTTGGTATGAGCCAAGTACATACAGTAAGTAACATGGAGCAGCATCCATGACACACGAATCGGGCGTAGAGCCGTTAGCATTGAGTCGTATAACTCCAGAAAAGAAGCACACCATCAACCTTTGGCGCCCTCCAGCCCAGAAATCGAAACTCGGCTTCACATGTCTGTCTCTTCCCTCCTAATCTGCGCTGCGTCTCTGGTCAACGACGATCGCCTATCTTGTTTTAGGCTCCTTCAGCCCAGCCCAGCCCAGCCGAGTCCAGCCCCCCCGGCACGTCCGCACGCCCCTCATGCAGGGTTTTTTTTTTTCCTTCTTTCTTTTTTGCCTTTGCTTTTGCGGCGAACGGCGGCGCACTACGTGGTCTCTTCGGGAGCGAGTGTGTACGGGTAGCAGTACTTGTGTAGATACAGTAGTCTAGGTATGTCCGTGTGCTTCTGGGGGTGGGCATTGATTATCTCCGTGCGGAGGATATGGGGGGACGGTTCGTGTGTCTTGGTATCAATCAGGCTATGCGGGAATACGATGTAGTTACGACGCCTCTACTGTACATTACAGACATGCACTGTAAAAGACAAGGTGAGCACACAAGACAATGCAGTTGTCTCTTTGGGAGGGAATTCGTTAGAGTCAGCCAAGAGCGCCATGTTGAGAGAAACAATCGGACATGGCTTATCTTAGTCCCCCGGACAAGATTCATTTTTTTTTTTTTTTCATGTGACGGTAACGGCGACGCCGCCAAAGATCTTCGCACGAATAATGTCCATCACGAAAAGCTACAATACTGCAAAAGTGATGCGACACGGTAATGGCCGTCCATCAGCAGAGCTGAGTGCTTGGTTTCACGGTGCCCATGTATCTTGTTATTCCCTGGTTCGCGGAGCAGATACGGAGAAGAGAGGAGTAGCATGTACTTGCACTCGTACCGCTACCAAAACCAGGCTACGGGACATCCATCTGTCCAGGGTCCAGTTTATTCTTTTCGGGCCCAGATCTGGCGTCAAGCTCGCCTCCAATTGGCACAGATTTTTCTTCTCCTCTTTATTTTTTCCAGGGGCTCGTCAATCAGGGTCCCCTTTTTGCTGTGCCTGTTTGAAAAGGCAAAAGGACTCAATTGAAGAGAACAAGAACGATAAAAAGTAGCAGAATAAAATGGAAGCACAGCAAGATGCAGTGCAAGACAGAATTGAGGCAAATGGACATTGATAGTACCAGAAACATGTACCTGTCATCTTTTGGCCCCAAAAGCAACGCCCCACGCCCTGGCGGGAGGAGACGAGCAGAAAAAAAGGGCTCCAGAGCCGCCCCAACAAAAAATTATCTCCCAGCTGCCATGCCATTGCATCTGCTTCTGCATGTACCGGGCCAGTGGGGGGGAGGCCAAATCGTCCAAGGGGGGCCCGGCAAGTCAGAAGTCACTCTGGCTGTGGTTTTTGCGTGGGCTGGACTTGGGCTTGAGCTTCGGGCTTGGGCTGCTGCTGTGTGTGAGTGAGTGAGTGAGTGACTTGGGCTCTTTTTTTCTCTTTTTTTCTTTTATCCCGATTTGCCTTGCATTCCTGGTTTGGCCTCTGAAACGGATCTTCCCATCCAATCACTTCCGGATCGGTTGCAGGTCCCCTATTCCCATTCTCCTCTTTGCCCCCCTCAGCCTCTGTCTCTGCCCTCCCCAGGACAAAACAAAAGCGAGGTCACCCCCCCCAGTTCGCCATCCTCTCTCTCCTCGTCCCGTCCCCTGGAGGCCCCATTCAACCACACGCCTGTCCTATCTTATCTGATAGCGAGCTGTGCTCTCGTCACTTTTTTTCTTTTTCTCTTCTTCTCCTTCTTCTTCCTCTTCTTCCCCTCAACTCCTCAGCTTGCTTCGAGTCTCTGAGAGATCTTGAGCAACTTGTTCATAGAGAGCATCGCCATGGCTTCAACCGCTGTGCCCCTGCCTGTAAAGGCCTCTCTCCGGCGCAATGTGACCGACTCAACCGAGTCCTCTGCTGCCGTGTCCCCCATGGACTCCCCCAGACCGTCGGCTTCGTCCACGTCTCTGTCGTCTCTGTCCTCAGTTGACGTTGCCGGTGTCAAGGCCGCCGACTACGGCCGCCTGGTCGACACCTACGGCAACGAGTTCAAGGTGCCCGACTTCACCATCAAGGACATCCGCGACGCCATCCCCAAGCACTGCTTCAAGCGCTCCGCCCTCAAGGGATACTCGTACATCATCCGCGACATCATCTGCCTGGCCACCACCTTCTATGTCTTCCACAACTACGTGACCCCTGAGAACATCCTCTCAACCCCCGTCCGCGGTGCTCTCTGGGCCGTCTACACCATCCTGCAGGGCCTCTTCGGCACCGGCCTCTGGGTCATTGCCCACGAGTGCGGCCACGGCGCCTTTTCCGACTCCAGCCTCATCAACAACGTCACCGGCTGGTTCCTCCACTCCGCCCTGCTGGTCCCCTACTTCAGCTGGAAAATCTCCCACCACAAGCACCACGCCTCCACCGGCAACATGGAGCGCGACATGGTCTTCCTCCCCCGGACTCGCGAGCAGCACGCCACTCGCATCGGCAAGATGGTCCACGAGCTGTCTGAGCTGACCGAGGAGACGCCCGCCTACACTCTCTTCATGCTGGTCATGCAGCAGCTGGTCGGCTGGCCCAACTACCTGCTCACCAACATCACCGGCCACAACTTCCACGAGCGCCAGCGTGAGGGCCGTGGCAAGGGCAAGCACAACGGCCTGGGCGGCGGTGTCAACCACTTTGACCCGTCCAGCCCTCTGTACGAGGCCAAGGACGCCAAGTACATCCTCATCAGCGACATTGGCTTGATCCTCGCCTTCAGCGCCCTCTACTACCTCGGCAGCACCTTTGGCTGGTACAACATGGCCATCTGGTACGGCGTCCCGTACCTCTGGGTCAACCACTGGCTCGGTGAGTCTCAAAATCCTCTCATGTCTGAAACAGTTGCAAAAGTTCCCACTTACTGACCTCTTGTCTCTCCCGCAGTTGCCATCACCTTCCTGCAGCACACCGACCCCACGCTCCCTCACTACACTGCCGAGGAGTGGAACTTTGTCCGTGGCGCTGCCGCCACCATCGATCGTGAGATGGGTTTCATCGGCCGTCACCTGCTGCACGGCATCATCGAGACCCACGTCCTGCACCACTACGTGGCCACGATCCCCTTCTACAACGCCGACGAGGCCTCCGATGCCATCCGCCCCGTCATGGGCGAGCACTACCGCTCCGACGTCAAGGACGGTGCCATTGGCTTCATCCGTGCCCTGTGGACCAGCGCTCGCATGTGCCACTGGGTCGAGCCCAGCGCCGAGGCCAAGGGCCCTGGAAAGGGCGTCTTGTTCTTCCGCAACCGCAACGGTCTGGGAACCAAGCCCGCGGTCCTGCCCAAGCCCGAGTAAGATTTGGGTGGCATGAAATTGGGACAGAATAAAAAAGTGTTAGAATCTTGTGTTTGCGTCTGTGCGTGCGAATGGTCAACTGCAGCAAAAAGGTAGACTTTTTTTTTTGTTTCTGGTGGCTGGCTTGAATTGATTTCATTTTAATCAACCCAATGGAAAATCATGGGTCGCGGAGCTTGATGAGCCGTCATCTCTGCAGAGAAGTCCTGAGACTTGGTCGAGCCAGTCAGAGATGAAAAAGGAAAAAAAAGATCATAGAGAGCTAGATGTATATGAAAGGATACCAATAGAGACAACCTACAAGCCACTTTTCACTGCCTTTTTTCGAATATTGATGTAGTAGCTGTTCTTCTCATGACTGGGAGACTGGAATGTAGATTAAGACACGCGAGGTCCGTTCACGATGCGGGGATGCCATGCTTTTAGGATCAACGACCCCACAGTCGTGTGCCGGGTCCGGTCATGCCGGCAATTTTTGGTTATTTTCTCGATGGTGTGGCTGTGCTTTTGATTCGACATGGGTTTGTCGATCGAAGTTGGGGGGTATGACTGGGTAATGATGTAGGGCATTTGAGTGATGTGTATGGGAATATACAAGGATAAAGTCTTCCTTCGTATGTACGTACACTGGTGAGATGATTTCTGGATACGTTCGGGTGTTCGTAAATGGGCATCGTGAGTTTGGTATGAGTTGGGACGAATGAATGTCGTGTGTTTGAAGGTGTCGTCGAAGTTGCCATGTAAGGTAGGGATGTAATTCGCGGATCAAGGTTATTTTTAGCTGCAAAGTTTATGGCCCGGGCCGCTCTTGACTCTTTTCTTTTTACATTCCTATTGAGTAATATGATGGAGCTTCCGGGGGTGACTACTCTGACCTTGGCGTTTTGGTGGGAGCTAATCATGCTCTCCTCGTCTGTCGCCTTGATATAGAAAGAATGACAGCTGATGAGTTGCGTCTATGATAGGAAGATGGCAGCCCTTTCAATAGTCCACAGTTTGACGGGTCTTGACAAGATGGAGCTTCATCGAGTAAAAGACTCTGCTGTTGGGTACTTACATGGATGACTGCACAGATCCAAAGTGTGTATATGTAGCCAGCCATAATAGCCGAGGCGATTCACGACCTCATCATGCTAAAAGCGGATAGAAGAAGACCTTCCAAATCACCGCATCCACATTCAAGCTGAATGTATCAACTTAAGCACGTCGCTACTACTGGCTTTTGCTCTTTATTCTCCCAACGACAATCGCAGCCTTCAACACTCTCGTCCGATCAAACCACTCATATATCCTCCCCACCATCGTATACCCTGACAACGAGATACCATACGGACTCAAAGCAGCATCTTGTTTCCGCAAGTGACCCGCCAACCCTCCAAAAACATGGTCTGAAATGTCCCGAATCTCAACGCACGCCCTATCGTAGCCGCACTCGACGAGCTGGTCCCGGTACTGCTCCTCGGTCAAAAAGGTGCGCCATGGACACAACAGGATGAAACCCAAGATCCTGACGGCCAGGATTTGCCACGCAGACGCCGTGTCGCTGAGGATCAAGTCAAAGGCCATGACATTTGTGCTTAGCGTCTGAGAAGCGCGCTTGAAGATGGGCTTCCTCGACGGCGAAAAGTGATACAGGCAATCCAAGCCCATGAGCCAGCGCTCACGAAAAGTCTCGTCCGCCAACCCGTCGACAGAAGCGCAAACAGCACTATTCCAGGACTCGGGCTTAGCTGCATCCGCCTGGAACAGCTTGAAGCAGCTTTCGGAGAGCCCAAGCACGCTGCTTTCTTCTCCTTCTTGAATGGCGAGTGCGGCATCGAGCCTTTCCTGCGCTGCTTGGAGCTGCACGGCGTTCAGGGTGAGTCCAACGTAGCGAAACTGGGGCCGTGAAGAAGCTTGGATGAGCTCGGCGAGGGCAACGGTCTGGTCGCCGCATCCGAAGCCGACGTCTAGGACGGCGACGGAGTGTTGCGATTTTGCGGCGGATGTGAGGCCTGCGGCTTGTAAGAGCTTCTCGAGCATGGTGCGCGCAGCCTCGTCAAAGTGGTGGATGGGTTTGCCGTCATCTCGAGTCCTTAACAGATTGAATGTTAGGAAATAAGTTTTGGAGTATCAATAATAGTTTATGAAAGGAGGTAAATACTCACCAGAAGCCCAGGTTCATCCACATGGATGGGAGCGGCGTCCTCACGTTGAGCTTCCAGTGGCCCAGGCCGTAAATGTCGGCGGTTCGAGTGAGCGTAAAGGCCGCGATGGCCAGCAGGACAATGATGGTCAGACATCCGGCTGCGAAACCGACGGAAAAGTCGGATGATGACCAGAGCATTTGAGCGGCTTGGATGGTCGAGATGTGAATTGCATGAGGCTGTACAGAAACTTCAAGTGGCAGCACTACAGTGTTATTATAGAGGAATTAGAGATGGAGTTTAGCGGGGCCAGGCGCAGGTTACAATGCCCGTGATGTATTTTGACTTTTGCGTCTTCCCGTCTCACGAGCAAAGCATCACAAGAGTGAAAAGCGTCCAATCAGCAACTAAATTCTAGTTCGATCTTGTGTAAAGAGTTGTGACTTGTCATCCTGCAGCCACCGCACTAGAAGCCTTCGAATCAAGCCACCCGCAAACGATGAGAAGGATAATCTTGAATCATCAAAGAAGTCACTTCACTCTATTTTCGACTAAAATCAAGCTTCCAGCTCCAGTAGGCTAATAAAGCACGTGCCAACTCCATTTACCTCTTTGGTACTCCGTAGGACAAAATAAAGAACAAGGCAAAAAGAAAAAAAAATAGTTTCAAGGGTTCGGCCTTGGTGCGGTCCGGCGGGGAGTCTGAAACGCCCTGGCCGGTCCAATCAGGCCAGGCGGTTAGCTGCTTTTTGTTGGGGGTCCATGCATTATTTTCTACCGAGATAATTTACATGTACTGATACGATTCTTCTAAATACCGTAGCAAGCGCATGCATGTGAATCCGTCATCGTGCTTACCTTATATTCGCATTCGCTTACACCTGCTGGTTCAGTTTTGATATTTGCGAGACAAAAGACGTCATGTATATCTAGATTGAGGTCTTCACGCTCCTACCTGAATAGCCTTCCATTCTGATTTCATTTCACCCTGTTTCCTCTTGGATCAGCTGAATAGTCTATTGCACTGCAGTTTGATAAGAGACAAAAGCAAACTGAAGGCATGCAGCGGCATCAGACAAACGGCGAGAGCAAGTCTCGAGTCGCCATCATCGGCACTGGATTGGCGGGACTAACGACGGCATATCTGCTGCACAACGACAAGGAGAAGCGCTACGAGGTGACGCTCTTTGAACAGGTTCGTGTTGATAATGAAAAGTCTTGAACTGTCCCTCTCAACTTAGACCTCATCTCATCTCATTTCAATCTCAGGCACCCAAATTCTCGCTCGATGCCGCCTCCGTCACCGTCAAGAATGACAAGACAGGCACCCTCGAGCGCATCGACATCCCCCCTCGCAGCTTCTGCAGAGGCTACTATGAAAACCTATGCCGCATGTACGACCATCTCGGCATACCCTTTCAGCGAATCCAGCTCATCTGGGTCTTTGCCAAAGTCTCCGCCGCCACGCAGACTCAGATCCCCATCCACGAGGACGCAGAGACGATGCCCGGCAGCTACTTTGTCTACGGCAAGCGGCTGCACGAGGCGCTGCTCGTCTCGCCTCATTTCTGGCGCGGATCGCTGCAAAACATCCTGCAGACGTTTTACCTGGCCATCTGCCACATCTGGTTCTTTGCTGCTTGTTTCTTGCTGAGGCCGCTGACGATTAAGCCAGAGGCGTATCTGGATGTGAAATCGGGATCCAAGGATGTTGCCAGTTGCGAGTCATTTCGGCAGTATCTTGATCGGATTCGGCTGCCACAGAATTATGTGCTGTATTACCTGCTGCCTGTGCTGAGCATCATCTGCAGCTGTTCTCACGCCGAGATGCTGGACTTTCCGGCTAGTGATGTGACGGATTTCATGAAAGGATCCTTTTTGCAAAAGACGTATGTTGCCAGCGGTGGAATCAACCGAGTCCAGGCGACACTGGCTGAAGGAATTGAGGACGTCCGGTTGGAAACTCGGGTTACAAAGGTGGACCGAATTGATGGACGGGTTCTAATCCGCTATGAAAGCACGCAAGATGCCACACGGTCTGCTTCCGAGGAGACGTTTGATCGTGTGGTGCTTGCCGTATCGCCAAATGTTGCGGCCGCCATCTTTAATCCGTCCAAGCCCATGCTGAGCGTCATCCCCACGGTTCCCGTCACAAGCACAGTTGTTGCTCCTCTGTCTTCGGGATTATCCATTGTGCAGGAGCAGACTCATATTCCGTCTGGACAGTGCTCATACCGCCGCGGAGATGCTCAAGTCATGGCCTTTAGGACAACGTTTTCCGAGAGTGTTGTTCAGACCGAGTCATTACACTATCTCTCTGACGGACTCATTGTCAGGACGAGCCCTGTTGGAGATGCGCCCGAGCTTAAGGGGGCGCTGGACACATCGAGATTTACACGGACGCTGCGCACCACGGAAAGCAGAGGCATGGTGCAGAGGGTCATGGGGACAGGCAAATCAGATCCTGCAGAGGCGGGCGTGTGGGTGAATGGGAGGGATAATGTGTGGATTGTGGGATCTTGGTGCTGGGACGGCATGGTGTTGCTGGAGGGATGTATTATATCGGCCATGAGGGTGGCACGAGATCTTGGTGTGGCGGTCCCATGGCAGCAGTAGATATTTTGCATCGTTTTGTCATTGGTTGTTAGTATGTACCTATTTGCATAGAGATACCTCTGGGTTTTTGTGTTTAGCTTTGTTGACGGAAATAGAGTGAGCGGACTGACGGTCTGAAGCGTTTTGTTATACTCTTCTTATTTCGATATCATATTCAACATGTTTTATATTCCCCCTGGTGTAAGACATTTTTATTAGTCTGCAAGTTATACTTAGACAGAATGCATGGCTGTCGATACTCTTGCGCCTATATGGATGCTTGCTTTGGGAAGATCCAAATGTTGGATATTGACGAGATTATCGCGCGTTCCGTGAATCGTTCAGATACACAAGAGATGATGATGAGATTGACTGCAAACAGAAATTAAGACGGATTATAAGCAAGTTAGCTTTGAACACCGAAAAGCCAATGTTCTGCGGGATAAAGGACAAATATGTACTCGGAGAGCCCAGTAGGATTGAGACAACGAGATCGTTCCTTTTATGAGCAACTCAACTATATTGGACACTACCTTCTTGTGTGATTTCATCCAACTGTGAATCAACTCTCTGCTCGCTAGAATACTGCTTAGTATGCTTAAATACTTTTAAACACGGTCAGTATCGGTGATTACAGTTTACACTGCTGTCAGAAAGCTTCCCGTCCGTCTTTTCCTCTTCTAGACTGATCACAGCCAAGGGATATCTCCTAATATCAGCAAGTGTTGGCGATTGGACGGCGTTATGAGAAGCGTTTGAACTGGTTACACTGTAACAATCAGCAGTTAAGAGTCATCAGAGAACTTTGCACCTTAAAAAGATGCCAGCGGTCATCTTGATATAGCATATGAAGAGCACCTCGACGACATTTCAGAGTCAGTCCGACTGATTCAATCTTGTCAACCCAATATTGCCAGTCATGACAATATTCTTCTTGTTGATTGAGCACGCGTCACTATTATTCTGATAGTGAGGCATAGTAGTAGTAGTGAATCATTATTTTAATTGCATTACGATTCCAAGTTGGATAGGGTCGAGGTGATCAGCTAGAAGTTACAAACTGTCGTGATGCAGTCTTTACACTCCATGTCTCTGGTATCACGAAATCTCAAAGAGCACAAAAAAGGGCTCGATCCGGTCAGTGGTTAGATCACATCATTCGTAACGCCGAGGCCAACAGCCGAGGGCTGATGAGTCGGCATAATATTTCCTTTGATGGCGTTGAATTGAGTTTGTGTTGGCCGCTGCCGTCAACGCCTCTTTATCTTAAAACCATACATACAGAGAGTGAAATGGCCGAGTGACCGGTATGAGAAGGAATATATATAGTTGAGTAAATAGTCTCAGCTTAGATACTCTGATAATCACCTGGGGTGAAAACAAACGGCATAACAGCGGTAACACAAACTGCCTTGTCAGTTTAGAGTTGAGCCATCATTTTTCTGATTTCGATAGATCTAGGGTAGTAGGCATGTGTGTGGCTTATCGTCAAGATGTTTCAGCCACTCACCTTGACACCGGCACATCCTCGGATAACTCGATGCAGCAAAACCAAATCCGTCTCCCGCTGACAAAAACTGCCATACAAGTACAGTCATCAAGCCTCAAGGTAATCAATCTTACTGCAGCCAGTAATTCATCCGACAACCAAAATAAACCAGCCAGCAAATCATCACACACTGTGGCGTCTTGCTCTGTCCTTCCCTCAGGCACAGCCCCCCCTTGTCTTGTCTTCCAATCCTTTTTCCTTTTTAGCTGCGTCAATCCCTTAAAGCAGCATTTGCTGTTTTCTGCCCAGCCAATGTCTTGCCAAGCCCCCACCGCTGCATGGGCTGCATGTGTAGCGCCTTGGTGATGGGTAACCATGACGCCTTTGACTTCTTGGGGGCTTCGGAGAGATTACAAGAACAGCTCAGCACATGTAGACACTAATTACTCATTGATGTTGATGCTAGGCAGACACGGAAGACAGGGGGGATCCATTGCTCTGCGTCAATTCCGCCCGCATAAAGAGGCTCAAGCTCAACCTCACGATAGCAAAAAACAAAGAACAAAAGAGTAAGAAGAAAGGAAAGGAAAAAGCCTTGTGAGGGGGAGGGGGGGCTGTAAGAAACGGATTGACGGAGCAACAACATATGCACTCACACTCGCACATCCATCTCTCTCGTGTGGAGCAAAAAAAAGAGCATCAGCCCGTTTCGGACTTTGTCACAGCATTTTGTGCTTGGCGACATCACTCCATTCCCCGTTGATTTGCTAAATGGCCCGCCACCCGGGCGCGGAAATCATGATTTGCGCGGTGCTACGTAATTCTGCTACCCCAACCTACGAGTACTTTGGGCGGCCTCAGCTAGTGGTTTTTTGCCCATTTCTCTTTTTTTTTTTGGGACATTTTTTTCTTACATTACTCCTGGCCCGACTATGTGGGCTGGTTGGCGGGGTGGAGATTATTTTACTGTATGTAACGGTGGTGGCTGGATCGTCATGAGGCAAATCGGGCAATGCGATGCGATGCGATGACAATCCATAGCAATAGCATGATGATGAACCAACAGCGCAGATTTGGATGGCTTCAGCTTTGACACATGCCAAGCAGGCTGCCAAGGTTCACAGACCAGCCACATCACAGTGCACATGAAACGCAAACAAAGTAAGAATCATGAACCTCAAAGGTGGATATTCTTGGTATTCTCTATCATTACAACTGTGGTGCGGTTGTTCTTGTTCCCCCGCTTCCGCTATAGCATAGAATGCTTCATGTTCCCTATAGATTCCCAATCCAATGACGCCGAGCTGGTAGCCAAAAGCCAACATGTATACCTCCCCCCATAGTTGCCATCCCGTGCCGTTTCGTGTTCGTTGGTCCTCCTGGGAACCGCTGAGGGTAAAAAAGAAAAAGAAAAAATAAACTGTAAAAAAAAAAAAAAAAAAAAAAAAAAAAAAAGAATCGTCCAAATCGAGATCGCCGGCGTATTCCTGTGCGCCCCTCATCGCATGCCCATGGTGTAGTAAGTCGACAAAGAAATATTTGAAAACACTAAGCGGGTATCTTTCTCTAAGAAAGGGTAGTAATGCCGAGTACTACTGGTGCAATAGTAGTAGAATTAAGTGTAAAAAAACGCGAGTAAGATGATTGATGCGGAGCGGATTTTAGAGACGGTGTGCGGAGAATGCGAGAGAGAAAGCCAAAGTAAAGTGACGGACAGGGTGGTAATGATGCCCGTCACTCTTCAAGTAAGATGCACTCGTAAGCGGGTTGTCGCTTTACACCATGGATTGGCTGATGCTGGGCTTCCTCCCCCTCGTCGGTGACCAGCTGCTTCGGGAGGCCACGCGGCCAAAGGGAAAGAGGCGGCATCTTCGGCGATACGACCGCTTTGACGTGGTCCAGAAGTAGGCGCCCAGAAAGAAGACCGTCAGGACCACAAAGAGCAGGCCCAGGTAGAATGTATAGTGCTCGCCAATGGTCAGGAACAAGGCGGCATCCCAGCCGTGCCAGCTGCTGGCACCGCCGTGGACAAAGATGGGCGTCGTGACCTTGCCCCGGAGCATGTGAGGCGCCATATCGCCGTGCTCGTCGGACAGGATGTAGACGGGGCGGCTGAGGCGGCCCTCCATGAGGTGACGGACGTACGACATCCACTGGTTGGAGTAGAACATGCAGCCGGTGCTGAGCATGTTCTCGACGTAGGGAATGCGCATCGGCAGCGCCCAGTGCAGGTCATGGCTGGGCACGTTCTCCAGCAACTGCGTCAGGAAGGGATGGCCGGGCTCCGTCGCGATAAAGGCATTGTTGACGCCGGCCGGGTGAGCGCCGGGAGACACGTACGGCAGGCGGACAATGGGCGTCGAGTCGAGAGGCACACGACAGGTGACATCGAGGTCGACGTAGATGCCGCCCGAGTGGTGCAGCAGAGCATAGCGCAGGATGTTGGCGCGCTGGATGTTTTGTGCGTAGCCGGTGTAGTGAGGCAGGATGTCGGGGTAGAACTCGGCGATGAAAGCCGTGGCATTGACGTCGGTCCACAGCTGGTGCTGCCAGTCTGGGTGCAGATCGGTGCAGCTGGTGATGGCGGCCTGGTACTTGGAGACGCTGGCGTTGCCCAGGGCGATCTGGTGGATGATTTTGGGCACGACGACGGGGCCGAGAGAAGACGATGATGACTCGAGATCGGTGGACGAGGCGTTCTCCGGGTGTCGATACAGAATGTCGGGGTGGTTATGCAGCAGCGGGTAGAATGTGCTGTACGTCAGGACGATTTCGCCCAGCTCGTGGATGTGCCGGCGGAACAGGACGGTGAACCAGAAGACGGCAATGGCCGTCAGGGCCACGATGTTTCGGGCTCGCATCGTTGGGGGGGAATGTGAAGATGCTGAGATGAAGATCGATCAAGAGCAGACGAGAAGAAAGAAGAGAGAAAGTAAAAAGTAAAGGCGGAGACAAAGAGGGAGCAATGGCGGAGGGAAAGGAAAAGATGCAGTACGTAAGGATGAGACACCAGACGATAGATAAGAGAGTGAGCGGATCGCAATGCAATGCGCAACGCAGATCCCCGACCGAGCTGAGTTTCCCTTAGTCCCCTTAATCCTCGGTTGCCAGCTCCTTATTTAGTCGACTCCTATAGTGGCCCTCTATCCTTTTTTTTTTCTTTTCAAATCAAAACTTGCTTGTCGTATACTCGTATGTAAGGATGCTAAAGATGGAGATGTGGTGATGAAATTTGGTGGCCCGCCAGGTTTGTTGTAGAGCTTCGGGCCGGGCAAGCGAGGCGCAAGTGAAAAGAAATAGCATTTCGGCGTCTTCAAAGTTGCTAACCATTTTACCTACTATAATTATGGGACTGGCCACCCCCCCTTTTTTTTGCCCAGTCTGCCGTGGAATCACAGAGTTCGAATGGAACGCCTTCAAAACGCAATTTAGCTGGTGGCTTGTCCAAGGAAGAAAAAACTGTCTGTCCATCCCTTGTCTCCCCTTGTTCGTCCTCCTTGCCGAGCGTTGCAGTGCAGCGGGTATCGCATACCTGAGCGGTACCTGGATGGGCCATCGGACTGCAAGTACCGTCTACCTTGCCGCGCCTGGAACTGCGGCAGTCCGTAGCTCTGCGACACCTCGGACCCGGCAAATAAAAATGGAAAAAGGCGGACTCGGGGCTAGGCAAGCTTCCTTGGCGTGGCTCACGATTTGATGACGCTGCCCGTCAGATGCAAATGCGCTGGAAAGGGCCTGGCGCGATGGCCCTGGGGCGGCTTCACGGCAGCGCCATCAGGCCCTACAGCCTGCTACAGCCAACCGCGGCTGCAGGGTGACGGGGATAGAGACGCCGGTGATTGGGCGTCGAATCCATGGGCGGATCACCGTCGATGTTGGCCCCTGTCCAAGTGCTGAGAGCGAGGCCCTGGGCTGGGGCTGGGGGTTGCTTGGCAGCGCTGGAACTAGGAAAACTGGCTCAATGATTCTGCTGGTCTGGCTAGTACCGTACGAGTATTCTCCATTTGCCTATTCGCCAAAGGAGTGCCGGAGGATTGGCTCAAGTGCTCCGATGCCCATCCCATCCATCGTCTGTCTGGGCACGACACTAGGCCGGGCTTCGGGGTGCCTCCTTGGCCCGACGGACGCGAATAGGATTGGGACCGAGTGCAGTTGCCATGGCACGAGGCACGGGGCTTGGAACTTAGCGAAGTCCGACTATCCTATCAATCACAGAGCAAAAATGTTTCCGTGTAATATCAGCTCTAGTTCTAGTTCTCGTTCTGGTTCCACTTCTAGTAGTCCTGATTCCAGATCTAGGTTGTGGAAGCCACGGACAAGTCGAACAAACGGAGAACGAGAACGAGGAAAAAGATGGAAAACGGACTTGTCCGTGTCCACGGCATGGTATGATCCCACTAGGTAAGTAGTACTCCGTAGTCTTGTATTAGGAGCCGCCTCCTCCCTTCCGCTTATATCAGCGGATCATCGGCGGCAAGCAAAACAAAACAGTTGCTACAGTCCAGTCCAGCACAGTCCGTACAAACAAAAATAGCCTGCTTATCTACGCGTACGTTGAAATTAAGGTACAGTAATACAGGACACGCGGGCTCTCAGATACGCGTTGAGGGATAATTTTCAACGGCGTTGAGCACGGATCCGAGGTATCCAGACCCGATTTATTCTAGAACCTTGAGAGTCCGCGGGAAGGGCCCAGCAGGCTGGTCAGTGGTGAGTGGAATAGAATTTAGAGTTACCTCGGCCGGGCAGCTCCGCTCAACGTGGCATCAGGCGATGTGCCTTCAACTTCATGGCCAGACCTGAATTACGGAGTCTTCGGCTCGAATCGAGAGGCAAGTCGCTGCAGTGTTGATAATCAATCAAAAAGTCACATGTAATACAGTATCCTCGCGGGCACGTGAGCTGCTATTTGCACGGCGCTGAGCTAAGCTGGCCAAGAGTGCCGGGTTACGTCATTCTGGATCGCTGCGTCGGCCGCAATTGGCGCTACGGCATCTTAGACTCCGTGCAGGTGCTCCGTGCTATTTCCCTTCCAATTCTCATTCCCTAATCCCTTCCGTGGCACGTGACCCCCTTCTGCCAGTGTCTTTGCTGGCCATCACAAGCAAATGCTGCAAAAAGCTTCCTTCAAGACGCTGGTTATCGTCGATTTACGCATTGATGTTTACAGCTGCAGAGTCGCCCGTGACAGCAGCTGAATCTCGACCGCCCTGAAGAGCAGGAAAAGGAAGTTCACTGGCCCTAGATGCTCGCCTCCATGACGTCGTGCCTCAGCTGGCTGCAGGCGCCGCGGTTCAGAAGAAGCACAACCATCTTGTCCGCGCTGATTCTCACCATCGTCACCATTGTGCTGCTGGTCAATCCTGCGTCAGATCTGAAAGCCATTGGGCATTCGAAGCCAGTGTCTGAGGCGTCGGAGACCGGATACCCTCGGTGCAGCGACCGCACAGATACCAACATCACCTACCCGGTGGAATCATGGCGGGAGGCAGCTGAAACCAAGTTTGGCGGGCTGATGGATGATAAGTTCACGTATGTGCAGGGTTGATAATATATGGTTGTGAATATAGAATCATACTAATGATGAATCCTATAGAATTGCCATGTCAACTTTCCATCGCCCGAGGGAACTCCATCGAACCCTCAACACTCTTCTATCCACCAAGATCCCGTCGCTGCACGAAATCGTCGTCATTTGGAACAACTTTGATGAAAAGGAGCCCGATAGCTTCGTTTCCGAGTACGGTGTCGTCGTGCGGTACCGCAAGCCAACCCGCGATAGTCTAAACGAGAAGCTTTGGCCCGATCCCAAATACAAGACCAAAGCCATTCTCCTTTCAGATGACGACGTCTACTACCGGCCCGGCGATCTCGAATTCGTTTTCCAGATGTGGCGAAACTTTGGCAGGGACAGAATGACCGGCGCTCTCGCGCGCTGCGCTTCGGCTCTTCCCTCTGGCCAATGGGACTACAACTTTTGCTCCCAAAAGGAACACCAAGACGTCTATGCGCTCATCTTGACCAATTTAGCATTCACACACATTGCATTTCTCGACTATTACTTTTCCGATGACCCTGCCGCCACCAAGATTCGCAATTATGTCGACGAAGCCTTCAACTGCGAGGACATTGGTCTCAACTTTGTTGCTTCAATGTTGACTGGCTCAGGTCCTCTTTTAGTCCGTGCAAGCGGTCAATATGTCAACTTGGACCCTTCAGGTGGCATCAGCAGACATCCAGGCCACATGGAAGCGCGCAGCAAGTGTCTCAACGTCTTTGCCGACGCCTTTGGGTGCATGCCGCTAGTCGACGAGGTAGGACGGATAGAACACGGGGTAAAACACAATGTATGGTATAAATCCGTGTGGAATCGGATTTTCGGATAGGCATCTGCTCAGGAAGCAGCGTATAAGATTTTCACGTAATATTAATGATAATGAAACCGATACACATGTATATGTACATGACAAACGACAAGCCCCCGAGGAGGGCCTCAAATCATTATACTAGACGAGGAACAAACGCAGAAAGCATTATGAAGGAAACAATAACACCTCACCAAAGGTGTGGTATGATTTCAACTAAAAGAAACACGCCGCCATATCATATCAAATTCGTCGCAATCCAATCACTTAGTCCATATCACTGTGGGCGTTTATCGTTAGCAATGTCCGATATATATCTCCGTGAACGGGGGGACAATCTCTTACAGTAAAGCCAGTGTCAAGTCTCCGTGGATCTTCGCCTTCAACTCAATCTGGATATCTAGATTTAAGTCGAGCCGCAGCTTGAGTGGGTTCTTCCCGTCATCCTTCTTCTGCGGCTGCATTTGTTGCTGTTGCATCTGCTGCTGCTGCATCTGTTGCTGTTGATACATCTGCTGCTGCTGCTGCGGCTGATACATCTGTTGCTGCTGCTGGTCGCGCTGCTGGTGCGGCACCATCCCCTGGTCTCTCTCGTCGTAGTCGTCTTCTACCTGGCGCTGGAAGGGGGCCCTTCTCCTCCGGCGAGACTGGGTCTTTGTCTCGGTCTGGGCCTTTTCGCGGCTGCCGCTTGTTCGGCGGCGGCGTTGTTGTTGTTGTTCTTGCTGAGGGGGGGTCTTGGGCTCGTTGTCCTCTTGGCCGTCGGAGTTGTCTTCGCTGAGCTCGCCTACTTTGCCGTTTTGCTGGCCGTTTTGCTGTTGCTCCTGCTCCTGCTCCGATGCGTTGTCGGAGTCGTTGCCGGCATCCTCATCCTCGTTGTCTTCCTGTTGCTGTTGTTGCTGTTGAGGCTCTGGCTCCTGACGCTCGGACTGTTGACGCTGCGGCTCTTGACGCTCGGGCTCCTGCTGTTCCGGCTCTTGCTGTTGTGGCTCCTGTTGTTCCGGCTCTTCTCTAGTCGGGGAGCTAGTGTCCAGGTTCTGGGGTTTCTGAAGAAATGTTAGTTTGATATGGCTTATTTACAGCCATGCACGGACTGCATGTGTTGTGTGGTTAAACAAACCTCATCTGAAGACATGGTTGGTGAGTTTTAGAAGTCTCGTGTTGTGCTTAACGAGTATAGAAGCCAGGAGAGTACAGAGCAAAAAGCAAATAAATTGAGACTTTTGTTCAATTGGGGATATGGGAAACGTGAGATATTGTCGTCTTGGAGTTATTCAACTCTTTCTGTATGTCGAAATGAGGCGTAGGTCCGCGACGGCTGGCTTTTGTGGCTCAAGAGCAACATTTGGATCAAGGTCCCACTCCCAAATTGTCTTGATATCGAGTGACGCAACAGCGATGTGTCTCATTATCCTTTGTCGAAGCTAAAAACAACATATTAAAACCTGGACAAGATGGTCTAAGGAGTCGCATAACTTTTCTCACTCCCCCCCTGTCATTTTGGTGGCGCCCATGACGTGCCAGCTTTATGATCACACACATTCCAAAACCTGGGAAAAGACGGCTGTCATCTGTGGAAAAGTCCCCAAGACTCACGCCATGGGCGTCAAATTCATGCTTGGTGAAGTCATCGGATGGGCTTATCCCGGAAACTGTGATTAGGATGGAGCTTCTAGCCCCCCCCACAGTTACGCCGCGGGATCTCGATCGCCTCATGCAAGGCCCCTCTCATGGGGGATATGGGGTCATATGGAAACAAGCATATACCAAGTATACCAAACATGGGAGACGAAACTCACACGGTCTGTCCATAATAAAACGTCATTCTACGGGAGTCTCCCCCCGTGAGCCCCCCGGGGGATATTGTTTGTTTCATGCTAAAGCTACAGTACAAGGCCGACTACAACAATGGTCATTGGGCTTCTTGCCATCACGGCGATTCCCACCGTCACGGGTGTGGGCCAAGCCATCAGCGCTCAGAAAAAGGCCAACGCAGCCAACAAGGAAAAGGAAAAGTTTCGCCTGACGGCAGTTGTCGAGGAAGGAGACGAAGAGGAAGACTACGAGACGGATTTCTGTGTGCTGAAAGATGGAAAGGTAGGGCCAAACACAGACAGGTTTCCTTCCCTTTAGCGGCTGACTGACGGCATGGCTGACGGATACCAGTTGAATGTCAATATCCCGCTGGACACCGAGTTCCCTGGGTACGCCTTTTGCGGCTACTACTTCACGTACCCCAGCGAGGAGAAGCACCTGGGGTTAGTAACCACCATCTCTGACGATCCGCCGATGCTCAACTGGATGTACATCAACAAGGACACGCACGCGGTGGAGTATGGCGGACGCAAAGATACCCTTGGTCACGTCATCGGGCCCTGGGGATGGAGCGAGGACGAGTCCTTCTTGACCGTGCAAGGAAAAGACGAGTGCTTTGTGGCGAAGCTGGAGCGAGACGACAACGGGAGATCACGGTGGGTGGTGTACTGGGATCCGGATAGCGAGATACTAGCCACGAGTGAGGTGGAGGAGTGCAAGCCGCTGAGGCTGAGGAGGAGGATGTTGCTGGGCATGGACAGCAAGTATGTGAGAGACTAGGAAAAGTAGGACCAAATGAATGACTAAAAAAAAAGTGTGAAAAAAAAAAGTAAAAAGCCGGAGCGTGTTCCTTGATGGCATAATGTGTGGACAGGGGTTTTGGTTGCTTCATCTCGATGAGGTGGCTGCTGAGTGAACAAGCGTCGGGGCCGTCGTCTCGGGAAAAACGGCCGAGAGTCCCATAATATTTAGCAGGATGCTAATCCATGTCTGTACATATGGGAAGGGTCATGCAGGAGGGACTCAACCACGAGCGATTGCCTCATGATGACTTCATAGGGGTAATGTAGAGGTGAGGCGTGTGTAAATGAAAACAAATTAAGAAAGGAATGGATATGATGGATGAGAATCAGGGTTGAAGAGGGAAAACTGGGCGAGGCTGACGATCGGGGGTGTGGAGATTCGATGGGTATATCATTATGATGCTCCGGGGGATTGGATGGTGGGATGCTTGGATAGAGTAAGAAGGGCAAATAGCAAAAAGAAAAAAGCTGCTCATACTTGCCGATAACTTATCTTTTCTATTTACTTTCAAGTGCTTCTTTTTCTCTTTCAACTCAAAACGAATCTCAACCATCTCATTGTATCTCATCTCACTCTCACCCGATTCTCATTGAGGATATAGCCATCAACACCACCAACAACCACAGCAAACATGTCAAGTCAATCGATGGAAAAGGAGCGCACCGACTCGGCAGAGGAGTACGGCTCCGACTCTGCCCCCGAATCAGTGCCTCCCCGCCGCGAGCGAAGGCAAATGCAAAGGACACAGCGTCGCCCACAGCAGCAGCAGAGAAACGGACCTCTGGACCAGCTGCCCGTTGGCGGCGAGCTGGGACAGGTCGGGCAGACGGCAGGCGGAGTGCTGGGAGGCGTGACGAACACGCTGGGAGGCGTGACGAACAATGCCGTCGACAACCAGAAGCAGGACGACGGCGGGAAGAGCGACACGCTGAGGTTGCGGCTGGACCTGAACTTGGATATTGAGATCCAGCTCAAGGCCAAGATTCACGGTGATTTGGAGCTGGCGTTGCTGTAAGTCAAAACTATCTCCCCCTTTTCTTTTCTGTCTCTTCTCCCTTTCCCATTCCCTAGCCCAGCCAACTGTCCCATCATCTACATCCGTCCCCCTGGGTATCACATTTTCTTACAAATGCGGCACCCGCATCTCTTCAGGACTGGCTAGTTATGAGGCTTAAAAAATTATGACCACCAGAGAAAAATAAAAATACTGGACGAATCGGCTAATGACGTTGCGCTCTTGTTCACATCACCAGGAACTGAGAAGACAACGAATCACCTTTCAACAATTACCGGGCTGGGCGCTTTGTTGCCTATAGCGAGAGCCCTGATCGCTCCCGACGTCTTACGACCTTGAATTTTGGTGGATGATATTTTTTACATCCTTACGTTACTTTTTTTGTTTTAATCTGTTACAGAAGCCTCTTGTGTTTTTTCCTTTGTATTTTTTTTTTTTGGGAGGGTCGGGGATGAGATCCGCAGGGGTCATGAGAATGGATGAGGCTTATTTGGATTTAGTGTGTGGGAGTGAACCAATTATAACACGGGAGGATGAATGTTGCCCTGTTTTTACGGTGGACTATTACGATTGTCTCACGTATGTATTGTCGCATAAAGAATGGAGATGCGAGCAGAGCCTCTGCTCCAGATCTTCTTGGTTTAATACTATACAGTACATGATTCTACAAATGCTCAAGGTTTCTACCTATTTTGATGATGAAGAGGTTACGATAAGTCCAGCCACATGCAACGCGTCAGCCACAGTGTCGCGAGCTACAGTTTCACAACATGAGTTCATCGAAACGTGACACTGATCAAGCCACACTTTGGCGCCACATTCCATTGTCTCGGAGAATGGCTGTCATGTGGCTGTGGACTTTGTCGATATTCGGGAGTTGTTGCCGGAAACTAAACAGCTGAGGCGGAATAAAAGGTCCATAAGCTTGACTGAGGCTGCAGAAACAAGTATCATTCCAAAGTTCCTGCAGCTGGGAATTAATTAAGCAACGTGGAGCAATTCTGCACATAAAGTTGGAAATTCATGGCACATGCATGGACACCATACGCAATTCGTGGAGAAACCCCTGTAAGTGTATAACGTAGGCCCGTCTTATTACGGGGAGGGATCGGCATGCGGGATGATGTACGGCCATGTCATCATCCACAAGGCAAGTGTGTGTGTGTTTCGCACATGATGACGGCATTTGCTCTTTATTTCTGACAGTGGTGAGTGTGGAATAGATTCAGCTGCTGAAGCCTGGTGCTTGTATCTAGAAGCGGCATTACATCAATGTTGAGCTTGGCTCTTTGTTAACGTGCTTGTCAACGCGAAATCTTCACTGTCATACCTAAATCCTCTTTGCACGACTTACTGCTTTTGCTATTTCTATCCTGATGCCACATATGCAGTCACCCCCCAAGAGCCCGCAGTTGTCGTCGTGCGACAGAGATCGACAGGAACGACGACCGTCGTCTAGCCACAGACTCGTCATGCTACCTCGACCAGAAGACAAAAAAGAAGAGTCGCACAATAGCAGTAGCAGTAGCAGTAACAACGCCAAACCTAAAAACCCGGACATCAAAATCCCGAGGATCCAGCCCATTGAGCAGGACGAGCCGCTGGCGTCCCGCGCCCAGGGCCTGGTGGGCAAGTTTGTCGACGAATTCGGCAACATTCTCGACTGGGATGGCACCGTGCTGGGGTCCGCGGAAGGCGATCTGCCCTCCATGGTGGGACGGCCAGTGTCTGAGTCCGGCGAGATCCTAGACAACACCGGGGAGGTGGTGGGTTATGTGTCAGAGAACCACACGAGGCCGAAGCTGAGCGACCTGGAGGGCGGGTTGAAGATTGACGGGGCCGGCAACATTTACAACAAGAATGGCGACATTGTTGGCAAGATGAATCAGCCTTCTACGGGGGAGGGAGAGACTTCTGGACAACAAGATGCGGGCCAGGGCAAGTCGTCGTCACAGGATGCGGGAGGAAAGGCGAATGCTGCAACACCAAGTCCATCAGAGGTGTATCTGGATGTCAAATCAACACACGACGGCATCCAGCTCATTATCAAGATACCCACCATTTTCAAAAACGAAAAATGAAAACTTCACTTAGATAGCTGGTTTTGGTATACCAAGGGTCGTGGGTAGGGACAATCTAGGCGTTGGTTGGCGTTGTCTGCTGTCAATCTGGCGATAGCATCATCTCACAATGCTACGTTACTATGCAAGATACTATTAGAGGCTATTAATGAGTAATTTCACATGGTTCTCAGATCCTCACAAACTTCAAAGCTTGTGATTTACAGCCCATTCGTCATAACCATCCCTCAGCCACCAATCTTCAACTATTCATCTCACAGTACAACAACTAATCAAGGGGTGCATGATTTCACCGCCACACTTCTTCTATCCAGACTCCCCATAGAAACCTGTTTGAACGTGAGGAACCCAACGCCACATGATAAATGAATACGACACCCATACAGCTAGGCTGTGGCGAGTGTGGCTTGCCCACGATGACAAGGTCGCCTCTCGGTCTCTCTCTGGAGAGGACATCCCTGCCTCGGGCCCACGCTACTATGAGCTCCAAGGAGCTTCTCGTCCTGTGCGGGAGCTCGAGAGACAGCTGGTGGCTTTGTCTGATATCATGGTGATATGATATCCCCTTACTAAACGTGTTCAAACATGCTCCTTTGTTCAGCCACGGTGCTTTTCATCGGGGATTATCCATGTTGGAAAGACGTAATTGGGGTTCCCGTGTGCGTCATGCCGCGTTGAATATATTGCGTTGGATGGGGCATTCATCGAATCGAGATCATAGATTGTTGCTGTGACGCTGTCAAAGAATGGGAGATGTTGCCATGGCAGTCAAGAATGTGTTTGTGAGCTTGCTGGAAATGTATGATGAAAGGCCGCAACTTTATTTTCCCGTCAGCTTTCATGTGAATATATGTATATATATATGTCCATGTGATAAGAAAGAGTAAATATCCAATTGAGCTAATTGCAAACTACAAACTATATCCTCTTTTCACATGTGAACTCTATTCAATCGCAAAACACCAATTTAACCATTTTGTGAATCTGAGTGTTGAATCCAAAATGCCGTTCCCAAAGCCAGTCGCTGTTCAGGGAGGTTGGCAGGTCAAGGAGAGCCCTCGTCAGGAGCAGGATAACCCAGGTTGGTTACAATAACACCTTTATTGGCTTACTGTCATTTTGCAACTATATGTCTAACAAGCTTCACAAATAGTTGACATGCGATCTGTCCCTCGGTCTGCCGCTGGCGTCGTGACCGACTCGGGAGATATCCTGGACCGGTCTGGAAAGTCCATCGGAAAACTTACCGAGTCAGGAGACCCTGGCCAGCTCGTGGGGAACGCAGTCACAGCTTCGGGAGATATCCTAGATTCATCAGGAAATGTTCTCGCCAAAGCTACCCTCAACGAGGAGGAGGGTGGCGAGTACACAACCGAACCTACTGAGAAGGATCAGAAGGATCAGAAGGACCAGAAGGACGACAAAGGCTGGGACCTGATGGGAAAGGGCAAGTCGGCCTATCAGACAGCCAGCAACCTCCAAAAGCCCGTCTCTCAAGGAATGGACCTGGTTAGTAGGATGCAGAAGCCCAGCGAGGATGGCCAGAGCTCACCCACTGATTCCTCGATCCAGATGAGTCAAGGCGACAACAAGCAGCCACAAGAGGAGCTGGAGGGACAAGAGAAGACACTCGAAAAGGCTCCCGGGAAGGAAGGTGAAGAGCCCATCTCAATGGAAGATAAATCGGATGAGGCCAGAGAAGAGATGGGCAAGGGCTTAGGCAAGGATGCGGATGCCGAAGCAGACAAGCTTCAGGAGGAAGCTCCCAAGCCAATGGAAGACGAAGGACTTGGCAAAGAGACCGCTGGCGACTTGCAAGAGAAGCCTGATGAAACCTCCGCCACCTTCAAAGAGGGTGAAGCTCTTGAGGAAGGCAGAGAACTTGCCAAAGACGAGGCGGAGGAAGGAGAAGGACTTGCCAAAGACAAGGCGGAGGAAGGAGAAGAAAAAATTGACTTCTCAGAGCTCAAGGGAACCAAGGTCAACAAAGCCGGCAACCTCGTCAACAAGCAGGGCGACATCATCGGGCGTCTGGTTGAAGGCGACCCCAAGCAGCTCATCGGCAAGAGAGCAGACGAGAACGGAAACATCTGGAACGACGAGGGCAAGGTTATTGGCAAAGCCGAGCCATTGCCTCACCATGAGCGTGGCGATGAAAAGGACTTTGCTCCATTCGAAAACTTCCCTGATGCCGTTGTGGAGGCTGATGGTCGTGTGATGTTCAACGGCCAGCAGGTTGGCGTCGTCGTCGAGGGCGACGCGAAGCATCTCAAGGGCAGCAAGGTCGACGAAGATGGTGACATCTTGGACCGGCGAGGAAACGTCGTTGGCAAAGCAGAGGCTTGGAATGAGCCCGAGGCCGAACCCGAAGCTGTTGTCGACAAGTCTTCGCTGGCGGGCAAGAGAGTCAACAAGGCCGGCAACGTCGTTGACGGATCGGGAGCCATCTGGGGCAGAGTCATTGAGGGTAACATTAAAGCCCTGGTCGGGCGTATGTGCGACAAAGAGGGTAACGTCCTGAGTGAGTCTGGAGATGTCATTGGCAAGGCCGAACTTGTCGGCGAAGGCGAACGAGAGGGCATGAAAGAGGGCCCCTTTGCCGAGCTGTCTGGCTGCACTGTCGCCAAGGACGGCACAGTTGTTACGCCGTCCGGTGATATCGTGGGAAGACTCACTGAGGGAGACCCCAAGAAGCTCTTTGGCCGCCAAGTTGACGAAGACGGAGACGTTGTCGATAGCAACGGAAACGTCTTGGGCAAAGCCGAGCGCTGGGAGCCGGAAGAGGTGGAGAGGAAGAAGGCTCCCTATGCCGGCCGCAAGGTGAACCGCGAGGGCAACGTCCTCGACGAAGAAGGAAACCTCATTGCGAAGCTGGTCAGCGGCGACGTTTCTGCTTGTTCCGGCAAGGAGGTTGACGAGGACGGTGATGTTGTCAACTACAAGGGCGACACCGTCGGACATGTCGCTCTCCTCGAAGACATTCCCAAGGAGACCGAGGAGGACATCAAGAAGCGTGAAGAGGCTGAGAATGACCGCAAGCTGGCTTCGAAGCTGGCTGGATGCATCGAGCAGTCTCTTGACAAGATCCGCCCCATCTGCAAGATGATTACGGATAAGATCAACACTGCTGAGAGAACCCCCAAGGAGGAGCTCGATGAGGAGCAGTTGGTCAGAGAGGTGAAGCCCCTGATTGAAGAGGGAGGCAAGATCTTGACCGAGACCAACGGCACCATCCGCGGGCTTGATCCCGATGGCCGCATCCAGCGAAACGCAAAGCACAAGGCGGGCACTAAGGAGGCATCGCCCGAGGAGTATCATCTCGCAGATGTGCTCAAGGAGGTGAGTACATGCCATTCTACGTGGTTTAATTTGTTAAGAGGATTGCTGGCTAACATGCAAATTACAGCTCACTGGCACCATCACCCAGACCATCGATAACGCAAAGAGCAAGATCGAGGGCATGCCACACGCAAAGAAGGAGCTCAACCCGCTCTGGGGTCTCTTGTCGGAGCCCTTGTTCCAGATTATTGCCGCTGTCGGATTGCTGCTGACCGGCGTTCTGGGTCTTGTCGGCAAACTGGTAAGCATCTACTTTTTTTTATTCTGCCATTGGCGATATTGTAAACGATCCATAACGCTAATATGATGTATAGCTGAGCGGCCTCGGCCTCGGCGGAATCCTCGACAATCTCCTCGGAACGCTTGGATTGAACAGGGTGCTCGACGGCCTTGGACTTGGAGGTGTCACCGACGCCTTGACTGGCAAGAGTGACAAGAAGAAGAAATAAATAATAATGGATTTCTTAATTGTATGAAAATACGACGTTATGAATGGGAATTATGAGGGTCAGAATGGGCTGGAAATGAACGAAAACGGAAGCTCGGAATTGTATGAGTTTGTATGGACGATGTATTAGTATTTGGTGTTTATTTTCGATTAGTATTAGTATCGCTGTAATGCAGTTAATTCTTTTACCGAAGTTCAACAATGAGCATCTCCCAATGTAGCAGTTGCTAGAATGTCACCGTGCCATTCCCAGGTATGGCGGTGATTGAGATGCCTCGGCTTATTCGAGCTCCAGGGTAGTAAGCATTAGCTCATTTTGACGTCGCGATGTTGCGTGATTCGTATTCACATTTTGCTTGTCTCAATTCTGCAGAGTTACCATTGAGCAGCCGAGTAGAAGCTGTGACATCGATTTTATTCAATAAGATTAGTGTAAAAACTTGCTTCAATGGCAAAGATTGTCTTCTTGATGGCCGATTATGGCCATGATCCTACAGGTAGGCAGACTGAGATTTGTAACGTCGCGTCAGTGTTGGTAAGAGACTCATCGTTCGTCTAGAAACCTGTGGGCCGTACACGGCTTTCAAAGCTGCTGGGTTCGATGTCAGTTTCGCGACTGAGGCGGGCAAATCACCTCAATGCGATACCAAGATGCTGGAGGGCCTCACACAGCGCCTTTTGGTAAGCCCCCTGCGTATGAAAGCGCGTCAACAGTGATAGAATCTAACCGGAATCACAGGGTGCAACGTCCTCCATCGTGAAGAAGTATCGCGTCATGGCTGAATCAGAAGAATGGAAGAATCCCTTGTCATGGTCCGATGAACAATTCACTCTGGACGCGTTTGATCTCGTGTTTCTGCCCGGAGGACACGACAAGGCCGTGAGACAAGTCATTGACTCGGAGAAAGTTCACCAGCTGCTAGTCGACTTCTTCCCCAAGACAAAGAAGCCTGGGAAGAAGGCCGTTGGAGCGGTTTGTCACGGCGTCATGGTGCTTTCAGAATCCAAGAATCCAGATGGAAGCAGTGTCATTCGCGACTGCGTGACGACAGCGCTGCCGGCGCGATTCGAGCAGCTAGCTTTCTGGGGCACTCGCCTCTTCCTGGGAGACTATTACAAGACGTACGGAGCGGGGAGTGAAAACGTCGAAGACTCGGTGAGATTCTTTGCAAAAACTTCCATCTTGTGTCAAAACATGAGGCGAAAATGAAATGCTGACGCTAGAGCGACAATATGATTAGGTGCGAAAAGTGCTGGCGAGTCCTAAACAATTCAAGAATAGCATTGTGCCATCACCGTGAGTTTCGCCGAGAACCAAAAAAAGGGTCAATTGTTGTGTTATAATACGAGTAACAATTCCGGCTAATATGGTTTCTTTCTTACAGCTTCGTGGTTGAGGATGACAACTACAACTACGTCACGGCGAGATTCCCCGGCGACGTAGAACTTTTGTCGCAGAAGCTAGTCCAATTAGTGCAAGGCCTTTGATCCAGGGCAAGGACGGAAATAATATTCCTTCTTTTGCCGGTAGTGGTGGTGCCAAGTTTTGAGATCGGGGGAGGGCGGCGGAGAAAAAAATTGGGATGTCATGCAAAGTGAGATTTTGAAGTATCCACACCACGACCAAGAGATTTGTAAGGGCATGGAGTGGTTTCGATTTTCGATTTGTTTATTTGTCTAGACCCTTGAGAGTTGAGTCTTTCGGGGACCAATTGGCCGACTTTCGTTTAACTCGGTATTCAGTATTCATTCATTAACAATCATGGGTAATCATGAATCAAAGCACATCCGATTGCATACCACGTTAGTTTCAAAGCTTTGTGTATATAGAATTGAAAGAAAGCGAGTTTAACACAAAGGGAACAACTACATAATCTTACATCGTATTCGATCTGCATCAAGACAGACGTGGTTCTCGTTTCCCATAGGCGGTGTTGCATTCGGATAACCTTAACGAAATACCGCCTCGAACGTTGCTACACGAGATGCTACAAAGCAAAGATCAGCTTCCCGATGCTACCGTGCCATGCAACTTGCTTCTATACGTGGGGTCTCCAACAATTGGGGTGCATTGTTTGCTTACCGCTGGCAAGGCGGAGCCCAGTTCAATTTGCGGGCAATAATCCGGGAACCGCAGAGTCTAGAGCTGCGAATTGTGAGGCGCAACTTATGCCGTCGGCCGAAAGCATCCCATCAAAAATAACATCAGGTTCTCCCCTTGCGATCACGGCGAAAAGTATCCGCGTTGCGTGGGGAAGCGTCAGGGGATAATGCGGTTGTTCCCCTGCATCGTCCATTGCTAGCTTGAGCTTCCCCCGCACGCCAGCAGGAAAAGGGCCGAGATGTCAGTTTTTCCTTTGAGAAGGGCTTAATTGTTGGTTGGCCTAGCCTTGTCGGCACAAACGATGAGATGAGATCCCCCCGGACTGCGAGCGACAGGGGAGTGCCAGGTCGAGGCGAACATGCCGAATGGGTCGACCATGACATGCTTGTTTTGCTGGCCCTTCTCCGCAAACAGTGGCCCGCAAGCATGGATTGGAGGAGTTTTTGCAGACGTTGGGACCTTGTGATGGTCTGCAAATGTTGCCAGACCTGGAATGTCCGTCCGGCCGTGTGCCGATTCTGCCAGCAGGGGCTTTCTGGGGTAAAAGGACGAATGATGAGATGATCATGCAAACTATAAAAGGCTATGAGAAGCCCCTTCCAGTGGTTACAGAGGAGGAACCGGCTCTTCCAGCAATCCAATTGAGGCATTGGGGAACCAAGAAACAGCAGGATTGGGACTAATCTCACCTGTTGAACCTCTGGAAAGATGCGATTCACGCAATTCTTCCTCGGCTTGGCTGCCGTTGCAGCTGGTAGTACTATACCAGCTGAAGGCGTCGAGGCCAGACACTCCTCGGGCTACTGGTACGAGAAAATCCAGCACAACGGCATCAGCCCTTTCATCACCAATGGCAAAAACTGGAAAGTCTTCCGTAATGTCAAGACGGACTTTGGCGCCAAGGGAGACGGTGTCACCGACGACTGGGCTGCCATCCAAGCTGCCTTTGACTATGCCAATGGCACAGCCAGTCGCAGCTCGGGTGCTTGGGGCACGACTGGTGCTCCGGCTGTTGTTTACATCCCAGCTGGCACGTATCGTCTGAGCAAGCCCCTTCAGTCGTACGTTGACACCGTTGTTATGGGTGATCCCACCAACAGACCGGTGCTTCAAGCCTCTCCCGACTTTACCGATCCCTTCCTCTACCTGGGCTATGACCCCGGCTATGACTCGACCATCAACTTCTACATTGGACTGAAGAACGTTGTCTTGGACTCTACCAAGGTGCCCCTTGCTCACAACATTACTCTTCTCAACTGGGCCGTGAGCCAAGCTGTGCAGCTTACCAATGTCTTGTTCAACATGCCCAATGGAGGTGTAGCACACACCGGATTGTCGATGCCTCAGGGCGGCTCGCCTCTGATGATCAACGACGTTGTATTCTCCGGTGGATCTGTCGGCATTCGCATGAACGAGCAGCAGTACCACTTTAAGGGAATCACCTTTAAGAGTGAGTCATCCACCTCTTCTTCGTTTCAACTACATAAACTTTACTAACGGATCGGCTTGTGTAGACCAGGACATTGGCTTGAAGCTTGACAAGCTCTTCGAGGGAACTGGCCAGAACCTGCACTTTGAGTCATGCAAGGTTGGCGTTGAGACGACAAACAACAACACCGGATTCTTTGCTCTCATCGACTCGACGGCCAAGAACGTCGGCATTCTGTGGAACGCCGCAGCTTCCCCAACCGCCCAAGGATCAATGGTGCTGGAGAACGTCCAAGTGGACAAGACTGTCGGCTCTGTAAGTCCACATTTTCATACCATTCAGGTTCAACCAAAAAGAGACTAATGCCTTCTATTAGACCGTCACTGCTGGAGGAGTCAACGTTCTCAAGGGCTCTGTCAAGGCAGGCCAGTCTTGGATCTGGGGCAATGTCTACGGACCCTCGAACGGCCAGCGTGCCCAAGGCAAATTCTTCCCTGCATCTCGCCCTCTGGCACTTTTGGATATCACTGGATCCTACCACACCGTTACTCCTCCCACATTTCAGGAGTATTCCGTAGACCAGGTGATTAATGTCAAGTCTGTTCACGGGCTCCCAGTCGCCGGTGATGGTGTTACAGACGAGTAAGTTCTGATCAAAACCTGTTCAATTGGTTCACTTAGGCTGACGCATTCATTAGTACCAAGAACCTTCAGAAGATCATTAACCAGGCCGCCGGCAAGAAGGTTATTTACTTCCCTCATGGAACGTACCTTGTCAGTGACACCATTGTGGTCCCTCCTGGAAGCCGGTAAGTAGAAGTCCCCTCCGATGGGATTGAGTCAACATTGGCCATAGAAGAAAAGAAAAGAGACTAATAAAACTCTAGATTCCACGGAGAGGTTTGGTCTGAGATTAGCGCAACGGGCAACAAGTTCAAGAACGCCAACAAGCCGGTTCCCATGGTCCAGGTCGGAAAGCCTGGCCAGCTCGGCGTTGCCCAATTCGTCGACATGCTGTTCACCGTTGCAGACATTCTTCCCGGCTGCGAGCTCGTCGAGGTGAACATGGCCGGCTTAAAGGCAGGAGATGTTGGCTTCTTCAACACTCACTTCCGTATTGGAGGTGCTCGAGGATCCAAGGTTCAGACCAACTGCGATGATCCCGCAACCTGCAAGGCGGCGCGAGTCTGTGCTCATCTTACGACCTGGTCGTCTTCATATTGGGAGAACAGCTGGTGCTGGAGCGCTGATCACGATCTTGACGATGACAACGGTGCTAACCCCTCGACTGCTGGTGGTTTCCTTGTTGAATCTATCAGGGGAACCTGGATGCTGGGTATTGGTAGTGAGCACAACTCGCTGTACCAGATCAACGTCTACAAGGCACAGAACGTCTTCTTGGGCTTCCAACAGAGCGAGACGCCGTACTGGCAAGGAAACAACTCTGGTCTTCTGACGCCTCTGCCATGGACCGGCTCTCTGCTGGACAGCGACCCAGACTTTAGCTGGTGTGCTCCTGACGATGCCCAGTGCCGCATGGCTATTTTCCAGTACATCCACGACTCAAGCAACGTCAACGTTTACGGAGGTGGATACTGGGTCTTCTTCAACGGCATTAACCGTGACGGCTGCTCTGCCGAATGCCAGCAGAACGCCGTCATCTATGCCGACAACCACAAGCTGTATAGCTATGGCGTCAGCACCCACAACGTGCGAACCATGGTGCTCGAATCTGAGAGGGGCAAGGACGTGGCCGAGGTTGTTGATACAGCGAATGCGGGTGGCTGGCAGAGCCATGGTGGTGTCATGGCTGCTTATCTGGGACAGAGCGGCTTTTAAATAATGCCGTCGTTTTTAGATAATACAGTGAAATAGTAATTGAATGAAGAAATGAATGTTTATGATTTACATGCTATCTTTGCCTACCTACATCTATTCTAGTTGCGAACATGCCCTTGTTTCTCAGTAAGCCACTGAAGGCCTTCCAACAGATCGCGATACCAAGTCTTACTCATGGCAAGGTCTGGAAAGATCCAAAAGACATGAGGATATCCTGCGTACGTATTCAATTTCGTCGGAACACTAAACACGTCTTAGTTAGCAATGCCTTTCTCCGTAAACTCCACAAGGGTGTCATTATGTCTTACCCGAGCCGATCAAGCTTCTGCTGATAGATCAAGCCTTGGTCTCGCAGGGCGTCATCGCCACAGACCATGACGAGCGTAGGAGGTAAATCCTTGATGTTACTTTTTTCATCAAATAGAAGCGGGTTCAAGAGCAAGCTATCACGATACTCCTCTGGCTCCCCCATCAGAGCACGATATTGCTCGATTTGGGGGTACGAGAGAAAATCAGCATCGCGGCATTGGATATGTGAAGTTTTGTCGCCGACTTTGGGGTCAAAGGGAAAGTTTTCAGTGAGGACGAGCCAAGGCGCGGCGAGAAATTGGCCTTTGATGTATGATTCTCCCAGCTGTGAGATGATGTTAACTATGTGTGGTACATGTAGTTTGCAACAAGACGAAAGGATTGCCACTACTTACCTCTCTTTCTCTATGAACAACGCTTGCCGCAAGAAACCCCCCGGCGCTGGTGCCTGCCACGTACAAATCAAAATCTTGTGGCAGTCCCAGATCTGCCGCATTGTTTATCACCCAAGTACGAGCATCCCATGCATCATTGAACTGCGTGGGAGCCTTCCACTCGGGAATCACACGATAGCCGACACTGATGACTGTAAACCCAGTGTCCCGGGCTAAAGAGATGCAAAAGGGATCTTCAGTTGAGATTGAGCCCGTCAGGAATCCGCCGCCATGGTAGTAAATCAAGGCGGAGGCGTGTCCCTTTTGGATGGCAGAGCGAAAGACTCGAATTGGGATTTCGAGGCTGTCTGAGGTTGGTATTGTTCGTGTTTCCCATGTGACTTGATGGTCGCCGAGAGCCTTCATCGCTGCATCTCTGGCTGCATATCGCTGGGGATTGTGGGCACGACGAAATTCGGTTGATATAACGTCCCCCTTTGGCAGAGGGTTCTTGGCTAGGTATGAAGCCCATTCTTCTGAAGGACCGGCAAGATGGCTAAAGTCTGTCATGATGAGTGTTGGGAAATGGAGATGCTCTCTTGATTGGTACTATAAAGGCTGTATGTATATTGATAATGCTCTGATGATCATTCACATCGCTTTTCGGGAACTTGCTCCTATATATAAAGGAAGAATATACGCATTTACTTATACGTACTCGTAGACGATATCATGCTTGTATCCTCATAGTGGGATTGCCGAGATCAGTAATAAGCGCTTACAGCAGCCCTGCCGTAACAAGATCCCGCTAGTTGTAGTTAGTTGAGGATAGGCTTGGGCCGATGTCTCAACAAGCAGTTTACCAACGACGTCTTGAACCGATTCTGCATAAGATGGACAACTCTTGGCCTGTAACTAAGCCTAATTCTCCCGCGCGGACACCGAAAACTCCAGTGCGGATCGCGACTTTAGCGCGAGACTATGCCGGCTCATAACCATAAACTCCGATACCAAGCGAGCCCTGTGAGCGTTCGGTTCTTCAGAGGCATTGCGACGATGATTAAGCCGCTGAGCAATAGACATGCCTGTATTGAGCATGGTAAAGAGCCTCCTTTGGTTGCATTGTGCTACACATCCTTTGGAATCTTTTTTACATACACTCTCATCATCATTATTCAGCACGCCGACAACCACACATAAGCAATCCTTTTTTTTAATTCCGTAACCTGGCAACACTGGCCCAGTCGCTTTCAATGGCCGACAACCCCGCAGACAAGCAAGTTGTGCTCGTTACCGGCGGCAATCAGGGCATCGGTTATGAAATTGTGAAAAAGCTTGTGGCGGAGCAACCCACCTATCATGTCCTTCTTGGGTGTCGAGCTCTCTCAAAAGGAGTAGAAGCTATATCAAATATTGAGAAGCTTGCTGGCTCAGTTTCTCCAGTTGAAGTTGACATTACTTCGAATGACTCAATTGCAGCTTGTGTTGCGCAAATCGATCGCGAGTATGGCAGACTTGACGTGCTAATCAACAACGCTGGCATTGGAAGACATGCAGTGGAGGGTTTACCCAGCCTCAGGGCCAAGATGGCCGCGTTGTTTGATGTGAATGTGTTTGGCACCCTAGAGATGACAGACGCAGCTATTCCCCTGTTACAAAAGGCTGCGGATCAAGGCTTAGTCCCACGGATTGTGTTTATTACCTCAGAGATGGGATCCTTTGGGAATACGCTCAACCCTTCATGGAAATATTACCAGCACAATACCTCTATACCGTACAAATCCAGCAAAGCGGCTGCAAACATGATTGGTGCATGCTATTCGACATTATTCGAGAAGGAAGGGTGGAAGATCAATTGCTGCTGTCCTGGGCTTCGCAAAACGGCGTTCAACAATCACCTTTCTGTTGCCATGGACGTGGAAGAGGGAGCTGTGAGGGCTGTAGCATTGGCTACCCTCGACAAAGACGGCCCTACAGGGACTTTTACAAACATTGATGGAACTGAGCCGTGGTGATGGAATTAAGTGTCATTGAGAGTCATCTATTCATACTAGCTAGCCTTAGAATCTGCATCGTACAGTATATCATTTCATTCTGATCCGTGCCGCCAATTCGTTATATCAATTCGTTCCGATCCGTAAATTAGCAATCTTATTCCAATCACACAATAACAATTCGCTCCATTCCATATTAAAAGAATATTGCTTCGAAAGTCTCAGTTCAAAGCGTGTAAGATATACAAGACAAAATTGAAGAAGGAAAACAAATCAGCCTAGTTCCAACCAGGCTAAATTGTATTTGGCGGAAGCCTCAGCCAGTCAAACGTGTCTAATAGCCCGAAATTAAAGTCGTTCATATCTTCTGGTAAACTCGTATCCCATGTCATGTCAAACTCCTGCTGAGTTACGGGCCTTGGAATCGTCGGATTCAGAGCTTGCTCCATCACTCGCTCGACGACCGTCTTGATGCTGTTACACAAATGAGCACCGGGGGCTCCAGGTCCGATCCATTCGAGGAAGCCGATGAGTAAACTGAGCTGCTTTATGATCATGGGTTTTGTGATTTTAGGGACGGTTGGTGGTTCAGTGGCAGAAGGCTGTTTCAAGAGCTCCATGCACAAGATACCTGCTGCAGGCGCGGCGTGTAGCATGACCAGCCACTCGTAGTCGCCTTGCAGACCTTCGAGACGATTTTGCTGCGTCCAGAAGGAGAGGGTAAGGGATATCATCTCGAGGCTGATTTCAAGCATTTGAGGGCTGTATAAGCTGTTTCCTCTATATGAGAGTCGTTCAATGAAGAATAGGTTGCTTAGATGCTCAAGTCGCGTCAACAGTCTGATGTAAAGGGTGGGAGCGTCGACAGAGGGATTGCTAAAGTCATCGTTGTTAAATTGCAGTCCGGTTGGAAATCGAGCGAAAACATCCATTTCTCGTTTCCGTAAAGAACTTTTGGTGTGTCAGTGGACAAGTTTTCTCTCAGGCTTGGTGTAATGACATCAACTTACTCAAAGTCATGCTGGGTGCGAACGTGAGGTGCCTGGAGCACAATCTCGAGGATTTCACTCCTTATCCCAGCGATGATATAGGCCGCTCGCAGAAACGTAACTGGATGATTCTTTCCCTCCATGTTCCATCCATCCTGGTCCAGCCGGTGAGGCCGAACTTTGAGGTTTAGCAAAGACTCGTCACTCACATCGAGAGGCAACGGCGTCGAGCAAAGCTTGCTACTGACTAATGGAGGCCGGCCTGTCAAAGTAGAAACCACCATATCGATGTTGAAGACGGAACAGAAGAGTCTTCGCTTGACCTGAACAGCTACTGACTCCTCGGGTACCGAGTTGTTCGGCTGAGCTGTGTGAAGGCCAAGAAAGGTGGCCAGGGCGACGGCCTCTGCATGCTGCCGCCAAAAGCCCGCACCTGGGTAGGACTTGTTAGGCAAAAGAAGACAGGGAATAGACTGAGAACTTCTAGGACGAATACGAAATACGAGGACACTTACCTGTATCACCGGTGATGAGTGATTCAGTGAGACCATGCATGTGTAAGAGATACACCATCATCGTGTTGTTGCAGCTCGTCAGGCGGCAAAGGTCAACGCTTCTCGAGGCACCATTCCTGTAAACTTGCATGAGGTTCTTACGATTGTGATGTCCAAGCCACTTGCGTTGCTCAACGGTGCCGTTCTCTATGAGAGAGGCAGATCCAAAACACCAAAACGTGAACAAGATACCCAGCCCTTCCCACCGGAAATTGGCACCGGAGAAGGCCTCAAACCACTGGTCTGGATCCGGAAAGTCTTCTTTAAGGGGCTTGGAGCTGTTCTGGAACAGCAGCAGTGCAAGTTGCGACATTGCTTCATTACTTCTTTCGCCGTCGAGGAAGTGGCCCAGTGATGTCCACAGAGATGCGTGAAGACGATCCAGAGCAAGACGGCACCAGGCATCGTTGGGATTCACATTCCGCCTGAGCAGAAACTGTGCTGCCTCTTTAGTTGGGATGGTCCGGAGCACCGTAAAGGCAAGTTCGAAGGCGGCTGCGTCCGGAGCCATCTTGGTCGACGTCACATTGTTTTCGTTTTTACCAGCTAGGCCATCATGGTTTGGATTAGGACCAGCTACATAGTCGAGGTGTTTCTGCGTCTCGCGAAAGAATTCCGGGAAGCTCGATGCGCCAAGATACCCGACATTTTCATCCGGCGGCGAGGAGAGATCTTCCAATGTTGACGGGCTTAATGTAGTTGGGTTTGGTCCCGTCGGCTCTCGAGGCTGCCGCTCATCGAGCATCTCTGCCGATTGGCTTCTACTACCACCTGAGGGCAAAGCCGGCGTTACGAGCTGCCCCTGGATAAGATATCGACAGCTCTGGGGGGTGCTCTTGCGGATACACCGCGAGCAAATGGGAAGCCGGTGGTCACACGCGACCTTGCGCCGACGGCAGGGCTCGCAGGCCTGTGGACGGCCATTGCGTCTCCGGGGGATTTCAGAGGGTACGGCGAAATTGGGAGATGCACTGTTCATTGTGAATAGTGATATATGGGTCCGGCCACAGCCGCTGTTGCAGCTGTATCACCTCTTGAATATGTGAAGACGGAGAGCCGAATGCCTAACGATGCGAGGAGTGTGCTGAAGATTTGCGGCTCTCGGCCTCGGCGTTCGGCTTGGATTCGGCGTTCGGCTCCATGGTTGGCATTTGTCTTTTAGCTTGACCAGGACGTGGCTGACATGTCTGGTGGACTTTTGGAAGAGACCTGAGAGTCGTGAGGTCAAGGACGTAATTCTACATGGCAAAATTGGCGATGATGGCCGTGGTTGATGATATATGTGCTCTGAATCGACGGCGGTATCTCTGGAGCTTCGATCCATATTAATGGGTGGATATGATATTCTCACGCCCTTCACTCCCTTCACTAGTGGGAGCACTGACACATCGTTACCACCCACACCCTTGTTTGATGAACTATAACCGAATGTCAAGATGTACGAGGTTGGACTGACATCAAATAGCAAACAGTCTCTATTCGCTAGGATACCTTGTCCAGCAGAGATAGAGCATAGGCGTGGCTGTGGGAGCAAGCTTCGCTCCCGCCAGATGCCTCATCATGCTACAAGTAGAGGCTAGCTAATACAAGCCACACATATGTTAGACGTACCCGCGAGAGTGAGTCTAGATGAAAGAATAAAAGAATATAACTTTGTAAGTCTAGTAGTGTAACAACAGTTCCGATTAGTTGTATTCTATCCCCACGTTCCTCTTAAGGCTATGTAAGTGGATATCTGCAGCCATGTCCGGCCCATTGCGCCGTCCCGTGCTCCGGAGTCCGGGGCGCATAATGAGACCCGGAGCGCCGATACGGACGGCATCAACCCTTTGGTTACCTCTTCCGAGTATGAAAGGAAGACAGGAAGACGCGTTGAGGGAAAATGACGTATCGATGGCCTTCTTTAAGATATGCGTATTTATACCGAAATGTTTCCATACTCTACTATACCATTTGACTATACTTACTTGTCTTTGTCGCCAATATTCAGACTCTACTGCTGCACGCTCTTTTATCAACTCCCTTTACAAAAATCACAATGGCTCATTCGGCACTGCCCTCTGACAAGGTCCTGGGAATGCCGCCCTTCATGGCCGATTTCCTCATGGGAGGTGTCTCTGCCGCCGTCTCCAAGACCGCTGCCGCTCCCATCGAGCGAGTCAAGCTCCTCATCCAGAACCAAGATGAAATGATCAAAGCCGGCCGCCTGGACCGCAGATATAACGGCATAGGCGAATGCTTCAAGCGCACAATAGCTGACGAGGGTTTTGTTAGCTTATGGCGCGGTAACACGGCGAATGTGATTCGGTATTTTCCCACGCAAGCTCTCAACTTTGCCTTTCGCGACAAGTTCAAGAAGATGTTTGGCTATAAGAAAGATCGCGACGGCTACGCCATGTGGATGGTGGGAAATTTGGCTTCGGGAGGCGCTGCCGGAGCGACTGGTCAGCTTTTTGTCTATTCTCTTGATTACACACGAACTCGGTTGGCCAACGACGCAAAGAAAGGAGGGCAGCGCCAGTTTAATGGATTCATCGATGTATATCGGAAAACATTAGCATCGGACGGCATTGTCGGCCTTTACCGCGGCTTCTTTCCTTCTGTCTTTGGCGCTGTTGTTTATCGAGGTCTTTACTTTGGCATGTACGACTCCTTCAAGCCACTTGTTCTCATTAGGGCTCTTGAAAACAATTTCTTGGCTTCATTTTGTCTGGGATACTTTGTCACCACAGCGGCGGGCATCGCTGCCTATCCGCTAGACACCATCCGCCGGCGCATGATGATGACTTCGGGAGAGGCAGTCAAGTATAAAAGCTCGTTTGATGCAGCTAAGCAGATTATTGCGAAGAATGGAGTGCGAGCTCTCTTTAATGGCGCTGGAGCAAACATTCTTCGAGGTGTTGCTGGGGCTGGCGCCTTGTCAATCTATGATCAGCTTCAGGTTATTCTATTTGGCAAGACGTTCAAGGGTGAATGAGGAATTAGTGTTGCCTTGTTTCTTTGTTCACTGAATGTCTTTTTTTTTTTTTTTGGTAGAATTTAACGCGATAGTAGAAGAGAGCACTTGTGAGAAGCATACATGTATGTAGCTCGTAGAAGTGCATACGCACAAGTAGTATAAGAAGAATAAATTAAACTAAAATATAGAGATATTAAGTGCTAAATAAGACCGTGATACTGGAGTGATGTGTGTTTCTCAAGACCTTCACCATGCAATTTACATAGCCAATAATATAGGCTCATAAGGAAACAGTTGATCGATCAACTTCTCATCAGTCCGTCGTAGTTGGGAAGCGTCCACTTCACATTCTCCTTCAGAATCCAGTTTCCAACAACATTCAGCCTCAAGAAAGCAGCTATTCCCAGAAGCAGGTTGACGAGCGCAATAGTAAACGGCGACTCGGGCATCTTATTCCAAAAGATGGTGTCGTCGCCCACTCCGTGCGTTACCTGGTCGATGAATGGCCGGAACTTGTCATCATAGCTCTTGAACGCCATGTCAAGACCATCGGTAGGCTTGCCCCCCTCCTTTGCCTTTCCGCAGTGACGGCTAATCTCTCCAGCGAGGACATAAGCCCCTACTAGACCGGAAGTTGTTCCCATGCCGGTGAGTGGTGAAGGACAGTATGCGGCATCACCACAAAGGGCGACATTGCCGTTGAACCAAGAATCGAGCTTGACAAGACCCAGGCGCTCGCAATAGAAGTTCTCCGATTCGAACATGTCTCGAATGATATCTTTCGAATGCCATCCAGCGTCGGTGAAAATTTCCGCTAGGGCTTTCTTCTGTTCTTCCACGCCGTCTCGGTGGGCCTTCTTCATTCGATCAGAGGTCGTGTTGCAGGGGAGGTATATCTGGATCTCCTCTGCATTGTGCCTTCGCGTCATGATGGCTCGCCTCTTAGTCGCCAGGTAGAACGTTGAGTTGTACTCTTCTCCCTCTTGAATTGGACGAGGAATCGTAAAGTATGCCGTATAGGCACCCTTCACTGGGCGTAACGCGTCTTGGACACCAGGGCCCAACATGAGCTTGCGAGTGTTTGAGCCCATGCCGTCAGCACCAACCAAGACGTCAAAGTGATCTGTTTTGCCATCGGTGAAATGGACTTCAACACCATCGTTCTTTTGCTTGAAGCTGTCAATGGAGATGCCAAACAGGAAAGTGACCTTGTCCTTTATAACATCGTACATAATACGACACAGGTCACCCCTCATGATCTCATATTCAGTAGTGAAGCTCTGCACCCCCTTGCCAGAATTGTTCACTCCGAAGTAGGCTCGTCGTCTGTTGGAGCTATCGACGACGGCAAATCCTTGTTCTGGCACAGCTCTGGCGCGAAAAGCTTGGTCGAGTCCCATCAACTTCAGGACTTCGACTCCTGGACCTCGGAGATCGACTTGAAGGCCAGTGGTTCGAAGTTCAGGATAACGTTCAACGACGGTAACATCGTGGCCCAGCTTGGAGAGCCAGTAAGCGAGGGCATTTCCGGTGATGCCAGCACCGCTGATTAACACTTTCATTTGTGCCATTGGTGTTTATAAGTTGATGTAGATGCTGGAGTTGAGTGTATCTGGTATCGATGTTCTTGTTGGTTGTTGAAGTGTAAGAGCTGTACTGATGGGACTGAGGTTGAGAGGAGATGATGATGCTAACAAACTTGTTGAGTTTAGATTTGGGCGACATGTAAGGGATATATATATGTCTTACTCGTATACTTCGAACTGCTGGTCTCGGTATATTGAAGCCGTAAATCTCTGCCGCGCGATATATCCGCCCGCTACCGTTTCGGCCGAGGGGGGCGATCACCGTGTAAATGGGGCATCGCATAATAGTTCAATTAATGGCCCCTTTTAAATGTTTTCTATAAAATGGCTTGTGATGCCGCCACTCATGCGAGTGGGTTAAGCGGTGCATGAAACGTGTTACATCTGGCCCTCAAAATAGTAATTATAACCGCTGCGTTATATCTGCGTAACCATCGTGACATCACGCGACCATTTCTCTTGTACAAAGAGGAGAGTAGTTGTACAATTTTCAGGTGCCAATATACATCATTGGCATGTTACAAACATGTCAAGTTGATCCTAATAAGTCCTTGGCTCTCTGGAGATTTCAGAAGTTCAAGAAAAGCCTGTTTCCGCCAAGAAGAAGTCCATGTCAAAATCCAATCCATATGTGTAGTCATCTCTTTCTCCAATGATAGATTCGACATCCGGCGTAGGTATTGACAGAGAAGTGGTACCTAGACGATCCTGCAACAGTTCCAGACACAACGAAATACTATCCCTCGCACCCTTCGCAACGCGCCCTTCGCCAGATACGCCTTCTTCCGTGGCTTCCGCTTGAGCCGTAATCATGCATAAGAACATGTGGCTCTTGACGTTTGTCTCTCCTTGCCGGATCCGCTCTATTGATTGGGAAGTCATTTCTGCTATAGCCTTCTTAAGCGGATTTATGTAATGTGAGTTGCGGTGTAATGCTCCGTCGAGATACTGAGTTTCGACTTGGGCGAGAAGCTCGAGACTAATTATGCTTGTGGCATATCGGATGCCCTCTTTGAACAATCCTCCTCCAATCGCCATAAGATTGAAGAATCCTTCATCTGGCTCAGGAGATGCTATGGTCATGGCGGTGTCTATGCTAACCTTGAGTGAATAATGGAACAACGGGTTCACCCGCGCTTTATTAGCAAAGGGACAATGGAGCGGAATCAGGAAACGGCGTAAAAGGTAGTCGAGTAAATTCTGATGAAAGGGGGTGACGCCAGATGCTTTGTTTTCTCTTGCAAAGGTATTCCACTGACGACAAGTTTGGAGAATATCCGCGCTCAAGTCAAGCACATCTAGATAAGACAGCTCGGAGTTTAGACCGTTCAGGAGACTGAGTATTCGAAGGCGTGTTGGGAGCGAGTCAAGGAGAATGATCTGCATAGATGTCCCGGTAAAAGTTTCCTTGGGGTGAGGCTTCAGTTCAGTGGCTGATTCTCCTATCTCGTTGTCATTGCTATTAGCCGGCGGCTCAGTATCAAATTCATCGAAAGAGATCCTTGAAGGCAATGCCGAATCGAGAGACGATTGAACCACTAGTTCCAGGATTGTGGCCCATAATCTTCTACGCAGCTGCGCCTGCAATACGGACATAGGAGGGAGATGTTTGGGGTCCCGATGCAAACCAATCTGTATCGCCCGGTGGATGAGCGACCCCGACGAAACCCAAATGAACTCCCCTCCGATTGAAAAGACTTGCCGGGCAAGCATCACCAAACAATGTATCTGCAGCCCGGAGATGTTGAGACGGTCCTTTTCCAGTGGCCCAGAAAGCCAAGTTTCAGCTGCGTATATCCATTGATGCACCATTTGGCGAAGTCCGGAATCGGATTCCACATGCGGAGCCAAACTGGACCCTATGGCAATCACGAGAAGCACCTGAAGGCGTAGTATGCCTGAAGCAGTCTCGGGGCTACTCCAGAACCTCTCGTAAACTCTCCAAAAGGTGGGCTCGTGCAAAATCCGGTGTGTTGACTCAAATGATTGGAAATACAAGGCTGCCATCTTGTCTGCCACTTGACGCGAAGGGGGCGTCAGATCAAAATTCAGCGATGAAAGGCATCTACTAGGCCGTCCAATCTTGAGGGTTCTAGCTACGCTTTTGCACTTTTGGAGCAAGCCGCTGGTCTCGACGATCAGAGCTCTGGTTTCAGCGCTCTTGAACGAGTTAATGTCTCCAAAGCCGCATATTGCTCCATAGCAGGAGATGATGGGTTCAAACTACACAACATGTGAGCATCCCGAAAATGTACAATGTGCAAGCTGAAGCTGTAGACTGTACCTCTTTAGCTATGCCAACCCAGTGGCTCCATCTCATAATTCTTGTTTTATTCAAGATGATTTGGGCGTCCGGCATGCCCGACTCACCAGCAAGGACATCTCTGCCGGCCTGGGATATATCGTGTACGGGAACATGTACAAGGGACCGCTCAAGTCTCCGTACCCGCTCCCTGAGATGATGGAGCTCGGGATCCACGAACCGGGGGCGAGTCGGATTTTGGATCTCATTTGCACCTGGTGTATTCGACAAGTCATTTGGTCCGAGCGTCGATGCCGCAGCATTGAGTGTCTCGTTTTCTCGGCCGCCATGATCTGATGCCGTCCTATTACTCGTACTCGTAGTGACGTTACAAGTAGTACTCATAGTATGCCTGATTGGGTCGACATGTGACAAAGGCGAGGCTGGATGGACAGCTGGAGGGCTTGGCACCGAGGAGCTGGATATTCGGCGAGTTTGCCGATGCCTGGCTCCGGGCTTCACCTGATGGATCCTGTAGTTGCACTGTGTCTCGGTCGAGACGCAGCGGCCGCAAGGGTTACTTCGGTCACACTTGAGCTTGCGCCTCCGACATTCAAGACACGAGAGCGCGGGTCTCCGGCGGCGGTAAGGTTCGTGTTGCTGTTGGTTCATGGCTTGGGAGTTGTCTCGGCGGTATCGTAAAAAGCAAATATTGGCAAATTGGGTGGTGGGCTGGAGTCACATCAAGGGATACAGCTTTTGGATGGAGCAATGCAAGGGACTGGACATTGAGACATGGCGATGTAAGGGGGGAGGGAGTATTGAGATTCGAAAAAGCGAGGCTCGGCCAACTCGGACATGGGTGCGTGAATATGCCGAGGACAGCCACAAGCTCTCGGCCGACAGATTTTAATGTCTCTTAGCGCCGCCCAGTGCCGACTGCGATCAAAGTATGAAATTTACTAGGGGAATAGTTCCGTGTTTCCTTTGCACCATGTTCTTGTGAGAGGTCGGGTGGAATACTCGTACTCGTAGCTATGTGCTTGTCGTGTGCAGATCATCATTTGCCGTGTCTAAGTATCATGGAGGTGTGCAAAACACCAAATATTGGCACGGTCCTCACCTCCTCAAAGCCCGTCTTGTCGTACAGCGTCTTCCCGGCAGGCGTCGCCAGCAAATAGCAGTCCTTTCCTTCGCTCGCCGCCCGGCTGATGCCCCAGTCCAAAAGGATCTTCCCGATCCCCTTCCGCTGCTGCTGCGGGTCCACCCCGAGGTAATCAAGATCTTGTGAGCCGGGAAAAGCTCCCGTTAGCTACCCGTTTAGGGCAATTTCGGATAAGGGCCACGGAGAATTTCCCCAGGGGAGGGCAGGAAAAACTTACGCCAGACGTCCTTGATGCCTCTTTCTCCGAACATCTCCTGGTGGTCGGCTGAAACGATAGCGCGGAGCTCTGCATACGCCTCCTGGTCGAACGAGGGTGGTGGCTGTTGTTGAGCGGCAGACGGGGGTTGATTGGCCGCCTGCGATTGTCTGTATACATCCCACAGAGCAAAGCCCACCACCTGGTCGTTTAGAGAGTCGTCGACGGCTACGACCATGATGGCGTCTGTGGAACTCAGGCTTGCCGTCTTTTTGGCATATCGCCAGGAATAGGCTTCGCCTTCTCCAGCGAGCCGAGCAGGAAATAGCCGGGCTGCAATGGCATCTGTTTCCGGGTGAAAGGCCGCCGAAGCTATGCGAGCAATGGCGGGAATGTCGTCCTCCGTAGACTCACGCACACGTATCGTCATGTTGAAAAGACCGGTAGGGACCGTAATGAGTAGCAAAAGGAGCAAAGTATCGAATACAATCCACCTACAAGATCAAGATACAGGCACGAGTATACATATCGCTCCGACTTTAGCGAGGGTGGTGGATGTGCCGACGCTAAGCTCGCCCAATATGTCAAATGTCAACCAAAGGGCGGAGAAGGTGGATTTCTTTGTCATCACTCGCAGTGCTGGAGATTCCGACGAATATGAAGCTGTTGGTCATGGAGATGAATAGAAATTTGGTGTTTTGAGTATTACATGTTGCTTAAATTGCCATTGGTCAAACGCTGATAACGTTTCCCTCAAAGTGAGTTTGACCAATATTGTAAGCCGTTGACAATAGGCAACAAATCATAATCTCCTGGTGGAGGTGATATTCCGGATATCGATAATAGAAGATCCAATTAATTTCCGAGAGCTGTAAGATGAAAATCTATCTCGGCTATACTGCAAACTAAATCCTAGATTCTAAATATTTTTTCGGCTTTGTTGGAGGTCTAGGGTATGAAAACTCACACCGCAGCGTGATGAAGCTTCAAATCTTATCAACATCAGTGAGACCCTACCGCAAAGCCTTACTAAGCGGGAAAATGACTTAGACTAAGCGGTCGCCACGGCCTCTAGCACGGCACCATCTAAAGTTGAGATCCATTCACTCAAAAACTTTTACGTAGAGCAGATACATTCCATTCAGTGTCTATCCGCTGTATAGGGACATGAGGGCGAACAAATATGATAGCTTCTGTACTGTTCGTCATGTATTTTAGCTATTTGAAAGGGTAGCAATGAGCAAGATATGTGACGGAATTCGTGTTTTACAAAAGATACCAAGAGTTCAGTTAAGGTTGGGCTATAAGACTTCGTCAACGTGGGAGCATTCATTGAATTCAATGCAGGGCCAAATTTACGGTGCTTACAGGCGGATACCGAAAGATTCCTGTCAGGCCGATTAGCGTCGAAATGATTCATTACAGCTCTCTCCCATTGGTCAAGAAATTCCTTGCGGAAACGCGAGATGTCCGCCCTCACGCCATATCTTGTTCCTGAGCTGAGCTTTCGTTGCCTTGAGTATCTATATCCGACTTGTATCGGATATACAAGACAGAAAGGATTTTCTCATTCTTTCTCAATTCCTCTCGTACCATCATCTATCTCATAATTTTCATCTTTAGAAAGAGGTAGAATCTTGTTGGAACCGAATTGACCAGCAGAAAACCAGGTGGCATTGACACCAAGTCCGAGTCCACCATAGACTGCAGGATCCCGTACACCACGACGACCCTGAGATGGATCATTTACCAAACTCAGTTAGTCACACGAAATTTAGCTTCCCTTAATCATTTAGGCACTCGTACTTTAGGAAAATCTCTCTACACGATATACCAGCATCCGGTCGGGTCGGATCTAGAGTTCTGGGCGGACTGTGGACACTTGAGATGAGTGGTGGTCCATCCAGGCGGTTCTCAGGAGACTGCGGCGGATGAGCCAACTTGTCTTCTACCATCACCCGGAGAACTGGCTCGCAAATGCTAAATTTTCTTTGAGCTGCCCAAAGACTCTCGTCACTTCAAGATGCAAAAGAATGCCTGCATTTCGTGCCGTACGTCGAAGCTTCGGTGCTCGTTGGAGACATTTGCAGAGCATAACAAGTGTAAGCGCTGCTTCACCACCAACAACGACTGCATTTTCAAGACCGTTGCGCCAAGACAGAGGAGGAAGCGCACCGATACGCGCGTCACAGCTTTAGAACAACGCCTCGCAGAGCTGCAGGCCTCAATAGACTCGCAAAAGTTGAGACGGTACGACAATGGCATAGTGCGCACCACAACCAGCAGGAGTGTCCTCCAGGCACCGCCGCCAATATCTCAACTTGTCAATGCTAGTGAGACTGCAGCGCTAGTTGAAGACAGAAAGTGGCTGCTTCAAGAACAAGAGGACAGAGGAAAACTGGCGGATCATTGTCACTTGCAGTCGTCGCTGGAGACGGTGCTTGCCTCGAATCTACTGTCAACAAGCAAAGCTATAGCTCTATTCAACGACTTTGCCAGCAATGTCCTCCCTCAGTATCCAATCGTGGCCTTTTCCAGTTACGAAAACTTTGACTGGCTGAGGAGACGCCAGCCTACGTTACTCTTTGCGGCCATCACCGCAGCATGCAGAGCATCTGATCCAGTCCTCTTTCGAAAGCTTCATCTCCAATTACGAGGTGACCTATCAGAGCAGGTCATGGTCCGTGGGCACAAGTCTGTTGAGCTGGTCCAAGCCATTCTGGTAATGGTTGAGTGGTACGACACACCCGACGACATGGTGCAATTGAACTTTTACACATGGATCCAGATTGCAGGCTTAATGGTGCGTGAGCTGGGTCTCTGGCCCTGGAACGAGGAGATTTCAGCCGTGGAGCATACCGCCGTTGAGTGGCGCACGTCATTTGCTGCCTATCTAACCATGTCGATGTAAGCGACCTGTTGCATCCCTTTATTTTCTTTCTCCTTTGAGGTGTTTGTTCACCTCAACGGACACATTATGGAAAGATTGCTGACCCGACGGATAGTGCCGCTGTTAGCCTCCGTCGACCAATGTCATTGGTTTGGACTGAAAGTATGCGGAAGGGGTTGGATGCTTTCGACAAGGACAGTGTGAACGACAATGACAAACGATTGGTTGCATGGGTGAGGCTGCAGATGATAGCAGAGGGCGTCGAAGCATTGAGAATCAAGGTACATGCATCATTGGCGCTGCCTGGAGCTGATGCTGCAAGTCCTGTCGATCAGCATACTATCTCGTCACTAGAGAGCCGTTTTGCTAGATGGAGAGATGCTGCTCAGCCTGTACTGAACGGTAAGGGGCTTTGTCTTGGGTCCAAACCCAGTTTCACTGCCTACCTGGAGTGGCTTGGTGGTTTTAGCTAACGAGTACACACATGATAGGCTCGCTCCGGATGCATTTCTTTTACTGCCGCATCAAATTTTATGAGCTGGCCGTCACATGCAGTCCAACAAGCTCAGCAACACACCCAGAGACGCAGCCACCGGGCTTGGCAGTTGTTAGGGATATGGCCTACATCCGAGCCATCATGTCTCTCATACAGTCTAGTCATTCAGCTCTGGATACCCTGGTACTTTTTGACATTGCAACGTATCGCCGCTGTCCCACCGTCACCAGCATCCGGGCACTTTATGCACTGCAGGAGATTATCACAGTATGGAAGTCGGTATACCATCAACGGGGATATCTGTCCGAGTTTGTGAACGAGGAGGTGCTGGCACTCTCGTTCTACGCCAGGCAGACGGAAGAGTTCTTTAAGCAGGCAACAGGGACAGAAGGGTTCGCCATTCCAAAAATGGCACTCAACGCGCTGGCTAATGTCTTGTTCTCTCTCGGAGATATGAAGAGTCACAAAAGACGATACCGGGTACAACAGCCGGAGCTTGTTGGCCAAGAAAAGCAGCAGGGACCAGTCAGAGCGCCACGTCGGATGGCCAATGACCTGGACGTAATCTTAATTATTGACCTGGGCAACATCCAGGCGCCATCTGCGGAGCATGTCCAGGCCCAGGGCCAGGGCCAAGAACGGGAGCAAGACCGGGACTGGGATGATGTGCGATCGGATACAACACTAGAGTGGCCGCCGACATCCAGTACCAATGACGGGTTCAGCGTTACGCTGGGAGATGTGCTTTTGGCACCAGAATTAGAAGCCATGACGGCTCCAGATTCGGTAATTGACCCGGGCTGGTTATTGTCAGAGTGACGGTGAGTGTGTCGATCTGGTTGATCCATGCAACTGCAGTACATGCGAGATGGGAATATGCACGCAGTATGCAATGTTGTTCTGATGAGGAATAGCTACGAGCACGGAGTACCTACAGTACAGTAATGAGACAGATTTTGTTAGCCGACGAATCAGACCCTGCCCATCATTTCGTTTCCATTTTCGCCCATTTTCCTGTCCTTTTAAACGGTGACGATGTGGTGTTGAAGAGTTAGTTCCCCGGTCACAAAGTGAAACCCAGCAAACAGACTAATGCAGTGCAGACAAGGATGCTGCTCGTTGAAGTGAGGCTGGAAAAAAGGAAGGCAAAGGAGTATGTCACGACGGAGGTTCGTTATTGGCCAGCCTAGGTTCTTGTTGTTTGATTTGGTGCTCCTGTTTCAAATGGTTGACGCTCTTCTCACCGGCTTTGCACGACACCCCGGATGGAAAAAAAGACAGCCACAACTGCCGGTCTGTCTGTGTCACCAGCACCGCAGATTAAACCGAAGAGGCCATGGCGTATGACCCGTGCTGTACATGGACTTGGAATATTTGGATTCAGGAGAATTTGGACAGAGGAGGCTAAGCCAGCCACATGAAAAAAAGGAGCATGCATGTGGTTTTGATGCTGGTTGTAGCGTTCAAATACACGTATCAGAAGTGCAGCAGATGAGATGGAGGCTCTTATAGACTGCCTACATGTACATTTGCCTAACGTGTAAATGTGCATGTGCCAATTCACCTCCTTCTGTAGATGTAGGTAACTGGTACACAGAAAAGCAGGTGCCGCGCTACGGGATGCCGCGGTTCACGATACCACAACGGCAAAGCATCGCCAATCTCAATCTAACCGTTGCGACCCTCCCGCCGGGTACGAGATTTTAGCGTGGGCATGGCCAACAATGCAAAGAAACAAACAAACCGATGGTGCCGGAGTGGCTGCGGCTGAGGGCAGGGGTGGCATTTCCACTGTATACAAGGACAAGGGTCTGGATCTGGCTTCAGGATTTTGTTTCTTTGTCTGGACGGACGGGAGGATCTAGGCTAGAACTGAGACAGAGGGTACATGCTCGTATGTAGCTAGAGGTTCTGGTCGAGTTTGTCTAGGGCGCCTCTTTCTGGACGTCTTGAGAGTGCTTGAGTGCTAAACGGTTCATTCATTCATCCCTCTTGTCTTGTTTGGGGGTTTTCAGCTAGGCTAGTAGTAGTATCTCGTGCATGCATTCTACGTGAAACGCTGAGAGAGAGAGAACCCTGGAACTCAAGTCATTCTAGGCTGTCAGTATCCAGATACACTAATGTGCTTTATCCTTATCTGGTCTGCACTGCATACAACAGGATTGCCTCGGCGGATCTCAGCTCATGACTCGAGCCACTTCCTCCCCCCCGAGCGACGGACAGATCCCGAACCATCTCCACGATGCTATTGGAAACTTGCGTGTTTTGAGATACCCTCACACTCACTGTCAGGCATTCCCGGTTCCCGGATCTCGTACACAGTGTCTCTTATCTCCTGCGCACATGCGCTAAAATTCATCTGCGCATCCACAACCCACCGACATGGGGTACCTAACGGTCACTAAGCCATCTTCAGAACTGCCTGAGACTTCCGCAGCCAATCACAGACTTCTCAGATCCACTGCGAAATCGAGGCTAATGCACCACGTGATTGCGCCATTCCCTTTCGGACAGCTCCCGCCGTGCCTGCTCAAGCTTGGTCTTGCTCAGTGCTCTCAGCCCCACCAAGGGCCGCTGTCTCTCTCTACCGTTTCGAGATGGACAGCAGCTCGGCCATCTGCACCGTTGGATCGTCGCCTTGGCAGCTGGAAGCACCAAAAAGTGCCTTTTCCCATCATCACTTTCGTTGCTTTTCTCCATTTTCTTTCTCCTCATCTCTCCCCCTATTATTCCCTCTCTCATCTAGTTTGACACTGAGTTTACGTATATATAACCTTCGATACCGTCTCTCTATTGTCTCTCCACCGTCTCTCCGCGTTTTCTCCTCGATTTCCCATAATCACCGCGAAAAAGGAGAGTTGGAGAGTCTCAAAGAGCTAAAAAGGGGGGATTAACAACATGGACGATTCCGTCACTCCCCAGCGGTTCAAATATGCGTGCACCGAATGCCAAAGGAGGAAACAAAAAGTACGCCACGAGTCACAACGCCCAGCAGTTCTGGATACCTTATATTAACCTCTTCTGCCATCCAGTGCAATAAAATCTTCCCTTGTGTACACTGCAAGTCTCGAGGTGTCCAACGCAATTGTATCTTCAAAGAAAAGCCAGCGAAACCAGCTAATCCACCACCACAAGCGAGCGGTGCTACTACAAGCAAGACAACCGTTGGAGTCGGAGCTTCCAAGAAACGGTATCGCGGCAGTAGCGAAGACTCTAGTTCCGACAATAACTCTGACGTAGACACTGGTAATGGAGGACTCGATTCCGTTGGACAGAATGTCGCCCCTGTGGACTCGGATAATCCAGGTTCCCTCGTACCTGAGCAGTCCAGTGGTCAACTTACGCAGCTTTCTCCCGATACACAGGTAAGACCCCTTGTCGAATCATCAGATTGACTAGTGGAAGAAAATCCATACTTATGCGGACATTTTCCTTTCCAGATGAGACAATCCCGACCTCGACGCAACAAGCAGTACCACATTTCAGCCGAGGCCTGCACCGAACTGCGCTCTGCACTCGCCATTATTCCAGAAGACCGGAATCACGTAGGTATGTCTGCTTTTAGGGCGACCGATCTCCTCTTTTCATGTCGGACTTATGTTACAATGTTCTCTTTCGACTGACCAGACGCTGCGATTGCCCATTCACAGATGCCCTCATCCTGAGCTTTTTCCAAAACGTAAACCCGCACTATGGCATGATTCACAAAACAGATTTTGGCAGAGAGTACAATCGTTGGTGGAAAAAAAGGTCCAGAAATAAACCGCTGCCCGTTCCATGGACATGTCTGTTACTGATGATGTGCGCGTGCGCCTGTCAGCATCTACCTGTCGACATACAGAAGAAACTCGAGAAAATGCTCGGTAATGGTTGCCAGGAGTGTACCGAGTCTTTTCATTATGCAGCGCGTTATCTCTACAGCGCCATGCCTCCCGGTCATTACCATAAGAACAATGTCTTGTGGCTCTTGCATTCAACGTATTGGTACAAAGCCGAGGCCCTGTTTGTCGAGGCCTGTCATATATTCTATACAGCCGTTCGTGAAGCCCAAGAACTCGGTATGCTGTTTCCATAGCTCAAGTATTCCATAGTGCTGATAGCCGCTGACCTTGTCTTTGTCTTCGACTCATAGGATTCGATACGGAACGAGATACAAATGACGTACCCAACTTTGAGCTCGAAATACGGCGGAGAGCTTGGTGCGTAATCGACTCGTGGGACTGGTGAGTTTTCCACAGACGTTTCACTCGCTTTAGAAGTGCAGCACGTGCAATTGAGACGTTGTAACTTATGTATTTTCAGGCAGATAGCTTCCGGACTGTCTCGAGATACAATGGTCGATCACAGCATGTGTAATGCGAAACGCCCCTCATTGACGTTGGAACCGGACGGAGAGTTCTCTCCTTTGATGCACATGAATATGCAGTCAGATCTAATCCACAGACTGGCCGGCCGCTTCCCTTGCCCGGCTCAAATCAAGACACGTAGCGAGGTCATGGAATACAAAGGCATGATTGATGAGTGGATGAGGAATTTCCCTCCAATCTTTGCGTTGACGAACCCAGACACGTCAAACGACAAGAAGCAAGCCTGGATCGAGTATCATCGCCACTACAACTACACCATGGGATACATGATGGTCCTGAATCCATTTCGGCCGCATATGGCGTTGCCATACACCGACGAGTCTTCTGAGGAGGAGCTAGAGCTTCGTAGGATTGCGGTTGACTTGACCCTGATGATAGTTCAAGTCCTGGACAACTGGCTAAAATTTCTCACCTTTCGGGACGGGCGATTTCATTTCATCATCTTTTCTCTTGTTGATGCCGCGACTGTGATGAGCAACATGGTGCTCAACGACAAAGCCCAGACGCTTCCTCGCCGAGACGATGTTTACCGCGCTATCAAGACTACCTTGGTGCTCCAGAGGAAGCTTTACTTCCTATCAGGCTCTGCCAAGCTGGGGTTCAGAATTGTTCAGAGAATCGTTAGGCACCTATTTCGCTCGACACCGACAGAGTACTTGGATTCACTGGAGAATGCTGATCATGATGACACAAATGACGATAACACGCAGCCGGTTGTATCCGATACACTAGATCAAGCCTCCAGTGGTGCGCTGATGAATGTTCAATACATTGATCCCGAAGCTCCTGTGAGCCCTGGATTGTGGGATATATCGGTCACTGAGGTCCCTGCCCCGGTGTCCGACGCTCGAACTGGATCACAGCTTGCTACTTATGCTGATTATGGAACACCCAGTCACAATAATGGTGCGACCGTGGGACCTGACGGACATACGGGCAACATAAGTCCACACATGATCTCCAAAGACCGGGCAAATACGTCTTCCCAAGATACTTTAGCTATCCCCGCAACATTTAACTCTGCTGAACCCACGGCCTCTACTACTGGTAACGGGCCTGTACCCGTGGACTACTCATCATCAGCATCTCTACCTTCAGTGTCATCTGCATCTCCAAGCTATGTTACGGCCTTGACCCCCGAAAGTACTGCAGGTACAGCCGCACCTGTTGAATCTACATTGTCCGGGCACGCCCCCGTTTCACCGTCGGGCTATGTTTCTGCCGCATCTCCAAATGTTGCTGCGGCCCCGTCTTCAGGCCCCATTACATCTGGGTCTCCGTACTATATTGCGACGACACCCGTTTACTTTGGGCCTGTCCCGGCTGGTCAAGTCTCGGATACGTCGCTGAGCAATATTACCGATGCTTCTTTGCCCTTGGGCAATATTGTTGATGGGCCTTTGCCGTGGGGCAATATCATTAATACCTCTTTGCCGTTAAACAACACGGCTGGTGCGCCTTTGAACGGTGCCCTAGATTATTCTGCATTCTATGCCGCAGGTGCATCTCCGGTTTATAATTCTACCATGCCAGCTTATATTGACCCTGCATTCCTTTCGACACTTAGCCCATCTGCAGCTTCTGAGGACATCGTGGCTACCTCTATGCCCAATATCGGGCCCATCACAGGATTAACACCTCCATCTTTTTCTACAATCATTCCGGATACCACCACTTACGACACTTCCACGCCACACCTTCCTTGGCCGGGTTATAATGATGCAGGACTGTATACCACGCCAAAGTCTCATGAAGCTTCTATAGGGTATGACATTAACGCGCCATTGAATGCGCCCTCGACTTATGCTACTCCCGCCTCATACAGCTCCCCGGAAGGCCATGCAAGCACTGAACACAGTTTGAATCCTCCAACAGGATACGACACGCCTTCCTCCGTTTTCTTTACAACCAATAATACCACTTCTGATATTTACACGTCACCTTCGGAGGGTTATGCATCTCCGGAGAATCATGCTGCACTAGGGGATTATACCACTTCAACATCCGCCGGAACTGCTCTACTTTACTCAGACGAGGATTACAATGCCCATACGGTCTCCACGGTGTATGAGACTCCAGAGTCTTATCACACTGCGCCGTCTTCTGCCACACCTGAAAATCACTCTAAATCTCCCGATATCTAGCCACCCGTTTGAACTTGTACATATTGACGGGACACATGAGCATGCCCTACGGGTTGATTTATCCTAACACGGGCTACATTAGCGTTATATCATCGTTTATATCACATTTTGGATCAATTTTCTGCAGTTTTTGGGCTCCATCTTAGGATTGACTGATCAAAGTCTGGAAATGTATATTTCTTTTGTCATAGTGAGCTCGGTTGAGCCTGGGGGAGGATTGGATGTCTTTTGTACACTGCCTTAATAACCCAGATGATTTGACTGCATACATACATACTACCTTACCCAGCAATAGCATATATAGAATGTCAATGATATACACATGTCCCCCTCCAAGATGAGTTTGTCCTTTTCTATGTACTGTACATACTTGAACCCCCTTCCAACCCGTCCTGTGTAATTGAAATTGAAATAAACGCCGTCAGCCTCAATCTCCCCGCGTCAAACCGGAGCACCTTTCCCTTTGCGTATCATGTTAAGGAGCAAGGGCAAAAGTCCCTGTTTTGCGAAACAGCACTGAGCGAAAGTGGCCTGTTTGCCTCTCTGCCCCACCAAATCCATGGATCTTTTGTGATCTTCATGGTTAATCCTCGGCGCTGATCCTCCAGCCCGGGCCGGAGTGAAAATTTCGGGACAATTCATGTGTGAGCTGCTGTTTGCATTGCATAGCCGTGCGCAACCGCCGTCTGCAGAGGTCCAGTGACAATTGGAGCTTGGTGCACAGCTTATCAAGGTTGAGTTGGGTGTCAATAAGAAGAAACCAAAGCACGGACAGAAACGCAAAAACCACCACCAGCGTGCAAAGCGTCCATCATTCCCATTCCAAGTTCCAGTACGCAACTCACCACTGCTGAAACAACCACAGTAAGCAGCCTACCTACAGTAACAAGCATGGGGTGGCTGCAGCCTCTCCGGGCCGCTCAAAGGTCCCCCCGCCACTCACTGACGCTGCGGCCGACCCCGCCATTCAAGCTGGAGGGGCTCTCAAGGTCCAGGTCCAGGAGCTCCTCGGGCTGGTGTGTCGCCTGCCGTGCTTCTCCTTCTGCTGCTGCATCTTCTTCCTCTCCTCATTCTGCTTCTTATACGCCGTCACCGCCTTCTCTTCGCAAAAGGCCACTCTCTTCTTCTCTTTCATTCTCCAGCTCTTCTTCATTCTCCTCTCTTTCTTCTTCTCCTCATTCCTCCATTTCTCCTCTCTCAGCATCCGCCTCTTCTTCTCTCCTCTCTTCTTCGCTCTCGCCGTCGTCGTTGTCGTCGTTCCCGCGCCTTCGTCTTGCTCGACGCCCTCCTGTTGCTCCGACTCCCTCGTCTGCTCGCTTCTGCTCCGCCATGTGTCGATCCAGAGCTGGTCTCGAGGGCTCAGCCTCGGCTGCCGTCCAGGGCCGCGAGCTGCTGCCCGCCAACGTGATCCCTCGTCACTACCACCTGACTGTCGAGCCCGACTTTGAGAAGCTGACGTACAACGGCACTGTCGTCATCGACCTTGACGTGGCCGAGAACTCCAACTCCATCTCCCTCCACACTCTCGAGCTGGATATCCACGGCGCAAAGCTCTCCTCTGGTGGCCAGGCTGTTAGGTGAGAAATCTGTCCTTCTGCCATTGCGCAGCTCCATTCGTTACAAAGACAATTAGACGTGCTAACCATTACGCGTGCCGTCTCAACAGTGCCACGCCTGCCATCACCTACGATGAAGCTACCCAAGTGACCAAGTTCGACCTTGGCGGCTCCCACACCCTCACCAAGGACACCAAGGTGCAGCTGGAAATCGAATTCACCGGCCAGCTCAACGACAAGATGGCGGGCTTCTACCGCTCTACATACAAGAGACCAGATGGTACTGAGGGCATCTTGGCCAGCACCCAGATGGAGCCCACCGACGCCCGCAGAGCATTCCCCTGCTTTGACGAGCCGGCTCTCAAGGCCAAGTTCACCGTCACGCTCGTTGCTGACAAGAACTTGACGTGCTTGAGCAACATGGACGTTGCCTCCGAAACTGAAGTTCAGTCCAAGATTACCGGTGGAACCAGAAAGGCTGTTCACTTCAACCCCTCACCTCTCATGTCCACCTATCTCGTCGCCTTCGTTGTCGGCGAGCTCAACTACATTGAGTCGCGAGACTTCCGAGTCCCCGTCCGAGTCTATGCTCCTCCCGGCCAGGATATCGAGCACGGACGCTTCTCCGTCGACCTCGCCGCCAAAACTCTTGCATTTTACGAAAAGGCTTTTGGTGTCGACTTCCCCCTGCCCAAGATGGATCAAGTCGCCATTCCCGACTTTGCTCAGGGAGCCATGGAGAACTGGGGTCTGGTCACTTATCGAGTTGTCGATTTGATGCTCGACGAGAAGGCGAGCGGCGCTGCCACCAAGCAGCGTGTGGCCGAGGTTGTCCAGCATGAGCTGGCGCACCAGTGGTTCGGTAACTTGGTCACCATGGACTGGTGGGAGGGTCTCTGGCTCAACGAAGGCTTCGCTACCTGGGCTTCGTGGTATTCCTGCAACATCTTTTACCCCGAGTGGCGCGTTTGGCAAACATATGTCACGGATGATTTGCAGTCTGCTCTGTCGCTCGACTCCCTCCGAAGCAGCCACCCGATCGAGGTGCCCGTCAAGCGTGCTGACGAGATCAACCAAATTTTCGATGCCATTTCCTACTCCAAGGGATCCTGTGTGCTCCGCATGATCTCTACATACCTTGGAGAGGACAAGTTCTTGGAGGGTGTCCGCAAGTACCTGAACAAGTACGCCTATGGAAACACCCAGACTAGCGACCTATGGGACTCCTTGGCCGAAGTCAGCGGCAAGCCTGTCCACGAAGTCATGACTGCTTGGACCAAGAAGGTCGGATACCCAGTCCTCACTGTCACCGAGAAGGAAGGCGAGAGCTCTATCCACGTGAAGCAGAACCGCTTCCTTCGTACCGGCGACGTGAAGCCCGAGGAAGACACCACCCTGTACCCTGTCTTCTTGGGCCTCAAGACCAAGGATGGTGTTGATGAGACCATTGCCTTGAAGGAGCGAGAGCAAGAATTCAAGGTGCCCAGCACCGACTTCTTCAAGCTCAACGCCAACCACACTGGAATCTACCGAACACTCTACTCTCCTAGCCGCCTGGAGAAGCTGGGCAAGGCCGCCAAGGAAGGTCTTTTGTCCACAGAGGACAGGACCGGCATGATTGCAGATGCTGCCGCACTCTCCAGCTCTGGTTACGGAAAGACGTCTGGCGTCCTTAACCTTCTCAAGGGATTTGACGCGGAGACGGAGTTTGTTGTGTGGAACGAGATCATCTCTCGGATTGGATCGATCCAAGCTGCCTGGCTATTTGAAGACCAAGCTGTTCGAGACGGTGTCCGGGCATTCTTGAGAGAGATTGTCAGCTCAAAGGCCCATGAGCTTGGATGGGAATTTTCCGATTCAGACGGTCATGTTGAGCAGCAGTTCAAGGCTACACTTTTTGGCAGCGCTGGCTTGAGCGGCGACGAGAAGATCATTTCAGCCTCCAAGGACATGTTTGCCAAGTTCATGGCTGGCGATAAGTCGGCGATTCACCCCAACATTCGCAAGAGCGTCTTTGCAATCGCCCTCAAGTTTGGCGGCAAGGAAGAGGTAAGTTTTTTGATCCCATCCTCCCCGAGTAGTAGGGAATATGCATAGATATGAAATTGTACTGACATTATATGCGCGTAGTATGACCAAATCATTGGGCTGTACCATTCCTCGACCAACAGCGATGAGCGCAACACCTGTCTCCGATCTCTAGGCCGAGCCAAGGACCCCGAGCTTATCAAGAGGACCCTGGCCCTGCTGTTGAACGGCGAGGTCAAGGACCAAGACATTTACATGCCTGCTGCCGGCCTGCGCACCCACCCCGAGGGTATCGAGGCCCTGTTTACCTGGATGACGGAGAACTGGGAGGAGCTCTACAAGCGACACCCACCTACCCTGCCCATGCTCAGCTCCATGGTGTCGCTGCTGACATCTGGCTTTACCAAGCCAGAGCAGCTGGCCCGCGTCGAGAAGTTCTTTGAGGGCAAGAACAACAACGGCTACGACCAGTCGCTAGCACAGAGCAAGGACGCTATCCGATCCAAAATTTCCTGGTTGGAGAGAGACCGTCAGGACGTGGCCGACTGGGTCAAGGCCAATGGATATTCGAAGTAGGTGGACTCACTCCTATCTCAAGGGATATATCACGGGAATGGAAATAAATGAAATAAAAAGAGAACGGGACAAGGAATTTTGGCCGGTCTTTGAGCATATGATACCAGTTTACCATTGCTAATACACCGTGATGAAGATATATGTTGCCGTATAAGTTGTGACGTGTTGTCTGCATAAAAACTAAAACTGCTCGTCTGAGAATTTGTGTACATGCCTGTGTCCAAAGTATATAAAACAGCTAAATCATAATACGCCGAACACTTGCCTACTCAAAACGCAATCATTCTTTTAAAGTGACGTTTGGAAGAAGCCACCAGCACACGCCGCCTCCGACAATCAAGGCGGTAACAATCGGCTGCAGAACCTGAACACCAGCACTAGTTGCAATGAGGCCGGTGAACGAGGGAAAGATGGCGGCACCAGCTTGTGCCAGGACAAAAATGAGACCTGATTCACGTCAACTGTAAGCAAACCACTCTCGAGTCTTGTCCGTATAGGTATTACTTTAGAGGAGAAAAGAAAAAGAGGAAACCATACCTAGTCCCGTAGACTGAACCTTTCTCGGGATGATCTTGGCCGACACCCTCATGCCCGTGGCAAAGTAAGGCCCGAAGAAGAAGCCCATGAGGGCGTACGCGGTGGCGCTGGCGACGAGGTTGGGGAGCAGCCAGAAGAGCAGCTGGAGGACGAGGGTGGCGCAGGAGTAGAGGAGGATCATGCGCTGCTCGCCGAAGCGGAAGGTTGGCTCGGCGAGGAGGGTGCGGCCGAGGACGACGCCGGCCCAGAAGCCGGTGGGGACGTAGCCGACTTGGGAGAGTTTGCCGTGGCGGTGTTGGGTGAGGTATTCGACGACCCAGCCTGTTTCTTTTTGTTAGTTGTTGTGTTGTGTTGTGTAGCTGGATGGGGAGGGAGGATGGTTGTGGAAGAAGGGCAGACGTGGAAGAATGATGAATGTGGGAGAAGGATAGAAGTGAAAGAAAGATGGACATAGAAAAGGAATAAATATAGAAGAAGGATAAATGTGAAAGAAGAATAGACATGGAAGAAGGATGGATGAGCAGAGTTGAGCGAGAGCAAGATTCATACCTCCTGAGGTGGACCAGGCACCCGACTGGAAAAAATAAAAGGCGCTCATGAGCCAGACATTCTTTAGCTTAAGAAGCTGCCCTACTTCCTCCAATGCCTCCTTGTTGCGTCTCTCTTCACGCTGTGCCTCTACAGACTGTGATTTCATCAAGAAGAGGGTATCCCTAAAGGCCAGGGCAACCGCAATTAAATTTAAAGCAGAAGTCCCAAGCGTCACGTAATACACCGTTCGCCAACCCCCTTCATGGTGCTCCTCAGCAGTAGCAATAGCCGTCGAGATGAGTGGCCCGACGAGACCCCCAAGCGCATACATGGCGTGGATGAAGCTCAGCCAGCGATGCGAATCCCGGACAGCGCTGACGTACGTGTTGGAGTGCGTGTCCTGGAAGGCCATACCCAGGGCCTGGAAGAAGAAGGTGGAGAAGAAGAGGGAGTAGGGAGCCCATGGACGGAGGCATTGTGCAAAGACTTGGAAGATTGCGCCGATGAAGAGGAGCTTGCCGAGGTGGAGGTGGGCTGCGAGGAAGGGGTTTGTGAGGGCTGCGAGGAGCCATCCTGCGAAGATGGCGGCGTAGCTGGTGGTTGTTTATTACTAGATAAGGGTTTGATTTGTATAAAAGTTGATGGAAGAGAAGATGGTTTGAGTGACTTACATGATGGCGATGTGACCTGTGCCAATGGAAAACGCGTCGAGAATATGCGGCACCAACGGGCCGAGAGTTGCTGAATCCAGACCGGCGCAGAAGAATGAGTACCCGGAGACTAGGATCTTGAAGATGGGTAGAGGGGGTTGAGACTCGGATGTCTCTCCGCCTGATTCTGGATCTGCGACGGCATTGGAAGAAGATTGTCCGGGCTGAGCTTCATGGATGATGGTTTCTAGTTCGATGGGAGCTGAGGAAGAGGATTGCGGCTGGTCCACGGTTACGGTGACTGTTTTGGTGCTGGACATTTTGACTGTAGTTGATGCAATTGATGATGAAAAACAATGTTTTCGATACGATTCAATTTAGTTCATCACATATCAATTCAATCCATTTACCGGTGTGAGACTCATTCGCCGGCGTGAGACTCATTCACGCAGATACGACTGATACGGTCTGATCCTTGATTGCTGCATATCCCCGCTTATAGGCACCCTCCGTGGCTCACCTGCGGCTTCGGTGGCGGCCGGCCGAAGCGGATCCCGGAGCGGCTCTTGTGTGTCATTAGTTCAGTGAGTTTTATGCTTTTGACTCATTTTTTTTTCTTAGTTAGGACTTTCTGGAGTATAAAGAGCTGGGAGAGGTCGCTCTTCTTTGGAGAGATTTCTAAAACTTAAAAAAGGTTTCGCGAATTGGCGACTCTATCCTGGTGCTACTGCTATTGCCCGTTGTTATTTTGTTTTACCCTCTATAAGATATTTCTTTTTTACTTTAATTCAATTCAATCCGTCCCTCATCTGCTCTGGTACGTGGAGCTCTTTTTCTCTTTGATTTTTTTTTTCTCTTTTTGTTTCGTTGAGTTTTCGCACTTTTATCCAAAGCCTGTTTTTAGCTGTTGTCTTGTCTTACGTCAACAATATGCCTCAGAAATGTCGTCAGCCGTTCATAGTTGTAATTGTATCAAATAAACATTGATTGACGCCAATTCTTTAGAAAGAAAGAAGAAAAAACCACTATCCCTCACCTCCTCAGCCGTAAAATAAAAGGCTACGGTGATTGGGCCATTTCCTCCCCTCAAAATGTGTTCTCATCACAGAGAAGAGAGTGACAGAGAAAATACCCCTCAGCCGCCCGAGACTCCTCAAGATGGCGTGCTTCCAAGAGATATTCCTCACCGCACGACCTTTTACGACTCGGTCGTTGAGCGGCAAATGTCCCAGGCTGATGCCAAGCTGTTCTATCAGCGAAGCCAGCTAGACAGCTCCGGTGCTGCGGACGCTGTGTCATCCTCGTATAATGACCCCGTTGCAGCTCTGGCATCAAGCGGCGACCTCGAATATGAGGGCGACGCTGCACTGTCCGAGTCTTTTGGCAAGGCTTCTGTGTCTGGGCTTGACAGCGCTAGGCTTGCAGCTGAGGCCTCCAGGGGAATCTCCAATATCAACTTCCTTGACCCTCAGCCACAGGTGACGGCAGAGTTGAGCTCCATTTCCAAGAGCATCCAAGATATTATCGCGCTGAGACAAAAATACATGACGCTGTCGCTACAGCGATATGGCGATGATCCTAGAAATGGCGCCGACTGGCAGATTTATCCCCCGGGAGACAAGCCTGGAGATAACTTCGACATGGAACATGTCCTGCCATTGCCTTCAAGCGACGACAGCATGACGTTCAAGTTGAGCGATGCTGGTGTCTATGAGGTCTTTGAGGGTGCCAATTCCGAAACACCCGCTTTCCAAATCCCAACTATCAGACAGTTCTATATGGACCTCGACAGCATCCTTACCGCCTCGTCAGATGGGCCAAGCAAGAGCTTCGCCTTCCGCCGCCTCCAATACCTTGAAGGCAAATTCAACCTGTACGCGCTTCTAAACGAGTACCAGGAAACCGCCGACAGCAAAAAGGTGCCTCACAGAGACTTCTACAACGTCCGAAAAGTAGACACTCACGTGCACCACTCGGCGTCCATGAACCAGAAGCACTTGCTGCGCTTTATCAAGAGCAGGATGAAGAAGAACCCTGATGAAGTTGTCTTGTTCCGTGACGGGAAGCACTTGACGCTTGCCGAGGTGTTTGCTAGTATTAATCTTACGGCGTACGACTTGAGTATTGACACTCTTGATATGCACGTATGTTATTCACGACTTGTTAAGTCAGGACGTTGTGAGCTGATCTGAAAATAGGCCCATGTGGATTCTTTCCACCGATTTGACAAGTTCAACTTGAAGTACAACCCTGTTGGAGAATCTCGACTTCGAGAAATCTTCTTGAAGACGGATAACCTGATCAAGGGCCGCTATCTAGCTGAGCTCACCAAAGAAGTCATTTCCGATCTAGAAGCCAGCAAGTACCAAATGGCTGAGTGGCGTCTATCCATCTATGGTAAATCACTGGATGAATGGGACAAACTTGCAGCCTGGGTCGTCGACAACAAGCTGTTTTCGCAAAACGTCCGCTGGCTGATCCAGATTCCTCGGCTGTATGATGTTTACAAGGACAATGGCCTAATGGAGTCGTTTGACCAAGTCGTCACCAACGTCTTCCAGCCGTTGTTCGAGGTCACAAAGGACCCCTCCAGTCACCCGAAGCTGCACATTTTCCTCCAGCGCGTCGTCGGTCTCGACAGCGTCGACGACGAGAGTAAGATCGAGAGGCGCTTGTACAGGAAGTTTCCCGTTCCAAAGGAGTGGAACACGAAGCAAAACCCGCCATACAATTACTGGATCTACTATCTCTTTGCCAACATGGCGTCCCTCAACTCCTGGCGCAAGAAACGTGGCTTCAACACTCTTATCCTGCGGCCTCACTGCGCTGAAGCTGGCGACCCGGAGCATTTGGCCGTCGCGACGCTTTGCTGCCACAGCATCAGCCACGGAGTGTTGCTCCGAAAGGTCCCGTTGTTGCAGTATGTGTTTTACCTCGAACAGATTGGCGTGGCCATGTCGCCGTTGAGCAACAACGCCTTGTTCCTGTCATACGACCGCAATCCGTTCCCTCAATACTTCAAACGAGGTCTCAACGTGTCCCTCTCAACCGACGATCCTCTGCAGTTTGCATACACAAAGGAGCCTCTGATGGAAGAATACGCTGTTGCCGCGCAAATCTACAAGCTCAGTCCGACAGATATGTGCGAGCTTGCCAAGAACTCGGTCAAGCAGAGCGGTTACGAGGCGGCTGTTAAGGCGCAGTGGCTGGGACCCTGTTTCGACAAGCCTGGCAGAGAAGGAAATACCATGGCCAAGACGAATGTTCCCGACCGGAGAGAGGAGTTTAGGTATTCCACCTTGTTGACAGAGCGAGAGGTGTAAGTGTCTTTCTTCTTCTCTTATTGTTGTTATGAGAATGTTGCTGATCATATTTATTTAACTGCTGTACAGACTAAGCCGATACGCTGCATTTGATCCAAATGCTGAGAAGAAGAGCATCAGCGGCGAATTGGCCTCAAAATCGTCAGTTGGCAACATTCCCTCCTCTGGCGCGACAGAAGCTGCATCAAGCATCACGAGTCCGACATCAGAAGCATCATCTCTCCGAAAGACTCCCAGCTCAGCTGCAGATGTGCACATTTCTGGAAATGATCCGATGATATTCCCCGGAATTTTGAGTCGGGATACTAGTCGCCGCAATCTGACCAAGGTTGATAGCTGGGGTATTCAGTCAACTGAGCTTCCCAGCCCGGGGACTGATTGAAGCACATTTACGGTTTCGCTGGGGGGGTGGGGTTTGGGATTAAAGTTCTTTGAAAATTGCATATTAGTATCCATGATAAATACGTGGAATGTTTGAGGCCCAGTACTAAACGTACTTTGCTTCCTGTGACGAGATAATACAGAGCGCGGCTCAACACGCGCCCTCTCACGCCGTCTTAATAGATTGTACTCCATATAGATGAAATACAAAAACAACAGCGCTTCTGAGCATAATAACCATTTTACAATATATCTAATTAATCCCAATATTCATTTTCGTTTATCTTGAATGGCCAAATAAAGCGCTCTAAGTCCCGATCATGTACATTCAGCAGCATCAGTTGATCTCCAATGGTGGGAAGATGCATATACCAAAAACTGGCCTTCTGTATCTCATTCAAGCGTAATTGGTTTAGTGGTAAAATTCTCCGTTGCCATCCGAGCAACGTCGGGGAGCCCTGGGTTCGATTCCCAGATTACGCATTGTAATTCATTTTTTGCACTTGGCGATGGTTTTTGTGGGTTCGATTTATCATGGAGTCGTGATGGACATTGGTGGGGTTGTTTGTGCCTTGGTGATGGTGGTAGTATCAATGTTATCAATGTTACATATCTACCACTCTTGCGCTCTTGAATGTTCATATAATGATGTACGGAGAAGTAGGAGTTGAGACGTTGTGCAAACACATCGTAATTATTTGATCATGTCAGATGACAATCCTGCCAGGTTGGAAGTGTGTTTATTGTCTCTAGGTAGCAATGCTCGGCATATTAATCCCGCCTTGAGCAACATAATCGATGAGCCCTACTGGACTTGCGTCTTCGCCTAGAAGAAGCCCCATGTCGTATGCCAATTTCTCGAACAGGTGCTTCAACAAGCCATCCATACCGAGGGTTTCCGGCCCTCCAGAAGAGTGGACTATTTCTGCAAGCCCACGTACATGTTGCCTTGACGCAGCTATATTGCCAGCTTGTATCTATATATTTGGCATTAGTCTACATCAGTTTCTTTCAGTATTCATTTATATGAGAGGCACTTACCTCATCTAATGTCAAAGATATAATCGTGGCAATTATCGAGTCTCTCGCCGAGCAATCCCCAGCATCAATGGCCTCTCTAATAGCGCGAATACAGAGGATTCTATACTGCATCGCCAAAGTAATGTACTCCTCTTTCTGGTAGACTTGATGTAAATGGCGGCATGTAGATAAGAATGTAGTGCTCAACATGCCCACATTGGATACGGCCAGCTGGATCCAGCTTATCCGTAGCTGGTGGTGGTGGAAGCTTGGATCTTTGAGTATCATGCATTTGGATCCATATTGGGTAGTGACTATTGTGATATCTGGAGTTTATTAATCAGCATAATGGGAAAAAATCTGCGCTGAAGCACCAATGGCAAGCTACAGACCAACTTACAATGGTCAAAGAGGTAGTGCTCCAGTGGCGAAAGCGGCCTAGCAAAGCATCCAAAAGGATCCCGCCGACTGGATGTGAGCTGATCGACAGGATCGGGAATCCTAGCGGAGTACCTCTCAGGCCCAACGTCGACCAAACAGTTGTCTCTCCGGTCTATAGCTTCACTGGCTTGAGTTTTCTTTGCATACGGAATACTCGGCTCCACATTGCTGGCCTGGTTTGCGGCTTTGCGAGCATGCTTCACTCTAGCATGAGAGACTCGAGCAGCATGTGAGTACGCGCGGCGTTGTAACTTGGAAGAAGACCCTTGTGAAGGATGTGACAGATTTATAAACTCAAGCTTGCTCTCCATTGGTAGTAGAGCTCCCGGAGTCGAGCCTCGTTCAGCTACAGGTGAGAGAGCATCATGCAGAGCCAGGTACCGAAGCGGCCCACGTACTATCGTGGGGGTCGAGATAGGGATAGTTGGATGAGATATTATGATGGAGCAAGATACAGAGCGTGCCTGAGGAATTGCTTGTCCCCAATCTCTATTGTGCGTGTGTTTGTGTGATGCCATCGCTGGAATCCCGACGTTTACAAAACATTTTGCCGCCTTGATCAATGTACCTTTGTACTCTTTCCTAACTGGGATAGGCCCCGCTTACCAGGATTCTTTCGGGGTTTTATGATAGAATCCTCATCATCAAGATCACGAGAGTTCAGCATAAGAAACTTTACTTTTCGTACAAACACTTGCAATTATGAAGAGCCCTAAGTCGTTAATCTCTAAATTTTATGTATAAAATACTTAGATAATGTTGGATGCAGAGGATCCCCCACGTGTACTCATGTACTCTTTCTAGAATGGGAATAACGCTATCTTGAATACATCGCTTACCACCCTAGAGGATTAGAAGACTGTAGCATATTGCACGGAATTATAACGTGTCTTCAGTCAACTCTACCATATTGATTCAAAGTGTTTATAATCATCAAGTCGAAGGCGGAGAATGTTTCTCCGCTTCATTGTTGCGGACATGAATCCGAGGAAGCGGACTTGAAACTGGCTGAAGGTATAAGAAGCTTAGAAGGTGTCCATCCAGTGATCGCTATCATCATTTTATCACCCTTGATACATTCTCACAATCATCGTAACATCAATAAGTTGTCTCTGAGTCTTCATCAAGATGACTGCATCTAAGCAGGCCAACGTGGCCATCATCATCACTAGCACCAGACTTGTTCGAGTTGGACCGGCAATTGCCAACATTGTCAAAGACATTCTTGAAAAGGAAGATGGAAACGATACAAAGCTCTCCTTGGTCGATCTTGCAGACTTTAAGCTGCCAATCTACGACGAGAGCGTTGTTCCGTACCAAGTTCCCTCTCAGGCAACATATGCCAACGAACACAGCCGCCGCTGGAGTGCCGAGATCTCCAAATATGACGCCTATATCCTGGTCATTCCCGAATACAACTACGGTGTGGCGGGAAGCACAAAGAATGCGATTGACTACCTGAGGAATGAGTGGATTGGGAAGCCAGCAGCTATCGTAAGCTACGGCATGACGGGCGGCAAGAATGCTTCGGAACAAGTCAAGGTCTCCCTTGAGGGAACGGAACTTCGCGTGAGCCCTACACGGCCTCAGCTTATATTTGCAAAGAATGGCGAAACACCAGACATCTTTACCGCTATGCAGAAGGGCGAGCTAGGCGAGAAATCTCGCGAGATTTGGACCACTGAGAACAAGAAGGATATTGTGAAGGCTTTTGAGGAGCTGAAAGAGGCAATCAAGAATCCACCGGCAGCCAAAGAAAAATAATAATGAATAGCTGACATATGTAATCATTCTATCTCTCAAAAACACCATTGTAAATGGAATTGATCTTCTTTAAGGACATCAGATAAACAATATAATGTGATTTAGCTACAGTGTCACATCCAGTATCAATGACTGTTATCTCGCAAAGCCTTTGTTATTATACTCTTTCCATTCTTAGTATGTCGATTTTAGCCAATGAGGAGATAATGACCCAGTATTAAAACACATGTAACGTCGCCATATGGATAAGTCATAGAGTCTTCCATTCTATGCCCACCTAAGCTCAATATTACCACCTACTTGCTTACTATTGAACCACTCTACAATCTCAATCTTCTCTACCACCGGTCTTGCGCCATCTAACACACGGCTTCGAACTAAAGCCTCAGAAGCCCACCACACAATTGCAGAGGCAAAGTTGCGGGCAATGCATTGCCGCGGGCCTTTGCCAAAGTGAAAACTATCTCGCAACATTTCCGGCGTACACTCCAGCCAGCGCTCTGGCACGAACTCATATGGCTTTGGAAATACTTGGGGATTGAAATGCAGCGAGTAAGCTCCGATGCCAACGCTTGTACCAGCTGGAATAGTCGGCAGATTTGGGACATTCAGCCCTCCCGATGGGACAACCCGGGGAAGACGAGTAGGATTGGCTAATGCTAGACGACAAGCTTCTTTAACCGCTCCTGATAGATAAGGGAGAGATCGAGCGTCGACGCCAGGATTCTGCATGATCTCCTTATAGGTGCCTTCGAGGCTAGAAAATGAGTTAGCAAAGTATTTATATGCGAAGTAAAGGATCGCTCACATATCGGGTGCCTGGGCAAGATGCCAGCAGAAGACGGCTAGAATCCTGGCAACCCCATCTGTGCCTGCAAACATGATATCCATGACCTGTGCTATAGCTTCTTCCCGTGAGAGATTTGCATTAAGAAGCCGTCCTTGGTATGTTTCTTTCTCTCCTTGGGCGATACTGTCATCCACGGCCTTGGCTGCAAACTCCTGGACAATATTTGTGCTCGTGCTTATTGACAGTTTATTCTTGTCAATTTTCGCAGCCCAACTATCAAAAAAGCTGAATATCCAACTCGGAAGATAAAAGAAGCGACCGCCCGCAGCAAAATTATCGACGAAAGCAGTTGCGCTAAGTCTTTCGGTGCCAACACTGTTAAAGCATTCCCCAATTAGATACTCCGTCAAGGCATCCATCGCCATGGAGCGAAAGAGGTTTAATAGATCAACTGGTCTGCCTGCTGCCAGAGACTTTCGGCGCTCTAGCTCAACCAGTGTTGTATCGATAATTTTCTGCATAGCCGGTTTGCCGTTTGTGATTGCTTGCTGCGCAAACAAGGGCGATACTGCCTTGGCACGAACTGCTCTATGAGTATGATCTGTTACTGAAAATATGGTAGGAAAACCATTGATATCGAAATTTCTGTATCCAGCAATCTTTCTAAAGCCGCCATTGTCGATATATATAGGATTGACAGCCGCTCCGTCTGAAATGTCAATTTCATTCGGGGCAATGCGAACCACAGGTCCGTATTTCTTGTGCAAGGCAGTAATAACTGTACATTCAATGCCTTTCCAAGTAAGATACCAGTACCATATCGGAGTAAGGCGAGCGATGAAGGGGCCTGGGATGTGTCCTAGGCGGTCGGTGCTCAGTCCGTAAAGGATTTTCAGTAGCAAGATCGAAATGACAGCCACCCCAATGGATACAGGACTCAGAGTTGCCACAAACAAAGCTGGATTGGCAGCAGCAGTCGCCATGATGGCTGATATTGATGAAGCGGCTCTATGGCCAGCTTTGATGCTGAAGATTGTTGAGCGATACAAATTGAGGGGTTTGCGAAACCAGGTTTTAGTTATGTGGTCATGCCGCTTGAATCCTACGCACAATTGTGGAAATCCATGCATGCCAATATTTATAGTCTCCCTTGCATACGTGCCACAGAGACACCAATACTCGATGCTATCTACGCAGTATTATTATTCTCACCCTACCAATTAATTGCCTTAATTCTACAGATCAGCAATAGAACGATAAAAGATGATGACTTCAATACATTACTCCCGGGGTCATAATTCCAATTGTAGTCAAGACCGCTTGACATATGTGTTGATTAGGACAGCGTTACTATGAATTCTCTCAAAGAAGTTGTCGATACCAGGGATCTTGGGAAGATCTTGTCTCTGCCGATGTCGCTGCTCAAAACTTTTGGACTAATCTTCTTCAGGTTTTGTATATGCATCCACTGAAGAGCTGCAATGGAGAGCAACTGTATGCGCCGACATGTTGTGAAAGACTGTAAAGCTCAAAAACTTGGCCGCGCATACTTGTTTATGCCAATTAGATACTCCTTCGACATTTTCATCCTTGAAGTTGCCCAGAGCTCATCTTCGTAACGTGAAACGATTTCAACAGACTTCTCGAAGGCGACCTTTGTTTCTTATACGAGAATAATCATGTGCGACCCAGTAGCTCAGACCAACCTGTGATCTGCGATCTAGATTGGCGTCAGGAGCAGAGGAACTCACTCTTTCAAAGGCCAGCCAACAAACATCTTCTGCCATGTTCCTATTTAGGTAAAAATATCCCAAACGGGCCCGAGCACCAAATACCGGCCCGGAAGACGGCTACTCACGCCGGAAGAGCTAAACTCGCGATCGGTTAGACGTCTCCATAGTTGAGGCGGCCCCATACAGTACTACCTAGCTATTATGTCTCGACATGGTGTTGTATTCCATCGATCATGCTAGTGAAAATTGAAGATACGTAGTAAGTGTGTATTGATCTAAGTATCTTTTAAAATTGTAGCTCAGAGTCCAGTATGGGCGTCAACAATGATTGATCTTATGAGGTTGACAGAGAGTTTTGTGACGCCGCCTGGAATATTTCGACGGCGGCTGACAGGAGCTTCAGTAGGTGGTTTATTACTTGGCGAAACAATGAAAAAATTCATAGCTATATATGTTAAGCCCTCGCTTCTATATGTCGCGAAAGCTCTTGCTGCTTTCCATCGAGCTCATAAGTACCCGTCAAAAATTGATAAATTCGAGCGCTAGAGAGGCTCGGAATTTTCGGTAAAGGGACGATTTGGGTATAAATACATTGCTCGATATGGATCGGCGTGGCATTATTGGATCTGCAACCCCTTTCACAACTTATTCTCATTGGCTACAGGTGGTTAGAATAAACGTGTTGCATCCATGGATGTTTAAAAAGATCCATGGATTCCTCGGCACTTCGGAGCATCCCGAGTGGCCGCTCCGTAGTTCCCACTTTGCCCAGATCCGTTACTGATCACAGCCGGCAACGAACTGCCATGTGAAAGTTCTTTGCAAATTTGACTCATATTTCAATCAATCGCGACATAATTGTCTGGCAAACCCCTTAGAATTTTCCGTATGATTTTGGAGTAGTTCTTCCTCTCATCAGACTCGAGATGTCGCGATTACTCATCTTGAATTGTAATCATTCCCGTGACAGGGAAGCTTCAATCTAATCATATAACTGGGTCGGATGCCATACATTCAGCCAATCACAGGCCCGACCTCGGCTGACGTGGGATTCAAGTCCGAGGTTTAATATTCCGAGGTTTCCATGCTCGAAGCTCCTCGTTTCTATTTCCCAACAGGCAAAGATCCCTTCAATGGTCCAGTAGCTCTGTGTCAAGGCAAGAAGAACCAGCGTCAAGATGTCGACTCGCCGCTATCGTTCGGCTATTGCGTGTCAAACCTGCCGAGTGCGCAAGGTGCGATGTAGCGTGTCCATGACGGGAGTGCCGTGTATTAGTTGCGAGCAGGACCAAACGGAATGCATCCTGAAGCCGCGACAAGGCAAACGGTAAGCCATTCGTCCGTGTACTCGTATCATGGGAAACGATGTTGTTTATATCATCAAACCGGGTTACTGATTGATTCCAAGCCACTCGTCCCACAGCCATCGGCAGAGCACTACTGTGTTCCCGGCTCCCCGTCACTATGTTGAAAGCTCGGCGGCAATGCGGGATACCGCTAACCAAAGCAATGCCAATCCTTCGTCACCGGATTCTAGTCCGGGGGGTGAAATTGTACCATTGCAAGACTCACAAGCGCCGTTGGACACGCCTGAGACCAAAGTTTCAGCTGCGTCCAGTGAGCCAAGTGCCGCTGATGAGGAACAGCTCGGCGTTGAAATGGTAGAAGTGGCCCTGGGGCATCCACGAAGAGAGTGCCAAGTCCCGTACTACATCGGTATGTTAACCGGAAGGATCATCCAGGTGCATAATCTCATGCAGCAGCGTGTTATTAACTCTAAACCCATGCAGGTGAGCAGACTGGGGGGCCTACATCAACCATGCATATATGCACAACCGATCACCTCATACCAAAGCATCTTCTCATGCCAGCGGCAAAGCCAACCACCTTAACCGAAGATGAAAAAACCTTCCTCCGCCGTAAAGGCGTCTATTCATTTTTATCAGACACAGCAAGTGATAGTTTGATCCGGGCATATTTCCACAATGTCCACCCAATCATGCCCATCTTGGAAGCAGACAAACTCCTGGAATATCATCGCTCTAAACGACTGAAAGAGTATAACCTTATACTACTATGGGGTCTTTATACTATTTCTTCCAATGTAAATACTCCTTCTATTCATATCGTCTGTGGTGGATGTAATTGCTAATTAACGGACCACAGTACGTACCTGCAGAGATATACGAGAATGAAGGTTTTACATCTCGAAAAGCGTTTAAAGCCGAGATGTTTGCTCGTGCAGTCGTAGGTCAACTCTTTATTGTTCCATCATCTCTCCTTTTCCGATAGTGCTAACGCGTACCTTTAGTGCGTATATAACAACGGCGGGGAAAAGAACAACCTCATCCTTCTACAGGGGGCGCTGCTGCTAGGCTTCTGGAACTCAGATATAGAGGATCACATGCAGCCATGGCAGTGGAGCGGCCGAGCTATTAATCTGTGTCATGTCCTCGGCCTCCACCGCGATATTGATGCCATTGGATATAACCCATCCATAACCGAACGACAGCGTTCACTATTTCGGAGACTATGGTGGACGTGCTTCTGGCGAGATCGTTGGCTCTCCGTGTCACTGGGCAGGCCTTTGCGGATCAATCTTGACGAATCTGACACTCCTGACCCGCTGGTTTCAGACATTGCCGTGGACCTGGAGGGCATACCAGAGTCTGTGACATCGGCGTTTTTCCCTAGAGACCTGCCGCGATTGGCAGAATATTGGATTCAGTTGATACAAATGACGAAGTTGCTCGGCAAGACTCTCATGACGTGCTACCAACTGCGACGGCCGAAGCCCACAATCAATGAGATCGATACTCTCGAGGCAGAGTTGATGCGCTTCAATATGCCAGAACACCCAGATCCGATTCTATCTCGATTGGCGACGTTTTACTATTACCATTTACAGCTACACTACCAGTTAGTACATGTTCAATGTTCTCCTTTCCTCACTTTACGATTCACTAACCGGCGGATGAAGGGCCATCTTAATCACATTTTACCGACCTTGTAGCGTAGAGGCTCCGTCAGATCTTCCTTCTTACCGCCAGAGAGAATGGCAGCAGGAAATGCAGGGGAAAGCAATGTCTGCTGCCTCAAAGACTTGCAACATTGTCTATGCACTCGCTCAGGGCAACTTCTTTTCGTTTGCCGGACCAATGACGTGAGTTATTCTTGCATTCAATGGTGCTTTCGATTGCTATTGTCCAATAGTTTGTGTTTGACCGAGATATATACTAATATTACCGCTTAGGCCCACGCTTCTGGTCCCGGCAATGCAAGTCTACCTTCTCAATTGCAAATTCGGCGACGCCCTCTCAAGGCGACTCGGCTTAAATATGCTGAACATGTGCATGATGATCTTGGAAGAGCTGCAAAAGACGTATTCAGTCGCTTCCGTGTGCCGAGGTATTTTCGGCAAGGCCATCCAGCAGCTCTTCCCCGACGATGCTGCTAGTATCTCTTTAACCCACTCTCTTCCCGAGCAAGACGTGACGCCAGTAGCGGAGCTGATGCCCCCTCCGAGCTCTATTCCAGATACTGCTCTTCAGTTGGAGCTCTTTGGTGCCAATGTCACCAAGGCGGATTTTATTGATGCCCTTACAGCTGAGGCATCCATTTTCAGTTTTGTCGATATGCTGAACTTTTCATCATGATCATAATATAATACCTAATGCGCTTGATACTTTGTATGTACATGTATGTAGCCTATGTTGGGCTTTATGTACTGTTCCTGTCAAACTACTTTTTAATGATCAAAAACATGTTACTTCTATATGCACCCCGTGAAGCCTAAACCGAATTCATGAATGTATTTCTTTTACCAAATAATTACCCATGGCGTGGCTAACCACAAACGGCACGGCCAGTGCCAAGGGACGGCCTGAGTTAGATCTCGGGATAAATGGGATGATAATGCTCTAGATTCCTCGGCTGCTTGGCAGACCTGAATCTACCCAGACCAAAACCTTGGCGATCTCGGGCCGATGCCTAGCCTGGATCCCACACGGGCCGTCATCCGAAAAGGGCAATATGGATAGATGCAGTTGAATCGGTACCGAGGGTAGGGCATTGAGCTGGTGATGGAGTATATATTAAGTTACGACCGAGTACAACGATTAAATATGTCTTAGCCTGCCACTGATTGTGCTTATCTGTGTCGTGTGCTCGGCCATTCACTTGTGAGCCTTAGTGATAACTCAATAAGAACCCTATTTTGACATCCTCTCAACAAGAAACCACTGAAGAACATTCATTACTCAATATTCTTAGGTGACAGTCACAACTAAGGTTTAACAGTAATGCAGTTATAAACATTTCGCTGGTATGTATTTTTAGAGTGGTTTTCCCTTTAACCACGGCTTATCCTCCCACTATCCATCGAATACAACGTCAATAAGCCCTACACTAGCACCTGGGATCATCTTTATAGCATTGACCCGGAACCGATCATCTGCCAGCTTGAATACAGTAGTCCAATCCTCAGCTGTACGTTCCTTGGCATTGAACAGTACCAACATCTGCATGTCAAATGCACCCTGCATCTTCCTCACCGGCAGAGGCGGCCGCTGTCGCTTTTCATCATAGTCTGGAAGCATAATGATGTCGAATAGCGCGATGCGAGCCCCAGGAGTCAAAGCTGGGACTAGTTGCTGAAGAATCTTCACAACGTACTTGTCTGGCCAATCGTGGAAGATGTTGCGAAAGATGTATGCGCTTGCGGAAACAGGCTGTGGCGTAAAGAAGTCGTGAACTTGGAATGATATGCGGTCGGCAAGCTTGGGGGCCGATGCCATGGCTTCGTCAAAGGCTGGCTGTAGCTCCGGGAGGTCCTGGACTACGAAATGGAGTTGTGGATGGGATTTTGCGACCATTGCGCTGATATGGCCGCTTGAACCACCAACCTGTGAGATTAATTAGCGGTCGAGCTCTCTCATATTGGATCTGTCAGAAACATACATCAACAACGATAGCCTCGCCAAGGCTCTCCCAGTCAAAAGTTTCCACATAAGTTTCGGTATTAATCATGCCACCGAGAGCTTGCAGTCCTTCAGCGAATCTAGTTGCACGATAGCCTTTTGGCTCGCCCTCCTTCTCATCCGCATTGAGAAATTCCCACATTGGACGAGACACCACCTTGCCGTCAAAACTCGCTAGATAGAAGGCAGCATGTTCCACCTCTTCGCTCGGTGTCGGGTGCCCAGCAGACCACTTTTGCAATGCATCCGCCATTACTATAGTAGCGGGTCGGACGTCTTCGAGGAGATGGCTTGTAAAGGACTGCATATGGTGGTTACGAGCCATGTATGCAGAGGCAGCGGTGTGAACAATCCGATTGGACTCAGGAGACTCTTCTCGAAACAGGTACATGCTCATGCCGAAGCGGAGGAATCGGCGAGCCATTTGTTCAGGTAATTTCGTAGCGGCTGCAATCTCGGCGTAGCTGGCAGAGCCCCCAAGCGGAACCGCGCCCCAGAAGTTGAAGCGGTTGAGGACGTCCAGTGCCATGGCCTCATTACCCAGCTAAGATTCATAAACTCAGTAGGTGAAACTTCAATGCTAACAGGATATATGAGTTTGTAACACTTACCCACATGTTTTGTGTGATAAAATACTCGTTAGGCCCCATTGCTAGATGCAGCATATCCATCAGAGCTCCGACAAGTTTGGTACGGGGGCCTTGGATATCTTGATCAGGTGGTAGGGATCCTGGTGCATCTTCGTTGAATGATGGCTCAGGCAGGTTCTTTGCCCGAAGAGTGGCCGTGAGCGTTGTGGTGAGCTCTACAATGGCGGCGAGCAAGCTCTCGAGCGTTTCACTGGTTTGTGCCATTTTGAGTTGACGAGGAGATTTTCAAGGAGACTTTTCCTCTGTATGTTGGGGCTCAACTGCAGAGGGAACAGCCTTCTATATCTTTGTGCTGGCAGTTTCTAACAGCGGTCAGCGTATTGCATCTTACATTTATTCTAGGAATGTTAACAGGGTATATATAAGTAATCATCACGGACTCCAACTAATGAACTGCCCTTGATAAATATTGTACAGCAGGTTCGAGACATGTACACGACTGATGAGGCTCAAATCGGAAAAATTACTCGAATTGAAGAGCTCCATGTAAGCACTATCGCAGAAGAAGGCAAGAAAACCATCCGGTCGGTTTACCCGTGCATTAGCTCATTGTTTCTTTTACAATTGATTAGTTGTGTTCTATTTTCTCGGTCCATATTATTGCTTTAACGGCAGACTCAATTACATGAAATTGGTGGAGTTGTGTTACCAGATATAGCAACCTCCATCTGAATGGATCATCCTAACTTTACTCAACTGTGTTAGTGACCAGTGATCATAGTGGTCTACCATTTCCTTTGACAAAAGACGAAGTAAGTTATTACCGAATTGAATCGGTTGGTCACAAGTACAAGTGGTAGATCATATTAAAGATGTTGACATTAAGACTATTAAGACTCTAATTGGCTGAACGTTGAAAGCGAGAGCAACTGGCAAATCTATTTATTAAAATATTCTCGACTCATTAAACTATCCTCGACTCACTGGAGGCGGCATTAAATCTATCTATTTAGCACGGCACATTCTTCCGTTGTTATCAACAGTCCAGGCCTCGCTGCCCACAAGGCGAAGGCCATAAAAGAGAGAGTTAGGATCATACTTCTTCTTGATAGAAAGAAGAGTGTTGTAATTGGAGCCAAAGAAGGTCTGCTGGAAGTTGGGCTGCTGGAAGTCGCCCTCGTTCATGTACGCACCGCTACCAGGGGTCACAGCAGTAAGCTGCGGCACATACTCGTTGGTAATGGTCTTCTGGTCGGCGAGCATCTGCGACCATGGTGCGGTGTTGTTCCAGACGGTACCGATCTGCAGATGCACCGTGGTGGTTCGCCAGACGGGGAACACTGCGTTGCTGGCCGCGCCGGCCGGCTTGCCGTAGTTTGCGGAGCTGCCTACCATGACGACACCGTGAGCAGTCAGGTTCTGCAGGACAGCCTGGAGAGCATTGTTGTTCTTCTCGAGGACGCTGCGGGGGATCAGTCGGCTGCCGTAGTTGAAGTCGCCAACATCGAGGTTTCCGTTGGGCAGCGGGCCCATGTAGGTGTTGTAGTGGTCATAGTATGAGAGCGTGGTGTATTGGGTGGAGATGGGGGTAATTCCAAGCTCGCTCATCAGGGCGTTGAAGTCCGCAAGGACAACGTTCTGGACGTAATCGGACGTGGAGTTGTAGACGGTGACGGGCTCGAGCACGAAGACGGTGTTGGTGAGAAGGTAAATGACCATGGCGCCCTTGTCAATCATGGCGGGTAGCATGGCATGGAACCCGGCAACAAACTTGTTGAAGTTGTCCTGAGTGGTGGTGGCGGCAGCGATGGTGATCTTCGCACCACCAATGGTAGCATCAGGATGAAGCTTGACGGTCATGGACGTAACGACTCCGTATCCAGAGCCGCCTCCGCTCAGAGCCCAGTACAGGTCGCTGTTCTTGGAGGGAGAGGCAGTCAGGATCTGGCCAGCCGCAGTGACAACCTCGAACTCCAGAGTCTGATCAGCACCGAGACCGAAGGAGGTGCTCAAAGCAGAGTGGCCACCACCTTGGGTGTAACCTCCAGCGACGCCGACGGTTGGGCACTCGCCAGACACGGCGACAAAGCCCTTGCTGTGAGAAGCCTCCAGCATTTCAAAGCCTTGGACGCCTGCACCCACCTTCATCGACGGGCCAGTGTAGCCGGCGCTTTTATAAGTCGAGATACTGATGCTCTTCAGGTTATGAGTCCAGATGCCCAGGGCGCCAGCGCCGGTAGAGCGACCAAAAAAGCTAATGAGAGGAACGCAATCAGCCTACATGTATACTTATGAAGAGAAGTCGCAAAACAGTGTCAGCTTACTCATGGCCAGTGTTGCGCACAACCACGCGGATGTTGTACTTGGTTGCGAATGCCAGGGCGGCCTGGACATCGGCGTCGCACGAGACGTTGACGGCATAGCTGATGTAATTGCCCAGAACGCACGGCTTAGACTCAGGGGTGAAGGGATCGCAGCTCTGGTTGGCGAAGAAGGGCTGCATCACCGAGGAGGATGTCGTGTAGCTACATATCGCATTCTGTCAGACATGCGCCGGCGAAGAGGGTTGAAACAACGAACTGGGTTTGCGGCAGCTCCCAATTGGCCTGCAGTTGCGAGCAAACGGCCTTGTTATACTTGGGATCATGGCATGGCGTTCCAATGGGGACGGTCGCAACAAGTCGACCTCCGACTGACGAGTTCAGTGACTTCCATGCGGCAGCATTGGGCCACTGAGGATCGCTGGGGAGGTAACGGCACGGAGGAGGAGGAGGAGGGCGAGCAACAGCTTCTGTGGTCAAGTTGGACGCGTGCGCAGAAGCCAGCAGCGTGGCCGTGGCCGCCAATTGAAGGGAGAACTTCATCTTGCTATTATTTGAGGCAGATGAAGGTCCGGTAAAGGTAGAGTCTTGACATTGAAAAGAGAAACACCAACAACATGTCGCGATGGACAGTATACATATTCCTGCGACAGATCCATTTTTATCGCATGAGGACAGCGTCGTATTACCAATTATGGGGACGTTGGAGACACGGAGATTGGAGACGGTCACTGATCGCACAACAAGCGAATGTGACGTCGCTGCCGCCGAAGACTTGAGCAGCGTTTGAAGCGTTTAGGGCATAAATCGGCTCCATTGCGTTGGATCCAGCAGGTGAACTATTGAATATATTTCCTATGTTTAGAGATGTCAAGAACATTGAACCGAGGAGGCAAAGTGCCAAGAGGGGATGTTGCTCCGTCCTCTTCTTCACAGAGGCAAATCGCCCTCACCGTGGATTGCAGCCGAGCCAAACCCCCTAGATGGGGGCTGCACTCTGCATTCCATATATCGTAGATCGGGCTTGGCCCAAGATGGACTAAACACGGATCCGGTCTCAGGTCAGGTTTACTATGATTAGGAACATGTCCGAAGCCCCCCGGCAAGCCACAGCGTCCCAAGTGTCGGTGAATCCCAGGCGAGCTTCCATTCCATGTATTCCATGTCTCACAACTCCACACAGCCGAGGCACGAATCTCGACAGCCGTTCGACTTTTGGCCTGTTCAAACTGAGCCCGCCGCCGAGAGAACGACATGCCCGTATCTGTGCTTCTTGTGTGGGGTAGGCTTCGTGCATTTTGCAATCTCAAGCGGTTCTTCCCATCCCAACAGACTGGATTTTCTCCCAGCGGAGATTGCAAATTCTCCATAAATCCAAGCAGAAACCCACTCGCTAATCGTGGCGACAGGGATCGTTTGCTGGCTGGGAACGGCGGAAAAGTTGCTGTATACAGCACTGGACAGGCCAGACAGGGGGCATTTTCGCCTGCGAAGAGAGCCCGTCTATTTTATGCAGATCCACATCGCTGGGATTAACAGCAATCTTCTCGAATGACTCGACGACACCACGTGGTTATCAACCCTCAAAAACGTGGCACAGGGACAATTACAGCCGGATCAGCGCTTCTAACGCAATTATTCCACGGGGAAGCCCAGAAGCTGATGCTCTCGTATTAAAATCTCTTTAATAAACGTAAGCCAGATTGGATCTTTGGTCAGCAAGAGCCGCGGCATCAAAAAGTATATAAAGGGCATGTTCTCCCAACTGAAGGGCCGAGGAGAGATGGCTCGGTTTAGGGCTTGTGACCTGTGTCGAGCGACAGCTTGCTTCGAGCAGATTTGTCCAAATACTCGGCTGGGTTGCGACAGCATGTCCATACTTGTTAATTAGACTACGGAAGAAGTTTGAAGAAAAGTATGGTTCATCAACTTGTGTGGTTGGTCTACTTTGATATCATCCCGAGTTCTGTATGCCTCCGTGGAAATGGGCGAGTTGCATAATATCCAAGAGGTACAGCTTCGTTCACGTTCTCGATAAGGCTGCAATGGGCAAAACTCTTTTCCACTTGGCTGTTTTCTTTCGTTGTCAAGAGTCAATCCCAGCTACGGCGATGGTCCTAGACTCTCACCACACGAGATATGGTTATCTCCATAGAGCCGTGGTAGACTTCATGAACCGAGAACAGCCGCTGGGAGAAAGCTCTGGTATTAGGTGGGGGTTCAATGACCTACAACCAGCACAGGAGAAAGCAAGAGCGTTAGTAACTACTTGTATACCATCAATTGGCTCGCTCGAGGGAAATGGGCGTGGAGTGAAAGTATGGCGGAGAATGCCCTCAGGTCCACATCACGGATCCAAAGCCGACAAACAAAAATTTTCCCTCCCAAGAGTGGGAATAACTTGACCGACGATCGGAAAGGGATTCACCGCGCGCGACGGGAGGGAAGAGCGCGAGAAGATCATGGACCGTGTTACCATAGCGCCAATCTTTTGCGGATACCTTTTCTCAGCGTACGAAGATCCGGGGTTAGTAGGGAGACTTTTAGTAGCAGCAGTTGAGAGCCTTTTAATCAGTCTGCTTCGTCCGTACGAGCGACTCGGAGGCGAAAATCCGGATTTACGGCGCACACTTGGCTGTGACAGCTATCAATAGCGGCCCGGTTATTAGCAGGTGGCTTTTTTGGTGTGTTTTGGTGGCGGTTGATAAAACGCCTTTCCGACGGACGTGAGATGGAAGCTTCGGAAACCAGCGGAGACGGTCTGATTCTTGAGCTGTGGCTGAAGCCACTCCCCTCTGGTCGATGTAGGGGGACTCGTTGAAGAGAATTGTAGCCGAAGAGAAGAGTTGGACAGAGTCGAAGATGAGTTGTTGTCGTTTGTAATATTCGGCTAATAATTAAGCATTAACGACGAGAAGCCAAGCCTTTTAGAACGAGATGAAATGGCCCTTTTCGCCGAAATTGGACATCAGATAACCCAAAGTCCCTACATCGTTGACGGTCCAGACCGGTCAGTACCGCGTTACGATGCATGAACTCGCCTAACTCAGCGTTCGTTCTAACGAAATACACAAAGGGGTAGGGAAGAGAAGAATAAGGCACTCGGTTATTGAGACACAGATATTCGTAAAGTCACCAATGATGGCCTCGATGACCTGGGCCTGGCTCAGGGTTATTTATTTACACAGGCCCTTCCCACTACAACCATGTGGTAGTAGTTTACTAGATTCAATCCCCTCGACAGAACCTCCACAACGAATGGAGTCTCATGCGGGTAATAATACCGTACCATACTGGTGAAGTGGGAGAAAGTGCCGGCTGTTGAATCCGCCGTCCTGAGATAATTACCTAATTCTTACGGTGGTTGGCGTAGGTGTAAACTGGGAGTGATGAAGTGGGCTCAAGCCAAAGTGTGGAACCACCACTAATAATAATCTTCAGCGCAGCCCAAAGTTCAAGATGCATTCCAGTCAGATTCCATTTCTTTTTTGTCTTGTCTTCCCCGTAAAGTGCGCCATACAGTACAGCCGTTCACAGTACCTGATTCTCCTTGCACTCAGGCGCCCTGTCATGCTGCAACTACCGGGAGGAAATTGCTCTAGCCATGCAGCCAAGCAATAGCCAAACCCCGGACTATAACACCATATTTGTACTTAGCCGGTGTACCAGGGGGACTGCATGTGCTGAACCGTCCCTTTGGTGCTTCACGTTGTGTTCCACGTAACTGCATCCGGCAACTCCTTACAGCGTCGTCGCGTAGCTATCCGAAGTTGACCTAAACAACATCCCAGGCCTTCAAGGGGTTCAGCTCATGCAGTCTGCAGTCTGGTGTATTTCTGCTCCTCCCCGCTGCAGATTGCGAGTCTCCACCAGCCGGTTTCACGGGGGAGTCTTCCTGAGTCTTACTACGAGTTTAGTATCTCTTTAGCACCAGCGTAGAGGCAGCCGAAGCTCTCTAGGTCTACAGCCCGTCCTAAGCGGAACGCCAGCATAGGCTTAGAGAGGCGGTTTAGTGCCTCCCAGTTCCATGGTTTTTTCCCTTGGTGTTTTTTCTGTTTTGTCTTTTCGTCAGGGGTCCCTGCTTCTTGTGGAGATTTTCTCATCCAGCTTTTTTTCCCGATGAACCAAACGCCCGCCCGTCGCATCCTCCAGAGCCGATTCAGCACGCAGGGCTAATGCAATGCAACGTCAGCAAGCCTGTCCGGCTTCAACAGCCATGGTTTTCTAGCAATGTTCACGAGTCAGTGACTCTTTAGCTCACAAAAATACAGCACTTGATGCCTCCCAGACAGCCATATTCTAGAACCAAAGGGCCGCAGGAGATGGCTGCTAGTGCAAAGCGGCTACGCAAAGTGCGAATTAGACCCGTCCCTTAACTCATCAACGCCACAGCTTCGTATTAATTATACTAGGTTCTTTTGCCCTTTTCCTACAGTATACTGTATTTCAAATGCCCGCAATAACTTGCTAGTACAGTGTAGCTGGCTTGTTCCCCGTCTTGAAATAAAGGGGCGTGCCCATAACCTCACATGTAATGGATGCATAGTAAAAGCAGGTACATGGACTGCCCGTCTTGACGTCCACCTCGAGTGCAGATCAACCTTAAAAAGTGATGATTTGACATCTCATTTTCTTGCCGGCCCCGAAAAAAAAGAAGATTTCTTTGTTCCCCCGGACATCGATCTCGGAAGACCAGGAAAAAGCAAAATGAGGTTGCTTCTTCATCTCTTGCTTGCGTTCCTGGCAACGTTTGCGTTGGCTGCAGACAGCGCGGCCGCTGACAACCCGCTTTCGGTGTTGCCGGCATGTGCGGTATGCTATGCCTTTTTTTCCTTTTTCCTTTCCCCTTCTCCAGATATGTGATCCGAGCTCGAAACTAATGACGATCAGCAAAAATGCCTTGCATCGGCCATCGCGAATTCCACATGCAGTCCGACTGATGTGAAGTGTACCTGCGAAAGCTCGACCATTCAAGAAACCTCGGCCATCTGCATTGCGACCACCTGCACGGTTCGAGAGTCCCTTAGTATGTTGCCTATCAACTGCTCAATCTCTGTAACACTTCAAGAGCGATATCTTGTCTAACTCTTCACGTTAGCCACCAGAAATGCGACAGATACACTCTGCGGTGTCCCTGTCAGGAACAGGACCCCCGACTTCGCCAATGTCACCATCGTGCTCGGCGTCGTCTCCGGCGTGGTTGTCCTTCTGCGTATCGGCTCTAAGCTCTTCATGAGGATGGACTTTCAACTGGACGACTACGCCATCATCGTAACGCTCTTTTGCGGCATCCCTTCGTCAGTGATGAACGTCCGAGGCACTGGCGGAAATGGAGAAGGCAAGGATATCTGGACGCTGCCATTCGACATGATCACCCGGTTTGGAGTATACTTTTACGTCCTCGAGATTCTATACTTCGCTCAGGTCATGCTGCTGAAGATGACACTCTTGTTCTTCTATCTCAACATCTTCCCAGGCAAAGCCAGGACACTGCTGTGGGGAACTGTTATCCTCAATGGCGTGTTTGGAGTTACCTTTATGCTTCTTGCGGTCTTCCAATGCCACCCAATCAGCTTTTTCTGGACAGGTTGGGACGGCCAACACTCGGGTAAATGGTAAGTAGAAGCTTTCAGCCTCCGCCTTCTCCCACTAGCTCAGTATAAAGCTAACAGCCACACAGCCTCAACAGTAATGCCATCGGATGGGCAAACGCAGCCATCAGTATCGCCTTGGATTTGTGGATGATTGCAATCCCCATGTGGCAGATCCGAAATCTCAACCTCCACTGGAAGAAGAAGGTCGGCGTTGCCGTGATGCTCCTCGTCGGTACTTTGTAAGAATCCCCTCCCCCACTGCGGCAACAAGCCCTTTGTCTAATATGACCCTAGTGTCACGGTGGTCAGCATCGTTCGACTCCAGTTCCTTGTGAACCTTGGTAGTTCCGCGAATCCCACATACGACCAGGTTGACGTCTCTATCTGGTCCACTATTGAGATTAACACCGGTATTGTCTGCACGTGTCTTCCATCGCTCCGTCTGTTCTTGGTCCGCCTATTCCCTAGCCTAGGTGGCTCTTCACATAAGAACAGCGGCTATCAGAATTACCCGGACAACTATGTCAACAAGTCAGATCACGCAGGTAGTCGGGCGCAGACGTTGGTTTCAGCTGTGAAATCTCAGAATCGCCCGGACCATAGCGGGATTGAACTTAACACAATGTACGAGGTACGGTATAGCGATGAGGACGAGTCCAGATTGGTTAAAATGCAAGGGGAACATGGTACGAAGGGAGGAGTGCACGTGGGTAGTTCACGGAGCATGGGTAGCAACAGCGAGGTGTCACTGTAAATTTTATACTTAATATTGTTAGCTAGGCCGTTGAGGATATTAGCCAAGTTCCCCATCTTATTATAAAAGGGGAGTTTAAAAGTCATCCATAATTTGCTTGTTTTCATGAATACATTTAGCACGGACCAATCAGTCTGGGTCATTCTTGCAAAAGTCTCATAATTTTTTATTTTCGTCCTCATCCTTGTGCCTGGTATGCCCACTTGTAGCCCAAGATGGCTTCATATCTTGAACTATGTAAACAGACACTAATATCATACATTGACTGAACTATCCCATCAAAATTCTTTAAACTCCCAGAGCCTTGTTGAAAGCATCGGCTGCAGCCTGGCCCGTCAGTTGGGACGCAGCAGCAGAAGCACTTTGACACGTGGAAACCACTGCAGCACTAGCCTTGCAGCTAGAGTTGAGTCGGTCACAGATGAAGTCGGAAATGACCTTGATTGCCAAAGCTGAGCCATGGTTGAAGTCAGCCTCGTTGACAGGGGCAAAGGCAGGTTCAGTGCGGCCATCAAGTCCGTTGGCGAACTTGATGCTGGGGTCAGAGCACGAGCCGAAATCGCCCGTAGCAGCACTGCTTCCTGCATTTCCATTGCCGGCGTTACCGTTATCGGCGTTGTTACCACTAGCAGAGTTGTTTGCTCCACCGTTGCTGGTGTTGCTGGTGTTGGAAGCATTGGTGTTGGAAGCACCAGATGCAGCGGCCTTGCACTGGGTGTTCTGGTCGTCACATTGGCCTATTCCTCCGGACAGCTGACCAGAGTTGGCAGCATCGGCGCAGGCGTTGTGCTGGATATCGCAAGACCGTCCAAGAGCGGCTCCAATGTTGACAAAGGTATTTCCATTAACGGAAAATGGTCGGTTTCCGGTGCCTGAAACGACAGGAGGGGGAGGGCCGCCAAGAGAGCCGGTGAAGGTCTGAACATTGTTTCCGCTAGCTGTAGAAGGCGCACTACCGCTAGAAGCGGCTTCGGTTTGAGTGGCAGCAGCAGCTTGGGTGGAAGATGCTTGAGCAGCCGGTGGGGGGGTTGCTTGAGCAACTGCTTGAGTGGTTGTCGCAGCATTGCTGTTGTCTGTCGGAGCAGCGGCGCCTCCTTGAACATTAGCTACGGAGAACTTGCTCAAGTCGACCAAGTCTGTGGCCTGAATACCGCCAGTGCCGGTAAATGTCTGAGACACAGCGGAAACAGCTGATGCGACTTCGTCCTGGCTAGCGTCAAGAACAAGCTTGCCCGTTGTGAAGATACATCCAAGCTGGGGATCGGTATCGTCACATGTGTTACCCTTGGCTGTGGCATCGTTAAGCTAAGAGTGTGTTAATAATCAGTTTCAGAATATGTAACTAAGGGAACATAAAACGTACATCGCCTGGGGCAAAAGTGCCACTCAAGAGGGCAAGGTTGGGATCCGCTCCGATGGCCTTGAGCTGCTTCGCCAACTCAAGAGTAATACCCTTATTTATGGAAGCAGCATTGGCGGATGCCGGGTCTTGATGGGGCTTTACGGCTTCGATTTCGGGGTTCACAGCTTGTTCAGTGCAAGTAACACTGGCGAGTCCGACTTTGCCGGTGTTTCTCTCCAGGGCCTGGTACACCAATGCACCAGCCATGAGTCGAATGTCTTTAGCAGCCTTGCCATTGGTGAAAGCCTGATCAGCTGTCTCTTGCTTGAGGCAGTCCAAGTTGGTTACACTTCCAGCGCCACCTGCAGCCGCTGCATTACCAAGCAGGCCAAAGACGGCATCAGTGATGCCCTTGGGGTTGTTCTTGGCAAGAGCTTCGTTCGTAATGGAGAGGAAAAGATCGTGTGAATGCTCCTGGGGAACCTCTCGGCGGAGCAAGTTGGAAGAAGGGAGAGGATAGCCGAAAGCTTGGCCAAGCAGCAAAGCTGCGGCCGCAGAGGTGCTTTGGAACTTCATGATGATTGAGCGAGAAGAATGATTGGAATTTTAAAACACAAGAGCCTTTTGAGAAATGAACAATAAAAATTGAATACAAGAATAAAAGAGTGTCAAACTCGAAAAGAATGGACCAGCCTGCTGGACAAGAAGAGAGAAACGAAACAAAAAAAAAAGTAGAGACAAGAACTGACGATGGTGCTAGACAATTCTCAAGATTCAGTATCAATCGACTATTGGGATAATATATACAAAATATCTCGGCCCCGGTCTCCCCAAGCCCCCGAATATCGACCCCAATACACGGTTAAGCGACGTTTCTGTAGCCGCTATATCGCTCGTTTCATAAACAAGGCAGGGCGGTTAAAACGCTCTGCCCAGAAGTTTAACCCATACGAAGAGATAAAATACAAGGGCAAAATGTGGTCAGATGTCTGATATACAGTATTTCTCCTGGATTCTCAGGTTTCTGTAGCAGGTTTGACCAGGATAGCTGAAACGATTACCGTTTCTGGTGGGGCGAAGCAAGGTATGGGCAGGCGTTTCATACGCAGGACGCGATGATATTGGCAGGAGTACTTATAGCCTCGGTTCACTTTATTAAGCTTAGAAAAGAGAAAAATGATGGCCAACGTTTTATCTCATCGGATGTCTATTATGACGATGTCGCGAGACCACAGGCCCAAGCCGGAGAGATTTGTTAGACTACACTTCACTTTGCAAGTAAGAGTAATGAGTGGGTCTATAGGAACTGTCTTTTAACTCCATCCGTGTTACACGTTTACATATGTACAGGGCCTCAATCATTTAGGTAGGTATATGTACCGGCTCCTGGATGATTAGATGATTACCTGGTCGAAGCGCAGTCTATATCAAAAGAAAATTAACATGCGAACCCTCATGATAATAAGCTTCCGTGCCCACGCTGGACTTTCCAAGACCTAGTTGCAAGGGTCGCTGTCGCAGGTATGGGACGCAGCGCTAAGCGAGCCAAAGAAGCGGCTCTATCATACCTATTCAAACCAGCCCATGGAACAGACTGGAACATGACCATATACCAGGGGGGTCCTTAAAGAGAACCAAACCCCCGCCCACGCTCCACATAGCACGGGGGCTCACGCCGACTAAGAATAACGCTGTTGCTGCAATATCCGGCCTCGACGGAATATCGAGCTCTACACGGCCCCGGGTCGCCCGTTTACTCGTACATGCACTCTCTGGTCCAGACCGTTAAATGGCCTGTTGCGGAAACGCTCCACGTGCTTACACGAACCCCGGCCGGCTCACTAGACCAAGGTTCTGACCGGATCACCAGTTAAGCCGCCGCCAGGGGGGCTTGGCCAACGGGTTTCGGAACGGGCCTGCTTCGCCATGTGCAATGAGAACGGGTGGCTACAGTACGTCTGAATTCGGGCTGTGATTTCCCGGTTTGACTTGAGCTTGGCAAGTTTGTGCGAATATAGACACAGTTCTTGGCAAACTCCAGACGCGCCATTAGGAGACACTAGCCTGTCCTTCAGAGGTGTTAGCCTGCCCTTCGCTCTGGTAATGCTTTGTCAAATAGAGTGTCGTAGGACAGTAAACAGATGAATCTAATAAAATGAAAAAGAAAAGCTCCAAAGATGTTATTCTCCGATCGAACTAGCGGTGGCATCTCATACGTGCGGGGGAACAGCTTGTAGCACCTAGTTTGCTGAACAAATATTATCGTATTCATTTCTAGGGTAGCAAGACATTGATGCTAAAAAGCTGTGATAACAACACCTTTGGTGTAAGTAGCAGACATAAGAGAGTCGAGGTTTGATAAGCTCTCGGAGAAAGATGCAGCAGCAAGACATGTTATTCGTCGTTCTTCTGGTAGAAGGTTTAACTTATGTTCTTCGGCCAGCCAACTCTATTACAACTTAGAAACACCCACAGACTTGAGACACTCACTTCAAATAGCATACGTATATTAACCACTGTGTAATAGATGCCCAATTGGCCGTGTACTGCCTGAGACTTGCACCTCAACCGACTGTCAAAGGCTTCAACTATGGAGCAATCTCGTCATCAAAGTCTTCTTCAAGATCCAACTACTCATTATAGCACGGAAACCCCCAAGACAGCGTAGTAGATTCCCATGGTGGCAGAGTCCCCCAATGGACTAGCTAGCCATTCCACCATTGCGGTTGACAGCTAAATTTACTCTTCGAATTCTTGCACGATCCACCACGCCGAAAATGGTTGAGATTTGCTTCCATCCGAGATGGACATACCAATAGTACCAGCTACAGCTGTGCAGAATCTTTCCACGCCCGCTTCACGGTCAGTCATTGTTATAGGGACTAGGACCAGACTACTCGCAATGTCGTCTGGGTGGATAATCGGATACGACACTCCTTTTAGTGGCCGTGAGCAGTCGGAAGTTTCCCTAAGGTCTTTGTAATCGTTTGCGACGCTTCCGTCCTCCTTAAAATAAGCAAATGCCGTGATCCAACCAGAGTTTTTCCAGACGTCACCACACACGCCCGAATGCCCCGTCTCCCACGCGACGCGGAGCCAGAAATCTTTAATCTCTTGTGAGTCTGGCTCGTCAAATGTCTTTTTCATGTAATGCAGAATGGGTTGCAGCAGACGAGCCCAGTCCTCGCATTCCTTGCCGTATTGGTTCAGCTTGTTGACCCGACGTTCAAGCTCCCCCCAGTCATCTCGGATTCCCAACAGCGTCACGCTGGGAAAGCTGCATCCAAACGCCGCACCGTAAGTGAAGTAACTGTTCATTGTCCCCATCATACCGAACGCTGCGACTGCCTTGTCATGGTCTGTTGTGGTGGAAAAGTCCGGTAGCATCCACTCACGCAGCTCTGGATCAACGATATATTCCTCAATGAGGGAGGTAAACTTCTGGACCAACTTGCTAAAATCGATTTCGGAGAGGCTCGTGGTTCTCAGATCGATCGTCAGCGCCTTTTTTCCTTCATGAGAGACGAACATGTGACGCAGGCGTTCGGCATTCTCATCCCCATTGATGAAAAGGCTAAACTGTGAAAGGATAGCCTGCCACACATCATCAGGTCGGATGACTAGGTCGAGATCCTGGTTGAAGGCGCGGATGATTCCCTCCACAAATCCATTTTCGTATACGGACACAGTCGCGTTGATGGACTCCTTATCCATTGTCTTCTTAGGACCGATAGAGGACGCAATGATTTGGCACTCGCGGAAGCCGTGGCCAGAATTATCCCTGATTTCTCGTCGTGGATCATTCTCATAGGGGCTGACACAATCGAAGGTGGCAGTGTCGAAAGCAGACCTATCATTTGTATCGATGGTTATCGCTTTGTCGCGATTTGTCCCCGACTTGAGAGGGGAGGGCTTTGTCGTGACAGGCATATTCTGTGGAACTTTGGGAGAGGGGCTTTTGCTTTCTTTCTGAATCGACCTGAAATTGTAAATGTAAAGAAGATGAAGAGTTTGATACTCAAAATTTGGACAGATGAGGGGATTTTATAGTCTTGAGATTCTGTTAGGCTGCAGGTGCTTGGAGGAACATGTGCAGCACAAACATATAGAACAACTAATATCCGCTACTTCGTGTAGCAGAAACAGCTGGCTCGTTCACAGAAACAAAGACCACAAAGAGAGAACAAAGACTACAAAGAGAGTGTCCTAAAGGGTCAAAGGGATTTGGCCAAGTCTTCCATTCCGGTGGCAGAACCAATAAGGACCAATTTTAAATGTGCCGCAATCTACGGTCTCGGTTGTACAAAGTATCCATCCGGCTTATGGTATGAGAGCGAGGGGAGAGGAGAGATTGGTTGGCCGAGTCCCTTTGTTCAGCGTACACCTTCTGTTGGGATCTCTTTCTTGTTCAGAGGCCTTAGTTTGGTAATTACCGCCATAAAAAAGAAGAAATGGAATATCGAGATGATTTGAGTGAGTGATGTCTCTAATCAATATCATTGGTTAGGGGATCACTGAAAGTATTATTGCTCATTCTAGTGTGTATGGGTGAAGAGTTGAAGGGGATTAATTATTGTCGAGACTCAATCAGGCAGACGATGGTTGCCTGAACATAACACGGGACATGTGAGACACAAAGGGATGAAAAAAAAACAGTCTAATGTTCGCCACTTCGAGTAATACAGGCAGCTGGCTCATTGGAAGGCAAGACTAGAGCTTCATACAAACCAAAGACGACGTGATCAGATCCTTCAGGTAAGTAGCCAAGCCCATATGGATATAATTTAAAGGGGCAGCAATTTTTAAGTCCAGACGTCATGGACTTGGAGAAGATATTCAGTTCATTGTACAAGAGGGACGGGAGATTAATAAACAAGAGGTCTTCCACTAAAGAATACATCTACTACTATAAATTGCATTATACATTCAAAATTGCCAGCATATTACAATACCTTTATAAGCCTATCATAAATATGTTTTTTTAAATTACAGAATCTACCTGATTCAATAATAAGAGCACTTAACCAAGGACTGTGCATAAACACTTAAACCAAATCCAAGAAAGCAAAGCTGAAGAGAATGCTCGGTCTTGACACATTCCACCCGGTCCCATTTCGCGCAGTTTAAATAGCCGATCAGCTGTCCCACATCGTAATCTTCGTACTTTGTGTAACCGTCCACGTTGACGTAGTTACATGTGTCTCCAAAAACATCCTTGATGCCGGTGGTATATTGATCATCCACAATATTCGTATCTGCGCTGTCGGCAGTGACTGACCAAGTGGCGTCAGTATTGCAGACATCGATACTTTTGGCATTCGACGGGACGCCGTAGTAGTTGACGATTATGGTTGGAAAAGGGGTATGGTCAGGGTCTTGGGTTTGTCTATCCAGGACAAGCCACCAATCCGCGATGCCAGTGTCAGTAGAGGGTTTGCTGACGGGAACGGGGGGTTTGGGTAAGCCGGGATCGATGGGCTCGGGGTAGTCGTCACCTCCCGAGCACTCGTTGAACCAGGTATTGGCGAGGGCGGTCCCTGGATAAACATCATGATAATCGGCGCGGCCAAGCTCCCCGAGCGTTGGGAAATGGATATTCTGACCGCGGCCGTGTCCTTCAAAGCGGGTTCCTAGGTCGATCCAAGTCATGCTGCTCCCTCCTGCGGGGATGAAGCCGCCATTTCTCCAAACTCGGGCCCCTGCCTTAAACTTGTCAACCCAAATAAGATCCACCTTACCATCGCCATTGACCTGGAATCGTATTAGTAGTGCCAAGCTATGTAGGCCACGAATGTCAACTTACGTCGGCCCATTTGAAGTTTGCTCTGTCGAGCCTTTCTGCTGGGGCGAACTTGATCTGGCCCTGGTCCTCCAGGCCACCGGCCTTATTGAGGTGCCCAACAGTTCGAGCATCTTTCTCCATGCAGAGGTAGTCGACGCGGCCATCACCGTCCAAATCGCCGAACCTCAGACCTTGGTCATAGAGACCCCTGCCCCAGCCCTCCTTACACAGCGCGTCATTCACTACCCAGGTTGGGCCGGAAAACGTGGGAGAATTGGCTCCGTCTTTGTAAGTGTTGCGCCACATCTCGACCCGCCCCGTATGTCTTTCGACTGCAAGGATATCACAGAGACCATCTCCATCCCAATCGCCAAAGTGGATGCTCTTCCTTTCCCGGCCGATAGAGATGATCTTTCCATGCTGTCCCCAGTTAGGCGGGGACTTGATATTCTCGAATAAGGTGATTTCACCCTCCGCGCTCACCCAGAGATAATCTTGCATCCAAGTTAGTGTCTCGCTAATAAAACAGCTATTAAGAAGTAGGCGCATAGCCACATACCATCGTGGCCTCGGCCGAACATGTCACAATAATGGACTCCGTCTCCTTTTCTCTGAGTTCCGCCAGAGCCCTTATTCGTATAGGCGTAAGATTGAACGTATTTCTCGTCAGCTATGCGATTCCAGATGAGGTCAGCGCGCCCAGAGCCCGATATCCGTCCAAAGACGAGCTCTGTTCTATCTGTCAACTCGGGGATTGCAGGGTGGGCCGCTGTAGCCTCTACCCAGTGAGGTCGTAGGCCTTTGCCGTCGGCATCGAAATCTCCTCGCTGGTTGATCCAGATTTCAGAGGAGCCGTCCTTGTGCAGGTAGACCCAGTCTGATCTGCCATCGCCGTTGATATCGACGAGGTTGACGCCCTGGATCCCTTCAGCTTCACCTTTAGCGGCAAATGTTTCCTCGCCAACAACCTAAGCCAGTCAGTATTGTCCGTTGGGTCAAATTGAGAAAGCAGCCAGTTTGGATAACATACGAAACTTTGCCAGTATCCCCCATACGTCTCTGTCGGTGCATCGCCCACGCCGCCGTTGCGCCAGCAATAGATGTCGCCCTTGTCATCAATAGCGCAATAATCCAGCCGCCCATCTCCGTCAATGTCGCCGAGACGGACCCTATCTTGAGGACCCCATGAATATCCCTCCCTGATAAGGCCACCGTTCTCCAGAGGCTCGAATTTCGGAGGGTTGCCGCCCCTGTTGATCGACACATACATGTTGCCATCTAAGTTGATGCAGATAAAGTCGTCAAGCCCATCGCCGTTGACGTCGCCCCAACGGTGTCCTCGAATCAGACACTTCAATCCCACATCGATAGTAGCGCCTGTTACAGCGATATTGCCACCATCGTTGAGATACATACGACAGGTTCCCGGCGTCGGATCATCGCTTGTGCCCTTGTCAACGCAGTTGATCAGCTCGTCAAATTCTCCTCCCGGGTCTGCGCCTCCCAAGTTCACCAGCTGGGCAAAGGATACTCGGCTGCCGGCATTGAACGCTCCGCTCTCAGTGATATAACCCCGAACTGTCTGAAAGTGCCTGTAGGGCCCATCATCCTCGCCCCATCCTTGCTGCGTTTTAACAGGGCCGCGTCCAGCCCCCTTTTCTGGGTCACAGTCGACCGTGGTGTCGTCGTCGATTCCAGTATCGATCGGTTTCGTCAGAAAGCCCGCCTTCTCGACCTCGGCAATAGCTTCAGCCCAAACAGCAGCCAACTTAGCTGCGCCCTTTTCATTGGGATGCATAGTGTCGTGATAGTCGGTCGAAGTATCCAGAAACCCATTATTCAACTCAGCCAACCCAATCTTCTTTCCTGCATCCCTGAACCTCTTATATAAATCCCGATAACCAGGATTAATCTTGTTGACATTGTTGTTTGCCTCATTTTCAAGGTATGGTATCAGAGTTGATAGAATAATTGTGACACCCTCGACCTCCTCATATAGATAATTAAGTAACAGCTCCATTCTACCTGCGGTACCATCCACATCCTGGCCAGTTTTTGGATTGGCATCATTTGTCCCGCAATTTATGAGGATTAGATTTGGCTTCGTATCGATCCCCATACCGGCGTTTTTAATCATCTGTGACACCACCGCACCAGAATGTCCCTCGTGCTGCCGATCCTTGAACTTCTCAGGATCACCATTCGACAGGCTACCGACCATATTGACTGGCCAGCCTTCCCATCTTAACTGGTCTCGAAGGGGTTTCCGGTATCCGTTCTGCGGGTCTGTGCCGACTCCTGCGGTAATAGAGGCGCCGAGAGGCATAATTCGTAGGTAGAAAGGCTTGTCTGCTGCCGCCCTGGCGGCCTTGGGCCGATAGTGCTGACTCCATAGCTCTGCCAGAGCATCGTCATCCGAAAGAGTACGGTTGTGCGTTAAAGGACTGGCTAAGACTGAGGAGAAAAGAAGGAGCAAGTGAGCCAAGAGACACAGCGCGGATCTTGGAGACGACGCCATGTCAAATGTCCACCGCGTGTAGTGGTGATGCGTGATGAATCGACTGAAGTGAATGAGCCAATATTGTAGTTTGAATCTGCCTCTGGTTGGGGATCAAGAGGCTTATATACCTAGCCAAATGATATCCATAGCTGGGCCTGTGTTTTAGAGTCTATGGTAGAAAGCAAGAAGGCTTCCTTTCCCGTAATACATGGACTCATGACAAATTACAGTGTGCTTCGGATTTTTCCCATTCTGGAAATCTCATGGGATGGAAATCCTGCCTGTGCAACTATTGGCGCTAATCGAGACTGATTTGCTTGCCAACCTGCCCTTAAAAGGCTTTGTGCATGAGATAAAGCGTATTGGAACAGGGGTAAGGTAGTAAAATACGCGTGTTTGGATACGCTTGTTGAATACGCTTAAAAGCGCTGCCCAAGCCACGATTCTAGTCTGCAAAATCCACGGCTGCATATCATAACTTCGTGGATGATTAAGTCAAGCTGGCCTATCAAGTTAAGCTTATGCTCATGAACTAACTACAATAGTATTATATATTACTTGGCGGGCGGTGGTAGGATTCTTCTAACCCTATAAATTCCGCCAGTCAAAAGCGTCCAGCTCTGCTAGCATAGAGCGTATTAACTTATGGGATTATACGACAAGCAACTAAACCGCAAAAAAGAAGAAATATGACAGCAGGAGTATTATACTGCGAGCCCCGGCAGGCATTAAGCGTATTTATAAGATTATACTACAGTATTAGGCTACTGCTTACAATTTTGACGGCAAGCTAGCATCCATGTGATCCTTAATCACATGCATTTAACCGACCTGACGGGATCTCTAGTGCTAAGCCTTGTCCAAGGTTTTAGTGATAGTATTCGCTATTGCTGTCAGCCATCTCATTATGGAAACTTTGCAAATGCGAATGGCGACAATCTCCTGGTTTTGTGTGGCTGCATGTTAGTGATTGTAGTTTTCTGGGGCGCAGTTTCAGCTGCGTTAATTACATGTAGATAGTTGTATATAATAGGTGGAAACTCGGCACTTCCATTATTTACGCAGGAGAGCGATAGCGACGAGCGTTTGTGCTCCAGAAAGTATTTCTGCATGTGATGATTATTGAGACTCTAAGATACATGTAAACATAACTACTACCTGCAGCACTAGATACAGCTGCGAATAATTCGGTATCTGCAATCCATTGCGCCAAGATTCAGAATTCAGCTCAGTTAGAGAAAAGCTGCACCCGCAGCTAACACAGCAACAAAGTCGAATAAAGTAGGTGCAGAAGTCTGAGCAAGACCTGTAGAAGTCGAGCTCTGTACCTCAGTTGTCCGAGTTGGACTGGGGAAGACGAATGTGCTGCTGGTGGTGTTTAATCTCGAGGGAGCCGAAGTTGTAGCAGGAGCTGAAGTCTCTGTGTGGCTGAAGGGTGGCCTATTTGTCGAATTACCCACGGTGGTCGCATCTGGAGCACTGGTGGTTGTCTTATCATCCCCGGTATCTATATTACCATCTCCGTCCACCCTGAAGTGATCCCAGGCAATGTTGTCCAAAGCTACCTTTGGGGAATCGAAAGCGAGCGAAGTGGAAATGAGGTTCACGGCGATGGAAAAAGCGGTATATCTTCCTTCGTCCGGGTTCCATTTGATCGAAAATGGACCGGTACCATCCTTCGTCGGGAACTTTTCGATTTCCTGATTCTGCACGACATCGCCTTGGTTCATAAGCAGCAGCTGGATGCTGATCTTTGTTTCGTCGTCATCGAGCTCTCCATCAGCCAGGTGCGAGTAGTCAACTGCAAGGTCAAACGCTGTGTTGCCAGAGATGTAGTCCCCGGCGTCGAAGGTAAGATAATCGAATAAGATACCATTGTCTCCCCACAGGACATTATTTTCCAGTTTGTCAGATAAATCAACATTGGCAATTGGGGTCTTGCAAGCCCCCGTTTTGACAGAGTTGACTACGGTTGCACCCATGATTACCGCGCCCTTTGCTTGGGTTAGAAGTAGTTCTCTGGGTAATTCGGCATAACGAAGAAACATGGCATACCGCATATCGGTGTTCGGATTTGGAGAAGTCAATGCTTCCACAGTTATCATCGTTTGAGATATCGAGATCTTCAAACTTCTCATCGTTAGTATAATGATGCGTTCCTTGATAACCCAAGCATACTTACGCTGAGGGTCACTCTATCGCCGTAGACCAGAGGAAGAAAAGCAACTGCCGCAACTAGGCTATTATATGTCTTCATGATGTTGCTTTTTGGATATGTCGATTCTGTTGAGTGGAGAGGGTCTGTAAGTGTTGAATTGAGTTTCGAGATGAAAGAGGCTAAATTAGAATTGTCACTTGATGGATTATCGCGATTGCCTCACCCCTTATATATCTCCATTGCTTGCTGTTTACTTCTAGCTATTAAATTGGCATCATGAGATGTGGCACATATTAGTGCTGCTCGATTACTTGATTCTGCACGCGGTTATGCTGTTAGGATAGGGCTTTGAAGGTGGCAATGCGGCTCAGCTTACTAGGTCCACAGCGGGTGCTACTTTAGGTCGATCAATAGTACTTGATCTTTCTAAACTTAGAATCTTGTAGAGTAGAGTAAGGATACCCTCTGGGATATGCCCCTGGCAGATTGCCCAATAATAACGTGCTCCAACAACAGGCAGAATTCCGCATAGACTGAAACCCCCGTCTAGACTGAGAAAACTGCCTTTGCCAAGAACTCGCTAGGATTTTTCCACCTATGAGTACAGGGGCATCTATGGAGTGGAAAAAGAAAGATCTCATCATAAAAACTGGGCTGAGCCTAACGAGGGTCGATCATAAGCCTAAGGCTACCTATATCCCTACAGATCCTTAAGCTATAGTATGGCTATGCTGTGTTGTGATTGGTTAATAGGCACGAGAACTTGTCGTCTTACATTGTTGCTGTGTAATTCTTTAGCTTTGCTGATGTTCCTCCGCGGAGCACTATGTATCCAAAATAGCGTAATAAGCTTAGTTGGCCTAGTGTGTCCCTTCCTCAGAAAATGGAAGAGCATGATGCTAGTTCTGAAGCGCCTATCTGCAAAGTGACTGGATTCGGACTTTATTACAACGCCGATCCCAGCACTATGATTCAAACAGAATCATAGCCCAAATACCTTTCAAAGATCTATTTGCTCTAGGGCAGACTAAGCAGTTACTAAATTTATCCTGTGTACTTACAGTAGTAGCCGAAAAGCGGTTCATCTCCACCCTCGTGGAACGTGGGAGGAGCCTGTTAACTCTTTTTTTAGCTCGTCATCCTCAGGCCACTGCCATTGATTCGCCCATTCGTATTCTTCGCGGAAGCTTTGCACATATATTGCGGATGTTTTGTTATCCCCTGTCCAAAGGATTCTTTTCCGTAGGTGCACTTGTAAGAGATGACTTGTAACTTCCAATGTATAAGCTCATAATAGGGTATAAAAGTAATTTATTAAGTATTTACTAGAAGAGTAAATTCTTTTCAATCAAATACGTAATATTCTAGCCTATCTCCAAGATATACTGATATATATCTAAGTGAAATTCAGTTATAATAATAATCCCGAAGGTTAATGGAGAGATAGCTGTATATATGAAAGATATTTATCTCTAGCTAGAGATAGTCTTTAACTATGCCAATGCAGCAATCTTCCCTTTTAATGTACCAACTTCCATGCAACGATGAACCTCCACGATTTGGCTGAGGCAGAATACCTTCACCCAGGGGGAAGTGCAGTGTTCCCGATTCAATCTGCTTTAGTAGCTGGTTCAGAGGTGTCGAAAAGATGTCCTCTTAACCCCCGGTATAAATCATCAGACTCACAGTACTGGGGAAGATTGCCATAGGTGAGAATGGTCCATCAAAATCCCATTTGTTACCGCACTACTTACCAAGCACGCACTCCCGCCTCTCGCCACGCACTTTAGAGAACTTGGACCCACTGGCTTACCATTCTCCTTCGTCAATAACTCACAGAAGTGGGACTGATAGTTTACGAATTCATCGGAGAATGCTTGTAGTAGTCTACCACGCTCATTTATGGGTATTCTGGATAACGACTGATGCGTCGTATTGGCAGCTTCAGTCGCGTCATCAAGATCCCGCCTCATAGCTACGGGTACATCCTATTATTTATCCTTTGTTGCTGGATTTACCCTATTGTCGAATGTTTGTGCTCCTTGAGACTCTCGATTCACAATATTGGAAAAAAGCGGTAATTGGAATTGGTGACATATGCGACATATCTGGGAGAGGCATTTGAACGTAAGCCAAGAAAAAAAAAAGTCATTGTTGTAATTTTGAGAGAAATCCGCAATTATCTCATGATATATACAGTATGGTGTATTTCTCCCTGCCGAATTCGGACAATCGCTATGGCAACTCCGTGGAGCGGAGATAAGAGGGACTCATGATTCCAGATACACCTGATTGCATTTAGGTCCGGATGGAGCAGGCTACTATTGCCGAGCCGACGCTTTTTTGGACAATCGCCATATCAAATGCCGGAGATGGGCAGGACCTGTATTCCGAACAATTCTGGATAGACTCAGACGGAGCAGGCTATACCGGCAAGGCCGAGATGTCAAATCGAGATGCCAGCCCGAGATGCCGGGTAGAGTTGTGGAAATAAGGTTAAGCTTATTACGTGGCTATTTGAATGTCTCTACTGCGTAATTACATGTACTATAAAAGCTATTCTATCCCAAGAGGTCAAGACTGGTATAGCTCTACAAAGTCTACTACTCACCGGGCTAGCCATTGTCAGAATATTTCGTTTAAAGATTACAATTTCCACGTAAACCCATCTCCGTGTTGCCTTATTCAGAATGTTGGCATTTGGAAGGCTTGCTGTTCCTTTGGTTATGTTATTCATTGGAATAACCCTAGGACACCGTACATATATCCCTTCCTTTTTGTACAATCCTTGTCTAATCATTTTCTGATCCTTCAGAAACACCCGAACATGAAACACTGATTGATCCTCGTAACCGATATCCCGCAAACTATACGCTGCCGGTGCAAGGCTTCCCGGGACTTCAAAGCAACTGGCACCCGCGACCCGACTGCGGCGAGCAGTCTTATGTCGGACATGGGCGCTTACGCGGCCGACGAGCACTAATTACAGGCGGCGATTCAGGCATGGGACGGGCGATTGCAATTGCTTTTGCGCGCGAGGGAGCTGATATCGCCTTCAATTACCTAGAAGTTGAAGAGTCTGATGCACGAGAAACAGTCTCGTTCATCCGAGCCGCGGGACAGAAAGCTTTTACGATTCCTGGTGATCTGCGAAATGAGTCCTTCTGCGCTAATCTAGTACATCGTGCTGCCGCCAGCCTAGGTGGGCTTGACATTGTTGTCAGTCATGCTGGCTATGCCTTTGAACAGGCCTACATTGGCAATCACAGCACTGAGAGTTTTGAACAGACCTTGCGAACGAACGTGTATGCACCGTTCTTCATAGCCAGGGCTGCAGCTCCGCTGTTACCTCCGGGGTCTTCCCTCATCTTCACTGCATCGGATGTAGCTGTTGGGGGTAATGCAAGGCTTGTCGACTATGCTGCCACCAAAGCCATGCTTGTTTCCTTCACCAGGTCACTTGCGCTGCAACTCTGGCCGTTTGGCATCCGTGTGAATGCAGTAGCGCCAGGTGGTACGCTCACGAATTTCCTCACAACTCAAGGCGAGACGACGGAAAGCATCAATGGAGCCGTCTCTATGACCCCAGGCGGTCGTTTGGCGCAGCCGGTGGAAGTAGCCCCTGCATATGTCGATTTAGCTGAAGGAATTAATAGTTACGCAAGCGGAAGTGTGTATGGTGCGAATGGTCCCACGGGGGGATTCTGAAGTGTAGTCGGGAAATGAAATTGCCTACATGTATTGGCTTTACTTTGAGGCCAACTGCAAGTCTTCTAGGTTTGCATTGCAGGTAGTGCTGGAAGTTTGGAACATGCTTGGAAGATTGAGATAACTTTCATAGGAAGAAAGATATCCAATTTTCTTTTACTTTCTCTGTTATAATCCTACTAGAAACTTGTTCTAAAACAAACTTTACTAATACTAGGTATATAAAACGTTTATTGAAGAGCTGTTCGTTCATCATGACAATTCGCAACATAACAAAGCTAGTCTCAATGCATCGCTGCAACTTCCGAGTCTCTTCAGCTGCTTCAATTCCGCTTTTATAGCCTCATATATAGGTGCAATGGCTATGAAAGGAAGAACCTTCCTCTGTAATACTACTTATAAATATGCATAACTTGCGGGTGGCAGTAGGCAAGGTAGCCTTGAGGGCCCCATTCTCCTCCAAATCCGCTGTTTTTGCGTCCGCTCCAAAAGCCCTCTGGTGCTGGTTTGGCAAAGCTGTTGACAAAGACACTTCCAGTCTCAAGTCGTGAGGCAATTCTCTGAGCATGTGCGACATCCTTGCTCCAGACAGAGCCTCCTAGTCCAGTATGAGAGTCGTTTGCACGTCTATTGATCTCTTCCTCATCGGATCAAGGTTGGAGAGGGATAATGGGGCTTCGGCAAGCTTAGATATGCAGTTAGTCATGCATTTGCTCTTTGTAACACTCATAACAGACAACGAACCAGCTTCCCTGTTTCCTTGCGCAACAAGGTAACAAATTCGTCCGTGAACGAGTCGAGTAAATTTATATACTTGTTGATAAACTCTTTTCTTGCGTCAAGTTCAACTGCAGACCAAGCTGGAAATGCTCTCCGGGCCGCTTCCACAGCATCATCAAGGTCTTGCTCGCTGCCCAATGGCACATCCCAGAGTTCCTCCTCATATACTGCTGCTGCGAGGTTTGCCGTCGACAATGTTCGCGAAAGAGGTAAAGTCAATGGAAGGCTTGATTGGAGACATGGTGCTGAGTTGTGGGAATAGTTTTGATGTTTGATGTGAAGTCCTAGACAGTTTCTCGAAACAAAGTATACATCCTACAAAGTTGCTTGTCTTTATATATCTACAAATTTCTTCATTGCATTCTTTCACGATGGACACGGTTACGACAGATTCACAACCCAATTCGGCGTTAAAGAGACGTAGAGGTATCTTCATCTCTATGAGAAATATCACTGAGTCTAGTATCGGACTTAGAAAGGCTCATCGGTCACTATTAGTACTATGTAAAATTTGTCATTGTTGTGAGTCGTCGGGAACAAAATGCGGAATGCGAAGTACGGAATGCGAAGTACGGAATGCGAAGTACGGAATGCGAAGTACGGAATGTGAAGTACGGAATGCGAACTGCGAATCATGAAATACAAACTACCTCACCTGTTAAACCCGGTGACTGGATGTAGTCTCTACTTTGTTCCGTTCACCGCTAAAAGCGCGCCATAACAAAGCTCGCCCCGCTGCTCTTGGAGTTGGAATCCGTCTCGTCTAGCAACAACACTATTAGTAGGTAGTAATGTAAGCTTGTAGCTAGTGAAGCTCGTCTACAATTGCAAAGGGCTTCAGCCAGCAGGACGGCCTGAAAGAGTGAAATACGGAGTTTTTCGTTTTTCGTTACCGCCAATGTAAATTTACAGCTAAAGAGTAATAATATTACTATCTGGTTTGATGGACTTATTGCAGATATTGTTATACCTGTATAGCTTGTAATTGCTGGCCTTTAAAGTTCCTGTATCAGCTGGTGAACTGTGGCTGAATTCAGGTGCGTCTTGCTGAATAGCTTCCATAACTTTCCCCGCATGTCTTCACATCTCCCGCACCCATCTCCCGCATCTTAGATCGAGCGTAACTTTGCGGGGGAGGCGCTAACTCACGCTATAAAATAGCTGTATACTTTAGGGGGATGCTAATATCGTTCCGCGGCAGGTCTACCGGAAGTTCTAGGACGACAAAGTATCGTTAAATGAGTATAGTGATGTGATGATGGCTTGCGTTGCGATATTGACAATATTAGACCTCGGGCGATGCTATAAGATCAGTGAATATCTCTCCACATTGTTCCATCATGGACTTTTCATACATCATACTATCAAAGTCATTTCAAGTTCACTGGAATTCTTAGCACTACCTACCAATCCAGAGATCTACTTCGGTCGTACTCACTCAGCACGAAGCATTCATATCAGAGCTTCGAGGTTATTATGGATAAGATCAATGTGGACAGTTACAGTGACGAGCACGCGAATGATCTGAAGCGGACAAACACTTATCTGAGCATATCTCCGGAGCTTTTTGAGAAGCTTTATCTCTCTCCAAAGGCTCAAACGCATGGAGAGTTGCGTCGGACCTTCGGCAACCCAACGCCTGTGGGAGTGCTCGGCTTCTGTGTTGCTCTGACCCCAGTATCTGCTGAATTGATGGGTTGGCGTGGTGCCAGCGGTACTTCAGCAACAATGTGAGTTTACTTGGAGATATTCTATTCGTTTCAGCAATTGTTGTTAACAAAAACAAATAAAGCGGTGCCAGCTACTCTTTTGGAGCAACTCTTCTTATGCTGTCAGGAATCGCGGAATTTCTACTTGGCAATACTTTTCCTAGTGTAGTATTTTTGGCCTATGGATCGCATTTTCTTACTATGGCGATAACCTACACACCATTTTTCGCTGCTATCTCATCCTATAATGCCGACGGCAGCCAGGAGCAGTCTCCAGCATTTTTAGCAACCTTTGGTAAGACACTCGCGATGTCACATCACCTCCTGAACCTGGGCTTTCCTGACAATAACATGCTTGAGCAGGGTTCTACGCCGTTTGCATGACAACTTTGTCGTTCATATTCCTCATTTGCTCTCTCCGCACAAATGCCGTCTATGTCGCCGTCTTCGCCAGTGGTGCCATAGGATTTGGTCTCTTCAGCGGTGCAGCATGGAATATTGCTGCGGGAAACGATACTATGGGCAAGCACCTTATCGTGGGTACAGGTGCATGTTTTTTCGTTGCGTGTATGGCTGGTTGGTATCTTTTATTCGCCATTATGATGACTGCTGTCGATATGCCTTTTGCAGTTCCGGTAGGGGATCTCAGCACCATGATTAAAGGCATGTCTGATGTAGAACGAAACAACTAGCAGCGGACTGAGTAGCAACGGTGATTTACAGCGGTTTTATTACGCGATTCGTAATAATATGTAGCTTATGAACGCAACAGAAGAGTATTGCAACAGGAACCAAACATGCGTGAACCAGAAAATATAATAGGAGATAAGCTACACATACAACGTTATACGTAACTAATATTGAAGACCAATTCGCTACCCTTTGTAGCGTTCAATAGCTTCAATCAATGACGACTTCAAATGTGCCTTGCACGACGATGAAACTACCGCGCCAACTAGCCGACAAAATTAATACTAGTATTATTGCATTAAGCTCTGCCCGGAAAAAAACTGAAGTCTAGCGCCACAAGGCATGTTTTTTGCAAAACCTATGGTAAGGATTGTTTAGTTTAGAATGTCCATCAACCGTTGGTCCGACTTTCAATAGCCGAATATCGGAAGAGTGATTGAAAGAGAACAGAATGTGAGGACAAAACAAAAATTGTGTCAAGTCCCACTCTTGTGTTGCAGCCACTTTCTTTGTCCATCCCGTAAAGCCATTGGTTACTACTCGATCGCATTTCATCTCTGTTGAAATGTATGTCAATTAGCCTTTCTCTATCGCTCTAGCCTACGTCTTAGTCTGCGTGGTATCCATTGGCCCTCACATAAGGGCGACATAGGTGACCATACTTACAACGTCTAGAATTTGCTGAGAGTTATTGACACCGAGGAGATCATCTAAAAGGGGTTTGAGTACTTCTACTTGTCCGATCTTCCCATTGTTCTCTGCCCACAGCGTGCGGTATAAAGCATCAATGGCTGCCTCAAGCTTCTCGGGGAATCTCTGAGAAATGGCACAGAGGGCGCGCTGGATGTTCACGGTCTTGGGGAGGAAGCTCTCTGGGTAGCTGGTAGCCATAGGTACCGAGAAGCGACGCGCTAGTTGTATCTTTTCTTTATATATCCATTTGTCTTTATCTAGAGATTTATGAGAACTATTCTTACTTCTGATGTTGATCGGAGCCTCATTATTACATTGCTTCATCAGACCTCCCAAGGGAATAGGAACATATGTAATACTGCATTTGGCGAAAACGGGAGAAGTCTAGAAACTGTTTACCATTGTCTTTTTAGTAAGATTGGTGCTACTTACCCGTAAAACATGGAATGCAATGTAAGCAAATGGGCTCACGATGTCAACGTTCAAGCGGATCTTTGGGACCGTCATTGCCACATAATACGCGATAAAGTAAAGAAATTGATTGAGCAAAAGGGCTGGTTAAGAAGAGGGAAGTGGCGTGAGGAGCGAGGGGCTTTCAGAGAGTGCGAAAAAAAAAAGCTCTTTGGAAGGGATAGGCAGAGCCAGAAGGTTTCAAGGTCTCGCAAACAAATGACAGAATTTCAACTATGAATTCAAGGCCTAAACACTAAATACTCCGTGCATTACATCTATTGTAAGTGGATAGGCTCCTGATATGGAAAAACAAGCGGGATTGTTCTTGAAATGCTATGCTAAATATGACAACAAGAGGCAAGCAGGAATGGAACAAGACAAATGCGAAATGCGGAGTGCGAAGTGCGAGTAACGAAGTGCGAAGTGCGAAGTGCGAGGTGAGAGAGGTAGTGCAGATGAATAGTCACGAGAGTGATGCTTAATGGCTTCTCCTTTACAGGTAATTATTATATTTAATAAATGTCAAATTTAAGTGAATTAAATATAACCTAGAATCATTTTACTTCAACATTTCATTGATTCTCATATTTAATTCCCTCAAGGATCAAATGCGACCGAGGGCATCCTTGCAACCAGCAGTTGGGCAAAAAGCAACCAGTCTCATTATACTACCTATGTAGTATACCACTCCTGCGGTGCGTAACAGAACTGCTCAAGCTCGCACAGCGTGACCTACCCACAGCCCTGACTAAATAAGTTTAAGATGAGTGATGAATTTTTTAAAAAGAAGAGAGAGAATGGACGCCTCACGATAGCCGCTCTCTCTTACGAAAGTTACAATTTGTAACTTCAACACTGGCCGCATAACAAAACGTCTCCCAATCGAGCTGCATTTATGGACCATTAGCTGACGGTGGTTGAAGTATATCCAGCGCCAACACGGCCGATGACTTGTGGAATGGTTCCAGAACAGTGAAATAGTAGACCGGATGCCCAGGCGGAGATATTATCTCCGCCTCCGCGGTGCGCCAAGCTGGGACGAAATGTTCATGGCACCTTGCTCGGAGGGAGATAATACATAGTCCGACGAAATGGATTTGTAATTAATACTCAGCTATTAAAATTGTAACCTCTATCATTATATTTCCGATCAGCATATCCAGCTATCTGCATTGAAGATACATTCTCGTAGACACAATGTCTCACCCAAGGTTGACGAGAAGCGAGAGAATCGATATTGTCGTGGCTATTGCGGAAATTCGTCAGTTTTCCCCCATCCCTTTTGATTGACAGCTTATCTTAATATATATAAAGTCTTGAGCGGCATTTTCGGACTATTTACTGCTTTATTTCAAGGCTCCACAGGGGCGCCTGGCTACTCGACACGCGTTATTCATCATCTTTTACGAAAGACAGCCCGTTTGTCAGTGGCACAGTTCCAGTAGGTGGAAGAGAGATACCCGGACGATATGGAGGACATGTCTGTTAATTGTTCTTAAAACGAAGATATCTAGATCGAAACACCAGCACCGATCTAGTTTATTCTCAGTTCGCTGAAAGAACGGGAATTCCCCAGAACAGCATCTTGCTGTCCGATGGAACGCGCTGCCATTGGATTGGCTCCCAAGAATGCAAAAGGGTCTTGCTTTACTTCCCAGGTATGGTGAATCGATGACTATCCCCACCTTGCTCTAGTAACGCTTTGCATAGGAAGCTTTGTTCTCCCTTCTAGCAGATTTCATCTGCAGTTCGCAGCCAATTGTGCAAAAACACTCGAGCGCGAGGGACGGGAGGCAGCGGTTCTAGTAGTATCCACTGGTAAGACCAATTTACTAGATACAGTCGTTCATTTGTGTCGCATGCTAATGTGTATACATAGATCTCGCACCAGGCTCTCAGTATCCACACCAATTGAGTCAAGGAGCTACAGCTCTAAAATACTTGCTTGAAAAGACAGGACGAAGCCCATCAGATGTATGACGAACCATTCAATATACCATGGCGATGAGACTTGCTGAGTGATAGAAGATTACACTAGTCGGAGATTCGGCAGCAGGCAATCTGGCTCTTGCCCTCCTGTCACATATCAAGCATCCGGTCCCAAGTGTTCCGCTTCTTGAACTGAGAGAAGACCTCCAGGGCGTCATTCTCGCATCGCCGATCACAGAATTCGATGCTGCGACACAGTCGGCAATAGAAAACTCGAAGAAAGACTGGATTGATCAGAGTGCTATAAAAACGTGGGGTGACAACTATGCGGGGCATGGTGTTCGAGATATATATATTAACCCAGGCTTGGCATCAGAAGAGTGGTGGAAAGATATAAGGGTAAAGAAGGCAATCGTTCTCTATGGTGAGTACGAACTCGCAAGAGACAGCATCGAGACATGGGTTACGAAGTTCAAGGTAAGGCCGGCTCGCCATAAAAGTTCCGTACATGGAGCCAGGCTAAGACGGGTAACAGAAACACAATCCGGAGACAACAGTGATACTTGGGAAGGGCGAATTCCACGCACAACCGGTCATGGACCTTATGCGGGGCTCCAAAGTACCGAGCAGGCAAGCGGAGGCATTAAGATTATGGTTGACACAATCTTTGTGGTTATAAAAGACTTATACACTATTGAAATTTCTAGATATTTAATAATAATTGATCTCATATTAGTATCTTTGGGTAATTTATGCCCTATATCCAGCGAAAATATGCCTAAGAAATAAGAATATATAGTATTTACTAATATGACTTGCAAAGTTCATATTACTGCAATGATCTCTTCGTTACAGGACACAGATCCAATGAAGTCCAGAGCACAACATCTCGACCTTGACGGAATCTCTAAACGGCCAAGAATACACCTGGTGCATGGTGCGGTCATCAGTATTGAACGGGAGAGCATTTGGCAGCACCCATTCCCATGCCCGGCGGAGATACTCCCGCTCGTTTGGCAAGGAAATGCTTGATGGTAGCTATGATTCCGGTCCTGAATGCCTTTGATGGTCTCGTAGCATCCGAACATATATTCGGGACTCCGCGGCCCGGAAATAAAGTCCTGGACTTCTCAGGCAATTCTACTCCGTAGGAATACGCGATATCTATGATTTGGATTCATGCTTTTAAATAAGCTACTGCTAGCTCTTCACTTTAATGTTCCAAATCACATCACATTGCTGCATTAGACTCTACACTCCAACTCACCATCATGTCATTTGATCCAGCCAACCTTGATCCCATTGCGGATAAGTCTGTTCTTATCACTGGTGGTTCATCTGGTTTGGGCCTTGCCACAGCCCGTGCTTTTGTGGCTTCGGGCGCATACGTGACCATTGCAGATATCCAACCGCCTCCCGAAAATGTGTTTGGCGATGGACAGCACCGCGTCAACTTTTCTCTTTGCGATGTGAGAGACTCTTCATCGCAGACCGAAGCTTTCAAAGCGGCGATCAAGTTCGCCCCAAGTCATGGTCTTGACGTTGTTGCCCTTTTTGCTGCCGTGGACGATTCACCCAACCTTGTCGATCTCGTCAAGGCCTCTGACTCTCAGGCAATAAATGTGCCGCATCAACTCATCGCCAATGAAAAAAATGCTAGCGTTACTGAGGGTTCGTCTAATGGCAATGGGCCAAATTTAGACAACCTTAGCATAAAGTGTCTGGATGTGAACTTGAAGGGAATCTATTACTCAACCTATCTCGCCTTGCACTACCTGCAGCAGCCCGAATTGGCACCCTCTTCTCAAACCTCGATCTCGGACAATCGCTCGACAAAGTCGCTGATTTTGCTCTCCTCATTGGGTGGCTACCTTGATGACAGCCACGACAGTATATATTCCGCCACCAAGTACGGCATTCGAGGTCTCTTCCGCAGCATTCGACTGCGATCATACAATGAACTAAATGTGCGCTGCAATTTGGTAGCACCATGGGTCATCAGGACCCCGTTGACTGTCCCTCTCCAAGACTTCATGGATAAGAGCGGAATGCCTGAAGGAAAGGGACTGACTTTTGCAACTGTGGATGCTGTTGTTGACGCTGTGGGTCGGTGTGCCGTGGATGAGAATGTTGTTGGTCGCTCAATTGCTGTTATGCCTGAAGGCAACTTTGACCTCGGTGATGATGAAGAAGGACTCTGGGCAGGTGCAGCATTAAAGAAAATTGTGCAGGCGAGAAAGGATGCTGGAGATGTGATTGTTTGATGATTCTCCGTAGCGAGACATGCAGCGATCTGAATAAATTTTTCTTCGCTATTATAGCACCAAGAACTTAAGAGAGACGTAGTTTTGTCTTATTCTACAGGTTTGCAGTAAGTAACTCATAGGATACTAATACACAACTATAAACTCATCCGTATTATAATTGTGTACCTGTAATGTAATACGCTATAACCTACCGCCGCCCAAACGACGTCCCAGACAACCTTTGCGACTCCAGGTCTAAGAGGCTCCTTAGTTAACCTACGCTTCACTTTGCAATATATTCCAACTAATAGCAAAGCAAGTAGCATCTATGAGAGCTAAGTCATATACTGTAGATGTGTTAGATACAGTCAGGGGTGATAGGTCGGCTGAGCTGCGGAACGGGTTTGTTTCGGCCGCCCGCGGGATTCCGCGGAGGTGTGGAGTCACTGAATGCCTCATGCTCCATGGCTAGCCGGGGGTTGAGCTGCAGTGACAACTCGATATCTTTTTAGCTACTTTTAGAGTTGGTCGAAAATCCGGAGATAATTACATACTTGGAGACAGGCTGAGCCCCGGATCAGGAGATAATAACTCCGGATTCATGCTACAACTCTGCCAGACGTGGCCAGTTAAAGGGGGGCGGGTCTGCGTCACATCGCCGGACCTCCGGGCGTTACTCCGGACTCGGATGGCTTGGGCCGGAGCCACTCACGGCACTCCAACACTCCTGCAGCCCCTGCGCGCGGCACTTGGGACGCGATGAAAGGAAGCTGTTCCTTCTATTTAGGTCAATGACTCTATTGTGTTGAGTTCGCCAGATCATGTTTTGTTTTGTTCCAACGACAATTGAGATCTCTCCCGCAGAATATTAATCACCCACAATGCATTCGAAAGAACCCGAATTCTCTGAGAATGACATACCGGATCTGAGTGGCTACGTTACGATTGTTACGGGAGGTAAGAATTACGGTTACGAAGCTGTAGGAGAAGTTTTCGGTCTTAGTAACTTGCTAATTATATACGCGGTAGGGAATTCCGGTATTGGATATGAGACAGCCAACCAACTCGCGCTTCACAATGCGCGTGTCTACATCGCTAGCCGATCTCAAGAGCGAGTGAACCAAGCCATCGGTCAAATGTCACAGGCGGCCATGGGAAAGACGCTTGACTTGCATTTTCTTCAAATAGATCTACAGGATCTAAAGTCGGTCAAGGCAGCTGCCGAGCATTTCATGACACTAGAAACCCGCTTGGATATCTTGATCAACAATGCCGGTGTACGCTCGGTTCACTATCCTTATGTTTTTTCGGCCATCACATGCATCTAACTGAGCCATCAATAGGTCATGACCGTCCCCTTTAAACTCACCGCCGATGGGCTCGAGACGCAGTGGCAAGTCAACTACGTTTCGCCTCACATTTTTACCAGCAGTCTCATGCCTCTTTTGTTATCGACCGCGTCAACTCTGGATACTAAGGATCGAGTTCGAGTCGTTCATGTATCCAGCGATGCAGCCTTTTTCGGCCCCGACACAGTGCAGTGGAACGACGTCAATATGACTTCAACTAAGGGAGTGATGGAGCTGTGGTAAGTGGACTGTGATAGTATTGGGGAAATTACAAGTATCATCGCTCACCAAAGTAATCAATCGAACCAGGAAGAGATACGGACATTCGAAACAAGCTATCATACGTGATGCGAAAGAGTTGAATGATCGCTATAGTTCGCAAGGTACGTTGCCCAAGATCTCCTGGATAATTACATCTCATACTAAAGCGCCACAACACCGCAGGTGTTACTGCGTACTCTGTTCATCCAGGCATTGTCAAATCGAATCTGCAAGGACACGACCCGACCCTTATGGGAAAGGTCGTTCGAGTGGCGATGAAGCTCGGAGCTGGTGACACGCCTCTCCATGGAGCACTCAATTCGCTGTATTGTGCCACGAGCCCCAGCGCACCGGTTCAAGGGCAGGGAAGGTTCTTTGTTCCGGTTGGCAAGCCGGATTCACGTGCGGACAAATGGATCAGGGACAGAGAGGGAAATTCACGATTGTGGGAGCTGGGAGAGAGTCAATTAAAACGCCTATAGTAAATCGGACCGTACTATAAGGTGTTTTGCTCTTATTTGGTTGCGTTATTACAATAGTTATAGAAACGTTCACATGGTGGATTGTAATTAGTCCTTTTCATTAATAAATCTGTTGTTTCGAAATATTCTAATTTTAATGAATTTTATTAACCTCTATTCTCGGCGGAGCTCGGACAGCAGTCTAAATCCGCGGGGCGACTAACTCCGCAGCCTACATGTAGAGTGCTATTTGCTTTCATCTCAATACAAGACGTGAACGTAAGGCCTCTGTGTTATATATCGGGCACTATTGAACACTTCCTCACTATGGTATTAGAGCAATTTTTGCCCTCCAACATAAGCAAATCGAATGGCAACCTCATCAGAGAGGAGGGACCCTTCTATGAACCCGCCGCCTTACGATGAAGGGAGGCGATTGAGACCTCAACTGTCGTGCACATACTGCAGACAAAAGAAGTAGGTATAAGTCTCCTTCTTGCGTATATCCGGTCTGTCTCATTCAGTTACCTCAAGGCTCAAGTGCGACCGAGGGCATCCTTGCGACAACTGCGCAAAACGCAACCAGTCTCAATCATGTCAGTATACCAATCCTGCGGTGCGCAACAGAACTGCCCAAGCTCGCCGGGTGACCTACTCTAGCGATATTGCTGAGAGAGTACGTCACTTGGAAAATCTCGTCCTTTCTTTGGGAGCTCGAAATTCCGGCCTGCAGAACCAAAGCACCAATGCAGGAACGATTCGTGTAGCAGTTCCGGACGATCATGGTGGGCTGTCGCAAGAAATCGGCACTCCAGGGACGATGCATGGAGATCAGATGGGCACGAGATGGTTTGATGATACGCATTGGCAAGCTATAATGGATGATGTAAGTGCTTGCGGTGGTCTCTCTACTGAAGCAAAGCTAATATAACCAAAGATAGCAGAGCTCAAGGGCTGCACAGATACACAATCACGCGGTGACCCCCTTCCAGACACCGTAGAGGAAGAGAATTACGGCCTGACATTGTTTTTCGGCCTGTCACAGTCGATGAACCGGCCTGATTTGCTGGCATCCCTCCCTTCAAGGCCTGTCGTCGACCGGCTCGTTTCTCGGTACTTCAACACCAAGGAGCCTATACTAAGTATGTGACACCATGGCAAGGCACTAGTGCTTCTCTGAGATGAACAAATGCTTATAAGGCTTCAGTGGTCCTCCATACTCCAACCTTCTATAGAGAGGTAACTATACGTATTCGGGAATACATCTACAAACGAAAACTGATGGCAACCACAGTATACGCAATTCTGGGAGAACCAACAGGCAGCGCCTGTCGCTTGGATCAGTCTCCTCTTCAATATCTTGTGCTACTCTGTCTCCTTTTACCAGCGTGCAGGCGATGCTCTTCCGGGTTCGCTGGGTGAGCCAAGGCGTGCTCGCGATAGGTTCAGAACCCGTGCTGCGCAATGCCTGGTGCTCGCAGACTATACCAGACCAGGTCGATACAAGGTCGAGGCTCTCCTGCTCTACTCCGGAACAGAATTCATGAGAACCAGAGATAGCCAGATTGGCATTTCTATTCTGTTCGGGGTCATTGTTAAGCTGGCCATGCACATGGGTTACCATCGCAACTCAAAACACTACCAGAATCTTTCGGTCTTCGAAGGCGAAATGAGGAGGCGGGCTTGGGCATTGATTTGGCAAGTAGACCATCTTGTTTCGTTCCAAGTTGGTCTTCCTAGAACGATATCTGATTCGCAGTGTGACGCCGGGCTGCCTCACAATCTTGTTGACGAGGACTTTGACGAGACGACAAAAGTGCTTCCCACGCCTCGACCCATTACGGAGCGGACTCCGGTAACATACACAATCATGAAAGGAAGACTTGTGTCTGTTTTTGCCCGGATTGTTGAAAACCCCAACTTGACAGGAGGTGCAATGCACGAGGATGTGACGCAGCTTGATAAACATCTACAGGACGCACACATCTCTCTGCCGCCTGTTTTGCGCATCCGTACGATGAACATGTCTATTACCGATCCTCCAGACCTCATCATGCAACGGTATAATCTCGAATTGCTCTACCAGAAAGCCCGATGCGTGCTTCATCGCAGATACTTGACCGACTACCGATCAGATTTGAGATATGCTTACTCAAGGTGGTCGTGTGTAGATGCAGCGACGCAGATTATTCGCCACCAGAGTGACCTCTACGACGAGACGTTACCAGGTGGGCAGCTGTATAAAGATAGATGGTACATATCATCGCTCACAAGCCATGACTTTCTCCTGGCTGCGATGGTCTTATGCCTGGAACTCTCTTGGAAGACGACGAGCGACCCGCCAAATCTATACCCTGGCTCAATGAGTTCAACACCCAAAAGCCGAGAAGAACTGTCCAAAATATTGGAGACCTCGTACAGCATTTGGACTGCATTCAGTGAAACGTCAACGGAAGCTCGCAAGGCATCCAGAGCGCTGGCACTGATGCTTCAAAGCGCTAAGAGAAACCGTCCAGGCTCTAGAGATATGGGAGAGGAGCCAGTGCGAGATCAAAGACCGAGGCTGCGTCATATTAATCGTATGTCGTTTCATATCCTCTTTCGGACTTCCAACCATGTAATGCTAGTAACACTTTGCAGATGACGCCAGGCATCTCCCCCTGGAAAACAGCCAGCCTCAGATGTTCCTCCCCAGCGAAACACAGGCAGAACCAGACCTAAGCGGAATGGCAGAGCAGACATCGATGGCGATTGAGGATATGATGAATAACCCCGAAGGGTTTGATTGGGTAAGCGCTTTTTAACATTTCTGTCCCGTGTTTCCATATGGCACATCTCCCCAAAACATTCCATCCTTTAAAAAGTCGTTACTAACTCTGCTAGAATGCTTGGGATAACCAAATCCAACACAACAGTTGGGAATTAACAGATGAGACGTGGATGGCAAGTTTGGCACCTTCCGATTCTCAGTTGTCAATGTTCTCGCCTACAGACTAATAGACGCGCGTGGCTGTGGGTTGCAATGTGTAAATTACTCGCTTATCAGGATGTATCAAGGATTTGCTATAAAATTCCCGTGTTCTCCTCAAATATTGCTTGTCTATAACGAGTGCCAAACTTATGTCCGCCCGATCAACAACATCCATGTCTACCAAGTACCTAGTAATCATCCTCATACGGCAACGTCACCCACTGTCAAAACCACCTTGCCCTGAGTCCTGCCCTCGTGAACTGATTTGACGGCTTCGAAACCCTCAGATAGTGGGAAAACTTTTCCGACACAAGGCTTAATCTTTTTCGCTGCCACGAACGAAATAAGATCTCTAAACTCATCCAGCGTGCCTGCATATACTCCATGGATGCTAAGCTGATCAACCAATAGACGGAATGCATCTGTAGGCAGTTCAAACCCGCCGTGGCCACCGCAAACCACAATTGTACCTCCCGCTTTGACCGAAGCAACTGAATGCTTCCAAGTCACAGTGCCGCTAGTATCGAACACGGCATCGACTTGCGTGGGAAGCGTCTCCCCAGAGTCAAACGTTTTCTCGGCGCCAAGAGACTCTGCAAGTTTTCTTTTCTCAGCAGTACGACCAGTGGCCCATACACGCATTCCAGCAGCAACACCAAGCTGGATAAGAGCCGTGGTAACACCACCTGAGCTGCCTTGCACAAGCATAGTCTGGCCAGGTCGCAGTCCGGACTTGGTGAAGAGCATACGATAGGCAGTAAGCCAAGCAATTCCAAGTACAGAGCCCGATACCGAGTCGATTTCTTTAGGCAGCGGCAAAAGGTTGGCTGGTGGGATAGCAACATATTCCGCTAGGGTACCATCTCTAATTTCGGACGGGACATTGCGCTTTTCATCCTTTGTCTCATCGCCAATATATCCGGGTGAGATCATAACGGGGTAAATTATGACTCGTGATCCATCTTCAAGAGTTCCAACACCCTCGCAGCCTATAATAATCGGAAAAGTGATTTTGTGCATCCCAACGCCCTTTAGGGTAAAAACGTCGTGCCAGTTGACAGTTGCGGCCTCGATTTTGACGCGTTTCCAACCCTCTGGAACCTTGGGCAAGGGTACTTGGCCAACTGTGAGACCGGCCAGAGGGTTTTCATTATCACCTTTGGCTGCATATACCGCTAGCATAGTCTGTGCCCCGGATGATGCCATGGTGTATAAGTGGAGATTTTGTGAGAGTATGTGTTGTAGGTATTAGATTCGAGAGCAAGTGCTGAGAGACTATGTGTATGGAATGAAGGTGAATTAGAAGATTGTGTGGCCGAAGTAGACTGATAGAGCCATACCTTTATATAAAAGGACGTTGAAGGTGTGAATACTATCGGTGGAGAGGCGGAGAATCTTGGCTATCTAGCAACCCTATAAAACTACAAGCTACATTTCTAATAAGTATGGTCTCCGTGAATAGACACCTGTATTTGTTATTAGGTTCCTCACTGACAACATGGTAGGACCTTGGAAAGATTCATCGAATGTGACATTTTGGGTGCGGAATTCCGCATCTTCGAATCTTACCCACACCAAGAGTATATAGAAGTCCACAAATATGATTCATAACGCTAGAAATCTCGCATACACTAAATTTGTCAGATAGTCTAATCATACTTCTTATTGTGTGGGATAATGTCCGGTTTCCCCTTCCACTTCGCTCCGATTTGTTAATACCATGACATGGAGACTGCGCTCCGCACCAATACGGAGATTTCTATACAACCTCTTCTTAGACTACCCATGACCTCCAGTAGACTATATAATAACTTTGAAGGTCTCTCATGAGACACTGTGATGGGAGAATGCATGATGTGGATACAGGCTGAGTTCATCCCGTGTGAATGTAACTACCTAACTACAACTTGATGCTACAGACCATATCTTTTAACTTTTTCTCTTGGCGACTGGAATTTAGGAGTTATATTATATAGAAAACAACAATTTACGATCAGTATACTAGGTCTCGCCCAAGGTGAATACCCATAGTGTTTGTGGTGCCTACTATGAATCAGGATTTATTTATTATAGTCAAGAAAAGGAGACTGCCGTTTATTTACTGCTACCTCCTGGGTTAGATAGAGAAGAACAGTGAAATGACTCATAACGTATATCAGAATTTGCCTTGAGAAGCTCTACAGGCTGAAATTGAGAAGGGAGGATGGTTAGAGAAACGCCTCTTTGAGGGCGCGATTCACTATTGCAACAATCACTATAAACCTCGCTGCCATCAACACTATGTTACTAAATATGATGCGCATCAGAATTCACCATTTCATTTATTGTAGCTGATAATATGTATTTACTCCGACAGGTGAATGCAACTGACGTGGTGAATTGATCATGCAATATGCCTAGACGAATCTTCATTCACTTCTATTTCGTTTGCTGTTTGCTTCTCAAGCCTCTCAGTGAATTCTGGTCTCTAGATTATAATTGACTTGGTCTACGCAACATTTCGAAGTCTACCGCCTCAGACTTTATCCTAAGATCTAAGGCATCCCAGTAGCATATTCATATTGCTGTGGGCATCAACGGATCGCGAGTCATGATGTTTCTGCTGTCGTCTTTAGCTCGGCGTTTAGCCATAAGAGCAGAGTCATCATCATTCGCCGTGAAAGTACCGGTATGTAACAGAAGTTATCAGGATTGGGTAGTACTAACACCACCATTGACAACACATCAGCTCCGACCACCTGGTATCCACAACCCTCCTCGCTTTTCTACATCTAGCCACGGCCTATCTCAACAACGCACAAAGGGGCCTTCGTTTGTTTTATCCACCGAGCAACAAAATATTGTGAAGTTGTGTGCTGAGCAAAATGTTGTGGTATCAGCACGGCCTGGTTCCGGCAAGACGGCAATGGCAGAGGCTATTGCAGCTCAGTATCCGCACCTACGGATAGCTTTTTCCGTTTACTTAAAACTACTTCAACTCGAGAATGAACGCCGACTACAGAACTATCCCAATGCGAAAGTTTTCACCATACACAAAATGGCAAGGTTGCTTTTCGGGACCGTTGTACGCGACGACGTCGAGCTATTAGAACAGATAAAAAGAGCTGTATCCCGTAATGAGCTCCCGGAAGGGGACTTTGAGCCTTTCAACATCATTGCGCTAGACGAATTCCAAGACTGCGATGACCTCCTCTATTGGTTGATTATCTGTTTCATTCGAGTAAACACGCGGAAGAGAGGTGGCCGGCCTGCTCATCTCGTCATTCTCGGAGATGAGCGACAGTCCATCTACCGATTCCGCGGCGCCGATCACAGGTACCTCACTCAAGCCCCCAAGTTGTTGGGTCCTATCAGCTCCCACTCCTTTGTTGAACTCCCTCTCAGTGAAAGCTTCCGACTATCCAATGAAACGGTGCAGTTCATTAACAAGACTTTTCTTGGCGGAGACTCGTATATGACCAGCTCAAAGTCCGGCCCAAAGCCAATTGTCTTTAGGTACAGCCCTCCCGACATCAACGCGTTGGCTAAGGAACTGGCAGTTTTGATCAAGCAATATGGCGCCGAAAACAGCGCCATTATTGCACCATCAGTACGCAAGAATAGGCCCCTGATCAAACTGGCCAATATCCTGAGCCAGGAATATGGCATACCAGTTGCTCAACCCATCGATTATGACAGCTCTGTAGATGAAAAGATCTTGGACGGGAAGTTGTCCATATCTACCATTCACGGGTTCAAGGGTAGAGAGCGTGATCTGGTCATTCTCTTGGAGATCGACACATCATTTTTCAGATATCTTGGCCGGGATCTTCCGGATAACACCTGTCCAAATGAAGTATTTGTTGCCTTGACCCGTGCAGTGGAACAGCTTGTCTTGGTCCATGACGAGAGAGAGAAGTTGATGCCGTTTGTGTCTGTGGATAAGTTGTACGAAACAGCCGAGGTCATCAATTTGACGTCTAATAAGGCCAAAATCACATCTCCCAACGCACCAGGACGAGCTTTGCAGTTTGGGCTTGATCTACCCCCCAAAGTCAATGTCACGGACATGGCACGATATATCCGGGGTGAACGCCTGGACGCGGTTATTCAGCGTGATCTGTGTATCCAAGAGCTCTCAGAATCTCTGCCCGAAAAAGAACATATTCGTATACGAGATGTTGTCTGCTCGGATCCAGTAAAAGGATTCTACGAGGCGGTGGGTGACATTAATTCTCTCGTGATTCTCGCAGCATTTCAGCACGCGATTACGGGGGCTGCAACATTGCTCGGCTCTAACAAGCAGGCCACCGAAGAAGGGCCTTCGATCTATACAGATCGGCAAATTTCTCGGCTTTGTAGGCGCGCTTGTGCATATCATGCTCGCATTTCGGGCTATCAACCGCGCTACCTCCAGATGAAAAATCACGATTTCAACTGGATCAACCTCAGGGATCTTGTTCTTGCTCAGAGCCGACTTCAAAGTGAGCTTGGAGATTCGGCATCTAATCTCAAATTTGAGGCCGACGTTGAACGATACCTTGTTGTCGATAAAGGGGAAACGCTCCTTTATGGTCGAGCCGACGTCGTCACTGCTCCCACAATTTCAGAAGATGGCGAAATTGAAAGTGTAGAATCTGTATGGGAGATCAAATTCGTCTCAAGGCTTTCCAATGAGCATATCGTACAAGCATGCGCATATGCGTTTTTGTTGGCTGCTCGGTCTGGTCAGGTACCCCGTATCATACTCTACAACGTGCGAGATGGGAAGAAGCTGGAAATTACTCCACGGGATGGATTGGAAGGGTTGCGACGTATGATTGAAAGCATTTTTCGACTAAAGTATACGGCTGAAAAGGGGATGGAAGATGAAGAGTTTGCCGAAATGTGTACGAAGACAACACGACAAGTTTTGGACCTGGATGATACAAAGTAGTAAAGGGAACTAATTGGTGATGCTGATATGATGCGAGGCCATTACGTTTCAGCAAACAATGTGCTGGAAGCCACTGGCTTTTAAAAACACACGAAACAAACGCGTGTTGGGTATATTCTCAGCAGGGAATCTCATGTTAGATAGTAGCGATTATATTTATTTAATCTTGATTACACTTGTCTATTAATACTCAAAAGCAAGACCAACTGACAGTGACTCAATCCATTTTACTGATGGAACACCTCGGTCAATGATTTGAGAACCACCTTTCCGTTCTGTTCAGCGCAAGTGATAATCGTCAAAGTAGACTCTTGCTTCTCGACGCCAGTTTCTTTATCGGTAACCGAAAACACGGTGTGGTGAGCCACTGATCCTCCTTTCGCCTTGTCCGCATCGTGGCTGGCAAGAATCTCTTCAACCTTGACGACCTTGAAGATCGATTTGGCACGGGAGGAGACAATGGCTGCCTTGTAAGCATCGCCCGGAATGGGACCGCCATTAATACTATCATCGTTAGGGATAGAAAAGAAGACTTGAGTCATCAAATATAACCTACTTAGCTTCGAAATCAGAAGCAAAATATTCCCCAACAGTCTTTAGAGATAGTTCATCGTCGGGCTGAAAGAAGGCTTTGACGAGTATTTGGTCAACATAATCGCCAAACTCTGTCGTTTTATATGCCATGGTTGGGGATTTGTAGGAATGAACTTGGTATAATAATTTAGTAGGTCAATTGTTGAGTAGAACTGGAAATGAATTTGTTTCTATTGAGTCTACCTATTTAACTACCTACATATATATGTACCTATCGGAAGCGCATGACGGGTCTCCGACGTGGCATAACTCGACAATAGTAATTGTTTGTCTTCTTCTGCGGGCCGCAACTATCAGCCTGTGCATTCATTTCTTGGTCCATAATACTTAATCGGAATTCCGCCGCAATGTTTCGGCGATAAAGCGCTGACAAAACGATGTCATCACAGACCTGCGCCGCCTGCGGAATTCCGCGCGTGAATTTTCTCACGACATGACGGCCTTGGGATAACGGCAATGGCTGAGGATCGCGTTATGTAGCACCACTTGATGTAGTTATTCCGCTCTCTTATTCACCGGTATAGGTAACGCGGAGATTTTATTGTGGAACGAAAATTGCGAGATTCACTGTCACATCCGCAGATTAACATAACGCATCAGCTCGTTATGCTCGGATCAGCCTCCTCTCATACACGTTATGCTATGCTAAAATTAGCTCATTCTAATGCAAAAGTAACGAAACACACAAAGCTCTATTCTCTTGAACTTTGTCCATTTGCGCAATGGTTTGACAGGGAGAGTGGTATAGCTGAGAAAAATAAGCTCTTACTGACCACATCTCCACGCCACAATCGTGGCAATCGTCACACCATGAAACAGCAAATACAACTTAATTGTCGACTATGTACTAGAGCTAACAATTCCATATAAAGCGTCAGAAATATTCCTAGGATACAAAGCAGCCATATCCGGATCCAACGTTGAAGTCGTATCCGTATGATACAAGCATCCACGGCTGGCCACTTTCCCATCAAGCCGACCCTGCAACCACGATACCGCTCCCGGAACCCCGAGAATACCATACTTGATGTGACTCAAGTTTGGCGAGTTGGCTCTCTCGTAGTGTACGTTGAAACCCTGATTGCAATAGTCGCGCACCAAAGCGTCTATACCTTCAATGGAAGAGAGGTGATCAACGACACTCTGATACACGTATAACGGAGCTTTAATCTTGGATGCCCTTTGTTCAGTTTCGTCATTCCATGCCTTCGTAAGCTCTGCCGTCAATCCTGGTATCGACTCATTGTGAAACATGCCCAGAACGTCTTTGTATGAAAACAGCAACGTGCTCGCCTGCAGACACCGATGCAGCGGACTGTAGAAATACTCTCGAAACTCGGGCTTCAGAGACTGATCAATCGATTTCTGTAGCTCCGGATGCTGACTAGCCAGTCCTAGCAGCGCCGCTGGTATGAGTGCCGCACTCGGCCCCTTGTTGATGCTGAAGATGTCACTCGCTTTCGTCAAGCTCGAGAGTCCTCCCATGGCAGCACCGGCAATCTCCAATTCGGGTGCATAACCTTCTTGCATCTCTACTGCTTTTTGAGTGGCAGCTCCTCCTCCAGAGTATCCCCAAAGCCCTATCTTCGGATCTGATCCAATTCCCGTAATGTGGTGTGACTGCAGCGTAGCTCGAATGCCATCGAGAATTGCATGGCCTGTCATTTTGCTTGCCGTAAATGATCCTTTTGGTCCTTCGTGATCCGGTACAATGACGATCCATTTCTTAGCGAGCGCCGCCTCTGCGAGTAACAACTGAAGCTGAGTGATATTGGAAATGAGCAGCGGATTTTGTTGCGCGGAAAGGAGCATCGTATAAGATGGACCGCAATCAATTGTAGCAGAATCCTCAGCCATTTGCAAAGATACCAGCTTATTGTAGTCAGCGTCAGGAGGTACAAGAGCCGTCAAAACAGTCGCAGTAGGATTCTTCCGGCTATCTGTCGTCCGATATAGAATCTGATAGGCTTTCTGCACATGAGCCGGGGTCCATCCATAAGCGGAGATCCGCGAAGGCGGTTCTCTATGCCTTATTATGTCGCCGGGAGCAAATGTGCCTATATTTCCGGGTACAGCGTAGAATGGATCCTTGCTTGGAGGCGGGATAAGTTGGAGGTGATGTCTATTGATGGAATGTAGATTTGAGGCCGACACGGCGAGAGAGGCTGCCAGCCAGTAGTAAAGATGAACCATGGCGAATACGATGGCTCCGTCTATGATTGGCGCATGGAGTAACGACAGAGAACAAGCAGCAGGAGAGAGTCTCTTAAACGACTCAAGCCACTGCCGAGATTAAATTGTACTACCTTGTCATAACCGACTGATTGGCACGTCGAGCTCCTCTTATATCATTCATGTAGACAATAGGAGTGAGTGCTGTGAGACAAGGTGAGACATGTTCAAATTTCTGCCCACGTTCGTAAGCATGTCCCGCGGACACGGGTGGTATGTAACATTGTCATACACGGCTTATAACTACGATGATAAATTTAGCAGTTGATATTGAACAGTTACACAATATGACTTGGCCAACTTGCGACTCATTGTGTCCCCCAGCTTCATAAAGTTACAGACCATCAACACTATGCCACGCTGGATGCAGTATCAAGCAGGAGATTTGGAAGAAAATACAGTCACACAAGGCACCAATTCCGACGAGTGTCCGCATGCCAACACCTCAATTCACCCAATGTCTCACAACTCGGATCCTTTCAAACGCGTAGAGCGGCTACGTCCACTTCAAGTCTTGGATTAGCTGCACCAAGGTCCTTCTACGCGGCGGCTTCAAGGTTACTGCGATTACAAGTAACGAATCAAATGCCACATTTCCCCAGGGTGTTATGGTGATGCGTGTCGATTCCTCGTCACTAGAGTCAATTCGGAACGCCGTTGTAAGGCAGGATGCCGTTGTTTCGTCGACTATTTTTGGAGGGACAGCGACCCAAAGAACGCTCATTGACGCGATTACTGAAGCCCGTGTCCCAAAGTTCATACCCTCAGAGTTTGGTCTAAACAATCGAAAATACCGTCATAGCCGGATATGACCTTTTTTTTTTTTTTTTCTTGGAGAAAGTCAGGAACTCGGATTATTTGATCGAGCTTATTTGATCGAGCTGTCCGATTGACACAAGCGGTTCTCTTGGACCGGTTTATCCACTGAGGATTACAGGCTGCGCGCCACTAACTGCCCCTGGATGACTGTGCTAAGGAAACCACGTGAGCATCCCCGCAGCACCATTTGACCCCAGCCCGCGGGTACCTTTGGGTACATCAATGCTCCTATCCGTACCATGTTTTATGTCTTCAAACCAGTATCGTCCGTGGTGTCTTTTAGCATTTATTCGTAGCAAAATATACAGCAACTTGAAGATATCAGTTCCAACTCTTCAATGAGCCCAACCCTCCACGGATGAAATCGCAAGTCCAGGTTGAAGCTGTTCCGCAGCACTACACCTACACACCACATGCAATCACGAGAAGCGACCATGAGTGCCGCCACCGCTGAACCCAGTCGCCGAGAGAACATGAATGCTGAGCAGAAAAGACACCGATGCCCAGTCTGCCAACAAACGTTTGGACGAGTTGAACATTTGACTCGCCATTCAAGGAGCCACTCGGATAAACGTTCTCTGAAGTGCGATTACTGCCAGAAAGGCTTTTACAGGGGGTCTGTAGATGGCATCCATGATTTTCTGTCTTGACTTGTCCCACTCTCTTCATCTGAACCAGGCCCATGCTTCTGGAAACACATCGGCTGACTTCAATGTTCTCGGACAGCGATGCTTTACGGCGCCATGAACGGCTTCACAAAGAACCAAAGACGAGCGCATTCCGTAGGGGTGCCCGGGCTTGCCTTGCCTGTGCAAAAGCGCGTAGAAGGTGCAGTGGCGATAATCCGTGTGCTGCTTGTGGAAAGAGGTCAATCAATTGCAATTATCCACATTCAACCAATGCTAGAGCCAATGTAGGTGGCAATGTTATGCAAGGAGATTCCGTAACACCGCCCGATGAGCAGGCAGGTGAGTTGAACATTGGGGAGCACCGAGAGATTAATCCAGCCATCACCAACTCTAAAGAATCGTCAGAATCATGGCCTCATATGTCCCATTCACCTACGAATACGGGTGGAAGCCATGAGGAGCTCAACCCATTTGTTTCCCAGCGCAGTTTCGACTCCAATCGAACTGTCATGACTGCGCCCATCATGGAGACGACAGGTTTTCAATCCGTGGGGCGCAGTCCACAGAGTGCAGCACAACCTCGAGCATCTCTTTGCTCTCATGATAATATACTGGGTCAATCACCTGATATGCCCACTAATCTACCTCCCCAGCCCTTTCTGAGAGATTCGTTGCTAGAATTTCAGCAAGGGGCAGGCTCTGAAGCTCAACAAACCTGGTCCTCAGGGGAGCCAGCTTCGCAACCAAGCATGGCGAATAATACCACACAAGTTTCAAGGCGACCAGAACCCAGATTTTGGCGTCAAAATCGTCTGTCGTCTATCAACTGGCTGCCTGACAACTGGATTCCGGATTTCGAATTCAACCCTGGGCAATCACCGCCGCAAGCTACAGGTAGCTACGCTGGCCCTGCGCAAATATCCCAAGACCGATCAATGAGCGGCCCTGATATTGGTACCGCGGCGTTAAATGTGAATGAAAATACATCTCCTTTCAGTAATAACCAAGGGATCATCGCCCCGGAGAATTCCAATAGCAAAGGGGTCGGTTACTACTATGTCGACGGAGATGGCGCACGACTGCCTCGTATACGCAAAGCATTACATCAATCTGCTCATCAATCTCCAGTTACCTATGCCCAGCTCACCGACGCTGATGGACCGGAAACTATCTATAACAAATACGGATTCCCCGGCTGTGAATACGGAGCTCACGACGGTGCCAATATCTCATCATCGGGGAATCAGCAGGTTCCTATCGAGATCTACAGGGATATATTACATGCTTTTAATCAAACGTGTATAATATCATCGTACTTTCCCCCTTTTCATTCTGCTGACTTTCCATCACTAGAGTCAGTGGGTTTATTTGTTCGCCTCTATACCGAACATTTCCAGCCTACTCTGCCATTTATCCATCCAGCGACTTTCAATCCCTTGAGCTCTCACTGGCTACTCGTACTGGCAATGGCGGCAATTGGAAGTCACTATGCTAAAATTGAACATGTCCAGGTTCTTGTCGTGGCCATGCATGAGTTTCTGCGACGTGCTATAAACATGGTTGTGAGTTTGCTTGTAACATTCCCCGATCATCAGACTCTGACAGCAATAAATTCTTTAGTTGGAAACAGGCCATAATGCAAGTATTGAGAGACTTGTTTTTACGCAAGTTAGATTGCTAAGCTGCATCGGAATGATGTACTGCGGAGCTCAGCAGTTGATTGAGCGGGCCAAGGCCTCCAGGATCGATTTGGTTGCATTCTGTGAGACAGAATGGGTCAACTATACAGAGCAAGAAGACCAATTGCTGAGAAGCCATACAGTCGACCAAGCAGCCTCCGACTGGAAGGCGTGGTGTTGTGCGGAGAGCCGCCGAAGAACTGGCTACACCATATGGGTATGTTTCAGCATCCCTTTTCGATTCTTCTTGGGCTAAATATAAAAATATCTCAGCTGCTAGATTGTATGTGGTCATTTCAATTCCAGGTGCGCCCTCTTCTATCTTTGGAAGATGCCAGAGTTCCTGTACCATGTCAAGAGGTTCTGTGGGAAGCAAGCACGGCTCTCGATTGGCGACAGCTCTACAGCGTCTCAACAAGTGAGTTCTCCCCCCCAAGTTGAAGTTAAATCAAATATAACATTGAAAACTCAGAGAATCCATCATTGCATGAAGTCATTCAGATCTTGTACGTCGAGAAACGACTCCAGTCTTCAACGGGCGAATTCAGTCGAATTCTTTGCATCCACGCTCTTTTTCGGCGAACTTGGGAAGTAGAAGCCTACTTCAAACAGCCACTTACCCTTTGGAGTCCTGCCGCGGAACAGCAAGCCATCAAGTCCAAAGAGATGTCGAGTCCTGTGTGGCTTCCGGAAATTCAGATATATTCCCGATGGAGGAATTCCGCTTGTGACTGCCTCGATGTTCTCCACTGGCACGCAAACAGTGTCATTGGTGCCGCAGGTGGGATGGAACATCCAACGGTCCTTCATCTTCACCTTGCTCGAGTAGTTTTACTCACACCATTCCGACATATAGTACAATTGGCTCTTTTAATGACCAGGGAACGGGAACCGGAGAGTGATGAACAAATTACTGAAGCAAGAACCCATATACGGCGATGGGCCATGGAAGATCAATATAAGGCGAGGCTCGCCATGATCCATGCTGGAGTTTCGTTTTGGCATGTTCGTCGTTATTCAGTAGATGGCTTCTACGAACCGTCAGCTGTGTTTCTTGCTACCCTTGCAATGTGGGCTTACGGCACATTTGCTCCCCACACATCTAGGCCAATAGAGGATTCCCATTCTCCCCAGAGTGATGAAGATGCCGGATCTCCATTTCCCACTTCCATGCAATTGGATAGGCCTGCTGATGATGAGCTTGTGCAGTTATTTGTGAAAAGAGGAGGGTCTATTCGTGCAAATGTCACGGGCGTTGGAAATCTATGCAGCCCAAAGGGTCCTAGTCGTGTGCTATTGGAGGGCAGAAAGCTGCTTATGGATTTAGAATGTTGGGGATATAGTCATTGGATTGTCCGAACTTTGACACTTCTTATAGAGATCTGCTAAGAGAACATATCATTGGAAGTTTAGAAATATATGCTACATTGACTAGAGCATACACACACCCCTCATCATGGATTGAAGTTAATCAACGATGTAAGAATTGTATTCTCTCACTGGTCCTTCCAGAGTATAGTAGCAAAACACGAGTTCTGTAGACTGGGACTCAATTTACGTATTTTTAATTTGATGAACAGATCATAATGATACGTATGAACAACAATAATTACCCCGATATCACAATCTGAAATTGAATCCCTTTCTCACACCTGCTACGATGAGTTCCAAGTTCGAACTCGAAACTCTGCTCGGTAACTAGGGGACAATAGGACCCTTCTCCACCTCAATGTGCTCAGCATCACTAATAATGTCTGCCTTTTCGCGATACTCGCTTTGGTGGGCAAATTCTGTAGTTTCTGCGTTAGGACTGGGAATTTTTCTCATAAGAAGCGATGCCATGGATGGAAAAATAGGCTTACGATTAACTTTGGTATACTTGAACTTCCTCGCGGGAACGTGGTTGTCGAACAGCAGATCGATCTCACCAAATGAGCGGTCCTTGGTCTCGGGAAGGCGGAACCAGCACCAGATGTTGCAGAGAAGATTTGTGCCTGCATAGAAAAGACCAGCTTTGGCTCCCCAGTTCCAGGCTATCATCAAGTGTATTAGCCAAAGTTCAACAATGTTTTACACCGAATTTGCCGGGATGGAAGAAATGACAAGTCTTACAGGTCGCAGCAATCATGCGGGGGGTCACAGAATTGTTGAAAATACCCGTTAGGTTATACACGAAACGGCCAATGACAATAGTCTTGTACCTTAGGCGTCCAGATGGCGTTTCTGCCACAATGGGATAGCAAGCAGGACCGACTGTGATCATGTTAATCAGTGTCGAAAAGACCAACAAGATACCAATGGCCATCTCAGCGCCCTTGCCTGAGGTGAAACCGAGGCCACCAATCGCGATGAGGCAGCAGAACATCAGCGCCAAACCGCCCATGTAGATGGTTGCTCGGCCCACGTGCGGGAACATAAACCAGCAGATGATGCCACCAACGATATAACAAGCAGACAGAGAGATGTTGAGGTCGAATGCTTGAAGTTCGGAAAAGCCTGCGGCTTCGAGGAAGACAACGGAGTAGCCCAGGATAGCGTTACCACAGAGGATTTGTGCCGCCCAAACAACGCAGTTCTACATGTAGACGTCAGCTTTATGTTGCAAAACCTAAGGGCGTGGTGGCTTACAATTTCAGTACGGCGAAGATTCGTTCCTTGAAAACACTCGATGAAGCTTGCCGAGGCAGTCTCTGTCTTTTCGATGGCGGTGGTGTGCTGGATGTAGGCCAGTGTGGCTTCGATCTCGAAGTCACTTTCTGGGGATGGGGTACGGAGACGCTTGAGTGCTTTTCTTGCTTCTTCGACTTTATCTCTTCGAACGGCATTCCATGGAGATTCGGGAGCAAGGTAGGCGCCTATAAAGAGCGGGATTGGCCAGACCCATTGGAGGGCGAAAGGCAGTCTCCAGGCGATATTGCCACTGAGACCTGCCACGGCTCGGACGACACCTGAGGAGAGCAGAATACCTGCTCCCCAGCACATACAGACGTATGCAGTAACGTAGGGTCTCAGTACGGTGGGAACGACTTCGGAAGCATATGTTGTGGAAAGAGTCTGGCAACGGTTGCATCAGCTAGGAAACCCTTTCTAGAGGCAAAATTGAGACATACTTGGAAAACACCCCATGAAACACCACACATCGCCTCTCCCCAAGCCAGAACGGGCAAGGAGGGTGCAAACACAGGAATGAAAATCATCACTGCCATCCATGCCATGAAAGCCATCATGGTCGCTCGGCATCCGAAGCGATCTTGAGCGTATGCGTTGACTATTAGACCGGCCAACTGACCGACAAGCGACGAGTTGGACAGGCCAGACTGCCAGGGGGCAGAGATGTACTTTTTCCCCGTAGAAGGATCAACCTGACCAAATCGGTCCTGAAACTGAGTCTGGCCGTAGAAAGAGGTAATCTAGGTTCTGGATGTCAGCGGAACATTCCTAAGCTGAACGGTTAAGACAAGCGATTCGAAAATGCTACTCACAATAACTAAGTCATATCCTTCCATGATCAAGCTGGTAGACAGAAACATGGCCCAGAACACGGCTCGTTTGTACTTGCTCAGAGCCTCACGAATCGTCAACAGACGATCCGCGGCGTCGCTCTGCTGTGCGTGATGGATGAGCTGGACAATCTCGGGGTTGTTGAGGTCAAAGCCTTTGAGCTCCTCCTCGGTGGGAACGACCGACTCCATCTTCAAGTCGTTTCCCGATGCCATACTGAACGTGCACGTAGCTGGAACTGGGACTCAACCGCTCTGTTCTCTCTTAATGAAGAGGCGATTGGAACGTGGGGAAGATGGTAGTATTTCTCCATAATATACATATACTTCTCGAATCCCCGTAATACTATCTCTGAGGTCAACACGAATTGGGAATGCACCATGTGGAAGGGGATGCAGAGTCCCGGTGGGGGAGACCTGGGATCTGGGGAAAAGCTGGGGAAAGGTTTGGGGCACCCGGCATGTGTGGGGGCAGGCCACCGGTGGGCTGTTGTCCAGCGGTCCTCTGAAAATATTCTGTCCAGCTTCAACCGGCGCCTCAGCATCTTTCTTGGGCGTAGATTCTGATTGGAAGCCCTCACAACACACCCCTCACGGCAGCCAGGAATGGAGACATGGAGGGTCGCTTGCCACACCGGTGGGGTGGGCAACTACCCACCATGCCGGTATTAGTGTCCCTTGCATAAGAGAGCTGTCGGGTTAAATAGATACGAGGTCGTGCTTTTTGAGCGACTGGACGTCCTGGAGGAACATCGTTTGACGGTCAGAGCATGATTCGCTGAACAAATCACACAATTAATTGAGGCATGGCGTATCCACAGAAAGCGTTCGTCACCACGACCTTTTCGTCGCCGTCGTTTATATCTCGAAGGCGACAAGTTGTGTATATGAATACATTACTGTACCAATTAAACGTCCTGAAGGAAACGGGTCGATATGAAGCTTTCAAGTTGAACTGGCACTCTTCGTACTCCGACAAGCCGAACGTGTGGCCTGTACCAAATCATTTATTTTGGGACTCTGATGTTGCCAAGTGGATAGAAGGGGCTTGCTATTTTCTAAGCTGGAAATACAATGCCGAGATTGATGCGGCTGTCAAAGAGCTGGTTGAAATGATCAGATCTGCTCAGCAAGAGGATGGATATCTGAATATCCATTTTACGGTCGTTGATCCCAAGGGGCGATTCACCAATCTGAGGGATCTTCACGAGTTGTAACGTTTCCCAACGCCTTCCTAACCCGGGGTAGAAAATAACTAATGGCGAGCCAAGATACAATGCGGGACATTTGATCGAAGCTGCGCTCGCGCACCAAGATTACTACGGAAACGACTTGTTGCTACAACCAATCCTCGAATACGTCGACTTGTTATGCAAAACCTTTGGCCCGGGCTCAGATCAGAAGCATGGCTATCCCGGTCATCCAGAGATTGAGCTTGCTCTCCTCCGTCTTTTCGAGAAGACGAAAGATCCTCGACATCGAGCATTGGCGCAGTATTTCATCGAGGAACGTGGAAACCCTCACGGACAAGACGGTCGTCATTATTACGATGTGGAAGCAGAACTCCGGGGAGAGGGCGAGCACGAACGCCCCGCCTACTGGACAGAAGAAAGAAGTTTCTGGTGAGATGACCCTGCCCTTTTTTGACATAACCGCAAGTTGCTGAAATCAAGATCAGGTATCAACAAGCCCATAAGCCGATTATCGAACAAGAAACAATCGAGGGGCACAGTGTGCGAGCAATGTATCTTCTGACAGCCGTAGCTGACCTCGTCCGGATTGACAATACGGGTAACACGGGCGCCCTACGGAATGCGCTGGCCCGCCTATGGACCAACATGGTGGACAAGAAAATGTATCTAACGGGAGGAATTGGCGCGATGAAACAATGGGAAGGGTTCGGAATCGACTATTTTCTGCCCTCTGGTACTGATGAGGGTGGATGCTATGCTGAGACGTGTGCCGGAATTGGCGTCATGATGCTTGCCGAGCGAATGCTTCAAGTAGGTAAATTGGTAACATCTTGCCACGCAAATACTGACCGGGACTAGCTGAATCTGGATGTCAAGTTCGCCGATGTGATGGAACTATGCTTCTACAATGCTGTGCTGACTGGTATGTCAGCGAATGGAAAGCAGTTTACTTATGTCAACCAGTTAGCATCTACGGACACGGATCTGTCGAAACGCGCGGAGTGGTTTACATGTGCTTGCTGCCCTCCAAATATGGCCCGGCTTCTGGGCTACATCGGAGGTTACTTGTGGTCTCAGAAAGCTGACGAAAAGAATAAATCGGTTGAAGTTGCCGTGCATTTGTACTCTTCGGCAATCATCAAGATTCCCACTGGCGATACTACCGTGGAACTGGAGCAGAAGTCCAATTGGCCGTGGGATGGTAAAATCAACTTTGCTCTTCGAAATGCTTCTGAGGTGGCGACTACAATCAAACTAAGGATCCCAGGTTGGGCGACAGACTGGAAGGTAAGCTGACCCAGCCCAACATTGGTGAAGTATCTAACGAGAAACAATATAGCTTTCGCCAAGCACGCCTGAAACTGTACTTGAGAAAGGATATCTGACCCTTTCTCCGGGTTGGCTCAAGAGACACAATACGTTTGAACTTGATATTCCCCTCAAGCCACGGTTCATTACACCTCATCCATACACGAAGCAAGACATCGTAGCGCTTGCCAGAGGCCCACTCATATATTGTCTCGAAGACTTTGACAACTCATGGGTAGAAGACCATTTCAAGAGCCTTGTCTTGGATCCTGCTGGGAGTATCACTGAGGAAGTAGCGTCTGACTCTGAACTTGGAGAGCCATGCGTTACTTTGACTGCACATAATTCGGCATCATTCCTTAGAGTAGAGGAGTCTCTTGGTCCCCTCGTTCCCCTCGGTAAAGCGACTGTGAAGGAAAGGCCAGCTGTTCAACAACTAAAGTTTATTCCTTACTGCCTTCGTGACAATCGTGGGGGGAAGGGCCATATGAGAGTAGGTATCCGCAGAAAACATTAAAAGTTTTGAATCACGCGATCGGTTCGGGACACCTCTGGAAGTAGTCGGGTACCATAGAATGATAGGTATTATCGAACAGACCTAGCTATCTAGTCTATTTACCATATCTCGCGATCTTCAATTAAGATGCCAAGTGAATTTTAACCAAAGTTGTCTATTTTATAGACTTTAGCTACATAGATAGGAATTAGAGGCACAAACATGTAGACAATCTCCTGTACCAGATAAGTGATTATCCATGCAGCGTGTCTTCTTTATTGGCATTTGGTTTAAATCCACAGAATCTCGTAACCGCTCCAATAATACTCACGGAATGCTGAATTGAGAGACTGAGTTTGGCATCGTAAGATGCAGGACCCGGAAGCTTGGAGCTTCTCCGCACTTTTGTCGTCAACCGACCTCCATTACCATAGCTCCGGTGGGGGTGGAGCCTGTTGCAGGAGGTCATGACAAGAGTTGCATCTGTACTATCACAACTAATGCCGGCTTCATTACTTTTGCCGTGCGCCATAGTTAGACCCAGTAGTCGTCCCAAACCAAACCGCGAGTGCTGGGCTGCGTCCGTATTGGAGCGCTTCTATCTCAATTCTTAAGAGGACTTAAACGCGCCGTGCAGACACTTCCCCGGAGAAGTTGTAAGAAACCGTATCCACCCCCCCTTCTCCCGTTTACAAGCTATGCTTACCCCAGATCTAAACCCCTCAGCATCGATTAGCTCAAGGATCGTTAGAATGATTTTTTGTTCATTGCCTATTCAGGAAGCTACCGGCAGAATAACCCAAGCAGATGCGTCAGAAGAGCGATCTGGCGAGCAAGCTCTGCTAGCCGTATAAATTCTCACCATGCGAGTACCATCAACTGCTTTCCTCTTCCACCTAGAAAGTATTGTGCTCGATCGAATTCACTGTTGCTCTACAAAATGCACCTAGCGGCTTTTCAATCCTCGGTGTTCATCACTGGAACCCTCGCGGCAACTGCAGCGGTGGTCAACTTTGCCAATAATACTGGAGCTCCAGAGCACCTCGCTTCAGGAACTTTATACGGTCTCCCTGAAAACGGGAACCAGATTCCGGTAAGTTGAATTGGGTTTATCGTTATGAAGAGCTGTTTGTCAACTCCGGAATAGGATGAGTTTTTCAGAGACATTGGTTGGCGATATGAACGAGCCGGTGGAGCTCAACTGCCTGCTCCCGCACTTGGATGGATCTGGGGCTTGACCGACTATAAGGTATGAGCATATGCATGGTAAAAGTAACGAATGGCTATTATATTAACCCAAAGTTTGGGTAGAATCGGTTCAAGTCAGCACTATCTAATTACCAAACCACCCTCAAACATGGAGGCCAGTTTGTGTTTCTCATCCATGACCTTTGGGGAGCAGATGGAACACAAAACTCATCAGCACCGTATCCTGGAGATAACGGAGATTGGACAAGCTGGGATTCCTATCTCGCTACTCTCTTCTCTGATATGACAGCCAATGGCATGACCAAGGATATAATTGTTGACATTTGGAATGAGCCAGATGGCGCTGGATTCTGGGCGCGTACACAAGAACAGTACTTGGAGATGTGGGGACGCACGTATTACAAATTCCGGTGAGTCAACGGAAAACATATCCGAGACAGATTTGATGCGACTTGAAAGTGCTAATATAATTCTATTCCGTGGCAGTGCTGAATTTGGAACCAAAGTGCTCCTATCTGGCCCTGCAAGTGCTGGCGAACCCCTTAATAATAGTTGGTTTGCGAATTGGTGCTCTTACATTTCCCGCAACGGTAGCATTCCAGACCAATATGCATGGCACATGGAAGGCGGAGGCGGCGATTTGCTGTCTGCCCACGCTGGTTTGCTTGGTTATCTCAAAGAATACAACCTCCCTACTCGCACTATCAATATTAATGAGTATGGAGTCTTCAAAGAACAGGTTCCCTCTGGATCCGCCTGGTGGATTGCTCAGCTTGAAAGAATCAATGCTTTTGGCCTGCGAGGTAACTGGCTCAGCGGTTATCAACTTCATGATTTCATGGCCAGTCTCATTGGCAAGCCTGATTCCCTGAGCAATTACAGCGCAACCTCCACGGGCTATTTCCCTGTTGGCGACTATCAGGTTTACAAATATTATAACCTCAACATGACTGGAAGTCGGTATGGGACCACGCCGTCTTCAGATCTTGCACTGGATGTCTATGCTACAGCTGACCGGGGCCTCGCACGCGTCCTTGTGGGTGTACGTGTCAAGACTGGGACCTGGGAATTAACTCTGAATAATCTGACCTCCCTTGGCCTTGCAGCCAGCGGCAGTTTGGATATTCACACTTATGGATTTCCTGCAGTTGAGCAGTATCAGCAGTGGGCCGAAGTTGACAGCCCAATCGACCTGGGATGGTATTCCCACCCATACTCTGATGGATCCGTGACGTTTCCTGTTAACCAGGTTACTACGGATACTGCCTTTGCTTTTGAATTTGCTTACTAACTCTTTGGCTGATATATTTGCGTCCGGTGTAGGTGTGCCAGTTTCTCTAGCAGGAAGTAGGACGGTGTTATATACAGTTGGAGATAGACAGCCTTAAAAAGGGAATCGAGAAAGTGTTAAGGAAATCTGATGAATCTGAACGCTTGTACTAAGTATGCTTTGTCAATAACCTTATTCTTTGTGATTTTCTATTTACATCTGCGTGTAGCTTTGCAGACTCTTCCAAAGATTACATCTTGCTATCTGATCAAACGGCACAGGCTCCATGGCAGTATTGTTGGTCTGTAGTCTGATACGCTGCCCCGTGCCTTGGCCCCAAGGATCCCAGTTTGGCGCCGAATGATACTTTGCCGCGTTTGGATTCAACTTTGTTACAAAGCTCAAGAAGTAGTGCATGGTGACGGGTACGATTGCCGCGTTGGTCGTGAAGTAGGACGCCGCTGCTGTGCCTGAGTATCCGGGCCCAAACACTGCGCTCGTTTCGAATGTGTGAGGGACGCCGAGGCCGTTGGCGACGTTGTCCGGGTCAAGGACGTTGTAGTGGTAGTTCCAGACGCGGCGGGGGTCGAAGAATCTGGCTACGGAGGCGGCGACGGTGTTTCCGGGACAGGTGAATGTGGATTCTCCGTAGGCGGCTTCTGCGGAGGGGAAGTATGCTGCGTGTTTGGGCAGGGGGGGCTCAAGGGGGTATGCGCGGATGATGCTTTTTAGTTGGGAGTCTTGGAGGTAGGGGTAGTTGTTTTTGAGGAATGTCGAGACTTGGGAGGGGTTTGTGGCGTTGAAGGCGAAGTATGTGCCTTCGTTTGTGTCGTCGCCGACGAGGACTGGGACGCGGATGAAGTTGCCGCGTTCGAAGTGATTATACAGGTGGTCTGTGATGAGGTCTCCGTCGATGACTGGGAGCCAGTACCACAACGGTAGAGGATTGTCGCTCGCTGCTCCGATGAAGGGCGCGTTGGGGGCGGCGTTTAACAGCGTCTGGGTGTCTAGGCCGCGGAGACAGTCGAGGGAGGCGCAGTTTGTGTTGGAGAGGAGCTGGTGGTACTGGAACTCCATGTCTGCGACGGAGCGGAGGGTTGGCCAGAAGGGAGACTCGGGGATTGCGCCGACGAAGAGTTGATTGTCCTTTTTGGCGGCGTAAGCAGTGAGGTGGTGCGTTACGGAGCCGGCGCCGGCGGAGGCGCCTTGGATGACGACGTGTTTGGGGTTGCCACCGAACTGATTCGTCAGTTTCATTCAATATTGAAGAGGGAATGGTTTGCATACTTTCTTGATATTCTTCTGTACCCAGTGTAGGAGCTTTCTCTGGTCGAGCAGGCCTGCGTTGAGATCTCCATCCTTTCTTACATGCTCACTGGCGAGAAAACCGAGAGCGCCCACGCGATAGTTGAAGTTGACGAAGACGAGGCCATCGCCGGACTGCTTGATGACTTCGGTGCCGTTGTAGTTGGAGTTTGAGTTTTGGGCGTAGCCGCCGCCTTGGATGTAGACCCAGACGGGGAGGTTGGAGTTGGGAGTTGCGCTGGAGGGCTTGAAGACGTTTACGAAGAGGCAGTCTTCTGCGTTGTTTGCGTCTGCGGTTTGGCCGACGGCTACGCAGATTGGGCCGAACTGTTGTTGAGTGTCAGTTACATGACTTGATTGATGTGATGTTCGTGAGTGAGGGTGAGGTAGTTTGACAGACCTTGGAGGCATCTTGGATGGATTTCTCGGGAGTTGGATCTTGCGGTGCGCGGAATCTGAGGTTGCCGAGGGGAGCTTGGGCGAATCTCATGCCTAGGAATTGATCTACTCCTGCATCGAGCCTGACGCCACGGTATTTGGCGTATCCTAGGTCGACGATGGGGGAGGATTGAGCGGTGTCATCGGATCGCTGGTGAATTGCGGCGCCATGGGCGACTGGCAGCAGGGAAGTGAGTTGTAAGAAGAATTTCTTTAATGAAACCATGATTGCTACTATTCGATATCGTGAGAGCTAGAAGCTCTGATCATGAAGAAGAATGGCAACTCATATTCACGGTGTCGGCAGATTTTAATTTGTCAACTTGCCTTTTATAGCCAACCCCAGACTATGCAAAGATGGACTGACATCGGCACGCATGAAATCTACTCTACCCCTCACTTTCACGAACCGGCAATCCCATTCTGCGTATTCGATGCGACATTGCATCTGGGTATCACCGACCCTCTAGCTTGGAGTTCGTCCGGCTGTTTTGACTGGCTCCCCACACTTGGAGATCGTCCCGGCTGCATGGCTAGTGGTGATGGAGGGGGTTCCCGATAGGGCCGGGTGAAAGGCATCTGCAAGGTCCTTGTTCAATATCCGACGGAATGGCCGGCGAGATTGATCGTGTGATTTCATGTTCGTTGTTTGGAGTGCCGACGTAGGACGGATTAGTTATTCTTGGAGGGAAAAGTTGCCATAGATGGTTGTTTTGGCGGGGTTCGTATTCTGGCATGAAGTGTGCGATTGTGGTTACTCTGACTTGATTTCTAATGCTTAACGATATTCTAGATCTTGTATTTGACGTAATACGAGTGCTGCTCATGTCTTGGATCTATTACGATATGTGCGGAGTGGAGAGAAGCGCAAGCCGTGGTATTCTGTGCTTTATACGGATGACCGGATGGCGGGTAAAATCCGTGCCTTGGTGCCGCTATTCCAAGACTTGAAGTAGACATAGCCATTCTAAGCGTTTAAAAGGATCCGCGTTGTGAGACATTGGGTGAATTGAGGCGTTGGCATGCGGATACTCGTCGGAAGTGATTTATTGTGTGAACTGCGGTTGGTTCCGAATCTTATAATTGATGGCCTGGGATCTATGAAGCTGGAGATGTAGTGAGTATGTAGTCGCGCAAGTTGGCCAAGTCTTATTGTAAAACTGCGCAACATAGAATATTGTTTTCACTACCAGAATATCCAAAAGGAAAAAGCCGTGTGTGACAATGTTACATACCTTCAATATTGTTTCACATAAGAGCATAGTTCGTGACATGGGCATAGTAATATGAACAGTGGCTTAAAATTACCTATGCTGTATAAGCGGGCGGGTGCTCCATCCTCTCAAACTCCTGCATGGACATATCGTAACCCAAGTGCCTCTTCAGCAGCTCATGAGTCACAAACCTTTCTGGTGTATTCCCTTGCGCATCAACAAAAGACACGTGTGGGTTGACTTCGCTTATTCTTTGCAACTCATTTGCATGCCTATGGTGGTGAGGGCAGCCGTCCACTCCGACCAAGAATATGGTGACGTGAACCCATGAGAGACCCAGCAAATCAAGTTCAAACTCGTCCATGTCTTGGGCCTCTCCATCTAGTAGCAAGAGGACTCTTAGAATGGGCGTCTCCGGGCCCGCTTGCCAGCCGTATACCGGGTGATAGGTCGCTGATGCTGAGTGTTTCTGAAAATGGAGCTCTTTGACCTTTTGCCACCCCGTCATGACGCGTGTGCCGCCTCCGAATCTGACTGTTCCCCAAACCTTTTCGAAATTTTGGTGGTTTAGGATGCCAATATATTCTGCATGGTTGGCAAATGTGGTTAGCTGGTAACCCTGAAAGTTGTGATCGTGGTTGGCAAGGGCGTCTGTGAATCGGCGGATGATGGCTTTGGCAGTATCTGAAACAGAATGAACATGGTTAGCAATTGCCAGCTTGCTGAACGAGATGGAAGACTTTACCTCTATTTTTGGGTTGAGTAGATCGAGTGTATCCAGTTATGAGGTACTCGTCGTATAGTGGCCGCATTGGCTCAAAGTCCATCGAGCCAGATACGTCTACCAATATCACGCTATCGTCTGACGCAGTCTCTGGAACATCATAGGGTCGAAATGGCGGAGGCATAACTTGTTTAGAATACCCTTCAGAAGTGTGCTGTAGGTGGCAAGTGTCGTCTGCCGCATAATACGCTGGGGGTGGCTCTACGGCAGATGCCATCCTTCGTCGGGCCATGTCTAGTGCAGAGATCATGTCGGGCTTCAGCCTCTGTCCGGCCCCGGCTCTGTGATTCAATACCCAGTATAGTCTCTCTTCTGCTGTATCGTCGTAGCCCCTCCAGGCTGGTGTAATGCCTCTCCACCCTGCACTTGCGTCAACGGTGAACTTGAGTGGGTTGGATATCTGGTTCGCCCACGCCACAGGAATGGGCTCAAAGTAGCCTGCCTGTAGCATATGAAGATATTGAATGGGTTTGAATTGACGGATTTGGGCGATTGTATTAGCCATCCCAACGTTGTTTTGGTAGGTGGCCACGATCTGTCGCCACTCGGCGTCTGGCCATCTGCTACTTTCCTCCTGTATAATCTCGTCACGTAATTGTCTGCATTGACCCAGCGCCGCTTCTAGCTTAATGGCTGCTCTCTCTTCAGCAGACTTGATTGAAAAGGCCTTCTTTAGCGTTGAGAATCTTGATGATTTGCTAGATGAAGATGCTTCGCCGTTGCTATTGGCCGTTGCACTCGCTGAGCTTTGTTCTCCCCTTTTCTCGGACTTGTCGTAGGCTAGTCCTTCATTCCCCTTTTTTGTTGATGTTGAAGAAGCTTCGCTGGCTAAAATTGACTGTGAAATATCAGGATTCTCAAGGTCCCAAATATTCATCCTTGGCTCCCTTGCATCGATGGCAGACTGGGCCTCCCCGTTGAGCTGTGCATTCAAGCTAATAGTCTGATGAACTGAAAGACTGTAATATCTGGCTATGGGACGCGCCATACCTATACCCATACCTATATAGCTCGAACTAAAGTTGCCATACGGCGAGGTGACGCGCATTTTATACGGATTCTTGGAATAGTAACCAAACGTTGTTTGGTAGCAGTCATGATATGACTTTTCACCTACAAATCTGTCAGTTGAGCCGATGAGCAATCGAGGGGCCCCTGAGAGCATCTGGCGTCTTTTACCTGGGTACATGACGGCTTCTGACCACCTATTCTGCACGACAAGTCGTCGTACCTTTAGAGCCATGTATTGGTGAATGTCACACCCACAGAGGAAGCCGTCCACATCATGCTCTGGCTCGATGTCACTATTGAATATGCGGTGTGCTAGCTGCACCTTTTGAAGAGTATTTTGCATTTCTTGCTGTGACTCATGAGACTGGAGTTCAGCAAGTTAGGGGGGAGCACACGCAAACCTCATCTCTGGCACGTATCCTCGCTGCCTCAATCACTTTGTTCGTGTGTGGCCGTAGATATTGATGGACGGTGTGTCCTCCGCCGTTGTTGGATGAACTATGTGATGGCGCATGGTACGCCGGAGGCGCTTCATCGACTGAGCCAGGGACGACATTGGCTTGTTTGAGAGACTTGATTTCGGGTTGTGAATATTTTCCCGGGTTATCGAGGTATTCTTCCACCGCTTCATCTATGCTTGCCGCGCCCTTTGCCATAGAATTTAGCAGCTGTGATTGCTGACCTCGACATTTGAGCAATTACCTCTAAAAAGACCCACGCCTTGCCCTCGTCGGCATCTGGAACGCAGGAGATGAACTTGGCTATCGCGTCTTCGGAAGGCACCATGGTGTAACAAGGAGTAACTGTGGAATTTGGACCAGAAGCTCTAGCAAGATACTAAATTGAAAGACATTCAAGCAGTCTAAATATGCGCGACTTGGATTCAGTTGCGCAATCATTCAGTATCGTGGCTGGGCGGCTAAATCGGCACACCACCAGCCACTTACGCGCGCATAACTTCCGGCTGTCGGAAGGATTTGGATTTATATCTGTACTAACGCGCTTAACGCAATCTTCTTTAGCTATTTTTAGCTATATAAACTAAGTAAGTGTGATGAACCGGGTTTCTATAGTAATAATAGCTTATAGCTGAAGAATCAAGAGAATTATTAAAGAAACATCCATAATTTCTCTTGAGCGTCTACCGATATGAACCATCACACAAAAGGCAGTGGGCGGAAAGCAAGTGTGAATAATTTTATTCATATAAGTCATCATCATCTTTCTAGGACTGTAGGGGGTAGAAGTTTGCGGAAATGGCCCCCATACAAATATTGGGGGGTTTCGATTCTTAGGTGGTTGTAGACTTTTGGCCATATAATATCGTATGCACAGCCGAGCCCTGACACTATTTCATCTTCATCAATGTATACGCCCATTCCTTCATGTCGTATTCGATGTTCGACGGTCAATGATTAATACTCAGACACTGTTGTTATTGCCGGTTTCGATCTTGTCATTCACCATCTGGCTCTCCCTCATTGATACGACAATCGATGTCAGCTGGTCAATCTTCTGCTGCAGCTCCATAAGCTGAGCCTCAACTGGCGAGGGCGCATCAACATCGTCCTCTTCGCGATTCCGGCTAGACGGACGCAATTTCATCGCAGATCTAAGAGATGCAATTGGGGGACGGCCGGCAGCAGATGAGGGTCGAGCGGCCTCCGACCTACGGCGTCTCCCCTTAGGCTCCTTTGGGCCCTTGAAGCCACGGAACTCGTCATCGTCATCGCCCTTGTACTTGAGATACTCGTAGAATTTGATGACGCCCACAATGGGCGCGTGGGTCACCTTGAGAAGCCAGATCCTACCTTGGCGGTATTTGTGGGACCTCGGGAAGATGTATCGCCATGGCCGGAACAAAACCAAGGAAACAAGGTTGAACGGGGGGTAAAAGTGTGTCAGGCGGTTGCTGGTTGAGGCCTCCAGTACGTACACGCTGTACACGTAGAGGTACTCCTCCTTGGCGTGGGTGATGACGCGAGAAAAGCTGTTGGAGAGCATACCGGTGAGCGAGCCCATGAGAAGGAACGACGACAAAGTGATGAAGATGATCATCAAGGGAGGTCCAAAGATGGGATCAATCTGGTCCATGATCTCGAATCCCACATAGCTCGAGCCATAAAATATCTTGGTCAAGATGCCCGTCATCTTACCAAAGCTAAAGATGTCTCTGCCCACGAGGGAGAAGGTAGTCAGGAAGCCAAGGTAAACAACAATGACAAGCACCATGAACTTGATAAAGTCCTTGCCCATCTCCTTGAGGCAGGGAATAAGCGTACCCCAGTAGGGGCTCAGACTTAGGATGGAGCAAATACGGGGGATCATGAAGAGAGCCTCCAAGGCCAGCACATCAAATGCCAGGTCGTTTAGGCGCAAATCTTGACGCATGATACCAATAATTCCTTGGTCACGATTAGCGATTACGGTTTCTTCTGTGAGCAAGAGAGACGACACTCACTTAATACAGCAAAGATGGTGCCAATGAGGATCATAATCATGTCAAACAAATTCCAGATGTCCGTTGCGTAAAAGATGGCTCCGGCATCAATCCATTCACTCAATTCATCGTAAAAGAAGGCAGCCAGCCAGAAGAACAAGGCGATTTCGGGGCCAGTCAGGCGGCTTTCGTCCCGCACAATGAGGACAGAGTAATACAAGCACATGAAGACGACAAAGAACAAGACTTCCCAGCATTTGAGATATTTGGGCACACGGAGTCGGGAATAGGGATCCGACGTGAATGGGTTATAGAAATGGGGGTGCTTGGTCGAATTGAGCGACATGGAATCCCAGAAAACAATGTCGCCATTCCATATGCCCACGATGATCTTCTGCACGACGTGCTGGCTAAGAAATCTCTTGGCGTCGGCAATAGCAGCAATCTCAAGAGCATTTAGACCTTCAAACGCGGCCGTTGGGTCATCATCATCATCACCTCCGTCATTCTCGTCATCCATGCTAAGATTAGTTAAGCGAGAAAGAGACGACAGAAGCTGTATCTTCTTGGACGAACTTCCCGCAGGGAGATGAGCATCTGAGCCGTCAAAAGAAGCCAGCACGCGAGGGATCAAGGGAGTGCCCTCGCCAGCTTCGGGATCCGATCCGATGAGGCGATCAGGCTCCTGCTGCTGTTGCAGTTGCTGTTGGGCCTTTACCTTCTTATGGTCAGGGATTTCGTAGAGGCAAAAGGTCACAGCCTCGCGCTCCGAGTGGTGGGTCAGGAATCTCCAGGCGACAATCTCGCAGGCATTAGAGCGAGCTTCGCCGACGCCCTGGTTATCACGATCCGAGGCATAGTGCCATTTGAGCGCTCTAGCAGTGGGTGATAAGTCAAGCAAACACAAGAGGGCCGGAATTGGGCGTCAAGAGAACCTACAAAAGAGCATTGACGATGGCCGGGTTGACGCAGGTATCGGCCAGATGGTCAACCAAGAGGCGCAGCGAAGTGCCGGCTGACGTCGTGCGCAGCTGCTCAAAGCTGCTGGGCAGCTCGATGGCCTCGGTGATGTACTGGCCCAGCTTCTTGACGACGAGGCGGAATGAGTCGTCCGGGCCGATGTAAGGGGGCTCGATGTAATCAAAGCGGGCGGAGAAGGGACTGCCCTCGCGGACAGGCGGCGGTTTCTTGAGCTTGACGCGGATGGGCATCTTTGCTGTGCTGGGCTGTACAGAGGCGAGTGGCAATCTCCGGAATCTCGCCAAAAAGAACAAAACAGGACAAAGAAGACGATGATGATGATGCCAAGAAAGGTGGTGAGAGCAGAGCGAGCCCCAAAACAAAGAAAAGAAGCTCGAGGGAGGGGAGCAAGAGCCAGACGAGGTCGAGACGTGATAATGGATGGAGCTGTGCAGATGGATGGGGAAGCTACAATCAATTGATCTTAGCGACGTCAATCTAGCGCGGCGTGGCCTGTGCGTGGCGCAGGTGACTGTCGATTGCAGGTGCATTGCGGTACGAGGAAAGTACTTGACTCCACGCGGTGCTGCTGGTCAACAAACAGAGCATCACTGCGCTATTTTGCTAACTGTATAACCTCAACTGTGCCTCCCCATCTGCGCTGGCTGAGGTAACTCTCAAGTACTCTCATGCAGCACCTGCTGCTAGAACCGCTATTACGGGTCGCTGGTCCCCTAAAACATGAGGTCAAGTGTCGCATCGCCCACTCGCACATGCCAATGAGGAGAGCTGCAGCCGCCATGCTACCGGACATCCATTGGTGCCGTTTCAGCCAGCAACCCCTGTAGCACCTTCTTTTTGATTTTATCGATTTTATCTTTCTTTTCTGGGAATTGATGGTGTTATGAATCGAAAAGCGAATCAATTGATCGAATGGGGGTGATGCAGCAACTCCACCACTCTATAACTATACGTCATCTGGGAGGCTCACATCGATCTCACTACAGTGCATACAAGATGGGAATCGTAATCGCCTTAGTCCGTAATAGTACCCAAGTTGCAGCAGGGAGGATAAAAAGCAGCCTTTGGACGTTGCTGGTGGATCAAAGCTGATTTTGTGGTCTCGGCTCGGAGAGGCAGTGTTCCAGACACTTGACAGCATCTCGAGATACGGCACCTCCAGATTACTCTGAGACCGGAGTCCGGGTACCGGAGACATTACAAAAACCTCAATTGCCTTGCTTCTGTCTGGTCGCCACCACGTTTTGCTTCTCCCAGCGCCTTTGCACCTGTTTCACGCTCATGGTTGCCACGACGCAGTGTTTTGTTTTGGCGTCGACTCTTTATCGTTTCATGCTATAATAAACCTCCAGCGAGGTTCACAGCGCTCCTCTCTTAGCATCAGTACAGTATACGCGTAATTGCACATCGGGCGGTGCCATGATTCAACGCCCGCTCAACTTTGTAATAAATACCCGCGCTACCCAGCGTGTAATATCGCAAACGCCCAAAAATCAATGCATCCATTGATCTCTCTTAATTGAGCGTTGCCCCCAGCTACTGAGCTTGGCCTAGCTAGTCCGGGCCGTTGCTACATGTAATTAGGGCCACCAATCGGTAGCCGCGAATTCAGGGGGCTTGACTCAGGGCGAACAAACAAAAAAAAACACCACGGGTTCATGTGTCGTTGAGCGTATGATAGCGCATGGGCCTTGAGAGTCTGTGTCACTTTTATTCCGACAATTCAAATTTGACGCTCTCTAGACGTCCAGTAGCGATGCAAGGGGACGGACCTGAAGCAAGTTGCCGCTGAAACATGCAATGCAGCCGCCTCAAGAGTGAGAAGCTCCCATAGTAGACAATGTAATTCGCAGTGTATTCATACAGCACTATTTTATTCACAGCTCCCTCACCTCACCTCACTTCACTTCACCTCATCTCACCCATCTCACATGCCCGCCCTACGGCCACAGCCCTCTGTTTGTTTACCGTAAATAATAAGCTCCCAATGCCTATTTATACCATCAACCCACCCTCCACGCAAGATTCAATCGTCCCGCTGCACCCTCCATTGGCCGCATTGCTCGACTAATGTATGCCAGTTGGGCCTTGCAGGGGTCAATACGAACAAGGCACACTACCCGAGCAAAAAAGCACGAGTAGCGCCAGTGCGACCTTGACTTCCATGTTCACAAATCTGCAATCTGCCAAACACACTTCATCTGCAGCTTCTCTTCCCTCTTGCACGTCATTTTCCCACTGGTTTGGCTTTGTTTCCTTTGTCCGTCAAACTCTCTCCTATTTTTGCGCCTAGAGTTGTTATAGACACAAACCACCAACAAGATGATCGTGGCCCCTCCGCCGCGATCCTCCACTCTCACAGCCCTCGCCGTGTCTTCGACCCTCCTCCAGATCGCATCGAGCCATGCGCTGCCCCGAGAAACAAAAACAGTCGCCATGCGCGAGCTCAACGTGGCGCCGTGGCCCATCGCCCCCACGCCAGCGCCTTTTCTCAGATCAATGCCGGAGCGTCATCTGCTGCAGCAACGGGACTTCAACACCGTCTGTGGCTTTATAGGGGGCGATCCCAACTTCCCAGCCACGTGCCTCGCCGGATCGCACTGCGCCGTCGACGTCGAGAACAAGGCCATCGGATGCTGCCCGGACGGCGCGCCTTGCACTGAGGGAATCTTCACCGGCTGCGTCGACGTCAACAGCCCGCCGCAGACGGAGCTCAACCCCTACGTCTTCACCTGCACCGGCGCCGACGTGTGTTACCAGAACCACTTCGACGGGGGCTTCTTCCAGTTCGGCTGCGGCGCCTTTTCGCATCTGGCGACGACGGTGGCCACCACGGCGGTTAGTCGCTCGCCGCTGGACTTTAGCCACGTCTCTTTCCAGCTGACGGCGACGCCCACGCTTCTGTCCGAGCCAACGACGATTGGGTCGCGGACTGGAACCGAGTCTACTTCCAAGACTTCCAGTCGCGCGACCAAGACGAAGAGCACATCCGATACCTCGGAGACGGACACGGCCACCTCAAGCGACTCAGCCTCAACCGGAACCTCGACGTCCACCTCCACCTCAACCCCTGATCCCGCTGCGCCGACTTCCAGCGGCAGCTCAAAGGCCGGACCCATTGCCGGAGGCGTGGTCGGTGGTCTCGCCGGCCTTGCTCTCCTTGCCGGCCTTATCTTCTACTTCCTCCGCAAAAGGAGAACAGCCACGCCATCCCAGTACATCACGTAAGGAATAACATGCGCCATTGCTTTTTCACAAAGATGCTCAGAAACTAACCATGACAAAAACAACACAGGCCATCCACTGAGAAATACGACAACTTTGACCCCCGTACATACCCTCCCAACACCGCTCTCCTGACGGAAGAAAGGGGCATTCACGGCGACGAAGCTGAAATGACCCCGATTACCCCAAGACCCAGCCAACCCGCCCCGCAGCTCGGCGAGCTCGGTCTGGCCGTGCCTCTCGATCCTGGATACGGCAGGCCATCGGACGAGATTCCTCTGACGGAGCCTGCTCCAAAGCCAAGCTTCGTTCCGCCGCCGCTGGATCCCGAACCCGAAGATGACAGGCCGTACAACCCACGGAGAAGAGGCGATGGCGACGGCGCCTCTTTCTGGTCCCAGACAAGATCCGAGTCTCGGTCTCGAGGCCGGCCGTGGGTTTGAGAAATTCGGCTCTGATATGATACCCCCTAAAAAGAGAAAATGAAAAATCCGTTTGTATATGCTGAGTCATAGCGGCTGCCACCTTTGTTATACCGTTTTTGTAATGTTTGAATCCGAAAACCGCCCTCGAAATACCTTTTAGAAATACCTCTCTACACACAATGACATTCCCTTTCCTCTAAGGGAATGATACTCCTAAACCTCCACATATCATACTCATACTTCATCTCTGCTTGTCTTTCGCAAATTAATCACGTTTGGCTTGGAAAACTGCTGGCTTTGGCATGTTCTCTTTTTTTGATCCCTTGTTTGCGCGTACGTACATTGTGGTCGATTAGATACGGCTGGGGGAAGGGGATTACGACGTTGACCGGCAGATGGGGCGTTGGAATACTGCTTGTTTCGAATCCATGAAGGTTAGCATAATATATTATGGACATACTGCCAACATCAAATGCCTTTTTTTCCATCAACAGAGTAAGAGGGTTTGAGAAAAGAAGTGAAACAGCATATATATTACAAGATGTTTACCTGTTCGATGCATGTCACGCGGTGACACTTTGCCCACCAACGGACCAGATCCTTATTGACGATTCATCAAAGATTCTGGTATGATGATTGTATCCGTCAAGAGTAGGATCAGCTCCCGCAGAGGCAGTATCCAAGTCTTGTTCTCGCGGATACCCCCAGCCCCCCGAGCATGTTGCCGCAACAGAGCCGCTAGAGTGTACAATCGTGCTTCCTATAGGGGACTCATGAGCTTTCCACGTCCAGCTGGGATCAATGGCATCGTTCTGCATGCCAACTCCCTCCCATACCGCCACCGTACCATGCTGGGTGCCGGCCCAGACCTCAAAGCCGGTTTCTGCAGGAAAGACGTCAAAGTGCAGCCGCTGCTGCGTGGTCGACCTGCGTCCCTTGAGCACGGCCAACAGCTGCCCGGTTCCCCGGATATCGTACACCAGCAGCCCGTCAGCCTGACGCTCGTTGACGACAAGGTACCGCCCGCAGGGGCTCCACGCCGTCTGCACGACGCCCTGGCCTCCCAGGCTGATACGAAACGCCTTCTGGTCGGCATCCGCGATCGACCAGTTCGCAACAACTCTATCAGAACGGTGGAGATCGTACGTCCCCATCCAGCGGGTCCAGGTGCCGGCCGCAAGGATGGATCCGTGGCCATTGGCGTCTGCAGGAGGCGATGACGCCAAGGCGGCCACGGTGCCTTTCATGCCGACGCCGCTACCCTTGGCGATGTGGCGCCGGGATGGAATCGTGGGAACGGTGACCGTTGGGCCATCCGAGCAGTGGCCAGACACGTCAAAGAGATCGATGCGGTTCGCTGAGCCGCAGACGAAGTGAGTGCCAGGGTACTCCCAGAGCAGAGACGCAGGGGTGATGTACTGCTCGGACTCGTGCCGGATAAGCTTATAGGTGTAGAGGGGGGTTCGGCTGGCGACAGCAGCAGCAGCAGCAGCACCCGTCTTCGTATCCTCTGGCTGAGGAAAGGCGTGGTAGAGATGGAGGGGATGATCTCGACAGCCAACCAGAAACATTTGCGAGGCCGGATTGGCCAGGGAGAAGTAGGGCGCGGCGGCGAGGGTTTGGGTGGGCTCTGGGAGCTTGATGCTGGCCTGGCAGCCCAATTTGCGCGCTTCTCCTGCAGGCTGCAGGAGGTCTGCAGGAAGGACAAATGATGAGACGGTCTGGTCGGATGATAGGGCGAGAATGACGGTGCCGTCGGCTGTCCATTGCGCAGACGAGTAGAAGCGTCGGTTCAGCGTATCGAGACCGGCATCAGGACCCTTTCTGCTGTTCTCGCTGTCCTTACGGTTTCCGTCTCCCTCGCCAGGTAAAGTCCTCTCGTCCAATTCCGGCTTGCTCACGGCGAGACGCTCAGCAAGCAGGCGAATGGCGGGCGCCTCTTGTTGCCCGCCATGAGCGAGAGGCGGTGCTTCAGGTTGGTCTTGGGCTTGGGCCTGGTCCATGGTATTAGCATTGGCATTGGCACTGGCACTGGCACTGGCATTGCTGCCCCGGTAGACAAGGCTCGAGCCGGTCCACATTCACCGCTGCATGATCGATGGGCTCCGTGCTAGAAGATGGTGGCGATGAGTGTCCAATCCAATCAGCCGGATTGCGCCGTAATCAGTGAGTTGTTCAGGTTTGACGACTTGAGGTGCTGAAAATGCAAGGGAGGGAAAAGGATGGGCGGACGCTAAAGGCGGAAGCCCTGAAAAATCAAGGTTACTAAGGTACCTAGCGCGTACTCTGTACTTGGACGCGTGCCTTAGTACCAACCTGAAGGTGCCTTGGGAAGATCTAAATGGGCTGCCCTACCCGACCGGACGACGTCATTCCAGCATCTTGAGGGTCCTGGGTCGAGTACGGAGTACGGAGTACATACAAGGCAGTACTTTGCGATTGATGCCTCCAAGAGGTTATAGATGCTGACAGCCCTGACAAGGATTGACCTCAATATTGGATCTTATGTACTATTGACCCTATGTACGTATGTAACAAAAGGTCTGGAGCTCATCACTCGCACTGAATTGGGATTTCCATGACAATTATTAACATTCAATGGAACATTCAAACCTTCTCCTTAGTGCAAAGTGGTGGTGTTAGCCCCCTGTGGCCCTCGATACGGGGTACATTAGCTTCTCGGGGCTTTCAGAGGCAGCAGCTGCTCCAAGCACCAACATGTAGGGTGACACTGCAGCCGTGATGGGATCAGGTGGCTGAACTGCTTGATCCGTGCCGATTAATTAGCTGCCTGCGAGCACTGGACCTCGAATACTGTAGATTTGGTGAGATCCCCTTCAAGTTCCGACTGCGGGCTCTGTCTGCACAAGACTCCCAGTGTGTGGTCTAATCCCAATCCCTCCTTATGAGAATAAGATCAAATCCCTCCCGTAACCGCAACGCCGCCCGCACGCATTGACTCATTCTGTCCATGTCAGTCATAATCATTGCTGAGTTCCCCCCTTACATGTATCGTGTACCTGGTGGTGCTCCCTACGAGTACCAAGCCAAGACCTGGGCTGCCCGTATTCTCTCCCCACCCCCCAGAAATGGATAGCAGGCACCGAATGATTTCCCCGACCAGCCCAAAGTTTCCTAGCACTTGGGGCTGCTGCTAAAGGGATTGAAGCGCTGAGTGTGGGCGGATGAGCTCTCCGTACCCCGTACTCGCTAGCAGGTACAGGTACTGCGGCGCTAGCCCTCAGCAGCACCCATTAGCCCGTTAGCGGTAACCGTTAGCAGTACTGGGTACCTCTTCGGGGGCACATGGACCGCTAGCAGCACAAGCACAAGCACAAGCACAAGCTCACCATCTCCCATCCGGCCGGTGACATTGAACCTAATCCCATCCATCCATCCCATCCACTCGCCTTACCTTGGACCTTTTCGCTGCCTTGTCTCACTTCTGCCACGCTCACTTTGCCCTGACCTGACCCTGAGAAGCTCCCAGCGAAATCGTGACCCCCGGCTGCCAGCTTCAATCAATATCAATCAACCGCCTCCCGCCCTTCTCTCGCCCGACCATGAATCCCGCATAGCCCGCCTTGCAGCTATTCTCCTCGCCCCTCGCGGCTTCAGCCCGACCAAAGCACCAGCCAACAAAGAAATCCGACATCGCAGCAGCATCAAGTCTCGCCTCGTCTCTCCCTTAGCAAATCGTTTCTACCTGTCCCAACTGAACGCGACTCCACAAAGACCAGCCGTTGACCCCATCGACCAACTCCCTCTACGACCGAGTCATCGCCTCTTCGATCTCCATCTCCATCTCCATCTCGACTCCTCCATCGATGCCAAACACGATGGAGACCTCTCCCTTGACAATGGCCGTGGCCTCCACTTGCGACGCCCTCAAGACGCCCTCCTACATGGAGTTGACAGTTTCCATGTGAGTCGCAAATCTCGTCATCTCCAATTTTGCATTTCGTCTTGGTCCTAACAAGCACATTGTAGCGTCATTCTTATCGGTCTCTTGATCTCGTACCTGCCACAGCACTATCGCATCATTTCTCGAGGCACCTCCGAAGGCATCTCCCCCTACTTTGTTCTTCTCGGCACAACCTCTGCCACCGCTGGCTTTGCCAACATCCTGACTGTGGCACCCTCTCGCAGAGCCATTGGCTGCTGCAAGGAGCTGGAAACATTTGAGTGTGCCGCCGGACTGCTTGGTGTCGCCCAGCTCGGAACGCAATGGCTATGCTTCACTGCCATGTATGTTGACAGCCCCCTGTCCCCTGTCTATCCCTGATGACCTCCGCTAACTCCCCGATCCCTGCAGCCTTGTGCTGTTCCTCATCTTCTTCCGCTATCGCGAGGCCAACGTTCCCCAGGAGGAGCTTGGTGGAGAGAGCCCCAGATGGCAAACAGCCGTTGCCGTCGGTGGCCTCTGCATCCTTCACGGCCTAGTTGTCATTGCCTTGACTGGTGTTTTCGCTATTGCCATGCCTGACCGGCTCAACATGTGGGCTAATTTCCTCGGCGTCATGGCTGCCGTTCTAGCTGCCATTCAGTACATTCCCCAGATTTGGATGACCTACCACCTTAAGCACGTCGGTAGCTTGAGCATCCCCATGATGTGCATCCAGACACCAGGTGGTCTTTTATTCGCCGCCAGTCTCTTCATGAGACTTGGCATGGAGGGCTGGAGCACATGGGCTATTTACCTGTTGACGGCCGCCATGCAGGGCAGCGTGCTGACCATGGGCATCTACTACGAAGTTGCTAGACGCAGCGACGAATATGCGCACAGCTACGCCAGCAGTGCGCCCCAGTCTCCCATCGAGCATCACGCCACGCCGCAGCGCCCATACGCTCCTCGCACCTACTCCGAGGGCTGGGAGCGTGGCCTGCCGGGCCCCTTTACGGGCCACCCCGAGCGATATGCCGAAACCGAGGAGGACCTAGACGACATCGAGGAGCGAGAGGAGCGAGCCATTGCCAGAGAGAACCAGCCACTTCTCCGACCTGGCGGCATTGGCAACCCGCACAAGAACTACCACTCGACCTCGCGCCACTGATTTGGTGGTGTGTTCCGTTGAGACACAAGACCGCTTTGAAAAAAGGCGCTATCTTTTAACCAACTACCTTGCTGCTATTTACACTTGAGCTATAACTTGTACCATTGCAGAGATAGAGCATCTCAGTGCGAGTAAAGGGATATTGATGCATTGCGTGATTTAGGGAGGACTCCCCCTTTTTTTTTTCTTTTTTTATTAAAAAGAGCTTTAGTTATTTTTTTTCCTTTTGATTCGGATATGATGTAAGATTATATATAGTAGTCGTCTACGGAGTAGTCTACTTTGCTTATTACCTGAGCTATGAAGGAAATTGAGGCCGTTTATTTGGGCCGACGTTATGCATTGCAACGCTGACTGTTAAGCGAAATCACAAAAGTGCTTTTTTTTCAACCCAGATCATGCGCCCACATTTCTACGTAGGTACACGTATATTGGGAAGAATCAGCAACTTCACTGTTCATCTTTTATATATGTGATTGTCATATGTTTGATCTAAAAGCCTCCATCTCCTCATGAGGGAGGTGAACGATTGTTCTTCATTAACTCTAAAGAAAGAAAATAGGATATATATAATCCACCATCATAAACACGTAAAATCCGTTGCGTCATTAAAACGGAGTAAAATCAACAACACTTTATAAACATCCCCCCCTCTAAAAATTCATTTCACGCACATTGCTCTTCTTATCTTGCCCCTTGCCTCCAGTATGTCTCTCCTCATCATAACTGCCCTGGCTGCCACTATCATCCGCAGGCTGTATATCGTCGTCGAGATCCTCACCAACTTCCATCCATCGGTCGCTCGTAGCGGGGATGGGCGAGATCTTGCACAGGATCCAGTACATGCCGAGCGAGACGATGAAGCCGCAGAAGAAGTTGAGGTTGTAGATGTAGGTAGCGCCAATGGGCACTTTAGTGCCGACCGCGCCGGCGAAACCAACGACATTGATCAAAATGCCCGAGATGTAAGCTGCATATGCGCGCCAATGGATTCCCCAAGTGTAAAAGTACGGTCCGGTGCTGCGGCTGTCGTATAGCTCCTTGACATCCAAGTACCCCTTTCGCACGAGGTAGTAGTCGGAGACAATGACACCGGCGATGGAGCTGAGGAAGACGCTGTAGGCAGACAGGTAGGTCGTGAACTGGTTGGAGCTGCTGAGAAGATTGTACGGGCACATTGCTAGACCAACAATAGCGCAAATGTACGATCCGCGGCGGATGTTGATATATCGCGGGAGAAGTGCCGTCATATCTGTTCCAGCAGACACGGAGTTGGCTGCAATGTTGGTACCCAGCTGAGCTAGAGCAAAGGCCAAGGAGATGATGAAGACGCCGAATCTCTGGCCGGAGCCACCATCGTCGATGAATCGGCCAAGAAGATCCAGGGGGCTCCAAATTGGCTGGTCATAGATGATGGTGGACGACGACGAGACGATGATTCCGATGAAGGAGGTGATGGCAAAGCCCAGCGGAATGGTGAAAAGCTGCGACCACAGGGCATCCTTGGGCTTGCGCGCAAATCGAGTAAAGTCACTGTCGTTTACAACCAGCGTGGCAAAGTTGGCAATGGAAGACATGACTCCATTGACGAACTGCCATCCGAGTTCGCTGCCGTGAATGGTAGCAGGCTGTCTAATGATGGGGCCGACACCACCGGCTCGGACACAGGCCCAGATGAGGAACGCAATCCCAGCAACAGGCACAAAGTAGGCCTTGACGGTAAACAGGTGACGGACCTTGTGTACAGGGAACCACAGAGCTGGCAGAGAACACACCCAAAATATGACAAACGAGACGTACTCGGGAGTGTTGGTGGCGCTGGTGCCAAAGCTCCCCGGCATCTTAGTGGCATCCCAGGATTTCCAGATGGAGCGGATCATGAGATAGACGCAAGTGCCACCGATGTAAGATTGAACGCCATACCAAATACATGCTGATTTATGTTAGCTGTTGTTTCCATGTGATGAGAGTGTGATTGGCGAAGAGCCCGAAGAAGCCCGGAGGATGCCAATGTCTCAGCGTTCCACATCGATTTCACTTACCCATGGCGGCACGATTGAAAACCGGCCATAGACTGCCCCAGATACCAAAAGATGATCGGCCAATGACTGGGAAACCAATATGGTATGTGGCTCCGATGCGTCCAGTGGTGACAATGAAACAGGCCGAAATAGAGTAGCCCAGCCAGACGCAAATCCACGCCTGCCACCAAGAGAGACCGGCGATGATCATGGAAGAAGAAATCATCCACGTGTTGATGTTGAACGAGTCGGCGATCCAAAAGGCAACAAAATTCCAAGGGCCCCATTGTCGGCGCTCCTTCTCCACGGGCTTCAGGTCATGATTGACTAGCTAGGAGGAGAGTCAGCACCGCGTCTCGTCTCGCTCGGTCTCATCTCATCACGTCTGATGTAAGTCTCGGTTCGGCTGTGAAGCTCAGGACAAGGGTGGCACGACACCACGACAGATGAATAGAGAGGGATCAGGTATGAGATGAGGACGAGGAAGGGATAGAAAACAAGGACCGCACCATCAGCTGCGTAGTCGTCAGGCCAGGCTCGGCCTCGACAGCCAGCTTGTCAGCCAGATTTCTGAACCTCTGTCGCAACGCCATTGTTGATGGTCGGCAAGCAATGAGCCTTTCAAGCAGTAAAAAGGTTCAATTGCAGTCGAGAAGAGGGCATGAAGCGTATTTAGACCTTTTCGATGCAAAAACCAGTTAATAACCAAAAATCGATCAACCATGTACAACACGCAATGGAATGATCGACGCACAGATGACGTGGGGAGCCAGAATTATATTTTCTTGGGATGGAGGGTGGCAGACGTCGTTTGTGGGGGTTTCGCAAGGCGATGATCCACTGGCCGCTCTCTTTTCCTCTGATGGACACGCGAGTTGGGAGCCTGATGCCACTTTGTGCAATGTGAGGCTTTGTATGTATTCGTACTCCCACAAGGATGTGCTGGGCCGTGTGCCTTAGAGATCGGCGCGGAGTCGTCAGAGGCTTGAACTCAGCGGCAGCGGCGCAGAGGCGGGAGAGTCGAGAGGCTTTATTTGATTTCCTCTTCCGGCGAGCCACCAGCTAGACAAGCAAACAAGATACAGAGCAGATGCGATAAAACAAAAAAAGCGGAGTTGGAGGGCGTTGAAAAAGAGCTGATAGTCGATCCATGCTGACTGACTGACTCCAGGTTGGCCCTAACGACACGATTTCTCCCTATCGGCGTAGAATGCTAGGCCTGTGGCAAGGCAAAGCAGGGACGGAGTTTTTGACCCTCAGCCCATCTCAGGCCAGGGCAAGGCCCGTCGGCTGCCTAGCAAACGCCCATCTCGTGGTCCCCGAAGACGATGATACCCTGCGATTGGTGGTGATGGGTTCGACGATAAGCTAAACCCATGGTCTGAGTGAGATAGCAGCAGCAGCGGGACAGGGGTTGACTAGTCAGAGTGTGGAGGAGGATCCGCCATCCCGCAAAAAAAAGAAGAAGAGGAGGAGAATTCGATTACCCCATCTTATCGAGTCAACGGGAAACTGGGTGGGCTTTGGCGCGATAACTGCCGAATGGGTCGTTATCTGCTATCTCGGGACAGCAAGATACGCGGGAGATAAGTCGAGATAATACTCGTAATAGTCGTGCTGCAGATAGCCAGACGGGCTATTTTGTGGATTTATACGTGTATGTTGAACAATAGCGCGGGAGGCTAACATGTTAGTTTCAGATTGCAAGACAGAGCCGTGATTGTTCGTTGATACATGTGTATCGTAATAAGCCGGACGGGAATGGATGGGGCTGCAGTTTTGTGGAGGAGGGGAATTGCCGCACAAACCACAGCACCTTGGGATGTTCATGTGATTTGATGCAAGGGAGAATCAGCCAGCCACCACATGCGAGATCCGGCCAGAGGGTTTAATGTTACTTTTTCTTTTACTAATACGGACCCTGCAGCATGTGGCCATCTACTGTACAGAAGAATTCCAGAACGCTGACAGGTACAGGAATGACGAGCTGGCTTTGCTATTTCTTTACAAGTAATTATACCACGCTATCCAATTGGTGTAGCAGAGCAGCGGAGTGGCGTTGCAGTTGAAGCTGTCATCTTGTACCGCCAACTCTACATTTTATTGCCATTGTTATTCTTATGAATAGATGCAACGAAAAAGAAATTATCCTCAATTTTATCATTGAACGGTTTAGCAGTAGCTCCAAAACTTTGTAGCTGCTCATTGAATCCAGCTATATCCTTCAAATGCTGATGACCAAATCCCACCTTTCAAGTACAAATACATGGAGTATTCGATGCTGCAAAAATATCATTGACAATTAGTAGTAAAGGGTGTTCCTTATTTAACATCCAGTGTTCATCACCTTGCGCCATTCTAGGATTTCGAGAAAATAGCATGTTTGTCTTGTCGAGTCTGTTTAGAATTATGCTATAAACTTCACTTGATTATTGGTCAAGGTGATACCAAAGAAGTTCCCCGTTACATCACAAAAATAATCCAATGCAGGGGAGTAGCTGAATATCAAGAGCGGAATGGGTGAGCAGTTGTCTTCAAGTCTTTATATATACTATAAACTTGATGCATCATAGACTCCTCTTTACTACATTGTCTCAATCTCTTGATATTCTCTTGATAGTTCCTGGATCCAAATGCCCATGCATGTTGGCTTACCCTGCAGCAAAAACTTAGAGTGGTTCGTTATCGGCTTATCGCATACTCCCCCGCCAGCCAACCAGCGACGCGTTGCCAGTCACTAGCCCGCTTTTTTTGTTTTCAATCCCCCACCATCTCCCCTCCTAACTACAATTTTTGGTGCAAGCATCGCTTCTCTCCCAGGAACCGCGTCTGGGAAACCGAACAACGGGAAAAAGAGACGAGAGAAAAGGGAAAGGAAAGAAATCAAAGAAATCCTTTTCCACCTCTGTGATTCCGCCGTCGCCCATCATGGAGGACCAGCTGGCGCAGCTCCTGGCCAACACGCAGCTCCCCGAACAAGCACCCCGCCAAGCTGCCGAAATCGAGATCAGACGGGCTGAGTCGAATCCCGCGTTTCCCATTTCCCTTGCTCGCATCGGTGCGCACTCGTCCATCGACACGAGCATTCGCCAGTCTGCCCTCAGCACTCTGCGCCTGTTTATCGAGAAGCATTGGGCCGTAGAGGAGCTCGACGATGAGCCCCATGTTCCCATCTCGGACGAGGCCAGGGAGCTTCTGAAGCAGACGCTGCTCGAGGTTGCCCTGAGTCCCGAGGACGACCGAAAGGTCAAGATTGCTGCCAGGTAGGACTACACAACACTCTCGTGTCTCACATTGAACGACCTACGAGGACATCGTGACATTCCCTTACCGAGGCTAGGAGGAGGATGATGCGTGCGGGCTTAAACAACAAACAGTCTTACTGATGCCCTCTCTTTACTCCAGTTATGCTGTTGGCAAGATTGCCATTCACGACTTTCCCGACCAATGGCCTGCCCTTCTCCCCACCATCCTCAACGTCATCCCCACGGGCAACGATTCTCAGCTGCACGGAGCCTTGAGGGTGCTTAGCGACCTGGTCGACGAAAGCCTCAGCGAGGACCAGTTCTTCTCCATGGCCCAGGACATCGCCAAAGCGCTCACCGAAGTTGCGCTCAACGAGAACCGAAAGCCGATGCTGCGCGCCCTTGCCATCTCTGTCTTCCGAGGATGCTTCGACTTGATGTACATGGTCAAGGACGAAAACAAGGACGTCAAGGTCTTTGCTGAAGAACTGCTGCAACGATGGAACCCCTTTTTCATTGCTGTGCTCAAGGGCCGTCTGCCCGAGGGCGACTCTAGCTCCGGCGCTCAGCCCGAGGCCTGGAACAGCATCATTGCTCTCAAGCTGCAAGTCGTCAAGACTCTGCTCCGCATTCGCCGAGTCTTTCCCAACCTTCTCCTTCCCCAGAGCACCACCTTCTTCACTGCCGTGTGGGAAGAGCTTAGCATCATGCAGGGTGCTTACGAGCAGCTTTACATCATCGATGAGGTGCAGTCTCGATTGGAGGACTCCGACAACCTCCCATATACCCTCGATCTTCTCATCCTAGAGGAGCTCGACTTCCTTAACCAGTGCTTCCGCGCGCCCCCTGTCCAGGCCGAACTTGACAGCCATCTTCAGGCCCACACCTCTGGCCACGAAGTCCCCTGGATGATGGATCTTATGAAGATGCTCGTTGGGTACTCTCGGGTCACTCGCGAGGAGCAAGAGCTCTGGGACTTTGACTGCTCCTTGTACTTGGCAGAGGAAACTTCGGTCACTGCTAATTACACTGCCCGTACTGCCGCCGGTGACCTGCTCATCAAGTTAGGCGAGTGGTTCAATGAGAAGACGGTCGACGGCTTGTTTGGACATACAAAGAGCCTCTTCCCCGGAGAGGGCCCTTCTGCCTGGAGAAGTCAGGAGGCCGCGCTCTACCTGTTCGTCATGCTTGTTAGCGATTTCCAAGATTTGAACAAGCCCATCCCCGACGTCGTTGCAAGCGCTTATTTGGAGCTTGTCGACTTTTCCATCAGCCAAGCTAAGCAGCCGCTGTTGCGCGCTCGAGGTTATCTGGTGGGTGGCATCATTGGCCGCTCACACCAGACCCCACCCAACCTCGTTGATGCCATTGTCCATTCCATCACAAATGAAGAGTCTGAGGTTGTGCAGGTTGCCTGCATCAAGGCCATTGAAGGCCTTGTCAGCTCAGGACGTGTTGCCCATGACCGCCAGACACCCATCATCGCCTCCATCCAGTCTTACATGAACAGCAAGGACCCCGAGGAAATGGAGGAGGCTGACGAACTCCTCGTCACCCTGACCGAGGCTCTCAGAGCCGCCATCGGAATGGACAGCCAAATCGTCATTACCAGTGAAATTCCGTCGGTGGATCTTCTCTTCTTGCTGGCCAAGCTGGGAGCCAGCAACTTCCAGGTTACAATGCTTGTTACAGAGGCATTTGAAGACATTGTCACCAGCCTCTCGGATGCCTCTTCATATGGCGCTCTGTGCCAGCGTATCCTGCCAACATTGACTGGCGCCTTTGACGTGGCCAACCTCACAGAGGACAACCCCCTTGTTACGGTGAGTTGGTGACAACATTCTTCAACACGGATCGAAATCACTTACTGACAATGACTTGACATAGGTTGCAACTGAGTTGCTCGTCGTTTTGACAGAGCATGCCTCCGAGCCTCTTCCGGAGGGCTTCGTAGCTGCTACGCTCCCCAAGCTTAACCGCCTGCTCATGGAGTCTGGAGAGGGCGACGTTTTGCGACCTGGATCCGAAGCAGTCAAGTGGATTCTGGTCCACGACCACCAACAAGTCTTTAACTGGCACGATTCCAACGGCCGATCCGGTTTGGAAGTCTGCCTGCACATTATTGACCGACTCCTAGGTCCTTCCATTGAGGACAATGCTGCCTCCGAGGTTGGAGGACTCGCTGCCGAACTTGTCGAGAAGGCTGGACAAGAGCGCCTGGGACCATTCCTGCCGCAGCTCCTTCAGGCCGTTGCTAACCGACTTGCTACTGCTCAAGCTGCCGCTTTCATCCAATCCCTTATCCTCGTCTTTGCCCGACTCTCCCTGGGCGGCGCGCAGGATGTTGTAGAGTTCCTGAGCCAGATCCAGATCAATGGCGAGAGTGGGCTTCAGGTTGTCCTGGCCAAGTGGCTGGAAAACTCTGTTAGCTTTGCCGGATATGACGAGATTAGACAAAAGTCGGTGTTAAGAATCTTGGAGTGAGCCCCCTGGTTTGGGCAGGACAGATTTGCTAACGTGTTTGTAGTGTGATTGCTTTGTCGAAGCTCTACTCGCTCAACGACCCCCGAGTAGCACAAACATCAGTCAAGGGCGATTTGATCGTCGGCGCCGATGACGGGATGATCAAGACCCGATCTCGCGCCAAGAAGAGTATGTCCCGCGGTGCCTTCACCATTTCCAGTACAGACGTCATGCTAGACCGACTGTATCACCAATACTTCAAAGAAGATATCAAGACTAATACACCAACCCAACGAATAGACCCCGACAAGTACACCATCATCCCTGCCACACTCAAGATCGTCAAGGTCTTGATTGAGGAGCTCCTCTCTGCTTCTGGTGCTCGTGCTGCCGCCAGTGCCGCGTCTGCCGCCGTTGCTAGCGCAGAATTCGACGATGAAGACAACGACGAGGAGGGATGGGAAGATGACGACGACACTCTTGACCTCTCCCTGGGCGCAACCAAGGCTGAGCTCATGGCGTTTGGCATGGACTCGAGCTCACGACAACGCGACGACGAGACGCAGCAGTATCTGACCGAGTTCTTCATCCGTTGCGGCCGAGAGAACGTAGCTAACTTTCAGGAATGGTACAACCTGCTGTCGGACGACGAGAAGGCCAAGCTGAACGAAGTGGCTGCTGCTTCGGGCTAAAATTATGCTTGTAGTCAGGGAAGCGTACCAGACAGCGAATCCTGCTCGAGGAAAATTCCTTTCTTTATGGCCTTTTTTATTATCCAAGTGAAGTGAAAATGGGGGGATTCGGACCTGTCTTGGATGGAAACAAAATCACTTTATGACAGCGGAGAGAGACTGCAACCGAAAATAACAAGAAATCGAAGTAAAACAGAGAAAAAAAAAAAGCAGACAAAGATCACGATTGATACGAAAAACATTACGATGGTAGAGGCAGTAGTGATAGATACCTTGATAGTATAGAAAGAAATAAGACATTGTGCAAGAGAAGAAAGCGCCTTGTATCAAGCACCAGCGTTTGTCTGATTTAGCTCGATTGGGGCGAATTATTTTGTGATGGCCGTCTTTTTCCCGCTCTTTACATACTATTTAGGAGATAGGTCATATATTGTATTGCCTTGCATACTTTTCACATAATATTGCCAATTGTTGAACTTTTGATACGGCAATCTCATCATTCATAAGATACATTTTCCAACGAGTGATAACTACCTTACTGTAGCTGCGCTGCTCATCGCTGCCTACACCACACAAACTATGTAATAGGTGTCGTAACAACTACAATGAACAAATACTACTCATTGACCGCCGCTCGATTTACTCCCCCATCGTGCGCTGTCTTAAATAATATCGCCCGGGCCAAACCCTCCCGATCCAGAACCAAAACCTCCTGGACCAAAGCCAAAGCCTCCGTTGTTGCCGCCCCTGCCGCCTCCTCTCCCGGGAAATGGAGGCTGCTGCCCGAGGGGGTACATCGGTCCGTCACTCGGATCGACCGGATCGTACCTAGCTCCTGGAGGCCTTTGCGAGTTGTATCCTTGGCCATACTGTTGGCCTCCATAGCCGCCCTGTCCCGTAAACAGCGGATCGCCAAAGGTAGGATGCATGCCTGAAAAGCCGCCGGGCCGAGGCGGACCTCCGCCCACAAACGACCCCCTGAGCGGATCGTGGGGCCCAAGTCCTTGGGGATTGAGATCGTCATGTCCTATGTTGACGGGAGGCATTCGCAATCCCCCCATGTTTCGCGGTGGAGCGTTGATTTCGTGCTCATCCTCAAAACCAGGAGGGGGGAAATCACCAGGTATGGGCCGCCGAGGAGCGCCAGCATTGGGTAGTAAATCGGGATGCGGATAAGGGTGTGGTGGCTGCTGTGGTCGAAATGGCTCTGATGCCTGTGGAATCGCACCAGGGCGGTTGGGAGTCATGGAGCTGGGAGGGTCAAATCGTCTAGGTTGTTCGAAGCTGGGAGGGCGCTGTTGACCGCTCTCTTGAATGCGTCGTTCAATTGTAGACGGGATCTTTTGTTCCACGCCTTCCTCCGTCTCCAAATAGCCCTCTTTCTGAAGCTTTGGGATCAACTTTTGCACCAAATTGACCCTCAAGTCCCGAATTATCCTCTCGATAGTTCCGGGTGAGTCAAATAGAGCCTTCAGCGTCCCCACAAGATTGCTTCGGTCTTCCTGTCCATGGCCATCGAGGGGAATGCGAAAGGGCAGTTTGCTAGCGTTGACGACCTTTCGAGTCTCATACTCGATCCGGTAAATCTTTTCATCGCCGACAGCGAGAGCCCGGACCTCGACCTTTGCGCCCATGCGGTCGACGCGCAAGACAAATGTCATAGCCGACTGCTTGTGCCTATATACAAAAGATAGAGCGCCGAACCCATTATTCCACTGAGGGGGGAGACGAGGTGCTAGAGTCTGGCATTCCTCTGTGAGATATCGTTAGTTATTCAGCCTTGTTTATGGACAGGGTAATGAGGGGCAGCAAGCATACCCAGCAACTTGTCTTCGTTAAAGCCGTACAGCCGAAAGTCGAGAGAGACAAAGTATGCGTGTGCGAGCAGCGCTACGACTTCGTAGGAACTTGCGATGTCGGACGATTCGTCGTTTGGCTGATGCGTGGGCAGAGCATCGGCCATGGCCTGGAGCACCGAGTCTGTGCTGACCGGCGTCTGCCGTGGTTCCGCCATGATGATGAGATTCTTGGAGGTGTGATTTTGGAGATGAGTTTCAACAATGCGCAGTGGATAGAAGAAGAGATGAGGGTATAAAGTTGATGCGACTGGGATAGAGACTGGAAGAGTGGTGATAATACAGAGTGTTGATATGTAATTGGATGGATGTTAAAAGTCAAGTTGCACGTTGGAGGCGTCATTGCCACTGCTGCCTTTAAGACCGGGGAAGCTCAGCCCTACGGCAGCCTCTAGCTCCAGCGAGCTTCAGCGAGCTTCAGTGGATCGCAGTACCACCAGGTAGCGTTACTTGGTATGGCGCACTACAGGGCGTGCTTGTGCAGCTGAATGGTTGGTATTGAATACATCCATGAACTTGGAAGAAAGCAGCTACTAAAGGCACTAAAGTCTTTACTGTATGACGAAATGGAGGCCCATCACCAACATCAATCATTCATTCATTCATCCAATATCACATGACACTCCAACAACGCCAACTCACCTCCAAACAATCCCCCCAAACCACCAAAAACCAACCATCACCACCCAAATGTCAGCCTCACCACCACATCCTCAAGACTCCTCTCACTCTCAATCTCACTCCCTCCCCTCTCACACCGCAAACCCCCTCCTCTCCTCCTTCACATCCTTCCTCACCATCGCCATCCATTCCCTCCTCTACCACCGCACCCTCTACCCATCCACGTCCTTCCTCGCAACCCGTGCATACAACCTCCCCGTCCACCAGTCCCGCCACCCGGGTCTCTGCGCCTGGATCTCCGACGCCGTCGCCGCCATCGCCGCGCAACTTCGCGTAGGCTCCGTCCGCCGCATCGTCCTCGCTATTCACTCTCCTCTAGGACCCTCACAGCCCCCAGTCGTGCGCGAGAGATGGGTCTTCGACGTGCATCGTTTTCCAGCATGGGGTAGTACCGCTGAAACAGACGCCCCGACTTCTCACCAACAGCAGCAACAGCAGCACGAAGATCTCGATGATCCCGTCGCAGAAGATGCCGATGACGGTGCTGCGTCCGAGAAGCTCAACTGGGCCGACATCCACGAGGCCCTAAGAGCAACCCTCCAAAGACTCGCCTACGCAGCCCAAGCCGCGCCCAAACTCCCTCCAGGATGCACATTCGCACTCGCTCTCGAACTAAGAGACGAAGCTGAAGCTCCCATCGGTGTAAGTCAGAAACTCGACAAAAGGAACGAGAGCTGCCCAAAGAACCACCAGCTAACACAACACTCTTTCAGTATCCCCAACCGTGGATCCCTTCTGAAGGGCCTTTGCAGCCTCCTACCGCGGAGAAACCGCATCAAGGTGAATCGTTAAGAGGAGCTGCCACGAAACCCGTGAGATCTGTGAGAGCGGATCCCCTTTTCTTCGAGTGCTGGCTCGAACAAGGTCCGGAAGATGCCGAGGCTGTAAGTTCCGGTAGTGGCATTGTGACGAATACATCATCAGAAAAAACATCACAATGAAAATGCGAACATAAAAAGACATCAATAGAAATGTGAAAAAGAAATAGAGTAAAAGTTAATGTTAATGCGTCTGCTTCGTCATAACATTCTTCATCTTTGCTATGATCATTCCGTAGTCTCTCTACCCTTTCATGTCAAAATAATTAAAAAATAGAGAGAAATAAAACAACAACAAAATCAGCCCCATTCTAAAACACATAATCCCACCCGGGGCCATGAAAGAAAAAAAAAAAAGCAACAAGAAATTCCTCCCAAATTTCATAAAAGACAGAACCCCCCTCGCCCAAGACTCCCCTATTTCGCATGCTTTGAACCCTCCCAACCCCCCTTTAAATTCCAGAGAGAGCCCATCCTTGTTTTCTGCGGAATAAGTAGTATACAGCAGTTTTTCTCTTATTTTTCTTTTCGGTACCATCATCGCCCTGCGTCTATTAAAAAAAAAAGAAGATTTTTGGAAGAAACGTGAGAAAGAGAAAAGATGAAAAACGGGCCCGACATTACCACATGCCATCATCATAAAAGCCAAAAAGAAAAAAGCATCAAATCAAAATCCTCTCCAAAACAAGAGGAAAAGAAAAAAAAAAGGAATAGAATCTCCTCATTATTGCCGTTATCAAGCATCATTAGCTTATTCCGTCGTCCCCTTCAGCGCTGCCCGCAGGCTAATCATTTCGCGCTTCAATCGCGCATTCTCCTTTTTCATCTTGGCAAGTTCTTCTCCTTGCGTCTTGAGCTTGACAATCAGCTCTTCTTTATCTTCTTTGCCTTTGCCCTTGAGCGCCTTAACAATCTTTCCGAGCTCGGTATTGAACCGCTCGTATAGCAGCTCGTTTTCTGCCACGGCTTCTTTGTGTAGTTGGTCGATGGACCGCATCTTGGACTCGGTTGTCTTGAGAGTGATTTCCACGTCCCGCTGGAGCTCATCCTGTCTGTCGCGTAGCTCTTGCATCACGCCGGGCATCCTGTCCTCTAGTGAGGCGACCGATGAAGCCAACAGCTGAATGCTGGCTGCTTCGGAATCAGTCAAGCTATCATTGTTCACTCGTGCCATTTCCTCGCCAATCTTGAACAGTTCCGACTGCAGCATGGCATCTGCTTCTCCCACAGCAGTCTTCTCCGTCTGCAGCCGCTCTCGCAGCTTTTGCGGAGATTGCAGTCGGAGCTTCTGTGCGGGGGTTCGCGTCGGGCTGATAGTCACTCGGACCGGGGTTTCACCAGACGAGCTTCCGGGACGGATGGGCTTCGGCGGCAGCAATGTGGGAATGTTGGACGTCGACAGTGTTTTGGTGTGCGTTGGCTTCGGCCTCCTGTAAGGAGGCGGATCTTGTCTGGTAGGAGAATTTCCACGCATTGCCTGTTCCAGCTTGGCTTGAATCTCCTTGATTGGCGAGCCTGCTCTGATCCGAACACTGCCATAAATGTCCACCGAGCCCATGTTTTCCTTTTGCCGAGGGGATTTGAGCAGTGATGAGTCGGGGCTCAGGAGGGGAGTCTTCACAGGGATCACATTGGGACTGCCATTGACCTTTTCCGAAGTGTTTTGCAGGACTTGCAGCGCATCTTCCCTTTCCTCCGCCTCCCTCTCTTCTTGAATACTCTCAGTCTCCATCAGCGACGGAAGATCCGATAGAGAGCTTCTCCTCTTGGCATGTCTCCTCGGCGACCCGGGAGTTGGCGGCTCGGAGACGGGCTCCCCAATCGTGTCGAGCGGGTACTCTTGGCGATGCGCGCTGGGCGGTCTGTTCAGCTCCTCAAAGGCACTAGCTACGTGGACCCTGTCTCCAGATCCCGGCCTGCCCAGTGTAAATCTCTTTGAAATGTTGTTGTCGTCTATCGACCGTTGACGTAGAGCCTGCTGCATCGTCGCCCTAGACATGCTCTGGCTCTCGCCTGACGCCGAATTCCGGTGCTTGCCGAGACTTCTCCAGACAGAGTTGCGCTCCTCCTTGGAATTTGAGTTTTGCCGGAGCAGCATGTCAAGCCCGAATTTGCGGCGCAGAGACGATGTGTTGGAGGTTACGGATCCCTGGTGAGACTTGTTGCCGCTGTTGAGGCCAGGGCCACCGTTGGCGCGTGCCTGGAACGACTCAATCAGAGCCAAGTCGGCCAAACTAAAGCCAGCATACGTGGGCTCGCCAAATATCCTATCGCAGTCATCCACCAGTCGATCCAGCAGGTTGATGTAATTCGCGGCCGTGCCATCGGTAACCAGCATCTCCGAAAACGCCAAGGTCAGCGCACCACGGTCGCTATCGTTGCTGCAGCCGTCCAAGAGATCCGCTAGCAGCTTGATGAGTGCCGTAAACGCCCTTCGGTTTTGCGGAGCCAGTTCTTTGAACAAAAAGTTGACAAAGTCGGCGAACTCGCCGGGGACTCTCTTGTTGGCTCGCTCCTGTAGAGTGTCGAGCATCTTGATCGTCGTCACAGGCCCAATCTGTTCGGCCCAGGCAATATGGAGAAAATTCTCAAAAGCTGTAAAGACAACTTCGGTTCCAACGTCGTTGGCCACTTCCACCTCTGACGGATTCTCAATGAGTCGATTGTACAAGTCATTCACCAGAAGTTCATCGGCCATGGAGCGGTGCATCAATGTCCTGCCATGAATAGAGCCCTTGCGATATTGAAGAGCCGTTGTGAATGCCTCAAAAGTCTGCTCTAACCGAACGAGTGGGTTTTCTGGCATAACCTCTTCCAACGGCCGGCGCGAGTTGTCCCTGCCCCTGATCGAACCATACACGGAGTGGTGGCTGTCTGCTCGTTGGATGGAGGGTTGGTGTTGGTGCTTGATTTCGGAAAGAGTCGTCTCCGAGGCGTTGTTGGAACCGCCACTCCATAAGCTGGTGAACAGCTTGACAGGGGACGCTGCCAAGAAGGAGCGTGTTTTTTCTGCACGATTAAATAGACATAGCGTCCTTAGCGTTTTGGAATTGTAGGAGACCATGGGGGCCGTAAGATTTCGGTTAGACACGTTGAACTGGGCGCTCAAGAGCTGCATTACTGGACGGGGTTAGCATTGGAGAAAAGAGTCAGGAAAAAAGAAACAAAGGAAAACTCACTTCTTCTTGACATAGTTGGAAGGAAATCTTCCAGAGCCACGTCGTCTTGATACTGCTTCCCATTGAGGCCCACGGTGAGCAGGGAAATCCTCTTCATGTTCTTGCTCGCCACATTGATGACAATCTCGATGCCATAATGGCCGACTGGAGCTCCCTTAGTTCCCTTCTCATGGTCCACCACCACGCGGATAAAAGCGGGTTCGCGCCGGCCCTCCACGAGCTGATCGGCGCCCTCCTGATATATCGCGGCATGCAGACCCAAGTTGTTCTCGGGCATCCGGACTGAGCGCAAAGTCCAGCGAGGGTCTTCCCTCTCCGTCTCGGAAAACCGCGCCTCGATCCTTGCCTTGACGACATCTTCGCTCCACTTTGCGGCTTTGCCCTCAAAGGCTTCCTGCAGCAAGAAGCAGCGCGACGTGATGGCCTTGGGGACCTTATGCTCGCCGGGGTGCATGCCCTTCATCTCTGCGCTCGACGTCATCCAGACGAGGTGACCGTCGGCCGATTCTGTAAAGCGAACATCGGCAAGGTGATGCCATCCGGTAAAGATGAATTCGTACACGCCCGGGCCACCAGCAGCGTTCGTCATGGAGATGAGCAGCTCCGCTGCTGAAGGCTTGTCGATTTCCCGTAGCAAATCTCGGCCTGTCATGTTATTGTCGCCCGATTTCCTCAGCATGACTATGTAGTCGGAGAACAAGAGGAAGATGCCCGCGTCGTCGGAGTCAACGGTGGCCTGGTAGGGTGGTGAGAGCTCCAGAAAGTCGGCGGCTAGGATGAGGCGGCCCTGAGGCTCGAGGTCGGCAGGCCACGCCTCAACCATGTTTCGAAGTCGATTGGCGACATGAGGCTTGTCGGGCAGGGGATCGTCCATGGAGCAGATGTTGGTGATGATGTCTCGTGCCTTGAGCATGGGCTGTAGTGCCGGGTGTGTGATGGGCAACGAGGCGATAATCTGGTCAATTAGAAGGCTGTAACGCGGCAGCCTCTGGACGGGCTCAATGAGGAGTGAGCGAATGGTCTGCTCGCCTGCCTGGCTCACGCGCTGTCGGAAACTCGATTGCTGGTCTAGGAAGGAATTCAGCAGCGTCGGGAAGTGCTGACTAGCCTTGATGTAGTCTTGGTAGCACTGGGTAAACTTGGGGAACCATTCAAGGAAGAGCTTGGCCATGGCTAAGGCACCAAGCGGATCCTTGACTCGCGTGGGATTGTTGGGGGCCTTTGTTGACGAGAGGGTCATGGTAGGTATTTCCATATCCTTGACGGCGTCTTCTTCCGTCTCGTCCATGATCTTGCGCAGCTCCTCGACAAAGGCCGAGTTGACCTGGAGGATACCGTCTGATGACTTGGGAAACAGCTTCTCCAGCTCCTCCTCGGACGGACTCAGACTCTCGGCGGGCCGGGCTTTTGACTTGTTCCTAAAGTCGTTGGCCACTGTCTTGACCAGCTCCTGCACCTTGAGAACATAGCGCTCCTCGGTGTCGACGAGCTCGCCCATCTTCATGCGCAGCTCAATCTTTTGGTCCTTGGTAAAAGTCTTGTTGCGGTTCAGCGGCGTGGGCTTGGAGGGCGCGCGTCGCAGCTTGCTGGTGGGCAGGAAGACGGGCTCGCCAAACAGCTTGACCAGCGGTGTGTACATGCCATACTGGCGCAGCGTCGGATCGATGATGTCGTCTTCATCGTCGGGCATTTCCTCAAACTCTGATGGCTGGGGCGGTACTATGGACCCCGGCGGTAGGAGCAGGTCAATGTCGACGTTGCTTATATGTTGCGTCTGCAGGGCCTCGTCCAGCGTGGCAACGACATCGACGGTATTTTCGCTCTTGACCATCTCCTTTACCAGGTCGGCGGCGTGCTGCTCGCTGAAGAGGGCCGGAGCGCTGCCGGGGCGCTTCCCCTTGGGCGGGTAAACGTTCTTGAGATGGTTCTTTACATTTTCAGGCAGCTCCTTGAAGTAGCGGAACAGGCCAAATGCTAGGCCACGGTAGACCTCGTCGCCCTGGAACTCACGCGGCAGGTGGTTGACGACGCTGTAGAAGGGCGAGCTGGGGGATATCGTGATGCGCGGGAAGGACTGGAAGCCGGCGGGTGTGAAGACGTGGACCTGGACGCGGGAGCTGTTGAGAGTGTAGTTGGCCGTGGTCGAGGGCCCGTGGAAGATGAGGACGGGCAGCTGGCCCAGCAGAGGGTCGGGGGCGTGGTAGAGAGCAATGTGCTCGGGCGAGAGCGCCAGCTCGTCCGTAACCCGCACCATGGTGTCGTGTGTGGTCAAAGGGCGGCGCTCATAGCCCGACGGGGACTGGGTGGCAATGTACGAGGTTGGATGGTAGAGATGAGATGATTCGCGGGTGTTTGTGTCTTGTCTTGTCTTGTTGTTTCGTGTGTTTTGGTTTGTGTCGGTGTCTCGTCACCAGCTAGGCTACCCGCGGCGTGTCGTTTTCTCGTGAGATTCGTGTTTTGTTTCGCCTCGACAAGGTCACGGCTTGCTCGCTTCGGGATCGCTTTGTTTCGTCTGGTCTGGGACAAGCAGTAGAAAATTGAGAGATGTGGGATGGAGAATGCGGGATGAAGATCTGTGTCCAGAAACAACGGCCCAGAAAGAGTCAAGGCTGGGAGGGGTGACATGGGCGTCCAGGGGTGGGCCCAGGCTATTTGTTTAGGTCCCGTCACCGAGTAAACATGCTAAAGCCGTTGGTGGCTTGATTTCCGGCGGTTGGAAACCCGATGTCGAAAAAATTAATTTGATGCAAATTCAAAATGGATTGCTATTAGTAGCAGCGGCGGTTAGCTATCCACAGGGTCGGGTTGGTGATCTGCAAAATGGCTGGCGCCTCTTTTTGGTTGCCCTGGAAGCGGTCGATTTGAGTTTTGGAGAATTGAGTTTTGGGGGGTGTATTACTGAATAATCCTGTAAGAGCAGAAAGATAAAACAACATGGATAAAATAAAATAAAACAACAAAAAGTAAAAGACAGCATGAAAAAAGACAAAAAAAGAAGTTCCAGAAGCGAGCTGCTCCGTGCCCCTAGCAGATACGCAATAGGTGCTTAAACGAGAAAATAAGATGAATGTGGGCAACGGCCGGAATCTTGCGAAATCATGGAACTTACCAAGGGGCCTTGCCTTGTCCAGCCCGGCGTTAAGAATCAATGGATCACATCAATGATGACCTGTACCTGTACCTAGTGCAGCTGGCGGCTAATAGCACCAGTCGCATTGAAGCATCGTACTCGTACTTAATATTTACTGCAGCCAAGAGCCGAGAACATAATCGTAAGAGAAACAGTCAGCAGACAGACGTGGTGAGAAAAGGTGAGAAAGAGAAAACATGAAGGATCAATCAATCCCTGGCCCGCTCGAAAATAGACACCTCTCTCGGAACATTTCACAGGGCATGTCCTGCAAAACTCGCAAGCTGAAAGATTGCCGTCCCACGTCCCTGAACCTCCCCCCCAGAGCTCTGTCTTGGAGATTGAACCCCCCCCCCCCCCCCCCCCAGCAACCGCCCCCGCTGTTTTATAATGAGACAGGCCCTGTGAAACGGAGCAGCTCCCCCTAAGACCCCGCTGGAACGCCGTGCTAGTGAGATTTGAGGGGAGCTATCGAAGCTGGAGCTCAGCTTGGAACCTGACCTTGGCGCGTAAGTTAGTTGCTGTGCGAGTGAGTACCTTGCGAGTACCGCTGTCTCCAGGAACCCCGCCAGTTGGCGACCCAGGCGCTGCGATTCTTTAGCGCAGAGGACGGGTGTACAACGAGGTACAGCAACTGCTCATGACGTCGTATCATTGGCTACAACCAACGCCGTACCTTGAGGGACAGCTTTTTCTCATTCATCATCCAACTCCATCCATTTCAGCCTCATCTCATTCATCATCATCCAGTATATACAGCAACTCGCCTTCTTACTCAATTCAATCACTCAATCGCTCAATTACTTACATACAACACTCACATACAACTGCGTCATCCCCTCATCTCATCCACCATCCCAAACAAAATCAACCACCGGCCCACGGAAATTTTAAACCCCCTTCGCACCTCATTCTATTAGGCCCCCGCTCCCCATCTCACTCAACCCCCAGTCCCTACCTCTCTCGTAATCAATCATATCGGCGATATTCATAATCAATCACCATTCAACGCGCTCCACAGCCAGCCCGTTACAGAACAGCACACAAACCGAACAAACATGTCCAGCTCCTCCCAGACCACCCAGAAAATCCCCCTCCACCACCGCCCAGACGACACCGGCTACCGCCTCATCGAGCTTCCTCCCGAACTGGAAAGCCTTCTCGAATCGGAAAATGCTCCCGTGTTCGTCATTCCCTTCTTTTCTTCTCCTCCTTCTACACTTTTCTCTCTTCAACCCATGTACTCATCAGCCTTTCCAGCCTCACCCTAGAATCCTCCGAGTCATCAGCCCTCCTCAAAACCCCCGACAGGACATACTCCCTCCGCCAGAAAAACACCTCAAACTCCGTCATCCTGCTCTCACCCACGGCCGACCAAGGCATGGCCGCCATCTCCACCATCCGCGAAACCGTCGAGCTGGACGTGGCGCCTCAAACTCCTGTCACCTCGGGTGGCCCGCTCAAGAACACGGGCAGCAGGGGCAAGTGGCATGAAATGTTTGGTAAAGGACGATAGGTAAATCTACTAAATGCCATCGCTAATCCATTCTTCAAACTTGATTCCAAATGATCTATACAAAATGTAATGGCTTTCGTAGTTTTAAGTGTGATCAAAGGAAGCCGCTTATACTCAACCATCACTACAGCCTTCGCGATAGTCTTTTTGTTGCGCACTTCGTCGAGCCACTAGCAGCCTTAACCATTCTCAAGTACCCTCATGGATAAACCTACAGTGTTGCCATGGTATATTAAGCAGATTTCAATCAAAAAAAAAAAGACATTCCATCATTTGAGAGAGCACTGGGTATAACCCTATATTAAACCAACGCTCGCCGCTTCTATTTGACATTCTACACTATTATCAACATATCATCTATTCCTCGGAATTCTGTCATCTGCGGTGCGGCCGGTAACCAAACCAACCGCCTTGCCTAACCTAATGTCGTGCGCGGCGTCGATCACCTCTCCCATCGCCTTGCCTAGGATTCTGTTGTCCCTGTAACCAAACCAACCGCCTTGCTTGCCCAGGATTCTGTTGTCCCTGGCGTTGATCACCTCTCCCATCGCCTTGCCCAGGATTCTGTTGTCCCTGGCGTTGATCACCTCTCCCATCGCCTTGCCTAGGATTCTGTTGCCCTTGGCGTTGATCACCTATCCCATCACCCCCTTGGAGATTCTGTTGTCCTTGGCGTCGTTGACCTCTCCCATCACCCCCTTGGAGATTCTGTTGTCCTTGGCGTCGTTGACCTCTCCCATCACCCCCTTGGAGATTCTATTGCCCGTGGTGCTGATGCTGTCCCCAATCGCCCTCCTCGGCGATGGCAGGCGGCATACCGAGTCCATACTCAGCCGGCACCTGCTGCTGTGCTTGCAAGTTTGGGAAATGCCCCTGCTCTTGATGCTGTGGGAGCGCGTGTTGCTGTGTTCCCAGTCGGTCGAGTGACTGATACTCTCCAAGTCCCAGCTGCTGTACATCCAGTTGTGACAGCTGCCTAAGCGTTTCGTGGTGTGAAGCAAATAGCGCTTGCTCCAGTGCTTCCCATGGCGAGGGTTGCTGTACCTGTCGGAGTGTTTGCCGGAGTGCTTGCATCTGTATCTCCCCCAGTGTCTGCTGCGGTGCCTGCTCTTGTGGTGCCTGCTCTTGCGCTTGCCGTTGTTGCTGCCGCTGCTGTGCCTCTTGCTGTGCCTCTTGCTGTGCCTCTTGCTGTGCCATTAGCTGTGCCGTTTGCAGTGCCCTCTGTTGTTCTTGTTGATGAAACTGAGCCTGAGCCCTAACCAGCAGCTGCAGTTGTTCCTGTCGCCGTGCTTGCATCAAGGCATGCTGCTGTCGTTGCGCTGCTCCCGCGTGCCTCTGCTGTGCTTGCTCTTGTGCCTGCATCTGCTGGAGTTGTTGTGCCTGCAGCTGTGCATGATGATGCGCGCGCATCCGCTGGAAATTTGCCTGTTCTCTCTGCTCTAGCCACTGCGGCGGCATGGTCTGCTCTTGCTGCAGGGCCAGCAATTGCTGAGCAGTGGCTTGTTGTTGACTCTGTTGTTGTTGCTGCTGTTGAATATTGGCCTGTTGAATATTAGCGTGCTGAATATTGGCCTGTCGAACATCGGCCTGCTGCTGTCGAATATGCTGTTGAACTTGCTGTTGCTGCTGTTGCTGCCGTTGCTGGTGTTGAACGTTGACTTGCCGTTGCTGAGCAATAAACTGCTGCTGTTGCCCCCGGAGCCACGGCGGAATTACAGTCTGATTGATTGCACTATGGGGAAAGACGAATCGGGCTTGTTGTTGTGTCAAATCGTTGGTGGGTTGAGCTGGAATCGGGTTCGGCACCGGGTTTGGAACCGGGTTCGGAACGGCGAGGTGCGGTCGAGGTGCTCGGGGTATCTCAAGGTTCCTGGCAGCCACTTCTTCATCTGGTTCTCTTTTTTGACGCTTTTTAGGATTTTCATCCTCATCTGACGATTCATCCTCTGAGTCGTCTTGCTCTGCGTCTAGTGAATCTACCTCCGATTCATCGTCGTCGCCGTCTTGAGAGGCATCTTCTTCTTGAGAGTCGTCTCCCCAGTCGTCTTCAGAGCCATCTTGAGAGCCATCTTGAGAACCCTCATGACCATTCTGGGCATCGTTCTGGGCATCAACTGGCGGTGCGTCCTCTTGTATGTTCTGTAGCCCGTTCGGTGGCAACTGGCGTGGTCCAACTCGCACCAAGTTTTGTTCAAACATCCTGACTATCGGCGCACGATGCCTCTTGTTCGAAGCCGGAGGCGTAGGCGGTGCCGGTGCTCTCGGTATCTCCAGATACTGAGCGTCAATCTGTGGATGTTCGTTTACTAATCGTTCGCGCGTTTCTTTCGCGGCAGTATCAACTTCTTGAGCGTAACGATGCTCAGCATTATCATATAGAGGGCATCCCGTCGCTTCCGCTTGTGGTTTTGGTTGATTTTCCTTGAAATGGTTATAATCGCAATTTTTAGAGCATACGTCGCATTGAACATTGCCGCAGCGCGTGCAAGACACCTTGTTGCACCCCAGAGTCTTGATAAACGGCGTGCTGCCTAAATAAACAAAAGGTTAGCTAGCTATCCAGGGCGGAAAGACCTATCCAGGCAGAAAGACGAGCAGGTGCCTTACACTTGTTGCACTTTCGAATCAAGGCGGAAGACATGGCCTCTTCTATCTCGTGTCGCGCTGAGAAGCCAGCCTTCTGGGTAGCTTCCTCGCACGACAGCGGCACATGTGATTCGGCCCTGCATAATCTACAGCTCACGACCAGGCAGTCTGGATTCTGACAAGGGAACTCTCTATTCTCCTTCTCAGGGACACATATTGCCGCGAATGAGCAAAATGGACACTGAACAAGTCCTTCGATGTTTGCGGCTCGTAGCACGGCATCCTGTTCAATACGTTCGAGGGCAGTGACCAGGCCTTTGTCTAGGAATTTCGCACGCTCTGTGAGTGAAAACGGCGCCGAGCATCCTCCCCCCAAAGACAAACACGTTATCTGGTATCGGGATTGTCCAATCGTTTCCTCCGCCTGTTTGCGAGGACATTGTTTACAGAAGAGCTGAAGATGTTAGTTTATTGCGACTCGACACTCTTTTTCGGCACTTACATGACGGGGCTCGCCACTGCAGCTAACCATTCTATTCAATGGGAAGTTTGCAAAGCAACATTCGCATTCGCGCAAAAGCCCATGCTCCTTCGCATGCTCAAAATTCTTTTTCTCAGCTTCTTTACATCTTTGGCCGTACTTCAGATATTCCTGATGAACATAATAGAGTCGAGACTCGTATAATTCTTGCCGTATCGAATCATCTGGATCGCCGGGTACGTTTTTGTATGGGACGTACGACTTTAAGTCGAATATCTCTCGCATACGCTCAAAGGACGCCTTTTCTCCGGGTGCTGCCATGCCCTGGAGGGCTAGATAGGCCAAGAACAAATTCTGTCTGTTCTGTATCATGGTCCTAGAAATGACGACAGGCGAATGCTGGGGAAATTCTTCTCGTAGCAATTGGTACCTAAGGGGCCAGTTAGAAGTTTGCTCAGCAATGTTGACAGCTTGTCGAGTCTGGCTCACATTCTGCGTATCTTATGTTCTGTTGCTGCCTCTCTCGTGTCGTCATCATATTTGCTCCTGATGTCCCTCATATCTTGCATCACGTCCCTCGGTTCGCGGCGATTCCGCTCAGCATCTTTCTTTTTCTTTCGTCTTGGGTATTTAGATCCCGAGTGCTCTTGCTCAACAATGTCCCCAGCTATGTCATTAGCACAATAATACCATTTTTCTGCCACCGTTTTCAAGTACTCGGGGCAAATGTCTTGGAAAATCGTCATGAGCTTCTGCAGGCAGGCATTCTTGGCTTCCTGATCAGGGGGCTTGGAATCCATGCTGCCAAACGGAAACTGATCCATTGAACTCTGGGAAGCAGCTTGGATACTGTTGTGCTGGAAAGTAAAAGTAGTTTTCGTCTATAAAGGCTGTTTGTTAGACACTTTTGCCCACTTTCACAGGCCAGTTGTAGTTAGAGGGCAATGGCAATGTGGCCAGTGGACACGACTTGTTTACTTGATATCTCAAAGTAGGGAGAGCACCACACTGTAGTTCCCCATCAGCTATTCGCTAGAGCGTAGGGAGCTGAATGGTCGTAGATGACGGGTTTATTGATGGTTATCAATTCATATAGCCATGTCTCAGCGGCCAAGGTGTAGTATCAAGGAAATGGCTTTGAGTTGAAAGGCCAGGCACATCTCGGAAAGATTCGGTACAGTGTACACATTTCCTCGGAAGCACCAGTCACCAGGGGAGAGAAGAAATAGTAAATAGAATAATAAAAAGTAGGAGAATAAGAAGAAGATGATGATGATTAATTCCCCCCGGGGCCCAGCAGTGAAGCACGATGAACAAAGGCAACAACTCACCAAAGATTAGAAAGATGTCATTAGAAGCACAAGGTGAAATATGCCAACCGGTAGGGAGAAGGTTTTCGACGAGGAACGATAGCCAATTGCGATGCCCAGAGGGTTTGTAGATTATAGAAATTAATCAAATGTGAAAGAGCGCCGTGAGGGCACTAAGCGAGATGTGTGTGCTGGATATGTTTGTACTGGAGATGAATATGTTGGCTGGCAGCGCTGGTTAAATAAGAAGTCCTTCCTCGTCAGATGTACGAGAGATGGCTGCCCAACGACAAACGCATCGCCGTACAATTGTATCAGAGGCACCCGCGAGACCAACGCTCAAGGTACCAAATGTGAAGATCAATGCTGGAACCGGAGCTCCCGACGATCATCCACAGAATAAGAAGCACAGCGTTGGTTGCTATTCCGACTGCTCTTATCGCACCTAGTCAAGTACAGTAGTGCCGGCAGTTGGAGTCGCTCCACTCCAATCCTAGCTGGGGGAGTTCCACCTGTATCGTATCTTGGGCACGAACGTACAGTAGAAAACAAGATAAATAAAAATATCCAGGCCGTAACGATAGTGATGGTCGCTGCCGAGTGTCGATACGGAAAGAAAGGTGAAGTAAAGCGATCCCGCAGTGACGGCCCAGTGGAAAAGAAGAGTAAAAGAGTGCCAGAGTTTAAGAGTCGAGGTTGGGAGCGAGGCACCTGATTCAATTTATGTGTCGGGAGATTGTTCCCTTGATAGCCCGACGTTAAAGTCCAAGTGTAACAAATACTGCGAGACGGTGGCGTGTTGTAGCTGCGGCTGCGGTAACGAGTACCTGGGCATGCGGCTGTTGGCTACTGCCATCTTATGTTCAGCTCAGGTTGCACCACATTGGAGAGCAATCTGGATGACGTCCAGGGATGTACTCGCACAGGTACCGATGCTGCAGCACTCCCTGTCTTGGATCATTTTCAGCTGGCAGGCTCCCCTTGTCAGTTCAGTTCAAATCAGTTCAGTGTATGTTTGTACTCCGTGTTAGCTGCTGATCGACCGGCACAAGGCAATCGGCAAAATTGCCAGAATCGGGATTTGATTCATCGCTGCCGTCAGACTCTCAATAAACCGACTCGGCTTTCTATGTACTTGGTAAGCATCAGTAACCTGCTATACTGAGTACAGGTAAGTAAACATTGGTAAGGTTAGTTGGTACCTGGCGCCATGCAGTAGCCTTGTATGGACTGATTTCATACAGCGTGGACAGCATTCGCCCTACCTGTGCCCGATGAAAAAAAGCCCCAAACTTCTCATATAACCTCAACCAGGTATCCATGTACAATAACAAGCTCCGATATGTCTTTTCCAGGCAGAAATAGCCTTCTTCCTATTCAGGTAATCTAAGTTTGTTCATTCAAGATGTGCCACGCCACCAATTAACTGTCCGATATAAGCGGAGGATTGTCTCCGGCAAGACACCGCCATGTTTCCAATTGTCCAAGTAAATAGCCAGACAAAGACTCATTCATCATTCATCTCATGCAGAATATCCATCCCATGTATCATTACACCTTCCCATCCTCCTAGTCGCCATCTTCATCTTCCTCGTCGTCCTCGCTATCAATGGCTTGCTGCCTTCGCCGTGTTGCTCGTGGCTTACGAGCTCTTGGTGCCGCAGTCTCTGATTGAGTTTCCGCGTCTGGAGCATTCGCTTCCGCCTCACTCTCATCGCGTCCATCTTCCATGATAAGGTCTCCATCACCGCCCTGGTCGTCTTCCTCGAGAGCGGGGAAAAAGCTCGATGTCTCATGCGCCCGGTGGTCTTCACCGTCTTCTTCGTAACCTTCAGGCAGAAATCCTCCAGCCATTTCTTCGTCATGAACCTTGGCCGCCTCGCTGGCCTGGACCCCCCCACGGGAGTGACTAAAGACTGAAACACTCTCGTCGATCTCGCCATATTCTTGCCGAATCCTCTCCACGATGCGCATGCCCATAAGAAACTTGCGCCACTTACCCAGTGCTGCCTTGCGCCGCTTCTCATCTTCTTTTCTCACACGCTCCGCTTCGTCTTTCTCTAGCTCTACCATCACTCTATCGTGATGCTCTTTCGCGATAACGACTCCCTGGATGACGGGGACAGCCATCCGGTGGCCAAACTCAAAGTCCACCACGGCCTCTGCGTAGTCGATTCCGAGTCTCTTGCAGACTTTGACTACACCTCTAAAGGGTACGTGTACTGCGCCTTTTGGGCACATGTGTTCCGCAAATAGATCGATATTCCTATACCAATGTGTCAGTCCTCAATATGTGATTCTATACATGACATGACGTACCCGTATTCGTTTTTGGGAATGATGCCGTCCTTGATGGGCGGCGGTATAATCCAATCAGTCTGGTCAAAGCTGTATAATCCTTGGAGTACCTTTTGCCCGGTCATGGCCTCTGTTTCCAAAATCTCCCTCTTCCGATTGAGAGTGGCAGCCCGGTATGGAACTCTCTTCAGGGGCTCTTCGCCAGCAATTGGAGCTCGGCCTTGCTTGTGCCAGGTTTCTGCGCTTTTGACAAGGACGACATCGGATCGGAGGTATACGTCTTCTTCGTCCACTTTGCCACCCTTTCCTTTGTTCTTGAAAACCTTGACTGGTTCGGCGCCAGGTCTCAGCGCTTCCTCGCGTTTCAGGTGCCTCTCCAAAGCAAATTCCTTGGATTGCTTGTAGTACTGTAGCGTCTCTTCGCCTTCCTTGACTTCTTTCTTCTCAGCCTTTGCTGGCTTGAGGTCCGTAACGTCTTCTTGTTGGTCAACTTCTGTCAAAGGATGGTTCTTGCCTCCTCGCCTGTACCCAGACATGGCGGACTTGAACCAATCAAGCATTTCGTAGCGCTTAACCTTGCCATGGCGGTCATAGACCGGGATCTTCACAAGCGGCATTCTCGAGCCCTTGCTTCGCCCTGGAAGAACTTGTCGCTTCAGGTATCTCACCGTGACATCTTTGGCGGTTCCGTCTCGTGAATAGCCTACGACATAGGCTATGACTTGTCTAGCTCTGTCAGCTTTGGCACCGCGAGGCTCAAATGTTTCAACGAGATCCCGGTTGACAGCGATTGTCCCCTTCACAATGGGGTCGACTGAAAGATATTTTTTAGTGGCTGGTGATAGAATCTCGGTCCAATAATGTGGGAACTCCAAGTCCTTGTCGAATTTTTTATCCAATGGCTTGACTGCGGTGGCAAGATTCATGTCGATGGATTCGTCATCTGTATCCTTAAATTCGAGTTCCAAATCGTCTTCAGAATCTTCAGTGGTGGGAGCGGCCGATTGTGTAATAGAACGAGCAGAACGTGACCGAGCAAGAGTCTTGTTGACTCTTGCCTTCTCCTTCCCTTTTTTTTTAGCTGTGTCTCTCTCTGCCTTCTTTCCCGTAGTCTTCTTCTTATTAGTGGTCTTCATTGGAGTGCCTTGTTCATTTTCTTCATCTTCTGCATCTGCGTCCTCCAGTTTGTTCCATCCAAATCCTAGTGGTTGCAAGCTAGCAACCATCCGAGCATCGATACCCAAGCCTCGAAGTAGTGCAGTAAACAGTTGAGCTCCAACATCTCTGCTCCCTCTGCAGTCGGTGGCGCACTGCCGGAAATCCTCTATGCCCTCTAATCGCTCGCCAAATGCTTCGTAATCTGATTCGTTGCCCTTGTATGCTTTTGTGAGTCTATCGAGGCGCTCCAACGACATGTAGCCCCATTTCCGGAGACCAGGAGCCGAGACCCGAAATCGTTGTTTCCACCAGGCGACCAGCGATTTCATAAATCGAAACAAAGGATCGCCGTGGCTCATATCAATAGCTCCCTCTTCCAGCCGCTTGGCCGATCCACCCCAATCCCGAGACTCTTGCTTCGCGCCTCTCTTCTTTGTTGCAGTCGTCTTCTTGGGTGGCGGCTGAGGATCTAGGCCACTGTTTCGTCTCCAGCGATCTACCTCATCCCAGAGCCTGGGAGGGATATGAGAAACCATGATTGCCTGAACTTCAGCATCACATATCCACGAATTCCGAACGGCATTGTGCCACAGAAGACACATTATGTGAACGCAGTGCGTCGCATTCCGGACTATCCGCTCTCGCTTTGAGGGACCCTTTTTGTCGCCGAATTGATTCGTCAGAGATATTCGAGTGTCCCGATTCAGCGTCAACTCCAGATCGCCGGACGGTACTGGAGCATCTGGCTCAAATGTGAACTGGGGAGGGGCTTCCACATCCTCAAACTCAATGTCGTCATCGTCTTCGTCATCCTCACCGACATCCTCTGTTTTCTGCCGCTTGGCAAGAGGAACATCTTCAAAATCGCTGTCGGACAACGAAGAGAGTGGGCTGTCGCTATCACTGGCTCCGTCAAGGCCTTGCAGGAGTGAATCTGAGCCTCCGGGCGTGTGTGAAGAGTCGAGATCGTCGTACAGCGTCCTCTTTCGCGCACCGGCTCTGGGACTTGCCTCACTAGAGCCTTTATCAGCTGTGACCGTATCTTCAGGCCCAGAGGCTCTCAATCTTTTGCGTGGCACATATGGAGGCATGTCTTCCCATACGCGAATCGGTGATGCGAAGTCGAGTTTTGGTCAGAAGTCACATGTCGTCATTGACGCGAAAGTGTACGCGGGATCACGTGCACTGTTTAAGCTATTGCCATGAGCGTTTGCCGCCACCCTAGAGCTTAATATTGATTTGTAACGGCAGCTGTTCGTCAAAGAAACAGGTGCCTCTGATAGTAATTCACGATGAGATGATGTGTCGAAATAATTGACTTTGATGAAATTGTCTTGAGTAAATTCTGTGATTGCTTAGAAATGATATTAATGTATAATGTAATATGATGCCAAAGTCAACAATGCAAGTACTCTATGATATGCCGCTAAGCTCGCCGACTTCTTTTGTCCCCAATGCCTCAACCTGCTAGAAGCAAGAACCTATTCAAAACGCCCATATTACCTCTTGTGTATGTCTTCTCAATCCAATGTCTTTCGTTAAACCTCAATCAAGTCCGCAGGCGCACCAACGCCCCTCAGCAACACCAAGGTATTCCCGCTCTGTATCGACGCCCCAACCTTCTCGCTGTAATCAAGGACCCTTCCTCCTTCGACATGGAACACCCGTAGCTTGTCTCTCTCATCCGAGCTCTGGTTGTTGACGTTTTGCACCTGTAGGCTCTTTGCTGCCGCGTCCAGTACACGGCCGACTACCCAATCCTTGGAATAGTAGAACTCTCCCTTAGGAAACTTGGCCTTTGCCGTCTCGGCCTCGGCCTCAACGTAGACGTAGATGCGCTTCTCCGGAGCCAACTTGTCGTCTCCCTTTGCGGTTTTCTTCAGGCTGTTGACGGCGACCATTCGCGCTGCAGCTGAGCTGGGCTTAGGCTTTGGCAGCGCTCTGCCAGCCTGCTCCTTCTTGGCCGTTCCCCATGCTCGAAGCCTGTCCAACGCGGATTTCGTCCTCTGGGCAACGTCGATCTGGATAGGCCGCGCCCCGATTGGTGTCAAGTTCTTGCAGTTGTGGTCATCCTTGAAGCGGTGCTTTAGACAGTAATCCCGATTACATGTTTCGCAGTGAACGCCTGGCACTAGCGAAGTGCCGATGGTTGTCTCGCAAGTTGGCGACGCGCAAGGCTTCTCTGAGATCTTATCCCGCAGCGTCCTCCCTTGGCCGATGGAGGGCTTTGCCAGCTGTGCCTGTCGTTTACGTTCCGCCCATGCTCCCGGGTTTGTGCACTTGTGAGCGGACTCTGAGCGGTGATCCAGGCAGAAAGTCTTGGTGCAGGACTGGCAGAAAAAGGGGAGGAAATCAAGCTGATTGCAGTATTCGTACTGGCAGTGTTTGCCGACCAGGCTGGCGTCTTCCTTGTCCTTCATGATGTAGCTCGTTTCTGGAGCGTCGGAATCCGAACCTGACGCCATCTTGGGCAACGTGAATGATATAAACAAAATAAATATGTCGCTGCAGTCTTGCTAATCCAACTTATGTGCTGTTCAGGCAGAGCAAATGTCGTCACCTTGCGAACAAAGGCAAGCAATCCGGCGCGGCTGACGGCGTCTCCAGTCGGCTGACCAAACGTGGCAAGGAAGCGTCTGGAAACCCCTATAACCGTCTGCTAAATTAGCGACCACGCACTGAAGCCCGTGCGCTGTGCTCGCTGTGCTCCGGGACACTAGCGACGACGCTGTTTGTAAGTCTGATGATGAGCCCGGATATGCAATACGGAAGGGAATTTGACAAATGATTCGCCAAGCGACAGGGGACAAGATGAGATGAGCACGAGATGAGATGAGGCGCAAATAAGGCTGCTGCAGGGTCGAGTTCGCATCGCGGGGTCATCCGGAAGCCCCACCGATTTGTGCCGTGATTTGAGCTTACATGTGTAAGATGGTCACTGAAATAAGTCAACGAGGAGATGGAGCATTGTACTAACAAGAATATTAATCAGTAAATATATGAGAGAGATTAAAAAAAGTAATGGTGTATTGAATTGTATTGTACTGTATTGTGGTTTTACAAAAAATCATCTAATGTGCTCCAAAGGTCCAAGAGTGGAGAGCACCTTGATACGCCGCAAACGCCCTATCCCATCCATATTCACAACCAGCACATCCCAGCTATTCCTCCTTAATCTTGGGGTCCTTGTTGATGAGCTTCTCTCGGCCGGTAGCCGGTAAATCCCCAACATACGCCTTGCCTCCAAACTGTTCAAAGCCCTTGTGGAATGCCCACTCCACGGCGTCCTCGACCGGCTTGTCAAAGAGGCTGGGCAGGAATGGAACCACAGACAGGCCCAGTCCAATGGGGCCCCATGTTCTGAGGGTGGCATTTTTGACATTCTTCATTGCCTTTCCCGAGTACTTGACCATGCTGTGGATGGTGAATGCGGGCAATCCCATACTGGCGACGCTCTGGAAGATGGCTCGCTGCACCATGACGGTTCGATAGTCCTCCAATGGAGGGACCACACCTGGGGCAATGTTGCGCGTCTCCTTCTCAGGGAGGCCGGAAAGTCTTTGCTGGTGAGAGTTGAGCAGGACCTGGGGGTTCAGGATCCGCTGGTTCTGCCAGTAGGCGCGGTAACCCTCATGAGAGACATCGCCAAGAATGTAGAGCCATGAGATTCCGTAGGCAGTGCGAACGAGGTTTGGATGCGCAACGGGCCGGAAAGATTCGCCAATATCTGAAGTATAGGCGACATATCGATGGGCGGACAGGAGAATGGTTCGAAGTCGAGTCGCATACGCGGCATATCGCAAGTTGCTCTCTGTAGTGTCGGGAGCCCTGCGATGATTGATCTTAGCATCTCCATGCCTGTAAATGGGCACAGGTAGCAATTACCGTCCCTCCTTTATGCTGTCAAAGAAACTCTCATCCTTGTCGGCCTTGTCTACAATCTTCTGCAGTCCCCTGGGCAACTTCTCAGCCTTGGGAAGCTGGGGATCGAAGACATGTTCCTTCGGCGCCTCTTGCTGCTGCTGCTGCTCAGGCTTTGAATCATTTGATTTCCCCCACCAACCCATGATGGCGCTCTAGTGAATGAAGAGATGCAAGAATGAGAAAGGCGAAAGAATGTCGAGGGAAACCAAATGCCCGCGTTGGTTGATACCTTATGAATTGAATGAAGGATGGAGAATGCCAACGTCAGTACCAATTCCGGCAGCAGTAAGATCCGTAGCTCACGGCTACCAGGAACTCCCGCAAAGCTAACATGGCTAAGCCGGTACAGTGACGTCGACTAGCGAAGCGGTACCTCTGGGTTGGGCATCCACTGCGCAACAAGCTCGGCCGGGGAATAGCCGGATTGCCGGGGCCTGCAATTCCAGGCACAATTGCAAGTCTCCGTTTTTGCGGCAAAGTCGTTTCAACGATCCTCAACTCTCCAGCAATCCATTGATTCCCGCCCGTTCCTCCCGTCCACCCTTTCGACGCATATCCCGAGGTCAAAATGGCTGGTGTCGCTACCTACACTATTGCTGGTCGACAGATCGGCGGCCACTACGTATGTCTTGCCGGCGAAAGAAAAAGTCGCACTCTCTAGCTCTCTGGTTCCAGCTCTCTGACTTGAAAATCAACTTCACAGCTTGCCATGGGCTGGTTGGCTACCCTCTTCGGCGGTGCCTACTATGCTGCTTCCGGCCCCAAGAAGCCTGCGAATGCTGTTGCCACTCCCCCGATCAACGCCTCCAGCTCTGACGAGGCCGACTTCATCAAGTGCGTTATATACTATCAGCTGCGACTTGGAGGCGCAATCGGCTAACGGAATAACAGGAAATTCCTTGAGGAGCAGGACAAGAAGCACTAAATGGCGAAACTCGAAAACGACCAGCATGGAGGGGGATAGTGTATTGTTGTCTTGTACATAATAGATGCCCAGAGAGCGAATGTGTCTCGAGATAGAAAAAACGATGCGATTTACTCTCCCCGACACGGCCAGTGCACTTATTGATCGCACCTACGTTTGACGGCTTGAAGATGTGTCCTTTGCACAGCCTATGTTGAGCTGCAGTGCGTTATAGTGAAGGGCGAGGCGATACCAATGACTGTTGAGCCGGCGTAGTCTGGTGTTATCACTTCCTCCGCCATATCCATTACCTTGGCCTTTGATGTCTTTGAGGTGAACTTTGCGTATATGATTTTCTAAAATTGAGCAAATTGATTGCTTGCGGCGAGTGTATATGGACTGGATATGCTATTAGGGAAATACCGTTTGTAGTTCGGCGCTTTGGCTCTCCATGGTATTATTGAATGCGAAGACAGTGCAATAGTCGTGAACTGGCTATGCAATTGCGAGACGATGATTACGACGAATTGCCAGCATTTTCTTACAGAATTATTGTAGCACTTCTTTCATGTATAACAATAACGGCAATGAACTTGGTCATGCGTGGCAGTTTCACTGAGCCGTACATGCAAGGGCAGTTACATCGATCAGGCTGCGCATGTAGAAGCAGCAAATACAGTGCACTGCCAAGATGAAGCAGTGGTGGATATGGTAGCCCGGTGAAAAGATGTAGTTCTCTGTATCACGTACGGGTCATTTAAACATTGAGCATCAACTTAAAAATTACGGATATGAAGTAAATACGATGGACCCATTGTCAACATGCAAATAGACAGACACTCGAGGTTGATTGCATCAAAGCTTCGTTAGATGCGTCACAGCAATAAGCTCGAAATGTCTTGATGCAACCTATCCATCATAAGATGATAAAGAGAAATTCAATAATCGAACTCCAGGAACGGGCCCTTTTAATTTTATATCCTAGCGTCCGGCCGGCCTCATGCTAGGAGCCTTGTTTGATCGACGGGCAGCCGGATATAAGCATACCAGCGCCTCTACTCGTATACAAAGCGTCCAAGCACCGTTACTGCAATGGAAGACGCGCAAATCGCATAACCCGTGAATTGGCCATGCAGCCACTCGCCATGATCAGATGCAGGGCGACAGCAAGGCCAGCCTATCACGCATTTCGCATTCCAGCCGTCCTGCAGGCATCGTGTAGCCAATGTGCAATGTTAAGAGTCTTAGATGGGCGGCAGGCGGTCACGTGAGCGGCATCTGGGCGCCAGAAAAGCCCTGAAGGCTGGTGAGCGCGCCCCGCCCTGCTTTTATGGCGCATGCACCATCTCCTAAACCGAAAGAATCCTGCATCCATCGGATACAACGATTGCAATTTGGACGAACATGGCCGCGACAGACTCGCTGGTGGACGGCAGCGACATCTCGCCGTCCGTGTCGGCGCCCAAGGAGCGGCACTCGCTGACGCTGGACCAGCGCCGCGCCCTCCGCCGCTGGGCCAACACGCAGACGATCCGGCCCTCGCACAAGGCCTGCATCGAGTGGTTCTTCAGCCAGTACGGCCAGCAGATCAGCCAGTCCACCGTCTCGCACTCGCTGTCGCCCAAGTACTCGCGCCTCGACGGCGACAACCCGCAGCTGTCGGGCTCGCGCCTGCGCTTTGGCAACTGGCCCGACGTCGAGAAGCTGGTGCTGCTGTGGTACCAGCAGGTCCAGGCCGCGGGCCGCCAGCCCACCAACGAGGAGCTGGGCGAGAAAGCGAAGAGCATCTTTAGCCAGCTGCCGCGCTACAAGGAGGAGAGCCCGCCCGAGTTCTCGCCGGGATGGATTCACCGCTTCAAGAAGCGCTATGGGCTGCTCATCCGTCGCCAGCGACGCCACGGTGACGGCGGCATCAACCCGGCCGACGACATTGACTACCTGGCCGACTGCGTGCCGCGCTTCATGGCCATTGCCAGCGACACGAGCCCTGCCGCCATCCGCGAGCAGGTCCTGCGCGTCGTGGGCGTCGAGTCGAGCCTCAACACCTGCGCCCTGGTCCGTGACGAGATCATCCGCCGCCTGGCCAATGCTCATGCCGCTCCGCTCCCGTCTCTGACCCCCGTCGAGCCCACTCTTGCCCAGCCTCAGCCCGACCAGCAGCCGCTCTATGCTGAGGACGACCCCGAAGTGGTGCTTCAGAACGCCCTTCGACAGCTTCAGCAGGAAGAGCAAGCGGCCGAGGAACAGGCCGCTGCTGTGCGCGAAGAGCGCGAGCGTGCTGAGAGAGCTGCTGGGCTTCAGCAGCAGCAGGCCATGGTGTCTACGCCGAGTGCTCGCGCCCCGTCAGATACTCGCTACACCACGCCGGGCCAAGACATGGCCCCTGATCTCACTCTCACGCCAATTCACTCTGAAGTCCCCATTGCTACTCACGACAGACCGCTGCGATGTCCCTTTTGTGTCAACCAGCGAATGCTCCGCTCGATAAAGGAGGCGGTGGAACACATGTCGACGCACGTGGTGGTATAAACTCCATCATCGTCGTCAAAAATCATCTCTCTCTTCATTTTTTTCTCCTCCTTCATCAATCGGCGTTGTATCTTATCAGCCCTCAAAAACTGCTTCGCCACATCTTTTATGCGCTTTGTTTTTTTCCACAAACTGGGAGTACGAGGACGAGGGGGGAATTTCACGTCGCTTTTTTGGGATGAGGGGGTCCCCTTTACACGCTCACGAAGTTTGATAAAAAAGACAAGGGGGCCTTTTGGGGAGTTTCGGTGTCTCTTTTTTATCATCATCTCTTATTTTTCTTTGATATCCATATGGCATGAGGCGGTAAAATGCCGTCGCTAGGCTGCTGATGTACACTATCTTTGTTTGAGAATCAAGACGCTCAGGTATCTATGCCGCGTGTGCATGATTCACAAACAATCCCAACTCTGAGAATGTAAAAGAAAAAAAAAAGGTGTATCCATGTAAACTATTATTCTCAAATCGTAGACTTCATGTAACTCGTTTTCTCTAGCAATCAATCCAAGCCGCCCAGCTATGTCTATATCAACCAATCAACCCGGTCTCCTTCAAACGCTGTATCAGTGCGTCGGCCTGTTCCTGCGCCTCCTTCTTCTGCAGCAATGCCGGATCAGTACTGCCAATGTAATTCTTCCAAAACTTGAGTCCCTCAAGCCCCTCCTCGCGACACAGGGCCCCGTGCTCCTCGGCCATGAGCAGCTCCTCCTCCGCCACGCCGAGACTCCATCCAAACCTCTCCGCGGCCTCCTGCGCCGTGACACCGCGCCCAAACTCTCGCCAATCCCATGCAACGTCCCGGTCGGGCGGGAACTCGTGCAGGTCCTGCAGCCAGGCCAGGATCGACTTGATGGTGGCGTCGTCGGTGCGGTCCCGGGCCTGCACCACCATGACGCCGCTCCGGAACTTGCGCAGCCGCACGGGCAGCTTGAGGCCTTCCCACATCTGCGCCGCTTTCTCAAAGTCCATCGGGCTCACGAGCTCTACGCCGCCGCGCGCTCGGTTGAACATTGCCCATAGCTCGACTAGCGTGAGGATGCCGCCAGCCCGCTTGAGAACGCCCCTTGAGTCGTCTGTTAGGAACTCTGCCAAGTTGCGGGCCAGCTCAGAGAAGTAGAGTGACTCGGAGCTGCCACCGCCGACAATGTCCTTGGTCGTGATTAAGCCCAGCTGATGGGCGGATTCGGCCAGTATGCTATTGTCCTTTGATGTGACATCACCACTGGCCCCGTTGACCTGCTGTGCAAATCTCTCTGCCAAAGCCACTACCTCCTTTGCAGAGGCCATCAGTGCTTCGAGGTCTTCGAATGCACTGCCGATCAGGATTTCGTTATTCTTGCGCATGTTCAAGCCTAGTTGCTCGAGCCCAGCAATGCCCGCTGTCTTCGTCTTCTGAACAGGGGTGCTTGGTGAACCACTGCCGGAGCTGTCATCCATCGCGCGGTTGCTCTTTGGAGCGGGAGGTGCATCTTGCAGCAGCCATTTCCGCTGCGTCATGGCACTCTTTAGTCGTTCGTAAAAGATTTTTTCTCCGCCACCTCGGAATGATATCTTGACACTCTCTGCAAAGTCTGTGCTACTCTGGCTTGTTTTGCTGTTGCTATCCTTGACTGGACCCGGGGACTGTGTCCTAATATACTCGGAGCTAGAGATGGAAGAAGGTATGTTTTGCGAGAGTAAAGGAGCTCCGCACATCTCGCAAGATAGAAGCGAAGGGTGATTTGAGAAAGTGCATCGAGGGCAATGGAACGACACCGAAGTATCAGGTTTTCCTTGACCACTGCCAATACGAGTATCAAAAGTCAAAAGGTCGCTTGATTGCGGGGTGGTTGTTGATGAAGTCTCCTGGCTCGAAATTCCACTCTGGCTGGTATTTGCGGTGGCTGCTGGACGGTTGCTTGCGGTGCTGATAGCCGCCTTCAGCACCTGCGATAGCGTTGGTTTGATCCCGCATGCCAGGCATGGAGGAAGAGGAGTGTGGGCATTTGCTGTCGTCGGATCAAAATTGGAAGGGACCGGGTTTGAGAAGCTGCAAATGGTGCAGACCCAGGTTGCGGCCGTTATTGACGGAGGTCCGGACGGGGGAGTGTAAGCATTGTCCGACGGTGCGGGAGATGGCGTGCTCCCTCTTGAGTTGACTCCCGTGTTGGACACAACGCGGTTATGGAGCGTTGATCGCTTTAAAGGCTTGGGAACAATGGTGATCTTGGCCGATGACTTGAGGAACCCGGCATAGAACTCATACCGATCCACCTCCTTCAGGTTCAACGCGGCGGAGTACTTCCTTGGCTCATCCTTGTCAACATAGCAGATGCGATGAGATGTCAGATACACCTGGCCATTCTGCTGGTTCGGGAGCTTAAACTTCCTAAGCCGTCTCATCAACATCCAGCCCTCAAACAGCCCCGCTTCCAGACCCAAGAGACTCACCCTTCGTACAAGCCAACATTGTCCTGGACAAAGAGCAGTACTTCATCCGGAAGATACGAAGGCCGCAGTGCAGTAGTCAGATCAATATGCTTCAGGAACATTCGTCATACGGCAGTGGCAAAGAGCCAGCCCTCAATAAATTGAATCGGCCTGGGATGGATGCGTTGAATAGCACGTGCCGAAGGAAGCGCAATGAATGAAGGCTGGATGACGGAATAAAATGCGTTCTTGCTGGAAATTTAGATGATCAATAACAAACAGTCTGAGTCTGCACGTCTACAGAATCTGGATAGAAGACAAATTCCGGTTATTGGTGAGTCTATAGCGAGGATAACGATGAAGCAAGGTTGCGCTACCGTTGATAGAGGATAGAAGATGAGGCATGCGACTTGGTCGAGGTACGTACCTGCTGTGCAGCTCCAGGAGGCCCCACTATTGGCCGGAAGCATCCTCCACCTCTTTCCAGCCCATATTCCCTTGAAAATAGCCGGAACTTAACCGTGATTGCCTGATCACGGGACTTTCTCTGACGCACATTTTCCCTTGTCACAGCCCAACCTCGCCCGTTGCCTCCTGATCTCGCCCAAGCATCGCGATCAAGATCTTATCAACCCGCCGTCCAAACTATTGCCGGGCTCTCCATCTGCTCTTGATCTGTCGATCCATCTCGTAAAACTAACTCCAGTTCACACCTTCAGCCGCCTTCACCATGTCAGGCTGGCCGACCACCCAGCATCCGCCAGGCGTTGTTTCTCAACACGCTCCGCCACCTGCATACGGCTATCCACCCAGTAAGTCTTTCTTTCGTCTCGCAGCGGTTTCTGGAACCTCCAAGTGTCTAACATCTTCTGCAGACCCTGCCTTTATTCCAGTTCAGGTGCGACAGGGCTTCAGTCCGTATGCTGCACCTCCGCCACCGCCATACATCCCGTACGCATCAAGTCCAGCTCAGAGCCAGGCCTCTACTCCCGGAACTACGACAAATGCATCTCCATCAGCACCTGTAGAACAGCCCAAGGGAGCCAAGACCGAGTGGCCGGAATCAGTCCGACGATATGTCCAGCGGTCTTTTCATCCCGAAAACGACGACGCCTCTGTCTCTCGCGCGGAGCTTGAGGCCAAGCTGAAAGACACAATCGGCAGTGCTAAAGAGAACAACTCGCTCTACACTATTGATTGGGATAATATGCCTCTGCCCCAAGCCTTGGTGAGAGCTGACCGTGAGGCACTACTTAAGCTTCGCCATACCTCGTTGACCACGCCGATATATGCCGACGACTCTTTCAATCCCAGAAAGCGCAAGTCGAATGATTTTCCAAACAATGATGCATCCGTGCCGCCTTGGCACTCTACTAACTCAGGCCGATCCCTCGAGGATCGCATTTCGTATTCCCCCGACAAGCGGGTAGCCCTCGATGACAGTAAGTTCCAGAAAGAAGCCAACAAGCGAAAGCGCCGTTTCGAAAACGAATACAAGGCGGCCAACGTAGCGTCGCTTAGCCCAACTCCGCCATCATCCGGCCCCATCGTCGGCACCTCTGAAACCCTTGAAAAGAAGTATCTCCGCCTCACTGCCCCCCCTATTCCGTCCAATGTGCGACCCGAGAGAGTTCTCCGTCAAACGTTAGATTTGTTGAAGAAGAAGTGGCGAAAGGAGAGCAACTATTCGTACATCTGCGACCAGTTTAAATCTATGCGTCAAGATCTTACCGTGCAGCGCATCAAGAACGAGTTTACTGTTTCCGTCTATGAAATTCATGCCCGGATTGCCTTGGAGAAGGGGGACATCGGTGAGTATAATCAGTGCCAGACCCAGTTGCGATCGTTGTATGCAATGGGCCTGAAGGGAAACCCCATTGAGTTCAAGGCGTATCGTATTCTCTATTTCATTCACACGGCCAACCGCACCGGCCTGAACGACACCCTGGCAGATCTAACAGCAGCGGAGAAGGAAGAGAAGCCCATCAAGCACGCGCTCGACGTGCGGTCGGCGCTGGCACTGGGCAACTACCACAAGTTTTTCCAGCTATATCTTGACACACCCAACATGGGTGCATATCTCATGGATATGTTTGTCGCCAGGGAGCGCCTTGCAGCTCTGTGCAATATTTGTAAAGGGTGAGTCGTGATCAGCAATCCCCTTGGTCTGGTTTCACCGCTAACTTTTGCCGCTAGATACAAACCTGACGTCAAGCTGCGCTTCATCACTGAGGAACTCGGGTTCGAATCAGATGCTGATGCTGCTCAGTTCATTATTGATTACCAGGGGCAACATCTTCTTGAAGACCGCACAGAGTACATTGCGTTCCTGACCGGTAAAGCCAATAACCTCTTTGAGAACTCTAGAGCGTCGGCTTTCCGGAAAGTGGACATTAAAGGACAGATTTAACTTGGTTGTTGCTCCTTGTCACGTTGCTCCTGCGCCTCTTCCTCTCCGCACCTGTTTTTTCTGCATGTGGCTCGCATTCGCCAGCGTTTTTCTGTTGCATTTCCTCTTCTCTATCTCTTTAAAGATTGCAACCTACCCCTGATATCTAACGATAGCATCTCGCCGATTGCGGCGAGGATTCAAAAAGTCTCTTGTTTCTTTGGACCTGTTTCGTTGGACCGCATCTGTTGAGAACCCGATATCGCACGACGAGTCGTTCTATTCTCCTATGCACGGTTCAGTACTGAGCAACCATTACTCTGTTCCCGCTCGGGGAATGGGGCGGGCTTTTGCCAGTCACCTTGATTACGGCGATGCCCTCTTCAAACGATTTTATCTTCTAACTTGATACGCCAGATCTCTGCTTCCGCTCTAAGCAGAATATCACTCGATCCATAGTAGCAACTCCAACCAGTTGGATGTTGAAAGGAATTTGGACGATATGTGACAAGATGTTTGCGCCAAACTGCTCCCTTGGCGAGAGCGGATATGGCGTTTTGGCTTCATCATCATCACGGTCGGACTACAGCTTGGGAAGTTTAAGATGGTGTTTGGCGTTGGTAGTAATTTTTATTCTTTCCAAGCCGGTTGGGCTAGGACATTTACACAGGCGTTTTCGGCCTTTGCCGTTACATATATTACATAGTCGGAGCAGCCATCAATTTATTAAGCTCGAATTTTCCCATGACTTTTAATGTTTCAGCACATGCCACCATGTTGAGCGGGGGTATTGTCTATTTGAGAGGAAATATGAGAGTGACATGATAGTCAACATCGACTTGCTGTATTACTCCGCATTGTCCTGCGATTCAAAGGAAGAAGCGAATAGAGTTGAAACAAGGAGCAATGCTCTGGCGCAATCGATAAGTTGCCGGTAGCGCAACTCCTTGTTCAATGGCCTGGAAGACTCTGCGTTTCACCATCGGGAGGCCTGTGATGGGTGGCGCTAAATAGAAGCATGCAGACAGGGGTGGTGGAGTAGCTGATGGCCGCTAGGGATTTTGCAAGCAGCTGGGTTTACGTTGAGAACAGAAGAGCATTGGGAAGTTTACGCTGATTCATGTATTAGGTATCAAGTGGTAAAAAGAAGCATTCTATCTTTACAAAAAGTCTAATTTAACGTCGCTCTCCAAAAGCAGGTAATTCTAACATCAAATCGGATGGATATATCAGGCTTTGGGGTCTGTCTATCCGTCTGGCTCTCTGTGCCCGCAGATGTGCACTAACACAAGAACTCGAGTCAATATCTGCTAAAACGGGACCATCTAGTCATGTCAAAAGTAAGGGGGGAGCCAGTTTTCTCTCTCTCTTCTATTGCATGCACGGTATGTAAAACTGTAATAGGAAAAGTAGAATGGTGTGAAGTAAGGGAAATGAAGTGATGTGAAATAAGAGGAAATGGGTGCCCAACGAGGTAACACTGGTGCCATGATTTCAGCCTCGCCGGCGCAGGCCGGCGCTGAGCACACTTGGGCCCCCAGGCACAACACAAGGATTTGATAATTGATTTGGTGATATGATGATCGTATGTACCGCCTACTCGTATCGTACATGAACTGTGTGCTTCTATAAATACAAGGTCCCAGTATTATATGTCATTGAAGATTGCCTCATTGTGCCTGATACATGTAGATACCAATCTTTGGTACTGGTACATGCGAGTTCTGTGGGTACAGGCGCTTGTCATCTGCATGTACCTTATTATACTGTTACCAGCTGGCCGGGAACAAGGCCGTGAAGATTGTAACTCAGCCAGACGTCATGCTGATGAGTAAATACGCAACCGAGAAAAAAGCAAGATGCAACACAGTTGTTGGATCTAATTCTCGTCAATGGAAAGGCAGCATGGAACCCTTGCTGCCATGCCCCTCCCTTGGCCGTTGCGCAGCGCCCCATTGGGACCTCTGGGCGCTCTGCTCCAGGGCTTGCGGGCCTATGGATAGCGCTTGGTCGCTGGCCGCCCCCACTGTAGCCCACCAGCGCCCCCTCTGCGGCCCCCTGTAGCCCACCTGGAGCCCCGGCTGCTCAGGCTCTCTCAAGTTGCAACAGGCCACAGGTTTGCTCCCAGGCCAGGCTTACTGCAGACGACGACAAGTACCTGTACGAGGCCCTCAATTGCTCGTAATGGCCGTGGCGGCGGCTCCCTGTTTCTGTCCATATTTTTCTTCTTTTTGCCCGGGCTGTCTCACCTGGCGCTGTTGGGTACCTGCTTGGGGGTTGTACAAGGCACCTGGGAGTGAAGCGAGGGTCTCCCATTGGTACTGTCGGGTGGTACATGGGCGTGCGTGTACCTGCGTGTACCTTGCTCGTGCAACCAGACGCCCACGAGTGTACAGTACATGCATGCATGGGATTGGTCCCTTCTTCTTTTTCTCTCCCTCCCACCCACAACTTGGTAAAAGGCGTTTTGTCCAGTAAAGGAATTCTTTTCCCCCATCCAGTCCGCATCTGCTCCAGCCGCTTCACCCGGCGCCATCCAACCATTTTTGTCCGTCCCCTTGATATCATTGAAATCTTTTTTTGCTTTGAGCGCCTGTAGATTCAAATCCATTGATTGATTCATCCCGCGATTGCGCCACCGTTCTGTCTACCATATCTAGGCTAAGTGACTGACTGGACTTGACTTGGATTGCCTCTCATCGCCTCGCATCGCATTGCACTGGTTTCGACTAGATTGCGACTTGGACAAGCAACACGAGCCGCGGCTGCACGTTTCCTCGACGGCTGCCTGCATCGCCGAAATCTCAGGCCGAGCGACGAGAAAAAACGTGAGTGTTGCGACCGCACGAGGCTCGACTTTCTAGAAGCACGAGGCGCAGCCGACACTACACAAACAGGCTAGGCGTGGACTGCAAGACTAGTATTAATATTGCCTGCTAGCACGCGCAACCAACTTCGTGTGCGACGGACCTGAGCTGCCCTCTGCATCGAGCCGGCTCTTCTGCTTCTTTTCCCTCTTGCGCTCACCGTCTACTCTGCTCTGCTTGTATCGATCGAACCTCGCCGGCCTCGTCATTGGCAACCGGACCCCCTCCCTGCTGTCGCTCGCAGCTTTTTGCGCACACCCTCCGCCCGCCTGTCGACATCGCGACCTCGCACGAAAACTAAACCAAACCCGACCCTCACCCCCCTCGTCGATTCTATACCCTCATCCTCTCGCACCCTCAGACCGGCCAATATCGCCATACCGCCCATATCCCCGTCCGTCCGGCCAGATTTCGTTACACAAAGATGAAGGTGCGTCATTGCCAACTGCGCAAGTCATGCGCTGCCAGCTGCAAACCGCTCCCCTCCCCAAGTGCCGGACCGGCGTCACGATGCCGCCCGTATATCGATCGTGTTTGGCACGCCAGCCGCCTGCTTCCAAACTTTCCTCAGTCAATATCACCACACGCGCAGACCAGATAAACAAACAAACAAAAACAAGCTCCCTTGCGACGAAGTTTCGGACAAAGAGAGAGGAAAACAAGACTAACAGCCATGGGCTTGGTACAGGCGCTCCGTCGGTCTATCAAGGGCGACAAGGAGAAGCAACACAGCATCTCCATTACCCCCAAAGCTGCTGTCGCAATCGTTCCGCCCAAGAAGGTTCGTTGATCAGTGTGCTGCGTTTTGCCCCTTCCCGCTTCTCTCCTCCTGCTTTTGCGCATGTCTTTGTTGAGTCGGCAAGGTCGCATGACAAGACATTATCGCGCAAAAGCAGCCCCACGCTTCCCGTTTCCCTTGGTCTTTTTTCTCTCCCTTTGAGCTGCGTTTGCAATGGCATTTTTCATTACGTCTTTTTCTGGGCCTTCCTAGTAGTTGTAACCGCGAACCGTTTGAGGGGGCCTCTTCTTATTTCGTACGCAGGTTATTCGAGCTCTCTACGACTACGAGGCCCGCTCTGCCCAGGAGCTGGGCTTCTCCAAAGGCGATTTTTTCCACGTCATCGGCCGCGAGGACGATCCGGACTGGTACGAGGCTTGCAATCCTGCGCTGCCTGATGCGCGGGGTCTCGTGCCCGTAGCCTTTTTCCAGGCGTTGGGCAAGACTGAGAGGGACAGCCAGCAGTCTGACGGTGGCCGCCCACCGACTGCAAACAAGAACCCAGACCATGATTCTGGCTATGGCGAAGTCCACTCCCCCGGCGGCGCATCTGCGCCTCCCGCATCTCAGCGCATGTCCAAGTCTGCTGGCAAGCAAGGTGCCATGGTTTATGGCGTGGTAATGTACGACTTCAACGCAGAGAGATCCGACGAGCTCGAGGCCAAGGCAGGAGAGGCCATCATCGTCATTGCCCAGTCCAACCCAGAGTGGTTTGTTGCCAAACCTATCGGTCGACTTGGCGGCCCTGGCTTGATTCCAGTGTCCTTTATTGAGCTCCGTGATATGGGCACGGGCAAGGCCATTGAGAATCCCGCAGAGGCCATCAGGAAGGCGGGTGTTCCTAAGGTCGAAGAGTGGAAAAAGATGGCCACGGCCTACAAGAACAGCAGCATCACCCTGGGCAAGTTTGAGGGCGGAGGGCCATCCCAGCCACTGGAGCAGGGCATGGAGCGTATGAGCATTCAAAATGCACCTCAGGTGAGTCTTTGTGCGATTCATCACATATCCTGCCCCTCCTTTTTACCTTGCCTTCTACATTGCCTAGCTTTCCCCCCCTTTCTTCACTTCTCTGTCTCTCACCTCATTCCCATGTCTCGCTCGCCCTACACTACACTTTTCCACACTATTCTCAACCTCATGCCTTATATTTTGTTTTCTTGCTTCTTTTTCCGTCCTTGTTCCTCTCCCTCTTCTAGCCTCCTCCCGCTCTCTCCCCGTCCTCCACATATTTCTTTCACATTTCACCTCCCTCCCATCAATCTCCCACCGACCACACCCCCTTACGCCTGCTTCCCGTCCAGCCTCGTTGCTCTCTTGCCGTCCTCTCCATCAGCCTTGCCTTTTGATCAGGCATTAATGATCCCCCAATAGCCCCCACAAGGCGCCCTTAGTGGCCCTCCTCAGCCTGCTGCCCACCCCCAGCAGCCTGAGTTTGTATCGAGCGCGACGACGGAACTCTATGCCCCCATCTCTGCCCGGATACCCCGCTACTGTTTTGCGGAGGACAAGTATTGGTTTGTTATCGAGACGCAACTCGAAGATGGGCGGCACTGGGAGCTTTCCCGGTACTATGAGGACTTTTACGATTTCCAGATTGCGCTTCTCACTGAGTTCCCTGCCGAGGCGGGCAACACCGGAACCCAGAAGCGAACACTCCCTTACATGCCCGGCCCCGTGAGCTATGTGACCGATGCCATCACAGAAGGAAGGCTGCATAACCTGGATGCATATGTGAAGAACCTTCTTGGCCAACCCCCCTACATTGCGCGTTGCACGCTTGTCAAGCAGTTCTTTGCTCCCAGGGAAGGCGATTATGAGATGGACCCTGCCAATATCGAGGAGGAATACCGGCTATCCCAGGGCTCTCAAGGCTCATCTTCCGGGTCACATGCTAACCCCGATTCGCGACAGTCATCGCGAAACAATTTGAGCGGCAATGGATACACTGGTCTCTCAGCCACCCCGAGACAAGTCAGCAACCCACAGTCAAGTAAGAGTTCCCCACAATCATACCTCAGGCTTTCGACAGCTCAATATTGACCTTGCTGCCTCTAGTCATGCAAATGCCATCGCAGCCCGGCCAGCCAGCTGGAGCCGCCATGAAGATCAAGATGTACTACAATGGCGATCTCATTGCCATCCGGGTCCCCACAGACATCCAGTACCAGCAACTCTGTGACAAGGTCCGAGATCGACTCAAGGTATCGCCAAACGAGCAAGTCCAGCTGTTTTACAAAGATGAGCAGACGGGAAATAAGCCCAGCCTGACAAGTGACGCCGATTTGGACGATGCCCTTAACCGCAACGAGAAGCTCATGCTGTACGTTGAAGTGGTGTAGTTACACCCTGGGAGCCCATTAACTCTTCGATGTCTATATTTCTCTATTTTTTTCTTCACTGGACGATCCGGACCGCCTGCCATGGCGTAGGTACTTTCACGACGCGATGAGTCAGGGCGATCAACGTCTTGTACTGATGATACCCGCCTCTCAATCAGCTGGAATTGATTTTCTTCTTTCTTCTTGTTGCCCGGAAACCGGACCTGGACTATTTTCCCTGGAAGCTTGATTCTCCAATACATATCCCAGTCGGCTTACGGAAACCGGACAATGTAATTTCTGGACTCACAAGGTGCCATGGCCCATCCATTGTCATCTTTTGTTTGTTCTTAACACAAAATATCTTCGCTTTATTTATCCGACTCCATATATGGTTCCGGATACAAGACCGTTTTTAGGCCTGCCTTGCGTACGGCATGTTTTTATGATTGTTTCTCAGATACGATTTGGATGGCCAAGCCTCGGAAAGGGCGTTTGGGAAGGACACGGCCTCCCTTTGTTGTTTTTTCAAAGGTCGAATCCCTGAATCAGATGTTTTTGTCGGGGCCGAACCCCGGTTGCTTTTTTTTTATCTGTTTGATCTTTTCTCTTTCTGTTTGCGAGAGATGGAAGAGTGGAATTATACCTTGCTTGCGGATGGAATTTGCTAGATGTGGGGGAGAGAGGGATTTGGTGAAGAGAGATAAGTGAGAGATACGGGACGAGGGTTCCGCCTGAGTCTAATTGAGTGGTATTTCATGAGTTTGCGTGAGAGAGAGAGACTGGGTGATGGAATCGAGGGACAATGTATGTATGGATGGACAGATGAAAATTTTTGGGAGGAAAGATTTGCTAGAACTGCAAATAATAAAAGATACAACTGAAATAACATGGGACGAATCAACAGTAGACAAAAGGTGGACGTTAGACAGCAATTTGCCTGTGTGATTTGTATTTATCGAGCCAGAGTTGCTGGCTTGAGGGCGAATAGTTTATATGACAGCCCCCTATGCATATATCCTTTAGTCTACCAAAATCTTGATGTTGCTTGTACTGCTCGATACAGTACTCCAAGAACGCAACGTTTACGTCTATTAATTCCCAGCTCGCCAGAACAAGAGAAAAGAAGAAGCCAACCCAAACCGAATGAATCATTGACGCATCGCTTCATATGCAAATATGGCCAGAAGAGGAAGGAAAAACATCAAGAGAACAAAAAGCTATTATGCAGTCTTTGAAGAAAAACAGCAAGAGTACCAAAAGCCATTATGCAATATTTTCCATGAGATGCCGTCTGGTCTTCGTATTCACGACGCCGCCTACGCCAAACGCCGGTATGATGCGACACATCCGTGCAGCCGTGCTGATGAGCCAGTTTGACCGCACGACTTGCCAGCGCTGGCGCCAGCCGCCGTCGGGGCGGTTATACATGTCCAGGCCGAGCAAATGGACAGGCGTAGAGAAGAGCTGGACCGAGGCCGGAGCGATAAACTGCGCTGCCGTCAAGCCCGAGACGTAGCGCCGCATCTTGTCAGAGAGACGAGCATCCATCCACGGCGCCAAGAGCGGCGGCAAGTTGAATGAAGCAAAGATGGTCAAGCAATCGCGCATAGTAAAGAGAACATAGCTCGGCAGCGGGACAGGTCTGGGTACCGCGCCAGGAGGCCCGAAGAGGCGCACAAAGACCTGGTCCTTGTAGACGCATAGCCCGACGTTTGCGGCGGATGAGGCGGCGAACTTGCCGGGGCCGGAGGTGACGGAGGAGGCGGGGCGGTTGGAGATTGTGGAGGATGCGGTGTCGAGGGCGTTGGCGGTCATGTAGGTGCCGCCGTAGAGGGCGAAGACGAGGGCGCAGGGGCGGGAGAAGAAGAGGAGCTGGGGGCGGGTGAGGAGGGTTGTGAGAGAGGAGCGGATGGAGGCGGCGAGGGAGTTGCGGCCGGAGGCGTTTTCCATGATGGAGCTGGTTATTATGTTAGTTTCTTGGATATTGGGTTTGAGATGTGAAATGTTTGTGAGGAGAGGGAAGATGTTGTATGTCTACTTACCGGTCAATGATGGTGATGATGGGGGCGATGAGGGCGCCGGCGCATGCGGCGCTTGTTGCATCTGCGCCCAGGCGCCAGGCGAGTCTGTCGGTGTTCCATTTGGATTGCGGCTGTGACTGGGACGTGGACGTCATGGTAATGGGGAGGCGATGGCCATCTCTTGTGCCTGTGCCTGTGCCTGTGCCTGTGGTTGTGGTTGTGGTTGTGGTTGTGATTGCGCTTGCGATGGCGGGCATGCGCGAGGCTAAGGTTTGTGACACTGCGTCGTCGGTCTTCATGAGGGAAAGAGTGATTGGGGTCGGATAAGAAGAGAAATGGTCAAGATGGGTGAATATAGAGCTGTGAACTTTGAAATTGGCGTTGTAGAGCTCTATTGGATTGAATTGTTGAGTGGGCAGATGCAAGTCAGTTCATCAATCTACCCATCGTCTGATTCTGATGTCTTGAGAGGTACAAGAAGAGTTGCGGCTCAAGGTTTATCCACGTCAGCTTGAATCTTGCACCGACGAACTTTGGAAGACTCAATTGCACAGAATAATCTCAGAAATACAAAACAAAGCTTCAACAAACAAACATTCAAGAAGAGCAACCAAAACAAAGTCACGTAGGCGAGTGCGATGCACGGAGAAGTTGGTAATTCAGCCTGGTATCGATACCGATACGGAAGCCGATACCGATGATAGGCGATGGCAGCCAGCGATCGAATCGCAAGCCAGGAATTAGCTGCACACTCATGATACGGGCTGTGAGTGGCCAGCTGCGGTTCGGGCCCCGATCTCGGAGCATGGGGGGGTTAAATGAGTACCTGAGCTCCAGCGGTTTGGATCGGTGTAGTGCTAGCAGCTTAGTAGCTATAGTAACAGTATTAGCACTTGCTGCGCAACAGGGCGACAAACGGATCACATGGAAGCTCAAGTCTGTTGTCCGTGTGTCCCCAGCCGAGAGAGTCAGAGCTCCCGGAGCTTCGGCGGCTCGGTTCCGGTCCGCGAGTGTGGGTATGATTCCCCCTTCTTTTTGTTTTAGAGAGCACTGGAGGGAGGGGCATCACGATAAGGGCAAAGAGTGACAGGGGACTTGCTGGCGGGGGTGGGTACTAACTTGAATGACCCCATGGTACAAGACTGACACGCTCATCACATGCGTCGAGCTTCGTCATCGGCATGTATCAAGGATATCGGACATGGCAGATGCACGTAATCTCGAATTAGGTGCCTTAGCACTGCCTATCGATTAGGCTCGGAGTCACTGACTGACCTCCAGGGCGCCTCATCTTTCATGTCAGTATCGGGGCTCAAGCTTACAAACTCCCAATGTTGTTAGTACTACTAGGTATCCAAGGCAGCGGGTAGCACCCAAGAACTGAATTGAATCCATTCCCCCCTGCGTTGACTGCTGTCAAACTCTGACAGACACACCGATCTTGGGCACATGTATCGAGTACAGAGCCACTCAGTGCCCGTGCCGGTGCCTAATCGGTAGTGCTACCTGGTGTGGCTTGGCTGAGCGTCTAGCGCCAGGTACAAGCACGGGAAGCTTGGTGAGGTCGGGCGCCAATTGAGCCACGGCCACGCATCACTTCCAAGCCCATCCCATCCATCCATCCATCCCTTGCTGTCGACGTGGCTCGCGGGTCTGGTGGCTGCGTCATGGCGATGCTTCTGGGCAGCGGCCGTTTGCTCAAAATAACGCCTCACTTCTACAGGTACGAGGGATGAGGTAAGCATACAAGACTGTCTATCTCTTATCCTGAGTGGCTGGTGTGTACGAGCATGGCGTCCATGGCACAGCTCAACAGCCCTTGGCGTGGGCAGTCAGCTTCCAAATCTCTCCCTTCACGTCATTTGCCTCTTCTTTTAGGTCTGTCGTCTGCAAGAGACGCTCGTGCCATCTCGCGGGCAGGGCTCCTGGACCAGGCAATAGACCCGGACTAACATGACTAGAAACGAGACAGCCGCGCCATCTGGAGCAGGGCAGAGTCAAGCAACATCCATGGAGCATGGATATGCGTATGCGGAGGGGCAATTGGGCAACCGGGGCTTATTATACTGCACTGCACATGTACTCGTCGCAACTATGCAATGCTTGATAAGCGGTCCATGATGGGATCCCCGAGGCCATTTATACGGATTTGTAACATATCAGCAGTATCATGATGGCACGCCGCGGCGATGCTCGGGGCATTACGGGAGCAGCGATTCCAGACTTCTTCAGGCTTCAAGTCTTATCTTGGCCACAATCAGGGTATGCGGAGAGGGGCTCAAAACAGCCTGCGAGTGGCCTCTTGCTAAAGAGCATGCGTTGATTGAGCCCACGTCTCCCCGTCTTGTCCGGTTAGGGAACCCGCGACAACACGCAATGCAATACGGCCAGATGGAGCAAAGCCTCCTGGGTCGTGAGGGATTGTGAGAAAGCGGCGTCGCGTGAGAGCCAAAACGCACAACGCCGAAACTGGGGCCTTTGTCGTGGCCATGGCTGGACCAATGTATCCGCATAAGGCTGCAATGCAGGCGGGCGGGATGGAGTCTCAATATAGCCTACCACCAATGAGACGCCTCCAGCAATACTATCGCCATGCATACGGCTTCGCTACGTGGCCAGGGTGCTATGGGCAGAGCCCGTCTCCGCAAATTCACTCCTGATGTCTGGGTTTAGTCACCATGCTGCAGTAGTCACTGGTGAAGCCCGCATATCCCATCTATGCAGGAGAATCGCGTGCATGGATGGCGACGACCACGGCACACTTCAAATGGCCCACCGAGTTTGCAATTGCCCTTAGATATAATGAGTGTCCAGTCGTCTTGTCGTTGCGGGAGAAGTGAGATGCAAGCCCATCTTCACACCCACTCCATCCTGACTTGATAATTCTTTTTGTTGTCTTTTCCCTTGTTCCATTTGGCGGCGGCTCAAAGTTTACCTTTATTTTGGTCGTCTCACTACTCATTGGGGCTTCGTTTTATTCTTAAAACGACCCCAGCTTCCCTTTGCAACCCTTCACCAGTCTGTTCTTACTATGACTCGGCGAGGTGGAAGCTCTGATGGAACGTTTTACTTTCAGGCATGGCACGTCGCCAAGGTTGTAAGCGGGGAGTCATGGCCTCAGAATAAAGGCCTGGCCGACTTTGTCGAGCAGAATGTCGACCCCGCGACAAAGAAATGGCTGTATATCAAGGGATGCGTGCCAACCAGGGAGAAGCCCGGCCTTCTCGTTCCCTACTCTGTGAGTCACCACATCCCATTGTTCGACTAATACCATGATGAAGAGAGAAGAGGAAAAGAGAAGCAACTAACCAAGCTGGGTCTTGTAGATCTGTGTCAAGTTACGCTCTCCAAAGACTGGGCAGGACCCAAAAGAGGCGGAACAGGCTCTCCTCCACTTTCGCAATGAAGAGTTCCCCAGCCTTGCAAAGACTTACTTCAATTCGAAGCTACGCATATCGCTAGACTTCTTCAACTACTACTCCGAAGGCGCGGATTTCGACGCTCCTCTGGCCAACTTTGATTCTGTCAAGACTTCCAAGAGGCTGAGGGAGAAGGTCAAATCGGCCGTCAAGTTCGTCAAAAAGGACTTTTGGGGCGACCTCGTCCATGGATTGTACGTGTTCACACTTCACACACGGTATTTTGCATCTGATGATGATGGCGCTAACCCACATCTCGCAGGGTCGATTCTTCAAAATCAGAGTTCAAGGCGGCTCGGTTCATCAGGAAGCGAGGCAAAGGTATGTACAAGGCCATGGGGGACCCGGAGGACGTAGAGGAGAGCGACATTGTTGACATATGCCTCGACCTTTCAGACCCGGCATCCAACCCCAACATCCTGCCTTCTACGCCGCTGCAAAACCCGCTCCCACTGCCAGTCTCGCTTCCAGACACCAGCAGCTTTGCCCGTATTGAGCAGCCCGACGTGTCACCTTCTCCTACCCGACCAAGAAAGACATCAGAGATCTCCGACATCACCGTTGGTTCTACACATACGCGTGCTACCGATGCTAGCTCTGTGGGCTCCGTCGAAACCGCACAGTCTTCAGTCGTTGCTGAAGAATCCTCCTCTTCTGAGTTGCAGGATGCAAAGGAGGCCTCGTCCGAGTTGGCTGTAGTGGCTGAGGAAGAGGAAGCATCCACTTCTCCGGCTGTCGAAGAAACAGAAGTCGAAGCTGCAGTCGAAGTCGAAACCGAAGTTGAAGTTGAAGTTGAAGTTGACGCCGAAGCTGATGCTGAAGTTGAAGCTGATACCGAGGTAAATGCCGAGGCTGAAGTTGATAAAGTCGAGGCTGAAGTTGAGGTTGAGACCGAGGTTGATGCTGATGCTGAAGCTGAACCCAAAGCTGATGCTGAAGTGGATACTGAAGTCGAGGCCGAAATCGAGGCTGAGGTTGATGCTAATGCCGAAGTCGAAGTCGAAGTTGAAGACGAGGTCGAAGCTGAGGTAGAAATCGAAGCTGAAGCTGAAGTTGAAGCCGAGGTTGACACCGAAACTGACGCTGAAGTTGATGTGGTTGAAGCTGAAGCCGAAGCCGAAGCTGAAATCGAGATTGAAGCTGAAGCTGAGGTTGAAGCTGAAGTTGATGCTGAAGTTGATGAAGTTGAAGCCGAAGTTGAAGCCGAGGCTGATGTTGATAAGGTTGATGCTGAAGTTGAGGTTGAGGTTGATGTGACCGCCGCAGATTCGTCAGATTCATCATACCAGGACACCATGACTGAAACTACCGACGCTACTGGTGCTCCTGCAACAACCATGACTCCTTCTTCCGGCGTCGTTGCCACCAGGAGAAAGATGAATTATGTTTCACCTCAAGCCGCACAGACAGCCTACTTTATGGTGCAGAATAGTGGTAACTGGCTTCGCTACCTCATGGCCAACCACGGTCAGGGTGCCCAAAAGCTGGGATCTACCTTTTTCGACTCGCCCATCATCCTCGCTACACCTCCACAGGCCCTAAGCCCGGACGGCATGACGCGTGTGTATTTCATGTCACAAGCCACGAAAGAGCAAGATGAAGTGGTTTATGACCAGAATGGACGCCCAATTCAGACTCGCAAGGGCGACAAATCAGTCAAGGAATGGGTCGTCGGAACCGCCAAGATCTCGACCCAGGCTCTCACCATGCATCTTGGCAAGCAGCTCGAGAATAGGAATGCCAGACTCCTACCAGCGCCTCCGCCCGCGGTGCGCGAGGTCGACTCGGTCGTTGGTCCCAACAACCGACTGATAGAGATGACCGATGCGCCAGGCATTCCTCAAGCTATCCTAGTCACAACGCCCCCTGTCGAGGATGTCCGGGAGGGCGATATTGTGCAGGAAGAGCACGACGACGGCTTTGTTCATATCGAGACCAATGTACTCGACCAGCTGGTCGAGGAGGCGGTATCCGATAACGCAGACGACGCCGATAAGAAGGGCAAGGGAGTGATGAAGGCTGAGAGGAAATCCCGTTCTAAGGGCAAGCTTCCGAGCTCCAAACACAGATCCAAGACAGACGTGAAGAGTTCCAAATCCAGGATCAAGAAGATGACCAAGGTGGATCAAACGACGGATGCCAGTACAAGCGCGAGGGCACATGTCAGGTTTGATATCCCGGTTGACGCTGATAGTGTCCCGCCTCGCAAACCATCCAAGGTATATACTCCTCCTTTCAGCCGGAAATCTTGGCGAGATGTGGAGCCTCAGATTGAGCCACAGGTCATGTACGATGCCACGAGCGGATACAACTTTTTGCAAGTGGAAGACGTCCAAGTCTTTTCGTTCTCGACGTCCTCCCACGACACGGTGCTGCGCACTGCTCCCGTCGCCCCCGCGGCGGTTGAGGAGGGCGAGGGCATCGGTGTCTGGTCACCCCCCGTCGTCGGCATTTTCTCTTGGATGTGGGATTATTTGGGAGGAGCACCCAAAGTCGCTCCTGTGCATTAATCCTTGCTTTTCAGGATGCAAAACGACGCGACGAAGGTGGTTACTGAGGTGAGAGAGAGCGAGCTCGACATGCATCTGTAATGACATGGAGGGCATTGAAACGGGCAAACCGCCTTTGGAACAAGGGGTTTGACAATCTGGAATTATCAACAGCATTGCGATGGCGCATGGGTCTTCTTTTTTAAAACACCACTTTGCACGCATCTCTTTCTTTTGTTTTTATTCTACACATTTCTCGCTTGGGGCCAAGACTGGGATTGAGCTCCCTTGCGACTCATCGTCGTCACGAACACTCGTTTATTCCCTTTGTTACAGAAAAAGAAAGAAAATACGACGGATAATGATGACGAAAGAAAGAGAAAACGATACAAAGGCAAACGAGGGATACAATGGCAAATTGGACATGGGACTAGCATATACGAAATTATGAAACACGATATATAAACACGGTATGGACAGATGGGATATGGGAAAGACTTGGCCGGAAACAGATTGTAAGCCATTTATAGATAGATTATAGCATTTGAAAATGATTGATGTCAAGCTTTAGCCTGCTTATTTGACTCACTTCTTTTATCTATATTGCCTGTTGAGTTGTTTGCTAAGCTGTGATGGCCATTTGTTGGCTTCTCATGCCTCAAGATCAAGTATTACAAAGTATCACACTTAGCCGCAGCGGAAAGGGAGTGTAGATATAGTTGGTTCTTGTATGAAAATAAATTTACGGGGTGAAGAATTACATTGCAATGAATACTCTCTTTGTCTACATGCCGGAAAATAACCTGAAAATTAAATATGCAGCGATTTCGAGTCCTAAAAAAATATCTCATCCAACTATCTATATGCTTCAGTATGTGTTGTGGCAGGTATCAGCTGTGCTGGTGCTCAATATTAAACTTGGTCTAGCCCTGTTCCTTGAGAAACCAATGAATCCTGCTATGTCTGTTAGATTTCTTGTGAAACTATCCATGATATATGATAGGGTGTAGAGCTTACTATAACATTTGCAGGAAGGTATTTGCCCCATTTCACTGCCGTCGTGCTGTTGCCAATCCAAACCTGGCCGCTCGATTCCCTCTCCACTGCCTTGACGTATTTCTCGCAATACTCTTCGGTGCTCATTTTCGCACCGCCGCCGCCTAGGGCACGTTCTCTGATAGCTTCCTCTGCGCCCTTGTAAAGAGAAGTCGAAGGTAGCTGAAACCCAGTGTTTTCTGATCCAAGGTTGCTGTTAACGACTCCCGTGACAACTGTGAGTACTTTGACGCCAAATGAAGCCATTTCGAGGCGTAGCGTCTCGCTCAGAATCATTACGGCTGATTTCGATGCGGCATACGCTCCTAACTGAAGTCAGAAAATGGAGTCAATATCTAGAACTTGCTTTGACTTACCTCCGAAAGGGACATTCAAGTAGCCCGCTATAGAGCCAGTATTGGCAATAGTTCCCTTTGCCTTAATAATAAGAGGAGAAAATGCCTTTATCATCGCCCAAGGGCCCCAGAGGTTAACATTAAACATTTTTCTAGCCTCTTCTTCATCAGTGTTCAACACTGGCATCATCATTAATGCGCCGGCGTTGTTACAAAGGCAATCGAGACTTCCTCCAGTCTCGTTCTTCACTGCTTCGACAACAGCCTCGATGCTCGATGAAGAGGTTACGTCGAGTGCAAGGAGTTGGACGTTGGGGAGGTTTGTTAAGCTTGCCATTTTTGAGATGTTGCGGGTTGTTGCAAAGACTTTCCAGCCGTGCTTTTGGAAAGAAAGGGCTAAGCCTGCGCCGATTCCTCCATCGCTGCAGCCTGTGATGAAAACGGATTTCGGTGACATATCTTAAGACGGGTTGATGTTGTATCAGAGAAAAATTGTTAGATGGTAAAAAGCAGAATAGGCGAGCAGAGAAGATGGTTCAGGAAATGGCTGATCAGGGTGAAGGAGTGTAACAGAGATGATAGAATAGAATAGACTGAAAAGCTTCAGCAACTATTTAGAAATATATATAATAGTTCTTATACACTCATACCATTGGCATATGTTTTCGAGTCGGGTCAACTATGCACCGCCCAATTCCAACGGAACACCAAGTTGGAAAAGAATGCTGATTGGTTGCCTGGATCAATATCATTATGCTGACTACAAATGACTGGAATAGGAAGTGAGGGCGAAATATAGTCGGCATAAATGATTTCTTTAAGACAAAATATTTTCATATTAATCAAGAACCCGCATTATGCTCACAACTAACTCCGTAATGTATACCAACTCTTCTCAGCTTATAAATGATAGACTCCTGCTTATTCTCTATCTTACTATTTCCATGATTTTCCATAAACAGGATAGTATCAAAGAATGTTTCTGTATATAAGCAGTATCCGCCGCTTTCAATTCCCCTCAATCCACATCGACAGAGTTTCTATCACCTTACCATAGAATAACATTTTCTCAAAAGCATCTTTACTCTGAAGAACGTTATCCGACGCCATCTTTCAATATGACTTCTACAGAGCACACTGACGTTTTGGTATGCGGTGCTGGTCCCGTTGGGCTACTAACTGCCCTGGGGCTCTCGCAACAGGGCATCGACACTTTTCTCATAGGTTTGTCACTTTCTAATACAATAGTATATGTATTTCACGAACAGAAGGAACATGAACATAACATGCGGTCCACAAGCTAAGACTTAGATGACAGAAAAGAAGGAGCGCGCAACGCAACAAATGTTTGGCCGTGCTGCAGCTTTATATCCTCGATCTGTGGAATTACTAGAACAACTGCATGTTGCCCAAGACGTATTACAGACTGCCTTTATTGCCCGGCAAGGGGTTACCTGGAAAGATGGTAAACGCATAACGAATAGAGGCTGGCACATAATGTTGTCTACCGCAGCCGGTAGTTTTCATAACTACATGGTTAACATTCGTCAAAAGCACATTGAAGATATCCTCGCACACAAATACAACTCTGATCATGAGAAATCAGTTCATTTTGGCTGGACAATTACGGACTATGCAATTGACAAGTCACTCGACGACGGCTACAATATTACGGCCACAATTACCCATATTTCCCTAGGCAATCGAACAGTGCGGTGGTACGACAAGCAATTCTTCCTACTGCATTCAATCAGCCAGACTGCTGAATAACTTTTAATTAGTAAATACCTTGTTGGAGCCGATGGTGCTCAATCCAGTGTCCGCCAGTTGGCCGGCATTGCAATGGAAGGTGATGAAAGCACGTACAAGTGGATTCGCATTGATGGCAAGGTAAAAACTGATATGCCAGATCATAATGCCGGTTTGGCTGCCATTGAGAGTAATACCCACGGTGCCGTCTTGTGGATGAAATTAGATGGCGACGCACATCGAGTTGGTTTTGCTATCCCACCCCATCTCCAGGAGAAATACCCAGAGGGGCCAAATGAAGCGGAAGTTATCAAAGAAGCTGTCAGTGCGGTCCTTCCATTCAAACTCGAGTTTGAACGCGTTGATTGGTGGACCTATTACAGGTAAGCAATTTCTAATAGTGGCCTAGTAACTGTATCGCTAACATTTGATGTTACACTCTCAGCATCAAACAGAAGGTTGCTTCGTCGATGCAAAAGGACAATTATGTTCTTCTTGGTGGCGATGCCGCCCACACACATTCCTCAGGCTTCGCACAAGGCGTTAATACTGGTATTCATGACGCTACCAACCTTGTGTGGAAGTTGGCTGGAACCCTGAAAGGATGGTATAAAGACGATGTTCTCTCTACATACGCGTCCGAGCGGCGTGAAATAGCCAAGAGGTTAATTGCCCTGGATAAGCTGGTTGCTGCGACCATATCGGGCGACATTCCAGTGGCTTATACCCAGAGCGAAACCAACCCAGATGAAGTATTGAAAAAATTGATCCTGCAGAATGCTGGATTTACTACGGGCCTAGGGATTGAGTATCAGAAATCTGTCGTCAACAAAGAGGCTAGTATAGGAAATATTGTGGCAGGCACTCGAGCTGAAGATTCTCTGATTTACCAACCAGGCCCACTAGTGCCCATTCGCCTGCATTACCTTCTTAATGAAGAGAGCCAAGGTCGTTGGAGCGTCTTAATATTCGTGGGCCATGCCTCTCAGAATGGTGGTAAAGTTGCGGCTCTACGCACGAGATTAGCTTCTGATTTGGGCGGCTTAGCTGGAGCTCCCTTCTTGAACATGTTGACTATAGTCGCCGGCTCGATACCGGGCGCCTGGGACGCCTTTAATGGGCCTGCCATAGGCAAACTATACCTGGATAAAGATTTTACAGCGCACGATCGTTACGGTATCACCTATGACAATGGAGGAATTGTTGTTGTGCGACCAGATGGAATATTGGCATACAGCTCTCCACTTGATGAATTGGATGATATCAAGGAATTCTTCAAGGGATTTTGTAACTCGATATAAGGAAAATCTTCCAACCAGATAAATTACTGGCCGAGAAAGGGGGACGTTTTACAGAAGAAAGCCCATTCGCTACTACTCATAAGATCTCTATATCTCGTTAAAATGATTATAACCTCGCCCTCACCGGTTCCTGATACAGTTCTTCCGACTTCTCCGCCTCTTGTTTCATCATCTCGGCCGCAATATTTCGCAAATCAGGTTTCCTCAGCTTCCCGCTCGCCGTCTTGGGCCACGCCTGAAAAGCAGGATGTGAGCCCAACCAAATGACATATCGTGGCCGCTTAAAGTACGCCAGCGTCTCAGCGACCCATGCCCGGAGCTCGTCGTCTGAAGGCCTGTCCGTGTCTGTTCCCGTAGGCTCGACAAACGCACAGATTTGCTCGCCGTATTTGGCGTCGGGGACCCCGATGACGGAGGCCTGTGCAATAGAAGGGTGAGCGACAAGCCGTTCTTCAATCTCTAGAGGCGAAATGTTTTCGCCGCCGCGGATAATCATGTCCTTGATGCGACCTGTGATGACAAAGAAGCCGTCGGGATCAAAGTAACCCTCATCGCCGGTATGGAACCACTCCAGGCCATCTTCAGGAGAGGTTCGATGAGCCTCTGCGGTCCGCTCCGGGTTTCCGTAGTACCCAGCTTGGATGCCGTTGCCACGGAGTGCAATTTCGCCTCGTTGGCCTCGAGGAACTGTCTTTCCCGTAGAAGGATCAGCTATTCGGGCAGAGAAGCCTGGGAACAGGCGGCCAGAGGTGATAGTTCTCTGAGCAATGGTATCAGAATCACGGGTCATTGTGACGATGGACGACGCTTCGGTAAGACCCCAATTGGTGTGCGTCTGGGTGATGCCAAAGGCAGACCAGACTTTGCGCATCAACGGTTCAGGGACGGCAGATCCAGACAGTATGGCGAACCGAAGGCTAGAGAGATCAAATTCCTTAAAGCGAGGATGGGCCATTTCGGCGACGAACATGGTTGTAACGCCGTACAGACCGGTGCATCTGTATTTGGCGATGCATGATAATGTTGCCTCAACGTTAAAGATGCTAGCGGGCAGTACCAGCGATGCTCCAAAAGCAGTTGCAGTGGCGAGGCCTATAATGAGGCCGAAGCTGTGGAAGAGAGGCACCGGCAGGCAGATGCGGTCTGAGGCTTTGAGATACATGGTGCTGCCTATGTAGCGACCAGCATTGTAGATGCCGCTATGAGTCAAGGCTGAGGCTTTGGGGAGGCCTGTTGATCCGCTGGTGAATTGGAGATTCATGACATCTCTGGCATGAATTTTAGCTTCCATGGCGAGCAGATCAACTGCACTACTGCGGCCGCGAACAAGCACGTCTTCGTAGTTATGGTAGTCGTTGTACCCTAGCTTGACGAGAGCAGGCTCTTTATCGGCATTCACTATGATGATGTTCCGTAGAGATGGGATGCCATTTCTCAGGTTTGGGATCCAATGGCGGTAATCATAGCGGTCGAACCGCGGGACCATGACGAGCGTGGAAACGCCGCATGATGACAGGACGGAGTGAAGCTCCTGCTCGCTATAGGCATAATTGGCGAGGGTGACGGGTGCACCAATCTTGGTACAAGCGAAGAAAGTTTCGATGTATTCAATCTCGTTGCCCATGAGTATGGCGATGCGGTCACCTTGTTTGGCCCCCAAGGCAACGAATCCACGAGCGAGATCATCGGATCGAGCGTCGGCCTCAGCGTAGGTCAACGATTTCTGCTGATGATCTGAGGCAACGAGCAAGGCGGATGGCCGAGCTTTTGCTTGCTCGCGGAGGAGACAACCAAAGGTCTTGTGTATGGGGACGGGTTGGGCTGGGCCGTGGAGGATGGAGAGGTCGGTGTTGCTGGTGGAGGACATGGCTTGTGATTCTCTGTAGTCTGCCATAGCTTGAGTGTGGCTGCAGAGAGAACTGGGGAAGAAGTCGGGAAGAATCTGAGTATGAGAGAAGAGAGAAGGACTTCATGCAATACAAACAGAGAGACGAGCTATAATTTGAGAGGAGAGAGGAGGGGGAAGTGTCTTGGAGCTGGTATTGGCCTTGGTCCGCTTCCGGGCCCGGAGGTGGGGCCGACCCGGGGTCCGGGGGCGGGGGTGAGGAGAAGCCTCATCTTTTCATAGGCGAAGCGAATGAGCTTACTGCACGTCGTCTATTCTGCATCGGTGGGTTTGCATATTACGCTCAGACGATGTCTCTCGTATAGAGTGAATTTGCTCGAGAGTCGGGGCTTGGTAGCATCATTTCGAGGTGGTTGTCGGATCGGTGCGACAGGCGACAGGCGATAGACGACTGGGTGGTGTGGGGATAAGCGGCATCCACGCTAAGGGAATTGGCCGAAGTCGTGGAGGAACAGGGGCTGTTGATGGAATCGATTAGGTATGAATCGCTTTATTTGAAGTACCCGGCAGTGCGGTCATTGAAAGTGAGGAGAAGAATGGCGTGTAACGGGAAGAGACATGTGGACTTATTCGGGTCCTTCTGAAGTAGACCTAACACACATCCGACAAGACGGCGCGAGCGAGTCAAATATCAATATGAATGTCCAAGATAAGATTGTTGTTGTTACAGGAGGGTAGGTTTTGGCTGTATAATACTCCTGTTGTGCGCTTTGCTCCGCTAAACCAATACGATGACAGTCTTTCTGGCCTCGGTGCAGCGACAGTCAAACTCATGAGCAGCCTCGGCGCTTCAATAGCTGTTTTCGATTTGCAGCTGCCAGCTGGTAGCTCAGATTCACAAAAACACAGATATTTCAAGGTCGATGTGTCCAAGACGGAGCAAGTAGCCACAGCAGTGAAGGCAGTGGCCTCATGGAGTAAGGAGACAAACAAACCCATTGCTGCGGTGGTTTGTTGTGCTGGGTTTCTCGGTCCAGCAAAGGTGAGATCTCATTTACTGCCTCTTACATAGATGCGTTTGTTATTTTCAGTCGACTAATTAAGTACACAGATTCTCTCTAAAAACAACAGTCCTCTGGCACTAGAGGTCTTTAAAAAGGTGGTTGACATCAGCCTCACCGGCACCGTCGACATCATCCGCCAAATCCTGCCTCACATGTCAACTCAACCCGCCGACGAAAACGGCTCGCGGGGCGTCATCATCATTGTCTCCTCAGCCGCCGCCTTTGACGGTCAAGAAGGTCAAGTATCATACAGCGCAGCCAAGGGAGCCATCGCGTCCATGACGCTACCGCTAGCAAGAGATCTCTCGCGATGGGGGATAAGAGCAGTTTGTATCGCGCCGGGCATGTTTGATACGGGTATGGTTGAGGGAATGCCTGAAAAGGCGAGGGAGAGCTTGAAGAAGACGCTGGAATTTCCGGCGAGAGCGGGCAGGCCGGAGGAGTTTGCGGGGATGGTCAAGAGCGTTATTGAGAATGCCATGTTGAATGGGACGGTGATACGGCTGGACGGAGCGGCGAGGATGCCGAGTCGATTATAATCTTTAGTATAGAGATATCTAATGTGATGAAAAAAATTGTTATTGTTCTCATCAATATTTTAATTCTATTTTTGCCTTTGCGTTAGGTGTGATTATTGACGGAGTTGCCAATACGGTTGTATCGACATTTCTACGGTCACATTATCATCTCGTAGCTACACATATTATACAAGTAAAGTTACCCATTCGAACAACGTAATCAATACAAGTTTTGTAAGTGTCGTATAGCTCGTCTCGCCTTTGGATGTCCGACTACCGCATTGCTTAAAATAGAGCGAGAACAAGCCATATTGGATGGGCGGGTCTCGGCTGTCGTCTATCGCCAAAGGAACATGGATGATACCAGCAATGTCTTCAATTATGAATCAGGTGCCCTAAACTATAGCGCAGAGCAATTCTGTGGACTACATAGCCATCTGATCAATTCTGGGCGAACTTGGAGCGAAATTAGAGCGACCAAATTATCCGAGGTATGTTGCAGCAGCCGTAACGAAATCGGAATATTCAGCTCTTTTTTAATCGTGATAAGACATGCCGCTTCTCAAATTACAATAAAAATACATCATCTACACAAGCATCATAGTAGACGACAGTTCCTTCTCTTCAAGAAATCATTGAATACATCACAATGCCTGGCTCACCGTCCTCCTTTGTTGTTGGGGTTGGCATGACGCCGTTCCTCTCCCCAAAAAAGTCTGCAAGTCTCGCCGCCAACCCACAGTCAGACTATCTTGATCTCGCTGTCGAAGCTGGAGTCAAAGCCCTGCTAGACGCTGGCCTCACCTTTGACAAAGTCGACCAGGGTATAGGATGCTATGTTTTTGGCGACTCAACATGTGCCCAGCGCGTCTTTTACAGCTTGGGAATGACGAGTATTCCCATCCTCAATGTTCACAACTATTGCAGCTCTGGGAGTACTGGTCTCTGGCTAGCAAACCAGGCCATTCGTTCCGGTGATGCAGACTGCGTCATGGTTGTTGGATTCGACAAGATGTATCCGGGAGTGCTTCCTCAGACACACAAGGACCGCACGAATCCCCTGTCGCGTGTTCTTGACCTCTCCAAGACGCAGATCCCCGAAGCTGACCGTAATAAGAAATCGCCGGGTTGGAGTCCTCAGCTCTATGCCAATGCTCAAGCAGAGTATCTCGACAGATATGGAGGGCCTGGTGGCGCTGAGAGGCGCGATTTTGCACGCATTACGGCTATTAATCGAGAGCATGGCACGCGAAATCCTTACTCTCAGTTGTCGAAAGCTGTTTCAGCTGAGGATGTTTTGTCCAGTCCAGTGATTTCTGGAGATATTACACGTCTTCAGTGCTGCCCCTCATCGGTAAGTGACGAAGAGCCAAGTTCCCACGATGTATCATTTTGACTGACGATATATTGTTTAGACGGGTGCTGCAGCTGCGGTTATTGTGTCTGAATCCTTCTTGGCTGCTCATCCCTATCTTCGAAGCACAGCTATCCAGATCGCTGGCCAGTCCCTGGCTACGGATTCCTCCAAGTTTTTCGAGTCGAAAAGTGCAATTGAGCTTATCGGTTCTGACATGACGAGGATTGCATCAAAGCGTGCTTATGAACAGGCAGGCATCACACCCAAGGACGTCTCCGTGATCGAGCTGCATGATTGCTTCACCACCAACGAAATGTGTGCTCTAGAGGGTCTAGGATTGGCCGAAGAGGGCAAAGCATGGAAGCTTGTTCGAGACGGTCTCATCACATATAATCCAAAGGGAAAAGAGAAAGGCTGGATCGTTAATCCGAGTGGAGGACTCATCTCCAAGGGACATCCCCTGGGCGCCACGGGATTGGCACAATGTGCAGAGCTGGGTAAGTTGCTTCATTATCTTGATCATTACATCTCAAGACACAAAATCGTTAACAAAATCATGTGATTGTCAACAGTCTGGCACCTCCGTGGATGGGCAAAGCGCCGCTCAGTCGCATCGACACGGTATTGTCTCCAGCATAACATGGGCATGGGCGGCGCGACGGTGGTGACGATATACAAGAGGATAGATGGGGAGGCGGCTCCAAATATTGAGGATACGAAGCCGGAAGAAGATGGACGCAGCCGCTTGGGCTATAATCCTGCAGATGAAGCACGATCTATAAGCCGTGAAGACTGGGCGAGTGTGATTGCACAAGGAGAAGCAAGTTCGGCGTGGGCAGCGGCTGAATTGCCGTGGAATTTGAATCCGGGAGCTTATAGTACTAGAGCCAAGCTGTAGAGGTAGATGGCTGTAATTGTTTCCGAATAAAAGATGGAATAATTGTATGCATATATCATCACTAATACCGGTATTAAGATGAAGGTGAAGTTGAAACTGGATGGATTGAATTGAAAGAGTTGGCCACCCAGTGCACCTACGGAAGTTCCAGCTGTAAGATCGCATGACCGCGCTATAATGGTGGGAGTTATAGTGGCCTTTAATTACTGTTAGCGGCCCACTCCCCTATAACGCTGTCTCCTCCCCCGCATTTCGTGGCCTGGGGCATTACGGACCTCTTTCCCAGCTCAGACAGTTACTAGTGGACATGATTCTCTCTCACCTCCAGTTTGTTATTCGTAACTGGCCATCATCGTCAAAACATGTCCACTCGAACCGGAATTGTCAGACGTCAAAGCATTGCTCTTGGTCGCTCTGGCCCGAGGTCCAAAAATGGATGCGCAACTTGTCGCCTCCGTAGAGTTCGCTGCGATGAGAAACGACCGAATTGTGGCCACTGCGATAGACTCAAACTCGAGTGCACGTATCAGCCTCCACGACCTCGACGCAGCCAAAGAAGATTGCCTTCCCCTGACGAAAGTTCGGTGAGCTCTCGACAAGACGCAGACGCTGATGACGAATCCCGGAGATTCAGCGTGGTCGACGAGAGTAGCGAGGGGGCCTCAATGCCGATGTCCTCCTTTTCAGCAGCAACTCCGTCACGCCCAGACAGTGACATAAGAAATATGCAGACCATTCTGCCGACTGACATTAACGATCAATTTGGCGTTTCATCTGAAAATACAAATCCAAGTGGACTCATCTCAGACTCAATGGCGTCCTATATGACTCCAACAACCGCTTCGGCGCTGGATATCGGCTCTACCTCCATACCTTCAGGAGACCATTCAGGGGAACTCTCACAATCACCTTGGAGCCCCAGCTGGTTCGATAGACTGCCTCTTCCTGACTCGGCGTTTTCTTTCACTTCGCTGGGATTCACTAGCGCTCTCAGCCCTAACTTCTTCAATTCTGATCAATCATCAGCTTGGCGAGGCGGTGCTCTTTCTGAAATGGACAGCGGCACAATCCTTACAACCTCGAACGTGGACGGCAGTCCAGGCGTACACACTATTATACAAGGCAACACCGACGATCAGCTTGTTGACATGGACCGGCAAGAAGACAGTGGGCAAGTGAGCAAGCCCGGATACAAACCGGCCTTTGCCTTTTCACCACCACTCCTATCAGACGCCCAGGAAGAGCTGCTTCTTAAAACGTTTGAGTGTGCAATTCAGCCCCCCGCCTCTCTTGCCAGCATCCACCCTCTGGGCTGGCCCAAGATCAAGCGTTATGTGCTTCATATGGCCAACGGCAAGCACACTTCGATAGAATACGGAGCCGTCATGCATGCCCTTGCAGCTCTCAGTGCCATGCTCTTTGAGCCTAGTCGACCAGCTGCTTTAGCTGCCTTGGGGAGCCGTGTATCCACCTGCCGCGATGACTTTGGCCTGTTGTCTCTACGATTGCACGATGTTGCTTGTGTTGCACTCAAATTGAGCCTCTCACATGCAGGATGGGAAGAGCGAAGCAGCCGAGCTCTTCTCGTGGCCATATTTTTGCTGGCTTGGTTTGAGACGGCCTACGATGGCAACGATCAGGTTCGACCCAGCTTCCCAGAAGATATCGCCGAACAAGTTATTGTCAATGGTCGGTGTTGGGATGCCGGTTCCGCGAGCCTTTTCCAGTGGCTGGACTCGTTTGACGCCAAGATGTCTCATATGGGTGGTCGTCATCTTCTCTCAGAGCCGGCTTTGGAAATTATCAGGAAGCCACGCCCTGGGGTTACCGACTCAGCAGGCATGGAAGTGGCAGATAGTGAGGCCCTCAGCGATATTGACGGGATGTCTACTGCTACTACCGCTGCCCTAGTGATGAACAGGAAGGGTGAAAATGTCAACATGAAACCTCGCAACGGTGGCTCAAGACTTGCTACGCTATTAGCAGAGCCGCCAACAATTCCCAAGAATGTGGTATGTATGGGTGTTTTCAACATCCTACTCCAGCCAGCCTTTGAGTTTCACATGGCGTCTCAAGCATACTCGCGGCGTGTTGGCTGTCACGATCGCCATCACCGCCCACGCGGAACCCCTGAAGATGAGCTGGAAGTGATGAAGGCATGTATGGGTTTTGAGGAAGAATTGGAGGAACTCTGGCGGCGTCGACCCAGCATCTTGGACCTTGATGCCTCACAGTTACGGCTTTTTGTGAGCGAGAACATTGCCCGCAGACTGGAGCAGCTATTCAGCGTCTACATTGCGACCTTTTGGGCTCACTTCATATACATCCACCGTGTAGCATACTGGACGTTGCAACACACGCCTATTGCTCTCAAGGCTTTGACGCAGACAGGCAACATGATGCGCCGCAGCGTCGGTCAGCCTATACACCAGCACGCCTTTGACGCGAGCATCCCACGCACCACCTCTACGGCTATCCATCCTGGCTTGATGTGGGTGTGCTTTTTGTTTGGCTGCGAGGTGACAGATCCTGTGCAGCAAGAATGGGCAGTGTTACAGCTGAGAGCTCTTGGTCGGCTCAGCGGCACAACTCAACGACAAGGGACAGCGCTTGACGGCACCGAGGGAGACGGATTGCCTATTGGAGGATTAGATCAAAAGGGGGCGCAGACGGCCTTCAAGGTGGCACGCCTTCTCGAAGTCATTATTGAGCGCCAGACTAAGCTCGGCGCTCGTGTGGATGGCAAGTACTTGAGCCAGGAGATCTTTGGCTGCCATTTCTACATCATTTAAATAATACAGGGTACACCCATGGTATTGTGCGCTCCAAAGTGGCTGCAGGTGACACAGTGAGACATGTCCAACTCAACAATTCTCGTCGAAGGCGAAGGGGTTCGTTCTTACCGAGACCCCGAAGAGACCTTCGAAAGCATCTCTTGAGGATAGGCTTACTCCAAAGCCACGCGACTGGCTGGTCAAAGCACGAGGCGTTCCCGCGCCATCTCCGCCAACAGAAACTATCTACCGGATCCGACCAGCGCTATTACAAGCCATCCCCACTAACTCCATTGTCACGCTGCTCCCATTCGTCCTCGCCTATCGTCTACCGGCTAATCTCGATGCCAGTGGCATTTCCCCATGGGGAGAGAATCTCCTAAGCAAGGGCGGGGAGAGGGAACACGGCAAGGGCCTGCATGTCTTACTTCTCCCGACTCTCGTGGAGCGGTGGTGTGAATCAAGACTCTATCCCAGCGACTCTTGAGCCTGGCTTTGTATCAACGTAAGCTTTGTCTTACGTTTTTGGTCGTTATTCCGTTTATATATGTCGTCTGATTCTCCCTGCGTTTAGTTGGTAGACGCCTCCCAAGCCTACAACTCGAAAGGTGTTGTTGGTTTGCATCCACCATCACCATTTACTAGTAGTTATACCCAAGTTCTCATCATCTTGAGCCATTAGCCATGACAGTTATGGATGACGAAAAGCTTCCAAAGACCATTGAGGATGGGACCAGCTCCCATCTCGAGCGTCCGCTGGAAATTGATCCAGCCATCGAGAAGAGGCAAGTCGATACCTGCATGGAGACATAATCATCAACAATTAAAGACTAACACAAGGCGGCTGTTGATTGTTTTAGGATCGTGCGTAAGATAGACTTGAGACTGATGCCTTTTACCGTCTGGATCTATCTCCTATGCTACATGGACAGGTCCAATATCGGTATGCACCTTTTTCCTTCTACCGCCAAAATCTTGCCATCATCTAATAGACCATCAACTTAGGCAATGCCAAGATCTTGAATGCCGATGCGGGCCACGACTTGCTGGATTCAACTCATATGACGACTAAAGAGTACACCATTGCCCTCATGGTCTTTCTAGTGGCATATTCCATCTTTGAGGCACCAAGCAATCTTGCAGCCAAGGCTTTGCAACCCAATTAGTAAGAGCGATCTCTACATTATACTCTTGAAATCCATCATGGATCGATCTGCTAACCACTGTATTCGTGCCGTGAAGTTGGCTAGGCTTCTTGGTCATTGGTTTCGGAGCCTTCTGCACAGCCATAGCCGGGGCGAATAGCTTCGCCAGCACATCGGCCCTACGATTCTTTCTCGGTGCCTTTGAGGCGGGTATTTTTCCCGGCATGGTGTTTTTCATGAGTTTTTGGTACAAGGCGGAGGAGCGAGCAACTCGGATTGCATTGTTTCTTTGCAGCGCTACTTTGGCTGGCGCATTTGGCGGGTAGGTTTTCGTAACTCGAGTCTTGGGCAGTCGATATGAACAAGTAAAGGATTATGGCTGACTTTCTTTATTCTCATAGGGCTATTGCATTCGGCGTTGGACATATGGACGGCAGATTGGGCCTGGAGGGCTGGCGATGGTTGTTCATCGTTGAGGGTGTTCCATCCAGTGAGTTATCAACTCTTCTGCTTCTATGGTCCAGCTATGTCAAGTCTTTTCTAATGTGGTTTATCACATATAGTTGTCCTAGGAATCTTGACTTTTTTGTTCATGCCAAGCTATCCGGAAAAGGCTGGCTGGCTTACTGAAGAAGAAAAGGCCATCCAAGTAGCCCGCCTCGGCGTCAATTCATCTCACGGGTACGCAAAATCTTAGAAAGCAAATTACATGATCAGAGACTAACATTGCATAGAGAGGCAAAACTCAACTGGGAGGATGCAAAGGCCACCCTCAAGGATGTTAGGCTATACGTGCACTACATCACGTACATGTGCATCGGCGTCGGTGTCTCATCGCTGTCACTCTTTGCCCCTACCATTGTTTCGGGTCTTGGCTACAAGAATCTCCAGGCCCAGCTTTTTACGATTCCTCCTTATGCCGTTGCTTACGTCGTTACTCTTGTCTTGGCCATGATATCCGACCACAAGAAAACGAGGGGTCTTGTAGCTGGCGGATGTTTTCTCTTTGGCACTATTGCCTTTATCATTCAAGGTAAATCCATAATCTCTCATGATAATCTTTCCATAGGCGAAAACTCACAAAGTCTTTTATAGCCTGTTTGCCTGGCAAGCTATACGCTGCCCGCTATGCAATGCTTTGCATCAGCACCGCTGGCGTCTTTGCTGGTCTTCCTCCGTTGTGCGCATGGATCTCAGACAATGTGCGTACCACAACGGCGGGATCCCTAGCCACGGGACTCAACATTGCCTTTACGGGGCCAGGCCAAATCATAGGCGTCTGGATCTATCGCGCACAGGATGCGCCATTCTATCGCCTGGGCCATGGAATCAATGCTGGGTTCCTCGCTGTGGGGACGGTTCTGAGCTTTTCTTTGTGGTGGCATTACACGCGGCTGAACAAGAAGCTGGTGGGCACTAATGAACCCAGATGGATTGCGTAGAAGTTTGATATTTCGATGAATGGATGAGGTCTTTGTTCTTTAGTTGAAGCGAAATGTAATTGTTTTTGTTATCCAGAGTGCGCCTTAGTAAATGCAGTAAAGTTGAGCGCCCAGCTAATCGTGACATAGGTGTAAGTGAGATGTCTTCAAACTCCCAAAACACCAAGCAAATTTTCACAAGATATAATCCTAAAAAGAGATTATCAGGAATTAAAACCAGTTTAACTTTATTCGAGCAGCGCATCATTGCACTCACCATCTATGCAATTCTCCTCCCACTGCCGTTATCGCCACACGATGCATCCAATCCAATAGTGTGCAACACTAAGAGTAGCTGATCGACTCCTTGACAGGCTTACCGGCCAATCGAATCCAGGTCACCAGACGTCATCTCAGCCCAGGCAGACAAAACCCCCCAATTCGCCTTGCATATCCTGCAAGATACCTGCTATGCTGCTGCATAGCATAGCCACAGGCTGCCCGTATCAGCCACACTTGCTCTTTGTCCATCTCAGCTGTACTTCTTGTTGAAATCCTCGTTCTTTCTTTTTCATTCTCATTTTATCAAGCATTAAACAGAATTATTTTTGCAAACCACCCTTTTCCATGCGCTCGCCTGTTTATTGTGCTGCCGTTATTCATACGTGCTTTGCTACATGCTTTCTGTGGGAGAGTGACAGTTTCGGATAGCTACCTGTACCTAGCTGCGGAGTTTGCCCATGGATCCCTTCTCATCCTTGAATTTGGCGAGATCAACGATTCAGTTGATCGACTGGAGTTCGAAACTATTGTCGGGAGCGTATGAGATATACCATTCTCCGGATGGCCTGACTGAAGACGATGCTGAGCTGGGCGAGAGGACGGCGATTCTTCGTAGACTGGCCTTTGGCTTAGCGAATAGATCGTCGGGCCATGTCGCTGATGGCAAATGCGAGCCACTTCCGAGCCAGCCTGTCGCTGCGCCGGACGTTGGCGGTGATTCTCTTGAACAAGAGAATGGAGTTATCGAGGATCCTGTGACAGGGAATAAGAAAACCCCTCATAAAGATGAGCTCAACGACGTGATGATCCAGCTCCTTCACCATGAGGATAACGACGTGCCAATGGGAACCGGCAACAAACTAGAAGTCGACCAAGCATACAGAAAACTCCAAAAGTTGACATCTGAAATGAAGACCAGCGCAAAGGCTTTCGCCGGCGAAGACGTTCAGCGCAGCGAGCAAGAGCAAAACCTCCAGCGCGTAGCCAAGGGATGCGACGACATTGCAAAGCGGCTCGAGGTCACGCTGAAACAGCTACGTGTCGATCCCAAGAACGCAAAGTTTCGCAAGATTTTTAGCTTTCGCCAGGCCTTTGTCAAATTATGCAGTCAAAGGAAGATTGATGGGATGGAGAGGTCTTTGGACAAATATCGGACGGACTTGATTCTTCAACTCTCTGTGATTATGAGGTATGGCTTCCCTCGTAAGAATGTAGCTATTGGCTAATCGTTATGTAGCGATCAGCAGTCAAGCGTCGTCAGAGAACTTCGCACCTTGAGAGATGCCAGCAGTCGTCTTGATTCAGCATATAAAGAACACCTCGACAACATCTCAAAGTCATTCAGACTGATTCAAACCCAAGCAACCGAGGACGCTGAGCAGCGTCGACAGAATCCAGCAGCCTACAGGACATATAACGACGATGATGAAACTGAAGGAAAGAAATTTAGTCTCTTCTCATTACACAAATCTTACGGAGCTTCCGACAAAAGCGGCCCTTCTCAGAGCCAGAATAACCTTGCTGTCAACGACGAAATTCCCCAAGCGTTTCAATATCTGGCAGAAACGCTCCGTTCTTTAGTCACAACAGCCACCGACGTCGCCGTTGCGCAGCGAGTTCTAAGTGGCCTTCACTACAAAACAATGACTATGCGCATAGAAAGCGTTGTCGAAGCATACAAAGACACATACGAATGGATCTTCAAGCCACGTTGGGCCAAGAACGCAAAAGGCATCAAAGTACATTTTGCAGAGTGGCTTGCCGAAAAGGACGGCATCTTTTGGGTCTCCGGAAAACCAGGATCTGGCAAGTCAACGCTCATGAAGTTCCTCTGCGACCATGATCGCACGGCCGAAACGCTCGCCAACTGGGCGCGGCCCCTGAATCCAGTCATGTCGACGCACTTCTTCTGGAGCTCGGGAACGATGATGCAAAAATCCCAAGAGGGTCTGCTCCGATCGCTGCTCTACGACATCTTCAAGAAGTCGCCCAAGATTATGAAAATGGTCTGCCCGCAGCGCTGGGAAGCGTCAAGGAGGGGAGATGGTGATTTGGAGCCCTGGACGCTGTCAGAACTGCGCAGAACCTTGGCTGCTCTTGCGACATGTCATGGGCTCGGCTACAAGTTTTGTTTCTTTATTGATGGGCTTGACGAGTATGAAGGCGATCATTCCGAGATCATTGCTATGCTGCGGTCCTTGGCTACTTCGCCTCATATCAAGCTTTGTGTGTCTAGCAGACCGTGGAACGTATTTGAGGATGAATACGGCAAAGCTGTCGACAGAAAGCTATATCTCCAGGACTTGACGAGCCGAGATATACGTCACTATGTACAAAGAAAGTTGGAAGAACACCCTAACTGGCAAGTTCTCCCGTCAGAAGAGCCTCTATACAAGACTCTCCTAGAAGACGTAACCACAAAAGCCCAAGGAGTGTTTCTCTGGGTATATCTCGTCATCCGCTCTCTATATGAAGGCCTTACAAACGGCGACTCGCTTCCTGCTCTGGAGCGAAGAACTCGCGACCTACCAGCAGACCTCGAGTCCTTCTTCAAACACATGCTCGACTCCGTAGAGCCATTCTACCATACACAGATGGTCAGAACATTCCAAGTTGCCATGGGCTCGAGATCTCCTCTACCCCTGATGATCTACTCATTCCTCGACGAAGACTTTGAGAACCAAAACTTTGCGCTTCAAATCCCTGTCAAGCAAATGCCCATGGTAGAGGTAATCCGTCGCCAAGAACAGCTGCGCCGACGCCTCAACGGGCGATGCAAGGGCCTCCTAGAAGTTTGTCGAAACAGCAATGAGGGGCCGTACATGGGCCACCGCGTCGATTTCCTGCATCGGACTGTGCGAGACTTTTTGCGGACAAAGGAGATGAGCGATTTTCTCGCGGAAAAAGCAGGGGATCACGGCGGGCCCAACACGCTCGTGTTTAAGAGCTTCGTGCCACTCATAAAGTCCATACCGTGGGAGGAAATTGACGTATCTGAGGGAGGCTTGTTATCAAGGATGCTAGGCGATGCAATGCATTATGCTTACAAGGTAGAGCTGGAATCAGGAGAGGCCCAAGTCGAGCTTCTTGACGATCTCCATCGCACGCTGAAGTTCTACGCAACAACTACCGGCAAACCGATCCCGTGGTACCAGGGCTGCTATACACCATCCGACGATGACACCGGCTATGCTCCGTGCCAGACGTTCCTCGAGTTTGCGATCCAGAATGGCTTGTGTCTGTATGTCCGGGACCAGCTTCGCCGCGAGTATCAACCACTCGAGGCTCAACAACCCTTACTTCACTGCGCCATTGCTCACTTACCGGTCTATACCATAAGAGAGCCAGATTTAACCCCCATGATTCGCGTCCTCCTTGAAGAGAGGGATTCATGCCACGTAGAGCTACAGAAACAAGACGCATGGAGGTCCTGCATCATGGCCCTTGTAAAGATACTACTTGATGAGAATAATTCGCTCGAGATCAAAGTCATCTACATGATAGACCACAGGCAAGACATGATCCAACTTTTACTCGCCGTCGGAGCGGATGCCAACGCACAATGGAAAGACTCCCTCCCCGTATGGCACCATCTCCTCGTCGCGATAGCTGGTTCGCCTTTTCTCCCCAATTCTGATATCGTTCAGATTACCAGATATTTCCTCGACGCCGGCGCAAGTCTATCAGGTCCCAATTGGAGCGCTTCGGATGCCTTCACTAAGAGTCTGTTGGAACGTGGCAGCAATAGCGAGACGCCATGTGATACTGACCATTTGGAGTTTCTAGTCCAGATATACTGTCTCTTGATTTTGAAAGGCATGGAGCTGAAGCCATCGGAAAAGCTTCTCATTCATCAACGACTGCCCGGGAGATTGTCCGAGTCGATATCAGCGGCCATAGACCAGCAAAAGCTAGAGAAGAAGGTTAAGAGCCAGGCCGCGGCAAAAGGGTCGCAGAGTTGGACGTGGACTTCATGGCTCGGTGCATTATGGTAACAAGACAAACATGTCACAGAAATAATAAAAACAACTGAAGCAATAAACATTGATGTAAAATGAATTGTCAAAAAAAATTACAAAAAGAAATGCCCACTATCAGAGTCGAACTGATCACCTTGTCATGTCAAGTATTTACTAGTGACACGCTATACCGCTTAGCCAAGCGGGCAAAGAGCTTTCTATGTATAAGTTCGCTGCTAATCGGTTTTATAAATCTGTCGTTGCAACACTCCAACTTTGCGTTTGTAGTAATATTTCGAGTAATGGGCAAAAACACAGGGAAAGGGAGCGAGGTGACAATAAGGCCGATGAGAGGCTTGATCTGGTTGTGGTTGTCGACAGTAGACGTCTGTCTGAGCATCTTAGGGCCAAACATTACTCGCAAAAACCAAAGATAGACCCAGTCTGCGTCCTTTGCTCTCGTTCCTCGCGGCGTTCTCGCCGATTATGTTGGATGAAATGGTGTATGTGGTGAAGTTTGTGGCGGCACTGATTGATGTGCATGTAAGTCTGGTAAGATTCGATTTCGTCCTCTGGCATATTCGCAAATGTTGCTGGGTACCTTCAATGTTTTCTGGCATGAGTTGCCAGAGATTACACACTGTTTCGTATCCCCGATGAAAATGACTGGGGTATCTGGATGTTGAGCAAAGGGTACACACTGCATATCCTCGTCTACTGCATCGTATGCCTTCAAAACCTTCTTTCGAGGCCTTTCTTTGGCACTTGTATCTCTTGAAGCAAACAAAGACAGCCTTGCTCCTTCAAGTGTCTTGTAGCGGCTGATGGTATTTGATGTAAGCGCTATTCAGGATTGCTGTTCTCGTGAACATGAGATTTCATCACGCGTGCCTTCGATTAGGTCATTACCATTTTTTTGGCTACCATGAGCTCTGGTTATCATCATGGGTTGGATAAATTGAGTTCGGCTCAGGTCAAATCCGGCTGGTAGTGGTAGAATGTTTTCTCCATTACTCTTTGTTGACTGGATCTTCGAGAGGCTGCCGCTGAACGCAACAAGTGCCGAAATTACCTGGTCGGCCGCGCGCTGCGGGCTAAAAAGAACGCTGCAAATGGACTGGATGTTGGTAAACTGGTTGATCTAGGCGTGGCCCTAACAACTGGGTTTGGTGAGGTTGAGAAGTGGAAAGCTGGTATATGTCGTCAAGTCGCTTCCAGAATTATGTTGATTCTGCTTTGACGACGTGACATTCGTCGAAAACGAGAAGCGATGGTACTATCGGCAGACAAAAGTAATGAGTGAGCCGACATTCATTCAAATAGGGAGGTATATGCATGCACTTACCAAAGCTTGGATGACCTGTACTATGCTTGTCCCTTGGCTGATGACGGTTGATGATATGACGAAGACAAATTTGCTCTAGCCTGCCGCTCGGGCGTCGTTGGAATCGGCTTCAAATTGGATCCCTTCCTTGTCTCGTAGCTGTCTGACGGCTGTGGAGGAGTCTGGGTTGTTCGCCGCCTTCTTGTATTCTGTGAGGAGGTATGTAGATCCAATGGGGGTAAGTTGCTGTACAGTTGTAAGATTCGCCTGTTCAGGGGCGATTTCTTCTATGGGCATAAATCACACTTTGATGCTTACCTGCTTCTATTCGAGACGAAATATGTAAGCGTGGTGCCGTCTATACACATCCCCTGAGTTGCTCTCGCGGGGTCCATCTCCCGACGTTCGTTATATTTAATGTGCCGTATGATACCGAGAGAGCAAGTAGTATTCAGAGAGTGAGAGGGAGCAACATGGCGAGTAGTGTAAAGAGGAGATGAACAAGGAAAGGTTTAGAAAGAGGAAAGGGGAGGGGCACCGTGTGCCATTAAATAATGGACAGCTATCTGGCACCTAGCTCATGTGGACGTGTATGTTAATGCAGGCATCAGTGTTTACTGGAGCTTTCACACCGCTCTTCCATAGTGTCGTCATTCACTTGAGTCTATTGCTCTTTATTTCATGGAGGAAGTCAGTATGTATGAGACTCTTGCTTCTCGGGGATACTTACATTTGGTTGACTCATAGCGGCAACACGCATGTAAGTGCACTTATCCGCGTCCTGGAGGTGAGGATGCGTGCCGATAGTCATAGGGAGTGAATTTTGCTATATTGCTTTTCCAAAGCGAATATCTGATGCCTGTTTGTTCACTTCATTTCTTGTGCAATAATTCACCCATATGGGAAGGAGGTTATCTGGTATTAGTAGTGGAATCATCTTGGAGCCAATGTTAATGTATGTGACCAGGACATTCTACCCCACCACATCCAAGCCTTATGATGAATATTTGATATTATGCAAGATGAAATACGCGCTCTGGAATAAATATTGTATACACCACATGTATTCAACTCATAGGACAGACTGTTGTTGCTGTAATCTGTTGATAAACTTAATATTTCATCTTGTTGTAGGGTAAGAGAATCACGTGATTAGTCATAGAGTTTCTGCAGCAACCTTGTTTCGCATTATTTACATGCCATCAATACCCCACGACAAGGAACCGTTTTTGCACCGGCATTGATTTTCGACGACCAGCAAATCCACGCCGCAAAATGGCTTACAATCCCCGAATGAGCATAATCCCGGCCTCGCAGCAACAATCGCGGTCGAGGAAAAAGGAGGAAGAGGCCGACGCGTTTATGCGGCTGCCGGACCGCGAGATTGTGGGATGCATCACCGATATTGGCATCAACTTCACCATTGCCGATCTACAGAAGCCCAACCCCGCACATGTCCAGCAAATCTTTGAGTGGTTCGCCGAACTGCTTCTCAATGCGACACGCGAGACGGTCGAGCCCGCGATGCGCGCCGCAGCAGAGGATATTTGCGGCGAGTTTGCCGATGTCATTTCGCCGGATACGCGCAATCTGATGGGCTTCTATGTGTCGCTGAGAAGGCTGCTCATAGAATGTGGCATCCATGACTTTAGCTTCAACGACCTGTACAAGCCGACATACGAACGCCTGGTCAAGATCTTCAGTTACTTGATCAACTTTGTCCGGTTTAGAGAATCCCAGACGAGCGTCATTGATGAGCACTATAACAAAGCTGAATCGACAAAGACGAGGATAGAGACTCTGTACCAACAAAACCAGGACAACGAGACTCGGCTGGAGGACATGAAGAACAACCGACAGGCTATGGAAGCGCAGGTGCGGGAGAAGACGATGCGAAACGAGGAGCTGAAAAGGCGCCTGCTAGAGCTCCGGCGAAACCAGGAAAAGGTTGCGGCACGGTTGGAGGAGGCAAAACAGAAGAAAGGAGACTTGACAACCTTGCTAGAGCAAAGGACACAGGAGAAGATTACGCTGAAGCAAGAGAGCGCCAAGCTACGGCCGTATGTGCTTCAGAGCCCGCTGGCTCTCCAACAGAATTTGACGGAGCTCCGAGACATTTTAAACAACGATAAAACGCGAATCGATGCGCTGGACCGACGTGCTCGAGCGCTTCAAACATCGGCAGACTCCTTTGCTGTCGTAGGGTCAGATGTGGCATCCTGCATCAAAATCTTGGAAGAGATTGCGATGGAGATGGCGAGAGAGGATGAAGAGATGGCCAAAAACACCAAGCAGCGCGAGGCACTATCAGAAAGAGGAAACAATGCTCGCGAAGTGGAGAGAGCAGAGCAGATGCTCAAGCGACAGCTAGCCAAATGGACGGAGCGGACGGAGAAGCTGCGAGAGCAGAGCAACCAAAAGGCGCAAGATGCCAATGAGAAGATGCACGAGCTGCGGGCAACGCACAAGAGGCTGACGGAGGAGCTCACGGACAAGGGCAAGGAGATGGAGATCCGACGAGTGAGGATAGAGCAAACGGAGAAGAAGGTATGCATACAGTCTCTATTGGTGTCAGTATTTTGGGATAATACTAACGGCAGACAGATGCTTGATCTGAAAGAAGCAATTGAGAACGAAGTTCATTCAGCTTATGATGAGTATCTTAAAATGGAAGCTCACATCAAGCTATACATTACCGAGATGGAGCAGACAATCGGCTAAACTGCTGAGCTGGAGAAGGTCTACATTTGGGTTACTGGGTTTGCTAGTTTATATTTGTCGGAATGTGGCAATGGTATTAAAAAGGTTCACGGGCGTATATAATAACGGAGATACCACGGATCGGCGTTGAGATTGGGAGGCTTGTCATGGAATCTTGTTTCAATGTGGAATGATTGATGATGGCTATGGATTTGAATGGGAAAGCAGCGTTGTTTGAATTACCTTTCACTTTATTTAGCTTCAAAGAAAGTGTCTATAAACATGTTGAAGTTTCATTTCTCATCTTGCTCAAACTCGAACCAGCGGCTGAGCACTGCCCTGACAGGAGCCGTCCGCCCACTCCAGGTCCCATCATCCCTGACGGCAGTGCCACTCAAGATAGGCACCTTTTCATCCAGAAAATCATCCAAAAGTTGATGACCCCTTGCCCCCCTAGGTTCAGCGACAGCAGCCCTGAATGAATTCCTCGCTGCCGCCTCGACGAGATACGCAACCGTAGTGCCGATGCCTTGGGCAGACCACTCGGTACCTTCGCGGTGAAGCTCTAGAAACCCGTAGGCGAGGAGCAGAGGGGTCTCTGTTTTGCATCTTGGGTCAGAATCATCCAAGCCTGATATATCTGGAGGCGGGATATTGGATTCTGAAGCGGAAAAGGTGCCGAGATATGCGCGGAGATGAGTGGTGCTTGGGACGAATAAGAGGCGGATGTGGCGAGAGATGGCGGTTTGGAGGAGGGTTTTGCGTTGGAGAGGGTGAAGGCTGGAGGTTGGATTGTCTGGTGGCTCTGTTTGTGGTCTATCTTCTTTGCTATTCTCAGATACTGCTGCTGCTGTGGTTGTTGATGATGGATCTTGCTGCAAGGAGAGCTGCAGTGCAACGTCTTCGATGAGGCCTTCGATGAAGGTCTGCTTGGGCCATCCAATGAGGATTGTTGTTGGGTATCTGTGGTGAGAGATGATGTATTGGAGCAATTCGGATGGAGTGGATGGTGAGAGGACAATGGGATGAGTAGATGGCGGCATGATTGGTGTTTTTTGTTGCCGTGAGTTGTCATGTAAGTGATTTCATAGTGTCTGTGCCAAGACGATGGGTGTTTTTGGTGGTTGTTTTAGCTCCGCCTCTCCAGTTTATGGTTATTGTGCAAACATTTGGACGTAATGAGTGATGATGCATAGATTAATCCAAACTAATCTTAAATAATTATCTTTACATGCAATTTATAACTTATAAAATACTAATTCAGCATTTCAATGTGAGGAACAATAGCATTCATCTTACATCTTCTTTCAATACCAGGAGAAACGCCCGTTTTAGTGAGCTGCGGCACTAAACCCCACCTGGCCAGGGAGCTGCCTCACCACCAAAGCCGCACGTCATCTCTTTCTACGTACCAAATCCTCAATCTTCCTCTCCCAACCCCCACGCGACCAGCCACGAGCCCCATTACGGCCTCAACAACCGCTGCCGAGGGCCATTTCGCCTCGCTCAAACTTGGCCAGAGACAATGGAGTCAATATCAAGAATCTCTGGCCTCTTGGAGGCTGGTGAGCATCCATCAAAGCCCCGCGTCCGCATGATTTGTCTTGGTGAAGCTGACCAGCTCTGTTCGATTCTCAGCAAGGGAACTCACCCTCGATGCCGCCCAGGCCACGCGCGGCGTCCGCACAAGCTCCAAGCTGCTGGACCGTAACCAGATGCGAAAGCTGCTCGACAGCCGCAACGAGAGGGAGGTGCTGGAGGGACTGCGGCGTGTCATAGCGGTGCGTTGTGCCTTTGTCTTGCGCCCATCCAGATCGATTCTAACAAGCTATTGCTTCTTTAGATGATGTACCGTAACCACAAGACCTTGCCCTTCTTTTCATCCGTCGTCAAAAACGTCGCCTCGCCCAATTTCGAAATCAAAAAGCTCGTTTACATCTACCTCATCCACCATGCCGAGCAGGAGCCCGACCTCGCCCTGCTTTCCATCAACACGATCCAAAAGTCGCTCTCCGATACGAACCCTCAGGTCCGAGCTCTCGCACTGAAAACCATGTCTGGCATCCGCGTGCCAGTCATCAGCCAGATTGTGTCGCTTGCCATCAAGAAGGGCGTGGCCGACATGAGCCCTCTGGTGCGCAAGGCCGCTGCTCTTTCGATCCCCAAATGCTACCGGTTGGACCCCAGCCAGTCTCCTCAGCTTCTGGAATATTTAGCAACGCTGTTGGGTGATAAGCAGTACTACGTTGCTGGTGCTGCTGTGTCGGCCTTCTTAGAGATTTGCCCCGAACGGATTGATATGATACACAAGCATTACCGTGGCTTGGTCAAGAAGATTGTGGACATGGACGAATGGAGCCAGCTGGCTACGCTCAAGCTCATGACGTACTATGCACGAAAATGCTTCCCTCGGCGGACTCAACCGGCGGCTACATCCGAAACCGAAACTCCCCAAACGCAGACCCAAAATAACAACAACATCGATGATTTCTACGGAGAGTCAAGCTCTTCCAAGCCCACTACCTACTCAACTTCGGTAGACCCTGATTTGACCCTGCTGCTGAATGGCATCAGGCCTCTTCTGCAGAGTCGAAACTCGGGTGTTGTCGTTGCTGTCACAAGGTGTTACATAGACGTCGGCACTCCAGAATACGTAAAGCACGCTATAGGTCCATTGGTCGCCCTCCTGAGAGGGGCACAGGACATACAGCAAATCGCTTTATACAATATTGTTTCCGTTTGTCTTGTGCGTCCACTTGACTTTGTCAAGTATGCAAGCCACTTTTTGGTCAGATCGACAGATAGCGCACCGATCTGGGAGCTGAAGCTTGAAGTGCTGGCACTCATCTTCCCACACAGCCCGGTCCATGTCAAGAGTCTCATCCTGAAGGAGCTGGAGCACTTTTCGCAAGGATCCAATAAGGCTCTTGTACGCGAAGCAGTCCGAGCCATTGGCCGCTGCGCACAGGCGGATGCAGCCACAGCGCCTAGGTGTTTGAAGCTGCTCCTAAGCCAGATCACCAGCTTAGACGGAACCTTGGCTGCAGAGTCGCTGACGGTCATTCGGCACCTCATCCAGCAGGATGCAGAGGCGCATGCGGGGACGGTAGTGCGCCTAGCGAAGAACCTTGACTCAGCAACCGATCCTCAGGCGAGAGCGACCATTATCTGGTTGGTAGGCGAGTTTTCTGGCCTTAACGGGGAAGACAACATCGCGCCGGACGTTTTTCGCATTCTCCTCAAGGACTTTGCCAGCGAATCGGAGGCTGCAAAGCGCCAGATATTGCTTCTTGGCGCGAAAGTTTATCTTCACCATCTGAATCGTCAAAGCGAAGCAGAAAAGAATAGAGTAGGAGAAGAAGACCCTCCCCTGGAGGTAGAGAAGCACCCCATCGAAAGATTGTGGGACTACGTCCTGCTCCTTGTGAGATATGATGTCTCGTTTGATCTGCGAGACCGAGCCCGCATGTATCGTGCCGTGCTTTCTGTGCCGCAGCTTGCTACGCTGATGCTCCTTGCGCCAAAGCCCGCTCCCCAAGCGCCCAGTCCATCCGAATCGAGAAAAGGATTCCTGTTGGGCTCTTCGACTCTTGTCTTGGCTGGAGGTGGCGGTCTGCATGGCCTCAGGGGATACGAAACACTGCCTGATTGGGTCGAGCCTGGCAAGGAGCCCGATCCACGGTTACGCGAAGCAGAAAAGGACGCTACGGCAGCACGCTATGACAGCGAGAGATCTACGGTATCGGCGGCTGACAAACTTGACGAGATTGTTAGATCGGCACCAGTTAGCAAGTCAAACGGTGCTGGGGAGAGTCTAAGGACGAAGACTTTGGATGATTGGCTGGCTGAAGAGGAGGAGGAGGAAGAGGAGGAAGAGGAAGAGAGTGAAGAGGAAGAAAGCGAGGAGGAAGAGTCCGAGGAGGAAGAAGATGATGAGGAAGAAGAGGAAGAAGACAGTGATGATGACGGAGAAACAGATAGACTAGTCAAGTCATGATGACATGAATGACATGCACATATATGAATATTAGAGAACTCCATATTGAGAGGAGATTATTTACTATACCTAATGTTTGAGTTCGTGTTCCATTTAAGTATAAAGAGAGAAAGAATGCTTCTACCATAGGCGGGGAATCTATATGATATTTTTTTAGGTAACACGACGATGGACAGAACGTCGGATCTTCTGTTGTCTTCATAAAACCAAAAGTGAAAAAAGAAAAAGAAAGATAAGAACGCCAAATCTAAACCAAGATGCAACAAGCAATTTTAAAGACCTTTTCACCACATCCATCCAAAGCAAACAATCGGGCCTCCAGCATACGTCAGAAGGGAAAAGACGCACGAAAATACCACCCCAAGAGGCCAGAGAGGTTGCAAAAAAGTGTCCCGACGCAAGAAGGGGTAAAAAAACCCCAGGCCCAGGAGTCGAACCTGGATCTTCCGCCCCTTATCGAGCTCGGGTCCGCATAATAGACTTTCATGCAATAGGGATTCCCGGGTGTCACCAGCTATGCTACCGTTGCACCAACCTGAGTTTCTTTTCTTTCGTTGTAGTAGGAGTAGTTATGGTTTGACTTATATAGATAGGTAAGTAGGGGTCATTGGTCTGTCTGTGTGTTGTATTTTTTTCTTTTCAACTTAGGCGTTGTCGACCTTGATGCCCTCGCTGGACTTGATACCCTCACTGGATGAGCCGGGCTGCTCCAGCTTAATCTCCTCGGTGGGCTTGGCGGCCTTTTGGACGTCGCGGCGCATTTGGGGGAAGTAGATTCCGGGGTGGTAGAAGGTGAGCAGAAACGTGGCGACGAGGATGAGGGAGCTGTCGAGGACGAGGAAGCTGGGCTGGTCTTGCATGATTTTGTTGCCCCAACCACCAGCCATTTCAGCGATACTATCAAGTAGTTTTGTTAGTATTATGATTTTGTATGAGAGCAAAAAGGGGGGTGTGACATACCGGTAGATGCATCGGATGAGAATGACGACGAAAGCACCGGACATGGCATAGCGGAACTTCTTAAAGTTGGCGTCATGCCAGAGCTTCCATCCATCGGTGCCCTGAGCCTCAGGACGAGCCATGTACTTCCTCACACGAACATAGTAGTCGGTGCTAAGGAAGCCAAAGACGATGAGCACGACGACCTGCAGCGCGACACCGGCGATGATGGCGCGGTTGCCGCTCTCCTGAAGCTTGCGGTTGGTCTTGCCTCCGGCAGCGGCGATGCCGCCTCCGATGGCCTGGACGATGAGGCAGCTCAGGTCGGCGGGGAGGAAGATGATTGGGTACCAGCGCGGGGTGATGCGGGAGACGGACGGGTTGAGGTTGATGGCGATGTGCTTGAGGGTGAGGTAGATGGAGACGCAGATGAAGGTGGGCGCGAGGATGATGGCGCAGATCTGGAGCTCGAAGGCGCCGTTGTTCCAGGGGTTAGAGTGAAGCTGGATGCGACCAATGTAGCCTATGTGAGATGTGTAAGTGAGATGTTCTCATATAGCATTTTGAGATAAAATATATATAAGATATAAATGAAAAATAAAAGAAAAGGGAGTTCGCTAAGAGGTGTATGAAGATGTGGCATGTTTTGATAATACATACCAAGCATTTCCAACAAAAGACCGATGGAGAGGCCGATGGCATACGTATATGTCTTCTTCCATATTCCCAAACCAATAGAAGCCACCGTCAAGATACCAAAAACGATGGCGAAAAAGATGCCGGATCCAAGGTTAGGATAGTAGCCCAGCACCGTAGCCTCGACCGGGCAAGCGGGCGAAATCTCCAGACACTCTCGCGCCATTGTGTGCGAATTGGATTATGCCACCTCTTTCACTCTATCAAGCCTCGTTTTGAGATGGGAGTATTGATTAGTAACCCTGGTTTTTTGTCCCTTCTGTCCTTCTCCCCTATGATTGGGAATATGTGTCGTCGGGTTTCGGAATCCGGAAGCGTCGGGTTCCTTTGGCGGTTTTAGTCTTCTGAACCGTAGAGGATCTGACGATGTTGACAAAAAGGCCGAGAGATTGATAAACAACCAGACGGCAACTTATCCTCCAACAGCAAGGTTGAAAGGGAAAAAAAGAAAAAGAAGGGGAAATGGTGGCAGGCTGGACTGGGGACCAATATTTACGGATTATGCAAACTCACGCATTCTAAACATGGAGTTTGAGCAAAACCCGAAATCCCAACCAGCGAACCCCATCCACTAAGGCCAATCCTTGGCATCCATCCTTCGTCCCCTTGTTTTGCGATCCGTCAGCCTGGCGCTAGAAAAGAGCGGGAAAATACTGTAAAAGGGCAGAAAAAGGTGTCGAGCAACGCCGTGCAATTCGCCCGTTGGCCTGTCCCACACCCCCTGTTACGCGGGGATCCTCTTTTTCGTATCGATGTTCGCTTCCTTTCTCAGGCCCCAGCCCACATGGCAGCGTTGCCTCATCCGAGCAAGGCGGCTGGACAACCTTATTCAGAGAAAATATCGCTATGTGGTTTGCTGGTTCTCTTTCACACCCCCTGGCATGGCTGCAGTATCGTATCGTATCTTGTACACGTACTCCGAACAAGGCACTGAGATAGCGATCAGATTAGGTCGCTCATCCCTCCATCCCAACTCCGAGCCTGCAAATTAATCATATCGTAATCCGTGAAGCATAAACGAAGCTGATCTCCTCAAAAGGATGACTCGAAAAACGCCCGCCCGTGTGACTTTCACGTTCCTGTCAGCATCTTGAATCCGGCTCGCTCGATGCCTAAAATCCCACACTCGTTAACAGACAAATAGAATCCCATCCCCAGCCCGCGCCAACAAAACTCTCGCTCTCTAAAAAAGCAGCCACCCGCCGAGGCGAACAAAGACGCCACCCCGTCCCGTCTCACCAAATCCACAGCCCGCAAAAAAAGGCCAAGAGGCAGGCAAAAGAATGAAATACGCGTGTTTCAAACGAATCGAGGTCGTAAAGCCGCGTTAGCGCTCCCAAGCCCGTAGGAGTTCGGGTTCGGCGTAATTCAATAGTCCACCTATGGCAGCTTGAGGCGGTTGACTAAGCCAGCAGAGCGAGCGGCTCAGCGAGCTTCCGAGACGAGACGGCTCACTTATACGCGTATATGAGGCTGATCCTTTGGAATACGATACGATGGGAAAGGACGCAATGTCCGGCTTAATAATGGGTCGGTTTGCTGCTGGGCGTCCACGTTGATACTGTACGAGTATGTAGGGCGTTTCAAGTTGAGCATTTGGTTACTCAGGTCTATGGCGTCAATATTACGCTTCCGACCACTCTTTGGTGAATATCAAATATGGAGTAAAATTTCCTTCCTACATACAGCAGATTACATCTGCATATCACATGCTGGTGAGATGGGCAATTGCTCCTCACGCAGCCCTACAGCTGACATTTCCGGCCGGGCCATCTATCCGGCCGAAAAGATGAATCAATTCAATCAGATGTGGATTCATAATTGACAAATTATCCTTATCATCAACGCTTTGAATTTACTTGATCTGTCATCTGTCCGTTAGTAGACAATGCAGGGCAAGTAGTACCCCATTCCAGTCCGGCCAATATTAACAGCAGGGTTATCAAGATTATCAGCTCCCTTGACCCAAAAATTAATAATCTATTTCTTTATTTTCTTCCTCTACTCCTCCTTTCCTCCAAGATATCTATACACGACCGAAAAGTCGCGGTCCTTGCAATCTTCACGCTGCGCCGCCTTGTCATACATGTCAAACGCCAATGTCCCCAGCTCCGTCTTAGCCTGCGCCGACTCAGCAGCAACCAGAGCCAGCCTCAGATCCTTTCTCATGAGCGATATGCCAAATCCTCCGCGGTAATCACGGCTGGCAGGCGCCGTCTCGATGACGCCCTTTACGGGGTTGTTGATCTCGCTCGGCCAGCATCTGCCCGTGCTCACATTCAGTACGTTGGCAAGCGTCTTGGGGTCCAGGCCACATCGGATGCCCAGGTTCATGGCCTCGGCTGTCGCAATGTTGTTGAGTGCTAGGAGGTAGTTGTTGGCCAGCTTTGCAGATAGACCGGCACCTTGGTCGCCGCAGTGCAGCACCTTGCGGCCCATTAGGAACAGCGTGGGCTCGACTCGAGGGAGGATGCTGGCATCGGCGCCCAGCATAAACGTCAGTGTGCCTGCTGTGGCGCCGACAACACCGCCTGACATGGGCGCATCGACAAAGGTGCCCTGTCCGGCTTCTGATACGGATTTGGCGACTTGCCGTGATGTTGTCGGGTCGATTGTTGAGCAGTCGATGAAGATTCGGTCCTTCTTTGGGAGTGAGTCTGTGAGGATGGACTCGTAGACGCCTCGAACATGCTGTGGCTCTGGCAGGCAAGTGACGACGGTGTCCTATTTGCCAAGCATGTCAGCGTATGTTCACCCCTCCAAATTTATACATGAAATGAACGAAAGGGTGAATCCTCGGGCAAGTAACAGTAGAGAGTAAGGGCGGTATTCCACAAGATTTGACGTTTCAATTGCAATCATCCGTAGAACCACGGATGTTGGGTGCTCTTCACAATCTAAGCTCAATCCCGATCATAGCCGGGACAGCAAAGATGATCCCTTCGGCATCAACGACAAAACACGTAGCAAGGGACATCACCAACACTCATTAACAAAACTTACAGCCGTCTTAGAAGCGTCGTGCGCGCTCGCCGCAATCTCAACAGCAGCCCCCGATGACGCAGCCTTCATCTCTGCCGAAAGACCCTCCAAAGCCGTCGGGTTGACGTCGAAGATGGAGACCTTGTCTGTAGGCTTCAGCTTGGACTGAAGGTTCTTGGCCATTTGGTAGCCCTATTGAACTCATTGTTAGATATAACCATCCATCTCATATGAAAGCATTCTTAAAAAAAAGCTGAGAAGCATGAATCTCACCATCTGGCCCAAACCGATGAAGGCATAGTTGTCAAGCCTCCTTGATGTACTCGCAAACCCCCTCCTCTGCACTAAGCTCCCCAGACGTGTAGCCGCGACTCTCATATTGGGTAATTGGAAGCAATCAATCTCCTGCCGATAGCTACACAAAAACGAAACAGAAAAGAAAAAGAATGAGAGAGAGAAGCTGCTATAGCCGAGAATGCAGGGTAAAGGTAAAGCTTCCTTCCAATGGCCGAGGAGATCCGACCTAGGACGTGTGGGGGTGGATACATTCCCCCGCGAAAGCCGCACATTGCCGGTGCCAGCCATTTCTGGGGGAATTGGCTACCAGGGTGTTACTTGGGCTGGTGGGTGGTGCAGCCGCTTACTCGGATGTCGACGGTAAGTATTGAGGCGACACCGGAGGAGATGAGCTTACTTACACTTGGTCGGACAAGAGACGTAAGAAGAAGCACTTTAGATGCGATGAAATAGAGGACAGGAGGTCATGACATGGCACTTTAATTGATAGGTATCTGTATATGAATTTATATATGTATGTGTTTATTAACCTTGCAGATTACATTTCCGATAAGCATCAAAGCCGACATAGATAAGCCTATTGGGAAATCATGGGCATTGCGATTTCATTTTAAAATATGGTAGGGATGAGATTGGTACTCGACATGAAACTTACAGAAAGATATCCTTCCCCAGCCTAAGAACTGATCAGATACCGTAACAATATACAGGCAACTACCCGGATTCTCATCGCCATCGTAACTGAACGACATTACCTGCTAGACTTCATATCGGCGCACTGCAGACCTCACCTCAGACCGGCCAGAGTACCACAAATCTCGTCACACACGAGCACCACCATACCTGATGTGAGATTTTCATTTCGTTTTAATTCTGTATTACACTGCCCATCAGCTCAGATTGTCCGTCTCCCTCCCCTCCCTCCATAACTCCAGGTATTCCCCCCCTCCACTCCACCATACATGTGAACCACAGCACTTCATGGACAAGACTCTGACAAAAAAAAAAAGCCAAAATCATCCAACACTCGTCGTCATACTCAGCTCCGAGACAGAACATGGCAAAAAAGCCATCAATGTTTCTTTCTTTCCCTTCTTCTTCCTCCTTCTTGAAAAAAGATTATCATCCCCGCCACAAAAACCCATCGCGTAAACCAGTCACACATCGCGAAATGACTCTAGTAAACCCTTCAGGTTTGCAACGGGGACTGTTAAAAAAATAGGTGCTATGTCCAATGAAAGAGGGAAAATCTCGCACACGCAAAAAGAAAAGAGAGAGAAGAGAGAAGAGAGAGAAGAAAAATAAAGGGCGAGAAATATGTTTCGGTTTTGGGAGGGTAAAACGTCGCCTCCCTGAGTTGTAAAAAGAAAAGATAATCACAGATTAAAAATGACAGAAAGACAAAGGGGAAGGATAATAAAAGCAAAAACCGCGCCATCCCAATCCTCATTCAGCCGCCATAAAAGATCAGTTACTTTCCCTTCAAGGTCAGATTTTACGCAACATAACATAACGACACACACGGCTGCAAGCCTCTTTGTATCATTTATAGGAAGTTTGCAAGCCACGGCACAAGTGCTCTGCGAAACGGTTAGTACATCGAACTGCAAAATAGGGGGATGTTAAGAGAAAACGTACCCAACTGCAACTGTTGCGCCAATGCCAAACAATGCCCTCTTCTGTATCCTGCCCTTGCGGACCTCGACTTCGGTCTTGATCTTCTTTGAGCGGGGCGCTTCCTCAGTCTTGTCGCCTTCGGCAGCCTCGTCGTCCTCTTCGCCGGTGTCGGTGGCCTTCCGCTTGTTCTTTGGCGTGCTCTTGGGGGTGGGCTTGTTCTGAGCCCCTTCCTCCTCTTCAGCGGCTTCCTCCTCTGCCTTCTCGGCCTCTTCCTTGTCCTTCTCAACCATGGCCTTGGCGGTAGCCATCATCTCCGCAATCTGCTCAGGACTCGGGGGCTGGCCCGCCGTGAATGGGAGGGCATCTGTCTTGCTGCTAACCTCAGCCTTGGCAATGGCGGGCTCAAAGTCAGTTGACTTTAAGGCGGACTCCTCCGCCTCCTCCGTGATCTCGCTCGGGGCCGGTGTGATCTCGGCAGCCTCGGCCTTGGATCTGGTGTTGCGCTTTCGACGAGGAGAAGCAGTTGTGCGTCTGGTGGCACTGGTCTTGGTTGGGCTGGCCGAACGACGGCCGCGAGTTCGGGTCGTCGGAGTAGTGGCCGGGCTCAACTGCGTGGGCGCCTTGAGACGATCGAACTTGGGTGGCGCAGTGATGGTCTTGGGCGAGGCATCAGCCGGCTGGGTGGTGGAAATCTTTGCGGAATCCAGCAGGGCCTGGATCCAGATGCTAATGTTGTACTCTTCGGCGAGGGCCAGGGCGGCTTCCGGGGGGATCCAGATGTTGCCAGCCGTCTCTTCGGGGCTCGTGGTGGGCTGAGCCTTGATGAACTTACGCTCTGCCTCCTCCTCCGCGGCAGCCGCGTAGGGAAAGGTGGCCTTGAACATGCCCGTCGCCGAGATGTAGCCATCAAAGCTGCGGCGCATCAAAAAGTAGCTGTTGGGGCTAGACTTGAAAATGCCAGACACGATGCCCTTGGGCAGGGGCGCGCGCAGATGTGCGTAGTCGAAGAAGCCCAAGGCACCGGCCTCGGCCTCATCGCTGCCCACCATCTTGGGCGTCAGCTTGGTCTGGCCGAGACGGCGGCGCGACACGAGTTCCGAGTCTGCAGCATTCCGCGTCAGTGGTGATTCGGGCGCATTGGCGACAGTGCAGAGCGCAAAAGGGTGACCAAGTCGCTGAAAAAGAATCAATGATGGAAAGGCAATTTACTTACACGGAGGGACATCGTCGATGAGCAGCGGATTCCGCTTGGCCGGCAGCGATCTTCCTGCAGCGGGGGCCATTGTGTGATTTCCTCTTTGGGGCGTGCAAGGAAACAGATAAGGCTTATGTGTCGCGGCGCAAAGCGTGTCGATGGAGCCAGTCGAAACCGAAAAGCAACTCCTTACAGGCGACTAGAGGCGGCGCAAGACAATTAGGCGCGCGGAAACGGATAGTTTGGGTCGCAGAGGCGGCGAGTCTTTGTGGTTCGCGCACGAACGAGCTTCGCATGCAAAAACAACGAATTTCTGGCGATGGGCGGCGCGTCGGGCTTAAACAAGGCCAATGCACCGCAGAAAAAAGCGGACAAGATGATGCGGTCTCGACCGGGAAGCGCCTGGGCGACGGGCCTTGACGAGAAACGCAGCAGACGAGGCCTGGAAGGGAGATTGTGCTGTGCTTTCGGCGGGCTAGCAAATGAAAAAGGGTGAAGAGAAAGATTCACTCGCGATGGTGGGCGAAGAGTCGCGCAAATTGCTGGGAGCGCCTGATGTGGCCTGGTCTTTGCGGAGGCATATGTACATGGTACCACTTTTTTGCTAGCCGGGTACTTTGCGCTTGCTTCTGCGCTTTTGGCTTTTGGGGGGAACTGAGGAACTGAGGGACCCCCCCAAAGCCCCCGAAGGAGTAGGGCCCTGTAGGGGTCTGGTTCCGTGGTCCCTCTTTGAGAACACGGTAGCGTCGAGTTCGAGCGCCCAACAGACGCAGCCGTTGCCGCTAAAAGGGTCCCAGCCAGCTGCCGAATTCAATTGATCCCTGTTCAAGTGCTAATGGAAACTGGCCTTGGCTGTATGTGGTCAATTGGCGGCTCAACTGCAGTGTAGCATTCTGCCGGCATTGTACAGTAGAGTACGGAGTACGTGCAGCTTGGTACTAACTTAAGGTCAGGTGTTTCCTCAACTGCAAGTACCAGAATCCCCGATTTCTTAGCACCCAGAAGTACTCGTACCCTACACTTATCTGTTCACAACTCAATGGATGGAGGCTTTAACCTCTGACAGCCGGGCCCTAGCGCTCAGCAATAGCTCCGGCTTGCCGCCACATTACCTCCATGGTTACCGATAAATACGGAGTACCGTAAAAAACAACAACAAAACAACACCAAAGAAAAAGTCTGCTGCTAACACGGGCCGTTACTGCGGTACCCCTAATTTCACCGGCGCAATAGCGTGCCCTTGGTGTACCGCGCTAGTGCTTGGCAATAAATCACTTGACAACCCAGCAGAATCCCGTCGACCGTCTACAGGGTTCCATCCAATGCTGCTTGGAGGTCTGCTCCGTATTAGTCTCTAGTGCCCTCCGTTCTATTTTACCCCTTTGCACACTCAGCAACGACGCCCGACCCCTGACCGGACCGGATTACCAGCACCATGTCGTTGATCCAATCATGCATCGCCATAGCCCCGACCCCCACCAGCAACCCGCTGCCCCTCCATGGCTCTGCTATCCCGCCTTCTGACCACTTGACCGACTTGGCTGCTATGTTTTCCAAATCTCTCCTTTCGATCCATCAGCAGTGTGAATAGCATCATCTGGACCTTCTTCCCTTTGTCTGCTCTTTTTCCGGCCGGTTTTCGACCCCCCCGACGTTATAATGGCTTCTCACGATGATGATACCATGCCCGAGGAGACTCAGGGCTACAAGCTCTCTCAGCCTAAGCAGAGCTTGGCCGAGTACAACCAGATGGGTATGTAGCTGTTGGTTAAAAGCTTTCCCTAGGGCAGCACGGACAAAGATGTGTGCAAGTAGAGCTTTGGATTGGTTGCGTTGTATATGTTGGTCGTGAAAGCCGACTGAAACAGATCCGTCAACGCGGATATACTTGATAAGCTTGGGCCTCCTTTCCGACCAACATCTGTTGTTGGGTGTTTGTGTTTGGACGAGAGCTCGTTCTAAAGCTTCCATCTAGAGTCTTTGCTTGACATCTGGCCCGTCCACATTCCTTTCCTTCACGTGCTGTCCCGCCACTGCAGCTGTCGTCCCGTTGTCACCCAACTGACAGTTGTACCCCAGATGCCGGTGATGAGTCCCTCCAGCGATACAAGCAGTCCCTTGGCCTCGGCGGTGGCAAGGACATCTCCGATCCTTCTGACCCCCGAGTCTGCATTATCAAGTCACTCACCATGGACTCGCCCGGCCGCGCTCCCGAAGTGATCAAACTCGAGAGACCAGAAGACCAAGCAAAACTTAAGGAGGGGTTCAAGATCAAGGAGGGAGTCAAATTCACCATGAGCGCCGAGTTCAAGGTCCAGCACGAGATCCTGAGCGGCCTGCACTATGTTCAGGTCATTAAGAAACATGGACTTAAGGTGTCCAAGGACTCAGAAATGATTGTTAGTAATATACCGGTCGTCAATTGGGCTGTTGCAAGATCAAAGCACTAATGACCTATATAGGGAAGCTATGCACCCAACACTGAGAACCAGCAAACCTACGTTAAAAAATGTAAGTGTTCCGCCGTCACGTGAACTGTGAAGATTGGCATTTTGACTTACAACTTCCTACAGTCCATGAGGAGGAGGCTCCCTCTGGAATGCTCGCCCGTGGCAAGTACGACGCCATCTCCAGCTTCGTCGATGATGACAAAAAGAAGCACCTCGAGTTTGAGTGGAAATTCGAAATCGTCAAGGATTGGCCAGAGAACAAGAAATAAGTATTGGAAGCGGACTGCCCTTTTTATTCATTCGTTTAATCATGCCCCTCCTACCTTCCCCATCTCACGACATGAGATATCTGATTATTAAAAACACATCACCATCCACGTGCAAGATGCGAAACCGCGGTTTCCTAATGCACACAAACATTGGATAGCATACATTGGATAGCATACATTTTGAGCAAGCAAAAATAAACAGCATTTCGATGTTGTGACCGTTGCCTTTATGTTTTAGCATAGCCCGCAATTCTATATCATGACAAAGCTCTGTACGACTGGTTGCACTGTACATTGATTGATACATGTTCATGATGACGTCCATACGATCCAACTTTGGCACGTCTTTCTCGCTCTGTTATAAGAAGTAATCGGGGAGCGAATTTCCGTCCGCCGTCTTCTCCATACCCTGCTGCATATCCTTGTGCTGGTCATTCTCCGGTGCCGCTGCAAATACGTTGAAGAACCGCTCGCCCTGCGTATTGACCTCCAGTACACTGGCCATGTTGCCGCACCGGTAGCAATAATTCGGCGCGCTCCACACGGTACTTAGGCGGTCATCGTAGAGCACTTGGAAGCCCTCCTGACAGAGCTGGTGGGCCCGGAGGATGTGTGACATGTTGTTGACGGCCAAGAACTTCTTGACCACCTGCGCGCCAAAGGTATAGCCCGCGCCGCGGGGTGAAAGTGAAAATTCGTCTCGGTCGGGATCCGGGTCGGACCACACGAGATCGGCCATGGGCCCTTCGTGTGGAATTTCTCTGAAGCGATCTATGATTTTGATTTGGTCGATGGAGTGTATAGAGGGCGAGAGACCTGTCGCATTAATGTTGAGCACTTGGATTTATGGTCATAGTGGGGTTGTAAGCTTTGAACCAGGGACCTACCTCCGTGGACGCAGAAAATCTGGTTGTCGATGACGACACTTAGGGTCAAGAAATCGAACATGTCTGTAAAGTAGTGCCACACGTTGGCGTTGCCATATTTGCGCGAGCACTCGGTGTAGAATCCGTACGACTGCGTAACGCCGCGCGACTCGTGGTTACCGCGGATTAGGTGCACGCGTTCGGGGTATCGGAGCTTTAAGCACACGAGTAGCGATATTGTCTCGACGCTGAACATGCCACGATCAACGTAGTCGCCTGCAGGTATTCCAAGACTCTGTCAACACCACAAATTCCACGAGCGAGGAGGCACGCAATAGCATGCGTATGCACATGCATGTGCACTAACGTATGCGCATGTATAGACATTAAATTTGGAGGAGACGGACCTAGGAATAGGTAGTTGGTGTCAGGGCAGTAGCCGCCGATTCTGAATATCTCGATGAGGTCGTAGAACTGGCCGTGGATGTCGCCGACAACGGTGATTGGGGCCTTGACGTGGACGACGTTGCTCTCGCGCATGAGGAGCTCCTTTGTCTTGGCACATACTGCCTCGATGACGGACTCGGCCAGGAGTTCCTTTTTGTAGAGGCGCGAGATGCACTCGTCTAGATCGACGGAGGCTGGATGCCATGATATTGTTAGGCTTACTGTTGTGACCACAGAGAGGAGAGACTGCACAAGGGACATGTGACAGGAAGACAGCAGCCAAACTCACATGGTAACGACGGCATGGCGTTCCCTCACAAAGCATAGATGCCTCTCTCGGCTGGGATATCTTATGACGAAGCGGGCGGTTACACGGGCTGCACCCTTGACGGAATCATCCAGGTAAGAGTCTGCAGGCGATGGTGTTTGGAGGGGCCGTGGCTGGATGCACCAACATGGTCGAGGGGCCCGACGCCTATTTCTCACTTGCAACAGCCTGGATCTGGACGGCGCTCCAGACCAGCAGATGAAGCAGCTCGATGGTGATGGCGATGTGAATGTGGCCACAAGCAAGAAGCTTGGTTCGCAGCATGCAGGTTCTGGGGATCCGCTAGCTGCAATTAGCTTTTTTGCTGAGAAATTATCCACGCTGTGATCCAGCCCATCCACACCCAATACGTACCAGACATGTACCTCAGGTGCTCTGTTCGAAGCACTTGGACCCAGGAGAGTGGACTGCTACTGTACATGTGCACTACCAGGCACTACAACAACAGCACACTGGGCGCTTCCTCCGCCGCTAGCGCGCTAAACCGTGCAGCAGCTGCAGGTTCCGTAAATCGGGAGATACTTGATGCTGCTAGGAGATCTCTCTCAAGTTCGAAGTACCTCCCGGGGCAGGTATCAGTGGGCAGCCGCCGAGGGTGAAATTGAATCTCCAAAGACCCTACATCATACCTGAGACAACGCATCACACCTACTAAGTGCCATGTAAGGGGTGATGGGTAATGCCATAGCTACCACTCGGCAGCACTTTACTTGCTCTATTACGGGTATATATTTCTTATCAGCATTTCCCCGCCAAGCACCTCTTCATGTTTCTCGCCTAATCTAAGACGATTCATCGCCGGCTGCCTGTTTCGTCGCACTGTCGATTTGTGAGATGCGAGTCGATGGATCTCGAGTAACGCGGAAACAAAAGCCACAAGCTCCTAGCCGATACCCTGGCGACGGGATTCCAGAGTTTTGACCGCTACTAGGTTTATCAGCTGTCTACTAGGTACGCAAGTGCTTGCACAAGTCAATAGATCTGCTATCGAACCAAATGGTGTCGATGATAATTAACGAATCAACGCAGCAGCCAAGCCCTTACTTCAAAGCTGAATCCCCTCATGGGTGCATGAATCTACCGAGTTGCCAGGGCATATCTGCACTATAATTTTCAGCCACTTTTGTGTAGGTTCACCGCCACAGGAGTCTCTCAGCCCAAAGGTTTCAACTCGACTCGGCAACGCTTGTTTACTCTTCTTCCTCCTTCGCCAAACATCAACACCTCCAATATAAACCCTTTCATACGCATCTGTGCTACCCTTCTCACAGGCTCCTGCGAGACTTCAATATCCGACTCTGATCAAACCAAAGCGCTTCTCTCTCCGTCCATTTCCATCTCTCCCGATATCACTGCGGCTAAAACTCGGGGCTGCCCAGCTGAGACAGTTGCAAGCTTGGTGGCCTGTGCGCAGCCTCACGTGGCGGCTGATTCAACGCGACTTGCACTCATCCGTTTGCCAGTCAACCAAATCGCTGGCTCAGCTTCTCTGACCAGGGCTCGTCACTTCTGCATTCTCTCTGTTTTATTTTCTCTAGGATCCCCGGACTGCTCATCTGGTGGATGAGACATTGCTTCATCCATCTCGAAACGGCCTGGGGAGGGGGTTCAGTTTGTAAAGGGGGTTATCGCTTCTAGGCCGTCTTATCCCAGCAAGGTATGCCTCACTTGCGCCTTGTGTGATGTGACGATTCTGATGTGGTTGATGTTCAAGGTGACGGGGACTTTTCTTCCCTCTTTTCTTTTTTCGAGGGCACTTGACGGGGAAAAGTGAGAACGCCCATTTCCTTGTTTCAAATCATCGCCCAGTCACCAACCATCAACTCCCTCAACCATCGTCGGCGCCATCGTCAATTCTCTTCCTCACAGCCCGATCTATTCCTTGTCTTGAAACTTGTCGTTTTTCATCGTCACAGAGATGGCTGAGTCTGCGCATGCTCACACGGGCCCCTCTGACGACTCGCCGTGCTACAACTGCGGCGCCAAAGGCCACTGGGTTGTTGCTTGTCCAGAGCCGACAAGAAAGACTCCTGCGTAAGCCTCTGCTCTTCCTCTTGCTCAACTTCGCTTGCCTAGCCCTGATGTTGCCCATATTATTTTGTCTCTCCTGATGTATTTCTAACTCGTATTCAACTCTGTAGTGGCCTTGCCAACGCTTGGAGGAACGCTCCAAACGCTCCGAATGCTGGCCATGGTAATCATCGGCAGCATCATGGAGGGAATCCAAAAAGGATGAACAAGGGGCCCATCATCACCAAATATGCACCACCACCTCCTCCTCCGCCGCCGCCGCCTCACCCTTCGTCTCTGAGCCATGGCACAGCTCCTTATCCGCCACTGCCGCCTGGACCTCCATATCCTCAGCAGAACCCTCAATTCCAGAGCCCTTATGCTCATTACCAGCCTGCTGCGCACTACCCAACTGGATATGGTCCAACCTATCCATCGCAGCAGTATCATCAGCCGCCTTATGGTGCAGCCCCTGCAGCCCCAGCGGGTTACGCAGCTCATCCTCCTGGGCCGCCAGCACCACAGCCACCGGCACCGTATCCTGCGGCGTATGCCTCATACCCGCCTGCTGGGCCATCCAGCGCGCCTGGTTACCCGCCCCAGACGACTTACACTCAGTCTTATTCGCAGCCACCATACGGACTGCCCCCAGTTCCTTACTCTGCCCAGAGCGGGCCTGCACACTTTCCACCTCCGCCCAAGCCGCCGCATGTTTCTCGTTCTCATTCTGGTTTGAACCAGCCCGCTCCTGTTCATCATTCTCTTCCGCCGAAGCCCCCCAGAAGCGTCCATACGCAGCAAGAGCCTCACCGAGATCATAGGAACAGACGGAAACATGATCGTCAAAACAAAAACCGTGATCATAGACGCCGGGATCAAGGCTCCCGTCATCGCTCCTCGCAACAGAAGATGCAGAATAAGGCCAACCGTTCTAACCGTGGTAATCGTTCTAATCGCTCTAGCTCAGCTATTAGATCCTCCCAGAAAGCATCGGCCTCGACTACCGCGGAACTGGCTAAAACTGGCCCACTATCATCAATAGAGGACCTTGAAAAGAGCGCCAAATTCGGATCTGAAGCCTCAAAAGAGGACTTCCCTGAAGACTCGGCTGCGACCGAGATACCGAATGCGCAGTCGTATCAACACGAGGATGACATGCTCCCTCAGCTGGCTTCTGCTGAGCTTGACGAGGATTCCGAAACTGCCGATTCTGAGGTATGTAAACCTGCTCTTTGATAATGGCTCTAAGTATCTTGCCTTGCTGCCAGACTAGATTGCTAAGTAACGTATTTTCATAGTCTGGGGAGTCTACGGATAATAATGAAGGTGAACCTCCTCGGGCGGTCCTATCCAATGATGAGGCAGAATCAGCACGGGATGACGAACGAGGACTTTCTCAGAACACTCATCATCATGGAAAAGACGAAGCCTCATCTCCCAGTATGGCTCTTGACACGCCTCATCTTAATGGAAAGCATAAGCGCAGAGATGACGAGTCAGAGGACGAACGTCAACCAAAGAAGTCAAAAGCTTCAGCATCGCTTGCACATGATCCAAACGACGCTGAAGATGACAACCAGACACAAGCGCAATACGGTACCGGATCAGCAGTCCAAGGCAACGATGCACCAATTGTGGAAGAAGAGGATGAACCTGTCCTGCCCCCACTGGAGCCTGAATCTCGGTCACGGTCAAAGGAGCGCCATCAAGGCCCAAAATCTAGGAATTCGTCGGTCTCTAGCCGATCATCCGACTTGAACTCACTGGAAGCTGAGCTTCTGGGGCGACCTGCTAAGCAGAGGTCCCCCGACGACATTGGTGTCCACCAACGGCAGGATCGTGTGACTTTGCCTAAGATGCAACGCCGCCGCCAACGAAATGCGGATTCTGCATACAGGTAAGAAGAATAGATTTCCTTTTGGGATTAACCTGAGTGGCTAACACGCGTCCAGTCGCCGCTGGTGATTTTCCTTGGTGTCATTTTCCTTCCCTCAAAATTCGATTCGCTGCTTATATTCAGGCTCCTTTACAGCCTTCTGAGCCTCACGCCGTCTCCCAGAACTTGCCTGCTTTCAACGCTGCTGTCATGGAGGCCATTTGGCGTGTTTGTGCACCTTGATTATTTTTCTCTTTCTTCTTTTATTTTTCTCTTTTTTTTTTCTCGCATTTCTCTTGAGATGATACGGTTTTATATTCTCTTTGTTATTTCAGGTCCGCATGGCATTGTGGAATTTGCGTCAAAGTTACTGCGACAGGTATATCGCTGGCAGTCATTTCTTTTAGTCTCACGACTACTAAGGGCCCTTATGCATGGCTGGCGTTTTGTTAGAATTCACGAGGTATGCGTGAATAGTTTTCAAATGATTTTTCCCGATATTTGCTTTGCCCAGACACGACGAGTCTTGGATGCTTAGCCATAGACCCAGCTTATCCCTTTGAACCCTACGAGAAGTACAGCACTTGTCTGAACAATGTTTATGGCTCACCAAATTTCTTTGTCTTGACGGTATTCAATGACTTGTGCTCTTTGTCATTCATGCGTGAGACTTTTATTCCTTGTCCAATCCAGCTTCTTGTAGCTATTGTTGAAGATGAGAGAGTATCAGGCTCATTGTCGGAATGCGGCTGGAATGGCATATTTTGCGTGTCGTATCAGATACGCAAGCTGGCCTGTCCCAAAGTACTACCAGCCTTATTTCGTTCTACTAAACCTTTTATTATTGTTGTCATCAGGCACCTAAGCAGGACTAGCCATTTCCTCCTCCCGTTCTTGTTCTGTATTCATCGATATTGCTCACTTTTCTAGCTATTGGTTGAGGCTATAAGCTGCGTAACTGCCATCACAGTAGACATCATGATTTGTGATTCCAAACTTCCTTTTGGTAAGGACGGGTAGCCTGCTTCTGGATATGGGATGGGCTCGAGTGTACTCTCTGGTTGGCTACGCATTATCGTAACTTGGATAGTAAATAAAAGAAGCTAATGCAATCCGGAGACAAAAATCCGCTACAGCATCTGACCCATGGACGCGATATTCACATATTCACATGGGCATAGTACATACATGTAGCTACCTAATGCTACGCTGTTATATCCCTATCGGCTATTTTCAGTCCTCGCACATGCCCAAATGCATGCAGGAAATCAGCAGAAGCCCAACATATTTTTCACCAGACGTCTTTGGCTTACGATATCGGACCTGAAGCTGCTCAACACAGAGGGGAGAAGCTGGCTGTGGGAGCACGGCGTCAAGCGGCTGCACAGTTTGTGATGTGATGCAAGAGATGCTCAAGATGTCACACCGACACAGTAGTGCCATTTTCTTTTCTTATGCAGGCAATCAAATAGAAACATCAGCAAGCTATCAGAATGAATCACGAGACCTCGTGCCTCGATCGGTTCGCAGCGGCAAAAGATGTCGAGGGAGACCTATAAAGGGAATAGGTGGATGTTTCTGGGTTGAAATGCATGGCAGACACCCTTGAAATTTTCTTCACATGCGAGTAGGTAAACTGAGTCGCTGATCGGCACTGCTGCCAAGAATTGGAAGCCTACAGGTCCATTCAATTCTCTAGGGCGGGATTGGAAGCCTGGGGGTGGGCGTTTAGTTGCAGCTGCAGCTATGTGGTTTTAGGGCGATTAGGGGCGTATTCGAGGGCGTGTTTTAGCGCTGCGCGGGAGGGGACGAGGTGCAGTAGCTCCCGCCTGTGCTGCGCCATCGGCCGAGCCCTGCGTCCAACCAATGGGTTTAATATCTTTTGGGGTTCAGCTTGATAGTATGAGTATAGCTTGGAAGCATTGGAACGTGGACGTGACTCGGCTGAGTCGTTGTAGGTGCTTCTGTGTTAGATGTGAGACCTGGGGATGTGCTGCCCGGCAGGAAACTGCCGTAGAATTCTGCTATGGATGTATTGATTTCTTTCATCGAATTTATAGGCACTTAGTTGTCAATCCATGTTATTTGAGCATTGGGAGATATATTCGAGTCTCGTCGTGTTTCAAAGACTGGAGTGATTGTATTACTACTATAGTATTTATATATGCTACTACTATTTTACGGCGTATCAAAGCCAAGCATCTCCAAGATTCAAACTCGCTCCAAGAAACTCCGCTACTAATCAGGCAAAGATAGAAACAAAGAAGAATAACAAAATACACAAGAGCATTGAACAGAAGATACATGTATGAGAGAGCGGTGGCTGCTGTAATAAATGGCAGGTGCCAACACAACTTCACTAGATGGGAAGCAGCCGCCTTAGGTAATGGCATAGGACTACACGTACCGTAGCAAAGACGCAAGCTAGGGCAGAAAAACTCCCGTCTACACAATCAGTGCATCAATTCCCATGCTCTTCAAGCCTTGCAGCCAGTTGACGCCGGCTTCATCTGAGCTTGGATTTGCATCTTGTAGCTCCCAGGCGGCCTTCAGCAGCTCTATCGCCGTGAACAGATAGCCCCAAGGGCACGTCTCCCAGATGCCCAGCAGACGCTTCATCGTCCAAGTGCGCTTTTCTGCATCGCGGGTTTCAGCTCCCGCAATAAAGGTAGGCCACGATGTAGCCTTGTAATACGGATCGTCCACGCTAATCTGGCCCAAGTGTCCCAAGATGTCGCCCACCAGGAACTCGGTGTCTACAGGGCGGACGGCACGCACGAGGGGCAGTGCCTGTAGAATGTATAGACATGCAGCAGACCGATGAGCCGAGGCGATATGGATGCGGCTCTCAATGTCTTGCACCCGAGGATTCTGCCGCAGTTTGTCTGCCCACGCCGGTATATCAAAGGCAAGAGCCTCGTCGATTAGGGCAAGTGCCTCGTCCGCGGCAGACAGGGACCAGTCAGTGCAAGGCGTCTCGTACGAAAGTTTGGAGGCTACCAGGATGATGTGAAGGATCTCCGGCGGACACGAGAGATAGCTGTTGACTTCGACACGCTTCATGACCGGCAGGAGTTCGAAAGCATATCGTGCTATGTTGGTGGCGAGGCTGCCCGACGCAAGCGTTGACCCTAAGATATGATATCTGTGGGTTAGTGAAGCAAAGCGGTGTCAGTTTTGTATTACCCAGTACGCAGAAACCCAAGCTGCAATCTCCTTATTTGGCGAGCCCCAAGGTGAGACAAAAAGTGGTAATTACTCACATAAAACAATCAGCCACCACACAATCACGCAGCATCCTGTTTGGTTCGCTTCCATTGCCTCCTGGAGCGAGCAAAGCAAGGATACTACTGGCACCTTCCAAGTGAGCTCTCCATCCCTTTCCCTCACTCTTTTCCAAGTCTATCAGATCAAATTTGATGAAGAAATGCATGGCAGCAAGGACGACTTCGCTTCCCCCAGGATCCAGGGAGTCAAGTACTTCTTGCAAGTGGCCCATGGCCTTTTGCTTCGCAGTCAAGGCATCGATGAGGGCTTGCCTGGAAACCAGGTCTTTTGATCGTAACTGGGCGAGATACCCTCCGGGGTCACTAAGGCCTGTTGGAATCGCAGTAATAGGACGAAATATGTTGGACCAGTGTATTGCTGAAGTAGCAACAAGAACCTGAAGCAGAAGAGGATGCTTGTTAGTCAACGGGATAAGATCTCTGAAAGGATTGGCTCCTGGCCCATCTCGAGCCACCAAGTCTTTGCAGACGCGATCGGCAACTTTCAAATGCGTTAGTACAATCCCCGCACAATCATCCAGCTAGCCTGGCTGTTTCGGAACTTGGCTGTCTCTTACAGTGTGCTAAATAGTATCTTGAATTGCGATCGAGGTCTTGAAAAAGAGGATCTGTCAAGCTGCCAAGTGCTGGTGGCCTCCACTTTCCATGCTCCAGCACTGCCTCCTGGTTTAGGCTTGAAGCTGCATCCTTCGTTGGCTCCGGTGCAGCCGACATCGTCGAATCGCCTCTCTTGCCTTTTAGTGGCGGCGAGGGGCGACGACCAGACGCCTGCCGGACACCGCCCGGGGTTGGTCTGCGCTCCCTGACCAATGCATCATGTGCTTGATTCTCGGCACCAGAATCGGGGCGACGGCCAGAGACTGGATCCGAAAAGGGTGGGAAGTAGCTGTTGGCGGCTGAAGAGAAGGTTGATGCAGAGCCAGAGCTAAGAGGACCACCAAGGGGCGTCCTGCGGCTTGGTGATGGCTTCAGATTCCCCTGAGCGTCAATCCCCTGAGTCCAGATGAAGACTTTGCCGTATCCAAGGCACTCCTGCCCTGAGACCGCACATTTGTGGCACGTCGGCCACGAGCGGTCGCAGCGCAGTCGTCGACGGCGGCAGTTGTGACACGGTTTGCTGTTGCTTGGCATATACGCCGAGCTTTGTGCGGTCCGGTGACGGAAACTGTGCGTGTTTCCCCAGGGGATTCTGATACACAGCGGATGTCCGGCCTCAGTCTCTCGCGTCTTGTCGGTCTAGCAACGCTCTAGTGACGCGCAACCAGGCCGGCATACGACAGCAGCGGCGGAGAGTCGATCGCTGAGCGGGCCTCTTTCACTCCTCTGGGAGTATGAGCATGGTGAGAATCTCGGACCTTTTGCTAAGTTTTTTTTCCTTCCCCCTTTCGGTGGTAAGCTCACAACGCACGTGCGTCGAAGGATAGCGTCAAAACTACTAGAGATGATGCCTGAAAAGCTCCATCATGGAGAACCAGTCTTGAGAACGACCAGACGTGATGTGGCACGCTGGCCAGCCAGTCGCTATCCAGCGGGCAAAGCCATGCGGCCCACCATCGATTATCAATAATCTAGCAGCATAATCCCCAATATCCAACCCCTCCCCCCTACCAACCGAAGCTGCTTCATAGCCCACGCCACCACCCCAAACGCAGTCTAGACGCTCAGAAATAGACAAGCTTTCTCGTTACGTCGCAAGCGCGCCTAAATGGGAAAGCTCTTGACATTCTTTGCGTCCGATGCACGGCGACCGCTAGGCGGGACCTGCAGAACCGGTAAGCATTGGAAGCCACCCTTGTCCTAGGTCCCGAAGCTTGTTCACCTGGTCTGCCGGATCTTGTCCATCCAGAGGTCACACAGACGCCTAATACGGAAATCACTTTACCCATGGCGCAGTACGAGTACCTGAATCTCGGATGCGGGCTGGGATTGAGGGATTCCGATGGAAGAACATTGTCACAATTGGGGTTTAGGGCCTTTTTCGCACGCTCTCCCGGTCCCATCACCCATTGTATGGCATTTTGACTCCGGGAATAGACGTGGTTGCTTAGTGCGCTGCTCGTATGCACAAAGTCTAACCACTTTGCGAGCACATACCCTGCAAACTCTCTCTCCTTCACCTGGAGACGACATGTCAAGTAAGGGAACGATCTTCGGTGAGCCGAGCAGAGGTGAGAGAACAATGACGAAGAAATTCTCTTCTTCTTTTTTTCTTTCAATCTTATTTTCTGGAGATTGAAGGTGGACATAATCAAGTCGGCTTAAAGCCGGTGGTCAAGTCCCGTACTCCATTCGTGGAGCCAGAAAAACAAAACTACCCCTGCGAAGTAGGTCACGATGTCTTCACAAACTAACTCTGCAGACCCAGTTGGGCTGCTACTACCGGGATTGCAGTAGCCCAACTCTTATCATCTCCACCACACGCAAATTTGAATCGATTCTGGAACGAGGTCCATGACACATCAAATCCATGTCCTGACTCTATTATCAGAGCCCTGCAGAGAAAACGTGGGCGGTAGTTTGAACGGTGGCCACTATCAACTTCTCAGTCGGCTCTCATTCCGGGTGAAATAGTGTGGACCCCTTGTCAGATCTCTCGAGCTACTATTGTAATGAACTTCCCTAGATGGGAAACCTTCAGACAAGTTTTGCGTTTGTTGCCGCTGTGGCTGGAGGGCGCCATGGAGGTACGAGGGTTTCAAGGCTCATGAAACGGTAAGAAAAAGTACGAGGACCGACAACGGAATGCTCACTGTGAGACTGTTCACACCATGATGATTGCCGGCAGATGACGGTAGCGCATAGCAATGGTGTATGATCTGGCAGAGAATGAATCAGGGTGTGAGAAATTCTCTTTGTCGGCGGCCCGTGTCCTTAAGAAACACGAAAATTATATAAAAGAGTTCATGGTGGCACTTGGTCAAACTCCGAGAAGCTGGTATCAAGCTTTCTTGATCTGATGCTTTCTACCTCGAACGCATTAACCATCGTTTGGACTGCGTCTCTCGTGAAGAGTTCATTCTCTTTTCGTTCCATCTATTCGTTTGCCTAGCCGCGATGTTGGGACAAGACAGCAAGACTGAAGTCCAAGATGCTGCTGTCCTTGTCACAGAAATGGGCAGGGAGTCTGTTCAGACCATCGATGTTGATGCTATTGACGTTGAGAAGCTGGGCAGGCAGCGGCCTGAAGTTTTTTCTTCCACTCTGATGGAGGTTGCCTTTGTCATCTCCATCCTGGGCTCCCTTTCTATGGCGGTGGGTCTCTCTCCTTGACATATGCCAGCAAGCAAGACAGTTACATTCCTCAAGAGGCGGAGTGTTCGCACATGCATATCCGTCCTAGCCGCAGTTTTCAAGAACAAGAAACTAACTAGTTACTTCTTAGGATTTCGTCATTAGCGGTTTTCAGGTGGTTTTACCTAATTTGATCGAGCCACTCGACATCCCTCTGCAAGCTCAAACATGGCCCTCAAGCGTCTTAACCCTGACCGCAGGCGCATTCCTGTTTCCTTTGGGGAGGCTGGCAGACATGTATGGAGGGTATCTGCTATTCAATGGCGGCCTGGTGTGGACTGTTTTATGGTCCGTCATTGCTGGCTTTACTCGCAACTTCATCATGCTTGTCATCTGCCGTGCCATGCTCGGCCTTGGGGCTGCGGCGTTTCTTCCTGCCGGCATTTCCCTGCTTGGCCGAATTTACAGACCAGGCCCAAGGAAGAATATTGTTTTCAGTCTCTATGGTGCTCTTGCCCCTCTGGGATTCTTTAGCGGCATTATTGTTGGCGGCATGGCTCAAGATTTGCTATCCTGGAGATGGTTCTTTTGGCTGGGTGGCATTGTATCTGCCGTCTTTGCCTTGGGGACAATCCTAACTGCTCCTCGTGACTATGAAGAAGCACGCAAGATGAACGTCAAAATGGACTGGTGGGGTGTTTTTACGACTGTACCTGGCTTGATGCTTCTCATTTATGCGTTAACCGACAGCGCCAACGCCCCCAACGGATGGGCATCGCCTCGAATTCTGGTGACACTTATTCTCGGTCTCATTTTCCTTGGTGCAGCTGTATATGTTGAAGGCTGGGTCGCTGAAGCTCCTCTTATCCCGGCGGATATTTTCCGTGTCAAGTGTATGAAGAGAATGCTCCTGTGTCTCTTTATTACTTGGGGCGTTTTCAGCATTTATCTTTTTTATGCAAACTTTTAGTAAGTCCAACAAGTGACTCTTTTATCATGACTTTAACTAATCGGGAATATAGCATCGAAACAATTCTGGAAAAATCACCCCTACTGACCGCGGTGTATTTTGCGCCCTGGGCTGGTGGTGGCCTGGTCTTGGCTACCACAAGCGGCGTCATCCTCCATCTTCTTCCTGGCAAGCTGCTCATAGTTCTTTCTGGCATATCAAAAGTCATTGCTGTGCTCATGTTTGCCATCATGCCTAATGACCCGAATTATTGGGCATGGATTTTCCCGGCTATGCTTTGCGAAGCCGCCTGTGTCGACGTTCTTTGGACTGTAAGCAACGTCTTTCTGACTACTAGTCTGCCAAAGAACCGCCAGGGACTTGCAGGCGCACTCATTAGTCTCATGCTGTTCCTCGGAGGTGCATTCTTCCTGGCCATTGCGGACGTCGCCAAGGCACAGTTTGTGTTGAATGGGATGGATCTCAAGCACCAGTACAAAGGCGTCTTCTGGATCGGCGTTGGACTCGCAGGGCTGGCCCTGATCATCTGCTTATTCATGGACCTGGACAAGGCTGGTGGTGATTTCACAGTTGACGAGAAGGCCATGCGGAAGATGAGCAATGCGTCTTCAGAAAACGAGTCGGATGGGGAATCGTCAATGGGAGGTGTTCGGGTTGAGCCGATGCTGGGCGTGGTTGTTGATTCACAAGAGACTCTCAATCATGAGCAAACCAGAACGGATCCTGTTTGATGGAGATATTTTATTTTTGGGTTTGCGGGTGCACGAATATGGGAATGGTTGTGGAAAGCAGCTATATTGCGGCGTATCTGGGTTGACTAAAGCGAGGCGTTTGGGAACCAAAAATCGGGCGCGTGAAAGGGTACATTAACATGGCGTAGGAGACACATTTATGTCAATGAAGGGGCGCCTACTTTGAAAGTTTATTTGAGCTGAATATATTCCCGTATCTACACAAATCCCACTGGAACATTTGCAGTCTGAATTGTTGGTGAAAAAGTGAGTGAATGAGCGCGGGAGTTCTATATTGTCAAGTTTATGGAGAGCAAAGATCACCAATAGTGAAAGACATCCTTGAGATCATATACTCTTGTCTGAAGCCAAGATTTTAAAGAGAAGATTGACAAATATTGACACTTGTAGGGAATGAACGCACCAAAGTGAGAATGGAACAAAAACTCTCGCCTCAACATGACGCTTTGATAGGATGTGGAAAAAAACTTCCCCGAAGACTTATCTGCACCACAAATAGTTTTAGAAAGAACGGAGTTGTTTTATTTCAAACTGCTATTTTATGTATGGCATAAGATCTCATGAGACGAAATTGGCGCCTGCTTTGTATGATCTAAGATCACTAGGAGATGGACATGTAGTCTGAACAGCGTTTGTTCTGTGACCGTAGATCTTCGAAGCTACAGGCTACTAGTCACCGTAAAGGATAACTGGCATAAAAGAACGCCTCAATAATCTGATTTTACCCTTTGGAAAAGCATGGTCAATGTCTTGAAGGCTGAAATCCAAGGGAACATTTGCCTATTCAAGAGGAAGACCCACTGGCATATTGCTGTCGGAGAATGCTATATATGTAAAGCAGAAGCGTTGTGAGAGTTGAAGAGATTATTCCAGCTACACGAATCTGTGAGTAGGGGTCGTCACATTCTTCTTAGTTATAGTACCCTGTGCTAGAAATAAAGCTACTAGGTTGTCGCAGCATCCGGTTGTCTACCACATCTAACATGATATATACTATATCTTACACTCACGATCCAGCTACCAAGTCTTTTCCTTCTATACCCCATTTTAGGCATTGTGCTTCCTCAGTGTTTGCAGCAAAACAGGCGGGTTCGCTCCGATCATCTCATCCACCTTGTTACCGTTCTTGTAGAAGAGGAACGTCGGCATGGCGCGGATTCCCAGCTCTTGGCTCAGCTCGGGCAGCTCATCCACGTCGAATTTGACAAAATGGACCTTGTCCTTGAATTCTACTTCTTCAGAGGCTCTGTAATTGACTCTATTAGTATGAATTTTTCGAGTCAATGAGCATTTTGTGCTTGGTGGACGCACTTTTCCAGGATGGGAGCGATGGCTTTGCACGGTCCGCACCATGTTGCGAAGCAATCTACAATGACTTTGTCCTGCTCTTTTACGACCTTTTTGAATTCCTCGGCACTTGGGTCATTGGTTAGAAAATGGGCTTGTTACTTTGATGAGGATTTAGTAAGAGATGCAGCTCACGTCTTGACGTAGTGTACGGCCAAAGCAGGGCGGCTGGCGTGGAAGAGTCGTTGAGATGCGACGCCTTGTCGGGCGATGGACGAGGCCGGGCGGAACATTCGTGCTGACAGCATGTTTGTCGATTGGATTTCTCGTGAGACTTCTGGGTGGTACAATGAATTGCGATTGAGTGAATGCGGATGAAAGGTGATTTATAAGAATGAGGTTTGTTGGTAGTGGCGATTTGGATGATGAGTAAATATTCTGGGGACAAAATATGAGGTAAGCCAGCGCGCTCGTGCTCCGATTATCGATACAGTGCTAACGCCGTTTAAATTCGTCACTAAAATATGGCCCGCGCTAAGCAACTTCAACTGCTAGGTAGAGCAGGACTGTCTTTGACAAAACTGTATTATGCCTTACGATGTCCTGGGATTTGTATAATATGCTTACGATTGAGGATTAAATCGTCGGCATTTGCCATATTCAGTGCTCATAGTGGCGCAGCGATGCTCTTATCCGCTTGACGGCCTTTTTTTTCAGGCCTCCATCCATGTACTTTGAGTGAAAACCCCCAGGTACTTTCGAGCTCTTAAGCTATTCGGCCAAGCGGGTGACAGAAAAACCTGCTATTTCTACATTTCCCTAATAACTAATACTATATCTACATTTCCCTAGTAGCTACTACTATATCTATATTTCTTTAGTAACTGCTACTATGTCTATATTTCTACAGTAACTGCTATTATATCTCATTTGTGTTGTACATATTTTCCCCAAATGTACGGAGTATGCACAATACTCGTATGGTAGTATTTCGAGTTCCGTTCAACCCCCTGTTCTATACCCTTGTCAACAACCTTGCCGATTCCTTTATGGGACCAACATGCGTATAATTTGTTCCACCAAAATGGTCTATTTGAGGCATACTCGATGCAGGGTGTTATTGGCTGAGCCCGGCGCTTAAAAACACTCCGCATCATGTTCGGCTGCCTTGTGTGCATCTCCAGGACTCTTCCTGTTCTTTACATCAATATTATATACTATCATCCATGCGTAAATTACGAAAGATATTGGGTGGCAAGGGCAGCTCTTCGAAACAGGGCAGCTCTTCGAAACAGGGCAGCTCTTCGAAACAGGGCAGCTCTTCGAAACAGGGCAGCTCTTCGAAACAGGGCAGCTCTTCGAAACAGGGCACCGTCGCGAGCACCTCCATCAGCACAGCTTCCGGCACCAAAACTTCCGGCACCAAAGCTGATGCCTCCTCCACTTCGAATGGCAAAGCCGATGCCTCATCGACCGTAGAGTCCGAAGTAGCGAAAGCTCCCGTTAACCCCTCCGAGAGTATCTGGAACAGCGCTTATGATGCACTCAAAGCCGATGAACCGAAGCTGGTGCAGGCGTATGAGAAGATCTTATCTTTAAAGATCTCGTCTTTAAATCTGAATCAGAGTGCTGTCTCTATGGAACCTGCTGTCTCTCAAGAGCCTACTATCTCTCAAGAGCCTACTATCTCTCAAGAGCCTACTATCTCTCAAGAGCCTTCTAGCGTGAAGAATACTATTGAGAACAATGTGCTAGTGAGAAGAGCGCAGATGCACCAGTTAATCGATAATGGCCTGAACAAAACATTTCGAGAGGCCAGTATCAAGAATAGCATAAGCCCAGTTATGCAGGTAGTCAACACTACTAAAAAGTTAGTGAGCGACGCAATTAAGGACATGCCACAAGCTGCTCTTCCTTGGGTTATAGTATATATTTCACTCTCGGTAAGGAAACCTAGTTATGGCAGCCGATCATATATATCGTTGAACTAACTCTCAGGAAAAGATCTTAGCCAATCCTATATCGCAAACGGAAGCTAATCAAACGGGTATTGAGTACATTGGAATTACGATAAAGTGGTACTGGGAACAAGCATCATTGCTTTTTAATAACAGCTCAAGCGACCATTCCTTTATAGGAGTACAAAACGAGTTGCAAAAGGCATTCATCAGCTTTTACAAAAAGCTTCTGCAATTTCAGATGAAAAGCATTTGTAACTATTACCGGAACCGTGGGTTCGTTTTCTTACGAGACCTTGTCGAGCTGGACAATTGGGATAGCGGTCTGAAGTCTATTCAAATCGACGACACTTCTCTTCGTAACAAAATCGGCGCATTCTTGAACCTTGAATCGGAATCGCATCTCAGAGCTATAGCTCATCACACAAAGGCACAAGAAACCTATCAAAGGACTCAAGAAGATCAACAGTGCCTTAGAGATTTACGAATCACAGATCCTCGTGCTGACAGGACCCGCATTGAAAACACCAAAGGAGGCTTATTGCAGGAATCATACCGCTGGATTCTTGAAAACCCGCAGTTCCAGACTTGGCGCAGCAGTGATGATAACCGTCTGCTTTGGCTAAGAGGTGATCCTGGGAAAGGGAAAACTATGCTCCTATGCGGCCTCGCCCAAGAGTTGATGCAACAGGCAAACCCGAGTCTAGTCACATTCTTTTTCTGTCAGGCTACAATACCGAGCGTCAACAATCACATAGCAGTTCTACGTGGTCTTATATGGCTTTTAGCAGATCAGCAACCTTCTTTAATATCATACATCAGGAAGTCATACGATACCGCTGGGAAAAGCCTCTTTGATGAGGGAAATTCTTGGTACACATTGTCTGAAATTTTCAGCAATATGCTGAGGGACGAGGAATTGCCACCAGTGTACATCATTATCGATGCCCTCGATGAGTGTATCACAGGTCGGACGGAACTCTTACATCTTATTCGGGACGTGGCAACCTCATCAAAAGCCAAGTGGGCCGTATCAAGCCGCAACTGGCCTGAAATTGAGGAAAGGCTAAGTGAAGGAATGAATCTCAGCCTCGAGGTAAATGCTACTCTCGTCTCAAGCGCTGTGGATGCATACATCTCCTATAAGGCGTCACAAATATCCCTTCTAAAGCATGACGATAATCTGAAAGAGGAAGTCTGTCGTCAAATGCGAGATAAAGCCAACGGCACATTTCTCTGGGTTGCAATTGTCTTCGAAAGGTTGAATTCCCAAAGCAGTGCTTATTACGACGATACATCAGATGCAATGGCAATCCTTAATGAGATGCCTGAAGACCTAACTAAGCTCTACACCGTCATGCTAGCGAGAATCTCTCAATTGAAAGGGAAAGGGCCAGAGTTATGCCGAACTATACTGGCTATCGCAACATCGGCATACCGGCCTCTACATCTCAATGAGCTCTCAACCCTCGCAGGATTCCAGAGCAATCTGAAGAGACTACCTCAGTTAAACATGTTGATAAAGGATTGTGGTTCATTTTTAACAGTCCGAGAAAACCACATTTACTTTGTCCACCAGTCTGCAAAAGAATATCTAGCCAGCGACCTCTCCTCGCAATCCGTCAATTTCCGGGACGGAATGGGGAAGATCAAGTATAACATGGTTTTAAACTCATTGGACTCTATGGTTCATTCGCTGCGGGAGAATATTTATGGACTAGAGCATCCTGGAATTCTTCTTGAAGATGTGAGCCCGCCAGATCCCAATCCTCTGGAACACTGTCTCTATTCTTGCACTAGTTGGATGGGTCATTTGTGCGAAATATACGATGTAACAAACAGCCAAAGTCTTCTGATCGTTGAGGAAGAAGTCTTGCTGTTTTTGAAGGGGCACACTCTCCACTGGCTAGAGGTGCTGGCTTTGACACGAAATTTATCTACCAACATAACTTATGTCCAGAGGCTCAACGAATTGTTGAAGGTAAGCCGCGTATTCTTTATCTCATGAAGCGGTATACACAACTAACTACAGCAGAAACGCTCCGCAGCAGAGGAGCTTCAAAAATCAATATACGATGCGAGTCGATTTATGCAATATAACACCCAGATTATGGAGGCTGCCCCGATGCAGATATACTCCTCCCCACTTCTGTTCAGTCCTGCTCAAAGTTTAATGGTTACCCGTTTCAATCCCAAATTGTCTTGGGTAAAACATATACGCAATTCAGTGAAGGAGAGTCACTGGAGCCCGCGCCTACAGATAATCGCCAACATAGAACCGGAAGTAATGTGCTCTAGCGGTACGAATCTCTTGGTTCTATGTTCCTCTTCTAAGAATGTCCAAATTTGGGATATGGCTACAGGGAGGCAAGCTCACGTACTCAACCACGCGGAAGATGTACAACACGCAGTATTTTCGAGCGATTTGAACCGCGTGTTGACAATTGCAGGTGATCGATATTATTGTTGGGATGCGAATTCTGGAGTCTTGATACAGAATGCCAGAATTCGTGGTTTTAACGAAGAATGGGCTTATTCAGTTTCCAACAACGGGAAGTTTATGGCATCGTGTAAGGGTTTCGCGCTGGATGAGGACTGCATAGTTCATATATACCATATGAGTGATGGGACAAAACTGCAGCTCCCATTTACAGTTGTGGGCCATTCCAGGAACCTATTGAGGTGGTCCAACGATTCCAGTGTTTTGGCCGTTACAACAGGATACACTACGTGCATCTGGGAAGTGCCTTCAGGCAAGGAGAAATTGGGACTTGACAATCATGATGGCACCATACGAGGACTGCCCAGTCTTTCAGGCGATTCTAAGTTGATAGCTTTTCCTGTTGGGGAAGGGTTTGAAGTTTGGGATTTGCATACTGAAGAAAAGATACTGAATGTCAGGACAGAAAGTTCATGGGAAGTTGAAATTGTCGAGTTTTCCAAAGACTCCAGGCTCATTGCTGAGACTCGTTACGGCAAGGATAGCAACGGTTTCTCCCACCATAACATTCTCACTTGGGAGATAGCCACTGGCATAAAACAACATGAACTTCGTATTGGTCACAAGGACATAACGGGAATTACGTGGTCCGATGACGGACAAACTTTGGCCGTGGCATTCTCCGACGACATTGAATTATATGATTTAACTAAACATACTTATTGGGACTTCAATGACAATGATCAGCCTTCATCAAGCCAGACTGGGCGTGCGAGAGTCTTGATCGCATTTTCACCAGACTTCAAACTCCTGGCTACTCCTGATAGATACGTCGCAATCTGGGACACGAGAACCGGTAATACCGTTCAGGCGTTCGACAAGGTTAACACTCACCACATTTCCAAGTTGCAATTTTCACAAGATGCCAAGTCTATTTACACGTACTCTAAAATTGACGGCTTGCAGAAGTGGGACATTGCATCTGACAGCTTGATACACACTTTTCCCACCTCCCTAGCCAAAGGTCGGGTGAATGGAATAGCGTTTTCTTTTGGGGAAAACTTTTTCGCGTCAGAATCGGAAGCGGGAGACGAGATGTTGTTATGGAATCTGAACAAGGCCGAAGAGATTTCTCATTCTATGACTTATGAGAAGGGGCTCGAAAACATGCATCTTCTGGCTCTTTCTAAGAACGCAAAGTATCTTGTTTCCGCGGAGTATCTTGCCTCTGCAAAATACATACGCTATGTCTCTGAATCCACGACGTACAGTTTTACTATATGGGATGTGGAGACTAATGAGAAATTGTGGGCGATAAACGCTGATATTAATATATACAACGGCATTATCCTTTGTGGATCGTGTAGCTTGATGTCGGATGGACATGAGTCAATTGTCATATCCAATGACGGAAACACAGTGCTTTTTACGGAGCGTGCCCGTCACGGGATGTGGATTTTGACAAAGGGAGGAGAAAAAACTAGGATCAAAATCTGTTGCCGATATTTCGATCCGTGTTTCGACATGGAGTCCTCGGATACACATGTTCTCTTGCAACTTGGCCGAATAGCTCTGGACAATCTCATCGCCCAGGCGAAGAATTTGACTGGCACTCGGAGTGCATATGACTACGACTCCATCGTCGAAGGCTATGGCGTTAGTCTTGACAAATCATGGATAACTTGGAATGGGAAAAGGGTGCTGTGGCTGCCACCAGATTATCGAGTAACGAAATGGATGGCTAGATCTCGCCACTGCATTGTCATGGCGAACTCTACTAGAGATTACCCCTGCATCCTTCGTTTTTTTGGCCCACCTCCTTTCGTAAAGCCATCTTAGGACGCGGCATCGATCAATCTGCGAGTGTGAGGCGCCTATCGCAGGGCATCGTAGAACGCCTATTCAGCCAGCACCTGAACTTTCTTATATAAATATAGTAGCAGTTATTAGAAATATATAAATATAATAGCAGTTACTATATAAATATAGATATAATAGTGAAATATAGATATAGTAGTAGTTACTTAGGAAATGTAAATATAGCAGCTACTCCTTTTATAGGTGTATAGTTCAACTCGTAGGTGTTCGAAATCTTCTCGGTGTCGGTTTTTCTGTCCTCTGCTTGAGAGAGTTCCCAACACCCCGAAGAAAACCCAGTATTAGAGCTGGAAGGTTGAGATGGGAGTTTAAGTTACACTCAAGCAGACGACGCTTCTCTCCTGAAAAAGATCCATGCTGTATTAAGCCTTGGATCAGAGCCAAGTCAACGTGATTAGGCCCCTCCATTTTAACCGTGTCATTCTCAGACGTGGCAGTGATCTTTCGGCAAGTGTGGGATTCTCTTTTCACTACAATGGGGCAAGGCTTTGGCACAGAAGAATGCAATGGCTTGATTGTGTCAACGGGAATTCTCAGACTTATTAAAACCTTGTAAACGAGTTTGTCCAACAACATAACATTGTTGCTAGCACCGAAATCTCTTGGCAAGCAGTATTCTCGAATGAAGCTGTTAAATCTACAAGGAAGAATAATGAAATATCACAAGAGACAAAAAGGGGACAACCAAAATCTTCAAGCGCAATCATATATTGTTCCACCGGCTGCTTCATCCCCCGCTCGCTGCCAAATGCTCAACAAAGTGGCATCCTATATACAAATCTCTCCTCCTCCAATATGACTACCCAAAAAAATAGCAATTAAAAATGGCACGAATTTGATCCATAGTATCAACCTGCCTGCAGAATGAAGCCTCTATAAAGTTTTCTTTTCCCAGTAATTTTTTTTTTGTCAATCTGTTTTTATTTTTCAAAATATCCCAACAGCTCATTCAAATCCGAAACCTAATTCCTCCCTTCCCAATGCAGCCGAGAGAATCGATTGCGCATAAGTCACAACCAGCCCCCCATAAAAGAAGCAGTCAGAAAGTAGAAATCAGCTTCCAATAAAGAAAAGAACCGTCCCATTTTGTTTTTGTAAATGCTCATCACTTTTCAAGTCCCGGATACCCAAAACTTTCCGGAACCAATGCAGCCCTCCCCCTGAAACACAAGACGAGCTGCGAAAGAGTCGGGAAAAAATAGACCCCTTCGACAGAGTGGGTATCAAATCTGGTATATGTGCCTGTAAAAAAAGAAGTACTTGGGAATAAATAAAAAGCAAAAACGCAGCCCAACGCCGGTCATAGTGTCGTCAAAGGTTGTAATGTACAACGAGACGTCTGCCAAGAAGCAAAAAGGTCCAAAGGTGGTTTGATGTGCAATATCGGATGTCGATGGTTCCAGAGTCAGAAAGAGTTCCCCATTTTAGCGGTATATACGTGTTTTTTTGTCTTGTTTGTGTGGAATTTCTGCGTTTTTATGTCGTTTTATCGGTTTTCGGTCATCATCTAAGGAGTGAAAGTAGAAAAAGAGCGACTCGGGTCAGCTGTAAAGTGGTACAAAGGAGATTCATCAACGGTGCACCATTGTGGTTCTGGATATAGACTGAAGCCATCAAATAGTGCCCCTCTTTTGCTTTTCTTTCTTTTTCTCTTTTTTTTTCTTTTTGTATTCTTTCAGATTCGGGGAACTCTTTCGACTGTTGAAATCATTAGCATCAATAGAGCATCAGCTTACACACCATTCGACCTCTCTTGGCTCAGCCTCTTGCCATCCGCAGATGCTCGAGGGTGTATCTCTAGCAGCTTCGCGCTTCCAGCGCTAAAGTTTCGAGCATGGCCAGGATCCATCCGTACGCTTGTGGCGCGCTGTAGATCAACCTTCTCCTCAATGCTCGGGGTAATTGGAGAAATGGGAGAAATGGGAGCATCGAGGTCTTCCTCGTCTCCTGAGTCGATGTTAAGCAGACCTTCGCGGCTGCGAATGGTATCACGATTATTCGTGTGCGAGACAAACTGCGGCTGAGCGCCAACGGCACCCCACCTAACCTCGCCTTCATCCCTCAGCTCTTCTCCATCACTACTCGGGCGACCCTCGCCTGATAGACGAGAGTTGAATGTTAGAGCGGTTGGATCGGGGCTCAAGCGTGACATGTAATCGTCCTCAGTAATCTCGAGATCCTCGTGCGTGCTGTTCGAGGGAGAGTCTGGTCTGGCATCTCGGTCTTGTTGTCGGGATCGAATCCTATCGCGTACAGACGACATCCGTTGGCTCCTCTGGCTACCGACTCTCCCTGAGAGCCAGGACCCTTCTGAGTCGACAGATGCTAGAGACATGGAAAGATGGGGCTCAGCGGAGTGGCTGCCATACATCTTGTCTCTTGAGGCCCGTGATTGGGGAATGTCAATTGAACGATGGCCAGAAGTTGGAGTATCGTCTCGCAAAATTGGGTGGTGAATAGTTATCGGTTCCGAACCGGCGGTAGATTTGTATGCAGAAACGCTGGGGTGAGAGGCGTCTGCTTCAGGTGATTGTAGACGGGATCCAGGTGGTGATATCGGAAGTTCTGGAAGATCCTCCCGGAAGCGGGATTTCATTCGCTTAGGCGGACCAACACCTGGCTTCGATGATAGATAGTTGCCGGAAAGTGATGAGACAGGCGACTCGAGGTTTCTGGCCTGCGCTTGGGCATGTGCCGCCGCTACAGCCTGTGCAGCCATGGACATTTCTTCGCGCGAGGTGTTTGAGAAGGAAGACGGACCGCCAGAGTTGCGGCGACTTCTCCCCCACCTAAGCAAGGTAGAGAACGATATGCGGTTAGTCTTGCTGCTGGTCTCAGATCCTTTTCGTGTGGTGGCATCATCGTCCATTGCCAGAGACGTCTTTTCCTTGTCAGAATCAAATGTCGACCCTGAAGTGGACGTCTTGGGTAGCATGTTGCCCTCCAGCTTAATAAGGGTGGGTGGCACTGCTGGGAGACGCTCATCTGACTTGCGAGGAAGCGGCGGGAATCTTTCGGGAGCTGGCGCGGGCTCAGCCTCGCGAGGCGCAGTGTCTACCCTGTGGAATGTCCCCAGGGGTTCCGCCTGGTCCTTGGAAGGCTTCTTGGAATACTCCTCGATGTCAGACATTGGCTCTGGAGAAGCCCGCTGCTTGGATGATGTCACTACGGTCGATGGTGGATCGATGCCGAGGCCAACTTCTCGGCCCATGACGCCTCGCTCAAGATTCTCGGGCGAAGGAGTTCCCCTCTCCCTGGCAGTTTCTTCTTCTCTCTTTTGCTTCTCGGCCTTTCGTGCCAGTTTCTTCTCGGTCCTGTCTCGCTCACGCTGCCTGTTCCGTTCTCGTCTCCTAGCATCCCTTTCCATGAGCTCTCGTAATTCACCAGCATCAAAATCGTCGGCCAGATCATCAATGCGCTTGTGCGCCCTGAGCGTCTCTTCGTCAAGAGCGGCGAGTCTCTTCTTCTGAGAGCCCGATCGCGCAGGTCCGGAGGCACGGGACGGGAGCAATCGAGCGCTTCCTTGATATCGCAGTGTTGGTCTAGGTGCGAGAGAATCCAGGGCAGATACTCGATATGATGAATAGTTGGAATCAATGGACAGGCGGGAATCGACCGAGATGGGGATAGGTAGCGAGGTGTCAGAAGTTGGGCTATCCCAAGGCGCCCTGACGGGTGGCCTGGCCGGCAGAGTCTTTGCCCGTTTATTATCATGTTTTGCGCTGCGAGTGGTGGCAAAGGTATCGGTGGTTGCTCGTGCCGGCGTAAAGGCACTCATGGCTTTAATCTCTGCTTCTCGGTTATGGTCTTGTCTCTTTCGTTTGCTGCTCTTCCTCCTTGAAGGTTGATTTCCGCTTCGTTTGTGGTGTAAGGTTGGTGCGCGGTTCTGCCAGATGGGATTGGGCGCATTCGCATTTCCTCCCGTCAAGTCTTGGGGTCGGTCGACATGGATTGCATCTTGACGCTCAGGCGAGAAGCTAAATCTCGGCGCATCTTGGCTGGGCCTCGCAGGAGCCGACTTTGCCGCATTGCGAGCAGAAACGGTTTCTGCCGCAGAGCGCTTGTCGCCTCTGTTGCGAAAAGGCCACAGAGCCATTGTGGTGGTTGCTTCACCTCGAGGGTGCAAAGCCCCCTTGGTTTACTTGCGAGTCGTCTGAGTCTGGGTGTGCTGAATCGATATGACTAGATCAAGTGAGGCGTGAAGCAGCATGATGGTCGTTTAAGTCTTTTGAACCGGCAGACACGCATAAAGCACAAAGGGGTCCAGATGCGAAACACATGCCACGAGGCGCGTCGACAAAATCAGGCGGTTGCAATTTGTGAAGCGGACAGGCCGGGGTTTGTTTGTGCCATTCGACAATGCGATGTGGAATTGGAATGAGTGCCAGTTCCGCCCCAGCAAGGCATGTAAGAAAGAGGCCTCAAATGCAAATGCAAGTCCAGACGAGCAAGCAAGCAGCTTTGGGGAGACAAAAAGAAACGAAGGAAGAAACGAGGGTGAGTAAGAATAAACGATTGGGTGATTCTAGAGTGTAAATGTCAGACTATTGATTGGTCTCGCATTGCAGAAGAAGGAATCAAAAGGGCCCTCCGAAAAAAAAGAAAAGATGTGAAGCGGTAGGGTTCAAGTGGGAAGAAAACAGGGAGGAGGCAGCGACGTAATTTAGCGGATAGAGGGTGCAGCGATGGGCACTTGCAGAGGGGCCCTGTGGGCGCTGATCCGGCCGCTAGAGGGGGTCCTGCGAGCCTGGTACAGGTACTCGTACAGGTACATGCCGCTATTCTTGTACTGTGCCGTAGCGCTACTTTGCGGTGCTACGCCGCTGCAGTTGCTGCCAAGGTACGGGGCACTTGAGTGGCACTTGGGGGGTTGAGTGGCACCAGGTGCCCTGTGCGCTGGTGCTGCCGGGGCCAGGCTTGCCAGGTTTAGCGCCAACGGGGCCTGCGTGGGAGAAAATTCGGAGACGAGCGGGTTAGTCCCAGTTGGGCAAGTCGGCAGAGGCTGCTAGTACGAGTGCATACATAAGAATAGATCAAATGGTGGAAACTCCCGTTTGCTGGGCTAAGTGGATTTATGTGGTTTTGGGCGTCCATCTGTAGGTGCCTGGCATTGATTCCTACACTGATTTGATTCATGTCATTCTGTGGCAGTCATCCTTTGTTTTACAGTGCCTGGAATAGGTACTCGTACGCACCTTTGGCAAACAAGTACATGTACACGCTGTCTGCAGCGCCAAGTCGGCAATGACTGGCGGAGAATTGGCCTCGACTGTATTGCTGCTGCGCCGGCGGTACAAGTACATGCAGCCCAGCAATCACAGCGAAGCGATACCAAGCCACGAGCTCACTAAGGCACTGCTTCATGCACTGCACGACATGTACCGTCGCCGTCGTACGCACGTACAAGTACCCGTAGTCGTCTTTGGTCCGTGTATACATGTAGGAGCATGTCCCTCTGCATCTGCGCTGCACGTGCTGGGAAGCGGCGGCTAGTTCTGAAATATTACTCGAGTCGAGATGCATACGAGAGTGATGCTACGATATCATTTTCTATTTGTCTTTATTCGGCTGGTTTCTCCGTCCCGTATTCTTCTAGTCAAGCAATTTTTCAGTTCGTTTGCTCCGTTGCCCGCACCTTGTACGAAGTACCGGGGCTTGGGGGTCCCAGGGAAGCGGGACTTGTGCTCGGCCTGCCCAAGCCCCTGGGCCACGACAAGCCCAAGTACATGTACCAAGTACACACAACTTCCGGGCTCTGTGCCGGCACCAACAAGAAGTGTCCGGATGCTCATGTGCCAACAGCCAGAAGTAGCGCATCGTATCCCGAGTGGGACAGGGACAAGATAGAAAGAGAAAACTGCATATTGCAAAAAGAGAAAACACTGCGCGGCGGGGTGGCAGGGGGTCGGTCAACTGCAGTCTGCAGAGCAGGAAAAAAGCATCAGACATGTCCCCTGCTGCTCGTTGAATAGGACCGGACCAGGCCCTGACTCCGTATCCCCCCCTCAATTCCCCTAGAGCCTCGAGAAACAAGGGCTCAGAGGGGTAGAGGGGCCAGTTTACAGTGCGGGCGGACCGCCAGTCTCTGCCCTACCCGCGCCATCTTGCTTGTCCGTGGCTGAACGACTTCTGACAGCGGCCGGGCTACTAGAATAGAGCTTACACGCAGTTGCCGGGCTGCCCATTGACAGCCTCAATGCCTGGACTTAATGCTTGCGTACGCCAATGAGTTGTAAAACCAACAGCACCATCAGGCAGCGTCCATGTGCCAATAAAACATTGATAGATATTGATAGCTCCGTTGGCCGTGCGTGTCGTGGCCTTGCTTGGCTCTTTGCTGTGCTCTGCTGCGCCGTGCTGTCGTACCCGGGACGCGTCAACTCAAGTCCCGATACATCCCAGCAGCCAATGTTGCGGCCGATTCCTGTCTGCAGGAGCCGGTACAGGTACTTGCAGTGGCCAAAGTGAGTGGCTAATAACAGGCCCGGTCATGCCCGGCCTTGGTTTGCCAATGGCTCTGGCAAAATCGAGTATTTTCTGCCACTAGCATGCATCAGAAATTGAAAAAAGGAATCAGATGGCCCAGCTCGAACCATTCACAGCGAGTCGCTTATTAGCATCGTCTGCGGGAGGTGTGATGGCTCGAGTCTCGTGGACTTTTTCTGCCAGTCCAGCGTCGTTGCGGCTTGCCACCGCGCAGCCACAATTCGTGTCTGGTGCTCTCGAATCAATAAGTCTTGTTGAGATGTCACTTCATGCTACAGCTCCAGCACATGCTACAGCACATGCTCCAGCGAGGTGAATGTGGTTGTTACTCGACTGTATGCTGTACCGTGATTGATGTGATTCATGTCTTGTAGGTACCTGTACTGCTGTCTCTTGCGCGTAGAGTACACGAGTACATACGTCCTTTCGGGGGAAACGGCAGCTCCTTACTCCGAGTTCCGCGCAGGTCTCATGTCGTCTTCATGTTGCCTCATATTGCCTTGCCTCCATCTCCCGGCCCAGCCCCTTCAGCACCTCCAGCACACCCTTACGATCCCGTGCGCGGCAATGGTGGTGCACGGAACAGCCATGGCTGAGATTTGCTGCCGTCCGCTGCAATTTGCTCTGTGCCGTCCTCTCTGATTTCAATAGTCCAGGCCCAGCAGCCAGAGCTACTGTAGCGAGCGAAACAGGTGACGAGTCTGCTGCGGTCCTCGTCCCGCCATTCGCTCCGCTTGTGAGACATGACATTGCTTCTCCCGATCCCTAGGTGAGACATGTTCTTCTCTAGTCAGGATCCACCATTCTTGGGTGGCTTGACTGACGTTTGGACGAACAGGTACCTACCGTCCGGGTGGAGTCGCCAGTAACGGAGAACGCTCAATAGCCCGATCTCGACGCCATCCCGATCACTAAGACGGTCTTGATTTGAGCAGACAGGGACTCGATGCATCGCCGCACAGACGGGCATGTAGGTATGTAGGTACTCGTACATGTACGTGTATTGAGGCAAGCCGCACTCACTCGACATGGACGTCGACTAATCAATCAACTCGGCTGACCCTCGCCGACTGATTCCACGGACTGCCATGGGGGAACGGAAGATGGAAGAAGAAAAAGCACTCGACTCTAAACCACTGACCAGGGGGCGTCAAACCCGAATGCCACTTGCTGATGCAAAATGAGCTACCCAAGAGTCCAGCGAGCACTATCTTCGTACAAGCAAAACCTCGACGCCGCAATGGAGCAGGCCCCAGACTTTTCTTAAGGCCGTCCCCATGCAGAGCCGGTGGTCCGCCGACAACAGTTGGTCTTTTGTCCAGTCCACGATAAAACGATCCATCTGCATCTCCGTCGTCGTCCAGGCGCCCATTGTGGCTCTTGTGTGCGCTACGGCATGACTACATGTGCGTGCATGGGAGACATGTTGCGAGATGCCCAGTCTGTCTCTTGCTCATGCGCGTGCCTTCGTATCACTGAGGAACCATGAATTGCCCCCGCAGTAGACTTCGTATTCGTCAGATGGCTGCTGATACCTGCGATACCGAGACTACTACCCGAGGACTACCTGAAGACGTAAAGAGCATTACAGTCAATAGCAAAACGGGAGAGGCAAGCAAGCGCCGATTGTGCCAGATGAGCATGTCTTCGATCCCATTCTGACCACCATCCTGCCTCTGTACCTTGCATGTACTCGCCGTCTGGGCAAACGGAGTCGCCCAGCGATTGAATATACCCGCGACAGCGCGCCCCACGCTAGGAGCCCGTTCATCAGCTACAGAGGCCAGGATGTTGTCCGTGGCGTCCGTGGCCGTACAGTGTGCCGTCCAACGATTTCACACAGGCGCCGGCATTATCAGTGTTAAGGACATGCTTCCTTTTTCGACAGGGATGCCGCTGTAGCTCCCTGCTGCGATTCGATCCCTTGGAGGTCTTTGCGTCATGGCCTGGCAACCCCCAGCAGATCAGCCACGCAGACTTGATAAAACCTCGCGAGCCTTGCAACCCAAGCCCAAGCCAGCCCATCGACAGTCAATCTCTGAGCTTGGAGATTTGGTCTAGCCAGAGCTCGACGTCATCGTGGCCAAGTCTGGCCTTGGAAGAGAGCTCGCCAAAGCAGGCTGAGCGAGTGCTGCCAGTGCAGTCCATGTACGCTTAACTTACAAGCTCTTGCTAGTGGCATCTTTGTGTCGTCTGTTTGCTCTTCTCGAATGTTGATCCGTCTCGCTTGCAGGGTGCTCAAGTCGACATTTGGCTGAATGAACATCATCTACCTCCTTGGGTAGAGCACACATGTACTTCTACCCGACGGCCATGTTGGCCCTTGGAGCCTCGCCCAAAATACAATTTGCAGGCGACAAGTCATCGCTGCATTGGTACTGTGACCTTCCATTGCATTGCTCCGTGCTGTGCCACGACACGTTGGACATGCCCTGCCCGTGTCCTGCTCTATGTCTGGTGGGTGACAAGACCTGCCGTGCTTTCTACGCGCCGTCCTCTTCGCGCGCTTCCTTCGAGCTCCGGGGGGGTTTCAAAGCCCAGAATCCTCTCAACTTTGCCAGCAACATGGAATCAGTACGAATCCGCATCCGACTAGAGCAGCCTTCGCTGGTAAGTACAAAGCCCGCTGCGGATAAGCATCATGCAAGCAACCTAACCAAGATACTCTCCGCCAATCCTTGAAAGGCCGGGCCGAGCATGCCCAGTACGAGATGCTATGCTACGGTAGTTCGGGCAGATGGCCAGTGCCACCGCGAGTGGCCGCAAATGCAACGGCCCCCGTCAACTCAACGTCGTGCAACCAGTGAACAGCCAGGCGGGAGATTTGCCTAGCCCCAAGGATTTGCCAACTGGACTGGTGGTACATGCGTCTCTCGTTGCCCAAGTACCTCACTCTACGCATCCCGATATGGCCGTGGCCCATTCCATTTGTCATTAACGCAGCGCACGCAGGTACAGGGCACGTTGTACAAGCTGCGGTGATGAAATGTCCCTCGCCTCTTTTGGGTATCCTTGGCACTAATGGGGATGGCAGTGAATAGCAAACAACGAGGCAGTCTCAGGCGAGTGGCATCTTATCTGCAAGCTCCCTACGTGCTTTACGAAAACATAAGAAAAAATCTGTCTTGAAACCCTCCGGGCGGATGATAGATGACCACGTGGACGGGATGGGACATTTCATTAGGGCCCGACTTAATCTCAACTGTGTGTGTGTGTGTCGATGGCGCCACATCAACCAGCAGTTGAGCTAAGGCCCATCTGCAGCATAGATGAGACGGGTGGAAGGCATTGGTGATTCATCATTCAAGCCAGACCTCCCCCCTTTTGGTCTCGTTTCTTTGGTGGCGAGCTTGATTCCGACAGACTCCTCTTGCAGAAGCGTGTTAACCTGCATCAATGGTTATGCCAAGTACTTGGATGGATGCTGTGCTTCGTAGACGTAATTAACTCTACAGCTTCTGGTGAGCAGACAACTACGTTGTGAAACGGGCTGATTTCTTGAAGGGGTCTTGTCCTACCCCCCCTTCACGACACAACTCTTTCCATTGGTTCAGAGCAAAGAATCCATGACCCGGCAATTCCAATGAAGGCTACAGTACCTTTCTCGCTTTTCTGTGTTCGCATTGCCACAGAGCTGAATTGTCGAATGAAGGGCAGCTATTTTGAAATTAAAAAACGCCATGGTGAAATTGGATGACCAAACTTATCGCCGCAGCAACGTCATCTGTGCGTGAATTGGCCACTGTTCAACTGGCTTGGGAACCAACAAGTGCTCTGAACAAATCTTTGGGCTTTTGCCAAGCCAATTGTCTACGGTGCTCGGCAAGTTGGTAGTGCGATATCTGGCTCACTAATCTATGCAGGCTTGGGACTTGAGGCTTCTTTTGTTCTAGCATCAGGGCGGATGTCTGGCGAGAGGTTCCGGGAGTGAGACCCAACGACGGGATTCTGGAGAGAAGTTCCGGGAGTGAGACCCAACAAACTTGATCCCGGCAAGATCCTTGGCCGCGGAAAAGCTGGAACGAAAAGAATTTTTCGAGGCTAGTTGCGAATTTTCGAGGCGATGGAATCTCTATCTCTCTTTTTTTAGAGTCACTAACGGACGGCAAGGGGCGTGGGATTGATATCCTCGCAGGTCTGCTTACACGCCAAGACAGCTACCCGCGCGGGATTCCATTCTGGCTACGTCCGAGCCTCGCTCACGTTGTTTTGCTGCGTTATATACACATTCAAAACCACGTCCTTCTATCGCTGAGGAATCGATAGTAGGGGATTTGTCTAATTGTTCTTCAATTCTTGACGTAAAAGTTATCCAACTTGTATGCTAAGTCTTGCAAGCGACTAAATAGCCATGGTTCGATTGAATGCGGGGAGCGATCCGCTGGAGTCACGCCGACTCCGCAATCGCAGCTCGACGACTCCATAACGTTATCAGAATGCGCTGATATGTGAACCTTCTTTATCGTGAGAGATGCGATATATCAGAGCTCACGATTGCTCATGAATGGAATTGCCACTTCGAAATCATCCTTACTGATTGCTTTGTTCTTGATACAATGGTGAACGTGATTGTCGTTGCAGGGTGAGACTTGAAGCTCCAACTACCTACATGTATTATTCCTTGCGTTGCATACATTAACAAGGGCATTCTGATGCAGGGCCGGCGTGAGTGGTCTCACTTCAGCACTTCTCCTTTCGAGGAGCAAGGCGAACAAAGTCACTGTGGTTGCAAAGCACATGCCCGGTGATTATGATATTGAATATGCCTCACCTTGGGCTGGAGCAAACGTGCTTCCGTGAGTGTGCTCTTAAATCATGCTCTGGCTCTATTTTCGTATGACCTGGGGGATTAACTTGATTCCCGTATAGAATGGCCAGTGAAGAGAATAGCAGATGGGAGCGTCGTACTTGGCCAGAGCTGAAGCGCCTGACGGAAGAAGTCCCCGAAGCGGGAATTCACTTTCAGAGTAATAATCTCCATCATGCTGCGCATCTGAGACTTATTGCTAATAGTTGGTCACTTAAAGAGGCCCGTGTTTATAGAAGAGTCAAGGATGCGGAAGCTCCTGGATACCATCTTTCCGACTATCTGTTCTCGACAGACCCCTGGTACAAATCAGTGCTCCCTGATTTCCGCGAACTGAGCAAAGAAGAAGTCATTCCAGGCCACGATTCGGGATGCGAATTCACGAGCGTGTGCATCAATACCGTCGTCTATCTCTCCTGGCTCGTCGGCCAGTGCCTCAAGAACGGCGTCGTCTTCAAAAGGGTCGTCTTGACGGACATTCGCGAGGCAAAGTCGCTCAGTCACACTGGCCAGCCGGCAAACATCATCATCAATGCTACTGCTTTGGGATCTCTCAAGCTTGGAGGTGTTGAGGATACTACCATGACGCCTGCTCGTGCGCAGATTGTTCTCGTGCGGAACGAGTACCATCCTATGATCGCCACGTCGGGAACTGACGATAGCGCTACGGAGATTACATACATCATGCAGCGCGCTGCGGGCGGAGGCACGATTCTCGGCGGGACGTATGACATCGGTAACTGGGAATCCGCGCCCGACCCAAACATTGCGGTTCGCATCATGAAGAGGGCGGTAGAAGCTGCGCCGGGACTTGCTGGAGGAAAAGGCATTGAAGGGCTGAGCGTTATTAGACATGGTGTGGGATTGCGACCGTGGAGGAAGGACGGGGTGAGGATTGAGGAGGAGGTTTTGGATGAGAGCACTTCGATTGTGCATAATTATGGACATGCGGGATGGGGATATCAGGGGTCGTATGGATGTGCGGAGAGGGTTGTTGAGTTGGTGAATGAGATACGGAAGAGGAAGGGGGAAGATTTGAGTGGTGAAGACAAGGTGTTTTCATGGGATTAACTATTTTTCTCTCATGACATCCTTAGATGGTTTATCATTCAATAAAACTATATATTATACATAGCTATCAAGGCTTGATTTACTCTTTACACGACTCGTCATTCCATCTCGTCAAAGTTAACAAGGGGACAGTTGAGTTGAGGTATATAAGCGGGCCTATGCACTTCTCGGGGCGCCTCTCGCCTGTCCTAGCAAAAAGGCTCCACGTTGCATATAACGGATCGCCAAAAAGCTCCAAAACAAGGCTGTTCGTTTCACGTGTATTTCTCAACAGAAACGACAATGCCCCTTTAATCAACAAGCCTCGGGACTTCATTTTTCTCTTCATTTCACTCACTCTCATTTATTTGGTGAAGACGAAGGATTAAAGAGAGAGAAGAGGGAGAGGAGGAGAGCTTCTCTCATCAGCGAACATGGCCTCTCTCATCAAGTTCGCCTCCGACGTCGCCAACGGCCGCCATGCGCTGTCGAAGTTCATCCCCATGGGCCTCTGGCTCGCAGACGCCGTGCTGTGCGGTCTGATTATTTGGAAAGTGCCCTGTTAGTCGACACTGTACGATTCCTTTTTTAAGCAAAATAAAGAAAATAGCTTGCTCAAGAAAAGGGGAAAGATTTCATGCAAAATAACCTAGGCTAACGAATGAAACTTGTCACTTTCGATTCATTTTTTAGATACGGAAATCGACTGGGTTGCGTACATGGAGCAGATCACGCAGTTTGTTCACGGGGAGAGAGACTATCCCAAGATGGAGGGCGGCACGGGGCCGTTGGTGTATCCCGCGGCCCATGTGTACATCTACACGGGGTTGTATTATCTGACCAAGAAGGGTACGGATATCCTGTTGGCGCAGCAGCTCTTTGCCGGTTTGTACATGGCTACGCTGGGGGTGGTGATGCTGTGCTATTGGAAGGCCAAGGTGAGCTTCTTCATTGACAAGAGTGTAGACTTGTTTGGAGTGAAAACGGTGGCTAAAAGTGATGTTACTCATGATAGGTCCCGCCGTACATCTTTCCGCTCTTGATTCTTTCAAAGCGGCTTCACAGTGTCTTTGTCCTCAGGTGCTTCAACGACTGTTTTGCCGCATTCTTCTTGTGGCTGTCAATCTACTTCTTCCAGCGGAGAGTCTGGACCGTTGGTGCTTTGGCATATACCATCGGTCTTGGCGTCAAGATGTCACTACTACTCGTTCTTCCCGCTGTTATCATTGTGCTCTTCCTGGGTCGTGGGTTTAAAGGGGCTTTGCGGTTACTGTGGCTCATGGTACAGGTTCAGCTGCTACTCGCCGTTCCGTTCATCACGACAAACTGGAGAGGCTATCTTGGCCGAGCATTCGAGCTATCGAGGCAGTTCAAGTTTGAATGGACAGTCAATTGGCGCATGCTCGGCGAGGAATTGTTCCTCAGCCGGGGCTTCTCTATCACGCTACTGGCATTCCACGCCCTCTTCCTCCTCATCTTCATCCTGGGTCGATGGCTGAAGATTAAAGAACGAACCGTCTTGGGAATGATTCCCTACGTTGTCCGGTTCCAGTCGCCTTTCACAGAGCAGGAAGAGCTCAGCATCTCCCACAGAGTCGTCACGCCCAGATACATCATGTCCGCAATGTTGTCGGCCAATGTGGTTGGGCTCCTGTTTGCCAGGTCTCTGCATTACCAATTCTATGCGTACCTGGCATGGGCAACGCCCTTCCTCCTGTGGACAGCCACTCCGAATCCACTTGTCGTGGTCCCGCTGTGGGCGGCGCAAGAATGGGCTTGGAACGTGTTCCCCAGCACTCCTGTTAGCTCTAACGTCGTGGTGAGCGTCCTGGCTGTGACGGTTGCCATGGCCTTTGTAGGGTCGAACCCGCAGCATGGCGCGCCGAAGCCAAAACAACTATAGTGGTGGGATAAGAATACGACCGCATTGTTGCGAGCAAAAGCATTGTTTCATTATTCCTCTTCTTCTTCCTCGTCGTCACTGGGTGGCATCTTTCCTACGTTGGAGTCGCTCTCCTCGTCGCTGAGATCTTGAGCCGTCTTAACAAATTCCTTTGGCCTGGACAATATCGTTTAATACATGTATAGAAATAGAGATTGGGAAAGATGCAAGTCATACCAATAAGGCTGCTTTCGCCAGAGTTTCTCGTCACGGACAACATTGATGATTTCTCCAATTGCCCTGCTGTCCTGAGTCCCTACAGGATATCCCTCAGCCAGGACGTATCCGCCACGCTTGATCCAGATGGTGTTGCGAAAGCGCTGGGCGAGCTCGAGGACGACGGCCTTTTTGTTTGGCATCTCGCACGTGTACAAGTTGTTGCCCTCGGGCTTGACGACACGTACAATCACCTGCGTAGGCTCCAGGGCATCAGGCGGTGACAGCGCCTCTTGTGCAGCAGCGAGGACATTTCGCTTCGGACGGCCCATGGTTTTCGATTTGTTGTCAATCGAGCTGATGCTGCTGCTATCAATGGATTGCTACTATCAAAAATTTATCTGGTGGATGGGAATAAACCGGGGCTTGAATGGAGGGGCACTATCGATAGACGACAGCTTCCTCGATAAGGAAAAAAACCTTGCACCTCCCGGCTCTCGGATACTATCCGCCGCGGTATTTCCGTCTTGGGCGAGACCGCTTTCAGGGTCCATAGCTTTGTATGGATTAACTGGGGGCCATAAGAATCCATTACAAAACAATTCGCTTCAGAGGCGTAATGCTAGACGCCCCAATGGGAGAAATGCCGGGGAATTTACTTAATCTACTTTTGCAGCCAAGCAATAGACTATCGTACAATGGATTTATAATGTCCTTTTTAGGCATTTTGGCGTTCACCAGCTGCTTGACTCACCGGGCTAAACGGTGCCGCAGGATGGCTTGCAACAAGGCACCGCCAATCTCGTCGAGATCACGTACACCATCACCCTTCAAGCCACCCGTTCTCGGGACAGCGGTCGAACATCGGGCTATATAAGCCACTAGCAAGGGCTCCGTGTGAAGAGAAACATGCACTCCGTATCAGGGACACTTTTCCCATTGCAAATTAAGCGGGTTTTCGCCTGCCGGCTCACGGAGGGCCGCAGCCGATATCGTTGGGAGACCCGCAGCACGAAGCTTCTTTATTACGGAGAACTTCCACCACAATCCCGTAAAGGGCCCCCAAACTCCGGCACGATGGCTTTTCGTCCCAGCATGGATTCCCGTAATTGGGCATTCCACTAGCAGAGCTTATCGGTCCACGAGACCTGGTGGAAAATTGGGCCATTGCAACACTGTTTACCTAGGTACAGTATGTTTTGAGTTGTCTGCTGTAGCTGGATGGCGTATAAAAGATGGGCGAGGAAGCTCTGCTCAGCTTTGCTGGAGCTCTCACCTTGGGGTCTTTAAATCAAACTCCAATCCCCTTTGCAAAGTGAATTTGTTCATCAAGCATTTTAAGCATAACAACTAACCTCAATTGCTGTTCCCATTGCTTTGACAAGGCACTTTTTTCCACCATGGACGCAATCCTCTTGCGAAACCTCGTGGAGATCCAATCCGGCCCCTCCACCCCCGACGAGGCGACCAGGCCACTCACAGCCCCGGAAAAGACCTACCAGAGGACCTATTCCAGCGGCCCATTCCAGGAAGATGTCGTCAATGTGCGAAGAGCGTCTCGTAGTGATGGATTCGCCTCTGGTGTAGTCACCCCCAGGACAGAAGATGCTGATCTTGAGAGAAGTCGTCCGGCGAGCCCGGTCCTCGAAGTTGATGCCGTGGAAGTGATTCCCAGTGTATGGGAGCCGTACATGAACCGCTTCAGACTGCTGTCTGTGTGTCTGATCAACTTTGGCAATGCGTTGAGTGACAGTGCAGCCGGTGCTCTGATTCCCTACATGGAAAGGTGAGGTTCATCCATATTTGTAAACCTGTGAAAAAAGAAAACAAGGGCTAACAAGACGTCAATCAAAGACATTATGAAATCGGATACGCAATTGTCTCTCTCATTTTCGTCGGCCAAGCCCTGGGCTTCATCTTCGCCGCCGTCTTCCTCGACACGCTTCGTGCGAGGCTAGGCCGTGCAAGACTCCTCGGCATCGGCCAGATGCTCATGGCATGCGCCTACATCCCTCTCGTCGTCGCCGCCCCCTTTGGCGTCGTCGTGGCGGCCTTTTTCTTCGTCGGCCTGGGCATCGCCATTAATATCGCCATGGCCAACATCTTCTGTGGCAGCCTGCAAAACAGCACCATCATGCTGGGGCTGCTGCACGGGAGTTATGGCATTGGAGGCACTTCAGGCCCCCTGATTGCCACGGCCATGGTCACTGTGGCACACACGGCGTGGAATCACTACTATATCCTGACTATGGGAATTGGCTTCGTCACCATGGTGCTCTCGGCGTGGGCTTTCTGGCGATTCGAAAAGGAGCAGAGCCCAGCAGTCCGCGAGAGAGAAGCAACCCCAGACAACTCGGCCTTCCTGGGCATGTTCGCCGCCGTGAAGCTGCGCATCGTGCTACTTGGATCAACCTTCATCTTCGCCTACCAGGGCGCCGAGGTGTCCATCTCCGGCTGGGTCATCTCCTTCCTCATCAACTCCCGCGGCGGCGACCCCTCGTCCGTCGGCTACGTCTCGGCCGGTTTCTGGGCCGGCATCACCATCGGCCGCTTCTTCCTCTCCGGCCCGGCCGCGCGCTTCGGCGAAAAGGTCTTCGTCTACGGCCTCGTCGCGGGCGCCCTAGCATTCCAGTTCCTGGTCTGGTTCGTGCCCAACGTCGTGGGCGACGCCGTGGCCGTGAGCATCGTCGGCCTGCTGCTGGGGCCCATCTACCCGTGCGCGGCGGCCGTCTTCATGCGCGGCATGTCGCACCGGGACATTCTGAGCGGGATGGGGGCCATCAGCGCGTTTGGGAGCTTGGGAGGTGCGGTGGCGCCGTTTGTGACGGGCTTGTTGGCGCAGGCGGTTGGGACGTGGGTGTTGCATCCGATTGTGATTTTCTTGTTTGTCGTGATGCTGCTGTGCTGGTATGGCATTCCTGCTGAGACAAAGGAGAAGAAGTGATTAGGGACGAAAAGGGAACTATCAATGGTATGTATTAAACAGGAGGGAAAGGAGGAAATGGCGTATATGGGGTTTGTTTGTTTAAAAGGGTAAGGAATAATGCGAAGCGATGAAACAATATCAATATCATAACCAGTATACTATTAACGAGTCTATGCGGCTTGTTCGTCTATCCTTTCTATAGAGAATCTAAGCTACCGTTCTTTTTTCAAGTCTCCCGAGAAATCTATACCTTTTATAGATGGTATCCAACCAGCAAAACTAAACATCTATCAACATCCATTGTCTAAAATGGTCATCCAAATAAATTGTTAGAAAATAAAAAGTCGTTCAAATCGTAAAGTTAAATGCGACCCTTGGCCGCGTCCTGGACGGTAATGTTGCCGGCAGCAATATCCTTGACCGTCTGGGTGATGCTTGTCCAGTCGTTGAATGTGACAAAGGGGACGTTTTCGTTTTCGCACCAAGTCACCAGGTCTGTTCGCAAAAGTTAACATCAGTGATACGGGCAGTAAGAATTGGAAAAATGAAACGCACCCTTTCCGGCCTTTGCAAAGAGCAAATCAGTCTCCTTGGCAGCAGACAGATCGGAGACACCGTCACCAGCGTAGAACATTGTTGGTCTGTTGGGAAGGCTCGAGTACTTGCGGATCTCAATGGACTTGTCGTGGCCGTGGATGCTGCGTCATCTTGTCAATACTGGTACAAAGCATGGCCCCTGATCAGATCGCATCGGAGTTATGAGTCCTCACCTGTCATCGCGGAAGATAATCTCCCAGCCACCAACGTCGTTGAGGCTCTTTCCCTCCCTCGCCCGCACAAAGTTGCTCACAATCTGGATATCCCACCCAGGTCCTAGGAGCTTGTCCAGAAGCGCCCGGATAACAGGCTCCATGCCTCCGCTGAGAATGACAATCGGGACGTTGTTGTCCTGGGCCCAGTTGTAAAAGTCCTTGAAGCCGGGATCGAGCTTGATGTTGGCCAGAAGGATGTCGAGACACTCGGGAAAGGGCGTCGTGACGCTGTCCAGCATCTCGCGGAACGAATCGCGAAAGTTGACTCGGCCGTGGAGCGTGTCGGCGTTGCCCTGCTTGCGCTTCTCGGCGCCGTAGCCTAGGTTGTCCGTCATGTAGTCGTTGGAATCGGCGGTTGTGACGGTGCCATCGAAGTCGGTGAAGAAGATGAACTTGGGGTTAGTGGCCATGGCCGGAATGTCGGTTGCGACGGAGCCCATTTTGGACGATCTGGGGGTTTGATGATGAATATTTGAAAGGTGAAGATGGAGGAGAGAAGGGGAGATTCTGGAGGGGCAAATAGATGGAGGGGCAGTTTTTTTGGCGGCGATAAGATTGGCAGCCCCGGGAAGTGTGAGGAGAAGGAGATGTAAGATGACAACGCTTAGCCAAGACGAAGGAGAGAAGATGGGAAAATATAGTAAATTTAGTACGAAAAGGCCGAAAAGGAGTCTAAATAAAAGTTTGAATGCAAATCGCCATCCCCTGTTGATTTTTGGTGAAAATCCCTCCTGGCGCAGCGCCGATCTGCCAACTATCCATGGATCAATCCCGCGTCCGCTGTGTGTCGTCATTTCTGGCGGCTTCACCTCGCTGAGATGCCCCGCCGTAGTGGTCAAGGTACAGGGGACAGGGGCCGTGAGCCCCGCCAGGGCGCTAGAAGCCCGAAATAGGCCTTCTGGCAGACGGCACACATCCATGTGGTTTCGATGAATTGAGTTTCAGTGATGGATGGATCCTGTTGTCAATGCCAGACTCTAATTCTACTGCTTGGCATCAATATCAATGCTTTTTGTATTTATCAATTGAAAACATGTATATAGTCACTCTCAGTGAAAATCAATTCCATCAAGAAATGCTAATTCTTTTTCCCGGCCATCACTTCTGGCACCCGCATTTATACAGCAGTCCAAACCCACTAAGCCGCTCACATGCGGTGCCAACAATCGGCGCGCGAATTTTTGCGAAGGCGGTCTACACCAAAAAACCAGCCCGTCGTCGAGATCGGCCCAAAGACCCGGGCTCAGCCGGGGAAGCTGTCTGGGCTGTCTTTTCAAAGGTGGAGGCAACGGGAACATTATCGCTCACGCCTGGGCCTGTAAGCTGGCCACGACTGTCAATTGGTAGGGTGGAGGAGCACTACTCTTTTTCTTTTTCTTTTCTTCTTTCTTTTTTCTGTCTTTGTTTCTCTTCATTGCCCCGACGATTTACGGTTTTGGGTGTCAAGCCAAGGGGCCAGACTAAGACAAATCCTAGCCCAGCCCAGCACTTTGTCTGTGTCTCGGCTACGCAGAAAAAAAAAGACCTGGAGAAAATCCCCCTCCTACCAACCCCGGAAGCTGCACCGACATCCGGCGGTTCGACCCCTTGAGGAACAAAGAAAAAACAGCGGTGCAGAGGCTTCTTGGCCCTGCGCTGGCAGATATGCAGCCGTTTGGCCGTGCTGTCTGGAGACATGGCAGGATAGGGCTGGAGCTGGCAGCAAGGCCTGCACCCAGCGGCATCACCACAGCCCGATGGCCCTCGACGGCCTGCAAGCGTTGCCATGTCCAGACCATCGTCTTCCCTCGCTTCTACTCTTCTTCTCAGCCTCCCAACGACGCCGACAAACCCCCCGTTCCCCCTCAATCCGCCCCCAAAGCAGCCGACAAACCGGCTGCAACCGCGAAAAATGCAACTACAGAATCCCCCGCCGCCAACGGTGCTTCGTGGTCCCGGCCAAGCTGGTTGGAGCTGCCATCGATATCTGAGGAGCGCCGGAGTGCCCTGAACAAGAGATTCAGCGGCATCATGGACAATGTCCAGTCAAAGGTCCTCAATGCCTCGCAGAAGCTCAACGAGATCACCGGCTACACTGGCATCGAAGCCATCAAGGTGGAGAATGAGCAGCTCGAGACTGGCTTAGCCGAGGCCCAGGCCCGTGTGCGGGCGGCCAGACAGGCATACAAGACATCAAATAACAAGCGGGCGTCGACTCAGCGTGAGGTGACGACGCTGCTTGCTCGCAAGGATACATGGACACCAACAGATCTTGAACGCTTTACGGAACTGTACCGCACAGACCACGTCCTGGAGGGCGAGGTCGTTACCGCACAGGAAACCTTGACAGAGGCCGAGTCCGACGAGCAGAAGCTCAGCCAGAAGCTCAGCGCCGGCATCCTGAAACGTTACCATGAAGAGCAGATTTGGAGCGACCGGATCCGAAGGGCCTCGACCTGGGGTACCTGGGGCCTGATGGGCATGAACTTTGTCCTCTTTGTCGTTCTCCAGTTTGTTGCTGAGCCCTGGAAGAGGAAAAGGCTGGTCAAGGGCGTCGTGGCAGAGGAGAAGCGAGTCCTAGACGAAGTTCAGACCGAGCTGGCCGTTATCAAGGCCAACCTCGACCAGGTGGCCGCGGCCGCCGAGGTCGATAGGGTCAAGGCTCGTGAAAAGGAGGCCCAGAAGATTCTCAGCCTGACCAAGATCAGGGCTGTCTGGCAGACCACCATGTCCGCAGTTTGGATTCGCAGCTTCCAGGACTTGAAAGATCTCCTGTCGCGATGGAAGGCTCTTATAACTGACCTCGAGGTGTGGAGGGCGGGTTTCGAATACCTGATTAGCGAGCGCCAGGTAGATATGCGTATGCGAGACGCATCCGCCCTGGTGCTGGAGGGCCTCATCACTGGCATATTCATCACTTGGCGCATGGGAGCGTTGTTTCGAAGTAGTAAATGAAGGAGATGGATAGACATGTATTCTAACGATTCGACTCTTTGATGTAATATAGACACAGAACCATATGGGCCTTGAAGGGATATAACAAGGAGCTTTAGACACATATAGCGCAGCGGAGCGGATAGCCGGGCACGAATTACTATGTACATCCGGGGAGGGCTCTTTGTACAATGGGAAGGCTGCTATGAGGCCCAAAAAAATGCATTTTCTTCATGATCAAACACAAAGACTTGGATATTTGATGGCAAGGCTGTTTGAATGAAGTGGCGATGAGGCTGGTGGAGGTTGGTGGTCATGGCTTTGGTGGCGGTGGCAGAGATTTCAAAGTGCTTGCTGCTTATTACAGCTTCAGCCTGATGCTATGGTACTAACTTGAGGCAATCAATCGATCTCTCTCGAGCTCACCGACGGCACAATAAGCTGCCGCTCATCTTTGCCCCAAATTTCTCCAGCCACAGCCAGCCTCGTCCGGATCTCGTTGCGAGAGTCCGGTCTGCCACTGCCTCTCACCAAGCACTAACAAAGAACTGAAGGACAATTACTGCTAGTATGACCTAAGAGAAGCGCCATGGCAAACGTCAAAGGCACCGCACAAGCCATTCAGCACCGGACACAAGCCTTGCAAAAATAGCATGGAGCAACGTCATTCCGGTCGGTGTAACCCCATGTCCTAGCAAAAAAACGGCCAATGCTGGGAGAGACAAATCTAGGACTTTTGACCTAGAGCTGCTAGGACTTTTTTTTCACTTGATTTCGGTTTGTGCTTTGGGAACCGAAGGAGGCTTTTGCTTTTGCTACACATACGGGAGTTGCACAAAGCGAAAAGCTTCGTTCTAATGCAACCCCCCCGCCGTTGGAATTGCTCTTCATTCGCTCTCGGAGCTTCGTGGTGGAATAAAGTTTGGGTTAGGAGGTTGGTGTGATTTTTCACAGGCCGATCGCCCATTGATCTTTGTTCTCTTTGGTGAGATCGAATGGATGAGGCGTCACGTGGAGCAGGTTGAATGGCATGTCGTATTGGGCTGGATGGCTTTGTTGTTTTATACGAGAGGCCGCCTTTCTTTGTGATTGATCAGACGTTTGAAGATGCTTTGTGCATTGCCAAGCTGCTATGAATTGCGTGGCATAGCATTAATAGCTGCAGCTAAATTTCAAGGTTCTCTCATGAAAGGCTCAAGCTTTTGTTTGCTTTAGAGTTTATTAATGCGTATATGGTCTAAGTCTAAGTGAAGCTGTTGCATCATAATCCCCAGTATAAGGTCGGACAAGGTGCTACTCAGCACTCAGCACTAAATATTTGTCAAACGAGTTAATGGTAACTATATCGAAATGCCGTAGCTTCTTCTCAAAGGCCGTACTGTAGCTCCATGTTACGTTGTCCCGGCTGCAATTGTCTCAGACACGTCTTGTTTCTCGGTTTATGCAGGGTAGGCTGTTGCCGTTACCGTTAGCTTGGCCCGAGGTGAGGCGACGTTTGTGATGTGGAATCACATATTGCCTTAGATAGGAGCCCGACTGGACCAGGCACCAAATATGGTAGGAGGCCGACATGCTTGGTAACTGTTTGGTAATTAGGGAATGATTGTAGCAAGGGACGGCCGCTGATCCATCGTAAAGAACGGCATAGAATAATACGTTGATGCTATTTGTAACGAATCATGAACCGCCTCTTACAGCTGAAAGGGGGCTTCGGCTAGTTTCTCAAATGTTGCGGCCTTAGTCGGCAGAGGTCAAGACGACGAGGCAAAGCCCAGTTTTCCCTACCTAGATAGTCCTATGAAGAAGCACCCCAGGCGGTGGCTGTAACGCAGAGAGTCTCGACAAATATGCACTGTACATCTAAGATACACGAGTTTTAAAGATCAGCACCAGCACTAGATACGGTTCATGTCGGGTAGATTTCAGTCCATCCAACAGCCTCGTAATAGCAGCATCTCATCACCGCTGCTGGCTGCTGTCTTTAGGGCCCTCCACTGTCAGTTAGTGTCAGTGCCGCAAAACCGCCCGACATTGGCCATCATAAACCCCGCCACATGCCTAGCGACTCCCCCCCATCACTGACGACATCCACAAAACACCACCTTTGACAGGCCAGGCACCTTGGCCTTTTTATTTTTTTCCCTCTTCCCACCGCAAGACTCTCTGTCCTGCCGCTCCCCAGGCATCTCGCCCAGCAGCTTCTTATTCCACCTCCCTCGCCTTGCCCGGCCGCTCCCGTCGTGCATCTAGTCGTGGAGCCGCTTGTTTTTTTTCTCTCTCCACCTCCACCCCGATCCTCCTCCTCCTCTTCTCCTCTCCTCACCATCACCAGACCGTCTTGCGCGTACGAATCGCGCTCCCCGCACCGCCGCCATGAATGAGGACGAGGCAATCCAGAGCATCAACAAGAAGATTGAGCGGGAGAAGGCTCTGATCAACGCCGCCAATGCCATGCGTTCGCAGACCAACAACGAGGCGGTGCGCTCTCGGCTCGACTCCCAGATGCGCGATGGCCGCCGAAACCTGCAGTTCTTCGAGGAGAAGCTGCGGGATATCCAGATGCGGAGGGTCGGCCAGGGCGTCGAGGGCATGTCTCTGGGCGGCGACGACGCCGGCGCTCCCCCTCCACCGCCCAAAGATGCCTCGTCGTCATGGGGAGACCAGGCGTCTTATGGCCAGGCTGGGCCGCCCGATATGTCGCCCCCTCGACCCAACTTTGGCGCTCCGGGCCCTGGAGCTGCCTCCAAAGCTCGGCCCAACTTCACCAAGCTAGGTGCGTTCTACAGAGAGCTTCTATCGCCCTCGCCTCGTATCCCCCGTCTTTTTTGTCTCCCGTCTCTCCCCGCCTTCCCCTCTTCTTCCCCATAGGATACGAGCTGTGGCTAACCAAGTCCATCTTGCGTGCAGATCTGATCAAATATGATACCCCCTACCTCGGCCCTCGAATCCAGCACATGCTCTCGCAGATCCAGTTCAAGCTCAATGTCGAAGAGCAATATCTTAAGGGGGTTGAGAAAATGGTGCAGCTGTATGGCATGGAAGGCGACAGGAAGAGCAAGGCAGATGCGGCTGCTCGTAGGGTTGAGAGCAAGCAGAAGATCCTTCTCTTGAAGCAGGCATTGAAGAGATATGAGGAACTGCACGTCGACATGGACTCGTCTGATGCTCAGGATGGTATGTACATCATGCAAAAAGAGGCAAGGAGCCCCTTACTCACTAACACTCTCTCTTCTCACAGACGACTCCATCAACACGCCCAACCTTCGCAAGCCTTTGAGCGGTCAGCTCTCCATTCGTGTTGTGGCCATCAAAGACGTGGATCACGCCACCACCGGCAGATTTGCTCGGGGTCCAGAAACATTTGTCGCCGTTAAAGTCGAGGACACTGTCATGGCCCGAACTAGAACCTCGAGAAATGACCGCTGGGAAGCCGAGTATCACAACATTGAAGTTGACAAGGCCAACGAGATTGAGCTCACAATCTACGACAAGCCCGGCGAGCACCCCATGCCCATTGCCATGCTCTGGGTCCGGATATCCGACATCGTCGAGGAGATGCGCCGCAAGAGGATCGAGGCCGAGATGAACAGCTCCGGCTGGGTGTCTGCTGACAGAATGGGCAGCTCTGGAGCTCCCTCGCAGTTCCCGATGAGCCCAACCCAGGGATCTTTCGGAGGTGGTGCCCCTCAGACGCCCGGTGGCCAGGGTCAGGGAGCACCATTTGGCGATCCGGGCCCTCAGCCTCAAGTTGTCACTGGCCCCATCGATGGCTGGTTCAACCTCGAGCCGGCTGGACAGATCCAACTCGAATTCAGTTTCGTCAAGGAAAACCGAGACAAGAGGCAGGTGGATCTCGGTCTGGGCCGAAAGGGTGCTGTTCGACAGCGCAAGGAGGAAGTTCACGAAATGTTCGGCCACAAGTTTGTCCAGCACCAGTTTTACAACATCATGCGCTGTGCCCTCTGTGGAGATTTCCTCAAGTACTCTGCGGGTATGCAGTGCGAAGATTGCAAGTACACTTGTCACAACAAGTGCTACTCCAGCGTTGTTACCAAGTGTATCAGTAAGAGTAACGCTGAGACTGATCCTGACGAGGAAAAGATCAACCACCGCATTCCCCACAGGTTCCAACCCTTTTCCAACGTCACGGCCAACTGGTGCTGTCACTGCGGTTACATACTGCCTTTTGGCAAAAAGAATTGTCGAAAGTGTTCAGGTAAGCCATCACGCTGCTCGTATTCAATTCTTCCCTTCGACAGAATTTGACTAACAACTTGATAGAATGTGGCCTCACGTGTCACGCCCAATGTGTCCACCTGGTTCCCGACTTCTGTGGCATGTCCATGGCCGTCGCCAACCAAATCCTTGAGGGTATAAGGGTTCAAAAGCAGAGGCAGCAAAAGACGACGTCGCTGTCGGAAAAGACGCTGCGATCTGGCGCCAGCAAGAGCCCGACCACCACCGGCCACGGATCATCTGCGTCGTTCTCGAGCGCGGGTGCTGGCTCGTCTCCCGGAACTCCCTCCGCAGAGGCTACCGAGGCAGCACGGCTCATGTATGCGAACCAGACATCGCCTCAGCGACCTGATCACCCCGGCCGTGCGCCCTCTGACCTCTCTGCTGCCGCCGCGGCCACCGCAGCCATGGCCGCCGCCCAGGGCCGCACCGGATACGACACCGCACCGCAGGATCCATATGCTCAAGGAGGATATGGCGGTGCAGCTCCTCAGCACCACAAGTACAACCCGGCGGACTATGCCAATGTGGATCAGGGATTCGGTGCCCAGCCGCCAGCTCAGCAACGACCTGCCCCTCCTCCTCAGCAGCAACAACAACAGCAACAGGCTCCTCCTCCTCAGTTGCCCCCTCAGCAGCCACCCCCCCAACAAGCGCTGCCGCCGCAACCCAGCCAGCCCCAGTACCAGCAACCTGCCGCCCCGAAGCCGCAGTCCCCCGTGTCTCCTCAGGGAGCTGCCACAGGGCCTGGAGGTGCCCAGCGCAAGGCTCTGCCGTCTGCCACCGATCCTGGTACTGGCGCGCGTATTGGTCTTGATCACTTCAACTTCCTTGCCGTTCTTGGAAAGGGTAACTTTGGTAAGGTCATGTTGGCAGAAACGAAGCGATCGAGGCGACTTTTCGCCATTAAGGTGCTTAAGAAGGAGTTTATCATTGAGAACGACGAAGTGGAGAGCATCAAGTCGGAGAAGAGAGTGTTCCTCATCGCCAACCGCGAGCGGCATCCGTTCTTGACCAACCTGCATGCCTGTTTCCAGACCGAAACCCGTGTCTACTTTGTGATGGAGTATATTAGTGGTGGTGATTTGATGCTTCACATTCAGCGTGGCCAATTTGGTACAAAGCGAGCCCAGTAAGTCGACTTAACGAAAACCCTTTCTAGATGATCCCACTGACATGATTTGTTTTCAGGTTTTACGCTGCCGAAGTCTGCTTGGCCCTCAAGTACTTCCACGAGAACGGTGTCATCTACCGTGACTTGAAGCTCGACAACATCATGTTGACGCTCGATGGCCACATCAAGATTGCCGATTACGGTCTTTGCAAGGAGGACATGTGGTATGGCTCAACGACGAGCACATTCTGTGGAACTCCAGAATTCATGGCGCCTGAGGTATGAAGCACGCGTCCCATTTTTCGTTGTTGGAATGAATGCTAACACCCACCGACTAGATTTTGTTGGACAAGAAGTATGGCCGCGCGGTCGACTGGTGGGCCTTTGGAGTCTTGATCTACCAGATGCTTCTGCAGCAGTCTCCCTTCCGAGGTGAAGACGAAGACGAGATTTACGACGCCATTCTCGCTGATGAGCCCCTCTACCCGATTCACATGCCTAGGGATTCCGTGTCCATTCTTCAGAAACTGCTCACCCGAGAACCCGACCAGCGACTCGGAAGCGGCCCTACCGACGCGCAGGAGATCATGAGCCAACCCTTCTTCCGCAACATCAACTGGGACGACATTTACCACAAGAGAGTCCAGCCGCCGTTCCTGCCCCAGATCAAGAGCGCTACGGATACGAGCAACTTTGACTCCGAGTTTACAAGCGTTACTCCTGTTCTCACCCCAGTCCAGTCTGGTAAGTTTTATGCTGTCTTTTGCCCTCTTGTGGTCTGACGCGTTATGCTAACTAACCCCGCTACAGTGCTTTCTCAAGCAATGCAAGAAGAGTTCCGAGGATTCAGCTACACGGCGGACTTGGAATAGTACAACGACGAACAGAGTTTGACCAAGACAACTAGTGGAGATAAAAAATAATGGTGGCGGCGGCTCTATAAACGCGAGCTTTCTTCCTGCTGTCCAGCAGCCGGGATGCGGTGCCGCGAGGTGCCCGATGGATCCTTACAGACTAGTACGGCGAGACGATATGATGGCCTTTTGGTAATACTTGCAGAAGGAGAAGAGGTTTTGATGAGCGTTTGGTGTCTTTTCTTCTTTTTTTCTTCTTTAACAAAAGGGAGATGTCTTTTCTGTCGCTCGCCAGGCTACGTTTTTGATTGCCTTGAGTCTTTACTTTCCATTCTTAAAAGGGCGACTTTCTTTTCTTTTTTTTCTTACGTCTTGAAAGAAAAGCAAATCTCTTTGGGACTTGGGAATTACTTCATTTTTTCTTTAACTTAAATACTGACTGTCGCGCTTTTTGTTATTTCAACATTCAATCTTCAGCGGAGAAGAAACTACCATTGTTGTTGCTTGTGGGGGAATTTGTTAGCGTAAGAAGTATACCTACTAATAGAGAATTTGATACTATACCTATAGAGTAGTTTGATTTGAGTCATGTTGTGTGATGTCCATTTGATGCTATGCCTACGAAGTAATACGAAGTAGTTGATTGGTTCGAGTCATGTTGTTTGAAGTTGATTTAAATGTGGGATTTTATAGTAGGGTGAGTTGTAGGTTTGGGTGAATTAAGAATGTCGTGATGAGAATTGGCTTCTATGGGATTATTTAGAGACTATCGATATAGAGGTCCTCTTCTTTTACGTCTATATATAATTTTTTTTTTCTGTTTATGTTGGTTTACATGTTATTGTTTCGTTGCTTCCGTCTTTTCATTCATTTTTCTTTAGTTGGTGTACTCCTTTTGCAGCAGCTTGGCAATGGTGTTGAGCCTGTTGGTAGGTAAATCATGTTAGCCTCTTGACTCTTCACTATACAAGGTATTATTTCAAGATGAAAACTCACTGAATGTTGCTCGTGCCCTCGTAAATGGCACCAATCTTGCTGTCACGGAAAAACTTCTCAGCCAGACCCTCGCGCACAAAGCCCATGCCGCCCATCCACTCAACAGCGAGGCTGCTCACGCGGCCGGCAACCTGCGAAGCATACAGCTTCGCCATGGCGGCGTCCTTGATGAAATCCTGGCCGGCCTCCTTCTTGCGGGCGGCGTTGTAGACGAGGGCGCGGGCGGCGGCGATGTCGGTGTATGCCTGCGCGAACTGGTGCTGCATGCCCTGGAACTCGCCGATGAGGGTGCCGAACTGGCGGCGGTCGTTCCAGGCGTACTTGACGGCGTTTTCCCAGGCTCCCAGGGCGAGGCCGGTCATCTGGGCGGCGATGCCGATTCGCCCTTCGTTGAGGATGCTGATGGCGTACTTGTAGCCCTGGCCGCGCTCGCCGAGGATGTTCTCCTTGGGGACGTGGACGTCGTCAAAGTTGAGGACGCAGGTGCTGCTGGCGCGGATGCCGAGCTTCTTCTCCTTCTTGGCGATGGAGAATCCGGGGGTGCCCTTTTCGACGACGAAGGCGGTGATGCCCTTGTAGCCCTTTGACGGGTCGAGGTTGGCGAAGACGAGGAAGATGCCCGCCTCTACGGAGTTTGTGATCCACATCTTTGATCCGTTGAGGACGAAGCCATCAGCAGTCTCCGTTGCGCGGGTGGCCATGGCGAAGGCGTCTGATCCGGAGACGGGCTCAGAAAGACAGAAGGAGGCGACGGTGTCAGTGGCCAGGCGCGGGAGATAGGTGCGCTTGATGTGTTCAGAGCCCCATTTCATAATGGCCGTGTTGCAGAGGGTGTTGTGGACGTCGCACATGACGCTGACGCTGGGATCAGCACGAGCGAGCTCCTCAATGGCGATGATGGCAGAAGTAAAGTTCATGCCCGCGCCGCCGTACTCCTCGGGGATCTCGATGCCCATGAGGCCCTGCTCGAACATTTGCTCGACGATGGCCGGGTCCATGGCCTCGGCCTCGTCCATCTCGCGGGCCTTGGGGAGGACGACGTCGGTGGCGAACTTGGAGACGGACTCGGTCATGGCGGCCTCGATCTCGGAGAGGTGGGAGATGGGCGTGGGGGGGATTTCCGAGATGTCGATGGGAGAGGCTGAGAGTCTGGGGGTGGTTGTGGCGAGATGGCGGATGGGGCTGAAGGCATTGTTAGCTGCTGGTAGATTGGATATATTGAGGTAGTGTTGAGCTCTTGTTTTCTTACACATTGCTTCGGATGGCTGGACGGAGGACGCTGGCGACGGAGCTTCGCTGGGCGAGGGCCCGGCTGGAGCGCAGGGCAGGGCGTAGAGCCCGTGTGAATGACGATGACATGATCTTTGGAGAGAAGCTTGGAGGATGTGGGGGGAGAGGATGAGACCGAGGCTATCAGATCTATGCAATGAGAAGAATGGAAACGAAAATAAAGACAGCGAGGCTAGGGATAAATAGAAAAGAAAAGAGAAGAGAAAAAAGGGAGAGAAAAGCAATAAGCAATCGATTATCGCCGGGCCCGGCTCTTCACTTCTCTTTTTTACCCCAGCTGGTTCGTTGACTTGTGGTTGTCGGTGGATTCAGCCGAGGATAACCATTCTATCCGGGGCCGCTATACCGACGCCGACGGGCAGCGGGGCAGACAGGTGAAAAGAGAATTGGTAACGTGGGGTGAGTTTTGAGATGAAGAGCCGGGATTTAGCCGCCCCAAGATGGGCTTTTTCACATGTCGGGAGAGGTGGAGTGGGAAAAAAAGGTACATTGAGTGAGGTACCGCTTTTGTGTGTCGGAATGCGGCTGATCTGGGGTTCCGGGATATTCAAGGTCATGTGACTCTTCTTCAATTCAGCCCACTTGCAAGATTTGGTGATGGCTGCATATTGATGGGTTGGATTGATAACGAGGCGCAACGACATTCGCCAACAACTCAATTGCACACACAACACACCAAAGAGGATCTTGCTTCTACAAGCAAGAAATAGCCCCAATTGCGCAGCCCATCATGGCTTCCGCACTCCTCCGCAGCTTCTTCTCCCCCGCCGCCCGCCAATCCCTCACATCAACAACAACGACTCTCTCCTCAACATCAATATCCCCCATCGTCTCCAGATTCCACTCGCCGCTCCTCTCCCTCGCCCAGCGCTCATTCTCAACAACCCCCGCCCCGCAAGCCACGCTGAACCAAGTCCTGCGCGGCATCCGAAAGGGCAAGCGAGCTCGTCACGCCGTCTCGCCCGCTCTATCCAACACGCACTGTCCCGCCCTCAAGGGCGTGTGTCTGCGTGTCGGCGTCGTGAGGCCCAAGAAGCCCAATTCCGGTGAGCGCAAGACTGCGCGTGTCAAGTTATCCTCGGGAGCTGTTGTTACGGCGTATATCCCTGGTGAAGGGCATAATATCCAGCAGCATAGCGTGGTGCTTGTGAGGGGAGGGAGGGCGCAGGATTGTCCTGGTGTGCGGTATCATTTGGTGCGAGGAGCATTGGATCTGGTATGTTGAGATTGAGATTGAGATTAGAGTGAGTATGTGAGCTGACTTGAGTTTGTTTTAGGGTGGTGTTGCGAGCAGAACGACGAGCAGGAGTAAATATGGTACCAAGAAGCCCAAGAAGGCTACTGTTGGTTGAGCTGGTGTATGAGTGGATGAAGAATAAAACGACATGTGGAAACGACGGATTTCTTGTGTAAATGAGGGAAATGTTGATCTAGACATTGGACCGCCATGTATAAAAAATACCATAGAGCAGCACAAGAGACGAGCACTGTACAATACATATAAAAAAAGGACAACTTATAATCACACCTTGGAACAGCAAGTCAGCAACAGCAAGTCACGTCAAACAAACACCCTCACTTTCCATTTCACCCTATACTATATTTACACCAGCAATCATTGTCCAATCGTGTAAAGCCAGCAGACACAGACGCCCCTTTATACCTCCCGCAGTTTAAAAAAAATACCATTCCCTTTTTTTGTTTTCGTCTCTTCTCATAGCCCCCCTTTAATTCATGCGTGCATGCACATACATATGCACATGCACTTGATGTGTGAGACGTGCCTGCGAATTAAACTCGAGTAAGAATAACTAAGCGTACCCGCCTGTCCCATTGAAAACTTGATCACTGGTCAAGTATAAAAGCTTTTCCATCACATCTCTAATCCCGCTGGTTCTCCCAGCCCTCGGGCTTGTCCATGCCGTTCATGTCAAAGAACCGAGACGTACCTAGGTTAACAGTTAGCAAATGCTCCCACTCTCCCATGCTACGTTCAGCAAGGGCCAACTTACAAGAATAACCCCTCCAATCGAAATTCTCCTTAGGATCGCAATGGCAGCGAAGGTCGATTCTTGTCTTTTCGCCAGTGGGGCAGTGAGTAAAGGGGACGTGCCAGTAGGCAATGTCGTTGAAGAACTGAATCTCGCTCCTGTTGAGCATCAGGCCAGCAGCAATGGAGTGCACGGGGGCATCTCCCCATCGCTCGTAGAAGAAGCCGCCGTCTCTGTCAAGGGACTCGAAAAAGTCAATGTACTGCTTGCTTCGCAGCCATTCCAGGCTGCCAATCTCAAAGTTGGACCACTGTCATCTCTAATTAGCTATACTCGGAGTTGAAACCATTAAAAAAGGAATGCTTACAAAGTGGCAGTTGTTGTAGGTTTCACCACCGTCGTCACTCAAAAACTTCATCGAGTTGTCCTCGGCAATGTGCTCGGGATGGTTCTTCATAAACTTCTTGGTGCTTTCCCACAGAGTGGCAATGGTGGCCGGGTACTCGTACAAGCTCAGCACAAAGCTGTACTTCTTTCCATTCTCAACCATGAGGCGGAAGGGGTCGTAGTGGATGTCGCAGTAGAGCTCGATGGAGGGCTCCACGCGCCAGTAGTATTCGTAGTTCAGCATCAGGGGCTGGCGGAAGAAGAAACCGGACTCGAAGCGGCACATGTGGCGGTAGCTGACCGAGTCGCCGTAGATGATCTTGCGCTCAGCCATGTCCTCTCGCACCTTCTTGGCCTTGTCTTGGTCAATCCACTCGGGGAAGGACCAGTGCTCGGGAGCAATCTCGCCATAGTATGTCTTGCCAGACACCAGAGACGTCGTCACCTTCTTGAAAGTGCTGTCAAAGGGCTTGTCGTTGAGAAAGACCCAGTCGTAGTTGTATCGTCGGTTGAAACGGTCCTCGACCTGGCGGATCGAGCGAGCAATATCCCAGACGTCGCTGTTTCGGGCGAGGGTGACAAAGGTGGCGTTGACTCGGGGGCCGGGGGCAATGCCCACCAGGTCGTTGAATCCGGGATCGTTCGGGGTCAGGGCAAGAGGAAAGTCCTTTGCATTGCCAGAGGGAGCCTTTGGCGGCGCGGGCTTGGAGACATCTTGGGATTGCTGGTTGGGGCCTGATGAGAAGGCGCCCTTGCTAATGTCCACGCCCTCGTACTTTGAATTGGAGACGAAGTAGAAGACTAGAATTGTCTTTGCATCTAGGTTAGCATCTACCCCATTGTGCATGCGTCACCGTGCCTTTTGCCTTTTGCATTAAATGGGTCGGGGATATTGGAGCCACGTACAAAGAATGCGATAAGCAGGTATCGCACATAGCGCGCATTTGCAGACGCCATGATGGTGCGTGGGCGGCAACAATTGCCAGAGAGAAGACGAGCGGTTGGAGGAATTCAACGACGCCGGTGGAGAGTGGGAAAGGAGCCGGTTTTGTTTCTGGGATGAAGCGAAACAATCGAGACAGGGGTGGCGCACAGCGTCTGGGATCGTGGACAGATGCTGTTAGACGCACATGGCCGGGTTGTATCGAATCGCCAGAGATTGAAGGGAGCCCCGTGCAGGAGGAAATCGAGTCAGGCCGCTGGCTGGTTTGGATCGGGCAGCCAGAGCAGTAAGTCGGTGATGGAAAAAGTCGTCAATGAAGAATAGAAAAGGGCCTGAAACGAGAGAAGATGAAAAGGAGGACAAAGATTGAGGCGGGTATCCGTAGATAATAAGTGGGAGGGAAATCCTTCAGGTTCCAGAGAGCGCCTCGTATCTTGCTAGTAGCGGGTTAGCAGCTGCAAACGACTCGGCCGGCATTACGCAGCTGAGTCCAGCAGGGCCGGCCGGGCTTGCGTGTGCTAAAATCCCCTAACCGTCAACCGCAGGGAGCTATTGGCGTCCACCAAGTACGCGGCCGGTACATGCGCTCGTAAAGACAGATTGGCCCCTTTGAGGTGGCAGTGGCCGGCAAACCTACAGCGATGGGGTCCATGTACTACAGGTAGCTGGAGTATTGACAAGTACCTTGGCCGTACCCCTTATAGCACTGCTCCGTACAGATTAAATCACATCGATGGATCATGGAAAATTGTTGCCGTTCAGGCTCAAATTCAGGCTCAGGAGACGGCAATCCGGAATCTTGGGCGGGTAAGGCTGCGCTGTGCAGTGCCGGGAATTGGCAAAGGGGGCTGACTGACTGGCCCAACAGAGGCCTCAAATTGCTGTCCATGTCCATCTGCTTTGGTGCGATATGGACAAGAAGAAGCGGTATAAGAGACGATGCCAGAGTACAGAGGACTACCGAGGTGGTACCTGACCTGATGCCAGCACCAAAAGGAGACCCTTGGTTGCACAATGGCTGGCACGCGATGCATCTCGCCAACCAACAGCAAATCCATGATCCGTTTCATTCCCTCTGCTCTAGGTGGCATTGGATCTCTCGCTGTAACTGAAGCCCCTGTAACCACTAGCGCATTGCTGTTTCGCAGTGGAGGCTCAGCACTCACTGATCGTCGCAGAACCCTGTCGACTAGCTCGGCGGAAGGATCGTGGAATGATTCAATGTAGACGTCTGGTGGCTGAGTGCGTAAGGGCATAGGTATGTACTGCATAACATGTGTGGGATAGTAGCGAGCTTGGCATTGTAGACAAACTAAAGCCCTCAATACAAAGGCAACATTGAGTGTTTTAACCAGAGCAACAATTGATGGATTCAGATCGGCGGATGCCTGTTACGGACCCCTACATAGTACTGCACATGTACATGCACGTATGGGTCATCCTTGTCCAAAGATTCTGTACAAGTACTCGTAAGCCGGGTAACCGATCTCGTCATGTAGGAGATTGGCTGCTGAATGGCTTGAGACGATCAGACACTGGCACACAGCCAAGCGAGCGTCCAAAAATGAAACACGTCACAGCTATGTACGAGTATGTACCTGGTAGCAATTGATGAAGGGAGTGACTCTTCAGCTACTGGGTATCCAGCATTCCATTGTCTCAAACACACAGCTACCTGCACGCAGTGATGATACCAGATACTAGGAGCAAGTAGCGACAGTAGCAGATACTCAAGGAATTGGCAAGTATTTCCTAGGTATTGCTTGGAAGCAAAACTTAGAGAACATTGGACTATTGTTTTCTTCACCTTGTCCGTATGGAGTCAGAGAGATGGACCACCAAATAGTATCTGCACTATCGACCCAGGCAGGTATCCATAAACAAATAGTTGACTTTTTGTCTCCCACATAATTCAAGAAAAGAAAAAGCCACAAGAAGCTTGGTATCCATCCAATTGACCATTCATGTGATAATCTATCGTTTCATGTTTTATTCAAAGAAATCTTCTCATGAAGTCATTAAATCTCATAGATATTGCACGATTGGATTTTATGCATCTCGTTCTCGTTGCCCCTCCATGCGCGAGGCCACGTGACCCCACGCCGGCTGACTGATTCTGTTTCCCTCCCACATGTGGGGGTTTGGTTTCTATTCGAGGACGTCAGTCTCACCAAAACCGCACAATTGGCCTCCAGGCGCTGAGCTCTCGCTTCGCCGCCTCGAGTTTCTGGATCGCTGCTCAGCTGCGCCTTGTTGGACAGGCCGCATTTTGACAAGGAGCTCCGCGTTTGGTCAGCTTCTTGCTTGTGCTCTTGGACATCCTCGGCGTCGCAGCGGGAAGACACCATGATAGGTTTGTGCGCTTTTCAAGTCCTCGCCATCCCTTCACTATCTTAGCGGTACGTTGCCTTCTGCTGCCTTTGCCCTCAAGCTGTTTTCTGCCGTCGCCAGAGCCATTTGACTCGACCACTGGTGGGGAGTCGTTGAGGAGGGGAAGCTGCGTCTGATATTCGAGCCTTGTCGAGGTCTTGTCCCTTTCAGCCTTGCCGGATGGGCAAGACAACACATCGCGCGCAGAATTGCGGGGCCACTCCGGGGCTCAACAATCGCTCCAGCTCACCACCAACCTTTTAGCTTTGGCAGAGTCTACCGCTCTTAGCAGCCCAGAGTCTAAATAAGCCTCGCGAACCTTTCTCTACTTCTTGAAACTTTTGCATACAAAACTTTGTCCACCAGACTAACAACATCGTTACTAGTATGTTAAACATATAATTCCCCGTTCAACAATCCAACATGTCTTTCTTCGGCTTCGATACCAGCGGTCGTGGACATAACACGGCCGCCCCAGGCTTTTCCCAACCGCATGATCCATTCGCTGGCCTCTCTGGTCACCACGATGACGGCGGCGATGCCCTCGACTTTGAAGATACCTATGATGGCCTTGGAGATCAATTAGACGATGCCGACGATGCTTTCAACGACGACACGTTTGGCGGTGGCCCTGCCGATTCTGGTGCTGGTGCTGCAAAGGTTGGCAAGGACTTTGACTTCTTTGGTCAGACGGCCAAGGTTGCCGATGCCATCGAGGAGGAGCATCTTCGCTTCAACCGGTTGCAACCAGCCGCACGAGCCAATGTTTCTCAGACCCAGGCTCAGCCCATCGGCATACCCTCCCAGTCGTATGCGCAACAGTCCTATGAACAGCAGGCGTATGGACAACAGGCGTACGGGCAGCAGGCGTATGGACAACAGGCCTATGAACAACATCCGTCGTACTATGCCGAACCCATAGCGACACGGCCTCATCGGACCGGCTACGAAAAGTACAACGAGCCCGAGCCTCTCCCGGACCTGCATGTCGACCAGAGCATCTGGGGCATTGGCCCCTCCAAGGCTGCGGCTATCCCAATCCCTAAGCCTTCTCCCCAGCCCGCGCTTTCGGCCAGTGTTGGAAGAAAGGTGATGAGCCTGGAAGAAGTTGAAGCAGCCATGCGCGCCCAAGTCAAGCCCTCGCCGCAGCCAGCAGTCTCCGAGCTCGCTTCGTACCAACAAGCCTCTGCTGGTTATCCGCCTGCTCAGCATGCATCTCCTCACCCCCAGCATGGCCAGCCGCAACCCGTTACCATCCTGCAGCGGCCTCAAGGCTCACAAGCAAAGGCTTCGCCTTCTCTCGCCAACAAGCTGCCCACCCCTCCTGGGCAGCAGGAGCAATACCACAACCTTCAGCAGCAGTCTGCACCCGCAGTTCAGCCTGTGCAGATTCTTCAAAACCCCAAGCGTATGTCTACTGAGGCGCGCATCGCAGCAGCTGCCCAACAGGATGCCGCGAAGATGGCACAGTTGAGCGCTCATCCCCAGCTGGCTCACATGTCTGAGGAGGAAAAGGTTGCGTTCTTGGATCAAGAGACCAAGCGTGCCAAGCGCAACCACAAGATCTGGTTGCTTTCCAAGGACAATGGTGTGATGACTCCCCAAGACAAGAACTTCATCACTCGTATTCAGCTCCAACAGCTCGTCTCCGCCACGGGCAACCCTGTCGAACAGGGCTCCGACGCTTCTCTCTCGGAAGACTTTTACTACCAAGTCTATAGCCACATTCGCGCCGGCCAACGTCAGAATCCCAGCCAGCCTCTAAGCAACTTTGCTCAGACCTACCTCTTCCAGACTGGTGGCCGCCATGGAAACATGCGCCGCCATGGAAGGCCCGCGGAGAATCATATCCAGCGCATGGAGCAGCAGGTCCAGCGAGCTGTCGAAGCCGCCAAGAACAAACCCAAGAATCCCCAGCTCGTCATCGCTGGTAGCTTGGGCAAAATATCCTTTAGCAATGCCAAAACTCCAAAGCCCTTGCTTAACATCAAGCGCGCGGCGGAGAACGAGCCCCATCACAACCGAGCTGGAAGCGGAAAGAAGTCGCCTGCCAACGGCCTTGACCGCAAGACGATTCTGCGAAATGCCGAGCGGGTCTACGTCACCTTGATGAAGATCGAAGACCACGTCCGACTCATGCCACCTCCTATCACGAACCAGGCCGACCAGGAGCTTCAGGAGAAGCACCGAGAGTGGGCAGCGGGATTGGAGGCTCTCAACTCCCGGCTCTGGGAAGAGCTCAAGGTGCACGAGCCCATTGGGGTCGTCGTCCCTCACCCCTTCATTGCCTTTTTGTCTTGCGCCAAGGGAAAGAAGGCTATCCCTCGAATCTTTCCTCATCTGAGCTTCGAACAGCGCACCACCATCATGACCATGATTGTCTACCACCTCGACCAGCTAGATGTCGTGAATGGTGCCGCCGTGACCAGCGACGAGCCTACTCTAAACGCGAGAATGCGAGAGAACATTGACCTGTTCCTATCCACTGTCATGCCATCGTTGATGCAGTACTTTAACGATACAGGACTGGATATTGTGGACGGCGTCCTGAACCTGATTGCCACCAATCTGAACGTTGATCACATTGCTAAGACCAGAGTCGGCGTTTCTATGCTCACACTAATTCTCAGCCGTGCTGTGCTTCTCAAGCAGACCGGCGGCGGCTCCCCTGAACAGTGGGAGAAGTGGTAAGTTGCTCAGCTAAACCGCTCTGACGACTGTTATAGGCGCATTATAGCTAATATTCTCCCTAGGGATCAAACATACGAAATCTTCTTTAGCCGACTCGAGATGTCACTGCCCTACATGTTCCCGGGCAGCATCAATACTGGATCAGACGTTTATGTGTGGCAGCTCCTCGCGGCTCTCGGAGTTAGCGCCAGCAACGACCAACAGACGCGCCTGGTCCTTGCCGTCAAGGATCGTGTCATTGGCACGATCTCTCTTGCAAAGACGCTCCCTCCCACAATGGCAACGGAGCGCCTTAGCAGCGTCAACTTATTCCTGCACTCGATTGGCTTGGACGTGGACATGTTGATGGGACAGTAAATTCGAAAACAGGACCCGGGAGCTGGTCTTTACATGATTTTGATGGGGGAAACTCGACTACAAAAATACATATTTTTCTTTAGAAATTATTGCAGTGGGTAAAGCAAGTTGGAAGGATTGGACTAGCAGTTGTTGTGCTCGTGCTATGGGATGGTAAAAAGATAATCTGGACGACTTGGAGGGAAACTTGTCGTTTTGCATTTATTCAAAAAGGGGAGCTGTAGTGCTGCAAAGGTTGCTAGTCCGTGGGCAAATGAGCGGGATATTATCGTTTGATCTTGTCATGTTGTACTACTACTATACCAACGAGTGGATAAGGGGGGAGGTGAGGATGATACCGAGTCACGATGGGGGAGGTGTGGCTGTGAGTGAGTCGTTAAGCTGGAATTTCGATCCTCGATATGAGGACAATGCAACATTGAATTTTTTTTTTTTTCTTGATTAATCACTTGATGTGGTGGAGATGCTGGATTTGAGTTGTTTTAAGTGATGGGTATGAATGATATCGTATTTTATGTAGATCCAACCACCCAGCTAGAAAAGTATATATGATATAGCACATGTTTGACAATTAGAAAACCAAAAACTCCACAAAACACCTGATTCCATGCAAAAGAATGATGACTGACTCTAGAATCATCAAGCGCCTCTCGCTCGTCCACCTCTTCGAGCAGCCAGCGCCGCAGCCGCACCAGCTCTAGGACGAGTCGCCCTCGGTGGCTGACGAGGCTCCTCTGCCGGCGCCACAGCAACAGCAGCAACAGGCTCTGGCTTCTTCTCAACGGGCAGTTCCGGCACAGGATCAGGCTTCTTGATGCCGCTAATGGATTCGAGGAACTGCGTATCATCCCACTTATTGCCCAGCGTCGGAACAAGCTCCTCCAGATCCCTGTCCGCATCCGCAGCGGGCGCACCCTGCTCGCCCGCAGGATCAGGTCTCGGCCGAAGAAACAAGCTGTCGTTGTAGACCTCCCACGCAGTCTCCTCGTTCTCGTCGGTGTAGCGCATCTTGCGCCAGGGCTCGGTCTGGACGGAGCGCAGTCGGTCGGCCATTGTCTCCGTAGAAACACCGTCTGCGCCTTCGGCGGTGGTCTTGATGGTCATGTGGATTGCGCGGGCGGTGGGGGCTGCGGGTGCTGCGCCGTCCTTTGATGCTGCGGCGGAGGATTGGCGTTCTTGCGCGGTGGCGGCGTCGAGGTGATGGAGTTGAGGGCGGAGGTGGATGAGGTTGGAGACGGGGGTGAGATGGAGGTCCTCTGTTTTGGGAAGAATTTTTGTTAGTTGGGAATCTAGATCCCGGAGAAAAGAAAGATGAGTTTGAACGTACTGCCTTGGAAGACGCCGACCATGTACTGGACTTCATCGGTATCGGGATACTGGCCGCCCAATGTCTGCGTGCTAAGGACTTTACCCTGGCGCACGGCATCATTCCAATCAAGGTTTTCATCCTCTTCGACGTCGCCCTTCTTCCTGGGCGCGCGCTGCTGGACGGCACCAACACCGAAACCTCCCGCCAGGCCGTGACTCCCCCCATTCTTGACGGCCATGGAGTTTTGCAGCGTGCGGCCCCAGCGGAGGCCCTTTTCGCGGTCGTAGGCGGTGGTGTTGTCCATGGGCATGTCGATTTCGACCATGCCGGAGTGTTCCTTGAGGCGCAGCTCGGTGGGGGGCGGGCGAGGCGTGCTGTCGGTGCGGTTGGGGTGTTGGAGGACGAGGAGGCGGCGGCCGAGGGGGAGGGCTGGGTTGAGGAAGACTTGGTAGCTTGCGGTGATGGGGTCGTCTTCGTCGTTGTTGTCATCGTGGTCGAGTTTGGGGTTGTCGTTGACAATGTCCATGAGGTCGGGGTCTATGTTGGACATGGTGGCTGTTTTGGGGGGTTCAATTGGGTGGTTTTGTGGGTGTATATGATGTGAGAATTTTGAAATTGGATATTATCACGAGTAATAAGATTTTATGATAGAGGATATAATGGTTATATCGAGTGTTGTGATAAATAGCCGGTGGTGAGTCGTCGGCTGCGAGTTGGAGGTGGGGTGCCTTTGGAGAAATTTCCTGGCGGCAGCTCTTATCGGCGCTTATCAGGGGCCCTGCATCTGCGCTGGAGAATCGGGACTAGCTTCACTGAGCCGCTCCATGCCTTGGGTGAGGTTAAAAATGCTGTGAAACGATGACTTCCTACAGGAAGTCACCCGAGGTGGTGCGTAATTGTCAGGCTCCCCATTCACACATAATACTGCGTTGTAACTTGGCTCGACCATGTAGAGTCAATTTATTTCTTTTATGCAGTCCAAAAGCGATTTCCGCATTGGTGATACCACTATACAACGTTTACTACCTACTAGGCACTTTACGGATTCGGAGTTTCGTAACGTAAAGCACCGCACCCTACGTCTGAAATGCCGCGCACATTCTAGGCAAAGATATATACAAGACTCACGTAGTATGAGAGCCATCAATTACTTTATCTCATATATCTTGTACAAGTAGGAGGGTATAACCCAGTGAATACATAGGGTATCGGCTGCGTGTTCAATGAATTTGTTTTATGTGTTTGCGCGAGAATAGCAATCTGGGTAACTTTTATCCTGAAATCGGCAAGAAATTCGAATTTTTGATATAGATTTGTGTTCTAAGAGCTTTGAAGTATATTCGATATTCTATCGCTAAATGGATAAACAATGAGTTGTTGTATGCATCAGTATTCAATTGTATATTATCTAGAAGGCTATTCATTAATCACTTTATGTGCCGTATATAATGATTTACATATTGTGATATACAAATAACACAACAATATAATGCGAATGGCGGATATATTCCGCCCCTCCCACTGTCCAGCCTCGCGGTATGAGTTATTATCTGTTTGTGTGCTGCTTCGTATGTAATCGCCACTCATATAGTGTTACCATCATCCTTGACCAATTGGATCATGATTGCAGCCAACACGAGGCCAAAATGCTTGGCGGAGAGGACAACAATGAGTTTCACCTGATGTTGCTTTTCCCTCTCGTAGAAACCGCAGGGGAGTTATAAGAAGATGGCGTGTAGATGAAATTCGAGTCTTGGGCATAAGTGAGCGACACTGCTGAATATGCATACTTGTTGTGAATACCGAAGATTATTTTCTTGCGTGCCTTTCTTAAGGAAGTTTCCATACCATGGAATGCCAAATTTTCATTGACCTTGAAGAAAAAAGTGATCTTGAGTATCATTTGCCCAACGAAATTGATAAATTCGGACGCCCGATACCACACCGCACGGACGTCACAGGCACCGATCGACAAGGATAAGCACAACTTATGTCAGTCCTCGTGGCGACGCTGAATATGAAGCACAGGAGCTCCGTCCGCGCAGGGGCAGCCTTAACTTTTGGGTCCCAAAATACTCGTCGTCTATCTTGTATCAAGGGTTGGTAAGAAGCTTGTGGGCAGATGCTTGTCTCGTTCCTGTTGAACGATTCAAAAGGGGTATAGTCATAGTACGAACGATGATTGCTGGGTGTCATCTTATATGATATATGAGATTACCTAGGTAGATAGAGTGGTACCCGAGAGATTGTAGGCGTTGTCTCCAATCCTCCCCTGTGGCCGAGTATAATATGCTATTGGGGCGGTGGTTACTTAGTAACAATAGTCTATCTTATGCCGGCAATTAAAGCATGCGATGGTTTTAGGCCGCGGATGGAGCTAAAATGCTATAAGTTGGGTACCATTCGTGATTTAAGGCGTTGGAATGCAACATAAGGATCGTGCATCGCGATGGCATCAATACGATCATTGGATATTATAGCCGGTTCTCTCTGGGTGGTATAGAGGTAGGCGGATACGGAGTACACCATTCAATGTCAACTAAGAGCCCAATCAAGCAATCCTGTAGCGTACGTACGTATAGACACTCAAGGCCCTAGTCGATTTCCAAACGGCCATGTATGGAATCCGCATCGGAGACTGCTCTTGGCCGAACCGGTGATATAAATTTTCAATTTGTTTCACAGCATGTTTAACCCTCCCCATGACCCGGAGAAGTTGCCCTCCGCAGAATGTCCATGCAAGCTTATGCCAGCCATCATTCTTGAAGCTTCATGCAAAGTTGAATACATGTACTTGCTAATTCATACTCATACAATTTCTCATCTTGTAGAGTATTGCCTTAAGATTTGTGTGGATTTCAATTTTTGTGTAAATGTTAGTTTGGAGACCATGTTACATGGATCGAATGATCAATAGCAGAGCGGCCGAGAGTGCTATTGGAACTGCCGGCAGAATTGATGCCTACCGTAGTTAATTTGCTTACCTCTTTGATATTAGTAGTAAAAATTGTTGAGTTAGTCTGCATAGAAGTAATCGATGCCACTAAGTAGTCGCATCTATTGAACTAGGCAAATTCATAATTATAATTTTCATTATGCTTTGAGTGAAGCTGAAATGAATTGAAGATGAACGTGATGTAATATGGCTTTTTTCATCCCCATGTGGTTTCTTCAGCTCTTTCTCCACTATTGCCTGGAGTAATGCCTGCAAAACACTGTTGCAGCTGAGACAAGAATTACATCTGAGTTATAATACACACAGTACATTCCTCCCAGACGCCTGTTCACCGAGAAGAGATATTTTTCTTCTTTTCTTTTTACAAGTGGCAACACCGATTAGGGAGAGATGGTGGCGGCTGAGTAGTCTAACAAAGCTGCCGTCAAATGTGGTCACTCAATTAGTTATATTACGTTTGACAACCTACTGTCCAGCTCTAGGACTTTGGAATGCGGCTGAATCTATAGGTAATTAGTGCAGCACTATGGATAAACTTAACCGAACTTATGGTTTAACTCTAATTCTCTTGTAACATTCAATGTAGCGCTAAAGTAAAGTGATAGTAAGAGAAATGTATTATAATACCAAGTAGCTACTAATATATAAACCACTGACTTCTCTCTATATCGGACTTCTCTTACTATCAACAAAAAGCACCGCCTGTATCACAATACCCTACCCATCAGTATCAATTATAACTATACCATCTTCCCCTAAAACAATCAGAGATATTGAGATGTCTGAGTCTAAATTTTTCCGAGCATCAGCCCGAGGAAGCCATGTCAATAACGCTGGCGAGCCTCGGTGGGAAGACACAAAACAAGTGGTTGCTGAATTAGCCAGAGGAAACCTCATCCAAGCACTCGTTGAACGCCCTGGAACGGCTTACATAAATTATGACGGTAGAAAAAGGACTTTGGCTGAACATGGGAGGTTCTATGAGTATAATGGCGACGAGAAGATAGTTTATACCTCCCCAGATTCCAACACCGAGGGCAATAGACACAAATGGACGGGTACTATTACGGCGTCTATTACGACAGGATTTGACGTTTCGACGGAATAATCTATTTTACTTAAGGGTTAACATCTAACATACTGTCTAATCTATTCGCATTATCACTATTCCTTGCTTTCATTGTGTATTTTGATGTCGTAGTCTGATTATGAACAGTAAGCTAAGGCAACTGTTGTCAGCGGGCCAATAGCCTCATGATATTCTCTCTTACTATAGAAGACTTCAAAAGACGTAGGATCTTCCAAGTAACTGAAATGTGATGTCGAGAATGGTTCGTTACGGAACCTTCCGTCTGCATCTCAATGGACAGTTTAAGGAGGGGGCCATTACAGTAACGGCTGTTGTCTGTCGGCGGAATAAAGCACAATACGGCCTGCAGAATGTTGTGCGTAGCTGAAATATTGATCATGGCGTCCCTAGATGTCGAGTTATCGATCTGTCGGCGGCAATAGCTTGACACAAGTAGCTCTGATGGTACGCAGATTCACCCCGCAGATACCAGTTCACTATATCCACCTGTACTCGCAAAGCAATCTGTCTTTCATTGTGGTAGACTATAAAACCTAACGCTCGGATGGTACAATTGCTGGTATGCACTGGGAGTTCAATCTCGTGGTGGACAAGTATTTTGAAAATCGGAAGCAGCGGAAGCTTGTATGATTGCTTGGAGGCGGGAGATGGGAGAATCGGATTGGACCGCTGTAGCGCGCTGTTTCATCTTCATATATTAATGTTTATATTAAAATTCTTACTCAGAAGTTAGTTTCCATGACCTTTGGGATAGAGTGTATTGTGTAGCCTGCGATCTTTCATTTCTTGAAGGTCGGTCAAAATTCAAATTATCAAGAAAGTAGTCCATCACGAGGCGTTAGCCATGAGCAAATGGCGTCGGCCACGAACGTCTCATGACTAGCCATAAATTTCCCAAGGGACCTCGCTCTCATTGAACCTGTAAGGATGTATTCGAACCTGCCTTAATTAAAGTCGACCTACCGAAAGTATGATTGCGCCTTCGGAAAGCTGAACAGCTTACCTTCTTTCACACAACTCAATCGTATTCTGTTAAGCGTTTCATAACGTCATTGGATAATACAATATTGGATAATACAAAAACCGCTCATACGCCATAACAAGCAGATACGCCATCCGAAAATTAAATTTTATGCCGACTGCCAGGGAGGCTGGCCTTTACGATTCGAATGGTATGTTAGCTTTTATAATGTTGAATGAAATTCTGTTTCCTACTTCCCTTGCATTCAGCAAAACCTTAGCAAGAAACATAGATACTTGCTTGCTCTAGAGCGGCTATACCGAGATGGCTTAGTTGTGTAAGTAAACCGATCGCTACTCAATAACATTGCGCTTACAGAACATGAAAGTATGGTTATATACTACTATTCAATCTTGGAGAGAGTAATTGGGAGAGAAATCGGGTCTTGCAGATCTCATGTTTCTTGGTCTAGTATGTACTAAGCCAAACCAAAGTCTACCTATTTGTCCATTCGCAATTTGTCCATAATTCAAGGGCTGAAAAGCAACGAGGGCATCGTGCACTGTGATGGCCTCAATACCTCAGAGGTCGAAGCCGGTTGTCTGCAGGTTTTGAGAGAGGCTAAAAATGCTGTGAAGAAGTCTTATCACAAGGCTACTAGGTAATGGGGGAGAGGCTTCGGATATACATCCACTTTAATAGGCAGTTTACATGCAGCCCTACAATCTGTGCTAAAGAATCGGGACTAGCTCAGCAGAGGGTCTCGAGGGAGGTTGAAAATGCTGTGAAGGGGGCAGCAGTTTGCCTAGAGTCACTGTAGGCAACAGGCGGGGGCCTGGTCTGTCTTGGCTGGGCTCATAACGACCTGAACCCTTCAAACATCCTTGTGGCAGAGGACGGTAGACCCGTTCTGATTGACTTTGGTTCGTCTCAGAGAATTGGGGAGAAACTGTCAACTAGCCGTGGTACGAAAGGCTGGATTGATTGCGAGATGAAGGACTATACAACGTCGGAGACACATCATGATACATTTGCTCTCGACAAAATCTGTACGTGGTTAAGCAACCCGACGTTTGAGGATTAAATAGCTACGATAAATAGCCCATAGATACGGAGTATAGGTGCCGGGAAGTCTTATTCTAGAGGGTCTACCATCCCGTCAAAACTGGGCATCATCGAACAGTGGCTCATACAGAAAGAGCAAAGTTTCTGAAGGTTAAACTGGTTTAAGGTACTTGGGGTTGTTGACAGGCGGAACAAGGTTGCTTGATTGGCTCCACGAGGCTGTCAAGAGTACGGCGGTATTGGCCAATTGGAGTCAAGTAGTCGCTTTTACAGCACTTTTAATCCCCCCGAAGAGGATGTAGCAGCATACACCTGTCTATGTCAGCCATCTTTATTACGTACTTGCGCTCAGTTTCTCAGCATTAAGTTTCTCATCTATACATGTTAATATCCTACATGTTTATAAAAGCAGGACAGAAACTACTACTTCTACACCCCGCGAATTAAAACAGGGCGACTGAGAATGATAAAGAGAGTCTCATCAGAATTGAGACTCCTAGTTTTGAATCCCTTTACCGCTTGAAGATTGATACCTAAAACGCCTAGTAAGTCGAGGTAAATTAAGCCCCCGATTTGGGCCAAGCTAAAAGCCATGGTGCCATATTTGTTCAATAATCCGACAGGGGGCATCACAACACCAACGGCCAATCGTGCACCACGACAAATTTCCATTCCTTTTCATCTTTGCTCATCATGATCACTCAACGCACAAGCCTATATTACATGGGGTATATTGGACTAAATTCTGACAGCCGCGGCGGGCACTTGTATGACACGGCAAATAGACTTCAAGGGGTTGTTCTAGAAGACTTACTATATTTTGACATATCTTTGACAACCCCATAATCCGTGCGTTGGGAGTTTAGGACTTGGCAGCGCTCACATCATGTAAAAGCAAATCTAAATAGTGAGGCTGCCTAACTTCTTGGCAGCGGCAACACCGGCTCTTTGGCTTATCAGCTTAGACGTCTTTTGTTCCTGGGGAAAAGGAGGATTTGCATCTGCGGCTGAACGCGCCCCTGCGCTATCGCTTCGTAGCCGCAACACCAAGCAGTTAATCATGTGGGGACGCGCGCTGGCCGTCCTCTAGAGATAATGATGACCTACTTTTCTTCTTTCTTTCTCTTCTCGTCTTAATTTCTTTCTCTCTGTCATTCTGTGTCACTCTTTTCTGTTTGTTTGTCGAGTTGCGAGAGTGGTGCTGGAGGGCATATCCTCTTGCGCTTGACAATCAGGGGCAAACAGGTTGTCAACTAAGGCGATCAAGTCGCGCACCTCACACACTCTTTTTGTCACTCATTTCTGCAATATTTACGCAAACTAAGTCAATAAATTGTGCCCATTACTCTCCTTCATTTTCCCTGGGCATAAATCGACGTATTCTACGATGTTGCAACTCTTCTCAAGCCGGGTTCGGCGTCCCATTTCGCTAGTCGGCATCGCTTTTGTCTTTAGCACTTTAGCTTTGTACATACTCGCACCAGTAAGTAGACACCACATTTCAAATTGTCATGAGGACAACTCCATGTTAGTTGGTTAACTCACACAATGAAAAGTACACTGTCCAGCATGGATCTTCAGAAACGCCGAAACAGCCATGGACCACAAGTCGCATTTCCCAGCCTCCGAGTAACCAGACTACCACCGTCTCTCAGACTGCAAATCAGAAAATCCACATTCTTTTACCTGCCACAAGAAGCAATATCAACTTCTGCAAGACGCTCCTTACCATGATCCTCTTAGGATATCCTAGCCCGACGATTATCGCTTGGGCAGACCAAGACCGCGCGAGTGGACTTCTTGGAGGCGGTTCACACTTTGCCAAAATCACACGGACTCTGGATTACATTAATGACCCTAAACGTCGCAACCTGCCCGGCTTCGACGATGAACTCGTCATGATGCTCGATGCATATGATATTTGGTTCCAGCTCCCCCTTGACGTGCTCTTGTCTCGCTACAACGCCATTCTCGAGGACGATGCCGCACGAGTTTCTCAGCGCATGGGTCGAGCTTATACTATTGAGGGTATCAATTCACGGGTTGTATTTGGAGCAGGCAAACGCTGCGCACCGAATTTGCTTAACTCCGTGGCCTGCTATCCCGTTCCTGAATCGCCCCTCCCAAATGACCTTTACGGAGGAAACACGGATACTTTCATTGGAACCAGCCAATGGAGCAGCTATCGAACTCGGTATCTCAACTCAGGATACATCATTGGGCCGGTGGGAGAAGTGCGTCGCGTTCTGGAGAGAGCTCTGAAGAAACTGGAAGAATGCCAGAACCGAAAAGGCGCTTCGTTTGATGATGGAACTGGGGCATCAGATGCGTGTTACAAGGGTAGTGATCAGAGCATCTTTGTCGAGATGTTTGGAGAGCAGGAATATTATCGCGAAGTTATGAGACGGCATCATCGCACTCGTGTTGATGATGTACTTGATAGAGTCGTTCCAGGACGAGCTGGATCAAGGCCGCCTCCTACGGTTGTCCAGCAGGTCCCTGTGCTGGATCGCCTAGAACCTGCTTTCACTCATCAGCAGTACAACAAGACGCATCTTCCCGACAAGCCCTATGAATTCGGCATTGCTTTGGATTATTGGTCTCTGCTGGGTCATCAGACGTCCAACGCTGTTACTGATGCTCGGTATATCCGCCACAGCCTCCCCGTGAAACAGCAAATGGGCAAAACAGGGAAATTCGACTGCGTCCCCAAAACAGAAATGATGTCCCTACCAAACGATTTGCCCAGCGACAAGCCTCTCCCATGGATGAGAGGCATGATGCCTGATATGTGGGCGACGATGCCTCTTTACACGGAGATTTGCATCGGCACGGTGCCCGTCATGATCCATCACAACTCGGTGGAAAAGTACCAGCGGGAGAGGCAGTGGAGTCAGACGTGGTGGTACAGGAGAGCGAAGCCGCTGTTTGAGGAGAGGCGCAAGGAGGGGATTGCGCAGTTGGCGGAGGGCATTCCGACGGATCGCGGGACGATGGAGAAGTGGGAGATGATTTGTCCAAAGTTTCTTGAGAAGGAGCTGTTTAGGAATGAAAAGGGGAATTAAGGGGATTGATTGTATGAACACGGGATGAAAGTATGTGTTATGCTTGCATGAGAGGTGTTTTGGGCGTCATGATGTCATTTGTTTTGGAATATTCACTGTACATTCTTCAAGATACTATTTATATGTGCTTAATTATAATATAATGTCACTGTATACAACTTTTAACAAGCCAAAAACGCCGTATATGAGCGCAAACCAGCATCATGCCATTACAAAATCTATTTCCTGCCCTTCCCTCTGCTTCCCCGTCCAATCTCCATCAACCTGGCCTTCTTGTGGAATCTCTCTCCCATCTGGTGTCCGCTCCCCCTCGGTCCATCCTCCGTATCACCTCCACGCTTCCGGCTCTTCTCCAGCATGGCTCTGACGCCAGATCCTGCGCCGCCCTCCTTTCGCTTGGTCAACCGATCGATGCGATCAACGCCCTCGCCGAGATTATGCCACTCCTCGCCGCCAAACTGCATCCGTCCGCTGCGGCCGGCTTGCTTGGCCTTCTTGGCGCGCTCCTTCTTGCTCTCCTTGGGCAGACGGGTAAAGTTCGTCTCTTCGTATTCTGTGCGCTCCTGCTCGTCCTTGCGCTCCTGCTGCGTCTTCATTCTGCGGCCACCTTGGACGATAGTTGTTCCGATGCTGGGTTCGGCAATGGGTGCGGATGAGAGCTCAGAGGCAACAAATTCCTCCATGGTGTGTGAGCGCATGGGGCGGCGGGCGGCCTTTTCGCGGGTTTGGGTCGTCTCCATGACTTGACGCTCGCGGCGAGGGGGTCGGTATACGCCGGCGGGAGCATCATCGTTTTGGTCGCGCTTGGCGGGACGGATGGCGACGTCGTCCATGAGAGAGCCCATGTTGGGCGCGGCAGAGAAGTTGCCTCGCTTGGGCTGGGGCCTGGAGTGACCGTCTTCGGCCTCGGAGTCGTCCTCTTCATCCTCATCCTCGTCATCGTCTTCAGAGCCTGAACCTGACTCGTCCGTGCTAGATCCAGTCTTTGCATTTTCCTTGGCCTCCTTCATCTTCTCGCGTCGCTGCGCATCTTCCGCCGTCCGAAGGAATCTGTCGATGGAGAACCGCAGCTTCTCTTCCAATGGTCGGGCTCCCTTCTCGAGAAACAGACGTAGCTCGACAAGCTTTGTTCGCACGGCATCGTCTAAATCTTGATCCTTTTCTTTTGATGCGGCCTTTCCATCTGACTTTGCGTTTCGTAGCTTGACGAGGATGAGAAAGACGAGGTTCTGGAGGTATGAGAGCAGCAGCTCGTTCTTGACGTCGAGGAGCGAAATTCCATCCTTGGGGTGGTCAATGGTTGAGATTTTTGAAGTTCCTTCTTGTGCCAGAGACAGCGACTGTGTTAGAGACGCCAACAGCGCGGGCAGAGTCGTTGCGGCGGCCATGATGGGCTGATGAGCTGCGGCTGGTGGTTTTGTTTCGAGATGGTAAAATTCAAAAGCCTGGAGAAATCGATATCGATTTGAACTTTTTAGTGGGGGCATGTGGCGTATCTTGCTTGTACCTGCGCCTTGCCTGTTTGGGTCTAGCGGATATTCTTCTTTCAATTACCCTGCATTTTGTTGGTATCTTGAGCTGAAAGAGAAGAGGAGGAAATATGACTGTAGAGATAAATAAGTTGGTTTATGAATTGAAAGTAGATTCACTTGAAGAAAAATTCACGTTGTTGAGGTTGTGATGTTGATGGTAGAATGCGGTGGCTGCTTGTTTACATGTGAATAACAAGCTCCTGAACGTCAACACAGATGGGAATATATGACGGACATCATACTTAGGAAATTGTTTTAGAAAATTCATATGTCCGTCTATACACTGACATTGACACAACATTGCTATCCGACTTTTCGTTATAAATACAAAGGTAGTAGTATATCATATATCTCCTTTCAACACCTCTAAGACGCTCCTGGAAATCCTTCCATTGCATCTCCTGAAATCATGCCTCTATAGAGCATCGCGCATCTCCTTTTTCATCCTTGTGACCGTTCCAACTCCTCCATAAACCAAACCCGTGTACACCATCGCTACGCTTGCACCAGCATTCAGCACCTTCAACGCCTGCTCTCCATTCGTGATGCCTCCAGTCGCAAAAAGCACCTTTTGCTCACCCTTGCCATCGCTGGGCTGCGAGTCGAGCATCTTGCGGTATCGGCCGACGAGGTCCAATGTGCGGTCGAACATGGCAGGGCCAGAGTAGCCGCCCGTCTCCATCAGCGCCTTTTGCTCTCTGACTGAGAGCTTGGCTCCCTTGGGGTTGAGGCCGGTTCTTCGCTTGGTGGTGTTTCCCACAATGATGCCGTCGACTCCGCTCTTCTGCACAGCCTGGACGATGCCCTCCATTTGCGAATCTTCGTCCTCGTCGGGAGAAACCTTGACCATGACCTTGGGGCGCACTTTTCTGTCGGTTCGAGATGCCTCGTCGACAACGGCGGCAAGTAGCCGCGTCAAGGGCTCTGCAGCTTGAAGGTCTCGGAGACCTGGCGTGTTGGGGCTGCTGACGTTGACGACCAGAACATCGGCGTAGCGGGCCAACCGCTTTGTGCAGTAGACATAGTCGGAGGCGATGGCCTGCTCGTCCTTTTCGTTGGTCTCCTTGTTCTTTGCGATTTGCACGGCCAGTATGCGTCCAGGCTTCAAGCTTCCTACGGGAACACCGGCCTCTCCACTAATGATTTCCTCCTCGGTGACTCCTATTGAGCGCGCAAATCGTCGAAGTCGGTCGCGCAGGCGGATCGCCATGTCGTCAGCTCCCTTTGAGTTGAGGCCGTATCGGTTGACCATTCCATCGAGAATCGGCACGCGAAAGACTCGGGGCTTGGGGTTTCCCTCTTGCGGCAGCGGCGTGCAGCCACCGACTTCGACAACGCCGGCTCCCAGCGCAAACAGCGCATCGGGAATCTCGCCGTCCTTGTCCAGACCAGCCGAGATGCCGATCGGGTTCGCCAATTGGTGCTCGAATACGGTGGCTGAGAGGCTAGAGCTGTTGGCAGCGGCGTCACGTTCTCGGGGGTTCAAGCCGACTTCGTAGAGCAGCTTCAGCGCTGTAACGCCCAAATGGTGCGCATCTTCGGCATCGGGGACGACGGTTCGCAGCAGCGGCGGGACGACATATCGGTGGACGAATGCTCGCGTGTCGGTCGTATAGTAGTATGAAGCATATAGAGCAGCCGCCAGCGCAGTGCTATAAGCTGCCACCTTGAATCCGCCACCAGAGCTGCCGGCTGAGCTCGAATTATAGCGACGAGGGATTGAAGTTCTGAGAGAGTTTCGCGAGGGGCATGTCGATCGGGGGACGGATTTCAGGCCGGTGGCGGCAAGACGCGACCGCAGCAATGAGACAGACATGATTGGCGCAAGTCACGCCGTGTCGGCTGCCAATTGCTCGAGTTTGGCTGTCGTGAGTCGAGAAACGATCTGATATGATATTGGACGATATATTGTGGATCTGGTGAAGTCGGGAGATCGGGCAAATCCTCCGAGGAGCTGTCCGTACTGTGGCGATATCAATGGCGCACTGTTTTATATGAAAAGAGGTGCCCAGACCGTACCAGCGGTTTTATCCATATAAGCATTGGACTATTCATTTACTCAATTTCTATAATTAGTGACGTCTTTTGTAAATCGTACTGTTTACCGTCCGCTTGGCCGTATCCCCTATCTATGTCCCCATGCCTTATCTGATATCGTACAGATATACTCTCTCAAAGATCTCTTATATCACTGTTACCAAGACAACGTCCATAATTCAGCTTCTTAGAAAAGGTAATCGTCCATTATCTAGAAGAAAATTGTCTGTGGCTTGGTTGTGGGAGTGAATTGGTGTTGTAAATCGGACGCCACCAGACATAGATCTCCCCCATGTTATACCTGGACCAACCACCGTCCGAGTCTTATACTTACAATCCGCCACATATGAAGCCATCGTCGAGTTTGATACCTTATACTTTGATATTGCTGGGCAACACGTCTTGTTGATTGTTTATTGTATCTTTATAGCTTTGGAAGCTGAATGCTAATCCTTCTTGTATTTGTTTGCCTATAAAGACATGCCCACCCCCCCAAGAATTGTGATTTGAATCATCCCTCACACACAATTTTGCAATATCCAACGTGAACAAAAGCCCACTTCATATCTACGTTGACCCCATTCAAACCTATGTTGATCCAATTCAAACCTATCTTGACCGAATTCAAACCTATCTTGACCAAATTCAAATCTACTTTGACCCAATCCTCACAATGGCAAACACTCGACTTGTACGGTATAGACCTCGGCGACGAGAGCCGGCACGGGCACCTGGAGAGATTTTCCAGATGGAGCACTCTTATCTCGATATGACGCCGAGGACAGGGTCATGTGCCATCGCAAACATCCCACCGGAGATTTTACTTACGATAATGGACCATCTCCCAATGCCTTTCCGCCTTTCTCTGGCACTTACCTGCAAGGGCTTTTACAATACTTTCCGTATTCTAACATCAAGCAAACCCGACGAAATGGAAACTTCATCAATGTTGTATATCTTGCAGAGAGATATACCCAACGTATATTTCTGTTTTCGGTGCCACAAGTTGTGTCCTTTAAACCAGGATCGGAACTGGGAGGGCCAAAATGACCATGGATGCGGCAAGTCGGGTTTGTTTGGCGACTGGGACTTGGTCCACAAACATATTCCCAAGCAGCAGATTCCATTACTCTGGCATCCCGTTCTCAAAGAGGCACACCTTGATTTCATGGAAGCATACTTGGTAATGGACAGCCACTTTTATGGCGAGTCTCATGGACTTCCCCTTTCGACACTCGAGCGACACTCAAAGTTCGAAAAGTTCATCATATTGAACAGGACTACTATCAATGATCGAGACGACTGGAATGATGACCTGAGAAAGAGTTTGAAGGTATCAAAAGCCTGCAAACAGACTGTCTTTGATGTCAGACCACAGGGATCCAAAGCAAAGGCTTTTCAAGCCCCCTGGAGGTTTTCCTTTGACTCCATCCCCAAGATTATCGACAATGAGCTCTACATCGCTAGAACTCATACAGTTGAAGGGCCAATGGTGGGCTGGGAGCACTTGGCGAGACTCTTGGAAAGCATTCACCTGCCCATTTGTCGCCACCTGAGGTGCATTACGGAAACGTACTCATATTGCCATATTATCATCAGTCGAAGCCACAACAATCGGAGTATCTGCCAAAAAGACTGGAATCATGATCACCATTTCCAGCAAAGCGGTTCATGTCAGTACTGCTACACCGATTATGATATCTCGCTTCAAAGAGACAACGACAAGAAAGAGTGGAGATTGAAGATCTGCACATACCACTACCTCGGAGCCTGTCGCTCCCCAGCCGACCTCCTTTGGGATTATCTTGTTCGAGATGTGTGTGGGCCACTGAATCCTTTATACTGGGAAATGAAGCATCGGCATCTGGATATGGATCTTGGGAAGGCGCGGCGAAGGTGGCATGAGGGCGATGAGGGAGACTCTTCCTAGGATGCTTTGACATACAATACAATGCTTATTATAGTCTGTCAATACTTTTGTTTACCGATATGCAATAGTGTATTATGTTTATTTGATTTTATATTTAATATAGAATATTATGAATAAAAGTTCTTGTTCATAAAGTCACGACTGATGATCCATGAGACTGCTGATTTGTCACAATGCAAATGGAAATGACAAGAAAAGATCACATATGTACAAGGAACGGACATTTAATGTAATCAGTTGGCAACTAACGTTAATGGATAACAAGAATTGGAATACTTTAATAGTATAGGTAGCTGTAAATATCTTCTTGAATATCCCCCCTGCTGGGCATCAGGCGTCCTATTGAGCAGGTAGTTTTCTAGGCTTTTTAACTGCACATTTTTACGGTAAAAGTTGCTTTAAACATTCCATAATACGGCTCTCACTATATCCAATATAATAAGGAAAAATTCGAAATTAAAATAAATAAACGTCTGTCTCCCAGTCATTAAGATAGCCTCCCTCCTCCTCCTCCTCCGACCAAGGAATGTAAACCCTAAAATGACCTAGTCGCACGAACGCACCAGGCCCGTCTTCCTCCGATATTCTCAATATTAGACCCTTGTAAGGGACTGTATTGTCTGGTGCGGTTCTCATCCCTTGTCCAAAGTCTCCATAACATATGAGGAGAGTCACTGCCGATGGTTCCGGAGATTTCATCTTACAATCCATATGGCAGTAGATTTTCTGTCCTTTCCAGATTGGACCGTCGATGGTCCGATAAAAATCATTATATGATGTCGAAATTTCTGGCTGAATGGGTTCTTGCGGTTCTAGTTTCATCGAAATCAAAGGAGCTCTCAACGCAAGCTTTCGCTTAGAACGGTCTCTAAAGTCTATGATTTCATCAAGAGATGTAGGCTGTCCCGGATTGGCATATCGAATGAGATCTTTGATCCTCGAAGAAGATTTTCCTAAAAAGTAGTTGCGGTCGTAACCGAACTTGACAGCTGAAGCCCAAGACCAGCTAGGAAAATCCTTTCGAATGAAGCCATCTTCTTCATGTCCGATCTTCGTACATTCCCAAAGAAGAGCTCTTGAATAAAATCCCTTGAAGATTCCACCAAAGTATTCCACATTGTGTTGTAATGAGAGACGACGGGCAACTCCATGGATGGCAGCGAGACGGTCTGTTGGTTTTGTCAACTGCATGTCCGAGTATTGAACTATTATGCCAAGCCAGGCAATTCCTAAAGCTTCTTCTTTAGGCAAACTCAAGACCTCTCGTATGAAATTATCGGTTCTTGCACCAATATAATTCTCATTATGCTGCTGGCGCAGATTCCGAAGAGGCTGATTCTCTTGGAACAGGCCACTGTCACACTCCCACAACAGACCGATCCCACTCCAGTGTAATCTTCGAGTTGATAAAATTCTTTCTTGTAGAGCCCAAGCGCGTTCCATCAATGGCATATGTCTGATTTTGATATCATTTAGTCCTTTAGATGGTATGATGGAAAAAAAGTTTTCCTCATGCTGGATGCACTCCTCTTTTCTCCATGGGTATCGAGCAGAGTGCCTCTCTCGAAGAAATCCGTCTGAGCTATCTGATGTGCAAAGAGCTGAGATGCAGAATAGAGCATTAGAATAGTAGCTGCCCATTTGGGCTGCTTCAGTATTCCAGTCGCCAAGAAAGTTGTCGTTGTCTGGTTGGATGATGCATAGTGCATCAACCCAGAGATATCGGACCTCCGTGGCCCTTGTAACTGTAATAGCGTCGCGAATTGTTTTTGGCAAGTCGCATACCATAATTTGTTGCTTTCGTTGATGTAAGTTGTTGCGTGTTGTTTTCGCTGCTTCATTTCCCAGTCCCCAGCAATAGCTCAGAATGAGATAGGTGGGTTTTATTTCACTTGACAACTCCTTGGTATCGACAAGTCTGACCGTGCTGTTGTCATTAGATTGAACGTCTATCAATCGAGTTGGTGCAACATTGAATTTTTCTTTGAGGTTCTTTGTCCGTTGGCATTTCTCATGATTCTGGCTGCAGCTGTCTATCCATCTGAGACTTGTTTGCATGAGCGTCCTAACTTCATCGATATTTTCACTCGCCAGCCCTAAAAATTAGGTATGCAGTGAGTATTCGAACTATCATCACGCGGGCAAGATTTTCGTACGCGAAATCGGGGGTAATTCATGATGAGGCTTCCTTGTGTCAAGGAAGTGAATTTCAAACTCCGACCAAAAGGTATCAAGTGTAGCCGTGTGTTCTAATCGCATTGAAAATCCAAATTCCGAGGAGCCATACATGAATGCACGTAGATAAGACTCCTTTATAATGAGCATAACGTAATCTGCTAGTCCATCTCTGTCTACCCAGCTCATGTGCATCCAAATAATTTGACAACTGCGACAGCCCCCATCTGCTGAAGCTTGGAGGTCTGTTACAGATTTATAGTGGTCGATATGAGTGCTGCCATCTTTGGTTGGAGAGAAATAGCGACATTCGTTTAAGAGTGTGCGACACTTTTCACACAAGCGCTCTCCGATAATGTTTGAAGACTGCATTGTTAAAATGGGACCTGGGCGACCTAAGGAGTATAAAAAGTCGACTGATAAATGTACCAGGGAGGAAAAGGGCCAAAATTAGATATAGAGGTGTTCGCGTTTCTTTACCAAGACTGGTTACTGCAGCTGGACCTTGTTCTAGGCTTTCCGTCACAGTTCTGATGGCAACTGGGGTAGTGGCCACTTTCTGGAGAAGTGATGAGCTTTCAAAAGATAACAGATATCAACAAATCCGTAATGTATTAGTTCAGTTTATGTAGGGAGCTTGGTGTTACAAAAAGTGCGGGCAAGGCCAAGAGCCAAGAATTGGGTTCGCCGTATTAGGCAGCAAGGCTGACAGAGACAATAGACGACAACTAACTAAAAAACTGAAAGCCCCATATTGTCAGATGGCATGCTGGGAATGGACCTTGAATATTATGGGGGCATACTTGGCGGAGCTCATCAACTTGCTCGTTTACCTCTCTGGCTGTCTGCCACACTAATGACGAGTTGCGTATGTACCTACTTTGATCCAGCCACAAAGTCGTTCTTCTGTGACGAGTATTAACATAGGGAGCCATCGGGAGATAGCCAAATCCTGTATCTGTTATATATTTGTTTTAAAGATTTTTTTTTCTTTCTTGGCTGGATGAATGGAGGATGAATGGGATTTGACTCTGTGCATGCATAGGCTCTATTAAAAAGAATACGGTCGGCGAATGATTCTCTTGCGTGAGCACATTCGCAGCAAACCAAATCTCATTTAATGAGAATATAGTTAGCAGCGTAGTCCTGGTAATTGTCATGTACTATGGTTGTTGACTGGAAGGCTGGCTTCTATTCTGGAGCATTTTAGGTAGGACAGACGCCAATGTCAGGACGTACGACATACACTACTAGACTGTCACCACTACGTACAGGTATTCATTTTGAAGTGGCAAAGTAGCTGGCTCACGACAGCCCGCCAAGCTATGCGGCTAACCTTTGGATATATAATTTGCTGGTTTTATATCCGGCCAGTAACAACGCACCAGAACCAGTGCTGGGTGCTACCATCAGCCGACGCTGAAAATGCTCATTTATTGCTCTTTGTAATAGAGTCAAGTGTGATGTTACAACCGGCCACGGCCTTATTTTGCAGGAAACAAAAGCGTTCTCAACCTAGTCATCCCAGTAAAATCCCCCATCACCGTCCCTGCTACGTCCTTGTCGACCCACCCTTCAGTGTAGCCGCCGCCAAAGTCAATTAACCAGGCATCTTCGTTCTTATCAATCAAAACATTTGCTGCTTTGACGTCTCCCCAAACTATACTGTTCTCGTGCAGCGCCGATAAGGCAGTCTCGAGCTGCCCCATCCACCGTTCCCTAACTGCAGGCGTAAGGTCATCGGGTTCTTCAGGGTGGCCTCGTGCCGATAATGGTCGGCTACCGCAATGGACGTAGGTTAATAACAGCCCCAGAATGAAGTCACAATCATCCATCACAATGCCGTATAGGCAATAGACGTTCAATCGAGAGTCCAGACCAGCCTCATGAATCTTTTTATAGGGTTTAAGCTCCTGGGTGATCTGTATACTGCCATAACAACGTTTGAAGAAGCACACAGTCTGGCCGTTGTCAATCAAAACCTTCTTTGGTACCTTGAAGAGCGCGTCTTTGGGTGCTTTATGGCTGATGATGATGTTGGCTGGATCGTACAAAGTTGTCCAGGTCTCTAAGTCATCGAGAAAGTCGTTATCAAAGCGAACAAAGGATGGCCAATAGGGCGACTCCTCGGTTGGCACAAGGCGTGGCTGTAGCTTCTCATCGATTATATCAAGTATAAAGATGAAGAAATCGGGATAGAGATATTCTTTCAAGGTGACTGTAATTGTTTCAACTGGCGGATCAGGCGCGAGGTTGGTAAAGAAGGGCTCGAATCGAGCCATCACCCAATCATAGACGTCGCTGTCGTATATTTCACCTAACACCTCCTGACCGGAATTCAAAACTTCCAGGTACGACTTGTACTTGTTCGTCATGTTGGGAGAGTTGACGAAATTGGATGGTGAAAGCTTAATATAAAAAACCTTGCCATTGCGCCGAACTGTGAAGCGAGCATCATTGTCATCTTCTCGTATTCTAGTGACAGCGTTTCCAATCTCGTATCGTGGGGCAGCCATTACAACGATCCTGAATAACAATGAAGTGTCCCCGGCACAGTCATTCAGGATCTGTTTTCTTGAGCCCGATCTCGCAGCCTCTGGGAGGCAACCAAGAATTACTGGCTTAGCTGGCAGCAGCTCCGCATGCGCTCTGGGATAGTGGCGCGATAGGAACAAAAATCGGCTGAAGTGTTCTCGATTAACGATACTATTCTTTAGGGTTTGATCTACTAGACTTTGAGGAATAAATCTGCGCCTCTAGAGAGTGCAGCATAGAGGAGATAAGGTCTACATGACGCCAAACTGACGTCAAGTTCAGCGCCCAACAGTTGATGGAGGTGGTTTTGCGCGTTGGTTGGGGTGCCGTGACTAACAGCCTTGTACGGAATAGATGAGCCTGGACCAAGTGATAATGCACGTATAGATGGATATGGCTGCGTTTCTGTCACATTTAAGCTGAATGCAACTAGCTGGCTTACATCTTTAGTCTACTAAGCCATCTATTTGTTCCCTATATAAGCCATGCCGTTTCCCATCGATATCTTGCTGGATTCATGATGACTCTCAGTTTCCGCACCATGTATCAGAACTCCAGAATATGCTTACGCAAGCGTCGAAGCCAGCGCCTCATTGAGGCGGAGGCATCTAAGAAAAGACTTCGGGACTCAACTGAGCCCATCCATGCGCCAATATTATCTTTTCCAACAGAAATCCTCCTATTGGTCATAAGTCACCTACCGTCGCCATGGCAACTTTCGTTAGGTTTGACTTGCAGATTCTTCTCAAAGTCAACTCGCAGAAACACTCTACCACGCCTTGAAGGAAAAGATCTGATTGAGTTTCTTTCAACCTTACAAAGAGACATCCCCAATATGTATTTCTGCTATTGTTGCAACAAGCTGCGCACACTCGATCCTAATCTTGATTACAAAAACCAAGCTCATACAGAGACTGCTGGAGCTTTCAGGAATTCACGATGGGTGCCCCATCCCACCAATATCTTTCACATTGAACTTCCGCCATATTTTCCTTTCTTTTTCTTCGATACCAAAATATCATTCATGGAAGCAAACTTGGTCATGAGTCGACACTTTCATGGCTTCTCTCATGGTACATCTCTCCGGGGCCTCGAACGATGTAGTGTTCTCGAGGATGTTATCGAATTAGGCAAATGCATTAGGTTCCGCCATAGGCCGAAAATAAGGAAGTATATCTCGGAGGATTTCATGGATCCAGAAACCAAATTTCTTGAAGAAACTCTCGAAGCGCTGCCAAGGAGGGAAAACGCCTGGAGATTTTTATTTCGATCCAGCCCGAAGATCATCGATGATGAGCTCTTCATTGCCAGATTTTATACGTTGACTGGGCCTCCAGTGTCTCAAGAGCAACTTAAAAAGTTGATGGAGAGTACTTCGATACCAATCTGCAGTCATCTCACCTGCTCAGCGTTCCCGTATTGCTGCTATCTCATGAGAAGCTTACCAAAGCGCTATTTGCGCTGCTGTCCATTCATTCAGTCGACAAGTCCTTACCGTGATGACGATGGGAAAAGAATCAAATTTGATCCGGAGCGCGACTCTTGCTTATTATGCAGCACAGATTACAATATCTCAGTTGATCTGGAAACGAACAACGAAACGACCATCAAAATTAGTATTTATCATCGCCTTGGATCATGCCGGTCTCCGAGCGATAAACTTTGGAATTATTTTGTTAACCCCCACCCAGAAGTTAGTCGTCGGAACTTAATACGGGATGTTGATCTCAATGACCCGTATCACTTTGATTCCAATGGCCTGTTTGACTTTGAGGACATCCCCTCGGCCCAAGAAATAAGATCTCGCCATCTGGAGGTTGATCCTGGGGTAGCCCGGCGAAAGTGGCACAGGGAGGCACCGGACGAATAACTATAAGTTTACCTGGCGCATCTTAAGTTACACAAATGGCAATGTGAATCGATGGGTTTGAATATAATGAAAACTCTATTCCGCCCAGAATTTCTCTTCTATAATCTGGAGGTCAAGGTGGCCCCAAGTTCAGTAAAGATTGTCGTGTTATGTTCAAACAAACATTGAAGCTTCCATAGAGGTATACTTGAGGAAGCCACGCTCTGCAGGCTGCTATATGACACGACGCAAAAACAACAGAAGACATTTCATTTTCTTTTAATAATTTTATCTCTACTTACATGTATATGTAAATTCGAATAATAGGCTCTTTGCCGTCTTCCTTTCTCCAAAAAGGTATACATCCATACGTCGACACCACTCAAAGTTTAATATGCGATGTAGCTCTTTGTTTCTACATAACATGAACTGTATGGGTTCTTTCCCGTCTCCTAGTATGCCATCCTGTTACTATGGTGATAAGATAGGCCAAAAAAAGGTTATAAATAACTTCTATTTTCTTTTCTAGATGCTTTAGAGGGCAACATTCTTCCTTCCCAATAAATTTCATCTCAGAAAGAATATAAGTAGGCCCTGGCCGCGTGCCCGTCATGATTCGCCAACTCACCATTGTCCACAAAGTTGCTACCCTCCGCACAGTCGTCGAAGCCCACGGGTAGAAGCGACAAATATATCTAAAATGGATATCCAGTTGACACTAAATCCTTCCACTGTTAATCGGGAATGTCCATTTTTACTGTCCTTACCGGTCGAACTTCTTCTCCCAATAGCATCTTACCTACCAATTCCAACACAAATATCTCTCGCTTTGACTTGCAAATGCTTGATGAAAGCGTTATTTCCTGAAAATATCCTACCATGGCTCAGCAAAGAGGACCGTATCACATTTCTTTCAACTTTGCAGAAAGATGTACCTGGCACATACTTCTGCTTCTGTTGCCATCGGTTACGCCGACTGATACCAGATGTGGATTGGAATGGTCATGATCACAAATGGAACATTGGATACTTCAAATACCCAACGTGGAATATCAGTTCAGGTAATAACTGGCATGTACCGGCTCCATACTATTTTTCATCGTTCAAAGGCTATTTCTCTGTTGATTTTATGGATGCCTACCTAGTTATGAACCAACATTTTCTGGGTTCCTCCCATGGCCTGCCGCTTCACATTCTTGAACGGTATGCGTCGTTCCAAGACCATATCGAGTTGCATAATTGCCAACACAGTTCACCGTTCCAAGGCATAACCAAGAAGGAGTCACAAAGTCCTCCAGGATCCGACTATCGCCTCTATGAGCGGAAGGACGATGAACCTGATCGAAAAGAGACCGCCTGGAGGCTTTCGTTTCAGATGATTCCAAAGATTATCCATGGCAAACTGTATTTGGGTCGATTCTACACGATAGTTGGTCCTCTGATGCCTTGGAACTGTATGGCGAGGCTCATCAGTAGCTGTTCGCCAGAGATTTGCAACCATTGGAGATGCTTGGCAGATGCGAGACTAGTATGCCCTGCTCAACATGGCCCCATGGCACACGCGAACTCGGACAGCTATATATCCATTGTTCCAAGGTTATACAATATGGAAGGGGATTTCGAACCGCCCAAAAATTATCCGGAGGGCGGCTCATGCCTATTTTGCGATACGGACTACGAGATTTCACTCCACCAGAATAAAGAAAACAAGGAATGGCGATTCAGGCTTAGCACATATCACTGCCTTGGATCATGTCGGTCTCCAAAAGACAGATTTTGGAAATCTCTCGTGGGAAACTTGGGTAGAAGACATGATCATAGTCAGAGCAAGGCACAGTGTTCTTGTGGCAATATCAAGCGAGAATGGCATGAGGGGAGCTAAAGATGGGTCAGAGCGAGGCACGGCTTTCTTGTGGGAATGTCAAGCGATAATGGCGTGAAGGGAGCTAAAGATAGCGAGCGCTGTATGTTAATGAATAATATACTCTGATATTTCTCTCATGAGTTGACGAACAAGTCTTGATAGGATGATTTGATCAGCCTAGTGATTCTTATATTCCTCAGACAAACTAGGTTTCTTGCCTTTTGTTCGGTGTCAATAGAACTAGTTCAACAGTAAATTTCCAGCTATCAACGCAATGTGCTACTGCTAGGGTCTGGAAATGAATTCACATTGAGTCAGTTCTAGAGGCTGTCGACATTCTCCCAGACATACCTTATATTTTCTGGGGAATTCCAATATATTCCATACCACGTGTAAGAATAATGTTTTTTTTTATAATCCACCTGGCGTATATGTACCTTTATATCATCACTCTGTTCGTATTAGCATCTATACACATAATAATATACACCGCCTCTATCCTCCTAAAAGTCAATGAGTCATGTGGGGCATACGCCGCATATAGGCAATTATATTATTGAGTTCGATATAGAATACATGTTCCTCAAGATGGCTAATGAATTCATAATGTATAGTTCAGAGCAGGGCTGCGACCTGGCATTTATTTCAAGATCCAGAATCAATCCGTAGCTCGAACTGATCGGCCACAATCCACCAACTCGAATCTTGAAGATTGGAGCTGCAAAGTATCATCGATAAAAGCCCAAGATCAAATTTTGAGTTTCACATAATACGAATTTTTTCTCAAAGTAAGATAAGCAGCATTGCGTGAATATGTGGCTCCTTTTGCTACAAAAGACTTATAAAGGAACGACAGTAGCCATGATTCTTCAGTTTTGTGAGCAACGATCTTTCTTCTTCGAAAACCAACCTCTACTAAGAACAATGACACACAAACACTATCCAATTAAACGGCAGAGCTCGAGGCTACAAATTATAAACGCTCTGAAAAGGGAACTACAGTTAGCGAATGCCTCTGTCGATGCAGCACAAGGAATATCGCTCGATGCAGCACAAGGAGCATCGGTCGACACAGCACAAGGAATATCGGTCGACACAGAACAAATATCGGTCGACGCAGCACAAGGAACATTGCCATCTGCTTTCTTGGATCTTCCGGTCGAGATTATCCGCCTGATAAACAATCACCTAGAAGCGCAATGGAAAATAGCTTTGGCCTTGACCTGCAAGCATTTAAAGACGGTTCTGTTCCCTAAAGGCAATCTGCCTTGCCTCACAAAGGGAGAACTGGCTGAGTTCTTGTCCACATTGTCAAAAGATGTACCTGGTGCTTATTTCTGCTGGTGTTGCAATCAACTCCGACCATTAAACTCCGAAGCCGATTGGGATGGGCAGAACCACAGATCGACCGTTCAAGCCTTCGAAAATTCCATGTGGACAAATGGAATTCATAGGAAGGGCAATCTCTACTTGTCGCCGCCCTATTTCCTCTTCGCGGAAACTCCTACCATTTGTTTCATGACTGCATATCTGGTAATGAATCGTCATTTCTATGGGGCCTCTCACGGTATATCGCTTCAAAGCTTACAGTCCTCTGCGAGTTACGAGGAAAAGTTGGCATTGAGTAAGTGTCAGTGTCGCTATTCGTATGCCTCAAGCCCCTCTTGCAAATCTACGAGCGGAATCTTCCAGCCGACTTTGACCATAAGCCCAAGAAAGAAAGATCTTTGGAGGTTTTCTAGTCAATCTACCGCCAAAATCGTGCATGGGAGTCTTTATATCGGCCGAATTTTTACAATGGTTGGACCGCTGGTGCGCTGGGAACAAATTGCAAGGCTGATTGAGAGCGTACGGCCTGGAATATGCCAACACTTGGAATGTGCAGCGTCGCTACCGCGATTCTGTCGCCATGACCGCCAGGCCTCAAAAAAGTCCATGGATCGACGTCTTTATATCGCTTCACTGACGGGTAGATGGGGAGATGTTTTGGAAGCCTTCAAATCTAAAAACTTCAACCCAGAAAAAGGATCATGCTTATTGTGCGCAACCGACTACGACATCTCGCTCGAGCAAGACAGAACCGAAAAGGAGTGGCGCTATACCCTTCATACATATCACGGCCTTGGGCCGTGTCGGACTCCAAACGACCAACTCTGGGCTTACTTCACCAGCGATTTCCAGGAAGCGCCCGGTTTCTTTGGAAACGCATCTGATAGAGACCACGAGCTAGAAGAACTGCAATCTCGCCACTTAAACCTAGACCCTGGAGGAGCGCGTCGAGCATGGTACGAGGCAATGGAGTCACAGAACGAAGTTGATTTGCTCTTTTGAAATTGGAGGTAAACGGGAGATTACACAAATTTGTTCTTTTAAAAAGGAAAAAAAAAAAAGAAAAAAAAAAAAAATTATAAAAATTATAAAAAAAAAAATAGCTAGTATGCTAGCGACTGAACGAGGTTCAAGTGTCAGAATGGGATGCGATGAGAATAGAGGGATACGATGAGAATAGAGGGATACGATGGGGATAGATGGATGTAATGGGAATAGGAGCCTTTGTTGGGTGATGCTTCCAATAGAGGGTCATCACCCAGGTACGTTTGTGCTGCTTTCACTACTTTTTGTGACTATCAATACCTGTACTTTGTATCTGTTACTATCACAATATTTTTCTAGTCTGTTGCTATGGCTACATTATCAATCGCCACCTATTTACATTTAACTTTTTAGCCCCCTTTTGCCAGATGACGTAGGCCTAAGCTGAGCTTACCTTTGCTCTGCTAAGAGATGCGAGATTCAATTACCCAGTTAGGTTAACGCCACTGGACTCGTGAGTTTGCTCTGATACAGTATTGCCTAATTTCTTCGAAGCGGGTGGCTTGTCTGACTTAGTCCTCCCGAGATTTACTTTTATACTACGGCATTCTTTAAGAATATATTCCAGAGCGCGATGTATTCATTGATAGCCGTTAGATGTAATAAATCTGGTTTGAGGCTAGTTTAATTGGTATTCCGGAGATTCTACCCCCATATACGATTATCACTACGTTTTACTACTCCGTACATCACTGATTAAAATGACCCAAGGCATCATGTCTTCTCTACCGCGCCCTGTGACGACACTGTTCGTGTCTGAGAAGCTTGTTTACCGCAGCGTGCAAATTGAAGACAAGGACACCTTCTATGCAATCATTAGCGAGCCTGGGTGCATGGAGCTTGGTCATCCCTTAATCCCTCGACCGCCAATCTAGAGGTCAATGGACGAGTTTTTAGAAGTGTACCAGAAGAAGGCTTTGATCTTTGTCTTCATCTGCTTGAAAGAGACATCGGAGAGTGGACATCCCACAGCCGGAAAGCCAATTGAATCTTTGAACATGACCCCGCCGTCACTCGAGTCTAAAGAAGATCATTGATCTACCAGCTTTGCAATCTGGCTCTTAGAAGAATACCGCGGCAAGGGCTACGGTGCTGAAGCTACAAAGTGGGCTGTCGACTGGGCTTTCAATTATACGGGAGTGCATCGCATTGAGCTATGGTCGTTCAGCTACAATGAGACAGCAATAAGGCTTTGGGAAAAGATTGGGTTCAAGTTGGAAGGCCGGAAGCGTGAAAGTGTGTGGTTTCAGCGCAAGTGGTTTGATACTGTCCTTTACTCTATCCTTGAGCACGAATGGGAGGGGAAATGAAGACAATTGTGCCACCAAGAGCTACCAGCCCGTTTTGGACTGCCATGTCACTGGTCCCATGCAGCATGTCTTATATAATGAACTTAGAATGCCATCGCTATTCACCTAAATGAGAGTCCTGCTTGTGTTGAAGATGCTAAGGGAATGCCCACCGGTGAATTGTTCTTTACATAAGTTGTATGCGTCTATTCACATTGTTAGACATGCACAGAGACTGAATTACCGAGATAAGTTGAGCGACTGCCAATTTTTTTTTTTTTCACGCGGATCACCATCAGAGATCACCACCAGCAGATAGTTAGAAGTTGGTTAACAAATGATTGATATTCATAATTTTGCTAAGGAGTGACGAAAAGCACATCAACAAATTTAAATGAACGTCCATGGTAATCCACTTTCCTGCACGACCCTCGAGAGTTCCATCACAGCAGTGAAAATTGTTTACTAAAGACAGACATAGCCTGTCGAAATGTACCGGCGGGTGGTCAGTTCCTAAACTGTTCCTCAATATCGTCATTGTAAACTCGAGCCAGCGGACTGCGAATGGGAATGTTTCTCTGTCCCTCTCGCGGAGTAGCTTCGGGGATGAAAGTAACCTTGGTTCCCTTTGGAATTAGGAGACAGTAGGTTGAGCCTCCATGATGGAACATTCCAAGTTCCTCTCCCTTCTTAACTTCTCTTCCCCCCTCAGGCACGTCGATGAATTTCTCATTAATCTCACAAGAAGACACGTCAGCCATTCCAACGTAGAGAAGAGCGATGATGCCAATCTTTGGGTTTCGAATGTAATAGACGGCTCGAGTGGCGAAATGGGTAATATAGCCCTGAGCAAGGTCTGGAGAAGCCGGATCAGGCCCGTCAGGATTGGAAAACCCAGTGACAGTGGGGGCTGCAAAGTAGGTGCCTGGGATAACCTCAGTGTAGAGAACTTTGCCGCTGATTGGCGAATCCCAGCGATGGTAAGAGGTAGCACTCAAGAAGGCCTGATAAACTGTGCCACCGACGAACAGGGATGCATAATCTTCGTTCTTATTTAACATGTCCATGACGGAGTATGGCTGTCCTTTCAGCCAAAACTTGTCATAGTCTTTTGCATTGGGTTGAAGTGAGAACGGCTTAGATTCGCATGAGTTTATGATCCAATCATCATTGTCTTTGAAGTGAATGGGGCGGAGCTCTTTATCTGGGTACTGCTTGAACGTTCGGATGAAGAAGTCGTCCCATGATTGAAAACCCCAGTAGTCTTGCTTTGGGTCACACTCAAATAGTTCCTCGAATTTGAGATGTTCGCCTTCGAGATTGGTATCATCTTCGATTACCTTCCGCGATTCAGGGCTCAACCAAGCCTCATCCATTGGAATATCGTCACCCTCTTTGGGTAGCAAAACTTTTGCGGAATCAGGTGTCTGTAAGAAGTTTGTCTTCCAAGTGTTGAGTATGACTTCGAACTTCTTATTGATGTCGGGCTTCAGAAAAAACGCGTATCCGCTAGGGGTAGCCATCGGCCAGTCCAAAACGGCGTTGAATGGAAATCCAACCAGACCGACGTCGTATTCCAACTTTCTCCAAATAGGAGCCCTCGACGTCATAACCTTGTCAAAGCAAATGTACAAATCATCGAGAGACTTGATTTGTTTGTTTCCAACAGGGTCATCGATGTAGGGGGGCTTGTTAGGGACTTCATCTAGCATGGCTTGAGCCAGCATTCGAAGCTCGGCAGAGCTCTCGACATATTTCTTTAAATCATCCACTTCCGGACTGAGCTTCCATGGGCCCTTGAACCTTTTCTTGTCTCTTTCGATCTCCTCGAGCAGACCGCGAAGCCAATCTATAAGAAGATTGTCGTCCTCAGGTAGCCAGTGCCCAATCCTACGGAATGGTGGTTGGCGGACTGGGAGTGGAAACTGAGTTGCTGCCATTGTGAATCTTGTCACCGATAAGATAGAAGAGAATTTGATCTCAGGATTATAGTTTATATAAAGTGGCTACTGTTGCTGGTGATGATAATGAGAGGGAAGAGTTTTTGAGAAGAAGGAGGCTCGACTGACATCTAAGTATATATACGTCTGTACTTGCCGACTTGGTTATCTCTAGGCATAAAGTAATAGATGCTGATTCCCTCTCTTCATCTAGGAGACGTAATGACTTCGTAATGATCAATTATCGTATCTGGATGGACGGGCATCGCCCCGCACTTTGATGTGGTGTGTAACAGTAATAGTCCGCATGGACACAGGGTCCATTATTGCTCTTACGTGGTACGGCTACCGAAGCCTGATGAGACTGGTTGAGATCCGAAGGCATGACATACTGTACTATACACATCTTCTAGCTTAGGTTGTCTATGAGAACATGGAGCTGCAGTGGCTGGCTGAAACTGAAACATTCTTCGTGCACAAAAATGTGTTATGAGTGCTGATCATCAGATGGAAAAGGTCATATAATGGGTACTTGGCATACTTGCCCTGTATTTGGATAACCAAGGACAAAGTCTTATACCAGGTAGAACTACTCTTTGCCCGCTGAGTGGTCGATATATGCTATCTTAACGAAATATTAACATACATTGTGCAACATCAATGAATAATATATATTCAGACCCTTGAACAGCTGAGTAATTGTAAGGTGATCTAAAACTAGTTCATACATAATAGACTGCAGCTGCCCAAGTGTTGGCAAATGATATCGTGCATATAAGAAGTCCATAGTATAATGAATTATTGCATGAAGTGGCGAATATGTATACAGCTGCTGGCCAATTTCAGATGGCTTCCCCGCTCGAGTGAAGCAGTGCAACCAATAATAGATCCGATGTGCGGCAACACATCAGATACATCTTGCCAAGAGGATCGTCTGCCAGATCGGTCAAATCAAGGAACAGAATCACCAGCTAAAATAGGTAAGAGATCTTTATTTTCTATTCTTTTTTTCACACAGTATATCGCTCTAGTGACTATTCCTCGAAAGTATACACGTATGGTATAACATGGTGGTGCTTTGTTATGATGTGCATGGAGGCGTGGATACATATGCAGGTTTCACGGCCCAAAAAGCCCGGATGGAAAATAGGAAAATTAAAGTGCGGGGACTTGCGCATGCAGCTGCTTGGACAAGACAATTGATTTACTTGACCATTGCCACATAATTTATTAGGTAGTCACACCGCTCCTAAGAGGGGCATGCAGGTGAATTCACATATATTCATCTATTCCGCTCCACTAGGTTCGACCTCGTTGGCGGGCATGTTCGGGCGGCGTCTAAGTTTAAGTCTCCTTGCGGAACGAAATGCAGACTCACGTAATTTTGTTTGAGAGAAAGGCTCCGATTATATGGCTTGTACTACCATACGACAAATGAGAGGCCGATGTTGTGGCTCGGTAAGAAAAAGGAAACATTTGGTTGTACGTAGTCACGTACGAGTGGCGTATGCACGTCATATCAGAGGTCCAGAACGCGTATACGCAGTCTCAGATTGTCAGTGTATACATACAATGAGAGCAATTCCGCAGGTCGAGACCCCGATACGAGGACAATATTGAAACATACATATGTAGGACAAAGAGGCAGGCGAATGAACTTCAAACACGACGTAAATGCTCCAGCAGTGGCTGCGTGGCGATAAAGCAGATGTGTGCATTTAATATTGAGACTCAACAACAGCGAATCGTACGAGACACGTGGAAACGAATCAAGGCGCACCACGTCTAAGTTACGTCGAGTGTGCGAAGGGAGGAGTGATATGCCTATCTTCTGGAGAGTCCATCAGTAAGTATGTCGAAATCCGCCCAGGAGTAGACGGTTGACACGGCGTAGAGTCGTGGTTACGGCCTGGAAATTTGCCTTCTATTCTGTATGTTTCGAAAGATATGAATATATGCGATGATATTCGGAATAACTAAAGTATTATAGCCAAGTATATATTATCTTCAACCTAGTTGAAACTAGGTGAAGGATAATTAAAAAGGCATCGCATACACATGCCATGAGCGCTCAAGATGAAGTGCAAGTGGCTGGATTATCATCACCAAGGATGAGAAGATCCTCGGAAACGATGTGAGAAAGGGCCTGGAGCTCGGGATAAATGCTCGAAATACAAGGAGACCAAACAGCTGGGATGGAAGAGTCGAAGTACGCTTTGATGTGTATGACGAAAAGGCTTCCAATTTCGACATTGTCCGTCTCCGTGCGGCTCCTATCATCACGTTTTCCCTTTTAACTTTGGAATTGGGTTTGCCTCCCCCCAGACAAAGAGTATTGCCATGTAGAAATTGTAGCTTTAAACACGCTGTGGCTTTATACCCTGGTGTTTTGCGTAAATCAGCCTAGACATCATCTATGATGATGGCTGGCACTTACATCACGAGGGAGGTGGTGAAGTTCACTGTGGTACAGACACGATTCAGATTCCAGTTCATGGGCTGTGGGAGTCTGCTTCGTTTCCGGAATACAAAGACTCTGAATCCAAACCAAACAGGTCCGAACTCTTAACAATCGGGCCTGATAGCAGTAGTTAGTAAACAAATTAACTAGAAAGCAATGATCGTGGCAGCATACATAATTATACCGTATTGGCTAGAGTTTCGACGATTAGATGGACCTGAGCCATAGAAATGCCTATGATATACCCTCGGTAGTCTATACCTAGGTATAGTTTGTGGTGGGTTGAAAACATCCGTATGCTAGAGCGCAAACAAAGCACTTAGGCTCATTAGGATATGTTTAGTTAGCAATTGGCATTGCTGAAGACTTCTCCTCTACCAGTATGATTTACCTCTATGCACTCCGTGAAATCGGTCTGTCAACGTTGCCATTCTAGTGCTGCTCTGAAGATTCAAGTCGTCAACATCCTACGGCGCAGATATTTTTAATTTCTCACATCATCATCCGACAAACAGCTTCGCCTGCTAACCTTCAGACATTCAAACTTATACGAGGTTGGGCACTACACAAGCGGCGATGCACTTTGGTTACATTTATAAATCCTTCAGCTCTTGATGCATCCTAAAAGTTCCGCAACATCCGTTTTTACCGGAATGTTTGTGAGAATATTCAACAAAAGACGTCATTTGGATGTTCCTACATGCAAGTCAGCTGAGTAGCTTATATACATAAACTTACGATAATTTGGAGGTTAAAAGTGTCGACTGAGGGGATGCTTCTTACCCCTCATCACCACCGAGGAGCCGACGGAGAAGGATCACGGTTATGCGGCAATAGAGGAAGTTTATGCGCTGGCAGTGCTGAAAGGAATATATTCCTTCAAATCCATTTTATAAAAATAATTCTTGAGATGACGTTTTTATAATATTCTTATAGAGGATTGAGCCAGGAAACCCTTTTGGGAATACCTGCGAGTTGATCGATGTTCCGAATGTGTCGATATTTTTGAAGATCCCGGATAATGTGGTGTTACATCTGCACATTCAGTCGAATCCATATTCATGCGAAGCCGAGAATACTCATACAAGATGAAATCAATGTGAAATTCTACTCTTTGCTGGATACAAAATGAATATAAATGTCAACGGTCGTTCTCCTCGGACCCCAAACAATCACAGCTCAAGCCAGATTAACAACGACAACAGGATACGCAATTCCTCTTAACCACGACTTATATCCAATCTCATTGTTTAATCCAAGATGCAGTTTTCAACTCTTCTTTTGGCTATTCCTGCTGCTTTTGTAGCTGCAAGCCCAATCACAGAGCGCCAAGTGGCTTCTGGCTGCTATGCCTTGTTAGTCTTCAATTACTCTTCTATATGATTAATTTTTTAGCTAACTTTGAGTCAATTAGTGAGGACCCTGGCTGTGGTATTAATTACGCCGTTTGTCAATGTGCCAATGGTTCGTACTGCGCTTCAATGATATAGCAGGAGGAGTGCTAACAATAAACAGGGTGGTTTTATCAGTTTAACCAAGACAATGCCAATAACGGAAACTACTGCAACCCTCCTTGGGGAATCCTTGCAACTAGCGAATCTGGACTTCCAGGGTACAGTTGTTAGGAGAAACAAATGGGATAAGCTTCTATTTGGGGAAATCATGCTAGGAAGCTTGAACTTTATTATGTAGCTTCTTTCTATAAATAAAAAATTGGGCCTATATACTCGATGATCCCTATGACGTGGTTTGGATGCGCATCAGCTCTAACGGTAGGTCAAAATACCTGTAGTGCTATAAGAGACACTACATATTTCTACTGCTTCATCCTTTCTAAGCTACCTGAATAATTAAATACCGTTCCAACCAAAATTCTAATCTGCAATACGCCCATGCCAGAATACTTTTAAAGACATTAATCTATCTGCACATTTCCAATCACGGACCAGTTTGAGCCATCATATTGAACCTCTCTTATGTTCCCATCTACCAAATAATAGCAACGAGCCATGCCGTAGTCCGACAACAAAGATGCCACGGCCCAGAGAGTTGGTGTGAGGCAAGATATGCCCGTGCCTTTGTCGGGACTACCAAGAGAGGCAGGCATCGATGAGGTTCGCCACCCAGTGCCATCATCTTCCCAAGTCATCTGGAGAGCACCTGTACTATCTTGCCAGAGGATATAGGTATTCATAGTGCCGTCAGCTGTATCAGGGTCTCGAGGAACGGTGAACGCTCCCATGGCCGCGTTGGCTGGGATAGTAATGGATGGGGCAGCTGCAGAGGCCACTGCATGAGAAATTTGAGAATTCCAAGACTAGAGGGGGGCTATAAACTCACCAACATCTAGCTTGTCAGTCGAGTTATCTCTTTCCTCGACAAGTAGCTTCTGATTGTCCTGTTGAAAGATAATCTTCTCACCTCCGAATCTTCCAGCCGTTACAGAATAAGGCACTTCTGCAAAGGCCGACCTATTCTGGCATTTGAGGCCTACTTCACTCTGTGCCCATGTCAGATTGGCATAGTAAGCCTCCTGTATCTGGTCACTGTTGTCTTGAAAGATGACGCTGGGCCAGTATGTTGCAATCTTTGTATCACCTGCTGCTTTCCAACCCTTAGAGGACATGATTCCGCTCCCGTTAAAAGTTCGTGCTGAAGGCGAAGGCGAGTCCTGCTCTCTGAAATAGAACTCTTGCATCTCGTTTGCTTCGTTGAGATAAAATATTTCGACTTGCGTAAAATTCTACGTAATTGAGCTCGGCTCACGTTAGCGACAATAGATAAACCATGGAGATGAACAAAAACAAGACTCACATTGCTGCTTGTCATCGGAGTGAAGAAAAAGAATGGTATATTGAAGCATGATGCTGCAATTGGGGTGCCTAGTTTGGCATTTGTGCCCGTCAAATTGGCCAGTGTTGACCATTTACCATCTCCAGAGTGGTACTGCATAAGACGCAAATCTCCATCGTGTCCCTGGTAGATCAAGCGGATGGTGAAGCTTGATGACCCTGTCCACCAACCCGTGACACCAATGCCTGATGTTGCATAGACGGCATTGGGCGGCGGATCTGAAGAACGCGGAGGCTTGCCAGAAGCGTCTGGAGCAGTTGCAACTCCTGGTGTTTCTGTAGGAGCCTTGTGAATGTGTCGTGATCCAAGAACGCCACCCAATACGGCTCCCACGATCACAAGCAGCAGAGCAATGCCGGCTAGGACGAGCCACAACTTCTTTCTCCGCGGTTTTCGTTCGGTTTCTTTAATAAAGCCTTCGGTTTTGATTCCATCAATGCCAGCCTGTGCATTATTTACCACCTCCAAACCATCATAACCCCGAAAAGCTTCCAATCCCTGCGCGATTTGGGCTTTGGTTGAGACTTCTAGCCCCCCAACATCAGGTGGCCGTACCTCTAATCCGGTATCATCACGGTCGATAATCGTCCTCATGACAATCCAGTCCGGAAGATTTCCCGGAGATGGCAGACAAGGAAGAGGAGTGTGTCGAAATTGGGGACAAACAACGCATCGTGAGATTTCTGGTGAAGTTTTAAGGAGCTCACAGAAATAAAATTGTTCACGATGCGACAGCGAGGCTAATTGGGCTAAAACTTGGTATTCCTACAAGCCATTTGTAACAGCCTGATCGTGACAAAAGCTATCGGCTATGCGGCAGGACCCTGGCGCTTGACCGTGAAAGATCCTGTAGGATTGCTGCGAGAGCCAATGACGAGGCTGTGGTAGAGAGAGGTGTGGCTCGATACCCAATAGCGCTTCGCAGTTATTAACATGCGCTCTATAAATGGCCATTGATAGCGCAAGTTATACGAAGCAGAGCCTCATGGTGACATATAAAGCTATATATGTACCCTGTCTCCTTCGGAATGGGCGGGAATGGCGGCTCCAAGGGAGGCGCAGAAACTCGAGACCCGTGACAGGATTCATGTTGCAATCCAACTGCTCTACAAGCGAAGCAAATAATCCAAGTGATAGACCGGATAACTATTAATAATTCAAGACTATCTCATGAAATATAGACAATAGAAAGACTAAATCCATGCTTCATAAAAGTACATTTGAACGAAATGAGTAGAGAGAAGTATGTCGTAGCTGCCTCTAACCGTTCGAATTGAGAAGAGTCGGCAACACTCGCACCCCAACTGATCATTGCGGCAGACTGAGTTAGTAACCTCATCAAGCATGTCAAATTGTGATCGAAGACCATAAGCACCCTTGACACATCACCTCAACAGCACCTTATATCTCCCACTCTTTCCTCAGTGAAGCCAACCACTCCTTCACTGTCACAGTCTCACCTCCGACGCGGACACCATCCACCAATTCTCCGCCTATTTGAACCACGCCATCTCGAACCGCCGCGTTGCCCCTCGGATTCCACTTGGGTATTGCCAGCCATTCATGGCCAGGGTTGCACACAATCTTCTTCAACTTGTTTGCCTTCAGTAGAGGCAAGCATTCATCGCAGAAGCCTACATCCCAGCAGTACTTGCATATGCTCAAGCCGTTGTTGAAGTCTATCGGTTTATCACCACATGTACCGTCGCAGGTATAGCCAAACTTCTTAGCAATGTCTTTTTCCTCCAACGGCGTGATCGTCACCTCTTCAGAATTGTCGCCTGTCGCATTTGTTTCCGGCGCTTCCACTGATTCCAAAACAGTGAGTCCCTTCTGAATCTCCTCCAGACGCGCATGTGACTCCTCTAACTCATCTCCTTCTTCGCTCGCTGCCGCCAATCGTGCCTTCAATTCGGCTTTCACCGCATTCAATCTGTCAAACTGCGTGGCCCCAAGCGGGCATTTTGTCTTAATAAACAAAGCCATCTCGTCAATAAGCCACTGCTGAGGTCCTCCGTCAAGATTGAGCGCTCTTGCGACGATATCCGTTTCAATCGGTTCAAGAAGGGACCAGGCCGTCAATGCGTTCAAATAATCTCCACATGCTGAAAGACATTTAAATTGGATGTACGCTGCCCAGTAATCATTCTCATCCGTGTCATCAGACAGATTTTCGATAGAAATTCGCATGTACTGCTTCACTACTTCTCTAGCCGCAGTTCTGTCGCCGCGAATAGTGTGGAATGCAGAGGCGAAAATGTCTGCTGCAGTTATCCCTTCAATGCCAGAGAAACGGAAGCCTCGCCTTAGTTCTTCCAGCTTGGAGTAGAATTCGGAAGAATCTGGCGACTTTCTAGTTTGCTCAAAGTAGTAAAGACTCAAGTGATTGACAATAGTGTCGTAAAAGGATTGATATCTATATTTCAGATTATCCTCGTCGTCGTCCTTCCGAATAAGCTGGTCCGTGATTGTATAGCTGTCCTTCCAGAAATCGATCGCTTGCGATGCTGACTGAGAGTGTTGCAAATCTTCATTATAAAGAGAAGCTAGGCCGCGGTGGAACAGCAATATGAGGAGCTCGATTTTCAACTCCTGCTTTCGCGCCGCTTCAATTGCTTGATCCATTGCTTCTCGCAAGGTATCCATGCAACTTTGATGTGAAAGACATATGCTGATCAGACTACGCAGTGGGGAGGTGTAACTAAAGTCTAATGCTTGACTGAGTATTGTCGAGGTCAATTGGTAGACACCCGGCTCTTTGGAGCTTAGTTTGCTCATCTCAAGTATGAGGTCATGAGTTGCTTGCTCGGAGCTCGATGCAATAGAGGTGGTTAACATGCCATTGAGAGCGTCTTGGTTAGCCGGGTCTACTTCCAGTGCCTTTTGATAATGCATTATAGCGCGATCTGGCTGTTGCAAGTGGTTGTACCAAAATGCAAGTCGTAAGTAGATGCTTGTCAGCTCGCCTTCATCTGGTGTCTCGGCTGCGTTAACCATTTCGAGTGCCCTTTCCATCATCGAACATGCGGAAAGAAGCTCATCGTTGTCGTAGTATGCTTCAGCTAGACTCTTGAAGCAGCTGAGGCTTGGATTATCGCACTCGGTTGCTTTTGTGAAGTTTGAAATAGCCGAGTCACTGTCCTCAAAGTATTGGGCGGCTTCCCCTATTCGTTCATACCAGAGACAATCGAGTGTTTTCGGCGACAGTATCTCCTTACACCATTGCTCGGCTCTCTCTAGCTTTTCAGGTATATGCGTCGGCATGATTGGTTCGGGCTCAGATGGCTTCTCTGGCGGATCCTACAGAGCGTTAGTACAGCAGTCATGCTTGCTCTTTCAATAAATCTTACCAGAAGCATAAACAGGCGCAAGAAATTGAAACACTCCCCAGCAGACCATTCATTGCCTAGAAGCCAGTGTTGCGCCACCGTCTTCATCATGGGTGTGAGAAGTTCTCGATTCGGCCTCGGGCTCGTATTGACAGTCCTGAGCCAATCTTTGTCAAGTCTGCCGAGGTGACCGATTGCGTCCGGGTCCTTCAGCCAATTCCGGAATATTTCAATTCTGTCATCTTGGCCCATCCAATTCATCTCTTGATGAACCTGAAATGACCACCAGTGTTTCTCTATCACATCTCCAGAGACAAATAGAGCGAAAAGGCCGTCTCCAATATCCTTCTTGTCAGATGCAAGGATTTCATCATAGCCAATTGCTTGATTTAGGTGTTCCAAGTGACGATGAAGTGTTCGAATTATATAGGGGCCTATAAGCTTCGTCCTCTCGTCCGGTGGAGATGTGAGAAAACGCAGTCCCTGTTTCACTATAGCGAGATGTGAGTCATATTCGTTGACCTGGATTTCCCGGGCAGCAGAACGCGTAGGGCCAGATATAGGTTCAAATTCGAACTTCTCGACCATGGATTTCTGGAAAAGGCTCCAGAGAAAGTTCTGCACAGTTGTAATGTCGCCGTTGGAGATGGTCAGGTTGAGGGAAATTTTAGGCGCATCCTCGCTGATCCGTGGGCGGTTCCTTTCTTTGGTAATGAGAGGCTCGATTGATGGCAATATAGCCACATTTCCGTAGTGAGAAAAAAAGAGTTTAGAATACATGCCCTTCAGCTTGTCCTCAAGTTTCTGTAGAGAGACAGTTCCGAAGCGGAGGAACTAAGAATAAAAAGTGATCAGTTTACCTCATACCTTGCCAATACGCAACGACACAACCTCACTTACCCGTACAGCTTCCAGATCGGCAGCGTCAAAGTATACAAAGCCGTATACGATCCATATCAGAAGCTCATTTAGTTCTTCGATGGACTGCGGCTTGAGAGACTGTTGAAGTTCGAGAATGACGTTTTCAGAGATTGTCCTCTTATCTTGGTTAGACTCGTCTAGAATGGTGTCCATCTCAGCTTCCGAGCCATCGGACATGATCAAGTCCTTGATCTTCTCCAGAGCAGTCTGCACCTTGAGGAAATTCCCCTTGGCCTCTTCAAGTAGCCGATCGTGCACTTTTGTTCGAAGACGAGTTGTTTCAGACTCTTCGCCTTGCAAAAGATTTGTCTTTTTCAGCTCTTCGTGAATGTACGACGTGATATCTGAACCATTGTATTTCTCAATCTCGATATTTGGGGCCGATTGGAGAGATTCTCTTTGGAAATTATCGCTTTTGCCACTCACAATCAGCCGTACCCGATTCCCATCGCTGCCAGTGGACATCTGGCTCTGTATTGTCTCGAAGATATCTAGAAAGTGATTTGCGGCCTCTGGATGCCCTTCAAACAGTCCATCCAGGCCGTCGACAATGATGAAATGCATGGTTCCTGGTTTCGGCGTCCCAATCTTCAGCTCGCGCCAAAGATCTTTGCAGGTAGAATCTCTAAAATACGATTCACTGTGTTTCTCATCACAAAATGCAGCCATGCTTTTGGCAGTGCCGGAGTCTTGCTCGGCAAGTTGAAATGCAATGTGCTTCACTGCAGTTGCGCCCGGCCGCTTGTCGTCGTCTGCTTTCTTAGCGAAGAAAGGGAAGAAATAATAAGCAACAAGGGCTCGGGCTGTCGATTGGCCCTGAGATTCGTGGGCAGCCTTCAGCTGGTGTACTATGGTCGACATTGCACTTGACTTTCCCGAGTGCGCTTCGCCAGTTAGTAGCAGCAATGGACTTGCATCGTTGGTAGACTTATCAGACCACTTCTGGTAGTCTTCCATGTCTCGGAGCCAATCCCCACTGTCTGTTATGCATCTTTGCCATATCTTCTCGCAAACATCTTTGGACGCCTTGATGTTCTTCTCATCAATTGCTAATTTAGTTCGAATCTTTGTGAGGTTTTCTTGTCTCGTCTTCTCCAAGCTGCGATTTGTCTCCGCCTCTTTCAGGTCTAGGATGCCAATCGCAATGTCATCAATCCTCTTACCAGTCTCACAGGCCTTTCCCAAGATGGTAGCAAGGTCTGCTTTGGCACTCAGAGCCACCTCCAAAGTCAAGGTAGCTTGGACATTCTGCTGCCCCTTCACAAGCTTCTCAAATTGCTCAATCTCATCCTTCAAGCCAGAGTCATCGTTCAGTAAGGCTTGCTTTGTAGCTGCCTTGAACCGTTTCCACCTGCTGCCTTTCCGAAGTACTATTGCTAGTGCACAGATGTCGACAAAACTTATCATGACTTTGTGTATAGCAGTATTCAGCTCTGGGTCGATAGTGTTGAACAGTTCAATTCTCTCGTAAATCTTGAATTGGCTGAGGGTGGGGCCAACGATTCCGAAGACGGCGTCAATTGTGCCATGAAACTCGTGAATCGACTGTGGAACATCGAGAAGTAGAGAAATGGCGTTGAAACAAACACCCGCAGGTTGGAATACCTTCAAATCATTAGAAATAGGTAGTTGCGTGTCAAGGAACCTTGTATTCATTCACCAACTCCGCTCCTTGAGCTGCTACTCCACCCAAGAGCTTGATACAGGATAGAATGTTTAAGCCGATCCGTTTAGCTCGTTCATGGCCTTCATCTGACTCTGCCGGAGATGAAGGGTCGTATCGGCGTTCTATCATGTCCCGAATGTCGTCTATACTTTTGGGAGGCTTCAGGTCTAGAGACCTTTCTGTGCGGGCCTGGAATCGCCTGCCGGCTTCATCCCACATGCCACGAATGCTGAGATCCGCCATCGCTGTGGAATCAGCACCAGTGGTTCGCAATAAAAGGCCAAATGTTATGTAGGGAAAAAAATTAAAAATAAAAGGCAAAGTATTTGTTTTTAAATCCTATTCCCAAATCTCGCACAAGTCCTAGAGGGGAGAATTTAGGCATCTTATGTAGGATCAAGTGAAAATCGGTGGGAATCCCCTCAAGTGTTGATTGGTTGATCAGCATTTGCAGCTATAATAATACGATGGATATCTGTGCTAAACAACTCGATCCTACCTCAACTAAGGTAGCGAAATATTTAACCCTGGCCATGACTGCACCTGACAGTCACTAGATGGATGCACATGTTTGCAAATTACCATACCCCGCGAGGCGCACAGCAAGCTCGAAACTAATGTCCAAATTGCAATTTAAAGAACGAGGAATGTGTTGAAGCATAACGAAACGATAGGTAAGCGTAAAGAGAATGAATGTGAATTATTGGCATAAGGATATAGAATTTCGCAAGAGAAAGAAAGGCATATGGTCATGTTGTTTCGTGCCCTTGTTGATATCAATCATTTGACAGTTGAGCTGGGTGGTTAAGACCAACCAATATCAGTTTCAACCATAAGGAAGGAAATGTGATTACTGAACATATATGCATCATCACTCCTTCCTAGGCAGCGAGTGAGCCTTTCCAGCGGCTCTAGTGACCAAGGTTGTAGCAAATAGGAACAAAGGAACAAAGCGGCTAAACAGATGGGTTAAACCGCCAAGGACCCTGCAAGACAGTTGAGGCTCAACTGCTGGGTGCGTATATGCACATGATATGAGCTCAACTTCTTTTGGGCGGGCTTACCTACCGTACCTAGGCATCTATTTAAAGGGACAATTGTATTTCCAGCTTCCTAACTTTCGGGCTTTCGGGAATAATCTTACAATCGGCTGTGCGGCAACCAGATCGACATTAGGGCAATCTGCTTCCTGAAAATAGGTAACTTGATAGTTAGAATAGCATCGTGGCTTCCCCTGTAAAAAGCATCGCACAAATTGCCTCGTACAGTAATGTGTAAGCGGAAGTTTACCTCAGCCCTGTCACCGTCTCGGCTACAAGATCAAATGCAAGCTAGGAAAAACCAGCACGGTGTTTGAAGAGAATCGGATCGCATGACGAAAGAGCGCTGATCCCTACAAAACAAGTTCCGAGTGCAACGAATGCTGGCCAGTGGGAAAATTCGAAATCGGGTTTCACAACTAACCGCAGAGCCCAAGGATGAATCACAGTTTGAGGTAAGCGAATCAAAAGTAGCGCGTTTGATCGGGCAAAGTGGTTTTGAGATGCACAGTGGTGAAAGATGAAACGGCACACGCAGTATCAGTGTCGCAGAGTTGAATCTGGCGGCGTTTTAGAGGCCACGAAGCGCCGCAGAACCACATGCGCTGCGGGGTGGCCCAATAAGGCGGGCGGAGGGGGGGCTGGAATGTTGCAATTGCTGCTTCAGGAGTCTTTTTTAGGTCACAACACAAACATAATCGAAGACATTCGATCCCATTGACATTCGATCCCATTGACTGAGTTGGGTCAATGAGCTCAGGTGATTTTTGAACGTGGAAAGCAGACCGCATTGTTGACCGAGTTTTGGGGGCTGAGGGCGGACAGGAGACGAGAAGCGAGACAGGACAGCGAAAATTGAAATTCCAAAGCATGACAGATGATGATTCCATTTTAGACAATGCCTGCAGCCCTGGGCCAAAAGGATTCGTGATTCCAGCTTGGTGGTGGCTGGCTAGTGATGTAGTCAGCACTCAGCTCACCTGCATCCCGGTTGCTACGGGTAATGGCCGCGGAAACTTATGTACTGCTGCTGCCATGAATAGTGTCAGGGGACTATGCAGTTCCTATATGTTACTCGGTATTCATCGAATGATGCGATCCAATGGCACCAAATCTCAACTGCTGGACACTCTTTGAGATGGATTGAGAACTGGAACCTTTGCCTTGGTACTGCTAGGAGACGATACGTAGCATCCAGATGGACCGCCCATGCAGGGGCCAGATGCGCTAGGCTAGGGCTTTAAAATTGATAAAATTAGCAGCAATTGGAGAAATCAGATTCAATTGAGAACATTCGCAGGTCGGCAAAAGTACTCGCACATGTACTTTGAAACATGAACCGTTGGATAGGCCTAGCCGATGCTTGGCATTTTGAGTTGTTATTCTTTGTCGCACTCGGATTGTTGCGAATGGCCTCCCAGCTTGCATTTACGAGAAGCCACATGGAGGCTGTGCCAAACCGTTCAATTCCGTAGCCGTTGCGTCAGCAGCTGATCTGTGGCGGCTCAATCAATCCAGGCAAGTTTTTGCACGCCAGACATCATGGTCTACAAGTCAGAAACTGCCCACGCGGGTTAGCATGGAAATCTGGCGTCCTTTGTAGGGGGGCTGGGGGGTTGGTTGGTTGGATAGAAGAGCCCCATGGCAGCAGGGGGACCCTCGTCGTATTCGTAAGGCCGCCCGAGGTTCACCTGCATACAACCAGCAAGCAAGCAGGGCTAAGACAGGAATGTTGAGTTGAGGGCGCACGAGTAAAACTGGATTTGGTTGGGCAACGGGATTGAGCGCAGAGGCTTCAAGGTTCGTATTGCTGTCAGAGCAGAGAGCGCATGTGCCGTTGGTACGCGTATTGACGGAGTCTTTTTTTGCACAGCACGAGCTTTTTTATCCATCAATTGCTGTAAGTAGAGTTTATTTATAGCCTCTGTACGAGAAAGTACACCTCGGCGTCACTTGTGGCGAGTCGTGACTTTGGCTTTAGCCTTTTGGACTTTTGGACTGAGCAAAGATGCATTTGATGTGCATTGGCAGAAGCACTAACCGCCAACCACTTACTGGATGCAGTAATAGTCACAACAATAGCAGCAATGATATCAAGATTCCATTGGAGCACATGGCGATGGACATGTAACCTCAACTCGACAACATCATCACCAGCAGATCCTTCTGCAGGCACACGCAGCCGAACGGCCTCTATCGATGTTAACCGCTTGACCTGCATGCAGCACCTCGCTCACTTTCTCCAATCTTTCTCTAATCCATCAGCTCCAGCCGTTATCTCGGCCCTAACAGTGGTGCACCCAAGGCACCCTCAAAAACTGCGCCACCCCTCACTTTCTCTTGGCTTGGCTAGGGGCCCCCTTATAGCGCCCAACCCAGCTGGAGCCCAGCCCTGGCAGCTTTCAAGCTCCCCGCCTTCTGGGCTACAGCACATGGGCAGCCATAAACCCCCTTCAAGCCACATGCGCATCTCCAATACCTAAACAGACGCCCATCGCCGCGCAGCTTATCTTATTCTCTTCAAACTTTCCTATTCAACCTTTACCTCCATCCCTTGCATAATAACAAACAATTCTCTCGCTGCTTGTGGATTTCTTCTTCTCTTTTCCTCATAGTTTACGCGCCTGCTTCCGATTCGACCCTTTTCCCTGCGCTCCTCATCGCATTCGTCGTCGCAGCCGCTCTCGATTTACCGCCACTTCGTCGCATCATCATCCTCCCGCACATAGCCACATCGAATCTCTTTGTTCTTCCGTCGATCCCGCAAACTCGCCCATGTGATCCGGCTCGAATTTGAAACCGATTCTCATATTTCCCCTCCTCCTCTCTCTTCTCCTCTCCTCCTCGCGCTTTCTCCTCCCACGCCTTCTTCAACTCGCCCAAGCTCGGGCCTGTTGATCGAAACCCACCATGGACGATGATCTTCTCTTCGCACGATCTGGCATCGTGCCGGGAGGTGATGGCTCTGTGCGACCGGGATACTACAAAGCCATCGGCATTGGCTTGGCCATAGGATCGGGTCTTTTTATCGGAACGTCATTCGTCCTCAAAAAGGTTGGCCTGCTGAGGGCAAACGCAAAGTATAACGAAGTTGCTGGCGAAGGCTATGGTTACCTCAAGAATGCTTTCTGGTGGGGTGGCATGATTCTCATGATTATTGGCGAGGTCTGCAACTTTGTCGCCTATGCTTTTACCGACGCCATCTTGGTCACACCGCTCGGCGCCTTGTCCGTCGTCATCACTACGATCCTGTCGGCCATCTTCCTCAAGGAGCGACTCAGTCTGGTTGGAAAGGTCGCCTGTTTTCTCTGCATAGTAGGCTCTGTGGTCATCGTCATGAACGCGCCGCAGGAGTCTTCAGTCGCCGATATCCAGCAGATGCAACACTATGTTATAACGCCGGGGTTTCTGTCGTATACGGGCGTCATTCTCGTCGGATCCGTCATTGTTGCCTTTTTCGTTGGGCCCAAGTATGGTAAGAAGAATATGCTGGTCTACATTTCGATTTGCAGCTGGATCGGCGGCTTGAGTGTCGTGTCGACCCAGGGCCTGGGTGCAGCCATCATTGCGTGGGCCAGTGGCAAGCCGCAGTATAAGGAGTGGTTCCTATGGGTGCTGTTCGTCTTTGTTATTGGCACCTTGCTGACCGAAATCATCTTCCTCAACGTGAGTCTGCCGAAACCACCTCCTGAAAACAAGAGACTGAAACTGACACATCTCTCCCTTGCAGAAAGCCCTCAACCTCTTCAATGCCGCCATCGTGACACCCACCTATTATGTTTATTTCACTAGTACCACCATCATCACATCTGCAGTCTTATTCCAAGGCTTCAAGGGGACGGCCCAGTCGATAGTTACGGTTGTGCTCGGTTTCCTGACGATATGCTCTGGCGTCGTGTTACTGCAGCTCTCCAAGTCGGCCAAGGACGTTCCCGACACCGCTGTATTCAATGGAGACCTGGACCAGATTCACACCATTGCTGAACAGGCACAGCCCGAGACGGAGCCAAAGGCAGATGCAATCCGAGGCGCGGCCGCTATTGTCAGGCGCATTTCCAACGCGCGACTAAGAATGGAGGCCGAAGAACTGAAACGTCTTCACGAGGAGAAAATGGCTGAAGCCATGGCCCCCATCAGCGAAGATGGACAGCCAATGTACGAATGGGATGGCTTGAGGCGAAGACGAACCATTGCGTCCAGTATGCGCACCAGATCAACTAGGCTTTCAACCCCGATACCGGTTTCTCCAGCTCCGCCAACTCCTCACCCGCCTCTGGGCATGTCGCATTTCCCAACGGAAGAGGAGCTCGCAGAGCATGATCGTCACAACATGTTTGCTAACATTGCGGGCACAATCCGCGGCCGCCGGTCCCGCAACCACCCGCATCATGTCCTGGTAGTCAACGAGCAGGATGAGGATGATGACGAAGAGGCCCAGTACGGCAACATCGACAAGGTCCGCAGCCCGATGCATCCGCTGCCCCTCACCCACATTGCTATGCCCCAGCAGAAGCCCGATGACGAAGCCGGCGCTTATTATGGCCCGACCCGCGAGCAGACGCACTTCTCTCCAGACACCGCGTACCACGGCGCCACAGGTCAGGTCGATCCCCAGCTTCTTGGTCCAACACCGCCACCCCACGGGAACCGGCGCACGTTTTCCTTCAACAAAGTCTTTCGACGAACGCCCCAGCCTTCTGAAGAGGAACAGGTTGGGCTCGTCAAGGAGCCTAGTGGCGACGGCAGAAGAGCGCCGGGACCACCAGATGGAGGATCACAGCCTCCACCCCCAGCTTTCATCTAGGCTGGAAAACTAGGGAAGTGGTGGTGACATTTTGCATTCTGGCGGCGTTTTTCGGTATCATTTGATGAACATGCGTCTTGCGGTTTTCTGGCTTCGACGCTGCACACCGTGTATTTATCTGTGACGCGTTGTTCTTTTTATGATTGCTTTTGTTTAATCTCTCTCTCTTATCTCTCTGTTTTTTTCTCTGTTTGTCTCTCTTGAATGGTCCATGGTATAGAGACGAGTGCTACTCTTGGTTTGGGCTGGGACGGACAGTCATGACATGGCGGATACCCACATCGCGTGCAAGCAAAGTCAAAGTAAAGGGGCTTGAAGATATATGCGTTTAGCTCTGGGCGTATGGAGAAAAAAGGGCGGCATCGTGCTTTTGTGCAAACACAAATGACGGTTGGGAAAGGGGGCAATGTGCTTTTGTATATGGGGTATAGAACAGGATAGCTCATGACGAGCTTGTGCTTGGACTAGCAATACATGATGTACATGATTGGGACAACTATCATTCCTAGTAATATGGTCTTTGAAGAGAAATGTGTTGATCCATTATCCATCTGGTAGCAGAAAATAGTGTATTTACAGGCTGAAGTGACAACGCTACCTGCGAGAAACGAAAGAAGAGAATCCTATAAACGCCATGCGATGCCTTTTATCACACTGATTGTCAATGCCGCTCCTATACCGGTACCAATTTGAAATTCCACAAGAAGAGAAGCTGGGATCTTTTCGCATCGCCCGCTATAATATAATCGAAAACATGTCGAAAGAAGAGAAGAGAAGCCATTGTTGTTCGAATGCGCCGAGTGACATCACTCAAGCCACATGAGCTGTCGACGGCGAGAAGAGCGAAAGTTACCAATCGATGGCTCAGCCATTGTGCGAAAGAGAGAAAAGCTACCAATCGACGGCCCAGCCATTCTGCTCCAGAAACTCCTCGCACGCCTGTCGCAGGGCTAGGTTGGGCCGCAGGTCGGAGGCGGAGAGAGGCTCGCGGGTGAGGGGGTCGGAGGGGTGGCGGCGAAGATGTTCCATGATGGTGGCACGTTCGTAGGATTTGCCTGTTTTTGTCTGCGAGGAGATGTAAGTATACTGTCTCTGTTATATAATTGAATATCCAAAGGGAAAGACTTACAATGACGGGATCGACCATAATGTCAAAGCTAATATCGTCAATCGCCCAGTCAGGAACCTCGCGCTTCTTCTGGTTCTGCGTCCTCGAAGCTTCGAAGACACTGCTCAGCGTCGCAATCTTTTCATTCGCCTCCTCCTCAATCATCCGGCGCTCAATCTCGCTCTCCTCCGCCATGAGCATCTCATCGCGATCCCTCCTTAACAAATCGAGCATGCGCTCCTCCACCTCGCGCTCCAACCGCAGCCGCTTCTTCTCGCGATCCCCCCAGCGATCCTTCTTGCATTTCAGGACCATGGCCGTGACGGCGCCCAGGGATTTGTCGTTTGTGGCGGCGCAGAGCTTGTGCGCGGCGAGGGCGTTTTCGAGGGCGCTGTCGAAGTCGCGGATGGAGAGCTGGGCCTGGGCGAGGTAGTAGTGGGCCTTCATGTTTTGGGGGGAGAGGGACAGGCAGGTCGTGCAGTCGGCAATGACGGATTCCCAGTGGCCGAGCTTGAGCCGGGCCATGGCGCGGTTGGTGTAGAGGGCTGGGTTTTTGGCGTCGGCGATGATGCTGTGATGTTGCTTTTGTGTGAGATTGGGGTTGAGGAGAGAGAGAGAGAGGTTGGATTAGGACTTACGCTTTGGAGTAGAGGCCATCGGCGCCGATGTAGTCGCCGGCTTGGAAGTGGCGGTTGCCTTCTTCCTTGAGTTGTAGCGATTTAGACATGTTGGAACGGGAGGCGATATTTGTATTGTATTATATAAGGTAGGTGGGCGGATGTAGAAGCGAGGACTATATAAACGGGTTTGATCGCAACAAAAAGAGCCGAGGTAGGATTGATTGATGTGTATGCCTAACAGCGGGAGAAAGGCGTGCCCACGCACGAGAGGGGATTCGATATGCGCTGCGCTGTTTCGGCCAGCCAAGCCTCCCAGGATTTTTATATCTCTGCCGTCGTACGTTGTGTTCTTTGTATCACCGGACTTTGTAGAGAGCTGGTGCCCGATTGCGCATCACACACAGGCCGTTAGAGGGGGGTGGGAAAATCGACTGGTAAATGAACGAACGTCTAGTCTTCACCGAGGCATTGATAAAGAGATGGCCAGCGATTTGATATGTCGCAAGATTTATCGCGTGATTAGTTTGGCAAGAGCGAGAAGGAACAAAGACAAAGGAGCAGGTTTGGGGTGGCGCCGTGGATGTTTGGCATTTCAAGGTTGATATTGGGAGCGCATTGGATTGGATTGGAGCTGGGCCAACGGTGGCAGAAAGCGGTAATTGGACCCTGAAATCTACATCGGGCGGCTGTGGCGGGGTCCCGCACTGGCGGAGTTTTGGAGGGGGATTTCTAATGATAGGAGATGGAACATTCGAGAATGCATTTTGACATTTTGAGGTGGAAGACCGCATGTTTGGATATCGTGGAATACAACTGAGAGAGACAGTTTGATACAGATAAAACGAATAGAAAATAGTGCCCGTAGGAGATATTCAGCTGGCTTTCTTTGGGATGGCACAGACGTCAAGTTAATGTAAAGTGCATGTGAGGCGAGGCGATCTACATGCTGTCAGTGACTGGAATGTTCCTGTAGAACAAGGTGGAGTACGCCGCCACATGGCCTGGAACCTTGTTGGTTCACTTCACGACTGAAACTTAGATGATGCACTTAGACAAGTGCCACACATGGAAAAGGATGCTTATTTCAATAAACTCGATGTATTTAAACAACAGGCATTCTATTCATTCTCTCATAATACTAGCAATGACTACAAAGTAAACGCTTTTACTCTAATTTGTCTAACAATGCAGCTTCCCTTTTCCCTCACTGGTCCATCACCAACACGTTCCTGAACCGAGGCTTTCCGGCAATCAAATCATCAATCGCCTTCTGCGCCTCCGCCAGAGGGTATCGCTGAACCAAGCATCGGATCCCGTGTCTAACAGCAAACGAAATCGCCTCCTCGCTGTCAATAGCGTGTCCACTTGCCCAGCCGTGAACACTCGTTCCCTTCATCACCAGAGACACAGTGTCAATGGGAACAGGTCCGAGAAGAGTCAGGTTCAAGAGCTTTCCTCCAGGCGCCAAGGCCTTGACAAGAGCGCTGATCATCTCGGGGTTGGGAGCGGTTTGTACAATGATGTCGGCGCCGCCCAGTTTAAGGATCTCGGCGACGGCATCGGAAGTCTTGGTGTTGATGTAGTGGTGAGCGCCGAGTTCTTTGGCAAAGGTGGCCTTGTCATCTCCCGATGAGAGGGCAATCACTTCATAGCCCATCTTGTTGGCGTACTGCACGGCAAGATGACCCAGTCCACCAAGGCCGTTGACAACGACGTTTCCTCCCTGCTCAACATGCAGCTTGCGGATTCCGTTAAATACAGTGACTCCGGCACACAGGAACGGAGCAATTTCCGCGGGGTCAACCTCCTTAGGCACGCGCACAATGGCCTCGTCTCTTAGCAAAACGTACTCAGCATAGCCACCATCAAAGCTAACGCCGTTGACAGCCTGGTTGTCGCAATACTGGAATTGAGAGCGCTGGCACTGGCGGCAAGTTCCGTCGTGACCACCGTGCCAGGGACCGCCGACTCGCTGACCAACGGTAAGGCGGGTAACATTTTCGCCAACGGCGACAATGTCACCGACGAGTTCGTGGCCGGTGACTCGGGGGAACACGGGGCCCACGTGGCCGCTGATGACGGAGACGTCTGAGGAGCAGACACCGCAGGCGAGGACCTTGACGAGGACTTGGCCGGGGCCCGGCATCTTGAGCTCGCGCTCTTGTTGAGTGAAGGGGGCGTTGGCCTCGAGGGTGACCATGGCCTTGTAAGTCTTGGGGAGAGACATGGTGATGTTTGTGGTGATGTCTTTTGTTAAAATAGGGAGATGCTGTGGTTTGAGAGTATTGTATCACTTGGGTGATGATGTTATAGATTGTGATGTTGCTGGTTGTTGAGTTTGATCCTCATTTCAACGGTTGACAGTTGGTTGATATATATATGCGTCTTGACATATCATAGATGCCTCTTGTATCCATACACCAACAGGATAGTCTTTCCAGACATGACAAAGCATCGGAGATGGAATAATTGTAGACACAACAAATCCGATATAACATGCGGAAAAAACGCAATGTCTTAAGAAAAATAGAAAAATTAACAGCTGAAAGAGCTTCTGGTTCAACCAATGCGCTGTTTCAATATCAGTATTTCCGAGGAACCTTTTGGCAGTAGCGCTAGTTGCAGGTTGAACTCGGACTTTGAGTTGGTCTGTGTGGGTTCCCAAGCGCGAAAAGTCCGGGCTGAACATGTCAAGGCCAGTAGCACCTTGCACTTGTGCAGCCCGATTTCGAACAAGGTTAAGCGTAATTCCTATTTGGGTCTTTTTTTTATAGAAGTGTTACTGTGAATGGGTGAGTTTATTGTTGCCCTGGTGTAAGGTATGTAGCAGAGCTTTAATGAGGCTGCGTATGCGACGTCAAATCTACAGGTACCTGGAGTGCAGAAATACATATATGGCAAATAATTACCGTTTATTAATGGATTCAGGCTTTTCATAACAGTAGATTTTAGAGGAATAGTATCATGTTTTACTTGGCTGACTTGGTGCACTCTGCTATTGCTGCTTTTTCTCATCCAAAGTTTGGTGGGGGTTCTTAACTCCGAGACGCGAGCTTCTTGAAGGCCACAGTTGAGCTGAAAAAAAATGAATAATCAATTTTATAAATGGATTACAAAGTGAAGAAATAAATAGTTAAACATTTACGTCGCTCTATAGACAAAATCTCGTGTATTTGACACCTATTAGTTTCATGAAAAGACGATATTCGACTTACACGTCCATGAAGAGAGTGGCAAGTGCACGAACTACGTATTGCCTATTTTGCATCAAGGTTAAGCTAGTGCTTAATCATCTGCGGGAGACTTGATGGCGATTCATCTTGCCGAAGCTTAGTTCAGACGAGCTTAATTTGAATGCAAACGATATGGTAGTGCTTGTTATTGTAGAAGTAGGCGTATTCTCTACATCTCAATCAAGCGTCCCTTGACTTTGATCACTGCTGCGACAACTGTATTGAGCTTACCCTTGACAGCTACATAGTATGGATGTACTTTTTTATTCGCGCGATACTTTATGAAGCAGAGCACCTGAGGGATGGAAATCCAATGAATAACGTGATGTACTCGCGGAGGGTATCAGATAATAACATAAATTTCGCTGCATTTGCAGAGACAATGATGTTTGTATCGAGAAGTCAGTGGAGATCGGATTTTGTTACTGGTAAATATGGAAAAGTGGACCCTCGGGATTCCCTCTACAGGCATTCATGAATGATTCAGCAATACAAAAGATAACCTTAAAACACTTTACAAGCCTTACTAAAGTATACTTGACAAGTGAAGCGTCAATGATCTCTGCTGAGCCGTCTTATCCCCGGGATGACGTTGATGTTAAAACTTGAGTCTGTTTTGTTTTCTGTGTGGCAACTCTTACTTCCGGTGCGCGAGCCGTACTAGTGACAGGGTTCGGGAATGCTGGCTACGATTGTGACTGTAAACCCGACAAGGTCTTATCCCGATCGGCCCCACTCGGGGATACCCTCACGTTTGGTCCATCTCAACGGAAGTCTTTCCTAGCATTCCGAAGCAGTAAGCAGGAGAATTACACTCATAGAAAAGTAAAATATAAAACATTCGCTGTCTCAACCCGTTGAAGTGATAAAGCAATTAGAATTGACTGAATCAAAAGACAGCCATCGTGGTTCAGCACTAGCAGCTAAACTTACATATTCACATACTGTACCATTTACAACTTTCACTCTTCATAGCAATCACATCCAGCGCCTCAACATGTCTCAAGTATATCTTATTACGGGAGCATCTACCGGCTTTGGCGCCCTGGCAGCTCGAGCCATTGCCAAAAGAGGCCATACCGTCTTCGCGGGCATGTACTCCCACAGCGGAAACACCAAAGAGTACGAAGATGCCATTTCAAAATACGCCAAAGAACACAAAGTGGACCTCCGCGCTGTTCCACTTGATCTTCTATCACAAGACTCCGTCAATGCAGCTGTGAATAGCGTCGTTGGATCGACCGGTAGGATCGACGCCGTGGTCCACAATGCCGGCCACATGAGCTGGGGTCCGACCGAGAGCTTTAGCGCAAAGCAGCTGCTTCAGCTCTACGATGTTAACGTGGTTGGCTGCCAGAGACTTAACCAGGCGGCACTACCGCATATGCGAAAGGCACGATCTGGACACCTGATTTGGATCTGCAGCAGCTCGACATATGGCGGAAAGTCTCCCATGATTGGGCCCTATTTCGCCGCCAAGGCCGCGCAGGATGCTCTGGCACAGTCTTATGCTCACGAAGTATCGCTTTGGGGGATTGAGTCTACTTTAGTATCACCAGGAGTATTCACAAAGGGTACCGACCATTTCAAGGACGCTGCAAACCCTGCGTATCCCGATATCGCGGCCGAGTACGAAGCTGGTCCTACCAAGGGCCTTAGCGAGCAGACGATGAGCGGCACGGCAAGCTTGCCACCGCCGGATGCTGACCCTTCCATGGTTGCGGATGCGCTGGCTGAGCTTTCAGACATTCCGAGGGGCAAGAAGCCGTTTAGAATGTTTGTCGACCCAGTTGGGGATGGTGGAGACGGCGCTGCGATGGTGGTCGACAACAACAAAGTCAACTTTTATCGCCGGATGGGAATAGAAAGGTTCTTGAAGGTTCAGTTGTGAGATTCCTTTTTGGAGTTATCTTATTAAATACCCGAATGTTGGGCTGTTTATGTATTTATAAGAGTAATTGTTACTCTTTCTATGTAATTCTATGAACCGAGAATGACATGTGTAGCCCCATTTAAGCCCCTGCTGTCATGGCGATGTATCCCTTTAGCCAAGCTATCTAATTATGTCCATTGCATATAAAACCACGCCCACTTCAACTGTGACATGATGTCAGATCGTAAGATTGGCCCATGGCCCCGTGGATGTTCCCAATCAGTATGGGATGCGAGGGGCAAATCGCATTTGCGAAGCGCCAACGTCATACACAGCCAGCACATTATGTAGCCATGTGGCGCCGAGAATAGATGGCCTACCAGCAGCTGTAGGTTGTACGCCCAGAGCACACATGTCATCAACTCTCACATTCTGGAGAATGAGATCTTTTGGCGACATGTAGAAAGTCTGGTCCGCGATCTCGATGCCAAACTCGGGTGCAGTGGTGTTGCAGGGCACAAGGAAATTGCCTAAAGCCTCGGGAGGAGAGACTGGTGCCTCAGGGAATTTCGCATATAGGACTTTAGTTACGGTTGGTGATAGCATTGTGAGGAATGTACCGCTGTCGACAACATTAAATATGCCAGCTCCAGGAATTTTTTCATCGTCTCCTTTGGAGTCGCCAACGACGTAGTTTTCCGCAACAATGGTGTAGAAAGTAAAGTTTGTCCTTCTACGAGCATCTCCGCTGTTCAAATTGTCGGCGATCAGGATAGGAGTGCTGGCAAAACTGGGCTTGATCGGTACTGGGGGCAGCCCTCCCAAAGCAAAAGTTCCACCGTTGTTGCGCTCCATGGCAATACCGAACAAAGGTGCCGTAAGATTCTTTCGGAAGACGTTGGCTAAAAAGCTGTTGTATGGAATTGTAGCATTGGCGACATCTGGGGCAAGGACAGTTTCATTGCCAGCGAATGCGCCAGGAAACGCACTCGTGAGCAAAGGATAGGACAAGCCGATCAAGCCGTCGACTTGTCCTTGAGCCCCAAAGTTGATGAGATTGGCAATGGAAATCTCCTGGTCGGGGATAGTAATGCCTGCTACAGAAACGGACTCGTACCCCAGGCTGCCGGCAACAATCTGACCACTACCATATCTGACGTCAAGATGTTGGTCGCGTATTTCACCTCCCGAATACGTGCCCTTGAAGGTGGTGGTGAAGTTGCAAACGCTGTTGCTTTGTATGGTCAGATTTGCTGAGACGCACTGGAAATTTTCGCCTGGTATCCAGAGATCACTTGAACCAGTATCGAAGATGAGCTTCAAAGTCTGGTTCCCAACTGTGACTTCGCCAGCTAGCTCTGTGTTTGAAAAGACTGAAGCGAGAGTGCCCTCTCCGAACTTTTGGAAGGTGGATGAACCGGATGTGTCGCTGCGTGAGAGGATCCCCGATGCTTCATGCGCAGATGATGATCGAGCTTTAACGCGAGTGAGTCGGATGGTGTTGGTTGTGACAGTATTTGGACTTGGATCCTGGAATGGAGCTGGGGACCTCATTTGAAGCAGTGACTCTGGCTGAGTTTTCTCTATGCTTCGCGGTAGTAGGGGGCTCGACGCGGCCAAATAGGCCTGCATGAGGACCGACCATGGGAGTACTGTCTTCATGGTGGTAATTGAGACGCTCTTTAAGATTGAAAAAAAAAAAAAAAAAAAAAAAAAAAGTTTGCCAACCTGCAAATGGTGGTGTATTTGTATTTATTCTGATTGAATGCGAATTTGATGATGAACTCCAAAGCTATGATGCTTGGTATAGGTTGTGTTTATATAGCAGGACCTATCTTCATCAATCGTCTTGAAACCCAGTTTGGGCTGAAAATAGTTCTATTTTAAGCATCCTAGGACTTGAATAGGGCTGTGGTTAGCACAGCCATAACTCAATACCCCAGTTCCTGTTGGTAGATCTGGAGCTAGTTCTTATGGGGATCATCGTGATCACCACATCAATTGTCTGGCGGCACGCTGTGATTGGGTCGGTGATTTGTCATGCTATAATCATGATAATACCGATGTATCAGAACTATTGCATTGGTAGCCCTATGCCCTAGCGAAATACGATACTTGGGCAATTCTATTATTCTCATCACCATAGTTGTTATATGTGTAGGAATATTTGATTGCGGTGTTTTTACTCAAACAGAGACTGTTCAGGAGTTAGATGCTCGACATCCTGTCCCTGCCGAATTAATTGGAGGAGTCAACGATAAAATCTCCTTGCTCGTATTATCACTACACTCATTGAGGCTCACATATCTGTATTTAGTGCCTCCACTGCCCCATCGATCGTCTCCTGATCTTGAAGGCGCAGACACGGTGTGGTGACCAGCAAGCGATTTAAGCGAGTCAAACATATACATAAAATTGGCCCAAATAAGCCATGAGCGACAGAGCACACTAAGAATAACAGACGGATGTAGAAAAGGATTGTCGGGCATGGTTCCTAATTTATGAGCAATGCCTGACACATTGCTCATTAGCAAAACCTTGACACTTGATTGACGGGATATCATGAGATACGGCTTGCGAGTTGGCTCAAGTTAATTTACCGACCAGTCAAGGGCTTAGGTTGTGGGCTGATCCGCACAAATTGGGTCAAGCAGAACTTATAAACTGACATAATTGTGGGTAAATCTTAGTTTGATGAATCACCCCATTTTCCGAGTTGGGGTATAAGATTATAGGATGGAATTGCCTCTGACGGCAAAGTGGAAACGCTGATTAAGATTAGGAATTAACTTAATAGTATCAGCCATGTTGAACAATACTCCCCATTAGTGCTCATATATAAATCGCAAAACCGTTGAAAACAGCTTCATTGCTGAATAACATGCATAGCCGCAAGCTGATTAAGTTACGTGGGCGAAGCCATCATCTGCATCTTTCACTCCTGTCTATTCCTTGACATGGGAAGCATCACGATGGAAGTCTTGCTCAAACTTGATACAATAAAGTTTCCATCTTTATTATATATCTTACATAGTTTGGGTAGTATCGAGTTTTGAAATATACTCCTTGTTTCAGAAAACGGGCTTGGCTTGGTATTTTCCCATCGAGCTTAGGGTAAGCTTCTGCCTTTATAAGCCTATTTTTCAATGTTAATTTCCCTTACCGACATTGTCTCTATGCTTACGAGCTTTTCTGATGGTGTCTGTTTTTGTATCCGTTGATGTCGCTCTTCAACAGCACCGGTGTGTTGTTCTTTCACGTTCTTTTCTTTTTTCCCCGAATCTCAGTTAGAGCGTCCACTTCATACGCAGTCTAACCTTCTCTATAGATATATTCTCCGCATTGACGCACAAAACGACCTTCTTTAACTTGTCATTTCTAGTTCCATGCCTCTAACTCCCCGCAAATTGAACTTGGTAGTATCAAAGACAAGGCCCCCCTGCTCTTTATCTGCGCGTTCTTTGGATCGCATATACCTACCCCCTACTACTCCATCCTCTGTGTCTCTATTTGGCCATAACGCGGGGTGCTCAGTCCCATGATGACCTGCCAGAAGCCGATTATGCGGGGAATGACTTCACATTGTTCTTCAAGATGGTCAAGATAAGTTATAGTGGCAGATGGAAGGGACCGGGATTCAACGGCTAAATGGGATGGGTGAATTTCATCCCCCATGCAGTGCGACTTCCCCGCAAACTCACCCCACGATCGTTCAACCTCCGGAGTACAGGTACCGGAAATCATTGCCGGTCCAGTCTAGACAAATAGGGTGCCCCTTATAATAACCAGAATTCTTTGTTTCTCAGATCTTGAGGTACATTGGACCGGGTAAAAAGCAAATGAAAGCAGAGCGTGAACGGCTAATCTAAACTCTCTGGTAAGTGATCCGACATCCAGGGATCGTAGTCTGGCAGATGTTACAGTATCATGCCATCAGAGCCGGTGAGTGTCATTGTAACATTAACTAAACTTTTTCTTTTCCTTTTGGCATATAAAAAGACGAGAGAATTCGCAATAATGGTCTTGCCAACTTCATTAATCAAGTCCAAGTTTACTCAATCATAATGTGTGGAAGACTTTTGTTCCTGATTCTTTCTCTTGGGGTTGGGGATTCCCTTGCAAACAAATCCAAGAAGCCTAGACCATGGAGTACTTTTGAGCAAAATGTGATATTCCAGCCAGATAGCAGCCACGGAGTCTCCTACCCACGACTCACAGAACTATCTGACGGTACAATTCTTGCAACCGCAGCATACTCTGGAGACAGTCCTCCACATTTCCCTATATTTGCCAGTGAAGATGGCGGTGCGACGTGGGAATGGCGAAGCAACTTGACAGACCAGGTCAATGGACTGGGCTTTGGGTCTCAGCCTGCCTTGGCTGAGCTCACCTTTAACCTTGGAGGCTTCAAAGCTGGTACTGTGCTCGCAAGCGGCAACAGTGCTGGAGCTAATGGTACAAACATTGACCTGTACGCAAGTACTGATAAAGGCGAGACATGGAAATTTATCAGCAATGTGGCTAGGGGAAGTGCTCCCAGTACTCAAAACGGAAATCCCTGCATTTGGGAGCCGTTTATTCTGTGAGTCTTGAAACTCTTGAGTGTATTGTCTTCTGAATCTTGGAACTAATGTCAACTGCAGCCCTACCAACAACACAGTCGGTGTGTTTTATTCTGATCAGCGAGATCCCCTACACGGGCAAAAGCTGTCTCACCAAGTTTCAACTGATCTGAAGAATTGGGGCGATGTTGTAAATGATGTCGCTTACCCGCTGTATACTGATCGCCCTGGAATGACTGTCATCGATTACATCCCGCCTCTTAAGAAATGGATCTTGGTCCATGAATTTCCAGGTGGAGACTCATGGTCTGGTGCCGGGTACCCCGTGTATTACAGGCTCTCAGAAAGTCCCTTTGACTTCCGATATGCCTATGGTTACCCTATCGTTGTCAACGGCGTACAACCTAGCAGCAGTCCATACGTCGTCTGGACACCAGAGGGTGGCATCAATGGCACTATCGTAGTCTCAGACGCCGACCATCAGAGCGTCTTTACCAACCGAGCCAACGGTCAGCCTGATCAATGGGAGGAACATAATTCTCCTCAGCCAAAGGCATACAGCCGTGCCCTCCACATCTTCAGCAAAGACAAGAGTCGACTCATGATCCTCGGTGCAGGTAACTTCCCTGGTGTTGATCCTCCAGGAACAAACCGACCACTCTATGCAAGCGTTGTGGAGATTCAGGACATTTTGCGGAACAAACCAGGAGAATGAGATTAGTCACAAACTAGATGGATGCTTTGAAGTTGGTAAGCATCTTTTGTCGGACTCGGAGACTTCATAGCTCTTTTTTAATGTTACAGATTGTTAGCCGTGTTCACAATTTTACCATGGCTGCGGGTGGCTTGATAAGCTTTCGATGCTGTTACGTCAAAATGGGAGTTAAAACTCGCTACACAACCTTAGAGCCTTAAGGTTTAACCTTAAAGCGACCTCCGAGTTTCCTCTCGTTTACTGTAGCCTCAAGGGTAGCCTTCGTATATAATGAAGACTTAATCCTTCCCATTCCAGCGCAGTGGTCTTCAGGTTTCAACGGGTTTGTTGCTGCTGCTACTGCTGTCAGCAGGAAGGGGTAACCAGCCAGGGCTCAGGAGTACCTCTTCATCGTCATCCTCGCCAAATAAGAACCCTGCAGATGGCTTTGATGGTAGCATTGTCTCTTGCGAGGACGATGGAGACAAGGGTGGGCTGCGTGGGTGCCTCGTATCTTTGCGGTCCTTAAGGGTTGCTGAGGGAAGTTTGGCAATGATCTTGTCCTCCATCGACATTGATTTGGCAGTTTGTTTCTTGACCCTGAGCCGATTCAGAATAACGCCATCATCCGAATCGCTGTTGTCACCGTAACGATCTGGGTATACCTCCATCTCGTCCTTATCATCGGCCCTGACATCAACAGCAATGCACTGTTCAACCTGCTCGTTAAAGCGAATCTGCCTCCGCTTAGCACTAGTGGATGTAATTCCAGAAGACTCTGTCGGAGACACCAGGCCGCTGCTATCAACACTCATCCTTTTTGAAGAAAAGGGGTATGCGAAGTCATCGATGGCTTCGCGCCTGTTGTTGCTGGGTCGCAGGATGCCTTGTGTTTCTTGAGCTTGGATGGTCGCCGCGGCCTGCTCTAAAAGTGAGGTAGTGATCAACGGCCTCTGAAGAGTGACCTGAGACATGCTCCTCTTCTTTAGGATTGGCTTCTTGTTGAGATTGACCGACAAGTCCGTCTTGGGCAATGAGACGCTTGATCGCTCTGCGCGGGTATCGTGAATGGGCTTGGTCTCTGATTGCAACGGACCGTACAACCAAGTAACATCGCTATCCTTGAACCTGTGATGTCTCAGTCATTTATCACTCTCAATACAAGGTAAAACAGATACACAACACACCAGTTAATGGTTTCGGCCGAAACGGTTCGTAGATTATTTTTCACCTTCAACCAGGCTCTCCAAGAAGCGTTTTCCAATCGGGCGCTATTGGGAAAGTCAGCGCGCCGAGTTGCAATGTATCTCCAGGAAGACCTGATATCTTCCTCCTTCCAGTCATGGGACAAGTAGTCAACGTGGCGCGAAGGCCTGATCGAAACGGCGGTATCATCTTCGGCGTGCTCAGTGACTGAGGGGGTTCCGGGTCTGGAGGTGTTGTTGGAGCCTCCATCAGAGCTCTCGTGCTCAGGAGGCCATTCTGTGTGAGAATCATCCTCATCGGGGCTCCGGGGAGGCTCGAGGTTATAATCTGCGTGGATTTTGGGATGGGTAAATGGCTTCTCCTGAGCAAAAGCGGGAAACAAATTGTGGTCTTCTAGAGAAGTTATGAGAGTTTGAGCGCCGTCGTGCATGGGGGTAATTGAGAAATTAGTAGCTGGGGTAGAGACACATGAGGTAATGGAGAGATTGGTAGTCGGGGTAGAGATGCAAGAAGTGATGGATGAGCTAGGCATCACATAATGGTCTGCAATGCTGGGTGTCATCGTGGCTGTCGGTTCGCCGTCTATGTCAAACATACGCCCAAGTTTGGCACTTGCCATATCGACTGTCGTAGCAAGATCAACAAATTGACATCTCAGGGTATTTGCGATGTTGCGGAATGCTTCAGCTAATGGAATAACGTAGCCTCCGCCAAATGCGTCGGCAGCAACGACGTAGCCGTACACCTCAAGGGTTGTCTCGTTGACCACCCATGATCCTGAATCTCCATCAAGAATTTCTGCTCACATTTTAGGTGATCGACTCCAAAAAGTAGAATAAACGGAGAGGGTTACATACGCTTATTGCCGTCAAGGTTTAAGATGAGTGTGTCGACAAACCCTCTTCCAGGGCCAAGAAGGAGTCTCGAAGGCAAAGCCGATAGAGATCCCCATTTCAGCCCTTCTGATCCGCTCACAAGGACGACTGGCTGTCTCTTGCCATAACCACTGGACGGCAAGACGGGCATCACGAGTTCATGATCCTGGAAGTTAAAGACTCCACCCTCCTGAGTCTCATCGTGTGACATCTTCCTCGGTCGAATGAGGTTCGGCTTGTAGCTGATCATATCGATAAGAGCCCAGTCATAGTAAGCCTCGGGCTCATCATACTTCGTATCGGTCGCTGCCGATCGATATCGCGGTGAGTCCTTCGAAATGGAACCTATCTTGCTCAACTCGTCGGCCGCCCATGACGAACTGACATCTGGCAGAGCCAACGGGAGTTCGTCCATCGTACACAGTGGTTCGGCTTCATCGTCCAGCTCCTCTTCAGCTGAATCATAAGACTCGTCCTCGCTATCAGAATCCGAAAGCTCGAAGACCCAGTCGTCGGAGCACCTGGACTGGTCGCTCTCCGTGCCGGTTGTCAGTTCATCCTCCAGGTCATCCAGAAGGATATGGCCGACGGTCAGCCCATATAACTTGATCTCTCCATTCGACCAAGAAACCTTTATGACACCGCCGAAGGTGCATCTTTTGTCGACACCGGAAGCCTGTCGGATAACTATGGGCGCTCCGCAATATGTCTCGCTTGTATAGCCCTCGCTCTCGTCAACGATCGGAATGAGGACATCAATGTCTCCTTCTGCCTGTTTCGTCTCCGGCTCTCGACCAACGACAAAGACTTCGAACGATGGTTGACCGTCTTCGGGCAAGCGCAAAGCTCTGACGGATTTCTTGTCGAAGAACTTTCTGACCTTCTTGGACTGCTGCTCCGGACACAACACGACAATGCACGGCTTCGCATCGTCTTCGGAGCGGCCCAAGACCATCAATCTTATGGAAATCGGACACTGTTTCTTGCGAATCGTGCTGCGAATATACTCCAGCAGCGGCTTCTCAAGCAGCGAATGCACGTGGCGGAAGCGGGAGATCGTGGCATTGTCGACACTCTTGTCGAACTCTGCGAAGCCGGCGATGGGTGTGGGGGCAGACGGAACGGATTGGCTCTTGCTGTTGACACTGGCGTTGGCGCTGAGGCACGCAATTCGTGTAGACTCATCTACAGATGGCTTGTCGTTGGGCGACGGGAATTGGGTGCTGCTGTATCCTGAATCTTGTCGATCGTCGGTCATCGATGGTCGGACGGATGTGGGGGTGGTATTCATTGTTACACCCGCGGTGGTATTACCGACTCAACATGGCAGGGAGAAGAGAGCTGTTGTAAAATAAAAATCCGCGTGTAACTTGAAGCATTAAGAGAAGGTCTCATGGGCGAGAGGAGAAATAACAATGGAACGTTTTCCTTCGCGTCGTGCAGGCTTAGCAGCGGGCTCCGAAGCCTTTCGAAATGTTTGATTGGGCTCTAATAACTCCTAAGCCACAATCCTGTCAATTGAGCCCGTAGGGAAGCCTTACATTCACCTTATGACAACATTGGCCAGTTCGGCTCTCCCAGCCCCCAAATAATACATGTAAATACGTTGACCTGCCCATATCGAGGGCTTTTTCGTTTTGAGGATAAACTGCTTGTCACATCCAGTCTCCGAGTATGATCGGCTCTCTGGCATGTCCTTACCCGCTCAAGAGCATCACTGACGCCGAGCTACAGAAGCTCGCCCAAGCACTCTGGAACTGGAACATTTGCGAGGCGTGTCAGAATGTCGAGACCTGTACAAACTCGGGATGCTCATGGAGGCGCTCAGCTCGGTTAGAGCGCTTCTTTGACTTTTACAAATATGTCACGTCGTCCTATGTCCCAGATTTGCTGCCTGCCAGCACCCCGGCGTTACGCAACCATGAAGACGTTTTCGATATCATCAGGTTACTCCAGGCTCATCCCGATACGAAGCGCTTAGAGTTGACGCATGAATACTTCTCTAAGCGGGATAAACCACCTCCGCCCAGTGATCAGCATTGGGCATTCAACCTTGCCGTACAAGTCATGTCCATGGTCAAATGTTCAGCCGAAAATCAACCCTCCAGTCTGCTAGAACTCGGCACCCAGGCAACCCAGTGGCATTTTGATGAGTCGCTGGCTGAATTCCTATCAAGAGCGTTTCCGCAAAAGGATACAGGCAATCTCCATATTCACGATGACTCGGGCGAGATTAGAGATATAAAATCGACCTTAACAGCCAGACGTCTGAAGAAGGTTGCAGGGCTGAGGTTTCAAGGGACTGATGACCTGCGAAATCATCTGAGGATGGACGTCAAAAGGGGAGTTGTGGAGATTTACCATTACACAAGCGTTTTAAGAGAGCATTTGGCGGCGCCGCAGAAGTTGCACGATTCTTTAGTCTTTGAGGACTCCATCTCGGTATATGATACGGGTTTTGACGAAGCCTGTAACCCTCAAAAGACAGGTACTAATTGCCTCAATCTCAGAGGAAATATTCCTAGACAGATCGCCCTCGAAGCTCTGGACTCAATACAAAAGATCCTCTTTCCCTTTGACTCAGATTCAGAGCAGATTCTTTATGACCTGGTATCCAAAGAATCCTTCGACCCCGATTGTCTGCGATATGATTCGGCCGTGTATCGAAGGGAAGGTGAAGAAGCTGCATCTTACAACTACTTCGGCGGGCGACTCGTGGACCTATTCAAGGAGCTGGAGGATCCTAGCCCCCGCGGCATCCTGGAGAAATGGCTTCAGCGCAAAAGCGGCGCTAGGTATATGATGATGGCGACGCTCGTTGGCGTTATTATAGCGATTATTCTGGGTGTTCTCGGCTTGGCTGTTGGGGTATTCCAGGCTTGGGTGTCGTACGAAGCTTGGAAACATCCTGTGAGTTCTGGGAACTAATCCGGTCTCCAAAGCGGTTAAGAGTTTTCACATGCTCTACCCCGGTCGTCTTAATAGATGCAAAAATACAGGTTCATGTATTCCGTATACTGGCGCCATAAGAACGAAGGTTTGATGGGTTGTAGGGAATGAGCTGGCCGTACCAGAGACTGCCGCGCTCGAGATTGACAGTCTTGCAGTGGTTTGGAAATATATCGGCTTCGTCTAAGAGGGCAATGTGCTTCAATCGATCTGATAACACAAAATCGGACAAGTCGTTCCCTTGCTGAAGGGAGCTCTATTTTCTGGGGAAGGTTCCTTTTGCCAATTGTAGGTATGCTGTCAATGGTTTTCTCTGCAAGTGCTTTCCTACTATGAGCTTGTCATGTAGAATAAACATCATGCCTCTACCGTGTTGTTGAAAACCGCCCCATGTTACTGTGAATCTGCACCAAGAATTGGGCTAGCTTAGGTCTTTTTCGGTGATATAAGGCGAGTCATCGAAAGATGTGGCGTCAAACGTGACCGTAAATAACAAGATGCCCCCTCAAGTAACTCCGCTTGTTGTCTTCCAATGAGTGTCTAACAACCTCGCATTGTATGTAAGATATTTGTCTCTTGTAGTGAGGATATTCGTTTCGTTCGTTTTGAATGCCCTTCTGAGCTAAGATTCGTGCGGATGCCTCTGCCGATGATGCTTTGTAAATTCAGCGCTACCAAATATGACTTGGCTATAGATAGAGATTGCAGAGCTTCTTGCCTCGACCCATGGGTCCCTTATACAGGCTTCTTCGGTAGGATATTTTAACATAATTACAACCGGGGAGTTAGTTGAGCGATGCTCATGGTGATAGCGAGCCATATAAAATTGCTGATAATACAGGTGTGTATCTCCTCGACGGGGATCCGTAGGAGCAAGTATCCGATGGAGATGCTTGACAAAACCATTGTCACTCCATACCAAATGTAGCAAAAACACCAGTATTGGACGATATGTTAACCTCCTCAAGCGGCAAGTTCATAAATTTGGACCCAATCTCCATGCTCTTGACCAGGCCTCGCTCCTGTGTGACCTCTCTTGCAACTCCGACTGTAGCCGTGCAGATATCTTTCCATGGTCCAAGTTGCTGTAGATCTTGACGCATAACAATTCCGAATTCTTCTATTATAGCCATGGCTTCGTTAGCTTCCGCTATTGTTATTGGGCTCGCCATGACCATAGATTCTTTGGCGTGAGAATAAATCAACCTTACGTACCACATTATCACAGGAGAGCGCCAAAACAGATATTCAATTTCCGGAAGGGGAATATGTTGCATTAATACCGATTCATCCGGGTGTGTACGGAAGGCAGCGCGGAGTCTTTCGTTCGGTGAATCCTTCGCGTCAGAGGAGGGTTGCACTCTGTTGAGATCATACATGTAGGTACATGTACTAGAAAGAGCAATATCGGAATATATCGGGATGCTCTCTGGACACTCTGTATCGCGGGATTCGCTGCAACTAACACTCCGTGTTCTCATCAGTTCATCCGTCAATATTCGGTATGCTGTTTCGTTTGTGGCTTGGTCTCGGTCAACGGTTCTGGTAAAATACAGGATGCATGTGCGGGTACGAGCAGCTGTGACACTGGCGGTATGAATGGCTAAAATCTTGCCAGCAATTCGATCACATTACTATCATACAAATGCCCAAGCTACTACCAAATAGAGAAGAGACGAAAGCGAGAATATCTAAGGAATAGCGACTAGTGACCCGATGATTCAAGAGGCCCGTCGCGTTGCTGATAATGGATCCATCAAAGGCGGGACGAGCCGTCTAATAGCGGCGCCGTTGAGGCTATGGCCGGTTCCGAAGCCGGGGCTCTACCCGATGCTAAAGTGTTGTACGGTTCGTCTTTCGGTGATTCTGACAGCCACTTTTCTAGAGCAAAAGGGCGTTCAGCGAGACTTGGCCGATTGTCGACATTCCCTTTTGAGCTTTGTTGGGGACTGCTTCGCCCATTACTTCCTGCGCCCGGAATCGATCCAGCCTGTCCCTGTGTACTTGCCGCCTCGAGAGAGCTGCTGCGGCGAGGCTTGATGACACATGGTTAGCTCTATGCTAAATCAGCGGGTATCTAGCGGATCCAGGCTAGATCCAAGTACCATTGATAGTAGACGCAACCCAACGGGTAACAGCAGTCCGATCTCTTGGACACACAGATGCCGAGTTTCGGATAAGGTACAGAGTATACTACTTACTGAAGTGCTCATGGTTGGTTTTACGGTGTGTGAGGGTAGATATCTTTGAACTTGGGTGTGGTAAGCTGAAAGGCAAGTATATGCAGTCAAGAGTAAAGGTCAGACAGACAAACTGCTCGCCTCGATGGCATTCCGTCTAATGGAAGAGATCATTGCCAGCTTTTATCATCCGCGCACGCTCTACATCCATCCTGGCAGCATCATGAAAGGCCTTTGGAGAACTTCAACCAAAACTTTTGCGTGACTGCATCTGTAAATTCCTCAGACTTCGAACCCATCTGTAGATCTTTTGTCATGGTGGCCTTTCGCCCCAGCTTCCCGAAGATCTAGCCTTACCTAAAAGCACTTAGCCACTCTACCCCTGGCGGTGCTTCTATTGGACCTTGTCAAGATTCTTTGCTTGGTCAGGTATGGGTCCAATTCGTCTTGTTCTGGATAGCCCTCCTCCAGCCACTCGTTTCACAATCTGCACCACTGCACCACGTCGACGCTGCAATCCAATGAAGACGCGTCGTTCATTTGGTGAGCAATTAGAGAACGACATGGGCACTGCAGAAGTGGCTGTGGGCATAGCGGGAGGCAGACACTGTAGCGATCTGGGATTGGAGGCTCGGACTTGACATACCATTAAGAGCGTGCATCACAGCAACACCAGTTTGGGAGGGGGGCGATAGGTGGAGACAGAGAGAGAGCGATGAGTACATGTATGTACATGTACAGATGAAGGGTTGTGTCCCAGCTCCTGTTTTCATGATTTCCACTTCTTTCCTACTTCTGGCGGCACCGCACGTGGTACCAGTACCACTTATGTCTCTCCGAGGGCGGTAGGCCAGTGGGGGGGTTTGTACGGGCTGTGCTGTCTTGATCAACTCAACTGGGGGGTCAACTGGGCTGTCTTGGCCAACTGCGTAGTACTTCTTTCAACTCCTCAGGTTAGATACTAAAGTACTTTGTATGATAGACAGAGACTTCCAGTACTTATGTCCACACATATTTTACAAAAGAGCCGAGGGAAACACCTACCTGTACAGGGACCAACGTCAGCGCCCTAAATCTGCCATCCCGCACCCCAAAGATCTCCTGCAGGTGCTTTATTACGGTGACACCTTTACTAAGGTAGAAGCCTGAATGGCTTTACAACATTGCATTGGATTCGTTGTTACTAAGCCACACTGCCTCAACAGAGAGATACCCAACGGGACCTTTTCAAACAAAACAGTTGAACCCAAAAGTGCTGATCGGCTTCCTCACCTTTTTGTAAAAAAGAAGATGAAAAGATTTATGGATTTTGAGCTTCAAGTTGATTTCTTTTAACCCTTTTGTTGTCACCTCATTACGAAGCTCTTGTCTTTTATTTTAGAGTTGGAGTCAGTACTTTTTGGTTATTCTCTTCGTTGGCATCAAATGCCATACATTTGCCAAATGCCCATAAGATCCACGGATCTCAAGCCGACAGCGGCCCTTCGAATGACGTCCCCCTTGTTCACAAGCCAGGCAATCCCATCTCTCTCTTCCCCCATCCCACTTCGGCACCTTGGCCAAGCGGAAAAGTACGAGTACGGCAGCATATTCATGACATACCAACCAATGGCTAAGCTTGTTGTTTCCATATGCCCGTACTCCGTGCTTAAGCGAGAAATCGAAGAGACCCACAGAGGATATTGAAGTCTTGAGATAGTTGGTTGAAGGGCTGTGCAGGGGCAGGGGGGGCTTTTCGCTTTCTCCACTGTCCAGCGATTGACTTGGCGTCGTACCCACTGATCAAAGATCCATATTCCAGTTCCTTTGTCCGTTTGCTGGCCCCAGCGCCCAGCGTGGTCGTCGGACTCGTCAATTTCCGCCAACGGTCAGACTATGTCGCTGTGGTTGACGAGCTCGCCCGGCCTGCTCCTCAAGTCACCGCCTGCGTATAGTCTCGCTGCCACGCAGGCTCATCATAAAACCTCCATCCCCCGACTTAGAATGCGTCAGCACTTCCAAACCTTCTCGTCATTCATCACCCGCCCTCGATAATTCTCCCCACTACGCCATGGCTGGGCAGTATCCAGGCCATAACCATCACAACTTCTGGAATGAGTTGTATGACAATGACCTCAATGCTCTCGCGTCGGAGACCAGCGGCGACACCGGCCTAGTCACGACGCAATCGATTACCAGAGACGATATCATGATGTCTTTGTGGCAACACTCTACATCTGGCCATGTGAATGAGATTTTGATGAGTGAGCTTTTGACCCCCGGCAACGGGGCGCCACCTCCCCGCCCGGCTCACCCAGCTGAGATGGCGGGATCTCTCAATGAAGTCGGTAGTCAATTCGACAACCAGCCCACCGGAGATGCCGCCTATGCCTCCGCCGAAGCTCTTTCTACGGCCGTTGATGGAGCCCAGGATGCGCCGCCCCATGTTCAAACCAACACACCTGCAGCCGCCGCCGAGCAGCCTCCCAACCAACGCAGGCCCCGTGCGCGGCCGCCGGATCCTCAAGTTTGGGAGCATCACAGGGATGCCATCTATTCTTTCTATATGGAGCAGAACTTTACTTTAGCAGCAACCATGCAGCTGATGAAAGATCATCACCAGTTTCACGCAACGTAAGTGTCAGACAGCTATTATTAGCATTCAATAGAGAATACAGTAGTCTAACCGACTTCCAGAGAGAAGATGTATAAAGACAAGTTCAAACAATGGAAGTGGTCCAAGAATCTACCAAAAGCCATAGCTGCGCGTATGCTCAACATCGCCAAACAAAGGCGACCAAAACGTACCATTTTTAGGTGGAATAACCGAATATGGCCCATCGAGCGGATCAAGAAGCTATTGAGCAGACATTCCGCTGAAGAAGACTCGTCCCTACAGGACGGTAAGTCGGCCGCCCCATACCCCAGGCTGAAATAAACCCAGGCATTGCGCAATCTGACACCATATAAAAGACTCCTCCATACCTGACGATTTCACCTACGGGACACCGCCATCTTCTGGCATTACCGACACCGAGAGCGTCCTCGAGAACTCACGTGGCACTGATGGTGATCTCGAGATGGCTGATGCAGCCACTGCCGATACCACCGAGGACTTGTGCAAGTTCCTTGCCGAAGGCCGTTGTCGCACAAATTCTACACCAGAAGAGCTCTACTCCCGCGCCCAAGAAGCCCTGAAAGCGGCCGAGGCAGGTACCTGTAATCACGAAGAGGCAGAATCAGCCTTAAGAGATGCGTTTTCCTACTTCAGACACCACTGCTCGTCAACCCAGGGCAAGACGCTGGAGATTGGCTATTTGATGGCCCATTTCTATGTCAAAATAGGGCGTGTCAATGATGCCCATTGCATCCTTGACTGGATGACCAAAGAGCTCTGTGGAGATACCAAGTCTTGCCACGACAGGACTGTAACTCATATGCTCAGCACCATAACCATCCTTCGCCGAACACAAAGGGATGAAGAGGCAAATTTACTTACAATCCTGCTCTTGAAACATCACCAAACTCCAAAGGCGGAGCATTTCCTCCTGCAAAACCCTTCTGAGCCTTATGTCGGGTCGAATGAGATGATTGAGAATCTGCTAGCATCGAGCGAACCCGAGAAGCTAGCGTCCATGCCAAGGATTTTAGAACGTCTTTCAACTGATTCCAACAACCATGTGTTACTCCAAGATCTACTCTCTCGGTATATACAGAAGTGCGACCAATCGACGCTTGAGAAACAAGCTATCCACTCTAGATGCATTTTTGCGGCAGTATTAGCTAAGAATGCTTCATTTGGGGGGGCTATAAACATTCTCAAGGAGGCGGAGCGGCTCTTGGATCCGTTCTTGAGGGGGAATACTAAGTCTTATTGCCTCTTAGAGCCCTCAACACTCGAATTGGCTCGGCGTCTTGCTTTTACATTCGGCGATGCAAACGATTTAGATGCATGCTTGAGAGTACTAAGCACCGCATTAGATCATATGGCTTTTGACGAACTCATTGATATGGGCACTGGGTACGGCCACACGGTGTGCGATTTCCTCATGTCGACGGCATCTGAACTCCATGCAAGAGGTTTCTGCGAGCTAGGTCGTGCTTGGATGGACCAAGCTCTCTCCAAATGTCATGACATGTTTGGGGATGATCATAAATGTACGAAGTGGGTAAAAGGAGTGATGGAAGCTTGCACCATGGATATTTTCGTGAATGATTTCTCTGGGACAATGGATGTTTTATACTGGGAATAGCGGGGTCTTGTTAGAAGCGAAGTCATTTCATCATACGGACCTGCATACATATATGCAAGATGAAATTTTTGGAGTTTTGTCGGAAAGACGGTTTTTAGATCGGGATGCCGGGTATCAAAGGTTGCTCGTTTCAGGGTAAACATTGGGAATGTAATGAGGAGACGGGTAAGACGACTTCATGTCGGTATCATGGAAGCAACAGCATTTATTGGATTGGCCTACAAGATTGATTAAAGCAAGCGGCGGCGTATTTGATGGATAGTCATGTTTTGTTTAGCACTTTTACACATCCTAATTTGCTCTCTTGATACTTGTTTGCTTTTGACTTGGGTACGATGCTCACTTACAGGTTTGTAATGGATAATGACAAAATGAAGCGCATTCTGTAAGAAGGAATGAAATGATGCCAGTTATGCGTCCAGTTATACACTTTGTCCAAGATAAAACAGGCAATCTGTGTGTCATTACGTGCTAAAGCGATATTGAGATGTTAACCTTTATCATTGTGACACATGCAAAGCCACGAATCTGCTTTCCGGTCTCGAATAAATAATTCAAGCTGGATTATATTCATCATATAGACTTTGAAAACATGCTAGCTAAAGCTGAGGCCGTTGGTAGTTGAACGTACGCCTTCTGCAGCTCAAGCTCAATATACCCTGCAACATCTCCCGAGTAAACATTTATCTGTTGGTCAAACACTCCCTCGTTTCGATTCTCGGAAATCCACAAGTGGCACATTTCTTCGTAGCCTAGAACTATTCCACGGCCAGTCAAGCAGATAATAAGTTCGTTCACCAGAAGGAAAGTGAAGTCTTTCGGCGATAAATTGAATGCTCTGAACCGCAAGCTTCACTAGCACATACCTATTGTGGCGGTGGGAACGAAGCGATGTATTCTTCTCATCATCTATGTTTGGCTTCCTATCTAGATATCACTGACGTGTACATTCGGTCGTGTTGGATTCTTTCCAGCCCCATACTCGTCAATAATGTCGTTGATCTTATCGGCATCCAATCCCTTAACAATCTGAAAGGGAGTCGGCTTGAAAACTCCCTTCTCAACAAGGTCAGGGAAAGACTTCCAAAAGATTGTCGAGAGCTCTTTTCTATCATCTTCATGTGGACGGCAGAGGAAGCGTCGCAAGTCGTATCCTGCCTGTTTGTTGAGTTTGCTGTCATCAACTTCGCCAGCTGTTAAAGGAACCAGGATTCCCTTCTTGCTATTTGACAAAAGGTTGGCACCTAGTGTCAGGTCTTTCGCCTGAACTGCGGTGCACACGTGTAGAAGGTCATCTCCAACAATACTTCGTACTTTTGCTTCAATGTCGCTGTCGCTCAGTGTTCTGTCGATGACATGGGTGGCTCCGAGTTCAACAAGAAGATCGGATTTAGCCTTGCCCGCGATCGCGATAATGGTACCAAATCCAGCCCACTTGGCAATTTGAATGGCAAATTTTCCGCAGTTGGAACCACCTCCAACAATAGCTAGGGGTGTGTTCTTGTAATCGAATGACTGTCCTTCTGGCGTCAAAGGAGAAGGGATAGCGTGAGTAGATGGATGGAATAGAGCAATGTACATGGTAAGTACATTCAGCGGTAATGTCGCGGCCTCGTCCTGTGTGATTGAGGAGGGAACCCGACCCATGAAACTGACATCCATGATTGCGTACTCTTGGGTGCCCATGTAATCTCCCTTGAATGGATCGCCATTACCAAACACCACATCGCCAACTTTGAACTTGTCGACATCTTTGCCAAGAGCATGTACAACGCCAACGAGATCAATTCCAAATGGAGAGGGCACATTGTCGCCAATGAAGTACCCCAAATCACGAACATACTGATCGTGAGGATTTACTATTTTGGTCAGTCATGCTAGCAAAGCTCTGGAGCATCATCATACGAACATCCTGCAATGTTGACCTTCACCAAGACTTCATTGGGTCCAGGAGTCGGTACTGGTCTGGTGTGCAAGGCAAGTCGCTGACCACGCCCTGTAATCACTACTGCTTTTTGATCCGCCATGGCTGTAGTTGTAGGATTGCGCGTTTCGTGCTAACTGATAAGGTAGAGTTTTGTGCTAGAATGACAATTTGGATATTCTAGACTTTAGTTGGGTTTTAAGAGATATTTATACTGCCACCTCTATAGCTAAGCGGTTGTCAGTTCCGTATTTAGATCACATTTTATTGGTGTGTTCATTAATCATGAACTGGGACCTGGAATCATTTTTGATTCCATGCCCGTTTTATCAAGCCATCAATGTCATTATTGAAAGAGGAGTTACTCGCATATGAGCGCGTCATGTTGCTGAATGGTCATTTAATAATCAGGAGAGTATTCAGATTAATATACAATCCCCAATCTCATATCATTTGCAGCACATTTCCGCTAAGATCCCAGTCTCAGGTAACCTAACTTAGTCTTAGTACGCTATTTGCCAAGCGCATGATTTCAAAGCAACTCTTCTTGTCAAGCAATGCCCTTCTTATACTCTGTGATACGGTCTCGAATGCGTCGACGATTTACTAAGCATACGCTGTAAGCAATCGATCGGCTGGCACAAACCCCCGCGCTGGGTCCGGAGAATAAACCACCCGGGCAATGATTTGTAGGGCCATTAATCCGCAACTCCGCGTAATGCTCCTACTCCGCACCAGATGAAGAGCTAAATGGGTGTCCAGCCTCCAATTTTCTGACTCTTTTGGCCCAAATCTGGTCTGACACAGATCGCTCTAGAGCAACTTAATTGTCTACAGTAACGCTCATATCTCCTTAAATACCAGCTTAATCCTCTATGTGAGATCTCTTGATTTCTTCAATTTCTTCGGCATTCTCGTATTCTATCCCACTCAAACTTGCAGGCTGTAACTAAGCATTACTAAATGTAACAGTCACAAGCTAGGTGTAGTGACAAGACTGGCTAGGCACCTTGGTGAGACAAAATGACTTCTGCTCAAGGCAACCTCGAGAGCATGATACTATATGAGTCGAAGCAGCATCAATTGAATCGCCGTTTGCTTCCATTATGCATTGACGGACATGAATACCACGGCGACAATCATAACACGTTCACTCCACTTCCATCTAGTGATGAGCATAAGGAAAGTTATACGATCGGCGGGGCCAGGCATATATTTGTCGTAGATTAGCTATTTTCTCGATGCACGTCTATAATTAAACACAGCCTTGAAGTCCTAGGCTAAGCATTAGGCAGATCATTGAGTCCAATCGCCAAAATTTTAGCGCTTACTTATATGCATCAGGCAACAAAACATCAGTTTATCTGCCTTGTCGACCTCGTGTTTAGCGGTCAACTAAGCCACGGAGGTAAACGATATAATACTACCTGGGTAGAGACACAGCAACGGACATGCAACTTTCAAACTGGAGGATACAAACTCGACTCAAACTCAACTACTTTTACAAACTAACTTTTCCCCCTCGTAAAACTGAGTCGATCGCATGGTTCGATTGCCACGGTAGCCCTCAGTTCTTCACCCCTACAACTCTACACCAACATCATGGGATCAGGAAGCCAGGCCAGTGAAGAAGACATTGACGCTGTCTTGATTGGCCGAGATGATGTCAGTGATTACAATCCGGGGCAATTGCTGCCCGAGCTTCCAGAGGTCATCGCAAAGATTCGAGCCTGGCTGCAGCCAACAGCATACGACATTGCTGGGGGAGAATACCGCAGGCACTTGTCGTCTCACGTTGCCGGCACAGGGCACTGGCTCACTTCAAGTAAACAATATCAAGAATGGATGACAAATGAAGAGCATGGAATGCTCTGGATCAAGGGCATTCCAGGATCTGGAAAGTCGGTGATGGCGGCCAATCTAATTAACGAAATTGCCAAGTCGAATCCAGGTTGTCCAGTGTTATACTTCTTTTTCCGCCAAATCATCGACGCCAATCATGAGCCTCGGGCTTTACTACGAGATTGGATGGACCAAATCCTGAGTTACAGCCCACCTTTACAGAAGCAACTGAAAAAGTATGTGGAAGAGAATCGATCCCTTGACAGCATATCTCCGGAAACTATGTGGAATCACTTGCGCCTAGCCTTTGTTGGTCTTCCTGGAAAAGTCTTCTGCGTCGCTGATGCACTTGATGAGATGGATCGTGGCAACGAGGGGTTCCTCAAGACACTTGGAGACATTAGCCAGTGGCGACCAAAGACGGTCAAGTTCTTGATCACCAGCCGTCCAGTGTCAAGTGTAGAAGTGCCACTAAGAAAGACCCCTTGTCTGCATATTCGGTTACAGGAAGCCTTGGTTGATGTTGACATTTCAACCTATGTCCATTTCGCTCTATCAAGATCTAATATCCCAGAGAGTGATTGGAAAACGATCGCAGATGCAGTCCCAGGCCGTGCGAATGGTTTGTTTCTCTACGCCAAGCTAGCCATGGATGCGTTTCTCGAGCCAAACGTCGATATCAATACAGTTCTCTTGAAACTTCCAACAGATTTGAACGCCTTATATACCGATCTATTGAGCGAGCATGCAAAAAGATCTGGTGTGCCGGGTAACATCCAGCACCTCATTTTGCAATCCGTCACTCATGCTACCCGCCCCTTGCGACTGCTCGAGCTGGCAGAAATGATCAGGATCAGCATGTTTAACGACTCCAAATGGGATATAAAAGCTACCAAGGGACTCATCAGAGCTGCATGTGGCCCGTTGCTGGAAATACTACCTGATGAAACAGTTTCGGTTATACACCACTCTTTTACTGAATACCTTAAGGGCACTACACGACCGGGCGAGGGCCAGCACATTGGGTATCCTGTCCTGCAGATGGGCTCAACACACGCTCAACTTGCTCTGCAGTGTATTCTGTACTTGAAATCTGGATGCTTAAATTCCATCACCCTTAAGACGGACGAAGAAATAGCCGACATGCCACGCACCCAGTGGGAACGTGGCGGTGGCTATTTCAAGATTAAGCGCACAGTAGAAGAGATGGAAGTCGAAACCAGACTTCAGTACCCATTCTTTGAATATGCGGCCAGCAATTGGTACCAGCATATTGCAAAATCTGAAGCTGCCGGCCAGGATCAGAAAGAGATCAACGCGAAACTTGACGAACTATTTGGACTCGATAACAATATGAGGGCATGGCTCCAGATGAGGTGGCCAGAATACAGCCTGGGCGCTAGAAGTGTCACACAGCTTCATATCGCCGCCAAAAAAGGCCTGGTATCATACGTGAAAGAATTACTTGGAAGCTTCGACATAAACGTGCCGGATTTCTACGATAGAACACCTCTGTAAGCCATGGCTCTCTCCCCTCTAGACTGACTACTACTAGAATAGTGGTGAGCTTCTTAGCAGCACATTACTAACATCAACACAACGTCTAGTTGGTGGGCTGCTTCTGAGGGACATGCGGAAATTGTTTCGATATTGATAGAAGGCGGTGCAGATCCAGATCGACCTGACAGTTACTCTGGCCGCAGGCCTCTTCATGTAGCGGCCAGCCACGACCACCCTGAAGCCGTAACAACGCTACTGAAAGCCGGGGTCAGCCCTTCAACGAAAAAGACTCTTGAAAATCCTTGGTTTAGGAGTCGTCGTTCCCCATCAAGCATTGGCGACACGCCGGTCCAGTATGCTTGTAATGGGCATTTCAAGGCACTAGAAGCATTTCTACCCTTTATAAGAGACGATTTAGATTTGATGCACCGTGCCTTGGCGTGGGCGGCCGGATTGAGATCATCAAAATGCGTTGATTTGCTGCTTCAGCAACAGGGCGTGGATATCAACAAAACCATTGACGGCCAGACGCTACTTTATAGAGCTTGTGAAGCAGTTGATGAAGGGATGGTAGCAATGTTATTGAAGGCTGGAGCAGATGTTAGCATTATATGCGATGCTGGTGATGATGCGACTTGGCGATGGAAATATTCGCAGGATGAGCCCGCCAAACTGACCTGCTTATTTGCTCTTTGTAATCGACACGGCAGTGAATATTACAACGACAAACTGCAAGTTATATTCAGGCTTTTGGTCGAGGCCGGAGTTGACATTCACTACCGGACGCCATTAGGTGAAACAGCATTACACAACGCCGCTCATTGTCCTGTCCTCATCAAGTTACTATTAGAAGCTGGGCTTGATGCGAATGCCACCGATATCGATGGCGCAACTCCACTTCACTTTATGCGCTCGGGAATGGTTCCATTGATACCGTCCATAGAACTCTTTGTTGAGCAAGGACATGTTGATATCAATGCTGCAAAGGAATGCGGGCGAACGATTCTTCACGATCTTATCCTCAATGGTGACGAGCCATCAACTATGAGATTCCTGGAATATGGACCAAACTGCAATGCAGTTGATAACATGGGCAACACTCCATTGCATACTCTCATGCAAGTACCTAAGCCAACGCCAGAAATGGTCAAAGCCCTACTCGCTGGAGGAGTCGATCCAAATGCACGAAATCACGACGGCATGACTGCATTACTGCTCTGGAATCGATCCAGCGACAGTCGGACGGATATTCTAGACATGCTTCTCGAGGCGGGTGCCGATATCAACACGGTTGACAAGGATGGAAACAACCTAATCTTTCGATCGCTCTCCGTTTTCTTGTTTATGAATGCGGAAGATCCACACAAAGATATTAAATATCTTATCGATCGAGGAGTTTCACCGTTTCAACGCAATTTCCGCGGCGAAACAGCTCTCCACTACGCCATGAGGTGCCCCCACGCCTATGAGTCGAGACTTATGGCCTCCAATCCTGTGACGAGGGTTGATTTCCTCATTAGTTTAGGCCTCGACGTCAAGGCTGTTGACTATAACGGAAATAACCTCCTTCATACAGTTGCCGTGTTGGATGTAAACCACAGCTCTTATGAAGGCCCGCGGTTACTGGACCTCTGGGAGAAGCTTCTCGCTCTGGGCTTAGACTTGGAACAGAAAAACCATGCCGGCCGCACGCCACTACACTTCTTATGCGCATACAGTAATCGTTGGTTGCGCATGCCGTCGGGGGAGACCATGCCCATTGATCTCGTCATTTCCCGAACGAAGAATGTCAATGTCCCCGATGATGATGGCATCGCCCCTCTACATCTAGCTGTATCTACTTGCGGGGAGGTGTATGCCAAAAAGCTGATTGAAGCTGGCGCGAATCCTCTGGTTTCTACTCATGAAGGGCTCACTCCTCTTCATCTTGCTGCGCGGGGCAGAGACAGCAACAATGTCGGCCTACTATTAGATGCACTAAGGAAACGACAACAAGGCCTACCAGATATTGATATCACACAGTCAGGACAAGCTAATAGTTCAACTTTGAGCAAAATGAATGACCGCCGGGCAGTAATGGGCGTGAATGCGAAAGTAACAACTGATTCGGACGCTTATACACCTCTTTACTACGCTTGTAGGTCTGGGAGACCTGAAACAGTGTCTCTGCTGTTGGAAGCCGGAGCTGATGCTAAACTCAAAGGCATCTTCGAAGGTTGTCTTGAATTTGAAGAGGAATGCGAACGATGGAAGCATCCTCGTCCGCAACAAGATGGTGGCGAATACCAATACAAGGCAGCTCTAAAACTGCGTGACCCATACCGTACCGATGGATCTTGCCAGTGCCACAGTACAGTTAAAGGGATCGGTATAGGCCATATAGCGAGGCTCGAAGAGATTGTTGACATGCTTGTCGAGCATGGAGCCGATATTTCTTTGCTTGTAAACCGTCCTGGGAGACACAAAGAAGGCATCATCAACACAGCTGTCGAGAAGCAAAGGAATTATACGGCTGCCTGTTTGATGCACGCTCTCGACACGAGCACTACCGAAGGGCTAGATGAGCTCACAAAGTTCGCCCAAGTTGCGCGTCGCCATGAGCAAGAAGCTGCATTTAAGGCCTTGACATCTTCAGCCCTTATTCGTCCCGGAGACAAGGATCAATCCGTGCCATTGAATTTTGTCACGCGGTTTTTGATTCGGAGAGAGTATCATCTGTTAGAAGAACTTTCTCGGCTGGGAGCGACATTTCTTCCTAAATTCACTCCAGGTGTTGACTACGTGCCAAACGAGAACGCCACCCTGGAACATCTTATAAAGCTTGGCTTCACGTCGCTTGTTGACAAGATAGCGACCATTGAGACGGAGGCACAGTTAGAAAAGGGAGAATGGCATGCGTTTGGTGACAAAACAAGGCCGGGTTTGTTCTTCTCAAAGAGGGATGGTACTTCAGCTTCTTTTTCGCCATTCCTTCTTACCGCTGTTCAGAGGGAGTTGCCGAACATGGATATGGTGCGATTGCTTGTTGAGAAATTTGCGGTCAACATCAATGAGACTGATACAGACATGGAATCCGCTCTCTTTTGGGTCGCACGAGGTAACTGCTGGTGGCAAGTCCACCAAGCATTGCCTTATCTGCTTGATGCTGGCGCAGATATTCATATGCGAAATGCAAAAGGGAAGACGCCACTCCATATGGCTCTCCAAGGAGACGGCGAATATCTAGGACCATTTAACTGGGACGCAGCCAAGATACTGATCGAAAGAGGAGCGGATGTCAATGCGGTCGATAGTCAGGGCCAGAGCTGTCTCGCGTGCGCACAGCATAACGTTGACATGGTCAATCTTCTTGTCAAGCATGGAGCAATTGTCACACTGGACTCGATTTTTGGCGCCATTGAGTCCGGCAATGCAGAAGTTCTGCAAGCGCTCTTATCTAGCGGTATAAGCCTAAATGCTCTTGGAGACGCGCCGCCCAGGGAGGAAGACGAGAGGAGGAGGAGGAAGGGCCTTAAAGTGCCGGAGACACATAAAGAGTTTCCACTGCATTATGCCGCCAGATATTTGAGCTTGAGTTGGACTAACTCGAACAGTTTTTGTCGGGAACTCCCCGCTAGAATGAAGATCATTGAGATACTCATTCAGCATGGAGCTGATCCGTTTGCAAAATTCCTCAAAAAGGACAAAAGGCCCGAAGACAAGTCCAGTCTCTCAGAGACACAAATCGCCACTATCGATGTGCCTAAAGGCTGGAGTGAATGTACCCTATTACATGAGGTACTTACTTCAGATATAATAGCAGATCCGTTTCTTCAAATTCCAAATCTCGACGTCAACTATCGAGATGCCAAAGGCCGCACTCTTCTCCATGCGATCTGCCATAATAAGGGTGGCTATCATGATGGTGGTGGCCCTGATCATATCATCGGATCAGACACGAATAAGGACGTGATTACGCCAGAGGAGCGAGTTAGCTCATTTGAGCGACTTTTGTCTCTCGGTGCAGAATTGGAGGCGACAGATAACTTTGGCCGAAACGTCATTCATTATATGTTTGCTGGTGGTGAAGAGCACACTTATTATTTTGGCTTGTTCCGGAAATCCTTGGCCTATATTCTTGAAGAGGCCCCCAATTTGATGAACCAGGCGGATGGAAATGGCGATACTCCATTTCACTATGCCGTAAGACGGGACACTGCCGACGAATTAGACATGCTGTTGGCGGCGGGAGCAGATCATACAGTTGTCAACAATAAGGGAGAAACTCTACTACATATATTGATAAAGAGTATTTCTCATCTGGCTTTACGCAACTTCTTTCACACCTTGGTTGATCGAGGTATTGATATAAATGCTCGCAACAACCGTGGGGAGACGGCATTGTTTTCATTCTACAGTTTGCCAAAGACGGAGCGTTGGCTTGGTTTAGACGATAGCGACAAACCTAGACCTGAACTTGTCAAGCCAATGCTGGAGAATCTAGGTGGCGACTTCTTTGCTAGGGATAATCGAGGCCGGGGTCTCTTACATGCCGCTGCGGCCGGGGATGTCGAACGATTTCAGGAGCTTATGGATATAGGGCTCGATCCCATGATGGAGGATAGCGCCCAGCAGACGGCGATTGACGCGGCTGCTGCGTGTGGAAACAGAGATGTTTTGGAGCTATTTGAGAAGAAGGAATAAGGAAGGCAATGCTTATTAAATGTTGAGCACAGAGAAGGGTCTACATCTGGAATCATTCATTACGTAGTAGCGCTCTATATTTCCCCCACTACATATGGTCACGGAAGTGACAAGAGGAGATTAGAAAAAGTCAATTGGTACTGTTCATTCATATGCAGTAATGCAGCATTGCAGAGACTAATACTTCTATGCAAGCCCTAAAGGAGCTGGCTGGTTCAGTTGCAGATATAAAAGTTGTTGTCGCCAGGCTTCGTCTTGTGGGCGTAAGTACCGCAGTATCTTTGAACGTTAGCAGTATTCACATAGTGCCACCTATGGGTTCGTTCGAGCCTACCTCGCCTGCCAAGTATTTCCAACCTTTTGGAAGGTGAAAATACCCCTAACGAGTCCAGGGTCTCCTCCCATGTAGGGAATTGTCCAGCTGAGCGGGAACCCATAGAGATCACCGGGGCAGTCGGGACGATCAAAGTGATATATATGAGGATATTTCCGGTCCCCTATGGAAGTAATGTTAGTGATTTAAATCATCGCCGAGCCCCAAATCTTTGGGTTTTCACTCACCAATAGGACTATCCTTATGTTGAATAGCGGCGTTTCCAGCGTTCTCAATATCCGAAGGCTTGAAGGCGCGGCTGACACCACCTAGGAAAAATAAGAATGTGTTATTTTTCACTTGTTTGTTTGGAAATCTTACTGCATTTCACGTCTTTCGTAGGAAGATTGGTCACCGTGGCATTAATTCCCGAGGCAGCGAGAAGCACGGTGAAGAATGAAAGAGGCTTCATTGTGAAAGTGGTTGAGCGAGGATAGGTATGAGTGAATTGATAGAGTTGGTTCTGACCCAGATTACATTGAAGACCCGGGAGATATACCAACTATATATACTTCTCATTATAAGCATGGGCCATATACAATTACATCATTTGTTTTACCAGCCAGAACACAAGACGACTAATACGGTCGCATTGGTCTCTCATTTTCCGGTGGCTTGCATAACTGTATGCCCGTCCCGAAATCTTCAGACCTGTCACATTCACATGCTTAACATTTATCGTGGTAGTTTGCACTCTGCTGTTAATGCGTTTTATGCCACAACATGACGGGGACCCCTTTGTAACACTTGACAAACACTGTCCCACCTGTCGGTCAGACTGTCTCACCGAAACTGTCTCGGAAGTCGGCTGCTCAGCGGCAATCAAGATAGCTTTTAAAAAATCGTGATTAACTATAATTGAGAAATATCAGACGTTAGGAAATATGCATCATACCAGATTATACAATGGCCGACAACAGTAAACTGTAACAATGGCGGGTTGAAGCTTTGACGTGGGTAAGATGACGAGGTTGGTAGTATGGGCGGGAACTATGATGGAGCTCATGTTGCACTGTTCCGCAAATATGCACGGCACGATCATGTCATGAAATGTGGCGAGCTGAAACTGAGTAGACACATGGCCCATGTAACACTAGACGGGAGCCACCTTGCAGCCTTTATTGAGAAGATGAATTCTCCGCAACACTGCCATGGTTTACATAGAGCAGACACTGACACCGAAGAAAAACATATTTAGCAATTGACCTCTCCAGAGGCATGGGAGTGGAGTTATCGAGCTTAATAGTCATTTGGCTTTGATGTTGAACACGAATAGCAGCACCCTGTTGTACGAGCTGTCTGTATCATCAGAGATCCACAAGATATAGACTAAGGAATTATCAGGTACAGTAATATATCTTGTCCCATGTAACTCATTTTTGCCACCTCCTCTGCTCTGGAGATGAAAGACATGCATAGACTTTGGCCAATGGGCTCACATCCGCATGTTGCACCAAGGCATTCGGCAAGAAAGGTATGGGGCGGGATGAACCCGGCCAGCTTTTGTGGCCACCATAATATCCATCGTCGGCCAACCATTTCCCCAGCGGCATTGAGCGGTTTGAACACAAGCGTTTAATATTCTTGATTGAGCCATGCTCTACTATTATTGTTGAATATTATTAATGTGAATCAATAATTAAAATGCAAGAAGTCGAGAAACTGATAACGGACGCCAAACGTACCACGTGGCCGCGTTCAATAGGAAAATACAATCCAATCCGAGACTATCTGGCCGCGACCATTGTAGGAGAAGTTCATGTAAGCTTTGGAGAGCGTAGAGACTCCCGCCGTCTGGATCGGATTATTCCGCAGTTGCTGGTGTGTTTCCTCGCTAGGGCTGCCTTTCCTCTTGGACTGTTTCCGGCTTCCAGTAATGACAAGAGAGTTTCTGGTCGTATGAAAGAGTCCCAGAACATGATATCACAACCGATCCTTTCCGTCGTTTTTGCATACAGCTTCGAATAGATCCCTCATCATCTCTCGTCTACTTAACTACGGATGAGATAGCCGCTGCCGCGGTACAGTAAACTTAACCGCTGGTTCTTCAGACTTGATCACCTTCTTCCGGTCTTTCAAGGGCCAATACGTATGGGCTAGGCGCTGATTCAGCTGGGCCTTCTTTCATCTTCGTCCTCGGACCGCGCTTCTTTATTGGCCTAGACTTCCGCAGGCCAATATCTTTCAACACCTTCCACACCGTCGTAAATGATACAAGATGACCTGCTTGTGTTATCTCGGCAGCTATGTCAGCACATGACCTTTCCCCGTTGCGACTATCGCGCTTGTAGTTTTCGGCGATAGCTTGTTCAACTTCCTCAGTCCGCTTTTTGGGCCTTCCACTCCTCGGTCGGTCAGACACAAAGGAATTGTTTATTTGTAACGGCCAGACCGATGGGTCGAAGCCGTTCTTGAGGCACCGGCTGTAAATCCGGTTCACCTGACGGACCGACAGGCCTAGCACGGCTGATATCTCTGACGAAGACCAGGTTGTTGAAGCTTTTAGCGCTAGAATAGCACCTCTCATAGCTTCATCGGACTTTTCACGACTTATCGCGTTTGTTGCGCTCATTGCAATGGCTATAGCTGTTGAATATAAGGGGATGTTGGTGGTGTTGCGTCGCGCCGTGTTTTTGCTACCCGACCCCTGCTAACATGCTAGGCCTGTCTCACATACAAAAATTACCCTGCCAACTCTACTTCCCTCGATACTTCAAGATACCCCAAGATATCTGATACATGATTATTAGAACCGGTATAAAGACTAGTAATGCCGAGGATAAAGCTGCAAATAGCAATGTCAAGACAGAAAACCACCAAAAGATCAACTGCACTGTCCGAAGCCCGCCTTCCTCAATTCCCCCAGACAGCAGCGAATCTTCGGGCACACTGAGCATCACTTGCATAGAAGAGAGAATGAGAGATACACTAGCAAATATGAACGCCAGCGGTACCGCGGCATTCTGAACGAACGCCAATGCCGACCATGGGGACTCGTGGTAGAATCGTAATCTGTTACCAGCGCTTTTGGGCCGAAAGATGAAGATCGCCCAGTTTAAGCGCGTAAGGCGAATCTGGCCATAGTGATACCGTCTTGCTACATTGTCATCATTCAAAAGGCGAAACCCGTGGATGAACTTGGACCACCCAGCCCAGGTGATATCCTCCGGTATAAGGCCGTGCTCCTTTGCGATTCGAAGATCTGATTGATGCTGAATGAGATGAGAATATGATCTCAAAAATCCCAGAGCCATTGCCCGATAGGAATCTGATTCAGGCAATATTACTCTTGGGATGTGCAAATCCGATGCCAGATATTGCGTCCAGAAGTTGTAATTGAGCAAGCAAACCGGTATTGGCTTTATGAAAACGCTTTTCTCCTCTCGTACGAGATGAAACCGAGGATTCTCAACCGGCACAATTCTTCTGCCCTTGAAATTTTGCACGTGGAGCGCATCGATGTTGCTACCAAGCTTCCTTGCGAATATATGCAGCACGTTGTAAAGCTCATCCAAAATCGGTGTGGCAAGCTCCCTTTGCAAAAAGTCTTCAATCTCAGCCAATGGTATTGCTGGTTCTCCCGGAATATGGTCAACGAAGCCGTACTCTTGCTGCGGGGTATGTGGTGAGGCTGGAAAATCTGTGTTGAGGACTCGTTCATGAGATTCTCCAAGACGGCTATCATCAAGCGCATCTGTTTTGGCGAAAGGAGGCTCATTTATACATGTAACTTTTGCCATTGCCACATTCTCTGAATTGTGAGTCAACTGGTTTAGGCCCGCAGTCGCAGCATTGAATAGGGCTGAGTTCATTCAGCGTAGGATTGCCGAAATAAATAGGTGTTACAGGGTATTATCGCCACCACTTTGAGAGCAAGTTTTTCAGATAGCCATCGAGCGTAAGTAACATCTTACGTATGAGATTGGATTCGACCTATATCAATTCTAGTCTCTGGTAGCATCACACCATCTGCTGTCTCAGTTTAGTCAAAGCTTTTGCTCCCTACCGCGCAATGTGAGACCTCGCAAATGCAACCCACGAGTCACTTGCTGCACAATGAAATCCCGAAGTCGGATATGAGCAATATCCAAAATACGTTCGGATACAATACACCCGGTATAAATTCTAGCTTTTATACATTATATATCAATCCAGCAACTTATATATATATATAATATAACCGTCAGCGACGGGATTCAAGTGGAGCAAAGCATTTGGGCGGCCGGAGTTCCGGCGGGGTCTTGAACAGTCTTGGTCGGAGTTGGAGCGGGTCCCGGAACTCTAAGCAATCGTATTGGTGCTTTTGTAAGAGGTATCTATCGAGAATCATCTCGACGACTCTTATTAAAGCCTATAAAACACATTATATTCACCAAATATTCATATTTTACAGCACATTCAAGTCAATTTCCAGCCGATTCGGTCCCGATTATACGTCAAGTGCTAATAAGATTGAGGTATAAATGACAGAGCATCCGACTTTCCCATCTTCTCCCTTCTTTCCTCCTCAATTACATCTCTTCAAACTCACAAAACTCAACTACATTCGCAATGGCTCCCATCCGTGTCGGTATCGTTGGACTCAGCCCTGAACCAGCAGGTGCCGGTCAAGGCAAATGGGGTGTTTCCGCTCACCTGGCCTCGCTCCGTCCGTCCCCTCATTACGAAATCGTCGCCATATGCAACTCGTCGGTTGAATCAGCTCGTCGTTCAATCGAATATCACAAGCTGCCTTCATCTGTCAAGGCATACGGCAGCGTAGAGGACCTAGCCAATGATCCCGATGTTGATCTCATTGACGTGTCCATTGTGGTTTCGAGGCATTTGCTCGCCGCCAAGCCTGCCCTATTGGCCAAGAAGGAAGTCTTTGTGGAATGGCCTCTGGGTGCCAGCACTGCACAAGCAGAGGAGATGCTTCAACTGGCTATAGAGTCCAATTTGAGGACGATAGTCGGGACACAGTTCTGCGCAGACCCATGGCTTGCAAAAGCCAAAGAGTTGATTGAGAGCGGAGCGATTGGTAGAGTAACCAGTTCCGACGTCCAGATTTCGCCTCCCACTGGACCGATCCATACGTGGACCGCAGAAGCTGAGTTTTACCTGGATTTTGAGAGTGGCGGGGACGAATACCATATCACGTTTGCCCACTGTGAGTACTCTTTTCGTATACAATGATTTTGAAACTGACTTGCATCTGAAACAAGTCCTAAGTGGCTTTGTCCATGTGCTCGGTGATTTCGCTAGTGTCAAATCGACTTTCGCCGTCCAGCAACCAATCGTCAAGCTCATCAGCAGCAAGACCGGAGAGGTCGTCAATCCTGAGAGAAAAAGGACCTCACCCGATCACATCTTCATCCAGGGCATGCTAGAAAGCGGAGCTGTTGTGAGCATCTCCACGCGCACACCTCCACGACCGATAGACGGACAAGGCTTCCGCTGGCTCATTTCCGGAGCCGAAGGAGAGATAGAGCTCGCAACTAAGGGTAGAGGGTATCAGACGGGGTCGAATGTAAGGACTCTGCGCCTTGTTACAAAGGACGGAGAAGTGAAAACAATTGACTGGGAGCAAGATGAGCCCAGCCATATCAAGAATGTTCCTCCACCTGGCGCCAATACTGCAAGATTATTTGAGGCATACGCGCTCAAAAAGGATTGCTATTCCGATTTCGAAAAGGCCGTCAAGCTCCATAAACTTTTGGACAGGATCGCAAAGGATGCCGGATACATGTAAAATAGATGTACACCACAGAAGTCTACTGTGGTTCATAGTCGATGCCTTTTTGGCAGAGGATTGGAATCGTGGCACTTGCATCTACTCCATTGCTTGCATGATTTCGTGCCGTGATAATAACGAAAGATACGACTCTGTACAGCAAATTAGAACATGCTCAAATGAAAAATCTGTGGCAATACGTACGACCGATCTGCCATCGGCGTCCAAGAATCTCCATCCCATGCTTGATAACGTGCAACTTATCAGCAATAGTATCGCTAGGAGTAGATTTTGAAGCGCGCAAATAGATCAGTGCCACCTTGTACAGCATATGCAAGAGGAATGGGGATGCAAAGTCGTGAATTTTCTTAAAGGGCTGCTGCGCGATGTACATGGACATCTGCAAAGCCGTTTGAGAAATCAGATTGCTTTCGGTAGATAGCTGGTCAAGAGATATGCCAGAGGTGTCTGTGTTGCCCTTATTTTTTGACTGAGAACAATCCAGCAGAAGTATTCCACTGGTAGCCGTTAGTGGGAAAGATGAATTGATCCATTCAAATACACATACCAATAACACACAGCTGTTTGAGCGCAAAACTCCAGTTGCCTCAAGTGTGCTTCCAGCTTTGAAACGCTGACCAGAGAAAAGATGGTGCGCCTCAGCTGTGCCGTCTCGCTCTCACTAAATCCTTCGGCAACGTGTCGAAGAACCTGACCGATTAAATGAGCAGCTTGTGCGAAACGGGCGAATCGGCCTAGATCAAGTGCGGTGGCTGAGCCGAGTGTATATGCATCTTCAGGTCGGCAAGTCTAGAGATATCACATTAGATTGGATTCGTGGCACATTGTATATTATTACTCACTCCATTATTAAACGGGGCATCGTCAACCGGGAGGATATTCTCCAAGATGGGGTCAGGCGTTACCAGGTGCCGACTTGGGTCCGACAGGTTTAGAAATCTGACACTACAGTTAGTATAAATATGTCATGAGGAAAAGATAAAGGGAGCAGTACCTGTCTAACACAAGAATTGCCCACCACACTCGACGACGCTCCTCCAATTCGTTCCTCGAGACTCCGTTCAAATCTCGGCACAGAATTGACTTGTCAATCCCCAAGGCGGTAGCATAACGAGCACACTCAGAAATAGACAAGAATGCCGATGGATAAATGCCATGTCCCATCTCATAAATGGCTATGAGAACCGAGGCCTGAATCACCTGGAGAGACAAAGCCCCCGAATGCTCAATTCGAAACTGCAAATACTTTGTGATTTGGTAAAGCGGCGTTCTCGGCCCCGAAACTTGCTCACAGGACAATTTCATGGCGAGGATGAGAAAGAAGAGCTCGGCGCGCTTATGGGTCAACCAGCTAACCAGGTTGGCCAGGAACTGAGTTTTTGATACGATTGGCATCCATTCTTGAACAGAGGAAAAGAATTGATCAGATATCGCCTTGATGTTTGCAACGTCGCCGACCAAGTCTGATACATCTTTCGTAATTAGGTAGTCGATATCTGGTTCCGGTACCTTGAGCTGAGCACTGGTAAAAGCTTCCGGGTCAAGGAAGCGCTCAGTGAGAAAGTTGGCCCCAGCAGAATGAGAGGGCACAAGATGGAAGTTGTCATAGTCCGGGCTTGCTTGCGAGGTCTCGGCTGTGGCTGAAGCTTGATCTGTAAGTAAGCCGGAAGTGGGAGAGACGACAGCATTGGTGGTGGATGGTGACTTTCGCTCTCGCTTTTTACGACGGTAGGGATAGTCGCACACAATCCGCTTCCTATAAGGGTGTCGCCGATTAGTAAAGGGGCACTCGAAGAGCGCTTGTACCTCGAATATGTAATCAGATGAGTAGAGCTCTCACTGGAGACAGCCTTTGCACTGAGGAATGGCCCGGTCGCATCGCCGCTTGGAGTCCCGGCATGCCAAACAGGCGAACGGCGCCGGCGTCGTTGCAAGAGCCTCATAACGCCGCTCCATGGTGAAATAGGGACACACTATGCGTACTCAGTGCACAATGACAGCGGTCGGGCGTTTGCAGTACAAGTTTGCTAGTTGATCTGCGGCATATTGCGGACAGATGCAGGGAGATATCACCGCTCAAGTGCGGGTGGCCCGGTATGGGTGAAAAGCTTCTAAGGTTGCTGACAAATGGTTGACTAGAGCTGGAAATACCGAGGTCGATGAATATTGCGTGGAGACAGTGAGATGTGGCTGCGATCTAAATCTGATGAGATCCAAGATGCTGGTATTTGCATGGTTCTGCATGGCCTCGGCCTAGGCTAGAGTCTGAGTTGTATATTTGATACATGTAGCCATTTATACCAATTCACGTAATATAGCAATGGATTGTTAATATGCGCGCGTGTGAACTATTTACCTGTACCTGTATTTCTAATCCTAAAAGAGAGCTCTCTATACACTAGACCTTGTATGTAGGACACACTCATATCGAACATTGAGTCCCAACAATGTTCAAGGTTTCCACTTGCCGTTCTTTATCGCTGTCTGCCAAATCTCATCCTTAATGGCGTCTCCAAACTTTTTTGTTGTCCCCTTGCCACCCATATCAGGCGTAACAACCTCTGCATCAGCGCGAGCCATGACGGCCTCGATTGCTTTAAGCAATGCGTCTGCCGCCTCGCGATGCTCAAAGTGGTGCAGTAACATCTGACCAGCCCAAATCATGCCCACTGGGTTCGCAATGCCCTTTCCAGCAATGTCCGGAGCGCTTCCATGTACTGGTTCGAAGAGGCTTGGGAACTTGCCATCGGGGTTGATGTTAGCTGACGGAGCGATGCCAATGGTGCCAGTGCATGCAGGGCCGAGATCTGACAGAATATCGCCAAACAGGTTGCTGCCGACTACGACGTCGAATTTCTTGGGCCGTTGGACAAAATGAGCTGTCAGGATGTCGATGTGGTATTTTTCGACGGTGACGTCTGGATATTTGGTAGACATCTCCTGAACCCTGGAGTCCCAGTAAGGCATGGTGATGCTAATACCATTACTCTTCGTTGCGCTGGTCAACAGCTTGCGCGGTCGGCTCAGCGCAAGATCAAAGGCATATTTGAGTACGCGATCCACTCCCGTCCTTGACATGATCGTTTCTTGAATCACAATCTCACGGTCCGTCCCCTCATACATTTTCCCTCCAATGCTGCTGTACTCTCCCTCGGTGTTCTCCCGCACAATCCAAAAGTCAATATCGCCCGGCTTGCGGCCAGCCAATGGACTCGGGACACCAGGCATTAGGCGACAAGGGCGGAGGTTGATATACTGATCAAATTCGCGGCGAAACTTAATCAAGCTACCCCATAGGGATACATCGTCCGGAACGAGATCTGGCATACCCACGGCTCCAAAGTAGATGGCGTCAAACGGAAGAAGCTTCTCCTTCCAGTCGGGGGGCAGCATTGCGCCATGTTCCTTGTAATAGTCACAGCTCGCAAAGTCGAAATGTTCAAACTCTAGCTTGATCTTGTAGATTGAAGCAATGCTTTCCAAACACGTGACGCCAAATTCCATCACCTCTTTTCCGATGCCATCGCCAGGGATGACGGCGATTTTGAGAGACTGGCGGGGTGCCATCTTTGCTTCTGCTTCTGGGGGTGGTGCAGGTGGAGGACGACGCGGTAGCAGCTTAGCCAAAGACTTCATCAAACAAGAATAGAAGTAGAGAAAATTATGGGAGAATGAATGATGATAAAGCGATGGATATGAAAGGTAGAAGAAATGAGAGAAATAGAAACAGATTGCATCACGCAGCAACTGATCAGCATATGTGCCACGCTTGTTCTTTCTTCCGCAGTTTGATTCGCATACAGAAGTAGCCGACGAGTTACAGCGCGGGGTATTTTGTTGCCAGTTGAGGTGCATGTCTCGGAAGAGTTTAAATAGAACCCGAACAACAATCTTCCGCGTATTAAATCTCGTTGGATCGCCTTTATCGTAAATTTTTACCGAATTCTTCAATGGAAATTACGGCATAAACTATCGCCCAGCATTTGATTGACTATAGCAAGCTGGATACTTGAGGCGGATGCTTGAAAGCTCAAGCCCCAGATTCCTATTCGGGTAATCATCTGCCGCTGTGACAGACTGGGGCAGTTCCGCAAACTCATTCTCATTTCAACATTCGCCTATGGATTAAAAGCTTGGTGCAAACGATGAAGTGTTATTCAAAAAAGACACCAGTTTAACTTGATACAAGTTTTTTTTTTTTTAAAAAAAAAAAAAAATGGCTGCTTAATGCAGAAAGTCTAGGATGTTGGATACAACTTCATCCGGCACGTCCTCCGGGATGTAATGCCCCGAATCAACGTCATGACCATCGACATAGGCATTGCTAGCAGCTTTCCATTCCTGCACGGCATCAAAACACTTTCCAATGACACCATGCCTAGCCCATATGACCCTCAATGGATTTTGAATCAATTTCCCTTGCTTTGCATCTTCCTGCGCTGCATCCAAGTCGAGCGTAGCGCTTGCTCGATAATCCTGACACATAGAATGTATCGTCGCGGGGTCCTCGAGATTCGAAACATAGGCTGCCAGACTCTCTTTCTCAAAGATTTCAAGCCCTCTCTTCTGTCGGCCTCCCATGAATAATTCCGCAAACCGCTTGGCGTTTGTAGAAATGAGTGTCTCGGGCAGTGGCTCTCTCTGGATCAGAAAGAACCAATGCCAGTAAGACTTGGCAAAGTTGGGATCCTTGACCGAGTACATCGCGAGGGTAGGACATATATCCAGGAATATGGCCTTGCGCACGCGATCAGGATGGTTGACACATAATTTGTGAGCAACTCTTGCACCGCGGTCGTGAGCGCAAATGAAGAATGGCTCTGTGATTCCAAGCTCGTCCATCACTTTTACGGCATCAAGAGCCATGAGACTTTTCGCGTATTGCGACACATCCGCCGGTTTGGACGAATTTCCGTATCCGCGCAAGTCAATCATGACAATATTGTACTTGTCTTTGATCTGTGCTGCCACGCGGTGCCAGATGCGGTGCGTCTGCGGGAAGCCGTGGAGGAGTAACAGCGGCGGCCGTTTCGATGACGATGCATCGCCACTCTTGATGCCGAAGATTGAGACATGCGGCTCATCCTGTGTTGTGATGGTGAAGGGATCGAAGCCTTCCAACATGGTGAACAAATTCAATTGTATTCTTGGAGATTGAAAACTAATTACGAAAACAATAGAATTTGACGTCAACGTTGGAAGCTTAAAAAGCTGAGGCGGTCATTCATAGTTGGCTTACATACGGAGTACTGACCTAACCATTCGGTAATAAGTACTGAGGTATTCGTCGTTTGGCTGCATCTTTGAGCTTCGGCAAAAATATTAGGCGCCTTACATGATTTAGCCGTCGATGTGTTTTTTTTTCATATGTGAACCATTCGCATCGCGGGTTTGCGAATAGGTAAAACTTGTGTTTATTGACTTGACTGTGAGTAAGGGAGAAATTTTTTCCGTTTAATCTCATAATTGTCTCATACAAGCTGTCAATGGGATGGCGGTTGACCAAGCCCACCGGTGGCTCTGTTCCATCCTTGAGTGAGTCGACTTTCATAAGGAAACAACTCGAGTAACTCTTCCTATTTCCACAAGTGTGCATCATCGTCTCATAAGGAAGCTACTTACAATCAACAAGTCCATATATCCTGTTCTACCTTAATAAAAAGGGTTGCCCGGATACAATACCAATGCATCACGACTGATAGGCGTACGAAATGACACTGAAGATTGTCATGCCGCATGATAAATCAAGGCGCCATTCCAAGAGTCAGCGACAAGAGATAGTACGTACACATAATGCATCAAATAATTACAAAAGCATGATTGACTCAAAGCTGACTATATGTGATGCACTCATGCGTATTATACAAGCAACTGTCATCAAAGTTCGTCATCGGCATTATTCACCAGAGGATGAAAAGAGTCCTACCAGACTTTACGCGCCCGACACCTATTTCCTGATGAAGACATTTCACCCTTCAGCTAACAATATCGAATATCCCGAACAGACGAGCTGAGGATATTGATTCCTCACGACCAACGAATCCCGGTGGCTCCATTATCCTAATAAGGCAATCAACACCAAGACGCTAGCATCAGCCATGTCCATTCGAAGCAACCCAAAGCCGTTCCAAGACAATCCACCCAGATTATTAATCTCAGTAAATCGCACCGAACTCGAATACTAATCGGGCCCATGGGCACTAAGAACCTTAGAAGCTCGCCCATGAAACTCTGGCGGACAGTTCGGCATTTTCATTGCCTTTTTCCCGCTAATCCCCGTCGCAGCGCATTATGTAGGATCAAGCACCCACTTGACCTTTCATAATCCACGTCTCTATGGCGCAACTGAGCGTATTCCGAGGTTCGGTTACGATCTTCGATTTGAGAGACTAATGTCACGGCGCGAACCGCTGGCCCAGCCTGACAAATCAGCCCTTCCCCTTGTCTTGCAAAGCATGAGACTATCAGGCTGGCTGGATGGAGGAATGAATCCCATGGACAAAGTGGGCAACCGCCCGGACCAACAACGGCGGTACGCATAATTAGTGCGGTGTTTCCGGTCTTCAGGATCAATCCTTTGGCTGGGTTTTTGTATAAATACTTTAGGTAGCATCGAGATCTTTTCAGCTTTTAATTCAAGACAGTAGGATATCGGGCTTTGCTTCATATCCAAGTTCATTTCGTGAGATTTATATAACCCATCACAATATCCAGTCCAACGAACACATTCACCAACTCAACCAGGTCATATTAACCCCAACCACCATGGCTGGCGAACTCGTTCTTGTTAGTTATCACTGTTGCTTTGCTCCATTCATTCATATGCACATATCTAACGGCTAACAACTTAAAGATCACCGGAGCCACTGGCATGATCGGCTTCCGAACCTTGGTCTTCCTTCTCGAAGCAGGTTACAAGGTCCGCGCCGCTGTGCGAAACCAAGCCGGCTTTGACAAAATTTCACAACTCAAGCCCGTTGCTCCATATGCCTCACAGTTGACCAGCGTCATCGTACCAGACATTACCGTTGATGGAGCTTATGATGAAGCCGTCAAGGGCGTTGAGTATGTCGTGCATGTTGCTTCTCCTCTAGCAAGCAACGCTCCTCCGGGAATCGACTATGACAGCTACATGATCCAGCCTGCTATTCGAGGCACTGTCGGCATTCTTGAATCAGCAGCCAAGACCACAGGAGTCAAGAAGGTTGTTATCACTGGATCTATTCTCTCTTTGGTGAATGCAAAGACCTTGGGCTCGGGTGATTACATTAATGGTAAGTTTATATACCATATTCCCCTTTGATCGCAGAGGAAACGCCTACACTTGCCGTATCAATAAATTACATCATAATAACATGATACAGAGGAATCACGAACCACAACTGCTTCTGGCCCGTTCTCAAGCCATATCGAGGCCTACGCCGTTTCCAAAGCTACCGCATTTAACAAGACCAAAGAGTGGGTTGCAGAGAAAAAGCCTTCATTTTCTGTCAACCACGTCTTCCCCGTCTTCGTCCTAGGACGTGATGACACCGTCACAACCGCCGAGCAAATCGTCAAGGGCACCAACAACATGCTCATGGGTCCGCTTTTCGGTTCAACACGACCTCCTATCCCCGGTGGCTCTGTCCACCTTGATGATGTTGCCCGACTTCACGTCCTTGCTCTGGATCCCAAGGTAGAAAACGGCCAAGACTTTTTGGCCGCGTCTCAGCCTCTTGAGTCGTTTGAATGGAGCGATGCGGCTCGCATTATTAAGAAGCACTTCCCTAAGGCGGCTGCCGATGGAATCTTCCAGTTGGATCATGTTGAGAAGGTGGTGACGCTCCAGACAAAGGTGGACAGCACAAAAGCAGAGAAGCTTTTCGGATTCAAGTTCAAGAACTTTGAGGAGCAGGTTCAGTCTGTCGTGGGTCACTACCTGGAGTTGAAGGGCAACAACTAGAAGATGGTCATGACAGATGATATATGTAGAGTTTACTTATAGATTACAACATACATATGCTATCATTCAAAATACAAAATAAAGTTGAAAAATATCTCCGAATTACATTATGCCCCAACGCACATGGACTATCCCTACAAATTACAGCTTTAAGTCCGCGCAGCTCGCCTGCCCCATCTAACACGTCCCAACATGGAAGTTAGAATAATAATATGACAGGTTTCAATTCACACATAGCTAAGCACAATGCGTCTCGTTAGTTGCTTTAGTTTCGAAACAAATCTGAGGTCAGACGCCTAGTAAATGGACCCTTATGCCGATCCCGCCTTGCCCGCCCACGATTACTACACATTACAATTGGAAAGGGGTTGTTAACTCGCTCTCGATCTTTCTTTTCCAATTCACCGCCCACCACACAAAGCAATCATGGCAATCCGACTCATGACAATTGACGATGTCCCAAAGGTCATGGACTACGTGGTCGAATTGACCTGGCAAGACGGCTTTCATAAGTACTTCTTCCCTGGCAAGTGGGAGCATCCATTCGCTTTCAGGAGATGGTGGACTCAATACGTGCGCAACTTGGTACTCAAGCCCGGCGTCTACGTCTACGTGCTTGAAGAAGACTCCAAGATATTAGGATGGGTGACACTGGTTCCCGGAGACAATCCCCCGCCGACAGGAGTGGACCTAAGCAAAAGTTCGCCTCGCGAGAGTGAGTCCAAATTGCTTTCCTTTTAATCTATCAATTCAATGCAATCATTATTGTTCAAATGAGGACCACTAACACACGACTGCGAAAAGAGCGTCTCCGGAGATTCTACCGCCACCACGATAGCATCTTAGAGAAGCTCCGCCCCAACCGCGCAGTGCGAAATGAGCGGGTGGATTATTTCCGACAGGTCGCCATGCCGGAAGTCCGCAAGACGGTGATGAGTGGTGAAAATAGCCATCACTGGATGATTGTCGAGTTCCTCGTTGATCCATCACTGCCGCGATTACAGAGGGAAGATGTTTGGAAGAAGCTGATTGATGTTGGTCGTAAGCAGTGCCAAGCGGATGGAGTGCAGTTTTGGGCTGGTGTTGAGAGGTCGTTGGTGGAAAGGTTCGAGACGCATGGATTTGAGAACAAGATGTGGATGGAGGTTGGGACGGTGGATTTTGCGGCGATGAAATTGGATATCAGTCAATAGAATGGCCGATGCTTTCTCTCAGTACGAACGAGAAGTGTTATCAAAAATCATATCATCAAAATCACCAATCATGGCTTTTCCTTGTCCTTCTGAAGTTCAACAGAGCTGCATTCTGTTCGTCTGCCAATATCCATGCAACTAAAGATCATTCTACATGTTGGTATATCCAAATCATTACCAAATCCTCTGATGCAAAATAAAAAAGTGCAAATTCCCAAACCCGCTTCTTTGATCGTCCACTTACCTTGGTCGCCAACCTCACAACAATCTCAATCATCAACTCTTGCCGTACTCTAGCCAGCGCACCAGCTTGTCCACGGCTTCTCTCGCCTCTGGCAGAAATTGTACCAACGGCCAGACATGCATCATGCCCTCTCCCTCGACATACTCAATCTCTCGTCCCTGCTCCCTTACTTTGGCCACAAATTTCCTAATATCCGGCGTCAACATCTCCGTTGATCCGGCAAATATCATCGTCGGCGGCAGCTGGCTGACATCTCCATAAAGAGGGCTCACTCGCGCATCATCCGGCGACACATCCGGGCAAAGATACCGCACCGCCTCTTCGAAACCCGGAATATCCAGCCACGGATCTGTCTGGGCGACTTGCCGTACCTCTTGGTTTTGAAAGGTAAACTCCACGCAGGGAGACATGAATGCGAGCCGCGATGCCGCTGGCCGGCCTTCTTTGAGCGCCTCCTGGGTGAGCGAGATGCCCATGCTGCCGCCCGTCGAATCTCCCACCACGAAGAACGGCGTCTTGTCTTGCGACGGCAAAGCAAGATCATCATAGACCGGCCTTACCGCATCGAAAATCTCCATCAGGGTATGCTCTGGCGCCAGCGGGAATATCGCTACCGTCACAACAGCTCGCAGCCGCTCCGCCAGCGCCGCAACCATCTGCCAATGTGCGACATCAATCTCAAACAGAAAACAGCCGCCATGCAGGTAAAGAATCCGGGCCTGGTTCGGCATCTCGGACTTGGGCGCTACATCATACAGAGTACGGCCTCCGAGATGGCGCTCCTCGATTGTGAACTGTGTTTCCAGATGCGCTGGAGGCCGAGTGCTCTTGGTCTGGCGATCGGTTTCGATGCGCTGGCGAAGGGCCTTGACGGTTTGAAGAGAGCCCTTGAACCTCCACCATACCATCCACGAAGCGACATATGCCTGCCAGCTGGCCATTTTTGAGATGTTTTTTGAAGTCTAGATGCTTTGTTTGTTTGGAAATACTTGATATTGATGTTGGATGAGTGAATAAGCTGAGGACATGTGATTCCCGTCGCTTTTATACCTGTACTTTGCCCAATTAGTGATATTACACATCAATGGAATCAAATGCTATGCCCAACCGTGTCTCTGCTGCTCCGCTAGTATCGAATAATCATTGCGTTGGCGGCTTACCGCTAATTTTCGGATTACTGTGCGCCTTGCTTCTCCTCGGTTATTGACATTTTAACGCTTTGTTTGTCTGTTTGTTTCTGCTCTTTACAGACGCATCATCACAACACAGTGGATATGCTCCAGAGATGAAGCTGCAAGATGCATGTCATTGCGGTTAGAGTGGAGCGTTTAATGTCGGCCTGCGTCAAGTGAGGGGCCAGCTGAGCATGTGCGTGTAACGTGGGAATGCACATGATACAGTAAAAGACATCCAGTATTCAGAGGGGCGGCGAGCAAGCATATGGGAGAGGGGCCAGTACTAGGTATTGCATACTGCTGAGGATGTATGCATGTGAGTGATATTTCAGACACTTGACGGATTGATTGTAAGTCGTAGAGAGCAGTATTTGAAGTACCCGTCCGAGTCTATGATGGTCAAGATCTACCCTGAACCATTTCAAACGAAACAGCATAACAACTCTGCGGTGAGCTGTAGAATAAAATAAGACTCGGATTGCATCTATTTCTCTTATTTGTTCCAGCAAATTTTCTGATTCGGGGGAACTGGATGTATATGTACTCAGCGAATAATTCTTGGCTTTTCGTCAATCTCTCCGTCCATGTGGCACGCGACCAGTACTAAGACCAAAGCCAAGCTGCATGCAGCTACAAATATACATCGATCGAACAGGTATGTACAAAGGAGTCCTCGTCGGGCATGTCATATCAAAATATGCTTCAGTCAATTTAATTCAATGGCGAGGCTCTCGTGTATACTTAATCTATCAGGGCCTCTAGTGATCAGAGTACATCTGTAGATTGGAACTCTATGTCTCTGCGGATCTCGGCCTCGGAGCCACTTCTGTCGGGCCAGTGAACGGTCTATTCCACAATTACAACCGTCTACCGGCCTATAATGAGAAAGTTACACTCGGAAAAAAAAAGATTATTAAAACAAGACAAAATAAGAGATATAACAGAAAAAAGGAAAAGGAAAACTCCGTACGATTAACCGCCTTCGCGCATTCCATCTTCCGTCGTTTGCGCGAAGAGCGAGCCAGTGACGCCATCATCGGATTTATCACTTCCCACTTAGTGTCTCTATACCCGATGCCCACGCCCGGGAGACGCAGCGGGGCCAGCCAAAGGCTGAATTTTGCTGCCATGGATTTATATTTCCATTGGCATCAAAAATCCGTAGCTTCGGGGCAGCATCGGACGGTTGCGATTTTTCGGACGGCGACGATGGAACGATGGAGGCGAGTCGCGCAGATGTTCGGGTCTCAATTGCATTTGTCAGGAGATGAAGATGTAAATATATAATGGGCGGTTTCGTTCGTGATGTTGTCGAGTTTGTCTCATCATCAGCATCTCTATCACTTACAACTTCAATAGTATCAACAAACACCAACAATAAGCACTTCATACCACTTTTGCAAGCCACAGTTTAAACGTTCAACTAGATTAAAAAAAGGACTGAATCATGTCTCTTCAAGACAAAGTTGTTCTCATCACCGGCGCCTCCAACGGCATTGGCAAGGCCACTGCCGAACGCCTCTACAAAGAAGGCGCCCGGATTGTCATCAACTACCTCAGCGACACCGCCTCAGCAAACGCCATGGTCGAGTCCTTCGGCCCAGACCGCGCCATTGCCGTCCAGGCTAACGCGGGCAACATCGACGACCTGAGCCGCCTGGTTGACGCTGCCGTGGCCAAATTCGGCCGCATCGACACAATCGTGGCCAGCGCCGGCATCATGCCAATGCGTGACGTTGAGGACACTACGGAGGATGACTTTGCAAAGTGCTTCGACCTCAACGTCAAGGGCCCTTACTTTTTGGTCCAGAAGGCGCTCCCCCACATGCCGCCCGGATCTCGCATCATCTTCATCTCTACGGGCATCTGCCACTTTTCAATGGCGCCGGCCAAGTACCTCCTCTACGCTGCCACAAAGGGCGCCATCGAGCAGATGACTCGTGTCATGGCCAAGGGATTGGCTTCCAAGGGCATCATCGTCAACGCCGTGGCTCCTGGACCGACGGGTACTGAGCTCTTCTACAAGGGCAAGCCTGAGACTCTGGTCAATGCCATCAAGAGCTGGAGTCCCTTCAACCGACTGGGCGAGGCTGAGGAGATTGCCAACACGATCAAGTTCCTGGCCAGCGGCGACAGCTCATGGGTTGTGGGCCAGACGGTGCTGGTGAATGGCGGCGCGATGCTGTAATGAATGGCTGGTTGGCTGCATTGTGAGCGTTTCTGAGCATGGGTTGGATTACAAAATTGTCATAGAATCGCACATGATGGCGATGATTCATGATGGATAGAAAGTAGACAGATATTGTTAGCGCCAGAATTGTTTCATTGAATTGTATCGATAATGCCGTTTGCTCGGGTTCCTCTTTCACGTGCTTGTTGAAGAATATGCTGCTTCTTCTTCCATCTCCGCGCTTGACTCTCTTTGGTCAAATCGCCAAGCAACAGCTGATGCGTGTAATACGGGGTACGTACCTTCCGAGGCAAACCGATGCGCTAAAACGTTTTCGATTGAACGGGCATCCCCGTTAAATGCATCCTGGTTCGGGTTAGTGCGCTCTAGGTGCCTGGTAGAAGCGCATGAAGAAGCATCCCTTGAATCAATCTATAGCACATGGATTTGAAGCAAAAGATGATGAGTCTAGAAAACTTGCAGTAGTACCTTGAAGAACTTCGGCTGAGATCCATGCCTACTGTGTGTTCCGTTACAAACACTCACTGTTCGGTTCTCTTCCCCTTAACCCGAGGCTGTGAACAAGCTTTCTCTCCTTTTCCTATTCCGAAGAGCACATGACTCCCTTGTATTTCGCTTCCACTCACAGATCCCTTGTCATGATACAAGACGCAAGAAAACAACTCGGAAGAAGCCCCATCTGCACTGCGTATGATCACTTGATGAGTGGTTTCCGGGCACCTTGAATGCAAAATGCAACCACAGTTCGTGGGATGAATGCGGAGACGATGCATTTTTGACAAAGACTATTCCTCAATCAATCCGGCCAACGGCACAACAACACAAGCGCAGTGGGCTGACACGAGTTATTACCCCAGACTTGGGGATGCTGCTAGATGAAGAAGACGGGGAAGAAAACACGCCGTTGCCTACAGACGGTGCAGGAAACTCACGCCACTTCTTAGTCAAGGGCTGTCAAGTTGCGCGCTGAGCGGACGCCCCGTTTGTGAGAAGGCGGTCCGATCTGATTATTCGAGTCTATTGTTAGGTGTTGGACGTCTTCTATTTCCCTTGCTGAAAACTACCTAGTAACCCTCGTTTCCCCGCAGACATCAGCTCATAAATATCCATGGATGCATCCTCTTGTGAATCTTGCGTCCCGCCTCCATCTAGATAACGAACCCCGAGTGACACTGTAGCAGTTCATCTGGGCTGTCATTGAGTCCAAATCCACGGACCAAAAACAAAAGCCCGATGGATTTGCGCCAAGGCCCTTGTACCAGTACATGCACAGTGTGACTTGCAGGTGGTCCGTGACGCTTGCCCCAGGCCAGCCCAGGCCATCCAGGTGCTGTATTTCCACATTTCCAGCCTATCGCAGCCCCGCCATTAGCACTCCCCCGTACTGGGTACTGGCCCGACTGCCCGAGTTTTGCCGACTCTTCGACGTCAGAACCTCTCGGACCGTAAAACTTGCCTTGCTTTAATCCATCTTCGGACCAACGGCCCTTGCGCTCGGCTCAGCTTCATCTTCATTAACCAACTGCGTCTCTCCTGAGTGAATCTTGTCCTTGTTCTTCTCATCATCGCGAGATTTGCCCTCCGTCTGCTCTCCCTCTGTCGCGACTTCACTGCGTCATCCCTTGGGCTCTCCCTCTCGATCGCCCGGAAACACGACACTCGACTTCAATCTCACTCTTGCGCTTCCGGCTCCGCAAAAAAACACCGCCAGGCCTCACCGCATCACGGCCCAGCCGCGACGAACGTCCCTCATTCGATAGACTGTGAGCAGCTGCAGGCATTTTCGCATAAATCTGCACGCCTGGGACGCTCCCATAGGCGGACTCTCGGGACCTCTCCCTCGCAAAACCCTACGCAAACGCACGCACCCGCGCACAGGCAGCTGATAATCCCAAATCTACGCATAATAATCTTCAACAACCTGCATCTAACGAAGCGAAAACAAACTCACATACATGAGTGTAACACCACCAAACGTCCCTCGCATCGAAGACAAGCAAAGCAATACGATGCCCTCACAACGTCCCTTCTTCCTCTCCTCCTTCTTCAACTCCTTCCGCCAGCAAGCGCCCTCCCTTACCCAGCAGGCCAGCAAACACACCTCTCAAGCTGCTGCATCTGCATCTGCCGTCGCCTCCACAACAGCCGCAGCAGCAGCAGCAGCTTCTTCGACCACCTCCACCGCTCGCGCAATCTCCACAAACGCTGCTACGACATCATCCACCAACGTCGCCATCCACACGCCGCGCGGATCTCCCGGCGGCGCCATCCCCATTCCCGGCGGGCGCAGGAGAGGCAGCGATAGTAGTAGTGAAGGCTTTCGCGATGCCCTTGGCGCCGACAAGTGGTATATCGGCGGCAGGACGGCGGCTGGAGAGGAGAAGTTCTTTAAGCTTGGCGTGATTCGCCGAGTAAGGAGTAATGATGGCCTGAGTCTCGATCGCCTAAGCTTATAGGTGGCTACCACATCAACTTAATGACTCGAGACTTGGACAAGAATGACTGGTTTTTTCTTTCTTCTTCTCACCTCTTCCTGCTTGGCCATCAGCAACGAGAAAAAACGTATATACATGATTAGAGCGACTTTTTGGAATTTGGGCAACAAGGCTGCAAAACATCAAAACAACGCCGACGGGAAGGCATTCATTTGGGACTTTTGGGTTTGGGATTTGAGACATGGGCGCGGCGTTTTGGCAACCGGGTTGGGAATCTTTTGACGAACGAAATTTTGCATCTCTATTCTATTCTATCTAGCATAAGAAGAATGAGGCTGCTCAAGGACCTCTTAACAATACAATACTCTATCTTAACGACAGTGTCTCTCTTAATTGATACAATTTTTTTTATTTTGGTTCACCACATGAATCGCTGTAGTCTTCCTTCGTCAAGGATCGTTCCATCCTCAGCCTTCCAAATGTACGGCTTGGTGAGGAAAATGTATCCGGTGACGAGATTGATGACAATGAACCAAACCGTCTCGAAAATAAGTCTCGCATCGTAAAAGCGACAAAAAGTCACAAACTTGCCCCATGTTGTCGTTGGAGTGACACCATCGAACAAACTATTCGCCGCTGTTTGGTGATCGTGCAACCGCCAAGCGGGGACGAGGAGCCTCCAGATGACCCAGGGAATAATAAAGTAGCGGGGCTCGACAAGCGGTGCTGTGATAAGCGACAGGGCAGTGGCTATTAGAAAGATGAGTCCTGTGGATGTTGATACAGGCTCTGTTGAGAATAGGAGAGGGTCCTGAAGAAATCGCTGTTGCAGTTCTTTCTGTGTCTGTGCGTGCACGTCTTGAGATTCCCCCTTGGTGGTTTTATGGGTGGTTTCTGCATTCATAAATGGGTCGCAGCTAAAAGGTGAGGGGCGGGATGAATGATAGTACGCCGAGCAATCGTCTTTATAAGAACCGGAGATCCAGTTCGTGCAGCCAGATAGAGTGCCCCAGACGAACCAGCGGCTGAGTGTGTAAGGCAGAATGAGAAAGTAGCGGATCCAAGGTGCGCGGCGGATAGTGTATCTGAAGACGTAAAACATGTAGTGGCGGTTGTCGGCGAGAGTGAATGGATGAATGATGGTGTTGAAGCGGACAATGAGGGTGGACAAGATGAATGTTGCGATTATGTATAGTGACCAGAGCAGACGACTATTGAAAATAGCACTGAAGAATTTCAGCGGGAGTGATGGTGCGGGCTGAGAGGTCGAGTTCGAAGAGGTGTCTGATGTTTCTGTGGTCGGCTTCACAGACGCAGAGCCTGATCTGAAGATGAAGACACTTCGCAAGGCATCTACCCCCAACACTACATATGGCACGAAGAGAGGGAGTGAGAAGAAGCCGAAAAAAGCCCAGATGTAGAGCATCTGTGGGAGATGGATGGTAGCGATGTGGTTAGACTTGTCACCGAGGACAACGCCGCCGTTCCATACGACGAATCCCGCAAAGGCAGCCAAGACGGTGACATAGGGCCATATTTGTCTTGCGACTCGGATGGGGTTGCAGAGAGCTGCTATTATGAGACTCACGGCGGTGAATAGCATGTCTGGTTCAGCGAATTAGCAACCAAGTATACAATATGGAATGATTTTCGTCTTACCTTCGGGATATGCCATGTGGAGTGGCAAGTCATGCACATGTCCAACTGACCACCTCTTGATGGAGAATAGCAACTGCTCCGATAACGTCGTTATAGATGGCTGAAGGACAGACTTTGGTCGCAAGCTCTTGACGGAATGTACAGCTTCTAGGCCTCCCATGAAGACAACTACCCAGAAAACATTTGTCTGCCTCATGGTGAGAGTCCATATTCCAAGGACAATGGTGACGATGTCGCTTAGGAACGAGCTGTGATCCCGCCCAACTCGGTGCAAATGATTCAAGAACGCCACTAGGACAACAGCAGTGGAAATGACGTCCGTGTAGTAAAGGCCCGAAAAGAAGAAGAGTAGAGGGAACAATGCGATGTTAAAGGCTGTGTGCATGGCATATTGAGATACAGCCTTGATGCTGACGGATGAATGCGCTTGATGCAGACGTGCTTCGATTTCTTTCCGACATAACAAGGCGATGTAACTCAGGATGATGACGCCGATTGCATTGGTGGCTCTTAATGTCTTGGGATCACATGCGTAAGAGGCGATGAGGCCGCTGCTTTTTGCTGCTTGTGGGATCAAGATTGATAACCAGTACCTATAAGTAACCGGCCAAGTTAGAGGCTACACCTTGACTCACGATTGAGAGTTTAGTGACTTACAGCCCTGGAGGAGTCGTGATTTTATCGTCCCATTCTAAGAATTTCCCTTCACAATATTTTTGAGCCTGAGGAATATGAAATACTTCATCCTATTTGTGCATCATTAGCATACTGACACAAATGTGTTGTTCGTTTGCACTCACAAGATACGGCTCAGGAACGATTTCAGACACCACACCCAGCCAAAGAAACGTTGCTGCCGCAAGGGAAACGGTGAATAAACTGCCCAACCCCACAGAACCACTGCTATTGCCTCTAAAAAGAAGAATATGAAGAACAAAAGCAATTGGGACAGCGCCGGCGGCCCATGTTGCGAATTGGAATTTTGCTGCAGCAGCGAGGGCATCAGGGGCGTTTGATGCCATGCTGGCAAATGAGCGTCTTGAACCAACTAAATAAATTTAGAAATAACGTGCAGAAGTGCGCATCTGCATGATAAAACAGTGGGAATTATAACGAGTGTGTCATTTTATTGTATGCAATTTCATAAGCTGAGGCATGCCGTGTTGTTGAAGGGGAGAGAGGTCGAAATGAGATGAGCTGTCAAGATGAATGAGAAGTGGACAGTATGGATAGTACGAAGAGCACTGTAATTGACCCAGCTTAGAGACGAAGTGCAACTCGAACATGCTGATTATCTGGATTGTCAATACATCTCAGTCGATTTTATGGAAAATAAACATTTATAGTATACATGAGATTATCTACCTCATTTCACAAAGCAAAGCACGATTACAAAAGCAGGCAGATATGGTTTAGGAAAAGTCTATTGTGTATCTCTTATACAAAGGCAAGCTGCGCAAAGCCTTGTTACAATTTTACAAACACCATCCAGCAAGTGCATTTAGAAGGGCTACCACAAGTTAGTATCCAAAGTTTGACAGAATTCATCAAGGGGAGCTTACGTTGTCGGCAGGGTGAACCTCCTGCTTCTCCCAGAAGCCGCCAACGAAGGGGATTTTCTAGGCCATTGTGAGTATATATCTTCTTCCTGCTAGGAGCAACTGCTAGGAGCAAGCACTTACTACGAGGATGTCAGAACGGACACGGGGCAGGCTGGAGGCGAAGAGCATCAGAGCAACGCCGAGACCACCGCCGATGGTGGCAGCTCGGAAGCCACTATCGACTTGTTAGCAAATTGGAAGACTCTATATATACGCGCGAAAGAGCTGAATTCCGGATGCAACGTCGAACAGACGGGCAGTCTCGAGAATTTTGCGATATTCCGTAGCAAGTTTATCGATGTGATGGGATTTGAGGGCATCTCTCCATCACACCTCTTCATCACACCACTACCCCTCCAGTCGCATGCAAGGTTCGACACCTCCTTGTAGCTTTCCCCAGACTTCCCCAAGTAGAAGAAAGAAAGAAATGAGAGAGACACTTACTATCGGGTGGCAGTCTGGATGGAGATGCCGCGGTAGTTGGGCTGGAAAGCGTACCTTTTGCGAAATGTCAGCTCATACACCCATACAAAAACTGCAACAACCGGAAAGCTTTTCTCAGGAGCCTCCCCTCCCCTCCAGCCGTGCACTCCCTCAAATCGCAAAACCCTCCACCATCAAGACGATATAGTTCGAACGTACTTGGGGCCGTAGGCGCTCTTGAATTCCGCAGCGCGGAAGGGAGTCTATTTCGCAATCAAAAAGTTAGCTCTTGCTTTTTAACCCGCCGCATTTCTTTCAACGTCCGCTTCTTCCCTAGCTGAGGAGCAAACTTCCACCCAGTGGAACAGTCTGAGGACGTACCTGAGAAACCATCTTGACTTGTTCTGGCAGCGGGAACCGCGTGTATCGATCAATTGCTCGTCAATTCGTCGTCAAAAAGTGCCGTCACTCTAAAAGTTGCGCGAGTTTGTTCGATTGCCGGCGATTCTCGGCCAGGATTTTGGCCTGAGGCTCTGACTAAGCGCATCTCGAATTTGTTTTGGACCAATCGTATGATCGAACCCGGAAAGAGGCCCCACACCAGCTTTTGTTACCATCCAAGTAAACGTGCCTCGTTTCCCGATTTCAATCAGCCTCGTCGCTTTAGTCTTTCAACCTTTGTTTACTTTTGCGATTCCGCCTTTGCAGCCGAAAGGAATTGAGCTGAAGAGCTGGGAGGTGTGCAACCATGGACACGTACATTGACGGCCGGTTTGAGCGCCTTGAAAAAGCTCTTGCGACTCTGATTGATTCGGTCACGAAATACCACCCTTCGGCTATTCAGGCAGAGGAGCTCAAGGCTGCAGACAATGAGCTCTGCAAGGGGCTCGAGCAAGGTATGCGGCAAGACGCATTCAATATCTATCCTACAGTACATAAGAATAAATCGCTAATGCAGCTCTTTAGTTGAAATACACCAGAACAACCACCTCAAGATCCTGCAGCTTCGCCAGCTATCCGCGTCTCTCGACGCCCAGATCCGCGAGACGCTCACCTGCCTCGCAACGACGCGTAAAGACATTGTCAACACCCAAGCCACCATCTACCCTACCGAACCAAACTTCCCAATCGTCTACGAAGAGCTCCTCGGCCATGCCCGCCGCATTAGCAAGACGTCTATGCCGCCCGCCGCTATTCTGAATGCCATGGCCGCTACTCAAGAGAGCCAAACTCCGCTTCCAGATTCTCAGGCTCAATCTGCCATGACACCCTCTGCACAAACGCCAAATCCTATGCAGAGCCCTGCTCCCACGAACGGCACCATCGAGCAGTCCGTCCAGCAAGCACAGGCTGCCTTACACACCACTCTCCCCGACCAGATGACTCAGTTTCTCAACCCTCTATCCGGACAACTCTTCTTCCCCTGGCCATTGGAAGATAAGATCCGCTCTGGTGCGCTCGCATCCAACCAGATTCTTCTGGAGCAAGGCATCGACCCCAGAGGCTACGACCCTGTGGCAGAAGAAGACCGGAAACGCAAGGAAGAGGAGGAGCGCAAAGAGAAGGAAGAAAAAGAGAAGCAAGAGCGTGTGGAGCGAGAGAAGGAGGCAGAGCGCCAACGCCAGGAGAGGCAGCGACAGATCGAAAAGCAGCAGGCCGAATGGCGAAGAGCAAGCATGGCTGTTGGCGCCTCAGGGGAGGCGGCTGTTGCCGCTCCTCCGAGCGCAAAGGCGGAAAAGAAGCAGTTCCAGTTTACTAACCTGGATGATTTGGATGATGACGACGATGAGGACTAGTTGTCTCATGCAAAATGAGCATTTGATAATAGCAACAGCGGATTATTTGGAACATTGGACTCAGTCCGGCGAAGCATTTAACAAGACCTCTAATAGACATATTTCGTTTACAACATTACACAAGGCCAATCCTAGTCGTACCAGCTAATTCAGTATTAAGTTTGAAATGGCTATATTCAGGTAATCAAATTGATCTTGAAATAAGTTGAAAAAGTCTTCAATTAACATGTCTATCCCGCATTGCTCTTTTCCGCCCAGCCCAATCTCATCCTCTCCATATTTGCTTGTACCCACCAACAAAAAAAAAAAAAAAAAGAAAAATCGTTGCCTTTAAATGTGCAAAACTAGAAGAGTCGCTGTTTTTTTCTTGCCCTCCCCCTTTCTCGTCACAGTGATACCGCCGTACACACCATGGTCGTACATGTACTTTACAAGTTTGCTAGATATATTCGAAGTTGCCCCCTTTTTCTCAGCAGCGATGGTGTCAAACTGAAACACCTCGCCGCCACGCATTGTAACCACACTCCTTTTTGCTTTATTTAGTCAATCTTGATGGAAGAGTAAATCTTTCTTACGAACCACCAGGAGGCGAAGTAGCCGATGGTGCCTGGTTTCAAAGTTAGACATTGTATCCACGAGAACAGGGAAGATGGGTTGACAACTTACCGGAAAGGATAAAGAAGAGGAAGGAAATCAGGGCGCTGTAGCCAATGTACAGGACTGTTCCCGCAAGGCCGCCAAGCTTGACCTTGGTGACCAGGTAGAGCAGGCAGTTGAGGAAGACGTAGCCACCGCTCATGCCTGCAGCCAGGAAAGATCTCCACTGCCAGTTGTAGTTCTCGGCGCACAGGAGGAAGTATGTCATCAGGATGGTAACCGCGCCGCAAACGGCAATCATAAGGCCGTAGCAGAGGAACAGAAAACCAAACATGTAGTAGATGCGGCTGAACCAGATGGAGCTCATGATAAAGTAAAGCTCGACGAAAATAGCGCCAAAGGGCAATAGGCCAACAATGAGCATGCTGGGGATGGGCTGGAGGTAGGTGGTGACCGGGGGGATCTGACGAGGGATCTGGTTGGTGCGGACGGGGTTTTCGATTTGAACAGCCTTGAAGCCGAGCCAAGAGCCCGCAAACGAGAGGGGAATGGAGATGACGAACCAGATGCCGACAATGACCAGCATGGTGGTAAAGGGCACGGCGCCGGAAGACTCTTTGGCCCAGAGGAAAAGATCCAGAAGGAAAAAGGCACTGAATACAATACCGGGGACCAGCAGAGGAGTCAAGACAATGTTGAGCTTCCACTGCTCACCCTGCATGGCCTTGTACGTCCTAGCCGAGGTGTATCCTCCAACAATGCCGAGAACAGTGTAGAGAATGATCATGATGGTGCCCAAAGAACCACGGTTGGAAGGTGATAAGAAGCCCAGTAAAGCGAAAACGATGGTAAATCCAGTCATGACAAAGAGTTGAGCTCCGTTGCCCAAAAGGATGGAAAGCAGGAGTGGGCGCGATGGGGTTCGGAAAACGTCGCCGTGGACCAGCTTCCAGCCAGAATCTTCCTGGACACCATCTTCTAGCATCGAGGTACCGCTCAGGTCGTCCAAGTTGATCTGGTCAAGGCGATTGTAGCGCGCAATGTCCTTCTTCAGAGTTCGGATCAGAATGGACATGACGGTGAGAACAAGAATGACGACGATGATGGCGGTGTCGACGAGCCAGAACCAGTGGATCTTGGGGTCAAAGACGTGCAGATACTTGTCCCAACGGGTAGCCCAGGCAGTAGGCGACTTTACCCAGTAGACGCTGTAGCTGAACTTGACTTCCTGGGGACCGGAGCCCTTGGCAAAGACGAGGTTCGGGTGGTTGTCGCCACAGTCGGCCTCCCCTTCGTACTTTTTAGAGGAGGGCTGAACAACGACACCAACAACTCGGAGCTGATTCTCGTTCCCGCTGACCTCGTGGTACTCGACCCAAATCTCGTAGTGGTTGTTAAAGAGAATGTTGCCCGATTCATCGTCTTGTCCCAGCAAGAACCCAGGGCTGTAGAATGTCGTGCCCGTCAGCTGGTCCTGAATCTGCTGGCCAGCAGGAAGACCGTCGACAAGCCAATTCAGGCTGTAACCCTGCTCAATCCTCGTCGACACGAAATCCACCGACTTCTCCTGGTATTTTACAGAGCAGAGCGACTTGCAAGTTTCGTTCTTGCCCATCTCGAGGTGGAAGGCGGACGTCATTATCCTGTCGCCAAACAAGATGCTGCCCAGACTCTCCTTCACATGCTTTGGCCCGCCCTCTGGCTTGCAGAATTGAAAGGCCGGATGGTAGTAATCGTACGAGACGATCGAGTGTAATCGAGCATCTTGCGGCGCCGCTACGGGCTTGATGCTGTTGACGTATAGCGGGACAGTTTGGTTGAGCTCGTATGTGGAAGGGGCAACTCCGGGGAGGTAGAAGGCCGACGCCAGCGGCGCGAGCAGAGTCGCTAGAAGCGCCGTGGGCGCACTATTTCGGAGATACATTGCTTGAGGGTTGTGTTATGGTTGTATCATGCCACGCAGGTTGTCGAGGTCGAAGGTGGTGAGGTGTTCGTTTCGCAGCGCAATCGTTAGATTACGGCCTCGGTGCTCAGACTAATTCGGGGGGTTAACGGTTGGAGTGACGCAGCCAGGCGTGCTCCAGGGGTTCTAGTTCGGCCGCAATTGACGTCAAACTGCGATAAAGAGGTGGAGCTTGTTCGGATAAAGCAGCAATCGACGATCCAGCAATGCCGCAGTTCTGGAGCTGCAGATTGTCGAGTCCGAGTTTGAAGTCGGGAGGCGCAGCTTCAGGAGCTTGTAGATACTGTATTCGCGTCCGGAGTTGCTGCAGCCAGCTGTTCAATGTCCACCCACCCACTGTAGCATTCTGCTTAGTCAGATGCGGCTCACTGTGAATTCCGCTTCCGCTTCTATATCTGGTTGTGCCCACTTGCCGTCTTGGGGCGGGTATAGCCCGAGCTACGCCAAAAAGTGCCAGTGACAGCTGCAAACTAATGAGCTTGGGGATGCATATACGAAGTTGCATCGTATTAATTGCTGCTAGGCTGATGAACACGAGGTATTATTTATTATTCCGCGAATTGAAGATACAGAAGCAAAGATAGTGAAGCCAGATGCTGGTTGCTGACGATAAGGGACTTGAACTGATTTGCTCTTCAGGCAGTGTAGGTAATTAGCAGCGGTGGTGTCCACTTACATGAATTGAGTCGGCCAGCGTTTTAACCATCCTCTTACCATAACTGTTAAGCTTAACAGGGAATGAATGTTGCGGTCAATGATTCTATAGCCATTACGCAATTCAACGTAATAGCGACTAAATTCGATCAATCCTTGGACATTTCCTAGGCAGAAGTCGGCCATCTTCCCAACTTGTTCAGCACACAAGAGAGATGCCTAGCTCACGTGACTGCGTGTTAACTGCGTGTTTCTATCACGCATCTCTTAGACTAACCCGCCTACCTGCTAGGTTCAATAGGCACGTCGATTCACCCCGCCATCGCATTCACGCATGGCGAAAACACAACTTACACCATGATTAATTTGTTGCTACTACGATAATCATGGCCGTGCAAACCAGCGACGATGAGTTTGGCTACGACTTTGAAACCGACGACGAGGAGCTTCTCATCCAACTTGCTTCGACTCACTCGCCGCCGCTCAAGTCCACAGATGATGTAAATCGAGCTGTCGTCCCAGCTTCAGGCACTGCCAAGAAGGCAGCTTCAAGCTTCGAGGCTTTGGGGGAGGTCACATCGTCTCAGAAATATGTCTACCGCAACTATGCGTCACCATCAGATGGATTTGCCATAAAGGAAGAGATATCCGCATCGACATCAATGACAGACGAGAAGCAGAGCATATCATTTCCTCCCTCAGAAAGTGCAGTCGTCGCATATCCTGATCGTGAGTACACACCAGATTCGCCAATATCAGTTTGACAAGAAACTAAACCTAGATATAGTAACCACTGCTCTACAAGCAATTCCCATCCAGTCACCGCCGCTTACAGAAATTAGCGACGATGATGAGCTTGAATTCCAGGATGACCGATCCCCATTACAGAGGTTTCGCTCATTTCCAAAGAGGCCGCTAACAGTAAGCGACCTGACGGCTGGAGCATGGTGCGAGCTTCAGTACTGGTATACACTTACACGCCTACCTGGTGGACGGAAGACTCGAACACCAGCAATGCAAAAAGGCTCCAAAGTGCATAAGAAGCTTGAAGATGAGGTTCATACCACGGTCAAGGTCGAGATTCTAAACAAGGAAGACGGATTTGGTCTGAGACTATGGAACCTAGTCCAAGGACTAAGAACTTTGCGAGATACGGGTTTGACAAGGGAGCTGGAGGTCTGGGGCATAGTGGACGGCAATCTGGTCAACGGCGTCATTGATGATCTGAGCTACGACAACCCCAACCCAGAATTTGAAGAAGAGCTCTCCAGCCAAGGATCCCAACCCAGTCAAAGCCAGTCAATGATATCAGACTACTTTGGAGGTCTCAAACCCAGCAAACCAAACGGCAACAACCGCCAGGTTTTCCTTGCAGACGTCAAAACACGGGGTACTACGAAACCTGTATCGTCAGCAACCGCTCGGCCTGCAAAGATTCAATTGCTGCTATATCATCGCTTTCTATCCAACATGGCTGCTGGCGAGCTGGACTTCCTCAAAGTGTTTAGGCGATACGGGTTAGATGCAGATGAGCGCTTCTCAGACACATTCATGTCGCAAATCGGAGAGCTCCACGACGAAATCTTCTTCGACACCCCGACTAGTTCGGCGGAAGAATACGAGCAGTTCAAAAGGAATGTAGCTAAAGGAAAAGCTTCCGTGGACGGCAACCCCACTGGTATCCCCGAATCGTCCCCCGGCGTGCCTGACGTGCTCAAATACGGATCCCTCCGCGAGCTCGTCACCCTCGTCGAGGACGAGATTCGGCTCACTTTCCCGCGCGGCGCCGATTCTATTGGCTCTATACTTCGTGTGCAGTACGTTTTTCGGGATGACGGCCGAGAACTTGCGAAGATTGATTTCCCCGTTTCGGCGCAGACTTTGGACACCTATCTCGCGGGGGATATGGGCTGGTGGCGCGGCGAAAGGAAACCTAAGGGCGTGACGATTGAGGAGGCGTTCAAGTGTACGTCGTGCGAGTTCGCGCCAAGCTGCAAATGGAGGCGCAACATGGATGACGAGCGAGTAAAGAGTGCCCAGGAAAGAGTCAACAAGGGGAAGAAGGTAATCGAGACACGATTTTAATGTTTGCACGGGAGTTTTGTTCTTTGTCGGGGCATATCTGATTTCGTTATGATTCACGATGCAGCAGCGGAGCGTTTCATGGAGTGGTCTTTTGTCGTTTACCATATATTATATCATCTCACATGCTAGCATACACATTTCTAAGACATGGATATTCACTCTTCTTCAACACAATGCAATTTATTACCTCCACCACCTTCTCTCTACCTTTCAAACAAGAACAAAGAATTATAATGCTCTACTACTTACTACCTCTCACTTTCGCCTCATGAATATTAAGACATCTCAACCATACATGAATTCATTCATTCGCCACCACAAATAAAACTATCGCTCAATCTCAATTCTCCACGCCACGCTTTTAGGGAAACAGAAAAATGTAGTACCCAAAAGTTTTGGAAAAAAATATACGAGTCCAAAAAGGCTCTCCTCGCAGTGAAATAATAAAAAGAAAATAAAAAGGTGTCCCTCATCTGCCATCAATAAATGAATGCCTTCTTTTGTAATAGGATGAAATTCAAGCTTGCAGCTTCTTAATCTTGTTCCCGCCGCCTGACGATGCGGAGCTGGAAGAAAAGGACCTCTCTCGAAAAGAACCCTATTTCTTTAAGCCCAGGAAATTCCTTCTCTTCTTCTCCTTGTGTGCTTTGCCGTCATCGTACGAGCTGTTTGAGGTTGTCGGCCTGTGTCCGCTCGAGTTGATGTGCATGTTGGCCATGGCTTGCGTTGGCACAGCACCGCCGCTGGGAGTCGGTCGGCTGGGAAGGCCGCCTGGGCGAGCCACTGGTTGATGGGCAGCAGCGCCAGGTCGAGCAGCTTGCTGTTGTGGTGGTCGAGCCTGAACCGGTGGTGGTGGCGGTGCTGGACGCTCGAAAAGATGTGCGGGTGCGTGTCTCTTGCGCTCAATGGGAAGATCCAGCTGTCGTTTGTCGCGGCTCAAATCTCCAATTTGGCGGAGGAAGAGCTGGGGCGTGAGCATGTGCGAAGTTGCCAAGATGATATCACGGCTTCGCTCATTACCAAGCTCGTAGCATGTCCTGCTTTCACTGTATGTAGCACCACCGGCCATAAAGACAATCAGCCTCTGGCGGTTTTCGGGAGGCCGTCGGCCGGCCGCTGCCCAATTTGGCCGTCCAGCAGCACGGAGTGACCCTGCCTGAGCTGCAAGCATATCCTCGTTCGGATCCAACGGTGGCTTGACGTATGGGAAGAGAGTTTGATCCAGAGTTCCTTTGGTCAGTCCGTCCAGCACCTGCTTCAGGACAGGCTCAAAGCGGGAAAGAGTATAATCGTCCTCGTCTTGAGAATTCTTATTATCAGCGGGAAATAGCGGAGGAATTGCCTGCCGTTGCTCCTTTAGCTGCTTAATGGGTCTTCCGCCAATGTGTTCCAGGTTGATAATAGTCTCTGTATCCTGGATGGGGAGACCTGAATGGGCGAGAAGTTTCTTGACATCATCCAAAATCATGCCGTCACGGTATAGCGCATAGAGGGTAATCAGTCGGAGTCGGTCTCCGGGAGATACAGCATCGTCGTCCAGCAATCGAGCGACCGAATCCAGAATATTTTTCGGCTTCTTGTAATCCTCATCTAGCCCGGTGGCCAGCGTCTGCTCAATGGCTGCAGTGTCGGACAATTTATGATGCTGGAATTTGTTCATGCACTCTTGGGCCATAGTGAGATGCAAAGAATAAGCTTCCTTCATCTCCTGGAACTGAGGCAGCCCAGCCATCATGTCTCGGATGGCGCTCAGACTCGTCGTGTCGGTATTTTCCCTAGTGAAATGGGGATTCTGATCCAAAAACTTTTGGAAATCGCCCATGAGCTTGTCAATCGTGTCCTTCATGTGACGATGGCGGTTTTCGACCCAAATCTTGTCCTTTTCTTGAAGCTCCATGTCCTTCTCCGCTGCATCTGGTGTCCCCTCGTTGATTACCGTATGGAAAGTAACCTTGTCACCGTCCTTGATGGGAAGTAGATCGTGCGCCATGGCTTGATAGGTGAACTCGTGTACTAACGGAGCCATAAGGTCCATCGATCGGTCTGTGATAAGAAGCGTAGACTGTGGCCTGGTCGACGGAGGCGGGAAGTTGGAGTCCCATTGGGCATAGCTGTCCAGTTCTTCTTGTACGAATCTCGCCAGGTGGGTGCACAAGACGGAAGCCTCGTGGAAGGCATTTTTCGGCCGGTAGTATCTCACCTTTGGATACTCTCCGAGAGTGATGCATATTCCGGCAATCTGACCACATCATCAGCATTCTCGTTCTATACTAACCAAAGAAAAGAAAAGAAAAATCCATGGCTGGTCCAAGCTTACTCTTTGCGCAAGGAGCTGCATATGCTTGGGGACGATGGCATTACACGCCGGGTGATAGAGCATCGGGAAGCTCCAGGGATCCCGGAACGTCACCAAATGTGATTCTCGAGGGTAAAAATCGACAAAGAGCGTCCGAGAGCTCGCGCGCAGCTGGCGCACGCCGGGGAACTCGTCGATCTTTCTTCGCAGGGCTGGATCTAGCAGGTTCGTCCATACCAGAAACCCTCTTCGGTAGCGCCGGAGCTCGAAGTCGGCCAGGAGGCATTCGACAATGTGCGGTTCGGGGCTGAGGAGGTAGATGGCGTCCATCTCGGGGTTAGACTCGCGACGAGCTTCGATCAGCTCGATGGCTGCGGAGATCGTGTCAGTAGAGGGCCTCGCAATCGGAGATAGAGGAGGTGAGGCTGACTGGCAATATTGTTGTTGAGGATGTCATCTGACTTGACAACATTGTCGACAATCTTCTTGGAGGTCTCGTCGACTATCAAACATTTCCACTGGGAGTGGTCAGAATCGCTGTCGGTCGGTAGGGGATAAACAGGGGCAGGCGGTCTCGTACATCGTTCTGCGTGATGTTCTTGATTTCTTGCAGAATAACTATAACCTGTGTCAGCAATGCGCTAAATGCAAGCTCTTCGAGCATGAGATTCGGGTCCATACCATTGTGCTGCTCTTCAAAGACGGACAACCCCATTGTGACGGAGTTCAACGGAGCTGTCCCGTCAGGCGGTGATGGACAAAGTCGATGACAGGCGGAAAAGACGGGAGAAATAGGCGGGAGATCGGCTTGCGACAATGAAATCGACTACAGTTGATAGATTCCCTTAGTAGCTCAGAGATCAGAAGCGTGAGCAACGGCTGGAAGCTCGAGTGCGGTCGAGGCTGAGGGAAGGCCAAGTTTGTTTTGTGAAGCATCACCAAAGCTGAAAGGAAGGTCGGGTTTTGGCGGGGTTGGTGCGCACAGGCTGAAACTCCGGGCAACCCCAGGCTGCTTCAGGCTCGACCATTAGTGCCTGGCCCCTAACTTTAGCGCTAGCGGTGGCTGGTTGGAGTGCCGCGGGGCGATGAGGTCACTAGGAGGCTTCACTGAAGAACATCCACTGGAGGTTATTCCCTTTAGCGACTTCAAGGGTCTCAGAGCTCGATATGGAATGGATGGAATCATGCCACACCTCGTGCCGGGGGCGTGGATACGAATACATGTACAGGCATGCACGGGCATAGCAAAACATCACACGACCAAGCTGGAACTCGGTTTCCTCCAACCACATCTATATCCAGGCCATCCGCAGTCTATTGTTCGTCTCTTTGTGCTCTTTGTACTTCTCATAAGCCATCCTCACCTCCATTCCCCCTGAGATACTTCTCCACATCCACCCGTCCATAGATCTCAGCCTGTAGCCACTCCCCTTTTCTTCTCTCCTTGTCCGCCAGAGCGCGCATTTCCTTGCCAGTCAGAGCCCGAGGCTTCTCTTGAGCCGCCTGCTTTGGCTGCGTACGAGTAGCCCCGATTCCCAGCGTGTCCTCTTTCCGGGCTACCTTGATCGGGAACCGGGAGCCCTCGCCTTCTCGGCCCAGGCCAAGGCGGGAATCGGGGTCCCAGCCCTGAGATTCCAGGGCTCGCAAACCCATGCGCGATCGATCTAGTGCAGATGGAGGATGGGAGTGTTCCAGGCTGACTTGATGGGCAAGCGAGGCCTCGTGTTGCTGCAGCGTCGTCGTGATGGGAAGAGAGCAGACGGGGCATGTGGGAGGTTCCGGCTCTTTTTCAGCAGCGTCCTCCTTATGGACGTCCTTCTCATCGCTGGTGCCTTCAGGTTTTGATGACGAATCTCTCGAGCTGCCGCCTAGGACTATGCTGGCGTAGATATCTCCGATAGAGGCGGTTTCTTTGCCCAGATTCTTGATCGTGTTGCTTGCGTCTGCGTCTGTGGCTTTGACAAACTCAATCTTCTTGCGCTTCAGCCCAGCGCCAAACGGGCGTTTGTGATGCAGCGGAATGTCTTCATCGTCTGAGTCATCCCTCTCACGCCGCATGACCATGTGATGAGAGAGAAAGAAGAAAAGATGAGTCTTGATCTTGCATTACAACATGACAAAGTTGAAGTTTACATGTATGAGTTGAAGTTACCTGTAGGCAACACTAAATGCTCCGTAGCAAGAAAAGTGATTATGTAATGCCCGCCCGCCACCAAATATTGGAGAAGCTTCAATGCTCTTTTGACGAATTTTTGTTCATTATGATTAGCTCTAGTAGATACATGTCTAATTATTTGGTACTGCTTTTATCGCAGAATGCAGAAATTCTATGTATACAAAATGCCTGAAGTGTATAACTCCATCATGCTAAGGAGACAGATACGCCCCGAGTCTGTTTCAAAATGTTAGCAAATGCCTATACCAGTATGAGAGCGTAGAAACAAGATCCAGACTTACCCGATAATCACATAACATGCACACATTAATCCGCCCTTCAGGCCACTAGATCGCAGCGGGCCACTAACTCCCTCACCAAGAATCAAAAAGTTCACCAACAAAACAGATCCAAAGAGAGTGGCAATCTCAAAGAGATTAAATGTCAGCATCAGCGGACGATCCATGATCCAGCCCGCAATGACCGTCAATGGAGTCACACAGAGCGCAATTTGGATCGATGAGCCAACCGAGACTGCCAGCGCAAGTCCCATGTTGTCTCTTGCAGCAACGACAACCACAGTTGCGTATTCGGCAACATTACCGACGATGGGCATGATGATGAGACCAATAAGGGACTCGGACAAATGGCCCTGGCGAATCACATCGTCGATGGCGCTGGCCAGAAACTCGGCCGAGACGGACATGAAGGTCGAGGTGAGGATCAGCATCACGTAGGAAATGACGCGGTCCGTCTTGGGTCCGAACGAGACATGTCTCGGTTTGGCAACGATGCGGTCGAGATTGACGTGGCTGTCGCGGAGGATCTGTCTTGTCGTAAGGTACGGTGCCATCAGCTCGGTGCGGTCTCCTCCTTCTGATGTTTCGCTCATCGCTCCCCTGCTTGAGCCTAGCGACAATGAGCGAGCTCGTGTCTTGCCTCGTCTGGAAGACTGAAACAGACCTTCGCTAGCCTCCTCCTTGGGCTCTCCATTCTCTAGATAGTCCTCGTTATCCAATTCGCCATCATTGGGGTCTAATCCATCTAAGCTGTCTCGTTCGCCCTCCTTGAGAGGCGCATGTTCCGATGTAGGGCTGACATCGACAAATCGAACGGTTCGGGGAGCTGCTTGAGAGCCATTGAGCGCGTCTGAAGAGAGAGGCATAGGTCGAAGAGGAACGTGATCCTGGCCGTCGAAAAGTGTGGCATCGTCGTTTTCTTCGTCTTGTGGTACGGCTTCGACGTCGTGCGGAGGAGTTCGGGTCTTGATTTCGTGGAAAAAGTATAGGATATAAATGAGCAGAATCATGACGGCAGAAATTCTGCTCATCTTGAGACTCATGCTCTCTGCGCCTTCGGTTCCCTTGAAAGTGTGGTCGAAAGCAGTCTATAACAGAAGTTGGGGATCAGTACGCATACTCTGGCATCGCAGCAGAGCAGGATGGTGACAGCTTACCGGCATAAGAAAAGTAAAGACCGACACAAAGAGGAGGGATCCGAGAAGCTGTGTGCCAGCAGCATCGTGTAAAAACTCCTGGTCAGGAAGCTTCGTTGTGAGGAGCGCAGAGCCGAGAATCAGAAGCAGATTCACAAGGATAGATCCGAGAATCGACGCCTGGACGACGCGGATCTGGTCATTCTTAAGGGCGACACTGCGCGAGTTAGTATGAAGGGCAATGTATAATGACGAGCCGTATCGACGGGATCTTCGTTGCTCGCGTGAGGCTACTTCGACTTACATACTACAAGCAGATGACTCAGGTTAGCATGGAGGGGCAAAGAGGGAGGAAGCTGGAACATGTCAAGCTTCAAGGAAGGGGACAGCAAGGTGCTCGAACTCACAATAAGATCAGCTCGACGAGGTTGCCGAGGCTGATGTTGAGGATGGCGCCAACGGTGTCGCCGGCATCGCTGGCAATCTTCTCCGTGACATCCGTGAGGAGGGACGATAAAGGCACAATAGCGAGAGCGTTGAAGATGAAGATGAGGGTTGAATTGATGTTGAGAAAATAGGCCACATAGCCGATGGGCACAAAGACAAGCAGGACGTTAAGCCATGAGGTGCACAGGACCGATCGCACAATATCCACAATCAGAGCCATCTAGCTATCGGACCAGGCTCTGCCGCTCCAGCCAGGCCGCGGTCTTGTCGAGGGATTCAAACAAAGATACGAGCTATTCGTACTACCAGACTTTTATCTACGTCGGGTCGTACGAGGTGGGTTGTATGGACAAGCACGTGTGGAATCCGTCTGTACCGTGGAGCAGACGTCAAATAAAATGGATAGTAATAAAAGTAAAGTGTCGCGGCGTGTTTCAACAATGGAAGAGAAGAATAAAAAAGGAAAAAGAGCGGCGAAAAGGTCAAACTGCGTAAGGCGCACGCGACCGCCTGTGGGAAAGCAGAAGCGGCGAAAACTCACGATGAAGAGGGATAACGAGACTGGGGGCAGCCCATCGTCATGCTGGCGAAGAGAAGAAAAAACGAAGAAGCTGGTCATATGCATAGGGGGGGAAAAGAAGAGGAAACAGGGGCTAAATGAAGCCCACGACAAAGGCCCACCTCTTTTGAACGGGGATCCGGGACCTGGCGCCACTTTATTCGGGGGAAGGCCAAGGGTTTGCAGGGCAAGGAATTCCCAATGGGCGGCATCGTGAGATTTCGGCTTTTCGGGGCAGTTAGAGTAGAGTAGAGAGGCAAAAGGCAAAACAAATCTCTCACGCTGAGAGGCTGCTGACGGATGACGGAGGGAGCCGATGATGTCGATGAGGAGAAAAAAGGCTAAATGCAAAAAGTGAAACTATCGAGAGCAAAAGAGTAGCTACAGTAGAGAGAAGAATAAAGGAGAGACGCGCTTCAGTTCGCTCATTTCGTTGGAGTGCGGTTGATGAGACTACTGCAACTTTTCAGCGGCTAGCTGGTGAATGAGGCTCCAGTCCCGGCATTGCAGCTGTGAGGCTAGCTGGAATTGGGCAAAGTTGCAAGTCAGCGCATTGTTACCGTTCAATCTACTCCGTACAAGTTGCTGCTGCAAAACCCCCGTTACAGGGATGTGAAGTAGGGGGTGTATGTGTGTGTACGTGCGTATCGGAATAGTAGCAGCAGTATTGACGATGACGATGTAGCTGAGAGATGGTTGAGTTTTGGTGGTGATGATGCATCAAGCCCTCAATTGGCCCCTTTTAGAGGGGAATGATGGATAACTGCCTCTTTAGGATATCCCTCAATCCGTCTCCAGAGTAATAAACGCATTCATGACGAAACAAACTGAGCCATATACTTGCATTTACACTTCTTACTGCAAACTCTCAAGATGCACTTCGCAAAGGATCCGACATGTTAATCACAAAAGGGTATCGGTGCGGCCTCCCGCGGGATTAAGCCAACCAGTGGGATTCAACAGAGATGAAGACAGAAAAAAGCCGCTCCCGTGCATGCCATTACGTGGGCGATGGGGTGTCCCAATTTTAGCGGCCTACAAATCCCCGAGGGCAATCCAATTTGCTGCGAAATAGTTGCCGGTTCTAAATATCTTGGCGCCGCAGTTTAGCGGTGACGAGAAGATGCGCAGAAGGCATTGGCGGAGAACCGGTGTGTTGAACAGGCCCGGGATTGCGAGGCCTTTTGGTGGTGTTGCCATGTAATGTTGATGAGATGATTGCCAAACAAGATACAGCCAATTACAATACATTTATTTAACCATTTAATATCTACCGTTTTACCTCTGTAGTTGTTCTCTGACAATGACAAGAAGTAGGTCGTAATCATCCGTGCACCCTTATTCAGGGGACCTGCGGTTCTTCTCCACACGCTGGTCTTTTCCTGGAGATCGGTCCAGGACCCTGCACTTGGGGCTGCAAGCGAGATCTCTAGCCACGTAAGTCTACCTGGCCTGACATGTAAGGATCAATGTCCCGTAATGTGTCAATAACATACAGCTTCTTGTACGCGATAATGTTGGAAGATGAAAAAGAAATGATGATATTGCCTGAATGATTATAGCAATGTTTTATTTCTACTCATTCCAGAGCAGAGTAGAAGCAGAACACCACTCTACCGAGGTAGTCTCCATTAAAAACAAGCTAAGTTCCCATAATCTTCATGATCTTATTTACAGTACGAGACCGAAGTAGCTATATCACCTCATAAGATATACAACAAAAAATGAATTTTCCCTCTTTTTGGGATCTTATGACTCGCTGTTCCTTACGTCCCTAGCTCGCGATGATTAGATAGGTGTTGGGAGACATCGCCGATTCAGTAATCCAATACATCGTAAACCTCCCTACCCTGCAGCTTCGGATTATTCTGAACATAAACAGTTTATCGAACATTCTTGGGAGTATCTGTTTCTAGTGTCGGCTTGCTCCAGTGTGGGCTATTTCACCATTACTCAGATCATCTTGGGAAGCTGCTGGATTGCGGCTCTTAGCACGGAGAACGACTGAAGTTCAAGGTTGCTTGATGCTATTTTGTCTATCTTGCTACCGTTTTCTCACAACATATATGCACCTAGCTATATCTGAAAAGACAGAAAAGACACTTACACAAGTCCTGAAAACGATGCGGCTGATTGAGCAAACGAGGCTTTTTCAACGAGTGGCGGAAATGCTACACATAGGTATGCCTTGCGGCGGAGTCGAGCCAATCCGACAGTGACACGCATATATGTTAGTTGCCTTATCAGAGCCTGACAACATTGAAATGTAGGTAGTGACCTCGCCCTTCAGTTTCATACTAATCGAGTGAAAACTCATCTTTTCAACCCTTAGCATATTTTCGTAAAGAAAATATTTTGCTTAATATGTCGGGATTTGAAATCATTGGCGCTGTGGCCGCTGCTGAGCAATTTGCCGAAGTCCTGTTTAAGACCATCAAGCTGGCCAAATCTGTTGCCGACCAATTCCAAGATGGCCCGAACCAAATACAGCAAAAAATTGAATGTCTCGAAAGCCTCGCATCGCTTGCTAAACAAATACAAAATACAAAGTCTCTGCAAACAGAAGATATTGGTAAAATATTGACTCGGTGCGAATGGCATGTGCAATCATTACAAGATCTCCTGCAAAAGATCTCATTTAATTGCCATGATTCAATTCAAAAGAAGACTTGGCGAGCTATCGCTGGCCTGAAACAAGAAGCAAATATTTCAAAGCTCTTCGACAACCTGGATCATGAGTATAACTCACTCAACACTCACATTAACCTGTAAGCAGAGAACAGCTGATTGTAAATGTATATGCATGGGCTAAACGTACGCCATTAGTCGCATTTTAGCAATCACTGGAGATATACAAACCGGATATAATTCCATTGATACCAAACTGAACTCAATTGCACAAGCAACTAATCCAAGCCCCGATTCTCTAAAATGTCTACAAGCTCTGTTTATCACGGACCCTGCGACTGATCGTGCCAAACTTATAAACTCCAAGGGAGAGCTTGTACAAGGCACCTGCGACTGGATTGCTCAGAAAAAAGAGTTTATCGAATGGAGGGCTTCTGACGGTGGGCTGCTCTGGATATCAGGCGGCCCTGGCCTCGGAAAAACCATGTTATCGATTTACCTTGTATCGTACCTCTCGAGCTGTTTTCTCTCTACCGACGATGGGAAAACCCACTATTCGACTTACTTTTTCTGTGATGCCAACGACAATACTCGCAACAACGCTGTTGCTATCATTAGAGGAATACTTTTTCAACTTCTGGAACAAAACAAGGAACTTATCGGACATATACTCCCCAGTTATGAAATACAAAGGGAGCAGCTATTTTCCCATAACTCATTTGAAACGGTTTGGAAATTCTTTCTCACAATGGTGAACGACCTTGGGGACTCGCAAGCGACTTGCATCATTGACGGTCTGGATGAGTGCGAGCCAATCTCACTGGAGCTCCTGCTTAAAAATCTCAAGAAAATCACAAGCACGTCGCCTAGGCTCAAAATAATTGTGTTGAGTCGAGAGTATCCTCGGATTTTTGGAGCTTCACTTGGTCAATTTCCAAGAATTCGCCTTGATCCAGATGCAAAAACCGAGGTCAATCGCGGGCTTGAGCAGTATATCTCAACGCGCGTTGCAGAGTTGTCTGAAAGTAAGCAATATACAACTCAGCTAGCGAATCATGTTAAAGAATGTTTGATGGAAAAGTCCGCCGGCACATATCTGTGGGTAAGCTTCACTGTGAAAGATCTTCAAACCATGGAAATGTCTGAAGTGGAAGAGAGCTTGAACCAATTCCCTCGGGGACTTGATGCTCTTTATGAAAGAATTCTTCAACAAATCGAAAGCACACAGAGAGGCCTAATATTGGATATCCTCCGGTGGTGCACATTTGCGGTTCGGCCGCTCTCACTCAGCGAACTTGCTGCCATTTTAGGGATCAAGCAAACCGGGCTGCTTGATGGCGTCACAATCCTGCGAGGAAAACTCGCGTACTGTGGCCATTTCCTAAGCATAACAGACGATACCGTAACTTTGGTTCACCACAGCGCATACGATTTTTTAACGCGCCAAATTCCAACCTGTGAAGCGATGCCTTGGTTTTCATTGTCAAATGTTGAATTAGAACAGTCACAATTGGCATCTGCTTGTATTTCCCATTTCTGCGACCTGTGCTACGAATATAAGGATGCTCTCCGGGTTCAGGTATGGGAAGATAGGAGAAAGCTTAGCAACACGTATCCTTTTTTTGATTACGCATCATGGCAGTGGACTGAGCATTTTAAATATTCTGGCGAGCGGGGTGACAAAATATTGACAGAGCATCCAAAACTCTTCTCTGATAAGTCAGACATCCTTGATTTATGGATGGAGTTGATCAACGCTAGACGTCTTACGCGAACGACGGGGTTGTTCTGGTGGAAGCCATATCATAACGAGGTGCTATTCAGTGGACAAGCTGAATTGGCGGCCAACTATGGGTTGACCGCTCTTATGGAAAGAGTTCTCAAAAAAGAAGGCAGTTGGCGATATTTAAAAGCATTATTTGCACAGGCACCCGGAAGCCCACATCTCCAAATAGCTGCTGAAAAAGGACACGTTCCTATCCTCGAGATGCTCCTCAAGAACAAGGCGCGCATTAATTCGAAAGATTCGCTTGGCCGAACGGCTCTACATTGTGCCGCTACACAAGGACACCTCCCTGCTGTCACAATACTAGTAGAAAACGGAGCGCGTATAGACTGCGAAACGAAGGATGAGGGCACAGCACTTGATGCCGCTGTGGAACGGGGCCATTACGAAACAGTCCATTATCTACTGACATGTGGTGCAAATGTCAATGGCGGCAAAACGGCCACGGCGAAAACTTCTCCTTTAATGAAAGCAATTCGTTGGAACAGACCAGAACTGGTGAAGTTGTTGCTTGAATGGGGTGCTGACGATCGACTGGGAACCAAGGATTTTGAATACTATTTCGCACCAAAGTTGCGTGCTTTTATAGAATATTTTGCAGAGAAATTTTGCATCACTCCTTCACACTTTCGAGACGAAATTGACTTCGGAAAAACCACAGCTCTTCACCTTGCTTGCATAAGAGGAGACTTGGCTGCAATTCGTACGCTTTTGGACCCAAAATGGAGCCTCGATGTGAATCGCCAGGACGGATACGGAAACACAGCTCTTCATTTGGCAGCATGTGGAGGCAAGCTTCAGGCAATGAGATTACTTTTGATGAATCCCAGCGTTGACCCTAGCCTGATAAATCACTGGGGGCTCAGCCCGTTTCATATGGCTCTCTTTCACTGTCAATCCCATGTTGTCGAATACTTATATATGACAAGGAATTGGGATATACCACCACCAGAGCCCAACGAAAAGTGCAGATTGGATGCAATACACATCGCCATATTGGGGGGTTTCTCCCATAAGTCAGTCCGCAAAATGCTAGTGTGTCTCGTTGTACAATTTGGAGTTGACCCGGAGCTACGAACGCCCAGAGCGAATTGCCTTGATAATAAGTGGCACAGCCATCACCTCCCACGCCGAGGTGATGAGTACGAACGATCGCCTGCTGACCTAGCACCAGAAGACTTCTGCTATGAGACACCACTATCTCTTGCTATACAAAGAGGCCTCCTCAGAACTGTGGAGTTCTTCTTAGGTTACTGCAATATTGACCCCAACGCGCCCTGCAGAGGATGTGACGGTGCGACTCCGCTGCATGTCGCTGCACAAAGTTTAAGAGAGGAAGTTGTGCGGGACCTCATAATGAAATGGAACGCCAATGTTAATTGCCTGGATGATCATCAGCGAACACCACTTCACTTAGTGGTTAGTGCTTTGGCACATTATAGAAGTAGCAAAGGCATGCGAAACAGTCGGCTCGACTCAAGAAACGCAATTATCCGAGATCTTATAAGGGCTAACGCGCAAACATCTGCAATGGATGCTAATGGCTGCACTCCTCGGGATTTATTCGTTTCCAATAAGAGCTTTGAAACTGGCTGGAGAAACACGGATCGGGGAGATGAATTTGATAGGCTCATTAGGTTATGAGGTGAGGTCAATGGCCTATCTGATAGAATATGGATATGACAAAAAGGGCTGATGAAGTTCCAAGTACATCTTCTCTTATATCTATATATGTGTTGGCCGTAAAGACTGAATGCGATGAGTAAAAATACTGGGTAGCTGCACGTTTCCAATTATCACCGCTCCTCGCATAGACGATACGAAGTGAGTAGGCATCAAACTATCACGCCGACTCTCCATATAAGCAGTGACGGAATGTAAGCCAACATGAGAGCCATCCAAAATAGATAAATAATGAATACTAATATAGATGGTATCCCCATTAATCCTATTAACAATATATCTGAACCATTGGCCGTGTATCATGGTTGACTCATATTCAGAAGTTTGCTCTCATGTTTGTGCCCATACTCCCAACATCTTCATCCGAATCCTCGACACCAAAGTACTGCAAAATTCCTTCCGCCGCCCTCATCCCCCCACTTGACGACAGACTTACTTCATCCACCATATCGGCTTTATCGAAGACAACTTGAACCAAACCCAAGAATCGGGGCTCTAACCCTTCTGTACTGTTTTTTGACGGACATGGGAACTTTTGAGTGGCCACGAAGACGTTGTCCTTTGCGTCGATGTCCGTCATGTCTTCAAAGTCGTCTTCGTTCAAGTTTTTCTTTTGCGAAGAGTTCCAGCCGTGAACGATTTTGCAGCTTGGTCGGAATGTTGTGCAGCCATCTGTCGTCTCCGGTATATTGGCTAAGTATATTGCTGTACATTTGGCGGGTCTACATCCTCTCTTCTTAAAGACGACAACTACGCCGTATACCTCGTTCTGTATGTCGTCATCGTTTGGTGCTTCGTCTCCATCACTCGCTGTGTCTTTGCTTCCTCTTCGTGATATTTTCCGCGGCATTATAAGAGGTAGCAGTGGTGGTTTATGGGCAGACCAAGATGTCTCTTGTACCTCGTTCTCGCTGGGATATATGCCCAAGAGACGATAGTCTCCTGTGCCTCGCGGGAAGCACACCAGAAATGGGCTACCAGCTAAACGGGGCTGCCAGCGAGGAGTATCTACTGTAGTTGCATAGGGATTCTTGATCAATATACTCTTGTGTATATCCATGGACGCAATGTCAACATGCTGGACAACGTCAAGTATTGAGGCCGTCTCAGTGGTCGTTGTTTGCTCTCCTTGTTCTCCATCTTCCACAGCTTGCGTAACTTGCATGAATCTATGCTTGCGAATGAGCTTTACTGGACAAAAGACCTGTGGCCATAGTAGTCGTGAATAGTGTCTTAGACCTGGATGGTCCTTCTGCAGTAGAGGAATCCATATGCGGGACACCGAACGAGTAGCCTGGGTACTATCCATGTCATACTCCCAGCAGTCTAAAACACCAAACACGAAATGCGGCACCAGAGTAGGTACAATGGGTAATGTTATCTGCAACCCCGTATTTGTCAACTGAAATGGATACGAGTGAGACACAGGCGTATAATGTTTCTGTAACTGCGGCGAATTGCCAATCACCACGTTACGGGAGTCGCAAAATTCCTTTGGCGATCGTGGGAGAAAGTCGACATACCGAAGCTGTGAAGCAAAGAAACTATGGTCGGGATATTTGCCGATAATTTCACCCAGGAAACGCGTAAATGCCTCGTGGCCCTCTCCGTATAAAAGCGGCATCGTAATGTCAAAGAGGCCTATTAAAGAATAGGCTTGGTCTTCAATACGTGTAGTTGATCTACGAGAAGCCCATGAAAGACGCTGAGCAACACTGTACCCTCGAAGGGGATTGGATTTGGAGAATTTGGGCTTTAGCAGGCATGTCCATGCGATGCCAGTGATTTCGGAGATGCATAGCGCCAGGTCGGCCTTCGCCCCAATAGATTGCCAATCCTTTGAGAAGAACTTGACTTCTGGTGGCGCAATAAGCTCCTGCAAGGTCCAGCCTCTGGTAAACCACTTTGCTGCTCGAAAAGCGCTGCCCTGTTCTTCACATTCCGCGACACTCATATGCGGTACATCCTCAAGATATGCATAGCACATGCGCGCCCGGCGGTACCATTTGAACATGGAGTTGATGGCCTCGGAAAGCTCCGCCGAGCTTGTCTTATCGATGCAGTTGGTATCGACCCAGACATATTGCAGGTTGTCCCTAGTGGCCTCTTCGCAGGTCCAGATGATCTTCTGATAGCCGGGCTTAAAGCGTCGGTTCTTGCGATCAGCCCATTCTTGGAGGGAGATTTCGCCGTCGGCCCACGTGTGGGAGAGAATGGCGTATTCGGGGACATAAATGTCGAAGAACTCTTCTAAGTCAAGGGTTTGTGTGTTTATGAGGCGCATGTTGAGATGAAAGGCCGAGAGGGTGTGTTGGTGAAGATGCGGAGATCATGAGGAGGCTGTGGAGGGTCTGGGTGAGTTGTGATAGGTGCGATCAGATGGTTGCCTGAACTCTTGGGCAAATTTGCCCGTATACAGATTGAATGGGGCATTCATGATGGCAATTGAACCAGTTGATAGTGATGGGTCGGATGCAGTATTATGGAGATGACAAATAGAAGAGGTGATACAGATGTGACGGCGTTTTGAAATATTGACCAGTAGAAAGTAGCATTGACATTGAACAACAATAATTTTGCGTATACAAATTGCTGTTACCTATTAATCCCTCAATTGGAGCTAGGTGGTTATAGATGTAATCATGACAGCGTGCCGCGGAGTCAACAGGAAATGCGATGATGCACCAAACAGGAAACAAAACGCAGCCTCACTTCAAAATCATTCGGGACATCATCAGATGATATAAACTGCCATTCGAGTCAGTTTTCCATCTGCCGAACCGGGATATGCTGCCACTTTGGGACACTTCGGCAGCGGATCCCGGGCCAGTGGAGACCGGAGCACGGAGCAGAGCAAAAGTCGCTGGAAGCACCTCCGAATCGCGACGGCAGGGATCTGGCCTGTATTGTTAGGCGGAAGAGCCCTTCAAGTTTCAAGGGTAAGCGGTAGCCTTTTGGAGTGGATATAATTAGAGAAAAGCCGCATACTGGCGTTACCGTGCCCGATCCACTCGATTCCCGGAGGTCCCTGAATCTCTAGTTCCTAACAAGCATCGCCATAAACACGTTTCCGTCTTGGCCTTTGTTTGCCGGGCGGTGCCTCTCAAGCCATGCCTGTACTTTAGGTTAGAGTAATTTTAAGGTTTTTGTTGCCGTGTCTGGAATCTGGACGAGTCGCCGATTCGATGCTTGGCAGCTGAAAAGATTGGGTACCCGGTTGGTAGGCGGGAAGGCTACCCGTAGATGGGGTTACCGAATGGCGAAATGGACATCACCATGATGGAGATGTTTGCGCGGGGGAAAACTATAAAAGGCGGGAAGATTCTGATGAATTGAAGGAGTTGTAGTTAATAGAAAAAGCTTTTTCCCTTGTCATTGCACATTGTCTCTATTTGAATCATGCCAAACCTGTTGTCAACTGCCAACCAATTCGTCAAGATGGCATCTGCTAACCTCCCCACCACCATTCGAGCTATCTATCAGATCGATCCTAAACTCACAACCCTTGAGCTCCGGCGAACTCTCCTTCCTAAACCTGCCGGTCCAGATGATCATCTTATCAAGATCAAGGCCACGGCTCCTTGTCTCGGTGAATTAGGATGGGAAATCAACTACCCGTCACTTTTCCCACCAAACCGAGAGCGGGTTCCCGGAACTGAGGCTGCTGGCATTGTCGCCACTTCACCAGAATCCAGCCCCTTCAAGCCCGGTGATGAAGTGTATTTTCGCCTCCATGCAAGATTTCCTGGATGTTTGAGAGAATACACAATTGTTCATACTGAGGAGCTGGCCTTGAAGCCCAAGTCTCTAGATTGGATTGAAGCCACTGCAACGCCACTTAGCACATTGACTGCGTGGCAAGGAGTATTCACCCAAGGAACCCTCAACAAGCACGGTATTCGAGGTGATGCAGACGCAAGGGCTTATAACAGCAAGCTGAGAGTCCTGATTACTGGCGCCGGAGGTAGCGTCGGAACCTGGGCTGTTCAATTCGCCGCCGCTGCTGGTGCCGGTTCTGTCGTTGCCCAGTGCAGCGGCGCAAATATCGAGGCTGCCAAGAAGGCCGGAGCCACTGAAATTATCGACTATAAGAAGCAGTCTATTGACGAGTGGGCTAAGGAGGATCCCTCTCGTGAGGTTGACCTGATCCTAGACTGCCTTGGTGGACAGACTCTGGCCTCATGCTGGTCGGCCGTTAAGGAGAATGGTGTCTTGCTGAGTGTTGTTGGTGGCCCAGATGAATTGAAGCCAGAGTCTGTGACTAAGAAGCTGGCGAAGAGCACCTGGTTCCTCATGGACTGCAAGGGCGAGGATCTGAAGGAAATTGCTGACTTTATTGATGCTCGGGGGTTGAAGCCCCAGATTGACAGCGTTGTTGAGTTTGAGGAATTTCAGGCTGCTTATGACAAGGTTGAGCAGAAGAAGGCGAAGGGCAAGGTTGTGATCAAGGTCGATATTTAAGGGAACAAGCTTATGATGGGCAGTGTTGATATTGATGAAAAAATGATCATGCATTTACTTGAATGGCGAATTGATGTCTGATTGGCTTTTTGACGTGATTGTAATAAGTAATGACTTGACATGTGAAGAGTAAAATTATTCGTTATTGATTTGAGGCAGACATGTGCGGCTATTCGACTGCTTTTATACCTGTTCCATGTTTAGTATGATCGGAGAGCTAGATACCGGGTATTCGGAGGCTGACATCGGGATGTTCGTCTATGGAATACCCACGACCGCCGATACTAGTGCTCAATATTGAGGGAATACGAGAATATTTGCTCTTTTGGTGTCATCTTTCTCACTTGTGGCTTTCTTTTCCTCGTCAGCCATAAGAGCTATGGCTTATTGTATGTGCTTTCGCTTGTGGTAGTGCGACTTAGCATCATGTTTACTTATAAGTACATGTAGTGCACATATATGTCCACACGCAAGGCTGCATCAACGATATTCATACATGACAATTCCAATAACAGCATTCTACATTACCACAAGTAAAAATAATAAAATCTCCAAGGTCTTCATTCTCATCATCTGATGTATAAATGTCAAGCTGTACCCCGCAAAAAGTGGACGATCGACACCGGTGCCGCCGGAATGGGCCGAGAAGTGGCTTAAATGCAATCGGAATAAATGTCAACGACCTTCATCTTTAGGCGGCGACTTTTTTATCTATTATATCACAGAGTTGCAGCCCGAATTACGTGCAACTTCAACTTGGGTGACATCGCAATACAATCCCTCACCTGGCAATCTGGTGGTTGGCCCTGGGCCCTTGTTAGCTGGACATTCCATAAGAACAGTGGCTGACTGTGGCTTCCTCTTCCCTCATCATTCTCCGTTAATCACACATCTTTCTGATGTGAGCATTATCAATAAATCCGCTGCTATATCACGTATCCAACGATGAAACGGCCATCAATATGCATCTTTCTCTCTCTGGCTTCATCCACGACGGCTCTGTCGTCTCACCCGGACCCCGCAAACGAATCGCTGCCATCTGCAGCAAACGTACATGTAAACAGCGATTACCACGCCAACGCGGGTGTCCTGCAATATGTCAACCCTCTCATCGGCACTAGGGGCTACGATCCTAATGATCTCGGTGGCATGATTCCCTCTGTATCGCCGCCATTTGGGATGACGCGATGGACTCCGCAGACGCGCGAAAACTTCATCTCACAGGTCCCCTACAACGACCGCGATCGCCGTATGCACGGCTTCCAGGCAACGCATCAGCCCGCCATTTGGATCGGCGAAAACGGCCATGTAGCGCTCATGCCAGGTCTAGGAGACGAGGTCCGACACCTATTTCAGCACCGAGGTCTGTCATTCAGAAAAGAAGACGAGAGAAGCACGCCGTACGTGTATGAAGTGACTCTCGACGCGGATTCAGCGGGAGAATTTGGATGGAATCTTACTGAACAGGCGACTTCGGATCTTCTTGGCGATGCTTGTCCTCCATGTCCCGGCGGTGCTAATTTTATTCCTAATAAGGATGTGACTGAGGGTGCTAATGGCCGTGTGAGACGACGAGATTACGTGTTTGAGCCTGAGGACCAGTTTACCGTGCAAGGTCTGTCTGCAAATGCGTCAGATTATCCAGAAGGATATAAATATGAGAATTCCATAAAAGTAGCCATGAGCGCGTCGGCGCATGTCGGCCATCTTCGCGTCGATTTCCAGGATACCCAGGCACGACAGCCTTACTTCACCATCCAGGCCAGCCGACTCAATTGGACAGGCCATGTTGAGATTGATCCTGAAACTCAAGAGGTATCAGGCAGTAACTCCCAGCGACAAGAATATCTGCTGGGCCCTGACAAGCCAGAGTCTTTTAGGCTCTACTTTGTGTCGCGCTTTTCTGAGCCTTTCACTTCCTATGGAGTGAGTCGCGCAGAAAAGCTATACGAGGGAGAAAAGTATATCGAAGACAAGTTTGTTGGTGCATATGTCACCTTTGATAAGTCGGTCAAGAGAGTCGAGGTGAGGACTGGAGTCTCGTATGTCAGCGTAGAGCAGGCCAGGAAGAATCTCGGTATTGATATACCAGATGGAACGACATTTGAAAGCACTGTCGATAACGTCAAATCGGCCTGGTTAGAAAGACTGGGCAGGATCAAAATTTCTGGAGTCAACGAAACTGACCCGGATCATGATCCTCGGACGATATTTTATTCAGGCCTATTCCATGCTCTCCAATATCCAAGCGACTATTCCGAACCTACCACCTCATCTGAAGGCGGCCTCCGACGTTTTTACAGTGGTTATACAGACAGCGTTCATGAAGCAAATGATTCATATTACCAGTCGTGGTCGATATGGGATACTTACAGGGCAGAGCATTCACTACTCACCATCTTTGCCCCGGAGCGCGTCGATTCTATGATGCGCTCTCTCTTACGAATATTTGATTGGTCCGGCCGATTGCCTCTGTGGAATAACATGATTGAGAACAACGAAATGATTGCGACTCATGTTGACGCCGTGATTGCAAACGCCCTAATCAGAGGCTTCGATAATTTTGATGTCGCCAAGGCCTGGGATGCAGTTTATGTCGATGCTTACGTGCCTCCTGATAACGACACTGACCTTCTCTACTATTCAAGGGAGCCAAGCACTCCATACGAGTGTCGAGCTGGACTAACCAGCTACCTCGAGCATGGATGGGTTGACAATGATCGCTGGGCCGAATCCGCCAGCCGTACACTCGACTATTCCTTTGATGACTATGCCGCTGCCGTGGTGGCTGAACATGCAGGAGATTTTGAGCATGCGAAGGAGCTGAGAGAGCGCTCGCAAAACTACAGGAAGCTCTGGAACCCAGAGACGGAGTTTATGCAAGCTCGCAATGCAAACGGGACTTGGGCGAATGAATCTTGGGGATGGACCGAAGGAGACAAGTGGATCTACACATTGAACGTGATGCATGATGTAGGCGGCCTAGCTTCGCTGTTTAAAGGCGGGAAGAAGGCCATGAAAGCTCGCATGGATGAATATTTCGCGGGCGGTCACAACATGCACAGCAACGAACCATCGCATCACGCCCCGTATCTGTACTCTGCCATCGGATATCCCGCTGATGCAGCACGGCAGATCCGTGAGCTTGCCTGGGAGAATTACAACGCGACGGCTTCAGGGCTTAGTGGCAATGAGGATTTGGGGCAGATGAGTGCCTGGTATGTCTTGTCGGCGCTAGGGTTCTATCCTGTCAACCCGGCGAGTGATGAGTACGTTGTAGCAACGCCATTCTTTGATGAAGTGGAAATTTTGTTGCCTCCTGGCCCTGGGGATGATGGAAAAGAGCACACGCTAGTTATTTCAGCACCAGGAGCAGGTACAGGTGGGAAGGCATATGTGAAGAGTCTAAAGGTTGATGGGGAGGAGGTTCGCAGGCCATTGTTGAAGCATAAGCAGATTGTAAAGGCGAGCAGGATTGACTTTGAGATGAGTAACGAGCCAACAAGTTGGGGACAGGAGGGAACAGTATAGCCTAGATGCATTCTATTACATGTAATTTCTCAAGTCCTCAATTTTCTCTATGGATGATGTGCATTCTTATACCCTCATCATAACCCAATAAAGTCCATTACGAGTGAATAATATTTAAACAAATTTGATCAAGGCGTCATCAGATTACTTGCTGACGCCAGGTATCCTTGACAATGCCCACGCCATAGTGTCGTCCCACTCTGGCCCAATCTGCGCAATCGCCGGTCGTGCAACATTCTCAGCCCATCCTTCCATGAACCATTTTCTCGGCGAAGACTTCATCACTGCACACCAATGTACAAGAATTACCAGCGCCATGGGATCGTTTGTTCCCAGAAGATCCAGATATTCTTGGTCAATAGCCCCAGGCCACCATACAAAGTGCAACCATGTGCGTGGTTTCGACTTACACAGTCTAAGCCAGAATTGTAACTTGTTGAGGGCATCTTTGCAGATCCCGCGGCTTCGGAGCGGGGACGAAGTCTCGTTTATTAGCTCGAGGTTCGTTATAGCCTGCTCGGCGAGATCGTCCCACGGCGGGTTCTCGGCCTCAATTCGCCTTCTGGCGGCAGCGAGCAGTTTGCTCTTCATGAGATATGGCCCCAATTCCATTCCCAAGAGGGCGGCTCCCCGTAGAGCCATTATGGGTTCCAAGAATTCATTGTCAGCGAGCCCGCGTTTTGCTCTTCTGTGAATGTCGAAGTGGAAGATGAGGACAGAGATGGCAAAGACGAGGACGGTGAACCAGTTGCGGTCGCTGATGGCGCCAACTGACTTGCGGAACTTGCTCGATGCCGCAATTTGATGCTGGTATGCAACTAAATCTGATTTGGTATTGTCGCCGTCTGGTCGGAGTAGTGAGTCGGTAGACTTGTCGTGGAGAGTTGAGACGACAGCCATGTTATGCTCAAGGAATTCACTCGCATCTGCTTGGTCTACAAGCTCATCGGGGATAAGATGACTCTCGTCGTCTTCAAGTAGACACAACGCCAAGCTCTCAGCGGTAGGGTGAGATGCCGCTCTTATAGACCCAACATCGACGCCTGACTGATAGTGGGCAGCGGGAGACATGTAAGATAGCTCGGGCCCTAGTGGCGCCTCTGGGGATGACGAGCTACCGGAGTGGCTGCTTCTTTTCATATATGCAGCATGACTAGACGATGCCCTCTGCGGGCTGTCTCTGCCGAGAAATCGATAGTCACAAAGCTCGCCTCGCCTCGTGCAGTTGGCACAGCTCGGGGCCTGCAGATTACACTATCGCCATTACAGATGTATAAGCGTGACTGCCAAGGATTTTACGGATAGCAGACGGACGAACCCTGACACGCCGCTTCTTGCAACGGCTACAGCCATTCCGGGACTTGTGGTGGAAAGTTCGCGAGCCGCCAGCCATCTTTCTGGGCTCTGTTTTATGCAAACGGGGGCTTCGTTTGATTATTTCTCGTTTGGCCTGTTTGGCTTGCTCCGCATTCAAGTGGCGCTCAGGCCGTTGCATTTATGGAGCAAGGGGATGGAGACTGCAAACAGAAGATGGAGACGGCAGACAGCTGGAGGCCGTTGTGGGCGATGAGGCAAAAATCAGACAAGGCGCAACGGGCGAAGTGCATGAGAGGAGGTTACGCCACTCTTAGCCCAGCCCACGAGGCTATACGAGAATAGCAACTTGAGATCTGCCCCGGAAATAATGCTGAATGCCTGCAAATGGGCTCCCCTGAGCTATCCCTCTCCGACTTAGTACTAGTACGAGCCTGACCCCTGCTAGTTTCATGTCTTGATGAGCACTGTGGTATTGTCCAATCAGATGTGGGTTGGACCATGCATCATAATATGCATCTTTCCTGCACCTTCGCAATCCTCTCAAAAGGGAAGCCCAATTAACTAAGATTGCCTTCGTACGCTTGACTGAATACGGACCAGATCTGTTTGATCAAAATATTCAGGCTTTGCTCGTACAATCCTGCCATAGCCTCGTGGGCTGATTGATCCCCAACACTGCTTCACGTTGATTAATGCATCAGCCCTAAGGCAAGATGAAAGGCCCTTGCATGTTTCCCTGTTGTGTCTGGTAATGGCATAGTGTACGAATATGCACAATGATAGATGTCGATTGGGCAGAATTGGGTTGATGATGGGAATAGTTAGGGTGACGTAGAAAACAAAATCATGGAGTATATAACTTTGAACATCCCTCTTGGCAATACAATTATAGATTCATGACAAGCTTCAAGGCAGATGAGCATTAGACTACACTTCTAGACGCTCATTACACCTCTTCAATTCGCAATTAATCCCCTTTCCTATTTTTCTTTTCTACTATTCATATTATATCACATCCAAAAATGAAACCAATTCAACTCCTTACTCTTGCCACAGTGCTCTCACAAGGCGCCTTTGCCTGCCTTGAGCATCTACTACAAGAGCGGACTCCAGATCCCAATGACATGATTCGAAGACAAGAGCCAGCTCCCAGAACCAAGACAGCCATCAAAAATGTTCGTGTTTTCGACGGCACTAAACTCACCGGTCTCCAAACTGTCATCATCGATGGTGAAAACATCAGCAATGACACCAGCAACATCGAAACCACAGTTGATGGCAACGGCGGTGTTTTGATTCCTGGCCTCATCGACTGCCACGTCCACATATCCAACGTTGCCGGGCTCGAAACCCTGACTTCTTACGGAGTCACCACCGCCATGGTTATGGCTTGTCGAAACTACACACAATGCGCGCCGCTCCGCAACTTGGAGGGTGTAGCTTCGTTTGTCTCGGCCGGTATCCCCGCCACTGGACCCGGCAGCCAACACTCTCGAACTTTCAATCTCTCTTCACAGTACCTCATTTATCCAACCGATAATGCCACCGAAGTCGTTTCTTACACTTTTGGCAACAACTCCGATTTCTATAAAATTACGGCCGAGTTAAATGGACCTAGCCAGAGTATGCAGAACGCTTTGGTTGATGCTGTTCACAACCTTGGCAAGCAGTCCATGACCCATGCTGCTGATCTTGATGCCTGGACTCAAGCGGTCCTTTCGGGAACGGACGGAATTCAGCATATGCCTACAAACGGCCGCATCAACGCCTCCAATGTCCTAAAGGCTCGCAGGTCTACCAACAGCTGGAGTACTCCGACTATGAATATTGCTCGATATGCGTTTGCCAACCCTGCTATATTGACCTTTACTGGTCACCAGATTGGCGGACCAGATAGCTACGAGAACGTGTATCAGAATGTCAGGGCCATTCACGCCGCTGGTATCCCCATCTTGGCAGGTACTGATGCTGTGGGAGTTATCAATGCCAACATCTCTGTTCCATTCGGACTAAGCCTTCACTTTGAACTGGAGAATCTTGTCGAAGCAGGGTTGACCACAGTGGAAGCCCTCCGTGCAGCGACTGAACTCGCCGCTCAACACCACAGACTGGCAGACCGAGGAAAAATTGCGCCTGGCATGAGGGCTGATTTGATTCTTCTCAACAGCGACCCGCTGGCCAACATCACCAACACAAGGGATATTGCCAAAGTGTGGGTTGGAGGAATTGAGTACAAGGACGTTGCTAACAGCACTGGACTGTCGAATCCTCCCGCCAATTACACCAAGGCTGGGACTTCATCTGGTTCAGGGTCGGACTCTGGGTCTGGAAGCTCTGGATCTGGAAGCGGCACGGGTAATGGTGCTGGAAAGGCCATTGCACTGAGCTGGATCTCTTTGCTTGGCTTACAAGTTGGAGCAATGTTTTATTTTTTCATGTAATTCTTGTTTTGTAGTTTACTTGTTTTTGAGGCGCAACATGCCTGATAGATTGATTGATGGGCTGAGTTTCGCCCCTTTGTTTGTAGCTTATGTTGTCATGCGGCTCCGAGATAATTATTAATTAGAAATATGATTCATATTGATCTATGCACGCCCAAATGATTCTTTTTACTCTCGTAATTTTGGTTCAACACAAATTCAAGTCGCAATTTCTTAGCTTGTAATACGCTGGCATTGAGAATGTTGGGAGTGTGTCATGTCCTGCCTCTCTCATTGGCCATATCGGGCAGCGTCCCATTTTTTGCTTCAATTCGCCCCGCCGGTAATGCCATTATGGATCATAGTTGAAGTATCAGTTTACATATTTCTATGGCAAAAACCTTCTCTTGGCCGTTGAAATGGCTAAATAAATTCACGATATTTTGAGCTTTAGCTCTGACTGTTGATCACAGCGTCTTTTTATCACCATCAATATCGATATCCCACCGAGAAAAGGCGAGTAATCTCGCTCCATATTGATCTGCCATGTCAGATCATAAAGCGATAGAAGCACAAGATGCTTCAGAGCCCGAAATGAAGCAAGAAAAACCATCGATCGACATAGAAGCGCAGCAACCCGATAGTGGCGATGTACATCATATCGATGGCAATAACGCCCAGCAAAAGCGTAGCTTCTCTGCTTTCGCATCTCTAGGCCTGCTGGATCGCTTTCTTGCAGTCTGGATCTTCTTGGCCATGGCTGTAGGAATAATCCTCGGGAATTTTGTCCCATCAATGTCGCCAGCACTAGAAAAAGGAAAATTCGTTGGAGTGTCTGTTCCAATAGGCAAGTTAATCGATATTGACAAGGTCCAATGACTAGTTTGTTAACATGTTTTAGCCATTGGACTGCTGGTGATGATGTATCCCATTCTGTGCAAGGTCCAATACGAATCCCTTCACAAGCTCTTGAACAAAAAGGAGCTGTGGAAGCAAATCGGCTTCAGCGTTTTCGTGAATTGGATCATAGCTCCGTTTCTTATGGTGAGCCACTACTTGTGTTCGATTTCCCTCTTCAAGGTACTAACACTCAAAAACTTGCGCAGCTTGCGCTGTCGTGGGCATTTCTTCCAGACAAGAGTCATCTCCGAACTGGCCTTATTCTCGTCGGCCTTGGCAGATGCATCGCAATGGTATGCTCTTCGCATTCACCTTGATAAAGTCGTGGGACGGTCGTATGCTGACATATGCGTCGAGGTCCTAATCTGGAACGCCCTCGCCGGCGGGAACAACGACTACTGCGCCATCTTGGTTGCAGTCAACTCCATTCTGCAAATAGTTCTCTTTGCGCCGCTCGCCATCTTCTTTCTTAATGTCATCAGCGATGAGAATGACATCGCCCCTATCTCGTATTCGGTCGTCGCAACGAGCGTGGCAGCGTTTTTAGGCATTCCCCTAGGCGCTGCCGTAATAACGAGGTTTGGTCTCCGATTCATCGCGGGGCCGGCATGGTATGACCGCATATTCATCCGCTTTGTCTCGCCATGGTCTCTTATCGGGCTTTTATATACCATTTTGGTCTTGTTTGCTGCCCAAGGCCATCAAGTGGTACACCAGATTGTTTCAGTTCTTCGTGTTGCCGCTCCACTTGTTGTATACTTTGCCATTGTCTTTTTCACGACCGTGGGCATTTGTCGGATGCTTGGGTTTGAATACCAGTTTCTTGTGACGCAGAGCTTCACAGCGGCTAGTAACAACTTTGAGTTGGCCATTGCTGTAGCTGTTGCAACTTTTGGTCCGAACAGTGATGAGGCATTGGCATCCACCGTCGGGCCTTTGATAGAAGTGCCTGTTTTGCTGGGCTTGGTATATGCTCTTCGATGGGTCGCCAATAGATGGGGCTGGAAATAGATCGGACAGGATATCCTGTATTCAATGAATTTTTCATGATCCAGTATAGATACTTGAGCGAACTAGTCAAATTTCTCCAAAAGTTGAAAAATTTTGATGTTGCTGACATTGCAAGTCTCTGATCCTTTGCAACCAAGGGCAGTACGAGCCTGTTCATTATCCATCCCGTGATGAAGGTCCACTAGAATGGATGCTGCCGTATCACAAGATGTTTCCATAGAGTCGGTAGGGTTGATCGCTTCGGGTGCTGTAGGATTTGGAAGAGGATGGGGTGTTGCGAGATGAAGTTCATCTTCCAAAGGCTTTTTGCTATGTTGGCTGTCGCCTTCGTTTGAACGTGATCCGCAGCATTGACGTTTGCTGCCCTCTTGAGACTGAGATTTCTGAGATTTTCTCGCTTCTTGAGTATTTCTGATGGAGGGACCTGAGTGAACAATTTGGTTTACCGGTGGTGAGTTAAATACTGTTGGACTAACCCCCATGTCGGTATTACTTTCCATTCTGGAGAGCTCAGCAGTGTCGCATGAAATTGAAGGTGATGGGAGAGCAAAATCGCTCATAATCTGTGGCGAAGTGTGATAATTCTGATGTTGTCGTGGTGATAATACAGCCGGTAGATGTTGTAGCATGATGGATGTGCTGCCGCAGGCCTTGCACCTCAAAGCACCGGACTCAAGTAATCCATCTGGCGATCCGGGTGAAGTGGCCGGAGGAGGTGAGATGAACTGGTCAATCTCATCCTGCGATACACCATGCACGCTCAGCAGGCTTCTTAGACGCTGATTCTCAAGTGTCACTGCCTGAGCCACCCTCTGCATTTCTGAAGAGGCAGATGCGCCTTGCCGCTGAAAATCTTGCACTTGCTTCTTGAGATCATTTATCAATTCAGCGCGCCGGGCTCGCGATCGCCGTTGGCTCTCGCGATTCTGGTCTTTGACCTCTTGTGTGATGAACTGGAAGCAGAACATGGGTTAGTACTAGGTTGGTGAGATGAGACCGCTGTTTAGAAAGGACACACCTTTCGAGGCATTGCTGCGGTGCAACTCGGCTTCTTTCTCCATGTATCAGTATAAACCCGAGGCAAAGCAATTACTTTCCAATCAGGCTCATTAAACGTCAACTGAATACCATCTTGGGGAATGAAAGAAGGGAGAGTTACTAATGGCGGAAGAGAAGAGTAAAAGTGTAAGTGTGCTAAACTGCTTGTGGCATGAAGCGACATTTAACTCGTCACCTCGCGACGGTCCAATAGTTTCACATAGAAAGTGGCGCACCAATCTCCACAGAAGAACCTGGATGTAGCCTCCTCCCTTGCATTGGTAAGTGCAGCTGTACTCCGCATATTGACGGAACAATGCTAGAGGGCGCCTCACGAAGAGCCGCGTATTTCTGTCGACTGTTAGTAAGTAAATTGTTGCATCGTTGAGCTCTGATGTCATTCCGGGCTTTATCTCGGTATAATTTCTCCAAGCTGAAGAGCATTGTCGTCGTGTTAGCTTTGTGAAAGCTCTTCTGGGATGAAAAGTCGCCTCCTCAGCCTTATATGGCAATGAGCTTATCAACATGTGCCTCTTTCGTACATCAGATATGACCGACCTATGGATTGCCACCAGAGACGTATAAATAAATTCCTGCATTGCACCGAATGCACCTTCACTCAGCTGTCAAGGGTTAAATAGCATGCTATTCGACCGGCTTCTGGCGGAAAAGTGGACGAACTTCCCTGGACCGTGACAACGACCAATAACTTTACTCATATCATATATCACCGGCAAAGCATCCAATAGGAGAGAATAACGAGAAGTGCCTAAAAGTCGGTGTGTGGGTTACCATGCAGCGTACACAGCACAGCCTGATTCACTTGTAATCAAACAGATGCCCTGCATTGCAACATACAGCGCTCTTCCCCGCCCAACACACTCGCCACTGAGGCTGTACAATGCTCGACCTTTTGCTGGGACTAACTGACAAGTTGTATTCGGCGAACTTCGTGTGTTCATTGCATTTCAGCCACAGTATGCATCTAGATTACCGTACATGAGCCCTGGCCAGCCTTGTTCAGATCCAAGAGCAAGGGATATACCCGGCTGATAATGATTGGCCAACGTCTGAGGCTCTCTCTCAGCACCATGTAGCCTTCCTGTATAGCATTGCATAGCTCCCTAGTTGCAGTATCGACACGATGAGATATCGACGTAATCCAACGTCTTGGGAGTGGTTTGCTCTCAGTATAAAATATACTGTATTTTCCCACCTTCCATGCTGTTTGAGATGATCATCTTGACTTGTGATTTGAGATATTGCTTATAGCTCTACAAAGTTCTTTTTTAAAAAAAAACTTTTTGTATGCCAAGTGCATCCATTCTTACAAAAATGGAAACTCACTCTCCCAGCATTTATACGCAAAATAACCAAGATCCTGACCTTGGAGTTACTTCTACCGACGGTAGTCATGCTAATGACGCGAGTGACAATTTTTTGCAACATGGAAGTCACAACGTGCATTATATACAAGATACTGATGACGAGGATGACAAACGCTCTTATGACTCTCGAAGTGTGGACCCGAATCGTGGTCAACGTGCACCCACTGATCCTCTTGACGAAACACCACGGTCTTTGTCGCCTTTTGATCATGGCCTGAATATTCTTTCGCAGACTATCGATGCAACTGGAGAGACTACTGAATCATTCTTTCAGGGACAAATGGCCCACGAAGCTGAAAATGAGGGACTGTCCATCAGTATCCCTTTGGCATCGGACTACAGAGGTTCCATCAATAGTGCTTCTCAGGCCCCATACTGGGACGAAAGAAATGCATATATTAAGGGATTCATGAAGAAACTACAGACGTTTGAGAATCTCGAATATTCCGTCAATGATGCGGGACAAGAGGAGGTCTCTCGCCAAGAGGGACCTCCAACGCACGACGAATCTCGCAACTCGATGCAGACCAAATGGCTGTGAGATATTCGCCTTCCTAAACACTCTGATGGACACTACTAAGATAATTTTTAGTCATTTACAAAGTGCCACGATGGATCTCGATGTCTTACAAGTAAGATATAAACAGCTGAAACAACTGACCATAGCTAATCGGGATGCAGCAATTCGTTATGGAGTGTCACTTGATCGGCGACGACGTTAAAACTGTTACGATAGAACTCGTCGAGAGAGCCGGCAAAAAATATCGACGACATTCTGAAACAGGATCCTACATTGAACCCGGCTCTGTATTGAGAGGCATCGGCAATTATTCTCAGCAAAATTCGCTTTCGTCAAAAACTCGCCCAACCGTTCCGGTTGTTTTTGTTGCCTCGCCCTATTTGAGGCTACGTCCTTTAAAAGGGCATCAAGACGGGGGAAATCGAGGCGACCATCACCCCCAAACACTTCTACAGAACCTCTATGGGTTTGATGTTACTCCGAATCGCGATAAGACTCAAATTATTCGCAAAATTGGGAACGGTTCACAGCTGGACAATGCACTCCATGTGAACCAAATATGGTGTCTTCTAATTGGTCCTACCCTTTTGATCACCATGTCAGACCATACAACCGAAGAACTCTTGGACGGAACGATTGGAAAGCGAAGTCTGGGATATGAACCGCCAATCAAGATTAAGATCATTGACGATAAGCAAAAACATCATGATATTGCCGTATCATCAAGTATTACATGGGTTGATCTTTTCAAAATTACAATGGATGCCGTTCAGAACAAGAGATCTGATTTCCCCAAGTATGATCTGCTCGATGAGAACAAAGTCATCATCACTGCCGAAAGATGGATTGAGATTGCGAGCTCACGGAACCTGCGAAAATCACCATTTTATACAATTTATCTTACCCTAAGACCAAATAGTGCAAATCCAAGTAAAGATCGGCTCTTTTTGGAGTACAGCAGATATGATGCTTCCAGTATATTGAACGAAATGCCAACAAAGGATCGACGCAGCGACGCATTCTCTGGACTGGTGGGATCTTCTAAGAAGGAGTCCTCTAAACACGAATCAGCAGACCAGCTTACCTCCAACACCGCTTCCGCTCCACTCTTTCTGTATCAAGATGGTACTGGTTTTATTGTGTCTTCTCCAGATCCGCAAGATCCTGATGAGCTATACGACACTGGCACAGACCCTTTGGGTATTATCCCGCAATCACACCGAAGTGAATCGGTTGAAGGCGCAAACACAACAATGCCACTAGGAATTAACAACTCTCCAAATGACAGAGAGGCACCGGAGGCTTCTTCCACTGGTAATTTCACCAGCTTAATTGATGATATTGCAGGTAACATTACAGACATTGACGGAACCATTGGTCTTCCGGAGACGAATAAACACAATATAAATCACAAAAAAATACGACACAAGAAGATGCAGCCTGGTGCAGAAATATCCGTTGAAACTTACTCTTCTGTGAGTTTCACACCCTACGCTCTAACGAAGGCTGTCTCACATTCAAGTTCTTCATAGGTCCAGGAAGATGACCCCAACGCAAGTAACGATTTGTTTTTAAAACAACTATTCATCCATAAGCAACGTCAAAGTCAAAGTCAAGGATCAATTCCTTCCTTTGCGTCAGGCGCGAATGCGGAATCGATTAGCTCTCGGCGCGACAGTTTGAGAACTTACCACACGCACCAACACACCGACTCCCAATATCGCCTACCGTCACCTATTATCACCAATCTCAACTCGGAATATCCTCGAAAACCGAGTATTGTGGAAGATGACAAAAATTGGGACCGAAGACATGCATTGAAAGCTAAGAGTACGAACTCGGGCAGCGCATCTCATTCCCACCATCGGAGGCGCAATACTTTCATCAAACAGACACCAGTTGCTTCCATCACAAGCGACTTGGCCGGCGATAAATACACTACTACTAATGTACAAGGATCCAGACTTGGGAAAATAGTTCCGTTTTTCCTATGGGGACCTTGCATCCCAACGAGCTCCAGCTCATTGCGAAGCGCCAAAGAGGCAGACATGATCAAGCTTCTTGATGAAGCCGACGAAGTAATTTCTAACAGCCAAGTAGGCAAGTCTTACTATGTCAAAGTTCCAAAGCTCACAGAAGAGGAATTTCTTTCTCGACAAGATATTCCGAATGGAGGCTTCCAAGAAGATGACATAAGTATTGTGAAAGAGAGTCCTACTTATCGCAACGTTGACCAAACGGCCGCTGAAAATACAGTGAAAGACAACACTCTGCCGAATACCGTGTCTAAAGTTGATCACGCCGGCGGAAATACCCACCAGGAAATGGAGGGGGTTGAGAAGAACAACACTGGTTCAGAAATAACGTTGCCTGCTGTGGTACAAGACGGTGTCGCTAGGAAGCAAGCGCAATCGTTGGGTATTTTCAGCCCTGATAAAGAGTTGATGGAACAGCTTGTCACAGTCAGCCGGCAGATTCTGTGGTCGTTTTTGCCAAAGACGGGCAGCTCAACAGTGCATCCTCTCCTGAAACGGTTTTGGGGTTGCATGGATATAATTCGCCGAGTAAGACTACACTATTCCATCATCTCTTCATTCGTTATTGACACAAGTGGCGTGTAGCAACTTATCTGGGAAGAGAGTGAACGTGAGCCTCACGATGTACCAACATACATCATTCGCGACTTTTCTGCGAATCTTCAAAGAACAAGCAGAAGCCAATCTCCAAACTCTCAAAAGACACTCTTGGCCAAATGCGGAGATTGTAAGGGGGGAAAACATTACTCGTCGGCAGAAGAGGCACTGAATCATTTCCACGATGAGCATTTCGATTGCCACCACCGAGGGGAAAGGCCGTACGACGATCCGTGTTACTCATGGCTGCATCGTATTTGGCACTCGCATTATCCGGTGCGAAATGATCGAAATAGTCTACTTCGCAACGGACAAGAGTTTGAAAGAGAACTCTCCGAGCTTGCACTTCACCTGAATGAGCTGCACACTATGGTGACATCCAAAGAAGATGACTCAATGGGTGATCTAGCGATAAGACCACCGTTACCTAAACATATCTTTTACGCTTTCCAAAAGATTGTTCAAGTATTTGTCCTTCGAGCAAAGAGACTATCTTTGATGACGAGAATAAAGGCATCCTCGGGAAGTGATCTATCAAAGATTTCGGATAAGATCAACGAGCTGCAGGTATTGGAGAAGACTGCAAAGGACCGGATGTTGGATCTGTTGGATCATGCCAAGAGAGACATATTCTTGTCTGGCAATACGTCCAGTGACATCGAAAGACCCCAACCTCAGGCCGTTGGGGCAGAATTCTTGGCCTTGGCTTTTATCTGCAAGAGCCACAACTTACCATTCGAAGCTAAAACCTCAAATCCACGCCGCAACAATAATACTCTCAAGGTGTATAAACGTTACGCTTCCAAGCTTCATTATCAGGCCAATCAGCGTCCCCAAAAGCGAGTTTTTCTAGACATTCGCGATCTGGAAGAAGAGCTCGATGCTTTGAACGCTTTGCTAAACCACCAAAAAGAGTGCCTGCATAGATTCGCAAAGTCCATTTCGCCCGATACCCTTCGCCTTACTACCATGACAAGAGTCGCGCAGAATCGCGTCGAAAAGGCGTACCAAGACAACCATCTACGGCAACTCGACATACGAATACAAGAAGTACAGAACATGAAGACGCGGTCAAAGTTTTTAAAAGAACAGGTGAAGCAGACCATTGAAATCATGGAAGAAGACCACGGAAAAGCCATCAGAGTCTTTACCATTGTAACCCTGTTCTTCTTACCTCTGTCTTTTGTTTCAAGCTTCATGGGCATGAACACAGCCGATGTGAGAAATATGCATTACAAGCAAGGGCTATTCTGGGCAACGGGAATACCGGTTACCCTCTTCGTGCTGACACTGGCCTGCATCTACGGGTACAAGGGCGATGAAATCCGTGACTGGGCAATGCAGCTATCACTCTGTTCAAAAGATAAAAAACTGCAGCTGCCAGTGGACGGGGAGACGGAGTAGGAGAAGATTACTGTAACGTGCGCGATGTGACCTGTCTCCCTAGCACCAAGAAGCCTCGACGAGCTGCACACCACAGGAGGCTCAAGTCAAAACTGCCGCATGGTGACGAGGGCGGTCATGGGAGCAGAGAACAGGGAGACGATATTGTGCCTCTGGCACGTGAGGTGCGCTGAATAGCTTGACTCTTTTGAAGCAAATCAGTGGGAGTGAAAAGGTGTAGGTGACGTGGTTTCTCCGCGACTGGCGCAACTGATGGTTTACCGATCTGCTTTGCTGTGATTCGACTTGTGTCTCTTTAGCTCGTCCGTAGTCAATAATACAATTTCTTGGCTAATAGATTGGTCGCGAGTTACAAAAATAGAATAACACGGCATCGTGTCTTTACGTGGCGTGAACCAGGTATTCAGCCGCAGCTAATAGTGGACATGAGTCCAGTCCCTTGCACTCGTCTCAGATCGCTAGGACTCGTGAGTCCTTGAGGAGGAGTCAACGCTCAAGCTTCATATTCCGGGGTAACTTACTTAGTCTCATCATCATTGACGTCAAATTCCCTGGCAAACTTTGTGTGCCTGGATGCTAAAGGCAGCCAGATCATCTAGCACGAAGCCACGTTTTCCCCCTCCACGGCAGCCATGCTGAAGCATGGCCGCACACCAATCAATCACACCACATCCATGTAAACAAACCACATCTCACGGGATCTACAGCCATCACTTGAGCAGCTACAGGGATCAACAGGCACCCGCAAGTCCTCGATCGCTGCCTGACTTAGCGGCCACAAGTGTCAAAATGCAGCGAAGCCTCCACTAAAGACGCGATGGCCAGCCACCCAGGCCCTTGCAAATGGAGCTGCCTTGCAGTTTTTAACACGTTTGACGTTGTGCAGCAGCTCTGCATAGCCCGATCAGCGATCCGTTGTTTCGGCTCCCCGTCACCTGAGGCGGCTCGTATTTTTGGGGCCTGGCATTAGTTCACACTTGGACTGTCTCTTCTATGATTATTTGTTTTGGTGGCCGTGCCGCCCTGGCTTAGACCAAGGCATTCACTAACACGACCGAGGCAGCCATCAAATACATAAACAAAACATTCATGATCCAGCCATCTCATAGTAACATACCTTCACTCTAATATCTTCCTATAATCCCCTGATTTCTCCTATTTCCTCGGTAAAGCAATCATCTCACTGGTTTTCTTCTCCTCACCCTTTCTCCCGACTGTTCCGCCATGAGCTCCACCATCACGAAATGCAGCTCCGATATCAACCGCGGCCCCTCGGAAACGGAAACCGACATGATGGAAAGCAAACATGAGCCGCGGGCTTCATTCCTCAGCCTACCGACGGAAATTCACCTACAAATCTCAAAACTCCTGATATATCCCGATGCGCTCTCTCTCAAATACACCAACCGGTATTTCCACAGCTTCGTCGACACCGACGTCGACCTCAAGGTGGAGTGGCTCATTGAGCGGCGCCGTCTTCATCTAGAATGTCCAAACAACGGGCGCTGTGATTTGGGCACGGATTTGCGATTCTGCAGAGGCAGTGTAGCGTATGTCACACTCACTCAATTTTCTCATTGAATCAGAGACATATTTGTAAGCGGGATGCTGATCTGAAACAGGCTACTCATGAAGCGCCGGCGAGAGCACATTGAGTGCGAATCACGGCCTGGCTTGGGATGCATCATCTACGGAACGCCCACTTGTCCCAATCGCCGACGAGGCATGAAGGCATGGCAGCGCTGGCTTGAAACCAAGTTTACCATTGAGCTGCGGTGGGTGCTGGTGGCTTTACTTGTTGCTTTGTGTGGCTGGGTCTGCACCATCTTGGTGAATTAATTGCTGCTGCTGGAGACGCTGCGCTGGATCGCTGTCTGTACCATAAACGACTACAAATACCTAATGTTTAATGTCACAGTTGTATGAATAAGGGATCTCGAGGGTTAATATATAATAAAAATATGATTCTTACAAAATATCACAGAGACACAAAGGCTGAAACAGAATTACCACGACTCCTACTCTCAATACCGATAACCACACACAAACGCAGCCAGCGCGTTGCTCTCTATCCGAACAGCTTCCATGCCAAGCCACGTAACCCATATAAAGTAACGACAGTTAGTGATCTACACTAATCTAACCGTGCCCAATTCGTCGACAAATAGACAAGAAAATGAAGGAAACCTTACTCTCCGTGAGCTAATAGTGAAACACGTATTCTATAGCTCTTGGATACTTGTCAACGTCTCGGCTTGATGCCCTCTCTTAGCCCAATTATGAAGGGCATCTCTGCTCTTGCGTGTGATAGGTCACAGTGCTTTTTAGCTTCTTCCAGATTCTTTCGATTAAGCCCATGTCGTAAAGATCTCTGAAGATATTTGAGACCACGCTTGGCGAAGTAATCTATAATACCCTCTTTTTTTCCTAGAAAACTGCCTGTAAGAATGAATTGGTTATAAATTAGGGACGTGAGTCTTTGAACTTACCTAACAGCCCTTCATTATCCTTCTGGGGGCGACCCTTCAGCGCCTTGTCAATGAGTCTCCCGTAATGACCCTCCACCCAGTTGACGATTTCCCCTAGATGTAGCCGCTCTTCTCCATTCAAATACAAGCTAGGGATGTTGCAAAGCATATCGTTTTCTCCGTGCTCTTGGGAGAGGCTGATGTCCTGGCAAGTGCCGTCATCATTTCTCTGGTACCTGGTTGCCATGATGCATGCAAATTGATAGTGATAAAAAGCATTGCGAAACGAGACCAGTCTATCCTCAGTTCGTTTATCCCCTATCTTCCCACCATCCGTTGTGGACATGCCTGGATTGAACTGGAATCTTGACTTCAGAAATTTCCCAACCAATGGCTTAATGACATCTCTGTGAAAAGTGGACATTTCCTCCAGGTCGGATTCATCAATCGAGCTGGCCAATTTCTTTCCCTGGTCAGGACGGGAGACGTCGCTGCGAGAGCGGTCCCTGAAGCGGTTAATGCAAACGTGCTTTTCAACATCGTAGCGTCCCGTCTCGGAGTTACGTTTGGCGGCATCAACGACAAGTTTTGCCATACGAGGACCGGCTGGACCTAGTTCATTAAGTAGGGTCGTTTTAAGGCGGTCTTGACTCCATGTTGGTCTTAACAAAGCTTGGCATGACTTGAAGATGTCCATTAGTCAAATAGTGGGATTTGTAGAGCAGAGCTGGTGGTAGTTTGCTGTCTCGCAAGACAATGTCTGGCAACTCAAGGCAAGCAATTATTGGCGCCGTAAGGCAGATATATATTTATTTACAGACGGCCACTTCTCTCACCACATCTGATGTTTATCCCAATCTGCTTGATTTACCAACACATGTCTCGCCACAGCCGAATTACTTTTGAACCATCACATGCCGTTGAACATCATACAATAAATAGCCGCCATGAACATCTCACGGCCAATTATTCGTGTTTTCGAATTGAGATATCCGACATTGAATGCGCTCCGTCGACACGATGTTCAATCCCAGCCATAAAGACAAAGAACGCTTTTACTGTTCATTGATCAATTCAATCATCCTTTCAACAAAGTATTTAGATCATTCGGCGTCTTGAAGACTTGGCCACCATGTCTCGCCAACCTATCACATCTCTTTTCCCATTGTTCCATCAAGCCACTTCATCTCGCTCATCATGTGCTCCGCTCAAGTAATGAAGCCCGCTTGGACTCCTGCCCAAAGCGCAGCGTTAATCAATTCTTTTTCCCCATGTATTTCTCTCTCAGATCAAAGAAAGCACAGCCATCATGTGAACATCCCTTGCTCCATCCACAATGCGCACAAAGACCGCTCTTCAGCCAATCATGACAACAAGTACCGCCCAGAAATCTCTCCAAGCCATCCATCCCAACCAACAGACGGCCTTGCATCCATTGCCATGAAAAAATTGCATGAACTTGAAATGTCACTCCAATCTCTTCAGAGCCTCCATTCCATGCTCAAAGCCCAGCACGCAGCTCAGCGTGAATCCACTTACAAGCCAAAATGGCCAATCCCATGGCCTCCCACACTAGGCGCCGCGTACAAGTCGTATAAGAAAGACGATGACACTTGGCGCCCTTTGAGAAGGCACTTTGCTACCCATTGTTCTCGATATCGTGACGTACAGCCTGGATCAACTGCATTCGTAGCAAGACTACGTATGGCCATAAGCCTAGGTGATGCAGCTAGGAGGTAATTTCATCCCCAAGATCCATCATTTGGAACCTCCATTGACCAAGCTCGCCATACTACAGCACAGCCAATGGTCGCCTTCAGTTCCTTGCCAAATATCCTGCCGCTTTTCCCAAGTACAGACAAGTTGGAACACACATCTTTGAAGGATCCCAAGCCATGCAAAGTGTTTACGAAGTTGTGATGGAGTTGGACCGGATGATAAACATGATGTCTTGCAGTGGATTATGATCGTCTAATTTTGAGTACCTGCTGTATCAAACGTTCGCACTAATCTCTAACCATGTCCATGTATCTCGCGGCGCCAAAATCAGCACTCATATCCGCTCATACGTGCCATGAATCGTATAATCCTTCTTCGGACCATTAACAGTATACTCTATACTCCATTTCTCCAAATTCACAGCCTTGAACGCAAAGTTGTACTTGACATTGTAGTAATCGTCAATGCAAAGATGTCCAGCCTTTGCCGCCCAGCCTTCCTTTTCGCGCTTCTCGTTGTCCTCGAGCGGGGGCGCTTCGAACTCGATTTCATGGAAGAGATAGTCTGCGCGCTTCTGGTCGTCTGGCTTGGCAAACCATACGCTGATGACATCTTTCTTAGAGTCGTATCGCCAGATGTATCGACGAGTCGCTTTGAATCCGAAACCAGCCGAGGTTTGGAATTCGCCGTCTTCGATATACAGATATTCCAGATCCTCTCCACCGCCATTCTCGTCGCAAGCATCGATGCTGTTTGGATCAGAGGCACACTGAAGGCCGTCCGACGTCCGTTCACGGAGCAGAAACTGGGCGGTGCCTACAAACTTGCCGCTCGGGTGGGAAGGAAGTCGACTGTTGAGATCGCGTTCAAGCCGCCATGTGCCAAGAAGGCTCCTGAAAACGCCTCGTGCGACGAAACGGGGAGTTGTGAGGCATTCGACAGCAACATCACGAGTCTGCTTTAACGATTTCTCGGCCTCGGCTTTTGCTTCAGGGCTATCGCTGGGTGACGGATATCGAGCGGGCGTGAGCGTATCGAGAGGAAGGTTATTGCGAGAGGTTGTCGGAGTCTTTGGCATGATGGATTCGTGCATTGGTATGGAAAGCGCTTCGGAAAATTCTTGCATGAGGTACATGTAGTCACCCATGGGGAACTGTGAAAGCCTAGGGTCATCTCGCAAGCTGAGTGTTCGCTTGATGGAGTCGTCTGTTTGGAGTTTTCGCTCCAGTGCCTCTAATTTCGAGCCAGTTTGGCCAGACCAAAGATCAGTAATGAATCGAGCATGCATTTGCATAACTCCCCAGTATGGGGATCGATAGAATCCAACAAATCCGAGATTTGGGACGTCTGGATGATGGGTGCCGTGGAACGCCAAGGCCAGCGCTTGGCTGAGGTGTTTTGGAGAGTGCTGGAGGGTGTTGAGAATATCCTTTGGTAGGAAATCGACACATGGAGAGGGATCAAAGCCTGTCGCAAGGACTACGGCAGCTATGTCATCGATCTGAGCCCCATGATCATCCAATGTGACCAGGTCGCCCTCCAGGGAAAGAACTTTGCCAAATGACAGAGTAATCATCCCGGATCTCACGAAATCGCTGTACCAATCGCTAACAGCCAGATATGCCGGTTGGTCTCTTTCCTGTTGGTTAGGCATCAGTAGAGAAGAGAATTGTTCTTGGTCACCGAGTGACGATTCAAAGATGGTGTGAACCATATTTGCATGCTCTTGGCTGATATGGCCCTGCGTATTCTCGAGTGGCCTGGGTCGGTTGTTGACGTTGTAAGAACCCAGATCTAAAGGTGCAAAGGGAGCTGCTGTAAACGTGGGCTAATGCATGTGAGTACGTTGGCAAGGCGTATGATAGGGGAAAATCAGCTTACCTCGGGGCTGGTGAAAAGAGGAAACACCCAGATAGGCCGCTGAATTGCATTGTAAATGGAGTATTTGTCGATTCCAGTAATTTCTGATTCTTCCGGGGAGTTGACGGCAGATGAGAGATGGCTCGCTATGGTGCCTGCAATCTCAACGCCGGACATTTGGCCTCCCACGATGAGAATCTTGCCTCCCTTCTCCTTGCCCTCTCCTAACAGACCCTTCAAATCGCGGTACTGGCTGCTGTGGATGATTGGAACGGACGTCTTTGCGTTTTTGAAGCATTCGGGAATGATGGGTTTGCCAAAGTATCCAGAAGCAACGATCAAGTAGTCAAAATCCCTCGCCTCTTCCTTGTCCCCCGACTGAATGTGGATTTTCCAGCCTTCTGTACCATCATCCCGCTTCTCTGCCTTTGCCACACGGCTCTTCAATCGAAGCTCGAAATCAGGATTGCCACTGAGGTATCTACTCCGATACTGCTCCAAGTACTTGCCAACCTGCCACGCGCGGGGGAATTGCGGCGCATCGTCTTCCCACGCCAAGTCGCTGAACTGAACAGTGTGTCTGCTCTGGTTCGCAACCATCAATGGATGTACTAGACGCCCTGAATCCGTCTTTGAGGTCGGCCACAGCCCTCCAATGGCGGCTTGACTGTCAAAGATGCTGACTTTGAAGTGTCCTTTGGGTGCATTGTGGAGGAGCGTCTTGGCCGCAACAAGACCAGAAGGCCCGGCGCCTGGGAGTCGTTAGAAGAGACTTCTGCGAATGAAAACTTTCCACTCTCATGTAACTAACCGACAATGCAAACAGACTTGGACATGACGCGACTGAGGCCCCTGTAGAAGCTGGATGTCATGTACGTACTTTGTGAAAAAGAGAGAATGAGTCTAGGGTGGGAGAATGAGGGGCAGCTGAAAGCCTTGTAAAAGATGCATCCACCCGATTGAGATCTGGAAAAAGTGTTTGTCAAATATGGAGTTGCGGGTTCGTTGAATATATAAATTTTAAAAGAAGAAACAAAGTCAGTGAGGTGAGCAGAAGTATTCGTAGTGCTGAGGACAGCAGATCTTGCGTATCTCGTGAGATTGGCGGCTACACAAGGAAAACAAAAATCAAGCTTCAGACTCAACAATAGTGCCGATCAGCGGCCCCCCTTGTCAGAATGCCGCTGAGATCAGAGGCTACTTTGCGTGCTGACATAAGACAGATTCATCATCTCTCAGTACATAAAAGGTTCAGCAGGTTGTTGTCCCAAAGATGGTTTTACGGTTTGCCACCTTGTATGACGCTTTGATAATACTGATGTTGGCTGGAATGTCAAAGCTTGAGCTACTGGATAACCTCATATTCTGTATTCATCTAGTGATGCTGATGCCAAGGTTGAGCCATCATCTTTTGCTTCATCACTAGAGTCATTATAAATCAACTTTTCTTTAACCTTGGGTATTGTCCCACCAATGTCAACAATAACATCTTTTAACACCTCGGTACTTAAAAACAAACTTTTATCTCCGCCAATGTCAGATTCTTCCATCAGCTTTCCATGCCCTCAATTCGGCTTTAAACAAATCCCTGCTGCTTCTGCCCCGCCCCCTCGCCCAAAAAAAGTGTCGTCATGCCCCTCCCTTGCGTGATCCTATTCGGATAGCTTCCTGAAGCTATCCGAGCCGTGGTGCATCCGGGTCTGTATCTACCAAGGTACTACAGGTATTTAATCAGCTCGAGAGCACTTCTAAGTTTGGTGTAGATTCGTTTGCTCCCTAGCTGCAGTAGACCGGTCTATTTACTGTAGGTTCTTAAATTAACTTCTCTTCATCGTAAATCGTTACTTGTACAGTACCATAAATACACTCCTCAAAATGGCTTCACCACACCACGTCCTCATCCTCGGCGGCCACGGCAAAATCGCCCAGCTTCTCACCCCACTGCTCCTCAAGCGCTCATGGACCGTCACCAGCGTGATCCGCAAACAAGAACAAGTGCCCGCCGTCGAAAAGCTCGGCGCCGGATTACCAGGCCGTCTCAGCGTCCTTGTCCGAAGCATCGAAGACGTCGATAGCCAAGAGAAGGCAGCGAGCATCTTGGACGAAGTCAACCCAGACTACGTCGCATGGAGTGCCGGTATGCAAATCAACTCGCAAACTTCTGTGCTTTCCACCCTTATTACTTACACTTCTGCTAGGTGCCGGTGGTAAATACGGCGCTGAAGGCACATACCGCATCGACCGTGACGCCGCAATCAACTTCATCAACGCCGCCGCCGCCAAACCCTCCATCAGCCGCTTCCTCCTCGTTTCCTACAACGGCTCCCGTCGCAAAGCAGCTCCCTGGTGGACAGCCAGCGAATGGGAAGACTACCACAAGAACATCAACTTTGGCGTACTAGCGACCTATTACCAAGCCAAGATCGCCGCCGACGAAGTCCTATACGAAGTTTCCAAGCAGAGCCCAACTTTGGTAGGCATTGACCTCCGCCCGGGCAGATTGACAGACGATCCCAAAGGAAATGTCACACTAGGTAGAAACAAGAACGTCAAAGGGGAAGTCCCTAGGGAAACTGTAGCTCATGTAGCTGATGCCATTCTTGCTGCTGATGGTGTCAAGAGCGGGTGGATAGATTTGCTGCAGGGCGATGATGATATCAACGAAGCTGTTGCCGCCGTAGTCCGTGATGGCGTTGATGCTGCTGAGGGCGAAGACATTTATGCAAAGTACGCGTAGAACTGCGCAATCAAATAGAGAAGGAATAAAAAATCAGGATCAAGTCGTAACATTATAATATTATTGCACATGGCTCCCTATCTGCTAGTTCAATATTATGAACCTACCAAGCATTGTAAAATCTGAGTGGAGAGGAGAATCTCGTCTCGCCAACATATATAGCTCCCCCACAAGCATCCATAACCACTTCCGTGCTGATGAAATGTGGAAAGAAAAAAAGAAAAAAGATATACTCCGATGTGCCTTCACTGGTCGGAAAGATAATCTCGCAACGATACTCTCACCTAGGTAATATACCCCGGCCTTCGTCCCCTAACTGGAGAGATAATCTAGCAAGGATAATCTCGCAAAGATACTCCCGCCCAAATCTCGATTAGCTGGAGAAGCTTCAACGGAAGCGCTCTGAGAGCTCCAGCTCGTCATCATCAGAAACACGCGAGGCCTTGAGTCGGGCCATGGCAGGCAACTCAAGCGTGTTCCGATTACCGTACGTCACGACATCCAATCTGCCATCCATCCGAACAGTATTGCGGTAGCCTCGGCGAGGGATTGGCCAAATGCTGTCTTTGAAAGCTTTCAGCTCTTCACGCACGGTGCCCTAGCTCGTGGTGAAGTAGATCAAGGCATTCCAAACCCCCTGCAACGGCAAAACACACCCGCTAGCAATACTGAGCTGGAAGTCAACGCGGCCATCATACGTAAGGCTGTAGAGCCGGTTGACAGAACTTGGAATCCAGGTGATCAAAATAGCAAAACCAAAGATGAAGCTGGTGCGTAAGTAGGCCATCTTGACAGGATCAAGTCGCTTCAGTTTCATGGAAGCACTCGACTTTATACTCTTCAGGTACGAGAATACTGAATGCGCAAAGTGTGGCCGTGCAGGAGGAAGAGCTGCGCTCGGTCGGGGGAATCTCTCAATGCTTTGACCATAATAACTCGCTGCTTGAGGTACTGCCCACGATCGGCCGCATGACACAATAGCAGGACCGTGAGAGTAAATGGCAGGAGGGATCATGGGAAGAGAGAAGTCATCATTGTCGGGCGTGTTTGATGTGACCTGGACTTCAGTGGTTGCAGTGCCATAGTAATCTTGTCTCCGGGTGAGGCTCTGGGTAGCTAGTCAGTATACCGCAAAGTGCCTATCAAGATAAACTTCCATTTCTTACCTCTTCAGTTGAATCTCCAGCTTCGCTGGTTCCACCATCACTTCTCTTAGCTGTGATTGGGATGCGGACTGCAAAGTTGCGAAGGCGGTTCCGGTTGCGGAATACGTGATATCCCACGGCGACGTAGATGATGATTGATCCAAAGATGCAGATCCATATGGGGATGTAATAGGCGTAGAGGCGTACTAGACTCCAGTTTGAATCAACCCAGCACCAAAGCTGGCCGAGTGTCAGTAATTACACCCCAAAGGTTGGATCAGAACGTCTCACAGCTGCATTCCCAAAGACGGGACCCTTTGCATCGTCGTGGATGGAAACTAAGACGACGGCAGGCACCAGAGGACCGCCGAAGCAGATGATGCAGTAAATCCAGATGCGCTTCCGAAAAGTAGCGGGATTAGCGTTGAAGAAGAAGACGAGAAACACATTGAACGCCATGGCGAACGACCACCAGGGATCAGATTGCATGAACCTAAACACCACATCAGTTTTTGTCGCTCTAAAGGAGTATGAGTAACCGAAAACTAGAGCGCCCACCATTCAAAGATGAAGCCTTGACCCTGGCAGAGAGCAGAGCTTTCGCCCTTGTCGAGGCCATCGTAGCCAATCATGGAAGCGATGCTCGCACCAGCATTTGCAATGGAAGCCAAGACGATGAACATGTTGGGAGTGGTTCGAAGTTTCTTGATCAAGAAGAAAGACACAAGAGTGAGCGTGATGGCCACCATGGAGAGGCCTGCGCCAGTCCGCTCGATGGTGATGAGGACCTCGATCTCTCGAGGGCTCAGCTCCGAGCCGCTGGTATCGTTGGCAGGGGAATGCATCGTAGAATGGATGGTATCAACTATTCTAGTTCATAGCAGTAATGACGATGCGTGGTTCTGATTTTAGGTTTTAACGTTGGACGGATGAAAGAGAAACAGTGGTGATGGAAGAAAGTTGAGGTTGTGACGAACTGAGGTATTCTGGGAAAGAAATGGCCTGATGTTTCAAAGGGAAAAAAATCCTCAGATTTTGAGTCATAGAGGAACTGCAGTGTCTCCTAGGGAAAGAGAAAGGGGAGGGGAAGGCGTTCTGGTGGGCAGCTGCCAAGTCTGAGCTCGAGGTGAGCTACAACCCTGGAGGTCACTCGTAACTCGGCTCGGGTTTTGCCCTACTTTTCTTCCCAGCACTGATTCGAATGTTGATAGACAGTAGAAGAAATAATGTCAGTTTGGATCTTCCAGTTGCCATCAGTGTAAAAAGTGTCCATCTCGTCATGTCCAACTTCGTCTTGTAATACATTGGTCAACATCCCATCACTATGGGCTCACGCCGATATAATGCTGCCTTGAATAGAAGATGTTCATTTTAGATATATCCTGTCTCCCTTTTCCATTGAATCATCTCGGTTTAAACCCTTTTTCTTGTTCTTTCATCCTCTCCCCTTTCCCTTCTAATCTATTTCTTTGCTAATAAAACTAATTCAAGAAGGCTTCAGTCGCTGTTATTGCTCCTACTACGCCGGATCGATCTGCCAATTACAGCTTCTTTTTGTCTATAGCAACTGTTACTACATCTAGGTAGGCGATTTGAAGCTTCATGTTACATGACATTCACCTCTACACTGCTTGCTGGTTGCGTCTCTGGCTGCCGCTCGGCCAAGTACATCTTTCAGCGGCGTGTCTGCGGCCGACAAATTCATAGGTCACATGGCCGCCTATCACAGACAAGTTTATAGCAGTAGACAGGCGGTGTTTTTTGTCCCCCACTGGCGGGCTGTTTTTCACAGCAGCAGCTGACCGGGAGTACAGGTATGGCTGACCACCAATAAGAATTCATCAGTCAAATTTCGAAGATCCCTAAATTACTAACCGAGCTGATGTTTCACAACGAACCATGAAGTTATAGCTACTTAAGGTTTTATTTCCCCTCCTCATTACTGTTCTCAACACCCGGGCGCCTGGTGGGCTACAAATAAACTGATAGCAGCGGGATTCAACTCGGCCAGCAACCGACATATTATGGATACATCGCACCAGTGTCTTGTCGACGAGATTAAAAGACAGATACGCATCTTGGACTCCAATCCGAATGAGAATCAAAGAGCGCAACAGAAGAAGAAGTATCTAGGCATCATCGATGCTAGACAGCAAAATGCCTATCAACGATATCGTACTGATCTTCTCGCCCTACTTTCGAATCTAACCAGTGGTATGCACATACGCATTCCTATTGCGACATTTCCTCAAGCTAAGATTAACTGGCCATGAGTACGCAGACTCCTTCCAGTCTAAAGCCGGGACCAAACCACCACCTCTACATCTCAACAACCTGTCTCTGTTCTGGCAAATACCGGCATTTTGCGGCGATGCCATTGTTGTCGATCAAAATTACGCAAAGGACCGCAGCAAAGCGCTTCAAGACCATCGTGCAGCCAAAGACACCTATACTGCCGATATTTGGGAAAGACGCGAGCTGACGCAATGGATTTCTGGCCCGGAACCCTCTGTTCTAGTAGTTAAGGGCACTTCACAGTCTGCAGAGCGACTGGAGAAGTTCAGCGTTGAATTGGTAGACTACCTTCAGGGAAGGTGTCCAACTGTTTTCCTCCTCAGCCCATTACCGACCATCTTTTACGAAAACTCAACCTCTAGAGGCGTCTCCAGAGGCGATGATATCCTGCGCCAAATCGCTGGGCAATGCCTACAGACAATACCCTCGTCTGCTAAGAGTAACCTATTCTTTCTAGTTAATCAGGGACTATCTCTTCTGGCCAAGACGACATCCCACTTCCAGACCGCTTCTCATGAAGATTGGTTTTTAAGTATCGAAGCGGCTCTATCTCACCAAGAGCAAGTGTATATAGTTCTGGATATTTCGATTCTTCGCCAGCATTCTAGAGATGCATTTTCCTGGCCCGCTGAATTTTCGGATATGATCCACAAAGTTCAGAGCCAGAGAACAGACCTGAGAGTTATGATCCTGACTAGTCGGAGTATCGATGGACACCTTGGAGCCACAACTCGCATCATGTCAGTTGATATGGCGCCTCAATCTCCGCCGCATGTATACGATTTAGCTAAGTCTGAGAAAACAAGTCTCTTGTTTTCGCAGCCAAATAAACAACAGGTTCTCGTACCGCTACCGGCATCAACGAATAATACTGAGACCACGAAGGAGACGTTTGCCCGGGATTCCACGCCGTCGGATCTAATTAACAGCAATCGAAAAGAAGAGCGCCAAAATTTAGTAGAGGGCACGCATAGAAGTAGCCTTGGAAGTTTTCAAGCTGCGGACTCTGGGGTGACGTACGACATCACATATTGTTCCCTTTCTTCGGCTTTTCCTGACTGACAATCGGTAGCGAAGGATCGACCATATCATGGTTTAAGAACTTAACTTCGAAAACCCACGCTGCTATATATTCTTCTAGAAGCGCAAAAGACAACTCATTCAAGCCCGTCAAAATTGCCGTGCTAGATACCGGGTTCGCCTACACTGAAGAACATGACAAGAAGTCTTTGAAACCATATATGCACCGCATCAAGAAGTTTGCCAGCTTTGTCGAAGACGAGACAGATTTGGAAGCCATGAAAGATTCTTCAGGCCATGGTACAGCGGTCGCCGTGCAGATGCTCAAAGTTAGCCTCAGTACCGTTCTATACATCTGTCGCGTGGCCACGTCCAGCAAAGATGGCAGCCCAGAGCTCTTTCCCGACAAAGAGGCTGTAGAAAGAGCGATTAAGAAGGCTGTTGCGGAACCAGAGAAAGGTGGATGGGGTGTTGACATTATCAACATGTCCTTTGGGTGGGCGTTTGACGATCACGATGGTGTTAGAAACGCAATCCGATTCGCACGCCGTCAAGGAGTTCACATGTTTGCTTCCACGTCAAACGATGGTCTGCTTGGTCCCCCAAATGACATCTTATATCCCTCTCGGGCGCCAGAAGTCATTGCGATAGATGCCGCTGACGGATTCGGCGAGTATACAAGAACAACCGCATCATCCGTGTCTTCATATGGCAGAGGCAGAAGGTTTAGTGCACCTGGTACAAGACTTACAAGCCCCCATTCAGCGGCCCTCTACGATGGATCATCTTTTGCTTGTGCCATAGCTGCAGGTATAGGCGCTTTGGTACTGGAATTTGCAAGGCAGTCTCCCCTTCAAGCAAGCAAAACGGTGCAGAATAGTTTGAAGGAAATGTCAGCCATGATTGCCATACTTGAGCGAATGAGCGCCGAGAAAGGGCCTGATAGATTCAAGTTTCTCTTACCATGGACGCTTCTCGGTAAACCTGGACAGCCGAGAGAGTTTACTGCTTACAGCCTGGTGGATGAACTAAGAAATGAGTTTGGACTTGCTGTTGGATCGGAAGTTTTCCCTTTAGAAGGAGAGAGTTGAGGCAATTGGATAGAAACAAGCCTTGAATTAATTTTTATTCTTCAAACCTCGCTTGCTATTTCATCTTCTTCTGCCATTATAGACGGGTAAAAGCGTTAGGCTTAATCCTCCGATATCACACATTTGCAAAGTTCATCTCCAGGCGAAGACTCATCTAGCGCATCTTTGCTGTCTAGCTGGAATTCAGACCCATCCACATCTTCATCGCTCTCAATATCCTCGGCAAAGATTGAGACTTGTGCATTTGACTCATCATCTTCAACTTCTTTGATGCCGAGCATTGCTCCTTTGCTGTACTGTTCGTGACTGACCTCTCCCGACAACGACAATTTAATTCTTCGCAAACGGAAAGCAAAGACAAACGGATCGGCTCCGCCCTGCGATTGAGAGACTCGAATTTCGTCATTCCGAGAAAATTCAGGTCCAACATGGTTCCCTGTGAAACCTGACCCCAAGCGCAGAGCTATGCCTTTCTTCTTTACGTACTGCACGACGGACGAAGCACCGTAAGCGACTTTGATGCCGGTTATCATGTATAAGTTTGAGGCCCCAAAAGACGGCTTGTTTATCCGCAAAAAGCTCTGCACGCCATCGTCTTCTAGGCATTTGGTGATGTATGCTAGTTTCGGTGCGAAGGAGATTGTCTGCAACTTTTCGAAGGCCCATTGTTCGCTATGCTGACGGCTGTCTTCTAACGTTGCTTCTGCTTTTAGGCCTATGGTCTGTAGGAATGATGCCCAGATACCGATCCGTCCGCCGCTTTTCGCATTCACGTTGAATGTGTAATCATATTCATTATGCTCAGTAATCTCCATTGGGATGGAGCGCAAAGGAACCTGATTCTCATTGATGGGGTCATCAGCAAGTCTTGGGAGCGCGATAATATTGCCCAATTTGATCTGTCCGTTGAGGGGGTTTCCAATGGGCGCAAGGAAATAATGTTTCGGTCGTGGCCCCATTTCAGCAAAGCAAATCAACAATAAATACGATTATTAACGCCGTGGTATGCCTGAATACTCACTCAGGTATACTCAAAGTGTTTTTATGACATGGTAGAATAGTTACTCCGCACCTACGAAACACCGAGAGTCCAATCAATTCGCATGGAGCACAAGGGTCCCGAGAGCCCCCAACTGTATACGTCTCTAGCGGCCGTACTATAAGCACCTCGCATCTGCCTACGCTACCTGGATGTCGGATCAGACCAATAGCACATATATTTTGCCTATGGTACCTACATGAACGTTGTGGAAGCCTAACAGGTACCCAGTAAGTAGGTGTGTCGCATGTAAGCACTCCGCACATGGGATGCATGAGATTTAAGCTGCGGGGGCATCTACATATACCATCAATCACTTGAACCTCGCAATACACTCAACTAGTCATCCTGAACTTTCACATACTATGCCTCCACCACCTCCTCGGCGACAGCAACGCCCGGTTGGCAGAGAGAGGAAATCGAGATTCAATTCGTCAAAAGGCCAAGCTTCTAGGGATGACAAAGCTGCGTCAGTGAGCGGAGATGCGAGTGATTCAAATAGCTCAAGTGGTAAATCATGTACCTGTGCTTTCTGTCTCATACGGCACTATTAATACGTGAATACTAGACTTTAATGACACACCGTCCTCGCGCTCGAAACGGGAGCTTCCCACATATCGTCCTGTGCTGACGATCGATTGGCGAGCGGAGATGTGCCGGCTTCTAGATTTGTCTTCACAGATCTCGGACGAAGATCTTTTTGAAGCGATAGAGGTTGCGTCACAGAGTCTCAAAGAATTCGAAATTTTGAAGTCCAAGGGAACAGAGAAACTCGGACCTCCCCGATCCCAGATCATTCATTCAGTTCATTGCCACGCTACTGGCGATAAACCTCAGTTATATCTTGAACAGCCGTGGGCTGTTGAGGATGGTCCACTTCTCCATCTTAGAGGTAGCAAAGCCATCAATAATTTCGACCTTTTTCTTGAGAGAAACAAAGAGGTTGCGTTCATTATTTATAAAGATTACGAGTGTTGTGATGGCGTTCCATCTACAACCAGTAAGAGCAAGATTGAGCAGGGACTGGAGGTTGATGCCTCGGTTTTTTTAATTGGAGAGCACATTCAACTCATATCAGTCGATTTGAAACTAGCGCTGGAGAGTCTTGCTAGCAAAGTATTCGATGGGATACCTCACCCGTTCTCGGAGGAGAAAGATTACCCGAGTATTGAGAGTATGGATAAAAGGATGCCTCCCCAGTTCTTGAGAGAGAAGGACAACCGGAGTATCGAGTACCCTTACATGTTCTTGTTCCATCGCCGCAAAGAGGTCGAAGAAGTGACAACGAAACAACCACATGATGCACAGATATATCTTGATGTGTTCTTCAATTATCTCTTTAGCCGCATGGCAGAAGAATGGGCAATTGTCGACCAATTACTAGTTCAAAAGAAGATTTCTGCTAAATACTTGGACTACCTCTTTGTGAGTAGCTTCAAAGATGCACTATCGGCCTATCTCATCAGACACTCACCTTTCAGGTTCCCAACCAAATAGTTTTGATGCAACGAAGAGACATGGATACCGCACAGGCCAAAGCATATGTTCTTCAGGATTGGCTCCAAAGACCATCTGAACACGGTTCTACACCAATGGTCCCAGTGTACACTTGGGAATTCGACGGGAATTTTTATAAGTCTTTCAGTGACCTCTCTATCGAAGATCTCCCATCTGAAACCGGAAACTTTCCTATTACCGACATGTCAGTGTATCCAATTGAGTTTGCTAGCAAAGAGGTTGTGGGTGCCCTGAGAAAGCGCGGACATATGTTTTGGAAGTGCCGCGAAAGGCACTACGTGTCGTATAACGGGAAAACAGACCATGCGATACAAAGTTCGGTAAGTTGGAGAGACTAAAACGTCTCTTTATGCGTGCTTATGTGTGCATGCAATACTTGCTTCTATCGTTTACTAATAAATGTCTTTCTATAGATGGATTCTCGATTTATGATCGATATCGCCACTTATAAACAGATGCACCGCAATCAGGACAATGAAGTCGAACAACGCTCATCTGATCGGGAAGAACTACCGATCAAACTCCTTTCTGAGGACAACCCCATGCTAGGAGACACTTTCTTCTTGTGCCTGCCTACTTCGATAGCCGGGTTTAACATGCAGACAAAGGAATGGAGTGCGTATCACTTTGGCTCATTTAGTCTGACAACACATTTTTACATGGCGAGTACTAATATCTTGGCAGTCAACCTGAACGTACACTATATAGAAGATGTGGTCTGGAATACTGAAGCATTTGAGTTCCTTGTCATCGACCAGGGAACTAAAAGCATGATCCAAGCCGTAGTTACGAACCAACTTCACGCTTCCCAGAATACGGACCTCATCCGTGGTAAAGGTAATGGGTTGTTTATTTTACTCCACGGGTAAGATTACCGGACATTCTGAAGAGGCACATGCAGCCGATCGAAGCTAATATGATCAATAGTGGCCCTGGAACTGGCAAGACCTTGACTGCGGAAAGGTATTTCAGAGTCAAAATGATCCATATAAACTTGGTACTGATGACTTCAAGTGTCGCAGAAATAGCAAAGAAGCCTCTGTATAGAGTGACGTGTGGAGACATTGGTACAAGCGCCCAAGATGTCGAAAATGTATGAATGCTGCCTACGAAACACGATCAGATGAGATCTAACTATGTACAGTATCTCGAGATTGTTCTACACCTCGGAAAGACTTGGGGTTGCGGTAAGATGACAAAGTACTTTTCACTTCGTCTTGATTCTGACCATAATCTCTTACAGTTGTCTTGTTGGATGAAGCGGACGTTTTTCTACAACAGCGAGAACTTTACAATCTTGAACGGAATGCCCTGGTTTCCGTCTTTCTTCGAGTCCTGGAGTACTATGATGGTGATAACAGCTCTTATGAACTGCAAGCAAAGGTAACGGCTAACTTTCATCTTAGGAATTCTGATCCTGACAAGTAACCGCGTTGGCATCTTTGATGAGGCTTTCAAATCACGCATCCAACTTAGCTTGCGCTATAAGAGCCTAGATAGAGGTCAACGGCTACAGATATGGATAAACTTTTTGAAGCGGTTGGAGCAACTCGAGAGTGAGCGTCTCGATGCTGAGAGGCGGGGCGACAAAAAAGATTCCACGATGCTGGGTTATGGGATCAACGTTGATGAGATAAAAGAAAAATTGGAGGAATTGGCAGACGAAAGTATGAATGGTCGTCAAATTCGGAACACGATATCGACGGCACGCCAATTGGCCATGTATCAGCGCAAAAAGCTGAGTTACGAACATATTCAGGCTGTGATTGACGAGGCGAACAAGTTTGACGAGTACTTGCTTGAATTGAACAAGGGGTATTCAGCAGACGAGATACAGCGAGACAAGAAGGAGAGATAGGTACGTATGGTAAGGTAGCGCCAACCAACATATTGTTGCAACGTTTGTGGTATTGGTTATGTTATAATCACATCGAGCATACAGTCATTTGTGAAATATTTGGTAACTTGAAGCCAGATGCTATACTGTGTAAAAATGCGAAGATTCTGGCCCTTAACTGCTTTGTCATTGCTGTCGCCGACGATTAGGAGCGATCGACAAGTAAAGATATGTCGAGGCCATTCGTATCTTACATTGTGAGTATAGTTATGACAGCCTAAATCGCGCGACCTGTCCTTGTTCACCAGACGCTCTAGCTTCTAATTTTGCCCCGTCGGGAGCACAAGCTCCTTTACGAATCATTGCTCTTTAAATGAGAAGAAGTTGTCATTAGAAAGGACAAGTAAGAAATAATACATAGTTTGCAGTATGCTGTATCATGCTCCCTTGGCATCATCTAGCTTCCTAAGCATATCTTAGACTTGTCGGACAAATTCCCTTCGCCTTTGTCAAAGCTCATCATGGCCCTCCGTCTCCACGCCATCTAACCTCAAGCTGCATGACGGATTCAGCCGGCCTCCTGTGCTCATCGTTACGCTTGTTACAATCCCTTGGGGGCGACTTAATATATCTCCGGCACAGAGGCAACCAGTTGGAATCAACTCGTTAGTAAGATCGTTCATCTGTAAATAATTTGCAGCATGTTGCATCATGATGCCTTAGCGGTATCCAGCTGCTTGAGCACCTCTTGGACTCGTCGGATAAGGTCCTTTCGCCTCTGTCGAACCTCATGTACGCCCTCGGTCTCCACGCTGTCTAGTTTTAAAATGATTTGCTGCATGACGGATATAGATAGCTCCTCGTGCTTCTCGTCTCGCTTCCTGTCATCCTTGGGGGGCGACTCGATATACTTCCGGCACAGCGGCAGCCAGTTGGAATGGAAGTCGTCAGAGATGTTGTCCAGCTTCTTCATAGCGGCACTGATCGCTGCGGGCGAGACTGCGTCTGCCATATCGCTGTTTGAGTCGCTGTCCATGGGTTCAACGCTCAGCGCTATATACTGAGTTCTCATGACTTTGTTCCCATGTTGCGCCAGAAGATCGGCCATGCGCTGCTCTTCGCCTTGTATCTTGTCCTTTGAGATGGTGTTTCGATTTTGCACCCCAGCTATGCCTCGCGCTCCATGAGATTGAGAGTTCCATGGAATACGCGGACCTGTCTTCATAGGGCTGGAGCTGATGGCGGGGCTCGGCGCAGAAGAAAAAGGTGTCGTAGATGTGATCTTACGCATACCGAAGTGTCGTTGATATGCAAAATCCATGGTGTAGCTCTAAGATAGGTAGCTGGCCAGGCATCGCAATTATGTGACACTGGTAGCTTCTCTGTGGTAGATGAATGCTAGATGTAGGTCACGATAGATGTCAGCATATATGTAGGGAAATATGCCATGCTGCGCCCCAATGTAAGAAGTGCGTGGGACAACTGATGTGCCGACCTACCAATAGGAAGCTCAGCAAATTGACGCTCAGAAACTCGCAGATCCATCCGCATATGCCCATTATGCAAGCTTCACTTACATCGCCTGCCTTTATACATATCACAGAACCTGAATGACCACTCTTCAACTAGGAAGATATGTAGATATAACCCATAAAACTACATTATATGCATCAATGCTACTCGTTTAAAAGATTCCATTGGCTGTTGCCTTTCTCTCGAACTGAGACTTCTTTGACTTGGCCCGGGGGTGGTGGAGTCGAACAGGCCGCTGGAAGAAAGTTTGTGGAAAGACAGGGTTTTTGTTTGACTCAATGAAAGGCGTTATTGATATTAATAAATTCCACAGACAACAGTTGTTACAAAGTCTGTGCTCTTGCTGTCCTTGGCTATCCTCAATTTTGTCAACCCATCAACACGCTCATTGTTGCACCGACCAGCACCAAGTCTGCCCTTTGCAGTGGAGAGAATGGCATTCAGTCCTTTGTGCTTCACTTTGCATACCAATCGCGCCTCAATGTTGGCCCTTGCGACTGACTTCATAGGTTTCATCGACTTGATGACGTGGTTCCATCCGCTTCTCAATCGCATTGACCATCTTGAAATAAAAGGATGTGTTTGCGTCGCACGCACATTCCCAACTTTTCTCTTCAAACTTCATTTTCCACTCCTCTTCTTTTTTTTAATTTGAGTAAAAAGAGGTTTAACAAACATTTTGACTATTATGGCAAATATAAAAGTTGCCACCCTGTTATTCGCGGCCTTCTCTGGTGTATGGGCTGATGTGGATTTATGGCGGTAAGACGTCGACAACAAAAGTATCCAGTATTTAACAAACAATCCTATACTAATGGAGTGTTCTATTAGTCCTCCACAAGAATTATATGGCAGACTTGCAATCGCTTTTTTTCCAGACAGCCAGGGCGACTCCTGCAAGGCCAAGGACATCAGCAGAGCCATAACTCTCACCACCCCTATCATCCCGGAGGCAAACACCTGCTTTAACATGAGTGACATTTTCTCCATGAACAGTAGTTCCGGCTTCTAAAAATCCAAGCAACAAAGTGGCGGGGATCCGACACCCTGGGGCGTTAGTTGGAATCTCATCAACCAAGATCTCTACGACGAAAACGCAAATTACACGCACACTTGGGTCAGGATGGTAAACGAGCTCGTGCCGCAGGAAGGCAGGACAAGTCAGTGGTTCTATGAGCAATATACGCTACCTGATTGCCAGGATGTGCGCCTTGGTGATGAAAAGAGCGACGATGTGCCGTTTTACTGGATCAACTGCCAAACCGATAAGCACGGTGACTGCAAGACTGCGGCATATCCGATTGGGAGTTTTGCCGTTTGGGGAACACTAAATTATGATGTTCACGAAAGCAATGATAATTGCCGCAAGTGGACTGGGTTTGGAGCCGCGAGCACGGCGAGAATAAACGCCGGCTGGCTGATAGCGGCGCTGGTGATGGCTATGCTGGTGGTGGCTATGCTGGTGGTGGTGTAAAGTCGTGGACAGGAGTTTGAGACGGATTTCACATATGAGGAGAACTATATCAACTGGTACATGGCAATAATTGCAGTTTCTTTAAGATCAGTACTTAGTGCGATAATACTCAAGCCTCTCCTCTTTATGCGAGCCCTAAATTAAAGCCACTGAGGATGGTTATGCACGCCTCATCGCTGCCTGTTGCTCCTGCTGAGCTCTCGGCTGGAGTAACTCTCTCACTGATTGCTGGGCTTGCGCATAGGATTGCTCCTTGATTTTGTCTACCGTATCTTGTGGTATGTTTTCAGAGCCGCCAAATTTAGCTACTGCCGCTCCCATTAGGCGATTATAGATAAGACGGGTATGGGCCTGCATTTGTACCTGTAAGGTAGTATGTGCTTGCTGAGGTCCTTGCCCTTGATGTTGTGCTTGGGCCTCAGCATGTGCTTGTTGAGCTTGAGCCTGGGCCTGTGCCTGCTGCTGCTGTTGTATTTGCATGGCTACTATGGCTTGCATGTTGTTGGCGTTGACATTAACATTATCATTCATCATCATGTTTCCTAACTGTCCATTTATCTGGCCCATTCGGGCCATCTGCTGTATTTGAGCCTGCATTTGTGGTGTCATCTGGCGTATCTGAGCACTATGCATATTCTGCAGCTGTTGAACATATTGTTGAGCCCACTGTTGTTGCTGCTGCTGTTGCTGCTGCAGCATCATTTGCCGTTGCATCATTTGCAACATTTGCTGTTGCCGTTGAGGAGTCATGCCTGCGCTTTGTGCAACAATTTCAATGCCATTAAAGTTGCCATTCGGCACAGCGGCGGCCACCATCTGCTGTTGCTGTTGCTGCTGTTGCGCAGGGCTTGGCTGATGGACCGCGTACAGGCCAGGACTATCGTTGGGCAGTATAGCACCCGTTGTGCGTGGCTTGTCGTTCTCTATTTTAGCTTTTGAAGTCGCACCTCGATTCCACATCTCGGACTTAAACGGCCCATCGCTTTGTGTCGAGTCTTTCGATATTGTGTTCCGATTCCGCAATGGGAGCGCGGAAAGCTCATTTCTCTGTGTTGAGTCCCTTGAGATTGTGTTTCGATTCGATACCTCAGTTATGCCCCGTGCTTTATGCGGTTTGGAGGTTAATAGGCTGGCTGGCTCTGCCCGCTTGACATTGGAGGATGGCGGTGCGAGTGTGGTGAGCTGGGAGAAATCCTTTCGGAGAAATCTAGGGTCCATAGATGGGCTTTAGGATATCATTTACCGAGTGTCGCAAGCCGGATAAGTTTTGATAGCTGTTTTGTTCAAATCGATTAGGTATCGGTGTAGCTTCCTACCAGCATATCAATACCTAACATGAAGGAAAGATTGCTGTGAAACAACGTATGTGGTGCCGGTCTTGGAATAACATATGTGCCGATCTACCAATTAAAATCACAAGCAGAGCAGAGCCGAGATGAGCAGTTCACATACGAGAAGGATTAGACTAGCTGATACATGGTAATAATAATACTTTCTTTGGAATAAATTGCCGTGTTGTTGCAGACACTCTTTCCAGACGGTCTCGTTTCAGAAGCGCAGAAGGTTTTGGTCATTTTGGGACACCTCAATTGATGGATGTGAATGACACGCAACGGCAAGCTGCATGTATACCAAGTACATGCAATAACATGGGTCAAATAATAGACTTGATTCACTTCATGACCTCCGTTTTCATTATGGTGTATGTCATCCAGCCGACACAATTCAAATCCCATGTACTTAGGTGCAATCCATATCCACCATCCGTTTCCAGCTAATCATTCATGATCCTCCTAGGAATCGCCTCATCGCCAACCACACCAAACACAGGCTTCATGGTCTAGTGGTATGATTCCTGCTTCGGGAAAACAAACCTGGAGTCCCCGGTTCTCTAGAATCGCCTTTGCAGGAGGCCCCGGGTTCGAATCCCGGTGAAGCCCCATCTTTTGCTGCTCTGAGCAACTATATCTTTTTTCTCGCTTCTGGACACTATCTTGATGGCATGTCCTGAGGTTGGATGTTGGTTCTCCAAGAATGAGTGGCGATTGTTGGTGTTTACTTTTCGTTACTCGCACGTTGCCAGCATCTTTTTGTTTGGCGTGTTTGCTCAGTGCTACCTTGCCTCTACTTGTACTGTACAGTTCCAGGCCAGGTCCCCAATTTCGGGTAAAAGTGGACGACCTCGGCAACCCGAATTGGGCATTTGGATCTCCCCGTTTAGTCAATTCAAAACACCAGCATTGATATCACGGTCTACACCTACACCTACATCTCCGTCCTCACACTCAATGTTATATCGCGATATTACTTGTCGTTAGTCAATCTCCTCCAAAAATGCCTCAACCAAACGAAACAACAGTCACCCCCCTCTCCCTGACGCCCCTCAATCGCGTCCTCAGCCCTCCCCTAGGCCTCATCCCCCCCAACACGCCCCCAAGCCTCTACGCCTCCTCCGTCTCCCACTTCCTCTCCATCCCCTGGTGCGCATGCCTCATCCAGACCCCAAACACAATCCCCTTCATCCCGCAATGCTTCAACCCCCAGAGCCCAGCGCACGACCAGCTCGTCGGCTCTACGCTCTCCGGCCCACGAGGCCTACAGCACATGCTCTGCTTCTTCCACACGGAGGATGAAGCGCATTTACAGGATCACGAGCGCCCAATCATGCACGTGAGCTCTCTTTTCGCGCTGGGGCAGGGGCTTTCTGGGTATGAGGGTGTTTTGCATGGGGGCATGATGATGACCATGGTGGATGAGGCGATGGGGGTGCTGCACGAGATTAATATGGCGCTGGGCAAGACTGGCGAGGTGTTTGGGACTGCGAGCGTGACGGCTGGGCTTGATATCAAGTTCTTGAAGCCGGGTCCGATCAATCAGACGGTGTTGGTGAATGCGTGGGTGGATGGCGTGGAGGGCAGGAAAACGAGGATCAAGTGCGAGGTTAGAGATGGAAATGGGGTTGAGCTGGCACGATGCTCGAGCACGTGGGTTTCAGTCAGGCCAAGGATGTGAGAATTTCACGAGGATACAAAAGGCAGCGAGCGAGTGGCATAATTAGGTAATTCGTTGGGTTCGAACATTACATTGCCAGCGACGACAAACGGGTAATAACGACAAATTGAAGGAAAGAGTGGTATCATATCATATCCATACAGTCATAGAGATTCTCGGACACTTCTTTTTATCCCCTCCTCTTTTTTTTGATCACTCCTCCTTTTTCTCGCGATATGGCAGCATGACTTCTACAGCCGCCTTGAGATGTTCCTGATCGGGGTTCCTCAACGCTGAATGCGCCGTCTCTAACTTGCTCTTTCTACCCGACTCCCAGCTCTCGTTGCGCTCGTTCAGCTCGCTCTCCACAGAGCTGAGACTCTCGGTGCTGCTATTCATGACAACCTGCATCATCTTGCCCTCGCTCTTCTTGATGGAGCGTTGCTCTTCCTTGAGCTTCTGCAGGCGCTCATCTTCAACGTTCATGGCGACGATGCCCAAACCGGGGAAGTTCTTCTCCAGAAACTTCTTGAGATCTGGCAGAATGGACTTATCAGGACGGTATGTTCCAGATTCGTTGTCAATGTAGAGCTGGTAGAATGCGGGGTTTGGAGGTGGTGGCTGGTTTGGCGGGCCTCCAGGGATGGGCTCGGACGGGTGTGTCTTTTCCTGAGGCTCGGGACTGTCATTGGAATCCGGGTGTTGCAGTCTTCGAATGAAGAATTCCCCTGAGCAAGCAATGTATTTCTCGGCATCTGCGTGCATGGTATGCTTGCTCAGGAAGTCGATGCCGAATTCCTTGCCCGTCTCGGTGAAGCGAAGTAGGCCGTCCAGCGTGAGTACGTATGTAAAGACGCGGCCGCCCTCGTCGAAATGAGCCATCCTTAGGAACTGGAGAGATGCTTGCTTAGAGCATGGCTCAAAGGTGCCATATTCGGTGGAGCCGCTATAATTGTAGATTCTGTGGTGCTGCTTGTGTAGGGCCTTGTTCAATATGGTGCCACGAATGCCAGTGGATGAAAAGAGCGAGCCGATAACTGGTCTGAATTCCACGTAGCGATGGTAGAGGACCGGAGGAACAGGTCCCTGGAGTTGTAGTTCGTTGGCTTGGAAGCTAGATATCAAAACGTCAGTCAATGATTCGTTCAATAAGTTGGATATAAGCGTGTAGATATCTTGCAGTATGGAATTAACTTACTCATATTTCGTAGACTTTGGGGTATCGTCGTTCGAGTTGTGCCCCTTTTCATCGTCACTTTCGTTGGCATTCACCTTTGTGCCGATCAGACGACCAATCATAGGACTATTATGCTTGATCCATCTAGTTGGGGCCAAGGTGCACATTTGCGCATACGGAGGATCTGACTTGCCCAAGACTTCCATGCTGATTCGCAACCGAGGAGCGATGTGGCTACCGTGCACGATGGCACTAGCGATTCCTTTGAGGATAAAGGCTCGCTTGCTCATGACACGCTTCTTGGCCTCAAACTCCTGGCCCGGAGGAGGGATCCCCGGCCAGTCATCAGAGATGGAGTCAACGTTGATGGTGACATTACCGAGTCTGTCGTCCTTGTCGGCAACATCCTCATCATACATTCTACACTTGAGGGTGAAGCCGGTAGGAGGCACATTAGACACAACCCATTCCTCTTCCCATTTGGGCTCCGTGGTTGTGTGCAGAGTTCGTGTCCTGTACTTTAAGTCGGGATCCTCCTTGTGACGCTTCGGCTGCGTTCCCTTGAGAGTTGCTACCAAGAAGGGGTCTGAAGATCCCGTGTGAAAATCCGCAATCGGGATGTTGGTCGCAGCATGAAAAACAAAGCGGACAGTGTATCCTTGAGGTGCATCAGGAAGTGGAGTCTTGTCAAAGCCACCGGGAGGGCCCTTGTGTTCGTGTTCTTCGTGTTCTTCATGGTGATGTTCATGTTCATGTTCATGGTGGCCACTGTCGCTCGACTCGGGCGTGGAGTCGTCGTGATGAGTGGTGATGTTTCCTGGCATGATGAGCGAATGAATGAATAATACAACAGACGATCAAACACCAAGTATGGAAATGGAAAATGAAGCTCCAAGCGGGAGTATCGTGATGAGCAAGGCTGCCAAGACTCGAGTATCCGCGCTCAGCCTCACGAAAATGGCGAAATGACGTTGTGAGGGGTCGCCTGGTGATTTTGTACTTGTAACTCCAACTGGTAGGGCTAGAGCCGATCAGTCGTAGGTAGGGAAAAAAGGCCTCCAACGAATGGAACCAAGAGATGAATAAATAGCACGAGCTAAGCCAACTGAGGTGAGGCAGAGAGGTCAGCACATCAGCATTCCCAAGCTGTACAATATTGGCAGTAATACAAAAAATATCACCAAAAGCGGGATGCGCAAGGGTCAAAAATAGGAATCGAAAAAGGTACAGCCCGGGACAAGACGCATGGACTGTAATGGGCAAAAAAACGCCTTGCGCATCGCCTCTGTCACCTGCGTGCCAAATATGCGAACCGCTGCAGGCCACAGATCTAGAACCGCGTCTGTTAGTCTCTTCTTTTCCCTTGCCAAGATCATCGTCAGGGAAATCGCCCACTTACGTCACGGCGCCTTGCCGATTATCCGAGATATGTTGTAACAAAATCCGCAACAAGTTTCTTTTTCTTGGTGTTTGCTATTGCAAAGTACATACATGATCCTTGTTGGCGTCTTTCTGTTTGTTTCGTCCCGCCCAGACCATCGGGATCAATCTACTCTCCGATAAGGCTCTCTCCATAGCTGATGTCATCTCTCATATAAATCAGATGCTCGGCTGAGCTCATGCAGCAGCACAACACAGCACAGCATTGGAGTGGTGGACAAGCACTCAATCCGCTAAGGGATGGATGATGTGCCACTAAAAGATGCCAAGTCAAGCCTCTATCCGCAGGGCGCTAGGGCGTTTCTCTTGGCGGAGCTGTCACCTAAAACATTGGGGGGTGTAACGGCGATATCCGGGCGGGAATCTGGAACCTCATAGACAATTGACAGTTGGTTGGCATGTGCTTCATGCTATTAATGCAGCCCGATATAGTTGCAGCTAAGATAATACGAGATAGATAATGCAATAAAACTGTAAGTTTATTGAAAGAGTTGCTTTCACTTCTTCTATTGCTCATGTTGATATAGCTTGTCTGCTATCATGTCCGTTCCAAGTTAAAGTCATGTCGGTCGCATCGTGACCCGCTGAATCTGAGCTGCTACTCCTGCCAAGAGCCAGCACTGCCATTTCGCCAAGATTGTGTTACTTGAAAAGTATTGGCCTTTTGCCCGCCAAGATAGGCATTTCCAAGACATGTATAATAATCACTCGATGAGAATTCACTGTTTTCCTTTGAAGGAATCAATACAAAGTTATATCTTGTTTTGTTGGAATTTGTATAATACTGCTGCTATGGCAACATCGGTATATATATGTTCTTTTTCTCGCACAGCCTCGTTTTTCTCTCCAAGGCTCCAGGTGGGCTTGAAAATGATGTGAATTTTAGCACCCACGGATGGTATTCTCGTAAATGGTAAGCGTTAAAAATCATCCATCACTTCTGCAATTGAAACCACTTCCTCATATCCTCACATCAAACGACAATTTCAATATCACGCAAGTCAATACTTGGAGTTGATTTTTGGAATCCTCTGGGCTATAGATTGCTACTCATACACATGTTCCCGAAACCCTTCAACCTATAAGCCCATTCCGTATATCAACTCATGGATACCTTAATGTCAGCCCACCCATCCGGCCCTGTGACATAATGTTCCATCCATCCAGCGTCGTTCAAAAGCAAATGTCCACTACTCTGATCTAAGCCAATTCGTAAGATACTTGCGACAATGATCGATGCACGTCAAAGCACGTATCATTTACTTCTTGGACGTCTGGGGGACCTGCAGAGAGGTCGAGCGAGAGGTCTTGGCCGACTTGCCTGGAGCCAGCGGCGGCTGGCTGACCACCGGAGTCGAGACGGATCTGGCCTTTCCCTTGCCAAAGACTTGCTTCTTGGCCGGGCCGTTATCCTCGGGCTCTTCGCTGAAGAAGCGCTTCATGGTCTTCGCCGGGACAGGGACGAGCTCGGGTTGTGGCTTTTCGTAAAGCCACCCGTCTTCGTCCCCCTGCTCAGGTGGAATGAAATGACCAAGGACGCCGGCTGGTGAACTGTTAGAGCGATTGCAACTACGAGTCCAGGAATAAGGGATACCTTACCTTGCTCGTCGTCATCGTCGTCGCCATCGTCATCGTCATCGTCACTATCTGGTAACTCTGCGAACCAACTCCGTTGCCATGTCTCAACCTTGACAGCGTCCATGGCCGAGTTGGATAGAAGTGCCTGCACAGCTTCGGCCGGAGTGATCTTCTCCACGCAGCTGTCAAGCATGCCGAGAAGGTTTCTCTCCAGCATGGGAGCGCTCGACAACTGAGCGATGGGATACAGGCCGTGAGGGGAGTGAAAGGAAAGTCCAATACGGCCACCGGCCATCTGACTTCCGGGGCCCATGAGGCGCGATTTGGCGTCACGGATCTCCTTCTCAGTCAACTTCCAGTCTTTGTCTTTTTTGAACTGGAACGCCGTGGCGTCCTTTTCCTTTTCCTCAAATCGTTGAAGAAGTCGCTGGAGGCCGGCGATGAAGTGAGATCTCACGGTGGTGGTGGCAGCTCTGGGGTTGTCCTGACGAAGGATCCAGCGCTGTCTGGCTCGGAGAAGAGCAAACACAACATCCTTGGCCATTTTTTCCGACAACTCGATTTTTTGCATCTGGGAAGTCGTAGTAGCAACAACGGTCCAGTACGTACGGGGTCCCTGCACATCGAAAATAGGGAGCCATTTGTTGCACTGGACAAGGAGCTTGCTTAAATGGACAATAGCAATCTCGGTCGCCTTGTATGCCTTTTCAGGGCAAAGCACAGCAAGGGCTTCTTTCTCATTAGCCTTGCCTGAAAGAAGCTTGGTAGAAGGGAAGTGGATTCCTTCAGTAGTGTTGGTGAGATCGTGAAGGAAATCACTACGCTGCGTCTCCAAGCTGCGGCTTCGATTATGCTCTCGAAGAATAGTCATCTTGACGGATGATGGCGGCCACTAGGCTGCAAAGGAGCACAGTTTGGAAGCTATTGGACTTGATTAGCATCTGTATCCAACGAGGGGGATGGGTATCAACTCGTGATACCACTCACATCGTGGTGTTTGAAGTGCAGTTGAGCTTCAGAAGCAGGAAGCGTGTGTTGATCTTGACGCGAATCAACAAACGCGAGATGTGTGAGGAAACTTCGTTTCAGTGTTTACGCAGCCGGCAGAAATTCTTCTTTATAATGAACGCGTGATGGACGACGAGTGGCAGCCAGCTGTCAGGAGTTTGGGCTGCCAGTCTCTGTGCAGGCCAGCTACTAATCCCCCCTGGTTGACACTCGAGGCTGGTAGCTGCACACTCGCTCACAGTGCACTCCCACGCTGTCTAATATTCCTGCAATGGGCAATTCATGCGAAGCAAAGCATTGAGGATGCGGTATCCAAAATCCGGGTCAACAATACCGGGAGGACTGATGATGAAGGGTTGCTGTGTTTAGGGGGCGGGTTGTTGAAGGTGCCATAAGAGAATAGCTTCACGCATAAGTGACAATAACTTCTATTGTTGACATAGAAGACAATGTAAGAAAGTGTGCATCTTTTTGGCTACCTACTATAGATAATATTGTCGTTGCCTAGCACTTTCTCGCCTCTTGTCTTATTGTTGTGATCTCAGGGTTGCGCCTGCACACTCGTTGGCGGGAAAGCTTCTCGTCTATATATTCAGCACCACCATTAACAGCCAAATTATCAACTTCACAAATGCAACATGAGACTGGACGTCAGTGAACAAAGATATGTTCATTAAAAACATTCGGTTTCATCAATGTTGAGACACGAAACAGTTGATACAGTTACTCCTCAATAGACCGCGCAGTGTGCAGTTGAGGTTCAGTCTGTCGCCAAAGTGTATGCAAAAGCAACCACTGCGAAAACTACATGTACTATGCACTCGCACATCCTTCTACGCTGAGCACTCAGTCATTCATTAAAATGATTGCTTAAACTTGCTGCTTTTGTCAGCGTTGATACAATAGTGTGCCTGCACGGGAAGGATGTGTATAACTATTCAACACAGTTCCAGTTAAATGGGCGCACAATCACCTGTATTTCGACTCTGTTATCTAATCTACTTTTTTCTGTCGTTTTTTGGCAGTTTCAGCTGCTTTTTATAACCGCTGCCGTGTCTTATTTTCGTCTCAGCGCTTCGAGTTCGGCGCTTAATAGCAGCTCCATCATTTGATAGGTGATTCTAGAATCCCTGTCATGGGCAAAACTCCAGTCCGCACTGCACAAACGCCGACGAAAGTCAAGGGTAGCTGCAGCTGCAACTGAGTGTTGGTTCTGTTTGCTTCGGATAGTTGCAAGTGAATGTGATAATGAAATGATTTCTAACATCCCTGCCGTTGCCGGCAGGCCTCTGACATCCCCGCCTGATTTTAAGAACATGGCCACTTCTGCCTGCAGTTCAAATTCACTCATTTCCACCATTTTTGCATCCCATTCCATACTTCTGCAGCCAAGAACAATTCAATTTTTCTATCCCTGCTACTGTTTCTACTACCACTACTACCGCTACCGCTTCTATTACTGCTACTGCCTTCTACTTTCTTCTACAATTGGAACGCGATTTCGTATTCGGCATACCTGTATTATCACTTGACTCCTGCTAGGCTTTTCCTCTCCGCTACTCTCCATCCCCTTTGTACCCATTCACCTTACTCTTCTGCTTCTGCTCTTTGTATTTGTTGCATTCTATTTATTGATTCGATAGCTTTTACCAACTCTTTTCGCTCTAATAAGATACTTCTACATCGACACCGTCGATACTAGGGCCCACTGATGGAGATACAATGGACGTCCTAGGGCTTCTAGCCAATATATCTCAGGTCGTTGACCTCCTCGTCAAGATCGGTGTCATGTGCTCCATCTATTGTGTGGACGTCAAAAAGGCTCCCGGCGATGTGCGAAGACTACTAAAGGAGGTTGACCGACTAACGGCCGTCATCAAAGAGCTTGAGAGCCTTCTTCAAAGCCCGAAAGGATCTTCCAAGCTACAATCTCCGAGCCTCCGCCAGGCAGTTTTCGACCTTCACAGGCTCCTAGCAGAGATGGTGGCAAAGCTAGATCTGGGAGCCAAGCATGCCAGAGCTGTGTGGCCTTTCAAAAAGCGAGAGATTCACGAGATCTTTGCAACAATTGAGAGACAGAAGACTAATATTTTGTTGAATATCAACATTGAACAAACGTAAGATATTCAGTCCCCTTCCTCCTAGTGGCTATTGTTATAGCCACCAGCTGCTACTAGCTACTATGACTACCATGACTACCATGGCTACTTGGTCTATTCGATCTATCTGAGCTATCTGAGCTATCTGAGCTATCTGAGCTATCTGAGCTATCTGAGCTATCTGAGCTATCTGAGCTATCTGAGCTATCTGAGCTATCTGAGCTATCTGAGCTATTCCATTTACTTGGGCTACTTGGGCTATTCGAGTTCTCAATTCTAACAGTAACCAGGTCGGTCCTTTTAGATGTTCACCAAGAGATTGTTCTATCCAAGCTACGAATTGCAGACGCGGCTACCTTCGATTCCAGTGCAGACGGGGAGCAATCTTTCTGCCTGGAAGGCACTCGGAGTCACATTATTGCCCAAATAGAGGAATGGGGCACCAACTCAGACAGCCAGTCAGTCTTCTGGCTCAACGGCATGGCAGGGACAGGAAAATCTACCATTTCCCGCACAATCGCACAATCTTTTGCGAATAAGAATATACTAGGTGCTAGTTTTTTCTTCAAGAGAGGTGGAGGTGATCGCAGCGGAACGAATTTCCTCATTACGACAATCGCCGCCCAGCTGGTCCGCCGAATTCCTTCCATTGCTTCACGAATCCGTGAGGTTCTTGACTTCGAACCTCAAATTCACGAAAAACCTCTGGGTGATCAGTTCCAAAAGCTGATTTTAGATCCACTGAAAAACACTCCGGGATGTTGGTCATCAAGTTTGCTTATTGTGGTCGACGCTCTCGACGAATGCGGCAATGAAGAGAATATGAGGACACTGATCGGCATTTTCTCAAAGGCTCAACAGAGCAATGACCCAAGGCTAAAAATCTTTCTCACAAGCAGACCCGAACTGCCCATTCGGCTCGGATTTGAGGAGATTAGTGGGAAATATGATCATCTGCTCCTCGCGACAGTGCCAAAAGCTACTATTGAGCATGATATAGGGCTGTTCATGAGACATCAACTTAATGTGATCAAAATGGATTACAACAAGTCTGTCTCAATACATCGCAAAATATCTACCGGCTGGCCTGGCGATGATGTTGTGCAACAACTTATCGACTCAGCCGTCCCGTTATTTATTGTTGCCGCAACAATATGCCGCTTCTTGAAAGATAGAAGGCTAGGAGGCCCTCAGCATCAATTAAGCAAGATTCTCGAGTATCAAAAAATGCACATATCCGGTCTTGATATGACATACCTTCCGATTCTGGACAACCTTATTGCCGACCTTCCTCTGTCTGCCAGGAAAGAAGTGTTGACTAGATTCCAGTATTTAATTGGTTCAATAATCACACTTGCTCAGCCTTTGTCTATACGAAGCCTCGCCGATCTTCTGGGGATTTCTACAGACGCTATCGAAGATCAACTTGACCTTTTACATTCAGTACTTGGGGTTCCTACTGACTTAGATACCCCTGTGAGACTATTGCACCTTTCTTTCCGAGATTTCCTGGTTGACTCTGAAAAGAAGCTTAATCTCAGCAAATATCCTTTCTGGGTAGATGAATCCGAGGCTCACTCAAAGCTATTCTCTCAATGCATCAAGTTATTGTCTACGGACGGCGTCCTCAAAGAAGACATTTGCTTTCTTAGAAGTCCAGGCACACTAAGATCCGATATAAAACAAAATGCTATTGATGAGCATCTACCTGGTGCAGTCCAATATGCTTGCATATACTGGGTCCATCACTTGAGTCTGAGCAGCCTCTGGATTTGTGATAATGACCAAACACACAAATTCTTGGCGAGCTACTTACTCAATTGGCTTGAAGCACTCAGCATAATGGGCCGGATTACAGAGAGCGTTCACATGATGGATGACTTGCTCTACAAACTCGAGGTAAGCGTTTACATAATTATTATAGGTAAAGCTAACCAAACATTTGAAAGGAAAAAAACGCACAAGACATCGGAAACCTTATACGGGACGCGAAACGATTCATTCAAACAAATGTAGCAACATTTGACAAAGCGCCACTCCAAATATATTCTTCCGCCTTAATATTCGCACCAGAGAAAAGCATTGTAAGGAGCGTGTTCAAATCAAGTATACCAACTTGGCTCTATTCCCTACCATCGATGCAATCCCACTGGGATCCATGCTTAGCTACATTCGAGGACCAAAACATGAGGGATGCCGATGTTATAGCGATTCATGGCGGTGATAGATTCCTTTCTTATCCCGGACGTGAAGGAGAAATGAAGATTTGGGATGCAAGAACACTGTCATGTGTTGCCATATACGAAGATGTTATGTATAAGTCTGTCAGGGTATCATCTGATGGCGCAGAAATACTATACATCTCCAGGAGCAAAGGTCTCCAAATTATGGATGCCTCAACAAGAAGTTGCATTGCGGAGTACAACGGCCATACCGACGAGATACGTCGTGCCATGTTTTCAGCGGATGGCCAATACCTTGCTTCAGGGTCAAAAGACGGAACCTTAAGAATATGGAGCAGAGCATCTGGCGAGATCACCTCAACTCATAATCATGATCACACTGATCAGATGGAGGGATTTTCTCCAGATGGATTGACATTTCTAACGATTTCGAATTACAACAGTCTTCGGCTTCTTAGTTCAAGGATAAGCGGCCATATGTTGACGATGAACGGTCACAAAGGACGTATTAGAGCTGCTGTATTTTCTCCAAACAGCCAAATATTAGTGTCTCTTGATTCGAGCAATATAATAATATTTTGGGACAGGCTATCTGGCAATACTCTGGAAGCTGAAGGAGCCAATTATATCGTTAACAGAGGTTTGCTGTTCTTTTCTGACGGACTCCGCGTCATTACTGCCATGATAGCAAGTGTCGAGAAGGGGCATGCGATTGGCATCTGGAATACCTTAAGAGCAACTTGCGATTCTCTCTTGGAAGGCCATCGCGCTGCCATATCAGATGTTGTCCTATCAGAGGATGAAAGCAAGATTGCCTCAGGTTCATATGACAAAAGTATCAGAGTATGGGATATGAATACGGCGACTTGTATCGCGATATACGACGGTCATGCTGAGAGTATTGTCAGCCTCATTTATTCGGCTGATGAAACGCTACTCATATCCGTGGATTTTAATGGAACCTTCAAAGTCTGGGATACCAGCATTGAAACGCAGTGGGGGGAGATTGAGAGCCATGAAGGCGCAGTCCTCGAAGTTGTGTTTTCTCCAGACAAAAAGACGATTGTAACTACTTCTGGAGACCGCACGGTGCGACTATGGGATTCAACTACAGGTAAATGTCTGTCGATGGGCACAGGCCACCGAATTTTTGCTTGGATTCCCTTGATGGTTCCTCAAGATATTCCTACGGCTCCTTTCGATCATATCATGAGTTCTCGTGGACTCTTTGGCTTTCCAAGATCGATTGAATTTTCGGCAGACAGCTCGACAATTTTATCCTCAACTGATGGTTCGGAAGCTTTCAGCATTAAACTTTGGAACGCAGCAAACGGCGACTGCCAGTTGTTGTCCGACGAATTCACGGGCTCTATTCTATCAATTGCATTTTCACCTGACGGTACAACCGTAACATCAACGTCCAGGGATGGTATCATGAGGTACTGGGACACGACGACGCAGAAACTTCTTGCTTCATTCGGAGGAGGAACCTACAGTATATCTTCATCAATCTACACAGTAGATGGCACCCAGCTCGTTCTCGCCTGCGACGATGGAATGGTCCGTTTGCTCCATCCTTCAACTAGAAATTGCAAGGAAATGAACGAGGCACATGATAGCCCCGTGATGATTGTTACAATGTCGGTAAGCGGATCCAAGCTTGCTTCTAACGCAAAGTCAAAAGTCAAAATTTGGGACGCAGACGCCGGAACATGCATCGCCAATTATACTTCAACATCAGATACTACAAGCAACATAAGCAAACTGCTTTTCTCTCCTGATGAACAATACCTTGTCGTTCTGTACGAAGCTGGGGAAATCAAGATTGAGATTCTGAGTGTCGCAACAGGACACTGCCTTGATAAGCTCGTTGGGATTTGTGGGCTTGCCAACCACATGGCATTCGATTCATCTGCCGGTTCCAGCCTACGAGTAATCACCAATGTGGGCACCCTTGAATTTGACCCGCCTGGCTCAGCTACCTGTGTTCATGCAAGGTCATCCTTCAGCAGCCAAAGGGCGGTAAATACGATTGGACTTGGTCTCAGCAAAGACGGGGAATGGATTACGTGGGACTCGCGCAACATGCTTTGGCTGCCATCCGCATTCAGAATCTCAGCATCAGATATCGATGTCGCGGGGTCTCTACTCGCTCTTGGATCTCGACTCGGACGGCTGCTCCTGATAGGGGTCGACCCGTCCAAAATGCCGGTTAACGTTCTGGACGCCTCACCGCGGCCCTTGGCCTAGCGCATATCACCGCCGACCCGAAGCTCTAATCCAGAAGCAGGCACACATGCGGCTGATGAAGCTTCCGCCAGCATACTCGTACGCAGACTTGGGCGGGGCAAATTCGCAAGCAGCAATCCTCTGTGGATGCGAAAGGTAACTGGACAACTGGATTCCGTATGACAATTTAGGGATAGCAACGTGGCACTACTCCCCTCCCATCCTTGCGCCAAAGTCGTCATCGTGGATCAGCTCGTAAGAAGGACTTGACTTTTACCCCGCTGAAATACCTCCTTACCAGTTTCCGATGGAGGGGGTCAGTTTATTCGCGGACATAAAGCTACAGAGCTCCCCTCTTGTCTCCCTACCAGTCGAAATTTGACCAGCATTTTACAACATCATTTACTATACCACTTTTTGCTACAATGGCCGATCAACCCACCAAGACCATCCTCGAGGAAGGCTCCGGCCCCAACCCTGAAAAGGGCAACGTTGTTCTCATGGGTTATACCGGTTGGCTGAAGGACACCTCCCAGCCGGACAACAAGGGAAAGAAGTGAGTGGCAATGCCATACACTGTTCGTTGGTGTTTTTACTTATGTGCGATATTAGGTTCGACTCTTCTTACGACCGACCGGGCGAAGGCTTTAGCTGTCAGATTGGTGTTGGACAAGTCATCAAGGGTACGATTTATTCACCGATTCCACGCAGGTCGTACATTGACAATGTTGCGCAGGTTGGGACTTGGGTGTTGTTACTATGAAGCTCGGCGAGAAGGCTAGACTTGATATTCCCAGGTACGCACATATGGTCGCATTCAATGTTTGGACGTCTTACTAACACGGTTCGTAATAGCCACCTCGCTTATGGCAACAGGTAAGCCGATCAAAGTTTTGCTACGACGGTCAAGAAACGAACCCAGACGAATTGGCCTGCCCAATGACGAAATATGGTACAACAGAACGAAGATTGCATGAGCATGCTAACATTCTTCTAGGTCTGTTGGCAATCTTATCCCTGCCAACTCTGACCTCATCTTGTAAGTCGAATTGAATATCTATATGTAGTATTTTCTACGAACGTGACATCTGACATTATTCGTAGTGACGTCCATCTGAAGCAAATCAAATAGACGAGCAATAGGAACGAGAACCACGGCACTAAAAGTATAATTTTGGAAAGAGCCATTTTTTTGGATATATCAAACACAGGATAGTTCTAGAGATTCAAGATTGTCTTGTGCTCTTCTCAGAAGATCAATTTTCTTGCCACTCGTCTCCCGTGACTTGATGCCGTATTCATGCATCGTGTAGCCCAGCACGCTGGCACAACTACATACATGCACCTAGAGGCAGTAGAAGATAAACTTGAAGTATCTACGAACCTGCTTAAAATCGACTGATGATATCGCCCGGCCCAACGGTCCAAGTCTTTATGTTCAATCGTATCCAGCTGTCAACCACGGAACAACGGACAACAGCGCCCTAAATGACAGCTTCCATTAAGCAACCGGACCCATCGGAAGCCTTGTACAGTGAGCCCAGCAAAATATCGCCGTTCAGCTCAATGATGCACCATAAATCCCGATTCTTCCCCTATACTCTTCCCTATCAAAACCGTTGAAGCTATCCGGTCCGTCCCTGAAAAAACGCTCGAGCTTCCATGGCGCTCTGACCGGTTCCAAAGCAGGTACCTCGAGCTATTTCTAAGAGCTGGCTGTCTAAGCCAATCACAGCGTCAGTGCCCCGCCTTGCTGCCCCGCCCGCGTTGCCTCAGCTTTTGCTGCCCCTCTTCTCGGTACTTCTGCCTTGTACCCGAGTTTTTTGCGTGTACTTCGTACCCCTCTGTCAGCAGCTGGGCAACAGCAGCAGCTGCCAAACTCCCGTCGCTGCTGCTAGTACAGCACAGTATTACAGTGGCACGATTAGCCACATTACCTCATCAGAAAGAACTGGAGCCTGTCATGTCCAGTGCAAGCCAACACTTCTGAATCCTGCTCATTACAAACCAACTTCTTCTCTTCCAACGCTCTTCTTCTTGTCCTTTGTCGACAAGAGAATCACCGCCTTCTTCCACCAAGCCAAACGACTCTTCTCCCGCACCGTCAGACACGCAGCAGGCTTCTTCTCTAGCCACCGTCACCCCTCTTTATCAGCAGCATCTGGGTGAGGTCACGCTCGACCTAGGTGCTGGATCACCATATCCAAGATTTCGTCACAGCCCAGCCCCGGAACGCTGGCGAAGCGAAGGCTCTCTGAAGGGGAGTCTCAACAGAACCTCAAGAGAACCATGGCTGTAGGTTGATAGATAGCTCCCTCCGAGAAAGGCGCGAAACTGACCGTCTGCTTCAAACCAACAGGCCGCCAAGCTTCCCGAGGTCGATCTTGCAACCCGCATGCAAGTCGATGAATCCGTTGTTGGAACTACAGAAATCGATGAGTCTCTATACAGCCGACAGCTCTATGTCTTAGGACACGAGGCCATGCGCCGCATGGGCGCCTCCAACGTCCTCGTCGTTGGTCTCAAGGGTCTCGGTGTCGAGATTGCCAAGAATATTGCCTTGGCCGGTGTCAAGAGTTTGACTGTCTACGACCCTGCTCCGGTCCAGATTGCCGATCTCTCAGCCCAGTTCTTCTTGACTCCCAAGGATGTCGGCAAGCCCAGAGATGAAGTCACGGCACCGCGTGTCGCAGAGCTCAACGCTTATACCCCCGTCAAGGTTCACCAATCTCCCAGGTATAGCCACCAAATTCTCAGACTTCGTTTTTAGAGGGGTATTACTGACCACAAATTGTAGCATCGAGGATAACTTCGCTCAATTCGACAAGTATCAGGTTGTGGTGCTGACCAATGCGCCCATCTCGACACAAAAGGCTGTAGGCGACTACTGCCACTCCAAGGGCATCTACGTTGTCATCGCCGATACCTTCGGCCTATTTGGCTCCATCTTCTGTGACTTTGGTGATAAGTTTACCATTATCGATCAGAACGGCGAGGCCGCCTTGAGCGGTATCGTTGCTGGCATCGACGAAGAGGGTCTGGTGTCGGCACTCGATGAGACTCGCCACGGTTTAGAAGATGGCGACTACGTCACATTTTCCGAAGTTGAGGGCATGGAGGCGTTGAATGGATGCGAGCCGCGTAAGATTACGGTTAAGGGTCCGTACACCTTCTCCATTGGCGATGTGTCAGGCCTCGGACAGTACCAGCGTGGAGGAACTTATCAGCAGGTCAAGATGCCCAAGGTCGTCGATTTCAAGAGCTTTACAGCCGCGCTGAAGGAGCCAGAGTTCCTTATTTCCGACTACGCCAAGTTCGATCGACCCCAGCAGCTTCATCTTGGATTCCAGGCCCTCCATGCGTTCCAAGTCGCCAATGGACGACTTCCCAACCCCATGGACGAGAAAGATGCCATTGTCGTTCTCGAGGCCGCCAAGACGTTTGCCGCCGATGAGAAACTCGAAATCGATATTGACGAGAAGCTGCTGAAAGAGCTGAGTTTCCAGGCCCTTGGTGACCTTAGCCCCATGGCAGCACTCTTTGGCGGTATCGCTGCTCAGGAGGTTCTCAAAGCTGTGTCTGGCAAGTTCAATCCCATCCAGCAATGGATGTACTTTGATTCGCTCGAGTCCCTCCCTACTTCTACCAAGCGAAGCCCTGAGCTGTGCAAGCCCATCGGTAGCCGTTACGATGGCCAGATTGCTGTCTTTGGAACCGAGTACCAGGAGAAGATTGCCAATCTCAAGCAATTTCTCGTTGGTGCCGGTGCCATTGGTTGTGAGATGCTAAAGAACTGGGCCATGATTGGCTTGGGCACAGGACCCAAGGGCAAGATTTATGTCACCGACATGGACTCCATCGAGAAGAGCAACCTCAACCGACAGTTCCTTTTCCGAGCCGCTGATGTCGGCAGCATGAAGAGCGACTGCGCTGCCAGGGCTGTGCAGCGAATGAACCCAGAGCTGGAAGGCCACATTGAGACTTTGCGAGAGCGCGTTAGTCCCGAGACTGAGCATGTCTTCAATGAGGAATTTTGGCGTAGCCTGGATGGAGTCACCAACGCTCTGGACAATGTCGAAGCGAGAACTTACGTTGACCGAAGATGCGTCTTCTTCCGAAAGCCGCTGCTGGAGAGCGGAACTCTGGGCACCAAGGGCAACACGCAAGTTGTCCTGCCCCATTTGACAGAGTCTTACTCTTCTTCCCAAGACCCCCCGGAGAAGGAGTTCCCCATGTGCACAATCCGAAGCTTCCCGAACAAGATTGACCATACCATTGCCTGGGCCAAGGAGTACATGTTTGAGAAGTGTTTTGTCAAAGCTCCCCAGACTGTGAACCTCTATCTGACTCAGCCCAACTTCATCGAGGCCACTCTGAAGCAAGGCGGCAACCAGAAGGAAACCCTGGAGACGATCCGCAACTACCTTACCACCGAGCGGCCCCGGACCTTTGAGGACTGCATTGCCTGGGCTCGTCTCCTCTTTGAGACGGAGTTTGCGAACAAGGTCCAGCAGCTGTTGTACAACTTCCCCAAGGACTCGGTGACTTCGGGCGGCACTCCCTTCTGGTCTGGTCCGAAGAGGGCTCCAGATGCCCTCAAGTTCGACCCCAATAACCCGACTCACTTTGGATTTATCGTGGCTGCCGCGAACCTTCATGCGTTCAACTTTAACATTAAGTCGCCCGGCACCGACAAGTCCATTTATTTGAAGGAACTGGAGAATGTCATTGTGCCTGATTTCACCCCCGACTCAAACGTCAAGATCCAGGCAGATGACAAGGAACCCGTAAGCCCTCTACCTTTTTAAAAGCCCAAGTATTTTGTATCTCAATAGTACTAACTATATTTTAGGATCCCAACGCCAGCAGCTTTGATGACACGGATGAGCTCACAACCCTCTCTGCCAGCCTCCCGTCGGCAAGCACTCTTGCGGGCTTCCAGCTGCAGCCTGTCGAGTTCGAAAAGGACGACGACACCAACCACCACATTGACTTCATCACTGCCTGCAGCAACCTGAGGGCCGAGAACTACAAGATTGAGCCTGCTGACAGACACAAGACCAAGTTTATTGCGGGCAAGATCATCCCCGCCATCGCCACGACAACGGCCCTCGTTACTGGCTTGGTTGTCCTGGAACTCTACAAGATCATTGACGGCAAGGATGATATTGAGCAGTACAAGAACGGCTTCATCAACCTGGCTCTGCCATTCTTTGGATTCGGCGAGCCCATTGCTAGTCCCAAGGTTGAATACAAGGGCCCTGATGGCAAGGTCAAGCTAGACAAGATTTGGGACCGATTCGAGGTCGAAAACATCACGCTCAAGGAGCTTCTCGACTACTTTGAGAAGAAGGGCCTTAGCATCAGCATGCTCAGCTCTGGCGTCAGCCTGCTGTATGCAAGCTTCTTCCCTCCGTCCAAGCTCAAGGACCGCTACGCACTCAAGCTCAGCGAGCTGGTAGAGACCATTTCCAAGAAGCCCATTCCTTCTCACCAGAAGGAGCTGATCTTTGAGATGGTGGCTGAGGATTTGGACGAAGAGGACGTGGAGGTTCCGTACATTAAGGTAAATATTTGATTAGGTTTTATTGGAATTAAATAGACTCGGCGCGGTTCATAAGTAGTCACCACATGAGTAGATATTTGGAACAGAAATGAATAGCCTTAACGGATATATCAATCCCACTCTGGTGATATCAGCATGCTTCCGTATGCTTCAGTATGTTTGGGCACCCGGCACTCTTTTCCTTGCATAGCAGGGGACCATAATGGAAGACAATTGTCGTGATGACTAAAGACGCAGAATGGCTGAGTGATGAAGGCGCTAACGCCCGTGGGCGCTGTTACGTCACAATTAGAAAGCGCGCTAAGTTTTGTTCCGACGAAGAGGGATTTGGAATGACGAGGTGGGTGGATGCCATTGGATGTTATTAGTAACGTGGGAGCGACGCCCGAAGCTTTAGCAATGCTTAAGTCAGAACACAGTCACATAGGCTATCGTAACCACTGGAACGCTAACGGGTTAAGCTGAAGGATCTCGCAGGTGGGCTTGAGGGGGCGACGCTTGGCGTTGTCGATGATACTATGAAGAGTGCTTTGTGTATATATAGACCTTCTGGCTCCCCAAGTGGTGAGTGAGGAGAAAGCATTCAGACTTTAAATGAGAGCAATTCAACAGCAGTTGAGAACCAGATCTTTTGGGGTTTTGTTCAACAATAATCACAAGCAGTTTACCAAAACATTGACATATTCGACGTTGTCTAATAGTGCAACTGGGTTTGGAACTTTACGAAAAACAAACAGTATTACACGAGCTTCACCACTACAGTTTCCAATTCAAATCAGAATGGTTAGTATCTAGTGGTTTCTCCTTACCATTGTATATTTGAATTGAATAATAATCCTAACACTTGTATCCAATAATTGCAGGCTTCCAACGAGGGCAAAATCACCGACTGGGTCAAGCCCGGCGACACAACTGGCGAGTTCAAGCGTCAAGTCAGCTCGTTCCGCAACTGGATCTCCCGCGAGGCCGGTGCCGAGTTTCCTCCCGAAAAGGGGAGGTATCATCTCTACGTCAGCTACGCCTGCCCATGGGCGCACCGAACTTTGATCACCAGAAAACTCAAGGGCCTCGAGGACATTATTTCCTTCTCCGTGGTGCATTGGCATCTGGAGCAGAAGGGGTGGCGATTTGCCACCAAGGAGGACAATGATATCCCCGGCGAGAACGTTATTCCTGATCCCCTTCACGAGGGCTTTACGCATATCCGGGACGTGTACTTTGAGTCGAACAAGGACTACACTGGACGATTTACCGTTCCGGTGCTGTATGACAAGAAGACGAAGCAGATTGTCAACAACGAGAGCAGCGAGATTATCCGAATGCTGGGGACAGAGTTTGACGACTTGATTGAGGAAAAGTACCGCTCCATTGTTCTCTACCCCGAGAGCCTCAAGAGCCAGATCGAAGAGACCAACGAGTGGACGTACAACCTCATCAACAACGGCGTCTACAGGGCCGGCTTCGCCACCAGCTCCCAAGCCTACGAGACCGCCGTCGTCGCCCTGTTCGAGGCTCTCGACCGCGCAGAGAAGCATCTCGCCTCGCAGGCCGAGGGGCCTTACTACTTTGGCAAGGACATCACCGAGGCAGACATCCGGCTGTACGTGACGCTGGTGCGCTTCGACCCCGTGTACGTGCAGCACTTTAAGTGCAACATCCGCGACATTCGCAGCGGGTATCCTCACTTGCACAAGTGGATGCGCAACTTGTACTGGAGCCTGCCGGCGTTCAAGGAGACGACGCAGTTTGATCATATTAAGTGGCATTACACCCGAAGTCATACGCAGATCAACCCGTTCAGCATCACGCCTGTCGGGCCGCTGCCGCACATTTTGCCGCTGGAGGAGGAGGTGCCCGCGGTGGTGGCGAGAGTGTAGAGAGCTATTGGGGGGGAAGAGGCAAAGTTAGAGAGTATGTTTGGGAGTAGGCCATTGGGGGAAGTTTTTCGTGTAACATGGAGGTCTTTATTAGTTGGAGTTGTGAGTGCGAGGGAAAAAAGTGTGGAGGGTACTGTATTGGGGTTCCTTTTAATTGGATGGCGATGATGAGGGTGAGGTTACCTTACCCTAGGATGATGCTTGATTGTTTGGGATTGAATTGGCACATTGGGTATTAGGACGAGTGATTATGATGAAAATGAATTATAGCGATATTTCATCTTGCTTTCGAACTACTTTACCCCGACTCTTTAATCATGACAAGGTTCCATGTGAATTTGAAAGTTGTCCTCTACATGTACTGATAAGGTCTGGAAGATTCTTAAGTCTCAACTGAAACTCAGCTGCCCAGCTGTGGGTAAGCGCCTACAACCAACACCAAACAAAGAATGAAACAACCTCGTATTGGGCATTTTTTCTTTGTTGGACGCTTTGCCTGCAATCAACTTCTTTCGTCTTTGTGCCAATATCCATGCACAATTGCTGCATGCCAAATTCCAGCCGTGCTGCTGCCTCTCCATTCCCACAGCGGCGACGTGCGACTTTAGGCTTCAAAGCTCCAGGCGGCCACCGCTCGCTTGCCCGCCCCCTCCACTGAAAAGCCCTGGCGTGCCACTGAAAGACGCTGCTAGCCGCCTCCGTAATCTCGTTCAATGACTCTCCTACCTCTACCTCCTTGTACCGAATAATTCCCATAGTCCTCCTCCCAAATCAGGTCCCCACCAAAAACGCAATCTGCTCCCATCACCATCACCAATTTCCACCTCCTCCCAACCGACCGCCTTTCAAATCCTCTCTCCCTCTCGAATCGTCCCGAATATCGATACTCGTCCGCGCGAAAATCAACCTCTCAACATCTCTCGCTCAGTCCTCGTGATCCAGCGTCTTCTTTTTTCCCGCCCGACCGCCCAAACCTTCCCCGCGCACGCACCGCACACGCACACGCACAACGCACGGCTGAAGCTACACTCATAATTTGACCCTTTTCCCTCTTCTCCTCTCGTCTTTCGTCCCTTCTAGTACTACTATCTGCCAAGTCGTTTTTTCTTGTTCCTCTTTCTGCGGCAAAGTCTTTTCCTCTCCTCGTTCAATCTCTTCTTGCGTCTTGTCTTTGGGTCGATTGGCTCCAGCTGCTGTTAAGCTCCGTGGTCGGCTCTCCCTCCTCGAAATTGCAACGCGTCCTTTATGGTCACTACCTACACCTAACAATTACAAAAGCTCCCTTGGCCATCAAGCATCTGCTCGTGTGCGGCATCCACAACTTGCGACCTTTGCAGAGCTCGTCCATTGACGCACGTTACATCACCCCACCAAATCGAACTACTACTACTCAATAACCCTCGTCGACGCTTAGGCTCTAATCTCCCCCCTTCCGGCTCTCGGCCGACTAGCTAAAGGGTTCAACCATTTTGTCCAGTGATTTAGTCGAGACATTCGCCGGATGAGCGTCGCGCATTCGCCGCCTTGCTATGGCCATTCGATACACCGCAGAGCATCTGCTCTTCCTGAGGGAGTCGCCGCTATGCATCAAACCTGAGAAACTGCCTCCGGCGGAGGAATGGATGGGGTGAGCACAACTCGAGGCTCGCTGAACGGCTTCAGTGTTTGCTTTAAACTGATATTGACATAATGCAGGGCACCCCCAGACCAGACTCGAGCGCAGAACAAACCGGTCAACGATCGACCTCGGTCCCTGGACAATCCGCTTCTTGACCAGACAAATCGCCGCCCAGGCATCAACCACACCTCCCGGACCAGTACAAGTTGGTTCCATCTTAAAATACTCGTGCTGATAGTCATCTGTTGCTAACAATGTAACTCTTCAAGATCCTGATGACATTGTCTTTGCTCCTCCTCGGATGGCATTTGCTTCATCTGGCCGAGGTGGCAAGACGCTTGATGGTGAAAAACCGACCAAAGACGCCGACCCCGCAGGTCGGTTCGCCTTGCGCAATCGAAACAGCGAAGCCGACGGTGACCGTCTGCGCGCACCCAATGCTGTTCGTCGCCGCGGAGAAAACGACCTAGATAACGATGGCTGGAGCACAGTCAAGCCCCGCAAAAGCTTTGGTGCTGAAGGTGCCGAGCGTTTCCACGGCCGCATGGGTGGCAACTTTCGAGATGAGAAGAAGCCCCTGCGAGAAAACGATCGCGATGCCACTCGCGACCGCCCAACAAGGCCCTTTGATGCCTTTGGTCGAGACAACAAGGAAGCCGAAAATGACACTCGAGCACGCAACGGCGCTGGCAGGAGCAAAGTGGACTCTTGGCACAAGGCAGAGTCAATGCCGACAGAGTCCCCTGCGGCCGAGCGAAAAGAACGAGACCGAACCAAGAGCTGGAGAGACCGAGATACTACTGAAACTGCGGATGACCGTACCAATGGCAGGGCACCCGACAGGCGATGGGCTCGCGACCGCGAGCAGCGTGTTGAGCGTGAGCCCGAATGGTTCGACGAGCCTGCCGAGGCACTCCGCGAGGCACACACCCAGCAAGACTTCCAGAAGTGGATGGAGCAGATGAAGAAAGGCAAAGGAGGCGGTGATGCCCCAGAGCGCCCAACTGCAGCAGCAGCGGCTCCTGAACCTGCTGCCGAGACTGAGAGGTTTCAACCTCACCAGCCTACTGCTATCGAAGTTGCCCCTGACAAATTCTTCCTTGCCTTTGGCGGTATGCAAGCACAGGGACCTCTAGAGCCCAACTCCCCACCCAGCGAAGTAAACGATGCAGCTGCCAGGCCCAAGACCGTGGGCAAGTCATCAAGGTTCACGTCCTTCTTCCACCAACCCCAAGAAGAACCACGAGGCAGAGTAGAACAGTCGACGAGCGTGCCGCCTGCACCTTCTCAGTTCCCCCCGGGACTGGGACCGCTCGCAGGAATGGCTCCTCCTCCTCAAGAAGAAGAGAAACAGGCTTTCCAGCAACTACTGCTAAAGCTTCAGAAGCAGAGCATGAGTGCCACTCCTCCGGCTCACTCACCATTTGCTGCCCCACCACCTCAAGGAAATCTTCCAGACATGTCGAAAAAGAGCAACCTCGCATCCCCAGAGCCATTCCAACAATACGGTGGCGATAGAATCAACGGCGGCATTGGCCGCCCGCCGCCACCGCAACATGTTCAAGAAATCCTTGCACCTCGACCACAGCAACAGTCTGCTCGGCCAGACCAACTTCTCCAAGATCTCGCGGGGCACCACCAGCGTATCTCTAGCCAGGGCTCAGGAATCCCTGACCAGGCTCGCAACAACAATAATACCGAGTTTTTGATGAATCTCATGCGAATGGGGCCCAGTGCTCCGTTAAGCATGCCCCAGCCCCAGCAGCAGAAGCAAATGCCGATGCAAGAGTCGGACTTCTCGCCAAGAGAGAATCGGGGAGTGCAGCAACGCCAGATGCGCCCCCAGCCGCCTCCTGGCTTTCCCATGGAAGAGTCTTTCCACAACGCCGAACGCGATTCCCGTCTCGGCCAGCCCACTCAGATTTTGCAACGACCCCCTCCCCCTCCTGGGCTGGATCAGATGCCACCCAGCTGGATGACCAGCGGAGGACAGATACCGCCACCACAGCAGCGAGGCCCCATGATGCCTCCTCCTGGATTGGCCGGCGGCCTAAACCGCAACGTTCCCATGCCTCACATGTTTCCTCCCAACTTCCCTCCTGGTGGCATGCCGCCTCCAGATGCAATGGCTGGCATGCCTCCACGCAACATGCCTCCTCCTCCTCCTGGCTTCTTCAACGGACCACCTCATGGGTTCATGCCTCCTGGACTCGGTGGATTCAATGGACCCCCGGGACCACCAGAGCCTTTTGGTGGATCTCCCTTTGAAGCCCGTGGCATGCCCCCGGGCGCCGCTGGTCGGGGTGCTGCCTTTGGCCGGCCATAGGTTGCCGCATGATCACGATAGTGAACTCTGCTTCTAACGGCAAACCTCAATTACCAAAAAGCAGAATGGCATTCCGTGTTATAATTTGTGCAGTCAAAAAACAAACTACATTTTTATTATTATTACTAGTATGACTCTTTTTTGGAGCTATGAAGGCCGAGTTTATGGGACCCAAGGGGTTATGGGTTCTAAGGACCGCTCTTTGCTTGCAATGTCATATGAATTTGTCCTGGGAAATGCTTACGGGGGAAGTAGTCTCGGTGACGAGGAGAGACTCACAAGTGCACGGATTGCCAGATATAGGGGAAAGGAGATGTAATGCGGGCGATGAGAATGAAAATATGTTGCAAATTCGGAGCTTCGTTGAACATGTGACAGTACCTGCTTGTAGATTTTTGTTGGTGTAGTAGACACACGCAATGTGGCGATGCTGCTGATATCGTCTCGAGGATACCCTGTGAAGTATTTATGAAGAGAGCATTAAAATTGCAGCTACAGTTGAAACGATTAGTTTACTATTACTGAAGTTTGTGATGTTTGCTTGTTGCTCTGTCGAATCTTTTGACTCTTCTGAGGATTGTTACCGCAGTGATCTGTGCTTCTGAAGATGAGCAGAGTCAATCGTATGATGGAACCTTGGCTGAGTTGCCCCAGACCCATCACGGCGAGAACTTGTTCATATTCACATGCCGACAAAAGCATAATGCAAAAGTCCATACTGTTAATCAAACAATCGAGGTTAGTTCACACCACACGCTATTGCATGCAGCTAGAGTGCAAACGTATCGACGAATCATCAGCCACAGAACGAGTGAAACCTTATTGAATGAATGCCCAAACCTCCTCACTTCCGCCAAGCTATTTAGGTGGTACCAACACGTACGTCCGCAGTCACTCCTCTTTACTCCTCCTCCTCTTCTTTACATCCCGTAATTCTTCTATTTCAATCATAATTCGCAAAGATGAAGCTCGCGGTGTTTAGCTCCAAGCCTTACGACAAACGCTACATCGAGGCGGCTCGTAGCGCTGCGGCCGCCAGAGGCGCTGGGTCTGCTGCGACTCGTCCTGCGTCAGCAGATATCGAGATTGTTTTTCATGAATTTGCACTGGAGGAAGACACGGTTATCCTTGCACAGGGAGCAGATGCAATCTGTGCGTTTGTCAATGACACTCTTTCGGCGCCTGTGATTGAGGCGCTGGCAAAGGAGGGCGTCAAGGCGATTCTGCTGCGCTGCGCGGGCTTCAACCACGTCGACCTCGTGGCGGCTGAAAAAGCCGGCATCATGGTCGCCAACGTGCCGTCGTATTCGCCCGAGGCCGTGGCAGAGTTTGCGGTTGCGCTGATCCAGACGCTGAACCGAAAGACGCACCGCGCGTACAACCGGGCGCGGGAGGGGAACTTTGCGCTGGACGGGTTGATGGGGCGGACGCTGTATGGGAAGACAGTTGGGTTTATTGGCACGGGGAAGATTGGGGTTGCGACGGCGAAGATTATGAAGGGGTTTGGGTGTCGGATTTTGGCGTACGATCCGTTTCCTGCGGCGGCGTTTGAGGGGGTTGGGGAGTATAAGGGTCTTGATGAGGTTCTCGCTGAGTCGGACGTGATCAGCTTGCACTGTCCTTTAATGGATAGCACGAGGAGGATTATTAACGAGGAGGCGATTGCGAAGATGAAGCCTGGTGCGATGCTGATCAATACTTCTCGAGGAGGGCTTGTTGATACGAAGGCTGTGATTAGGGCTCTCAAGGCGCAGCATTTAGGGGGCGTTGCGCTGGATGTGTATGAAGGTGAGGGTTCGCTGTTTTATGATGATCATTCGGGGGAGATTATTCATGATGATGTGTTGATGCGGTTGATGACGTTTCACAATGTGATTGTGACGGGGCATCAGGCGTTTTTCACGGAGGAGGCGTTGATGGAGATTGCGGATTGTACGTTGAGGAACATTGATGAGTTTGTGGTGACGGGGACGTGTAAGAATTCGTTGACGAAGGATTTGAAGTTGGTGAAGCGGGATTCATTGCCGGTTCGGGGTGTGTGATGGGGTTTTTGGGTTGTTTAAGGGAGAAAGTGGTTGACGGATGTTGGGTAGTGTTGAAGTATTGATCGGTAGCTTTCAAATTCGCTTGCTCTTGGTGTTTGATGTTGACGTTGAGACTTGGTTATGAGGCAACCTTGGCTGATATGTTGTACTGCAACTGGAATATCGCTATTCTTTCCATTGCTCTTGCAAACTCGAGATATAATTGGAAGCATTCTGCTACTGTTCTAAAATCTCTGGAGTTTGTTGCTTGAGTCTGACAACTGAAAGATGTTTGTATACCTGCACATGAATGTTTCTGGCAGTTGATTTGGTCCCTTGTATTTGGAATATCAACCAAATTCTAAATAGGTGGTGGCATAAATGGTAATAGCTTACTACGTTGGTAACTGCTTCTTAAATGATTCATAAAATGCTTATCTGTCATTGAGTACGTGGTCAACTGCTTCAGTGCTATGCCAAATGAAGGTCCAAAAGTTCATCAAATCATCTCTCGTAAAGTGCCATAAGCTAATCCATAGTCTCAGTCACAGAAGTTACTCTTCGCCATTCAACATCTCCATTGCCGTGATCCTCTTCTCCGCCAACTGAGCCAGCCGAGCAGTCGTGACAGGTTGTCCGCTCTTCATGTTCAACAGTCGAGCACTCTTGATCAAATTCTTGATCTCACGACCATTCAACCTCAACTCTGCTAGTTGATCGTAGTCTTCCTCGGCAACTTTGAACCGTGTCTCGCCGCCGGCGCGATTGATGAAGTTCTGCCAGACTTGGCGGCGGGCAGTCGTGGTGAGGTCGCTATATGGGAGGAAGAGATCCACGCGAGACTGGAAAGCATGGTCCAGACTCGAGGCGCGGTTGGTGGTCAGGAAGAGGATGCCCTGGTAGTATTCGAGCTTGGTAAGGAAGATGGAGACTAGCTCGTTGCGTGCGAGAGTGTCTTCTTTTCGAGCACTTAGGAACACGTCTGCTTCATCGAGGAGCAGCATTGCGTTCCAGAGACGACAGAGCTCAAGAGCTCGGTCTAAAGATGCTTCGACTTCGTTTGGCTTGGTTCCTAGAGCGCCGGCACTCATAGCATAGAGAGGAACTCGGCCCTTCTCTGCCACGGCCTCTGCCGTGTATGTCTTTCCAACGCCTGGGGGGCCAAACATGAGGATAATAATACCGCGACCCTTGTCAGTGACAAAGTCGTCAAAGTCCGAGTTTGCAAAGTTCTTGTTGTCGATAAACGACCAAGCAAGCTCTTTCTCATCTCCAGGAAGGACCAAGTTCGAGAACGCATCATCGTTCCAGACGATATCCTTCATCTTCTCCACGAGGAACAAACCCCACTCCTTGGCCTTGAGATCAAAACCGTTGACCCAGGGCGTGCAAAGGAGGCACTGCTCGTCAGTGAGAGGAGTGAGATCTTCCTTGCGCTCAAGCCTCGTCTCAGAACTCTTGACTGTGAGTTTGAGCTCGTCAATGGCAGCTTCTTCCTGGGAGGACGAGCTGTTGGTGCTTGCGTCGGAGCCGCGGCGGGGGCGGCGGACTTTGTAACCATCTTCGTCTTCGCTAGATTCGTCTGCCTTGGGCTTTTCTTCGGAATCGAGAGGGCGGAGGTTTGGCTTGACCACCTTGCAGCTGGCGTAGTAGGCAAAAGCATCGACAACAACTCGGCCGGAAGCCTAGGGGCGTGGGATGTTAGAAGAATGTATTGACCTGTGCCACGGATTCAAGGACTTACTGGTTCTTCTTCCTTTGCGTTGCCTCTTATGACAATCTTCCTACCTTCGTACTGCATAAAGTGATATGTCCTCAATTCCTCAAACTGACGACCGCGGGCGATCATCTTGGCCTTGATTGCATCCGGGTCACTGTCAAAGGAAATCGGCCAGGTAGGAAGCAAATGAGCTCGGCGATAGCCATCGTAACCACCAATCTTGGTCTTCATCGTCGTAAAACCGCATTTGTCACCGTTCCAGTCGACATACTCCATGTCAATGACCCAATATGCAGGGCAGGAGTAACTTTCTTCAACCTTGTGATGTTTGAGAACGCGGCAAATGGCGTCCTGGCCGTACATCTTGGTCATGACAAGCTCTCCAGGAGGAAAGATTTGCCAGAGAAAGTCGAACTGAACTTTGCCCGTGAGACGAGTCTGTTCGAGAGAATTGACCGACGGACCAACAATGGGAAGTAGAAATTCGATCAGCTGCTGGCCAGCCTTGGTCAATTCAGGATTCGAAGTGCTCTGGCAAAAATCTTGGAGTCGCTGCCATCGATGGACAAGAGGTATGTATGGAGAGCGAAAAGTCCAGTTCTCGCACTCCAAATCGAGGTCTTGATAGTGTTCGAGGACCTCTAGGAGAATCTTGCGCATGAAGGGACTGTTGATGGTGAAGGACTCGGTGATCCAAGAAGTGCCACAGTGAATAAAGCGGTGGACGATGGGCATCTGGGTCATCTGTTTCTCCAGTGCAACCTGGTGGTCTTCTTCTGAGTCGAACTGCGACCAGTGCACGAAGCCTTGCTGGTAGAGCTTTGTGACAACAGAAGACGGTTCCTCCTTGGGGGCCACCAAGGCCACGGCTGCGTCGGTAGAAGACATTGTGGATTTTGAGTGGTTTGCTTTTCTTTCTCTTTGGTAGACAGAATCTGGAGAAAAGAGTCCCCGTGGTTTTACATACATTTATTGAAGATTTTAGAGAGAAAGTTCAAATTGTGTTTTCGTTGTCGCAGTGAGGTCCATCTGAGAAGGCGAAGTCCCCACTAGCTTCAAGTGAATTGGAGTTGATGTCGATTGCAAACATTTCTACCAGAGAATTCAACAAATTTATATATCCTTCAATTACTATAACGCACTCTCAATTACACGGATAACCAACACGGATAATGATCAAAAAATAGTGGAGAGTACGGCAGTTCAGCTTGCCACAAACCGAGCCGGGCCATGGCATTCCTAGGTTTGCTAGGCAGCCATCGCGATTCTGGCCAGTCAGACAACAGCACAGCTACGGAACAAATCTCTATACGTGTATTTCGGCCTTTTATACCGTGACTTGATCGTACTATCGCGAGTCTGACTTGATATATCACTGTCTTTGTGGTACTGAAGCCTAGACTCAGCTGTCTTGACGGATCGTGCGAGCAAATCAGGGTTCAAGAAACGGATCCCTTGAGTCGGCGTTGACTCGATTTGGCACTTACAGTATACTCCAGGTATAGTTACTGGGTAGAGTAACCACACTTGTTGCCTTGAGCGCATTAGGATACTATTTGATAGAATAGATATAAGGCGCAATGGGGAAGCACATGCTGCATCACTAGTTACATGTAGCCAAACGGGCACAAACTGCAAAGGCGGCATCAAATTAATAGCCACACGCGGTTACTACGTGTCTTGATATATCTGGTGAATCACGCGTATCTTGAGCCAATCGAAAGTGCAAGCTGCAGTTCTCTGGATCCTGTCGCGATGGCTATACGAGTGATTGGCTGCTCGATTCTCAGTCGCGTCACTCACCAAGAGGTCCCGTGTGGTGGTGAATTGCCCGATAGGCAGGGAGCCGGCATTTCAAGAAACTGAGTCCATGTCTCGGTATGAGTCTCAAAGAGAAAATTATCCTCCGCGGAAAACGGACATCAAGGTTGATGCTGCACGGTTGTAAGACGAGATTAGGCAGCCGCCCGAGCTTGAAGCTATCCAGATCCCCAGCCACCTCTTATACAAACGTTTAACTTGAGGACCGTTATTTCCGTCGGCACTTCTCTGTATTGTCATTCACGGCTCGGTACTTGATGGCATATGCAAGAATAAGCTCTCCGTGTCTTGGATTCTGGTTCCATCTAAAGTGCCCAATAAACGTCCATCTCGACCGTGTCAACCACATTCACCCATCCGCGATGCATTGCCCTCCCCCACACTGTAATCACATCGCCCAGTTTAAGACTTCGCACAAATTGGCCGTCGCCATCCATTGGCCCTTTGCCCTCCTCCATGGCTTTCTGCGCTTCTTTCGATCCTGGAGCGACGACGTCCCAGCAAGTCCAAGTCACCTCGTAGTTTGTCCATTCCGAAGAGGCCACTTTATTGCGCAGGATTTCCCGTGGGCCTTTCCAGGGCGAATGTCCATAGCGATACCCGGGATCGCCATTATGGCTTACTGAATTTTCCGGTTTGGGCTCGACTACTCTCAGCTTGCAAATTGGCAATTTCTTTATATCTGGGCATCGTTCACCTGTTTCAAGAGGCATTAGTATATTCCAATGACGTCTCGTTCACATTCTTTTTGGGAAATTGAACTTACACTCATGGCTAGCATCAAATCTCTCGATACCAGCTTCGAACCAAGTTTTGGCATCGATAAACGGGCCTGTCCTCTCGTCTGTGGTCCATCCTTGATCGTGGCTGCGGATGCGAAATACAATTTTTCGCACAGGATTGCTCTGTGTAGAAGTGTTTCTAATTAGTTCCTGGAAGAATTTCCGATCGTATTCTTTTTCAACAGGCCATGCGGCAATTCCTTCAGTCTGATAATCTGTACGGGAAAAACCACCGTCTTCGTCTCGAATCACGTCGTCTGTGAGCCCGATAGGAAAGGATCTCAGCTGTAAAGGCGTAACCTCATGAGTTTAAAGAGCTTTGATGACCTCATTAATGACACTCACCAAGAATGTGGATCCTTGGAAATCGAATTCACCATCGCCAACTTGTTCTGCATGAATGGAAAAGTGCGGGTGAGCTTTGGCAGATGATCGAGCCCAATATTCCGCATAATCCATGATGGTTCCGACAAGCTCTGGAAGAATCACAGCTTGGGACAGCATGGCGCGCACGACCAGGACATCGCTGAGTGTCGGCTCAAAATGCTCGAGAAAAGGCATCGCATTATTCTTCCAATGCGGCGTGAGCCAATTTTCTAATTCTTTATTTAAATCATAAACGATCTTGTCTTGCTGAGTTGCGAGGCGAAATATTGAGGTTGAAGGGTTGGGCCAAGCTTGCACTGATGTCATTTAATTTATTTATAGCCTTGTTTCAGCATCATCTCAATCACATGCAACAAATCAGAGTCAAGCACAACACATGTACCAGTACCTATGCATGGAACACAATAAAATCAGGGTTCATGGAAGGTGTCATAAACTACTTTATTATTACATATATGTACGTGAATAATATAATCGAATGAATGTGTCTAGGTATGTTTGCACGCTACTCTCCATATACTTGTTCATGTAAACTGACAAAATCCCCGTGGTCTCTACGACCTATTGATAGCATGGTCGAACTGGAGGACAGCATCGGCAAAGTACCACGTAGATGGCACCGTCGAAGTAGTAGGAAGCCCAACCTTCAGCTGGCAGCTGTTCAACTGATTTATCGTCGATACGCTGTTTGTCACAGGAGTGTTGATAATGCTCGTGCTTGTAAAGTAAGCACCGGGACCTGATGTCGCCTGGTTGAAGCTAGGGACATCAAGCGATGTTGAACCGCAGACAATCGAGGCCGTGACTCTACCCTTCCAGCTCCTGTCGGTAGAGGTGGTTGCGATCATGAAAGAAAGTTGGTATGCAGACTTCACCTGCAGTTTGAAGGGAGCGCTAACGATGATGAGTGGTGAAACATTGCGGATGTTGGTGGCATGAAAAGCGTTTAGTTCGCCGTCGGGGCTGTTTGCATTGCTCACGCCGATGCTTGTCCACGCACTGGAGGAGCTCGACGAGGTGACCCATGGGCTCAGACCGGCCGAGAAATCACCGTTGGGGATGAGGTTGACTGGCGTGGGAGTCACAGTGACGGTTGTGGTGGTGGTAGTAGTGGCCGTGACAGTGGTTGTGACAGTAGCTGTGACGGTGGCCGTCACGGTGGCCGTCACGACGCTCGTAACAGTAGCTGTAACTGTGTTTGTGACAGTGGCAGTGACGGTGTTTGTAACGGTGTTGGTGATGGTGTTTGTCAGGGTGTTTGTAACAGCATCCGTGATGATGTCTGTGACAATGGCTGTGGCAGTCGCAATACCACTATCAAGCTCTGTTGCCACAGTTTGCCATGCTGGTGCTGTAACGCCAGGTGTAATAACCGAGGTCGAAGTCTATCTCAGTTAGCATCATCTCTAATAAATAAGATGGGAGTATTGGGAAAAGGTGGCCATACCACTCTGACAGTCGCTGCAGGAGCTGTCTGAGAGACTGTGACCGTCTTGGGCGGCACATTGATACAATCACAAGCGGCAGTGATGCGCTCGGGAGAGTAGACGAAGCACTTGGTGACCATACACTTGGGCTGCCCAGGCTTTCCACGCTTGAACGGAGCATGGGTGGTGACAGGCGGCGGCGGCGCCTGCTGCTGACCACTAGTGACAGTTGCTGTTGCTGTGACGGTCTGAGTTGCAGTCTGAGTTGCGGTCTGAGTGGCAGTCTGGGTTGCAGTTTGAGTGGCAGTCTGAGTGTCTGTCTCAGTTGCAGTCTGAGTTTCTGTCTCGGTCACAGTGACAACGTCTGTCTCAATTGCAGTTGCAATTGCAGTAACGATAGCAGTCTGGATGGAAGTCTCAAAGTCCGTTTCGATTGCTGTTTCTGTGGAGGATGGGACCGTGGCCGTATAAACGGTGGTTGTAGAGCTGAGGAAGTCGGTTGTGGCAGCAGCGGTGCTGGTGACCCACAGAGTTGATGTTCTATCTACAACATTAATGCCCTGATTCTTACACAATTCTTATATCAGGTATGTCAAACAAAGACTTACACAGTAGGCTCTGCTACTGTGACAGTTTGCGTAGCCGGAGCGAGAGCAGAGCAATACGCAGAAGCCGAATGAGAGTATTCTCTGCTAACGAAACACTTGTATAGACTGTCATCTCTACAGGCGTTCCGCTCGATGAGCTCCACTGGAGTTGCAGCCACACCGGCGACGAGGCCAAGCGCGCCAACAATGAATTTGTTCATTATGTTAACTTTTTGATATAGAAGAAGAAAACTCAAAAGAATGTCAAGGGCCCGATGAATGAGGGATCACTCATGCCTTGGGGAGAAGAGTTTGTATCGGCACGCCATTTACAGCTTATAAAGGAAATCATCTCACGATGGAAAACACTAGTTTCTTCATCTCCTGAAGTCAGGCAGAGCCCCGTAGCTCTATTGAATTCGGGCTGATGGGTAGCTGGCTTGAAGTTACCCACTAGCAACGATTTGATCGAATCTTCAACAGAAAGACCCCTGCAAATCGTTGGACGGGATCCATTTTGCTGTCAATGTCCCTGAATAGTACCGCAAACTATTTAAACTAGCGGGCACTAGTTTTTCTCAGCTCGTCTGTGTTCCTAGCTCTGTCAGGGCCTTCGATGAAAATAGTTTGTTAGGCCAATGGATCTTGATCTATTTGCGCCAAAGTGGAGAGGTAATCTCGGAAATAGCCACTGGCGCTTGGATATCGTAAGACTAGACTAACAGTTTAGAAACATCGAGACACAGCATTGTTAGCCGACATAGGAGAAGACTGAACATGTACGAGTAATGCTTATTGTGTGTTCTTCCAAGATTGAAGAGTAGCTCGTCTTGTCATCTCAAACATGATTCTTTGACGCAATCAACCGGATGCATATATATATGCTTAACCAATTTCATGAGTCATGCGTCTGGCAAGCTGTTGTATTTATATGCCTGAGACTCTTTGAACTCGTGTACTCGTAGCCCCCGGCCTACATGTACACATGCAGCCATTACAAGAGCAGTCATCCATCTAAGACTGGAGGGAGGGACCTCTTGTGGAGAAGCTCTTCCAAACTCACTTCACGATATTTCGACCTCACCTGGGGGTCTGCGTGTTGATATTGCAAATGCGGGGCTAAGGTGCCGTTATGCGACCCAACAGCAGTAATCCTGGTCCCTATACACGTAGTATTAGGCCATGATAGACTTTATTTGTGTATGTGGTCACTCCCTTAGCCCATCTACATATCGGATTAAATACATTATGGAATACCACAATACAGCTTACTGGATTGTCAACCCTTCAGGCTGACCTTACTGTTTATCTACCGTACTATTATCCGATAATCCAGCGTAACTACCAATAACAAAAGGGGTTCATCCTTAGCAGGCCTTCACAAGGTGTCTTCCAATCAAATTTGTGCCCTAAATGTTTATATACGGGCTTGGAAGGTGTGTAGACTGATGAAGTGACTACATGTAGCCTCTCGTTGCAGCAGCCGGTGCATATTCACAGCATGTCAAAACCTTCGAAGGTCTTCAAACGCTAACTGCAGAGAATACACTCACAGAGGACTACCTTTAGCGTCGTCTGACCTGAACAACTCATCTTCACGGCGATTTAGCCCTCTCACAAACTTCATATTCTCTGAACAACAGTAGAAGAAGTTTCCACCAAAGTTGTTTATCTTCGCCAAAATATACCAAATTAAGGAGAATATTTAGGTTGCCTGGCAGCTTTTACCATACTCCATTCAATCTACTTCAATTGCAACTGGCATAATGCCAAATCTTGTGCCAAGCAGAAGACCGATAATGAGCCTTATACATAGATTGGCAGGTTGCGTCAACTTCACATACAAATTCGATAACCAAGGCCGTTTTCAACATAATACGCTATGTTAATAATCCGTATCAGACATTAGAAACTAACTACATATGTTATACGAAGCTCCCGGAGATACTACAACTCGCGAGTGACTGACTACAGGGGCCCATCCCCCCATTCGAGACAGCGATAGAGCAACTCCTATACTACTATAGTCTCTCTAAATAATGCATCAATTATATATCACGGCATCCTAAGTGAAAGTCTTAATCTTCCCTTCGCTTCGAGTGGCAATCTCTGTAGATTGCACAATGGTAAAATTGCCGTCTTCTCCGTTGCGTATATCTGCAATCATAACAACAGAGCCGGTTTGCTTTTCTCCAGACTTCTTATCATTGTACATAAGTTTCCCTTCATAAGCAATGGAACCACTCCCTCCAGGAGCTTCCCACACTTTAAGCTGCTTTTGGCTGATGAGGGTCAGGTCATGGGCAGCACGAGTGCCCGTGATATATTCAAAGTATACTTGGCGAGGGACGTGATCATGATTAATTCTGATATAGCGTTACAGTCAACAACTATGGAGGAATTACATATATGCGGCACTAGGTAAGATGGGCAGTACAACTTACTTGATGGTCACGTCCTTTGCCATACGGCTCTCAAACGTGTTAACTGCAAGCTCATCATCTGGCTGAAACAGAAGGTTGTGCCAATATTCTGATAGCCATTCAAACAATGGACTATTTTCGCTATCATGAGATGTCGCCATAGTTTATTCGTTGTGATTATTGTTAGTGAGAAACTTAGACAAGAGAAGAGGGAGTGCGATATAAGTACTAGACAGAATACTTAGGCATGGAGGCATCGCCGCTAAAGGCAAGAGTTGTATTTCCAAAAAAGGCAATACATATTACCAAACACACATACCTGACACCCTTTTGTATATTCTATCCACTATAAGCTGACAATCTTCTTATGCACAATACCCAAGCGAAGTTTATTTAACGCGCCTCTAAGAATTTCTGGTTCAATACTAGCCCGCAACTAGAAAAAGTAAACAGCACCAAATTTCTCAACAAAGATAAGCTAGAAACTATCCCCAGATTTCCCTATTGTGGGTAAGTATATAATGGAGAAAGATTTCCAGCCATAGTCTATATAAGACTATCTGTAGTCTCAGACAGCTAGGGAAGACTTAGCATGAGGAGTTGTAATACCGCATAAATAGTATTACCAAATATCCTCAATAACTCGCAGCGATTATATACTCTCCATTTTCTTCTCAACTCTTTGTCTGACATCAGTTTCTCCAAGTATAATACGACCTAGCGCGAACCTGAGCTCACGATTCTCAACAATACACCAACCAGAACAACAAGGTTTCTTGCTACTACAGCCAATCCGACATGTTAGCATAATTTGTGTCTCTGATAAATTTTTGAAGCACTATTTACAAAGCGATGACGACTGCACATTATCGTACTGTTGATTCTTTCCACCTATCTGAGATATCTCACAATCTGGAAGTATTGGACCCAGTGTATATGCCTACGATTTATATCAGCCACATGCAGTTCCAAGCGGCATATACAAGTTTTCCATGGCCCTTGTGTTATCGAGTTTAGTGGGAACCATCATAAAGACATTCTAAAGAGGCCTCCGTAATCACATAAAAAGAACTTGGTTATGTGTCCAACTCCAGATAACACTCTACTGCTAATAGAGACACATGTCACTTCGGCTTTGCCTAATTTGAGCTTAGAATGGAAATGCTGGTTCTAAATATTTCTCGACTCATCCAACATAGGAATTCCGTGCTGAGCTAATGCCGGACTAGGCTGCGGGGTTCTCCCAAATCCTCTGCTGATAGAGAGTGTAAACGCGCGTTCAAAGGTTGAGAACAGATTGCAATATCGCCGCCATCCACATATATGGCCGCATCTTCCCCAAAGTATATATACAGCAAAATTTATACCGGATTTTATCTGCGACTGCATCTTTATCTCAAGTCTTATTCATTTCGTTAAAATGACTACCTATACTCTTGCTCCAGTTAGCCTCAGCGACAGCGAAGATTTGAGTCGAAACAATATATCAGCTTTTTGGCAAAATCCTAATTGGGTCTTAGCATGGAAACACAGTACGCTGGAAAAGCAGATTGATATAACTACCAAACGCTACCCGCGTAGACTGATAAGTGATCACGCAACTGCCCGACATCAGAAAGCCATTGATCCTCATACCGGACGGCTCGTGGGATATGCTCGCTGGGTCCTGCCTGAATCATATGCTACAACTGCAGATGGTGAGCCAACTTGGCCAGAGGCTTTGGGCCCAGTAGTATCGCCAGAGGAAGCAGAAGAGATCAAACGGATCGCTGAGGCAACTCCGTTGAATGCGAACAACGAAACGGATCCTCTTGACAACAATGTTACAAAAATGAAGAACGAGGTTCTGGAAGGGAAGACCTTTTTTGGTGGGTAAGCAAGATTATTGGAATATGGGAGAGATACTGAATCGTTATGAATGATAGTGCTTGAATATTTGGCTGTCCATCCCGAAAACCAAGGAAAAGGAATCGCTACACTATTGGTGCAGAGTGGTATGAAGGAGGCGGAAAAGCTGGGACTAGATATTTTTGTCCTTGCGTTTCAACATGGGTGGGGAGTGTATGGCCGACTTGGATTCAGTGTTGAGCGAGAACTTATCCAAGATGATTCCATGTACGGAGGTGACGGTCATTACGGAGTTCGGTGTATGATATATAAACAACCTCCGAAGACCGAAGTATAATTAGACGAGCGGAAGTCGTTATAACTATGAGTAGATAGAAGCCCTAGATATAGTTTAGTTTTATATAAGTAATAGAGGAGTGTTGAGCTACTTGAACTAAGATGTAGTGGATTCCATGCATACTAAAATATCGAGACTATTTCTTCAGCAGAGTTGTATGTCGACATCAGCATTGGCACTATTTCCCTTACTTGCCCTTATGCCTACCCTAGTTATTCGATGTTGAAATAGAGGCGCGTATATGGAAGTGGGAACTGTAGTATTACTAAGTCCTGTAGCTGTTAGGCCTAGTCCTTCGACAATATGTACTACACTGTACTATTATATATGATGCTGATGCTGATATACGACTTGATCAAAATCTCATATGTATACATTTTTCACTGAGTTTGTTATTTATTCTGGCTTGATTGGGATGTATCGTTCAATTCCACATGTCAGGAAGAATATTAATCCTGTCCGAAATAGACCATCCCTATTTGATCATTATACTCGACGCCTCCTATTAGCATATAAGCGCTAGAGTATTCACGACACCACCAACTCAATGAACTTTGAGACTTCATCTAACAATTCTCCAGGAATGTTGGGTATTCCACACTAATTCTTTAAATGAAAAATCACTGTACACATATGCTGGCTCATCTAGACTCCTCATTCAATCCAGATTGGCTCTCTTCTCTTGGTCATGGTTAACATTCCGGGCACATCTAAACGCTGCAAACAGTGTAGCGTGCGCCGAGTTAAGGTGCGCTCTTCTTCTCCAGTTCCACGCAACATTCACGCAGATGTTCATTTCGATTTCACAATTATCTAACGTGCAAAAGTGTGACCTTGGGCAGCCGAGTTGCATAAGATGTCTTAAAAGTGGTATCAAGTGTAGCGGCCCAACAGCAGGATCGGTGTTTGTTCACCGAGATGTGAATAATATCCAACGGGTGTCGGATAGGAAAATGCTGAGCCACGCATTCCAAAACCGGCATTTGGACATCACAACATTACCCACTGCAACCATCAAAGAGTTGCATGGTAGAGCTCAATCCAATAAACTGATAGCCCCCATTTCAATACCTTCTTCTCTTGGCTGCTCTATGGATCTATATCGTTCTGCTGTGGCTGATCTCTGGATTGTGACATGCCACCCGGCTACCATTCCTATCGATCAGAATGTCGAATCGCCAATGTCGAGTAGTGCACGAGAAATTCTCCCACTCGCATTTGGAAGCAAGACTCTAGATTCTGCTCTTTTTGCCGTCGCTACAATGTTTATGGGAAAGCTGAGGAGTGATAGCAAATTGCAAGGTCTTGCCTTGGCAGCCTATCCTCCAGCACTCAGTCGGTTTCGCTCCGAGCTTGCCCTGGGTTTTGGATCTAAGGCAAACCAGACAAATAGAACAGTCCGTGCAATAGCGATCGCACTAACTTTGCTCTTTTATGAGGTATGTATTCTACAGTTCACGAGGTCAAAGCCTCACCTTTGCCCATGCACTGACGATGACTAGTGGCTGGCCAATGGTTCGAAGGGAGAGGGATATCGTTTTCACCTCAATGGGGCCCTTGATCTTATCAAGAATTCAGGCCCGGAAGCCTTGGAATCTTCCATTACGAAGGCGGCTTACACAGATCTTCGGTGCGGGGCTGTAAGTTGATAGCTCGGATAACTCAGTTCAGTTAGGACGGGATGCTGATACTCTTGTCGCACAGTTAGGCGAAGCATTAAAAAGTCGGAAAGCGACATTTCTTGCTTCAGACCAGTGGTTCACTATTACCAACAAGTTATCGATAAAAAACCATCGGCAACTGTTATTAGACATTGTTGCTCATATACCCGGTCTCCTTGAGCGCGGCGACCAGCTAAAACTTCTTGGTCCGGTAGAGCTGAAGAATACCATGAATCTCGGCGCAACAGATAAATGTTGTCACCAAAGCGCTCAATCTCTTCAAATTATCGACTACTTTGGAGATTGCGATTCAATAATTCGGAAGCTCCACTGTTGGCTACAATCGCTAGAGGAATCTGAGGGGGGTCGGGTCTGGTGGTACTCGGATAAGGCAAATCCGGAAGAAAACAGCCAACAACGTCACGCAGCAAAGTCAAATGAGGATATTTACTCTTCGGCAATACATTTCTCAAACCCTTGGATTCCGGGTGTTGTCATCTATTACTGGTCCAGCTTATTGGAACTTTCGAGCACAATCCTCGAGGTGCGCCAGTTGATGAATCACAACTCACCCTACGCACCCTGCCTCGGAGTATTGAGTGCCGATTCACCATCCTTATTCATGTGTCTTGAAACTGTGAATGAGTTCGCGATACATCTTTGCCAGACCGTGATTCACCTCAGCTCGACCCTAGAAGGTTGCACTATGTCACATATTCCTGCAGAACTAGCGGAACAGTACTTTACACGCCTACTTTCCACCAATAATGAAAGTCTCTTACAGAAAGACGTCGATTATTCGAAGAATAGGGAAAAGGCGTATATTGGCTTACAACTCTGCAGGAAAGGATTGGATATACTGCGTTGTACCGTTAGAACTTGACTCATCCACCTTCAATATAATTGTGAACCGAACATTGCCGTACTTTATGCCTTGGGCTAAGATTAAACCTCTGAAACAACTACACACGCGTGAAATGCTATATGTATGTCGGTTTTGTGATGGAGTAAATACGTGGGGAGTGAATCAAGAATTTGTGGTTCTTTTTGCACACCCTCGTTTACAATCTTCCTACATTACTTACTTATTAACATTCTAGTATGAAGAGTACATATTTGTGTGAGGATGAACCTTTTTAGACCACGAGGAAGTTTTTACTTTAGCCATTATAAGTGTAATATACTAGAATCTCATTTGCGAATGCTAGGACTATCTACACGTATAGAACCCAATCCTGTGCCTTGCCACAGCACCCGACTTCACATCTAGTCCGAAGATAGAGGTAGCCAGTTAGCCAATTCACGACCAATTGTATGTGGGTGATCCTCTTGTACGTAATGAATCGCCTCTCCTAAATACACGACCTTTGTGTTCTTCAATTTTTGCGTAAGCTCCTCCGCTTTTGCCTCCCAGACAAGTCCTCCGGGTTTGGCCCAGAAGAGTAGTTTCGGCTTGTCACTGGCAAATAACCACTCCATGTACTTCTTTGCATAGGACCATGTATTTTCAGGTTGGCCCTCGACAGGAAGCTCGTTGGGAAGTCGATAAATTGGCTCACGCCATTCGGGCTGTAAGAAGGGTTTGCGGTATGCGTCCATTTCCTCATCGGTCAATGGTCGCACAACGCCGCCGGGAAGAATATGCTCGATAAAGACGTTCTGATCGATTAACAGGCTTCTACCGACTCGAGTATCTGGATCTCGAAACTTCTTCCAATTTTCCACCATAACAGGTGGTAAGTCGCTCCAATTCTCCATGGGGTGGATAAATTCCATGAACGCAATACCGGCAAGGCGGTGCTCATTTCTGCGGGCCCAATTGAACCCGAGGGCTGATCCCCAGTCGTGAATGACGAGATTTATTGCCTGGGTTGGTAAGACCGTGTCTAGGAAGGCGTCGATATACTGCTGGTGGTCCTCGAAGAAATATGCCCCAGAGACCTTGTCAGAATCTCCAAATCCAATCAAGTCTGGGGCGATGCAACGGCCTTTTGCAGCTGCATACGGAATGATATTTCGCCATAGATAGGAAGACGTAGGGACACCATGCAAGAACACGGTGACTGCTGACTTTTGATCAGAGGTTCCCACGTCAACATATGCCATTTGAGAGCCCAAAATCTGTACTCTCTTCTTCTCAAAGGGAAATTCCCCTGAAATTGTTGTTGGAGCTTCGGTCATTGTGGGAAATGGAGAGAAATGCGTGCGTAATTGCGGCTGTGCTTGAATAGATGAGGAACTGCCAAGAAGTATATGGCGTTTGGCTGATTTGGGATCGACTTATATACTAATGGAGACATTTTGAAGGATGTAATATTTAAGTTGAGATATGGTCTTACAAATCAACATGCGTGCATTATATTTCGTGAACTATATGTTGATTTCGCAGTCAAAAGTTCACGCAATCACTTAATACACAGTTCTTAGACTTGATCATCAAAATGGTACTTGATGGGAACAGCGGCCCCGCAGTTTAGAAACCTCGTCGCTACTTCTACTTCGAGACTAGTTATCCCGTGTGGCGAGTTAGCTCGGATTTAGAAGTGTCCGCAGGATTGGGACAAAGAGGCGTTGACTTAAACTCTCAACAGGAAGCGTTACAGAACTTCGCTGCTATTTCTGGATTTGTATTAGTTTTAGATTGGGCACAACTCGATCAAGACCTTAAGCCGAGGTATTGTCGTGGGTCGAGTTGACGATTGCGACTACTATGGCCCGGCGTAAGAAGCGCCACATATTGCTTCAGCAATTGTATTCTTCTATAATTCTAATCAATCCAAAAGTGGAAGTCGCAGCGAATGGGAACTGCATAATGATATGAGTCAACTATGATGAATTTTGAGAGCATTCTATTAAGAGGAGTCGCATTGAAGTCTAGGAGGTCATGACGCCTATGTTGCATTTATAAGCTGTTGGTTGAGCAAAATGTATAAGTTGTCGAGTTTGCACTCTTGACTGATCCAGGTTGTAAATGAGCAACATAGATACTCATATCATTCTCTCAAGAATAACTTTTAACAACGCGAAGATGTCCATGACAGTGGAAGATTTGATGCAGTTTGTGTACCCAACGCATGGACATTTACTTCATCTAACCGGATTGCTAGGCAATGCTTTACCGTTCATACAGCCGATCAATACGAAAAATTTGTTAAAAAACATGACATCCCTTCCGTGAGAGAAGAGATTCCTGGAGATGGCTCGGCGTTATGGTTCGGCTCGCCTTCAGCCAAGAGAGTGATAGCACACATGCATGGTGGTGGACTGGTCCTGTATGCGTCCACTTTCCATTTTGGCTTGGCCTACGAAATGTATAAAGCTGCGATTGCAAGTGGCGATGATGTTGCGCTTGCTGTCCTTGCTTACGGTGAGTGTTCGAAATATCTTCATATCTGCATTGTCCTTCTAACTGTGTCAGATACATGTCCGAGTGCTCCCTATCCAACTCAGCTACGCCAACTGGTCGCATTCGTCACTCACCTTATGCATGGCCGAGATTCGAAAGATGTTAGTCGTTACCCATCATGCTCTAGACTTGATGCTAATGCCTTCGACGTCTGTAGATCCATTTGTACGGAGACAGTGCTGGTGGATTACTGATCCTCTCTCTTCTCCTTCACGCCGTGCATCCACACCCCAAGATCCCCCCACTCTCCATCCCGTCAGGCCATCGCCTTGGGAGAATCTTGATGATATCTCCCACCACGCCGATGGTTACGCCAGCCATGACTACGAGTAAGAATCTTGGTCGCGATTTGGTTGGCGTAGATGAGGTAGCTCAAATGTGGAACGTTATTCAAGGTAATCATGACCCTGATGTTGAGCTCATCAACCCATGGTTCGCTCCATTATCAGTGCTGCATGAGGACTGGTTTGAAGCTTTACCGGCGGGGTCGATCACCATCGTTTCGGGCGGATTAGAGATATTTGAGGAGGACATCGCCAAACTTGCTCAAATAATCAAGGTGAGAATCAACATACCCATTCAATTGCTCTATATTACCGAGCATTAGGATTAATGAAAGACAGAATAAACATCAAGGTCCAGTTGACATTCTCGTAGACCCAAATGTTGGTCACATTGCCTTTCTCAAAGAAGGTATAATGGGCATCCCACCATCAGAGTATACAAACCGCGTGATGGAATGGGCCAAATTACGAGAGTAGTACGGAATATGAGAACGCAAGCAAGATATCTTCTCGGCGTGTTAGTAACGTTAGGCTACTAGTTGTCAATAATAAAGCATATGTTGACGATATTATAATTGCTAACTTTTTTTCTTTCCCTTTTTCTTCTCTTCGTTCTATACTTGAATTCCTTGATTGCGAATATTTGTTGAAATGTACCTATAATGCTGATAATCATAATTTTTGAAGCAGGCTGGGATCTTAGACGACGTTAGTTTTTAACCACCAGCTAGATTAAATGCCGAGGTTATGTATAGCGAGAGAGGGAGCTACTGCGGCTCCACAGCATTTTAATCTCGACTGATATCTGTATGGCAGCTGCTCAGAACGTTGTCGTCTTATACCCTTAGCGTCTATCAACTGATCCCTTATTCATGCCAATCCATGTCATCTCCTGCATCTACTAGGCTGGCAAGCTGATTCTTGGACTTCTGCTGGGATCCCATTTCCTAGTTTACAGTTAATTAAAATTGAGACAACAAATACCAATTATGACAAACCTCTTCAACTGTATCTTTGATCATGTAGCGCGTCACGTGTACATTTTTCTCCTGTCCAAGTCGAATTGCGCGCGCGATGGCTTGACTCTCTACAGCAGGGTTCCATTGCAACTCGACGATGAAGATGCGATTCGCACAAGTTATGTTTAACCTAGAAGTCAGTTAGCGTTGTATATACCACCAGGAGTGAAAGAGACGTTTAACGTACCCAAAACCGCCAGTTCCAGTTGTCATGATGAGTACTGGCTTCATATTATCATTCTTAAACTGCACGAGCCTATCTTTTCTTTCTTTAAGCGAGCAATTACCATCGATATCAAGATATGGAATCTTAGCATCGTCAAGATATCTTCGAAGAAGCTGCAGTGTTCGAGTCCAACATGAAAATATGATACTATGCATGTTAGACTTGAACCTCTGGTAAGTAATGGATAAAATTACCTTTTGGACTCCCATAGATCTTTTTGGACATCCTCAATCAACGCATTCATCTTTGTTGAATAGCCCACTTTATTGAAATCAAAATAATCATCACCGTCTCCGACCTTATCTTTCGATGGGCAGTTTGGAACACTGTCGTCGTCTATCACTGCACCGCTCTCAACTATTGCATGTCTCAGCCATCGTATGCACACTGGGCAATGTTGGGTTTGCCCTTCATCATTCGGTGTATTCGATTGGTCGATGCAATCGGAGCATAGGACATGAGCGCATTGCTCATAGATGCTATGGTTTAACCGGCTAGACCCAAGTATTGGCATTGGCATTTGGCAGCCAGCACACGTAATCTCGCTGCTTTGGCCAACGGCCGAGATGAGGGCCTCGCGTTCATCTCGGTAGCTGCGTCGGTGCCAAGAGAAAGGTTGCTGCCAGGTTCCATGGTTACACAAAAGACGCATTTGTAAGTTGATCTGGAAGGTTCCGAATTTGGAGCTCTGCTCAGCTTCACCAACACGATGAAGGATCATGCGACGCAGAATCTTCATCGTATTCTCGTATTGCTTGCGTTCCTCCACAGAGAAACTCAGTTTGCGCACTGTTTTACGCAATTGAGGTAGATCAATGATTTCTTTTGTGCGACGCAAACAGAATGCTTGAAAGAGTAGAACAAGGCGGTCTTTGGCCAATGTCGGCGACTCGTTGTCGGGAATCTGCTCAAAAGGGACCTCTATATACTTCCGAAAGGTAGCCGCCTTAGTAAAAGGCTCAACACGTATGAATGCGAAAAGAGTACCGATGTCGGCGAGCTTGTTTTGAATAGGTGTGCCTGTGAGACACCACCGTGAATTGGCGTGTATTGCGTCGCAAGCGTGGTAGAATGCTGTAGCCCGACGCCGAATGATATGCGCTATCTACTATCAGAAATGCGAAAGAAACCGGAAAAGGGGTAGATGAGGCCTTACCTTCATCGAGTACGACTCTAAACCAGTCGACACAATGAAGGAGAGATGGCTTCGATTTGATTTGGAATTCAGCAGTGAGGGTACTATATGTAGTCACAACGATGTCTGAATCTGCAATCTGCTCAATATCTTTTGGTCGATCAGAGCCGTGATACTTGATTACTTTGACACCGTGTTCCAAATAACTATGAAGCTGGTTAGTAGTCATGATGATAATTGGGTCAAAATAGCCCTACTCTGCTATCTCATTCATCCAATTGTATATAAGAACTAGCAAGGTTAGCTTTTATCATACCGTGTTGGAAAGATTTAGGAGAGTGTTAATATTAGAGCAACTTACGAGCGGAGGGCACAATCACAAGTGTTGAGCGCGAGCGCTTAATCGTCTCATCGACTTTGGCACCGTTTTCTTGTTGCTCGGCCCAGTCTTTCCCATGGTCAAGAGTCTTCATTATCAGCGTTAGCATGGACAAGGTTTTGCCCATACCCATCTCATCGGCCAGAATGCCACCCCCTCTTTCGATCGGCTGTATGCCGGTCCTGATCTTGGCTCTGGTAATTTTATGACGATATCTATCGTTGTCAAATTTAAATCTTGCCTTAAATCTGCACCGATGGTAGCTTACTCTGTATTCCCGCCTTCCACGGGTATAGACTCCCAGAGCCTATACCTGTCGTTGATAATACCAGACTCTCTCTCTAGCATGAAACCCAGTGCTTCTTCTTGATGGCTATAACGGCAAGCGAATATTAGCTAAAATTCACGATGGAGATATTGTGAGATTACCGTTTGAGCGTTTGGACCACTCTGTCTCCGCCGTCTACCGCTTCAATCTCCCTCGTATTAATGGACTTGTATACCTCTTCTAGCATGTTTCGCAATCGTGCTTCCCTTCTTCTCCTGCTGGAAGAGTTCTCTTTGATAGCTTGTGAAACAGGCTGCTTAGGTTGAAGTTGAACACCGTTCATCTTGAGCCGCAAGAAGTGCGGATTATCGTATATAGCCTCGCATCTCATGTTATCAGGCTTCTGTAGCCACAGCTTGCCGGATGACAAATCATCACCAACTTTCATTGCAGTCGATTGTAGCCCGTAAACATTGATGTTAACTTTCACAATAGCATCAGACGGCCGGTTAGCGCGTCCAATGATATCCATCAAATAAGATATAGACTTGATTGGCTCAAACTCGACATTGGATAACTGATTGCCCAGTAGCGACGAAAGCGTGGTGCCAACGCCGGAGCGCACCTGGCCAAATTCTTCGCCACTGTCGCTGAAACGTAGAATAACATGATTTTCGCGCTTTTCAAGTTTGAATCGCTCGAGCCCGGCGTCCCTCTTGTCCAGCTTAGAGTAGATAATTTGCATGTCGCCAAGTAGTTTGACATCGACGTCATGTAGCTAACGCAGGTAGACAGCGACTCTCACATTAGAGGCTACGTTACTCTTCCGTCAAAGATTATGATGACTTACCATTCCGTAGCATACTATTTCGTTGTTGGCCACTTCGTTGTTGGCTATTTCGGTGATGGCTATTTCGGTGTTAAATGTTGGAATAACGTCCTCAATTCCTGGTTGGACTGCTTCAGATGCCACAGACGGCGAGTGAGAATCCTCCTGGGATGAAATTGGCCCTATTGGAGACAAGTCTGAACCTGACGAGAGCACATCATTGTTCCAATCAGTAAGCTGGTCGTCCAAGAAGCCCAGGCCAAGGTTCGGATCGACTAGCATGTTGCTGAAGTACATTTCTGGTAAAGAGTCCGCCTGTTGGATAACCGGGACATCGCTAAAACAATTAGTAATGTGTGTGGGAATTTCCTGCTTTGTTATCTACCTCAATGGATTCATGAAACTTGGCCCATGGTATTGACTCTGTCTCATTGAATCGTGAAATCCGTCATAATCAAGAAGCATTGCTTGCGCATACGGTTGCTGTGGCTCCACACTGGATGTGAAAAAGGTTTCATCATCTAACTCTCTGACTGGATCAAACCGTCGCTTCAAAGGATTGGACATTGCGGTTACTCAATTGTCTGTAAAGTAGTGGTAAAGGATCCGGGATTCTCTGCAGAAAATTTTCCTCTTCCATGGTTGCTTCTAATAAGAGGAATAGTTGTCGAGGTGGCCAAGATGAGCATTGTTTTCATCCTGTAAGGCAATCACGAGGCGGATAGTAGAATGGCAAGGCGGACGCGTTTCATCACCGAAAATGAGGCTGAAGCTGGTGCGCGGAACTCTACTGGCGGAACGCGTTAGCAAGGCAATCTGATGTATCCCTATTCCGTGCTGCCTATTTGCTGCCGTCCGCGAATCGCGTACATCCAACGTGGCTTAGACGCATGCTGCATAGGTGTAAGCTTCAACCATCCATGTAAATCCCAACACCGTCTCCCTTGGAGCAGGCAACCAAAAGTTTTGGGCGGCAAGGCCGAATTTACCAAATTAAATTGTTACAAAAGTAGAGCGGCAGAAATACTTGGGCAAATCGACCACATGTCTGAAATATGTATGTGTGTATAAAGTAAACGTACAGCCGATCGTTGCTAGGCCCTCCTGACCCGAGTTTCATAAAGTTTGGTAGCACAACCAGACTACTTTACATCATTAATTACCAGAGACGTGATGGAATCGACCACACTTTCCTTGAGACCGGCAACGACAGCGCCAGTCAGACAAAAGAGGCAGCGGTCTGAGTCTGACAGCAGCACCGACCAGGGTAATCAATCTCAATCCAGAAGATCTCGGCGACGGTTGGACAATCTTTCGTGCAGAATATGCGCATTAATGCTCTCTCATGAAGGCCTGAAGTCTCTCAACTCATCTGATGGATTCTGGCATCGGAATCGGACTGCTTGCAAAGCCTCTGCTGATGCAAGGTGTGGATTGTGTAAATTAATTTTATTCGCCGTCTGCAGCGAGCATGACGAGGATTGGGCTTGTGAACAACGTCTCATCTTTCGAAATTCTCGACTTCCGCGATCTTTGTCCACTTGGCCGAACAGTCAACAAATGGGACTATATGGGCTTCAATGCAGTATCGAATCTGAGCCCACAAAACCCATTATTACCATTCAATTATTTGCTAAAAAGGGTGAGCATTCGTTCCATAAAGTGTGGGAAACTACAATCTGACAAGATATAGACGATCCCATCGCAGAAATTGTGCGCCAGAGGCCCCTTCGCAGAAATGTCGGGAGCAGCAATGCATTTGCCGCAGCAAGGGCTCTCATCAAAAATTGCATGAATCCCAAGAATCCCCACAAGCATTGTCAATATTCTCGAGACACCGTCCTTCCATTGCGAGTTCTCGATGTTGGCCAACCAGGAGACCCTCACCCAACAGTCAAACTGAAGATCAATGATATGGACACCCGTGCCAAATACCTGGCTTTGAGCTATTGCTGGGGAGAGCAACTCGGCCCTACAGCGAAATCACTTCAGCTACAGAAAAATAATCTCAATCAACTGGTTGCTGGTATCGAATTGGGGAGTCTTCAACAATCCATACAAGATGCCATTTTTGCCACTCGCAAACTAGGCTTTCGGTATCTTTGGATTGATGCCCTTTGTATCATCCAAGACTGCGCTAAAGATAAGGAAACAGAGATTTCACGCATGGCATCCATCTACAAGAACGCTTCCGTGACTATTGCGGCATCCTCCTCAGAAAATGCAGCACATGGATTCCTAACCCAGAAGAAACAACCTTATTATCCAGACTATGAAGTCCGTATTCCAATGGCGAATAATGTTACAGGCACGGTGTATCCTTCAACAGGTCCCTACGAGCCCGATCATCCTTTAGACAAGAGAGGGTGGACATTACAAGAGTTCATGTTATCATCAAGAATGTTGATATTCTCCGACTACGAGCTTTTATGGCAGTGCAAAGAAGTGGATCTTCGGAGCGTTTCTGCAAGAGGGCTCGAGTATCTTCAACTATTGGAAAGTCTCCCATGGACCGTTTTTGATAATGGCGCAGAACCCTTATATGGAAGTCACGAAGCTGAGAAACTTTATCTCTGGATGACCATTGTTCGGCAGTACACAGGTCGCGAGCTGACAAATACGGATGACAAACTCAACGCAGTCATGGGCATAACCTCTGAACTTGAAACGCTGTGGCGTGATATAAATATCTATGGACTCTGGAAGAAATGGTTTATAGACCTTCTAGCTTGGCATAAACCGGATATTGGAAGAGAAGAAAGACGAAACCTCAAACGGGCGCCAAGTTGGTCATGGGCATCTCTGGATGGTGCGGTCGTCTATGAAGGGCCCATCACCTCTAAAGATGCCGCAGTCAAGTTCTTGACTATGCAGACAGCAGTATTGACATGCCGTATGCTGAAAGTAAATGAAGTAAAAAAGGACAAGGTCAACACGATAGTAGAGGGCACGGATCTCGAGTTTCCTGAGGCAGAACTCCAAGAGACGGGGTTGAGTTTTGACGATGTGGAATATTTGTTGTTGGGAGCAGTACAAATAGGCGCTGATACTGAGAAAGGCAAAGGGTTGCTTGTGATTGATGTTAGCGGAGGATTTTATCGGCGGATTGGACTGGCTAACTTTGAGGACATGGGGATATGGGAAGGCGTCAATCGGCGAGACATTACATTTGAGGCGAGGATCAGTAACTAGGACAGACAGTTTCTAAATGAAAATTGATTGCGGTAACCCCTATGGCTTCAAGAGCTTGAGCAATTAATGCACTATTCTTGTATGGATCTTTTGGTGCCTTTGGCAGTCGCTTATTCTTGTAAAGGCCTTATCACAGCCCATGTGTGTGCACTTAAAAGGGCGCTCTCCAAAATGGCTTCTCTCGTGGCTGACTTGGTTAATCTTCCTTGTAAATTTCTTACCACATAGACTGCAAGGAAACTCTTTTGCCTCAGTTCTGGGACGAATCGGCTCAAAAGTACCTTGTTCGCTGCTTTTTTCAGGATGGTAAATCCGCACATGTCTCTCCAAGTCCTTCTTGGAGGTGAACCCGATCGGGGCAGCATTGCATCGGATGGAACACTGATATGGCCTATCGTGCCGGTTGTTGTGGACTTCAAGATCTTCTTTCTTGTCGTAGCCTATATGAAAGTAAGCGCACAGGAGGCGTTTGCACTTGAAGAGATTCGGACCATAGTAATCCGATATCTTATCATTGAGGCAAGCGATATCACCAGGGTTGAAGTTGGTCTCCAGTGAGGCTCTGTTCTCCAGCATAGCCTTCTCAATTCCCTCAATACCCATAGTGTTCCGGACGTCGAAATCCATTTTCTGATGAGTATAGATATGATTCCACAGGATGCAAAGGTTTTGATAGAACGGAAGTGCAGAGAAGTTGTCGAGATCCGCTGGCATTTGGCCTCGAAAATCTCGGTGAAATTCTTGTGTGAGATCCGCTCGATTTTGGTCCACGAAGTCTTGCAATGCGGAACCAAATTCCTCACAGTCACTGCTTTGTTTATTAAGGAAGTCGCTGCACTTCGAAATTACCGTACTGATGTGGCTGTGCCATTGAGAACAAGCGTAATCTTGAAAGGAAAACCAGCCAAGCTTTACTTTTTCTTGCCGTTGATTGTCGTCATAATCTTTAGAAGCGCTAATTAAACTTAGGTATCGCAGGCAGCGAATTGTGAGCCCACACTGGACAGCCTGTTCAGCAATGTACTTATTTTGAATGATATGTCTAGTCATTGTTAGTTTAATACCATAGAGCCAGCTGATAGATCAACTCATTGCTTACTGCCGCGCTGTGGAATGAACAATCCGGATGTGACCACCGTCAAGAATATGCACCAGAGACCCAAGGTAATTATGGGAATCCTGTCTCAGCATCTTGTTATCAAAGTCCACTTTCTGCTGTTGGGGATCATATGACAGAATCGATTGCATTTCGTGCCATTTGAGGGGGCGTTTTGCGCAGACCAACCAACCGAGAAGTTGCGTTGCCATATCCCAGTGAGCTTCTCCCTCTGGAAGCTTCAATAGCTCCGTCCTCAATATACCTAAAAGCTTCTCATATCTGCAACTGATATTAGCCTACTCATGTTGTCCGAGACGAAATTTGTGCAGTTGCAAGCTTACATCTGGGAGAGCTTCTTGGGTGCCATTTCTTCTGTTAATTTCTCTAAAAGCTTCTCTTTTGTCATCTGATATCGAAGATACTCGATGGCCAAATGGGCATAGAGAAACATATCTACATTTGTTATTAGCATGCGCTGCGTTAATAGATGCCATTTACAGGGGTATACTTTAAAAACGAACCTTCACTTCTTCGACAGACAATACTTTCAATCTGTTGTTTGTCGCTTTCAGAAAGATTGAAGCCGCTGCTTGTCGCACTCGCCTTAGAAAAATCTGGTATCCTCTTCTTCACATAGTTTCTGATGTCTTCTGCATTGTCTGTCGCTTTGAGTTCGACGCACGCATCATCCTCTGGCATGATGCCGGCTTTGGATAGCTCCGGAGTTTGTTGACTCATGAATAACACCCTCAATCGCCCCTGCTTGATGTTATCACAGTTTGTAACCTGATCCATGAAGAAGCTTGCAGTTCTACGCGCTTCTATCATTTCGCACTCGTCTATTCCATCAATGACGATATACTGCCGAGTATTATACTCAAAGAAAGCCTTGATGAGAAATTCTGCCGTTGCGACGTCCGTTAGAAGTCCACTTGAATCGATATTTTCCTTGCACAGAGGCAAAAGATATTCAGTGACTTCAACCATTTGATGTAAAACTCCTTTGAGAATGTCAAGGTAAGTGCGATGATCAGTGTCTTCTTCTTCGCAATAGAAATAGCATATCTTGCTCTCTTGCGGAATTGCGTTTCTCTTCTTTTCGGTACGTAAGTCCCTTAACTCGTCTATTAACAACGAACAGAGTATGGTTTTACCTAGACAACATTAGCTCCCGATATCTCAACTTTATGAAACAAGACTATTACCAAATCCTCTACTCCCTTGAAGCCAGATGGCGGAATTGGGTGGCGGATCCTCAGTCATCCAATCAGTGACTTCGCTATATTTCTTGAATAGCCAACGGCCAGTATCAGGACATATTCTCGCATCCTGAAATTTCTTGTGAAGGAGCGGCATCTTCTTGGAAGCCGATATCCAAGCCAAAACTTTCTTTTTTGTTTTGGTTTCCTCATCTCTTTGTTTCTCTTCGAAATTTTCCCATGACTTCTTCACAGTCTGGGGATATTCTAAAACAATCCTCCGAATATTTTGCCAGTTCTGATTGCCATTCTGCCAAGACTCCACGGGTGGTAATTCGGCATCCACATCCAAGGTAGCTTGAGGATTCCAAAAAGATGACCCCTTCTCCTTAATAAACTTTCTATGGTTTTCCAAGGAAGCTGCTACATGATCAAAAGTATCGTTCAAAGATTTCCAGGTAGATTTGTATATTTTCTGGAATACTGAAAGATTTGTTAGCCCCTGCAATAATATCGCTGCCTAGAAATTAATCTTACAAGTGGACCGGAGAGAGAAAAGCTTATATGCGCGCTGGTGGAAAGTAAGAACATCTCGATATATGTGCACTAAAAATGTTGTGCAATCAGGTATCGAGATGAAGAGCTGTACATACTCGTACAGTAATGGAAGTTTCTCTCCTATCTTATCATATACATCTAGTAAGTTGTCCAATTCTCGATCCGTGCGATCTGTAAACTATACGTTGTACAGTGTTAGCTCGGTGCGTCTGTACAACCACAGAATTGCTGGATTCATATGTACCTTCAAAAGAAATCGAGTAGGCCCCCAGACGCATCCCATCAGTTTTACGACATGTTGTTGATCGAGCTTAAGTTTAACCATCACCTTCTCAAAATGTTCCATACCGGTGAGAAATAACTCTACTCGTTTCATGTTCATCATATTTTTGGTCGATTCTCGCCTTGATTGGATATTGTTGATGTCTTGTAGTACTTCATCATAACTGCTTGATTGAAATAGTTCTTTTTGTTCAATATCTGTGACTTCTGCGATGAATTTGTCTACAACGCCGAGCATCTCATTCGGGTCCATTGTTTGGTCTTGCCACACTGATAAAAGTGCTGATTGATCCGTTTTAGGGTTATCAAGAATACATTAAACAAAGAACTCTTGGCTTCGGGATGTTATGATGTGAAAATTTCTGAATTGTTGGGGTTGGGCTGCAAATTTCGGTCAGGCCGAATGAGGCAGCAACTAGGCAGCGACAAGAGATGGACGCGCACTGCATGAGTGTTTACAAATACTGTCTGCGCCTCGCCTGTTCTCGTTTCATTGGATAAAAATTGTACGCAAGCAGGCTCCCGCTTCTGTTATCACTGTACTCAGCCTCCGCATTACCTCTTAGCAGACATGCAGTCCAGCTATTCAGAATTCACCTATTTGTCTATTAATTTCATGACTTGTCCAAGTTTAAGTGGAGGGAAAACCCAGGCGTTTATGTCTCCGCACGTTCGCTCGGAACATACACTTCTCACTTGCGTTGCCGAGATTAAAATTGCTGTGAAATGAGCGACCCTTGCTGTAAAATGAGCACGCCTTCTGCAGGATTCAAGGCAGCAGCACCAAGACAAACCCGCAAATGAATACAAGCATATGCTGCTGAATATAGAAATTGTAAGCGAGGATTAGATCCACACATAGCATATTGTTGGAGATTTTGGGAAACACTTTGCGGCCATTGCATCACATCTCATACTCTAAATAATAGTTAATCTATGATTATATTTATTTCACACCGATAATTGATCCTACGGTGCCCGTGTGATCGCCAATTCTAACGCCTGTCCCATGCTTATTAGTCATTATTGTAATTACTCTATAGGTTCAGCAATTGCTTTCTGAACGGCATACATGCTTTCCGGCCACCACGGCTCCCCCGTCTCTATGGATTCGGTCATCCACCCTTGAGTTTCCATGAATGAGAGTATCCGCCCGAGCTCCCACTGTCCGATAGTACCAATCCACCACACCCCGTCCAGGAGCATGGCGAGGACCAGCCAGTGGGCAAAGATACTCATTGCTAGTTGTTGTGCTTGGCCAAGCGGTACTGCATTATTGGAGCAAGCGGAGTCATTTTGCTGTCCCGGTACTGGGATATAGTCCAGAGCTGATTGGACAAGTTGAAGATATTCAAGTGGCACGCGGCTCAGGAAAGTCATAATTGTCCGTCTCAACATCTTGGTTGGCGTAACGGAGATGACGTGGGCTATGTATCTCCTCAGCCATGGAGAGGCATTTTCGAGTCTCCCAAGGTGGGAAGCCGATGGAACAGGTGTCGCCTGAGAGGATTCAGGGATCGATTCGTCACCGGAAAATACTGTATTAAAAAGGTTATTCAGAAGCTCAACAGCCGTCAGGCATGCTTGAAGCCCTGAGTCCGGGTTTTTTGGTGCGTGGAAGTTTGAGTCATATTGACCAATCCAGACTGCCTGAGCGTGTGCAGTGAGCTTTTCCATGGCAGCTCCGTATGTCGCAGATACAATCGGCAGCAGCAGCTTCTTCGTCCCTTCTGATGGGCCATCTTCAGGATTGAGTAGATTATCGCCCAGCATGGGGGTTGTATGAAAGGTAGCATCGTCATTTGCAACTGAATGTGGGCTCGGCAGATCATTTTCCAACTCGCTGTTTCCACTGTTTAGCAGCCCAACGTACGCTACATATGCAGCACGAATAGAGGTTATCCACTGTGATTGCAACGGCAGCATCTCGTTGGATAATGTGATTCCGCAGCGGACAGCTTTCTTTGTTAACATAACCCGAACGCAGTGGCCAGATAACGAATATAGAACCATCAACGCAGCATTGGCCAGAACTGTATCAAAGTGACCGCCATAAAGAGCTCCCTGCATCTGATGAAGTGAAGACCTATGGTGTTCGTCTGCTACAGCAAGAAGCCTTTTCATCTCGTCTATTCTCTCGAAAGGAGCTGGTGAGCCCTTCAAAATGTCGTAACACTTGCAAACCGCCGAGAGTGCAAGCACTGAGCCCATGACTGGCCTGCTGCCGAACGCGAGATTCGGCATCCCAACGTGGAGAGCGTGTAATTCTTCTGCATTGAAGGGGATGACGCGGCTGGTATGTGATATATAGTGACTTAAAAGCTCCAAGTCCTCAGAATTCAAAGCATGATATGGCTGGAGCATCTGCGGTACCACGGAGGCATCATATGGCAATGTGCGGGCGATGCCTGAATCACCAGAACATGTGTCATCGGAATTTATTTCGGAGCTGCTTGGGCTGGGCTCGGCGAGATTTAAATATCCCAAGTCCGGGATTTCAGGGATTGGAGAGATTGGAGAGTCTTGTTCAGGGCTGAGAGCAGTCGAGTCCGTAGGGAAGCGTTCGTTTTGGGTAGTGTAACGGCAACAGTGATTCCGCTTCTGGCAGCGAGAACAGACGGGACGAACTTCATCGCACTGATTGCGCTGTTAGCAAACATTTCCAGATTCTCAACTTTGAATACAAAATTATCAAAGCACCTTTTTTCTCTGCTGCTTGCATCTTATACAGCCCTTTCTAGATTTTTCATGCGACCGACGTTGTTTAAACTCCTTTGCAGTGTGAATGAGAATTGTGGACATTTTGGCTGAATTGTCTTTTAAGCTTGTTGCTATGGAACTCTTCGTGCAAGATTCATGAGAGACCACTTATTTAAATATTTAACGGTAATCCGGAGACAATAGTTACGCTAACCATGCGACGGCGCTTGCAGCAGGAAAGTAACACACCATCCCTTTTTCGGGCTGTATTTGGAATTCGGTATGTGTCAGAAACTTAAGGCAGAAATGGTAAGTCTTCTTTTTTATTCCCGCGCATTTCTCTTCTTGAGTCTGCTGATAAGTGCCGAACGATAGTATGTCATAATCTCACCCTTGCATTCAGCGTTAGCATGAATCCTATACTTCATTTCAAGGCACCCAATTGAGGTTATTTGTCAAGCTGGTGACGCAGCAAAAGAGAAGGCCCAGGGCTGTGCATTCTAGCCTGGTTTCTAGTGGGATTAGCGGTGAGTTCGCGTTTACGAATCCCGTTGCAAATGCGAACCCCGTCACAAAAACCGCGGCCTTGCCCTGCCGCGACGAACCATAGTAACCTTGATTAAGTGAATGATCATATATCGCCGACTGGAGCGGGCCCCTTTTTCGCAGTTGTGAGCCTGGAAGGTTTAGGCTAACAGTTAAGGCCTGTAACTTCGACTGGTTAATAGTGGAGAGAGTTACGTGTTCGATCTTAATAATAAACATACAACTAGTCTGTTGTATAGAGGAAACTCCGCAAACTTGATTGGCCGGAGTTAATATAAGAGAGCGAGCCGATATGAGAGCAGCCTGTAAGATTCTAGAAAGGCGAGTCATAAAGATGCGGTCTAGGAGAGCTTCTAAAAAGTGCGCTAGTTCTGAACAATTCAACTCTCAGGAACAGATCTACGGTATGAGTAACTTTGATTCCGGCAAGAAGTACTCCATTGTAAGGAGAAAAGCAACTTGTCGAAGTACACAAGCCCTCAGGCTCTTCAATTGAGAGAAGAATGTTGATTCTATTGTTCGACTATCGCACGCGTATCCAGGTTCGAGAAGGATCCCGAAGAATGCCGGACTGATCCCCTGCCAACTGGACACTAGGTTGGGTACTGCACACGTAGACCTTCCGATGTTCTCCGTATTCCTGACCCAATCATTAACCTTCCTTTATGATGTTTAATGGTTAGTTTCAATCAACTATCTCACATTCCTTGTATCAAGGCAAACTTGCGTTCTGCGGCTAGTTAGAGGAGGATGTAAACCAAGACAAGGATCACGTATGACCAATTGAAGCTATATCCGATGGAGGAGCAAGTGGAAACTATGATAACAAACTCCTTGCATTTCTTTTCCGCTTTTTACAACCAATTTCAATATAGCGCATCACTGAAACACCGCATATAACTGTTTTGAATTACTAAAGTTTGTCGGCCCTTCAGACGACGTTGTATTGCGTGTGGGGAGTTTTGGTTCTGACAGAGGGGAAGAGATTGCGGCACTAAAGCGCGCGAATCGCAGCCCCTGTCCCTTTCCCGAAATCCTTCTCAACTACGTGCCTAGTGGTTCCCGCATTCTAGGCATCTTTCTAGAATCAATCTTGTAAATCACCATGAAGCTTTAGCTCGAGCATCTTTGCCAACAGGTTAAGGTACCTCAAATCGTTCATGGCATACCAGTAGGACTGATCTTAAGCAGATCATCATCCATACGATGTTTAATATGTGGATAAATATGTGGATCATCGGAGAATATGGAACATTATGGTTCTTTGAACTAGGCAAAATTGGTAGTGCATCGTTCATGCATCCAAGTGAAAGTGTCAACGCCGTTTTTTTCTCAACATTTTGCTGAAGTTTAGCTAGCATACTTGGGAATTGAAACATATTGAAATATAAAATACTCGAAATTTCCCCTAAGCTATGGAATGAGAATTGAGATCAGTTCAATTTACTCGCATGTGATTGCTGCTAATATGACAATGATAGCTCAGGCTCGATCATGCCCTGCCGCAGCTCTCGATAATACGTGTGGTAAAGCTGAAAGTTTCAACAAGGTATAATGCAGCTAATCTGGGGATAAGGCAGGGCGGTATTAGTTAATCTTGAGGAACCGATCAGTCGGTATGAAGATCTAAGCTAGTTATTATCTCATATCTAGTTAATCTATCAGTCCAATGAGCGGTCACACTCAAGCTTTACCGACTGAATCCTCCAGCTTCCATGCCACTAATGGCATAACTATAATGGGGCGAGATTATGATAAGACTAACCCAGTGACGCCTTCTGGATCATTGTATCTCCGTAGAAGGAATAACGACGATGTAGTGTTGTAACATTACAATCGTCGAAGATAGACTCGAATTATGAATTTGAAATATGTCATGTTTTAGGGACTCTCTATGCACCTGTTTGGGGCTTTACTGAGTTTGTTTTGTGATGAAATATTTAACATTGCCCGCCTACCTTGGAACAATGTTGACGTGCTTATAGAATGAAATCGAGGGCAACTTAATCATGATGGTAAAGAAATGGAGGAATTGAGAGATTCGCAGATGATGTATAGACGCTTCTACTTCAAAGTACAAAAGCCAATTCCAACATTTAGTGTCCTGAAAGTGCAGCTTTACATTTACAAGAAATTCTTCATCGTCTAAACTGTCGGAAAAGGGGGTGACAGCAACACATTATTGCGTTCATTCACACAATGGACAGAACCATCTATGCCTCTGTTGTACGCTGCTCTATCTTCATAAGGAGCAAGTGGTATAGTGCAACTTGGGATCGTTACCGCACAGTGCGCGCTCTTAGCCGCTGTCGTATACTCGTATTTGCTAAATGTTATTGCGTACTGGAAGCAATTTGTTTGTGATGATTAAGTCGAGTAAGTACAGAGTATCTCGCAATGCCATTATCGACATGAAGTCGGGTACTGTACTCTATTTGCATTTGCTCAATACTGGTTACTCATCAGGTTGCATTGGCCGAGCGTATTCCTCCAGTCTCACGAGCGTATTCCACAAGCCACAGAGCGTATTCCTCCAACGCGCGTCCCCACATCGCGTCGGCAGAGGACCGAACAGTAGCATGAGAGTTGTCTTAGCTTGGCAAAGAGGCGGAGTTTACGGGAGCTAGCGGACGCTGTGTCTCCATCGCATTCGAGCCGTCCTTAATACTCTTTCTCCACTATGCGGAGAAAGAAAGTAAACACCGGCCTGATCTCCTTGCTCAAGGCACCAATATCGGTGTACGCGTGAGAAGAAAACGACAGTGTACGCGTGGAAACAAATTGCCAGGCACATCCTTGCTAAGAGTACCAGAATCAGCCTGGTGTGTTCTTCCTACTACTTACCTACGCAGTGAACATGCTCTGCTGACCCCTGGTGAATAGATGAACAGCCTCATTATGGGCGATGCGCTCGAATACGCCCTTCTGGAAGACAATTTGGAATATGCGCTCCTTAGAGATGCAGATAATTTGGAATATGTAGAGACACAGACAATTTGGAATAGGTAGAGGCGCAAAAATACAGATCGAACGTTGTATAAATACTCACGATTCTGTAGTCGGGTTGTAAACAAACATACGAACATCACTTCTTTGTCAACCAACATCAGTATATAAAGAATTCATACTGTACTCCATTCTAATCAGACAATATGCGAGTTCTTTTTTTCACCCTGGCGTTAGGCAGCTTCGCTACGGCGTTGCCTAACCATCCTTTCAAGGGGCACGAATGGATTCCTGCGGGGCCAGGAGACAGTGGGTGACTCAAAAATCGCCGGTGATTCATATATATAGGCGACTAACCGCGAGCAACAGGACGATCCCCTTGCCCTGGCCTGAACGTGCTTGCTAATCACGGTTACCTTCCTCGTTCCGGAAAGAACATCGATCTGCCAACCGTTCAAGCTGCCGTCTCGGCTGCATACAACTATGTCCCTGATACCTTCGACAGCGCCTTCGTCCAAGCCCAGGACTGCCATTTGACGACCACAGGCAACTTTTCGACTTTCAATCTCGACGATCTGGCAAAACATGGACACAACTGTGTCGAATTTGATGGATCTCTATCACGAAATGACCTCTTTTTCGGAGATAACTTGCACTTTGACCCAAAAATCTGGTCGACAATGGCGAAGAGACTCGACTTGAACAAGGTTTCGCACGATCCAAAATCCAAGTACATCACTGTAGAGCAGGCGGCCAAGGCCAGAGCTGCTCGAGTAGCGGACGCAATGCATGCCAATCCCAATTTCACTGCATCAGATCTCGAGATGATGGGCAGTCCCGGGACGACGGCCTTGTACTTGACCACGCTGTGGGATGATACCGTGGGAGGTGCTCCTAAGGAATGGGTCAAGTCATTCTTTGGTAAGTGGCTCAAGTGGTTGCTTGATACTGTCTGGAGGACTTATACTAACCACCAAACAGAATGGGAGAAGCTCCCTTTCACTAGGCCTTTGAAGCAAAAGACTGGCCAAGATATTGGTAACATGCTTACCGCAGTTCTGGCAGTGAAGGTTTAATCACTGGCTGTCAGCACTTATACAAAGGTTGGCTGCGATGCACTTCTTGTTCCGGCTGTGAACCAAGTGCAATAAAGCCGCTACATTCGGAAAGATATTGTGTACCTGTTGAGGGACTGGCATTATAAATACACGAAGTTGTTATCTTCTTACTCTCTTTATTTTATTATTACTACTACTTGTTTTACAATGCATTTAGAAGCTTGCGCGTAAAGGATAATACAGGTTAGCATGCAGGAGAGCGAGAACACTTTCAGTACAACATGCATTTTTTAGAAGAATAGATAGTGAATACTTCATAAATCTAGATCTTATCAACAAATGAAGATATAGAAAGTTTCTTCGATATGATTGAGGATATCTTTTTTTCCTCGAGCCAGCGATGACGTTAAACCTGTGTGTTTTGAGTACCTATGTTGTTGTTTCTCGTGTCGTATGAGGCCCTAGTACAAACGGACTATATAAACAAGGACAATAATGAAATTAATCAATCATGAATATAAGAGAGTAAGCGCTCATAAATGACAAGTCTCAGGTCTCTTGGTCTTAATCCAATCCCGGCTTTGTGAGTTAGTGGCGCAATCCGTGACGAAGCTCACTAAAACCTCTCTTTATAGCAGCATTTGTAGGGCGTCACATTTCGATCATGAGGAACATCAACTATTGAATAAGCGTACAAATCTTTTTTCTAATTAATTCATCAACTAAATTAATACTGTACTAGATAGAAAGAAGTCTAATAGCGTCTGCGAGTATTGGTGCCACAATATGTTCTCGGGTAGCGAGTCAACCACAACGGCCATTACAACCCATTCCTAGAAAAGAAGTCGAAAATAAGCTGGAACCCTGCTGTGGCATTGTTGTGGAGTGGCAGCGCATGGCCAGTGTTGGGCTGAAGAGCCACCTCGATTTTCGTAGCGTGGGGGTAAGTCGCGTTCAACTCTGTCATGTTGGCCAAACCCCTGCAATCGCCTCGGCAGATGTAAAAGTCAAGCTCTGGCAACAGGAATTGCACAGGGGCCCTGAAGGATGGCCCGGGGTTTCCAAGCAGCGAGAAGGCAGAGGCGAACTCTCCGATCGGGACAGGCTGCTTGATGCTAATGCCATAGTCAAGCAACTCCGGTGTGAAGGCGGTTTTGGGATTGCCACCAAAGAAGATGTTTTGGATACCATCTCTCTGGGCCACTACGTAGCCGCTTGATCGGTTGAAAGGAGGGTTTCCTGTGGCGGCATATTCGACGCTGAACGATGTTGAGCCGGCGCTTGCAAGTTCTTTGGTGAACAGGTAGCCCGTGATGATGGCTCCATCAGTAAGAGGCCCGTATCTGGCAATGAAGGCCGAGGTAAGGAATGAGCCGAAACTGTGTCCGATGTGGACGACCTTATGCGGGGCTGCCAATGACTTGAAGGAAGGAATGGAGGGTTTCGCATGACCCGCAAACTCATACAGGCTACCATTGCGTGCCATCAGGGTCAATTGGCGGAGAATTTCGAGCTCAACAGGTGCTTGGACCACGTCGTATGCATCCGGCTTATCAGATTGACCGACTCCCAGACGATCATACGTGAAGATGGAGTATCCTGCTTTAAGTGCTGCTTCCACGTAGGAGTGGTTCTCCGGCTTGTACTCGGAATCCCAGTATCTAGAGTCGTAGTGCACTCCATGGGTGGCGATCTGCAAGATATTGTGCTTTCCATTCTTGGTAGACTTGGGAATGCACAGCTGAGCATGGATATTGAACGTCTCAGAAGTCGTGGTATTCTTGATGATATTACCAGGGCCGTGTATAGTAGTCCGGGTGGCATCGTAAATTGCCCAGGATACTGCTTCAATATCGTTGTCCACTCTTGGTATGTCAAAAACGGCAGTATCTGCGGTAATAGGCAGCCGAATATCCAGCTGCTTGCAATATCCGTGAGGCCTTTCGACACAGGCATTTGCTGAAACAGAAATGCCTGGTAGAAGCATTAAAGCTCCCAAGAGCAGCGAAGACACCATGGTCTCGGTAAGAGGGCCGATATACGTTGAAGATGAGAATCAACAAGGTAAACTGTTTGGAGAGTTATTGGAAGAAGATGATCGATGATTCGCAAGTAGATTGGCGACCGAAAAAAAAGCAAGAAAGCAAGAAAGTATGAGCTTATTTATAACAAAAAACATCAACCATATGCCAAAGGTTTTGACAAATATTTGCATTTCTCAAATCAACCTCAACCGTAAATTTTATTAAATTGCTGACATGAGGCTATGATACGCACATGTTATACGCTCTGCCATTTTGACGCTGAATGTTAGACAATTGCATACGTTGTCTGCGCTATGCGCTATGAGGAGCACGCCATGCTATGAGGACACAGCAGGCTATACGCTCTTACGCTATGAGAACCAGGCTATACGCTCTTGCGCTAGATCCCACAACAAAGCGTCAGCTCAGCCTCAATCTATGCGTATAACTTAAAAGCAACTGCATTGCAATCCTTTGGTCCTTTTGCAATTCCGGTTTAGGTCAAACGCCGATTTGATCAGTCAGCTGTTTGCGCCTTTCATACGACCAAATGAGATGCTGAAAATGCGCCTTATAGAGTACATGGTAGGCATGTCATCTTCTTATCTCTGATTCACATAACCAGTCCGACATTTGCAATACCTGAAGAATAATCGGTTTCGTTAGTTCGCAGTTCAAATGACGAGATGGCTTGTTAAGATGCGCCTACCTCGGGAGTTTATATATTTTATAGAATGATACATCTGCTGCTGTAATAGAATGGCCTTCATCTATACGACATCAAGAATTCAGAAACTCAGGCCTTGCTCAAGAGTTGCTCAAGGGCCACCCATGCCCAAGCGACGTCAGCGGAGCTATCTCAATTGAGCAGGGACATTCTCAATGCCAAGATCTGAGAGGTGAATTCAGAGCATATGACAGCTGTTCCCTGCTTACTGGTCTGATCTAGTTAGGCACCCACGATCAGAAAAATCGGGATGACAAATTGTTGAAGACAATATTGGCCAGACCTTCAGCGGGGCATTTAGTTACTGACATCAGAGTCTGAAGAGCAATAAGACTCTACTTGTGAAGCAACACTTGCCTGTTTATTAAGCTTATAAATGATCATCGTAGTAAATAAGGGTACGCCAATGACTTGCATTATGCATTCATTAACTAAGACGGAGATATTTATGTCGTCTCTTGGCGATTATTTGCATGTTAAGGATGTGGAAGCTGTCACGAACATACGCGAGCTTCGCTCATATCATCTATCCACTGCTAATGAGCCTCTTGTCTTCAATAGGTAAATCAAATCAGCTTAGAATACAAATGCACTGGGTCAGACTATCTAAGGGACAAGACTTAGCATATTACTGAGGCTGGTTATTACGTATATCTTCGGTGATGAGTACTCAAGGCAGGCGCCCATGAAACAATTTATGTCTTAACTCTAGGTATGCTATAGTAAGTTTAACACGATGATGCTTAGATTTGTTTGACAGGTTACATTGTCGGGGATATCAATTACACCGTATATAATGGTATTAAACATGCCGTCGGTATTCAAGAGTGATTAATATGTAATAATTTGTATGCAATAAGTGGAGTTGTTCGTAATCTAGAGAGCGAGTGCGCTTCTATAACCAACCCCCTAAACATTAGCCAGTAGCTGCGGCTATTAAAAGCGCTGGTAATACTGAGTTACTTAGTGTCTATATAGTACTAAACAATATATAGAGCGCCAATAATTGACACACGGATTCGTAGACGACCCAAACTTGCTACTTCAAGTCAACAAAAACCTCTTTTCAATTGAACATGGCAATTGTCGGCGAGGGAAACGCAATCTCGCCGGATTTCCACAGGAAGCTTTACTTGACCGGCATTCCCGACCCTAGTGGCAGAAATGGTCGTATTATAGAATAACCATGTTTTCAAGTCTTTTAGTGTAATGTACCGAGGTAGTGAGATATTGATTAGGAAGGTCAATCCAAGAAAATGAAAGCCCACCACAACATTTCTCATGATATAAATATTATCTTCATTCTCGCCTAGTTTGCCAACATGTCTGTTCAAATCAAGTACACTTAACAAGCTCGACTCATCCAATTCCGCAAAAATGCTGTTGTCAGTTCGTATCCTGGGCTCTGCTGCTCTTATGGCAGTGACAGCCTCTTGCAAGCAGCTCATTCTGAATGTTGGTCTGCTTTTTTGGCTTGAAATGTCGAATCGAATACATTTTAATCTGCTGATAGTTTGATGACATCGCCATATCAAACGACAACGGGTGTGGTAATTTCACATTTGGAGAATTTTCTGTCTATCATGTGAGTTATCCTTGAATTTATTCATTCTTTCAAAGCTGACAGGTTCCAGGATATTGCCGTTTCAGATGCTTTTGGCACTTCTAGGGTTTTCAATGCCACCAAAACTCCATCTTGCAACTCTGTCTTAGACGAGGATATAAGTTTAGCCTTGTTTGGTCGAGCGCCTTCACCTTCCAACGCGTTATTTATCAGCGCATTGCTTGATGCCCAGATTGTCGCTGCTAATGTAAATACAACATTGGTAAACGAGGCATCGTTTGACATATTGCCCGTCTTTTCAGCAGCTGAGGTAAATCGCCTTTAAGCTCTAAGCCAAGACCAAGCTGACCTATCTCAAGCGTAATTCGAGCGATGTAACTGTTAGAATCTTTACTTTATTTTCCGATTTTGGCTCTGTCGACATTCGAAATACGTTTGAATTCCACACTGCAACCGATGGATGGGGTCCCTATCACGTCAATGTTTCTTCAAATGGTGTCGAGTATCGGTTTCTTGAGGTTGACGTGGTGCTTCCGGATGAGGATTCCCAGAGGGGAGGATTATCTCCCGCCTTTTTCGTCGATAACCTTGTTTTGGAGAGTACAGAGTGATGCTGTCTGGGAAAGTGGAGCTAGCACTACCGACATAGTAGTACGCGCAAGATATCACAGAATAGATAACCAACTTTATCTTTAGCTATAAGAAGTCTAGTTGACAGTTATTGATAGCCCCAATGAGATTACAAAGCCCAATTGTTTGGAAATACATCTATCATAACATCATGGTCTTATGTAAGTGTTTATAAAGGGGAGATGAAAACTCTGAAATATGTACAAAATGGGGATTTGAACATAAATTGGTCAGGGAGCGACTGATAAGCCGCCTATCTTCGCGCGGCTTTACTCAACGATTAAGCGCCTGTAAGTCATTGAGAATCACTGGACTTCTAGGAATTCGAAGATTTCAGAGTACTATTCTTTGCCCACCATGTTTGCCAATATGTCTTGCATGGTTGAAGCAAATCTATAAAGCAAATATGTAATTCGTAGAGATCAGGCACTCCCGACTTTTATGAGTTATTTGGGAACGAGTCGAACAACGGCGCTTGATTTGGAATATATGATAGATACAGCAACTCTGAGAGGTCCCAGTGGATTTAGGCATACGCTGTACGAGAGATGACGATCAACGAATACCACGGGCCATAGGATCACTGATTCCGAGGTCAATCACGACCAGGTTACTCACCCCAGCGATGGTGAGTGGAGGCTTGAATTCGGCAAGCCACCAGGTCAGACACCAGCGGCTGGGCCTATTGGCAGTTTGATTGGGACTACGGAAAATAATAAGGTAATCTTTATGCTTCCATTTTGCTTTCGGGAAGGTACATTACTCTCATTCGGTTATAGCCCTATTCATCTCCATTACTCGGTAGGATAGGGAAATGCAGTACAAGTGACATAAAAGAGAGATCGGTTGATGGTAATAAGGTCTGTTGTTTATACTAACTCGGAAATCCAACTGCTTTTATCATCATTTTGAGGCAGGGCGGCCCAGCCAGTACTTATGCGTTGATTCAGTACATGATACATCAAATTCGCATTCACTCAAACTGGCATTTGCTCGGATATTTATCTTGAGGACGGAAAACTCTAATCCTAACACGCGAGTGGTTCATTCGAATAATATGGCAACTATTCCCCTGTCTACTAGCCTGATCTAGCTAAGCCAGTAGAGTCTATAATTGGGATGACAAATGAGAAACGACAACATGCCTGCCGTCGGTGAAACTTTCTGCGGGGCCGTCAGTTGCCAGCGTAGCAGTCCGAAGAATGGGCAAGTTTTTACTTGCGAAGCAACACTTCAATGTATATTAGGCTTACAAATAACTATCCTAAAATGAGTGCGATGGGGTACTCTACTGCCCATGTTGATAGATATGACTACTCATAGGCAACTATTTGCACGTACAGCGTCTGAGCCATATCATCGACTGAGAATGTATGCAGGTGTTTAGAGAGACAAGCAGTTAAGTATCATGTCTCAAGACTTTACCAGCATTTGAAGATTTGAAGCATTATTGAGAAGAAATTAAATATGTATTAGCGGTTTATTTTAATAAAGTTAATAGTCCATGGTGTCTGCATCATAGATGGCAAATGCGTTCTTACATCTACTTTGGTACTACTGGATCAAGTATGAACTGACTGCTGTATGGCTAATTAGATGACATCAGGTAAGGTACTTCCTTATTTTCCAAAAGATCATGGGGCTTGGAGATAAGCACAAGATGTGCACCAAAATAATATCCACGTGGAGAAGCCCACATCCGCCCATTCAAACACTGGTCGCTTCGGCCATATTCCCGTCTCGCGGTACTTCTCCCGATTCATGAATTAATAATAGAGTGCATGACACCTGACAAGTAATGATTCCACATTGTCTAAATGAATATACGATGTAGGATTGTGGGATTGAAAGTGATCTAGCGCGTAACAATAGCGCTGCTGCTGCTGCTATTGGCGTTGGAGATCCCCCCTTTCCAACTGCCGTATGTTTTCAAACTACTCCAAGTCAATTACAATTAGTTTAATTTACAAGCTGCTAAACACTTTCATTGTTATTGCCTTGGAACATTGTCGTCTGCTGATATGGACGCAAAAGACATGGCTAAGCTAGGCTCAGCGCGAGCAGTGGCGATCTCAGCATCTATTATCGCTACACAGCTTGTTCAGGTTTGTGAGAACCAAATTGCACACCCGATTTTGTCTTGGAATTATAGCTCAGCATATTTTTAGATGATTCCTTTTGGTGCCGGGATTCTCGCCTCGAGTATCATTGCCCGCGACCTCAACTCACCGAACAAGGCAAGCTGGATTGCAGCTTCGTACCCGTAGGTCCAATTCTACTTAAAACTTGTCAATTTGCAATTTTTTCGACTAATATCATCTCAAGCTTAACGCAAGGCGCATTTGTTTTAATAGGCGGTCGTATCGGTTCCATCTATGGCCATAAAAATGTGCTTGTCGCAGCCTGTCTGTGGTGGTCAATATTCTCATTAGGTTCAGGCTTTGCCCGCAACATCGTCGCGCTGATCGCGCTCCGAGCACTGACTGGAGTTGGAGGCGCTTTCATGGTGCCAAATGCCATTTCATTATTAACCATTAATTTCCCTCCTGGAAGACTTCGAAACCTGAGCGTTGGTTTCTTTGGAGCAATGGCCCCGATCGGTGCTTCGATAGGCTGTGTGTTCGCGGGTCTTTTGGCTCAGTTGACGCCGTGGAAATACATGTTTTTTGGGCTGTAAGTATCTTCAAAATGCATTCATTCGCTGCAATGAGTATCTGACTTTGCTATCATAGCACCATTATGGGTGTCCTTGTGACAGCACTCGTTGTGTTTGTTGTCCCCGGCGAGACTGAACCCTTGGATAAGCAGGGACGTGTTGACTACATTGGGTGCTATCTTGGAGTCGGCGGGCTCATACTATTCAATTTTGTTTGGAAGTTAGTATCTATCTCTCATCCCTCTCCAAAACCTATTCCATCTTCACAAGTTGACACTCGGCTACAGTCAAGCTCCATTCGTTGGTTGGCAGGAGCCGTATGAGTACGCTCTGCTGATTGCTGCAGTTGTCCATCTTACCGCATTCATTCTCTGGGAAGCCCGGTATGCAGCTGACCCAATCTTGCCCCTCGATATATGGACAGCAAAATCGATCAGCCCGATGTTGTTGGCATCATTCATTTCTTTCATGGCAGTCGGCATCTTGGTATGGTATTGCAATACGTGGAATGTCAACCTGCGAGGATACTCGACCTTGCTGTGTGCTGCTACTTTTGTTCCGCTGGCAATCGGGGGAACCACAGCGGCCATAGTCAGCGGCTTGGTTGTACCACTCTTAGATGCCCAATACATCTTGGTGATAGGCAGTGCGTGTACCATGGTTGCGTGCATTCTTGCTGCAACCATGCCTGACAAGCAGTCATATTGGCCGCAGATGTTTCCGGCAATAACGATTCTTAGTTACGGTCCCGACTTTCTCTTCGCAGCATCACAGATCATTGCAAGCAATACTGTAAAGAAACATCAACAGGGAATAGCCGGTTCTTTGATTGGCACTCTAGTAGCCTATGGTCAAAGCACAGGTATTGGATTCGCCGGCACTGTCGAAACTTATACCAACAATCACGGCGCCAATATTGGGGATGGATATCGACATGCCCTGTATCTGGGAATTGGACTTGCTGGACTATCAATTATCATCGCTATAATCTTTATTCGCATTCCAAAAGATACTCGCGATGGATGGGGTGATGAGGAGTTAACTGTGATGGGAGATCTGTCCGATCAAAGCGAGCAGAACAAAGCTGACGAGAGCTTAGATTCCCAGAACAAACAACTACAAGTATAGGAATAATAGCTAGGTATATTTGTTTAGCTATTGTTTCTACAGGTACTAGAACACTGACGTTGTCCTCCATATCAAGCTCGTCTCATATATTACCACAGGCGCAGCTTTTTAATTTAGAAACGAGAAACGACGCTTACTATCATGTTGTATTGTCGATAAGATTGTAATGGTTTAGATGTATCCTGTCTACTTCTGTCAATAAGCGACACCTTCTCTAATTCGCTGCTTATAGAATTTTGTATATTTTTCAACTTAGTTAAGTGTAAAAGCCGGACACAAGTAATCGTCTTGACTCTAGGGACAATGCGTATAGTGGAAGCAAAAGTATTGTCCCACATGTAATTCTCAGTAAACACGGCTCTAGAAAATATGGCGTAAAAGGCTATTCTCCTCTATTAAATTTCTACTCGTGCTAAGCTGGCAACTATATAACGAAGTCATAGATAATGTAATTCCAAGCTCCCTGGAAACTTCAACCCAATTGGCTACGAGGCCCCATTCTCAAACTTGAAGGCGGATGTTTGAGGCTGCATACATGAAGTCGAAGGAATTAAGGCATCCCACACGGAGTAAACATGCTGATAAATCACCAGAAGGTGTTTTAAAAGAAGCAGTTGCTCCTATATTCATGACCTTGAAGCCAAGAATATGCCCCATATTTCAAGGTCACACCAGTCTGCTTGATAATTATTCGCGGATTGTTGCCGGCAAGCACCATGAGCCAATCAACTCCACAGAATGCAAACAAGCTCCCCACAAAGCGACACAAAGCGGCGCAAAGCGGCTGAAGAGAAGGAGATCCCACAAGGTCCGTGGTTGTGTGCTCCGGAGCGATCCGCAGAGCTCCGATGTGTGTCCGACGTATTGGCCTCCAATCATTGTTGGTTGAGTCTCCTATTTCCGTATCAAAAAAAATCTCTTTCATTCCAATTCCGAAAGGACGATGTGCCTTACGATTTGAAATCAGGAAAGCACAATGTCTTTTGATACGACGTCTCTCTGTGGAGTAGCTAAAGTTGCAACTATCCTCCGCATCCCTGGTTTGCTTGTAGGCAACCAACGGATGGGGCAAAATGGGCATAGGGGTTGTACATGCAAACATGAAGGATCCGGAGATGCGCCTTTTACTATGCGCAATGTGGGTAAAGGGAAGTACGTATCGTGGGTATCTCGAAGGGTATAAAATCCAAGCTTCCCAACTCTTCGAAGAGCTCCCTTAACAATTCTCTCATCATAATTCCAGGACCAACAACTTGACCAAATACATTTTTGAGTATAATTACTAACACATATAAACACTCGGTCAAAATGAGTATGCCAAACCCCACCGCGAAATACCACAACAACCCTACGCCAGTGGTTGATCCTACGCAAAAGCATCTTTCGGTAGCTGGCAAGACTGTTCTCGTCACAGGAGGTGGCACAGCCATTGGAGCTGCAACTGTGGAAGCCTTTGCAAAAGCCAAGGCTGACCACGTCTTTTTCGTTGGAAGACGACTCAATCTTCTTCAGGCTGTTGAGCAAAGGGTCATTGGCACCTTCATATTCTTTTGTAGGCCTTAAACTAATGCATCGCAGCTCTCGAAACTGTACCCGCAGACCAAGTTCCACGCCCTCCAAACAGACATTTCCAAGGAGGATGAAGTCAAAGCTCTGTTCGAAACTATCAACAAGACCAGCTTTCTCGACATCTTAGTCGCCAACGCTGCATACCTCTCTTCGCCTGGTTTACTCCACACTACCGAAACAGGCGAATGGTGGAAGGGATATGAGATCAATGTCCTGGGTACCTATCTTCTCGGCAAATATTTCATCAACCAGTCAAAGCCAGCTAGAGGGAAGCCCGTTTTCGTCGGTGTGAACACTGGCGCCATCAACGTCGGTCCCGGTTTCTCCAGCCCCATGAGCGGCTATGTGTCCTCCAAGATGGCTACTGCTTCAGTAGTAGAGTTCCTGCAGCAGGAGAACCCGAACATCAAGGCATTCAACGTTAGCCCTGGCATGGTTCAGAGCGAGATCGCCGACAAGGCCAATACGCCTCAGTTCCCGCCAACGGACTCACCCGAGTTGATGGCCAACTTTGCAGTCTGGCTTGCTAGCCCCGAATCAGACTTCCTTGCTGGCCGTTTCATCTGGGCCAATTGGGACGTGGAAGGATTGCTTGCGGCCAAAGAGAAAATACTGGCGCACCCGGGACAATTGAAGCTAAATATCGACGGCTGGGAGAGCAACTTTGCTGCCCTCAAGTAAATAGATACAAGGGATGATTCAACTCTACGCCTCTTTGCGATAGACAAACCTCCCTCGATAGAGAGAAGCATAATCTCAAACATATTTTATCATCATCTCACGATAGCCATGAGGACAGGCTTTGACTCCTGTTATTTTGTCACCATATGAGAAGAAATAGGGTAGGATGACAGTACCTGAGTCACCTCTAATCGACCTCTGCTAGTTTAATACATGATGGTGGTACAATATACATGGCTGTAAGTCAATAACCCGCATCCGCGCATTCACGCGCGTGTTTACGTTTGTTTAATGGAAACAATGATTTTATTAGTGGTCAAATTTCTCCAAGAATCGATTATCAGATAATCCCCTCGCCATTATTCACCGAACTGTAGTGGCGACGCATTGGTGCCCAGCTCGGAACCTAAAAGAGCACATCAACGGAACACGAGGCTCTCCCTTGCATCGGAAAAACAGATGCGGTATGTACAATTTGATTGGCTACAGTTGTCATCCTGCTTTTTTTACGAAAGCCTTAATTTTTATTGTAGGCATTTGGGCAGCAGTCATCTGGTCTTCCGTTCCATTGCATCTCTCAAGCGATCTATCAGCAATTCTTTCCTTCGCAAACTCAAGCCCTACGCAGAAGATAGTCTTCAATCACTTGAATCAACCATGGCACCTTTCCCAATCGACTCGAGTCATGGCTTACAGAGCCTGGCCGACCTGTTCAATACACTGATTGAGTGGCTCTCTCAGCCTCGTGAGTTCCGACCGGACCCTCGCTCAATAGAATGCTAACGGGGAGTTAACGAAAGAAATCCTTGCCATCATCATGGCATGGGCCGTCACATTTACGGCAATCTGTACCCTGATTATCTGCTTGGGTTTCGGCCCAGTTGGGATTGGTGCAGGTAGGTCATCTTTCCTCCAAGGATACCCAGGAATTGCGGTGTACAATCAACTAACAGACATCCAGGAACACTCGCTGCTGCATTTCAGTCGTACATGTATGGAGCCTTTACCCCAGCCGGAGGGATCTTTGCGACGCTCACCAGCATGGCGATGCTGGGTACTTTGATGCCGGCCGCAGCTATTCTGGCTGCTGTGGTTGCCACAGGAGCGGCAATACTCGTATGGGCCTTGGGGATTGGCCGATCATGATTGTAGGGCTTGGACCTTGCAGTCTTGGATGCTGGCTCGTCAGTCAGTTCCCAGGTGCTTTAGACCAAATAAGTTTCCCAGCTTTCAGCAAACTATGGAGTATATCGGCAGCTTTTTAGCTAACTACGGGGTATTTCGGCCCGCTCTGAGCCATGTTGAGATTTGGCAAGGCGGCCTAATATTCCGATGGGTTGCCTATTACAGAAGGCCGTTGTTCTTACACACCACACCGCTGGGCTAGAAGATGATACTATTGTCTGCGAATATATACTGTATGTTATCATTGCGGATCTTCTGTACGGTGTCCAGATTGCAGTAATGTTAAAAATAGAAAAAACTATTCGCCGTCCTTGCGATTTCGGCTGAATTGCCGGGTGAATTATAATAATATGTCTTACTCAAAGGGTAACGCACTCTACAGCATCTTGTATACAGCAACAGGGGATTGTCAAGCTTGAATAAGAGCATGAAATGATTCTGACAGTGGGTCTGGCGGGAGGCCCTTCGAAGAATTAGTCCTATTTCATGCGCTCATCCACCAACTCCCGGGCTCAAGAAGGAGAGAATAATGCACCCGAATACTTTGTAATCTCCTTGTTTATTGGGTCCTATCTTCCCAATCCTGTTGCGGGATAATAAATTCGCCGCTTACTACAGCCAAACGGGCGTAGTTGAGCTCATCGGCACTAGAATCCGGGGGTATACCAGGGGGATCGAAGTTGTCCCGATGCCACCAAGGTGCAAGGGGCGATCGTCGGCGCTACCATGGGGCTGTCAGCGTACTAATACATTCTAACACTTTCAGTTAATCAATTGCCAGAAAAGAGAAACTTTCACGAAAATAACGGCTGCCTATGCGTAGGGCACGCGAATACTGTTGAGGGCGATTGATAACTCATACTGAGTAAGATGGTGTATGACAAAACATTGGCTTATACAAGAAATGCGGAGATGATGGATATGTGAAGGTATGATGAAGGGATATAAATACAGAGACACTTTCCTCTTCGTCTAAAGAGTCGTATCCTCATCACTCCCATTCACATCATCATCACAAGTACCAACAGCAAACAGTTCTTTTCTTACTTTCCCAACGAATCCGCCTACCATGAAGGCGCAGGCAGCCATCGCGCTGGTCGCCGGCCTTTTGGCGAACGCCGTAATCGCTCAAACGTCTCTGGGCGAATTGTCCTTCGGAGCGCCTCAGTGCGGTGATGGCAAACTAAGCGGCATCAACGCCGCCGACTGCAACACGGCAGTTGCTCAATTGCTGGGCGCACACTGTTCTGGAGGTGTCTGCAGCATCCCCGCCGCAACAGGCGGTGCTTCGGAGTCGGCCATCTCTGTATTGGTTGGAAAATGTGAGGCCTTCATTGGTGCCTTTGCAGATGGAAAGGCTGTCACTTTCAACGAAGATTCGGTGCAACAGGCGTTTCCCGGCTTCATTTCTCAATGCCTTGCTACCTCTGGTGGCTTTGGCAGCCCAATCTTGATCAGCACTGACGGAGTCATCCGCCTGGTTATTTCCAACGGAGAGAGTGGTGGTGGCTAAAAGTGCGGGTATGGATACATAAATCGAACACACGAGGAAGCATTGGGTATAAGCGTTCACAATATAGTTGAAGAGAGAGTATACAAAGCCAAATACATTGTTTTTCTATCTCGCACTTTTACACTGCTTCCAGATTAGTCGTATTTGTCAAGATATCCCAATTATCACAAAACAATTAGTCTCTAAGGGAGTATGAGGAGGCGATTGTCCAACTACCATAATTATTCTGCATGTGGCACGACTACTTTGCCGAAAAGTAAGCTAAGCCTACGAGCTATTTCCAATCAGATGATAACTATAGTCCATCAATGCTACCAGGGCAGTTTTGTCCCATCGTAATTATAAAACAGGCCATTATCCTTTGGAGTAATGCCGGCGAGCACTTTCATGGAGCTTTCGGCACATTCTTCGATGGTTTGGCGGGGAACATTAGGGGCGTATGTCTTCATCCATTCTTCAATTCCGTTTCCAACCTCAGTGAAAGCGGAATAACCTATAACAAGCTTAGTTTGGTAGCATCATGTATTGAAAGTCGCGGATTACCTGGATGAAGCAGAACGGTGGTTATGCCCTGGTCTTTAAGGACAGCGCTCCACTTGCGCACCATCCTTAGATACCATCAGCGATACTTCTTGTATTGTGCTGGAGGTATCGATAGACTTACATGTTTAAAGCAGCTTTGGCAGTCGAGTATGCATTCTGCAGGTTTGGCATGCTCGCGCCAAGCTCAGTTGAGCCTAACACCGACGAAATGACGAGCACTCTCTTGGCCACGCTTTTGCGAACCAATGGAATGAATTCACGCAAGAGCAGCAGAGTGGCAGTTAAATTGAAGTTTACCTCGTCAATAAACTCCTTAATGTCGCTATACTGCGATTAATATATAGACAAATCCAAGGCGCAGAGGTGTTAGGAAGACAAACATATTCTCAAATGAAGTCAAGGGGTTAGGATTCACGCCTGCGTTGCTGATTAGGTTGTCTAAGCCTCCTGGCAACAGACGGCTCGTCTCCTGAGCGGCTCTCTGGATGCTCTCAATGTTGGTGACGTCCAGATCGATGAGGTGCAGCTGTCCATCTCGGTGCTTGCCCTTAAGCTCTTGAAGACCAGTGGAGGCTGCCGTGTTTCTCGCAGTTGCGATTACTACATTGTCCTTTCCTTTGAGCTGTTTCATGAAGTATGAGTGGTCATGTTTGGGATGAGGATAGAGAGTGTCAGATTGACTTACTAGCTCGGTAACAAAGCCAAGGCCGAGACCACGGCTTGAGCCGGTGACAAGATAAGAAGGCATGATTTAAATATGGACTACCACAGGTGTATGGAATATCTGGATTGAGCCTAGCATCCGTCTATATTTAGTCGGGTCAGTATAAACAGTCAATTCGTTATTTGCTGTTGCTGACCTTCTTTTGGCTGCGACAATTCTACTCTTTCATTATTTATGTTAGTAGATGGCACGACAAGGTCGTTTTATATAATGCCAAATCTGTGTCTTCAAAGCCTTTCATGCGTATTCGGCTGTGGATATCTAGTCTCTATATTATTCAGCTGTTCTCTTGATATTAGCTTATAAATCAACAAATCGCGATGCGATTATTGACCACAAGAAGTTCAACTGCGGGATGCGGTGCGGACTATCACCGGCGGGTTTACGGAGTAGAAATCGCATTGTTAGCGCAAACAAAATTACCGAAGTCCTATCGAATTCCAGGTAGCAAGTCCATTTCCCCCCTTGTCCTTGAATAGCAAAGTGGCCGTTTATGGGTTATTTACAGGGTTAACTTCAAATCAAACTGCAAAGACCACGACATATTTCGGGCCGCCTTCAAAAGGCATCATTGATTCCAAATATCTTGCGGGTCTACAGAATCTAAGATAACCGATAATTGTTTCTCTCTCTCTTTTATTTTAACCGACTCTCCAAATTTGTCTTAGCTGAGTTGTAATTGCTGAATGCTTTCCTAATATTCTACCTGCCCCCCTATATCAAACGCTGCCTCAAGATCACAAATCATTAAAGTTCTTTTTGGCTGATTCTATAAATATTTTTGTCAATATACTCCGTGTGATAGACTAATATTGGACATTCATTGGATAGAGGGATTGTATGAAGCATTGGCGTAAACCGTCTCGGATGGAGGGCCTAGGAAGTTGTAAAACGGAACCATGCCATCCGGAAGGGAATATTCATCTGACATTGGGGCGTAAACCTGCATGGTAGGATCTCTTGGAAGGTGTATTGACGCTTCAGCTACCCCATTTCGAAACACATCGTCGTCAAGAGAAGAAGGTGATTGGCTTGGGTAAGCGAACGGGTCATCTGCTGAGAATCGTAGAAATATCTGATCTGGCGCCGCATGCATGTGATTTAGTTGCTGTGTTGGGATGTAATGTCCGTTCACAGGCAATTCAGTCGATCGGACGGTACCAGAAGCTGAGCTGATTGATCCATTCAAGGAGTATGCACCCGGCCGATTAGACATTGAATCTTTTCCTCTCAAGTTTGAGGCTGCTTCTAGCACTGAGGAGCTTTTCGCATTCGTAGGCGTTGGACTTTTGCGCTTGTTTAGTCTCTCTGGAAGATGCTCGATAAGAGACTAAGTTCATGTTGTCAGTATATACGGGAAAAAACAAGGGCCAAGAGCCTTACATAGAGACAGGCACATCTTTCTACAGCTATGCTGTTATGAGCCAATCCCGCCAGTGTATTCTTCCCTTCCAGTGTGTCTTTAAGAATACCATCTGTAGTCGCTGGAGGTCCAGGATTCTCAAGTAAAAAATAGGCCAATGTAAGAACCGCATAGTAGATCGTGTGTACCGCAAACCAGGAAGAGCCGTTCAGAAGACGTCTGTTGTACATCTCCGTCGTAATGTGGATAATATTTTCTTGAGACACTGATTCAGGCGGTTGCACATCCATAGGATCGCCTGTCAATGTCTTGAGACTGGAAATCGTTCGAGACATAGTGTAGAAATGGTCGATAAATGACCCATTGCACATGAGCATATCCTATCCGGAGCATTTGTTGCATACTTTATGTGTCTATTAGTATGTGAAGATATGGTGGGCTAATCTATGCCGATTGAACTTACTGAGCCAATTTAGGGGAAGTTTCACTGCGCGATTGCAAAACCTCAGGCAAGCTCTTCATCCAGGATTCCAGATCCTTCTCAATCTCTCGCAATCTAGAATGACGAACCACATACGTATGATTGGACGGTGCCAAGTGTGTGGCATGGCGAACGGGGTAAACATATTTGACCACTTTGACGATAATGTCTACTAGTCGGGTGTGGGCACTCACACCCATCATTAACGATGTTCGACCAACGGGCATTGGTAAGATACCGGCTGAAGTGATGTATTCATCATCTACTTCCAGCGGATATTCTTGGTCAATGTCGTCGCTGCTCACCAGCAGAGGTAGGCCGAGCAGCGTGCTAACGTATATATCCATGTTCCGAATGGCCCAGAATACACGTTTTCTGAGTTCGCGTTCGAGGGCGTTGAAGTTTCCCGATACCCAAACGATGAAGTCCAAGCCGAAGGGCGGCGCGCTGAGCAATGCCAATGTAAGCATAGCATGTGCTTAATTTGGCGGACGATTGAAGAAACAGAATCATAAAACATATTGTTTGCAAGGTAACCAGGTCTCGGCAGTCTGTCATATCAACCAACTCTTGGCACAGCTCAAAGTATCGGTACCTAAGGGTAAACAGGCAATTGGTCAGCATATACGAGAAAGCCATATCAGATACAATATAGATAACCTTACCCTTGGTCGAGGACAATCTCATAATCAGCAATTTCTAATGGTGGCTTGACATCATCTAAGAAAAGGCATCCGACAGCTAAGACGATATATAACTGGGGCAGAAATATACGCTCTTCATCGCCAAACTGATCCCACGTGGTTGCATAAATACGATCAAAGCTTTTCCAGAAAGACGGTTCGTGGACGAAGCGCATGAGGACACACGCGTGGTCAAAACAGGTCTGGCTGAGCTTTCGTGCAATCTCTTGTGAAGGCAACCCAGAAATCGGAGTGTTGTCGGCGCTGTTGCTATTTGTGTCTTGAGTATTTCTTGTCTGAGGCTCAGGTCGCCTCTGAGACTTTGACCAAGGTTTTGACTTAGTTAAAGAGCGAGGAGGAATGATCAAGTTCCCGAACTGGTTCTGCAAGCGCTGTGTGAAAATGCTTCCCGAAGAATGACCATGGTAATCCCAATGCCCTCTGTCGTCCAGATCTAGAAACCCAAAATTTTCCATCATTGTTTCGAGAAAGGATTCGTTGGAATCTTCGATAGGCATCGTTTCACTCGGACTTGAGGTCGGCGTTAAGCGAGACGTCAAGACACCTTGAGGGGATGCTTGGTTTATTATGGCTGCAATTTGTGCTGTATCTGCGGTGTCTAGACGAGAATCACTGAGATTCACGTTAGGTGCCGCGATTCGGACGACAGCTTCTGCTCTGCGAAGCCGAGCCTCCAATGCCTTTACGTAGTATGATGGTTCACTACGGCTGCGCTTTGTTATCTGATCATAGGAGCATTCTATTGTTTCACCATTATTCAGTCGTTGCAAACTTTTGGTCTTTGCACGGCCGTCAAATAATATGAGCAATTTACATACCGTAGTCATAGACAATACAATGAGCACAGGGCTGCTTTCCGTCGCACCTAATCTTTCCCCGGCGACATTGATCGCAGGCGCGGAGCACCCTCTGCCTCTTTGACATCCTAATAACCAGAGGCTCGGTATTGTTCGTCAATTTTTGAACTAGTTAAGTTTTCTGCCTCATAGCTGCGTCAGTCTTCCCATCAGTTATAACAAAGAAGTTGGTGGATATCTACACTCCAAGCGATCGTGGGGTAAAGAGTCAAGATGGTGGCAGCGGGATGAGCACGATGGGTGGTGATTCAGCACCCAGAGTAAAAATACCAGTATGGCCTGAATCTTCTGTATTCTCAAACTAGGTAATCATGACTTCAATGTCATGACATGATGAACAAAACTTACAAGATACGAGAGAATGGATGACTATGGTGTCGATGACTGAGACTCTAGACAACTATTTCCCCACCAGCTAAATTCCAACCAGCCATTCACCAAGCACGATTTCTACTTGAGCCAATCAATTCCGATTCCGAATTACCCTTCCGAGTTACCCGTGTGGAGAATCCCGGGTACGTGCTTGAATAAGATTCTACTTGTGTCCAACAAACAAACAGCTTCTAAGAGTTCTGCTTACTTCCCACCCCCGTGCAGCGACTGGATTTTCGCCAATGCTTCCTTTCGGACGTCTTGCACAATATCTAACGCTGATTTGACCTCGTGTATCAATCCAATAGCTGCTCCCGCGTAGGTAGCTCGTCTTCCCTGCTGTCCCCATCCCACGTCCCCTTCTTGGACTGCCTCGTCATACATCTCTTTCAGCTCTCCAAATGGCTTTCCTAATTGGTGGTCTGTGAAAGTTTTGTTGATAATCATCCTGGGACTGTATGGCGTAGGCCACCCATATTCTCCTCGGAGGTTGTTGTAAAGCAAGGTTCGTGTTGTCGATACTGCACCGTTAGTTGCTTGGATAACCGCGTTCTGGTACCCTTGGTCAATACGGGCTTCCTTTGATGCCAGGAATCTAGTTCCCATCGCCACTCCTGAGGCGCCAAGGGACAGCGCAGCAGCAACACCTCGCCCATCAGCAATTCCTCCTGCAGCAATCAGAGTAATACCACTCTCTGCTAATGCATCGGCCACTTCAGGAAACAGTGTGATGAGACCCAACCCATCCTCAACTCTCCCATGGCCACCGGATTCTGCTCCCTGAACCACAATAACGTCTGGTTTCTCGGAACTCTGTGAGAGTGTTTTTGCTTCGAGCACTGTTCCAATCTGTATCCATATTTGGGTGTCGGGAGATACACTGCGAACCTTCTTTGACCATGTTTCACACTCTTCCAGCTCGTGTGGAGCGTAGAGCCACACGGCAGACGGCTTGAACTTTTCAATGACAGAAGTCGCCTCATTAACATCATCTCGCCAGAGGAGAAATGCCACCCCAACAGGAAGCAGAGACGATGTATTCGCCTCTCGAGAAAGGAATGGTGAGCCTTGAGTTTTGAGAAATATTTGTGACGCCTCTTCAAGGTTGGTGGCCACATCTTGTGTTTTTATTCCCGGACCAATAAATCCAAGTCCACCAGCGCTGGATACAGCCGTTGCAAGAGCAGGACTTGATAGAACTGCCATAGGAGCGCTCACCACTAGAGGGGAAGATACCCAAGGGTAGCGGGAGAGAATGGTCTTTGAAACTGCTTGAGGTGATGCCATTGTTATAGAATTGAAGTGATTTATTGGTGTATTGATGTCGAATTGAGATGATTTCAATTCATATACAAACCTCTTCACGAAGAAATTAAGAATCTTTTATAAGTTTACAAGAGCAGTTGCAATACGTATGCTCGCGTCTATCGGGGGTTTTATTACTTACAAACTACGACATTATGAGCTCAATCAATCCAACACAACGCTGGATAAGTCGGCCGCTTGGATAGGGCGGATCAATGGAGCGGACGAACTGACATATACTACTAAAAAAAATCTCCGGCTGGATAATTCGGAAGGCTAACTCGGAAGGGTGATCCGGCAAGCTCCAATTTACGGACTGAAAGAGGATACTCCATGGATCAACATATATCACGGAGGTGTTATTGCATCCACAAGAAACTGCTTTCAGCCAGAAAAAGAGACTTTTGTAAATTGAAGTTGCAGAATCGTGTTCGGTTATAAAGGCGTCTAATAGACCCTCTCCTTAGTTGCCTACCTACTACATGTTGCAATCCGTTGGCAAGCTCTAACTCAAATGCCGTATAACTCCTATAACAATACGGTTCGCGCGCGCTCTCTTATAAAAACATTCCGCTAATTAAGCCTCTGTTCTATAGAGATCACATCATCATATATGAACTCTACTCTTTCAGTTGGCTGAACACCAGGAACATCTTATCACAGCCCCCAAAGATGGCATCTGAAGTATACGATGGCACAAAAGACCGCGAAACAACGCCCCCAAACACCATCCCCATGACCACAGACAAACAACCCACCGAAGACCTCGAATTCGACACCGGCGTAAAAGCCTGGCTCCAAGTCCTAGGCGCCTTTTTCCTCTGGTTCAACTCCTGGTCCGTCCCATCGCTTCCCTTTCCTTCTCACTCACTCATCAACCAAACACCAACACTAACCACCTCTTCCATCTCTCTATCCAGGGGCCTCATCAACACCTTCGGCGTCTTCCAAACCTTCTACGAACAATCCATCCTCTCCCACCACTCCCCCTCCGCAATCGCCTGGATCGGCTCCCTCCAATCCCACCTCCTCATGTCCGTCAGCGTAATCACCGGCCCCCTCTTCGACCTGGGCTACTTCCCCATCCTCGTCCCCTTCGGCAGCTTCATGGTCGTCCTCGGCTACATGATGACCTCCCTCTCCACCAAGTACTACCAAATTATGCTCGCCCAGGGCCTCTGCGTCGGCATCGGCACCGGCGGCCTCTTCGTCCCCTCCGTCGCCCTCCTCCCCCAATATTTCCGCCAAAAACGCGCCTTAGCAAACGGCATCGCCGCCACTGGAGCCAGCATCGGCGGCGTCATCTACCCCATCATCTTCTACAAGCTCCAACAATCCGCCGGTTTCCCCTGGGCAACCCGCGCCCTCGGCTTCGTCTGCCTCGCCACCTCTTCAGTCTCCATCGCATTCATGCGCGTCTGCGTCCAACCAAGCACGAAACGCGCTCTCCTCCAACTCTCCGCCTTCAAAGACCCTCAATATACTCTATTCTGTTTCGCCATGTTCTTCGGCTTCCTAGGTTTCTACAACTTCCTCAGCTTCGTCCAACCCTGGGCTTTTGACCAAGGCATCGCATCCGAAAACCTCAGCTTCTACCTCCTCCCAATCCTCAACGCCGCCTCGACATTTGGCCGTGTCACACCAAATTTTCTAGCCGACCATGTCGGCCCTCTCAATATGCTCGCCCCTGCAGCTGGCATCACGGCTCTGTTAGCATACTGCTGGATTGCCGTAAACTCAACATCCGGCATCATCGTCCTGTCCATCTTTTACGGTTTCTTTTCCGGAGGCTTCGTGTCCCTTCCTCCAGTCGTCATGACAGCTTTGACAAAGGATCTCAGAGACTTGGGAACTCGCCTCGGCATGTTCTTTGCAGTCGTGTCGCTAGCATTGCTGGTTGGCACACCAATTGGCGGTGGAATCCTCACAGGCTCAAACAGCTACCTCGGCGTTCAAGTATTTTGTGGCAGCTGTCTTGCAGTCTGCTTTATCATTACGTGCTCTATCAGACTCTTACGCAGCGGTTTCACACTCCGTTACCGAACATGAATGAAGACTTAGAGTTTCTAGATGGCGTCAAAGAGATAAATGTTGTGCTAGAGATTAATATCCCGAGTGATTCTAACGGGTTGGTAATCAAGGATATTTCGATGAAGCTGTTTGAAGATTATAATTGAACTGGTCGTTACATCATACTAGGTGTTGTGATTCAGCAAGCCAGTAGATGAAATAGTTATGCGAGATTGTCAAAGAAAGAGAAAGGGCCGTTTATCCTAGATTTCGGACCATGATGTCAAGAGACATATACTTCTGAGATAGGACACACAATGAGAAGAGCTACCCGTCTTCCGTCAAAGTCGTCGTCTCCTGAGCTCCGTATTCACTCAGTTAGCAGGGTGGTAGGATGGAATTATCATGAATGTATTGTAATTTCAGGCAATCATATAAAGAAGTTGAAACTAAAGAGTTAGTCACTACAACAAGATAATATTGAACAGTCTGTCTAATCACTTCATGCCGGGTATACGACTCAAGCAATCAACTGAGCCATCTTGCTTCAGAATGACATGTAAGGCTGCTCACTCATGTTTCTAATCCCAAGCGTGCGACCCTCCGGCGATAGCAACACCAAATGTATATCATGAAAGGTATATCAAATTCCTTGCGCCATTTGCCATGCGCCCCCCCATAAAGACTCAACTCGAGTTCAACTAATGTCATGATATCCGTCGAACCTTTCCTTTACCCGCGCGGAGGAAAGAAGTAAACCAAAAATAAATAAATCGCTATTCTAACCCGAACATGTTATCAGAAACCTGTCATTGAAACCCCCGAAATACGCCGAGTGCAGTCGATACAGCGTTAGCAGTCGGCCAAACACTCTGATTCTGCAGCTCATTCTCGCCCCCTTCTGTGACGACAAAGAATTCGTCATGCCCATCTCCAGCGAGCTCGTCTTCTTCGCCGTCATAGCCCTCATCCATCATATCGAGGCTGTCTTGGTCCCCCGCAAAAGCCTCACTAACGCTGCTATACTTTCTGCAGATTCCGGGCCACGTCAGTTTTGATTGCTTCAAAGAGCCCCGTTTGTGGCTGCTCGGTTTGGAGATGCCGTTCTTGGGGCCAGTTTGTTTGGGTTTGCTCAGTTCCTTGGCGGAATTGCTCTGTTTGCCTGTGCCCGATTTGGCTATGATTTTCCGTTTGCTTTTGGATATCTTGAAGAAGTTCCGCACAAGGTTCGCCGGGATGTTTTCTTCGGGCTCCCATGTTCTCTTTTGGTCCGGTGGCCAATCACCTTCCCAACTGACTTTAAAGTATCGCACTATGCCACGGCCATCTACCTCGTAATATTCGACGTCTTCAATTCTCTCCACAACCCAGTCAGTTTCCCCTTGGTTTTCTCCTTGAGGCTCGGCCTTTGGTGTTTCATCTTCAGACCTGGGCCTTTTCTTCGATGTCTTTGGTTTGGCTGCTGCTGGATTGCCCGCAGCTGCCTTGCCCTCTTCACTGGCAATCACCATTGGGGGATTCGGTATCGTGCTCTCTCCCGCTGGTATAAATGATGATAGCTCCGGCCCTTGCTGAATTTGACTGCTCTGTTTGAAGTTTGGGTTGGGCTGCGGTGAGTTGTGCGTTTTGACCAACGTCTGTCCTCCGTTGCTTACCCTTGGTGGTGTGCTGAGTCGTATAATCGATGATGGTTTAGGTGGTACTTTTGGCTGCTTTATTTTCATAGGAACAGTGTCTACTTGCGAATCATTTCGCATGACTTCCGGTGCTTCGCTAGGTAGAGGGCTTTCTGTGTCTTCGGACATTTCATACTCCAAGGGTAGGTAGCCATGCAAGCTCTGAAACTGCTCCTCAGCAATCTGTCGTGACGGGTTTCCTTCTTCCTCCTCCAACCACTCAAACTCCTCCAATCTTGGCTTTTTGGGGGTCGAGAGACTCATGGCGCCCGGCTTATGCCGTGACTTTGCCTGGGCGACGGTTTCCGGCTCAGCGACAACTGCAGACTCTATCTGGCTGTGCGCCGGCGGTCTTCCTCTCTTCTTCTTCACCTTTTGCGGCGCCGCCAGGTCTGACTTGAGCTCTGCTTCCAATTTCTCCCTTTCGTTGTCCAACTCCTGCTCCAACCGTTCTTCAAAGTCCTCGAGGGTTCGCGGGGAGACATAATCCAGGACCTGCATGGCCGGAACCAGCTTGCTCGCAGCCGGAAGGTCGCGCCACCCAACGAGGTACATCATCCGTTTCGGTAGAGGCCGTCCATTGGGCGCAAGTCCAGGCGAGGGAAGCAAAAGGCGCTCGGCGATGTAGGCAGTAGAGTCGCCGGGAAGAAGTAACGATACCGGTTGCAACGGCGGCCCGCTGCCCGGGACGTAGTCGGCAGGTTTTGAGGCGAGAGGGATGACGATTCGCGATTTTGTAGAGGGCTTTGCAAAGGGCTTATCGAGAGCTGGTTTGCCCTTTGGATTGGCTGATCGAGGCAACGGCGCCATGCCCCGGCCAGCGAGGCAGCGATCCCAGAAATCGGGATCGAAGAGCATCATGACAGGATGCCGCGGGGGAGATGGGCTAACGAGCAGCCGACGGGTCTGTTCATCGTCTGCATTTACGGTCGTATCGACACGGCGTCGACGGGCGCCGCAAGCGGGTGGGAGTCGCGTGATGCTGAGGTGAAATCGGATGGGAAAGTCAATATCGCAAGGGACGCGACATCGAGGTTGAAAGCACGATGATGACTAAGCTTGCTCGTTCTTTGTTCTTTGTTCTTTGTTTGTCTTTCAACCCTCTCTTTCACCATTGTCATGAGCATTCTAATATGGCTTCTGTATTAGGTTCCATGCTGTAAATCAGTAATAACATCAAATAGACCGGGCATTGAGTCGACATCTTCCTCTTCGACGTGTTTGTTATCATTAACATTCAAGCCTTTCTCATTGCTTGCATTTGAACGATTTAAAGTACCCGCTCCATTCGCCCGTCCGTTAGCCTCTAAAGCTCGCTGTAGCTCAGCGCATCGGGTGGGGAATCCTTGTCACAGCTGCTAAAGCACCACCAAAGCCGACGCAGAAAAGCAACTGCAACTCTGCATCTCAAACCCTCAACCCTGCAAAAAAAATCTCCAAAAAAAGTCTGCGATACAACAGAAGCAGCAAGCAATTGTCTTTGCGCTCTCTCCGGCTCCCTCCCCGCCGATTCTTCCTCTCAACCATCATATTGTCCAATTGGCGACGCCCTCGCCTTCTCAGCATCTGCCCGCCATGTCTTCGTCGCTGAAAACGCTGTGCATGCGCATCCCCGCAGCGCCCAGCAGCCTCGTGCGATGCTGTCCTAGAGCTTCATTCTCGCCTGCGCGCACCCACCCCGGCGCCTTTGCGCTGACAAAATCCCTTGCGCGCGCAAACCACAGCCTCTCCGTCTCCAGCTCAATCTCAAAACCCAGCCCCAGCGCCCTCTCAAGCACGCGACCGTCCATCGTCAGCCTCGTCGCAAGAGGCTCCTCCTCCTCCCCCACCTCATCGTCATCGGTCCGGCTCTACTCCAGCTCCAGCTCGACCACCTCAGCCGCGACCGGCTCCGGCTCCTCCTCCTCCTCCGTCCCGGCCCTCGACTGGAACTCCTTCTTCAAGCTCCGCCTCCGCCGCCGGCGCATCCAGCTGCTCTTCTCCGTCGTCACGGGCCTCATCGGCGGCGCGGCCGGCACCATCTTTTTAGCCGAGGGCTTTGCCGAGCCGCTCATTGCGCAGATCCCGCTCGATCCCTTCTTCACCCTGGGCATCATGACCATGGCCTGTGCCGGCCTGGGCTGGCTGATTGGGCCGACGCTGGGCAACCAGGTGTTTTACATCATCAACCGGCGCTTCAAGACCCAGATGATGCAGAAGGAGGGCGAATTCTTTGCACGTGTCAAGAGGCACCGCGCCGACCCGACAAACTCGAGCGCGGGCAACCCAGGTAAGATCCAATATCATGCGAATCTCTTGTATAACCTTGAAATCTAACATTTAAACTTGCAGTCCCCGATTTCTACGGCGAAAAGATCCAGAGCGTCGCCGGATACCGAAGATGGCTCAAGGACCAGCGAGCATTCAACAAGAAGAAGTCGGCCTCCTTCGTCTAAGCCAAGAAACGCACACGACTGGAACAAGGACGACATCGAAGCAATGGAAATGCGTGGGTTAGCAACTGTATTTTGTAAGAAGAAAATCTCTCTCTCTTTTTCCTCGTTTCTGTTTTGTGACAGCATGCTCTTTTGACGCTGCTTGGATGGACTCGAAAGAGGAGAAAAAATGGACCCCCTTTTCCTCATTACATTGGGACTGTGGGCGTGTAGTATGTACGTGTATTATGTATAATGAGAAACTCTCGTGTTTGCATCTATTCATTGTTGGCTTCGGTCTATCATCTTTATTCTCTCATATAAATGGCAAGCTTGGATCGACAGTAGTCTTCCAAGCCTGTAGTCCACCCAAGATATCCCCGATGAAACGCTGTCCGTTACGGTCCGCCCCTAAATCTTTCAGCTTCTTCGCTGCAATCTGTGAATCATTGCCCACGCGGCACACTATATATATCGGCGCATTAGGGGGCACATCCGTTGGTATCAAATCGGATAACTCTGACCCTTCCCCGCGGTGAGCCGTAAACCGACTGATGGGAATGTTGATGGAACCAGGAATATTAGACAAGCCAAAATGTTCCTTTTCTCTCACATCGAGCAAGAGATGAGTCTTGTTCGCTCGAGATATCTGCTCGTACTCCGCCACTGAAATGCGCTCCTCTGGCTGAAGCAGCTTCACAGGTTGATTGACGCCGCAGAACTGGATATAATCCATCGAAGTCTTAAGCTCGTTCAGCGTCAATGCCGAATCATCTCCCGCGCAAGCAAAGCACCCCTTCCTCTTACCCCTCATCCTGACCGTCCGAAACGGCACATCGCCCATGGCACTGAAAAGCAGCATCCCCACCTGTCGCACGTCTTCCCCATCTCCAGCGCGAGACTTCAAGTGATCCCCCCTTACAAGCAACTTAATCGCTTCCAATGCCTGTAACACGCCCATGACGCCCACCACAGGGCCAATAATACCTCCCTCGCCACATCCAACAACACTCTCTGGGGGAGGAGGCTTCGGGAAGACGCAGCGGTAGCAGGGGCCCTTGCCGGGAGGATTGTTGAGCACAATGAGCTGGCCCGAAGTTTGAAACGCAGAAGCAGAGATGAGAGGCTTGGAAAGAAGAACGCAAATGTCGGAGATGAGATAGCGCGAGGTGGGATGATCCGTGCAGTCGAGAACGAGGTCGTACTGGGAGACGATCTCCTCGGCGTTCTGAGGCGTGAGATGTGTAGTATGAGCATGATACGTAATGGTAGGGTTCAGTCTATGCAATCAAGTTAGCACGCCTTCATATTTCATCTTTATGACGGAATGTAAGAAAGCTCACCCCTTGAGATACGCCACAGCGCTGTCAACCTTCATCATCCCAACTCTGCTCGTCGCATGAACAACTTGCCGATGCAAATTCGACACCTCCACCGCATCGCCATCCACAAGACCCAACGTCCCGACACCAGCGCCAGCGAGATATGCCGCCGCGGGACATCCCAGGCCACCAGCGCCGACGAGGAGGACCTTGGCATGCTTAATATTCAGCTGGCCTATATTTCATCAAGTCAGTATATCATTCGTCTGCATCTGCGTCTTATGATAGAATAAACAAGTACCTTGGAGGCCAAAATTGGGCACAATCATCTGTCTGCTATACCTCTCATAATCTCTCTCCTCAAGCGGCCACTTCCACTCTCCCTCGACACCATCCCTGTCACTCCCAACTTCCAGCTTTTCAGCTTCGACAAGCCGCGCGCGCAACTGCACCAGCTCAGCCTCCTTCTCCTCAATCTCCCTTTTCAAGGCCTCTATTGTATCCATGTCTTTCTCAAAATAATACACTCACTGTTTCTTCCGAAAAAATCGTACAGCAATAGAATGAAAACAGAATAAACAAAAGTCTAAAGTTTTGGCTGGCTTACAACAAATCTTAGCACATACCAGCACCAACTATTACCCCACCCACACCTCGGTCAGTCCCCCCTCTCACCGAAATCTTCTCCACCAAAAAATCATCCATCACCAACTTTTTTTCTCGATCCCAAGCCTCCCTCACATGTGACACTCCAGCAAACCACCCTTCAAAATGGTATAATTATCCCTCCCTTTTACCCTCAATCTCAATCTCATATAACTAACTTCAACTCTCACAGGCCCCCCAAAAACCATCCGCCACCGCCCTCCGCCACGCCCGCATCACAAACTCCATCCACCCCCTCGCCCCCCAAAAGACCTTCCGCCAAAACGCCTCCACAACAGACTCCTTCCTCTCCTCCAAGCGCGACAAGCGCACCATCAAGCACTCCTCCTTCGTCTCCCGCATCTCCTCCTCCTCACGCATCTCCAAATCCTCAAAGCCCCGCCGGGGCCGCGGCGCAAAGAAGTCCGCAACACTCAACTCCCTCGACAGCCTCGCCGATGCGCTGCCCGAACTCGCCGACGGAGAGGGCGCCGCCGAGATTCTAGATGGAAAGATTAAGCACCAGAGCTTGCGCAGCAAAAAGGGCGCGCTGAAGAGGAAGGAGAGGCTGTTGAAGGGCGAGATGGCGAGGTTTGGCGTGAGCATGGCGCAGTTGTCGCATTTGCCTGCGCAGACGCAGAGTGCGGTTCCAGAGGCTGAGAAGCCTTCGGTGGCTTCTTTGCCGGTATCTAGTGCTCCGACGTCAGCTTCGGCGGCGTCGAATAGATGGGCTGCGCTGAGGGGATACATTTCTGCTACGATGGAGCAAAACCCGGCGTTTGTGAACAAGGAGTAGGGTGGATATGGGACTATTGCATATGAAGATGGGAATTTGCGCTGCTGATATACAAGTCATGGGCGACTACAATGGCATTTCAAGAAACAACGGCAAGATGGGGCAGAGGAAGAGTAAAATATCTATGGGTTCAGCAATGGTGGTGCTTGAACGATATACGGTCCTATAAAATGGGAGGGCTAGGAGTTTTGGAGTTGGGATTCATAATTCAATCATCCATTTAATTGATCAATACTTGCAATTCAAATGCTATGAAAAGAAATGCTATGCTTAAAGACGTTCCACCCGTCTTGATCAAGTCGAAAAACCCTTACTTGCCTCGACATTGCGTCGATGGCTGTAAATGCCATGTCCGGTAGCGCCTGTCCCCCCTTTGCTCTGAAGCCGTCATGGTCATATCTCGTAGCGAAAATAAAATAAAAACAAACAAACAAAATTGGTATCGTCTTGTCCCTCAGTCATCCCTCCTTCATCGGCATAACTTTGCCGCTGTAAACTCATCAAGCTCATTCAAAGACTTTGAATTCCTCTCACAAACTGGGGGGTATGTTCTCGGCCTCCGCATTATCATACCCTATCCAACGCCAAACATGCAACAATCGCAATCGATAATCGAAAAAACTCAATGACAAGCTCGCTACCAAAAGCGACATATTGAGCTCAACGAGAAGAAACTTGACAAAACAGAATGCAAGAAAAAAGACGAGATTAAACAGAATTTCTCGGTGAGTCATCACTCGTTCTCGTTGGCACGAATTTGTGCAAGAACCAGCCGAAAATCTATCTCAAGGCTGCTTTGAGGCCACGGTCCTTGATGGGCGTGGCTTTGGAGGGGTTGGAAGTGACAGCGGGTGGCTTGGAGCTGGAGCTGGAGCTGGAGCTGGAGTCGGAGTTGGCCCTTTTCAACACCTTCATAGGACCAAATTTCATCTCGAGCAGGTTGGGTTTCTTAGGATCGAGAGGTGGCTGAACAATCCTGCGCATGCGGACAGGAGTCGGAGTGCTCTGCGAGCTCTGCGAACTCTGTGGAGATCTTTTGGTTGGGGTTCTTGGAGACTTGGAGACTCCTGAAGAGCTACTCTTTGGCGACTGGCTGGATGTGGTAGAGCGATTGGAAGAAGATGGCGATGCCAACTGGCCCTTGCCAGCTGATTTTGCCTTCGCTGTAGGTCTTTCGGTTTGCTTGGCTGCCTTTGGGGCGCCTGTCTTGGAGGCACCTGTCTTCGGGGTGCTTGTTTTCGAGGCAGTCGTCTTTGGATTGCTTGTTTTCGAATCCTTTGTCTTCACGTCCTTTGCCTTCAAGTCCTTGGTCTTCACATCCTTAGTCTCCAGGTCCTTTGTCTTCGGACTCTTCTTCTTGCTGGAGCCAGTCTCCGGATCATCCAGCTTCGCATCAACAGCCTTTCGCTTAGCCACCCTTGGCTCAACTGCCTTCGGCTTATCCACCTTTGCATCTTCAGGAAGAACAGGAGACTCCTTAGTCTTGTCCACCTTTGCATCTTCAGGAAGAACAGGAGACTCCTTAGTCTTGTCGCCTCCGTGTTGCCCAGCCAAACGCTTCTCGAATTCTTCCCAAGAGCCGAAGCGAGCAGCTTTCTATTCAATTCGCGGGGGAGTCTTGGTTGAGGTAAAGGGACTCGCACTTCTCCTTGCATCTCTGTTAGTCATCGCATATCAACCAAAAGATTATTCTCAAAGCAGAAGACACTCACGATCTGCGACGCTCTCCCTCTTTGCGCAAGTTTTCGATAATCTTGAGCATCTCTTTCCGGCCACCGTTGCTATCGACCATTTTTCCAGCCATGCTCATCGACACCTTTTCTCGCGCATTGGCCACCAGCAGGCGCTTGACAAGCAGGTGTCGCATCAAAAGACAGACAAATACGCCGCAGTCGCTGCCGTTTTCCTGCTGAGGCGAGTCCTCCAAGTTGATGAATCGAATCTGTCGTCCGACAATGGTGCCGAGCTTCCGCGTCGCAAGGGCTGCCTCTGCATAGTTGGCGCCGCCGAGAGAGTCGTAGTGAAAGGCAATGCCGTCGAGAACAGAGACCAGCAGCAGCGACCAGTGGCTTCCACCCTCGGCCTGGGCAACATTCCGGTTGTCGTTGATGGGCAGGAAGACGTGGGTGACCTTGGAAAAGTCGGGCAGGGCCGCCTGGACATGGCGCATGTCGGGTTCCTTCATGAGCAGAAACGTCATGCTGGGTCGCAGCAGGATGATGCGGGCCTGGGGAAATCGCGGGAGCGTCTCGTGCTCGAGATACTCTTCCCAAAAGGCAATGTTGTTGTCGGTCAGCCAATCATTCTTAAGCGATTTGATGTCTTCGACGGTGAGGAGGACATCGTAGTAGCTGAGGTAGGCCTTTTCGGGGGACAGCTGCCGATCCAATGACGTTAGCAGGGCCCTAAGCAAACAGGATCTCAAGGGCGTGTAAATGGAAGGGCGGGATTCGGCAAAACAAGACGATTGCGGATGTTTGAAAACTGAAAAAGAAAAAAAAGATGGAAAAAGAAAAGGAACAATGTCATACAGAATCGCCAAAGTGGCGGGCCATGCGTTGTCGAAAAGGCATCCTGTGCTTGCGCCTCTTCCTCTTGCTATGCGAATCGTCGCGCGGCGTCGCCCGGCTGGTGCTAGAGCTGGAGCTGCCCCAAGGACGAATTGACTCGGACGAGCTTGTGCTGCTGCCGGAGCTGGACTCGCGGCTTCGGTAGATGAAGGAGAAGCCGGTGAAATGACTGCTAGAGAGGCGGAAAAAAGCAGAGAGAGATGAGAATCAGAAAAGTTTGTTTGTTGTTTCAATTTAGACGGGAAGAAGAATAAAGTAAGAAAAAAAAGTGTGTAAGGCGAGAGAGGCCCGGCAGATTAAGGAAATGGGCTTGAAAAAAATAAATGCGGGGCGTTGGGGTCGGTCCAGGTTTTGGATCCGGCTTTGTGAAGCGAAATCTGAGGAGGAGCTCAGATTGCGATGAAACGGGCGATGACGAGGGGGAGACAAAAGGCGTGATGTGATGATGTTGAGGTGAAGACGATGTGAAGTGAAGGTGTTTCATGCGTATGTATGCAGTACCTAGAGCAGGCAGATGCAATACAACCACATGCACCTAATGCAAACAAAGGGCTCGCAATAGGTTCCTCTCCAAGGCAGCAATGGAAACAGAGCAAACTAATTAATATGCAGCGGGTAGGCAATCAATCAATCAATCCGTCAAGTCAGGTGGGCGTCGCGACTCAAACGTGAAGCCAAAAGTATAAGCCGCCCCGGGCTCTCTCTCACCTTTTTTTTGCTGCTGTCTTTGTCTTGGCCCCCCAAACCAACCCAAACCAAGGCAGCGCCCGGAGACACCGGCTCAAGTGAAAACATGTGGGCTGTGCCTTGCACTTGCGTCACTGCCATTGAGGCGTTCTAGCTGAGCCTAGCAGCACTTTTAGGTAGAAAAAGAGGGAAAACATGCGATCAAAGAATGGGCAGATGACTCTTTTGTTTTTTTCCCCTTTCCCCGGACGGGCAAACCGGGTGATGTTGATGCCAAGAGTGCATATGATAGATAGGTACTAGGTAGGTGATGGAATTGTAAGTAGATAAGTAGATTCAGTTCTCACCTCCAGTTTCCGGTGGGCGATGAAGACGCCGATGATGACCTCGACGACCGCATATCTGTTTCTGTCTGGTGCTTGACAACAAACACTGTAATAGACGAACGTTCAGTCTCTCGTAGTTTCGTATTCGATCTCGCCAATGTTGCGCGTTGTCGTCGGTCAAACGTGGGTTTTTATCTTTCACCCCCAGAGTTAGGCACCAAAAAGAGCAAACCGCCAAAGAACCGCTTCTCACCAATCCCGAGTGCCGTCACCTCAATGCAGCCAATCGTCAAAGCCCTCTGAGGAGATCAAATCAATCAATCGCAGGCCAACAACGCAGCAAACAACCCGAAACCAGTCCGAAAATGAAAACTAGAAAAACTGTTCCCAGGCCCAAAGATATACTACCTCTCCTCGCCTATTCCTCATACCGCCAACCAACCACTTACAAACCGACCCCCAATTCTCCATCGTATCTTCTTCGCGCGCCCCCCATCCTCCCTTTTTTTTGTTTACCCTCGCCGACTTTCCGTTGCTTCTCCATTTGCTAAATTGTTTGAGCCCTCTCGCTTCTTGATTTGCTCAGGCCTGTGTCTGTGTGCTCCCTCATGCCCGTTTCAGCTACCCGCTGGCATGCACGTCACGTCACCTTTGGGTCGGGAACCCGGCCTTGTCTCGTCTTGTCTGTAACCATCATCCACCACAGACAGACAGAACCCCCCTTTTTTCCTTCCATCTTCTCCTTCTTTTCCCTTTTTTCCGTTGCTTCTCTCTATTTTACTCGTATACTCTTCTCTTTTCTCCTCCATATCTTACAAGCATCTGTATTACTCCGTATCCACACCGCAATGCATCAATCGTTCTCCCTGGTCTAGTCTTGATAGCACCACCACACCAACACTTTTTTTTTACCCTCACATCCTCGGCATCGTCACACCTATCGTAGGCATGCATTTCAATCCCACACCCCAACTGCTTGCTCTGTCTTACTCCCCATTTCTCGCCGCCTCACATGCCAACCAACTCTGCGCCGCTACCCCACAAGCCCTGCGTCTTACAAGTGCTCGCTGGCAACTTGGCATCCCCAGCCCGCTCACCCGCTAGCTGCCTTGCGTCGTCCTTCGTGGTCCCTACCAGCAATGGCAACTGACATCAATCCATGACACCAGTCTTTTACCTTGCTTTGAGGCTGATACTACCAACTCACCTAGCACGCACATACTACGGAGTACCTACATGCCTATCTATCTGTCTCTACATACCGCCACCACTTCCATCGGGCGCATAATGTAGGTGCTACTGTAGGTACACACATGTAACGATGGAGATCCCGGTATCGCATCGACGACGGCTTCCCTCACCGCCGGCTCTCCCTGTCATCCCCCCCGAATCTTCAATCTCCTGTCAGTCGGCACTTAATACAAACTACATATATACTCTTAAAGAGGGTATATTGATAAATAATCTCTACGCCACTCCAAGGACGATTTCGAGACAACACAACGCCGTGTCTCAGGCCAAAGCTTGCATCGTGATTCCAGGCCCCCAACATGATTCAAATCCCCATTGGCTGGCTGCATAATTGACACAGCCCTCCCACATCACATCATGCATCATGCATCTCTGCACGCTACCTTGGGCCAATTCGCTTATTTCACTGGATGCAGAGGCTGTATGATGATTCATGACATTGACAGTTGAATTCGTCTGCCGCTACATTCGTTGGGCTTGCATCAAACCGTAGATCCCAACTTGCTACAGCACAAGCGGCAATCAACCACACCAAGAAACAAACACATCAGTCTCGTCCTCTTGCACGTATGATACATGCATCACTAGAGCCAAACACTCATCTCATAGCCAGTATCCCGCACTTGAACTGCCGGGTCATGCTAAACCATACGCCTCCTCCATCACACCACAGTATTCTTTTCGCGAATAATCACGTCCCTCAGGCCTCTGAGGCTCTGTCTACTTCGATCGTATGCTTGATGTCGACTTTGAACTGCACTGTCAAGCTCCAATGCAGATTTCGTCCTAGCCAAGCCGTGAGCCTCAATCGCTTCTGTGGTTGATCGCAATTTCTGGCCAAATAATCCGTTATCGCTGTGGAGGGTTTGCACCAAGATGCTACTATCTCGCAGACATTGCTGCTTGAGATGTAGCACAGAATCTTGTCCATTTTTTTGATACGTGTCGACAACGTTGAAAATCTCCTTCTTCTTATTATCTAATTGAGCAATCAATTGCTATTAAGCGGTCAGCAGGTGACTTCCAAACAAAACAAACTGCTGAATACTACTCACGTTAACGGCATGGCGTATCTGGGTTTCGACATGATTGGGACTGGCAGCAGAGGTCGATTTTGCTTCGGGTTCTTGAGGTTCTTGTTCCGCCTCTGTTTGTCCAAGGAAGCTTTTCATAATCTCATCATGTAATTTTTTCCCAATACCTGGCTTGCACTTCGGAATGGGTGCTTTGTCGCTTACCCGCCGCAACCATTGCGACGAGGACTTGCCATTGATGTCGCCGAAAGCACTGCTATGCTGCTGTTCAATATGCTTACCACTCGATGTGCCCCTCAAAAAGGATGAGGATTGTGTGGCAGTGGATAGCTCTGGACCACCACTCATAGGAGGATGCGGTTTGACAGGCACGGGCTGAATATTCTCAGGAAGGATAGCGTCATTGAGAACAACCGGACTGCCCTTTTCCGACACACTGAACTGTCTTGACAGACGTCTTCTCTTTGCTCCGTATTGTTGTTCGGCAAAAATTGCCCCAGATTCGTTCAGAGTATTGTCCTGCCTGTCGATTACTGCTGGTACACGGCGATGTTGTTGCTTTGGCTCCCGTATTACAGTGAAGTCATCACCACTGCTAACAGAAAGGCTTCCGTTAGAATCGTCACCTTTTCTAGTATTTGGGAGCTCTGGATGGTATTCCGAGGGACTTTCGGCAGCCGCCTGAACTGGGCTGTCGATAAAGGTTATAACACCTTCAGCTCTGGGTGTTGGGGGATTTGGGGGGGCTGGAGGTATTTCTGGCTGGACTTTTTTCTGCGGCCGCTTGCGTTTCGGCTTTGGTTTTTCAGAACCTGTGACTGGAGAACTTGATGCCTTGGCAGATTCTTTCAAAGCGCTGACGATGGGCAATCTAACAGGTACGGGTTGTTTTCTCTTCTTAGACGTGGGCTCTTCCAGTATCTCTTGAGTAAGTGAATCGAAGCGAATGGGCTTTTTCGCTCTCGGTCGCTGCTTCTTTTCCCTTGGCTGTAAAGCTGGTTTGGACGAACATCTCTTGGTCTCTTCATTGACGACTGGCTGGCTGCCGTTTGGTTTGGCTGCGGCTGGCATTGATGCAGCAGCAGCTGGCGTTGGTACAGATTTCTTAGGAGTCAAGTCATAAAGCTCGTCGGCTGGTAGATGACCTGACGATATAGTTGGCATCTTTTTAGATGTTTCCGGAATGGGGCTGCTATCTGTCGGGCTATCGTCAAAATTCCAGATATCTTTGGGTTCGTTGCCTCCTACGAAAGAGGAGCTGCGATAAATGGTGGACGCGGTTTCGGAGAAATCGACTTTTTTCGTTGGAGTACGCGATTGGTCGTTTTGTTCTGCAGACGCTAAAGGCATTGTATCTGGAAGATGGTTCTTTTCCGAAGTTGGACTTGAGAAGGGGGCCAAAGACTCTTCGAAGTCCCACACATCGTCAGTGGACAAATCCCCAAACTCAGCTGGAGAACTGCGTCTGGTATTGTTTGTTGTCGAGCCAGCGTCCGACCAAGTAAAAGGCTTGGCGAGCTGTTCATCTTTATCAACAAGGATAGGTTCAGAGTTAGGGTAGCCAGGGAATGGTTCATCTGCATTCCCTTCATGCCTATTGGGAGTAACGTCCAGCTCGTTGAACTGGGTTGAAGTTCTCTGCATTCTAGCATGCGTGTTCGGCTTTGCGCGGAGTCTGGGTGCCATGTTTGAAGAAGACACGGAAGAAGAGCGAGTGGTGTCAACAAGACCATGAACGAAGGGGCTTGCAAAGAAAGGAAGAAAAGAAGAAGAGGAAGAGGAAGAGGGGAAAAGATTGGGGGATTTGTTTTTATGGGTGGTCAACAAAGTGAGAGAGGAGCACCTGTGAAATGGGAAGGAGTGCCTCTCAACTGTTCAGCCCTGAGGCATAAAGAATTGGCTCCTGAGAATCAAGGTGTAAACTATAAAAGGTACCGTTGTACCTGGCAATCAGTGAAAAAAAGATTGAAATAAAATCTGAATTGAACTGAGCATTAAGAAGCATGATACATGCGTAGCAACATATCCTTAGATGTGCGTGACATTAGCGCAGCTGGCAAAAGGCAGCTGGCAAGAAGCCCTTCAGGCTAGGTACGCCAAGGTCGAGTTCCACTCTGGTCTCTCCCATCCAAACAACCCAAAAAGTAAATAAAAGAAGAAGAAAAGAAGAAGAAGAAGAAGAAGAAGAAGAAGAAGAAGAAGAAGAAGAAGAAGAAGAAAGCAAATCAACGCATATTTCCAGCTGATCTTACAACAAATTCTTCCATCCAGCCTCGCGACATTTCTTGACCAGTGACTTCACCTCCTGGGAACGAGCTCTAGTAGTTACCATGAGTGCATCAGGAGCGTCAACGATAACGATGTCGTCAACACCAAGACACGTAATCAACCGGCCAGACACGGGCACAACAATTCCTCCAGCAGTTTGTTCGGATACAACTACAAGAGCTTGTCAGCAGAGCTTTCTAGGGGACGGAAATGCTAAAGACGTCGCTTACCCAGTCTCTGGTCACCAAGCACACGAGGCTTGTTCGACTCAGCCGGCAGCATCTCGGCCAAAGATGAAAAGTCACCAACATCGTCCCAACCTACGCAAGTCAGCAAAATCATTCCATCATGTGCAATAAAAAACAATTATCCATCAGTTACTCACCGAATGTGGAGGGAATAACTGCCACCTTTCCTTGAGCAGCCGCAGGCTCAGCAACCGCGTTATCGATGGGAATCTTCTCCAGAGTGGGCCAAACTTCCTCCAGGGCAGTCTTGCGTGCGGCCTCATCATCCCACACTGCAGAGATGTTCATCAAACCCTCATGGAGATCGGGGCAGTTCTCCTTCATCAGCTCCATGAGGAGGGAGGCCTTGGTGACGAACATGCCTGCGTTCCAGCGGTATTGACCCGTAGCAAGGTATTTGGCAGCGGTGTGAGCATCAGGCTTCTCCTTGAAAGAGCTCACCAGTCGTGAGTGGGGGGCTGATTTCAATCCAAGTTTGTCACCCAGTCGGATGTAACCAAATCCAGTGGCAGGGTGAGAGGGTGCGATGCCAATTGTGACCAGGTAGCCTTCCTTGGCCACCTCGACGGCCTCAGTTACAGCACCAAGGAAAGCATCCTCGCCAGAGATCATATGATCAGCCGCAAAGGATCCGATCACTGCCTCGGGGTCGCGTCTAAGCAAGATAGCAGCAGCCAAGCCGATGGCAGCCATGGAATCCTTGGGGCCAGGCTCGGTGAATAGATTCGAGGAATCCAGGTTGGGCAGCTGGCCCAAAATGCCCTCAGAGTGAGCAGGTCCAGCGACGACAGTCATTCGTGAAGGACCAGCCAGGGGAAGGAGTCGTTCCCAGGTCGACTGCAGCAAGCTGTTGCCGCAAAGGTTGACATCAAGTAGGAACTTGGGGTGGTTCTCGCGGGAGAGGGGCCACAGGCGGGTACCAGCACCGCCTGCGGGGATCACGACGTAGAATCCGGGGATCTCACGATCATCCGGGAAGGGAAAGGAGTGGGTGGTGACTTCGTGGGAGGGCGATGTGATTAAGACCTGAGAAGGACCAGCCTGGGCTGTGGAGCGGCGAGGCAAGAAAGGCGAGCGGGCACGCTCACGGCCGATGCTGGGAGACATGCCGGCAGAGAGGCCCGGAGGGCTGTTGCTGCGTCCTTGCTGCTGGCATTGTGAGAATTACAAACGAGGTGAAGGAAGAGAATGAATGCCGCTTGAATGCCGGTGATTCAAGGCAACGCGAGATGGCGACGTACAGAAATGTTCTGGAGCATAATCTCCATGCTCCTGTTCGACGTACGAAGGTCTGAGCATTCTTTTCGCAGCTCAGTCAATTCTTGGTTCTACACCTCCGCATTAGACTCACTCTCATCCTGATCGATGCATCCAGCTGATGGGCCCGAGAATGCCGCCAGCAAAAAATCGCAGCCTCGGCCTTCAATCACAGGGTCATCCCTTACCTGCTTCTCCATCGCGCCCATGATGCGCTCCAGCATCATCTCAATGCCCATCTTGGGCGCCTCCGACACAGTCGTCGCCATGGTTCTCAATTAACCGATTTAACACAAAAGATAATAACGAGCGGATGGCAGTGGAATGTTGCCAGATTTTTGTGAAGTCCTGCGCAAATTCACACGAAGAAGCTAAGGTAAGCCGGAGAGTTCAAGGGCGCAGCACAAAACACTAAAACTCACTTTTATCTCAGACCTTTTTTCACACAGTCAGCATCACAAGAACACGTACACAGATCGACTGTGAAAGAGAGAAAGAGGGGAAATCTTAAAAGTAAGATTCACTGACTTTTTGGAATTGACGTCTTACGAAGTTACGAGAAAAGAGAAAAAAAGGACACGACACACATTCTACAACTTTTTTTTTGCCCACCTTGTCCCCCCTTTCGACGCCTTCTTCCCGCTGCTCCAGTGTTTCCATCCAAGACACTTTTCCTAAAGTGAGGCTAGCATGGGCAGGCAAAACACACCGAAGTAACCTCGATCCAGCCGCCGGCGTCACAATAGGAGAGCAGAGTAGGGGTCTTAGAGCGCGTGCTAAGCCTTCGCGGTGGACCCTGGGCGAGCGCCATGTGAGGCTGACGAAGGACTGCTGCCCATTTGGGAGGCGCTGGCGCGTCTCATTCGCCTTTGGAGAGGGTCGTTGCAAAGTGGTTCCATCTTGCTCTTGGTCGGCACAATGGGCTTGACTCGTTTGGACTCGGTCGTTTAAAGGAGGCGGGTCAGGGCGAATGTTGGCGGATCGGAGTATTGCGTATTAGTCGGTGGGTACTTGAAGATTGCGTGGTTTTGATCGATTTTTTTCTTTTTAAATTCTTTGCTGGGTCTATTTCTGTCGATTCTCGGAAGCACCAACAAGCGATGGAGATCAATTAGGCTCTAACGGTTCTTCAATTACAATACAGTATACGTGCTACGATTGGTTTTCCCCATATTCTATCTGCAGTAGGAAGTACATTTCTGTATACACAAAATGGGCAAATGGGGTCGCAGAAGCTGTCGTTGATTTTTTTACTGTACTCGTGTCCCTCAACCATCTTCGTGTTCTCACCTGTTGGTCCGCTGTTGTCAAATACGAGATGCTCCGCACCGCATTACAGATTAGATTAGATGAAATCCTTCGAGAAGGGCACAGCTTACGCCCACTCACTTTTATTACGCACTCACCGTATTGTCTCTCTTCCTTCAGGCCAGATTAGCAAATCAGACCCGCGTCGCACCACGTCTCGGCCCGCCTTCCCTTCCATGTTGCTGAGCACAGCAGCCGTTAGCCTCCATTCAACGACTAATCCATAATTCCGATCAACTTAAACCATTCGCTTCCCTCTTTTTAACGTGCGGAGTTTCCCCCTGTATTTAGCAAGTTAGCGATGAGCGTGTCGCCGAGTTGATGTCACGACTGGTGATTATTCAGCCGTTGCAACGCTGCCATAGGTCGGATCATCGGTATTCGCAGGCAAGCCCAGGTCCGACGCTCCGCACGGGTTTGGAGTCCGCAAGTTAGAGCAGCTCGTTAGTCACAACCACGGAGAGAAAAAAATGAGGAGTCCTGCAGGTCAGGCAGCGCTGTGCCGAAGAGGGCGTTTGGAGGGTGGTTGATCGTTGCAGCTTTAGTTGATAAATAGCCCCCTAGCCGCGTTTCATGCGTGTGTCGTCGCTCTGCCCATAAGTACAGTAGTTGCGCCGCCAGCGAAGAGGTTTTAATCCCGACATCAGCTAGCCATCGTACCTAGATTGTACGCGCGTGTCTGCCCATCATGAAGGGAACAGACGCCATCTCTCCTGCTGTGGCCGCTCTCGAAAAGGCCGAGAATGTAGAGCAACCTCCAGCAAAAGGCTCGTATCCGCCCATATCTTCCATTCCGAACACCTCGCCGAAACGTCTCGCCCAAGCCGCCGAAGATGCTCCCAAAGATGTCGCGCAGTCTGCCAAAACCGTCCTTTACCTCGCCTACGGCTCCAACATGTGTGCAGAGACATTCCTAGGGAAGCGAAAAGTGCGGCCTCTTTCTCAGATGAACGTCTCCGTCCCGATCTTGCGCTTGACGTTCGACCTGCCCGGACTGCCGTACCGAGAACCCTGCTTCGCAAATGTCGGATATCGAAAGCTGCCCGAAAAGCCCAAGCTGCCCGACCCTCTTCACCCTCCAATCGTCCCGCCACTGAACCCGCCAAAGACGGAGCAGGAATGGGACGGCGGTCTCATGGGAGTCGTATACGAAGTGACAGAGGAGGATTGGCGAAACATTATGAGAACCGAAGGCGGTGGCTCAGGCTACCAGGAGATCATGGTGCCGTGTCTGCCAATGCCCGCCGATGTTGGCGTTCCGGAGAAGCCATTCCCGCCGATGCCCACGCTGCCGAAACCTTTTCTCGCAAGAACCCTCTATGCGCCGTACATCCCGCTCGAACCAGATACAGACAAGAGAAATTGGTGGACCAGATTCGTTATTGGTCCTCATAGGCCAAAGCCCGACTATGCTCAGCCGAGCGCCCGATACCTGAAGCTCTTGCAAGACGGTGCACGAGAGCACGACCTTCCTCTAGCCTATCAAGACTATCTGGCCTCGATGCAGCCCTACACCACGACGACGTTGAGACAGAAGATTGGACAGAACCTATTCCTCCTCTTCTGGGCACCGATGCTGCTCTGGTTCTTCGGCATAACGACTTTTTTGGCAGACGAGAGGGGAAAGGTTCCGCGGTGGGCTGCAAACACAATATCGGGGCTGTTTGGCGTCATGTGGTACAGCTACGACAAGCTCTTCATTTTCATCTTTGGCGACGGCGAGCGAACGCAGGATTCAAAGGACGATTCGAAGCGACGAAAGTCATTCTCGATTGGAACAGTTGGAACAGACGAAGAGAAGGCGTCGTTGATGCAAGAGAGCGAAGAAGAGGAAGAGTAAAAGGAGAGCATTTTGTTTTGTTGGGTTTTTGGGTTTGGTCTGTCAGACATTGGCGCTGACGTTATCTGGCTTTGTATCGTTGTTTCAGCAAAGAGCGAGTTTGCCGTATTGCATTAGTGCGTTATTACTAGGTTGACAGAGACTCATGTATTTCTAGCAACCATGGCCATTGTCGTTGCCTTGTTTTACCAAGTATCTGAAGAAATATCCATCCATCTATTGACACTATTACCATAAGATTGGCAAACTGGATAGCCAGAATAGAGTGTGCGGGATGGCGTACAAGATATGGCACTAGCTAGCCACTCTGTTAACAGACTGTGTCGCGATTAGGGAATTAAGCAAATAGAAAAGAGAGAAAAGTAAAAAGTAACACGTGCTGTTGGGAAAGAAAGTATAAATGGCTGCACTCCAATTCTGATACTGCATTGCATTGCATAAGCACACTTACACGGTGTTGCACCTCCCATGTGTCCGATGTGCCGTGATCCTCCCTACCAGTCCTCGGCTCAAGCCGCCGATTGTGATCCTCCCACTGCATCTGTGTTTAATTAAAAAAAGAAACAAAATCACGACAATCAGTCAAATCACCAGACGCACATCTCCAGCATGCCTCATCGCTGGCATGTGAAAGGCCAATTCAGGCCAGGGGTGACGCTGTTGCATGCTGCACGCCAGCTTTGCATGTGATACTGATGGGGTTCCCTCGCATCTCGGCGAAAAACGGTTGGCGCGTGCCTTGGATGCTCAACCACTGAACCAGGGCCCTAGTAAATCGGTTGGGGCGAGGGCCCGATGAGGCAAGCGGTGAGCCTATTTAATGCGCTGCGTCATTGGCACGATGAGCTTGGCACACTCTTTTCCCTTTTGCTGCAATTTCCTGCTTTCTGGCACAAGACAAACCTTGGAAACAGGTATATATACCTTCATATACACTTGCGGTGCTCTCGATTGCATGCTTCGACTCTTTAGCTCTCGCCTCAGTTCCACCTTTGGAGCCAATCTCTGCTTGTACCGATACAGCGTCGCATACAAGCTCAACTTCTCTTACAGTTACTCCACCCTCAACAACCTCAACAAAACCGACAAGATGGCTCTCCTGGGTGGCGCCGAGAAGAAGCACAAGGTCACCATTGTGGGATCTGGCAACTGGTACGACAAGAATAACTCAGCCTTTGTATTTTGTCAGCTTCTAATTCCTTTCTTTGTGCAGGGGATCCACCATTGCAAAGATCATTGCCGAGAACACGCGAGTCAACAAGGATCTCTTCGAGGAGGAGGTCCAGATGTGGGTGTATGAGGAAGATGTCAGCATCCCCAAGACGTCACCGTACTACGACGAGTCCATCGGCGACGCTCCCCAGAAGCTCACCACCATCATAAACAAACACCACGAAAACGTCAAATACCTGCCCGGCATCCCCCTCCCCAGCAACATCGTCGCCAACCCCTCTCTCGTCGACGCTGTCCAAGACTCCACCATCCTCATCTTCAACCTTCCCCACCAGTTCATCCGCAATGTCTGCGACCAGATCCGCGGCAAGATCCTGCCCTTTGCTCGTGGCATCAGCTGCATCAAGGGCGTCAACGTCTCGGACGACGGTGTCAGCCTGTTCAGCGAGTGGATCGGCGACGGCCTCAACATTTACGTCGGTGCTCTTAGCGGAGCCAACATCGCCAGCGAGATTGCCGCGGAGAAGTGGTCGGAGACGACCATTGCCTACGACCCGCCGCCAATGGACAACAGCAGGGCGCCGACGCCACGATCCCAGAGCCCCAACCTGACCATGACCGTCACCGAGCCTACTGACATGGCGCATCGCGATGCTAGGGGCCGCAAGTCCAAGACGAAGCTGACCCCCGTCCCTGCAGAGTATCCTCCGCTTGATCACGATTGCTTCCGCACCCTCTTCCACCGACCTTACTTCCACGTCCAGTTGGTCTCTGACGTCGCTGGTGTGTCCCTTGGTGGTGCTCTGAAGAACATTGTGGCCTTGGCCGCTGGTTTTGTGGATGGTCGTGGCTGGGGTGACAACGCCAAGGCTGCCGTTATGCGAATTGGCCTGATGGAGATGGTCAAGTTCGGCAAGGAGTTCTTTGGCGAGACGGTGCACACCGCAACCTTTACCGAGTCATCTGCTGGCGTTGCCGATCTCATCACCTCTTGCTCCGGAGGACGTAACTTCCGTTGCGCGAAGAAGGCTGTTGAGAAGGGCATCTCTGTTGACGAGGTGGAGAAGCAGGACCTGAACGGACAGAAGCTCCAGGGTACCAGCACGGCGTTTGAGGTGAACAGCTTCCTCAAGGCCCGAGGACTCGAGAAGGATTATCCTCTGTTGACGGCTGTCAATGCTATTCTGTTGGGCAAGGCCAGCGTCGACGACATTCCCAGACTGGTTTCTGAGACTGAGAAAACACAACCAACTCTGTAAATGCAAAGAAAGCGAGCGTTGAAAAAAAAAAACATGCAATGTTGAGAGTACAGCGGCGTGGCAGGCGGGTATGCGTGTATGGAGGCGTTTTAGGATTCATGTCATAAAGCGGTAGATCCGGCCAGGCATTGTTACATCTTTTTTTGGTTACAATACTCATGAATTGTTCAATACAATGTTAGTTTGATCATGGTTTCTTCATCTCGACCTGTCCAATCTTCCCGTGTCTTCAGATGACATACCCCCAAGGCACGTAGGAGGCAATGCAATACGGCCTTGGTCCCTATGACTGGTCAGGCGTTCTATTCTGAGACTTGGGTCCTAGTAAAACTCTGTGGCATATCGTGGTTCAGGTACCAAAACTCCCCATATATGCCACATCTCTCGCATATGCCCGGATATACATCTATCCACCCCCACAATATTTAGGTACTCGATAACAATTCACGCCATTCTCAATGTACAAATGATGTAATGAACTCCTGAAGAGATTCACAACAATAAAAATTTACACGGATCTTTTTCTCCGGTGATATATATGTAAAAGTCACGCCAACCTTCCAGGTCCGTCGACGATCCGGCATGGCGAGCCGCAAAGCTCGTTCTTATCCATTGTTATATGCACAGCTAGCCAAGCGACAAACTATTCTCGGTAAATCATTGAAGATCACAAGTTAGTCAAGCCTCATTTCATTAATAAAAGCACCAAAATCCAGTGCCCGTTGATGTGCAAGTTAGTCTCGCAGATCACTTACATTCTCGAACCGTCCTACGTTCGGAGAAAACCTTCCACCAAACGTCGATCAGAAGGCTGCATCTCGATTCTAGTCTCAATCACGCGCCTTGCACATCCTTCTCTAGACCCATTCCGAAATAATATACTTCATACAGCTCATATAATAACAAAAGTTCAAAAAAGTAGGGTAAAAACCCCCCCTTCGTTGCCCAACCCCCTTCTCTCCCTTCTGACGCCATCACCATGGGCTCAGTTTGTAAGAAAGCAACCCTTGCACAAGCATACATGTTCGCCAAGAACCCTATTCTGCACGGTCAAGCCTTATTTAATCCCCGTATGGTCTACCTTTTACGGCAGCCTCGGGCGCCGATCAGCATGGTCCCACGGCCATGGATGCGGACACGAGCGATCGGCAGGCGCTGGAACAGCTGGGTGGGAGTGAGTGAGACTAGGGCATGCGGAATGACATACATGGCGGAGGTGTCAAAAACTGTGCATATTCGACTTCATGTCGCTGTTTGTAGGGGAGTTTGGTGACAGCGAGGGTTGGTCTGGTGGTGCTGGGGTGGTGGGTTGATGGGTGGTGAGAGGGCTGGAAGTGTTGTTACAGGTATGAACTTGTGTTACTTTCAATGGATTTTATGATATGAAGGTGTAGAAGATGGCTATTTGGTTCTTTTTGTAGAATTTTGAGGGAGAGGTGCGGATGGCGTTGGGAATTCGATGAAGCTGCGGCTCTGCGGACGGGAGAGGCGACAGCCACTTACACGCTCATTCTATTAGCAAATCTTTAAAAATATGCCAATTATATTAGGCCATTAATAAAAAGACATAAAGCCATCAATATATCCTTTCAGAATTTAAACTTGCTTTGATGATGCCGTATATTTCTTTGGGAGTGCTGCATACGCCGTAGTGCCGCCGTCATATTGTGTGTGAATAGCATCGCGATGCTACTCCAAATGGATGCACTCAGGTCTACAAAGTACGCAGGCGATATAAAAGAAAATCGAGCCAAATTTCACAATCAATCAACAGATGCAAGCAAAAAAATGCGCTTAATTCTTCTTTTTATTACATTACAATAAACTACTAGTCAGGCCGCCTCTACATTAATAGACTGTGATTCTACCTGCTTCACCCATCGCACCGCGCTGTCCCGCAGATAATTCTCAATTAATTCGCACCCGCAGCTGCCATGCTCCAGCAGCATATTCTTCAGCACAATCCGCTCCGCGACTAAGTCTTTCATAATCTGATTGAGCTGTCGATTCTCATCTTCCAAGGCGTCGTGCCTGGAGCTGAGCTTTTCCACCGCGACTCGCTGTCTGCCGCGGCACTTGTCCGCCGCCACGCGATTCTTCTCTCGAATGCGCTGGCGGCTTGCTTCTTGTTCTTGAGGGGTCTTGGTCCGGCGAGGCCTTTTTGCGACGCTGCCCTCTTCAGTTGATGACAATGATGATGCTTTTCGAGTCTTGGTCTGCTTCTTGCAGGCTGTTGAAGGCTCTTCTTTGAATGTGTGTAGTGATGATGGTGCGATGGAGAAGCAGTTGTCAGATGTGGTGGAGGTTGCTGGTGTTGACGGGCTGTATTCAGGGCCCTGTGGGAGTTGGTCGTTTTGATAATCCCATATCATGCCGGCGCTTTGAGAGCTTTCGCTCCCAGATGTAACGCTTTCGGCGGGAGGGCTGGTAATGCTGCTTGGGTCGGGATACTTGAGGAAGCCCTCTGCTATATCCCATTCGGCAGTTTGCAAGGGGAGGGTAGGTAAGAAGACATCTGAAGAGTGTTCTAGACCTGTCGAGCTGTAGCACAGGTTGGGCCAGATCGTGGTCGAGGTGCCCTCCCGATCCGCCGGCGGATATGGCAGGGAAATGTGACCTGCATTGGCGTAGTCTGGACCGCAAGCGATGTATGGGGAAGCTTCGGCAATGCCAGCCATGTTTGTTGCCTTGTAAGATCTTGGCTTGTTCGAAAATGATATCTACAACACCGTGGATTACAAGTTCCAGGAATAATGTTCACAAGTCTAGGAGAGCCACGATGAGCAGATCAGCAACGAGATGAGAAGAGGATATGCGTCCCCTAACGAGGCGGAAACGTCATTGCTAAATATATTCTTGGCCATGATAGCCAGATCGCCGCCTGGCTGGGGCTGGGGGGGTCCTTTGGAGCCTTTGAACCGTATTCCCGCAAGCAAAGGAAAAGTTGAAGGACGGTTACCCCTGGCTGCCCGTTGGGCTAGCAAAGTCGTATTAGCGCCTTCAAAGTCATGCCTCAGACCGTTTGAAGCATCTTGGACAGGCAGGCAGGGAGGGTATACAAGGTTCAAACTAGGAAATTGATCTGAGCACTTGGCTAGTCTCTGTATGCAGGATAGTGCACATAGCACACAAAGCCGGTGTGGAGACGGCGTCACGAAGGTGGCCCTGCGGGTCGCGCATAATACATGATGGCAAGGGCAAAAGTGTGATGGCTTGGTGCGATGGCAGAGGTGGTCATCGGTGTCCCGGGCCAAGCACGCACACACACTCATCAAAAGAATGCAGCCGGCCCCCGTTCCGGATGGGGCCAGCCAACCCGGTTCCAAAGCCAAGTTATATCAAACCGGCGCCAAAGGAGTCGACCAAGTCAGCTCCACGATGCGCCGGCGTTGCTTGTTTCGGCGGGGGGCTCCAATATCAAAGTGTGCGCTTCTAACCCTTCCTGAGGAGAGGAGAGGAGATAAATGGCGGATCTGTGCGCGGTAGAGTTCGGCTACACAAGAGTCAGCATGTATATTGGGAGAAATGTCAGGCGGGCATCTTCCAAAGCAGCCAAGATCCTCAATCGTCAGAGCCCAACATGCAGCCATACGATACTCGTACGTCCCAACCAAGGCACGGCTCGTTCTCAGCAATCCCCCCCAAGGCCAACACCCACACCGAAGCAGAAACATATCTTCAGGCAGGAAACCCCCCTGTAAGAGAGAAGCCCTTCTGTCTGCCACCCCTGCCCGGGTCCTTCTGGTAGCTAGTAGAAGGTTGGGCTGGTGCTCCGCGACAGGTGCAGCGGTTCTTAACGTGAAGCAAGCCGCGGTCCAATTGGCAATCTTATCAGGGCCCTTGAGAGGAGAAGGAGGAGCACTAAACGTTGTGGATAGCGTAGTGGAGGGCAAGGGGCCAGTGGGAGCTCAGTCGTTGGCGTCACCATCGATGGGATCGCGATCGCAGTTTCTGCTGTCTGTGGTGTAAGAGAATACAAAGGCGCTGTTGTATAACATCAGACGGAGGTTTTGCTCCGGAGAAAATGCTCCGGCCCGCACTGCAAACGAGGTGGACGCCTCCAAGTGCAGCCGGCCCACTACAAGAGCAGGGAGAAAACAAGATTGAGATAACTTCAAGGTTCTTGTTTGACCAAGTCTGACTGTTGGGGCCAGATGGCTCCATTCCGAGTTGAACAGGTGGAAAGAATCTGACCCAGCAAGCGCATAATCTCGATGATGGGCGAAGATTTTGATTCCTTGATACTGCAAGGGGGAGTCACGTGAATTATCACGTGCCGTTTGGGCTCCCGAAACTCCCCTGTTTATCCTGCATATCCACCCTTGGCTTGCTGGAAAAGAGCCCGACTCGGCTAAATCCATCTGTCAAAGGCTCAGCCCGCTTTGTTTCTCCACAGGATTGTCAACAACCGGTTTTCTGCAAGCCACTACTCTGCATCGTGTTCCGTTGGCCACTACGGAGCCACCACGGAGCACTCATGGAAACGGTAAGTCCTATGTGGCGGGAGCTGGAGCTGCTATCCTAGGCAGGCGGAAAAATCTCCAGCTTGGCTTGGGGATTCACGGACCGAAAGCTCCCTGAAGGGACCCTGGGTCAGTCAGACGGCTCAAACGTGATACAGGAACAAAGCACAATGGACAGGCAACAGACAACGAAGAATGGAGCACAGAGTCTGTAACAGAGCACAGAGTACAAAGCACAGCTTAGGGAATTGCGTCACATACCGTATACAGGCACTTCTGCGGCACGGCACGTTGCCAAAACCAGTTGAGGCCTTAGCAACGTGCCTTCGTCTCGGCTGGAGCTTGTGAGATTGGATGTTAATGGCGGATGGCGCCGGCCTCCAACTTTCGAGGTCTAATGCATGTAAGCGACAAAAGGTGGCGGATTAAGCTGGCGAGCTAAGAGCCTCCTCATCACAAAAAAAAAAAGAAGCTATCCATGAACAGCAAGGCCATAAGGGGAAGAAGCACCTTTCCCGCGACCAATTAATCTAAACGTGCGTCAGTGCGTGTCCCTGCTCAGACCGAGATATGCTCGGATATCACATCTTGACTCCAGCTGGGTATTCCAAAACCTCAACTGTGAAGATGTGGATGTAACGTAGAAACATTCCATGCCAAGAAGCATGAACATCGGTATCCACGAAAACTCCTTAAAGCCACAGCCCAGGGTATGTGAGGCGACTGGATCCTTGTCTTCGCGAGGAGAAGTTTAATCTGCTGTCGGAACTAACGCAGCACCCCATCAAATTGAGAAATGGGGCTGACAGGCGTTCCGCCTTGGCCCATGATCCATGCCAATTCTTCTATCCCCAAAAGAACCAATGTCGTCATCAGCTCTCCAGTTTGTGCCAGGGCCTCCGCAAAAGCATGAATCTGTGCCAAGACGAAGCTGGCCCTAGCGAATCGCGGGAGCGGCTCCTTGCCGTCTGTCTACTGTCGAGTAACACACTCTTCTCAAACCGAGCGCTAGCAGTATCAACCACGTTTCATATGTCCATGATGAAGCTTGCCCTACCCTAAAGGTTGCAAAGAAACCTGTTGTGAGATCTTTATCTTGTGCCAAGTAGCTGATAGACCAAAGGTCTCAAAGGCTACATTGGTACTGCGAATCATGGTTCCTATCTCTGCGATTCCAGTGATTTCCTTTTATAGCAGGTATCTAGTGTAACTTCAAAGTTGTAAATTGGTGACATTTAACGAGGCGAGGCTCTCCAGCACCTAGACAGGTGGTCATCGAGACAGTTCTCAATTTCTCTGAGCTATGAGTCCGGTCAAAAATGCTGTAGACCCTCACTCCACGTATTACATACCTACATCGAGGCAGTTCTCTTTCAAGCCTGGGGAGGAACTAAAAATGCTGTGAAGAGGAAGAGGCTTCGGACTAGGTTGTCAATACCTGGAAACTCAGATCTACAAATCTAAAGAGCCAAACCCCAGAATTGCTGTCGAATTACAGAGCCGCCAATCTAACTGCATTTTACATAGTTCAGTATCTTTTAGGATCGTGCAAGGAGTTGTGTGCTGTCGCCGTTGCTTTTTTACATTTCATCAGACCAAAGGGCTCAAAGACCACATTGGTACTGCGATGTGCGATTCTTGGATCTGCACATGATTAAGGTGCAGTATTTTAATGACTCCCTTTCATGGTACCTCATCCAGCTTCAAATCTGTTATGATTGGCGGTATGCAGCACCTAAACAAGTCATTGGGACAGTGTTCAATTTCTCTGAGCCTTGGATCGAATTAAAAATGCTGTGAAACCCCACTCTTACGTATTACATAGCTATACCAAGACAATTCTCTCACCTGGGGAGGAGTTAAAAATGCTGTGAAGACTTTGAGGGGTAATTGTCGAAACCGGGGAAATCAGATTTACAAATCTAAAGAACCAAAGCCTAGAATTGCTGTTAAATTGTAGAACTGCCAAGCTAACTGCATTTCGCGTAGTTCGTGATTTACGGATGTAGCCGTGGTCCCGAAAGCAGACAATAGGCATTTGAGAGCTGGCAATGACTGTATCAATCTATCTCATAGGCCATTCATTAGCTCATGATTTGTAGATGCGGTAGTAGTTGACATCAAAATTCCAACTTGGCTACTTTACTGCCGCTATTTATATGGTTATATACCTATCCGCAGTCAGTCTGATTGCTCGGAGAGCTGCAAAGAGAAGACACAAGGGGACACGGCTTCCAAGCAAGTCGTGCCATTAATTCCATCCCCGAAGAAGTACTTATTCTCTCCCACTAATTCTGAATCCCATAATATACACCTCCCAGTCAACTTGGAATATTTGTGGGCGGTGTCACTGGAAATTGTCTACAGAATATGCAACATCGCCGCATTCAAGGAACCTAGCTCAGAAGCGTATATACTGTCCTTTTGCACTTTTTACTGCCACAATATCTTTCCAACTATCAGACATCGTGAAAAAAGATGAGGTGGACTGCGTAATGGCTATATAGCTCAAATTTTAGGGCAATGGACCAGATATGTCGTACAGCCATTCTGGGGACATGTTACAGTGTAGGGTATTCTCCAGCATCACCATTCGTGTGTGCGGTGTTTCAAAACTACCTTAGTCATACAGACCGTGTCTGCATCGGAAGTAACCCTTTTTCAGTTATAAGCATTCTGGGTTCTTATTTTTGGAAGAATACGAAGTGTGTAAAAGTTGGAAGCATTACGTTACGTGTATCACAAAATGTTGCCAGTGGCTAGCTTTTCAGAGGGAGGCTTCCAACTACACTGGGTCGCATTTCTCCGCCCACTCTCAAATTGTGAGGCGTCCGAACGCCAAAGAATACCGATCTAGGGGTTAAGGATTGCACAATGAGTCTTGGTAATTTTTTTGTTCCCATGTCTGCTGTTGGCCGAGTATTCCTGGTAGTCGTCATAGAATCGCGCACAGTGCCGCTTAATTCCTCGGTGGCTTGTCGTTTCAACCTCGAACGGCATTTTAGGAAATCCGAGCAAGACCGAGCATCCTACTATCGGCGCAACACGATTTGCGAATACCGTTCAAATAACGTGTTTCAAAGGATCGCTATGGCCTCTTCAAGTGGATTATATAAGTGGTGACACCCGGAGTTTAGCAAGTGTTGTCGCCGTGCTTCAGCCAGACTAACCTCATTTCGTATTTGAGCGATCCATGATTCGGCAGGCTGTCGGCAGCTAATGAACCACGGTACCGGTAGTGCGATCCCATTGCTGTTTAAGGGAATTTGAAGTCCGTTCGCTTCATGATGTCTGGAGATCTGATTTCTAAGGGCCGGGGATACGGTCTATCAGCGAGAAGGGAGAATCCTGCAGAGAGTTGAGAATAGGGAGAAGAAGGGGTTGATATGAGAGTTGGGAAACGTATAAAGGGAAGACGAATATCGTCCATGTTGGCAATGAAGAAAGATCAAAGCAACATAGCAAAGACAGACAGTTCTTCACCTTCACCTTCACCTTCACCTTCACCTTATATATCAGATCACCTGGATTTAAAAAAATCAATCGCCATCATGTCCATCAAGTACGCTAAAGATCAGCCTGCAGACTTCACCAACCGTATTGAGAACGTGGCCATTATTGGAGTAAGCTTACCAGTGTCGTCTTACCTTTGATTCTGCTTCATGGATTGCTGATCAAGTTTTCCATAGGCTGGAGGCCAAGTTGGCAAATATATTGCCGAGGAGCTGCTCAAGACCGGAAAGCACACTGTTACCGCCATTACCCGTATTGGAAGTAACAGTGGGCTTCCTGCTGGGGTCAAAGTCGTCCAAGTCGACTATGATGACGAAGAGACCATCGTTAATGGGCTCAAGGGCCAGCAGTTCCTCTTCATCTCCCTCGCCGTGACAGCTCCTAGAGACACTCAGACCAAAGTCATCGCTGCAGCAGCCAAGGCTGGTGTGTCGTGGATCATGCCCAACTCGTATGGCGGCGACTTTGCCAACAAGCAACTTCTGACGGACATCATGACCGCTCCCGGTGCCCAAGCTTCCCAAGCCGCTGTTGATGCCATAGAGACGGCCGGTATGTCTTGGGTATACATGAGTTGCAGCTTCTGGTACGAGTACTCGCTTGCCATGGGTGAACCGTGGTATGGTTTCGATATTCCAAACAAAAAGGTCACCTTTTACGATGACGGCAAGACACGGATTAACACGTCAACCTGGATACAATGCGGTAGGGCGGCGGCACAGCTTCTTAGCCTCAAGGAGCTGCCTGATGATGAGAATGACCAATCGCCTACTATTTCTCAGTGGCGGAACAAGATCCTTTACATCTCCAGCTTCCTCGTCTCTCAGAGAGACATGCTCGACAGCGTGCACCGGGCATTGGGAACAACCGATAGCGACTGGCAGATTGAGTATGAGCCAACAGACGTCCGGTTCAAGCGAGGACAGGAGATCTTCAAGACCGGCAACATCGTAGGCTTTGGTATGGCCATGTACTCGCGCGTCTTTTATCCCAATGGCGATGGCAACTTTGAGTCCAAGTATGGTCTGGCAAATAAGGTGCTAGGACTACCAGAAGAAGACTTTGATGAAGCAACCAAGCTTGCAGTTGAAATGGCCGAAGCTGGATTTGGGCCTCGCCGAATCCAGACGATTAGCGCATTGAGACACTGAACAGAGAAAGCGGCTATCCAGCAACCCCCCAACGTGGTCCCAGCGACTGAGCAGTAAGCAAATGCAGTTATCCGATGAGAGAGCGCGGCTAAGGGGAAACGGAAAGGCTATGAGGGCATGTGTTCGTTAATAGTTGGTAGTTGGGCATCAAGTAGCACAGAGACAGATTGATTGGCGGGATTGATTGGATTCGGAGGGGCCCTCGGATGGTGAATGTGGCCTTTTGATAGGTATGATGATGCCCTTAGGTAGATGGTATGAATATACTTGAAGTAGTTGTTCAAGTCTTTTCCATTTCAATGAACTACCCATGAGAAGACAATGGATCGATATGCCGGATGATACGGAGCAGTGGTATGTATATAAACTTACTAGTGAGATGGATATCGCGGACGAGTAGCCTAATTATTTAGTACCTTGATCCATTGCTTAGAGAGGAATTGGAAACCAAGCTATGGATGGATCGTGATTAGGGGCAGAATCAGCAGAGGCCATGGTGACGTCATGACTTTTTGGTAGCGGGGTTGAACAAAGGAGCTTCAAAGGTCCTTGATATGAGGTGAGAGAAGTTGCATCGCCGCAGTCATCTGCAGGGGGTTGAGGATGGGAAAAAGAGAAAATTGCACACGAATTGGATCGGTAGGAAAGGATTTGCAGCGGGATTAGGGCTTGATTGCCAGCTGTTGCAAGCTCGACACAGGCAAAAGCTTATATGTATAGTGGTTGTAGCTACCGAGTTCCGTAGCCTGCAGCCACTGCGTGGGAATTTTTGATGGATTTCTTGGAATGAAGAATCAATTAATGCTGTATCACGGTGCTAATGGGCACGCTAGCGGAGATGACAGATTGATGCTGTCTCGTTGCCCGGGCTCATGGCATCATAATTGCATGGAGATGACATCCATGCTGCCGTGTTACAAGCATCAACACCATCGCTCGATGCCGTGCATTGCGCAATGCAAGCGCAAAATAAGCTCCGTTGGACTCGCTCAGTCGACCCGGAAGTACATGGAAAAGGAGCAAATAGAATGGAGACAAATAGTCCGTCAGCAGAAATGGCGCCAAAAGGAAAAAAGAAGCAATTCGATCCAGCATTTCCTTGATTGCCGGGTGGTTCCTGGTGCCTTGGAATGGCTCGCCCACGCCACTCGCCCAGCGCCTGCACCGTCTGGGCCAAGTCAAAACCACCATGACATGACACCAAAATCTGCCGGCCAACCAGCAGCGTCTCTGGCTCGCTTGCGGGAAAAAAAAGAGCAGCTAGAAGGAGAAGCAGTTTGATTCGCGTCTGGGATCCTTTTCGTCTTCCGCCCATCGCAGCCCAAAAGGGAGAGTCTTGCAACTGATCAAGCAATCCGGATCTTCCTTGTTTGTTCCTGATCTCCCTGCCTTGCGAGGACGGCCTTGGAACTAACAGCACAGCACAGCACAGCAGCACCGCAGCTTACTTAGCTGATCGCCACAGCAGTGCTCGATCCCTGCAAACCAGCAGCTGCTTAGGTACGCTAAGGCCGCTGTAACGAGCAGCTACAAAACCAGCCGCGGGGCACAGGCTTTGGGCCCCTCTCCTTTCTCACCATGAGCCCAGGAATCATGACGACCACGGAGGTTTATCTGCTGCAGCTCAACGACGACGGCTCGCCCCAGGTCGCGGGAGAGTACATCTATCTCGATCCCACGGGAGATGACCCTATTACTATCAGATTTGCCATTGAGGGCACCTCGTCCATCTGTCGCAATGGCAGTCTTTGGGTCAACATCCCGCAGCAGGGGGCCGAGTTTAGGCGGGACAAGTTTCGAGAGTACAAGTAAGCTCACGGTCGATGCCCAAGCAGTTCCCAGCTCGCCATGATTGAGACAGAGGGATCTGCTTCGAGAAATTGAGCTGGACTTGGCTAATCAACATCACCATCACCACAGACTGACTCCCGACTTCAACCGCACCCTCGAAATCTCCATCCCCATCTACGAGTCTGGCGTCTTTGCCTTCTACACCACCTATGCCGAGCTGCCCAAGCTCGATGCCGACGACGTCCCCAAGTCCACCAACGGCCACGAGGATCTGAAGAAGACCCCAGTATACTACATCGATGTTGCTCCCCGCCTCAAGCTGGATGGCAGGCCATTGCCGCTGCCGGCGTTGTCGCTCTTCTCCATCATCAGCAAGCTCATGGGCCGCTTCCCTGGCGATTGGGAGCGACACCTGCGGGGCATCAGCGAGAGGGGATACAACATGATACACTTTACTCCTCTGCAGGTCCGTGGTGCCTCCAACTCGCCGTACAGTCTGTATGACCAGTTGGGATGGGATCCCGCCTGTTTCCCCCGGGGCGAGAAGGACATTGAGCAGCTGGTCGAGAGTCTCGAGCAGAAATACTCGCTGCTGAGCTTGACAGACATTGTCCTCAACCACACCGCGCACAACACAAAATGGCTAGAGGAACATCCTGAGGCCGGCTACAATTTGAAGACAGCTCCCTGGCTGGAGTCCGCGTATGAGCTCGATACAAAGCTGATGGAGCTTAGTGGCCAGCTTGAGAAGCTGGGACTGCCCGTCGACATCAAGACCACAGAAGATCTCCTAGAGCTCATGGAAGGAATTAAAAAGCACGTCATTCTCGAACTTCAGCTATGGGAGTACTACGCCATCAATGTCGAGCGAGACGCTGACAGCATTGTCGAGGCTTGGGTTGGTGGCAAGGCCAGTCCGCCCCAAGTCGGCACTGCTACGTTAAGCGATTTCGAGCATCTCAAGACAGCAGAGCTCAAGGATCAAGTGGAGTTTATCAAAAAGTTTGCTCTCCAGGGAACAGATCGCCTAGGAGAGCGGTTTCGCCGACGCGTCGAGCCCAATGTTGCCGCTACCTTGCTGTCATTTTCTCTTGGTCGATACGAGGGAGAAAACACACAGTCTGCCGACAAGGCGGCCGGTAAGGCCAAGTTGATCGAGGTCTTGGATGCTATAAACGTTGCGTTCTATGAAGAGTACGACAAGGATCTTAACCAGATTCTAGAACAACTCTTCAACCGTATCAAGTATGTTCGCCTTGATGATCACGGTCCTAAGCTGGGTCCGATTAATGAGGCCAACCCTATTATTGAGACATACTTTTCCCGACTGCCAGTCAATGAGACAACAAAGAACCTTACCCCTGGAGAGAGAGCATTGGCTAACAATGGCTGGGTATGGGGAGGCAACGCATTGGTGGATAATGCCGGGCCCGACTCTCGTGTATACCTGAAGCGAGAAGTTATTGTCTGGGGAGACTGTGTCAAGTTGCGATACGGATCTGGCCCGGAGGACAGCCCGTGGCTGTGGGAGCATATGACAAAGTATGCCCAGATGCTGGCCAAGTATTTTGCAGGATTCCGCATCGACAACTGCCACTCCACCCCAATCCATGTCGCAGAGCACATCTTGGACGAGGCCAGAAGGGTTAACCCTAACCTCTATGTTGTTGCCGAGCTCTTCACCGGGTCTGAAGAAATGGATTATGTCTTTGTGAAGCGGCTCGGCATCAGCTCACTTATCCGCGAAGCCATGCAAGCATGGAGCACAGGAGAGCTGAGCAGACTTGTTCACAGGCACGGCGGCCGTCCCATCGGTAGCTTTGAGGTTGACGACATCTCCAAGTCAGATGTTAGTACACCATCGAGCTCAAAGGCCCCGGATCTTACAAGGGAGATTATTCGGAGGATACGACCATCGCCTGTCCACGCCTTGTTCATGGACTGCACCCATGACAACGAGCCACCTGCCCAGAAGCGTGACGCGCGAGACACACTGCCCAATGCCGCTCTTGTCAACATGTGCTCCAGTGCCACGGGAAGTGTCATGGGGTACGATGAAATATACCCTAGATTGGTTGATCTCGTCAATGAGAAGCGTTTGTACACATCTGAAGCCTCAAGGACCTCGCAGATCAAGGTCGGAAGGGGCAAGGGCGGCATTGCTAGTATTAAAAAGCTCTTGAACCAGATTCATACCATCATGGGCAAAGATGGCTACAACGAGACTCACATCCATCATGAGGGAGAATACATCACCGTGCACAGAGTGCATCCCGAGTCTAGAAAGGGTTACTTCCTCATTGCTCACACTGCGTTCCCTGGATATGGCAATGGAAGAGGAGAATTCAAACCCGTGGTTCTGACGGGAACCCGAGCCAACCACCTGGGCAGCTGGATGCTCGAGGTCGATGACAGAGACGAAACTGTCAAGGCCGTGCAAGACGATACCAAGTTTCTTCGAGGTATCCCCAGCCAGGTAGTAGATGTACCTGGAATCAAGATGGAATTCCATGGCCAAGACACAATCATCTCCGTTCGGGACAAGTTCCCGCCCGGCAGCATTGCTCTTTTCGATACCTGGATCCCTACTGCAGAGCACTCTACGGGCTTGGACAACTACGTCACCTCAAGCGCCAAGGCAGCTTGGGCCAACCTGAACCTCATTGACCTCAACTTTTTGCTCTACCGGTGTGAGGCAGAAGAGAGAGACGCCAGCGATGGCCAGGACGGGGTATATGATATTCCCGGCCATGGAAAGCTCGTCTATGCTGGATTGCAAGGATGGTGGAGTATCCTCGAAGGGGTGATCAACGACAACAACCTTGGACATCCAATTTGTCAAAACCTGCGAGACGGCCCCTGGGCACTCGACTACATTGTGGGCCGTATTCAGAAGCAAAGCCATGCGCCAGGCAGTGAAGGTCTTGCTGGGCCAGCAGCGTGGCTTCGAGAGCGGTTTGAGGCCATCAGGGCCATTCCTAGCTTCCTGCTGCCAAGGTACTTTGCTCTTGCCATTCGCACCGCGTACAGAGCAAGCGTTGATCGTGCTTATGAACTTATGAATGAACACGTTGCCAAGGGCCAGTGGTTCCTCGGAAGTCTTGCCATGGTCAGCGTGCAGCAAACTGGGCTAGTGAAGTCGGCCTCTCTTTGGCCAGACAAGCAGGTACCGTCTATTGCTGCTGGCCTGCCGCATTTCGCAGTGCAGTGGGCTAGATGCTGGGGCCGAGACGTCTTCATCTCTATCCGTGGACTCTATCTTGGCACCAGTCGTTTTGCAGAGGCAAAGGAGCACATTCTTGCATTTGCCAGCGTTCTCAAACACGGTATGATTCCCAATCTCTTGAGCAGCGGCGCTGCACCGCGGTACAACTCGCGAGATTCGGTGTGGTTTTTCCTCCAGACGATCCAGGATTATACCCGATTTGCACCAGAAGGGCTTGATTTCCTCAAGACAAAAGTCCGGCGTCGTTTCCTGCCATATGATGATACTTGGTTCCCGGTGGATGATAAGCGGACATATTCTACTGAGAGCACAATCGAAGAAATCATCCAAGAGGCTCTCCAGAGACATGCTTCGGGAATGAAGTATCGTGAGGCGAATGCAGGACCCCAGATCGACTCGCAGATGAAAGATGAAGGCTTCAACCAGGACATCAAGGTCGACTGGAGTAATGGAATCATCTTTGGCGGTAACCAGTTCAACTGTGGTACATGGATGGACAAGATGGGAGAGAGTGAAAAGGCCGGATCAAAGGGCGTCCCCGGAACTCCGCGTGACGGTGCCGCCATCGAGATTACAGGCCTGCTCTACAGCACGCTCAGATGGGTAGAACAACTCCACAAGCAAGGAAAGTTTGCACAGTCCGGCGTCAAGACTGCAGAGGACAAGGCCGTCTCATGGACGGAGTGGGCTGATCTCCTCAAGGCCAACTTTGAGAAATGCTACTACGTACCGCTCTCAGCTGAGGAAGATGCAAAATACGACGTTAACCCCAGCGTTATCGCTCGCCGGGGCATGTACAAGGATCTGTACAAGTCTGGAAAGGAGTACGAAGACTACCAGCTGCGACCAAACTTTGCGATCGCCATGACGGTAGCGACAGATCTGTTCGATCCCAAGCATGCCTGGCAGGCTCTATGTCTTGCAGATTCGACGATCCGCGGGCCCACTGGCATGGCGACTCTGGACCCTGCAGACAAGGATTACCGCCCGTACTACCGCAACAGCGAGGACAGCCACGACTTTGCGACAAGCAAAGGTCGAAACTACCACCAGGGTCCCGAGTGGCTGTGGCCAACGGGCTTCTTCCTCCGCGCGCTGCTGAAGTTTGATCTTCAGCGGAGAACGACGGCTGAGGGCAGGATTGAAGCATTCCAGCAGGTGACTAGGAGGCTGGCTGAGTGCAAGCGGGCCATTAAAGAGAGTCCGTGGGCGGGCCTGACGGAGCTTACCCAGAAGAATGGAGAGTTTTGCGGCGATTCTGTGAGTGTTATACCTGTCTTCTTCTTCTTCTTCTTCTTCTTCTTGTATATCATCAAGCCTTTTGGTAACATGCTAACCTATTTATTTTCCAGAGCCCGACACAGGCATGGTCTGCTGGCTGTCTTATTGATCTGTACATGGACGCCATGGAGGAGCAGGAAAGCTTGAAGAAATGAGAGATGCTTTACGTACGACATGACAAATTCACGAGTAAATGATATTAGCATGATGTAAAAGGGAAGGCATTGTCGGGGAAGGGCGCATTACACATGGTTAATTTGCAAGTTGAGCTGAAAGAAGAAGAAGAAAAGAAGGTGTTTTTATTTGTTTCTCTCGAGTTCCAAGGAATGTACCACCCCCTTTTTTTTGCTCTAAGAAAAAATGAACAGGTAGAGCCACCGTGACAAATGCTGTGACAGACATGTCTCTGTTCCATAAACCCCCACACACTTCTTCTTCTCTTCTCCCAGATGAACTTTGATGTCGGAAAAATGATGATATGTCGCGTTTGCCCAAAAAATCTCTAATTTCTCCCTCCCTCCACTCCTTTCCTTGTGTAAGAAAAAAATGGACAAGAAATATCCCAACACAAAAAACAGAGCCAACGCCAGAATCCAAAAAAAAGAGGGGACTAGTAATAAAAAAAATTTGTATAATTGAAAAAAAGATGTCGACAAGGAGCGCCTGTTGAATGAGGAGTGCGTGCTGGCGTGAATGAGAAATGGTCGTTTCGGGGGCGGCGGCATCTGTCAAGAGGACGAAGTTGAAAAAGAAAAGTGTCGTAGTGCTCGTCTTGAATTAGGCTGCTAGTATATTTCTCATCGCTCTTTTTCTCTCTCCCTCTTTCCTTCTCTTTTCTTCATATTTTCCTTGTAAGATCGTTTCTTGTTTCTCTCATGACCGGGAAAAGGGCCACAGCTTGGTCGTCGTGTTGCGCTTCTCCGAGGTTGACGTAAAGTTGGGCAGTTCGGGGGTCGCGTTGGCCTTGTCCTGGTAGGTCATGGGGATGCCTGGAGCCCCCTCCGAGGGCGGGACGCCGGAGCCCCAGGAGTCGGTGTTGCCGCCGACGGCTTGTCGACGAAGATCGCGGCGGCGGATGTAGCGGCGGCGCCAGATGCAGGCGCCGATCCAGATGCCAGCGATGCCGACGACGAGGATGACGAGCATAATGACCCATTGGTAATGAGTGGAGATCCTGCATGAGGAGTCAGTATCAACATGTCAACTTGAGAATTGTCTTTGATGAGACTGGGATATCGCGTACCAATCGCCGCTGGGGGCGTCTGTCCGCTGGGGGATGCCGGAGCCTGAGGGACTGCCGCTAGAGCTGGAGGATATGGTGCTGGTAGATGAGGGCGCAGCTACGTTCTTGACGTTGCAGACGCTATGATACCAGTTGGTGATGGAAGCAAGGCCGTTGGGTTCAGCAGTACAGGCCTGGTCGCAAACGCCGGCAGTCGTGGTGGAAAAGGGCGCAAGGCGAGAGTCGAAGCAAAAGCATGACGTGTAGACAGCGGGACTGTTTGTGGGAATAGCGGGAGGGACACAGGCGCCATTGGCATCGTAGAGATGACCACAAGCAGCCGCACAAGCGGGTAGCAGAGCCCGGTTGCCAAAGGGCACGATGGTGGTGATGGGCGCTTGAGCAGCTGCAGATTGTTAGATTGCGGACCGCTCGGAAGAGGCCGTTTGGGGGAGGGAGAGAGGCTTACCCATTGTGACGTGATGGAAAGAGGGATATTAAGGCTCAGATGCGGGAGGAGAAGAGGTCAAAAATATGTACGTGAAGTCCGTGACGGCGGCGAAGGAGAATGAATCGCTGGGGAGAATCTTGACGGCCAGCGCCAAACCAGAAGCAATGGAAGCGAGAGAAGATGTCGATATTTCTGTTGGTTTCAGAAACGGCGCTTGTTCAAACACCGTGGGTCAACAGGCGCTGTTGCTGGTGCGAGATTGCGAGAAGATGCGCGAGCGAGAGGAAGAAATGTCGGGAAGATAGTCGTCGAGTCGAGCGATAGCGAAGCAAAGCGAGTCGTATTGCTGTCTTTTGGTTTTCCTTTTTCTTTTCTTATTTTGACTTTTCCGTCTTCGTCTCTGATCGGGAGTCGCCTGAGAATTTACGAGAGCGGCTGACTTAAGCGAGTGGAGAGGAGTTGGAAGGTTTGCGCAAGTAATTTGGTGGCACCGGCTGAGACGGGAAGACGGAGTAAAGGGGGGAGAAAATATCGACAAAAGTAGCGAGAGGAAGTCCGACGCTGGCGATGGACGGCGTGTTTGGTGTTTTGGGCGAGAAGAGAGAAGTCGTGAGAATGGATGGGCGAGGATTTGGCATCGAAGGGGAGAAGAAAAAGAGTGGAGGGAAACTGGAAGGCCGGGCTCTGGAATGGAATGGATGGAGCGTGTCCAGTGCAGGAGGGACGCTGTGAGGCCTGGGCAGGCCTTAGCGCTGCCGTATTAGCGGCGCTGCAGCGCTCCCAGGGCTCCGTTTCGCGCAGCTGGCACAGCCCTCGAGCGCTAAGAGGCGCCCCATCGGGAGCAACGAGGGCCTGTAGAATCCCGTATTCAGCGAGGCGACGGGGGGGCGCCAGCGGGAATACGGCCTGGACCCTGATGGGGGATGGCGCCAGCGTTGGCAGACTGGGGTTGATTGAATTGATTGAATGAAAACGGGGAGGGGATGGTTGCGAAAGCGGTTAGAGAGGAGAAAGGGTTTTTGGCGAGTGAGATTTAGAAGGTTTAATGAATGGAAACAAATTGACAGTATACAGTAATATTCTGACGTGTTAGTGAGAGGGTTGATGGATTGAAACAAACTGAAGTTGATCAAATGTACTGAAACAAGCGGATCAAGGAAAGGGACCCTGATCAATGCATGAATTCGAAGAGCAGTACAAGTACAGGTACATCCGACATGAAGTTCAATATTGATTGCTCTGCAAGTGGCCTCGAAACGTGAGCACGGACGGCGCATTGAATGTCTGCAGCGTCAAAGGCCTAACAGTTTTGGGGAGCTGCTTGCGGGTGCAACGGGTCAGGTCCACGTCAGTGGCCGGGTACGTATTCCATTAGCTGGTTGTGGAGGGGCGGGTAAATGCGAAAAGGTCGCTGCTACGGGGTCTTTTGTAGCGGTACCCGTACGGGATCACCTGGCGGCATCAAATCATGATGGAATGATTTCGGTACCAGACAGACAGAACAAAGTAAAGCACACAGATTGGCAATTCGCCAATCTTGCAACAAAGTCTGCAGATACAGCTAACAGCGATAAGGTGCCGCCAGCACTAACATTACATACCTCAACCCTAACAAACAACCAGATCCATGGATTGTTTCGTCCCTTTGACCCCTAATCCTTATTTCCCCCCGTACGTCATCTCGGCGCCAGTCAGTACCTGTACTCTGTGCCGTGTACCGAGTACATGCAGCCCGTCAAGGTCGAGGCACCGCCCCCCAGGATTTAGAGCAGCAAGTACCAGCATGTTACATGCAGCTCATACGAGGCAGCAGATGGAACCCCCAAAGAGAAAGAAAAGGTCTCGTCTCATCTTGCCCTTTTCTCAACCTCGACATTCTCAAACAAAACAGAACCGTGCGATTGGCGTCGTCATCATCATAATTCCGAGCTGACCAATTGGATCCCGCGCTGCGCACTGTACATACGAGTTAGCCGTCCCTACAGCCAGTCCGTCCGTCTCTTCTTACCCCTGCACCCATCTTGATCTCCGAAACAGGGGCTCAGCAGTGATTGGATCCGTCATCTAAATTCTCTTTCTAGCCTCGTGCTCGTGTTCGTGCCGCTGCTTCCCGCCGCTGCCCTGTTCAGCTAGCTGGGAAAACAAAACGGATCACCAGACGTCTCTTCCAAATTGCTTCTACTGCGACGCTACTTCTGGCTTCGTCTCGTGGCCGTCCATCATGTCCATCTTGTACAAACTCGGTCGCTGCTCTTTATAGCACCTGTCAAAACTGCGGGGAAGCAGAGGCCATCACCGCTATGGGCCGATCCAAGTCCCATCTCGGGCCAATGTTCGGCCTTGTGCAGATCAACCACGTCTAGCTGACAGGCTCTGGACCGACAATCACTCATGATACTGCCTATTCCGTAATCACCACGGGCGCTATGCATACACGAGGCTTTGCCAAGCAAAAGAGGGCGCGTACTCCGTACTGTACTCAATACCAGCTTATACGTGGCTGCTACTACCTACAACTCCGAGATGAGGACGAAAGGCGGTGTTTTAATCCCCTACTCGTGTTTCGTCAATGCTCCGCCTCAGTCCTCGGTCAATAGGCCATGGAGCCTGCTTCAAGAAACTCAATTCAGCGAGACACAAGGAGGAATGATTCCCTTTGGACAGCCTCATGATTTTCGGCCCCCTTCGCGTGCCCCTTGCGATACATACATGCCCCCAAAGCCTTAAGAAGCAGAGCTATACCACCACAATTATATCATGACTATTTTCCAGAGCCTTGAGTGGCCACTGTTGACCTATCATCATCCCTTGCCCTATTATTTTGTCGTTCACCCTGGCTGCTCTTGACAATGCCGACGACTACCCCAGGAGCAAGCCAGGGGTCGCACTCCGCCGTGAATCTTTGGATCCCGTATGGCACCTGAGAGGTAGCTATGCTCGATTCCGTTAGTACTCTCTCTCTGTCTCTCGCTCTCGACCATCCGGAGATTGCCATGACTTGCCTGTCTTGGACAGAGACCCACTAGGCTTATTCATCGCCTGTGGCTCTGTCTTGGTGTCTTGAGGCATCTTGTACTGATCGAGCTGGACCAGTATAATGATGTTGGTTGTTTTTCAGTCGCAGTCAATGTTCAGAGTGTGTTGTTTACTAGCAAATCACTGAATCCAAATAGGCTGAGAACACTACAGCTCCGCATCGGACCATCGACTCACTTTATACTCATCGATTCCCCTTCTTGCTTCAGGAACTAGTCAACGGCCCGTCTTCGACAGAAGCTTCTTGCTGGCCAATCCTAACATGTCACATACCGCTCAGCCTACCGCACGGTCCATTGTGTACATGTGTGCAAAATGCGCATAATCATCTCGGTCGTTTATTGGCAGCAAGTTTTCTTCTCTATGAGTCTGAGTGCATTTCGGTCCGTATCATACAGCCCTACCGAGGCACAGCATGGATAGCTGCGCCTACGCTACTCTTCCGGGATCATGCGGGATCGGGACATCATCTTGTCTCAGGCGTGCATAGTATCGGCCAGATAGAACACCCCAAGTAAAGCCGTTTGTGTGAGGGAGCCGGTACAAATGGCACTTGGTGTCAACATTGACGTGAAAGTGTCTGGGAACTTGCCTGGTTTCGTAGGACTTGGTTCCAGCCAAAAATCTCAGGGGTTCTAATCTTTGTGTGAAACTTTCAAGCCACCGCTACACCGGTCTCGAATCGACTTTTCCTCATACAGGGTCTTTTTTCTTGCAAGTAAGTTATTCTTGGCGTCAAGCATCCTATGCTGCTACATGGATGGAGCGATGAGAAGGAGAAGACCTCTTGGGATGTCTTATATGTTACCTTTGTGCCAGGTACTTCTCAGTGACGTGTTAAGGCACCTCAAGCATAATCTTGAGACATGCTGCAACGGGCAGCTGCAGTGTCCGACAGAAGCCACGACTCATATGAGAGACGCTGTCAGTTCATGATTTGTCCAACTCTCTTTTACACCGCTCCTTACTCGCGTTCTGAATGGGAAGTGCTTCAATCTGTCTCCTTACTGGGTCTAATTCCTGATTGTAGAGTGATGACCCCTTGCAGCGCGATATCCATGTGTTGTTTGAAACGAAATGGCTTTTTGCGACCAGTTTCTCGCTTGGGGTGGTGTAAGGGGAAGTTGCTCAATGTTGTCTCATCGGATAGAAATACCTTGCAAGCTTCCTTTTTTCGAGAACACCCGAGGCATCGGATGTATAAAATGCCAAACACCAAGGATATTGAAAGGTTGCCCATGCTTCTGAGGACATGGAAGATGGAAGACAGAGGCCGGCCGACGGAACCTTTAGCCGATCAAGTCCTGCATTCCGATGGGACCATTTGTGCATGCAGCATTCATCCTGTTGAGGAATGTCAAAGCCATATGGGGTACAGCATTTGACAAAGATCTTTTTTTCGCAAACGTTCCTCTAGAAACTCACTCGCAGAATCTCTAGACCTTAGGCTGTCGTACTGCACTAACGCAGGGGCACTCGACACCAAGCCACACTACCCAGGTCAGGCCATCATTTCGAATCTTGCTTCCAAATCGTGGCTATCCGATGATATTGGGCTTGTATCGGATATGTTCGTCACCTCGGCAATCAGGCTCGACCATCCGAGAAGTCCAGAAACGGTAACACTTTTCTTGTGTTACATTAGTATCTTTTGTACGTTGATGTACATCAGCATCTACTCTCGCCTCCACAAGTACTGTTATCTACATATTAGTTCAGCTAGAAAACTTAGCCATGTTCATCACACTCAAGTCTTTATAACAAGCACTCCCTTCGTCCAAGGGATTCCCCTAGAAAGGCAGCCCTAACCGAAAAAGAACCCTCATATAACAGGGATGACGTGGCCACCATGGAAAACTACTATGGATGCTTGAAACATTCAGTAAGCTTGAGTTGGTTCTTTATCTAGTGGAACAACGCAGGGCTAGCGGAAGTTACCCGCGGGTCTTACACAGTCTCAGAACTTCAAATCCACGATCAAGACTAGAAATGTGAGTTAGAAGATCGAGCCCTATGCGGTGAGTTGATGAAACAAAGTGTTACACCCAATGGCACTTTTTGCCAATATTCTTCTTCTTTGCGTATTACAAATTATATAAAATGCCCATTTCTTCGTAAATCAGCCCAATGGCAAGCTCAACAAGCTTATTTACGATTCTTTATATCCTGGACAGGGGTCTGAGCATTGCGAAACTCGTTGGAGTCCTCTCAAGCGATCACCATATGCCGTGACACCTCAGTCACATGCTTCTGACGTTGGGTTTGACCAATTGACGTGGGAGTTTGGCGGCTGAATAAATGACTTGGCACCCCATTCTGTTCACCGATGTAGGACTTTGGGGGTGGCGACAACTCGTTCTTTGTTTAGGCATGAGGTTTGTTATCCCTCGGCGATACCAGGGGAGTGTAGAGATGTAATTCGGAATGTGCCACCAGATGGATTTCGTGTTGCGGTATGCTTTTCTGACTCCTTTGGGCTCTTATGATCTTGACGGCTATGCCTACACTGCCTTTGGGCTTTGAATGATGGGCTGGTCGGGTTTTGTCGAAGCAACGTTACGAAAAGAGCATTGGAGTCGGGTATGAGACGTTGTGAAGAAGCAACGTGGGAAGCGGCTGTGATACACTGGCTGTTTTGCTGGAACTGTCGCGTTGCATGCTGTCAATGGAGAAGAATTCTACCGAGGTTTGGCAAAATTAAAACCATGGGACTTTGGGATCGAAGATTCACATGGTTTCGAGCTTCAAGAAATAGTCTTTAAAGGGATAGTTAGGCACTTCGTGAAATAATACATTGGCTACCTTACTTGTAAGTCGGTGGCCGCTACATACTATGATCTCGAAGAGGCATGGAGTTTCAACAGTATGCATGAACAAAAGTAGATGGTAATATGTTGAGATGGACTTTTTATTTTTTACATTCTCCAATGATGGAGAAGCGCATTGCCATGCATTGGTCGATATGGGGTCATCAATCAGCATATGGACATGTTTGTGGATACATGGAAGGGATCACGAGATCCAGTGCTCAAGGCAATGACTCTTTACTGTTGCATGTACTCACCAACCACCCCCACAGAAAGGGTCCGGATAATCGGATACATGGACCCTGTTATGCCACATGTTTACATATCGATTTGGAACTGTATCCATTTACTTGCCTAGATTGGACGTTGGGTTTTGATGTTTGCTGTTTAGGCAGGGAGATAGGAGCCCAACTCGAGACTAACAGATCGACAACATTGAACTTATTGGACCACGTCAAATGAGGAGCTATATAGCTCTATTTGGACTTGGACCCCTGTGGGGTTTGGCAGCAGATTGTTTACTACCTATGCACTGTGAATTTTAAGAGCTGCTGCTTGATGCTTGCAATTTTTTTTTCCTGTTGCGACTCATCATTCATCATTAATTGTTTACATGAATCTAAGCTCGAGGTTAAGGGGTTCGCGCATTGAATGCCGCGTATTCAGTCAGATTTCGTGACGTCTCTGCCCAATCGGTGGCTGTGGTGGCGGTGTGATCGTCATGCATATTCAATCACCCAGCGGTGCATTTGCCACCAAGCGGTTCGCCTAAGGTGCTAAACCGTGCTGTAGCTTAGCTCAGTTGTAGTGCATAAATCATGCAGCAAGCTAAAGCTACGTCACAAGACTTTTCAACATGCAACTTCTCGCTTCTTTGTCTTCCTTTTCCCCTTTCTCAACCCGAGGAGATGAGGCATCATGTTCGGGGACAATCTGACAGAAAAGTGCGACGGCAAGGACTACATCCCGCCGGCCTCCAAGACGGTGCGCGATCTTGAGGTGCAGCTGGCCCTGTCCTTGATCTTGGGCGTTGGCGCCTTTATCGCATTCTGCGTGAGTTTGCTCCAGCCGCTACTCGCATTCGCATCGCGTGCCGGAAATGATTACAGGTCCAGGTACTAATTGCTGGTGAGATGCTCTAGATTCTGCGCCCGCGATGGCCGACCTTATATGCTGCGCGCAAGAGGCGTCTCGATCCGAGATTTGGCCCGCCACCGCTGACCGACTCTTTCTTCGGATGGATCCCGAGGCTTTACAAGGTGTCTGAACAGCAGATTCTGGCGTCGGCTGGACTCGATGCGTTTGTTGTACGTTGCTAGCGGTTCGACTCCGAGAGGCGTGGGCGGAACTAACGTGGTTTGGCAGTTCTTGACCTTTTTCAAAATGGCCACCCGCATCTTTGCCATTATGGCCTTCTTTGCTGTTGTCGTCCTGTGGCCGATCAACTACAGCTATCGCAACTTTCAACCTCTGTGGGGAGGTGATGACACGATTCCCGACGATGAAGACGATATGGACCTTTACAAGCCCATTGGCTTGCCTCTGGGTTCCGCCTATCTGGGCATGGCAGGAGACGGGCTAGAGAAGGATAGGAGTCGAGAGAGGGCGTTTCTATGGGCCTACGTCTTTTTCACCTATTTTTTCGTGGGATTGACAATCTATTTCATCAACAAGGAGACGTTCCGCATCATTGGGTATAGGCAAGACTACCTGGGATCGCAGTCTACCATTACAGACCGAACGTTTCGCCTCACTGGCGTTCCAGCAGCTTTTAGAACCGAAGCGCGTATCCGAGCCCTCATTGAGAAGCTGGACATCGGCAAGGTCGAAAATGTATCGATTTGTCGAGATTGGAAGGCGCTTGACAAAGTCGTGGATGAAAGAGGCCAGATTCTTCATAAGCTTGAAGTCTCTTGGGCGCAATACCGGAAACGGCAGCGATATTCAGCCGCGAATGCTAGCAACCACCGAAATGGTCAGACAGATTCATCTCGACACAATTCACACATCAGCCAAGGAGATGAGGAGGCAGGCGAAGACTGGCGGCTCCTGGGAGACGACTCTGACCAAGCTCATGTCACCGAGGGCGATCGACCGCAGGTTTCACTACGATCTGGAATTTTTGGACTCCGAAGCCGCAGGGTCGACGCTATTGACTATTACGAGGAGAAGCTTCGACAGATGGACGACAAGGTTATCGAGGCTCGGAAGAAGGATTACAATACTACGGACATGGTCCTCGTCACCATGGACTCTGTCATGTCCTGCCAAATGGTCGTCCAGGCTCGGATTGACCCACGGCCAGGGCGATTCCTGACCAAAGCTGCGCCATCGCCCTCTGATATTGTGTGGAAGAACACGTATGAACCTCGTGGAGTGCGACGAATCAAGGCGTGGACGATTACTCTATTCATCACGATCCTCACGCTGGTCTGGATTTTCCCAACAGCATTTCTTGCTTCGTGGCTTAGCGTATGCACCATTCAGAGGGTCGTGCCCTCCTTCTCCGAGTGGCTCGAGGACCATGCTGTTATTCACTCGCTATTTCGAAACGGTCTGCCCACACTCGTGATTTCGTTGCTCAACGTTGCTGTTCCCTACCTCTACGAATTTCTATCCAATCGCCAGGGAATGATATCGCACGTAGACGTGGAGTTGTCGCTCATCTCCAAAAACTTCTTCTTCACCTTCTTCAATACCTTCTTCGTCTTTGCTGTTTCGAGATCGGGATTTAACTTTTGGAGCGTGCTTCAGGACTTTCTCAAGGATACAAGCAAGATCCCTAGAGCTATCGCGGCTGATGTGGAAGACTTATCCGTCTTCTTTATCAGTTTTATCATCTTACAAGGTATTGGCCTGATGCCTTTCCGAATGTTGGAGGTCGGAAGTGTCTTCCTCTTCCCAATCAACCGCTTCCTGGCCCAAACTCCGCGAGACTATGCGGCGCTTAAGAAGCCACCAGTGTTTCAGTACGGATTTTATCTGCCTACCTCGTTGCTAGTTTTCAACCTTTGCGTCATCTATAGCGTTTTGAGATGGGGCTTCGCTATCCTGATCTTCGGAACGATCTATTTCTCGATTGGGTATTTCACATTCAAGCACATGCTCTTATATGCGATGGACCAACCGCAGCATGCAACTGGAGGCGCATGGCAGATTATCTGCTATCGCATTGTCATAGGGCTCATCGTCTTTGAGGTTGTCATGGTTGGGGAAATTGCATCTCTTGCCGCCTTTGTTCAGTCAGTGGCTATTATGCCTCTTATTCCCTTTTCGATTTGGTATACATATTATTTCAAGAGGCGATATATGCCCCTGATGAAATACATTGCTCTGCGAGCCATAAGACCCGAGGAAGGCTCTGGCAACGAGGAGGCTGTGGTGGATGAAGAAGACGAGTCTGATGATGCTAGCCCGGACCGTTCACGAACACGAGAAATGCTACGTAGAGGCAGCACATTGGATGAACTTAAGGAGAGAGACATGACATTCACCAACCCCAGTCTCATCGTGCCGTAAGTAATACTGTATACTGCTTGTGTTGGTTTCCAAGCTAACATGATCAATTTAGTCTACAGCAAGCGTGGGTCTACACTGACCCGCCTCCGATTGTGATGACCGACGAGGAGTCGGAAGATGGCACGGCAGAAGGGTCTGAAGACCAGCCAACATTGGTGCTGCCCAACGCAGACAGCTCTTTAGGCATCGGGGACGACAATGTGTGGTTGAGTACATCAGGGCGAGAGCGAAGATGAGATACGAAATTCGCTTGAGACAGTGTATTTGGGTATGCGAATACGGTGGCTGCTATGATGGGGTGTCGGAGCCTGCTCTTTTCTTTATGTTTTTCCATTCTCATACCACGGCGTTATTGACTGATGACTGATTGTTACACAACATATCCCCCGCAAATACGTGGCTGCAATTCCATGTTATGCTTTTGCCACTTTTACATATGGCAAGAACGATACCATTGACTATTTAGATAGCGCCTTTCTTTGCATTGTTACTTGGAGGAGCAGCGATGAATAACGAAGGAGAGCTCAAGAAGAAGTTAATTTATATCAACCAGAATGTCAACATTGACCGTATCGCCATTTCCTGCTTCGTTTGATGTCGCACTTGTTTACCTATATCTCTCTACTTTACCTCTGAACGACAATCCTAACAATCGTCAAGCTCTCTTTTAATTATAGATTTTCCTATCAAAGAAAAATTAAAATTAAAATAAAACCACGAAAGGCCTTCTGTCCTGGAGGCCAAGCCAGCAATACGTCCTCGCAAATATTTGTCTCGAGGGGTGTGGCCGGAGCTCGGTCGACGAGATCGAGAGGGCCTTCGCAACGACCCGCAAGCACGCCTGGCGAGACGATGGCTGTTGTTGCGCTGGTGACGAGCGGCGACAGGAGGATCTATGCGCTTCCTGGGCAGTTGGCTGATGTGGAGAGGGTTTATGGGGGTGAATATGGGGACGAAGAGGATCAGGATGGTGAGTGATGCTTCTCTTGTCATTGTTATGTTATGGAGATGCTGACTTGATAAACAGACGTTCCAAGCTCCATGCGACTACCTAACGAACTGCTACAGCAGATATACAGCTATTTGTCTCCTGTGGACTTTGACTCGGCGAGACACTCATGTCGAACATGGTATCTGGCATCCTTGGACCGCGAGCTGCTTACCAACATGTTGAAGCAGGGAGGATGGTGGAGCAGCATGTTGAGCATCTTAGTACCTATGAGAACAACGCCGGTATCGAACCTAGGTCGCGAGGACGTCATGAGCAAGTGGATTGCAAGAGAGTGTAACCTCTTAAGCCCGCAAAAGTCTGCCTTTGTGGAAGTCGGCCATACGGACTTTAGCGCCATAGTGCCCGGATCGGTTCCGGGAGACTTGCAGGGGGCAATGAGCTTCACTGTGAGCTTGTGCGGGAAGTTCTTGATGGCTGCGCATGGCCGGGTTGTCTACATATATGAGCTGAATCATGTGTGCTTCCCGGAGCGGCTGCTGTGGGCGTTGCCGTTTCGTCGGAGACAGGGGATGCCGTTGGGGCTCTTGAGGCCGGTGACGAAGGTTTTGTGTCCGAGGAGAGTTATTTCGTGCAGTATGGATACTTCGGCGGAGAGACATTCGGTGGCATTTCTGATGGAGGGTCGGGTTGGTATGGTGTGTGATATCACGACTGAGAGAACAGGCACGTCGAGTCTTGCGTCGACACCTCAGTCAACTGAACCTCCTGTGATTAAATCTGGATCCGCATCCGGATCGGGCGTATCTTCTGCATCGGCATTGTTGGCATCTTCAAGTCAATGTGCTTGTCATGACCATTTGCCAAGTCTTCCGATGCCCCCAGAAGAAGGTCCAAGATCGGTGTATCGCAATATCTGCCATCCGGATGATCCTCCACGGTCGGTGGCCATCTGTCCTCAAAGGAAATGTGTGGCCTTTGGATGTTCTGCTGGGATTGAACTACACTGGGTTGATGCATTGACTGGTCAAGATCTCAGCAGATGGTTCCCACTCACGTCTCCGAGTGACTTTCTCTATTTCCTACCACCGCGAAGGGGAGTGGACACGCCGCGGAAGTTGAGGCTGATTAGCTCGGCTGCTGGTCTGGGCAATCCCATGGAGCTGCTTGATGGCATTATTCACGGTTTCAGTACTTCGCTTTTAGGATCGGGGAGCACAGCGGTAGTGTCTTGCTTTGACGCTGAGCCCTGGTACATGAGGCATGGCCGTGGCATTTCTGTGGAAGCTGGAGGACCAAGTCGAGATGTCGATGTTGATAACGATGAAAGTCTGCTTAGTCGAAATGTGCCGCGAGACAGTCCTTTGCGAAGGCTTGTTGCTGCCAGCGCAGATCATTTCCGGGCAGTGCCGCTGAGTGACGGCTATCATATCCTGTTTACAGATCCTCGCACCGGATGCCTTTGCCTGGGGACGGATGCTCCTGTGGGCTCACTTACTCGATTACTTCGCAAGGTCTGGTTTCGTCCTCCTTCACAGGCGTACTCGCCCATGCCCCTATTGTATGTTGCTGGATCTGATACAAGGCATGGCGTTCGTGTTGTCGCGACTTTTGCTGCCAGGCCGCAACTTGACGGTGTTCCGTTGGATGAGCGCACGTTCTCTTCTGATACAGGTGCCACGGAAGATCCTAACCAGCAGCTTATTGTGTTTTACACAGTGCCTCCGGATGTATTCCACGATATACGCCGGGCCGATGCTGAGGCTAGATCGGCCGGATATAGGCCCCCTGAAAGTCGCAGAGTTGGACATCATGAGCCAACATACGGTCACTTTAATCTGGTGAGCGATCCCTTTGGACAAGATTTGCATTACCCAGTCGAGGTATATGGGCAAGTAGTAGCTACGTGCGGGAATCTCACAGAAATTGCATTGAACTCGTCTCCGGACTTGATCATCTGGGCCTTTGCTGCTGAAGGGTGGGCAAAGACCTGGGCATTGAACACTGGGAAAAATGAGCCAATCATCAATTCTACTGCCCATAGAGATGGGAGTGTTCGACAGTATGATCCCGATGGCGATGTCGTCATGGCTGGACCTGCGCCTCCAGAGACACCTTCGGAACTCAGTTCGTTGGACTTTAATCTCTTTGATGGCTCCCCCATAAGCAGCTCGGACCGAGAGCCAACAGTTCTAGGGCCGCATTCTCACGGTAGGCGATGCCACATGCTGGGAGAAATTTGGGATATGCAAGGGGGTGAGGCTGATGCTCTGAGGATTGACCTGGTAGAGGAGATAGGAAGCATTACAAGAGTGGACATTGAGCTTTTGTCTTAAAGATTGTCGAGAATCATTATTATAATTGTATGCATAGGCATTAGATTAAAATGTAGAGTTATGAGAAAAGAGATTGTATCTACATGTATGTTGCCTGTTTGAAGAGGCTCCGTAGTCTAGTATATCGCTCTGTGGCTGAGTCCAACTATGGGGCTTTGTTGGTCAGGATAGAGGGTGAAATCTATGAAGCCTTCCGAGACGTCGGTATCGAGGACCTCGACGTCGTCAAAGGTGACGGAGACATGGATTATGCAGCTCGGCATACTAGCACAGGGGACAGTGATGGATGAAAAACTGCAGAGGTTTTTGGTGTGATAGTTTGTAGTGGTGGTTATGGTGATTGAGTTTGTTGTTGAGGGGTAGATGTAGGCGCCTACGGGGGTGTTGAAGAAAAGGTTTGTGTTGGGCACGTTTATGGAGGTGCTTGGGAAGAGGATGGTTGGATACATGGTGAAGGAGAAAGAGAAGGGTTACAGAAGTTGAGATTACGAGTTTTGTTTTATGTAGTGATGGTGAGGTGGATTGTGTGATGGGATACGGGGGCATTCTGGAGAGGTATATATTGGGGAGTCGAACTACACTTCTGAGCGTCTTTTTCAGCTGATTACTAGCAGCTTGTCCGATTCCCCTTGGGGATTTGACAAGCTGATAATGGGTTCTCAGCTCTGACAAAGAGGAAACATACAGTTATGCTAAGACGATTGTAGATCTCTGCATGAGGATGTGGGGATGGACTCATGCGGGCATTGTGTTTTGAAAAAGAGTCTGCGTGTATGATTCGTCCTCACACTTGTGGCAGATATTATGCGGCTCACTAGAATAAACGTGAATTGACAAATCGGTATACCGGTATAAAAGCCTGTAAAACTATGCTTCTTAGCTAGGCATGTGCTATCTCCTCTCAATGATGAGCCTAGAGCGTATAACCGTAATGAAGCCTGCTTGAAAGTGAAAGTGAAACCCCCATTACTATTTTCCCTTCCAAATCCCTTGGATAATAACCATGGCCAGCTCGAATCAATATTTATTCCCTTGTAAGCAAATGTCCTTTTTCCTTCCCAAACTCCATCCAATCACTCTCCCTGTTCCATCTAATTAAGAGCTCTCTTCTCGAGGAACTTCTTCACGACAGCAGCTGCAGGCACTGCCTTGATGTCGCGGCATCCCATCTCACAGCTTTTCGGACACTTGGGTACCGTGTCCGGGGCGAGGCCTTGCTCTTCAGCCTTCTCGCGGCGGTGCTTGGCCACCATGCCGTAGTGCTCCCATTTGCGACGATTGATCTCGCCACACGCCTTGAAGTGTTCATCCCAGTAGTCTGCCCAGTCGGGCTCGTGGAGCGTGTTCTCCAGGAGAAGCTTGGCCTCGTCCTCGGCTGATATTTTCCAGCCCCATTTGCGGCGAGTCAGAGTGATGTCGCTGCCTATGATACGGTATTCGGTGTCCTTGCGGTTCTCAAGGTCGTCAAGGTAGTCGTCGACTTCACTTTCGTCAATTTCGTACTGCAATGCTAAGCGTGTCTTTAGAGAGACCCGTGTTGGTCCCATTTGAGCGGCCGCTCTCCGAAGGTGAGGAGGCAAGTAGTCGTTGTACGGATAACGATTCCATTGCTCTTCCAAATCGTCTCCAAAGGGGTGCGAGATTGGACTTTCATGCTGTCGACGACGGATTCTGGACAACGCCTCGTTTGTGTGTGTCGAATCAGCCAGGAACATGCGAAATTTTGCATCGTCGGGGTTAATAGTATAAAAGTCGGAAAATCTTCCTGAGAAGATGAGCCAATCAGCTCTGTTTGCTTGAAAGAGAGTCGCAAATTCAACAGTTAATCCGTCGTTTGCCTCATTGTAATTAGTAGACACGATATTGTTTGTGCCAATGGTGCTGATAAAGTACCATATGCACTCCTTCGGAAACCCTTTAAGAAGGAAACGACGAGCACATCCATTATCAAGAAGGCCCTTGTCAATTCTGCCAAAGCCATAAGAGGAAGATGAGATCAGCCATGCGTTGGCGCTATAGACGTCACCGTTTTCGGCCTTGTATAAGAGAGGAGAAGTGTTGGCGTCGTGTGTAAATTCGGCGGCCGACTGGTGATACACGAACTCGAGCATGGCGGTCTTGGTATCATTGCTAAAAATTGGGGCAGTGTTGAGTACCATGATGCCAAGGAGTCCACCGTGGCATTGAATACCTCGTGTGATCTGAGACGTGGTTGCATCAGGCGGCAAGTTTGTGAGCATGACACGACGGCTTTGCAGCCCTGTGGTTGGAGTGGTCACATAGACCTCTGCCACATCGGACTGATACTCCAAATCTAGGTGAAAGGGTGCGTTTCCTCCTGGGGTATCGACAAACGAGACGGTTTCTTCTAGCAATTCCATATCCCTGTTCTCGGTTAAGAAGAATTGCTCATCATCAGTAAGCTCAGTCATACCAATAATCTGCTCATCGGGAAGGCCGTCATCTAGCAAAAGATCAATCTCTGTCTCGACGGTGTCTGGTGATTCTGCTCTGCTGTTTGACACGCCTCGTTCGTCGGATTGCGGAGTTGAACTGCCAGACTCCTATCACACAATTCAGTCAGTACTCTACCCATCTTATCACATGAACGGATGACTGTTAGACATGTCCTTCTTGCACATACCGAGCTGTCAAGACTTGGATTGGCCTTTGCCTCCTCCATCATGACAATATTTCCCTTGAGAATATGTCGAACACCGGTGAGAGAATTGCCCAGCGTTCGAAGGGCGCGAACCAAATCGATATCCAATTCTTCCTCTGCCAATTCTTGAAGCATGTGCTCGACTTCTTTCTATTGAGAGCAATCATGTTAGCCTATATGCACATGCTTCTACAAGCTTGTGTAAGTGAGAGATGGCAGTTGTCTACTTACACTGTCAAACACAATACTCTGTATCTGATGAAATTGTCGCCACAAAGCATTCTGGATTTCTTGAAAGATTTCAAGACACTCATCACGCTTCTTATAGCTTCGCTGATGCTCATTCCCATGTCTCTTGCCTTGATTGCTGTTGTTGTAGTTGTTTGCTTGGGTCTCCAAACTTTGTTCTGCAGCAGTGATGAATGCCTGAGAAGTAGAAACATTCGATTGGCTAATTACATGCTGATGCTCCAGCGCACCATCACTTTGATCTCCATGATGGAAAGAGGAGGCCGTGACGGATGGAGGAGGCGTGAGATCAATGAGCCTCTCTGCGTTTTGCACAGCCATTGTATTGAATGGGGGACAATGGACATGCAATCTGAAGTTGTGGCTTTGAGGAATGAGGGAGAAGATGGAGGTAGAGAACAAAGCTGCAGGATGGAAGAAGAAGCTGCAGTTGAAGGCGAAGGAGTGTAGAGGCCTTGGGCGGTGAGGTGCGTTTTACTGTGTTGGGAATTGCTATAGTGCACGAGCTGCCATCGTCAACACCGGCAGAATGCCCTCACTGGACGTTTGCTTCATCTTGACAGCCATCTGGGTGCCTGAGGAAAACATGCGATTGCAGTGACAGTGAATCACAGACAACTATCTCCAAGAGGCGCAGCTGGCAAACTTGCAAGAGAGTGAGCTGCATTAGCGGCGGTTTCGTCCAGATACTTGGGACGAACTGCTGAGGGTTCTAGTTCCAACTGTAGAGACATCTGAACTCGGCGTGATGCAAGACCGTAGGAGAAGTTTGATGCAAGTAGCCAAAGGAGATGGAGGATATTCTAATGAGTATATCTAGGTACTGATGCTTAGTAACCGAGTCATTACATAGACTTTTGGCACAATCTCGTTGACTACCTAGGTTAATTCCGGAGCATAGGATGGATCTAACGTCTCGTTCTCATAGCCTAGCACTCTGTAATATATGTATAGGTGAAAGCAAAGTCAGCTCATGCCGCATCTTCATCTACCGAGTCGAGAACCGATACCATCATGCAAATCTAAAAAGAGAGAGAGAGAGAGGGAGAGGGAAAAAAACTCAAAAAAAAAAAAAAAAAAACTCTCATTTCACGTCGAAAGTTGCCTATCTAGGGGGATGATTCACTGCAGAAAACAGCTTGAAACATTGTTTGATCGGTTGTCGGCAACGGGTTAACGGCTTGTATTTTTAGAGCCAGGCATTTCCCTTTTGAGAAGGTTTCTGCGACTGCTACGTAAGCAAGCTAAAGAAAAAACTGCTGCAAGGCTGCTAGTGACGCTGAAGCGAATCGACCGGGCGTCGATTTTATGTCGGCCAAGTGGGACTAGCTTGGCTTCGAGAAACAACGTCATAAGGGCAGGGCAAAAGGGAAAAAAAAGCATCCATAGAAGAGAATGAGATGGACAAGCCAAGACAGCGGTTATCCGGGATGAACGGGCCCCAATGCAGCTAGACCGGAGAATAAATCCTCCCCTAGAAGACATCATATGCAGTGCTAGAACAAAAAGAATTCCAAAACTCCTTTCCCGCGATGCGTGCCGAAGCAGATTTTTGGCGATTTCGCGCTGCCCGATTTGCTGCTTTGGCGCTGCACCGGCTGTATTCCGGCGTGCTGATTCCGAGCCAAACCCGAACGTTTGTACCGGCAAGTACCGCGACCGCAAACGTTTCCGGGGAAAAGCTGCACTGGAGAATTGCGAATAGCGAGTAGCCTATGCAACTGCAAGCTAGGGTAATGGATTGATTACTAGTTACGGTCAGATGGGCTTTAATTGAATTGAATGAATGATTCAGGTATATGGTAGTCTGGCAATTGCGATGCGGGGAGTTGGTGTACTACCTCCTAATGTCTGTGGTGATGGGATGCTTGAACCAAGGGCAGAATGAGATGAGTAAACTGTGGCTTGTTGGACATTAAAATTTACCATATTGCATTATGTTAGGTAAATAAGTATCCAGTAATAAACACACTTGGCTTTCAATAAACTAATTCAATTTGAAGGCATTATTAGTCAAATGCCAACATCGTCAACCCCAATGGCACAATCCCCATGGCCAAAAGATACCTCAAACTACATCATGCAAGCCCCACTTCGTTAGCACCCTAAAACCCAACCCCCGACTCCCGCAAAAAGGGAAAGCTGTGGGGCTCCCAGCTGCCGCAGGGGTCGGCAGGGCTGCGGTTTCCTCAAAGCTGCTTTTGTTACGTACAAGCTTTCCCTCTGACTGGCCGCTGCTGGAACCAAAGGGAACCAAGCCATGTCCGCACAGATGCGAGCCAGCATTTCCTGCTTCTTGTTTCTCGTCGTACTCGCGCTGTGTCCGATACCTTTCGCCCAGCTCCTGTTCCTGCGCATCGCTGAGTCTCGCCAATCCCGAGGTACGCGTGGTGTACTTGTCGCTTGTTAGTCCGGCCGTCCACGTTCTCCTCATCTTTGGATGCAGCTCGACAAATCTCCGCGGCACACACAAACATCCCTCGTCATCTTTTCGGCTTTTTCGTCTTTTTTCTTCTCGATTTGTTCTTTTCGCTCTTTAAACTATTTCGAAGCGGGTGTTGTATATTAGGCGGCCCGTTCCCTCGTGGCCTTGGCGAGTCTGGATGACCATTCAGTTCAGTCTCAGCTCACCTTGTCTCGACTTGTCAATAATCTTGCCTCAACTTGAGCAGCCTTCTCTCGCCACCAGTACTCGCTCATAACTGTGCCGAAACAACATCACGACGACTAAACCTCCTTTCTCTCTGACATACCCAGCATCAACGCGTGTTATACCAGCCTCAGCTGCGACAAGCCGACACGATGGCGCCCATCCACCATTCCTGGAACTTCAACATTGACCGGTTCCTCAATCCCTTGATCCCTCCTCCGCCATGGAACCACATCCCTTACCCCATCGCCTACTGGTTTGGCTTTCGCAAGACGAAGCCTCAAGGAACAGGCAACTTGATGCCCATCTTCTGGGCCTTCCTCGGCGTCTTTGGTGCTATTGCCATGATTGAAGCCGTTGGAAAGCATGTCGCCTCGTTCCCACCCCACCACGTGCCTCTCATCGTGGGCAGTTTTGTAAGTCGATCTTAGAAATATCTGGTACGAATACGTGTATAAGTATACGCATATACGCACATTTTATGATTGTTGTAACTAATTGGCGATGCTACGTTTAGGGTGCTGCTGCCGTCCTTGAGTTCTACGCCATTGAATCGCCTCTTGCGCAACCGAGAAACGCCATCGGCGGCCAAGTCATCTCTGCCATCATTGGTTGTGCCGTAGGGAAGCTCTTCCTTCTCAGTGACAACTTTGAAGACATCAAATGGCTCGGCGGTGCTCTAGCTTGCGCTTCTGCTACTGCAATGATGGCACTGACCAAGACCGTCCACCCTCCGGCAGGTGCAACCGCGCTATTGGCTGTCGTTGATCCAACTCTTATCCAAGTCGGCTGGTTTCTGATCCCCGTCATGTTGTTGGGATGCACTTTGATGCTTGGTGCAGCCCTCCTGATTAACAACATTGAGCGCCAATTTCCCGTCTACTGGTGGTCTCCCGAAGATCTGAGGCAGCCCAACTCCATGTTCCGCCGCCGAACATCCAAGAAGAAGGCCAAGGAAACTGAATCCAAGCCCGAGGACGCTAGCAGCGGAGAAGGCGATGCGAGATACGTTTCCGATGTGGAGGCGAATGCCGCTGCCGAGACCGAGTTAGAAAAGGAGGACACCATTTATGCCGCCGATATCATCATCAAGCCTGGACAGGTCATTGTGCCTGAGCACGTCTATCTCACCCAGGAAGAGCAGCAATATCTGGAAATGATATCCAAACGTCTCTAAGCGAATATGCCACTTACAGCATGCGCCTATTCTTCCTACTACAACAACAACACCATCATCATCGCCATCGGAGTCACATGGCGGAGGACAAGCTGTGACACCACTTGACGACATACTCATGCATTTTCTTTTCAGCCAGCGGATGCATCTTTGACGAAGCATGGCGTTTCTTTTTACCTACCAGTTTATAATCAATGATTTCCACGTTGCTGATCTACGAGATACCACATGTATATAGCTAGCTATTTCTTTTTCTTTTATCAAAAGCAAAATATAGCTCATGAACTCTTCATCACTTGTCTTATTGCCTTTTTTGCAGTCATCTACCTAGATGCTTACTACCCACTAGTAGTCCATCGCCGTCGTCGATCACTGTTTGCTTTTTCCCCGCTAAGATCGATCTTGAGATTTGGTAAGTCAAGCCGAGCACGCTAAGTCTAGAATCCGGGGCTATGCTGCCAAGCTGCTTAAGCCTAGCAATCAGCCTCACATGCGAGACACCAGATCCAAGCAGAATTACTTTACCGAGCCACTGATAATCCAAAATTTCCATCTCAGCAAACGGTCCAATCACGATGCTTCTTCCGTCCAACGGCGCCCGTTGACTTTTTGACCAATGCGGCTTCTGCCTGCATGCCGTCTGAGTCACCTCGGCGAACCTCTTTAAGCTCCGTAGGATTTGCGCCGTATGACTAACAGCTTCGCAGGAACTTCTGACCAACAACACATATACTCACATATATATATATCCTAGATGCAATGCGTTCTCTGTTCTCAATTTCTGTTTCCATATTTATCCTCCAGACGTTGTGGCCGCCCTCATCATGGCTGCAACTGAAGATCAGGCCCAGGCCCAAGAGGTGCCCTGGTTCTTGAAGACATCATACCCTGTCCTTTTCCCTACTCACGATGCCTTGTTCAAATCACCTGCCGCCTTTGACAGTTATCTCTCCGATGAACTGCGGGGTGAATATGGGGTGATGTCGATGGAGTCCCTGGAAATGGAAGACTCAATGGACGGCATCACTCTAGCTAGCGAAGAGAAGGAATCATCCACACCCGATCAGAAAAAGGAAGACGAAGAGTTTCTGAACCGCATGTTGACGGAGAACTCGGACGTCGCCTTTCGATCTACTCAAAACGCACTAGTCGACCTCTTCTTCGAAATGGAAGAAGTCGTTTCTGGTGATCGGTTAAAGGAGCTGCTCGACGCTGCCTGGGCTGTTCATCCACTCATTACTCTGAAAATCATCTTCAATGCGCGCTCAATACACTTGGGCAAGAGCTCGAAAAACGTCTTTTACCGAGCCGCTGGCTGGCTGGCGAAGAACCATCCGCTCACGCTTGTCGGCAACTTGAGATGGCTCAGTAGGCCAATCATCGAGAAGAAGGTCAAGAAGGAGAACGAAAATGATGAAGGGTTTGTCAAGGTGGAAAAGCGTGAGGGAGATGAGAATGCGGTGGATCAGTATGATGTTCGACATGGAGTTTCGCATGGTTACTGGAAAGACTTGCTGAATATCCTTGTTTTGGCGATGGAGAAGAAGCTGGATGTGCTTGAGAATCCGAGAGATGTCTTGAATGTGGAAGATGAAGATATCAAGAATGCTGTACTGGCGAGGCGGAAAAGGAAGAGGGATGGTGTGAGCTCTGCAAAGACCGCTCGATCAAAAAAGTCAGCAAAGCGTGCAGCCGCCATCGAAGCTTCTAAACAGAGGGCAAAGGCGAAGGAGATGCGAGCGAAGCCCAACAGACACGTCCTGGAAGAGCAAACTGTTCGCATTGGAAACCCGGAATTCGCCCAGCAAGTCGCGGCCTTTGAGGAATCTCAGGCAAAAGCTGAAGCGGCTCGAATAAGAGCTGAAAAGCGAGAACTGGAAGCCACACAGCCAACACATGCCTTGGAGAAAGAGACGGCACGTATTGAAAACCTCAAGTTGGCTAGGCACCGGGAACGAGATGACCGGCATGCGGCCTCTATGGACTGGTTCAACACCAATGCCGTTTACCGAACTTTGCATGTCGCTGTGGCGCGACTCTTTGCTGACCAGCTTCACTCTGACCTGGCGGCTCTCCGGGACTCTGATCACAGAGCCAAAAGGGGCATCTCTCTCTGTGCAAAATGGGCTCCTTCGCATGGCAATTTCCACGACAGACATACTTGCATCATCAGCTCCATCGCCGAAATCCTGTATCCGCGAGAGTCGCTCGCCAGTGTGGTCTCTACATCAGATAGCCGGGAAGTATATCTGCGCTACGCACGAGAGCAGTATCGCAAAGACGTGTCTGCCCTGAGAAAGCACCTCGAAGTCGTGGAGCGGGATATCAGCGCCAGTACATTCGACAAGATCAAATATGATCGCGTGCCGTCCATCGCGATGAAGAACTACACTCGAGTCTTCATTGAAAAAGATCTGGATCGCTTCCAAGAGTACGTTGGCAAGGTTGCCGAGGGAAAGGCCAATATCTCAGGAGCTGTCTTGCTGCCCTCTACACTAGTCTGCGCTGCATCGAAAGCTCCCTCATCCAATCTAAAGCATCTCAGCCAACATGAGCTCATCAATCACACCATGAGGGAAATCGAGGCCAAGGTTGCCGATGGCCAGTGGAAGACGCTTGTTCAGCGGATAAAAGACTCGGGCACCCTGTCTTCGTGCATTGCAGTATGTGATGTGTCTAGCAGCATGAGTGGCCCTGTCTTCAAGGACGGCACCACTCCCATGCACTCTGCGATCGGACTGTCTCTGTTAGTTGCGGAGGTGACGGAGGAGCCGTTTGGCGGCAAGTTTATCACGTTCGACTCGCGGCCGTCGATGCAGTCTATCAGTATGAACAAGACGTTTCCCGAGAAAGTTCAGGAGATTATGCGTGCGCCTTGGGGTGGGAATACGGATTTCGTGGCTGTTTTCGAACAGTTGATTCTCCCCCTGGCCATCGAAAACAAGCTCAAGCAGGAAGACATGGTGAAGCGTGTGTTTGTGTTCAGTGACATGCATTTCGACTCGGCAGAGAGCAGCTACAACTATTATAGCTCGAATGGACCTCAAAAACAGGCGACGTGGGCGTCCTCCTATGAGAGGATCAAGGTTAAATACGAGGAGCACGGGTATGAGCTGCCGGAGCTCGTATTTTGGGATCTCGCGGGTGGGAGAGGGGGCGGGACTGCGCCGAAGCCGGTGCTTGCGGGGGAGGCGGGCACGGCGCTGGTGAGCGGGTATTCGCAGGGCATGTTGAAGGTGTTTATGGATAATGGAATGTTTGAGGCTGAAGAGGAGGAGGAGGAGGGAGAAGTTGATGTGAAGGATGAGGATGAGGATGAGGATATGGTGGAGATTACTGCGACTGAGAAGACGAAGAAGGCGAAGATGAATCCGTTGGCGACGGTTAAGAAGGCGATTTCGCACAAGGCGTATGATATGCTTAAAGTAATGGATTAGGCAGATGTTACAATATGATGATGCAATGTCAATCTGATGTTATGAATGCAAATGGCGTTGTGTACAATCGTGTGTAAGAGACATGCAAGTGTAAGTGCTGTGCTAGATTGAGGGGCACCATCACGGCCACGAACAAGCAACTCTCCACTTCCCAATACTTGCTGATCAACGAGTCTATCAACCAAAAAAATATCTCACTTCGCCATGTAAGCAAATGTCTGCGACCCGGATGATGATGGACAGAGAAAAAATCCAAAAAGAAAAGAGAGAGAAAAATCAAAAAGAGAGGTTTGGGGCCAAACCGTGGATTGAACACGGGACCTCTTGCAGTTGAGTTGGTAGCCCAAAGCAAGAATCATACCACTAGACCATTTGGCCGATGACTTTTGACGGGAATAAGCTTTGTGGAAGTGCTTTATAAACACTAGGAAGTTTGACAACTCATTGGGTTTAGATCATGAATTGAGGCTTTAGAAAGCATGGTTTGGTTCATATTGAATTTCTTTTTAATACTATGGGATCAATTGCTTCTGGATTATCGTGGAAACTTTCATGTCGGTGCGGTTGGGTCCTGCATTGAGCGTAGTGTGCGATGGTGCAGCTATTGACGCATTTCGAGGCGAACTAATCCCGGGTAAGCGTGAGCACGATGCGCAGCCTCAATGAAAGAGAAATAACAAATCAAGTGACCAGTTGCAAGGAATAGAGTGCTTGCCTAAGTCTTTTAGTGCACATTGTATTCAAATCTGATCAGAGTAGTTATTGTATTGTTGTCTCGTTCTTGTGGTAGCTTCTAGTATATAGAATACCTATCAAGTTGAGTGAGTAATCTTACAGCGACATCGTGAAATACTTTATTTAGCATAGCGTTCACCAGAAGCTCAAAGATCAACCCAATACCGAGCAACTGAACAATATTAAGCAGTCTTACAGAAATACCTAAGTTTCCACGGAGCATACCGATAGGTCACCTGACTAGAAAACACTTAAAGCGAAATTCCAACGAGGTTTGATATAACGTAATTTGTAGCTAGATTAGATCGTGAGATGTAGTACCCTTGCTCAACGCATAAGACATGGACAAAGGGACTTCTGGTGACCAATTCTGCACATGATATCAGGATGACACATGCCGATTGCTTGGCTTCACGGTTTCAGATGTAGTGCTTCAAAATGTCTAAGCAGTCGTACAGGGCATGATGACGCCTAGTTGTCTTCTGGGCTGCTATATCCTGTTACATCTTTGTGAGCCGAGCCTAATCATCCCTATACATACTCTATAGACCCGGACTCTGATTCTAATTCTTTCCCTTTGTTGAGATTCTCAAAGATGAATCTGAACCCATTCACTCTCAAACGTTCACGCCCCTATACCCAAAGCATCACATGTCTCTCCCCCGCATATTCAACTCAAACCTCATACATTCTCTTCCTAATCCACCTTTCATATTCTGACCACTCGTTACCACTGCTTCAGCACCAGCTGATCACCAATCGCACGTGGCAGTGATACATCTCAGTTGGCTCATTCCATAATCTCCCTTGAGATCATGTACAAAGCGGGCATGGGATTAGCTGAAGTGGCAGGAAAGAAACAGGGGCGTATAGGACAAAAGTACTTTTTATACGAGTAGTACTTAATACGAGATGATGGTATACCAATTGGAGGAGAGTGGCTTGCGTTTCATCACGACACAGTCTCATATGTGTGTTTGAAAGCTTCTCCGGCGTATGCGAAACATTCTGAGATCATAAGGTTGTGGAATCTCTTGATTCAAGATTTCTAATAAAAAAGGTATCTAAGCCGTGTATATCTAGTTCCTCCATCTATCGCCTTTATTTAGTTGCTCCAAAGGAAAATAAAAAAGGGACGCTGTATATGATGTATGTGGTGTTTAATGTGTGAGACATCCAAGATCCAAAGAAAACAAAATGCCCCTTAAACTCCTACCGCTAGGAAAAGAAAAACATGAACGCTAAAAGGACTGAAAATAGAAGAAAGTTAAAACAATTGGAGCCGCTTGTCTTGTTGTATTTGTACCAGCAGTAGTGCGTATTAGATCGTATCCTGTGGTTTGTAGTATTCTGTTGTCCATCTCTTTACAATAGATCTTGTAGTATGTGGATAGTGACATAATGATCCTCATCTCTGCTGTACTCCAAAACAATAATAGAAGAAAGTAGAAGTAAATTGACATGATGAAATGCTGCTCCTGGCTCTAGCTCTAGGAGTGTTCGCTCGAAAACAAACGCTGAAATGAAAAGAAAGAGTAAAACAAATAAAGAAAATAGTAATGCGAGGAGATTGTTATCGTCATTAGATATTAGAAGCTGAATAGCCCGCTTCTCCTCTTGCCTAGCGGGTAGACGATCAAGGCACTCATAAAGAGGCCCACGCTGATGCCAATTGCGACTTGGATGACGCTCAATAGCACAGTAAAGGCAGTGCCGTCGATCTGAGAGTTGCTGGAGGAGGACGCGTTTTTGTTCAGCAGATTTGCCGAGTTGATGCCAGCCAACAGGGAACCGCTCGCAGCTAGACCAGAAGGCACCTGGACAAAGATTGCCGGGAGCATGGCTGCGGCAGCAAGGCTATAGCCGACTTTCCTGGGTAGTCGCTGTGGCTGATCTGCAGGTGTTCCCATGCTGGATTCTTCGTCGGGCGTCGGAGGCATCTCTTGCTTCTTCTTGGAAAACCGTGGCTGGACTCGTGCCTGCCACCACTCTACAAGATCTAGCCAGGCGTTTTGCACGTGTCGTCCGAGTCGCGAGTACAGATTGGCCAGGATACCAATGGTTAGCGCGCCGAGCATGTTGGAGATTTGGCTGTTGCTCTCAAAGTATTGGCTTGAATAGCTGTTGACGCAGAAACCAGCGAGAGACATGATAGTCATGACGGGTGTTTGCTTCCACTGGGCCTGGTTGATGATGCACAGGCATAATGTGAAGCCCGGAACAAAGAGGAAATTCCATCCGCGGTTGAAGCTGAGAGGATTGTCACAAGTCGTCGCACTGGCCGCGTTACTGTCGAGCATGCCGTACAGGGAAGCTCCAATGGTAATACCGTAACCAAGGAAGAGAGTGTAGATGACGGCGTGCACCATGCGAACGCTACCGGCAACGATGTTATGGCTCTGAAGCTCCAGAGATCCACAGAGCACCATGTAGCCAGGCAGGATCAGGGCAATGCTGCTCTGAGCCAAAGCGCTGAAGCAAAACAGCTTCCCGCCTTGAATTGATCCGAAACCGCGAGCGATAAAGGTTGTAATGACAGCAGCAGAAACTTCAAAGACGTGAGCGTAGAGCTCGTTGCTGGGAGCAAAGACGAGCTGAAGAAGCCCAACTAGACAGCCCAGCAAAAAGGCAATAGGCAGATCGATGAAGCGGCCCTGAAAAGCAAATGGAGCCACGCAAACCGAGGCAAGACCATACATGAACACCCGGAACCAAGTCTTGAACTTGGGTTTCCGATCAATGACTTCGTCCAGACGTCGGGTTGCTTCCTCCACACCAAGCTTATCGTGGACAACATCCTTGTAGATGTTGTGAACATCTCGTAGGCGGCCAAGATCAACTCCCTGGGGTACTCGGACTACCTTGACTTCTGCTGTATGCGTCGAGCTGTCGTCGAAACTGATTATCATGCATGATGGTATGTATAAGAATTGGCCTTCGATTTCGAGAACGCGTGAAGACATATTCATGTACTCCTCGAGGCGGTGCGTCGGAGCGCCATACATCATGAGGGCACGGCATAGCTTCAACAAGTATCTGTGGCGTGCAATGATGCCCGCAATGTGAACTGTGATTCGGATCTGTTCCTTCTTTGGTTTTCCAAACTTTTCCTTCTTGATCTTCTCTGCGAGACGATCAGATATTTCGCTGGAGCCAGGGGCTGCAAACATGGATGATGATTTCAGGAGCTCACCCAAAGCAACCGAGGAAGTCGAGCCCCGAGATTTGTGATAGCCTCTCAGTCGGCTAGATGATCGCGATCGAACAGTGCTGACGGTTGAGGGGCGTCTAGAATTCGGAGGCGAGGGATGCGGAGACATGATGGGAGTTGAGGGCGTTGTAGTAGGAGTAGTGAACCCGCTGCTACCTGGACCGTGGTCGGCGCCGTTATCATCGCGGTAAAGCTTGAGCAGAGAAGAGAGGATGCCTCCACGATAGGAAGAGGGCCTGGGAACGTAGTCTTGGGCGTAGGCCTGCATTATGACTGGGGTTGATCTTCCAGACGTTGCCGAGAATTGTGGGTGGAACAGGTGGTTTTTAGCATGAGAGTTGACCAGCATCTCCGCTCTGTCATGCTCTTCGTGTGGCTGGTACAAACGAGAGCTATGGGGGGTGCGATGGGTGGTGGAGTGTGTGTTGGGATAGTAGGGTTCCTTGAGAGTAGCAGTGCTGCTGCTACTGGTCGTGGTGATAGCGGCGTCATCCAGGTCTGGATCATGATCGTCTGAGACGTTAATGACGGGCTGGAATGCTCGTTCAAGTTCGATGGAGTTTCGTCTTGATCCCGGGGCAGATTGTGAATACAAGGCGCCCACTGACACAGCCAATCGATCCGCCCGTTGCCGTGCGTCGGTCATGGATCGAAGCTGCCGCTCCGTGGCATGCTTCTCCGCCTTGTCTGCCTCCTCTTGTTCCTGGGGCACATTGTAGCTCGTATTCCGTCTCAAAACTGGCCTCGGCATTCTTGGGACTGGGGAAGGTTGTTCTCCAGATTTCATCGGTGTCAGGACCGGTGACGTCTGTTGCTCGTGAAAGTGACGCTCCTCCTCTTCCGTCAGCAGCACCTTGTTTAAGGCGAGTCTCAATTCCTGAGCATCCGGGGCGCCGGGGGGAGTGAATTGCAGGCTGGGAGATGCCTGGGGTGAATGATTGATATATCCAGGCGAGCTGGCACTCAAGAGCCAGTCACCACTACCGGGAGAAGCAATCGGTAGACCAATTGAGGGGCCAGCCGAGAGGTTTGCTGATGACCTCTCCGACTCCCGCCTGGATTCATCTTCGCTCCAGACGACGCGCTTCTTGCCTTTACGGCCTGGTGTAGGGATATCGACAACTTCAGCGTAATCCTTGGGGTCTGTTGACATTGTTGTGGAGTGCCGACTGCCAGTGCGGCCGGCTCTGAGACCTGTCTCAGGGTTTAGGGAAAGGCTTCGAGCCAGAGAAAGGGAGATGATGTTGCATAGTCTTGAAGGAGACGGCTACCACGGCTGCGTGACATGTAAATAAGAGAGAAAAAGCTTAAAGATGAGTAATGGCCGGTCGAGGAGGGTCGGATCTCTGGCAGGTCTGGAATGTCCCCTCCCTCCCCCCTTGTGCATGGTGATCCATCCTTGATAGCGGTTGGGTCCCATGTCAGCGAGCAAAGCTTGTCTGGGTCCCGGACCCAGTTAGATTTGCAATTACAGCCACGATGGCGAGACGGAGGGTGGGGGGATGCCGGCGAGGAATCTAAACTTGCCAACGTCCGCATGCCAAAGCAAGCAAAGGTGAAGAAAGCGGCTTGCAAAGTCGAGTAACTTGGGGCGGACGCCGTCTTCCCATCCCCGGTTTTTTTCCCGCCTTGCTCCATCTTGCCGTGCCATGACTCTATCGATGTTCGCTATAGTTGCCAACAGAGTTTGTTGGCCATTGCCATGATCGGCTCGCCTTCCGTGATCATCGGAGCTTCTTCATCTGATCGTTGCGTCGTTGCCACTCCATCAGCTTATACTGCCATCACTGCGTATCTCGGCCCCTTGGCGGCATGGAAAACCTAGATGCAAAGCCCGCCCAGTTAGCCTGTCGGTAGTTTGAGCGCCGCCGCCGGCCATCGGGCGCATAAAGAGCAATAATACGAAATCCACAGCGGGCTAGCGAGAGCGTGATAGAGAGAAGTTTTGCAGGTGGACCAGAAAAGCGGTTCTGATGGCCAAGATTGTTGGCGATTATGTACATATACGACCAGGGACGGGCTTCGGGTTGCCTGTTTGGAGTAGCCGGTGGTGGGCTTATCGCACGTGCAGCTGCATCAGGCGAGAGGCGAAATAATTTCTCCATCAATACTCCGGAACCATGAGATGGAAAATCTTTCACCTGTACAGTATATCACCATATACTTTTGCTTATCAAACTCACAAATATCATATCATGCTCAATTACACGTCATGTCTATGGAATACCTAAAAGGAATCACGTATTCCGTCAACATGTCCGGCTTATATCAGGAACGGCAAACGCCATCAGTTTTTGTGGTGGCGAGCATGACTTTGTTTGCGCAATCCGCACCACTTTTTTTCTCCCATTGTCTTCAGCCAGCCCAGCCCTGTCAGGTACACTAACAAACTAACAAACGCCTTGGCTTGAAAGATTCTGCAGCGATTCAGCTAATCTTACTTGGCTCGCTACGCATTGCTAGCTCCTTCGATAAGAATCTGCCAGGGCAACAGGGGCCCCAACAACTGCCGCCACATGGGAACATGGGATGCCAGCATAGGCCAGATAGTTCCTCTATGCCGTCCCAAAATTTCTTCTCGAATGATTCCGTCCGTCATCTTGAGACGAAAATCAACCTATCGGAAGATACCCTGGAGCTTATCTGCGGCCATTAGTGCCTAGATATCAGGAGCAAAGTCATGCAAAACTCTGCATCGCTCACACCGAACCCTGATTCTTGGCTACCGACGAGTCAGCGTGCGACGGCCGTTGAGACCATTGCTCGCACCTTGATATCCCGAATTGCTGCCTAACAGATAGCTCTCAGCTCAGAACGAGCCCAAAAGCAAGGAACAGGAAAAACGGCCCTTCGCTGATCCCGGCCCAAGCTCCTTCAGGGGCCCTGGACGGACCGAGGCCCCCAAAGCCCCAAAGCTTAGCACGAAGCACATCACGGAATGAACCCACAAGGGCCCACGCTGGCGGCTGGGAGTAGATCAGGAATCTCGTCTCGCTTGGACAATCACGCTGCTAAGCCAGCAAGCTTGCGCGTGCACTTTATCTGGATAATAATAGTAACCGCCATAAAGTTTAGTTTATCGGGGCCTATTCATCCTAGAGCCACCTAGTTTAGCTATTGGAGACTCGTATTCACAGATACTGGAGCCAGATAGGAGCTCGAAGTTGTGGAACCGCCATGAACGGGACCATCCCATGGTCTCGGCTGCATCTACTCTTTAGACAAGCCGTTTCATGTTGACAGATTTGTCTAGGTGAATCTGAAACATTATGAGTGCAGGCTTCTCATGCGTCGAGTCGGTGAGTGCTTCGCATATACAAAGTACGAGATATGTGACTTGTAATCCGGCCCTTTTCTGCCAAGGTTTTAAATGGAGGGCATATCGGCTGCTCCACGCCAATTCACGACAAATCGAATCTTCTGAGGTGCATCAATGCAACAGGTACGTTGTGTTTGGACAACTGGACATGTAGACGTCATCTTCATTTGCTTGATACAATGTTCCTGTCTCTGTTCCTGAAACCTGCTCAAGATCCAAAGCCACTGATGATCTTGTCTAATTTGACCCGCATATACGTCGCACCCATGTGATACATATTTCCATGACAGTTTGACAGTTGACTCGTTTGCCTTTGTTTCAATCTCAGAATGTCTTGCTTTCTGACGACTCTGTCATCTATCATGGCGTATAACCTGTAGCGAGATCAGGATCTACCGATTCCAATCATGAAATGTTTAATACTGACTCAATGATCGTCAGGGGGGTTGTTTTCTTTTCTTTTTCTCCCCCCCTAAAGGCACTTGCATAAGACTTGAGACTTCAAGAATGGACTTGAGACTCGAACAAAAAACGAATTTGATATCGGCAGCACCAAGTGGTGACAGCATTTGGTTTCATGAGCAACCGAACAGCATATCTTATTATTTCTCACACATGAACGATACAATAACAAGTTGTTTTATGTTGTGAATAAATGTATATGACGCTAAAATTACGTGAATAGGTATTATTTGAGAACAACAATCTTTTTTGACACTGGAGTGTCTTTGAAGAACCCCGAGCTGCACACACAAATCCTCCTTCTCCCCAGCAACGTCATAGATCTTACGCATAAGCGCTGGTCTGGCTATCGCAATACTCAAAGAATTTCGTCGCCTTGGTAGGCTCTCCTCCTTGTTTGGAAAGGTGTGCATCAATATCAGGACGAGTCGAGCCAAATCGACCCCAGGGAATGACAAATCGTCCGCTGTGCTCTGGCTTGACGTCCGGAGACAAGCCAGCAAACAATTCTGTGTATGCACCGAAGATGGGGTCGTGAAGGAGCGGTATCTGACTTGAGCGTTAAAAAGACTTGCACTCTATTTAGTCTCATAAAATACAAAGTACTTACAATTGGATAGTATTCCCACGCAGGCATATCGCGCTGCAGAGGCGTCTTGAGGTTGCCGGGGTTGGCAGCCTTTGTAGTAGAAGAGTAGTCAGTATAACAAAAGTTGTCGAGAACTGGTGATGGGCTCCCTTACCAAGTGGAAAATTCCCTTCTCAGCATCTCGCTTGGCCCATTCACTGCAAATAAAGAGGTTTCCAGTCTTGCTAACTGCATATCGAACATTGATGTCTGGAAACTTCTTCTTGTAATCGAGATTGTCAAGATCAATGCCACCTTTGGGTGCCATGATTTGGATCATGAGTGATCCCAGCCAAACAACGCGAACGCTTCCTGCTGGCAAGGATTTGGCTGTTGACTCAAGGAGAGGGTGCAGCAGCTTTGTGAAGAGAAAGGGACCAAGACAATTGACAGCGATCATCAGCTCATGGTCCTAGATGAATACTGTTAGATAAGTCACGCCAGAGCATGTAAATGCGACGTACCTGCTTCGATTTGGTGGGCGAGTTCTTGGGTAGCCGCATGATTCCTGCATTGTTCCAAAGATTGTCAAGCCGAGACTCCTTTGCAAGGAAAGCATCTGCGCTCGCTTTGATGGATGTTAAATCGGCCAAGTCCAGCTGCAAGAACTCTAGCCTTCCTTTGGAGTCGGGATGAGCCGCCTTTAAGGTCTTGATTGCGTCTTGGCCGGCATCTTCGCGGCGACCGGCAATGTATACGACTGCGTTTTTCGCATACAGAATTTTGGCGAGCTGGTATCCGACACCCGAATATCCACCAGTTACAATAACAACCTGCCACACAAGAAATCAGTGTAAATACGACAATTTGAAGTTTAAGGATTAAAAGGAAGAGTTCCAGCGGTTGTACTGACCTTTCCAGTGAGATCTCCCAACTGGTTCTCAGTAAAGGTAGGCTTCGGAGGCCAACCCTGAGTTAAGAGGCTACCAAGCCCTTGAAACATGGTTGCGAAATAGGATTGAGTTACGACACTGTCTGACTGTTCGATGATGCGATACAATGAGTTGAGGAAAAGCGCTCAACTAAATTGCATAGGTTTATCTGCGTGGACGATGAAGAATAGAGGGGAGCTGAAAAGAGCACACGAATCACGCAAGTTTATATATTACGCTATTGATCAATTAGTCAAGTCGCATCCAATTTGCTCTTAAACTCCACTGGGTCCTCGGTGTTTCGATCTTTAGTTCACAAACGTGGGCAGCCACCCATGCAATCCACGGGAGCTTAGCTCTGGGCTTTGCGGAGGAGTCCTTGCATGATTGCATGATCACAAATCTATTTTGACAAGCTGGATTTGAATCGCAGTTTTGAAATGACAACTCTTGAGTTTGACGATGATTCTCTCAGTTGCGAGCATTCACGTTCACTCACAGCTTCCATCTCGTGGCATGCAGCGCTCCATGTCCTCACCTATGCGCGTAAAAGAAGTCTTTTTTCCTGTATACTATTCACTATACATTGAAGCGGACTCACGGCCGAAAACTGTCTCTCCTCCGGCATCAATATCATCCGCCGACGATTCAAGCGGACCTCTAGCTGTCCCCACCCTGATCCCCCGGCACCAGCTAGCCGAAGACACCAGATTCGCAATCTCGCGGTCCACGATCGCTGAGAGGCTGGCTCGGCTGGCGGGCTTTTTCATTGGTCCGCGGGACTAGCTACAGGCGGAAGTTGATTTGCTCGGCTTTCTGGGAGCTTTGCCCAAGGAAGCTACTTTTCTGTCATCACTTCCACGGTGCTTGCTTTTGCGGTTACTTTCCTGTCATCACTTCCACGGTAGTTGTTTTTGCGGCAATGATTACCATATGATGATAGGGGATAGAGGACTTTTCTAGGATATGTTGTCCATAGTCTATGGTGTAAAGTGCTGAGAATAGGTTGTCAACGTCGGATGACAGAACCTAACTCCGACTAGCCTTCCGGCGATGAACATTCATTCAGCTTTTATAGTATGAGGAGTTATTAAGCTATTCACCATCAGCGGAGAAGCATCCGTCACATACTCCGCAAGTCGTTGTCATTGAGGCCTAGCTTTATCCTAGCTTATCCGTATAGAGTGCGGAGGGTTGTGATCTTGATCTCGTTGTCAATTATCGGGATGAGTTGACATGCATGCATTCTACCTTCAGCAAGCCCAACTAAGGTCCGGAATGGCGGAAAAGTAGGCCGCTTGCTTGGCACGGCTCCGCCCGTTGGACGAAATAAGCATAAGACGATCCGTGCCTCGTTGTTGATTCATCGCTTACTGCTTACCAACTTGTGTACCGCATGAGTGTATCCGCTCCACTGGATCCCAAGCCTTCCGAAAGTTTGGATTTCCGTGTCCTTTTTTTTGACCCTAGTGCAGCGGCATGTGAAGTGAAGTGCCGAGCGCTAATTGTGTATAAGAAGCACTGCACGCTCTTTCATTTGGAACTTACAATAAGTCCATGCATGTTTCTAGGTTTCAGCTGATGCTTTATTACTGCCATTGCCATCTGCAGGTTTGGATCATGGTAATAGAGTGCTGCTTTTACAAATATCATCGGTAACACCATCAAGACAATAGATACGTACGTATGACTTCAGTCAATTAATGAAACTATCGTAGCTGACTAGAAAGAGAAAAAGAAGAGAAAGAAAGCATTCATCCAGTCATGCAGTTTTTCGCATCATGATATAAACTACTCTGTTACATATACGTGTTATACGCACTTGGCATCGCAAAAACTTGTTGGGACGGATTCAGCTATCTGAGACAAAGCGCCCAGAATGCCCAGATGATTCGCCAAGTCGGATACACGACCAACATTCTATCCATTGGCTCCTCCCCATCAGTGCTACAATGCGCATCCAACACTAACCCATTCTTCCACTAGTTCTCGGATAGTCGCTGGTTTCATCCCAGTAAGACTCGTCCCTCTCTCTGCTCTAGTTTCTCACAATTGCGCGGTCCCAACAGCTCCCCGCATGGGACAGACCCGGCAGTGAAACCTCAACAAATCAGCACTGGCATTGTGCCTGTGGGTAATATGCAGGCCGGGCTCCATACTGGACTTGTACTAGGTAGATGGTAAATCTTCGAAAACCTGCATGCATCTGCTTGCTCTCTTTTCTCCCGCCTTTTCGCATCCCCCATATCATATCGCGCAAATTGTTTCTGCAAACAGCAACTTGGTGACGCCAAGTTTCTGCAGCTACACCGCATGCCAGTAGTAAAGTGACACGTTGGCTGTCTTAGATGTCATGTGATTTGGTAAATCGTATTCAGCGTATTCAAACAGTCTCAATTTATAACTCAAAGACTTTCCCCCGTGGTTGGTTCTTGTAGTGGTCGCCCTTTTTGATAGCACTCCCAGCCGCCAATACATTCACATATCCACCATGACTTCCTGGTTCCCCGACCCTAGGCGAATCGTCACTGGCCACAACTCAGAGGGCAAAGCCATTGTTGTTGCCGATGGCACTATTCCATGCCAGCCGACACCGATCGGGGCCAACTTTGCTGTTTTATTCGAAACCCACGAGTTTCCCGTGTCCAACGATGGATGGGAGGATCCGACCAAGGTCCGGACCACGGATTTGGCAAACAACAAGGGAATCGTCCTGCGAGTTGTCGACATCCCACCCAATGTGGAGAAGGCAGGGGTATGATTGACCTGGAATTGGGAATTGGTGGGGTGGTTTCAGGTGTTGATGCTGAAGATGTTTACAGATGTTGTTCCATCGAACCGAATCGCTGGATTTCGGCATTTTGCATAGTGGAGAAGTTATTTGGTACGTTGCCGCATGATGTATCTCTGTGAGATTTTGGATGTTGGATTAGAGTCAATTGCTGATATCTTCGTTTAGCCACCTTGACGACGATGTCGAAATCCACATGAAGGCGGGTGATGTTTGCGTCCAGCGCGGCACAATCCACGGTTGGACCAATAGCACAGACAAGCCGGCGCGCATTTACTTCATCTTATCTGGTAAGAACTATCTCAGATGCATATATTTATTGTGAAGTGATCAGAGAAACTTATGGCTCAATAGCTGCAAAACCCGTCAACATCAACGGGCAATCATTGACAGCGGTCGGTTACTCCAAGCATGAAATCGAGTCTGGAGGGGAAGTCAAAAACTAGAACACATTATTGGATAATAGCTCTCCAGGAAAATAGAAGAGCATATAATTTTTCTTTTCTTTTGGATATATGAATTGACTAGACAATGGGGCGAAAAACATAAAAATTCGGGGCTGCGGAATCTCAGGATGTGAAGTATAAACGAGGATATTTCTTAGCAATAAAGCACGACAGTCGGCTCGGCTCAATATTTTTTTACATCTTCAAAAGACGTTGTATGTTGTATTGAAACGAAAACATCATTCTAACTATTACGTCCAGGCATATCGCTAATCAAGATGGGAATGAAACAATACGAACTTTTTCCGGCACCAGATTCTCACAATCACGCAGATAGCAAGAAGTCCTCCATATGCTGTAAATACTTGTACAACCCAACATCAACCCCATTATCCATCGTATCCTCCGCAAAACTAACCATCTGCAAAGCCTTGGGAAAGTCCTCTTCCGAAGGAAAGTGCCCGCTCGAAAGAGAATGTTGAATCGTCAACGCAATTCGCAAATAGGTCCGTGGTTTCCCGGCGAACAATTGAGCCCATTTATTCTTCGGCTCCTTGTCCTTCTCCTGGATCTTGCCCCCGGGTGGGAAGCTGGATAAAAGTTCGGGCGGGAAGCATGTGTCTGTCAGCTGCTCTTGTTGGGCAATCTCGACGGATTCTGTTGTTTGGATGTGTGCGATGATTTGTTTGATGAATTTGAGGACATTGTTGGCGTTTTCGTGGAGGCTTCGGAATTTGTTCATGACGTTTGTGTAGACCATTAGGTCGCGTTTGTTGTCTGCGGCGAGGGTTCCGGTATTGAGTATTTTTGCGTCTAACACTTGCCATATGAGCGGAATGGCTGAGAAGGTGACACTGGCGATCGAGTCAGTATGAAGTTCCGCGTGGAAGAAGACAGCTTGCTTACAATGTGTTTGGCAAGTACTGGACAAGACCTAGACGGGCCAAATGCATGAATACTCCAGTAATGCCCTTCAAGGCAGAGTCCATCTCTGCTTGCACTTGTAAATCGTTCTCCTGAGAGTCGGAAGCATGACTAGGATTGGATACGGATAACAACATCATGTGATAACACAAACTCGCTCTCGCGGAACTATTAAAGATGTCAGCGCATGGCCTATCTCCTACTGTTCAAAACTTCTGTTGAACTTACTAGTAGTAGATAAATGTCATTTTGGTAAACATTGTCAACGCCTTGTGGATGCCAATTGATGGCGTGGAAATCTCGAATCGTTCCTTCGTTTTGCGGTACCAAACATCCAACAGCTGCAGCGTTTCAACGCAAGTATCAGATTCTTTCTGAATATCCGCATCTGATTTAACACTCTTAGGACCTGACGCAGGGTACAGAATAACAAGAGCCTTGTTCAACGGAATGATGAGTTCGCAAAAGGCCGACATCATGTGCGCCAAAATCTGCTTCGTCGGCCTATCGTACACCGTAGAAACCCCTAGTTCATCCGAAAAGTCGGCGAGGGTGAGTCCTGGCAGACTAAAGTCGAATTCGTCGCACCCAATGTTTAAGGGCCGTCGTAAGCTCAAAGACATGACCCTGTCTCGCAATATGCAGGCCCACCAGAGTCGTTTGAGGATGAGTTTTGAAGGGTTGTCATCACTGAGGGTGTAGTACTGATCCGCTCGAGCACATCGAGCATAGTGAACGGCATTTACCATCCAATGTGTGTTTGTCGTGTCGCTTGGCGCAGGTGAGTGGTAGGTCAACATGACGGCTACTTGGGCATTGACAACATTGTTTCTGTGGATATCGAACTGCATCATTGTCTATATTGCGAAAGAATTGTTAGAATATATCTCATATCGCACTAGGTATGACTTCTCTAACCTTTGCCAACATGTAAAGCTCGGTGTGAGCCGATTGTACGCTGCTATATCCAAGGCTGAGCAGTGTTGACGGCTTAACGTACTGTGGACACGTTAATCTTGATTCACAAGGATTGAAGCGATTGATGAGCTTACGGGAGATGAGATGAACAGTATGGCCCGAATCAAGAGAAGGGGGATGCGGGCCTCTGCTGCCCAGAATTCTGCCTCGCTGAGAAGAGGGATGATGGGGTGGATATGTGAGAAGTATTGATGAAAGAACTCTTCCAGTAGCGTGTCTGAGGGCAGGGAGAGACAGCCTTTTTCTGTCAAGTACTTGACATCAGTATGGCTAAGTTGATTGAGGTAACCGGGATCGACAAAATAGTAGTTGGTGTACGGCACGGAACGCGTAGGTGGCTGCAACCCAAAGATGGTGGTTTTGTCGTAGTCAAGCCCCCAAGGGTTGCCAACGCCATCGAGGCTAGGTCGCCGTCCAATTTGACTTGGGTCGATAGTGCCATCAGTGAAGGTGAAGTTGTGTTTTGAAGCCTCGGTATGAGAATCTGAATCATCTTGCTGAAACACTGGTATTGTGGATGGGGTAGTCCTAGATGGCGGACTAGAAGATGAGGATGGTGTGTGATCACTCTTTACTTCTGCTTGTGCCGTTGGAGCTGAGTGAATATGACGTGAAGGCCTCAACTTCTCTTCAGCCAGAGAGCGAGACTGGTCCAAGCGCTCCTTTTCCTCTTGTTCTATGACCCGCTTCACCCGTTGTTCCCTTTCGAGATAAGACGAATCAGTATGGATGTGATATGCTCTCCACATGCCATGTCAACTTACCATTTCCGCTTCCGCGGTGTGACCTTGCAATTGGCCGAATCCAGCCGACAGTTTGTACAAGGAAAGCCAGTTACCACCACATCACACCTCACTTTGCGTATTCTACAGACGGTACAGGCATGACTTGCCCGGAGCCGAGTCCGTGATAGCGGGGAGCCGGGACCTGAGGCCTCTTCGTCAGACTTGGACGAACTCATTGCCTCCACTTCGCTTCCGGATTGTGGTGAGTTAGAGGGCACTTTTGTATTGTCAGCCTCTCAGGGTGAAGATTGCTGTTGGTTCGCCTTTGCCTCAATGTGGCGATACGGAGGGGAACCTTGTGTGGGTTTGAGATCTGGGATTACAGATAAGAAATGCAGATTCTGGGTTCATGCGAGCCGAAGAATCTGGGGAAAATAATCTAGAAGCAGCCTGGCAAATGTCAAACGGCCTCCCAGTTATTTTTCACTTGGCTCTTTTCCAGCTTGTTAATCATTCTTCGGCTTCGGCTTATGGAGACTTGAAGGGCGTATTCGGCTGGGGGTGGGGAATGCACCAGTTCCCCGGCATTTCTGGCGAATCGGAACCGCGCGATTTACCCTCGGTTAATTTCGATAAGCCGGATAGGGAAGTACCAAAGTATCTTTGGCTTCTTCCCCAGAACTCATGTGAATCTGGAGAAACTCCGTGCCCTAGAATATGGGGAATTATGTACTAAGGAAATAGGAGAAACTACGGTGAGTAGTGAATGGCTTTGTAATCGTTTTGGATTCATTTGCATGTAGAAAATTGTACTTTTCCATGTATTTGCCCCCGAGTTCCTCAAATACCAGGCTTCAAATTCTTTGAGAGACTCACACCATCACACCAACTCGGAGGCCAATCCCACATGATGAGAGACTCAGTCTTCGATATAATTTTTTGACATACACATATGTACAAATTTCACTCCTTGAGTCCAATAATTTCCCCATTCTGCTTAGAACTTGGCGGCGTCAAAGTTGCGCACAAAGTTGTAGTAGAACTTGAGCATCTCAATGTGTCCATCAACCTTGGCATGCTCGTCAATGGTGTGGATGTTGTTCTCAGCATGGTATCGATCAGGCGTGAAGCGCCAAATGTTGTCCGAAAGGCCTGCCATCAATTATCAGTACAATTCAACAACTCCTCTCTGTAAAGTCATCACATAGCTTACCAATGTAGTGACGGGTGTCAGTGTTGCCCGTCATAATCTCTCCAGTAGGAACCACGGTTCCATTGTCGAAAGCAAAGGTGTGTCGAACGGTACCGGCAAAAACATCCCAAGCCGCGCCACTGGTGGGGGAGATAGGGCTGGGGTGCGATTTGCCATTAGTTGACAATATCAAAGTGCCCTTGTAGTCGATGACCTCGTGCGACTCGGCCACCTCTTCGGATTCCAGGCCGGCGACGTATTTCTGATATTCATCGTCACCTGGATAAGGCTTAAGGGTCAGGCCGTACTTCTTGATGATGTTGCGAACACGTCGAACAGCATTGTGCTGAACTTCGGCAAGGCTGTTTTGGTGTGCAACTCGGTAGTTGACGCCAAGAACAGTCTTCTCTGGCATGGCATTCATCTTTTGTCCACCGTTGATCACGTCGACAGCCTGCGAGGTCTGAACAATGTACTGGGTATTTCGGCCGGCCCTAACCAGGAAATGCGTGATGCCTTCCAAATCACCCCGTTGAACCAGCTTGGTAAGGTCAGGGTAGGCTTCAGGTGAGTATCGCGCTTGGCATTTGAGGTGGTTGTGAACCGGGCCATCCTCAATCAGGCTGGCCTTGAACGGGTGCGACTCGAGCTCGGTGATGATTTCAGCAATGATACCAATGCCCGTGTGGGGGAAAGGAATAGAGCTGTGGCCGCCGACAACGTCCAGCTCGAAGAAGATGTCGATGTGGCCCTTCTCCGACACGGCTGGGAGAACATAGAGAGTGTTGCCAACTTCCTGCAAGCCAAGACCTCCCTCATCCAGGATAGCAGCGAAGCTATCCTTGCCATACCGCTCCTTGAGGAGAGGTGCAATCTTGCCGGCGCCGCGGAAGCCAGAGCACTCCTCGTCGAATCCAAAGGCGAGCATAAACGTGCGCTTCGGTACCCAGTCGCTGTTAGATAACAGTGATTCAAATGCTGACAAGACTGCTGTGAGACTGTTCTTGTCATCTGAAACTCCTCGTCCCCAGATGTACTCGCCATCATACACGGCATCGAAGGGAGGGTAAGTCCATGTCGATGGATCAGCAACCGGGACGACATCTTGGTGGGCCATCAATAGCACAGGCTTGAGGGAATCGTCTGAACCCTTGATTGTGTAAAGAAGGCCGAGAGTGTTGACTTTCTCCAGCTTAGCTCGCTTGTGCCTGCTGGCTGTTAGAAGTTTGGTTAAAACGCGAGTGGGAATATACCCTGCTCACACAACGGGGAATGTCTCTTTCAAGACATCATGAAGTTTGTAAAAGGGCTCCCAGCGCTCATCTTGACCGACGTCGCGCAAGTCGTCGTAAGACACAGATGGGACCTGGACGATGGCCTGAAGACGCTTGATCTGCTGGTCGCGTGCCGATTTGGAAGAGAAAAGCTTGTCGGCAGAAGGCAATCCGTCGCCTGTCGGGTCCAGAACCGGAGGCAAATCGCACTGATACTTGGAGGGCGTGATGGAGCCGAGCGGCGCTTGGCCGTAGCCTCCCGCCGGGGCCGCGATGTAGGCGGAAACACCAGCGGCTCCGGCCAGGAGCATGGACAGTTTAGCCATTGCCATTGTGAAGATGCGAATCGTCAGCCAGTGATTCGCGGGTTTCAAGCGAAGAACAGGGACAGAAGAGAGAAGAAAGTGGTGAAGAGAAGACGGGATCGAGCTCGGTTTATCAGTGCTCCGAAGAGCTCCAAGCCGAGCTGCACATCCCCGCCACACATAGCTAGGCCCCTTGCATATTACGTCTTAGTGTAGGCCGAATTGGGGTCGGGGAAAAAAGTCCCTTTGCCTGTTTCTGGATAATTGGAGACCTACAGCGATGCAAGAGGCAAGCGATTCGATCTGTGTTCAATCTACAGAGTAGGCGAGAACTGAATAAGTCGTTGATAAATTTCATCTCTCATTGTTGAATAGGCAATGTGTTGTAATAGACGTTCTCCCGATATGTAATCTACTCTAAATTCTCCTCATCCGCTTGCAGCCCTGAGACAAAGACATCGTATATCCTGGTGGATAAGGGCCGCGATGTCGGCCAAGCTCTTATCTCGCAATGACGGATCCTTTTAACGTGCTTCTGGCCCGTCTCTTGTTTAAACAGTAGCGCATTGACTGGGATTACGGACGCTGAATGTGATTGAATGGATAAACTGTCTGCGGGACTAGCACCGCCGTTTAGTGGGATCGGCTCCCTGTTCCGACAATTCGTGCCGTCAACTTATCTACGAACGAGGGATAGAGCTATCTTTGGGCGGGATCCGTGAGGCGTAGCCTGCGGGGATGATTTGGCGGACGGATACCTCTACCGTGTGGGTGGAGTGGCCGGATATAGAAGCTATTCCCGTGGTGAGACGCTTAATCTTACACCATATTTTCGCAGTCTTATAAGGACTAATTATAGAGAAACAGCCGCAAAAGGCCTTCGAATCCACGATCGAAGGATAAACAATAAACTGGATAAGGCGGGACAAAGTCAATCTGGTTGTCAAGTTACAAAAAGATATGCTGGAATTCTCGTAATGCTCAAGTATGCATAAGATCTTTTACGTGCATTAATCTTCAACCTTGATCCAACAGCTCAACGATTTTCTACAGGATTAATCCCAAACTTTATAGCTCAATCGACAATATTTATCTTTTTTGTGGCCTTGACAAATGAATTAAGGAAGAAACACATTAGTGCTACGTAAGGAGCATAGCCTCATGCTGTGAGCCTCACGTTTACAGTTCCGCTCCCCGTTTCTCAAAGGTTCGGCTCCCATTCATTATCCAGGTATCACAATCTTTTACAATTTACAAGTTAATACGTCTTTGTATCAGCGGTCAGTCTGTTTGTCATAATAGTAAGATGTGAATGACTCTTTTGTTGCTGCCTGCATATGCCACCAGCCGCAACTTGACGGCATGTCCTCACACTCTGACATTTTTTGGGTTACGCAGACGTAAATTACGACGTGAGTGCATCATTTCGTACTCAATTGATGATACTCCATTTGCAGCACATAGTCAATCGTATAACACACTGGGCAGAAGGTAAGAGTAAAGGCGAGGGAGATGATTCTCACACAAAAAGACGCACCATGTCTCCCCAAATTCTGTAACATCCAGCAGAGCAAGTACCATGTCACACAAATGGTATAATCGAAGCGTTTCTCACGTTCCATCGTTTTGTTATAACCTTATAGCAAGGTTGGTGTTGCTCCCATCGGTTGAGCCCAACAAACTATGAAGCTGCGTAATAGTAGACAAATTAGCCTGACCCAAGTGCAATACAAATTTAATAACCTTCGCATTTGCCAAAGGGTTTCCATGGGAGTAGGGATTGCATCTTAAAAAGAGCCTACACAAAGATCTTCTTTCATGCGGAATGGTTTGCCGTTTAAAGTAAATAGGGCCAGATGCAGTCACCAAAAGGGAAATCCACCCCTTCCCGCTCCAAAGAACGATGCTTCGGTTTCGTTATTATCTTTGTCAGCTTCTTTAACAAGTAATTAGTGGATTGAAATCACCCCTTACACTTCAATACACTTACAAATACAGTTGGAGAATATCCTTATTCGGTAATTTATAAAGCTACGATTCCCGCTTTGACTTCAATCTTACACTGCGGCTAAAGCGGCGTTATAGCCGATCCGTGTTCTGCACCAATGGAACATGATGAGCAAAGATAGAGCAAAGCGGTCGAAATAAACGTTTTTGGCTTGTTCACAATATTAGAATGTGAAATTGATTGGATTCCGCCACGGGCGGTGTTGATACGATCAAAATACTTAAAAGAGTCGCTTGCCTACGTTTGATGTTGGCTTAATCCACACATCAACACTGGCAGATCAGTAGCCAGTAACTCCAATAACCCGAATTCTACATCCAATAATCTGCTATTCTATACATACCTCTTATAGTTCTTCTTCCCAAGAGACCTTACATGAGCATATTGCTCATACATCAATGGCAGACTCCGACTTTTATTCTCCTCCAATGGAGAAATCTCCAACAATCATAGCCTCATCTGGATCAGAGCAATATGAGAGCCAACCAGCTCGGCAGAAAGAATCGCAGATTGAGCAAGGCGGACGACCGCAGCCTTCATCTGCAGAAGATACCCTGGCATTAGGGCCTCACAATCATGGTGATAAAACTGCAACTCACGATAACGTCAGAAAGATTACTGGCATCAGATGGTTTCTTCTTTGTTCAGCCCTATATGCCACTGCCTTATTATACGGGCTTGATACCACCATCGCAGCGGACGTTCAGAGCGCGGTCATTGAGACATTCGAAGATATTTCACAGCTTGCGTGGCTTGGCGCCGGATTTACTCTGGGCTCCGTGGCAGTCATTTTACCATACGGAGCACTTTACAGCATGTTCTCCTTGAAGTATCTCTACATTGCAGGAGTTGTCCTCTTCAAGTTGGGCTCTGTACTCTGCGGCGCCGCACCATCTATGAATGTTCTCATCGTTGGACGTGTTATCGCTGGAATGGGCGGGACAGGATTATACCTTGGCGTTTTGAACCACATCTCTGCATTTGCCACTCGTGAAGAAAGGGGAACCTATATCAATGGCATCGGATTTGTATGGGGTGTTGGTGCCTGCTTAGGTCCTGTTATCGGCGGCCTCTTTTCCGTCTCAAAGGCTACATGGCGTTGGGGTTTTTACATCAATCTTGTCATTGGAGCAGCGACTGCTCCCATCTACATATTCAACCTCCCCAATGTTCATCCCGTTCGAGGAATCTCACTCTGGGATCGAATAAAGAGCATTGACTACGTTGGAAGCGTACTCAGTAGTGGATTATGGGTGGCGTTTTCGTTGGCCTTTGTCTTCGCTGGCGGTGCCTGGAGATGGCAAGATGGGCGCACCATTGCCACAATCATAGTCTTCGGATTGCTTACTGTGTTGTATATGGTGCAGCAATATTATTGTATCTTCACCACGCCGGAGACCCGCTCATTTCCTGTTCACTTGCTTCGGTCCAGGTCACAGATTCTTACCGCCGTCTGCTCCGCGGCCTCTTATTCGGCACTTTACATACCGACTTACTTCATTCCCATCTACTTCCAATTCGTTCAAAATGACACAGCGCTGAAGGCTGCGGTTCGACTTCTTCCCTTTCTCCTTGTAGCTGTGGCCTTCAATCTTGCGAGTGGTTATCTACTCGCCAAACTCAAATACTACATGCCTATGTATTTGGTATCAGGAATACTTATTACAGTGGGAGGATCGCTGTTATATGTATACTTGAAACCTGAAACGCCCACTGCTAGCATTTACGGCATTAGTGTTGTGCTTGCCGTAGGAACAGGCTTGACGATGCAGATAGGATATGCAGTGGCTACACTGAAAGTCACGCCGGAAGATGTCGCCAAGTCGCTTAGCATGCAGAATGTGAGCCAGATGGGCGGTACAACCATTGCCCTTATCATTGCTGTTCTTGTCTTTGAATCTGCTGCTGTACGTAATGTTTCGGGAGTGCTGGAAGGCCAAGGTTTCTCGGACGCGCAGATTCGCGCCATTATTGCCGGAGCTCAGAGTACATTATTCGAAGATCTAAGCGATGACATGAAGAGGAACGTCATTCTTGCCATCACGAAAGCAATGCAGACTCCATTCATCTTGGTCATTGTGTCTGGGGCAGTTGATGTGATCTCTAGTTTTGCGATGAAGAGGGAGAAGTTGTTTGGAGAGATTGTGGCTGTTGGCTAGAAAGTGTGCTACATAGGTAGAACTCACTCTTGCCAAAAGGATGAAGTATATCGTCCCAATCATACAGACAGCCATGTGTAATATTAACGGGCTGACGATGGATGAAAATGGCGGACATTTGGACTTGTCGATGAAGATGCAACAATGAGCGGGGAGAAATGTTGTAACGACCTTGGCGATAGGAAGAATTCCTTTCTATAGTGTATGGAGGGGTAATTTAGGTAGTAATTATGCGTGGATCTTGGTCACAAGCGAGTGACAGAGGAATTATTTAGAAAGCACGGAGTCGAGTAAAGTATGCAATGCAAGTCACTTGAGCTGCGACAATTAGAATACAAGAGCAAATTTACTACGGAAATTAAACCACTCTACAAAAATAGGATAGTACAAACAAAAGAAAAAGAAAAGAAAAGAAACCAAGAAAATACTACTTCGACAAAACTCGCGCCGACTCCTCCGCCACCACCATCTTCTGCAGCATCAGCCGCCCATCCGATCCCGCCGCCCCCTTGCCCAAAACCGACTCTGCAAACATCCGAAGTTGCATCGTCATAATGGCATCTTCGTACACAACCACAATCTCAATGTCCCGGGTCATGGCGTGGAGGTCGTGGTAGTTGTCCTGCCGTTTGTCGATGCCCTTAGTAAGGCACTCGACACGCTTCTGGTCAGACCACCAAGGGGGCATCAAGCCCTTGGCTTCGGCTTGGTACAAGAAACGACGAAACGCCGGGCAAGAACTCACACGACCGCTGTAAACGCTGTCGTTGTTCGTCATGCCGCCGTAGGTGAAGTCGTCGGCCTCTCGGAGCCGGAAGGAGTCGATGAGGAGGGCATACACGTCTTGCTTGTGGCGATCGTGCAGCCAGATGCCCTTGGCGAGGCGGGCGAAGGGGTTGGTGATGTGCGTCTTGAGAAACGGCACACGGTGAGGCTTTGCCAGGGTGTTGAGAGGAAGGACGCTGGGATTGACACAAAAGAGGTTCCTGTGGGCCATCCAGTCTGTGAGCTGGCATTCCACGCTGCAGTATTCTACAGCCTCGCAGTTGAGGCAAGATCGAAGAGTTAATGCAGGCTCGCTGACGGCAGGATCATGTTGGCATCGAGCACATGCAGCGTGGGGAGCGATCTTCTCGGGAGAATCGTCTCTACCGGCAGAGCTGGATCCCTTCTTGCCCTTTGAGAGTTTGGCGAAGGCATTTGTGTCGACATTGTGGTTTATAACCTGGAGGAAGGGAGGAGTTTGATTAGATGACACATGGTCTACCAGTGCTTCGATGAGTTGGAGTGCCTCGATGATGTTTTTGACGGAAACTTTCAGCTCAGACAGAAGAAGAGCTTCGACAACAGTAATGGTGGGCGTGAGAGAGTCTAGCTCAAGTAGTTCCATGGTAGAAGTGATTTCATCCTGGTTATCAAGAATATTGTTCAAGGTAGAACTACCCTGCTCTTGAGTGCTGAGCATAGATGTGACCGCGGGAGCCACTTCATGATGAGAACCGGGCGCCGAAGAGGGAGTAGAAGTCGGTTCTTGGTAATCAGGCACGTTGCTGCCGATAGGAGTCTCTTCTTCTCGAAGATCAGACATGATGACCGTGACTAGAAGTATCTTCTTGTTGATAAACAGGTGTTTGTTGACGAAAGTCTGCTGATGAGCGTTTGATCTTGAGAGAAAGAACTGCTAATTTTCGGGGTCACTATGCGTTCTGGGGAGTTTTCTGTTTAGCTAGATCTTACCTGAAATGCTAAGGCGAGTAGATGTTGCAATACTGTAGATAGAATGTAGGATGATGTGAAGTATAGAATGGAAAGCCTCAAGAGTTGAGGAACGGCAAGCTGAGTTAACGAACCTTGGTGCGGAACTTGGGAAAGTTGGGAGTAAAATTTCTGAAAAAGAAAGACTAGAATAGAAGAAAAAAGAATCTACACCTCAGTAGTTGAAAAACAAGTGGGAAGAGTGATATGAAAGTGAGTGAGCAAACAGCTGGCTGCCAGTTTACATTTCAAAGGGGGGGAGGGGGGCCCAGTGGGTCAATGGCCTAGATGTCTGTCTGTAGAAATCAGTGAATTACAATCCTTTTGAAAATCAGAATCAAGTTGCCTTGTAACTAACAGCAACAGCATATTAAACTCAAGAACTAAGATATTGACTTGTTGTGGTTTGGTATGTATTCCTCAGCAATTGTATACCTGCTTTACCCCTATTCTATTATCTTGCATTCTCCTTTGTGTTCCTGGATTTTTTCACATTTTGATTTTATGCAGCTGACTTGAATCCATAGAGCAGCTGAAACAATGGACGTAGGCTGCTGGCCCTCTGTTTGTTTGGCACATTTAAAACCCACAAATCTTCCACTCGCACAAACAAAACCTTTTCCTTTCAACATCTCGACCTACCAGCAAAGCTGTATCAATCATCAACCATGCACCAGACCATCTGAGCAGATTCAAGCCTTTCCACAAATAAGTCGTTTTTCTATTTCCTACCTCCTTTCCTGGTTTTCTCTAGAAAATCTGCTGGTGTTGATGGTACTCTAGGATATTTTCTTCGTCCCTCTCCCGCCCAACGCTGGGGATGATTTTTCCATTCCCTTTCGCACTATCCCAAGTTTCGATCTTTTCGTTAAGTCCTCTCTATCTCTATCCTAGTATCCTTGTCTTCTTTGTAGTGACATTATAGTTTAGCCTTGATGATATCCGCTACCTGAGCTCAATTGTTTTCTGACGAAGCAAGAGAAGATGCACCCTCAGCGGTCACTCCTGAGCTGGGATTCCTGTGTCGTTACAGATCTCTTAGAACTAAGTCAACTCCTCTTGTTTGCTCCCAGATAATAACATTCGATAGGTTTCTCTGGTTTTCCTCAATTGATCTCTCCCCCCTTTGCACAATCTTCTGCTTTTTGAATCGGTTAAGTCCCTCTACTTGCTCTATCTGCTCAGATAATAACTCGCTCTAGATCTTCATTTGACGTTGCCCTCGTTTTTCTCTGCTGCTAAGTGTCTCTTACCCCAATACTCTCGTGAACATGCCTAATCACATTGCCTATGCACAGGAAAAGACCTGGAAGATCCATTGCGACTTCGCTTGCTTTTGCCGTTACTGGAACAAGATGACAGTCTCATTCAGAGTTGTTCTCTTCGTACAAGTAAATTTCTGCTCCTAGATAGTTGTTGACTGCCTTTGTTCTCTACTAACCATTTTTCTGCAACAGCGACAAATTATCTAGCGATCCATATTTCCCCCTTTTGTCCTTCTTTCAGCACATAGCTAACTGTTTTGACAGAAAGAAATCCGCATCTCAAATATTCGAAGCTTGTAAAGTCTCATGTTCCATCGCTGGATCATTCCAAGAGCTGAATTCTCCCTCTTTCTATCCCCATGTTTCCTGCTAATTCTCTATAGGACACAAAGTTGTCTCCACAGATACGAGACTCAGCAGATGCCATTGTCAACAGAAGTGGCTCCCGTCTTTTTTCATCGCCAGTTTCTCACATATCTTCGTCATCTTGACACGGCTGAGTATCCCCTTTCTCACTCCAAGTAACCAACATGAGCAACTGATTCTTCATAGCCTTCTTTCGCATGCTTCTCAGCTACTCTCAAGTCTACAAGCGCACTCACGTTACATTCTACACAAAATTTCAATCACTCATCTTCCCCTCCCTTCTCTGTATGAATCAGCGACTGATTCTTCATAGCAATACCCTCTACTTCACGTGGGCGGGCGGGCGGGCACAGTCCTCTCAACAAACCAATTCTAAGTTTCCCTGTCCTAACAAACCCAAGAAAAGCTGATTACTGACTTTAGGTAGTTTACATACTCGACGGGGCGTACTTTCATTCAGCTAAGTCACCATGTCCTTTTACAATGGCAATCTGCTGACTTCTCGCAGGCCCTGTTCTTTCTATGTACACTTGCTAACTTTTGTTCTTTTACCAGGCAATCCGTACGATCGACGATACTTTGAGACCAGCCAACTGTTCATCGACACAGTTCGAAAACGCAAGCAGACATAGCGACCGACCGACCGATCCGAAGGTAGAAAAACATATAGCACCGTGAAAGTTCCCCCGACAAACCCGAGCAACTGCCGAACACGATCGAACAGAGATTAAGAGAATCGAGAATACAAGAATAAGCGGAGCGGAAGCGGAGGGTGGTGGCGCCTACGGGCATATACTCTGGCAAGTTATACCCACGTCTATTCATTTTCCACTTACTCACAACAGCAGACAAGTTTTCCATCGACCGTTTCTCGAAGCCAAAGAACATAGAATTGAAGCTTTCTCAACAACCAAGAGGTACGGAAGCGGTGGATGGTGGCGCCTACGGGCAAATCCACCGGTAAGTTGTCTCCTAATCTGCCCACCGCCACATTCGCTAATTTCGAGTCTTTTACTCCTATTTTACCATCTATGCTTCAGTGGATAAAAGGAATTAGGTAAAGCTACCTAAGTAGAGTTGGATTATCTCCGTGATTTTGAAGGATTAGAACAAAAGACGGGCCGTTTGCCGCTTAGCATCTGCAAGTTCCCTGCTTACGTTTACATACATGCTTACATACACTGACATTCACTGACACTTTCAATAGACCTTCTGCTTGATCTCCCGAGGTAGAATCACTAGTGAGCTATGTTCTGATACTTCCTAAGTACAAACAGGGAATTGAGAGGCAATGACGCACAGGACATTTTACTTCCTCCATCTATACCTAGCTAATGTTATGAGTAGACAAGAGGACTATAACAGGGCAGGTCAAAGAGCAACTACACGAGAACTCCCAACCATTCATTAATTTCAGAAGGCAGGCAAACTCCTCTGTACTAGATGGTTCGTACCATTGATATCTTATCATTTTTCATCATTTCAAAAACCAAATATGGTGAGTGTAGTCGTCACGAATAATGGTCACAGTCCAGTGGTGTGGTTCTGAGTCTCTTTTTATACCAGCTAAGTATGAGGTACCTGATATTAACATGTTTTTCCCCTCAGAGATTCCACTTCCGTCAATTCATTTCCTTTCGTCCACTCATTGTAAGTCAACGCTCAACACTTCCTTACAAACATGTGACTAATTTTCGGGCTCAGCTGCCCGGCGAGTCTCTCCACTTGTCGGGTACACCTTCGCACGAGCCGCCAGCACAGGATCATCCGATGGCTCAATACCTGGCACACCAGGCATGACATTATAGACAATGCTGTTCGTCTGAGGAGGAAGCGCTTCCTTCTCGGTAACCTTGGTCAGGGTGAGCACACCAAGCTCGACCAACTGACGGTCCTCTGGCCATATTTCGTTGCAGTTATCGGTAATGTCATTTTCCCCAGCCACCTGAGCTACCAGCTTGAAGCTAATCGGTCCTTGGGCAAAGACACCAGGTAGCTCGTCGAAGAGAAAGTTCGGCCCCTTGGCCTCAAGCTCGCTCTGCGTCAGATACTGTTTCCCCGACAACGGAATCCATCGATATCGGATGAAGGAGGTTTTACCAGCAGCATTGATAAACTTGAAAGCGTTGATGGAGTAGAATGACTGGGTACCAAAGTTCTTTGGGAATTTTCGATCCTCTTGCATGAAAGGGAGGGCTTCGGGATGTTCCTTGGCATATTCTTCCACGGTGCCATCTCTGTAATTGCTGAAGAACGCAAGAACACCCTCTCCCGTATTTGCGGGGAATACGGTTGAGGATTGGCAGATGATGTCGGTCTTGACATCATCTCCAATCAAGAACCGCACAGCCAGACCATGAGGATTTGCGTTGGGGTCAGTTGCCGGTATATTCGGGATACCAGTAAAGAGAGAGAATCTAGCTATGACTGGTGTTGAAGGAGAACTAAAGTGAGGCGCAATGGACCATTCCTTGGCCTCATCGGTGGGAGTAAAGGAGCCTGTGACGAAGACACCTCTGGCATGGGCTGTATGAAAAGGCATTGCTATTAGATGAGACTCTGCTTGCTAGTATGAATCAAACATACACGGTCTGGCGTTGTCAATCCGCCCAAACATGTCCTTGAGGGTGCTGATCAAGTCGAGATGAAGAGTCATGGTGACGGTTGTTTCGATAGTGCTTAGTTGATTGAACGAAGGGAACTGAAGATGTTTTGAAACTACATGGAAGCTTCTTCAATCAACTATGGATAGTATTTATACTTTGGACATAGGGCTGCTGCTCTGCTAATCATGGTTGCTGACAACTGGAAGTATCTGAGTGGCTGAACTATAGTCGCTTGAGTCGCTTAGAGACGAGCTTGGCAAAACTCCCAATAAGCTCTATCTAGATTTTTCCGAGGAGCTTTGGCGAATTGGAGAAACAGATCCACGCCATATGCAGTTACTTGGTCACAAAAACACCAAGCGCTTACCGTAGCGCTCGATACAGTTTCCACCTACGACAAGGCTGGCATGGTGACGGCTATTTGGAAGGCCCACGGATAGCCTTGTGGTGCGATTCCAAATACGCTTGGAACAAATTTAGGTGCTTCGGCCGAATGGCTTCTGGGGGATTATCCGCCAGTATCCATGAGTCAGACCTAGTTTGTCTGTCGATATCCTCTTTTCCCTCCCATTGTCCCCTTTTAATGGTTGATGATGGGCTGTTGATGTGGTAAGCAGCGGACGAAGTCCCGGAGCTAGCTATGGAGGATTGTCCGCCGTTCCACATACAAATAATCCAGATCGCTCTAGTAGTTGTTTATGGGCTTACATCGTCTAAATCAGCCTATTCGACTTGATAGCGCGACGAGAACCAACAAAGTTGAGCAATAGAAATGATTGCTTTGCGTGAAACGGCTTCAATCGGCTTCCTTACCAAGATGTTTACGGATACATGTACGAGTACTACGGGAATCGACAAAGCGAAAACTGGAATCGGCGCATGTTCTAGAAAGAATCCGAAATCAGACCAATGACATGCTTGCAGCGCCTTTGGGAACTCATCGAAGGAGAGACGATAACATGTTTGACTGGATTCCACATGCAAGGTACGGCGAGATTTACGCTTCTGACCAACATTCCCAATCGATAAGAGAATAAGCAACAGCTGCAGCATCCTTACATCATCATCATCACGCAGACAAACAGTCAGCAGCAACGGTCACCAGACTAATTAACCCAACTTTAATCGCCGTGGGACTTCAAAAAAAAAAAATCTCCCTTTTTTGGGCATAATACTAAAATTCTACGAGAAGCGAACCGAGCGGCTAGTGTTCCGGATTCACGTGTGGACTAAAAGACATGAATGTAGCTAGAAGGGCGTAGGGCCGGCAGTGTCATTGACATTGATCAGTCTGACTCAAAAGTAAAATCCGAACAAGCACGACATATCGAGGAGATCGGTTAAATGGCGGGGAATGAAATTACACCATTGCTCTGTACGAAGAGTCTGGCGTCATGCTATGCGAGGAACTGCCATGGAGTAGCCACGGGTAAGAAATCGATTATGTTGACATGTTTTGTCAGCATACTGGATGATTAACTAGCATGGAAGACCGGTGGGATGGGGGATGGCGCAAAAGTCTCCGGATAGGACGCTTCGTATTTTAGTAGCAGAATGGCGATGCCTCGTCCACTGATAGCGGCGGGGTCACTCGCAGTTTTGTGATTACTACTATGGATGGACTCCATGCAGTGGGTAATAATAGGTAATGGTACATGTAGGCATCCATTCCATGGAAACAGCAGGGCAGTTAGTGATGGGGCGAGGAGAGGCCCTGTAAGTTGTAAACGTCGGGGTGCCGTGGAATTGAACAGGCATCGGCGAGCGAGTCCCTGTAGATACTGCACTGTATTCACCTGAAGTATGTAATCAATACCTGGCTGCATATCGCACCACCCTGTCGGTAGCAGAGTAGCATGTGATGCCGTATGTAGACAGTTAGACAGTTTCCAAGGCTCAGGTAATAACCCGTCGAAATACGAGGAGCAACCGAGACATCTCAACTAACTCCGCTACACCACCAGACGCTTGAAGATGCCCTGGTCAACCAGCTGCTAAACTAACTAACTCGTGTGCCAAGAGTTTCTTGGTCTTGGTCGCACGTGTCGGAACAACAGCCCAGCCGAAGTGCCAGAATCCACCGTTTAAGATTATCCCCGGTTCGACTTTGCCTCAAGTGGGCAGGCCGCATCACCAGCCCAGCGCCACCCACGCATTGCCCTTGCCAGACCTCGCCGTTTTCTTATTCATCAGCTGGAGACCAAATACGATACGGAGGGCGTACAGTAGCTCGATTAAACGTATTACGTGCCGAGTGCGTTCCGCTGCCCGGCGCGGCGCCTAATCATGAACCGAGCCCCTTGCAGAACCTGATGCTGTCACCGCGTCCATGGAGGCAAAAGGCTTGCTGGATCCTGCTCGTACTTCCTCGGAGAGCGAGAAACCGAGAAGGATGCAGATGCCCCATCGCTCCAGATGAATTGTGCGAATATCCCATTTGAAATCAGCAAAGTTTTTGCTGAATAATCGGAGGTTGTGGGAGTCATCCGGTGGACGACGTGGAATGGCTCGATCAGCGGGAGAAGGCATTATCACACGGAGCACCACTAAAGGGGTGTGGAGCGTCGGAATTAAAGAAACGACATCATTCGACTGCTATACGCTATCTGCGTATCTGTCCATCCTTGACAAAAACAAAGGAGGCGAGGGGCAAGCGAAGAGAACAGTAGACGGCATCAACCAAAGGCACTAGGCGAGATCTCAACGAGATCTCGTCGTGACACCAAGATTCGCATCTGGCAAGCTGGGGTGCTAAACAGATACGGAGAACGACCTGTCAAAGAACAAGATGCTTCCTCGGTAGAAACCCCAAATCTAACAAGCGGGCGGATCTCGGCCAGCAAAGAACGCCGTCCATTAGGAGTGCTCGCCAGAGAGGAGCAACACGCGGGTAGAAGCAATGAGGCGCAGATTTCTATCTCCGATTCAGAGCTCGGCTTGGGCACAGACAATGAAGAGTCCCACCACACGACAAATGGAGCAATTGGTGGTGTCTGGAACTTGGCACGGATCAGCATGCAGTTTGTCGGCAGACGCACCGCGCAAAACTGGGCGGCTCTTCGGTCGCTCGGCACCATGGCGCAAATCCTACAGTGTGTGGAATCATCAGGTGGCAACCCATCCATTTGCACTGCTACTCTACTGTACCAGGGCTTGCAGGCCTCTGTTGTTCGCATGGGAGTACGACGCTGCACTCCATGGCAGCCTTGCGAATTCAGCTTGGAGACGCACTCTAGAGAGCAAACAAACCACCTGGTTCGGAGCATTCGACATGTCATGAACCGTACAGTATCCCAGTCAAAGACAAATTATCTATCATCTTTTCTTCTCCCTGCTCCATGATACCACCGGACAGAAGACCCATTCTTGGCCTCCTACGGTATCCATTCTTTCAGCCCACGCTCCATAGCATCAACCTATTGGGAAATCGCAGCAGCAACGAATTAGGAAAACGGAGCCGCCGGTGACCCAGTGCCGACTCCGTCGTCTTATATCCGAACTGTACGATTGCAACTTACTAGCAGATTCTTAGCCCGCGGCCGGGGGGCCCATAAACCCGACGCGCGAAGGATGGAGCGACTAGTACCTACTAGAGCGCCAACAACGTGGGAGAAGGAAAAAAAAGAAATGATTAATTATCTCTCCGGCCTCTTTGTTAAATAACGGCTGTGGCGCTCAGTCATGCCCATTTCATCCTGGCCATCCTTTCACTTCGTGGTAACCGGAGCAGAACTGCCGCCCTCTCCATCTTGACGAGCTTCGGGAACGAACAGTGATCGATATATCGAACGTCCAGGATTTTGAAGAAGAACAAGGGGGACAAGGAAGAAGCTCTCTTGGTGTGGTTGTTTAGTACAACTTTCAGCTACAGCTCAAGAGGCGAAATGATACATGAGTCCAGGATATCCTCGATAACCCAGTAATCAATACATTCCAAAAAGGACCCCTTTCATCAACTACGAACTCCAGATCCCAAGGAAGCGTGGTGGAAATAAGAATCTTAGTTGCCGCCACCGTCTATCCACCATGGGTGCCATCACCCGCATTCTGTCGCGACCGGTTAACAAGCCGTATCGCACAAAGGACCTTCACTCCAACGAGCCTCCCTTCTTGAACGAACATGGCTACGTCGACTTCGCCCCCGGAGATGTTGAGAACCCCAGAAACTGGTCCATGGCCCGGCGGTTCTTCATCACCGCCGCGACCGTCTTCCTCGTCATGAACGCCACTTTTGCTTCCAGCGCCCCCAGCGGCTGCTTCCCGTCCATCGCGGAGTCCTTCCACGTCTCCGAGGAGGCCGCTGGCCTGACCATTACTCTCTTCTTGCTTGGATACTGTGCCGGTCCTCTCATCTTCGCCCCCCTGAGTGAGCTGTATGGCCGTCGCTGGATCTTCTACAGCACCTTCAGCCTCTACTTGGCCTTTAACTTCCTCTGCGCTTTTGCGCCCAACTTTGGCAGTCTTCTTGTTGGTCGTTTCCTCACAGGCACTTTCGTCTCTGCACCTCTAAGTAACGGCCCCGGTGTCTTGGCCGATCTATGGAACCCTATTCAGCGTGCCAACGCCATGGGCGGCTTCGCTGCCATGCTCTGGATTGGACCCTCTCTCGGTCCCATCATCGCTGGTTTCCTCCAGCTCAAGAAGGATTGGCAATGGACCTTTTATGTCCTCCTCATGCTTGGCGGTGCCTCCGCCCTCTTCATGCTGACCATTCCCGAGACCCATGCCCCGACTGTCCTGCGCCACAAGGCCAAGCGCATCCGCAAGGCCAAGATCCCCGGTTATGAGAACGTCAAGGCCCAGATCGAAGACAGTAACCAAAGCTTCGTCAGCGTCTACAAGGTCGCCCTCACTCGCCCATGGATCATTCTTTTCGACACCATCTCCTTCCTCATCGCCATCTACCTCTCGGTCGTCTACACTCTCCTCTACATGCTCTTCACCATTTACCCCATCGTTTTCCAGGAGAAGCGTGGCTGGAACGCGGGAGTTGGCGAGCTTCCGTTGATTGGCACAGTTTTGGGTGCCATGTTTGGCGGCCTGATTGTTCTCTTTGATACGCGCCGTCAGCAGAAGAAGGTTGACACCGGCAAGAAGCAAATGCACGAGATGACGCCCGAGGACCGTCTGCCCCTTGCCATCATCGGCGGCATCACCTTTGCAGTGGCCATGTTCTGGTTCGCTTGGTCAGCCAACTTCAAGTATGTAACCCCCCTTTCCTCTCTTGATTCATACTATCAACATGAAAAAAGAATGATCAACTAACAAATCCTCGCTACAGCTCCGTCCACTGGATCGTCCCCACCATCGCCGGAGCCTTCCTCTCCACCGCCCTCCTGCTCCTCTTCGTCGGCTTCCTCAACTACCTCGTCGACGCCTACCTCATGTACGCCGCCTCCGCCATCGCTGCAAACACAATCATGCGCTCCGCCTGCGGCGCCGCTGCCCCTCTCTTCACCGTCCAAATGTTCCACTCCATGGGCGTCGGCGGCGGCGGCTCCCTCGTCGGCGGTGTCGCCGCCGTCCTCGCCGTCATCCCCTTCATGTTCTACAAGTACGGCGCCAAAATCCGCGCCCGCTCTCGCTTCAACCCGAAAGGCTTCAAGCCCCCCGCAAAGGACGTCGAGGCTGCCCCCGCGGGAGGCGTTGTTCTGGAGGACCCCAACGAGGGCGAGTCGGAAGACACAGAGTCCGACTCTGGTGCTAGCACGATGGCTGGTGATGAGAGCGGGGAGAAGAGCGCTGATGAGAAACATCATGCCGGCCACAAGCGAGAAGAAGCTGGTGAGCACACAGAAGCATCCGCTTCTACCGAAAAGGTGAAGTCGGAAGAATCTGTGTAAAGGAAAGAGAAGGAATAAAAAAAAAAACGGTGAACATGGCATCTTGATTTTTTATGAGCATCATTTGGGAAACATTTGTAATAGATAGCGGGCAACCTCACTCTTGGTTATAACAAGCGCTGGCATAAAGCGGTAATGATATCAATTTGTTTATAATTTACGAATTATAGCATTGGCACACATTTACATAATATTGGATCAACGTAATTGATCTTGTTGGTCTTTTTAGATATCAACGTCTGTACTAAAATTGACAGGCGATACTTAATGCCTAATTCCTAATCATTATTCCGTAATGACTACTTGTAGTACTACCAACTGCAAACAGTAATGCAAAGTGCAAGCAATAGCAAGGTCTAGGTTGCGATACATGGCTCACCCCGATCTCTAACCTCACCTCTAACCTCGTCTCTAACCTCATCATCAGACCTGGCTACTTTGGCCAGCGTTCTCATCAGATTTGACACTGGCATCCTTGTTGGCCATCTCCACCATTTCTTGAATGCTCAATCTGCGGAAACGCTGCTCGTCTCGTACCCGGCGTGTGACGTATCCGGGTGGCACCCAGCGGGCGCTCTCCCATGGCACAACGTCGTGCATACTGTACATGATGTCCACGCTCTCCAGGCTGAGCAGCGAGGACTCGTACAAGTACATCCAAACTACGGCGGCAGCGGCCAGGTTGGCGCTGGCTAGGATGTACCCAAACGCGTATGACAAGCCTCTATCGGCGTGTGGAGTGAGGAATCCGATCAAAACTGCAATGACTGTCAGTCGCTTCTGTCTAGTATCTGTGATGCTTTGTGAGGGAGGGAATCTTACAATTGCCCAGCCAGTTGGCTGCTGTGGCCAACGAGGCCTGTTTTGCACGCGTGCGTAGAGCAAATGTCTCGCCCATGACAACCCAGGCAATGGGACCCCAGGTAGCCGCAAACGAAGCAATGAACATGCAAGATGACAGAACCATGACGACGCCATAGGTGCTCGACACTGAGGGGAGATGATTGGTCGCGGTGCCAATGGAGGCAAAAATCATCAACCACACAGCTTGCCAAATGGCTCCGAGGATTAGAGGCCATCGACGGCCAAACTTGTCAACTAAATAAACGGCGAGAAACGTAGTGGCAACATTGACGGTGCCGAGAATGAGTTGCACAAGGAATGGATCCTTGATGTGAGCAGTGGAGAAGATGGTAGTGCCGTAATAGAAGAAGTAGTTGATGCCCGTCCACTGTTGTAGAAAGTGAAGACCCATACCGAGAAAAGTGCGGTAGCGCGTCTTGGGAACCCTTGATTTGAGCGAGAAGCACTCAATCCACGAAGCAGTGCCAGTCTGGCGTTCCAATGCCAAAACCTCCCTCATTTCGTGCATGTCGTTCTCAACGAGGACATTGCTAGGATCCTTGCTCTTGCCGCGAAGTCGTGATAGCGATTGGCGGGCTTTTTCCTAGTTATCCCTGCCAGCAAGCCATCTCGGTGATTCTGGCACAAAGAAAATGCCAACTCCAAGAGGTATGGAGTACAAGGCTCCTATGCCGATGACGAGACGCCATGTTTCGCTGTCCTCCTGATGGCGGCGCATAAAATAGCAGACGACGTTGCCGAAGAGGATACCAATGGTAATGAGGAGCTGGTATGAAGCGACTACAGCTCCACGAATTTCCCGCGGAGCACACTCGGATTGGAACATGGGAACGCCAACAGAAAGGTTGCCGATACCGAGGCCAGCAACAAATCTGCCCATGGTGAGATGGATCCAGCTATGCGTTGCCGTAACTTGCATGGCATCTCCCAAGATGAAGATGAACACCCCCAAGGCGATACTCTTTCGTCGTCCAAACCAGTCTGACGTGCTATGTTTGAGTGCTGGTCAGATACATATCTCGTAAAAAGCAAAATAAGGCAAGGAAAAAAAGGAACAGAGATGGAGTTAGCTTACTACGCGCCGGCCAGCGCGCCAAAGAGGCAGCCAATGCTAAAGAAAGAGACCAGGAGAGACTTGATCGTGGGCGAGCCATTAGTGAGGAACCGATGGACAAAGTCGTCGAAAACAATGGTGCCGGAGATCTGACCAATGTCGTAGCCGAAAAGGAAGCCGCCGATCGACGTGATGATGGCAAGAAAAAGGGCATCGACGCCACAGTCGGCCCCTTTGACCTTGATCGACCTGGTGAACAATGGTGTATCAGCATTGAAGAGAAAGTCTGGTAAAGATGGATGGATATCTGGTAGACTGATGCCTCAGTTCCCTCAGAAATTACTCACAGGTCCCCAAACATGATGTCAAGTCTGAGCTTACGCAGTAGGCGAACTGGTTGAAGTTGAGAACGGAAGAACGTGAAGATATCGATATGAACGCGAAGCCTCGGCTCCGGTGGTAAATCCTAAGAAACGATCGATGCTCGAGAAACGATGGGAGAGCAGTGCCCTGTGGACGAAAGAATGAGTAAGAATTTCTGCTGATGCTACCAATGTAGCTACACCTCGACGAGGCGGCTGCGAGAAGTGAGTTGAAAGTAAGTAGAAAGACGTACCTCAGCAGGTGGAGGAAATTCGGACTGCCTTCCGTAGGAAGAAGGCTCTCGGTAACGAGGGAACTTGTTGTGTTGTGTAGAAGGAAAATTCCAATGTTCCGTGGGGGGGAAGCTTTGGGTCAACTTGCCCAAAATTTGGCAGCTTATCGCAACTGCTTCAGAGCCACCCCAACCCTTATCTAATCACATCATTCCAAACACCTGACTTCTATGGAACCTGTTACTATTGAACCAATGGTAGGTACCTAGGTACTATTGAATAAATGTCAGAAGCAAGTTCCAGCATATATCCCTTCCATTGTTACCAACATCCTCCTCTTTCCAATCTGTTCCCCCTATCTTGACTGTAATACGTGATCTTCAGCGCTTTCGGGCAGCTGATGGCTCTTCTTGGATGATTCTGAATGTTACTGCTCTGTTAGCAACCTGGAACTATGTTTGGGTTGTTATATTATTGAATACCTAATAATCTCATCCATGGATCGCATATTGTCGCCACATACTTGTCCCACCAGCAAACTATGAAGTTCGTAGCACTGGCAGCACATAAAACTCCTATCCAGCCAGAACCTTTTTCAGTGTGAAATCTTGGTGGCTCTTCGGTAAAACCGTAGAATTTGCCATAGTAATGTTGTATTGGCATGCCTCGATGAGGGTGTGATATCGTGAGCTCCAGTCGTAGAGATGAAGCCTACAACCGCTTGATTTAACACACGTGAAACTGATGGCAAGAGGTTCGTCTTATCGTCAATCTTTTGTCTTGATCATTGTTCGTAGCTGCTATCATGGTCTTGCTGCTTGTGGTAGTCGTTTGAGTATGGTTTGTTGTTTCTACATGTAGTAGCGTTTGTCTGTTTCATCGCTATCATCATGTTGCATCTGTAGACAAGTCCGTCGTTAGCAAGCAACTCATATCGGTCATCGGTCTTAGTTCTTGCTACCCAAGTTATAGCCCGAGAACCTACCATCCTTCTTTTCATGCAAATGAAGGAGTTAAAGCTGAACTGACTTACATTTGAGGAAAATTCCTCTTGATAGTAAATGTTCTCTGTCCAATTCCTTCTCTTAACTCGGATGCTATATCACAAGGCCATTGGCAAATCAATTTGACAGACAATGGCAATTCCAGTATATTTGGACGAAATGAAAAAAGGACATAGGTGAGTATCTGACAATTAGATTGCAAATAGAGCTGAATGAATGGTTTGCCCGCAAGCCCACAACTCCTTTGTGTATAATTGGCTAGACGAAAGTGAATGGTAACTATCCTCGAATCTATTAGCAGCCACCCACCACACTACTGGATCTGTCAGCAGCCGTAATCGCTTCATCATTCATCCTCCATCCAACACTACCGTGGAGGCAATTCCCCCTGAACTGCCACACATTGTCTCATATGCAGACCCGGAGATAGAACGACTACATTACATATCCAGATCATTAGCATTACTAAGCTAGCACGTTGAGAAGGAGACTGTAGACTGACCACTCTCAAGAGCTATTGCACAATCAGCCACTGACAAGGTAGTATCCATGGCGTGAAAAACTTCATCAACTCGCAAACTATTCCTCCGTACTGCAAGAGGGAATGTTAACGACATCCTTAGTGTATCAAGAGGATTACGTACCCCTTGCAAAAATACGAAAGATCCGACAGGGCTGTTTAGCCAAACTGGAGGGCGTCATCTGCAGACGACTGGCTATTGGCTGTTTAACGCGCCCTGCTATCGCAGAGGGGTCCTGCAGCTAAACATCCCTTTCCAACGTTCGGGGGACTCAGCTTCCAGTTGGCTAGAATGTGGAGTGGCTGTTTCTTTCTTTAGCCATCAGATGCAACCCGTCGTGTGTGGAGATGGCCGGGCTAGAACAAAAAACCGGGTCGAGGTTCTGCCTTTGTCTTCGGTTATTAGTATTGACGTTTTCTTTTCTGGCACAAGAGGAAATATCGGGAAGTCGGACCGAGGGAACCTAAACCTCATTAGTTTCAAGGTTAGCTAGGAGCCCTAAGCTTGAAAATATGCAGCTTGCGGATACGGAACCGAAGCAGGGCTCGGAGAAGAATCCGCCGAAGACAATTGCCTCGCTGTTGCTCCAGTACTTGAAGCCGGCCTAAAGAAGAAACCAGCCTTTTGATTCAAGGGGCCAAGACAAGGCGACTGTTGCTCACGTCAATACAACAGTATAAACGTGAGGTGTGGTGTGCAACTGACAAATTGTCAACGGCCACAATGCGCTCTCGCCGACATCAACATGAACGGGCTAAGCTCAAGAGCCCTTTTGACGGAAAAGCACCCCGCTTCTTGGTACCAGGCGGTTGCTTTCAGAAAACTCTCTCATCGTCATCGAGACTGGCATTGCCGGTGTTGACGGTTCGAGAGAAGCTCAGACGCTAGAAAGAGGGACCGGACGTTTGTTTCAGAAGTGTGGATGAGGCTAATGCCCGAGAATGGGTGACAAGCGCATGAGCCTCCAAGTGGGAAAAAAAGAGCCGATGTGGATAGCGTCAAGTCGTGATCCCAGCTGAATGCCGGAAAATTAATTCACCACTGTCCATCTGAGCTGTTTGGGCTGATGCCGGGCTTACTCGAAACCCGCAGACCGGGCCATCGAATGCATGTACGCATCTCGGATTCGTATCGGCTTCAGCAGCGGCTCTGCATCTGCATCTGCATCTTGTTAAGAAGGCGGTGTTTGTTTGAAGCCAACTGCAACCATTGGACAGTAAGCTTTTGGGTTCTTACGCTTTTAGGCCACTGGGCAGATGAAACAGCAACTCTAGCTTAAAATTGACGAGATATGGGGCCGTGATCTCGTATTCTGCACAGCCAGATGACGTCCCCTGCTATGCCAAGCCACGTCTATGGGGAGACTGAAAGCGTGGGGATGCCATCCACTATCTGGAGTGTAAGACCAAAAGGAGAAGTTCTTGCACATGCAGAGCCAATTTGTTCCGTATCACGTCGGAAAGATTGCGCGACGGACGACGTTGCGGCTAAAGAGACACGGACGACTCGTCCGATGTTGCTACTCTACCTAACTCCGTATTACCTGCCACACTCATAATTACACAATATGATTTGCCATCATACGTGTACGGGGTGATGTGGATGTCAAACGGCGTCGCCTGTGATTCGTTACAGGTTACTGTACAACGAATGAAGCTAGGTTCCCGAATCTCAAACAAACTCCATTGAGAACATGACAAAGCTTGTGTTACCCATGTAACCAAACAAATGACTCGCCCTATTCTTCATTGAGCAGGCCTACGTAATACAGACCACATCGTGACTACAGCTAGGTCATATCAAGCCTTACCGCGCCTACACCGACTAGGAATCTACCTTGGAAAAAATGATTAATGATCAAGACGAGGTAAAAGGGTAAATTTGGGTCCTTCAGGGCGTCTAGATAAAGAGCCTCATGGATAACTCTGCTAGTGTTATCAACCCGTCTATCTCGAATAATTTCGAACCACAGGCCCAGAAGTCCTATTCTACGCACCGTTGGAGCAACTGAATGGCCGGTCGCGGATCAACCGGGGTTGTTGTTGTGATCTCTGAACATGGCACGGCAGAATAATCGCTTGACAGATCATCAATGACGATGTATGTCAGAAACCGCGGTACCGGCTCCAGTTTTCCTCTTCGGGGGAACAATCGTCCATGTTGAAAGAAGAGTGGAACAAGAGACTCAGATATATGCTTGCATGATAGTTGTCTTTAACTATGTCCCATGGTGTTCTCCTTAAAAAGACTATCCAATAATGTATGAGTTAATTTACATATCCGCCCGGCATGGTGTCGGACGGCACCCGCAGTAGCATATCCAGTCCAACCATTCTCTTCAAGCATAGTCTAAGCCACAATTTGGCATCAAACGGGATCATACGGGATAATTACAAACTAGGCTAGGTTACATGTCACTCCTAGGAGTTACTGTGAGCTGCATGCCAGGAGGCGAATCGTGCCCGCTTCTAACCATGTTACCCACGTTGGTCCCTTCAATACGAGTCAACGGAATATACCTTACTTCCAGGAGATAAAACCGAAAAGCGGATTCGTACTCTATTTTTGCAAAGTCTCATACGATAGGTTCAAAAGTGGTACTAACAAATTTTGGAGTGATAAATTGATTCACAGTTCTGAAAAGCTTTTGCATTTTTTTCTCGTCTATCATCACACTTTCTTTTGCTTCAGTACCTACTCTTCCTTCGTTTCTTCCGCTCGAAAAGTTGAAACTACTTCTTTTATAATATCTTGTTTGTCTTTCTTAAAAGTATTTCAGATGGGTTTGCTTTCGGCTCTTAGCGCTTTCTTTTCGAAATTTCCAAATTTCGCCCGCAGGCCAGGCTGGATTGCTGCGCACGCCGAATCTCTGCGACTCCATCGTTTCCCTACCGAAGATGAAGATGGCGACGAGGAAAACTTGGGACGTCCGCCCAAATTAAGGTTCCGTCTAAACTTCAAGATGATTTTCCTCTTTGTAGGAATGATCACTGCTACGATCCTCTTGGTGAAGTTCGTCGATCCTTCGCACATCAAAAACCTCGCCCACCCACAAGCATCATACTCCTCGTCCGTGATCCCAATGTGGGCATCATCAAACACGGAATCTGAAACCACACCGGTGTTGGGTCAATCGTCTTTTGACTTTGCAATGTACTTTCCTGCGGAGGGAAACAACTTCTTCCCCCTTGTCGCGTCGTACAACGAGCCTCCCCGTCACCGACCGAAAACACCGCTCTTTGTCCCTTTTACAAGAAACCATAACATGATGCGACAGACAATTCTTGGGTACATTGCGAGTGGGTGGCCAAGAGAAGACATCATCATCATCGACAACAGCGGCACAGCCGATGCCAACAACTTGAAGCTTCTTTCGCCAGATAACCCCTTTTTCCTCGACTACGACTTGTTTCGATACAGATATGGCGTTTCGATTTTACAAACATCTGTGCTTCTGAATTTTGCTCAGATCCAAAACTTCATGCTGAGAGTGGCCATGGCTCGCCACTGGCCATACTTCTTCTGGAGTCACATGGATGTCGGAATCCTGAGCCACGAAGAAGAGACACCTTACACGTCGTTTTACACGCGCGTCCTCAATGTCCTCGATGAAGCGGAGAAGGGCCGAATCTCAGGCAAAAAGTGGGCAGCCAAGTTTTTCAACTTTGACTACCTCACCTTGATCAACGTTGAAGCATGGCGACACGTTGGCCAATGGGACGTGTTTATTCCTTACTACGCCACGGACTGCGATGCCTACGGACGCGTCAAGATGCTGGGCTATGCCATTGACGGGGTTCACGCAGGACACATATGGGATGTTAACAACTTTGTCGACGACCCCGAAGCAAGATTCTTCCCGCCGGCTGTTGAGCCAAAGTCTGAAAAGGATAGCGACTCTGCCAACCACACCTCCGAAGACAACGCACCGGGCTCTGCACGATTCCAGGCTCTTAGGGAGGAGCTCCAGAAAATCCAAGATGCTAAGATGAGCGATTCAAAGGGCCGTAATACATGGCAGAACATGCAGAAGGGAGGAAAGGGAGAGCCATGGACGTATGATCCCAAGGGTTTCCAAGTTGCTTGGTGGGAAATGGCCGAGGATGGGCGGAAGCTCTTCAGACACAAGTGGGGAGATGGAGCTTGTGATTTGTTCGAACAGAAAAAGACAATTGAAGACATGTGGAAAGATGTCAAGGAAGAATAGAGAAGGGATTTTAATCGGATGGACGTTGGAGATGTGGTAATGGATTTTGGAATACATATAGCTAGTAAATTTGAAGTTATTCTGGGGGCATATCTTGCTTCAATTTGATAACATTTACATACAACAAGCTTCTTGGATAGCTGTAAATTCCACAAGACATCTCGAGCATCACAATATCTCAATTTTTCATACCTTCCAACGCACAAGCGCGGGATCCTACCATAGTGATTACTGATCTTCTTACCGACGACCCCCACTATAGCAGTTGACAAGGACTAACCTGGAACTCAATAAAAATCAACAACCTGGAAACTATCACAAATGATTCAATATTCCAAGCCAAGGGTGGGACACTACAGGCTGTATTAAGTCCTGGACACATGCTCAAACAGGAAATACATTGCTTACGGAGCACAGAAGACAAATTTTTCGACTGTTGCTCCGAATGCCTGGGAGACTGCACAGCCAAATAAGAATCACCAATCTCGCTTGCAGGACGCAGAGTAGCCAGAAGTTGAGCCGTGATAGCCTCTTAACATGCCTTACTAGTAGTTTTTGCCCAATTGGGTATTTGCTACCCTAGGCAGTCCCCATGTAGGTAGCATTGACTATAAATAGACACATCTCTCTTCTCCCCAGATACCACATTGCGAAATACGAGTATCGGAATAGCAAGTGTGGCTGTGAAGGGCTGAGCTCGATGGTAGGGTAAGGGCGGCGGTAATTAACTGTTAGGTTGTTTGACACTATGAAAGCAATGAAACAGAGTGGCTGTGTCCCGGCCATGCGTAGCGGGCCGGGAAGAGAGAGGCCAATTCATGCCAAGCCGGTTTATGGCGGTTAAGCATAGAAATATTCTTTCTCAAACTTGACCCTAGCAAGAGAAAGTGCGGTTTCGAGAGAGAGTAACTAATAAGCTACAGAGTGCTTGCATTGGCGATTATGCCGCTTTGACGATCCTGGCCCGTTCGTTTGCCTTGGTTAGACAGCTTCAAGACTCAACTCCACCAAACCAAACCAAACCCTAGCCCCCCTCTACTGTACGAGTACAGATAGATTCAATTGACAAAATCTCTTCAGGTAGTACACCCAAAAACACTTGAAAACGGGCAGCCCGTATGATGAGATGGACATGTGCTGACAGAATCCTACATATTGATTGTGATTGCGAGCCAGTATTGGCTAGAGAGAAAACTCGACCCTGGGCGCAGTTACGCAAACAGAGGACAGGCTGCGTCATCGCCTACGAGGCCGAGCCCACTTCAGCCGCGCCCGAAAGATGCGATAAAAGCAACGGCTCGCTTCAAATATCCATAGAGAAAGAAGCAGAAGAAAGAAGAAAACAAACGAATTGATTGAGATCTACACTGTTTGAAGCCTCTTTGAATTTTTTCCAGTGATCAGTGAAGGAAATCGACATCCCGAGAGCCGGATACACACAGAGAGAAAAGAGTTAAAGACGGCAACCAAAGACGCTTCACAAGAGGCCTCCTTTCCTCTTTAGTACAACCCCGCGACGACGGAAAAAAACAGCACTCGGCCGCAAAACGGGCATCATGGACGGCCGCTCAATCAGCTCCCTCACAACGCTATGCTCAGGGATATCCCAGCGGGCAATTTCAGGTGGCTGTGAAATCCAATCTCTAGTTGGGGGTTTGGACTCAAGCCGGCAAAACGTCTCACAACTGCTGTCGTCGCTGAGTAGCGCGCTGCAAGAGCTCAGTCAATGGACTACGAAATTGGAGAACTGCCTCGTCGCCTCGACGGTGGCTATACTGGTGCAGGATGGGTTCAAGGACCTTTTGACTAGCTGTGATGGGACGATGACGGTGCTGCACAAGCAATTGATGCGGCTGCAGTCGGACAATGTTGAGAGAATCAACATTGACTTCTTGGTGGCATATTATCAAACGATCAAGGCGAATATCAGCCTTTTGGAATCTATGGTCGATGTTGTCCAAACGTAGGCTGAATCTCGCAATGCCACAAGTGAGTGTGCTTTGAGCTGACTCTTTGACAGAGACGACAAAGTCGAGCAGGAAGACAGGTTCTCACGATTAAAGTCAAACGACCTCATAGTCGTGGTAGAGACTGTATCCGAAACATCAGCAGGGCAAAAGAACATCTTACTAGACGTAGGGGAATCACAAGCATCCGGAAGCAACAGCACTTCAAATGCACCAAACAATGCCCAAGAAGAAGAAGACGACGAATCCGCTGAACCACCCCCGTATTCCCCTCAAGTTGAAGCCGAAGCCGAAACCGTACCCGAATCTCAAGCTGAGGCACCACCAGCAGCGGCATCATCTTCCTCAAGTCCTCAGCCCTCCGGAATCTCATGGGGCTCAGTTTTCAGGAACTCGTTCAAGGCAATAGCGAATACGCTCGTACCACAGCCCGGCCCCTTCGTCTCTGCCCTGTGCCAAGCCGCCTCCATAGGCGACATCCAGCAAATCGCTGGCTTCCTTACTCAAGGCGCCAACATCAACGGCCGCAACGAGAACGGCAAGAATGCCCTGCAGTGCGCCATCCTGGCCGACCAAGAAGACGCCGCCCGTCTGCTTCTGGCCTCGGGAGCGAGCACTTCTGGCTCCGGATGGTCGGGCATGCCGCCGTTGTTTCTCGCAGCCTCGGTAGGCAACATCAATTCAGCCAAGATGTTTCTCGGTAAAGGAGCGAGCATCGATGAAAAGAGCACGTCTGGCCAGTCTTACTTTGTCGATGTTGTTTCTTCCGGCAATCTAGACGGCATCCGATTCCTCCTAGAGCAGGGCTGCAGCGCGAACACAAAGAATATAAGCGGCGAAGCCGTCATTGCAAACGCCGTACGGAAGAAGCAAATGGCGCTCGTGGAACTGCTTTTCGAATTCGGAGCAAAAATCACTTCCACCGACATCTCCGGCCGCAATCTTCTAGCCGTGGCTCTCGACAAGAAGGATTATGAGATGGCAGAGCTACTTCTTAAAAAAGGCGCAAAGCCCAACGCCAAGAATCTCTCGGGCATGCCATTGCTGGCTGATGAAATTAACAACAGGCGGCTCAAGACGGCCAAGCTGCTTCTCGACTGGGGCGCAGATCCCAACACCAAGGACTGGCACTCGCAGCCAGTCTTGCTTATCCTCATCAAGAGCTCCAAGATAGCTGCCGAGGACAAGATCGACATTGTCCGCCAGCTTTTCGCCAAGGGGGCCAACGCAGACGTGAAGGACTGTTTCAGCAAGACTCCCGCGATTTGCTATGCTGTGGAAGCTGGCATCTCAGAGATTATCTCCCTCATGCTACAGAACGGAGCCAAGACGACGGCGACAATGCAAAACGGTGATTCCCTGCTCAAGTATGCCATCGACCACGGGCGAAAAGATCTCACCGAGGCGCTCCTCCATTACGGAGCCGATCCAAACTACAGCGTCGGAGAAAACGGCGTCAAGCCGGTGGTACAGGCCCTTGTGAAGCAGGATTTGGATATGGTACGCCTGCTCCGGGAAGCTGGAGCTGATGTAAATGTGCCAGAGGTGCAGGATGTTGCGAGGGCATTGGCCAGGGCTGAGGTCTATGAGGCACTGGGGATGCCAGCTCCCATTGAGGGAGATCCTCCAAACTACGACACCGCGATGAAGAACTAAACAATAAATTGGAATCAAAGAAATAATTTTATTGGGTTTTGGTCAAGCGTACATATTGTTAGAATTGGATCAGCATAGCGTGTTATATCATCTCTTTATTCGTATCTTCTTGAACGCCGTGTTCTACCGTAATTATGCGTCTATCCAAAAGCCATGCTTGATCTCTCTACTATACAACTCTGCAAGATGAAGAAAAACAAAAAAACAAAACAGAGTGCCGCCATAATGCTCCGCTCACAAACCACTAATAACCTGCTTCAACCACCACGAATGGATCCGCGCATCATTCGTCAATTCCGGATGAAAGCTCGTCCCCATAATCGAGCCCTGACGAACCGCAATGATATCTCCCGCATCACCCTTCGTAACAGCAAGCGAAAGACCAGCCTTTGCTCTCTCGACCCGGTTCGCAAGTCTAGCCAAGACTTCAACCTCCGGCCCGTCGCCATGGGGGAGCACCTCTTCCACCACGGGGGCGCGAATGAAGATGCCGGGGAATTGGTCAAGGTTGCTGCTGCCTTCGCCAGAGAGGAAGGGCAGGTCGACGGGGGTAGCGAAGCTCTCCATCTGGCGGCCAAAGTGGTTGCGGTGGACGCGGACGCTGAGACCGCCGATGAGGGCCTGGCCGCCCTTTTTGGTGCCGTTGGCTTCGTCGCAGAGGAGGATGAGGCCGGCGCATGTTCCCCAGACAGGTTTCTTCTGGACTCTGGTTTCTTTAGTTAGCATGATATATCACGAGAAGCCTAAAGACAAAGTAAAGACAGTCTTACTTGACGAAATCACGCAATGGCTCCAATAGGCCCGACTGCTGAGCAACAAAGGAGATGGTAGTGCTCTCGCCACCGGGGATCACCAAGGCATCGCATCTAGCGAGTTCCTGGACGGTGCGCACTTCAATGGCTTTAAAAGTGAAATCTTCGGAGACGATGCCCGCGGCAGCCCGGTTGAGCAGCTCAATGTGCTCGGCGAAGCCACCCTGAAGGGCCAAGACGCCAACTGTGAGGGCCATCATTTTCGGGAGAAGATAAGGCTGATGATGAGGACGATGGGGCAGGTGAAGGGTGTTATGCATGCATGTGAAAGCTGTTGTAGTTGTTTTTGAAAGTTGCTTGTTGCAAGTATGTTTCTTTTATCGCCCGGCTTACTTGAAGTTGAGGGACTGATAAGACAAGGCGCCGGTAGCCGGACTGGCGAATGAATTTTTTGGTGGTGGCGGGGTGACAAAGATGGTGGCGTGAACCCCAGGTCTTTGGGTCAAAGTACCTCAATTGTATTCATGCACAGTAGAGCAACAGATTGATGCTAAGTCTACCTAGTTGTTACTCGAAGAGAAAATACAAGCATGTGGCTCAGTCTAAGTCGAAATAAGCAATACCTGTGGTCATGAGTTGCACATGTTCTGAATCTGGATCCCACGGGTATCAATTGGCTAATCAATGAGGGCGGGCTATCGACGGCAAGCAGCGGTGCCTTGTGTGCAGTACATATCAAGTACATACATGTCGTTGAAAGAAGAATGGCAAAGGACAGGGCCCTACAGTAGCATCGAAACCGCCGGAAGACTGGACGCATGCATGGTCTGGGATCGATAATATGACACGCCATGTCACTCCCCTCGCTAGCTCTGCATCTTGTCTTCGTCTAAAGGGCGCCGGTACATGAATGATGAGGTTCTGCTTTGCTTGTGCTGCTCCGCCATCGGGATGTTTCGGGGCTCTTCCAGGCGGGATTTCCTGATTTCGACATGTTGTTGCGTCTGCTTGATAATACGAGTTGAACAAGAAGAGATTAGAATTGACTTCCGCTTCGCATGACCCGATGTGTACTTACATGAGAAAGCAACTCCGGAGATGAGAGATGCAAATCAAAAGGCTCCGCAACATGCAAGCACCTGCAAGCTGCAAATGTGCCACAGTAGGGCAACGGGTCCCCCTTTGGCGCCGCATCGACCTGCATGAGGCGCCCCGGAGTCGCCCAAAGAGGCCAAGCCTGTGCTGCACCGCGTCAAGCCCAAGGTGAGGCCGGTGGTCCGGAATCAAAGTTGAATGGCCTGTTCCAGTCAAGCCTGCGCTGTTCCGGCCATCTTGGATTTGTGACTAGCAACTGAGATCTCGGGGGGTTCAATGGCGTGCCGCTAGGGGCTCTGACGGCACTCGGACAGGCTTCTAGACGGCCTTTGATGATGTGGTGGTTAATAGATGGCCCGCCTGTTACGTGATGGCTCTGCAAGCGGGAGACTGTTGCCATCTCTGTGTGTGGTGTCTTAGGTGGTTTCGTTTCGCCCTCCGATGACATGTTCGACTATTGATCTCTGTACTCTTTGTCTACCTACATTGCAACGAGAGATGAGTATTGACTGCTGCCAACCCATACAACAACAGAACTGCATGTACTTTTTGATTTCCCGATGCTTGCCGCCACGCCCAGCCATCCACGTCCCACCCCTGTACATAACCGTTTACTTTCATCATCTTCACCTTTGCCCTTTTGCCTTGTCTTCTCCCCCGCTCCGATGCATCATCCCAAGGTTACGGCCGGCATCCAAGATTGCATATGCGGCATCTCCAGCAAAAAAAGAGTCAAAAAATCCCCATCCCGGCTCCGTTTTCGCTTGCTCCGCAAAGGAATGCGCGGCGCCCGCCTCCGCCATGCATCTGCTAGTGTCGACGGGCCTGGTAGCACGAAGCATGTGCCGATGTACTCCGTGTGTACCTACTAGGAACGCTACTAAGATTGCAAGTAAGAGCCAAAGGTTCTAAGGCGAGGTACTTTGTAATATTCGTAATTTTTTTTTTCTTGGCTGCTCCGTAAGATTATACGGAGTACTTTGGTGACTGCTAGTTGAATAAATTGACTCAACTTTTTTGTTCCTTGTTGCCCCACTGCCGCCAGTTCCCGGATTGCCCCTCATATATTGAAGGCATCGCCAACCCAAACACAAAACTTCTTGTCTAGACTTGCAAACCACTCAATTCGATTCCTTGATACCCTTGGGACAACTCTACTTGTTTGTGCAAATCCTATACCCATGAGACTCTCTGAAGTCCTCCTTGAAGTCTTGTTGTACTAACCATCATCTTCTTCTACCCCTCCAGGTTCTCTCCAAACTTACCCCTCCAAATACCATCACCATCATCACCATGACCAACGACGCCTCTACCAACGGCTCTTCTGCCGCTCCCGCGACCACCTTCGCCCTCAAGGCTGGTCTCGCCCAGATGCTCAAGGGCGGCGTCATCATGGACGTCACCAACGCCGAGCAGGCCCGCATCGCCGAAGAAGCTGGTGCCTGCGCCGTCATGGCCCTCGAGCGAGTCCCCGCTGATATCCGCAAGGACGGCGGCGTCGCCCGCATGTCCGACCCTGCCATGATCAAGGAGATCCAGGACGCCGTCACCATCCCCGTCATGGCCAAGGCCCGTATCGGCCACTTCGTCGAGTGCCAGATCCTCGAGGCCCTGGGCGTCGACTACATTGACGAGTCCGAGGTCCTGACGCCCGCCGACGACGAGAGCCACGTCGAGAAGAGCCCCTTTGGCGTGCCCTTTGTCTGCGGCTGCCGCAACCTGGGCGAGGCCCTGCGCCGTATTGCCGAGGGCGCTGCCATGATCCGAACCAAGGGCGAGGCCGGCACCGGTGACGTCGTTGAGGCTGTCCGTCACATGAAGACTGTCAACAGGGACATTGCCCAGGCCAAGGCTGCTCTTGCCGAGGGCGGCATTGTTCGTCTCCGCGAGCTTGCTCGTAAGCTCGAGGTTGACGTCGAGCTGCTGCGCCAGACTGCTGAGCTGGGCCGTCTCCCCGTTGTCAACTTCGCCGCCGGTGGTGTTGCCACGCCTGCTGATGCTGCTCTCATGATGCAGCTTGGCTGTGACGGTGTCTTTGTCGGCAGCGGCATCTTCAAGTCTGGCGACCCTGCCAAGCGAGCCAAGGCCATTGTCCGAGCTGTCACTCACTTCCGTGACCCCAAGGTCCTTGCCGAGTGCAGCACCGGACTGGGCGAGGCCATGGTTGGCATCAACTGCGACGCCATGAAGCCCGAGGAGAAGCTTGCCGGCCGTGGCTGGTAAATACACCCTATCATATGATTTTAGCAAGGGAAAGCAAGAGGAGGAAAAGCAAAAGTGTGGTATATACAAAAGGAAGAGACAGAGGAGGAAAAAAAGACTGGCACAGAGCCTCAAAATGTATCTATTCTACTGTTGGATTTGGCGTTGTGGACGATTTGTCGCTTTGGGTGGCACTTAGCATGCTGAACATCAAAATTCTGAAGATGCCGTCAGGATATGCAACCTATTGAGGATTATACAGCATAGCACGAAATCTACATTTTACTTGTTTGCACTCACTTCTCTCCCCGGGTCAGGGTTGGGTTTCGCTATAGAACTGAAGCTCTGGAAAATTGTAGGCTGTCAAAGTGAGAGGGGAGACAAAACTGCCCGCTGCCAGCTGGCCGTACTTCCACCCACGCAGTCCATCATGCGCAGGTCAACATTTCCCCCCTTAACTTAACTCAACGCGACTTGACAATGCGAGTGGTCATGCTTTTCATTCTTCTTTGCATCAAGCTCGGATTCCCCAAATTCTTCAAGTTTTACGAGTTTCTCAAGAACCGCTTTCAACCTTTCCGCCGCAATCCCAAGCGCAAGAGGTGTGTCTCTTCTCATTACTACCGTGTTTTTTCTTTCTGCTTTCACTCCTTTTTGCGTTTCTGTGCCCCTTCTTGCTCTTGTTTTTTTCCTTCTCTTTCGGAGAATCTTGGTGTGAGGAAGTTGAGGAATCACACTCTCCCTCGTCAAAACATATCTCTTCAATCTTAATATGCTCTTCCCCCTTCTCGGCAGACTCTTCATCCTATTTCTCAACATGCTCTTGATCTGGCTTATCAACATCCTCGTGCTTCTTTTCGAAGTTTTACTCTGGCTTCTCGATTCTTTCTAGCTAATCCTTCCGCCATCAGCAAGAAGACCAAGATCGTTCGCTTCGCAGAACCGAAAAAGAACGTCCGTGTCGTCTACCAAGCATTCTCGCGATATTTCTAAATCCAAAGACCTGCTTCTACGCTCCTCAGGGACGACAACTCAAGGTTTGTGCATCCCTATCTCGTCCTCGAAGCCTTGGAAGCTAAGTCTCTCCAAAAACAGATTTGTTTCTAGTTCTACCAAAGCACCTCTTTGTCAACAATGAGATTCTACAATCGCACCGCGGAGCTCGAGTACTACCGCAACGGCATGCGTAACAACCCACCCACCGATACCGAGATGTGGGCTTCTTTGTTCATCGTATGCTCCTTTATTAGCGTCATCATCGTCTGCATCATGTTACCGCATGGAACCTGGTTCCAGTGCGTCTCTGGAGCCATCTTACTCTATCTCTTCTGCCAGGTTGTGGTTAGCTATGTTAACTGCGAGTAACGCGAGTCTGAGATGGAGGATACTCTCTTTCGCTGCTGGTAGCCCCAGCACCAATCTGCGATTGAGTGTTTGCTAAGTTTTTTTGGGAATGGGATTTATGCAGTTAATACAATCTGCTTAACATAACATCGTGACTACCTCGCGTGACTGCTTTCTTTCCTTTGTGACTAAACGCACCCTCCACTCCCTCCTCTCCTTTTGTATCGTTGAGCTTCTGGTTTGTGGCCTTGGATACTCGTTGCTCAATGCAATCTGGATCTTTGAAACATGAAATTTTATCCATCAGCTCTGACGTCGAAGTTGAGATCATCTATCAACCATAGTCAAAGCATTTTACTATCACGAAAGAAACATTGCTGCCATTCTAATATTCCGTCCCATAACCGTCTCTCGCTGTCCAAGATATTTCTCCCTCTGGTCCTCCACATTGCCTTTTCCCAAGAATGCTTTTCGCCTGCGTAGTTTGTTTGAGCATACCGCCAGCACTGAAATCGGAGACGACATGGTTGCCGATCGTGATGTTTGTCGAGCTTGTTGCCTGGGTAGAGCGCATTAAGCAGAACCCACTTGGCCCACGAGTAAGGGTAGACATTGTTGCAATATGCGCGATGGTTAGAGGGCTTGGTCAAGGCGCTCTCTTCGATGACGAACTATCCGTTTTAAGTCTATAAAAGCCGCATGTGCTCGTCGCTCGGCAAGCGGTCGCTGGGTGGTTGGATCCCGTGCTTCCTCGTTAACTCCCTCCGTCAACGTCTCGGGGATCTCGGTTGCGGCCTCCTCAGGGTTATCTGTATTTGCAGGGCGCCTTCTCCTGTCGAGGTTCTCGATATATTCGTCTTGTTCCGCCAAAGTCATATTCGTTGCCTGTCTGTGGTAGAATCTTACGGCGGCGACGCTGTTCGCGTATTGTCCATTCGAGGTCACTTTATAAGCGGTAGCACCATAGTTCTAGATCAGAATTTGCTTGATAAGACTCACCTCGAGTAGTAACGGCGGGATATTGGCGTTAATCGGGTGGACGAATTCAGCCATGTTGTCGGAGGCTGAGAGATCGCGACCTATTGCTCGTTCGTCTTCACTTTCACGCGTGAATAGCAGAGACTGTCAGTTTTCGTCTGCTGCTCAAACGAAGTTTGGAAAATATATGCATTACCTTTATCAATTATTTGCTGCGATCCCGTCTGAGTACAACGAGAGATCGAGAATCTACGCTATAACAAAGTTTTGCGTCCAGATCAGAGACGACTTTCACTGTTCATATCGAAAGCAAGGCTGAACTTCAAAAACAAGGCTGAATTTCCGGATAAAATTCCGCCAGAGAAGATTTTGCTTTAGATTACAATACAGACCAGCCATATTTCTGCTCTTATGGATACACGCAGAGGTAAATCTCCTCTCTACAACTCTAGGGCAAATGTCACACGAGATTGAGGCACAAGAAGAAAGTTGTTTTGAATGTTCTTTTGCAATATCTACTCTACATGTTTCCACCACCTCAATTCCATGTGCCCTATCGAAGAGAAGTAGTCAGTAATCGGTAACTTGAAGTTCACGTCTAGCAATGCCATTGAGAAAAGTTATGGTCAGAGTCCCCTTCCTGCACTCATTTTGATGTCGTGGTTTTGGTTGTCATCATGCCATGGTTGTGGAAAAAAAGAGAAAGGAATACTCACTGAGATGATTCACTTGAAGGGCGGACTTTGAATGGTGATGGCTTCTGTAAACTCCTAACGCAGAAAAGAGGTCAGCGATCAAGAAAAGAAGATCAAGTCAGAAAATTTCATGGAGAAACTTTTCTGGTCAGAAGAACCCTCGTGTCACCATCCTATATTGTGTTCTTGATTGTAATCATCCCATATCGAGGAAAGGGGAGAGAAACCGACCGTAAATGATTGAGAGAGGCAATTGTTTAGAGCTCTGTCAGAGAAAGTGGTTAGTATAGAGATCATCAAGAGAGAACTGAGAAAAGAGGATTGAGGAAATCATGGTCAGAAGAACCTAGGTTTCACTGCCTTGCAGTGCACTCATTTGAAGTTGTGTTCGTGTTTGTAATCATCCCATGACATAGAAAACAAAAGTGACTTACCAGAAAGTAATGTGGCGAAAGAAGACAGAACTTGAATTCAGGAGCCCCAGTCCAGAAGAGTGGCCAGCAGACAGATCCAAAGGGTAAAAGTCAAGGAAAAGGAAAAAAGAAATGGGAGGGAGTTCGTATGGTCATAACAAGTTCAACACGTTGAAGTGTTGCTCAAAGAGCACTCACTTTGTGATCGTGCTTGAGGAATGTAATCATTCCATACGTGAAAAGTGGTGGGAGGATAGGAGCGAGGAGCTGGGGTGGGGGAGAAGAGCGCACCAGAATTCGAAATAAAAAACCGCATTTGACGAGCCCTGTTTCAGAAAAGAGATTAGCCATCAGAACAAGACAGATAAAGTCAGAAAATGGAATCAAGACAATCATGGTCAGAAGAACCCTGGCAATTTTGGCACTCATTGGTATCGTAATTGTACTGTTGTACATTGCTTTCTAATCACTCCATAAGGGAAAAAAGAAGAAGTAGGAAAGCAAAAGACTTACTATGAGTGCCCAGTACAAGGGAGAGAAAGGAATGCCTGCTAAACAAAAGTTAGTGAGTGTACAAAAGAAGGGAAGAGTTCCTACTAAAGACAAGTCAGTGAGTATACAAAAGAAGGGGGGAGGGGAGGGGAGGGGAGGAGGATAGGTCAAAAGATGGGAGGAGCTTCCACTAAAGACAAGTCAGTGAGTATACAAAAGAAGAGGAGGGGAGGAGGGGGGGGAGGATAGGTCAAAAGAAGAGGAGAGCTCCTACGAAAGACAAGTCAGTGAGTAGACAAAAGAAAGGGAGGGGAGGGGAGGAGGATAGGTCAAAAAGGGGGGGTTTCTAATAAAGACAAGTCAGTGAGTATACAAAAGAAGGGGAGGAGGATCGGTTAGTAGAGTCGCTCAGAGTTGAATTTTTCTTTCATGGTCTGCTTCGAACAAACGCGAAAGACTACGGGACTGACTCATCATTGCGACTCCGAAAGGAACAGAGAACTGAAGCCAGACCAAGTGTTTTCATCAATGGCCGACAGGAAAACATGGAATGGTCTTTGTGTGGCCTTTCCAACACACAGAGCACAGGTGAAAGAGAAACAGCTGAAGCGAGAGGCTAGAGTGAATCAATTTCGACGTCAGACTGAAAACTTTTATTCCATCGCTGACTTGCAGCCGGAACGAACCCTATGTCATCATCCTGAGTGTGTATGTGTTGGGAAAAGGAAACGCAAAGAGAAAAGAGGACCCCCCAGACCGAACAGAAGTGCAGAGAACTTTCTCTTCTTCAAACACACAGAGCACAAGTGAAAAAGAAACAGCTGAAGCGAGAGGCTAGAGTGAATCAATTTCGGCGTCAGACTGAAATTTTTGATTCCATTGCCTTTGGAGCTGGAACGAACCCTAAGTCATCATCCTGAGTGTGTATGTGTTGAAGAGAGAAAAGGCAAAAAGAAGAGCGAAGATGAGAAAGAGAAGGCGAAGAGAAAAAGCAAGGAAGAAAAGTGAGGAGGTGTAGGAATTTCAGATGTGCTTCTTCCAGCAGACACTGGCACAAAGAAGAAAGAATCGCCAACAAGCGAGAGGCCAGAGTGATTCAATCAGCGTCAGACTCAAATAGTTTTTTCCCATTGCTGACTCGCAGCTGGGAACGGAACCCATAGTCATCACTCCATGTGATCAGTGTGTGGGTTGAAGCGAAACGTGGTGGGGGGATAGGAAGGAAGAGTCAACAGAAAGAAAGAAAAAAGCAAAAAACAAAAACAAGTGATGTGGGAAATTGAGGGTGGAGGGAATGCGAATGTGTTCTTGACACACACACAAGCACAAAAAAGAAAGACCCGATGGATCGATCAATGTCAGACTCCGTATTTTTACTCCATTACTGACCTGCAGTTGGAATATGGAACCCTAAGACATCACGCCATGCGTGTGTGTGTGTGTGTTGGACTGAGTTGGGAAAAAGAGATACAGTGGAAAGTGAACAGAAAGATGGAAGAAAAAAGAGAAGAAGGAGGAAAATCGGGAAAATCGGGACTGGAGACGAACAAGATCTTGCTCCGTTTGTCTCTTCAGCACCCACAGACACAATAAAGAAGGAGCAACAGAAGCGAGAGGCTAGAGTGCTTCAATCAGTGTCAGACAATATTTTCATTCCATAACTGACGTGCAGTCGGAACTAGAACCCTGGTCATCACTCGATGTGTGTGTGTGTGCTACGAAAAGAAAACAGAAAGCAAGAAGTAGAGGAAGCAAATGGGAGGGGAAGAGGAAGAATGATTGGTACAAGAGCAAGAGGAGGAAGGGGAAAAAAGAATCGCAAAGCGGGAGAAAAGAAGAAAAGAGGAAGATAGGAAGAAAATCTAGAAACCCCCGACCGCAACCAGAACAACTGAAAGTTGAACTGTCCCTCAGACAGAGTATTTGATTCCATTTGCTGACAGGCAGCTGGAAAAGAACCCTTTTGTCATCATTGGGAAGTTGGGTGGAGAGAAGAAAAGTGAGACGGTAGGAAAATTGAAAACATACCTGAAAGATGAAATTGAAATACGGGAGAAGAAGGAATCAAAGGTCACTGGGGAAGTGGAAGTCGAAATTGGAAAATGGGACTTATGATAGAGACGTGGATGATGGATGATGGAAGGTAGAGGTGGAAGGTAGAGATGGAAGATGGAAGTGGAAGATGGAAGATAGAGGTGGGAGGCGGAGGTGGAAGTGGGAGGTGGCAGTCAAACTTGCAGAGCGAAGTTGGAGCAGACAAACAGAATTGGAACTGGGACTGGAATTGGAATTGAAATTGGAATTGAAGATAGAGATAGTGGTCCAAAAAAGAGGGGAGCGACAAAGAAGAAAGAAAGAAAGAAACAAAGAAGGGAGAGGGAGGAGGAGGAGGAGGAGGAAAAGAGAGAGAGGGAAAAAAAAAAAAGTAAAAAAGAAAGCGCGGGATCATATCAAAGGTGTCGTCAAAGGTAGAGCTCATCCTGCAGAACAGTCAGAGCTCATTACGAAGAACCCTTTTCTAATCATTTTCCCATTGGTCAAAAATTGGAAAAAAGAAAAGCTGCTCCCTGTTTCCTCTTCCCATCTGCATAACCAAAGCAAGATGGGAAGAGGAAGTTAGTAGTCAGTGGTCTCCAAAACGGTTATGAAAAAAAGAAGGAAAAGACAAAGGAAATGACTTACCTGGGGACTTACCTGAAATCCGGGATGAAGAAAGGAGGAAAAGAAAAAAGAAGAGAGAGCGGGAGAAGACGAGCTTCAAGTAGTTGTGGAAAACGGAGGAGTGGAGCCTACTGATCTGGCTGTCAGGTGCAGGCCAAAAGTGAGAAATGGAAAATCAACACCTGCAGCTCGCTCTGGCCTATGAGAATTCAGGATCACTGCTGTCACGTAGGCAACGAGAGAACAAACGCGTGACCGGAGATTTTGTATATGGGGCAACGGGTATCAGGTCATGCAGAAGTGAAATTCGGGGGGGCCTCCTCGATTGATCATTGGCAGATCTCGAGGAGGAAAGGGGCACTCAGGAGATGAGGCTCCGTAGGCAAGCGAGAAAGTGAATTGAAGCTGAAGCCCGTTGCGTTGTGATGCTGTTGCCTACCCTCGAGAATTGGGGGGTGGCATAGGGGGGATTGGTGTAGTGGGAGGTGAGGCTGCAGTCGAGGAGATGGGGGGCCATCAATGGGCGTGGTGATATTGGGTACGAGTTGATATCGAGAGTTCAGGATGCTGTAGATGTGTAGAGCAATAGACAGTAATGCAGTTTTGATATTATGTTCATGTGTGCCATCTATCTAGAATTCATAATTGTGCAGTTGTTGAATTTGATATATCGTTTGATTCTGTAGTATGGTGGCCGCTGTAGAGACCTCCTGGAGCGAGTGTGCACTGCACTGCTACGATGCTCTTTTGCGGGTGAAGCTATTCCCAGTTCCCAGTGTAGAGATTCAATGTCCAAATGTGTATTTCATTACCACCCATACTGAAAATATTTCTATCAATACTGGGAAAAGACTCTTACTTGGTTTACCCCTTTTTTTTCTCTCGTATGGTAGCATGTTGGAGTGATCCTCAAAACCACTATATTCATGCGACCGAGACATCTTGAGAAACGGCAAAGTCCCCCTACAGAATTGCTGTATCAATCAACGGGCAGATAGGGGTAGATTCAGTTCACAGGAAAAAAGATCTCTGATTCTATGGTAGTATTTTGTGTCAGACGTTCCGTCGCAGTCTCATCACGTTGGGCAAATACGAATGATTGTAGTCTATTCCCGACCCATAACTCTCCAAGGGTATATCCCTGCTAGTTCTCTCCACAATCTAGATCTCCAACGGTAATCGATCGAGCTAAATGGAGGCTTCCTCAAGAAAAGAGGATATTGCTGTGCTTCGAATGGGGTGGCGCGAAACTCCTACTCGGGTTGTCGGGTTACCCTCAATCCAGATTCGAAACCCAAGAGGAAAATCACCAGACAATGGAACTGTCCTATTCGCTGTCTCCTCTTGGCCATGTCTTCCAAATACTGAGCCACCAAAGAAGAGCTCAGTCAAGGGGAGCTGGATTGGACAGAATCATAATGTCGTCAGATTTTCAGGATGGATACAATGTAGCTTGCGATGGAATTTTCGTCGCAAGAAATACACAGAGCATCAGAACCACAGATTGGGAACAAAACACTGCTTAAATTTGAAAATATAAAAAATCAAATACGAGGATATCCTCAATCTTTCTCTGCCTATGTCCTACAAGTGTCGCGCTGCGAGCAATTGTCTGCCTACAAGTTCCTCGTCTCTCCTTTGAATCTTCAAATGCCCATCGACACGTAAAGCATTGCTCACGGAATATGGAAAGAAATGAATGCCTAAGAAAAATCGAGTGTTGGGAGAGTACGCTTCAGCTTCGCTATGGGATTGGTTCGGAGAATCGAGTGTCGGTATTCGCCTACTCGCCTTCGTGACACTGGAATATCAGGGGAATTAGCATCTTTCCAGCCTCAAAAAATGACCACGAGCATTCGGTACTCCAAGGTTCCATACCTATAGCCTGACGACAGTAGTTTGAACATTGGGCTGTATTACCCTGGAGCGTCGGGTTCTCCAAAGGCGGCGTTGAAGTTTGCCAGAGAAATAGCAGTTGGTATTGAGAAAGACTGATGACGAATGCATGGAAATCGGAAGTAAAAGCATTTCCATCCATCTATGAACGAGATTTAATATTGACTGCTCAGAGAAGCTGGTAACTGCAAAGTGTCTCGGCTAAGTGCGTTACCATTGCATATGGGGATTTTACTATGGCTCAAATGCCACCACTTTACTTTGCCCGTCTGGCTCTTCGGACAATACTGCCTAGGTAGACAACGCTCTTCTTTTCCAGAAATGCTCATTCCAGGGTTTCCTTGCCCACAAGGATGCCATAGGGTTACCCAAGGAATTTGCCTAGAAGCCGTGGTACCACAGCAAAATGGCTTCAATCGTTTCCCGTCGCATCGAGGACTACTCAACATCACAGGCAAACCCGCAGGAAGCCTTTTTAGTTATCCATTACTGACTATGCCTCGCTCTTTTTTTTTAGTTGCGGCTGAAGCGATTCGCCATGGAAAGGTGTGGCTTCTTTTATTGTCTGGTTCTTGGTTACAAACGGCGTCTCTCGACACCAATTTCTATGTGCCGGTGATGTTTACAGGTATTGTCCCTCAAGATACTCCCGCGGATTTTTCTAATCGTTTGTAGATGCCATTTAGTCGATACCCCTACCGAACTCTTGACCGTCGTACATGAGCACACGGTATCTACCTAGAAGCCGGGAAGCGACTATCTTTCCATTACCCACCCTTACTTCGAATGGACCATTTTGAGAGCTTCTTTGAGATCGACAAAGTGACGGAGCGTTATCTTCACTAAGAGTCTGGCTTGGACAAGCATGGAGTGGAAATGGCAAGACAGGAGGCTGTTGGATCGGTCGCATTAGATGGTTGGGAGGAATCAGGCCGGGTGTTCTATCCATTTAGTTGATATGAATACTCTCTTCGTTCAATGTTACACAATTTCTTCTCCACGTTGAGTTCCTACGGTAGAAGCATTTGCCCGTATGGGCTCGGATCTTGGATCAGATGTAGCAAAACAACCACTCCTTGGATCAGGGAGCAAGCGCCAAATCCACCCCCGAATAACCTTCATAATTCAGTCATTGTTCTTTAACCATGGAAGAGTCTTTGGGCTCTCCTAGACAGTTTGGATGGAGTCTAGGCGACTTCTCCAACGTAGCAGCTAGAGACAGGCAGGCGATAACATGCAATTTTCTGGTACAGGTAGCTACGAAAACTCTTTCGCTTGACAACAGGATAGTCTAGATTCGCTACACATACTAGCTAGCATTTTCGAACTGAGAAATTAGCCATGTAGCGAGCAGCTACTCTTCTGTCCAGAGATTTGAAATCTCGACTACATTCTCCAACCCAAATATCACAACATCAACAAGGCCTCGTATGCCTCCCCCAATTCCTCCAACCCCATACCCAAACACCTACCACGACACCCTCAAAGGAGGTACTTGGGTACATTTGCATCTCCCTCATATTCCATTTTAGGAACATTTGTGGGCTACTGATTGTGAAAATGATTTTCGAAAAAGCTGCCAACTGCCTCTATTTTTCTCATTGGCTCGCTGCTTTTCTCATAGATCAGATGAAAGTGGACCACCCTCGGGGACTTTTGGTTTGGTGTTTGGCTGCGGTGGCTGGGGATGAAGAGCTCAGAGGGTAAGGAGGAAGAACTAGGTAGTGCTTGTGTTGTGGTGAGTTTGGGTGTAGGTCGAGTTGATATTCTGTGTGGCGATGGACGCTCTTGAAGCCCTTGTGGTTGTGTTCCCAGTGCCGTCTCGTAATTGCTGATGAACTATGTTCTAGAACTTGGCTGTATTTAGAGGCATAATTCAGCAGATCAGACATTACTCTTCTTTCTATACGATGATTCACTTGTACAAATGCCCAGTGTTCTAGTAACCTCTGCTGCTGTTTGATATGTGGCTTGGAGATTACCGCGTAGTATGACCTTTGTGTTGCACGTCGACGCAAATCGAGACACTGGAGGCTACCAAGAGCTAAGCTGTCACTCGCCGATTTTGGGACGTAGAGATACTGCAAGTTGCTCAATCCATCAATTGTTCATAAATTATCGTTCTACTTTCTATTAGGTGAGTCAAAAATTCTTCTCTTCGATGATTCACTTTCGGCATGTCGCTGCCCGTCCTGGCTACCAGGGACCAAAAAGACGGCATACAAGCTTGGCGAGACGCAGAAGGCATATACCGCCTGAAATTCATTCAGCAGCACGGTAATGACAGCTTGAAGCACATTGCTTAAAATTCTTTCGGTGAGCTTTTCTAGTTTTGGGCATACCTGATGGGAAACAGGTAGTCCAGCGTTGTGCAGGATGTCCAAAAAATGTGCGTACACGCAGCCTCTATTCTCTTTCGTCCGGCTGCCTGCTTGGGTAACTCGAACAGACGGCAGTCTCTACAGACACAAACTTCGGCTCGTATTTGAGACCACAGAAACCAATTCTTCCGATTCTACGTAAGTCTGAACCTGTTACTGTGGCTATCTAGTGGCATCTGAGAGCAAATACAAAGATTTAGGTTGGACCTCTTCTCCCTACTTCCCCAGAACCACCAGAACCACCAGAACCCCAGCTACTGAGCAAATTGACAAAGCACGTTCTTTTGATTTTGGCCCCTCTATCTTGGTTATTAACAAAGAAGAAGAGAAAAAGTCGGCTACTGCCTACGAAAGCCCGAGGACAATATCGTACGATGCCCTCGCAAATTAGATTCCTCATCTCGACACCAGGCTCGATCGCAACAATTGCACAACTCTACTGAGAATGTCTGACTTCAGTCTTAGTATAGTCTGTGAGTCTACTTGGGGAATAACTCCAGTGTCTGTCCTCCAAGATATCTGTACGGAAGCTTGCGGCGAAGAAGAAGGGGTAAGAATTCCCGGAGAGCTGAGCTCTACTTTCCTCAACTTCTCATCCAGATCTAATTTTCTTTTGCTGTTGCCAATAGTGTCCGACCATTTGCAAAAATAACTGAAAGCCGACTAAGCAATAGCGAAGATCGACACAAGCATCAACATATTGACATCCAAGATTTTCCCTGCTGTCAGCAGCGAAGCGTTTGAGAACACACCCCGACGTTCCTCCCGCCCGTACCCATGAGCGATACACTCGAACATTTCGACGTTGAGAGCATTCTCTATAAAAGATGTGTATCAGAAAAACACTAGATACAGATACTTGGGAGTTTTAGGTGTCTGTTTGAACTCTTGCTGTTAATCTTCTGCTCCAGGAAGATCGTTCTCCAAAGCCTGCCATACAAGCATTGGAACATTGGCAATTTCTCAAGCGAAAGCACACATCATTATCCGCATTTCAAAGTAGCGAACCATTCGTGGACTTCAAAACGGCACTGACTCTTCCCAAGAGCTGTCTGCGCCTCCAGAGATACTGAAGATAAGTTTGAACTTCGTTACAGTTTCTTCTCTGCACAGTGTGCAGCAATTGCGGTTGCGATAGCTTACCATCAAATTCGCTTCGAACCAACACTACCCATTTACGAAAGGAAAGTATCCTGAAGCATTGTATCAATTTTCACGTAGTCATCGTGGCCGAAACCGTCTCGCTGAGGGAAAAGAAAATCTGTTGACAATTGGGATTTATCAGATGGTGTTCAATCGGAATACGATCATACTAGCTATTTTTTTGGTAATTGAATTGCCTCCGAGTCCAGGGCTTAGCAGTGCCTTCAGTTATCTGTTCAAGTCGTCGATATCACCCCCTTCGTCGCAGTTTACGGTCAAGTTACTGACATAGTTTCTTGCAGATGTTGTTCGCCTAGAAATCCCCAATTCTTCCACCAATCCTCTATATCGATCTTCTCAAAGGTCACAGCACTCCTGCACGAATTATCTTCTACGACAAACAGTCCAACCTAAATGCCAGAGTACAATGTCGAATTCACCACGAAGATCGATCTGTTTGCTTAATGCTTTTAGCACCGAATCAGAAGATCTTTCAACATAGGAAGCGAAAACAGTGGCAGCTGAATCAGTTTCCATTCGTAATACCACACAAATCCTGCAAGCGGCGGTCTTTTCAAAGAATCCAAAGAACAATGTTGTATGTTTGCCTCAGCTATCTACTTTTTTTTGTGTCTATAACTAACGTGTCTTTTGTCCTGACAGTTCGATACACATCTCCAATCAAACATCGAAGCCTGCGCAAACGAAAACCCCAAACATCCACCAAAGCTATTGGTATTATACACAAAGACGTCCATGATTGAACCCGTACCCTCGTCAACCCAACGAAATCCCATTCAGCAACTCGCTATGCTCCGTCTAAGAACAACTCTACATCGTACAAAACTCCCTTTGAAGCAGATCAAATCCCCTCCTCCTTCTCATTCGGCGGCCACCAAATCATCGGCGGAAACATCAACTCCTCCCCATGCCCCTCATACACCTCCCACCCCAACGTCTTATACGTCTTCATCCCCTCCTCACTCGCCTCCAAATACGCCGGAATCCCCAACTCCGCACACCTCTCCATCCCGTACCGCACACACATCGTCGCCGCCCCCCGTCTCCTATACTCCGGATCCACGCACATGTAGCACAGCAGCGCAAACGGCCTTCCCTTCATGATCCTTCTCCGTAGAGCAATCTCCGGCTCCATCGTATCCAGGACAAGCTTCCTCTTCGCCGGATCCTCCACCCACTCCATGCGCAAAATGTAGTTTTCCACCATGTACTCCTCCTCAGTCCTCTCGCGATCCCAGACGAACCACTCTGCGAACCCAACAATCTTTTCCTCTCCGGTAGCAGGATCAGTATACACGCACTTAACACCAGGCGACACTGAAGGGTATTTTTCAAGATGCTCCTTGTAACCGCGCAAGTGTCGCTCCGCATTCAGCCTCCTTGTCTCCTCCGAATCAGGCCCTCCTCCAATAATGTCGAAATTAGGAAACGGCCCAAAAGCATTGAGGATGAGCTGCATACACCGCGGCATGTCCTCCTCTCGAGCAGGCTCGACACGGAAAGTTCCTGGCGTGGCTGCTGGCATGGCTGTGTATCTTCTTCGCTGGACTCGAAATAGAATATCTTGAGTTTTACTGATCACACGAAGTCGTCGTAAAAACATGCTCATCAATTGTATATTATGTATGCTATGGGTTCTAGTACGATTTTATATAGATCATCTAATACCTAATACTCCATTGCTGCTGAACCATTATTCGTCGGCAAGTTTGGCGCAAAGGATGCAGCTATAAGTGGGACGGACAGTGACTCCTCGCCGACAAATGCACCAATTTGTGATTGGCCCTAGATCAACTAGTCTTGGCCTCAATCCATAGTTCTGGCTAGGAAGAGTAGCATAACCCGTGATAGTGTCGTAGCAACGGAATTTCGGCACGGATTGTCGCAAAAGTCCCCCAGATGAAAAAACACTCTTTTAACATCAGTCGGCACGTGTAAATTACGACTCTAAGCAACATACAACAGCCACAAACAGCCACGCACGAGTTCAACAAAGGCAAGCCAAACAACATCCCCATCTAAATGCGCCGATATATTCTTCTCTATCTGTAATAGAGCAGCTATATATGCCAGTCCCCTTGCCATACACAATCTTGACAGCTCGCTGGATGCGCCCACGGCTGCTACTTGCAAAAAAGGCTTTAGCGACGAATCAAAACTCCATGCGCCGGAACGAGGAAAAACTCCAAGTTGCCTAACGAGTGATGGAGGTACACAGGAAAAAGAAATACGGAAAGAAGAGAAGAGACACCCAAGGAAACTCCAGTAATGATTGAACATCCGCCGCTGCCCCAAGTCCAACGCGACAGGCAAACGAACGGTAACGACTGGAAAAGAAATCCAAGAAGTACAAAGAAAGAGAAGGAGATACAGAGGATTCGAGACATGGGAAAACAAGAGATAAAAGTACACAAGGAAAAAAAGAAAACAAGGAAAGCGAAATCCAGCTCCAGGCATACTTTTATAATAGCAAATCGTTTTATGACCAGCGCAAATTCTTCCTGACGAGAATTTCTGTTGCCGCTATGCGCGAAGTCTGGCTTTTCATGGACAAAGGAAAAACATTATCGAAAGTAAGGAAAAGTCGACGGAGAAAAGAAAATAAAGTATAGGAAAGAAACAGCACAACAGATAAATGCACACATCACAAAAGTATGAGGCAATCACACGCAAACAAAGCACGGCATCAATTTTTGTTAGGGGAATCATAAAATCAAGCACGTAATCAAATTTGACTGGTGACAGTTCCCCAGAGAACTGAAATCTCCAACGCCGGTCGTGATTTGAGACTCAAGAAAATGGGGGGTGCATAGTGTCGTGTCAAAGCGCAGAGCAATGGTAATTTCAACGTGAGAAAAAATGACAAAAGACGACGTGCCCGAACGACGCAAATCAGTCCAACGCCCCAATGTTGCCCCAGGTCAGCCCATCAATCGGCTGTGAATAAGAAGAAAGGAGAGCATCAAATGAGAGTCGACAAAACCTTGTCCAGATCCCCGAGGCTGGTCAGAGCGACCAGCCGTCTCAATAGTGTCCGGCCGTCTCTTCAAACTTTACTACGCAAAATCAGCGGTCAGCCTCTCTGTAGTCTATCTCTCAATGCGAGTCTTTCAATGTTCATTTCCTACCTGAGGGGGGACGGCGGGACCTGGGGGTCCTGAGGGGCCTTGGGGGCCCGGAGCAGGACCGCCAAAGTGGTGAGGGCCACCATATGGGTTAGGGCCGGGGCCACCGTGGGCAGGACCAGGCATGCCCATGTAGTGAGGCGGAGGAGGAGCAGGGCGGTAGGGGGTGCCGACTCCAGAGTTGTTCTGAGATCGGCCCCAGCTGAGTCGCACTCGAGAGTTGCCAATGGGGTAGCCCTGCATCTGGTTGATGGCCATCTCGGCGGCATGGCGGTGGACAAACTGGACGAAGCCGCAGCCCTTGCCAGGAGGGATCTTGACGTAGGTGATTTCTCCGAATCCCTGGAAGAAAGATCGAAGCTCATCCTCCGTGACATAGCCTGAGAGGCCGCCGACGAAAACAGTTGTGTTGTTGGGGTCGGTGAACTGGTTCATCTGAGTAGCTGGGTTGAAACCGCCACCAGCACCGGCATTGCCGCCGTAGGGAAATCCTTGGACTCCTCCCCACATTTGCTGTTGAGGCATACCGCCGCCCATCATCGGACCGCCCTGGTGTCCGTGACCAAAGCCGTGATTGCCGCTGTAATACGAGATGGTCATGTTAGAGTCGGGTATTCTCAGTTTTAACTAGAGGACGGAGGGGTTGTCGAGCGTGTGTAGGTATAAGTGAAGAGTTGCGGCAAAGGAGAGAAGGTGGGCTGGCCAAAATGCGTGCACAAAAAGTTTTGGGCGGGTGTAACTTACCGATTCTTGGGAGTGGCAGTCGAGATCCTCATAGGACGGTTGCCGCAGTAGACTCCCTGCATTTCGACGAGAGCACGCTGTTGGTCGTTTTCATCGGAGAAGCGCACGAAGCCGTAGCCGCGGCTCTGACCCGACATGGCGTCCGTCATGATCTTGGCCGACTTGCACGAAGGGAAGCGAGCCTGGAAGAGAGAGACCAGGACATACTCGTTGACCTCGGGGCCGAGATCACCGACGAAGATACTGTACTCGGGACCGCGATCGTCGCTATCGTTGGTAGACATTAGAAACCAGATATTCAGCAGGAGCGAGTGGTGATTAAAATTTCAAGGCAAGAAAAGCGTCAAGAGGAAAAAAATTAGGTGGCAAAAGGCAAAAGTGCAATGGAGGAAGCTGTAACAGGGAGAGAAACAAAAACGAGGCAAGGCAGAAGCGGCAGATCGAAACTGTGCCTGAAGGTGGTGAAAAGGTAAATCCGAGGCGCCACGGTTACTGCCGCAAAAATACGCATGTAGCGGAGAGGTACATGAGAAGCTGTGGTGGGGGAGGTACAAGCACAAGTACTTGTGCAAGGGGGCGAGAAAAGGCAGGGCAAGGCTGAGCACTGCAGAATTTCAAACAAAAACAAGCATCAGACGGACTTACCGTCGGTCAACCAGACCGCCGCCAGACGCCCAGTTCAGCTTGAATTGGCGCGAGCTGTTAGGCACAGGCGTTCCGTTGAGGCCAAGCGCCTTGGTAGCGGCGTCGGGAGTTGCGAACTCAACGAAGCAGTATCCAGCGTTTCTGGGAGGGGAGAGCAGAGTCAGTCAAGTGGTCATGCATATCATATGATTTAGGTCACTTGTTGTAATTCATTTCTTTCCCTTGTGCTAGAGGGACGAAGGACAACAAGCAATAGAGACCTAGCTTACCCAGAGTTCTTGTCGCGAATCACCTTGACGTTGACAGTTTCGCCGGCGGAAGAAAGGAAAACGCCCTTGATAAAGTTCTCGTCCATCCATGGTTCGAGCTCTCCCATCCTATCCCTCTTGTTAGTCACACATGACTCGTTGCATTCTCAATGGCTGGGGTTATATCTTACCAAAGGGTGGTCTTGGCCTGATCCTGAGTAGGACCGGCGGGAGGAGGCACAGCCGACATGTCGGTGGCGGGAGGGGTTCCGTTTTGAAAAGCCATTGGACTGGCAGCAGAGATGCCGTTAGACGGAGCACCAGGAAAGGAGGAGTTCAAATCCATACTAGTCTACAGCGTCTCATCAGCACAACGGTCTATAAAGAGATTTTGCAGCAGACTGTTTCTAGAAATAAGAGGAAGATGGATAGAGCAATGTGTCCTATGGCGTGCAAGCTTAAATGCTATTTCGCCTTGACTCATTATCTTGTACACTCGATCTGAGACGAGCGCCACCGGCGACTTAGCTCGGTGATTTGTGGGTGCGTGTAGATGTACATGCACAAGGCGGAAAGAACTTCAGCCTCGGCAAGAGGGTTTTGTAAAAGAGTAGGAGGCGAGACCACTTGGCTCACGATGGTCACGTTCAAGCCTAAGAACGTATTCACCTAGCTCGCGGGATCATGATGGAGCATAAGGGAAAGAAATTGAAGACGTACCAATTACTTTATGCTTTTAGGAAACCAAAATGTAATCTGCTTCAAGCTCGATTATAAACAGGCTTTCAGGCTTTCGTTCCTTGCCGAAGAATGCTCAAAGACTACACGAATGCAAACAGTCAACACTATGCACCGTATTATCATGCAAGCACAGGCAGCCACTAACCTAAATAGAAGCGAAATGGAGGTGACGTTCGAATCGAATGCGAAGATCGACAACGAAGCAATAGAAGACCGATGTACAGTCTTACTAAAGGGATTCCAAAGGAAAAAAATGTGTCCGTATGAATAAGAGATTCTCAATACGCCGTCACGCCGCGTTCAAGATGGCAAGGGGACAAATGCGATGCTTGAGGCGGATAATGACTTTCTTTAAGATGGAGTCGAAAGATGATATCGTGGACCGATCGTATGTTCTACCGAAAATCCTAAAGGAGTGTGGTAAAACAGTTGGAACGCTCTCGAAATCAAGAAGAACCTAGATATAGCGGTTAGCATTCAATGATGTAGGTCCAAGATTCTAGCAGCTGGCTGTGCAATGTGTAATGACAACAAAAAGGCCCCGACCCCGTGTGATGCGCAAAATGCCTGCCGAGATGCCTAAACCAACGAAGCGGCACATTCCCAGTAAGCCCTCTTTCAGCTTTCTCGTCTTTTTCTCCGAATGGTCCAGATATTGATGCAAATATTGATCGTCAAGGTTTCGGCAGTGCGTATCTATTGGCTTTAAACTTCAGGTTCAGGTGCGCCGCAAAGCCTCAATGGTTGTATGTTCGTGTAGTCATAGAAGAAGGTATAGTCGGAGTATTCCAGGCGGGTATACACCAGGTGTAGCGCAGGCCATGTTCCATATCCATCAATTTGTGAGATTGACCGTGTTTTTAGCCATCAAGCCATCCTGGAAAGCATTTGCGCTCGTAATGGAAGACCGATTTGGTGGTGACAAACGGCCAAGGCACCAATCGCATGCTAACACACTCCACACTCGAGAATATCCGTCCAGTCGAGGACAACGCTTCAGTCTACCAATGCCGAAATATTCGTTTCTCCGCGATCCGAGATAAGGGACTCTCGATGCGCTGGCGGTATCTGTTGGGCACGAAATTGCAATGCAGCTGTTCGGAGCACGAGCAGCCAACATCCACAACATCAATCTGCAGCCTCGGCCAATTTAATTTTCTCGGCGACATTGACGTCGACAGACTCGAATAAACCCAACAAGTAACCACATCCATCGGCTCGCCATGATTCGCAACACCCTTCCGAACTCTCTCGTATCGATTATCGTCCTTGATATTTCGGATGCCGCAATCACATGGTAGACCCGGCGAAGTGGGGTGAAATCGGATGGAGATCGTGCATCGCCCCGCGAGACGCCGAAGTGCTCCCGGAAGAGAAAATCCAAGGGCCACGATGAATTATGACGCTTTGCGAAAAGAGTCGGCCGATGCGACGCTCATGATTTGGACGCGATAGAGCAGTTGAGGCTTCGGGGCAGCCGAATGGCGACGGCGCAAGGCGGAAATACGACGCCGCATTTCGCCGCATGTGCCACGGCTGCGAGTGTGAGGGCGCAAGCACGGTACAGTAACGGTATTGACTTGATCGATCGATTGCGTCGCCGAGTCGGCCGGGTCTCCAAGCGCATAAGTCTTGACCACTTGCTTCGGCCTCGGTCCATGTCGAGATTGGCGAGTGCGTCGCCGCGGCTCCAGAGGCGACGTCCAATTCGAGTTTCGATCCATCGTTCCGCGCGCAAAACCACACGCTATTCGAGCCGGGGCACGGACAAGAGGGGAAAAATTTCACACGAACAAGAAAAAATAAAAATGCAACGAGGCAGTCTGGAAACGTGCAACTTACTTTTAGGCGCCGGCAAAAACAACCGTAACTCTCTCAGCCGATAGTCCGAAACACGCGCAAGGGAAGAACCGTAGCAGCCGTGACGAGAAAAAAAGAGATGAAAGAGGAAGAATGTGTGATGGAAGAAAAGAGTCAGTCGCGGGACGCCGTGCGGCAGACGAAGCGGGCGAGCTTTTTTTTTCTCTCTCCCTTGTCCGAGCTGGTGCTTGCTAACTGGCCCTCTTTGTTGGACACACACTTGTTCTGCTCACACACTGTTGAGTCTGCACAGCCTGGACCGGGTCGCGCGGGGATTAGTTACCTTAGGCGAGGGCAAGGTCGAATAATCGACCAGGATCCAGCCAGGGGGGGCGTGTGTGTATTGCTGTGTGAGTGTGAGACGTCGATGTGGGCGCTGCCTTTTTGGCGGCCACAGGCGATCTCTTGCTCGATCTCGGGCCCGTTGGTTGGCCAAGCTGGCTTCAAAGGGCGCTGAAACAGCCCACAAGGTCAAAATTCCACCCACACGGACGAGAAACCAGATGGTACGAGTGCTCGTAGCTGCTGCTGCTTCTGCTGGCGCTGCCGGAGCTCTTGTTGGAGAGGGGTCGCACCAGAGATGACGCTGCTGCTGCTGCTGCTCAAGGAAGCGTTGCTGTGCTATCGCTCGAGATGTTCCTTTTGCTGCAGTTGCAATAAAACAGCAAGAGGCAAGGGAGGCAATGGGGGACGAGGAGCAGCGGTAGGGATATATCAGACAGCCAAGAAAAAGAGGTACTTTGCAGCAATATTGGCCAAACAGATGCCGGAAATTGTCAGATCTCTAGACAACGGAGCGCAAAGATGATGGAGCGAGACACACAACCAATCAATCAAATCACACGGCGATGAATCAATCAATTCCTGTGTACTTCGCAGACGACAACAAACGGAAAGAGTAAATAACGCTGTGGAAGAAACAGAAGAAGGGAAGAAAAGGCCAGGAGGGAACGACGAGCACGCGTTGTATTATTATTCACTTGCTGCCTGCCGCCGTTCTCAGCAATTGAAGCCCCAAAGCCCTCTCGTCCTGCTGCGAAACTCTGTGGCCTGTGCCAGATTTGAGCGAAGCCATTGATGGCTTGTTCTTTGACTTCCAGGGCGTGTACCGAGCAAGACGCGCGTGGCGCCATGGTGGAAGTTCCTTGTCTGGCTGAGGACGGCGAATAGGCTCAGGCAATTCAACTGGCCCAAGGCTCTCTCGCCTGGCAAAAACCGGGAACCCAAGGGGAGAAAAAAAGAGCCAGTCCTTTGAGGATGGGCGCCACAAAGACAAGCCGGTTCTTGTTAGAATGTTGGTGGCGCATCTCCAAGCTCAACAAGGCCCCCAATGTACCTGCCAGGTATACTTCGGATGTGGTCTCGTGCATTTCGCTTTATAGGAGTCAAAGAAGATATTTGCGGCTTTGTTAGCACACAGCAAACCCGGCAGAGCAAACCGCTATCGAGATGATTCTTTCTAGAATTGTCAAACTCAATAACGTTGCTTGCTACTTCTCATCTTGCCTTTCGACTATAAGCAGCATCGAGAAGACTCCGCTCTGTCAGACCGCGGAGATGTATTCCGGTTACTTGGGGCTACGAAATTTTCAACTATTTGCCGCAGCATACCGTTAAAAAGAGTACCTTTCTAGTTATGCCTTTTACACGGCTTGGTCACGGAGCATACGGCAGCTTGCACCGTTCATCATTCATGGAGCATCTACTGTCTTCCTCAGTGCCAAAGCCACGAAAGCGTCTCCGCCCAAGAGCCGGAAACATCTGCTCTTTGATACGCGGGCTGCGGTAAAACACACTGTCCCCATACCGTGCCATTGCCCTGGTGGGCCAAAACGCTCAGAAGCTTCCAGCGGACTGTCCGACGGCGTGTCGCTAGTTGCCAACGTCGGCTCCATTCTCAGGTTCGTTGTATTCCTAGTGCGCGTTTCCATGTGGCGATTTAAACAGTGCACTCAAAGACTTCTTGACATCTCGCCGTTTGCGGCTCTGACTGGCTGGAGGATATGGCACTTGTTAGTGGACCTGCGTCTTGCGTAGCAACATTTGGAAGCCGAAAGAAAGGCAAGACACAAACAAGGAGAGGCACCTACGGAACCGGCAAAGTCATGCTGGATCCGATTATGCAGGTCACAGGCGGGGGGTTACAGTACTAACTGTGTTTCTTTCATAGCTGCCAGATCGACCCAAGGCAGCTCAGAGAACTTGATATGATGAAACAGTTAGATCATAGACCAGGCTCAAAGACTGCTATGACAGATACCGCAGATGCAGGGCACAATCGTGCTATCCGATGCCATCTCTATTGAAGAGACACAACCCTGCGTTTGGTGGCCGGGACAAGCAGGTGGCCATCAATGCAGATGTCTCAGCCCGCCATGTCTGATTGACGGTAAACAAATTGTTTTGTCTCAACGCAATTTATCAAGGAGCGACCCAGAGCAACACTACAGGCCAATCTCATAGGTGAAGTCCCAGCCACAGGGTCTTGGATGGCTCACCCGCGTCTCAATATTGTAACGCGACAGGACGGCCTGTGTAACTTGGAGCGAATCAGATCAGTCCCTGCGTGCGGATGCGTGAAAAGTGACCCTTGAGAGACGAGATGATAATACTTCCTTGATAATGGAGGTCAATGATAGTGCTAGTATTTCATTCACTATTTTTATCTCTTGTAACTAACTACCGCCGTGTCTCCTTTGCCTTGCCTTACCCCTGGTGCCTGCAGCCATTATGGCGATGCTAAACCACCACACACCTTATTTTCGGTACGTACCGATAGCCGTAACAACATCAGGCCAAAAGGAAAAAGCAACGTGTCTTTCAACCTTCTTCCATCCTTCTACTTCATACTGCTGCTAGACCGCATTTCCTACCGAGGCAAGCACAAGTATTGGGCAAAAAGATACACTATTGTTTGCGCCGGATGGCCCTAGCGATGCTACACAAAGACAAATACAGCGGCCAACAAGCACATTGTGATGCCTGGTCACATCTCCCACGCATGCCAGACGCGCACAGAGAAAGGTTGATGTGGCTCTTAGAATTGGCCCTGGCAAAAGCTGCTGCGTCCCGGGCCAATCCTGGTTAATGCGCCGGCCATGGCATTGTCGTTTGCGCTGAGACTGCCGTCGCAATTCGCGACAAATGCGATCACCAGGTGTCTTAAAACTTACATGCACACGGGAGCATCTGTCCTATCAGCAACGCCCCTGCATGATTACGTGCCTTGAAAAGCTGACAAGGGAGAGTGCATGCAGAAAGCTACAAAGGAAGCAGTACAGGTACTCATCGCTCTGTCAGGGTATTGCTGATTGCACCTCTGACAAGCCAAAGCTCCTACATCTCCTTGATTCACAACGAAGCCTTCCAGGCAAAAGCTCTCAAAGGTCTGTCCAAAGAGGCCCGTCCTGCCATGTGGTATTCAGCCTGTGCATCCCGCCTATGGATGGATCTTGTTTCTGACCCGTCACGATCGTACAGGGCACCACTTCTACCCCTCCTCACCCCCGGCTTCTCAGCACGCCAAAGAGACCACCCCCTCCCTTGTCCGCCTACCTCGAACCGCAGGGCTTTGGTGGACTTTGGTTGGGGAGCGGCATCGACGAGTGGCGCTCCTGCACAACACCCTCTGCCCAAGGCCCCCCAATGGGGGACGTTTCCAGGTATCTGGATGGCCGCTGGTGGGTTAACCTTGTGAGAAGAGGTGTTGGGCTGGTGCGTGTTCGACATGGGAGCTCGTCGTCTCCTGCAGCAGTTTGGAGTATGATTGCAGAGTGCTACCTCGTAAAGGCCAGGTTTATCCCTCCACGAGGGCACAGCTTCAGCCAGTCAGCTTCAACAATTCGCCAAAGGTTCAAGCGCTTCCCCTCCCATCGCCAGGGCGAGTTAGATCGTTCTAACGCCGTCTCTATGACAAGCATAACCAAGGACGAGCAGGTTGCAAAGCTCTGCATCAGGTATCTCACTGTACTTCCCAAGTGATGCAAGCAGTGGTAGAAGAAGAAGAAGAAAAACAAAGAAGAGCTCGTTGCATACCTGTACGATTACAGTACGGCCCGCGACACCTAGGCCGAGCATTGTCAGCGGATTAGCAGCGGTTTTGCAGCTTTGTTCCTTCGTCGCATGGATCTTCCACCACAACCCCTGCCGTCCCTTCTCACCCATATCCAGCTGAAAGGTCACCCCCCTCGCCTTGAGCGGCCTGGCAATGCATCTTGTCAGCTCTGGATGTTATTTAAAGTCACCGCTCTTCTTGCTTGTCGCCGCCCTTTGACGGGCAACAACACGGGTCGTTCGACCATTAGCTGGCCTCTGAGCTTCCCCGACATGCAGAGAAAATGATGGACAGAACACAAGGCAGCCACCATCTCGCATCATCCCTAGACGGCATGGTGGTAAATGCAGCTTTTTTTCAATCAGAATGGTGAGGCGTGTCTCTATACACTGCGGGGCTTCATGACCTAATGAATGTTAGTTTGGCAAAAGCTTTTCATACACCACCGCATCGTGAACTCGGCCACCGTGGGTCGTTTGGGATAGACCAATGTTCATTGGGCCATCACTTGCGTAACTGGCGACCATCGTGGGTCTCGGCATCCAATGACCACCAAATCCTGCCCTACGCACGCAAGTTTTTCATCAGCTTACCTGACCGGCCCATGCACAATGCATATGATAGAGTCTACTGCAATGCTTGCTATTTGACGGCGAAGGAAGTTTATGCTTGGTTCGTATAAGCTCGACTCTAGAGTGCGAAGATGGTAGACTACTTCCAATCACAAAGGTAGGGAAAAAATTCGCCTCCAGAAGTTGACACGGTCGGCCGTCGAGACGCCGCCGCACTAAACCGCCGCGCTTCTTTGCCATCGCTTTTAGCCCCCCGATTGTTCCGCTGTTATGTCGGAACCGGGGCTCTCAGGTTGATGGCCGACATAGGCCGCCGAATCGGAGTTTGAAGACTCGGGTTTCCCTATTGGTGATTTATGCTTTGAGGGTTTTATCACATTGTACATTTGAGAAATATGCCACCGTAACCCGGAAGAAGGGTCTGTCATATCTTTCTGAGAAGAAGAAGAGAATAGTATCCTCGTTTTCAATAGTACTTTGTAGAAATACTGGTCTATCGATCTCTTGCTTACTCACAATCTGGTCATTGAATCATTGTGTATCATTGTCACATCCTGGTCAGCAGCATAGGACATACTCCTGAGAGAACAAAGTGGGATTAAGTCAGCAACTAAGTGAATTGGAACTGATTGATACACAAGACAGCATACATTCAGCCATAATCCTATTCTTTTTATATCAAAAGCATGCCAATCGTGCTCTTCAAAGCAGTAGTGCCTAGGTCTGGTGGCCTTTATGTCGGTGCTACTCCGCACGCCACTAAGTTGACAGGATTGGCTCGGGAGATCGGGCAGATCTAATAGCAACCCTGGATGGCTGTGGCTTGTGTCAGCGCATCCAACAGCGTGCTCGACGACGATAACTACAGTTTGCATGCCATAGTATCGATATTTCTCTAGATATCAGCGGTAGAAAATCATTACAGCACAACATATTCGCCTCTTATATCCAGGAGCTCGATAGGAAGCTTGTCTTAATCTCACGTGGCCATTCACAGAGCGCATGATTGCTTAGTCATTGTTTACTATGGGCATTACGCCAGTGTGCTGGCCTAAAGTGATGATGCACTGATGGAAGCCTCAAGCTTCGACCCAAGCAAAACTTCCCTCGCCATCTCTGCACATTTCATCCACAACCTTTCTCTTACCATCACACAACATTCCACACACATCCTGCATCACCAAAACTTTGTTTACTATCATCCTGAGTTGTGATAGTGTCCCTACTCCTCTCCCTCTATTGTTGGGCACCGGTATTCCCCTGCACCAGCCGCTGGTCCGGCCCAGCATCACCCCTCCAGATATCTTCAGCCATGACAACCGTGACTCCAGAGCAGCGAGAGCTGCAGCTAGTAGAAAGCGTCGAATTCAGAATTCTCACCGTTGCCAATGATGAGGCTAAGCTCACCGACCTCCTGGGACGCTATTTAGCCCCCATCATTCTCAAGGCACAGAGCCCCAACGCTGCCGTCAGAAACAAGGTAAAGACTTCTACCCACCTATCTTCCACTCGAGATTTCCATTTGTTAACGCTTCTCAGGTCATCACACTATTGAGTCGGCTGAGAACATTCATCCAGCCTCCAAGGTACCATCATGCTTCCCTATCTTTGTGCATAGCAAGTAGAGATCAAATTACTAATTCTGGACAGTGTCATCCTACCTGTCAAGGCACTGCTTGAACAGTACAAATCAACAGACAGTGCCATCATCAAGCAGCTGGATTTGCCACTCATTCAGCACAGCCTTGGTCGTCTTGATGAAGACGATAGACGGGACTTGATTCCCATCGCACTGAAAGGTTGCTCCAAGGATGAAGGCCAACCAAGAGCTGCCAGCTTTTTCAACATCATTCTTCAACTCCTGATTGATGTCCGCATTCCGTCACGCGGAAGCAAAGAAGACGAGACCCTTCGAGCTTCTATTGGTTTAGAGGATCCTGCTGATGCAAAATATCTCGCCAAGATGCTCTCTCTTTTTCTACGCCTACGGCCCTCAACCCCCAGCCGGACGGTGGCTGAATCAAACCCAACCTTCTCTGAAGATGAAAGCAAGATCTTCTCTGTGGAAGGTCCTGGAACTGATAAGATCTTCCAGAACATCTCACAGGTAAAGGCCAAGGCTGTTTCATTCTTAGCCAGTGCTGCCTTTACCGATGAGGAAAAGTTCCTACCTGCATTATACGCCTCCTCAACCCCCGACACCAGAGTAGCATCTATGGCAGAGGAAATTATCAAACGAACATCAGTCTCCCTAGAACAGGAAGACTTAGTAAAGAAGCTGTTTGAGGCCCACTCTCGGCTTCCTGCTGCCTATCGCACGCGGATTCTTAATCTGCTTGCCAAATCCACTATTGCATCAACAATGTCACAGAGCATTATGAACGTGGTGAATCTTGACTTCTTGCCAAGTTTCACCCAAGATTCTTCGACAGATGCGCTTAAACCATCAAGTACGCTAGAGAAGACAAAGCTACACAAGGCTCTTTTCCAGTTTCTATCTTGGGTTGCTCAAGTTGGCCCAACAAATAAAGACTTCTCGATTGGACCGAATCTTATTAAGAGCATGCAAAGCTACATCGAGTCCCAAGGATGGCCTGTTCCTGTGCAGCAAATAACGCACGATGAAGTCCAGCTTCGCTCGAGAGGTTACGAAACTATTGGCATGCTTGCGCGGTCAGCCGATATGCCTTTCAAAGAGCGGATTGCTCTGGCTGCTTGGCTCTTCCAAGCCTTGTCAGAAGACCCAACAAATGAGGCCGTAGTCAACATTGACGGAGCGCTTTCAAGTCTTACAGCAAATGTCCCTGAACATATTGCTGACGAAGATCTCGAATTGAGGAATATGCTCCTCAAATATATGTCTCTCTCTGAAAAGGCACCTGCTGTACGAAGCACTCGACATGCAGTTGTCAAATGGGCCAATGAATGCCTATCATTCACAAACATTGATGCACGATGGATCAATTTTATGGCTGTCGCTGGTCGCCATCAGGAGAGGAGTGATGTGATTGAGCAAGGGCAAAAAGGTCTGGATCCATGGACCTACGCCGCTCATAGAGAGGTAGCTCCTGTCATGCCTGACTGGCGACTGATGGTTTTCAAATACTTCAAGACTGCCCCCGATCTTGCACCTCCTGCCGACTATGAGCCTGGCCCTGGAGTAACAGCGCTGCCTAATGACAGTATCTATGACAATTTCAGAGGGTCCAACATTAATGCTTTTGCTCTGATCATTCAGTATTGCAAGCATATGATATTTCTCGCGGCACTGCCCGAGTTCGAGGTGCAGCCCGACTGGATGCAGACGCTTAACGCACAAATAAAGACCAACATCAAAACTAGGGAGAAGATTCAAGAATACTTGCGATACATCGACCCTTCGTATCTCAGCATCTACCTCAATGCATGTCTTGTTGGCGCTTTTCTCGAGGATGCTCCCATCACGGAAGAGTGTCTTCGCTGCTTTGTCGACATCGCCTCTCTTTCTCCCAGAGTGATTGTCGGAGATTTCACCAAACACAGAGTTACCAATCTGCTTCCTCTTATCAAATCTAATAAGAGTGAGATACGGGACTTGAGCGCGAGAGCCCTGGGTATCTTGGCGGCCCATCCAACAATGGATGTTGATGACGTTCAAAACTGGGGTATGACTCTCAATGCTTTGTTTGAGAAAGCCACGACGGCAGTTGGCCCAGATCTCAATGCTGCCGAAGGAGCCCTCGCCGCCTATGGACATCTTTGCTCTCGATCTGTCTTATACAACCACGCATCTGTGGCTGAGTGGAAATATCCGCTTCAAATTCTCGTCGAGGAGAATGTTGCAGGATCTCTATTTGATGCAGCCGTCGAAGCTTTTACCCATCTTTGGCTGGCAAAACTTGCCATCCCTCCAAAAGACGGAGCCACTTCTCTTGACAAGATCATCAAAAGGCTGTCCAAGAAGGCCAAAAAGGGAAATGAGAAGGCGATTATTGGTCTTGGGATGCTGGCTGCCAGTATACCAGACGCTGAACTTCCAGAATCACCTGCTTCGTGGTCAGAAGGCCCAGTTGGTGCCATCTTGACGGAGCTGTTTGCTCTTCATGAAACCAAGCGAGTGGAGGTTCATTTCACCGTCGGTGAGGCCATAACCATTGCAACTGCTCGCTGGGATTCGGACTATGTGAAACTCATGGTGGATGTCGAATATCGAACCCGCGACTTCCAAAACAAATGCCGGGAATCGCTGCTTACAAGCATTCTGGACAAACTCTTCGAGGACTGCAAAGCAACCAAACCATCTCTTCTGAAGGCTTCCGGTATTTGGCTTTTCTGTATCTTGCAGTACTGTTCAGACCTCCATGAAGTAAACTCTCGCCTCCGACAAGCACAGGCCGCATTTATGCGCCTTCTGCCTTCAAGGGATGAATTAGTTCAAGAGACTGCTTCCCGTGGCCTTAGTTTGGTCCATGAACGCGGAGATGAACAGCTCAGAGCAGCTCTGGTGAAAGATCTTGTAGCTGCATTTACAGGATCGGCGCAACTCAAGGTGGATGGAGATACCGAGTTGTTTGAACCTGGAGCATTGCCGACCGGCGAGGGTAGCTCGATTTCTTCGTACAAGGACATTGTCAGCCTCGCAAACGAAGTTGGTGACCAGGGGCTTGTCTACAAGTTCATGGCTCTAGCAGCCAATGCAACTGAATGGTCCACTAGATCAGCCTTTGGGCGCTTTGGTCTCACTAACATCCTCTCAGATGCTGAAGTCGACCCTAAGATATATCCAAAGCTCTACCGATATCGATTTGATCCGAATACCAATGTCCAACGATCCATGAGCGAGATCTGGAAAGCCTTGGTGAAAGATCCAAAGGCTGTGATGGACGTTCACTTTGACGCCATCATGGAGGAGCTGCTGAAGAGCATACTCGGCCGAGAATGGAGAATGAGAGAGGCCAGCTGCGCAGCCATTTCCGAGCTATTAACCGGCGTTCCGTTCGAACGGTATGAGAAATTCTACAGCGATATCTGGGCAAAGGCAGTCAAGGTCTTTGACGATGTGAAGGGAAGTGTCCGAGAGGCAGCTTTCAGGCTCTGCAGAAGCCTATCCAATACTCTCGCCAGACAGCTCGAAGAGGGAACTCACGAAGCATCAGCCAATGCTATGATGCAAAAAGCATTGCCCTTCTTGTTGTCGGACAAGGCCGCGGAGAGCTCAGTTCAAGAGGTGCAAGTCTTTGCCATCATCACCCTCATCAAGATTGCGCGACACGGTGGTAAACATCTGAAGCCATTTATCCCAGAGGTGATCCCGAAGCTTCTCGGACTTCTTAGCACGATCGAGCCTGACCGCATCAACTACTACTATCAGCAGGTTGGGGAGGATAGCCGCGAGAAGATTGATAAGATACGATCACAAATGGTTAACCAATCCCCCATCTCTGAAGCTATTGACAACATCCTGCGGTTCGTTGACGAAGACGTGATGGTTGAGTTGGCCCCGCGCCTTGAGGCAACTATCAAAACTGCGATTGGAATGCCAACCAAGATTGGCTGCAGCAGGGTCCTTACGACCCTCTTTACTCGTCACACTAATGAGATCAAGTCTGTTTCTACTCAATTTTTGGAACTACTTGGCAAGCAGGTTCTGGACAAGAACGATGAAGTTAGCCAAGCTTATGCTCGCGCGTCTGCATACATCATGAGAGTCGTCTCCGACAGCGCTAAGCAACGGTTTTCGGAGCGCATGCTAAATCTTTACTTGCAATCAGAAGATGAGGTCCGTCGCCAGAAGGTTTCAGACGTCATCGTTTCTCTCGCAAAGATATCTCCCGATCACTTCACCACCCAGGAGACAATCCTGTTGCCATTTGCTTATCTTGGGTCTCATGATGTTGACGACTACACCAGCAAAGTATTCCGAGAGGTGTGGGATCAACATTCTGGCAGCAGTCGAACTGTCGTTCGCTATGTACCAGAGATTGTCAGCCTGATTGAGCGTTGTTTGGCTACCACCCAATGGGCGCTTCGACACACCGGTGCTTTCACAGTTGCTGCTATGGTCACAGATGTAGCCAGCGCGAGCGATACCACGGGTGCAATTTCTGAAGCCAACTTGAAAGCCATATGGCCCGTCTTTGAAAAGGCTCTCGCTCTCAAGACTTTCCCCGGCAAGGAGAAGCTGCTAGAAGCATTCCCTGACTTTATCGAGAAGGGCCAATCTCTGTGGAGATACAATGCTGATATTGCAGCCCTGATGAAGAAGATTGTTCTCCGCGAAGCAAAGCGAAACAATGATGACTACCGTGTTCATGCTTTCCGCTGCCTGTGGAGATTTGCCAAAGCAGTAGACAGTGTTGACCTTTTGCAAGATATCGTGGACATTGTGTCTCCCCACTTGGAGGATCTCAAGGATGACAACAAGATGGATGTGGACTCTCAGGAAGAAACTGTGATTAAGACTGCAAAGAATGGACTCGAGGCTGTGGCACGCGGATACAGTCGCTTGTCGGATAGGCGGGCATATGCCGTTGCCAGCCAAGTCATCAAGGCCCTTGAGCCTTTCCTCTCGAGCCCCAAATTCAATGCGATCAAGCGAGAGGTTTGGTACGAATCTGTCATCGATCTCATGAAAGATCTTGCGGCATCCGAGCCCCCCGCAGACTCGACATCACTGGATAAGGACGGTGTGTTGCAGGGATATCTCGGCAGCCTCGATGTCGACAAGGCTGAAGTTGGGGTTGAGTCTCAGAGACTGAAGAGAGTTGAGGCAGTTTCCGCAACTCTCAAAGCCTACACCAGTGGCGTCTTTGGGAAGTCGAGTGTACAAATGGACGAATTCGAGGCTGCTGTGATGAAAGCCAAGGAGGAAGAACGTGTTCCGGAAGTACAGAGGGGTTGGCAGAGAGTGCTGTCGGAATTACAGGAGGCGCGTGGTTGAGATATCGGATGTCATGTATAAACAGTGAATTTGCTTCTATCTAGCTAAAATGTTGCTGCGAGATGATAGTTTTGGTCGTCCTCATGATTTACTGAGGCTTATAGGTAGATGGTACCTGATATGGCAGACGGCCACTCGATGAATGAATCATATTCATAACTTCCATTGACTCTAGTGATACAAATGGTGTAGCTAGTCTCTTCTTTACTACTAAATCGAGTGGTGGTAGTTCGATATGGGCGGTTTCCACGTATTACGACTGAAAGTGACTTACCTGCTTATTAGTTTGTAGCCTTGCTTCATCTCGGCAACGTGCCCTCTACAATTCTAAACGTTGCTGAAGAAATAAATCGAATTACCTGCGTCAGCAGTGACACGAACAAAGTATTACAAAGAATCATAGAGAGGTTATCTGCAGCGATGCGGGGATTTGGGTACAGGACTTGAGGACCTCAGGTACAGCTCCGAGAGCTACAAAGCTACAGCACTTTAGCCCCACCAAACCAACCGCGGGGTTGTTTCTGACTTGAGCTCATCAAATATCGAAGGGCAGGCGGATAGACGTCCAAACTTAATTCAAATCTCACAACGACCCTCACAAACAGTTGCCGGCAAAATGTTGATCAAAGAGAGCTACGCGGATGTGCAGACCAAGGTGGACGGAAAGGAGACGACAATGCGTGCGTATCTCCCTGTATCTGTACCTACATAATAGTTGGGCGAGCTGTCAATAATTGTGAGCACTGCGAGTTAACACAACACGGCGCATGTACAGGCATCTTCCTCTTCCACCCTACCATTCCACAGTATCCCGACGCGTAAGTCGAAGATTCCATTGCTTGTCCAATCAGGGGAACGTTCACTGAATAATACCTTATGCAGGCGATTCCCGGGGGTTGCCGTCTTCTCGGAGATCTACCAAGGTAGCTGCCACACCTATACCCCAGCCCAACCTCATCATGGTTGATTTGACTGTTCGCTGTTGACACGCCAAAAGTGACGGGCCCGGTTGCCCGGTTCGCACGACAGATTGCCGGCCAAGGATACATTGTGGCTGCCCCTTCGTCCTACCATGACTTCACCGGCCCAGAGCCCTTGGCCTATGACGTTGAAGGAACTGATAAGGGCAATGCCTGGAAAATCGAAAAGGTATTGAAATGATACGTTGCGCTGCTTCTTAGCATCAAGACAGTAAATATGCTGATATAGACTGTTAGACGCTGGCATCTTACGACGAAGATTCGTACAAGACGGTTGACTACCTGCTGAGCTTGCCTACATGTACCGGAAGGATTGGGACAACCGGAATGTGCCTAGGAGGCCACTTGGCACTTCGGGCTGCGGTAAGAAAAGGAATTCTAGATTCTCATACATCAGAACATGGAGTTGACAAATCTCCGTTTCATCTAGCTTGATCCTCGAGTGAGCGCCTCAGTCAACTACTTCGCAACCGACGTCCACAGCCGCACCCTCGGCCCCTACTCAGCAGCCAACACCTCCGAGGATGCACCACCAAACAGCGACCACACGCTGGACAGGCTGAGCGAGGTTAAGGGCGAAGTTGCCATGATCTTTGGCATCAAGGATACTCATGTTCCGGATGAAGGTCGGGACTTGATTCGCAAGAAGCTCCGGAATGCTGGTGTTGTGTTTAGCTTTTACGAGTTTGCGTGGGCTCAGCACGCTTTTATTCGGGATGAACTTAGTAAGGGGCGGTATGATCCGGCTATTACGAAGATTTGTTTTGAGGTGTTGTTGGAGTTGTTTGGGAGGGCGCTGAAGACGGATTTGGGGGTGAAGGATGGTCGTCCGGAGGAGGTGGAGCACGTCTGTTGAACGGTATAGCATGTATAGGCTATCGAGTCAAGTCTTTCATGGTTGAAGAGTAGAGCCGTAGTCTAGTCTTCCTATGATCGAAGCATGGAGGCATAGTCTCCTACCCACCTCTCGGCCATAATACAAAGCGTACTCAGTTACTACTTTAGAGATTCTGAAAAGTCAAGTATATCATCTACATACTAAATTCGTCACATCAGAGCCTGTGACTCAAAGCTACCAGCTTCGATCACAACGGGCCAGGGTTTTATATAGCGGTACAGATATTCTGGGTTTCATAGTAGTGCAGTGAGATTTCGTTTTGGAGTTGGTGAAAGTTGCCAACGACAAAGACTTGCTACACTTTACCGATTCCCAGCCAATCCCTTACGCGTTGATAGTCTACTCATCGCATCAAAAATTGTGTATTTATTTAACGTGATATATCATATCACAAGAGCAATGATGCATCTCTTAAAAGAATGGAAAAGGCAAAAGCCCAATGTTGCCTATTCAGCTGCAGGGTAAGTCACCCGCACCGATTAGCATCTGACGCCTGCGGACGGCGCTAGGAATGATCCGGCTGATGGATTGATTGTTCCGGTGATTGGGTACAAAGCTCTCGCCTGTTCAGGTACCCGCCCGCAAGAGATGCCGCAGGAAGTACCTGCGCGGTCGATGGCGGGGTGGTGCTCCAACTGTTCAATGTTGCGTCATGCCCGCGGTGCCTGTGGCGTTCAGTAACAGTAACCGACTTTAGGTGCTGAAACTACTTTATCAGTGGGTGGTGATGTGCTGAACTTGAACCTCTCCATACACGCAAACTCTACACTATCCATCCGCATCCTCACCTCAGCATTTTAGAGTCCCATACCTCTCTTGTCTCTTCCAGCCCTCGATATCTCTTATCGGTTCCTCTGCCGGCTGCACTTCGAGTCCGACGGCAGCTTCACATCAAGTCTGATTCAGCCAGGCGGCCAGTGTGGGGCACCATCTACTAAGTCGAATCTGACCGGCATTTCTTGCAGCTTCTCAGATCCCGTTGAAGTGTGACCCAATCACCGCCAGTCAAGCGTCTCTTCACGAGCACGACCCGACAAGATACACCGAGAGATCTGCTTAAAGAGGACAGCAGACGCAACATCCCACCACCAGCTGCCTCTGCAGCCAACGAACCACCAAACAACCGGGGGGGCTTTGATCAGCCATGGACGAGAGCATTCACCACTTCGTTAGCATCACCGGGGCAAACCTCGATGTGGCTCGGGGCTTCCTGGAGATAACAGGCGGCGACTACCAGCGTGCCATCGAGCTGTACTTTGAGAGTCCAGATCTCGTTGGAGCCGGTGTGTCCCATGGCACCCCTCCGACCGCCTCAACATCTCGCCCTGCCCCTGCGTCCAGGAGAGCCAATATCGGCAGAGAAGACGCCAGCGGGGTGATTCACATTAGCGATGACGACGACAACGACTACGACGATATGGACGCCGACGATTTTGACGATCACGACGACGATGAGCGAGCTGCTGTTGCGCAAGCTGCTGCGCTGGCTCAAGAGGAGGAAGATGCTGCTATGGCTAAGCGTCTACAAGCAGAAATGTACCAGGAAACGGGAAATGCTGGTGGTGATGTTAGGGCACCTATTGCTAGGACAACAGAAACACTTGTTGCACCGGATTCCACCTGGTCGGAAGAAGAAAGCTCAGCTATTCTTGAGCAACTTCGGAGGAGACGCCAGATGCCTCGTAAGTCCACCTAGAAGCAAAAGAGAGACAAGGAAAATAAGAAATAGACTAACCACCTTGTGATAGCCCCAGGTAGAGGTCCCTTTGGTCATCGGATATGGGGTGATGACGGGGCCCGGCCTGAGCCCGCGTCTGGAAACGGCGCACCATCCGCTCACGCTAGACGCCTAGAGGACCTATTCCGACCGCCCTACGAGCTGATGTATCGCATATCATGGGATGAGGCTCGCACATTGGGTAAAGAAGATAAGAAGTGGATCATGGTCAACCTGCAAGACATGAGCGACTTCAATTGCCAAATGCTTAATCGAGACATCTGGAAGGATCGAGCTGTTCAGGACTTGGTGAAGGAGAACTTCATCTTCATGCAGCTGGATAAAGATTACCCCGACGCGGAGGAATACATCACATTCTATTTCCCCAATCAGGGACACGAAAATCCAGACAACTACCCCCATGTGTCCATTGTCGACCCTCGGACGGGTGAACAGGTCAAGGTCTGGAGCGGGAAGCCATTCCCCAGCGCTGTTGAGTTCCACGCCGAAGTGGCCGAGTTTTTGGACAGATACAGTCTCGCCGCAAACAGCAAGAATCCCGTCGCTAGAACGGCGGCCCGGAAGCCCCAGGTCATTGATGTGGACCGCATGACAGAAGAGGAGATGCTGGAGATGGCTCTGAAAAATAGCCTGGCGGGGGCTGAGGCCAGTGGCTCGGGCTCGGGATCAACACCGAGCGTCCATGATCCCGATGCGCTGACCAAGGAGCCTCAGCAATCAGGCGATCAGGAAGCACAGAGTCCGTTTGACCAGATCTCAAGCACAAACCCCCATACCGAGCCCGCCAACAATCCTGCCACGACAACGCGTATCCAGTTTCGACACCCAGACGGACGTGTCATTCGACGGTTCAACCTACAGGATGATGTTCGTACGATGTATGAATGGCTCAAAGCGGAGCCTTTGGAGGGCAAGGCAGATGTCAAGTTTGAGTTGAAGAGAATGCCCCAAGGCCAAGATTTGATCGAGCTTCTCGATTCCACCATTGAAGAGGCCGGCTTGAAGCAAGGAACAGTGATGATAGAATTCGTTACGGACGAGTAATGACACTGGGGCAGACTCTTTTCCTTTTTTTCACATTGCATGACGAATGACATACGTGATGCCGGAGCGCGACGTGTCTCTTGATCAACGCCTGTTGGGCGTAGCCAGGATGGCAATGAGGACATCTGCTTGATATAGACAACATGGGATATTAATACCCATTATGGGCGAACCGGTCTTATGACGATTGGCTTTGGTTTATTTGCTGCTGCTATACGGGAGGAGACCACTGTTTACAGCGGGTGAGGTACTTGTGTGCTACGAAGCGGCTATGGCGGATTTAGTTGCAGGGACTGGGCATGTATGTGCTTTGCCCCTCTCAAGGCCTCCTCGTTTCATTGTTTTCTTCTTCTTTTTCTTAAAGTCTAGGTAGTTTTCCTTTTATCCCTTGGAGGCGCCCATCGGCGTCGTACTTTTGCTAGTAAGGGCAGGTAGACAATGCAAGTGCTTTGACACGACATCAGTGAGCTTTCTTGGACGGCCCGTGGTTGGCCCAGTATCCATCCCTTTGACTACCATCGTGACGCTGTAGAACCACCACGGCTGTATTGAGTTTGTTAGTGCCCAGCCGTGTCTGTGATGGGTGTTGCCCCGCAGAACCCCTCGAAACAACGGCGTTGGTGGGAAGATAAACAATAGGCGGCTGGCTAGTGGATTTGTTTTGGCGATGACGATCTCTTGTTTGGGGCAAAATTACATGTAGCTTTTTAAGATGAGTTTCGAGTATGATTACTCTCTTGCATGGAGCTACCTGGTATTTATGATAGTAGTCGATCGATATATGCACAAGCGCAGTCGAGCCGCCAATGTGACGTCGTCGGCCGTTAATTTGATTTGTTGCTCCCTGTTGGCTAATCAGATTGTCAGATGCCTCTCCTTGCTCGTGTTGCCGGTGCGACGGGATCCGGGCAAAATCAATACTAAACAGTTTACAGGCACCGCAGCGGCCCATAGTGGGGTTCACCGCCCGCCACAGCAGGTCGATGCACCAATCCCAGGGACTGCCGCTCATCACATTCAACCACCCGTGGATTTGATTCATGTTAGCACATGCCTTTTGATCATTCACCATCGCCATTGTCATTGTTCCGAGCAGGCGAGTCTGTCTTGGGTTTGTGATTTTTTTCATAGCGACGAGCATCAGCATTTGCCGCGAGTAGAGTGCATGGCTTTATGAACTGCGACGAGAGCTGGCCCCGGACGAGCGCATAGCATACGAATACAGCACAGCATCTCGCATTCCCGCTTCTTGGTCACGGCTGCAAAGGGAGGCATCGGAGCAGCGCCATGGCGGAACCGCATCGGTATGCGGAAGAGGCCAACGAGGCCCTGGATCCGGAGCTTCTGTACACAAAGGAATACTGCATTGGTCAGTCTGCTGGTTTTGGGGAGATGGTGTCTTGGCGATGGTCCCTAACGCTGTGGTGCTCGCAGGCGGTGGTAGCTTTGGCAAGGTGTTCAAGGGGTATGTCATGACCTGTGCGGGTGCCTCCAGAAATGTTATTTTCTGACTGGGGTTTGCTGACTTTTGGCTTTTCTGTTATCCCGCTAGGGTCGATAAACGAAGCGGTCGCTCTGTCGCCATCAAGATCATCGACGTTGAAAATGCCGAAGACGAGGTTGAAGACATCATCCAGGAAATCGCCATCCTGTCCGAGTTGCAGTCTCCATACGTGACAAAGTACTACGGATCCTATGCAAAGGGCGCCGAGCTATGGATTGTCATGGAGTTTTGCGCGGGCGGGAGCTGTGCCGACCTTATGAAGCCGGGTATCATGGGCGAGGACTACATTGCAATCATCATAAGGGAGTTGCTGATGGGTCTGGACTATCTCCACACGGACAAGAAATTGCATCGGGATATTAAAGGTGAGGGCTCGAGCTCTTCTTCTAGACGAGCTGTCGCGGGTCAATCGGTTTGCTGATGCCATAGGATAGCGGCCAATGTACTTTTGGGGGCCAACGGCCAGGTTAAACTGGCCGATTTTGGCGTGTCGGGTCAGCTTTCGGCCACCATGACGAAGAAGAACACGTTTGTCGGGACTCCGTTTTGGATGGCACCAGAGGTCATTAAACAATCTGGATATGATCACAAGGCTGATATTTGGTCACTCGGTATCACGGCTCTCGAACTTGCGAACGGCGAGCCTCCTTACGCGGATATTCACCCCATGAAGGTCCTCTTTCTCATCCCGAAAAACCCCCCTCCGAGGCTGGAAGGAAACTTTACAAAAGCATTCAAGGATTTTGTCGAACTGTGTCTGCAGCGAGACCCCAAGGAACGGCCGACGGCCAGGGACCTTTTGCGGCATCCATTTATCCGAAAGGCAAAGAAGACTACATATCTTACTGAGCTGATAGAGCGACATTCCAGGTGGGCGGCGACACACAAGACGGACGAGGAAGAGCCATGGGATGCCCACGAGAGTGCGCCACCGGAGAGAACGCGAGTCAACGAAGACATGTGGGATTTTGGCACCGTCCGCCTTGTCAATGACCGTACCGGCATCGTCAGCCGGGCGCCAATGCTCAACCCGCTCGGTGCAAGTGCTACTAACACGAGAGCCACGCGGAACTCTGCCGATTACGGTGAAAGACGGCGCGAGCCATCCAGCCCGACAAAAATGAGGGAGATGGCCCTTCAACCAAGCGATACGCTCAAGGCAAAGGATCCGGCTAGTGCGGGAGCATCACGGCAATCGAGCCCGCAGCGGAAATATACACCCACTCAACACGCTCCCACTCAACACACTCCCACTCAACAGCAGCGTGGCTTTGTATCCAAAGCGGCTCCTCCGCCTCCTAGTCCTGTGGTAATTAAGACTACAAGTTGGGAGGTTCAAGAGACCACCCCGAGATCTTCAAAGATTATCACAGTACCGGCCATCTCTCACCCGGAGCCACCATCGCCTGACTACGACCGGGAGCTTCAGGAACACTTGCAGCGCGACATGGGGATACTAAACCTAAATATAGATCTACCTGATCCCGTGCCTACACCCTCACCTCCTCCTCCCCCGGCGCCTGCGCATAAGAAGATTTCCATACCCCCTGGGTTTGAAAAGTTCGAGAAGCCGGTGCCGCCTGCTCATGGAGTTTCGCCACGATCAACGAGCGGTAAGATTGCACCGAGATGGGACGTGGCAGAAATCCCACCGTTCAGAAACCCTTCGCCAAAACCGCAGCCTCAACCGCAGTCTACCGTGCAGCGAACGGTAGCTCCAGTTGTGCCGCTGTCCCCAGTAGCTCGATTACCGGCTCCATCTGCACCAGCACCAGCACCCGCCCCTGCTCCGGTTCTTGCTCCTGCTCCTGCACCGGTTCCTGCTCCTAGTCCTGCAAAAGTGTCTACTCCATCAGCGTCGGTATCCTCGTTGCGGTCACAAGGCCATTCCCCAAGACTGTTGGAAACATTTCCTTCGCCTCCGGCTCCGAACCCCAACGGGGAGCTGGATGCTCTCAACGACGTCATCTTTCCTGCGCTTGAAGAGGCTCTGAAGCGACGGCAGATTCGGCTCCAGCATATGTACAAGCCTGTGCCCAGCGGTTCAACCGTGTCGTCGAAGCAGCAGCGAGCCGAGGCTGCTCATGAAAAAGTTCGCAAACTGGTCTATAAGCTAGCACATGTTTGCAAGGAGATTGACTACTATGATAAAGCAGAACCCGTAGGTATGGGGAGGGACGTTGGGAACTTTTTGGAGGGGCTGCTTGAGGAGATTTTGGTTCGAGTTGAACCACTGGACGAGGACGAGGCGTAAACTACACAAAACAGTACTCATGATGACGAGGAGCTAACGGCCGACACTTGTTTTTGTTTTTGGGAAACGGGAATCAAGGTAAGTATGCTACAACAAAGGGAAAAAAAGAAAGACAATGAGGGAAGAGGCATGTCTAAGAGGCCAATCTCAGGATGGTAAGATGTTGGATATGAGAGGATGGGATGCGATTGTAAGAGTGATGGAAACTGGAATGAATGAATTTGGGTAAAGCAGGCGTGGTAAAGGGCTGGAATATCTTGTTAGAGGGGAGTCAGTCTGCTATTTTACTTTGTTGTATACCGCGGAGGAGTAGCAATAGAAATTTCCGATAGCTTTTATTTTTTGTGAATGAATGAATTGATGATAATTATTATATAATGAGGATGATTGACTCTGATGTCATGGTCTGTACTGTGTCAAGTCTGTATAAGAATCGTTATTACTCGTGTATGATGAGGTTGTCTTTCTTTGCTGCTGTTATATCCTCACCATTTATTAGCGATAAGAAACTACTGTTGGCGATAACTACCCTCGACTAGTCCCAATCAGGTCAAGCACCACAGCCCGGAGCTGCGCTCGGAAAGACGTCGCATTCCGCTGTTTGAGCCGAACTTTCCAGCTAAAAATCGGGGCAAAGGAACTCCTAGAGAAAAAAAAAAATCCAGTGAACCGGAAAATAATGAGCGCTGCGGCGGCGCCGGCGCAGGCCGACAGAGTGCTCGGCTCAATTTGGCGCAAGAACGGTCACTGCGGTAATTTGGCCCAGGGCGATTTTTTGAAACCTGTTCGGAAAAAAATACAACTTTCTCTTCCTTTTCTTTTTTTCCTTCTTCTGAACAACTTAACTTTCTTGCCTCTCTCCTCTCTCTCTTTCTTTTTTACTGGACTAGGTTCCTTGTTTCTTGGACCGTGCACCTCTACTTGCTTAGCATCAGGCTGAAACTATCGTCTCTTTTGTCAAGATGCTGTCACGAAGCTCTCTCCGGACCGCCCAGGTATGTGGTTTTGTTTTCTATTTTGCATGTGGATTTGCAATGGCAGGTTTGGGAATGGGTTGCAGGTTGGATTGGGAAGAAAAGAGCAGTGGGACGAATGCAGTATTCTCTTGGATTGTGTTGTCCTTGAGGGCAGAGCAGAAGAGATGGAGGGGCTGGCTGGCTCTGAGCCGAGGTCTTGCTCGCGAGATTTTTTTCTCAATGGGGGGCCTCTTGGAAGATGTTGTTGGAACAAAGGACAAACCATAACCGACAACAGAAGCTGACTTGCAATGACATCTACAGGTCCTTCGCGCCGCTGCCCAGCCCCAGCAGCTCAGCCGATCCTTCGCCACCGTCCAGTCCGACATCTTCAAGCCTGCCAAGTTCGGCGGCAAGTACACCGTCACCCTGATTCCCGGAGACGGTATCGGTGGAGAGGTTGCCGAGTCCGTCAAGACCATCTTCAAGGCCGACAACGTCCCCGTCGAGTGGGAGCAGATCGAGGTCTCCGGTGTCGAGGAGAGCGCCCTGCGAACCGAGGAGGCCTTCCGCGAGAGCGTGGCCTCGCTCAAGCGCAACAAGCTCGGCCTCAAGGGCATCTTGCACACTCCCGTCAGCCGCTCCGGCCACCAGAGCTTCAACGTGGCCATGCGCCAGGAGCTGGACATTTACGCCAGCATCTCCCTGATCAAGAACATCCCCGGCTACGAGACCCGCCACAAGGACGTCGACCTGTGCATCATCCGTGAGAACACCGAGGGCGAGTACTCCGGCCTCGAGCACCAGAGCGTCCCCGGCGTCGTCGAGTCCCTCAAGATCATCACCCGCGCCAAGTCTGAGCGCATTGCCAAGTTCGCCTTCGCTTTCGCCCTCGCCAACGGCCGCAAGAAGGTCACCTGCATCCACAAGGCCAACATCATGAAGCTGGCCGACGGTCTGTTCCGCAGCACCTTCCACCAGACCGCCAAGGAGTACCCTACCCTCGAGGTCAACGACATGATTGTCGACAACGCCTCCATGCAGGCCGTCTCCCGCCCCCAGCAGTTCGACGTCATGGTCATGCCCAACCTGTACGGTGGCATCCTGTCCAACATTGGCGCCGCCCTGGTCGGTGGCCCCGGTATCGTCCCCGGCTGCAACATGGGCCGTGAGGTTGCCGTCTTCGAGCCCGGCTGCCGTCACGTCGGTCTGGATATCAAGGGCAAGGACCAGGCCAACCCCACTGCCATGATTCTCAGCGGCAGCATGCTCCTGAGACACCTTGGCCTTGACGACCACGCCAACCGCATCTCCAAGGCTGTCTACGGCGTTATCGCCGAGGGGTAAGTTGACATTGTCTTCTTCTAGATGGTACGAGTTTTTTTACTGACAAATTCTATAGCAAGGTCCGCACCCGTGATATGGGTGGTGAGTCCACAACACACGAGTTCACCAAGGCCATCCTCGACAAGATGGAGACTATCTAAATACCAAACCCAATCCAACAAGCCTTGAATAAAAACGCAAGGCAAATCAAACAAGACTTATAACCCAAATTTACCCCAAACACGACCAATTTAACAACCACACCTCTTCTCACACATCTCGACCGGCGTGTTTGGGAACATGATACCTCAAACCTTAGAATCCGAGGCGATGCGGAGCAACGCCGCTGGAAAAGAAAAAAATTGACATAAAGGGGCAGAGCAAAAAGTTTCAAGGGCCAGATAAAAATGGTTATTGGGGGGAGGCGAATATTATTGAGAAATGAGGGTGGTAGTGGGAGAATGACAAGGGGGTGTGTGTAACTATGGTTGACATGAGCGTATGGAGTCTGAATACATAGAATTTTACAGTACATGATTATTGCCATTCTGGCTTGAATGCTTGGGTGCTGCTGATATATATGTCTACGGGACTGCTAACATAATTATTGCCCATGTATATAAAGGATTGTTTGCTGCAATTCCTCGCTTTCGTTCATGTAGGGGCATATTCCGCCTGATTCCGTGTTACTATTGCATGTACACGGCGATGCCGGAGTTTTCACTTCTTCTTCTCTTGTATATACCACCCAGTCTAATATTTCTATAGAAAAGTAAGTACGCCTCTAAATTTTCCAATCAAAAAGCAACGTCCAAATCTACCTGTAAAGACAAGTTCGACATGTTCTTCAAAGGCTCAGGCGTCGTCGTCAACGCAGCGACAATCCGGCCAAGGCCCTCGTTCAAATAGTCCATGTCATGCGAAAACACGATCCGGAACCAGCCCGGCTTCTCCGATCCGAAACGCACGCCCGAAGCGAGGAAGACCTTGTGTCTTAGCAGGGCATCCATGACAGCCTCGTCGAGATCTTCGGGCTTAGAGTCTTGATGCTTGAGATATGTTCTGCCGAGGTCGGCCCAGATGAAGAAGCCGGCGTTTGCACCGGTGGCGTAGACGATGTCGTTGGCCTTGGCCCATTTCACAATGTATTCGTAGTAGGAGGCGAGTTTTCGTTGGTTTTCTTTGATGTAGTTTTCGACCCAGATGTCGTCCTCTAATGCATTCGCAAAGACATGTTCTGATAGGGATGAGACGGAGGATAAAAGTACTGCGGGAGCCAAGGCCGTCATCAAATCCACGTTATGCTGAGATATGATGGCTCCCAATCGTAATCCATTGGCACCGAAATCTTTAGACATGCCCCAGAGACAATGCACATACGCTGGATCTATCAATCCCGTAGGATCGATGGAGAGAACAGAGTAGAATGGTGCTGGAGGGGGATTCGTGTCGATTTTGTTTTCAAATATGGAGAGAGCGTAGATTTCGTCGCTGATGAGGTGAAGTTTATACTTGTTGCAGAACTTAAACAGGTCGATGAGGACTTCTCGAGAGTAGCATCTTCCAAGGGGGTTGTGCGGATGACATAAAAGGACAGCAGAGACTTTTTCGCCGTTTGCTCGTGCTTCGAGGAGTTTTTGCTCGTATTTCTCGACGCAATTGGCTCCTAGGGGATCATCTTCCCCGAAATCGACGAAACCGAGCTTCGTCCCCGTTCGAAGCGTCGCATCACCAGGAAAAGCACCATAATAAGGCCTCCCAAGAAGAATCACGTCTCCGGGATCCGCAAACGCCCACGCCATGTGCTCAACCGCCGAAGTACATCCACTCGCAACAGCAACATGCTCCGGCTTTATAGGAACCACAGTATTAAGATGTTTGGTGAGGAAGCTCGCGATGGCGGTGCGGCTGCGCTTGAAGAAGTCGCCGTAGGTGAAAGCGGAGGTGGGGACTTTGAGGTTTGCGTGGAGGTGTTCTTGGAGAGAGGCGTGCATGAGGTAGTTTTCTGCGACGCCGAGGTTGACGTAGCCGGATGGGTTGAGGGTTGGGTGCCAGTTGTCTGAGAGGATGGGGCCGGAAGGGTCTGGGGTTGTGAGCTTGGAGGCTCGGGATGAGAGGGCCATGATGGTAGCGTTTTCTATGTAAGTGGGTGTGTGTCTTTGTTTTGGTATTTTCTTGTTGAGCAACTGGCTGTTGGAGGTTGAGAGAGGAAATTATATGATGAGAATAGCTGAAGCACCGTGTAAAGTCTATTGAGAGAGTTGAAGGAGAGGAGGGGGAGGCTTATAAGTGATCCGTATTTTGGTGAGAAGTGAGAATGATATCTGATAGTGTTTGTTAGTTGAGGGCCGCCTTTTAGTCATTTAGCCGGGCGAGATACGAGGCCAGCCCCTCAATTCGAGATAGAGCAGATGCTACGAGTTTTGATAACAATCTTATTCCCGCAAGGGTTAGTAGTTGCTGTTTTCTTTGGAGCGTTTCGGTGAGTCTTTGGCCGAGCGGGTGGTCGGCCGAGTTGCGGACGAGAGATTCGATTTAATTGCCCGTATTAGGTAGATTACCCGGCTCTATGTCTTATGATTCAGTGACTCAACCATTGAAAAAAAAAAAAAAACACTGTTCTGCAGAAATAGAAAGGGCAGTGACAATCGTCAGTTTCAAATGGATTTTGCATTCCAACCACTCGACGAATGCTGTTGAAATAATAGAGACCCGACAGCATTATCTAAGGTACTGCTACAAACAGCAGCGCGCCGCAAGAGTCAAAACGTACAGGCATTGGCCGGATCGGGGAAACCGAACCCCCGTCCAAAATAAGGAAAAAAACCCTGGCAGCCAACCCCTCCATTGGTCGCATGGCGGGGTGACTCCGATTTCTGCGTATGACTCTGCGACTGTGATATTTTTTTTTTTCTGATTTATTTGAACCGGCCCAAGCACGATATCCTCCGTTTCCCGCCAACACAAAACTAGATACCACGAAAAATCGCACACCATGGCGGACAATCAACCCACTACCGGCGATGCTGCCGTCGACGCTGTCACTGCTGCCGCTGGCAAGCTGCACCTTGACGAGGTCACTGGCGAGATGATCTCCAAGACGGAGCTCAAGAAGCGCCAGAAGGCCCGTGAGAAGGAGGCCGCTAAGAAGGAGAAGGAGGCTGCCAACAAGGACAAGAAGCCCGCGCAGGCCGCTGGCAACAAGAACGCCGAGGCTGCCGAGAAGGAGCTCACCCCGAACCAGGTATGCGCTGCTAATTCGACTCGAGATATGGCATGGCGAAGGCAGTTTTGCTAATCCGGGATGACAATAGTACTTCGAGATCCGATCAAGAACTGTCAACGACCTCCACGCCAAGGGCAAGGCTTATCCCCACAAGGTGCGCTCCTAAAGATACCTGACAAAGAAGCCACGACGACGCTGGTTGCTCACCAATTCATAGTTCCATGTCACATATGACATTCGCAAGTTCGCCGAGGAATACTCCAACCTCAAGAACGGCGAGATGAACAAGGACAAGATGATTGCGCTCGCTGGTCGAGTCTACGTCCGCCGATCAGCAGGCAGCAAGCTGTACTTTTACGATATCCGCTCCGAGGTATGCCGTGCCAGGCCTTCCTTATTCAAAAACAGTCGAATCCGGGGCTAACGATTTTTAGGGCACTCGACTTCAAGTCCTTGCTCAGGCTGATAACCGTGAGGAGGGCACTCCTGACTTTGACGAGCAGCACCTCAACCTCCGCCGTGGTGATATCATCGGTTCGTACATGGAATTTCCGTTGTCCAATAGCGAGACCTCTTCTAACTCGCTTTAATCTAGGCATTCGAGGCTACCCTACTCGAACCAACCCCAAGAACAAGCAGGGATCCGGCGACTTCTCTGGTGAGCTCTCTATTGCGGCTGTCGAGGTCGTTCTTCTGTCGCCATGCTTGCACCAGGTAGGCTATTGTGATCGCGTGACCTGATCCATATTCTGGGTTTCTGACTCCTCCTAGATCCCCGATGACCACTACGGTTTCAAGAACCCCGAGCAGCGATTCCGCCAGCGCTACCTCGATCTCATGATGAACGACAACGTCCGAAACGTCTTCATCACCCGTGCCAAGGTTGACTCCTACATCCGCCGTTGGTTCGACGACCGGGATTTCATCGCCGTCCAGACCCCCATGCTCAACGCCATTGCTGGTGGTGCCACCGCCAAGCCCTTCATTACTCACCACAACGATCTCGACATGGACATGTACCTGCGTATCGCTCCTGAGCTCTACCTCAAGATGCTTGTCGTCGGTGGATTGAACCGTGTCTATGAGATGGGCCGACAGTTTAGAAATGAGAGCATGGATCTGACTCACAACCCTGGTAGGTTCTGAGTTTGTGATCTCTTTGTTTGACGTGGAACTAATATCTTCTGTCTAGAATTCACCACTCTGGAGTTCTATATGGCCTACGCCGATTACTATGACCTCATGGCCATGACCGAGGAGCTTGTTACCGGTCTGGTCAAGCACATCCACGGTTCATACAAGACCAAGTACCACAACATCAAGGGTGAGGAGGTTGAGATCAACTGGGAAGGCCCATGGCGCCGAATTGAAATGATCCCCACCCTGGAGGAGTGTGTCGGCGAGAAGTTCCCTCCTGCTGATGAGCTTCACACCGATGAGGCCAACCAGTTCTTCAGAAGAGTTCTCAAGAAGACTGGTGTTGAGTGCAACCCTCCTCTGACCAACGCCCGTATGCTGGATGCCCTTGTTGGGGAGTTCCTCGAGTCTCAATGCGTAAGTTGATTTACCGGTGTTGCATTGCAACTTATTTTCTTCCCTTTAGCTGACACTGTTTTTAGACCAACCCAACCTTCATTACTGGCCACCCCAAGATGATGTCTCCTCTCGCCAAGAGCTCTCGCAGCGTCCCCGGCCTCTGCGAACGATTCGAGGCTTTCGTTTGCAAGAAGGAAATTGTCAACGCGTAAGTGTTTCTAACTTGACACTTTACCAATATGACTTGCTAACGCATTGTATAGCTACACCGAGTTGAACGTCGCCCTTGAGCAGCGTGAGCGATTCGAAGAGCAGGCCCGACAGAAGGCCCAGGGTGATGACGAAGCCCAGGGCGTTGATGAGACCTTCTGCAAGGCTCTTGAGCACGGTCTCCCCCCCACCGGTGGCTGGGGCATGGGTATTGACCGAATGATGATGTTCTTGACCGACAACTACAGCATTAGAGAAGTTTTGGCTTTCCCCACCATGAAGCCCGAGCAGAACACCGGCTCAACAGAGAAGCCTGCTGAGGCCGCACAGGCATAGAAGATGTACTTTGAAAGTCTAAAAAAATTTGGAAAAATCAAGACGAAGAAAAAAAGGATAGTGACGAGGGGTATCTCGTCAACGGATGAAATATTGACGAATATGGGTAGAATGTTGTTCGATAAAGTACAGCATCTTGATACTGATGAATAAAACAATAAGCATTTTCCTCGGAAGCAAAATCTAGACTGCTCTAACAAATCTGTGCGGACTTGGAGTTGACGTGACTGATAGAGGGTATCAACAATTTCATATATATCATATATGTCTAAAAAATTCTCCAGAAACCAAATGCGCCACCAACGCCTATACCATGCATCACAAGCTCGCCATCCAACATTGACATACAGCCCGCCCTTAAAATTGTACACGACGCTTGCGGCCAGTGTATTTGGATGTGGCCTTGACGATCTTGCCCTTGCGTTCCATCTGTTCCTTTTTCTTGACAATCCATGCCTTGCTGCCCTTTTTGACCTGGGTGTTATTCGCCTTGAGCCTCTTCCTGGCATCCAAAACGTCGACGTTGTCCATGCCGTCCACGACGCCCGTGATGTCTGTGTTGCCACCCTCGTTGTCGTTGTTGCCGACGGTAAGGACGAGATATAGCTTGACGTTCTTGGTGCCGGGGTCGTCTTCAAGGATACCCGCGCCGAAGCCCGCCTTGACGGCCGCCTGGGTAATCATGTGGCGCTGCGTGTCGTTCTTAGGGTAAAACTGACACACCGCACGGCCTCCACGACGCAACGAAGCGTACAACCCGTTGAAAAAGCGGTTCAAGCGCCCCGTAGGCGAAGTCTCGCTCGACTCTGCGCTGCAAAGCCACTGAATCGCCGAAATACTAATGGCAGCGTCAAAGGTTCCCGCGCGGAAGGGCACGCCCTGGCCAATGTCGGCGAGCAAGAGGTCGCCCTCGACGTCGCGCTGCAGGGCGATGTCGAGCATGGAGGGGGAGACGTCCATGCCGACCCAGATGTGGGGGCCGCCGTCTTCGGGGTCGACGGCGGAGAGGATCTCGCCGGAGAGGCCGCTGCCGCAGCCGATGTCGAGGATGAAGGAGGGGGACTTGAGGTCGAGCAGCTCGAGGGCGCGGCGGGTCATGGAGGCTTGGATGTTTTGGATGCGGGAGGAGGTTGTGTATTTGCGGGCTTCGATGTCGTCATAGTGGACGTCGGCCGCGCTGGAGTTGTTGGTTAGAAATGAGGACGGACGATGAAAGCCATGATGGTGGTAGCGTGGGGGAGGACAAAGATTGAGGAGAGAGAGGAGCTTACAGGGAGTCCTCGGGGCGAGACATTGTGGGAGATTATATGGTGAGTCTGTCTAGGGATTGGGTGAATTGGATTGTATTTTCTGAGCAACGCGCCCTGTGAGAAAGGGTTATGTGAAATGTATTTTTTTCTTTGCTTGGATCATTGAGGTTGCGATGCGGGTGGGCGCATCGTGAACCATTTTTTTGTGGGTGTTATCGATAAGGATTTGCTTGCATGGGACATAAATGGCCAGGCTCACATGTGAATGTCAGTTAGCATTAACATCAGCTGTGAAAAGAGCTCACTGCTATTATCATTATCATAATCTCTATCCTTTATAAATAGAATATCAATATTTCTTTCCTGTCTTCTTTTTTTCGTGTTCAGTCAAAATCCACACCGCACAGCTGCAAGCATCGCTTCGTTTGCATCCTCATCAGCTCGCCTCGGAGCGGGAAAAGCTTTAGTTCCGTATGACGACAGACCCACGAGATCCCATGCAGCTCATCCCAGCTATCAGCACATGAACGTGTCCACAGCTAACCTTGTCTAAGACGACCTTGTCTCCTTCTTTTTTCTTTCCACCACTCTTCTTCCCCCGAGCGTCTTTTTTCTTTCGTACATATCGTCACCCAAATCAAAACTTGTGCTTGTCGATATATAAGCTGCCAGCAAAGATGTGGATTCTCCCGCTGCTAGGCTATGCCGGCGCCATTCTCGGCTTCTGCTTCCTGACGCTGTCCATCGCGTCCGGGCTTTACTACCTTTCGGAGCTTGTGGAGGAACATACCGTCTTGGCAAAGCGGCTGCTTACACGCCTAATCCAAATCATCATCGGCGTGCAGGTGGTGCTATGGCTAATTGACGGCTTCCCCTTCTGGGCGACCGTTTTGGGTATTGTGTCGCATGTCGTCTACTTGGGCAACATGAGGAGGTTCCCTTATGTGCAGCTCACGGACCCGCTGTTCCTGCTGTCATGTGGTATGGATTCGAGCTTGTTTCATGGATATTGAGGTACACTGCGCTGACATGGATCCTAGTCTTGGTGTTGCTCGATCATTATGTGTGGTTCCGACACTTCGCCGACAGCCAAGCGCGTGCTTACAACCGAACCTCGTACTATGAGCAGGTGGACGTCCCGACGTTCACCATGATTGCGTCATACTTTGGATTGTGTGTCTGGCTGGTGCCATTTGCCCTGTTTGTGAGCTTGTCTGCGGGCGACAATGTGCTGCCTACAATGGGCACAGAACCTGTTCGCGGCATGGAGGGCAAGAGCAAGCCTCAGGGCATGGTCAAGGCCGTTGTCGACTGGGTTCGCGGCTTGATCGGGGATATGGCTGGCTCCGGAATGGACCGGCCATAAGAACATGTTGGTTCTCTTTCTTGGAGAAGATTATAATACGCGGCTACGAGGCCGGCTGGCCGGCTTGGATCGAGTTTCAGAGATGAATGTCGCACCGAGCATCTGGGACGCTTCATCTCTGGAACAAAGACCCTTTCAGAAATAAGTGGGCTTTAATCGCTAAAGTCTATTCCTTTGCGAGAGACCAACTCGGCAGAGATAAAGTCTCCCTCTCTTACTTCCTCAATGTCTCATGTCCTATCATGAAGATTATCGAGCCTTCTATTTACCTTTCTGCTTTCGGCTGTGGAAGACGAGGCTGGCACCCCGAAGCTCTTACATGCTGGCAGCAGTATCCAAGTCATCGACTCAGACGATTATCCCAATACTGAAAATGACCTACTAGCGGCGATAGTCGACGTTGGCTACCTACCCGACGATAGTATCAATCTTATGGAACGAATCAACTCTGGCAGCAGTGGCATCATGACTAGCACATCCGATTTTCTCCTGATTGCTTCAACAAACAAATGATAGACTCGATGGGGCCTGCCTATTCTTTGGTCCATTATGAGTGGGCGGCAGCTCGTGGAATCGTGAGTGCTTTGCGATTCCTGGCCGTCGGAGCCATTAATAACATGTTTATATGCAGGACCAAGAGATTGACGCTGCAAGTCGTATATAAACACCACTCTCGAAATCATGCCTCTCATATCTATCTCAGATGGAGGAGCGACCGTTCTACTGATGCTGAAACGTTGTATTGAGTAGCCACCGTTTGGCCCTTAGCGGTTACATGTAGCGTGTTTTGTCACTTCAATAGGCGCAATTATCTTGGGAAGACTGATTAGATATGAACTGATAATGCTCGCTATATGGGGTATCTATCATCAATATCCAAGAGATTTGTTTACTACTGCGCGTATCCATCGATGGTAGACCCACGTATTGCACTCGAGGAGCTGATATTGATATTGAAGCGATGAAGATAACTCAACTATCCCTAGTTATATAAGTGCGCCGAACGAGTGCGTTGAACGTCAAACGGGTGTCTTGCGATAGGTGCGCCGTCGTATATGGTTACAAGCGCCACCAAATGTCGCATCCCTTTACCAAGCGTAGGAATTCTCAAAAAGCCCATGTGTATATGTCGTAACGCGTCGCACAATACCCTTGCGGCCCTGCTGTACTCTTACAGATATAATACATGATCGCAGCCAACGTGCTTCATCACTCCTTGCTGCCTGCACCGCCTTGCCAGAACTTCTTGTCTACCTTGTCGTCTTGCGCTGTGTGGCCATGGTCGAACTTCTTTTCAAAGTCCTTGTTGCTAATTGTAACCACAAGTCAGCTTTGTTCGCCAGCCCATGAATGAACATATTTCAGAGGTTATTTTTCTTACTGCTGCCGGACTTCCTCCTTTTGCTCCTGAGTGAGCTCCTCCGACTTATTGATGCCGGGCATGCTAAGGTTGGAGATTTTAGGCTGCGGAACGGTGCCGGTTTTGGGTTTTTGTTCTGGTTTTGAGTCGCCTTCTTGCTTGATGGCGGGGAGACGGCGAGGGACGGTTTGGTGGAACGGGCGGATGGAGGTGCGGATGAAGCTCGTGGAGGGGAGTTTTCGGAGATGCAGAGTTGAAGCCATTGTGTTCTGTGTTTCTGATGATTTCGATTTTGTTTGCAATTGAATTTGAAGTTTTATTTTGAAGAAATTGGGATTTAAGTTGTTTGGAGAGTACTTGTAAGCTGTTTTTGGAGATTTGCCTCCTTGGGTGGTGATCTGGTGTTGACGTCAAGAGGGGATGACATCATCAGTGTGGATGAGCTTTGGGTTTCAGTACCTAAGCGAAATTGGAATGATGAGCGATTGAGAGATGAGATGCATTATGTTTGCTATTAAATTAATTTGCTATTAATGATTCGCTATAGTAAAAAAGAGAAAATATCGGTCTATGTGGGAATTAATAACGAGGAAAACAAATGAAAGATAGGTAAATCCAGACAACATTTTGACTTAATATTATATAACAACAACAAAGGAAAACAGTATTAAAGCGAATGCCTTAAGCTTCGGGGGCAATGCGGATAAGAGGCGATCCCATACCGGCGCCCTTGCCCCAAGCCTCGTGAGCCTGCTTGATATCGTCGAGTTCCCAGACTGCCTTGATGGGCACTTTGATGGTGCCCTCCTTGACCATGTCGAGCAGCAGACGGAATGTAGGCTGGAAAGAGGACTGGTTGCGCGTAATGCCAAAGAATCTGGTCGTCTTGTTGGACCAAAAGTAGAGCGCCTTAAACAGCAGCTTGAACATTGGGGGCCAGATAGAGCGTGTCTTGCCGTTGGTCAGAGTAGAAAGGTTGTTGCCGTAGGCCACGACGACGCTCCTCTCGGCGCTTGATAGGATATCGTAGGACTCGTCGAAGCTCTCGAAGCCTAGGGCGTCGAAGACAGCGTGAACACCTCCGAGCTCCTTCATGGCGCGCATCCAATCCTTGTTGGTGTAGAGAAAGGGGTGGGCGCCGGCTTCCCTGAGAGCGGCGTGGTTTCGCTCGGCGGCGGTGCCGTAGACGGTTGCGCCCTGGAGGAGGCAGAGATACATGATGCCTTGGCCGACGGCGCCGCTGATGCCGTGGATGAAGACGCGCTGGCCGGCCTTGACCTCTGCAGTACGGTTGACCATGCCGTAGGCGGTAGTCCAGTCGAGAGCCATAGCAGCAGCTTGCTTGGGATCAACGCCCTCGGGAATAGCGATGAGGTGCTTCTCCTCAATGTTGATGTACTCTGCATCCGAGTCGTACTTTGTCATGGCGGTGACCATGTCGCCGGGCTTGAACTTTGAGCAGCCGGGGCCGTTGGCGGTGACTCGGCCGGCGAAGCAGTAGCCGGGGGTGAGGGGAGCGGATTTCTGGAGGGGGTAGATGCCGAGGCGCATGTTGATGTCGGCGCCGGAGAAGCCTGCGTAGTAGATTTTGACTTGGACGTGGTTCTTGGGGGGAGGGGCGATGGTGGAGTTTACGATTTCGAGGCTGGTGGCAGCAGGGCCGAAGGAGGTGATGACGACTTTGCGGTTGGGGATGGCCATTTTGTGAGTTTGCGGGGTGATGATGGTGATGGTGATGATGGAGTTGTGGTATAAGTGAAGATGTAAGTGGAGTGGTGTTGAGGTGGTGGAGGTTTGGTGTGAGTGGTGAGAGTTGTATCAAGAAGTGGCAAGATGATGTAGTAAATAAAAAAGAGGTGTTGCGAGATGATGTTGCTTGAAGATGATAATGTATAAGAGATGTTGTTGCTTTGTTGCTTGCTTGATTGATTGCTGTGTTTGCTTGTGATGCTGAGCAGCTCTTCCCATCTCCAAGACCGGCGGCATCAGGCCCTATTTATTCTCCCTTGGACAAGTTCCAATCTCCCATCCAACACTTTGCGCCGTCGTCACTACGGACCATCTCTCGCCGCAAGCCTCAAACGCCATTGGGCCACATCGCAGCCAGCTAAGAAAAAACAACGCTATCACCACGCACGCCAGACAAGCCGCAGCACCGCCCAAAGTGAGGTCATGGCAGCCCGAATTAGGAAATCGCGAGAACGAAGGCTCCAATAACCTTAATCCGCCCCAGTCAGCCGGGGAAATAATAAGGACAGCTCAAGCCCTGTGGAACTCCGTGCTCCGTGCTTTTTTGCTGCCCCTGTTTTTGGTTTGGTAGAGTCGCATCCATGCAGCTGGATTTTTGTCGGCGGCACGGAGGCTAGCGAGGGGGAACTTTGGGCCGGTTGGCGTTTGTGGCTGTTTTTTTCTTTTCTGTGGCGCGCTGGTGGCAGCTACAGTACGCGTATCGGAGAGGTAACTCTAGTGTCTTTTACATCGATTGTACGTCCATATAGAGTCAGAATATGAAGTTGAGCAATGTCAAACAAATTAAAAAAAAAAAAAAAAACATACGTGTAGTAATAATATCTCGTAATGTTATTTTTTATTTTTTTGCCCCCGAATCGGTGATAATTATGATGAATTGTTCACACTCACATCTCCAATCCCCTGTCTAAACGGAACCTTGGAGATACCTCCGTGGCATCCACCTATCGGTGCCAGCCGCTGCCGTTCGGGTAGATTTCTGCCCGCGTGGCGCTCTGGTGACTTGCCCGAGCTGGATCCTCTGGATGCTAAAAGCTGGCCAGCTGTCCTCCGAGTCTCCGACCATCAACTCTTCGAGATTAATCAAGATTCGCTTAAGGAAAATTCTCGTCACTAGACGCGCTGCCCGATGACGACGCCTTCATGGAATCCTCGAGACCCAACAGCACATGCCTCGTAATGTGAATCGATCCATGTTCGCAATGACTCACGCCGTCACTCATTGGCCCTGGCCATGCTGAGACTACTACTAGGTATGCTCTATTTCTACCAACGACGGAGCACACAAGATGTCCACCCTTAGCACCTCCTACGGAACCTGGAATCCTTCCACTTGATCCTTCAATCATCTGCCGCCCACCGCCAAATGATGCGAATTGCGCATTCCGCTTCATCAGCCATGGTCTGCCTGGGTATCTGATGGGCATCTCCTCTTATGGAGACAGTACGGGTAACATTCCCGATCATGTTGCTTTCAGAAGGCACATTTCCTTTACGGCTTGCAATCGACCGCAAGGCCATGAAGAAGCAATGGATGGGTTGACGGCCATGTGGCATCCAACACTAGCACTGGCGCAGAGTTAGGCTTGCGCCTAGGTCCACCTACCGCGACAATCGAAACAATTTCCGACATGTGAACAAGAATCCGGCCCTCGTTCTCCGAATTCGCAACTGTTGAGAGCAGCTTGGATTGCGATAACAATTGTTATGCGCATCCCATCAACGGCTTATGCCAAAGACGGGACATGTGTGGGACATGCGAAGCTTCTCTGTGTTGCTGAGACCAGACTCTAAGCAATATCCAATCAATGAGGTCAACCTTGAAGCCTGCCAACATCACCTAAATGGAGGCTCTGTCGCCACTAATAATTTGGAACGATACCAGACATCGCAGATGCCCTGCGTGATTCCTGCATCCTCCACTACCTATGCATCGATGCCGATCTACAAAGGATTCCTTAATTTTGCATGCCAACTTTCCACTGCGCACCTCGCATACGCGACTAACTGTCTTCACTAATGATGCCATTCGTGTTTGAGAGCAGAATAATTGATCATCTAACTGTTATACTTGCTATAATTGCTGACTACCAGTCTATGCCCCCCCGTTATCCATGCAAAACGTACAATTCAAATTCCAACAGATCTACACCGCGACAACAAAATCATTTTATGCCTGCGAACTCTGTGATCCCAACCTCATCACCGAAGCCAACTTCTGTCTCGCGCTCTCCTTATTCCGATCAACCCTCGGAGTAGCGTCATATCTCTCGCCCTCCTCGAATCCGATCTTTTGCGGTCGAGGAGGAGGAGGCGGGGGCGCATGATGCGGTGCCGATTGGGCGGTCGTGTAATACGATTCATCCCACTCCTGGGCAGACGTTACCCCGTTGGTCTGGAAATTCTGCTGGCTCAGTTGAGGGGTCGGCGTGGTGTCGACGCTCATTGACGGTCTGGGTCGCTCCTCTCGTCTCTTGCGACGCACTGGAGGATTTTGTGATGCGAGAGGCTGTTGAGCAGTCTCGTGTGTTGATGCTACTGAAAAGCGCTTGGAGCTGTAGTCATTCCGAGGCTGATCCTCGTCGTCTGTCGCTACCTCGTCCTCCATTTCATCCTCGTACGCCCGTAGCTCGCTTCTCATAGCTAGGCTGGCACAGATGCTTCGTGCCTCCTCGATGGCCGCTTTTCTTGCTTTCAAGGCCGTCCGGCGGTCTCGCGTCTCCTTATTCTCCGCGGCGATGGCCTCGACGGTAGCGTTCTGCATGCGTAGAATCTCAATCGGGTTGAAGAGCCCGAGCATACGCAAAAGCAAGTGTCTCTCGACAACTTGAGTGATGGTGTTGCGGGTGAATATCCGCGCCGTAAGATCGTAGTATATGAGCATCTTTTCGAGGACTTCCTCTGCTTCGGTGTAGGTGCCGCCATTCTGGGTAGCTTCTGAGCGCCATCTGATGAGACGTTGTTCGTATTCAGGATCGTACGGCTGGATTTCCAACTCCAGGTCGTCAGTCAACCTCTTGAGCTCCTTTTCTGCCTCGTCCATCATTTCCTTCATTTTGGTCTCCAAGAAGTGGAATCGCAAAGGGTCTCTCATCCTCAAAGGCCAGACATGGTCAATCACATCAGCAAGGAATTCGTTGCAAATGACTCCGACGTTTTCCTTGTACTCCTGAGCAAGAATAGGCCAGTTCCGAGAGAAATCTTGGAACAGTATATACGGAGCCCTAGGGTTGGAATCGAGAGGAAGTTCATTACCCCGAATTTGTCGAAGCAGCGGCTCAACTTCTCTCTGTGCAAACTCTTTCTTGGATTGGTCATCGACGACTCCCGCAGCTGGCAAATTCATACCAGAACTGGAAGAGGCAGAAAAGTTGACTTTGCTGCCGTGTTGGCGGAATAGACGCGAGAATCTCTCGCTCTCTTCGCGGACTCGTGCCCTCAGCTTCTGAGGAGGCGTTCCCTTGGGGCTGGACTTTCTTGCGAAGAATGACTCTCCCACTGGATTCTTGTAATTGCCATTGACGGCAGGTGTGACGAGATTGCCTGATGCAGAAAAGAGCTCGCCCATCTCGAATCGCATCTCCTCGATAGTATCCTTTCCAGAGCCCATGGCTTTGAGATCGGCTTCGCATTGCTCGAGGGCTTGTTGGATCTGTCTTCGGAGCGACTTGACATGCTTCCCAACGTGTCGCTGGAGCTGGGAACTGAGCTTCTGTCGCAATGCTTCGATCCCCCACATGTGAGGCGGCAAGGCGGCCCATTTACCCTTTGTGAAGAAATCCGCCTCGCGTCGTGATCGTTCTTCCGCAGAGGACCAATATTCGCCCGGTCCTGGGTTGAGCAGGATGTACCAGCCGAGCTTGAAGTTGTTTTCTCGATCTTTGTTTGCGACGAGCTCGATGAACTTGTCTTCGAGGCCGATGCCTTCTGTCATGTCCGGCTTTGTCAGGACGCCAATGGTGCGCGATCCAGAAGGATCAAAGTGGCGAGCTTTCTTCAAGATGGGTGCCTGCACGTAGTCGTTGTTGCCGCCGATGACGGCCAAGATGATGGTCCGGCTGCTCTTCATGTATCGATCGGAGAGCATCTCAATGGTCTGAATGTCCGCCTCGGACTGGTCTCGATTGGCCACACGGACAAGGCCAGGCAGGTCAACGAGACTCAGCATGGGCATTTCCGGTCCCATTTTCTCGACAACGAGGATATCGCGGGCGGCGAAGCGGCCTGGTATGCTGCGCGGCGCGATGAGTTCTGTAGCTTCTCTCATCATGGCGTCAAAGGGCGTGTCGATGCCAACATCGCCTCCAAATTGAAGCAGGCGAGCCTGCTCATTGTAAGGACGATTCTTGTCGGGAATAATAGACACCTTGAGGTTCGTCTCCTTTGCTCTTCTCAGGCGAATCTCCGTTGCGAAGCGAGTGCAAGCTCCGGCGTCTCGAGGAAAAGGTGTACCGCTAAGGGCTTCGAGGACGGAACTCTTGCCGGCGGATTGGTCACCCACAACGACAATCTGAGGCAGTTTGACATTATCTAGCTGGGCGAACTGGAGCTTGTCGATGAGATCCAGCAGGCCCCTCTGCTCGTCTGCAAGACCTTGGGCTTCGAGGGAAGACCCGAGCGTAGGGGCCATGGCGGGATTTGCGGATTGGGAGTTTAACAGCATAGATCCCATCACCTTGTGAACTGAGTTAATATGAAATGAAGAAATATGAATCAAGAGAATTTCTGTCAATTGCTAAAGAAAAAAAGTTGGTGCCCTTTTATATACCCGACAGGAATTAGAACAAATCGACCATACGTAGGCAGATCTTGGCGGGTATGAACAGCCCTCTTAGGCGTCGTTTCGAACGCCATGATTTGCCACTCCTCCCGCTTTGTTGGCATGTTTGTGTTTCGAATTCGCCTCTGGGTTACGCGTTTGCGTACGAATTCACTCGAGGCAGCCATTTAGCAGAATCTGGTGGGATTTTAAGAGAGGTACTAAGGTAGATTTTGGGGGTACGGTACTCCAGCGTGACGAGTACAAAAGCGCAGGCAGCCGGTTGGAAGTGTGGCGAAGTTATATGTGGCGCACTAGTGTGGCTGTGCAAGCCCGTTTACTTGTTTGCCGAGGCTTAAATGTTGAGCGTCGCTGCGGATGTGAGTGATTGTTGAGACTGGCAAACTGGGCAGCATCACTCCCGATTTTGTGTGGCAGTGCTAGTACAGATTCCAAGATTCAGACGTGATGTATATCCAGATGTTGAAAGAACAAGGTATAGCTCAGTAACAGATGCATATGGTGGGGAGGGTATTGCGACTTACATCACCCGGGGCGCCGCAGTTAAGTGAGATAAACGTAGTAATCCGTACAGCATGCAGCGCTCCATCAGTTAACTGTCTTTAACTGCGGTATATTCACCAATCCTCACTGAAACTCTAACAGACATGGTAAAACTATTCCAATGCGTGTGTTGAATCTGGCATCAACTCATCCAAGGCGCTGCGAACCAAGGAAGGAGGTCCAAATTCAATGAGCGTACCCAATACTGAAGATGTCAAAGTGTTATTACTCGTCTTTATGCTAGCTGATATTGGTCATGGCCTTATAATTCTTCAGCGATCCCCTCTTCAGCCTGTTCCGTACATTCGGGAAAATGTTGATTATTTGGAGCCACGCCCCCTCCAGTTCTCTCCATCTCAGCCAGCCACAAAACTGCCCCATTGTGTAAGACCTGCCCGATTGAGCCATAAATAAAGGTGCAAGTTTACTTATACGAATTCCAAGAATATAAAATGAGTAAAGGGTCGTCTTCCGGCGCCTTTTCAGTAAAGGTCAGGCGGCAAATATTAAGAAGAAAAGTACTCGGAAAAAAATAACGATTATGCCATACGCAGAGTACCTGTGTAGGCATATTAACGCGCGAACGACATAGTTTTGTAACGGCATAAACCTTTTCACTTAACGGCAAAGGTAGGGGTATGAGGATGCGATGAATTGCTCTTGTCTTACAAAGCCGATGTATAGCAGTGCATATGGATCAGTTGGAGAATGCAAAAGGTCACAGTAGAAGGGCAACCTCTGGACGCCTTTGTAGGTCTATGTTGCAATTCTTTGGGACAAGGAGAGAGTCCGCAAAGCTGCATTAAACTTCTTTTGCACAGACAACAACACTTTCCATTTAGATTGCCGAGAAACCCACCAATCTCTTAGCCAACTACAGATACCAATTCCAACCTAGGAGTTTCCTCTTTGCCGAGTTAGGGTACTTGGCCGCATAGCTATAGACAAAGCCGGGCAAATCCACCCCGCTTGTTCTCTTCATGCTGGCTGACATGTCGGTCATGACCCTGTATTTCTTCAAAGGCTCCGCTCAGCACAATCACTTACATCCGGAGAAATGCTGAATGTCTGGTGCCACGTTGACCCTGGGCCTCTCCATCTCAGCTAGCCACTAAACGGCACCATCGCCCGATTAAGCCAGTCACAGTTTGGTTGATGATGGTATAAAACCGTGCCATAAAACAGTTAAAAGCGCAATCTTTCGGCGCATTTTTCTTTTTCTTTCTTTAAAAAATCCAGGCGCTAATCGGTAACAAAGACTATCACCCAGGAAATCTCAATCATCATGAGGTACGCAATGTAAGTGAATTGTTCTTCCGCTCAGGTATCATTCATTCATAACCATTGTCGCAGAGGTGATAAGGTCGAATTCGACTTGGCCGATGGGACAGTTGCTGTCGGCATAATTGAAAGGTTCTCCGTAATTACTACCCTGCCCTGTATAAATGAAGACAGTTGAGAACAGAGCTGACAAATAGAATAGGCCGGGACATATATGGTAAACGTCGACTCCCAGACTTATGCAATTGAGGAGTTGCAATTGAGGCCGCACAGGGGTTAATCGTCCAGTCCATTCTTTACAAGGCCGTCATTCACTGAGACACGGTTATATACTGTCAGGATAAAGTCAGATAGAGCATTGCTTTTCACAAGAAAAAACCAGGCAAGCATCAAGGCATATATCAATTCCAGAAGAAGCATATCCACTATGCGTAACCTTTTCAAATGACGGGCAATCTTTTCCCAGCCTCAATTCCTTCAATGCCAAACCTCTTCAAATCTCACTTCCTAAAGACTTTTCTCATCGTGGTCATGCCCAAAATAAACGCAATTAAAATAATCGCCACGTACAACAAATTTTTCGCCAAGGGAAACAAAACAAACCGAAGATTATTCGACGCCACTGCGATGTTATCCAGCAGCCAGACAAAGCGGCGAAGAACCGGTGAGACAAGATAGCCAAGGGCTCCAAGCACAAACAAGCCCAACGAGCCCACCAGGCAAGCGACAGTGGCCGCGCAGACATACCACATTTTCTTATTGTCGGGTAGCGTATGGTGTGCCTTTTCTTTGCGGGCTACGGCTTTGGTCGGCGTTTTCTGTAAAACATGTTCATCTTCTATCACCGGGTCTGTTTGTTCTTCCTTCTTCGTGCCCTCGTCTAGTGAAGAAGGGGTTGACGTATCCTCAATACAGACTATGTTATTTCCACAATCTTCATCTTTCGTCTTGTCATCATCGCAAGTTTTAGTTGGTTCTTCGATACCTGATGAGGGCTCTTTCTTGTCGTCATCACTTTTCTCTTTTGCGTCAAGCTGTTTATTCGTGCACATGAATTCCGTCGATGCTGTCTCATCTGCGTTTTCAGGCTGCAAAGAACAAGTTGATTCCTTGTCATCGTCCCTTTTCTCCTTTACGTCAAGCTGCTTATTCTCGCAGGCGGGCTCAGTTGATGCTTCCCCCTTCGTGTCATCAGGCAACGCTGGGCGAACCATCTCCTCGTTATTCTTCTCTTTCTTCTTCTTATCAACTTCGCGTGGTTCGCCTCGGCCAGAAGGTTTCGAAGTTCTCCATTTCTTACTTCCAAATAGTGAAAAGTGTCCCATTGATTCCAGCCCGTTTCCAGCACCTCTGACCATAACTATGCTCTCGTTGAAAGCCTTGTACATGGCCACGTTGAGCTCTTTATCCGATACGATCGAATGTGCTATGGATATCAGGTTAGTCATATAAACATCAGACGTCTGGAATCGTTCAACCGACCGTAGGCTAGCACGTCCTCCGATCCTTGGCACTCTGGTTTAACCAACAAAGCAACGCCTTGTACTGAATGGACGGCTCTGTTCGCCACTGCTTGACCAAGTCTCATTTTCTTCAGGAAAAGCCAAAACCGGGTATTGGACTGTCCTTGGTGACCTGTTAACAGTCGCTCCAGCTTCTTGCGGCAACTATATTCGTATTCAGGGGAGCCATAGTTCAAATCGACACTCATGGTCCAAGTCTCAAACATGATTGTAGCCGCTGCCATATCGCTAGTAAAGGTCTCGTCTGTTCCGCCTGCCACACATTATTAGCATTTCAGCCACGCAAAGGGTAAAAACTCTATTACCTAGTTTCTGATAAAGTGTCTTATGATCCAAACCAGTCCCATCTTTTCCATGATTCGGATGTTCCAAAAACTTGGTTGTAGCAACTTTACGTATGTGTAACTGATCAAGGTCGCCATCTTCGTTTAGCTCAAATGGCCATTTGAAAGGAATATCTCTTCCTTCGCGCCGCATAAATTGGAACAAGCCCCTGATGTAGCTTAGCTGTTGGGCGCCGTGTTTTTCGGTCAACTTCTTTCCTACTATGCATGGTTCTGCAAGAAACCATGCTATCAAATTCAGAAATGCTTTCTTTCTGAAAAAGATAATTCTCGAGCCATGGAACGCGAGATCAATCAAAAGACTGTTGATTATTCGGACGTGTTGTGCAGGTATTTTAAAGATTGTGAAGTAAAAATTGTCACATTCGCACAATTTCTGGCTGCTTCCAATTCTTGGCACCAGGTGTCCATTGACCTCTTCCATTGGTGTAATCATTGCCTTTCGGATGGGGAGATTCTCCAATATGGATTGATTTCCATTGTCAAAGCCGGTCCCATTCTGAGTTTGTCGCACCGTAGCAACTGGATTCTCACTGTCGATTGACTCAGGCAAAAGGTTGTACCGCAAGACTATCATGAGCTTTGGCGAAATGGGAGCAAACCTGTGAAAGCATGGAGCCAGGTCCACATGGTTCATCATAGCCTCAATGTGGTAGGCTGCAATCTTCCCTTCGGTTACGTTGCAGCAGTTGTCCGTAAGGATGAACTCGTCGACGTGGTCTTCTGGTGTGCAGATAGTCATATACATCTTATTCATATGATCAATGAACGTGTCCGCAATGGGAAAGTAGATGCTGTTTTTGATGAGTTCGACCCAGATCCCTGCCGGATCAATCTCCACATCAATGATTATCTCGAGGCTCTGAAGCCAGACATCAAGCGGCTTTGTGAGCCCGTAAGCTTCCATGAATTCCTGCAACCACACCTTGTCATCGCCGTCGTAATCTTGTACTCTGTCGAGGTTGTATTTTCGGTGGTATTGGACGCTACGCAAGGTAAGCAGGAACATGAATTTGCGTAAGAAATCATTCTCTTTTCTTGTTAGACATATGTTGTCTTTGCCGTTTTTATACGTCTTGACGATCTTGCGATAAATGAGGCTCGCCTTGCTTTCTATGGCGGCAAACTTCTTCTCGAGATGGCCATGGTCTTTCAGCAGGTTTTCGGCGTCCTCGTACATGTCCTCTATACCGCAAGTACGTCGTACAGCACATTCTTCTAGGTAAAAATCGCCAGAGAGATGGAGGGTATTAACCGCTGGCTCTCCAGAATACATCCCAGTTTTGGCGTTGCGCTTCTTGCCCTTCGTCGTGTCAAGGGAGTCGGGAGCGACATACTTGTGGGCAAAGTTCTTGAGGAGAAATTGAGGAATGAAATGTTGATACTGATGTAGCGGCTTGCTTGCTGCGATGCTTGGTCTTGTAGTGTCTGGCCCGGCGGCGACACAATCAGGTTCGGTAGCCATGTCGTGAGGCTGGAATGTTTTCGTTGAACGGTGAACCCCCGCTTCAGCTGCCGGGCTGGGATCATGAATGCCTGTTTCAAATTCATGTACGAAGAGCCAGACAAGCCAATCGACGCCTCGCCAGCCTGCCGGTCAGGGATCAACCATATTCCATCGTGCCGTGCCGGCCAGGCTGTGCACGTATGCAGGAAAATGAACCTATCAACGCTTTCGGTTCGGTTGGCGTGAAGTGCAAACAGCTGTTCACTTCCTTGTGAAAATGCATAGCACAAGCAAAGGACAGCCTGGTGCAGTAATGCTTTTTTCGAATTGCACTATACCGCTGAATCTGTTGTGAGGAAGATTTGACGTTATAATAAAGCACAGTTTCTTTATACAGAATCCGAGGTAACCTGTTTGATTGTCTTAGAAATAACTTGGTGAAGAGACGGCAGTGACACTTGTAGGTGACATTGTGCCTCAGGCACTTTTACTGCACAGAATACAGCATTATCTAACATTTTCAACCCCGCAAGTTAATGGACATCTCATACACAAAACAACGCTGCATGGAATATACCTAGGTGCTATTTATATGTAAGGCTGAATGTACGCAGCTTATTACTCAAGTCGGCCTCCGCAAGCAACCAAGTTACCCTGTAAACTGGCATCTGACATGGTATTATCTGGCCAGCAGCCCGGATTCAATTCGATTGGAATGGTCAACTTCAAAAGGAGAATACTCTAGGTTTTGGATGATATGCGAGATAATTTGGGATAATAAGAGCATTGAGGAATGAAATAATAGTTTGCCCTAGTATCCGCTTCGCGTCCTCAACTAACAGAATAGCACACTATATAAGTGCCGTCGTGCCCTTGAACCAAATGCCTATCTATTTATAGTCTGCTGCCCATCCTTCAGAGTCGGTATATTACAGGTATATTACGTAGTTTTTAAAGCTCAGTGAACCATACCGCTTATTCAATTTGCAGATAATTTAGCTCAATGTTAATGTCACGAGGCCCCCCAGCACAATGTCCCATTGTCAAACTAACCATGCGCCCAGGAAATTCTCGCAAATATCTCATACGACTATAAGCCTTAAAAAGGCTATAAAGATGCTTAATTTGTCGCTCGTACTTAAGCCCTTACACTCCACCTTCCTACTTGTGACAACAGGGATCGCGGAATCCCGGTCATAAGGCTTCTCGGTCCGATTTGCCTAGGACTGCAGACATGAGCTGCTTGCTAACAAATAGCTCTACTATTCCCAAGATGCATATATATCAAGGTTTTTATAACACTTCTCCATTTCAACAGCTACTCTCCGCAAACCCGGGGACTCAACATCGCACCGTGATAGGCTCATGGCCTATCATACAGGCCTCACGATGCAGCCACATCGCCCACTCCAAGATGCCGGGAAATGGCCCTTCTCCGGCCCATTGATAACACCTCACAGGCAGCAACTGGAAACATCTGCGTCATAATACAGCCTTGGCAACTTCCTTTCGAGTCTGTCCCGACGGGAACTTGGAACTTGACACGGCCCCACCAGCGGAGCTATCGCCGTCTTTTTCTTCGGCCGCTTTGCCGGAGCCGTCAACATATACTTGCTTCGGACATCGTTGACCCGATTTCTGGTCCGGAGTTTTGAATCTGTCCGAAGAGAGCCTATATTCCCTTTTGACCCCCATTCATTGTTCGACTCGAGCTTTGCCCGCACTATTATCTTGGCTGTCGTCGTGGTTCGTCGACGGCGGACTGTCGGCGAGACTGGCCACCAAAACCAGGGTTTTGGCCGTCAAATGATGTTGAAAAGAGAGTGATAAGATTTCTATTGCATAATTATCACGTGGATCCTGGTTCGATTGAAGTCCATCAATCCAAATGCCCCTTTCCAAGATCGCCGTACATCCACAGTTGATACTAGAAGAGTGGGTACTCAGGAGGCGCCACAAAGACTCTTCATTGAAGATCATTGAAAAAGGATGAGCACCTCTTTGCAAATCTTCTATTCAGTTGTTACTGGCCCATTCTAGTTGTTTTTCTCATATTAAATTCACTCTTCTCTTATAAAGCCTCACTCATATCATCTCTCCAAAATGGCGTATAAACCGAGTATATGCACAATGTCTCTGGGAAGATGCTACGCGGGCCATTCCCTCCCAGAGAAACTAGACGTGGCCATGAACTCCGGCTTCACAGGCATCGAGTTATTCTATGAAGACCTACTGGACCTCGCCAAGAAGATGCCTGGCGGAGCCACTCCGGAGAATCACATCTCCTCCGCACATTTGATTAGAGGATATTGCGACGATCGAAACCTCGAAATCATCTGTCTCCAGCCATTCATGCACTATGAAGGTCTCGTGGATCGCAACTTGCATAATCGGCGTATAGAAGAGATGAGACTATGGTTCAAGATGGCACATGTGTTGGGTACCGAACTTATCATGCTGCCAAGCAGCAACTTACCACCAGAGCAAATCACTGAAGACATGGACTGTATTATCCAAGACATGGTAGAAATAGCTGAGATGGGTCTTCAAGAAACGCCAGTCATTCGGTTTGCATACGAAGCTCTCTGCTGGGGAACTCGTGTTGAGACCTGGGAAGCTAGCTGGGACGTTGTGTGCAAAGTAAACCGATCAAACTTTGGCATCTGCCTAGACACATTCAACATTGCAGGCCGCATATACGCTGACCCTACAATGTCAACTGGCCGCAACCCAGGTGCCACTCAGGCCTTAACACAGTCTCTGGATGGCCTCGTCCAGTCTGTCCCAGCTGATAGGATATTCCTCCTACAGGTAGCTGATGGAGAGAGACTCGAGCGTCCTTTACTTCAAGATCATGAGTTTTACGATCCAGAACAACCACCTCGTATGAGCTGGTCTAGAAACGCAAGGCTATTCTATGGTGAGCCTCATTACGGAGGTTACCTACCTATCCGAGAGATTCTCCAAGTTCTTGTTTCACGGGTTGGTTTCAAAGGTTGGATAAGCCTTGAAGTCTTCAACAGGCGTCTTGCAGATACAGATCAGTCAGTTCCAGAAGAAATGGGCAAGAGGGCAAAACAGTCATGGAACAGCCTCAAGAGAGATCTCAATCTGAATACCTATAGCCCTAGCTATACGAGTAAACTTTTCGATTTATTACAGTAAGTATTTCAATCTGGTCTTTCGTTTTCTGGCAGAATGGCTAAGATGTATCTCTGAAGCAGCCTGTTACACCCAAAGAAAATGCTATGGAGCTATAGGTCGAGTAACGACTCGCAGCATATTGTTCGGACTCCCATATGATTCTCTTTGGTTTGAGAGGTAGTAACTCCTTCACGAGATGTAAACAACTCAGCCGAAGTTATAGGTGTAGGGATGATAGTCTATTAGAAGGACAGGGAGTAGATCATGGCCAAGCTTTCATGGCGATTCATTGATTTGATCAGCTAGATAGACCCTGCCTAGTATTATATGAGTGAGTGAAAGAATTTGAACATTGTACTGGAACATCGAAACATCTAATAGCTTAGCTTTACATCTCTTCAATTTCCTGCAACCGTACCATATATTGCTCTCGGAGACGCTTGAGGTAGCCAGAGATGGTCTCCTTATTTGAGGACTTCTTGGCTTGGTTAATGGCTTCATAAAGGTTCAACGCGAGTCTGCGTCGGTGAATCTCTTTATATGCGTCAGAGCTCTGTCGGTTCGACTCTCGCCTTTTTCTCAAATCATTCGCAACGGTCTCTGCGCAGTTGATAAAACTCTGCGGCATTCCAATGGCGCGGGCCAAAGCAATTCCATAGTGGTTTTCGTCATCAACAGTACCCGCATCAGCTTTGTACAGCATTGTCAATTGTGGCAGTCCTCCCTCCCCAACCGATGTGCTGGATAACAGATGAAGATTGAGGACGCCGATACGGTCTGCAAACACTCGAGCCAGCTCGACAAAGTGGGTTGCAAACCAGATAGATGCCCTAGTGTTAAGCAGAGCTTCGGATATGGCCATTGCGATGGCCATGCCATCTCTGGTGCTTGTCCCGCGGCCCAGCTCATCAATGATTGCGAGGCTCTTGTTGTCTATATTTTTCAGAATGAAAGCCATTTCCCTCATCTCCACTCCAAAACTCGAGAGATTTGCCTCAATATTATCTTGGGTCGAGATGCGGGCAAAGATGTTGTGTATGATTGGAAAGGATGCGAACTCTGCCGGGACAAAACATCCAATTTGGGCCATAATTTGAAGCAACGCTACTGAGCGTATGTATGTACTCTTACCGCTCATGTTACATCCTGTAACACAGTGAAAACGATGCTGCTCGGCAGAATAGTAATCGTTGGGTATGTACTCGCTTGCCATTTTCTGCAAATAATAATGTTCAGCCTGTGCAAAGCAATTTGTACTTAAGTTCTAGGGCGGTGCGTTACCTTGTCGAGGATTGGGTGCCTTGCTGATTTTAAAGCCAAAGTGTCCTCCATATTTGGCCTCACATAGTCGCGCGTGGTGGTGATTTGACCAAAGGACGATATCATATCCACAAGAGCAATTGATTCGCATATCCGGAACAAAGGTGATACCTGGCGTCGAAGTTCTTTTACCAAGTCGCGAACGGCGGCGTCGCTTCGCATGACTATCTCGTTTGAAGTGTCCAAGAGCCGTTGATTTAGCTTGACAAGATTGAGCGTCTGACATTCCATGTGATTCTTTTTTGGAATCACATTTATGAAATCTTGTCTTATTATATCTTTGTCCAAGTCCACTGTAGGGATTCGGAACCAGTATAAGCGGCGATTATCGAATTTCAAGGTTGCCGCAACACGATATTGTTCTGTATACGCGTGTGTCAATTTTCATTCTTTGGGTTAAGTGATGGTGGCCGCCCATACCGTTGATCACATCTGAGTATACGTGAATAGCTTCGGTAAGCTCTCTGTATGTTTGACGAGCAACATCCAACATGCCGCTAATACCGGATTTGACCGCAAAGGCCCTTTGGTTGCGTAGATCCAGTGGAGATTCCATGTAGGTGACATCAGGTTCAATCACTCTTTTAATGTTGAGTAAAATTGGAACCGTTGTCTCGGGCTGGCACAGATTCCGTATCTTGACAAGCAAGTCGCTTTTTGCTGGGTGAAGGGCTCTGTATAGGTCAGGAACCGATTCCAAAAACGATTTTATCATGAGTATGTGGTTGAGTTGCTCTTCAACTGCAGATACTCCAGTAGCATTCCGAATAATCACTAGCTGCATTCATAGGTTATCTATATGTTGATAGGTTAATATGCTGTGGCTTACCTTTGTGAGGGTTTTCTCAGCATCATGAAAAAGTTTGAGGGCTAATTAGTGACTCAGTCAATTATTCACCCAATCGATATTCCAGCCGCTCTCCCTACCTTTGCGAATTTCATGAAACATTTCTTCGTTGGTGACCATTTCTTCCAGCGCATCGTAGCGTGTCTTGATGAATCCATCGAAATCGGTAGGTGGCTGGAGCATATTGTTGCGGAGCACGCGAGAACCCATCGGCGTAAGAGTGTGATTCAACAACCCAAATAGGCATTCTTTCGATTTGGCAGACTTTAGATTTCGCATTACTTCCAGTGATTGCATAGCGGATATGTCTATCATCATGGTGTCTTCGGAAGGCTGATATCTGATGCGCAGCGACTGAGGCGAGAAGCTGAGATTGAACTGGCGATCGATATATTTCATAGCCTAGTTTTCGTAAAATCAGTCTCTTTCAATGAAGAGTAAAAGGGGGGGAACGACATACCGCAGAGAAACAGCATATAGCGTAATATTTGCCCTGAATAGCCACTTTAATTGATCCAATATCACCTTCAGGGGCAAGGTGCTCTATGTACTCTATGCCAGCGGATTCAGACCAGGCAGAACGGTCGTGAGAGGACATCTCCGCCTCAGGTATCAGTCGCTGAACAAGAGAAAAGAATGTGCTCGGCTCGTTGGGAGAGCATGCCGAAGGCATAAAGACTATGCGAGAAGGGCACGCTAGTTGAAGCTTGTGAATTGTCCTCACGTAGGATTGGTTGTCACATATCTGGCTAAGAGTCACTTCACCGTGAGAAAGATCGACAGTAGCGATTCCCACTGTAGGAGTGACGCCTCGTGCTTCACTGACTGCGCATACAACATCGTGAGAGTCGCTTTGCCCAAGGATAGAAGGCGTGGCTTCGCTTCGAGAACGACGCGAAGGAGTGGTAGGACGAGAGGTAGTCGTCGAGGCTGTTCTGTAGGGGGTACTGGGTCTAGAGCTGGCAATGGATGGAGAATATCGAGATGAAGGGTTGTCTTTATTTCTGAGAATATGGTTGATAGCTTGGCTGGAGCTGGTACCAGATTGATAGCCGGGAGAATTAGGCGGGACTGAGCTGGAAAAATAAGAGGAAGCTGGTCCCGTTGTTCGAGACGAAGTTTGAGATAATGGAGACGACATGGCGGCTGAGGATGAAGAGGCGGCACCTGAGCAGAGCTGGAAGACGAAAGATTGCGGCAATCGAGACCACAACTGCAAAATCACCGGAAGATTTACGAAAGTTGCCCAAGACTCGGCAATGATCGAGATTAGACTGTGCGCTGCGATGGTCTGCTTGTGATTGAGTGAAAGATGAAGCAGCCGGACAGATACCAACGATGGACAGGGTTGAAGTTGAGGATTCTATTAATCTATGGCCACGGTATTGGTGAGATTTTAAATATTAAGAAGCTAGAAGCTCATCCATCATTGCTCCTGCCCATTCACTTATCTGATAGAAAACATTGATTATCTGCGTTATCTGCATTATCTGCAAGTAAACGAGCAGGAAGGAGCTGTCTCTAGAAGCATGTGATGTTACTGGCTGCTTGTACGTACCAATCAGCTCTTGCAGCTGTCCAGGTACCCGAGGCAGGGAGCTGAGTCATGGTTAGTAGGGACCGCGGTTTAGCCCGAAACTTCTCCCAAAACAACCTTCTTCTCCACGTCTTGACCGCGCTGTGACGCCACGAATCACATTGGACACGCACAGGTTTGACTTCAAATCCACACGCAGTCTAGCGATATCAGCGCGAACTGCCGGCGCACCAGAACAGCCATGTTTGGGATCCTCGAGGCCGTTGCCGTGCCCCATGCCGGCGTCTTCAGCACGTATGAGGAGCTGATCAAGGACCTCAATGGTCGAATGGAGAAGGAGGGCTACAAGATTGTCAAGGCTAGGTCGCACCGCTCACGGATGGGTGGTGCCGATATCCCTGGCAATGACATTGTCCGCTGCGATCTCGTCTGTGATCGAGGTGGCCGCCCGTATAAATGCATGGCAACCAAGCACAAGACCACCACCAAGAAGACTGATTGCCCCTGGAAAGCCAAAGCTGTCAACCGTAAGAGCATCGGGGGCTGGGTTTTGACCATCTCCTGTGACCAGCACAACCATGCCCCTGGAACCCCAGAGCCACCAACGCCCACTGAGATGAGCGAAGATGAGAATGAACTTACTGAACTCCAAGGTTGGTCATTGAATAATTTCATGGTGTCCGAGGCTGGGGTTCTAATCAATACGTGATAGAAATCGATGACGGCCCACGCCCCGACACACAGACAGCAACGGCTATTCAGCTGGCTGGCATCTCCGAAACGACGCTTCGATTAACCGGCGACACTTTCCACCAGCTCAAGTCCGACTATCGTAAGATGTCACAGCCAGACCGATTAAACGCGTTGGCACAGTTCCAGATGCAAATTGCAGCCATCTACGCCGTCCAGAATGAGGATTGGCAGCGTCAGCGCAGGCAAGAAGCTCAAGACAAGAGACATTTGCTGGTGGATAAAGGCCGCAGACAGCTGTCAGCACAGAAACAGCGTGCAAGGCGCCGTGGACGGCAGGAAGACCAATCGCAGCAGCACCAGCACCAGCAAAACATGGACCAACAGGCGGTCCATCATCAACTCCAGCAGGAAGCACAGAACAGCCATCTCCAGCCGTTGATGCAAGGTTCACATTTTCAGCTTGCCCAGAATCCCACTACCGATCCCGTCCCCATCCCTGGTGGGATGGCGACCACCTCAATCTTCCCCGTGTTCGGAGGCACGCCTAAGAGAATGCGTGGCCACCGACCGTCAATGCCAACGCAGCCTGACGTCTAGGCTCTCTCTTGACAACCATCTTCAAAAAGCATCGGATGAGATATCCGATGCAACTTTTTTTGGCCCATTAATGCTACAGCTATCGACCGGGGCCCTTGAGGCATTGGCGTGGGCTTACCTTTCTTGGCGAAACCCCACATTCTCACCGCCTTAATTTTTCGTCGAGGTCCTAGTTTTTTTGCCATTTGGCCCCACCATTGTGATTCTGTAGCGAACTCTGAACAACATTTATCGAAACATCGTCAGGCCAAGGAAGCTCTTCAACTTGCCATGGCTACGGTGCTACCCCCTCCGTCCAAGCGCCAAAAGCGCGAAAACTTGGAAAAAACACAGATCCAGCAAGATGTCACCGCCGTTGCGGCTGGCCCCGCGGGCTCCTTCAAGGCCCGGTTTCTCGACAGCGACGGAAAGCAGATGGCCGATGTCATCGAAGTGCCTCTTGCTGATGCATCTGAGAAAAATCTATCATTATTGTTAAACACGCTGCTAGCTAGGGTTTGTCTCCACCACTTGATTGGACATAACAATGGAGCGCATTGGCTGATGGGTGACAAAAATAGGAAAGGGAAGAATTCCTCCCATATCGCTTCCGAATACACATCCCAGAGACGGACATTATCGTTGATCAATACCCGACCGATCTACTCCAACTTTTACGCAGTCATGGCATTGAGAATCCATTTGAAACCACGGTTACGCTCAGTGCCGAACCCCAGGCTGTTTTCAAAGTCCAAGCAGTCACGCGGATGTCTCATAGAATACCTGGGCATGGAGAAGCAATCTTGGCTGCTCAGTTTAGTCCTGCCACTAGCGGCCTATTGGCAACGGGTTCTGGAGATAAAACTGCCCGGATATGGGACACGGCAACCGGCACTCCCAAGTACACCTTGTCTGGTCATGCGCACTGGGTTCTGTGTGTCTCTTGGTCCCCCGATGGTATGCGCTTGGCCACTGGAAGTATGGACAAGTCTGTACGACTTTGGGATCCTGCGACAGGGAAACCTGCTGCCGGCACCGGAGCTTTGACAGGGCATTCCAAGTGGGTTACCAACATTGCCTGGGAACCGTATCATCTTTGGGAGCATGGATCTCCTCGGCTGGCGAGTGCGAGCAAGGACACGACAATTCGTGTTTGGGCAGTAAACACAGGACGGACTGAGCATGTCCTGTCCGGCCACCGGAGCAGCGTGAGCTGTGTCAAATGGGGAGGAACTGGATTGATCTACTCGGGCAGCCATGACAAGACAGTCAGAGTCTGGAACGCCGAGAAGGGAACACTGGTGCACACGCTATCCTCTCATGCCCACTGGGTAAATCACCTGGCTCTGTCTACTGACTTTGCACTACGCACGTCATTCTACGATCACCAGCCAACACCAAGTGGCGAGGAGGAAAGACGGAACAAGGCAAAGGAGCGTTTTGAGAAGGCAGCTAGATTCCAGGGAAAGATTGCTGAACGTCTTGTATCAGCCTCTGTAAGTTTACTTGGCAAACAATCTATGGTGTTGCTTCGTTTCTCTAACTTGATCTCGTGCTTGCACAGGACGACTTTACCATGTACCTCTGGGATCCTTCCCAAGGCACAAAACCGGTTGCACGGCTTCTGGGACACCAAAAGGCCATCAACCACGTGACATTTTCCCCTGATGGCAGTCTCATCGCGAGTGCCGGATGGGACAATCACACCAAAATCTGGAGCGCAAGGTTTGTGTTTCGAGGACACCGAGGGAATGCGTTTGGCACGTGCTAACATCATGTCCGATATAGGGATGGCAAATTCATCAACACACTCCGCGGCCATGTCGCGCCCATATACCAGTGTGCTTTTTCTGCCGATAGTCGGCTCCTTGTGACGGCATCCAAAGATACCACATTGAAAGTGTGGTCGATGGCTACGTGTAAGCTGGCCGTTGATCTACCAGGACACCAAGACGAAGTTTTTGCCGTATGTTTGCCCCTTACCCTCCCAATTTGTTAACTCCCGAGCCAATGGCTAACAGCGTGCTAGGTTGATTGGAGCCCTGATGGACAACGAGTAGGCAGCGGAGGAAAAGACAAGGCCGTACGCCTTTGGATGAACTGATGACGATGATGGGAGCGAATCAAAAAAAGGGTAAAGCATGTGTGTTATCGGCGTCCAGTCAGGGATTGATTACGTGTATGTTCTAGGTCTAGACTCTGTAGAGCTGTTTGTGCAGCATCCGCTAATGATAGAGAGCAAATGTGGCATTGCCCAAGGGCACGGCTGATGCAATTTACATGAAGCACTTTGTGAGCAAGGCCTGATGGGCCAGTCGTATGCTAGCTTAAGGGGGAATTCCAAGGAGAGCCAAGCCCTGCGCCAATTACTGCCGAGTCTGCCCTGTGATACATCGTGACAGCGCCCTACATGACGCATATAAGCTGGCAGAGGCGTTTGGGGAGCTTCTGCTGACGTCCTTTGCGGCGCAGGCGATCCCTCTAGGCAAGCAGGCAGTTTTCGTTGCCTGATATCGCAACAGAGGTGCGGGGTAAGAGAGCAAGAGAAGCTTTTGTGATAGTGGTGGCAACGAGTGCTTTCACATCCGCCAAGCGGTCATAATGGCCTGGCGTGACATCTAGTTGACTTTTTTTTAACTTGACAAGGCCAGTATAAACAAGGCCACTAGCTTAAGCCGTTGTCTAACGTCTAATAGCAAAAGGTACTGATTACATGTACTTAGATATATTGCTAGATTGTCTCCGGATAACGAGAGATTGGGAGACGGGTAGGGGGGGTCTGTTGAAAATGATCGTCTCTTACAAGCCAAACTGTAAAAGTGCACGGTATCCGGAAGCTGAGTCATGACCAAAAGGGCGAAGGAAGTCATGACAAAAAGGGTGAAGGAATATCTCCGCTGGCATGGGCTTGGCACCACAGGCTGCATCATTCTGGACTCAAGCCGGGATGGACGAGTATCTCGTGCGTGGAGCTGTGACAACCACTAGATCTCGCCTCGGCCAAGGTTGCACAGCATGGCATGGACATGACACGTACGGAGTGCATATTTCCTGAGATGTCATATAATACCGAACACGAACTAAATAACCCTATCAGAGAGTAGCAGAGCGTCGTAGAGCAGAGTAGGATTTTTGAGCGGAATTCAATAATACCCGGATAAGGCGGTGATATTCAAAATGCATTATACGGTAAGCCAGGGGATGCTTTCTATTCCTATTCCTCGATTCAAGGGCATCGGATAGATTGTCTTGTTTGCCACAAAGGGCGATGCAGGGATCGACAGGGCCAATGATACATGTCGGCATAACAACGTGGGAGAGGAAAAGATGCCGCCAGGAGCAGCAAAAACAACGCATCAATATCGAGATTGGTTTATATGCCGCTGACCCAAAGGAGGAGGAATCGGAGTCTCATTGTGATACTATCGTTTTTTGTCTCCCTCCATGCTTTGTTATGCCCTTGCCTTTTGCCCACGGCCTTGTCGGGCGGGCTAGAATTAGAACATTTAGGGCGAATGAGAAATGGCAGAGCTACGGCCGGACAAATGAAAGTGTGTGCTTCACATGCTACACGTACCTTTTGGGGGCAAGGGTGGCAATCTCCTATTGCAGTGAGATTTTTTCCTTTCGGTATTGGTGGTTGTTGGGATTCATGCAAGCAAGCAGGCTGCTCCCATGCTGAACAGGGGGATCGCAGGAGCAGATCGCTAATAATGAGGCTTATACGGATCAGCGCAACTCCGTTTGGTCCCGGGAGTTGGTAACAAACGGAGGCCTGTTTGGTACCATCGTGCCGCGTATGGAGCCCGTATTTGTTTGCTTTCCACGATACCTGCCAACCAAGTACATCATGCAATCTCACAAGTAGTAGTAGTATTTGATTACTCCTATACCCTGCTTTTTTTTCACGGCTGAACATCGTGACGGGGAGGGCGCCTTGCCACGCCCGTAAGGCACGGCCGGAGCTCACTCGGCTGTTCAAGGTTGGCAGTTGGATGTAACAAAGCGAGCCAAGAAGCAACAAGACAAGGAAAAAAACGTCAATGCATGGGTCATCTCCACCCCCGCCGATGGGGCTGTCGATCCGCTACCAAGCGGCTAGGGTCAAGAGGCTTTTTGCTTGAAAAGCCAGGCCTTTACTGTACTGCTGATTGGCATGGGCCGATGGCTTTGCCTAGCTGAAACTTTGCTGTTCGAGTTCTGATATTGGCAAATAGAGGAGAAGATGAAGAACAAGAGGCGCTCTGGAGTTGCACAGAACGAGGTAATGATGATGATGAAACTCATGATTCTGGGACAAGGGCATGATGGAAGCAAAGACGGGAGAGCGATTTTGGGGGAGGATGACATTGAGATAAAGGCCAGCCAAAGATGACCCCAAGCGCCGGCGCGTGAGCGTTTGAAGGGTTGAGAATGAACGTTCTTCTTGTGCTGGCGGCAAGTACTGTAGCAGGTACCTACCTCGTGGAGCTCCATCGGGATGGGGCCGGGTTGGGAGTCGGTTGGGCACAAACAAGGTTTCTAACTGGATCTATTTGTTTCTTTCAATCATTTTGAATTTTATTTTCCCCGGAGGCCGTGACACGTTTTTGACAGATGGGAGGAAGAGGCGGAGGCAGAGAGCAAAAAAACGCTCACACGTGTCAGTCCGTAGCGGTACCTTTTTTCTAACTGTCTGAATCTGGTCAGAGGCGGCGGCGGTAAATAAGTGTTGCCCGGATCAAGGGTAGTAGAGGCGCCCGCTGTTATGTTTCTATTTGGTCAATGGAACTTTTCAATTGTCTACAGTAGTAGTAGCACTATCATCATTTGTTTCCCATTGTGTCATTTATTTTTAAATTCTGATGAACCGTTGCCGTTGTATTTTGCACGCAAGTTTCATGGATCCTCTTTAGGCCACAGGCCGGAGCTGCCCTGGTCCATCGTGACGCTTCCGGGCCGCAAACACCCGGCCGACAGGGTCTCGCACGTTACATTACGGAACGAACAGATTATCCTGTTGCTGCCCCAACGTTTGATGTTTGGTTTTTTTTCGATGGCCGTGCCGTTGCTTGTAACGGACGCTAAGCCATCATCCAAGAGTCATGCCTCCTAGCGTTCTTTTTTAGCCTTGATGATATGCTACAGGCAATCCTTCAAACAACGGTTGGATTGGATCACGATTACGGCCACGCTTGGAGGCACGGGGCAATCGAATCCGAGTCATCGGCCCGCAAGAGACGTGGAATAAGCTTAGCTTCCGAGGGGGACATGGGGATTTGCTTCCCAGCAGCGGGCTAGTTAGTTTCAGTAGCACGAGCAAAAGCAACCGGTGATGCCATGCTGTGCTACGGCATTTCGTGGGTTGCCTCTGCCCTCTTGTGATTCACCTCAGCCCGCGCCTCGCCAGCCTGTCATTTCCCCCAAGCTGCACGAAAAAGCGCCGAGCAAAGCACAAGACTCTGGAGATTTTTCCCAATTACGATCCAGTACGGGGCCACGGAGCAGTTGTGCGACGCTGAGAGATGCGCACAAGTTGGTCCCAAAAAGGGTCATGGGTAGCCAGTCGTGTAAGCGCGGTGGCTCTCACACACGATTTTGAAGCCTGTCATCACACCCCAACGGAACAGCCCCCCGAAAAGCAACGAGGCTTGTGTGTCAAATTGCTCTCGCTCGACATTGTTGCAGCAGGCTTCCGGTAGGCCGAGGCCTTTTTCTTGCACCATGTGCCGGTTTGAGGGAAAAACACGACGCTGGTGAGGCAGTAGATAGATAGCACGAAACTAATAACATAATATGATGAAAACATGAACAGGTCGATATAATGCAGGAGTGCCTACACGGACACAGACACAAGATAGAAACGCACATACGCACATGTGATTGCATGGCTGTACAGTATAAATACAACGCGACGGGACGGGAGTGGGTGAGGCGTGTCGCAATATAGACTCCATACATATCCAGCCAACAAGAAGTTAACCCCCCCCCTCCCTCTCCAATCCAATCGCCCTCCCGTGATGCTGCTCCAAGGCCAAAGAAGCTAAGCAAAGCCAGAGCTCTGGTCAATCTCTCGACGTTCCGTTCCCACGGCTTGGTTGCTTGGCAGGCCCCTGGCCCAGCAAACGGACCAAACTCTCCAGCCCGTCCAAACGCTATCCACAATTATCCGGCATCGAGGACGTCAGCTTTGAGCAATTCGACCTGGATCGGTTCTGCTCAGCTCCAGCCCGTCTTTCGTAATCTCAGAGCGATTACGTCAGAGAACGGCAGCCCGTGTGCCTTTAAACAAGGAGCATCCTTATTCGCAGTGCTGTGTTTTGCCTTTGAAACCAATTCCAGTCGACAGGAACAAATAATCGTCCCGAGCGATCAATCTCTACGCAATCAGCTAGGTAAGTGGTAAGATTCAATTCGTCTTTCTGCCGTCATGCCCTTTGCTTTTACTTTTTTTTTTGTTTACCTATTTCAATCCCACGAACCCTTGTCCCTTCTCCAATTTCTCTGCACGTTTCATACCGGATCTGTATCCCTGTCGCGAGGGGAACCGGATGCAAGAAAACGCCTAAATCGAGTCAAAGACAAAGCCCAAGAGAAAAAAAAAATCAAGTAAAACGACAAGGGGACCCCCGCTCCGAGTCTTGCAATCGCTCATGGTGATACGACCTGCGGGCCAGCCGAAACATTTTTTTGGAACGGCATCCAATCCAAAGCTTCCCGATCGGTCCCGCTGCCTTGGTTTGCGGCTTGGCCACCAAAAGCAAAGCCTCCCTCAATCAACCTAGCCTATTTTTCTTCCAAGTTCCTTTTTTTTCTTTTATTGCTCACAGTCTCCCAAGTCTCTTTTGAACTCTATCGTTCTTTTTTCTCCCTAGTTTGTCCCGTTTGATATCATTTCTCACCCGCTTTCCTTAGGCGCAGCCTATCACAGCCGCCAGCCTAAGCAGGTGGACCTCTTGTCTTCCCTCCCGCCTCCAAAAAAGCTCCGCATTGCTGCTCCCTTGCCAGCTAAGAAAAGAACCGGCCGGACGGTCTTTTTTTGCTGCCCAGCATCTGTCTAGCTTCCCGCATCTAACGCTGCTACTTCTACCTCTTCGGCTGCTCATCTCGAAAAGCCTCTTTCTTTCTCCTTCTTACTCTCTTCTCACCAACACACTCAAGGTTGACGACATCACCGTCCCCTCCCTCTTGGACAGACCACGTTGGAGAGCAGCCACACTGCCTGCCCTTATGTCTCTGCCATAGCCGATAGCAAGTTTACCTGCCATCTCAGCGGAGACGGACAGACCGACATCGTTCGCTTTCTTGCGGCCTCATCTTTGCTGCCTATCACTACCGACTTGCACCAACTCGATCGACGACGAACAACACTCTATACCCTGTCTTACAGTTGGGCCCTAAGCTGAATACAAGCCATTGCCCACCATGACGGTCTTTATTTGCTCCCTGTAAGTCGAGTGGCTATAATTGAATTTGTTTTTTTCGTCTTTTTTCTCTTCCCGTCTTCCGTCTGTGTCCCGCGTTTTTTTGTGGTAGCTGCTATGACATCTACGCTACTCTGAGGCTAATGCACGTCATCTGTCTTTTTTGTCACCCTCTACAGATTTCTCCCCAAGACGGTGCAATTCAATTTGCCAGGCAACTCTCGCCGTCGACACACGCTCTCGAAGCGCCAGAAGGCTTTTGAACCGCCCAAGCCTCTGCCCGTCGTTCCCACCGTCGATGTCCAGCCAAGTCTCTTCACGCCGCGACCCGACATCACCCCGCCTCACACCCCGGTCGACGAGCCCACTTCACCCGATCCATTTGCCAACGAAGATGGCTTTCGTATTCACTTCCCGCACAGCGACAACTCCCCCGCCGACAAGGGCTCCAAGTCCTGGGGCGGGCGTGTTGACCAGCCGAAATCCAGGGCCAGCACGCCGCCGCCGGCCGACATCTTCGAGAGCAGCCGCACCCTGCAAAAGGCAACCGAGATGGGCCGTCGAGGCATTGTTAAGCCCAGGTCTTTGATGCGCAGTGACAGCCATGACAAAGTCTTTGCCTCTGCCTCGTGGCGCGTTGTCAACGCTGACCAGGGCAATGGAGGGCTTCGCAACGCCGCCATGGCCGCCGCCCGCGATGGAAAGCTCTCTGATTACACTTGGGTCGGCACCTTGGGTATGCCCACTGATGCTCTCGAGGGTACCCAGCAGAAGCAGGATATTGAAGACACCTTGGCCACCGAGCACGACATGCTGGCCGTCTTCTGCTCCGACAAGGACTTTGATGGCCACTACAGCCACTTCTGCAAGCAGATGCTCTGGCCCGTCTTCCACTACCAGATCCCCGACAACCCCAAGAGCAAGGCGTACGAGGACCACTCCTGGAAATACTACGTCAAGGTCAACCAGGCCTTTGCCGACAAGATTGTCCAGAACTGGAAGCGAGGCGATGTCATCTGGATCCACGACTATCACCTGCTGCTCGTCCCTGGCATGATCCGTAAGAAGCTGCCTGAGGCCAAGATTGGCTTCTTCTTGCACGTTGCTTTCCCCTCGTCCGAGGTCTTCCGCTGCTTGGCCGTTCGAAAGGAGCTCCTCGAGGGTATGCTGGGAGCCAACCTCATTGGTTTCCAGATCCAAGAATACACTAGGCACTTTTTGCTTACCTGCAGCCGCATCCTCACCGTCGAAGCAACACCCGAAGGTCTGCAGCTTGAAGACCGCTTCGTTGAGGTCGTTCACAATGCCATTGGCATTGACCCTGTCAGCCTAAACAAGCACCGTGAGGAAACCGAGGTGAAGAAGTGGCTTGCCGTCATGCAAGAGCGCTACCAAGGAAAGAGGCTCATCGTCGCACGAGACAAGCTCGACCATGTCCGAGGAGTTAGGCAAAAGCTGTTGGCTTACGAACTATTCCTGAATAAGAATCCGGAATGGCGTGAGAACACTGTCCTGATCCAGGTGGCGCTGTCTTCGGGCGAGCCTACTGAGCTTGATGCTGCCGTCTCTGACATTGTTACGCGCGTGAATTCATCGTGGGCAAATCTGGCCTACCAGCCCGTCGTCTATCTCAAGCAGGATATTGACTACGCCCAATATCTTGCCCTCCTTTCCATCGCCGATGCACTTATGATCACCAGCCAGCGTGAAGGCATGAACCTCACCTCCCACGAATATCTGTTTTGCCAGGATGGCAAGATCTTCCCCGACAAGAAGCATGGCTCTCTCATTTTGTCCGAGTTTACTGGAACATCATCGCTCTTTGGCAAGAACGAGCTGTCGGTTAACCCTTGGGATTACCGCCAGTGCGCCGACGCAATCAAGCAGGCACTCGAGATGAGCGAGGAAGAAAAGACACGCCGATGGGAGAAGTTGTACCAGTGTGTGGTGCACCAGACTGGTTCCCACTGGTTCACTGAGTTCCTCAGCCATTTGGACCGGTCGTACGAGGAGCAACACAAGCGCGACCAGACCTACGTACCTCGGCTCTCGATGAGCTCGGTTTCTTCCAAATACGCAAATGCTCAGCGCCGACTGTTTATTCTAGATTACGAAGGTACGCTTGTCAGCTGGGGTCCTGTGAACCAAATCATCCCAGTCAGCCCACAGCGAACATTGGATGTGCTCAACGACCTGCTGCTGGATGAACGAAACACTGTCTATGTCATGTCTGGTCGACGGCCGGAGGAGCTTGACCGAGTGTTCCGCCGCGTGCCGAACCTGGGCCTGATTGCCGAGAACGGCTGTTTCCTCAAGGACTGCGGCAAGGAGGAGTGGGTGGAAATGGCTGATGCGTCTCAAATCACCAATTGGAAGGAATCAGTCAAGCCCATCATGCAGTACTACCTCGAGAGAACTCCCGGCACGCAAATCGAGGAGCGACGCTGCAGTCTGCTTTTCCACTACAACAACGCCGAAGATTATGAATCAGCATCTCGCCAGGCATCCGACTGCGCTAGCCACGTCAACGATGCCTGCGAGTCCCAGAGAGTGCATGCCCTGGCAGTGGACGGCGCCATCCTGGTTGAGCCTCTGGACTGGACCAAGTGCACGGCGGCGCAGCGGGTGTTTGAGCAACTCGGAGAGCACTTGAGCTCGGACGAGGCACATGAGCAGCCTGTTGACTTCTTGATGGTTGTCGGTGACGGCCGAGAAGACGAAAAGGTGTTTAAGTGGGCGAATAACCTGGGAAGCCAGAAGCAAATCAAGGACGTCATCACAGTGAGCCTTGGCAGCCGGAACACCGAGGCCGCGGCCACCTTGACACAGGGCGTGAGCGGTAAGTTGACTTTTGTTGAAACGATGAGTGATAATGGAACACAAGGGGCTAATATTTGTACGCAGGTGTCCTTAATTGCCTTCAGCGACTTGCATCAACCTCATAAGAGATATAGCTGATGGCTTTGGTTGTTTGCCTCTTCCCTCAATCTCTTCCCCCCTCTCTCTTGTCGATTTTTAAAGTTAAATTTCCTTGGCCACATTTTCTTTTTTTTCTCTATATGTTTTTGTCGTGCAAGGCGTCTCAGGTACATGAAAAGGAGGCGTATGGATGGATATGAGTGAAGTTTGAATTATACCTGGACATGGCTTCATGAGGATCGTTTACACGATGATTGAGTCCATATATAGCACGAGCACCCCCTTTTTCCACACTTGATAGGGCATTGAGTCAAAGAGAGAAGCGAGGGTGAAAAACTGTCCTTACCATTTAAATTGGCCTGCGTGTTTTGTTTTTTGACTCAACTCTACAAGTTTTTACATTCTACTTTGTGTTTCTCTGTATTCTAGCATTTTTCACTTGGTTGTTCTGGTTTCATCTGGTATAAGCGGTAACATAGACACACGCATTGGGAAGCATGTGTATGGTACATAGCTATTAAGTATAAGCGCTCGCGTGCATCAACAAAAGGATTTACACACAATACACATTCTAGTTTACATCTCGCGGCGGTTGGCATCGGGGTACTGATTGGGTAAGCGTGAATGGAATGGGCTGATGAGCTGATTCTGTTGATCCATGTGTTTTCTGTAGCTAGGAAAGCTTATTATTATTCTATTGATTCATGTGTTTTTTGTAGCTAGGAAAGCTTATTCGCCACTTGGTTCTTCAACCATTGAGAGCTGTGTTGAAGCTACGGGCCACTATGACACGGGCGTCGAGGATGATTGGATGGGTTTGTGGAGATTTGGGCGTTGTTGATGGCCCTTCCACACGGGTTGACGGGTTCTTTCGTTTGGGAATAAGAGTAAATATTCCTTGATGATGAGATATTGCTATATACGGGTTTATAGCATGTGGTAATGTAGTTGGTACAATTGAAGCTGTCAATCCAGCTGTAGGTTATTGCATTGTTACGCAAAAGGCAATCGGGAGACATATGCATACTCTTAAAAAATGCGGCGTCATCTATCATACTTGGCCTACCTATCTAAATTTGACATCAGATCTCACTACTCTCTCATCCTTGCTCTCTTGTTTTCCCCTCGGCAGAACGCAATCAAGTCGTACTATTACCCAAGACAACTTAGTGTGCAGCAATTCCTTCTACATACCAAGTGAACATTACCTTTTTAGAAGGTCCCTAGGCGTTCGATTTTCCGGGGACACTGCGGAGCATTGGGATCACTCGAATCGCCGGAAGCGGAGGGAGGGTCCGAGCGAAATCGGCACTCTGTGTGGTTGTTTGGTTTCTGGGGAACATCAATGCAAGCAGAAGATGACTCCCGCTGTGGAGGAGGCCACTTGGGTAAAATAAATAAAACAAAAGCAATTGGGTTCTTACATATCAGTGTCTTGGTTTTTTAAACTCTTCTAACACCCTTTTTTTCTTCACTCGTCTGGAGAGTGAGTTGTTTTTTGAGTTCTTACTGTGATCGACGTGGCGCCTTTTCTGCTCTCCTCTTTTTCTTTTTTTTCTGGTTACCCCAGTTTGTTTGGGTTGTGACTGATATCGTACCCACCGGAGCTTTCTCTCTTGACTCTTTGCTTGTGTCAATTGAACAGTTCAGACTTGTCGCAACTTCAGCTACACAAGTAAAAACAGCTTTACAATCATGGGTGCTTTTCCTCCGCCGCCGGTCAACACCATTGACTGGTCCAACGTCGGTTTCCGAGTCCGCGAAGGTCAGTCGCAAGCTTTCCCTGGTGCTGCTGTGAACTGTGAACTGTGACTGACTCTCTCTTGTTTTCAGTCAACGGCCACATTGAATCGACATACTCAGTCCACACGGGCAAGTGGACGCCCATCAAGTATGTGGCGGACCCGTACATGCGCATCCACGGCATGGCGCCGGCGCTCAACTACGGCCAGCAGGCCTACGAGGGCCTCAAGGCCTTCCGCCTGCCCGGCGACAACGACATCGCCATCTTCCGCCCGGACCGCAACGCCGTGAGGCTCCAGCACTCGGCCGAGGTCGCCTGCATGCCTCCGGTGCCCGTCGAGCTGTTTCTTGAGGCAGTCAAGGCCGCTGTTGCGCTCAATGCCGGCTACGTTCCCCCCCACGAGACCGGCGCCGCCATGTACATCCGCCCTCAGATTTACGGATCAAGCGCCCAGCTGGGCCTGTCCGCGCCGGAGGAGTACACCTTTTGCGTCTTCGTCATCCCCACGGGCGTCTACCATGGCGTGCATCCCGTAAAGGCCCTGATCCTCGACGAGTTCGACCGCGCGGCGCCCAACGGCACCGGCCACGCAAAGGTCGGCGGCAACTATGCGCCAGTCTTGCGATGGAGCGACAAGGCGCGGACGGAGGGATACGGAATCACGCTGCACCTGGACAGCGCCAGGCACGAGGACATTGACGAGTTCAGCACCAGCGGCTTCATCGGCGTCAAGACGGGCAGCGGCGGCAGCGACGACATCACCCTCGTGGTGCCGGACTCCAAGTGCGTCATCGACAGCGTCACCAGCAGCAGCGTCCTGACGCTGGCCCAGAGCTACGGCTGGAAGGTCGAGAAGCGCGTTATCAAGTACGCCGAGCTGCCATCCTTCAGCGAGGTCTTTGCCGCTGGAACGGCCGCCGCGCTGGTGCCCATCCGGAGCATCACGCGCCGCGGCACCAGCGGTTTCGCTGCTGGATCTAATGTTACGAAGACGGCGGAGGCTGAGACGGTGACGTACATTCCTGAGGGTCAGGAGGATGCTGGACCTGTTTGCTTGAAGGTGTTGACGGACTTGAAGGGCATTCAGCTGGGTAAGAAGGAGGACAAGTTTGGCTGGCGGTTTGCCGTTACGGAGGCTGATGGCAAGGATATTGCGGGAGTGAATGGTGTGCATGAGGCGGATGCAACGACGGTGGATGAGATGGATTAAGAGAGGAATGAAAAAGCAAAAAGAAAAGGAAGAAAAAAGAGTCAGTGGCGTTGTATATACGTGTATCAGTTGAATATCAAATCACGGCATATGGTTTTTCAAGACAGCTTGTCGCATTTTTTCCATTTTATGAGCTGACTCGTACAGAGACACGGAACCAACTACCACAATCATTATCATCTTTCTCATCATCAATTACCACGTCTCATACACCGCAATGCCCTGCGAAAAGCTATCATCAATGCCCTGCGTCAGCCCCTGCGCAATGGCCTGCAAATCCGCCGGCACCTTTGCTACCACCGCCGCCGAAAAGTCCCTCGACGCATCCTGCTCCAGCTTCAAATTCAACAAAATCACCGGGTCCACCACCAACAACTTATCGAATTTGGGCTTGGCCGACACAATCGTGGTGATGGTCTGGTTGACGCCCGTGGCGAGGCTCACCGTCGCGGTGGCCACGTCGAGGGTCTGCGCGAGGGTGAGGTTGGCCGCCTTGTTGGCCGTCTTGGTGCCGTCGTTGATGGCGGCGAGGAGCTTGGCGGACTGGACGGTGATTTCGAGGAGGGTGAGGGCGTTGCCGTTCCAGGATGCGACGGTGGTATTGAGGGCGGTTGTGTCGGAGGAGATTGTGTTGATGGCTGTGAGGATGGGGTTTGGGTCCGGGGTTGGGGCGGCGAGGAGAGGGGTGATGAGGGAGAGGAGGGGGATGAAGCGGAGTTGCATTTTGGAGGATTGTTGGATTATATACGCGTTTTGATGTTGGAATTGTTGTTGGTGGTGATGTATAAGGGGAGGCTTGTTGTGGTGTTGATGTGAGTATATACGTGATCAACAACAGGCAACAAGTTGGAATCAACTCCAGTGCAACTCGAGCTTTAATATTACGAAAACCGCGTGACAATTAAGCACAAAAAGAAGCATCAGCTCTTTTCATCAGTAAAAACACAGCGTCATCCTCCATCTTATATACCCTCGTATCCCCCCTACAACCATCTAACTTCTTCCATCCATCCGTCCCAATCCTCATCATCTAATCCATGTCAATTAACACTCTAGTCCCCATCCCACTTCCTCATTCCCATTCCATCATCAAATTACGTTAACAATTACAACCTCAAATAACCACCCATAACCACCAGGAAACAAAGTGATCGTCGCTACCTCAGCCGGGCCCATATCCCAATCAGGCAGCTCACAACCCCTCCCACAACAAATAACCAAACCAGACAAGGACAAGCTCCCCAACACGCAATAATCCTGCAATTCTCTCTGTTCCTTTATGCCCGTCGGTACTTGTTTTGTTTCTTTTTCCCCAGGAACAACTTCGCCCACATGCAACTTGCGGGGAAAGGGCTGGGATTACATCCATGTCATTTAGGCGCAAAAGAGCGGGGAGAGCATCGGATGGGTGTGTGGGGTGAGATCTGGGGTAAAAGGCACTTGTGCCAGCCGCGGCTTCTTGGCTTTTATTTCTCCTTTTTGTCGTTCTTCTTTTCATGTGCTAGGCGGACTTGGCAGGCTGAGCTTGGGGACTTGATGTATTCGGTTCGACATGTGACGATTGTCGATCGTGAGTGTGGACAAACACGCTGGTATGTTAGTCTGGGGTAATTACCTAGAAGCTCTTCCTCAACCAGCCAAGTTTTTAATCGTCAACCCCTCTCCATTCTTCAGAGGAATCGGCTTTTCTACCATCTGTGGTCACAGCCATCCCATTCTTCCAAGCTTGAGCAATCTCCGAGACGTGGCATGGGTTCACTGAAGGGGCCTTCGTTGGGTTCTCAAAAAAGAACTGGACGAGTGCCCAACTGAAGCATCCCTCTGGGCGCAGCTGAGATTCGTCCAGTCGGTCCCGTGAAACTACCACTCGGGGGTATCCTGAGCATTTCTGTCCGAGCTTCTGCCTCATAATGTCAAAGGCGCAGATACTTCGCGCCTCACCAGTGATTGCAGCATCGATACGCCCCATAATTGCGAGCATATCAGCATATTGATCCAGCATCCTCGTCTCGAAGAAAGAGTCAAGGCATAGCTTCGCGATGAGAATCTTCTAGTCCACGTCATGCTTTTGTCCCGTGCGTCAAAGACAACCTATGGTTCGCAAGAGTGTCTCATCATCCATTAGAAGCTCCATGATGATTACCCGATGACAAGGTCCATGTAATGTCAAGCCATGGCTCGAGTCCTGCAGAGTTGTCACAAGGCATGTGTGGTGATAGCTTGTCATTATACAAGCCATGTTACACTCTCTGTGCAAATTCCTTTTTGTCATTTTTGCGCATCATTTCAGCAACCTTATAGCCATATATTTTGGACTTCAATGTCGAGCGATAGTGTCACAGCAATGAAATGTCGAGGCGCTTGTGAGCTCCAGGCATAGGCGTTTTTAAGGCGTCGGCGTCTGTTACTGTGTAAAGAATGACCGCATAAGCCCGCATTTAGCCTTTGCGATGGATATCCCAGGTGTATTCGATCGGCTCAGGTGGGTGCCTCTGGCAGAAGCGATGTGTGTATGCTTTGGTTAGCTTGTACGAGACAGAGAGGAGCGACAACACCGGATCAATGTCCCTTACATGGATGCCAGTGTCTTTTTTATTACCTCTGCAAGACATCCCTCGTTTACCAAAACTTGATGCGGCTCGCTTTCATCGAGAGTCTCTTTGAGACGGACGTGATCCTTCTCCGGCTTTCCGAAGCGTTCCTACACCTCGGATGTCTAAGGGAGGAGGCTGCTGGCATTTGTGTTGTGTGTCTGGCCCCCTAGATAATACAACAGAATGATGTGTTTGACGGTCTTTAGCCCTATGAATAACGTCAATATCAGTTTATGGCACATTTTGGTAGCCAGATGAGTGAGGGTGGGAAGATAGTGAGGGAGTCTAGAGCGTTACCTTCAAAATCCGCCCAGACATCGAACTCTCTCAATGTACTGAACCTCAGATATCCAGTCAAAAGCTGCGGTGTGCAGCTACTTGGCGAAGTGCAGACGTGAAAACTTTGGCCGTGTCCTGCATTCTGTCGAATTCCAGTTATATATCAGGCCATTGGGCGCTTTCGAGGGAATCTGCGAGCGAAATCGAAGACAAGGCACCAAGTCGGGTGGAATCAGCACTGCCGGAAATGGTTCTACAATCGACCATGCCTCTGCCCATCCCTTTTCAAGTCGTCATCCGGCGGTAACTAGCAGTGAGTCTTCTGACTCTGTTTCGCCCACGAAATTAATCTTTTCATCAGCGTGGCTTGTTTGCCTTGATCTTTTGAAGGGACTTTGCAGCTCTACACTGATTCAAGCCCTGCAAGTGTTTCGAAACTAGCGACATGATGAATGTTGTCGAGTAGCGAAGGGGAGCAAAGGTGTACAGGGAAACACGGGATATCGACGGAACATGACACGGTGGAACATGGTATGGCCGCAGTAACCACGTGAGTTAGCGCAGTTATATTCTGTTCGTGTGTGCTCACCCCTTTTCGGCCAGCCTTTCATTTGATGCGGATGATCAAATGGCAGGTCGAATCAAGCTCCCTTAGGTACACTTAAATCCTTGCCTTGCTCACGAGGATTTCCCATCAGGAACAAGTCAACTTCTCCGTATACCTGGCACCCCGTAGATCCCAAGGCTTTATGTTGACCATTGCATGATATTTCGCAAAGTAACGATATTATCTACTAAGTTACTGCAGACGTATACAGGCTATAGATTATTTACACTTGACATTAATACTTCAACCATCGAGCTGGCTAAAATGCCAAGCAGCCACACAACCCCAACCGCAGAGGGAACATGGCAGATCCGGCACTCGAGAAAAGATTGGCAAAGGTCAAAAGCTAGCGTCTAGGCATATAATAAAGAATGCTCGCCGGGATTTTTCTCGACATGATTCCTTTTATGTGTAGGTAGATACCTTAATAGGTAGTAGGTTAACAAGGAGGTTTATTAATGGCACAAGGACTAACACGCCTAGGAGCTTCCTCTCAGCTGGCTAGCCTTATGGTTCCCGAGATGGCGCCATCTTCACGGAAAGCTGCCGAGCCGCCGGTATAGCTGGCCATTCACCACTCTCCGGATACTGCTTGAATCAAGGATGGCACCCTGTGAAGCAAGAAATTAATCGTTCACGCATGAAAACTTCCCGTGCCGCCTCACAGGAACGGGATATCGGAATGTTCGTATGGAGCGAATGAGACGCTCCACTAACAATGTCCACGCTAACTGTTGCAAGGAAGAGTTGGCTTTCCTTAATAGGAAATAACATAACGCATCTTTTGCCTCGTCTCAATATGTGGTCCAGTCTCCCTATTAGATGAAGCCAACACAGATGAAATTGTTACTTCATGCCAAGTTAATTCAAGACACGAAGCAAGAAACCTCGATTACAAATGTGAATCTTGCCTCTGCCGCTTATGCGATACCTCAAATCGCTTATACTAGTAGCCGACTGGCTGTTGTAGATGTCTAAAGATGTTATAACGGCGTGCTGTACTACGTGAATCATGGAATAGAACTTCATATGCATTGTGATCTTGTTAAATACACACAGCCACCATGGCTTCGGATCTTCCCAACGTGACCTCTTCCTCGCAGAAAGAGTCCTGTGAAACTACGCCGTACGACTCTTCATCATTAACGGAAGAGACAGCCAACAACAATGCCAACGGTGGAAAGAAATGCGACATCCCAAGTCAAGATGCAAATACCTTTAGAGAGCCAAAATCTCAGACACCGGGAAACAATGACCTAGAGAGCGGACAATTACCGGCCCTCCGCGCTACCGTTTCGCGAGCAACAACTATATCGAAGAAGAGAGCATACACTTTCATGATACTAATTGTCCTCACGCAAGCGGTACAAATGTTTGCGTATGGCGCTGGTATCATTGGGGCATTCACAGTTGGACACGCGGTTGGAGCATCAGACCTCCAATCTACGTGGATCGCCGCAGCGTATCCTCTTACCCAAGGCTCATTCGTCCTAATAAGCGGCCGGCTGGGTACTGTCTTTGGCCATAAGAAAATGTTGACGCTTGGAGCATCCATTTGGATATTTTGGACATTGGCTACGGCTTATGGCACCAACATCGTCGGCATTAGCATCATGAGAGCGCTTGCGGGAATAGGAGGTGGCCTCCTCGTTCCAAACGCTGTAGCTCTTTTAACAATCACATTCCCTCCTGGCCGACAACGAAACTTGGCACTGGCGCTCTTTGCTTCTATGGGACCAGTTGGTGGCGCTGGTGGATGTGTGTTCAACGGCTTCTTCCTTCAGTGGACAGACTGGACATGGCTCTTCTTCTTCTTGTATGACCTCCCCTACACTACTCTAAAAGAGATATGATAAAGCTAACGTTAGATTATAGGGCTGTACTAGGAGCTGTAGTTTATGGAGCAGCAATCATTGCTGTACCAGATGACGAGCGGTTAGATCCCGAGGGCAAGATTGACTGGACGGGTTCATATCTCGGTGTCGCTGGGCTGGTGCTGTTCAATTTTGTCTGGAAGTAAGCGATACCTCCCATCATCCCAGTCATGTTCCAATACTAATGCGCATATCTATAGCCAAGCTCCCATAGTCGGCTGGAAGAACCCCTATGAATACATACTCCTCATTGTCGCCATTGGTCACTTTGCAGTATTTTTAATTTGGGAATCGAGGTGGGCAGTCAGTCCAATCATCCCATTCGAGATCTGGAAAGTACCATCATTCGGTGCGCTAATCGTCGTGTGTTTCTTCGTCTTTATGAGCCTGGGTATTTATATCTGGTACGTCACCGTCTTCTTGGCGAATTTGCGAAATTGGGATCCTGTTTTGCTGGGATGTTCATTCTTGCCAATGGCTGTCAGTGGTACCGGCGCTGCCTTCTTTGCGGCATGGGTTGTACGCAAACTGCCAGCAGAAATGGTGGTCTGTATCGGCGCTTTGGGTGCAGTGGTGATGAATATACTTATTGCGACGATGCCGGTCCATCAAACCTTCTGGGCGATGGTGTTCCCCGCCATGATCTTGGCAGGATGTACAGGAGACATGGTCTTTGCTGCTGGTCAAATCATTGCCAGTAGCATCGTGACGAGAAAGCACCAGGGAACAGCGGGATCCCTGATAGGAACTCTGTTTACATACGGACTAAGCACTGGCTTGGGATTTGCCGGAACGGTTGAGATTTACATAAACAAGGATGGAACGAATCTGCTAGGCGGATATCGAGGCGCCGCTTACTTGGGAATAGGATTTGCAGGGGCGGCCATAGTCTTGACTCTTCTATTTGTCAGAATGAAGAAGAATACGGTCGAGGGCTGGCAGGGAGAAGATGCTGAGACTGCCGAGCCAAGTGAGTGAGACAATGCCTATGCATTTTGAGATGACAGGAAGAACAGCTGTGTGCATTGCATATTTATAAGAAATTGGATAGATTAAAAGCAAGCTCTGGGATTGATACATAGCGTATATGTTGCCAATACACGGGCACATAGGTAACAATAGCATTTAGCCATAATATGAACTGAATTGCATTTCACTAGAAAGTAACTTTTGACCCTCCTATGTAGCCTCCCTCTCCAAAACTATGGAATAACTTCCATCTCATTCACACTTGAGTAGCATAGCTCGCAATCTGCTCTTGCAGCATCTCGATCCAAGCTTCATGATTAGCAACCCTACCCAGAAACTCCTTAAGCAATTCCATATAAGACACGACATTGCTTCCTGGCATCAAGATAATCTCTCTATATCGCCGGAACTCTTTACGGAGCTCATGAGATATAATATCGTCCACATTAGTCTTTGTGGTGTTTAGAGCTCCAGAGGGTAATAGTGGCTCAAATTTTGTCTTGAAGATGTCGTAGCTGAGCGACCGAGATCTGCGCCTGGGTTAGTGCCATTTCAGCATTATCGAAATGCGAATTCCTTACGACAGATAGGTATAATAACTTGTATTATATCCAATAGGGAAACGAAAGCGACAGAAGCCGTGAACAAAGTCGGCTGCGTAGCCAATATCCTCAGGGCCACTGACCAAGCATATCTCTCTACGCAGCTTGTTAAACTCTGCTGCAAGATTCATGTCGCAGATCGTCTGGTGATCAGGAGGCGTGTGAATGAGGAGGTCAAATGTGCTAAAATGCAGAGTCGAAAGTTGCGCAAGCCCCGTATGCGCAAACTGGTCAGCAATCAGCCTCTCAATCACGTCCTCTGGCAGCTTCTTCTCATTTTCTGAGTCCTCTTCCGTCAGGTAGTGGCCGGATATCGCGCGCACGATGTGCGGATTCCAGAATATGTATTCCAGCATAATACTTGGAACCTCGACAAAGTCGCGTGGGACTGATGATCCATGGAACCGCGCGTATTTGGTCTTCGAAGTAAGGTTATGGATTGTGTGTCCAAGTTCATGGAAGCACGATACAACCTCATTGATCTTCAAGAGGCTTGGACGAGTAGCGCTGGGAGGTGAGTAATTTGTCATAAAAGCAGAGCAGGGATAGGTTCGCGTGCCATCCTGCCGTTCATAACCCTAATACAACAATCATTGGTTAGTAGCCGTTTTCCTATATTTATACCAATGATTGTAGACTCACAGGTCTCATTTTGAACATCCCTTTGTGGCCATATTTGTTATCTCGTGGGAATACATCCATATAGAAGTATCCGAGAAAATCACCCCCTTCTGCTGTATCGTCCCATACAGAGTAGGCATCCACTCCCTCATACCATGTAGTAATCTGAGGAGCATCACGCGGATACTTTATAAACTTCACCCCGAATATGGCACCCAAAATATGCATCATTCTCGGAACGCATCTGTCAAGGGGGAAGTATTCAGCAACCTCGTTTTGGTCCACTTGCAGGGATTTATCCTCTGCTAGGCGTGTGAAGAATGGTCTATCCCATGCAAAGAATTGGCCAGATAACGGCGCAGCTTGGGATTGCTCTTGTTGGACCTTTTCGGCCTTCAAGGCCTTTAAAGCCTCAAGTTCACGCAGGCCTAGTTCTTGTAGAACATTGCGGATGTGCTTCAGGAAAAGAACGGCATCATCTGTTTTTAAGATTCTGTCACTCTCTCGCAATTCAGCGTGATGCTTGTAGCCAAGTGCACGGGCAACTTCATCTCTAAGCACAAGAAGCTCTTTGAGGTTAACTCCATTGAGCTCTTTCGCCCGATTTTCCATGTCCAACCACACCTTTCGCCTAGTCTCATCTCGCAAGGCGTGTTGCATCACGGCCGTATAATTGGGAATCTTGTGATCAATCCACAGCTTATCGCCATCTGCTTTCCATCGGTCCAGGTGAGACTGCGGGACACCTTGCAGTTCGTCTAGTGTCAACCATAAGCCGGCGACGTCTGAGTCGAGATTTCGGAGGTGCTCCATCTCGAGCTCATCGATCCTAACAAGACTCTCCTTCACTTTGGCTTTCACAACCTCGTCAGTGACCCCCTGTCCCGTTTTGATGAATTGACTTCGCAGTTTCTCCACATAGAGAAGCGACTCCGGGTCAAGAGACTCGTTTCTCTGCCAAACAGCATCAACAACTTTAAAGATATCGGCTCGAGAATATCGTCCGATACTATCACGATTCAATATTTTTCTGGCCTCTTTGGAAGCATCGCGAAGCTCCTTCGAAGGAGACACGTTATGAAGGAACCCAAGCTGAGGGGAGATACTCATCCGATCATTTTCATTGCGTATCAAAGGGAGAATGGCACTTTCAAATGTCGCCTCCTCAGGGGGTATTTGAGCTACAGCATCCCAAACTTTTGCCGATGTCGCTATCAACAGTTCAGCTTGTTCAACTATGGACGCAGCATCCAAAGTGAAGTCTGGTGGTGGTTGGGGGGGCTGAGGCGTCATGTCGAGTTCCTCTTATACACCAAAAGAATCATTGAGTAATATTGCTGTGAAAGTAACGTTATTGCTTCGACTTATATATGAATCCAATTCCGAAAGTCCGAAACAATCTAGATTAGCCATTCTACTGTAAAGTAGTAAAAGCGGGGTGAAGGAGGAGGCTGTGCTGCATTAGAGTGATCGACACAAGCTCTAGACTACATGGACTTCTCAAAAGAGTAGGAAGGTCGTTTTATGGCGCGTCAAATGATTCAAAAGAAAGACTCATATCATGCAACCAGTTGCAAAAGACTCAAGGCGCGACATTGACATGTAGTTGAATGCCTAGAGATAGCCGGATATTGCGGCATCGCGGCATCGAGCACCCGGCTTGGGCTCGAAAAATGTGACTCCTTCCAATATAACATCGTGAATCCTGCCAAAGTCAACAATTGCGTGATGCTCTTGAGATGACCAATAATACTTGATCACGATTTGATAATGTTGGTTACTACACCTTTCCACATACACACATATACAGACTGAACATGAGAGAGAAGCAGAGATATGATGAGAACTTTAAGGCGACAATTGATAACTAACTACATACTCCTCTATTTCGTATTTCGTATAACACACGAATCCATAAGGTTCCACAGAAAACACAAGCGCCCACAATACAAATATGGTCAAAAACAACAAACCCTCATTTCCTGCTATTAGTCGGCAGCACAAAACCGTCTGAATCAAGAAAGCGGATGGTCTCACCAGCTTCAAAACGCCGCAACTGCTGCGTCCAAAAATTAATCTGATGACCCAATCCCAGAGCAATAAGAAGTCGTGCCCATTTGGGTAAGTTAGACGGTTTCTCATCCCTTTGCAATTCATGAAGTAAACCAGCAGCCACTTGGCTAAAAAACGGAGTGTCGTGTGTAGCAATCGCTACAATTCGGCACGAGATCTCAACCCAGTTCTTGATAAACTCGGTGTCGAAACTCATTGGTGGGTACCTAAATTCGATTGTTGTTTGTGATCCTTCCAGTCTGTCCGTACCATCACAGCCATAAACATCCCACTCGCCTACAGACTTTCCATCTTTTGTGCGGGTGCATATCGCCAAGCTAGTCTTGCAGCCTATATCTGTAAGTAGTCCGGTAAAGAGCCTCCATGTATTTGGTATCTTCCAGATATAGTCCAAAGTAAGGTGCCACTTATAAGCGCTGTAGTGGTTCCACATGGCCGGTTTTATTTGCGATGGACGTATCGGCAAATGTTTGAGTAAGTCTGCAGCTGTATTATCTTTTGTGATCGAATAGCAATGTCTAACGGCGTCTTCGGCATCGATTGCAAAGCAGGACTTATCGCCTATATAGTTAAACCAGGTAGGATCTTCAGCACGAGCAGTGGAAGAAAATGCTGCAAAAAGGGGTTGCTCGAGTAGCATGACCAATGTCACTGCTTTCTTGGCGATACTCAAAGTCATACCAGTTTTGACACCTACATGAATGTGAAGGCCGCACCTTTTGTGTGCTGAAATGCTGAGATCGGAGTTTCGAAGAGCTGAGACTATTTGCCATGTCTTCGCAAATCCAGATTTGAGCTCATGATCGTCTAGAATAGGTGAAGTAATCTCAAAGCCATGAGCTATCCTCTTACCAAATTTGTTTTCTGGAACACTGAGCATTTCTCGTTTGACGTGGAAATATAGGTTCTCCGAGTTGCTCTCGGGCGTGAATAGAGGCGTAGCCGGAGTGAAGACTCGCAAAGCGAAGCTACGGAATTCAGGAGGAGCATCCTTACAGATGCAACAGGTTGAAGTTTCGCGATGAGCGCATTCAGCGGCTACGGGTAAGCCCGGGGCTTGGCGTTTAAGACTCAATGCCAACTCACGTAACCTAACGGTTTGCAATCCGGCCGAATCAGTTTCTCCTTCCTGTAAGTGTACAATCAGCTCGAGTTCCCAACCAAAGGTGATCATGTCAGAATTGGCCATCGTTGGCAAAGGAGTAGCGATATGCTGCAATGATACAAGATACTCTGGATCGAATAATTGTTGGATTAGTCAATTGGAATACACAATTCAAAAGTAATGCTAGGTACACTGGGGTAATTTATACATCGGCATCACAAGAAAAAGTCGTTTCATCCTTTGATACATGAATGGTTTTCCAACTTTACCATCCTGTCAAACCAAAATTCACTCTTGAAATGCTAATAAGTTCATTAACAAGGATAGAACAATGGATTCGCGTGATATAAATAGTCATTTGGCACAAAGAACCAGGTATAGCTTTGTTTTGCTTTGACACACGGAATGAACACAGACAGGACACCTAGATCTACGTTCAATATGGTCTTTAGGACATGAAATACTGTACAAGGCATGCACAGGACAACTTTGGTGAACATACATCCAGTCAATCTTTTGTCTCAAAACACTACTGCATGTCTACATGCCTTGATTAAATGTAGCCAGGCTACATGAGATTGCAAAGAGCGCAGTTTTAGCATCATCAATTTTTGTATGATTGCATTTATTAGGTTACTAGTATGTATACCGATAATTACATGTTCCCATACAACTTCTAGGTCCCCAATCCGATAAACGGCGTTGTTTTCGCCATAGATGGAAACTCCTGTCGCTGATGACGAGATTATACTGGGCTCGTGCAGAGCAAATCTTGGCCGGCCTGTGAGAAAGTGGTAAGTATTTAATCTGTCGATTTGGCCATTTTTCATATACGTGGAGCAACTTACAACTGGGATAGCACAGCAACGAGCACGTTGGCCTATAGCGGCGCACACAGCCGTGAAAGACGCGGCATCAGTGAAAGGGTTGGGGGCTAAGTTGCGAACGGTCAGCATCTTCGATCAGATCATCTTATGTAGCTTCAACAATTACTTACGGTTTGCACAATCCAAATCGGCAATGCCAAGCACATCAGTGGCGCAACACTGGGGGGTAGCTTCGAGACCAGCAGGGCAAGGCGAGGCTTGACGCTTCACGTCAGACGAAGGGGCCGCAAGAACGCCAGCAACCAACAGAGTAGCAACAAAGAAAGACTTCATTTTGAAGTGGTCGTATTAAGTATTAAAGAAAGCTGAAGCTTAATGTGTAAATGTTGAAGCGAGTGGAGTGTAGTGTTTGTTGTCTGATTTGCTTTGTGAATCTGAACACTTAGAGGCAGGTGATGAAGGGGTATTTATATCCAACTTCATGTTCCTAGTATCAACTTAGTTGCCTACAAAGGCTAGAAAGAATTCTTTGTTGTCAGAGGTTGCATCCTGCTTCGCCATCTGTCAAATCAAGATGATAGCTATACTGCTGTGCCTGAATTGTTGAACCAGGATCTAGATGTCAGGAGGCCTCGGAACAATATGCCATCATGTCTCAATCATCAAGCAAGGGTTGCGACTGTACAATGACGCTAGGAGCATATGGAGATGGTTGGTAGGTGGCGAGTGACGATCTAAACACCAACAGCCGCTTTGTTCCGCCGCTCTTCAACGAGTGACTTATTTATAGATGTCTTTCAATTAAACTTTGTTCATTTGCCACTTCTCATTTGTGTTTCTAGAAAGACTTCATAAATGAACATACTTGGAGACTTGTTTGAAGTGACACTTTTCGACATCACTACCTCAATTGCACAAAGGGAATAACAGACGTCGAATAACTCTACGCATCAGTCTACGTATCTTACAATAGAGTCGCGTTATCGTTCGGAATTAAACTCGCATGGATGTACACTCCCATCAATATTACATCCCAATTGGTTCACAATTTGGCCTGGAGTCTCCCGTGGCAATTCCTCAAGGGCGCATATCCCGACAGCCCGACCCCAGATGAGCTGAACGGAGCATTCATGCCGGGCAATGTACATTGGCCAATAAACCATCATATTTCATCTAGCTTTCTAATGAAGAAACAGGCTTTACAATACCCACGGGGTAGATACCGTTTCAAGGAAGCTTAGCTACAGCCGTTGGCTATTGCATCGGGGGCAAGGGCCAAGGGGCAAGGACAGAAACAGGGAAACGCATTTGCTCAACGGAGTGCATGGCTTAGAACTTTATTAATTTATTGTAGATCTTTTTCCAATTGAGTCACCTTCATTACTTTTACTACTTGATGCCGCTCGAGTGTAAGCGGGAGCAGCGGGAGTAGCATGAAACGTCCAGCAATGCAGGTACGCCTCATTCCGGAATAGAGAAATGACGAGTCGATCTTGTGGCTGAGCATTTTGAGATCGATATCCAATGAATGTGACTTCATACTCCATCTAGATAATTCTTGTAGGGATGCGACCTCGAATGAATGTTCCCTGTCCTCTGTTTAAGTCATATTCAATCCCACTGAGCTAGATGAATAGCTATGGGCAGTCACCACATCGCCGAGAATTGCAAACATGCAAACACTTGATATAAGCCGCCTACGGCCAAACGAAACTAGGATCTTGAATTCAAGCGCATAGGGTCATACGCCAATTTCCAACCACTGAAAGTGCTCGTTAGTATTCACCGGGACATCGGCTTTTTGCAGGGTAGCGTCGTCCGGCACGACGGCATTCACAACAAACGCGGCAGACGTCAATTGACATGCTTCTGGTACTTTTCCATCACTCCCCAGTTGTGGCTAGCCAATAGTGTCACCCCTGGGATGCACCTTGTTCTGAAGGGGGCAATTTTGGTGTGGCGTAAAGCGTGCTGGATAAATGAATCCCAGATTGATGGACTCTGGTGATTGGCGAATTGCGCAAGTTAGCACGGGTGTGCATAAACTGATCGTCGCAAAAGCTGGTAGCTCTCGTATGTCTTCTACGTAATACCTGAAGATCACAGTCCTCATAATACGTGTTGATGCGTTATTCGAGCATGTAGCTCTCCGTACGCAAGACTATTCAATTGAGTTCAATTATCCTTTATTCTACTCATAGTTTTCGGTGCCATCAACGGCTCTCATAATAACGAGGATGTAACCGAGAATGCCGCTGTTGGAAACAACTCCGCTCAACGACCGATGAAGAAGCGTCACAACCGCCGATCTATTTATCCTACTCGTACGAAAACTTCCAAGTTCATTGGCGTTGCTTGGTGGCTAGCTAGTAGTTGGATACTCTTGATCTGCAGGGGTTGTGATGTTTCCATAGCATATTAAAGTCTACCGATCAACCATTCGCCACAGGCCTCTATTTCCAGCTCCGCGCTTGAATGTTCTATGATGATATCCTTATGCGTCTTGTGCTATTTTTAACTACCAATACAGTAGAAGTCGAAATAGGTGTCGGATTTTCATTACAACGAAAGCTATCCCGCGCGGGCCATGTATGGCGCAGTGTGGCTTGTTCCGTGTAAATATCGAGACGCTCCTAACATCATTAAATTATTAAACTCAGCCTCCCATTATCCCAAAATATTTTGATTCTGGGCTCTGCCGGCCAGGAATTGGATCGTGGTCCTCTCCCTAGGGGATGAGTAATGGGAGCGGGGAAATACCTTCGGTGCCTAATCCACGAAATGTTAACCTGAATGAAGTCTCTAAATCTGTAGCTTACATTGTCAATAAAGTTGACATTTGGTTTCCCGCTCTTGACAGCCTCGATTTTCCAGCTTTCTGGTCATATGGTTTCTGTTTTCAGTGATGCATGACCTCTCTCCATTAATTGCATATCGCCCTTTGCGACTATTAAACGACGGACGCAACTTAACATTCCTCGTGGAGGTGATCAAAGTCATACCGTCAATAACCTTTTGGCCATATCTTACACCGCTCCGCTGTTGACGGACGCTGCATCTTGTGAAGTAATGTTCGCTCGCCCCCGCAGAAGATCCATGAAGGCCAGACATCCTCAATGCTTTGATAGTGTCCAAGTGCCAGTAGAGCTTCTCGAGCAGCCATGGAAGACCGCGGATGGGTTGAGCCGGGCGCTGAAAAAGAGAACCTTTGCAACGCGCTGCTATTCGAATACATTCCCAATCTTGAGCCTCTAATGCCAAAGGACGTCACACCTGCCATCGCCGCGGAGACGTTCCGCGTTCTAAAAACAATACATGCAAGTAATGTATGTCATAATGACCTCGAGAACTTCAAGATACGCCCCGAGGTTGGGTTCTGCAACATCTTATACAGGAATATAGTAGGAATATCTATATATTGGACTTTGACGCCGCCAGGATAGTTGATAACACTCCAGAAGGTAAGAGGCTACTTAAAGAAGAAGCCAACAACTTGGCTCGGTTGTACCAAATTATTCTTTCAGGCGAGAATCCTCGCAAAAGATTCCCTAGAGAAATGCTTCGGCTAATGGCCGAGAGGCAGATGCAACAGTAGGGATGACTCAAAGTGGCTTGTGCTGGGTTTAAACAATTCACTCGCCCAAATATGAGCAGAGTTCTACTTGTGTTATCCAATTTCATCTGCTCTTTACTGTCTTGTATCTACACACGCAATACGATTAAAATAGAATATTTCTCATTGAACTCATTGTATCATTATGATGTGATTAGCCTCTGCATTTGCATAACGAAATGGGAAAAAACCCTTGCCAGGAACTGGTGGGAAAAACCCATAACAAGGCCTTGCAGTAAATCCCAGCCTTCCAGCTACCACGCACAAAAGTTGATATTTAGAGATACTCCGTTGGCAGTCCATGACCCTCCATTGTTGTGCCCATGGCAACCCAAAATGTTATTGTATGCATCCGTACAAACTTGTGCATTCTCGAAATTTCCAATTTTTCCAATACGGGCAACGTTGCCTCCACCATCAGTCAATGTGTCCCAGTTACCGTTCAGCGTGTTATAGTTTTCCCTGCACCAGTCGGATGCATGAGACCGCAATGTATCGTAGTTGATACAGAAACTACCGCCACTCTGTGAGTAACATTCGGCGGCTTGCGAGACGGAAGCCATCCCGATGGCTGAGAGAATAACAGGCCAGTAATGCATGATGGCGATCGGTGAATTCCTAGTTTAAATGTTAGACACAGTCAGAGAGTTGAACTTGAAAACGAACGTGATATATTATCAGTAGCTGTCTCTACCAGATGAGTTTCCTGCTGTCTGGAGGTGATGTTTGCAAGGGCTTGTTTCTAGAGTTGGTGATTAACTTTCTCGATGAGAAGAATGCCAGTTATATAGCCATATTCTTCTACATGTGACCTTGACTTTCTCACGTCAGTTGTCTAACTTGTCATGTCTAAATGTAACCAAGAGCTTTGACAGGACCCTTGCCTTGACTTAGATGTCTATGAAGTACTCTATACATCCTAGATATATGACTACATAGCTGTGTAACTTATTCATACCTCGTAATTTGTCTTACATATTATGTCAACTGTAACCAGGGGCTTCGGCAGGACCCATGTCTTGGCTTATAAATTAGAGTCAGTATGAAGTACGTCTTAGACATATAGCTATATACCTGGCTATTATGTCTGATAAGATAATATGATTTACTAAGATATTACTCACTAACATAAACAAATGACATACTTATGATGTTGATACAGCTCCGAATCAAGCTCACTATGAATGTGATGTTTTTTGTGATGCTGTAAACTGGAGCCATTTACGGAACAAGTTTGAGAAAATACAACTGTGTATCGTTGGACAGTATGCCTCTGCCTACGGTAAATGCTTCAGCTGGAGGCTTAATAGAAGCTGGTATCTCTTGCTCGGTGCAATTTGTCACTGCCATTTACTCGCGAGTGCTATACTACGTCTTTCTACTACGACTTTTTTTCTGGGTAGCGAGGTTTTCGGTTATGCAAGGGTGCTATGGTGTTCTCTTATGCGACGAATGACGCTTAGTTGATCCAAAAACGAGCGGAGTTTGCGACGGCTGTCCCGAAACAATACACCGCAATGGGGTGAGGTTTGCTCTGTATTAGCTACAGCTCCAATATCTTGGTCTAATCAGAAAGAGACTTCATAGAGCATAGGCACTTATTTTAGCCCTACTACATCTAATTACTTAAGATCATCCATAAAGATACATCAAGTCATTAAACCGTACTTTATTTACGTCAAGAGCGAACAACCAACGTATACAAAATTCGCAAACTCATTCTGCTTCCAGTCATCTATAAACTGTCCGCTCGCAAGTTGACCGCAATAAAAGTTTAAGACAGTCCACGGCTACAGCCGCCCTGGTTTCCACATACCCCAGGTTTTAGATTGGTCCAGTTTACTATCTGTTTCAGCGTCTGGTGAATAATATGTCATCCCGAGAGTCCGAGACTGTCTCAGACCTGACTCTGAAGCGGAATTACGTCGGGTGCTACACAGAAGAAGTGACAGTTGCTATGTGTCCCAATGCCCAAGATCTCCGCCTCCACGTCAGGAGTGGCTTACTGTATCAGGGGCGATCAAATCTCCCGTTTGTGTCACACCAACTCAGAGCAACCTGCGCAAACTTGCAAAGGCGGTGAATAGTCTACCGCCCATTGAGTGTGTTCTAGCACGTATTGTAGCTGTAGATCCGCCAGCCCTGTTCTTTCCCACCACGAGAAATTCGGGTCTGGTGCCATTCATAGCCAGCATGCTTCAATTGGTAAACAAATGAAGAAGTAAGTATGCGTGCATATTATTATGTATATGTATGCGTTATGAGCCAATGGAAATACTGTTCTATCTATCATAACACTCAAATGACCACACACCTAGCAATCATGCTGTGAAACCTTTTGTCCGACCACAAATGTCCTATTACAGCCCCGATGACAGCAGAACCATCCAATTGCACATGGTCGTGTGCCTTGATAGCACCTGGAGTCTTTGTCGTCCTTTCAACTCTCAGCTTGCAGCATATCTCGACATAGTCCGTAGCTTTTCTCCAAAACCCCAAAAGATAAAGGGCGCTGGAATACCAATGCCAATACTGATAAAAGCGAGTATGCTAGTCCCCCAACCATAACCTAGGTCTCTGTACAGGTATGGAGCGAATAGAGGGAATCCAAAACCAGCCAAGCTGCGAAGAAGCGCACATGCGGCCATAGCACTGGCTGCGTAGGTCGGGTAGCTGTCCACGGTGTAAGTCTGCATGCCCTGTAAACATCCCATGGTCCCTGCCGAGAGGATGGCAACACCAATGTTGGGCATGATCCAGTGTAGCCGCGCCTGTACGCTCCAACCATACCAGAGCAGGCCGACGGAGACCATTATCGACCCGATGAACATGGTTGGCATTCGGAACTCGGGCCGACCGATACCATTGTTTTTTGTCTTGAGGTGACGGTAAATTCGGTCGATGAAGAAGAAGTTGAGAATAAGACCCGTGAAAGAGCCAATAGCGATAGAGAGATAGTTTAGTCCACCTATACTCACGCTCTCGCCATACCATTCTGTCCAAATGCTTGGAAAGGTGGCGAGCATCAGATATAGCGTCCCGAAGAGGTATGCCATGTAAATAGCAATGAACGTGATGATAGGCTGGGTCGCGAACATGCGAATTGGTCGTTCCACAGCTCTACCAAGTTTGCTGACAAGGGTTTCCGGCTCGGCATTCCCAGTGTGCAGTTTGTGGTTTCCTGTAGCTTTCACAAGCCAATCTCGCTTCCTTCTTAGCAATGTGCCTGGATGTGATTCGCGGAGCCATAGTAGACCAATGACCTGGATAAACACAGCTGTCATGCTAGATGACCAGAATACCCAACGCCATGTACTATACTCGGCAATGAATCCCCCAGCAATCGGTCCAACAACCGGACCCAGGAGCGGTGCAAGAGTATAGATTCCCATGGCCTTTCCGCGTTCGTCAGCGCTCCATGTGTCACTAATAGCACCTCCTCCAAGAGCAAGAGGAGCGCTTCCGCCGATCCCAGCCAGAAAGCGAAAGACGAATAACTCGGCCGGGTTCTGTGCAAAGCCACAACCTAGATTCCATGCCAGATACCATATATTGCTCAGCTGTAGCAGACGTACACGGCCGTAAAGCTCAGATGCCGGCCCGAAGAACAATGGACCAACGGCGTACGCCAGGATGAAGATGGAAAGTGCTAATTCTACCTCCAGCTTGCTATTCATGTTGAGATCTTCACCCAGTTTGGATAGAGCTGGCGCAATCATGGCCGAAGAAACAGGAGAAATGAACGTAAAGAGAGAGACGGCCACCGTGTAGCGCCATTTGATCTTGTTTGGCCAATTCTTTGGGTTTTCTGGGTCTTGTGGTCCATCCCAGGTGACGAGATTGGGATCATTGATGCTTTCAGCAGGTGGTTTTGCTGCTTCCAAGTCTAACGGTTTTTGGTCCATTGTAGTTAAAACTCTTTTCAGACAAATGTTCGTAGAATAATTAATTCTCTAATCTCTACTGGCATTTCGAGTGCTCCTATATAACATTTTACTCCGTATAAACTACTTGGATGGAATTGGACGCCACCAGCCAATCGGAGCTATGAATTTAGTTCGGGCCCGTTCCGTCTTCCATAACGACATCCGTGATACCACATTCATTGAACTTCAAATTGTCTCCGTTACTTCTTCCATTTGAACCGAAGCAGACAAAGAATTTCCATAAACCTGAACCGTGTCTAACGGCCGTTGAGCGTCCCGATGCGTATCCGACCCGTAGCAATTGCTCCCACGCCCAACAGGACCCCGGTTGAGCCTGGGAATGGCGACTCAGAAGCCATCCGCACAATGCCCTACACCTGTCAACAGTGTGTGCGAAGAAAGGTCAAGTGTGACAAGAGACTCCCGTCATGCTCAAGCTGCGGCAAAGGTGAATTTGAATGCATCTATCAGGCGCCGAACCCCCCGCGAAAGCGAAAGCGAAAGCGGAACGAGGACGTGCATGAGCGGTTGGTGCGGTATGAGCGCATCTTACAAGAGAGTGGCCTTCTCCCTACAGATGATGGCCAACAGACGCACCAGAGCACGCAAGAGCCAGTCTCCCCCACGAGGAGGACCGGTGAATTGCTCTCTGGTGACGGCAAATCCCGGTATATTGGCAGCAGTCTCTGGCTCAATACCGGACCAGTCGACGTGCATGAAATATCAGAGGATGAAGATGAAGATCAACCTGTTCAACCAGCGCGCACAAACTCGTTCACAACCGATCCAATAAGCGGTGCGCTGCTTGGAGGTTCGCAGACTCTTGTCCACTATCATCCCAGCCACAAAGACGCAATGAAGCTTTGGATGGCGCACGTTGAAAATGTCGAGCCTATTTGCAAAATCCTACACATCCCAACAACAGCGAAAATGGTCGAGACAGTTTCTCAGAAACCATCCACAGCGTCAAAAGCGGACGAGTGCTTGCTGTTTGCCATTTACCACTTTGCTGTATTCTCCATGTCGGATGAGGATTGTATGCTTGGATTTAAGCAGCCACGCAATGAATTAATGTCCAAGTACCAACACGCCGTTCGGCAAGCCTTGGTCAATGCATCGTGGCTCAGGACAACAGAAATGCCAGTTATCCAGGCGTACGTGCTCTTTCTCATCTCGATCCGCACACAGACCGACCCTCACTTATTCTGGATGTTGACCGGTATTGCGGTCCGCATCGCACAACGCATGGGACTTCATCGCGATGGAGAAGGTCTCGGATTATCTCCATTCGATGTTCAAATGCGGCGGCGACTGTTCTGGCAGCTTCTGCCTCTCGACGGATACGCCGGTCAAGTCTCGGGCACTGGCATTTCCATCTCACCTAACAGCTGGGACACCAAACCACCACTCAACATCAACGATGCACAGATCTACCCTGGTATGACGCACCAGCCAGAAGAGCTTAATGGAGCTTCCGAGATGATTTACTGCCTCACGAAAGCAGAGTTGTCAAATCTGTACACGCGAACTGGGGTTGAAACGAAGGATACCGGCGGTACGATTCAACTGAAGGCCAGTGGAGAACTTGAAACGCTTATCAACGAGGTTGAAAGTACTATTGAGACCAAGTATCTACGGTACTGTGATATCATCAACCCACTGCACTTTCTGGTACTCGGAAGCGTTAGATCTGCCACCAATGCAGTACGGCTACGCAACCGAATCTCCCCACTAATGAATAACACCATTGGCGATCCCGAAAGGAAACAGCTCTGTGATCTAGCTCTGAAGATTCTTGATACCGACTGCACGCTATATGATAACCCGCAATTAAGGAGGTTTCGATGGAAAATAAAGGCAGTCTTCCTCTGGGATGCGCTAACGTGTGTCCTGACCAGCCTGGCAAAGGTCGGGCTATTTACACTCATGGAGCGCAATAGCATCTGGAGCAAAACCGCAGACGTCTATTCGAACCATCCTGAATTCCTCGACGCCAAGAAAGCGTTTCAAGCTGCAGTTGGCAAGCTCACACTTAAAGCATGGGCAAGCAATCCACCAAGCGATGCGACGCTCGAGCCGGATTTCATCACTACCTTGCGCTCGCAACGCAAGTCCAAGGCCACCAGCACTCCAGACAAGACTAAAAATGCCACACTCCATAAAGAATGTGGAACAAGTGTATCGTCATTGAATAATTCCCTTTTTGGCAGCCCTGATGACGCGGACTTTGACTTGGCCGGCGATTTCAGTCTTTTTCCGGCGGAGTGGTTATTTGAAGATCAGCTTATGGGCTTTTGAGATTTTGCCCCCCCCCCCCCCGGATGACGAATTTTTCCTCTTTTGGCTTTTGAGATTTTGGACCCTGATGACCAATTTTGCCTTTTTTGGCCAAAACCAAATACTACTATCCTTGAGTTGACGGAGATAGGATCTATAGTAGTACCGGTAGATCTTGTTTATTTGTAAAGGAACGGAGTTAGGGTTTATTTCAGTAAAAGTACTGAAGAGAGATGATGGGTTATTTGTCGACTCCGTACTGATTAGCGGATATTCTTAGAGGGGCACCCAAATGGTATCCCTTGCAAACAAAAGGGGGAAACCTGGAATAGTTATTTGTGATTACGTATATATAGTATTTATATAGCATGAATGTTAACCAAATCTACTTTGACATTTATATTTAAGGCCTTGTTATATATTGTAATATTATTAACTATATTTGCCCTGCAAATCTTTATTGAACTTCTGTATTTAAAAAAACGACCAACATGAAGACGTTCCAACATTTATGCTTAATTTTTCTTTTTTCATCAGCCTTTGCATTTCACTTTCCACCATCAACCCCAACTTTCTATCTCAACCATGTTGGAATTTCTGTTTCAAATCTTGCTTCACAACGCAATTGGTACAATCGAACCCTAGGCTTCAGCACCCTTCTCCAAATCGTCGGTCCAATGGAAATATTAGCACAAACTCTGCCTACAACACCTTCCCCATCTCAAGCACAAACAATCCAGTCCGTCAAATTACAGAATCCAAGAACAAGTGCAATCGTCGAACTTATACAGCTCTCGTCTTCGACACACAGTCCTCGATTAAACACATCATCATTGACTGCATCGGCTGTTCAAGGCCTTTTTCACTTCGCATTTCGTGTTCCAAATCTTAAGGAGACTATGCAGAAGTTGCAAGAAGATGGTGTCCGGGTGATACAGCCGATTGCAGAGGGGGCAGATGAGATTAGCAATGTTAGCACAACGTTTGCCTATATTTCTGACCCTGAAGGCAATCTTATTGAGTTGATCGAATTTTGCTGAATAATACTATGTATACTTAATGAAGATTTGTCACGAGCCAACTCTTATGGTCGCAACAACAGGCCTACGAGGTTGAAGGCTTGTAAAAGTGGGAGGGGCCGCTGAAGTCGTTCGGCCGTTGGATGGGCCTGGAGGCACGACTCATTGCTCAGCTATAGAGATCATATGTACTCTTTACAACGCTCGTTTCCATAGAACAGTTTGGTTGGAGCCATATGTATGTATGTATGAGTAGGTACTAATTACAGTACAACGCTTGATTAAGAAGGTGTCAAGCCACAAGCCCCCTACAAATAGATTCTTATTTTAATATCTATTTAACCAACCTGCGACACCCATTCCGCCTTTTGCTGTACGTACAGTACTTACTGTATGTGTGTTCTAGAAACAGTCATTTTTGCGTGGGCAAGCATCGTGCACCAAGAGCGGTCAATTGTGGCGCGTTGTCTCGACCCAAGTCAATTACCCGATTCGGGTGTCAATAGGCCAGCCCTCAATAAGCGCCGGCCTCACTTTCACCAGCAATATGTTTGCTGGCAATTGAGTTTATCTGCATACCTTATACAAGAAGCGTATTCGGATAGTAAATCTATTCAATGGTTTCGTCTCGTGTTTTTGTGGGCTTTCAGGCACGGCCGTCTTTTCAGACTCAGCCTCAATGGGGCAGCTGAGGCTGCGCTGGTACCTGGTGATGATCTTTGATCCGATGCACCTGGCGTTGTCTGTTGCACGAAGAACGACTGAAGATTTCATGGCATGTTCTTGGCAAGGATGAAGATTGTTGTAATCTCCAGCTGCAAATCGCAATCATCCAACCTCACGCGGTTACCGGTGTCCCTGGCCCAACCACACCGACTACAGCCTCAACATTCAACAACAACGAAGCTTCTGTTGAACAAACTTTCTTCATGGACTGACTAACAGCGTCGTTTTCCACCAACATCCTCAAGTCCAACTGAATATCGGACATGGCCAGCCCGCGTGCCTTGAAGAAAGCGGTCCACTCGGCAAAGCGGCGGAGAGGCTTATTGACAAACACCATCAATAACACCAGTCAATAACGGAAAGTGGACTTTTCACCTGCAACTCCGGTGATCTGAGCTTTCATCAGGAAAATGCGAAGAGTGAAAATAACTCCTCCAGACGAGATTTTGAACATATATATCTTTCCAATGTTCTCATCTCTTTCGTCTCTTCTTCCTTCTTCTCCATCTGCGGGCCAGTCTCTTGTCTTCAAATCACCACTTTATTCTTCTCTTCAGCTCCCACTGAAACCCATCGTCAATCACCCAACATGAAGTTCCTCGCCACCGTTGGCGTCCTCGCTTCCGCAGCTCTCGCTGCCCCCAACCCCGAGCCTTTCTGCTCTCAGCCCGGCCAGGCCTGCTGGAAGGTCAGTCGTGCGGCCGCGGCTTTCGTCGACACTATGAAATCCGTTGGCGGTCTCGAGTCCCGCGACGAGCACGGGGCAATCCCCAACGAGATTGCTCTGGCCGCCCTCAATGGCCTTGACCAGCTCTCCACCATGATCCTCTACGCCTCCGAGGACCCCAGTGGCTTCCGCTCCTACGGGGAGAACGGAACCGAGACTGCGCCTTACAAGCGCGACGCCACAGGCCAGCTGGACAGGCGGTGGTGCTACCGCCTCGGAATGCCTTGCTGGGTCCCCAAGAGAGACGCCGAAGTCAATGAGGAGAAGCGATGGTGCTTCCGCGTCGGAGAGAGTTGCTGGGTTCCCAAGAGAGGCGAGGCCGAAGTCCAGGAGGAGAAGCGCGAGGTCGAGATCAAGGAGGACAAGCGATGGTGCTTCCGCATCGGAATGTCTTGCTGGGTACCCAGAAGCAACGCCGAAGCCCAGGAGGAGAAGCGCGAGGTCCAGATCAAGGAGGACAAGCGATGGTGCTTCCGCATCGGAATGTCTTGCTGGGTACCCAGGAGCGACGCCGAAGCCCAGGAGGACAAGCGCGAAGTCGAAGTCCAGGAGGAGAAGCGATGGTGCTACCGCCCTGGCGAGTCTTGCTGGGTCCCCAAGCGAACCGACGAGATCTCCGAGGAAAAGCGCGGGTGCTTCCAGAACGGCGGAGACTGCCAGAAGGCCAAGCGTGTCGCCGAGGCCGTTCTTGCAGCCACCATCGAGGGTGATGAGAAGCGAAGCGTCGAGGTCGAGTCTCCTGAGAAGAGAATGTGCAACAGCGTTGGCCAGCCCTGCTGGAAGGCTGAGCGCGATCTTGAGACCATCCAGAACCTGGCTCGCGGCGCCATCGAGGGCATGTACTAGATGTCCGAATCACAAATGTTTGTCCCCAGTGCCTCCAAGCTCGACATCCTGGCCCACAGATTGCTAACATGTCATGTCCAGAACATCAGCAAGGGCATCACCAGTCAGCAAATGATATGCAACATGGATGCACTTCTTCTTCACTTCTGCTGAAACGAAATTGATATAATGAAGGCGGGAGCCGGTTCTCTCGAGAAACGAATTCCGTTATTATTGGGTATATAAACACCTCACGCCTGGGTCCTCGCGGACCAGTCCGGCGTGGTATGATTACGATGGTTATGGGTTTCATGTTGCGTAATATAGTTAGTATACATCGTACAAAACAACGAATGATTCAATGAGTTTGATGCAATTTCGTCCACTGGGTGAAAATTTCGTCGTAGAGACATGAACTTTGACACTTGTGCAAAGAGGGCATGCAGACTCGTACGTAGAGGGAGCCGTATGGATGCTCATTGTTGAAGTCTCTCAACGATATATGACATGCAGAATGCCATCAGACATACGACTCGGCGCTCATCAATTCGACAAGACGTGCCGCAAACCGCGACAATATCACCTCATGAGAATCAACAGGTTCAACTCCCGTCGGTCTGCACAAAGCATCAGCTTACATCTACAACATCAGAAATCACCGGCGGTAATACGACACATGCATGTACGCTCAATCATTGCGGTCCTCTCCATTTTTGTAGGGGAGCACCGCACCCAAGATTGCTCGCTTTCTTCTCCGTTTTCGTTCCTCAGGTCCCCAGCAGTCGTGAGCAGACGCTCGAAAGCGCACCTCGTACTAGGTACTTTTGTAAGTGTTGGAAGAACCCGAACGTTGTTATTTGCGTTGTTCATGAAGAAGAAAAGAAGAGAAAAGAGAAAAAGATTCAAACATTGAAAATTTTCTAAAATAGGTAGCGGGTCGTCCAGAGTGGGTCGCGTTGGCGCCTTAGTTTCGAGGCAGGGATTTATTTAATTTTTAGCTTGCCGCTGGTGGGTTTCTGCTTGGGTATTTTTGGGCTGTAAGTCCAAGTCAATGCTGTTGGTACCCAAACAACGCAACAGCGAAACCCCGGTCAAACAGCTGTCAGTAACTACCTAAGACAAGGGTTAACAGTTTGATCGGAAATGTAAAGGCGAAGAGACAGAGAAAAAGAAGGAATAAAAACAACCAGTCTTTTTGAAGTAACATTCCCGTCCAGCTTCCGGATCTTGCCAAGGCGCCTAGCTACATGTATACATGTGATCCTGCGCATAAACCCAATCCCTGCCCCCGAGCTGAACGGGCAAAATCAACAAACATGTGACGACTAATCGGAAGCGAATCGCATGAACTGCGCATGATGCAGGGGAGCCTAATGCCTAATTTCCTCATGGCAAGCTCGTGGTGGTGCTTCCCTGCGAACCCAAACAGTTCCGATGCTTCACCATAGGCTGAGCTGAGTTGTGCTCTGCATCACAACCAAAACCCACGGCAAAATAGCCGCCGGACATCGTCGACGATGCCAAACGCCATCATCAGCTGGTTCCGGCGCCGGCGCGTCGCAAGAAGCAGCAAGAAGCAACGAGGCGCCGTCTCGCTGTCCACAAGGCTGCTAATAGAAGCTCCTCCAATCCCGCCTCACCCAACGCTGCCCTCTCAGCGCAGAGGACGGCTCACGCCCGCCCCGTCCCACGAGAGCCTCATCGCCGCCTCCAATGCCGCCACCGCAAACAGCTCCTTCTTCACCAAGCTGCCCGTGGAGATTCGGCGCAAGATCCTGATAGAAGCCTTTGGCGGCCAGACGATTCACATGGACCTCATTTATAACCACCCGCCGCAGCCTCCAGAAGAGCAGACCGAAGAGATGATTAAGAAGAATGGCCGGTTCCGAGCGCACGGAAACTTCAATGTCAACGTCCACGGTGTTCCCACATGCGATGAGAGGAATCTTAGACTGGACGACTCACAACCAAAGAGATGGGCCTGGCGAAGCTCCGTCTGCCATCGAAATGGACCAGCCCGTTGTCGTCCCGAAGATGAGGTCCAACCTGGGGAGGATTACTGTCGATTTGGCCAGTCACCATGGCACGCGATCTGTCTTTGCTGGCCCGGCGAGTTCCCAACAAAGTGCCAAGTAGGAGCGATGGGATGGCTTTGCAGCTGTCGCCAAGCGTAAGTCTTCTTATATCAAGTATATCAAGCTTTCCAACTTACTAACTATGTGCTCCTGCGCCAGATATCTCGAGGGCATTGATGTCTTATACTCCACAAACACAATCCACACAGCCAGCAAGGAAATGATCCTCAGCCTCACCTCCATCCTCCTCCCGCAGCGCCTCTCAAGCATCACATCAGTGGAGCTCCTGTGGGACTTTGCGCCGTTCCCCAGCATCCACCCCGAAGTCGTCAAGCCGCCGCTCTCAGACATGGCCAGCTTCCGCGCATTCCTCGACGCCATCCCGACCACGTTTCCCGCCCTGAGAAAGGTGCACATCTCCCTCCAAGGACACATATACCCGACGAAGACGATCAACGGCTCCACAAGCTGGGACAACAACATCGATAGGGTCGACGAGATCCTGCATCCCGTAGACTACTTCGTCTTGGGGCTCGAGCCAGACGTAAGACGGAGCTTTTCGCTCGGCATCCCGAGCTCGCTGTATAGAAGCCAGAGAGACAGGGCCCTCCAGAACAATGACCCGGTAGAGCAGGCTCACCGCGGTCAATATGAGCGACACTGGAGGCCGCTTAAGGGTACTGGGGACGGTGAAGGGTATTGGGTCTGTCTGGGCAATAAGGATTTGACCATGCCGTTTATCTGCACGATGGGAGAAGGCGGCTATGAAAGCATTATAGGGAAAGACAACTGGGTGTTTTACAGCTTCTAGCCTTGGTAGAGTTCTTGAGAGTTGGTTATACCATTTGATTTATACGCGTATATATGTATATCTGTTCCGCGCAAATGTCGTGTAAGCTATTATTAGTCTCATCTTGTTTTGAGTTACCCTACGACAAAGATTCCCGATCTAATCTTAGATCTTGCACTTGTTACACTATCAAAGGTTCACATGTTCAGCCACTCCCTTCAAACAACTATTCTTAAACCTTTACCTTGATGCCAAGTCGGTCCATGCGTCAAGATGGGATCCATGACCAGGCGGCGCAGTGCATTTGCTGGTCTGATGATGAGAGTGGCTATGCTAATGGCATTTACCCCGCCATGATATGATAAAGCTCAAACACCAACGCAACACCTTCATGACACAACATCAGTCTCATTTACACAATTACAATCGTTGAATTTAGGGTTATCTACAGAATTTCAAATTTTGGATCAACGAAATCTCACAGCCGTAGTCTTGAAACGGTGAACCAGCGTTGTGTCGAGCATCAATAAGTCACGCCACAGCTTATACTCACTCACCTTTCACAACCCCACCTCACTCATCTCAGTGAAACAAAGAATAAATAAATAAAAAAAGAAGAAGAAGAAAATGGCCGACATCACATCCCGCCTAGCAGGCCTCAACCCGTTCAAGCAAAACTACGATGACGACGACGACAAAGGCGACTTCATCGCCCCCGAGCCGGGCCACCTCTCGCGCAAGTCGGACCACAACAAGGCCCAGCTGAGAGTCAGCCACGCTCTCCGGTCCTTTCTCGTCGCCAACGACGTGCTCTCGGAGCGCGACGCCGGGCTCGACTCCCGCGACTCGCCGCCGGCACTTCGGGAGCTGCTCGGCCGCCGCAGCTTCGAGGCGCCGCCGGAGCTGCTCGACCCGCGATACCCTCTGCCCGAGTACTTTGTCAGCTCCAGCCACAACACGTACCTGCTGGCCAACCAGCTGTACGGCAAGTCGTCCGTGTCGGCGTACGAGACGGCGCTGACGACGGGCTCGCGGTGCGTCGAGATTGACGCGTGGGACGACTCGGAGAACGAAGATGAGCCCAAGGTCACGCACGGCTACACGCTCGTGTCGCACATTCCGTTCCGCTCCGTGTGCGAGACGATCCGCGACGTCTACGACCGCGAGCAGGCCGCCGGCAGCTTCACCGCGGGCCAGGCTGGCGATCCCGCATCCCCCATCCTGCTGTCGCTGGAAAACCACTGCGGCCCACGCGGGCAGCTCCGTCTCGTCCACATCATGAAGGAAGTCTTCGGTCACCGCCTCATAAGCGAGCCGGTTCGACGCAAAGGCACCCGCGAGCAGCAGGGAAGCGGTGAACATGTGACGCTCGACGATCTGGGTCCCAAAATTTCCGTCATTGTCGAGTTCCATCTTCCCGAAGAGGCCTCAGACAGCGGCGACTCCAGCGACGACCAGACGGATGACGAAGGCGAGAGGATGGCCCGCCGCGCCTACAAGGACAAGAAGCAGGCGGCGTCATCCTCCTCCACTCTCATCGTCCCAGAGCTAGCCGAGCTGGGCGTGTACGCTCAGTCGGTGAAACCCAAAGACAACTCGTGGTATGATCCTGGGCAGCTGGTCAACGGCCCGCATCACCACCTCATCAACGTGTCCGAGTCTGGCTTGTCGTCCCATCTCCCCCAGCACGCCGTCCCCATCGCCTATCACAACGCCCGCCACCTCATGCGTGTCTTCCCCAAGGGCACCCGCATCTCCTCGTCCAACCTCCATCCCGTCAAGTTCTGGGGCATTGGCGCCCAGATCTGCGCCCTCAACTGGCAGACCTTCAGCACCAGCAACCAGCTCAACGATGCGTTGTTCAACGGTTCTGCCGGCTACGTCCTCAAGCCCGCGGCTCTACGCGCTGCCGGCGACGGCCGTCTTGGCACGGGCCGGATGAGAAGGCTGCGCGTCCACGTCGCTGGAGCCACCGACGTGCCTCTCCACGAGGACAGGGAGCGAGACTCGATCAAGCCGTACCTGACGTGTACGCTCTACAGCCCGCTCGACGCCGACAAGGAGCCCCCCAAGCGAAAGACGTCGCCCTACAAGCACCACAAGCTGGGGTTCCTCCACCGTGGCGAGAACCCGCACGCGACGGACCCGGTCTGGGACGAGACGCTGGAGTGGGAGTATGAGGACAACGAGCTAGTCTTCTTGCGCATGCTCATCAAAAGCGACGACAGCTTTGCGAGAAACCCAAAGTTCGCCGCCGTGGCGGTTCGGCTTTCGTATGCCTCTCCCGGGTGGAGCTTTATCAGGATGATGGATCTCAAGGGCAAGGAGACGGATTGTACTCTGCTTGTCAAGTTTGAGTTTGAGGACTTGTGAGGACGGCTGCTGGCCAGCACACACCCTTAGACCAGTATGCATGACTGATGACTCAATAACGACGAAAAATGATAATGACAGCAATGTCTAATACTGTGTGACGAGGCAGGAGTGTATATATAAATACCTGCACTGGATAGGGATAGCAGTACATACCTAGTATGTATCTTATACGTAGTAGAAATGGAGTATCCGGCAGACAAATCAATCGTCTCGGTATGTCTTGTTCCAAACTCCTCAAGACAACAACACTTTGTGGATCTCATTAGTCTGCAGTTCCATCACAATTCTAAATCAGACATCGTATAAATCAGACATCGTATGTAGGAGAGCAAGGGCGTAAGAAACAAAGCACTACTCCTACATCCGATATCGCCAATATAAGTAATGCCCCGATTCAAATCCTCAACCATCCTTTCGAGACAGGCCCCACCTGGGAGACCGGGATTCCCCAGACCACAACCTAACATCTCGAGTTGGCTAAAAGGGATGGCGTTGATCTCGGGATTGAAAGACTGAATCAAGCGTAACCACATCAAACAAACACTTGTTCTACTATGAGATACATATTTCAATATGTCCTTGAATTGATACTGTGAATTGTCTTGCGTACCTGTCCTGTAAGAGTATGCCTACCCAAGGACTTGCGTGAAAATGGTAGGGTAGGTCAATCATCCCGACGTTTTGCAGATGGAGCTACTTTGGCCTCATGGTTTAATACCTAGCCAACAACTCTGGGGACTGAAAATCCTTCTCCGAAGACACTGTTCCGTAGTTTTGGTGTTTGGATTGTACTGCCGGTAATACGAGAGTACTCGTAGGTATTCCCTGCCTAAAAGTCAGCGTAGGACTTTCGGACTTTATCGCGATACGACCTCAAATGTAGACTGGCCTTGACTCCCATCGTGCGTTTTGATCGAGCTTTTTTTCTCTTTGAAAACTTGAAGATATTGCTTTCCATTGTAATATAAAACGTTGCCTCTTTCGTCCTGTAATCATGACGGAAGAAGGGACTATCGCGGCGTGGGCGGCTTTAACAGCTGCACTGCTCGCGTTGGCTGTTGCACTCGCCCAGGCTGCGCAGCAATATGCGGCTACGGCTCAGGATATGAAGAAATGCAAAAAGTCCGTTTGGGGACCCATGCCTGGCTATGCTGGCCGTCGCGTCTTTCTCTGGCGCCAGCTTTGGTTTCGCATCGTCTTCGATGTGCCAAACGTCTTCATCCCGACTGAGTACTGGGAAAAGCCGGGCAATGCACGACAATTTCCCACCCATCGAATAACCGTCTTACCGGCTCCCTTTGATCGCCGGCCTGTAAATAGTGACACAGAGAGTGCAGATGCGGATCGGCTCCCCGCCGATATCCCTGTGGTGCCCATGCAAGCGAGCCTGCGGGATATCATCGCTCTTGGTTTGATGATTGGCATGAAGATTCAGGCAGCCAGCGAGGACCGTATCGAGATGAGCGGGCCATTTGGCTTCATTAAGAGCAGTAGCCACCCAATCCTCGGCAGCCTAATTCATTTCTCTGCGTTTTCAACGACACTCCATATTAAAGGACTTAAAACTAGTGATATCAGCCAGTCCTGGCTTCGCCGACTCACCGGTATTGTGTCTGTTGCCAATCAGCAGTTCGAAGAGCCGAAGAGGCACTATTATGTGTCGCTCATGATGAGATGGCGCACGAATTCCACACGGATACCATTCAAAATTGAGGACTTTGACAGTGATACAAGAGGGAGAGAAGAAGGTGAAGAAGAAGGAGAATCACAACTCAAATTTGTCGATCTTGAAGGGAAAGAACACATCGTGCCTGCAGACAAGTGTTCAACATGGCAAGTGAGTTGCCCAATGTTTTCCTAGCCGATGCTTTCTCGTGTTGAACCGGGGTTAGAATTGACTAATAATGTCGCATTATAGGATCTGTTGCAATTTCTGGAAAGCAATGGCATCGCAACATCTCCGTACATCATCCTTGGCCCAGAGAATAAGCCGGTGGCTCCCAAGTCTTGGAAACCCCTGCTGAAGGTTCTGCGTAAAGGCGATTTGAAAACTATCTTTAAGGTATTATAAGTAGACATCAAAAAAGGATACCAGAAGTGATTCAAATGGCTAATATCAGTGTATTTTTTTTTTTCTCTCTTCAAGATTGCCCAAGGCGACTACGTCACATCGCCACTTGCAACTCCGTTACCTTCCCAAGAGCCCAGTATCAAAGAAACTACAGACCAACAGATCCCTCCAGACACAGACCACGCCATGGAACATGCAGCTAGGACTCAAGAAAACCCAGCTGGTTCTGCCAAGGCCTCTCTGAGAGAAACAGTAGTCAACATTACACATGCCGACTCGCCTGAACCCGATAGAGATATATATCCGAACCCATTAACACAAGACGATACAGCACAAAATACAATGGAGACAGATAGTCACTTTCTTAATCGAGGCTCTATTAATCTAACGAATCGGACAGTACCGATGCAAAGCAAAGATTTGGAGAATGGAATGGAACCCCTTGCGCTGACATGGGTAGAAGTACCTCCCAGTAACCCATATCAACGCGCGAGAGTTGATAACTACCCGGACAGATATGAAGGCTCTAGAAGCCGCAGCTTCAGTGAATTAGACATACACATTAGCAAAAATAGGTACGGTGGCTCTAGACGCCCTCGTCGTCTTAGCTGGGTTCGTCGTCGTGATCCTAGCTTTGACTCGGAGCGCTGGTGGCGGGACAAACAGACAAGAGCCTATTATTCCTCGAGCGAAAGAAGCCTTGATTGTCTGGACCCGCCACTGCTGACCTTTTACTGGGCGTCTCAGATTGACATTGAACTTGGGTGCTGGGCGACGCCGTGGGAAAAAGGCTTGTATAGTTCGTGCATCGATGCCCTTGGCATGATGGTAGACGTTGGTTTCGCTGGCTTGTCGCACACGGCTCGGTTGGCGCAGCCCACGGCGAACCGTGACAGTAACGAGGTCCTTTACACCGAGTTCCCCGGCCCCATGATCCTGGAAGATTTGTGGCTTCATCTCAGAGAGGGCCAACATACTTGGCCTCCGTACGCGACAAAGGCGCGGGCCTGGCAACGCACTCGCTCGTCCAGCACTCTGCATTCAGGGACGACGAATGACTGCCACAACTTACACTTTTAAGCTCCGTACACAAAGCTCGCATGTCTACTGCAAAAACAAACACAGCATCTCAGAACCTAGAGCGAGATCGCATCCTGGAGCTGGCGTCCATCGACTTTTGGCTTTCCCATGCCGCTGCAACAAACAGCATTTCAGAAGGCAAATCGAACCTCATTATCAACACCCCCACCATCGTCGAGGAGATATGGCTTGAGTTTGGCGATGACATTATGCAAACCCGGGAGGAACGTTGGAATCCTAGCGGTGGCGATATGCATGTCTGCAAGCTGGCTAACCTATCTCGGATTTCCTGTGCGATTTCTTGGGTTCACCTGCTGAGAATTACTTTGTCTGGGTTGCCTTCCTGCGTGTTGTAAAGGTAATGGAATGTGTTGCCAATGGGCCGCGTACATTTTCGGCACTTGACATATTTGACAATGATATCTTGGTGCATTTAGTCTAAGTATGAATTGATCTCTGGCACCATAGAATTAGACCCCAGATTTTCTCCATGTGAATAGCACCTGGTGCGGAGTATCTTACTTTTCATACGGTAATATTTCCTTTCTCCAAGCTGAGACAACATGCAATCATCAGCCATGCCCGGTCTCGGCTTCCCCCCTGCCTCTTTTTCTGTGATGTTTCATGACTTGTCGCTTTCAGGGTGGTGTGCCTGTAAGCTCCATCCGGATAGGACGACTGCAATGCATGTTTATCACCTGTGTATTATATATCATATCCCATCCATCGGATATATGAAAAAAAAAAAAAAAAAAAAAAAAAAAAAACTATCAAAAATAGGCTCTATTAATAGGCCAGACCACCCCAGCCAGTCGACGCCTGTCAACTTTAATAAACCCCCCCTTGTGCTTCGAGTGTAATAGGGTAGACAGAACAGAACCCGGGAGAGGTAGGTGACACTATTAATCTGACTCAGATACAATAAAGAAAAATTTGAGAATTACCGTGAAGCAATTTGCCAATTCGGGAGGAGGATAATAATTCGGTAGGTAATAGACGTGATCTGGAATCCGAGCCTTCGAAAAACGGAACCCCTCTCTCTCTTTTGACACGGGTTTTCTTATGTGCAGCTCAATCAACATTCGCCTTTTACAGCAATAGCCAATGACAATAGCTCTTCACTGCTCGTAGTAAAATCCCATTGGCCTTTTTCTTCTTTTTTGTGTGCGCTGTGAAAAGACCAGTTTACATATTAGTATTCGCGTCCGGCATATGTGAAAAAGAGAAGAGCGGCCAATTATTCCACCAGTCAGATATCGCCAAGCCCGATCTTCAAAGACTAAACCCATCGTCTTCCCGTTCGACTTTAATATCGCGGGGGTTGCAAGTGCAAAGTCAAAACTCAAATCATCCTCACCCTCCCTGATCATCCAAACGTCGCACGTCCTCTCATCGTCTTCCTACCAGGTTCGGCCGGCGTGAGCGCTTTCCCCCCCCTCCCCAGTCATCGTCTTGTGCGACCAGCTTTCTTTCCCGGGGATTTCGGAATATCTCTCGCTTACAAGCCCAACCTAGAACCTGCTTTAAGCCATGGCGGCAACAACCCCCCTCGACGACCTTGCGCAAGCGCTGTCAAGTTCCCTGGTCGAGGCAAACCTTGTGCCTGGTTCTGCAGAAGCACTCATCCCCGGGAACTTTAAGCCGTCCACTCGACTGGCCATCTCATTCGGCGGGCGGGATGTCGAATTGGGTAATCTCTTTCGAGTCAACGAGGTCAAGCTGGCTCCCTTTGTCTCGTTTGATGCCGAGGTTAGTAGTACTAATTTTTTTTCCCCCGGGCGAGGCATATCGCATCTACTCCATTTGTCATTAAAGTTGTTCTATGGAGTTGAGCTAGAGAGTTCCTGACGATTTCCATCACGTATATATAGGCTGGGGATTCATCGGGAGACGCATCTTATATGCTGCTCCTTGTCGATCCCGATGCACCCACGCCAGATGACCCCAAGTTTGCCTTTTGGCGCCATTGGGTTCTGCCAGGATTGAAACCATTGGCCGAGGCGGATGGTGTTGTCGCTCAGACGAAGCAGGCTCTCACAGAGTATCTCGCCCCGGGACCCAAGGATGAGTAAGTCGTTTCTCCTCTTTGCCTCTCCAAACTAGGTCTGCCCTTTGTCATATCATGCTGCAGCCCACCCCTTCCTTGCTTCTATGCCCGTGTCCTATCTATTACCCCGTCGTCCGATTCCGTGAGGTGGGTGGTAATGTAGGAGAGTGGATTGTCTCTTGAATGCTGTTCCTATCATGTGGCATCCGGCTCTCCTCTTAGCCGAGAACTAACGGTCCGGCTCCATTCATATCCTCTTGTCTGCTTTTCTCTGCACATTTTTAAAAATATCGAATTGTCGTACCAATTACTAAGCGAGATATGTCGTGCAAAGTTCTCAACCACACAGGTATCTGTTCTTGCTCTTCCGCGAGCCCCACGGCTTGGCTCTCACGAAGGAAGACGTTGGAGGCGAGGAATTTGTACAAAGACGCTCATTCGATCCAGTTACGTTTGTCAAGAAGCATCAGCTACAGCTGGTCGGTCTGAACTGGATGAAGGGTGCTGGCGATGGCTGGAAGGAATAATGGACGGCAACCCATCTGATTTTTCCTCACCCCTTTTCTTTCACATCCTCGTTTCACCAGATAGGCACGCAGCATGTGGCTGTGAAGCATAACGATTGTCAAGCGCCGACACGGCCCTCACCTACGAACCCCTTGGTTTGCTGCTGGTAGCCCCTTGATGGTGACTGGGCAGTGTGACTGTTATCGTCTTGCATGCTTCCAGCCTCCATCACAACCCTGTAGGCCAATCGCGGATGGCAGAGCTGTGGGCGTATGCAGGTAACCTTTGGAAAGTGCTCCAGCAGCTAAGAGGGCGACCTCTCATCGCGAACCGACGACAGCTTTGCGTTACACGATGGATTTTAAACGGCCCGTAGTACAACGTTAAACCTAACCTATCCCAGGCCACACTAACAACCAGCAAGGGCTGCCGGGATGGCTCAAAAGACGTGGCTTGAGACGGGACCACAGTCTGGACGCAGTCAGTCAAATAAGATTTTCAGCTTGTCGCTCGTTTTTGCTCTTCTCCAGGGCAGATGAGAGCCGGCCCCCCCGGACACCATTCGGACGGGCAACGAGCCGGACATCAACTTGCGGCAGCTAGTGCTGCTTGACCAGATGATGAAGGGAAGCCGGCATCCAAGAGGCCTTGGCAATCGTGCCACGAGCTTAACGAGCTTAACGAGTTATTCAACTAGCTGTACTCGTAAGCCTCAGTTGATAGAAACCATGCGTTCTTCAGGCAAGCCGATGACGAAGACGACAAGGCGATTTAGTAAGAGTCAGCAAAGCCAGCAGAGCGAGACGTCGGCAGAGCCACCGCCAAAGAGTCGCTGAAACAGTGTTTTTCTTGTGTGGTTCCACCGCATAGACTGGTCATTGTCACGAGGACCGCCAAAAGGATGCTGTGCTTGCACGCTTCTAGCTGTTTGTATGACGATGGGGAAGTCTAGGGTTTGATAGGCGGAATGACAACTAGGGCTGTGCTTTCGGTGAGGATCAATGGGAAGCCGAACCACGGCCGCGCAGCTTGTTGTCTAAGAGACTGCGAGAAGAGGTGGGTGGAGGTGGCCGATCAGCGAAGTCTATGAGGGGAAAAGCAGCGTTGTTGGTTGTACGAGCATTATCTGATTGGACACAAAAGGTATACATAGCGGTTCACCCAAAGTTTGTCGATCCGTAGAGGGTTGTTTGGCGAGCCGTGATTAAAGGTAGGACTGAAGCATGATGGCGGCATGGCTCAGGAGAGAGCCCTCGGCTAGTACGAATGAGAAATACCGGCGACAGGGCTGGCAACGGAAAGCGAAACTGAGCATCACGGACGAACAGGCAGACGAAGTAAATGATCCATAGCAATCATCATGACAACGGTGCCGCGGTGGAGAGAATGGTAACAGCGGTTTACTGTCTGTATGCTTGGCGGCTAGGCAAGCAGGCAGCCGGTGATGAGTGAGGCATAATCAAGCGCAGCGTCAGGCATCAAACAGCTGCGGATTTTATGCCCCCATCGTTTCTTAAAAAAGAAAAGAGAGAAGGGAAAAAAAGAATTATAGAAAAGAAAAAAAAAAACCACCCCCGTAAGAAGTCTGAGCTATGGTTTGGGAAGGTGTCTCGGGGCCAGGGCATCTGATGTGCTCGCACCCCCATAGCTGGCGTGAGGCATCCAGCTTAGACGGCATCGCTCGTGAACCCTGACGAACCGTAAATGGGACTCATGATGAGTGCCGAGGCGAACCTTGTCTGCCATCAGTCACGTTAGCCCTTGAGGTGAGGCGGACACGATAGAGACGGGGCGAACAGCTGAATCTTTGGCATCAATAAGGGAAGGCAGCTCACGATCTCGGATGCAGCTCGTGGCTGAGAAGGACTTGTGACGCCGGAAACAAGTGCAGAGGGCGGACTGCGCACTGTGTACTTTGAGAAAGCTCCGTGGTCGCGAGGGGTTTGCGAGTCACGCAGGCTCTGGCGCTCCATGAAGCGGTTGGGGCGGGAGTGGTGGAGCGGTGGCTTTCAGCATTTCTGTTGGACGAAGGCGGCCGATCCATGACATCAGGCGGGGCCGACGTCAAGCTCATTTTCTGGGAGATTGCCTGTCCGGGCAAAGCTCGTTTCCGAGAGCGTTGGGTGAGGCACCAACTCGATTCCGGGCAGGGGTTTTGGAGCGAAGAGGCGCCTCACGCTCCGGCTCCATCATGTCGTTTCCCTCAAGCCCCAAGGCCTCAATGCCAGTCCACCCACCCCCTTCTTCACGCGCGGGATGGGGACCAGCATCACCGGCTGCGACGCCGCGGTTGACCGGTGTCTTTTATCGCGTCGTGCAGAGTGGAGGTAGAGAAAATTTGCTAGATTACGGAGCACTCCGGGGAGCTAGCAGTCGCGTAGTTGAAGCGGATGCCCACTCTGCTATCGACCCTGACCTTGGGTAGTGGGATTAGTAATGAGTCAGGGCATGACGATGGGAAATCAATCGATGAAGCTAAGCAGAGCAGTGCAGAGAGAAGAGCAGCAGAGCCTCTGGCATTACAGGACAGCAGATGCCAAGGGTCCGTCTGGGGTGAGCACTGCCGCCGAGGCCGCCCTTGTATTGGTGCATACCTGGTGCTTTACCTGGTGCAGAAACACCGCTGATCACTCGTGAAGCTCGTAATGGATGGCAGCATATCTGTCCAACCGTCTTCTGACAAGGCCCTCGGGCAGGCGAGCTAATCTGCCGGAGAGGGGATGGATGAGAAGAAGAGAAAAAAAATCGGACTGCACAGGAAGTGAAAGTGGGGAGTGCGGCCAAGTACCCCGGTACCTTGGCGATGGTGATGGAGGCATGGGTTGTGCTTTAGGAGGGCCAGGGAGGAGCGCCTGTCGTGTATCTGCTACTGGCTGCTCCCGGCGGGTATCCGCACTACTGTGCTGTCACATCTATGGAAGCACTGTACCAGTCATGTCTTATGTGGCGCTTTCGTACCGTGCGAAAGTCTGCCTCTCCGGGGGTAACACGTGCCATGCCGGCGCCCCCCAGCAGCGATGCCTGGTACTGGGTACAATGTGGATGTCTTTGCTGGCACCTCTTAAGGGGTCTCTGCTATGGCGTCACTGGCATTGATCTTCTTTTTTCCAAATTGTGAGTCCCCGCCACCGCGGTTCTGGCGTGGCGCCTCAGCCAGAAGCGTTGCTGATGACACCCGACCTCGCACTTGTGTATGTACACAACACAGCCGTGTGTCAGAGTATCAGAGCTAAGGTAAGGTAGACAGACAGACGGCTTTGTTTGGCAACTCCCTGGACGCCAGATGGCAGAGCTTAGATGGTCAGCTTGGATGGTCAAGCATAGATGTGAATAGGCACCTACTACGGAGTAGCAGTGAACAATATTGGAGCAGTAAGGCAGCTGTCGGGATAGGGACTGGCGGACGGGCTGCTCCGTCCGCATCCCCATCTCACGGAACCCGTAATCCATTCAATGGATACCATAATCAATCCATAACCCCCATCGCCAGGTCTCGCAGCCGACGTGCAGCCTTCCGAGACGTTGACAGATGCAGAGCCATGTGTTTTCCCCTTCGCTTTCTGCCCCTTGCGTTGGTGTTCATTTTTCATTCATTCATTCTTTTGTGTTCTTTGCTTTTCCCTTTTCCCTCTTTGACATTGGATGCAGAATAATCATAGCCAACTCAGCCAGTCTCAGGTTGCATAGCGCTATCACGGCTGACGCTTGGAAATATCTACAGCAAGCAGCGCTACTGTGCTCGGAGATCCTTGGCCCGTCTAGCACTACTACCTTAGTACCCAGTAGTAGATGCCTTAGTAGTAAGTATCGTGTGCTCAGTTTGTTCTGATACTGTATAGTACATACATGCACGGCACTGCGGTAACAATGGCTTCTACAAACAAAAGGCACTACATGTACGAGTAGCACAGCGTCGAGCCTCTGAAATGAAATCGTCCATCGCCAGCTATATCGTGGGGAGGGGAAAGGGCAAAAGAAAAGGACCCGGCAGCAGGGGACCAGGATAGCCATGCTAGACGGCTGCGAGAGTGAAAGGGGACATGACCGATCTGGCACTCCCTCCCACCCCTCGCTGCCCGTTTTTATCCTTATTGCTCGTTCTGATTTTATCTTTATTTGTTTTTATTACTTACTCATATGGACTCAGGGTTTTGCCTAGCCCCCATCCAGGTCGCGGTGGCAGCTCCGGGGCGTACGATATGAAGCAGAGAAGGCATCCATCCATATCCATATCCATATCCATATTTCCAATGCTCCATGTGTGCGGTGCGGGTGCTTGTCCTTTGCCGTTGCGGTACCCAGTACCTGTCGACAGGTTCTCGCACGGGCGTGCTTGGCGGGAATTGCGAACAGACCAACCGAACAGGGGGCGGAGTGAGCAGGGGGTGTACTTGCAAGAAGGTATCTGGTACTGGTGCTACCTGTACTGGTACTCTGGATTGAGGCTGCAGACGCACATACCAGAATCCATCTGTATACGTCAGTACATGTCAGTGCGTGCATTGCATGGAAAATGCTTGGTGTGCTCCGTACCCGTGGCAACAATTGCCATCCACGGGAGACTTAGTCCGTTGGGTACAGACTAAGAGTGAACACAATACTGTCTAATACTAACGATGGTTGAGAGTAAAGTGTAGAGCTGCAGAATCAGAAAACCTTTAGTAGGATAGGCAGAAGACGCTGCGATGGATACAGATGCACGCACCGAGTTCCATCCAATGTACCCGCTACCTGGCCCTGTGTCTCCATCAAGTACTGGCCTGGCAACCAGTCTGTCTCCGTCAGTCTCCGTCTTGCGTAACCCATTTCGCTCAAAGGGTCCTCTCGACATGGGAGTCACAAGTTGGGACCCAACCTGAACTCCTCTCAACTGCTTCTGGCAACCCTGGTCGCCCTGGTCCTGGTCTCTCTCCACCCCCCCGATTTCCCTTCCCAATGGCCAATTCACCGCCTGAAGTGCTCTGTGAACCTACTGAGTGGATTGTCAGTCCTATCTGACAGACAGACACCACTCACACTCCCCTTTTCTGGTTGCTACTACTACATATACTCCGTCCTGATATATTCATCCTCCGGCCAGACAGTGCGTGTTGAGATCCCAAGAGCGTCCCTGTCAGTAAAGAGCGGGCCGGCGAGAATCTTTTCCTCTCTGCTGCCTTTTGTGTTCCCAAGACAACTCACGTACCGCACATCGAATACTTTTTTTGTCGAGAGCGCGGGCATCCCAATCAACGTCGAGATTTCCCTTTCCCTTTGCCATACCCCCTCACACACACACAAAGGACCAAACCAAGGAAAGCAAAACAAGAAAGGGAACCTTATTGGAAAAGTGACAAACGAACAAGAAGGAAGATCTCAGTACAAGAGGACCCTCGAAAAAAGAAAAAGCCCCTTGGGTTTAGTTAGCGCCAGCCCGGACTTGTGCTTCTGGTTCTGCTTCTAGCCTCGCCGCCTCTCTTTGCTCCCTCGATTCGCGAGCTGGAAACGACACTTTGACAAGATCGTCAACCAGCTAAACCAGACTACTGTTTTTAGTTGTCATCCCAGGCCATCCCAGGAGATCTGCCTGACACGCAGCAACAGACGCCCAGGCCTACCTAAACAGACACCCACGGCCGATATACTGTACTTGAGCGCTACTGGTACCACCGCCCGACGCTATAGCAGATCATCATCACCTTGTCTTCGGGGGGCTGACCGCTAAAAGGACCGCGGCTGTCCTGATTCATTCGCCCTCTTTGCCCACCAACCCGATTTTTCTCGCCGTCGACTCTGCCTCGCCTTGATTCTTATCCTCATACATCCACGCATACATACATACATACCTTATCCACCGTCTCTCTCCACCACCAGCTTCTCCTCTCCGCCAATACAACGCTTTCGCATTTCACTTTTCACATTTTTTTTTTCGCACAATCTCGCCAGCGCATCGACGCATCTCCACGCTGACTGAGCCGCCGAGCACACGAGGGCCCATTCGACTTGTCACGAGCAGTTCGCACACAAATCACCTCCACCCCAGATCGTCTCGACAGCAAACCACTCTACCCTCTTCCCTTCTTCTTCTTTTAAGACCCTCTCTACCAAAGCGTGGTTGCCGCCTAACCGGATTATTACTTTGTTCTTCTCTTCCAACTTGTTCCACCCGCTTTGTTTCTCCATCGTTGTACTCTGCCTTCTTTCTTTCACCACTTGCATTCGCTTTTCTTCTCTCGCTTGCAAAAGGAGTAGCGGCTGCTGCTGTTCATCTTGACCACGTTCTTGTTCCGTGTTTGCATTGCGTGTTGGGCATTGCAAGGTTGACCCAAGGAGGGAAAAAAGACTCATTCCCGAGCAGCTACAGAAATTTAGACGACAGACTGCCGACAACAGACTACAAGGCACACTAGACTAAACCAAACGGACGCACGACATCCACATCCACACCGCACGAGACACTCGTCTTCTTCAACAACCACCGTCGACGGCAGCAAGCAGACAGACTTGACCAGTTGCCGCCCGACTCGTTCAACTAATTACTCATTGGCGACACGTCAAAACATCCTTAATAATCCGCACCATGTCCGACGACCACGATACTCACTCCATTGGCTCTGCCAGCCACATTCACCCCATCGAGCGCTCCGACTCCTCCGCTTCCACAACTCCGTCTGATCAGAATGAGCCTATTATTCACCAGCCCATTCCCACCCGCCCCCGCCTGCCGAGTCGAAAAAGCAGCGGCCCCTTGGTTGTCCCTCGCGACAGCTCTGCCGTCGGCCCCGTTGACTCGCAGTTTGGACCAGACGATGTTCGAGCCATGAGCCCTCGAAGGACAAATGAAGACCTAGAAAACCTAGGCAAGGAGGCGCGCGAGGAGTTGAGAAGGTGAGTGCATGACTTGTTGGATAGCTTCACCTCTAGAGTACGATCGCTAACCATCGACACTTAGGCATGCCAAGGCTTTGCAGGAGTCTCTCCTCACCATCTTCAACCGCATCGAGGCTGTGCGGGAGGAGCACGACAAGCTCGACAACAACAACAAGTTTCTTCAGAAATACATTGGTGACTTGATGAGCACCAGCAAGATCACAGCGACGGGGAGCCGAGGCAAGAAATAAGCCAGCCTCGATCGAGGGACGAACAGTTACCCGTCTCCTCTTTTTTTCTTCATTCTCTTTTCAACAGAGCACCATTTTCCATGCGGGTCCAGTTAACCCATGATGAGCTTGGATTAATCACTGCTTGGGATGGCATAATCGATGCCAGCAGTATCCTCTTATATCAACCAATCTAGATCTCGACCCTCTATGCTACAACACGCGGGCCGGTTCAATTTATCGCGCCACGAAAACGATGGCGCTTCGGTCATTTTTTTCTTTTCTTTTTAAAAAAGGAGCATTGGACTTTTATCGGCGCCGCTCCGGGTCCCCCTTGTGGAGAAGGGAAGGGGGATTCATGATACCCAGACTTTGGAACACATTTTGCACTTTCCGCCACGATCCACATGCAATATTTTTTGTTCTCTTTTTCTTTTCTCTAACCTTGTTACGAGCGCACGACGTTCGTGCAAGTGCGACATTCACTGTACATTATCCTTCAACGCTTGGGATTTCGAGCAACGTTTATGAGCGCCAACACCTTTGTGGCAGCATTGTCATTGCATGGGGCGTCTTGTTTGCGAATTCTTTCATTGGTTTTTCTTACAATTCTCGGCTTCTCTTTTTTTTTTTTTTTTGCAGTGTTTCTTTTTCTTTTTTTTTTTTTTTTACAATTTACAGGCGCTCACCGTACCTGGATCGGGGATCATAGTGAGCATATCTATCAGGCGTTCAATGGAGCAAGTTCTGCTCAGGGGTCTAGGATTTTATTTTGCATGAAGCAGCGTAGACGGACGGGTATAGCAGGTTCAGGGCACAGGGAGGGGGAAGCAAAACAAAAACCAAAAATGAAAACAAATGCGGAACAGTTGTACAAAGGAATAGGGCTTTAGGCTTTTACGCGACCGTTTGTCGACAGTCAAGAAGAACAGGGACTTATTCACATTACAACCTATGCATGGCGCATCTACTGTAAGACTTGGGGGGAGTGATCGAGCGAGTGAGAGTGACTGTACAATACACATTACACAAACAGAATAGACACGGGTGATGCCATAACACGAGCAAGCTTTGGGAAAACTGATGTCATTGTTGCCACCGAGGAGGCCAAAATGCAGAGGATGCCAGGGGGCGTTTTGGGTCGTGTGGTTTCGCAATTGGCGTTGGAGGCTCGGCATTGGACATACAAGCATACAAGTAGGGGGAGCCTTTTTGCCAGGGTTCGTAACGGTTCCACCGGCTGTTTGCGTGACCTGTCAGTTTTCTTTGGTAAGTGAAGCTAGCATAAGGCGCATAACACGATTAATGAGGCAGCCCAGAAACCAGACTGCCGGCATGGGATCGGGAGAGCAGGCAGGGCTGAGAGACGGGGACTGAATTTGGTCTGATTTGGTTCGATTTGATTTGGCTTACCTACGATATACCAGGATATTGTGGCCTGACTTTTTGGTATTATGACTAATAGGCGAGTGTAGAAGCATTGAACTACGGATCTGGTTCCGGGAGCGTGGGAGATGATTTAGGCGTTTACACGATATATTCTCTTGCAGGTACTGGATATCATTTTTTTTTTATTAACACGAAATAGCAGTGGTGAATGATAATTCCGTAGTTCGTTGGACAGACAACAACCACTGTGAGCGAATGACGTTGCGTTGCTTTTTTTCAGATCCGTTTTCAATTTTCCCCATGACGATCTCGGAATAAAAAGAAAAGAAGAGAAGCATGTTCTGGTACTGTTCTCATATGACGAGCGGCAGAGGCGCAGAGGCTTATGACGTCTGTTCTTTTTTTATACTGTTTTTGGGTGTGTTCGGCAATTAAGGCAAGGGAACAAGAAGGAAGAAAAAAAGAGGCGAAAACGCCACGCGGGGCCGGGAGAGAGCTGCAAGGAGTAAGGCAAGTACATGAAGTGTGAGCCCTTTTTTTGCTGCACGATTTGGGGCTCTAGTGTACTGTCTGTGCTGTCTGTGCTGTCTGTGTGTGTGTATGTACGAGTTGGGACCAGGGGGGGTGTTTATAGCAGCGGAATATGCATGTTAGTTACGATATACTGTAGTAGTTTGTATATTTTCCTTTTTTTTCTGGTGTTGTTCGTTTCATGTAAGCCTGTGGGATTGTGATATCATAGGCCTTCATTTATTCAGTCATGTTATTTGCACAAAGGGATTCATTGGTGTGTTGCATTGTCTTCAAAGTCGAGGGTTGCTGGTGTCCAATCCGCGTTGCATTGCATGTGTCTCACTGCAAGATGCTGAATTTCTTCATGCAAACTACCTAGGAAAAGAAAGCGACAAGAAAGACCCGGGTTTGGCCCCGCACATCGGATTTCTAGCTCCAAGTCCCTTTTTTTTTTCCTCTTTTCCTCTTTCGCCGAAAGTCTCTTCTCGCGTGTGTCCCGATGCTGCACTCCGTCCTGCACGGCTAATAATGAGAAAATACCAACAGCAAAAGAAAAAGGGCCAATCAACCAACCTGCATGTCTGAGGTTTGGGAAAAAGGGCTGGCTACTGTAGAATCCCTGCTGATAACAACGTAATGCACAGTGTTTGGCACGGAGTACAGACAGAAAGAGAAGCAGTCTAGGTATTCTGCAACGGTTATACTGTGTACTTTTGAGACGGGATCTTCAATGTTTAATGCTTCCCAGCGCCTTTGACTTGTATTCTGTACTGTAAGCTCGGGGCTTTTAGGGGCCTCTTTGGAAAAAGCTGCTTTCTGAGCTCATGTGGGTTCTCAGCCGATGATCTTGACGCAAGCCATTGCACCTGCGCCGGAACTCGGGGGCCTGCGCCATACACTGATCACTGCCGCTTCCAGCAATGATCTGTCCCTGAGGCGAAAAAAGTTGGTGAGAGCAGAGCACCAGCCCGGGTAAATTCCTGTTTCTATTCCTTGCCTTACCTAGCCCTGTACTGCACTGTAAACATACAGTACTGTAGAAAAGAAGAGAACCCTTGAAAGTTTAGTTAGTTGGTTGCTGGAGTGCGGGTTGCATGCCCATCCCATTCATTACCTGGCGATTTGCAAAGTCTCCCCTCCCCACCGAGAATCACCATTTACCATCCATGGATAACCACCTGTAACTACATTACAGTATTACACGGGCCAATCGTCGTTTTGGGGGGTGGGAATGCATATCCTCTCGCCCACATGACGCACGCACGCCACGCATATGCAGCATATCGCTGAGTTAGGCCCAAGGGCAATCGCAATCTTCTACAGCGGAAAAGGAGAGCAAAAGCCGAGGCAGAAGACGAAAAGGAAAAAAAAGGATATGTATGCTACTGCAATGTTCCCCGAGGTTCTCATGCAGCAGTAACACTCCCTACATATGCAAGCTCAAGGGGGGTGAGGAGGGGATGTGCCTTATCAAAACTGGGAACTCAAAACGACAGAATAAAGAATACAACGGAAAGATAATACTACCCGACTCAAGAACATTCTTACATGTTCCCTCATGAATATCAATCGGATGATTTTTCCCCACGCATCCCCTTTTGCCTTTCAACAGTCCCAGCCCTGGCCAGCCCTTTTCCCTACTGTACTCTTCCTGCAACTGCAATCCTTCCTTCATGCAGGATGGAAGGAAAAAAAGGGGGGGCGATGGCGTAGTTCTGTAATAAAACGCAGGGAGCGCCGATCATCCATGGTGAGCGTTTCGGGAGTCCCAGGTAAGAATGGGAAAAAAAGGAAGCAAATCCCAGCGCCTTGCTTTCTTTCCGTAACTTGGCAATTGGCACAAGCTTGGTTTCCGTTGGCTTTAGCTTTTCTTCTCCATCTGCTAGTCGTTGGAAACTTTCTCGCTGCAGCCAGCATCCTTGTTCGTGTTGTTGCGTAAGGTTTCGAGTTGCGGTAGTGAAGAACCTTGCTGTGAAGATCATTAACGGAAACGAATACCGGACTGGGTCCCGTTGGGATGGCGATGTGCAGGACAAAATCGTAAGGTAAACAAAAAGCAATGGCACGGAAACGTGAAAATTACCGCCGTACAGTGTTTCTATGATATGCGTTACATACGTAAGTCGTGCCCATCCAGTGGCCCAAAAGACATGCCAATCCTCCTTCCCCCATGCAAGATCACCAAACACCCCCCCCCAATGATGCCATCACTCGATGATTTTGCCCTTGAACCCGGCCAACCTCTCGCTCTCAAACACCAATGGGCCTCCCCCTGGGCCGCTCGCATCAAGGCTCACCGTCATGCCGCTCCTGTCTCCCACGACGCGCACCGTCTCCCCCAGATTCCTCAAGTCAACCTCGCACCCCTGCGCCGTGGCCTGACCACCACCATCCCCATCCGCATTGACGACCTCTCTGATCTCGACCAGCGGATACGGCAGCCAGCCTTCCCGCAGGGGAATCAGGATGAGCGGAATCTCAGCCTCGGTCTCTGGCGTCGACGTCATGGTCTGCGCCGGCGACGAAGCCGACGGCCCCGGGATGACAAAGTGACCTTTTCGACGCCCGCCCAGCAGCCAGGTATCTGCAGGTGCCGTGACCTCATAGCTAAACTCTTGGTCGCTGCGAACAGAAGAATCCGTGTCCCAGATCCGCGTCCACTTGAGGTGCAGCGTCGCCGGGAGCATCTGGTTCGTGCAGACGGTTGGGAGCCCCCCGCCTGCGCTGCCCACCACGGGACTTGGGATGAGGCTCTGCAGGCGGATGTCTGCCGTGTGTAGGACTGGTAGCGCGGGTATTTCCACCGGGATGAGAATCGACGACGGGTCGATGACGCCGTCTCTTGGTATGGAGAGACGGCTGTTGGCTTTTTGCCAAGTTCGCACAAACGCCGACAGCCCTTCAGCCGCATTCTCGCCGACTCCAGGTGCTCCTCCAATTCCTCCAAAGTGCTTCTCCCATGTGATACCCTTCAAATTAGTGATTGCCAGCTCTCCCAGCAGGGTTGCTTGCTCAAGGTCTCGCGGCTGTAATTTGGTCTTTAACTCTTGCCAAACCGTTGCCACAACATGCTTGGAGTATTGTTTCAGGGGCGTCGTTTCCAAGGCTTCTATTAGAGACCGCTTAACCAGCTCCTCCATCTCAACTTCCAGTAAAGTGTAGTCAAGCTTCAGGTACAAGGTTCTGCCTCCCTTTGGCATCGGCTTTACCCCCGGTATCCTCTTCACCTTGAACAGCAAGCTCGCTGGCTGCTTTGGGAATATGAAGACGGGATTTCCCGGCGGCACGCCAAACACGGAATCGAAGAGATCTGAGCTTAGGAGCTCGCTCTTATAGAGCCGTAGTGGGCTAGATGATGCTGTTGACACATTGAACCGAGAGAATAGTGCTTGGTGCTTGAAGACGTCTTGCACATTAACGCCGAGTGCCAAAGCCACATGGACTGCCAGAGATTTGGCCAGGTGATATGTCTCATCAGCTTCTGTAACGTAGGTAGCTTCAATCTTGGCAAAGATGTCTCCCACGTCCTGCTCCACAGAGTATGGGAATCGTATCGTAACCACCGTGTCAGCGGCGATGGCATCAAAGTGAAACACACCAGCTTCCGGAGGTTTCGCAAACTCCATTGAAGAATCTACAAATGCTGCCTCCGTAGTAAGGAAACGCAGGCCTCCTGTAGCTGGTTTCACCCGGACCTCGCATTTCTTGATAGAATTCCATCCGGTGTGTATTACTAGGCCAAGAGAGTTATTCTTGTCCAAGGATGTCTGCTTTGTAGCAGACATGACAACATCGAATGTGCTAGTACGCTGGAAAAGCATGACATCGGCATGCTTGAATATGTCGGTTGTGCTGGATGTGGAGGCGCTGATATCCCGTTCAAAGTGTAGCACAAGATTCTCTGCTGAAAGAACAAGTCGATCTATTCTGTAGTGTCCTGAAGCCACAGACTGGAAAAACTCTGTTAGTCGTTTTTCGAAAGTACAAGTTATAAGTGATTTGAATGCATTACTTACTTTACAGCTCACTCGCATCTTATTCTTACCAGGCACCAAGGTGATGGGCGAACCAGCTGCAGCCTCAAACAATCGCTCTCTACTTTGTCCCTCGCCGACAGATGTAATTCGTACTTTTGCGGCATCGAACGAGATATCTTCGGGCAGCAGGCTCCTGATGCTTATATTCAGAGAACAGCCGTCTTGGTTGTCTTCGTACACCGGAAACCCATCCAGTTCCACATCTGTGAAGAAGTTTTCCATGGGTATCTTTACCTCTTTTGACAATGATTTGGCCAGCCGTGTAAGCTTTTCGACTATGCCAGTGACTGGCCATGCATCCGGATACGTCTTTCCTTGTGAGAAACTACTGAACCCTGGTTTCTTTTGCAGACGCTCCTTTTCAGCGGCACAGTATTTTGTCAACAACTTTAACGCAACCCCAACATGCTCGCCCTTTGGATTCATCTCATCCAAACATTGGCAATACATGATGAGCATTGACAGCTCGAGTAGGCTCCAGCCGCTTTCTCCGAAAAAGGGCGTGGTGAGTGAAAAGTATGATGAAGCAGCCTTGTAGTCCTTCAAATGAACCTTCAACACGGCCAAATCCGCCATGCTGGAGTGAACCGCATGATCATGGTTGGCCACCGTGTAATGGCGCATGGCCTTGTCCGTAAGAATTTCAAATAGGCGATAGAAGTCTTCCTTGTTGTCGATTGCAGTCCGTAGCACGGGATTGACGATACCCGCCATCAACGGAGCGTATGCCTCTTCCGGCGAGGAAGGAGTGTCAGACCCATTGCCTTTGTTATTATCATCGTTCAAATCCACGTCTTCCATTTCATCCATGCCAATTCCCCGCACCAAAGGGGCTTCGTCCCAGCCGTCGCTCCAGCTGCGCTTCTTACCAAGGCTTGAGAGGATGCTTCTAGAAAGCATGTAAAGTTCAGCTCGGCGAGCTGCCAAGTCTTCTAAGCCATTTTTAAGAAAGCTGTTCGTACCATCACCGATGGCTGGGAACTGTCTGCCGGGTCCAGGAAAGAAACCCGGACTGAGTGGAGGCGGAGGAATTCCTCCAGATCTTGGAAGTAGCGAGGAGTTGCGAGCTGGGTGGATCATGGTTTTGGGCTCAGGGATAGAAGACTTTGGCTCAAGCCCATCTCCATATGACAGCGAAGACGGCGGAATTGGCAGCGCCTTCGTTGAGGTTTGAGCAAGAATTTGCTGGGCCACAGAAAAGGCAAATGAGGACACCATATTGTCAACCGTCTCTTCTGCCAGGAGGCTCAGTTTGGGGGGCTTGCGGCTTGGTGTTTTACTTGCTGTTAGCCCCAAGATGACGTCTCGTCGCAAAATCTGCGAAACAGAAGGGATAAACTGCAGCGTCCGCTGACATATCTCTGCGAATGTGATGAGATTTTCCGGCTCGTCTTTGTTATTCGGCGGCGGTAATGCCATAGGAGCCTCGCCGTAGAGGATAGACTCCTGTTGACTTTTGAGCATTGCAATGAGCTCTTCCTTGGAAGAAAGCGCGTTGCCAAGCCTGAGCAGCAGGGCAATTTGGCGGGAGAAGATGTAACATCTAAAGTCGAACACCGACACCTTGTTCGCCAAGATCATGTCGCGGTATGCCTTTGTTGTCGAGCTGATGGCTATCTCGTCGAAATTTGGGCCGCTAATCTCCGCTGCTACATTCGTGTTGGTGTCGCTGCCATCATCACTGCTGTCGCCGGCAGCAATATCCAGTGCTTTCTCGGCAATGTCTCTGAGCTCTTCGGTAAATGCCAGCATTTCACCTCCGTGTCTCTCCGGTGAACCTGACTCCAGCTGCTCATGTAGGACTGTATCCAATCCGACGCTGAGCTCATCATACCCAACTAACGCATCTTCTACAAGACCGACGCTCTCAAATCCCCTCGCCAACCCCTCTTTGAGAATAAAGAAAGTGCAAAAGTTCCAGCCAGGTAGGGTTCGTTGTGCGTCCTTTTCCCGAATATCCTCTTCATACTGAGTTACTCGCATGTCAAACGAGGCTAGTATCAGGCTCTTGATTTTCGCTATCAAATCATTCCAGGCGTTTTCGGCATCTGTTTCTGTCTCTTTGTAACCTGATGGCACTGCTGGTACAACCCTAGGTAAAAGATCGTATGGTACGTCGTTGATACCGATCCTAATCTGCGAAACATGGTCCTGAGATCCCTTGGTCGTTTCGTTGAAGTCTGATCGAAGCTTCTCTAGTAAAGGGGTCGTCCCTGGACGCCATCGCGACGCCGCACTCTTCTCCGCTGAGGCCGAGTTTCCGCTGCTTCTCGGCTGAGTTGAAGCTGCGGTGTTGGGGAGTACGACGTGAACAATGAGCCATTCAAACGCATCGTGGTTCTCTTGGCCAGTGCCCTTCTTCGAGGTGCTCACGGGAGAGGTATGGTTCTTGACCCACTCGCGAACCTCGGCTCGCACCGAGTTCTTGTATGAGTCGTTGTCATCGCATCGTACCAGCAGCAGCTTGAGATAAGGGGTTCGACGAAGTCCCGGGATCTGGTGTCGCCGTAGATTCCCACTAGCTTTCGAACGAAGCGACGGCGGAGCTTTTCCCGAGTCCGTAGAGACGCTCACGCTGCGTGATCGCAAACCGTCGCCCGCCCGCGAGACACTGCCCGAACGCCGCGATGTCGGTGACAAGGTCAACTCGGGGATTTCAAGACTCCCCCGAATCAGCTCAACATGGAGCGTGTCGATTGATCGTAGCGGTCCGGAGTGAGACTGCCAGTTGAGGTTGTGCAGAGGAAGCCGGGGGACTAGCCCTGGGGCCAGGAGCTTGTAAACATCGTGGGGATCGAAATACTCGACTGCGCAGGTCGCAATGCCGTTTGAATTAGTTGGCCGGATTCAAAGCCTCAGAACAGTAATTTAGGTGCTCTTACCTGTTACCGTTGACGTCGACGTCTGCTGTTCCATGGCAACCAGGTCGTCTCGGTCTGTTGCATTGTCGACCGCCTGAGACGTGCGGGATGTCGATGCGACAGAAGAGCTGGCCGCAATAGTCGAGGTGCATCGCCGACAAGGGTGACCCCTGACTCGAGGTCTGAATGCTGCCAATAGCAGTTGGGGAGCTTCATCAGGCCGGGATTTACGTTACTCCGGGCTTTGGGCGGTGAGACACCTGTGCTGCAGCGCAATGATGCAATTCCAGCCACTATAAAGAGTGAATATCTGGTGTTTCTCTTTATTCATGTCAGATGTTGTATTGTAGAGAATGTGTAGATTATTTTTGTAAATATTAAATGCCCATATTTGTCTGTTACAATGCAGATAAAGACGTTTGATCAGAGAAAGTCAATCATGTAAGCCGCATTCCAGGTACCATCGTGGCGGCTCCAAAGCATGTTACTGGCGGAGGAGGGGTGGCAGAATTCTGAAGGAGGGGCATGACGCATCTGCACCAAGACTTTCATGTGAAAAAAAAGTTGCAAGACAAACCATTCTCCCTCACGAATCATATCATCAAACTTGATATCACAATGTCGCTCCTACAAGCTGTCAAGTACCAACGAGGCAAGCTGGAGGTTCTTGACCAGCTCCTCTTACCCCACGAATTCCACTATGACACCGTCTCAACCCGCCAAGAGGCGTTCGACAGCATCGCTACGATGCGAGTGCGAGGCGCCCCAGCCATTGCTATCGTAGCCAGCTTGGGACTCGCTGTTGAACTACACAACAATTCCGTTTCGGGCACCTCAGATGGACAAGTCATTTCTCAGATTGACGAGGCATTGGATTACCTCAAGGAGAGCAGGCCAACAGCCGTCGATCTGACCAACGCCATCACCCAGCTCAAGGCGACAATTCGAACGGCTGACGGAAAGGGCAAAGAGGCGATTGTGCAAGCATTCATCGAGGAGGCGGAAAGAATTTTCGAAAAGGACCTACAGAGCAACCTTTCGATCGGAGACTTTGGTGCGCAATGGCTTCAGGCTCAGGCTGGTGCTTCGCCTGATCAGAAGATTTCCGTGCTGACACACTGCAACACCGGCGCGCTCGCCACCTCCGGCCATGGAACCGCACTTGGCATTATCCGCACGCTCCAGTCCAAGGGATACCTCAAACACGCCTTCTGCACCGAAACTCGACCTTACAACCAAGGCAGCCGACTGACAGCATTCGAGCTGGTCCACGAGGGCATCCCCAGCACCCTCATTACCGATTCTATGGCGGCTGCTCTCTTCCGAACTAAGAAGGCGGAGAATAACATTGCAGCCGTCATTGTTGGCGCTGACCGTGTCGTTCGCAACGGTGACACTGCAAACAAGATTGGCACTTACCAATTGTCCGTTCTAGCCAAGCACCACGGCATCAAGTTTATCGTTGCTGCCCCAACCACGAGCATTGACCTGGAGACCAAGACTGGCGACGGTATCAAGATTGAAGAGCGTAAGAGGGAGGAGCTGACACAAATCTCCGGTGCCGTTGTCGGGCCAGATGGTCGTGTGGATGGTAACAACAAGGTTCGCGTCGCAACGGCTGACCAGCGGATTGATGTGTGGAATCCTGCCTTTGATGTCACTCCCGCAGAATTCATTGATGTCGTCGTGACGGAGAAGGGTGCTGTGGAGAAGGGACCCGATGGCACCTTTGACTTTAGCAAGATTTTGCCTGAACGGTGGGCAAAGGTGGTTGGTTAATATAGAACAAAAGGAGAAAGAAACAAGAGCGGGCATTCCACATGCCCTCGGAAGAGATAGCACAGGGTTAAAAAAGAAGACCAGCGTTAGTGCACAGCGTCATTAGATTATCTTTTAACATACATCATCTAATATCCAAATCAATTATTCTGATACCCTCCTCATTGGTTCAGTGCGTGGAGAATCAGCTTCTGGTAGTCTTCAACCGCCTGCTCTAGGTCGCCAACAGTGATGTATTCGTGATCACCGTGAGCAACGAGGATACTGCCTGGCCCATACAAGTATCGGACGTAGTCACCATCGAGATTAGGAATGTCCGTGCCGTAATTGACAACAATTTGGTCAAAATCTGAGTTGCAGGTTAGATCAAAGAACCGTGTTCAAAAAACCGTATCCAATAAGATGTAGCTGTTATAGACTTACCTTCCACATCACAGTTACTTTCATAAGGTCCATATCCATGAGTACACTCAAAAGTGAACGCCTCATCATCGACTTCAGTCAAGATATCCAAAATTTTTTTCTGCACTTCCTTGTGGCCCTCTTTCTCGGAGCCACTGGCAACGCGGGCAGCCAAGTCCACAAAAGCCCTGGCAGGAATCACGTTGGAAGCAACGCCGCCATCAAATCGGCCAGCATTGAACGTCGTGTTACCAAAGAGAGGGCTGGCGCCGAGATCCGTATCGTATATCTTGTTCATGGCTCGAATCATCAGCTCGTTGGCCGACTTGCCCATTTCTGGATAGCCGCTGTGAGCGTCCTTCCCCTTGGCCACGACAGTGCAGAAGAGGGCGCCCTTGTGGCCACACGCCAGCTTGTTCTCCGTAGGCTCGCCAAAAATAGCAGAGTCAAAACTTAGAGGCGGGTTCATATGCTCGAGCGAAGCGCTAAAGGTCTTCATTCCATCGCCGGTTGTTTCCTCTCCAACAACAAAGAGCAGGATGATGTCTTCCGGGTTGACATTCTTGTTTGTGGAGAGCAATTCGTTCACCGCCAAGATCTGAGTCGCAACACTGCCTTTGGCGTCCGTGGTGCCGCGGCCCTTGATGATTGTGTGCTTTGAGATTTCGCCGCCCTCAATGTCCCAGGGAATATGAGGAGGAACCGTGTCAATGTGGCTCGTCACCAATGCCTTGTAGTTGGGCTTTCTCTCTCCGCGCCAGGCCAAGACGTTGAATCTGTCGGGCACATCTGGTTTGTCCTTGGGCGGGGCGACGAATTGGATGGCCACATGGTATTGTTCTTGTTCTAGATAGTCGACGAGGAATTGGCCAACCTCATTTTCTTTGCCACTGACGGACGGGATAGAAACCAACGACTCGAGCAGCTGCAGCAGCTTGTCCCGGTAAGACGGAGCGTCTGATGCGCTGGTATGCTGCGAAGTTGCTGATGAGCCTGAGTGGCCGACCTCGGAAATCGGCTGCTGTTGCTGGCCTGCACAGAGCGCCAATAGCGCCGGAAACACGACTGCGGAAGCTGAAGCCCAATGCATCTTGTTGATGTTCGATGCTTGGATCTGCTCTCAGTTGCGCAAGGGCGGTGATGTAAACAAAGCCAAATGACTGGGTAGCTCAAGCGCCTTGCGACGGCTTATGGGCTATCAATTGACAGGCTTCAGCTCCACGTGACCGAGTGTTGGGATCTTCGTATTTGAGATGCTTGATGCTTTTAGCGATATCTTAGATGCATTAATGGCCAAACTTATTTTTTTTCTTCTCTTTATCCGGGATTATTGGCGTTGTCCTGTCGCAGCCCGTTTCGAAGAAGCTATTGAGAGCTATAGGAGCTAAAGCTAATGGCGACCTAGGTACAGAGGTAAGGTAAGCTCTGGATGAGTGAGTCCAAATGACGTACGCGGGAGATCTACGATGACACCCTACTAAGATGCATGCCGTAAGCCTCCATATGGACTTCAATTATCACGTCAGCGGCATAGATGCTGGTACTTAGTAAGTCTAGACAGCTATATTCATCAGGTTTGGGTAAAGTAGCAAGATGATAGTGAATTGTAAAGATACTGTAGGAAACAAAAGAATATGACGCACTATGGATAGGTAGGCACTTTTAAACACACCACATCGCTGGCTTATTCAACTCTCTTAAACACAACATTCACCTCTTCACCACCAACCTCCACCTGGACACTCAAGTCTCCCCCCTCCTTCACAACATCCTGTTTCACCAGCTCCTCATTGACATAAACAGCCCAAGTTCCCGCAGGCAAGTTGCTCGCCACCGGAGCTGCACCAACCCTTCGGTCATCCCACGTCTTCATAGTCAACACCAAAGCACTCTCTTCACTATCCCAAACTCCACGAAGACAATCAATGCCCTGGCCAAGATCAATGCCGTCAATCCACGGCTGTGTTGCCGCATGGCCCCGCCGTCGAGGCTTCTCCCACATCTGCTTCTGTCCATCAGGCACATTCAGTCTCGCATATCCAACCGACGCATTCCCCGAAAACGGATCCATATGTGTCCATTCTCCAGCTTCATTCGTCTTGGTGTCGTTCCTATGATAAAACAGTCCGCCATTCTCCCACGTTGGTTGTAGATGCTCGTCTGCGTACTTGAGTAGACCGTCCAACTCTTCTTTCTTGCCCAGCTCCGACAACCATTGGACAACATAACCAAATGTTGGTCTAGAGAAGAGAAACTTTGACGGTGGGAGGGCGGCAGCATTTTCTCGGGCTCGAGCAAGAATTGCAGCGTCGTTTTTGTCCGCATTTTCGGTTTCCACGAGCTTTCGGTATTCTTCCGCAATGTGATCCTCGTGAAGCTGGACCTCGCCGTCGATATTCGTGATGAACCCGTATACTTGTTGATCGTACAGTGACTTTACGGTATCAGAGTTCCACGTATTCATATAGGCATTTGCCCTGTGTAAATGTCAGTAAAGAACATTGTTTTGCGTCAGTTAGTACAACTCACCATGCAGTCCAACCAACGGATTTCGGCGGCAACGTCTTGTCCTGTCGAACAAAGTACCAGTCAACATATAGCCCGCTAGGAGAGACCATGCCTTTCTTATCCCAAGCCGCCTTGTACTTGTCCAAAACTTCGCCAGAAACGTCGGTCCCATCTCTAGCGTCGTTGTATTTCATCGCAATCAACTATTTTAAAGATGCCGATTAGTTCTCACTGACTCTCATGTAAGGCACTCTGGTGAAGAAGAGACATACGGGAAATTGATTGCAGACGACAAACACCAGATTGGGCTCACAGCAAACGCCCACCCACCCATTCCTCTCCATCTCACGAATAATAGCATCTTGCAAGCTCCGATTATCATAATGAAAAGTCTCGGACCCAAACCCAAAGAATAGAGGATCCCAAACGAACGTCAACGACTCCGACTTCTCAAACTCATCGTCGTCAAAGAGCATGCCGTATAGGCTCGTCATTAGCAAGAGATGGCCGCTGTACATGATATTCTCCCTGACGACCGGATCCGCCCAAGGCTTCCTCAACTCCGTTCGATCAGGGTCAGTTCGGTTTCCCGAGAGACTAGTGTTGAACCAGTAAGCCCACACCTCTCTCCGCAACATCTTGTGGATCAGACGACGCATGAGGGACTTGAGTGGGCTTCTCAGGGCCGGTAGACGGTGATAATGCGCTGCTCCGGTGCCGTATGCCATGGTGGCGAGCTGATAGCGGTAGGCATCGAGGAATTCTTGCATCGGCTCCTGAGTTCCCATGTGATGCCATTCACCATCCATTTGGCTGGCGAGATTATGGAAGTGACGCAAGTGTCCTGCTTGGGCGGCATTGAGCTTATCATACTTGGATAGGTCAACAGAGGAACCCGGTTTTGTGTGAGAACTCATTTCGACGATAACTGGGCTGGAAAGACTATGTTGTGTGGTTCAAGCTGAACACCCGCCGATCTCGATTTGATAACCCAGAAACGACGAGTTCTTCACTGTATATCTCTTCGAAGCTAGCAGTTGAAGTAAGATCAGATTTCTGGTGGTTCAGTAATCTTCTTAGACCCGACACCATGTCTTCTTTATATATACTTTCCATCGAAGCCCCTAAAAAGCCGTACACATACTATCTCTCAGCTCCAGACAAACCATCTCAGCTCCGCCTATCCCTTGAATCCCCCATTGCGCCACCAAACCCAGCCATCTCCGCCAACTTAGCAACACCTCGTCCACCCTCAAAACACCACAAAAAATGCCGTCCCGACATGCCGCCAGCATCAAAAATCGCACCTCGGTGTTTTACCCGCCCCGAGTTCTAGTCAAGTCCGCAAAGCCTGAGGGGGGCAGAGCATACAAATGCAACCTTTCATCCCGCTGACTAAACTTATATAAACACATTTTGACGACGGAGATCTATCCGCCACGGACTGAGCTGTCTCGGACCGCTCATCGGGTCGTGTACACGGCAAACCTGGTCTGTTTGCTAGGGTTCAGAAGGGATGCCAGCCAGATCTAGTATCTGGTGTAAATAGCCGATGGCGTCCGGATAGCCTTACTAAGGAGGGTTCACCAATCCGGACGGCTTACTTCCGCCCCGTATTCAACTAGCACCATGTACAACAACTCAAATCATGCTGGATTTTGTAAAAGCAACCTAGGGGGGATCCATTCTTAACCTCGGAAGCGGCGTTGCTACTAATCCTTAGTGATCATTGTCAATGTCCAGACGCTTGCCGACTGGGAGTACACGCGACGGCATACAGTTAGATCGTATTCTAGACTGTCTTCGTATCCATCCTGATTTGAGTAAAGGCACATAGGCTATGTGATCTAAGATGCTATATGTGGCTATGCTCTCTCATAGGATCTGCATTCATGGGCTATTCGTCTTCAGTCAATGTAATATAGCAAAATGTAGGTATTGCTAATTCAAAACTAATAAGCATCAGTGGCAAATACAACGGTCTTCATAAGATATTTGCATTCCTCTTCTGATAATCATTACGCATCTGTAGGGCACAGGGCGAAAAGAGGCATCTTTTAGCTTGTACCGTTCGACGCCTAGAAATTACTCAACTCTCTCCAACAAAACCCCTGTTGATATATATGCTTGATGTTACATTTCGGGGCTGCTCCACCGGACAGTCGTGGGAACAAGGATAAGACAGCCAAACGTCCAAAACCGCTTATTGGCCGTTGAGAGCCGGGCTATGCGAGAGCAAAGCTGTAAGGTGAGCTCTAGGATTTGGTCGCTTTTGGTCATCGTCACTCTTGACGGCACTTGCGGGAGCAGAAGCAGAATCACGAGGCCTCTTTGTTCCCTTTTCAATCGAGTGCGCTGCTGCGTTTTCCACTACCACCGAACCGCTCTCCAAAGCAGACAAATAGTCCTCGACAGAAGATATTTGCTGGCTAATATCTGGGCGAGCTGATCTATATTCTCGGGAGCGATTTGACTCGGCTTGTAAGCTGATACTGCGTGCGTTGTACGGCCGGCGAGCGCCTTTACGCACTTCGCCGCGATCTTCATGGGAGTTCGATGCTGAAGATATGCTTGAAGGGGATTGGCCTGGGGCTTGAAGGTAATCTTCTCTGTGTGGCCCCAATGCAGAATTAGAGGTGGTAGCATGAAAATTGCTTGCCAGGAGATGGGCCGGTGTTGGTTGATTAAGCAACGAGTGGGCGAATGAATTCGAGACATCAATTGAGAACACATTATCTTCTGCAAATCGAGGCAAGAATAGACCTATGTATCAATCAATGGTCAGATTCATAACTACGTGGGGGGATGAGCGGACTGCCTTATCTCGGTCCATACCTTGTGAATTCTTGTAATGGCCAGTTTCAATATCTGAATCCTCAGCGGGCGGGTTCAAATACCCAAATTGATCACGGTCAACTCCATGTCGAAAGTTCTGCAGCTCAAACGTTTGATCTAAGTAAGGTCCCATGCCGTTGCTGATTGGTATGTAAGGCTGCATATCAACATTGGCAGGCTCTCTTCCTTTTTGGCCCGTAGGTGGGAATAACTGCTCTTCGCCAAATCGATACATATCGTTCGCTCCCGTTCCCATTCCATTAAGCCACTCAAAATATGCATTTGAATCGTTGATACTTTCCAGAGTGCCGGTGCTGGTACTTCCGGAGGTAGAGCGACTACTACCACTCTGGTAGCCAGATTTCCTATGCCTGAGCCGTATAGATCGATTGGCCATGGCACTATGGAAGCTTTCAGTCGATGAAGATGGCAGAGTTGCAGTAATGCGGCTGTACTTTCTTCTGGGCGAATGGGCGTGGGAGTCAGTATCGTCAGAAGGATACGCCTGGACAGCCCTTGATGTAACAATTGGAACTCGTCGCCACATGGAAGGATTTGGCCAGGCGATGCAGGAAGCTTCAAGTATTTCTAGAAAAGGTTCAGCGTGTCAGTTTTGTAGCAACACAGAGCCATGGAGAGTGTCAAATCAATATACCTAGAGGCGCATGTTGAAAAGAGAATGCTACGACATTCTTGACCCGTTCAATGGGCATCGAAAGGGAATCCCGTGGGAAGCCTTCACTGATGACAATTTTGATGCGACCGAAGTCATCGGCAGGATTCCAGTGATTTTGTCGAAGAAGCTCCTCGCGGAAGCTTGGAAACCTCAGAGGCTCAAGATCTCCGTTCTTTGAAACCCCTATAGCGGCCGCCAATTAGCACATGCAATACGTTGGCATCTGCTACGGATGTGGTTCCTACCAAAGCTGTGTATGACAACGTGCGGCCAGTCGCCCTCTCTATCTAGAGTTGCAGACCTATAAAGAAAATAAATATCAGCCAGTCAAATCGGTATCCAATATCGAGGTGCCTGTGAAGGAATGGCATCGGAAGCGAAATCAAGACATACGCAGCCAACTGTCCGTCAATGAATACGCGAGCCTCAAAGTTGGCGTTGTCGCCATATTTGCTGTAGCATCTGGTAAACTGGCTGACAATCGGAGAAGACCAAGAATGGATCGAAACTTGGAACGGGGTTCCGGAGGGTAAACTCGGTATGAAGCAGCAAACCGTGGGCAGTCCAAAAGAGCCATGAGGGCTGGTGAACTCTACGACCATTAACCACGCAACTCAAATAATTTGGGTTCGTCGATTGACCAAGCCCAGGTGAACAAACTGCCGAAAGAAGGACCCATACCTGTATCATGAATAACATGACAAGCCACCTTGAACTCTTTGATGGGGACTTTGCAATCCCGGGGGAAGAGCAGAATATCCCAATCTTCGAACCGCATTGTGATTACGGTTTTGGAAATACACAGCCGACAGATCAAAAGAAGTATAGAAAAAAACCCCAATCGAATGCAAAGAAGATGCCCCAAAGAGCCGTCTCGAAGAGTCCAAATATGGCCTTTGCTATTCCAAGGTTAAGTTGGGTGAGAGGGGAATCAGGTTCGCAAACAAAATCATGCCTAGATAGGCGAGTATCGAGTGGCACGGCAACGCTATCGGTCCATTCGCAGGTCTTTTTTCCGCCACAGCAAAGCAAGTGACTTCAAAAATGGGCAACTGCGCACGCCAAATGATGAATTGCTAGCCTTTGGGCTCGCTTATGCTCCCGAGAACTCGCCTCTTCGCTGTTTCCTGCGGTGTTCTGGTTGCCAAGGGAGCTGGAAGAAGGCAGATATTGGCCAAAAAGATTAAAGTTTAGAGTGAAAGAAAAATGTAAGCAGCAAAAAGCAGGGGATTCGAGGGAGACCCCGTGATAAGGAGACCGCCTCCCCAATATGGCGTGTCAGTAAAAGAACCGGCAGAGCATGCACCTGTCGCCGGTGGCAACGGCATCCGCAGGAAGACGATTCAGCTCTTGGGAGATGAGCTGATGGTGCTCTCGGGAGTAAATGACCTTGCTTTGACGTAGATGTAATAAATTGTCTCATAATCAGGTTGACGAGTCTTCTATGGGTTCATCGGATGGATATCAGCCTAAACATAGGGTACCTAACGTCAAGTACTACAATGAGGCACTCGACGCATAATCTTGATCGGCATCGACTACAAGAGTAAAAACAAGGCATCATGCAGAGAATCCTTTCCGTCTCTTGGTTCATAGTTCGGTGCGACCAGAGATAACACCGGTAATGACTGGATATTCACGCCCAAGAGCCTGGTGTCATAGATCGCCCCTAGCGCAAACCCAAGAGCAATATTGCATAATTCTGAAAAGAGTCAGTTTAAGGATTCAATTATAGATTGGCGATCCAAATAATCAGGTTGTCCCAACATTTGTCCCGAGAAAGACGCATCAGGTAAGAAAAGGTTTTTATTCTTGATTATGTACAAACTAACAGTTTACCTTACGGGTCCTCATCGCCAGCCATTCGTGCCTATAATTCCATCTATCAGCATAATTCCCACTTGAAATCTAGTCGTTATATCGACAAGTTACTTACTCTTACGGCTCCCGGGCCACCCAATTCCCGCTCCAGGCCATTCTCAAATTCCCTGGGGAAGGCAACCCTATCAGGGTAGTTGAGGTAGACAACCCCTGAAACTCCGAGGAAAACGGCAATGAATGTTCCAACCATGATAAGACCAGGCCCCGTAGTAGTCCACGTATACTCCCAAGGGGAGAAGATACCCATCATGTCGTTATCCTCGTGAACCGGCTCGCCAAAGTTTCGTCGCTCCTGAGGGTCCCACCAGGTGGCATATGGGTCGCGGAACTGTCGCTTGATTCTAGGCGGGTTGATGTAGCCTCCGTTCTACAGCCAGCAGTTAGATTCTCGAGCGTTTTATCCCACCAACACTGGGTCGTTACGAACCATTCCGGGATCCTGAGCTTCGCTGAGTCGCGGGAAATCGGGGTACTTTTCGTCAATCACTTTCTTGTCGGAAAATTGAGATGGCAAAAAGCCTCGTCGCTGAATCGTGGGGAGCCTTCGGCTGGCAGCCATGGCATTGCGCAGAGCCGAAGCTCGCACAACTCGTTGTGGGAGCATCTGCAGAGAGCGAAGAGGTCAGTCGGTCGGGTGGTTCGCTTTAACTCAATCGTCTTGCGATTGTAGGATCGACTCAGCGCTCACCTTGGGCGGATTGACTGTTGCTTCAGCGCCCAATTGCTGCGTAACGGGATTGCTCTCCGTATAATGACCTCGACAGTCTACCGAATTGGTTAGATTTGAGGTTGTAACGACAATCGACCTGCGCAGCTGGTGCCTCAGGCATCGAGCCCAAGATTCTCTGCAGCTGGAGGGAATTACGACACGGGATTTGTATCGGACCGCCTAACAGAACTGCGGTACTTGAAGGTACAAGAGCTAGTGGCCCCACCATTGCAAAAACGCGCAGTCAGCGCACCAAACTAGCTGCCGCACCATGGGTACCGCGAGTATCCGGTATGTACTGCAGCCCCTCCAGTGCCCTTTGCTCCCATTTCCGCACCACCTTAGGTACCATGGCGCCGTCGAGATTCTTCCTGCTCAAAAGTTTTTGCTGAAGAGACTGGAATTGCTCGCAAAATCCGCTGCAGCGCTCCGCCCAGGCCTCTGATCATGTGCAAACTTTGTCCGAATGTTCGGTAAATCGCCACGAATCCGTAGATGTCAATTTCTCCCCGCCAAATGATAGCCTCACAGAGATTACGCCTGCGACGTCCCCTAGCTCCACGTTGCTATTATGCCCGAGACCGCGTCGCCAGACCATGTTATCCTCGACGCGGACTCTCTGGCTGCCTCATCAGCAGACGCACCCCTAAACACTCACGCCAGTGACGCGCCGCCCGTCGAGCCCGAGGATCGGGAAGCTGCCGTCGAATCTCAGGCGAATGGCCATGCCCAGCACGACGCGACGCCGGCTCAGGCAAATGGCCACGTGCTGCAGCAAGCGGAAGCCATGGACGACGCTCGTCTCGACGACAGCGAACGGCCTGCGAAGAGACAGAGGACCCGGAATGCGACGCCGCCGCCGCCGGCTATTCGCAAGCTGAAGCCCATCTCGCCACCGTGGAAGAAGATCGAGGCTGACGGCCCAACATCGTACACTGAGAACGGGCGGCGCAAATCCGGTCGTATCAATAATTCGTTGCCCATCCCGGCCGAGCCGTCCAACCTGAATCCGAAGCGCAATACTAGACATTCTATGAATGGATCGACAGGAAGCACGCCCAAGGAGAGCTCGATGACTAATGGCAAAACAAGCAAGATGGCAGGAGGCAACGCATCCAAGCAGAAGCCCTCGGGCAAGGCCACGCCAGCCAGCACCACGGCGTCCGAATCGAACTCGAGATACGCTTCCAGACGAGGCGCTGCTCCAGAGCCCAGGTCATCTTCACGACTCACACGCCGACGAACTCCCTCACCTCCGCCACAATCCCTCAGACACTCCACGCGCACACGAAGAACACGGCTCAGTGATGTGTCTGCTGCGGCTGAACAAGATGCTGGCGGCAACATCACTAAGCATAATACCTTTGAAAGCTCCGGCAAGTCACCTCGAGTTAAGCTGAGGGTCTCATCTCGGCTCGGTGTGATTCCGCTGGTTCATCCGGACCAGGTTCGCAAACGACCACGCATTGGGACTGACTTTGACGATTTCTGGACTCGAGCGGGAGATATTCCGGTAGAAGATGGCGGCCTCATGGCCTCTGAGGATGGGCCACCGTATACAGACGAAATGGCACAGAATGATGCACGCATAGTTCTCCGCATTGAGAGGGAGGTCGAGCCGGGTGGGCTTCTTTCGATGCAACGCTGCTCCCTATTCGTGCCTGAAGGAGAAGAGGAGCCACCAAGGCAATGGGCTCGACAAGACCATATGACAAAAGCTGCTGCCAACTTTCGAAAGCTCATGGTAGTAGAACAACAGCGCCATCGATCAACAGCCAAAAAGCTTGCCGAAGCCTGTCGTGAAGAATGGCTAAGGCGCCAACCCAAATCTGCCGAAGAGATAGAATCGGAAGCAAGGGCCTTGTGGCTAACACGGTATCGGGTTGTTCTCAAATCTCTCACTGGTACTTGGGATAATGTACGTGCAGAGGTTAACAGACGGCGATTGGCACAATGGGAGGCGGAAGAGCAAAAAAGAGTCAAAGCCGCGCTTAACCAGGCCGTCAGTCTATCGGAGCAGAAATTGCAGGCTCGCCGCGCCGGAGGCATGGATTCTGAATCTCTTTTCGACGAGGATGATGGCTTTGATGATCTGAGCGACAGCGCTAGCGACGATGACGGAGACGAAGACGGATCTCGTCTGTCTTCCACAGAGACTGATGGAGGCAGCGGCGACGGCGATGATAGCGATATGATGTCTTCTTCCGAAGACGAAGACGAAGAAGATCAGAAAGACGTGGCAGACGAGGGCCTCACACAGGAACAGCTACGAGCGAAATACGCCAATATACCTGACCTGAAAATACCTAAGAAAGCAGAATCAATTGCCGAGAACACGAGCCAAAGCCCTGGCAACGCAGGAGAGTCAGACGCTGAGACCAGTGATGAATCAGTGGATATGGATGACGATTTAGGATCTAGTGATTTTGATGGTAGTGGCGAGTCTGGGGATGAGGGGTCAACAGATGAGTCGGGATCTGAAGAAGAGGCCAGTGGTCTGCTGGGACTCTTTTTTGGAAAATCAGAGCTGAAAGAAATGAAGAAAATCGAGACCAAGGCTGAAAGTCCCGAAAACGGCGAGACGAGCGGTCAAACTGATGCACCCGAGCCGGAAATCGCACAGCCAGATGTTGAGATGGAGGATGAGGAGGATGAGGATGAAATGTCGCTTGTCCGCCACCCCGATTCTATCAATGGTGATGGCGCAGATGATAACGGAAATGGTGCTAATAATACGGTGGAAACCAAGCCGAATGGCGTGGAAAGCGGAACGGAACATGATGATGAAAGCAAAGAGCCTAGAATTCCTTCAGACCATGTCGACGTTGATACAGAAAACGTTGATACAGAAAACGTTGATCAGGACATAGCGATGACAGATGCTCCAGAGACTACAGCCAGCGATGTGCCAAAGTCGGAAGAGCCTACAAGCACAGCAACTTCAGAGAAATACGCCCATCCAGAAACAGGGGCTACGGATGTCCATTCTGATACCTCACCGAGTACATCACTCACAACAACCATGGACACCAAGTTAGAATCGAAGCAATCCGATAGCGAAGTATCGCCGCTGAAAGAGACTGTACCGGTAGAGTCACCCACCACCGTGGCCCGAGTCTCAACACCTCAATCCGCAGCCCAAGTTCCAACACCTCAATCCACGGCCCATAAAATAGAAGTTCCGTTCCTCCTGCGGGGGACACTACGCGAGTACCAAAGACAAGGCCTCGACTGGCTGGCTGGCCTGTATGCAAACAATACCAATGGCATCCTGGCAGACGAGATGGGTCTGGGCAAAACGATCCAGACCATTGCGCTATTAGCGCATCTTGCCTGTCGTCACGAAGTCTGGGGTCCTCACCTGGTCATTGTGCCCACCAGTGTAATGCTCAACTGGGAAATGGAATTCAAGAAATGGTGTCCTGGCTTCAAGATACTTGCCTACTACGGCTCTCAAGAGGAGCGGAAGAGGAAACGCCAAGGCTGGAACAACGACGATGTTTGGAACGTCTGCGTTACTTCATATCAGTTGGTGCTTCAAGACCAACAGGTGTTTAGGCGACGCCGATGGCACTATATGATTCTTGACGAAGCACACAATATCAAGAACTTTAAGTCACAGCGATGGCAGACGCTGCTAGGGTTTAACACACATTCACGCCTGCTCCTCACAGGAACTCCGCTTCAAAATAATTTAACCGAGCTGTGGTCGCTGTTGTTTTTCCTTATGCCTGCGGAGAACGGCGTCGGGGGATTTGCAGATTTGCAAGAGTTTCATGACTGGTTTCGCAAACCTGAATCACAGATCTTGGAGAACGGGAGAGACCAAATGGATGACGAAGCCAAGGCCATCATTGCAAAGCTGCACAAGGTTCTGCGACCGTATCTTCTCAGACGTCTCAAAGCGGACGTGGAGAAGCAAATGCCCGCCAAATACGAACATGTCGAATTCTGCCGACTTTCAAAGCGCCAACGTGAACTGTACGATGGCTTCCTAGCACGCAGCGAGACGAGAGATACGCTGGCATCCGGCAATTACCTCTCCATTATCAACTGTTTGATGCAGCTGCGCAAAGTCTGCAACCATCCTGACCTGTTTGTAGACCGTCCCATCATGACATCCTTCCGCATGCGCAAATCTATAGTCGCGGACTATCAGGATACGGTGAGAGTTGTGCAGCGGTCTTTGGTTGCAGACAGCCCCATGAGCACTGTCAACTTGGGTTTTCTCAACCTAGTGCCCACTCAGCATGAGCATCTATCTACCACGAAGGCGGATAGTGTAGCCCAACTGAGCTCCCACCGCGTCCTCATGGATCTTAGAGAGGCTCAGAAATGCCGAGCTCAAAATGCCTACACAACCCTCGACCCGGCTACGGTAGAGTCGAATATTGCCTATGTTGAGAGTGCTGCCCGGTGGGGCCGCTTCGAGGAACTGCAACACTGCGTCTACCTCAACGCCCTTCGTCGGCAACAAAGGCCGATATATGGCAGCAACGTCATAAGCTTGCTGAACATCAACGCCCATGACCGTCTACGCAAGCCCCGGCCTAGAGTTCCCCGAAAAATTATGGAGTGGTTCGATTCCGACTCGGCCTTTGTACAGGCACTAACTCCATCCCTCGAACAAAGAGCTGATAGCTTCAAGACTGCCATCGAAAAATTCTCCTGCGTCACGCCCGCGGTGGTGACTCGGGACTTTAACCAGCTTATTCTGGGTCGAAAGGGTGTGGAGGCATTTACCGATGAAGACCTCAAGCTATCAGCACCGGTGCGATGGGCGCCTTTTATGCCCAAGCAACCCCCTGCAGACCCTTGGCACGAGGCTCGAATGCGTCTCACCATCCAGTTTCCCGATAAGCGTCTTCTTCAGTACGACTGCGGCAAACTGCAGGCACTAGACAAGTTGCTGCGCAAGCTGCAGGCTGGCGGCCACCGCGCCCTCATCTTTACCCAAATGACAAAAGTCCTCGACATCCTAGAGCAATTCTTAAATATTCACGGGCACAAGTACCTCCGACTAGATGGTGCTACCAAAGTCGAGCAGCGCCAAATCTTGACAGATCGGTTCAACCATGATTCACGCATTCTCTGCTTCATCCTGTCCACTCGATCAGGAGGTCTGGGCATCAATCTTACGGGCGCAGACACAGTCATCTTTTACGACCAGGATTGGAATCCGGCCATGGACAAACAGTGTCAGGACCGATGTCATCGTATCGGCCAAACGCGTGACGTGCACATCTACCGTCTCGTAAGCGAGCACACTATCGAGGCGAATATTCTTCGTAAAGCATCACAAAAGCAGATGCTTGACGATGTAGTTATTCAGGAGGGCGAGTTTAACACGGATTCGTTCAACCGCCCCTCAGTCAGAGATGTCCTTGGCGAGAAGGTGGATTTTATGAGCGAAGGCGTTGCTGCGGCAGATGCCGCTCTTGATCTAGTCCTTGGCGGATCGGAAAGCAGCAATGATCAGCGCCGTGTTGGTCGCGTTTTTGAGCAAGCGGAAGACAAAGAAGATGTCGCCGCCGCACGCGTGGCAGAGAAGGAGATATTGGCCGACGATGCTGACTTTACGGAAAAGGCTGGTGGAGCTACCTCTGGCACCTCGACAGCACGCCAAGGGACGCCAGCAGGCAAGTCTATCTTTGAAGGGGGCATTGGAATACTAGATGGGCCAGTCGAGCCCGGTATCGACGTAATTGAGGAGTATAACGCTTGGGGCGGACGAATGGGCAACGTTGATGACTATATGCTTTCTATCATGACCGAGGAGTTGAAACACACGAAACTGGAGCTGCCAAAGGATAAGAAGAAGGGCAAGAAGAAGGGCAAAGACACGAGGAAACGATAATAGCGGACGCACCTCAGCTGTTGTCAAACGAGTATTGTGGTTGGATTCACTACCATCCAATGTAATCTCAGCATTGTGTATAAGTACGGTACCATGGTTTTGTTGTGTTGTAAGTTACAATAGTGTTCGAGGGAGACATCATTGCGCGTGTTTTAAAAAAAAAAATGGTGGGGGACATTATCATGACGAGGGAGTTTGGGGTTTTCAAAAGGCGATAGCAGGTTGATTACTAGGTTTAGATTTGGTGGGCACAGGCACTGCCATTGGAAATGCGCATAAATCGAATAATCTCCCATGACTTTGATCTCGTCCCTTCTTGTATTTGTTTGTTTGTCTGAAGCACTGCTACCCTATATTAAAGGATAGAATAATAATAGTTGGCTTTCCCTTTTCAAGATCTATATGATTATATGAGTATTACACAATGCTGTTGGTAAACTTGTCTCTTCTGGGATTGGTTCAGCTGACATGGTTGTAAATTGTCGTCCGGACTGTCTTGGTTGTTGACTCGTTAGTCGTGATCAGCAGGAGGCTGCTATCAAAATCCTGTACCTTGGTCTATTTGAAACAGCCAGTATATTAATCCCAGACAGAAATGTACCAAGGAATGGAAGTCATCAAGTTGACTCTGATTGGATCATCGGTGTCGACAATGGCAATGATAGTAGTACTGTAAATAATTCTCGTCCAAGCCACTGATCGAATGTTCGTATATGCACGATATCATCACCGAGGCTCATTCTCTATCCCTGGCGCTTTTTAGTGCAAAAGCTAGACCAGTACAATGACACGCGCACATGTTGCGGCTGCAGAAGATGTCACAGCGCATCTGGGGCCCCACTTGGGACTAACTTGGCCAGCACAATGAGCTCTGCCTTGGAGTGGACGGAGAGGCTGAAGTACCGGTACCTGGTTGAGTCGGAGCATTTACAGACTCGGAGTTACAGGCTGTTGCATAGAACACGGCAAGACGGGTTGATTGTATGCACAACATCAAGTCCATTTTTTTTTTTTTTAACGTTCGTACCTGTCCTTACCATGCTTCTTACCTAGTATTTGTGCGGGATTAGCAGTGGAATACGAGTTTGGTAGTACCAGGTACATTGGAGATGCTGAGAATGGCGGGAACTGGGGAATGCACTGCAAGGTACGAGCATGGAGCACCTCTACGTGTGCCTGGCACTCAGAGTCCAAGTACCGCTACCTCTGTGGCGTTGTGGCACCACGCGTAAGGCAGTCCGAGTGCTCGTACGGGCGGCTTACGGGGGGCCATTACGGAGTTACAGGCACTCTGGCTTAGGGCCAGCCAGACACGCTCTGCCTCTCTGCGCTGTGCTCCAGGGCTGCCAAATGCTGCAGAACGGAACGGCCATCAGTATCAGTCAGCCCCCCCCCAGCAGGTCCAGCTCAGGTCCAAAGTCACCGTCACGGACCCCCCATGTCGAAATTTCCCAATCCATCCTCGCCTTTGCAGACAATTTCGCTTCATCTTAATGCGACCGATGCCCAGCGGGGAAGCGTCTCGTCCTCCATCTCGCCATTCGACGCGCCAATTCGGCCTCTTGCCACCGCGATCTCGCCCTCGGAGCCATCGTCGAATGCATTGACGCCGCCAGAGGCTGAGCCGGAGCCTGACCCCGAGCCCGACGCCGCAGACACGGACAACGACACGCAAAGGGGGCGAGACGGAGACGTTGACGTCGTCCCCTGTGGTTGACGGACACGGACACCGACGCCGGATTCTAAGGGCCTTGTGCATCTCCATTCCTGGCGTCAAGAGAGCTCGCGCTGCTGGCGCACGACGACGAGGCATGCAGACGGCAAAGGGGAAGGCCGAGGCGCAGGGACGGAAGGCCAAGGTGGGTTTATTCAAGATCTGAGAGGCGGACGAAATGGAAAACATGGGGAGGTAGCTAACAGAAGCTGGTGTTTTAGCTTGCGACTTCCTACCAGGAGCTCTTGGAGTGAGTTTTCCCCCCATCTCCATCCAGACTTGCGTCTCTCTGGGATCTCTCCCCTGACTGACATGCCACTTTCTGCAGCGAATTCTCGAGCACCGACCTCAAGTCCGTCGGCAACTATACTCTTGGCCGCCTGATTGGCAAAGGCTCCTTTGGCAAAGTCTATTTGGCCTCCCACAAACTCACAAATGGCTCCAAGGTCAGTGCTTCTTTATCGTTGGCGGTCCTATTGAGTTGTCCTCCGACTAACGGCGCTGTTTGCTTAGGTCGTCTTGAAGTCGGCGAATCGAACCGACTCGAACCTGGCCCGCGAGATCCACCATCACAGACAATTCGTCCACCCCCATATCGCAAGATTGTATGAGGTGATTGTGACGGAGAACTTGGTGTGGATGGTCCTGGAGTACTGTGCAGGTAAAGTTTCGATGGATCGCTTGGTACTCTCTTGGATGTGAACTAACAGGCTTGCGCTTTTGTAGGGGATGAATTGTACAACTACCTCCTCGACCATGGCCCGCTTCCTATGCCAAAGGTGCAAAAGATTTTTGCCCAACTAGTCGGCGCCGTCAGCTATGTTCACATGCAGTCTTGTGTTCATCGCGATCTCAAGCTCGAAAATATCCTCTTCGATACGCACGAAAACGTCAAGCTTGTCGACTTTGGCTTTACCAGAGAATATGAAGGCCGAACAAATCATTTGCAGACCTTTTGCGGAACAATATGCTACTCTGCGCCTGAAATGTTGAAGGGGGAAAAGTATGCTGGTGAAAAGGTGGACGTCTGGAGCTTGGGTATCATTCTATACGCCTTGCTCTGTGGAGAGCTACCTTTTGACGACGACGACGACAACATAACCCGAACTAAGATTCTCACCGAAGAACCAACCTATCCCGAACACTTTCCTACAGAGGCAATTCCTCTTATCAAATCCCTCCTGTCGAAGCGGCCTCTTCTCCGACCATCACTTCCAGAAATTCTAGCTCATCCTTTTCTCGCAGAGCACGCACCGGCGCAGCAAGCTATTCTCGAAACAAAGGCCTTGCCCCCATTCTCTACTCTGCTGGAGAAAGACTGCCTACACCGCATGCGTAGTGCTGGTGTGGACACCGACTCGGTTATTGAAAGTGTACTTGCACAAAAGTGTGATGCCCTGGCTGGATGGTGGACGTTGCTGCTCGAAAAAGAGGAACGAAAGATGCGCCGGAGGGAAAGAAAGAGGAAAGAAAGAGAGAACGACAAGAGCCTGCATAGGATATCAGTGGCTTCAAGTCGTTTTGAGCGAATGCTGCAGGATGTCGATGAAGACGGCGGTCTGACGAAGCAGTTTATCAAATTAGGAGACCCAGCAATGCCCAGAGCTCGAGGAAGACCAGATCGGAGAAGCGCTCACTACTATGACCTGGCTATCGCCGACATGTCTTACTTTACTGCCGAAGGCAGTCGTTCAAATGGCCCGCAGACTCCAGACGAAAATGGCCGCCATCGTTCTATTGACAGCCACTCGATTCGCTCAGTCTCGACGACGCGCAACTACCGGCCAATTCCACCGCCCAAGGAAGGCATTTTACGCAGCGCCAGGTCTCGGGGATCGACACTGCATCTCGTCACCACGACCGAGTCGCTTGGCCTGGGTGACCACAGCGCTCCACCAAGCTCTCAACAGCAGGATGACAATAGCTTACAGAAGGCCAAGAAGAGGCCTAGCCAGGCCATCATTGCTCACTGGAAAAACTGGACTCATTGGTTTATCGAGAACACGACTAGAAGGCGGCGTGGGCATGAAAGGCGCACGAGTCGAAGTGTGCCCGACTTGCATAAGAAAGAAGGCAGCACCAAAAGCAGCAATGATGCCAGTCCCAGGCCACAAACCAGCAAATACCCAAACACGAATTCCCTAGGACCAAACGCTACCGCTCCCCTCCCCAAGGGGGTCGTGGCAAACGGACACCTGGCCAAGGCTAACGGATCATCTAGCTACGGCTCTCTTCGAGGAAGTGTAAGCGGGCCGGTAGCGACACCAACATCTCAGCAACCGTTGAGACCTCGGATCGCCACTTCACAAGCTTATAAACGCCAGTCACTATCGCCATCTCCGCTAACACCCCGAGGTACTGCTGCCCGGCGTTCGTCGGCAGGCTTGCGGGGGAGAAAATCGACATCATCTTCCGTGTCCTCTGTTCGATCAATGCACCACCATCATCACACGCACTCCAAGGCATCTTCCACCAGTTCTACCGGCTCCGTGTCAACGTCTAAAACGCCGTTAGGCCGTGGACACTCGCCTCATCACTCAGTCAAAGTTCTGCCTGCGACGCCCACGGGCACAGCATTCCCTTCCAACATTCGCCTCGTCCGCATGCCACCTGCTCCGCCGGTGAACTCGTACAATGAAGGTATGCCGACGCAAGCTCCTGGATCACCTAACCCCTTTGCCTCAGGCGTCATGTTTGCGAAGCGAAAGAAGAACCTCTTCAAAGGCCCGGCCCTCAGTTTCGGAGCCTCCCATGGAGCAGTACGGAATGCGTCCGCTGGCCCCCATTCTCACTCTCGCAGTGGCAGCGCCTCAGGATTGGGACGCCGTTCTGGAGAGATTACTATTCAGGAGGAAGATGAAGACCACATGGGTGGCCTTGATGAAGAGGAAGAGGAAATCGAGGAGGTGGATGCGTTTGGCCCCGTGATTGGTGGCCCGGGGGAGATTATTGAGGAGCAGATCCTTGAAGACGAAGCGACAACTCCGACGGCAGAGAGGCACCCGACGGCAGAGATACACAGCCCTTCTTCGACAATCTCTCCCAGAAACACTACTATACTCGCATAATGTCGCTTGTTGAACGAAAAAGAGACGAACGAGCTCAATTTTCAACTTCGAATCGAAACGGACTGCTTGAAATAAAGATGGCAGATGCGTAATACAGCATTAAACGTGGAACATATCCAAAGGCAGATGTGTTCCCGATGAGATCCAACGAGATCCCTCACCTAACCCCTATTTTATCTCTATTTTAATTTTTCTTCTTCTATTATTGTTTTAGTGAGCCCACGTTGGCGAGGAATGGACTAGGTCGCTACTGTATATTTGCAAAAAAAATCTTCTTGTCTTTGCTACTACGGGTCGATTGTTCAGTTTGTAACAAAACAACATGCTCCCTTTTTATATGTACTATACCCACCGTGGTCATGGATATCTACGTTGTATTCCCTTACGACTTAGACTTTGAGCAAAGCTAGAATTTCGAAAGTCGATAGAAACAAATTTCCTTGGTTGTTTTCTTTTACAAGATGTATTACTTTTTTTTTGTGTGTTTTCATTTAATTATATGATGATTGCTCCAAAAGAGGTCGCTCTAATAGTGATGCTTGTACTCCAAATAGTGGGCGGTAGGAAGAAAAAAAGATTATTTTGAAACTTCTTTTACTGGGTAAACTTATAAGGTTTGCCTTTCTCGTTCCTCCTGCTTTCTCATCTTTTCGACGAGGACGGAGCGCTCTTCTCGCAGGGTAATCCATGTCCAGAACCAGGCCATCATTTCGACAAACATGAATGCGAAGAGAAGTCTGTTGTGTAAATGGTCGGTACCCGATCCAGATGCTTTGTAAGAGGTGTTTGGGCGTCTTGTCGATGAAGAAGAAGAAGAGGAGGAGGAGAATAATATTGACGAGGGGCCGAAAGCGTAGGAGTAGGCGACGAGGAGCATGGAGAGGAAGAAGCGGAGTGGAGCTGTAGCGATTGATGCTGTCAGTAAAATAGTTCTTGGGATAAGGAGAGAGAGAGGGAGATGGAGAGAGGGCGAACCTTGAGTGCCCCAGTAGTAGAAGGCGCTGAATTCCTCGGGCATGGACAGTGAGACGAGGTCGCTGATGCCGGAGAAGGCGAGGATGACGGACAGGAGGGCTAGCGCTGGGCTTGGGACGTCGAAGCCGCGAACTTCGGGCTGGTACAAGTTGCAACGTTAGATGGGTGAACGGATGGGGGGATTGAGAGGATTTACCATGTTCATGCTTTCTCCTAGAACAAAGACGATTGCCTGGTCTGCTACCGTCTTGGGCTTGAAGAGGAAGAAGTAGGCTAGGGTGAGGTGGAAGAGGGAGATGGAGGTGATGATTGTGGTGGACGATATGAGAGCCATTGTGGGCGAGTTTTGCGACCTATGGGGTCTGCTGCGGAGGAGATTATTTTGGTGTTTGTTTGTTATCGGATTGTGTAGTTGAGCATGCGAGACGTCGAGATTTTGGGGGGTTGTTTCCGAGACTCCGTACTCCGTATACGTGGCACGAGTTTTGTCTTTTTCAGCAGTCGTTTTATTTTCGCGGCGTGTTTCGAGTGAATGCTAGGGAAAAAGCATATTCCTCTTCTCTATGGAGAGTAGGTAGAAGTTTCGGAGCGGGGAAGTAGAAGAGACGGGCCTTTTTTGTTGAAGTCGAAACAAAGAGACCATGTGGTTTGGATTTGGCATCACATGCTCGAGTGCCTATAAAGGGTGAAAGAAGGTATGGGAAGCTTTGTTGAGCTTATCGATTGGAGCTTGGACTTGGATGGATGTGGCGCTGCGGGTGTGGCGCATTGGATGATGATGTGGGGTTTTAGGTTGAATAGAGAGGAAGACGGAAGTGAATACGGAGCGAGCTATTATGGAAATGGATTGAGCTGTATGAGCTGAAGTATGGAGCCGTGCTGATTCTGATTCTCCTTGATTTGGGATTTCATTGATTGCTTATCTTAACTTTACCAGTGTTGAGCTGTAGACTATCAGCTGCCTGAATCACACCCGACTCTATTCCTCATCTGTCTCAACCAACTCAACAGACATCAGCCTCACCATCGCCATCATGAGCAGTCCAGACGCTGAAGAGCCCAAACTGGACAAGGCTCGCCACGTCAAATACTGGCAGCGATGCCACAACACCTTCCTCCCAAGTGCCTACACCTCCAATGACTCCACCAGACTCACCTTTGCCTTCTTCATCATCTCCGCCCTCGATCTCTTGTCCGTGCCCCTCACAGCTCAAGACCGAGCTGCGGCGCGAGCTTGGGTCCTGAGCCTCCAACATCCAGACGGTGGCTTCTGTGGTAGTCCAACCCACTCCATCACCGGTGACAACGCGTCCAAAGGATCAGCAAACATAGCGGCGACTTTCTTTGCCCTAATTATCTTGGGCTTGGTAGCGGAGTCGGAAGAAGAGCAGCGCTCGGCCTTTGCGGGGGTGGATCGCAAGGCATTGTTGCTTTGGCTGAAGAAACTGCAGAGAAACGATGGAAGTTTTGGACAGGTTCTGTGGGAGGGGGAGCCCACGGGTGGGAGAGACATGCGACATAGTTATTTGGCGAGCATCATTCGATTCATGCTGCGAGGTTCGGTTCAGGAGGGGGATGAGAACTGGGTCGAGGATATTGATACTGAGGGGATGATTGAGTACATAAGGAGTGTTCAGGTAATTTTGCTATCTCTCTTAGGGATGTGATGACGGTATTGACTGTGAGATGAACAGACTTACGACGGTGGTATCGCTGAGTCCTCAACGGAGGAATCTCACGGTGAGTGCTTCTCTCACCTGAATGACTTGACCGACTTACTAACATTGTTTAGGTGGATATGCGTACTGCGCAATTGCTGCTCTGAATTTACTTGATCGGCATTCCGAAACATTTACACCAGGTGAAACCAAGCGGGCGCTGGACCGTGGCATTGCAAATCGCCAAAGCCTGCTCAGGTTCTTCGCAAGCAGGCATTTTCCGTACTTGGCAAAAGAAGAGGAGACCAGAGACGAGACAGCAGTCAATCACCTTCAAGCTAAACTAGGAGAGCTGAGCCTTGATGGAAGACTTCCCTACGTTGGATTTAATGGCAGGTGGAACAAGAAAGCTGATACCTGCTATACGTGGTGGGCTTGCGGTGCTTTGAGGGTGAGTCTGATGGCCTTTTGACGTCCTTGTTGAGCGTTACTGACGAGAAGGGATTGATGTCCCGATTCTAGCTCCTCGATTGCGACAGCTTTTACGACGCCGAGCCATCTTGCAATTACCTACTGGACATTACCCAGCACAGAATCGGCGGGTTTGGCAAATCTGTTGGCGACCCTCCTGATATCTACCATTCTTACCTCGGATTGACCACGGTGGCTTTGTTGGGCGGATCTGAGCTGAAGGAGGCCGACGCAGGGTTTTGCTGTAGTAAAGAAGGGGCTCGCAAGATTGAGGTGGCTAGAGATGGGTTGTTAGAGACTTTGAAGAGGCAGAGTGAGCAGCGTGGGGGATGGGGGGCGGATGAGTTTTGGGGAAAGGCTGCGGAAGTGATTAAAGTGAAGTAGTAGATAGCTATGGTGATATTAACATATGGGGGCCATTTATAACGAATACAGTTGTACCAGAGCCTTTTATATTTGGTAAACCATCTGGTATCAAATGAGAGCTACCTAATTCCTTTTCCATAGAGTAGCAATGACAGAGAAAATAGAGAAACCACATACAGCCGGCGCAAGCATTACGACTCTCAACAAAGAGACATCCTATTCCCTACACTACGGCTTGATGAATATAATCTTTGTATTTTCATCAATTTGAAAGAGAGCTAAAACGGAGGAGATCTTCCATGCTCCTTTGTGATCCCTAAAATTTGATAGAATGCTCTGGCGAAAGAAAAGGAAAACTTTTGTTCACTAACTCTGAATAACAACTCTGAAAATGCTCATGTCTCCACAACACTCAATCATATGACTTGTTGAAAAGAAGATGCTATGGTAAATTCGAATACAACAGGAATCTTGAAACAGAAAATTAGCAAAAAGAACCCTCATTCTTTTGACTGCTCCATGAACCTGGACGGTATAGCTTACTTGGATGAGACCAACATCGATCCTCGCCAGACCTCTCTTCGCCCCCCTTCGCCGTTTTTCGTCAAAACATATCCTCACAAACGTTTGTTCTAGATAATTCACTCCGAATCTAGACGACGCTTACGACCTCGCGATAAAGGTGGTTCGGGATCAATGCCCACTGCGTATCCCCTCGTCTCAAGATGGTCACGCATCAATGGCTCCATTTCTCCAACGCGAAGCGCATTGACGACTTTGGCCAGTTTCTCAGCTCCTCTAGGAAGCCAACTAGATGGTACTTTGCGTAATTGCAGAAATTTGGCCAACCTCATGACGTCGGAAACGCTGCTTCCCAGCTCGTCGTCGAGGATCTCGAGGGCTGCGTCCCTATCTGGATTCGTGGGATCTACTCCCGCAAGCTTGAGTATAGAGTGATGAGGGATTGACAAGTGTATTTTCATCAGAGATTCTGAACTTGTGAAAGCATTTCTAAAAAGTTTGAGGCTTTGAAAGTCTTTTCTCTCATGGTTTATCGCCTCCCACACACGGCTGGCCACGATTCGTTCTGAAATCGGTCTGCCTAATGTCGCCGATGTTTCGAACTCCTGGTGTAGTCTTTTCCAGACTAAATGTGTCATGCGAGGCATCGATTTCATCTCCATAAGGACCATATTGAAAAGGGAAGATGCCATGGCCTCCCCCTCTGGACTCGCTCCTTTCCCGAGGCAGGTTGGCGCCAAAGCATACGTTCCGTGTGAATGTCGTCATCGAAAGCTGTGGTCTCAGCATTTTCGCCTGCAAAAATATGGGGGCTTGGTCGCTCCAATTCTTCAAGGCCGTGAGAACGCAAACCCATCCTCGTCGGCAATCCATTCTCATCTATCCACATGACCGATTCGGAACCAAGCCGTAGAGTTCCATCCTCAAGGAGCTGAACAAGGCGATGCCCCAGCTGATTTGAGAATGAAGCTTTGAAGTTGTCGAGAGGAGCCCAGATGTTTGTTTGTTTCGGGGTGTTGACAGTCGACTCAGCTCCAAATGAAGAGCCCGCAGATTGTCGTTGTGCAGGTGGTCGATGGAACGGGGGCCTCTCACACTGACCGAAAGATGGAGTCTCCGAAGAGTCTCGGGAGTCTTGTTGCGCAAAGACATTATTCGAGGCCATCATCAAGTGATGTGGTCCTCTCGAGAATGAATGCTAGAAAACAATTGCAAAGAGATATGAAGGGGTAGAAATGGAGGGTGACTGGAGTTGCAAAATTGCAAGATGAGAGAGTGAAAGATAGAGGGCAGAGAAGAGGGGAAAAAAAAACTGCTTCCTGTTTAAAGTCTGAAAGAAATGTGAATTCACTGCAGTCGTTATTTCACACGAGAGTTCATTAAGAGCTTCGCATTCTGAAAGTTACATCTAATAATATGCACATACCACCACCACTGAAGTACCTACCAAATTTCTCCCTCCTGAGGTTCTCTAGACCTCTGCGTTTGGGTACAATGCAAGAGCGCTGCCATAAACCGCCATGAGTTTAGAATAAAGGTATGTACACTGTTAAAACCTAGTGTTCCTCTAAACAAAAGTTCCATCATTAATTAGTAGCTATGGGTCTGAACTACATGGTAAATTTCTCTTTTCTAAGACTCTGCTTTAGCCTCTCTATACTAACGACTGAATTCCGCAGTGGTGATGGGAAACACCTTCAACTCGGCTTTCTCAAATAGCTCCTCCCCTTCATCATCCAGGAAGGCGTACTGAACTGCATTGCGTCCGGCTGCAAAACCATCTTCTCGGTAATCTCTGTATGACATTCCATGTTGACATAGGCCAGACTTGGTCTCGCTGAGACGTTTCCAATGATCAACGACGCTTCCTTGAACTTTTTCAGGTCCGGTGGAAGTCTTTTCATTTGCCTCGAGAAACAGACGAGTCTTTTCCACTCTTCGCTGGGCCAATATAGCCGCTGGATTTCGTTCTTTGAAAGACTTTCGATTATCGACTTTTTGAAGGTAGCGTGGACTATGACTACCGAGCTTCCATCGCTACGGCGTTTGGTAAAGGCAGCATATTCGATCGCCAAGTCCCGGTCAACAGCAAAGCAAAAAGCAGAAACCCTGCCATCGAAGTCTGTGGGCGGGCGTGACGACAATGCTCGGCCGTCATCCAAGTGGCCGTTGCTATCGTACAGTCTGGTTAAGCGACTCCTATCCATTCCTTTGTATAGCGTAATGGACCCCGGTGCATTGGTGGCACCCAAGGCGGCCTCTGACATTGCGGTATCTTGAGAGACCCATGGAGTCATTCGAATAGTTTTGGAGTCGGAACGGGCACTGGTATCTCCTCTTGAGGTACCGTGAGAGGTAGAACCCTCCGGGCTAGCTTGTTCCCCTTCTCGAGACGCTTCTTGTATTGATGATTTGAGGGCCTCATATCTTAATTCGATAGTGTTGCGGATCCAAAAGATGCACGTTTCAGTCAGGCGAGTGCGCCTAAAAACCGGATCCATGATTGCTCTCGAGTATCTTTATTAATCCCACAGCGATCCATGCACTTATGTCATTTCGCATCGTCGTCATCATGAGCGTTGAGATCGGAGTCGTAGCGATGACCGTAGGAGTAGCCGACGGTATAATCCATAAATGTCAGTTCAAACTGATGAAAGGGAATGAATTCCGGAACAGGGTCGACCCCAGGCGCTTGGGCAACCCATTTATTCCAGATTTGAGAGGCTGTCTCGTCGTCGTATCCTAGATACTTGATGGTGGCCAATGAAACCAACTGATCGGGGAGGGTAGAATTCACGGCTACTACAGTAGAGGTAATGTTGAAATTAGGCGAGTTGGGATGTCAGTGACGGTTGGCAGAAGTGAATGAGAGAGAGTGTGAAGGATATTTAAGGAGTTACTTTCCTACCTTATACTTTTACGTGACGACATTTGCACTACAATAGATTTGAGTCATAAACTCAATTCAAGCCATGCTCAAGGAGTATACGTTCCCGGACCTGGCAGTGAACTTTCTGCTACTATTGCCACTTTCTTCTAGCACCCGATACTGTCGCTATATTTCTCTAGTATCCGATACTGTCGCCATATTTCCCCAGTATCTGATACTGTCGCTATATTTTTTTAGTATTTGATACTATCGTTATATTTCTCTAGCATCTGATACTATCACCATATTCTTCTAGTATCTGATACTATCCCTCTGTTCTTCTAGTATCTTATACTATCGCTAACTTCAAATTTGAGAAGCGGAATGTTTGGTACTAGCTAACTCAGAGTGATGAACAGCCCATCTCTTTAAGCTGCTGTCTGGTATGTTCAACTACCTGCTATTAACAAAAACAGATCAAAGCTCGAACTAGAAGAAGTGAGTTTGCTATGTATATTATAGCATTTACGTACTAGTAAAATCAGATTTACCCATATGGCCTTCAAAGTATGCTAAGACGTTGCTAGTGATCTGGATCTACTTGTGTAAATTACAGTATGATCTATTGGTTCCCGTGGCAATCCTCTTCATCTATCATATACATTTGGGGAAATTAATCAAGTGAAGCCTTAAGAAGTTCGTTTATGACGGCAGCTTCTGTCAAAACTGATGTCATTGCCGTTTCTCTAAGCCTGTCTAACTTCATTCTCAAGCACTGTCCACATACAGGGCGAGCACTACCAGAGAATATAGCAAATCAATTAAATTAATTCGATTCACTACCTACAAGAATGATACTTGATCGTTTGAATGCAGTGAGATGCAGCCGATTCGTACATTGCTCATGTTGCTGTGAAAGCCACCTTAGCGAAAACTTATAAAAAGTCCAGATCCCAAGTGGTTACTACTAAGCTGGCGGACTCTACGGAGAAGGGACTCACGCACACCAAATCGCGTTGACTTCTGTGGAAATTGAACGGAATACATTTTGCTTCATGATTGAAGCGTCTAGACTTTTAGACAAACCTTTTGCTACTGCACCTCGATTGATCGAATACATGTAGTTAAATCTTTTGTTGCTTGTTAAGAGCGGGCGATCGCATGGCGCCAAAAGTTTCGGTCTAAGACCACAAACGGAGGCTATTTTGTCACCATAACAACCGATCATCACACCGACATATTCATTGCAACAGCGGACAACGAGCGCCTCGCCAGCTGCATGGATCTGGGCCATGAAGCATTTCGAAACGCCAATGTAACTCGGCGAGTCACACCTGATCTCTGCGTTTCTGCGTCGCCATCGGTCTATTAGCGATTATCCTGCGGCAAATCTAGCTACGAGACTCATTATCTAGGCCATGGCCGACACCAGATCCCATGCTGTACGCGATAACAACTTGTCGCCCCAGGCACTGTCAAGCTTCGATGGAACAGAGGCTGATCCTCGACTATTCGCGCTTCAAGAAGAGTTGCGAAACGCTCTCTTCGTTGGTGTAGCTAACCCACCAGCCAGCCTGCACCCATCATCTCCTGCGGCTGGCCTTGGAGAGTCAGCTTCGAGGCAGGGAGGATTCGACTTCACCCAGACAACAGTCCCAAAAACGCGTATCATCAAGCATCTGAAAAACTGGATATCTGAGTGTGCTCCTCCCCTTGATAAGTTTGACGAGGCCCGTCACTTCGGCATCCACATTCCAAACATCGCTCGGACCTCACCAGCCCTGTTTTATGCTATGCTGGCCTTTTCCGCTACGCAATCAGAGAAGAAAAAGCATCTAAGTGGAACCCTTGATAGCTTGGAATTCTATCAAGCGTCTATTGAGTTCTTGAAGACAGACTTACGCGAGGGAAACGCGACAAGCCTGATAACCGCTTGCATTCTAGCCTTGTTAGAACTAATGTCCGGTAATTCCAAGAATTGGAGGCGTCATGTGGAAGGTTGTGCTGCTCTGTTTGAGGCTTCCGGAGTTAATGGCTTCTCCGGTGGTCTTCTCCAGCCCGTCTTTTGGTGCTTCGCGCGTATGGATCTGTGTGGTGCCATCATTGCAGACGGCACGAAGAGCAGCGTACTCGACATGGACAAATGGATTCCCAAATCAGTGGCCAACTCGACTAATCTGATACGAGACAAGTTTTATCATGCAAGCCGGGACAATCCCGATATGCACGCAAACTGGGCCGTCTATCTGTGTGCTAAAGCTTGCGATCTGGCTTGCCGGAGAAACAGATTCTTAGAGCAGGACCAGCAAGAGGAAACCGACAGTCAGCCATTTAATGAGCAATGGAACCAGTTATGGAATGATTTGGAATACTGGGCTGAGACTCGCGGTCCTGCAATGTTGCCAGTCAAAACTAAGGCGGCTACTGGCCAAGGATTTCCTGAGATACTCTATGCTCATTACGCGGCCATATCTGCAAACCAACTACGCCATGCCGCCTCAATTATAATGCTAGATATACAGCCTCAAGAAAGATCAGGCCTCTATTCGGAACCACAGTGGTCCGCTTTATGGCATGCTCGACATATATGTGGCATCTCTTTGACAAATTCACACGCAGGAAGTCTGGTCAATGCAATCCAACCCCTCTTTCTGGCGGGAAGACTTTTTACTCATCCCAAAGAGCATTTGACCATTGGTAAACTGCTCAAGTTTACTGAAGATACAACCGGATGGGACACGCTATGGAGGCTGGCAGATTTGGAACAAGTCTGGGGCTACAGGCGCGGAGATATATTGTCGTGCATTTAAAATGAGTCTCTAGTTACTGACGCTGTAAGAACGATGAGGGAGACTGTAGTTTACTGTTGATTCTATGCCAAATCATGGTGCCTCACTTCAGTTGCTTGTGCTAGGTTTGTGGTATAGTCTGTAGGTTATAAGAGCCGCAATATCCACCAGTATCACCTAGGTTGCCACAACAAGTGGATTTTTTCTTATCTTCCCTCAGAGGCTTTGAGCATCATATTACCGCTGAACGCCAACGAAGACACACCCGTCTTTGTTAATTTGTCTCTTTTTTGTTGTCACGAAGTTTCGGAGTAATCGGAGTAACTTTGAACTTCAAACTTCGGGACCTTGCCGAAGCACCTACACGCTCCCGAATGACCGGCAACTTAACAGCTTCGCCTAGTTCTCATCTCTAAATACAGTACGGAGCTACCTCCGTAGATGAGGCTATACGCTCGCTAAGCCTAGGCAGTCGTCCTAATTCATGCGTCATCTCACTAAAATTGAGCTACATCCGCTTCGGTCAAATGCCTTGATCCCCATACAGGTAGCATAATTGCTCTAAGCTCTGACACTAGTCTATATCAGGTTGCCGTCGCCGAGAACTTGCATGACGGCTGCCACTGATCCGTGCCGTCGGCTATCGCTCATCCGCGCGGATATTTAAGTGACACCTGTTGGCAGAGTTGATGTTCCTCAAGGCAACAAGTTAGGGACCAATAATCTCTTTTTAGCAACTTTTCGCGAGAAACCAACTTGAAAAAGACTCTTAGTTGGCTATCATAAGTGGAACTAACCGCTACAGGGTTGAGGGGATGTTACGTTCCTTCGCCACAGTCGCTTAGAAACCGACAACTTGCAATTTATCATGGTATATTCTTCATTATGTTTGTTCAAATATGAAGTACGCGGATAACATGTGATCTAGTAGTTTCTCTCAACAATTACGAACGGCGAAACCAAGCGTGTCTAGTCATGGAAAAAAAGAAGAAAAAAACAGAAAAAAAAAAGAACAACAATTTGAGGTATAAGTCGTTCTTCTCATGGACAGCCAAGAGATGCGTCAGCCTATCTCTGATCCCATTCCAGGCCGACGTGATCCTATATCCGGTGGGAGCCGCCCCAAAGACGGACAAGGAAACACAACCGCCACGGAACGTCGGTGTCTAAGATGACGTGTAGTATAGGGCCCCGTTAGAGTCATACTAAATCATGAAAAAACAAGCGATAGTAGTAGTTGCTTTTACTGAGGCGGGGATAATTTGCCATTTTGGGCCGAAGCCGAGCCCCTGTCAGGTGCCTTCTTGACATCACGTTGTGAAATCCTCTGCTATGCTGCCTAATAGATCCGTAACTGGTGTCAAAAAACGCGCCCGGACTGGTTGTTTGAGTTGTCGTAGACGGAGGCGTAAGTGTAAGTCACGTTCATTTCACGTTCATTCCACAATCAGCCGCGACATATTGGGGGAGCGATGAACTCGCTGACAATGGACAACTCGACAAAGGTGATGAACAGAAACCTCGATGCAACAGTTGCGATTCCAGGGGAATTTCGTGCGAATATCCGGACGGTCTAATCTTCATACCTGCCCCGACATCTCGATACCAGGGTTTGAGAGACCCAGATATCAACCAAGTGGCACAGACTTACGATACTATCGAGGTAGACTTGAGCACCCTGCTCTTCACCCACGATCAACATTGACGATATTTGAAATTAGTTTGTAGAAAATGCAACGTTCCAGATTGCGGATGCTCATACCGCAGGTATACTGCCTGAACCAGCATCCGTCACGGCCGAGACTCCTCGACCCCCATTCGCCCCCGAAACAGTCACTCCACAGCGTATAGATATCCAAGAAGAAGATCGTGAAGCTATAGAGGACTCTGTAGCTTTGGAAGATTCAGATGAAGAGCCAAGATCCGAGTTATTTCCATCTTCTAACCTCAATAACGCGTCTACAGTGACTGTTGCAGCAGACAACAGTCTGGCCGTGATAACTGAGGCTCGTGTGAATCCAACGTCTTCACGAAAGTCATGTTTGGAGAAAGCCTCAGCCTATGACTTCCCAACAAACTTCGGCTTACCTCCTGGAGATCAAGAAATTGCGTTACTGCGGCACTTTCGTGATAATTTGTGTCCGTGGCTGGATATTGGGGGATCAAAGTCAGCGGCTGGGCTCGATATTATGGTCCTGGCCAAATCCAGCAGATCACTCATGTCCTCAATTCTCTGGCTAGCCTCCGAACATTATGCCTCAGTATCTTTGCAGTCTGAAATTGATTTTATTCCAGATGCTGTCACGTACCGTCAACATGCTACAGAGGGCCTCGAGCTTGAACCGGATGACATTACTGTCAAACATATAGGACACGGGTTGTTAACATTGAAGGAGCTACTTGGATCAAAGCCTCGGCAATGGACCGGTATCTTGGCACGGAGTACCATTTACGATACCACTATAACATTCGTACCCCCTGAGGAGACCATTGATTCCTTGTTTTGGGCCTTACTCAAGTTTGGTACGGTTGATCCTGGACATCATGTTTTAGAATGAGACTGATACTTGTTTTCATTACCATAGACCTTGCGGCATCTATAATTGGCAAACGCTCCCCGAAAATCTCGATATGTACCCTTCGAGATACCGGTAGCCGACTTGTCTTTCGTCCAGGTGCCAGATATGATTGCCAAGCATCGTTATTGCGCCTGGGGGAATGTTTACATATCGTGTATGGGACTGAATACTCGTTGAGTCCGATACCCGATAGATCTAATCGGCAAGACTCAACAACCTCCGATGAACTTGCGAAAAATTTCTGGTCTCGGTGGGCCTCTCTCTGGAGAGAATGCCAAGATTGGCATAAACATCGTTCAATGGAAGTGCAGCCTCTCTTGGTTGTGGACAGCATAGAAGTGAGCAGCATCAGCGCCCCAGACGACCCATCCTTCCCAATGCTGCTGTTCACCGAGCCTCTCGCTCTTGTCGCCAACGTAACGTATTATATAACATCCTTTCTGTTGCTCAGCCGGCGGCCCCGTTTATCAAAGCTCTGGGCTCATTCCAGCCTTGTAACCTCCATGGCCTGGCATGCTCAGTCCATTGCAGGGGCAGTAATCAGTAATCATCATCCGGAAAGCTGGGACCCAGTAGTATTCGCAGGGGTCCTGATGGCTGGCAAAGAAATGACCCATGAATCACAGCAGACATCCCTGTTGAAGCAGCTTCACAAAATGATTAATGCAGTCGGCTTGGATCTAAAAAGCGAGGTTGAAGAACTCCAATCGTCATGGATCATTTCACATCACGATAGTCATTAGGTTGTATGATGAAATTGTCCTATCGGCTCTGCCTCTCTAGACTTATTCTTGACATCGGCTAGATCGTGACATCGTTTGGTTGTTGTGCAATATGATTCAGATGGTCTTCCTTTAACTCGCTCGACTCTGTCCCGAACACCGAACACGGTTGGTTTCGGTATCTCTCCTTGCAAAATGATCACCTCACCATCCAGTTGGGAGCCGTGAATTGTTGAGATGATCTCGTTTAAATCCTCCATTCCTAAGTGATTTGCTCCTGGGACGACTGGAATGCGGTTTTAGGCTTTAGTTCCTTCCTCGAAGATAAATGTTACAGAGCCAGTCTGGCTGTTCTCCAGTTCTTTGATACACGTCGTGCTCACACCAGAGCTTTCAAGGGCCGGTTTGAGCAGATCCATAGAGTCGTGAACGTAACAATGTCGACATTCAAAGAGCCGATAACATCGATGTGTGGTATTACAAGTATCTCTTAATGCATATGACATCCAACAGTTAAAATTGTCGCTTCTTGGTTTACAAATTGAGACAGAATGAGCGACAATACATGTATTACTCTTTGATGATCGAACGTCAGCTCAAGTTCCATATTTCCAAATACGGAAATCGTAGCCTGCCCTGCCGCTTATGGTCGTTTTGGTTAGTCTATTGATCCAGGTTCAAAGCTTCAAGACAGGCCCATTGTTTTTTCTCAAATGATCCCATACGGCAATTGAGTCGGCAGAACTAATACGTTGAAACACCGACTCGAAAACCCGAAGAGTGATGCGTCCCAAGACGTGATTGGCTTGGTACAAATGAGCCTCAACGTTGCCGCTTTACCCTACTCAGTGGCCAAACTTCTTGTTACCACCCGCCCATGTACAACTTAGAAAACCTAAAAGCTTTAACTATCTACTCACTTCAACGGGGCTGCATGCGCTTCTGCAAGAACCACAGGGAATGGCGCGCTACAGTCGATGGTCTAAAGGATGCGGAACCTGCCGTCAAAGGAAGATACGGGTCGGCTGAGTCAATTCCCCTGGTCTTGTTCGCATTTACTTACTGATCGCATGTTAGTGTGATCTCGGCTTTCCCGAGTGCCAGCGCTGTTTCTGTACGGGTAGGAGATGTTTGGGCTATGAACGCAATTACAAGTTCAAATTGGTTACCAGCTATACATCTCCTAACCATAAACCTCAACACTTAGCGAATCATGACCCTTCTTCTAGATTGATCACAGACCCGTCAAATACACACGGGGGGTATCAGCTGGCGATAAGGTCTTTACCTCGACCGGAAAGCGGCATTGGGCGGACAGCTGTGGACTGTGACGCCCTCGTCGGACCATTCCTCAAATTACTCTTCCCCCCTGACGCGGACCCGTGCAGCTGGAGAACGTTCCCTGGAGGATGGATATGCTCTCTTCCAACGCTATTCCACAATCGAGGCGAACTAGTCAACCAAGGACTGTTGGCACTGTATATGGGCTTCATTGGCAGAAAAGACGGGGATGCTACACTTACACAGATCTCGGCCGAACTATACGTTAATGCACTGCACAATCTACGGAACAGTGATGTATGGTTAAAGCAAAATCCGCGTCCAGATGAAATCGATACAGTATTAGCAAGTGTCTTGGTATTTTCTTGCATTGAGCTTCTGACAAGTGAGGGCGGACCTAGCGGCTATATATCACATATCAGAGGTGGTCTACAGCTCGTGAAACGGTTTGGTGGGAAGTTATCAAACAGTGTCTTCACGTCAACCATCTTTAAGGCACTTCGATTCCTTGGTGTACGTCCAAATAACCTGAAAGTAGTACTATAATTTGGGAATTATGTGCTGACTGATCCGCAAGTTTTACGATGCTGTAACACATCAACAGCCCTACTTCATGTCCCAGCCGCCGTACAACACTCTTTATCTTGCCCGGCAAGAAGATCCAGATTATTTAATGCAGAAGATGATTGAAGCAGCTGTCGCGTTACCAAACTTGGAATACGATGCGAACAGGCTGTACGCTTCGAAGCACACTACTGAAATTCAGATCCGTCAAGCTTGGCTGGCTGCCGAACTTTTGCTCGGTGAGGCTGCCATTGTGGATCGACAGTTGAACCAGTGTCTGCAGCAGATGACTTCCGTTACACCACATCCGACACTAGTTGTGACTTTGACTGCTGAGAGCGATACATGTTACCTCCCCGGGAAGCAACTGCAGTTTACAGACTGTTCGTCTAAATGCAACTGGCTCTTCTACTGGTCTGTTATTGTGCGGTTAAACAGACTGATAAAGCATCTGTATGATATATCTTCGGAGCTATCTTCAAAGCTTCCGGACAAACCGCAACTCTCAACGGCTTTGACGAACCTTGTGAAGGATGACGATGTTTTGGATCAGTATGCGGATAATATTGGAATTTCCCTTGGCGCGGGAATGACTGCCAGTACATTTCACGCTCAAGAGGCATTAATCTTTGTGTTTAACCTCTATACTTATTGGGAGGACAGAGGGAATGTCGAGAAGACGAACTGGTGTATTCAGACCCTTCAGGCTCTTCAGAATCATGACCGCAGCCTGGATATTGAGGTCAACCCATCCCGCTAAGTGTTCAATTTCGACAGCAGCTTTTCTTGCAGAATATTAATTAATTGGAAGGCTGAGATTTGGAGTTAGTGAAGTTATGGTACTTTTTTGTATTTGGATTCATATAAAGATTGCTATTGGCTATCTTGATACATGTAACATTAGGTAGATACAATACACCCTTCTGCATTACCCTAGCTGCCTAATGATCTTGGGCTCTTTGGCGCTTAAAAATTCAGCCGCATTAATACCCAGGCAAGGCAATCTTGAATCCCAAAATGTCTTTCCTTCGACCAGAAAGCTCTCTTGGATTTTGATCCGAGTTTCTCACGTTAGGCTTATTATTATGCAATATTATTTTTATATCTAGCTAAGTGTATTAACCCCAATTGCCAGAACAGACCATGTAAGCGACATAACTTTTTGTCTAGGTATATAGCTAACATAAAAGAAAGAAAGAAAATATCGGTTCCCAAACTTCCCTTTCGCTTTACATACCTGGGCCTATTATGGCAGCTACTAGTACGACAACCCGCAAAGCATTGCGCCCGACAAGTCGCGATGACTTCGAAATTGCAATCGTTTGTGCTAAAGACCTCGAATACGATGCTGTCTGTCTCTTAGTAGACGGTTTCTGGAATGAGGATGGTGATTCCTTCGGTCGAGCTATAGGAGATCCCAATACATATACGACAGGTTATATGGGAGGGTTTAATATTGTCGTTGTGCTTCTATGCAATTCGGGCAAAGTGGCTGCCGCAAGCACAGCAGCTAGCCTTCGATCGAGCTATCCTTGCATTAAGCTTCTATTGTTAATTGGAACTTGCGACGGTGTCCCAAATGCTATGGGCAAAGAATTACTGCTTGGAGATGTGGTTATTAGCGACACTGTTGTCCAATATGACCTAGGCCGCCGTTATCCGAATGGTTTCCGTGAACGGGATACCCTTGAGGATCGCCTTGGCCGGCCGGATAAGAATGTTCGGAATCTAGTCGCTATGTTCAAAACAGAAATGGGGTTGCAGCGCCTAGAGAAGAAAGTATCATCCTATCTAAGAAAGATTCAGGATATGGAAACTAAGGAACAGCGCCGGAAGAGACGCAGGGCCACTTACCAATATCCGGGTTCCACAAACGACATTCTTTTTAGATCGACTTATTATCACAAACACTACCGCTCGCCACAATGCATATGTGACGATCATAATGAGGCCGGAGATCCTGTATGTGGTAGGTCGAGAAGGACATGCTGCGAGCAAACTGGTTGCGATAAAGATCATCTGCTCCCTCGATTGCGCCTAGAGTACAAGAAGAAATTAGAAGATGACGGCGATGAGAAGGCCGCCCAACAGCCGTCTATTTTTGTCGGAAGATTTGGATCTGGAGACACAGACTTCAATTCGGCGATCGATCGCGACCACATTGCGCAGAAGCATAATATTATAGCTTTTGAGACAGAAGGTGCCGGAGTCTGGGACGAACTCTCCTGTATTATTATTAAAGGTGTGTCTACATACGGAGATGGTCATATTATGAGCGACCTGGAGGCGTGGGAGAATTTTGCCGCCGCAACAGCTGCATCCGCTGCAAGAGGCCTAATCGACTTTTACCCTCAAACGGATAGGTACCCATCCGTGGAGTCCAAGAATCAGACGGACATAGCCTTTAAGAGTCAGGCAGATATAATTTGTCTCAGGGACTTGTATATTACAAGCCCTCCGAATGATAGGATCCGTATCGAACAGACCAAGGGCGGTTTACTGATGGATGCCTTTGTCTGGATACTGCGGAATGAGGCATACAAACAGTGGTGTGAGGATCCTCAAACGTGTTTATTATGGATAAGAGGCGATCCTGGCAAAGGCAAGACTATGCTGCTATGCGGGATTATCGATCACTTACAAGATTTGACGCCTTCCACCAATTTGTACTACTTTTTCTATCAGGCAACGGATTCTCGTCTTAATAATGCCATCAGCCATACGCGGACTATTACACATGCTTATTTCTAAGCAGCCGCATTTAATATCATACGTCAGACACGAGTATGATAAATCTGGAAAATCTATATTTGAGGACTCAAATTCATGGATCGTCCTGTCGCGCATATTTTTTGCAATACTCAAAGACCCCTCTATAAGAGATTTGACATTTATAATTGATGCTCTCGATGAGTGTCTGACAGACTTAGCCGAGTTTCTTGAGTTGATACGACAAAGCTCCTCATCTTCTGGGATTAAATGGCTTGTCTCAAGCCGCAACGTGACAAACGTTCAAGATGTCCTATTAAAAACTGAGAATAAGTCAGTCATAAGCCTTGAAACCAACTCACAATTGGTATCGGCTGCTATAAGAACATATATCTACTATCAGGTACAACTTCTATCGAAAGAAAAACGATATCAGCAGGATAAGACAGATTCGATACAGGAATACCTCATCAACAATGCACATGGTACCTTTCTCTGGGTAGCTTTGGTCTGTGAGATGCTTAAAAAAGCTCCCTCATTCGATCGTCGCCCGAAACTAGCTGCATACCCTCCCGGGCTTGATAATATATACCAACGCATGATAGAGAAAGTTCTCGGTAGTGAATTCCACTGGGGTAGTCGAATTCTGGCCATCATCACCGTTGCTCGCCGACCACTAAGCATACAAGAGCTTGAAACCTTGACCTTTTCCCCTTCAAATGGTGATGATACGATGGAGTCTTTGGAGAATCGCTGGGAAGAAGCATTAGGATATTGCGGCAATTTCCTAACTAAAAGGAGAGGGATCGTCTATTTTATTCACCAATCCGCCAAAGACTTCATTATCAACAAGGCCTCTGCTAAATTATTTTCTGACGGTGTGCAGTGCATTAACAGGCACATATTCAAAGTCTCCATCTCAACAATGATGAACACGTTGAGGAGAGATATTTACGGTCTCACCAAACCTGGATTTCTCATGTATGATCTCACTGATCAGGATGTTCCAAGTCCTGATCCACTTGCCCCAGTCGGATACTGCTGTGTATATTGGATCGATCACTTTGCGGAATCAATTTCACATTCTAACGATGACATATGCCAAGAGCTCATATACAAATTCATTAAAGAGAAGTATATATATTGGCTGGAGTCTTTGAGTCTTCTTCGTAGCATGTATCACGGGCAAATGGGAATGCAGAAGCTGAATAGGCTTTTGGTGAGCTCATATATTTACTACTGAAAGAATGCCTGTACTGATCAGATTACTAGGCTGACACACAATGGCATGGACTAAAAGACCAAGTATGGGATGCTCGTCGATTCATCCAAATGTTTGGTAAAGCTATAGAGGATGCTCCTTTACAAGTTTACATATCTGCATTGCTCTTTAGTCCAACTGGGAGCATCACTCGTAAACAATTCAACGCGGAAGCCCCACCTTGGGCTCGAATCTGGCCGAATGTCACAAATTGGACCTCTTGTGTACAGAGACTAGACGGAGGTCGTCAAGCATGTTATGAAGTCTTGAGCGTGTCTGCCTGCTGTACCTGGTTGGCAGCTCTTGAGACCAAGAACCAAATGATCTGGACATGGGATATTGAGACAGGCAGAACATTATGCGGCATCGAACATCCATACAAAAAGCTTTTCTACGGATGGTTTAACTTTTCTCTACGGAACAACAATGAGTTGATCGTCTACAACGCTTGCCGGAACTTGCTGACGATCTGGGATATTATTTCAAGTAAAATTGTACGACAAATCGGACTTCCGCGTGGGAGAATAAATGCTATCTCATTGCTACCTTCTGCGCCTGATTTTCTTGGTATGATTTTTTATGCTGATAACGGAAAGATGATTTTTGGTCTTTGGAACACTCAGAAAGATGAAGACATGAAGACTACAATTTTATCTCTTGAAGGAGGCGTTAGGGATATTGCATTCTCGCCTATTAGCAACGATATACTTGCCATGAATGTCAATACACCGAATGGGCGACAACTTATTATCTACAGCATTGATACAGATAGTATCGTTCGCACATTCAACTTTGGTTGGATCAGCCGCGTCGCATTTTCCCCTAATGGTAAACATGTGGCCAGCTTTATTTTCTATGGGGGGAGTTTGCCTACGTGCACTTTACTTGATATTATGACGGGAGAAACCATATTAAAAATCGAACTACAAGGGATCCCAAGTGGAAACCCAGCATTTTCAAATGATGGGCGGCTGCTAGCAGTCGGATCTGAGAACTCGATCCAAATTTGGGATGTAGCGTCGCGTCAATGCTTGCAGAGGACCAAAGCGGCGTCTTATTGTCCAGTCTTTTCACCAAATGGAACAAACCAACTTTTTGGCGGCTCCAAGGGATCAATTGCGGTCGTAGAAATTGTTCAGCACGAAATGGTCTCGCTAGATTCGGATCCGTCCCATTCGAAGGAGAAGCGAATTTCGATTTCCCCCGATGGGAGAATGGTTGCGACATGGGATGCTGAAGTATTAAAAATCTGGAATACCGACTCTGCAGCGCACGTATTTGATATTCCTACTGGAGATAGTCATTGGCACTATGGGGCTTTATTTTCTCCTGATTCAGCAATGATAGCTCTTACATCGATGAATTCCGCTGCTGTTTGGGATATCTCTTCGAAAGACGCGAAGCGAATCTACTATCAAAACAAGCTGTTTGGAGCAAACCGCAATCCTAGAGTAACAGCCTTTTTTTTCAAAGGTCAATCAAGCTTGAGGGCCGAGGGGAAAGATAATATTTTGCGAGCTCAAGACAAGTACAATTATGCTATATATCCTTGCGGCTCATGGATTACCCTTGATTCAGAAAGACTTGTATGGCTTCCCCCTGAATATCGACCTGTGGGGAGAAAGTGGAATTGTAGTGTGCAGCGTAGCTGTGTTGCAATATCAAACGACTCAACGCCTCTTTTTATCTTGAAATTCTGTTGCGGTATGTGTCCCCGGCGAATGACACCCGATCGTGGGGCCATAACGGAATGCACATCAACTGCTCCGGAAAGGCACAAAAGTACCTTTACGTGGAACCCAAATGATGATTTTGACGTTCAGTTTTTGGATTGGTTTATTGGATAATGATATGATGGAGGCTAGGATTTATGAAGTTTTAGATGTCATGATAGTAAAAGATCATAGAAGGGGTGGTCTTTGTCAAAGATCTTTGGCCGCAATCCCAGAAGCATGAATGTAGTAAGAGAAAAGGGTTACGTGTATATTATAAATACCCTTGGGGGAAGAGGCTTGCATATATGAGCGCAAATAATGAGTCACTATTATTCCAAGTCAGAGGCAAGATCCTCATCGATGTCTTTATAAATATACCTGCTTCCTTCAAACTCTAGTTCTAACATTACCATCTCATCTGCCGAAATATTTAAGCTCAAGGTATCTAACTTATGCCTGAGTACTATAGTCGCTGCTTCTATTGAGATACACGCTCATCCAGTTTCTTGGCGTTGAATGTCTCGTCTCTAGTCTCTTTCAGAAAAGAAATTAACCGCGTACCTCCTGTTCCAATCATCGCATCATTCGCTGCATTCTCCATCCCATAGGACACTGGGCTGGCTAAATTTCGCCTAGATTCGCCCTTCAGCGGCTTTTTGGAAGGTAAAATAATGTATCTTGTCACAATCTGAATATGTATGGATCGAAACTCACAAAGTTGATCAGCGGCAGCCAGGTACGAGGACCGTAGCCTTTGGTGCTCCGCCGATGCAACTTCACCTTCCGGCAACATTGCCAGCTCGCGGATATTGCATGCTTCGGCAATATGCAAGAGAAATCGGCGATGTGGTCCCGGCATATAATCTCTAGCCTCATGGTGAAAGCTCTTCTGGTCGGTGGCGCAGTTGGAGTTGTGTTCGATGCCGAGAACGACGTCCAAGAGCTGTATGAGGCAGCTCTGCCCATTGCTGCCGCCCTGCAATTGCCGCCATTGGCCTTTACCCTCACCCTCGTCGTAAAAAACACCTCGAGGCAAGCCAGCGGCTCCCATATTCTTGCTGCCAGCCAAGAACGGCCTGACGCGATGATAGAAGATCATCGGGTCACACTTTTCGTACATTCTTTCTAATAGCATGCCTGCGGACTTAATAAATGATTTAATATCCTGGAGCTTGTCACTGATGACATTGTAGTTTCGTGTCTTGATGGCCTCCGTAGCACCGACAATAGTCTGTATGATACCACTGGCCTTGGCTTCCATGGCTACACTGATCAGTAGAAACCACGACTCAGATTCTGTCTCAGTGAACGTGAAGAGTGTGCTGAGATCTTCTGGCTCGGAAAAGTCTTCCCCCGAGCAACTGAAGTTCCAAAGACTAGCTGCTGTGTAAGTAAGAACCGGGGGGAGTTCCACATGTGCGGACACCGCTTGAAACGGTATTGTAATTTGAGGCGGTAAAACTTCCTCTGGGTTATCGCCAGCCCATATGTATGCATGCGTCATGTACGCCAGCATTACATATGCTCGGCGCCACTCAGGTTCTGTGCTCAGGCCATCTGTTGACAAAATAGAGAGTCGATTTATGGCGTCTCGCATCTCTCTATTTTCTATCAAAGTCCGTAGTTGTGCAGCAATGGTTTCCCAAGGCTCGTAGTATTTATCCGAGAGTTGCTTGCAAGGTTTTTCTTGAGGAAGGAAAGTATTCCGAGCGAGACTAAAGTCTCTCGTTTCCGCAAGTTGATTGCACTCTGAAGAGTCAAATACGATGGTGGGAGGTGACATGCTGGAAAACACTGTTGTTCTTTTCCACGCTGCGAGCAGATATGTTGAAAGAAAGATCATAGCATCTAGTAGAGTTATGGGTAATATGCATGAACAAGTAAAGCCATCCTCGAGCGAGATTGAAATCACCTCTTCATTTACTCCACACCAATCTCGGGGTACGAGCAATACGCCGAGTGCCTATGAATACCCAAAGTGTATGAGTGATTAATTGATCTTTATTATAGAAAAGTCAAATGATTGCTTATTTTATGTAATTCTTACTTGGTCTATGGTCGCTTCACTGGCGGACGAAAAGAAGTACTAGAACCCTTCACCCCAGCCAAAGCCTGTACATGTACCCTGAAATTACTCCAATCTAGCCAAATAAACGTCTACTACACCATGTATTTGCTGCTTATGTATTATCATTTCATCAATGAAGGAAGTGGCTAGCCAGCAGTCCAGGGCCATGTGAAGTTTGAGTCTTGAAACCAGTTGTGAAGGAAGGCCATTTATTCATTCCTATAGGTATTTATTTAAATAGCAAACACCTAGCTCTTTAAATATAGGCTACTTTCTACTATGATAGCCATTATTCTTAAGTATTTAGTATTATATCTACATTTCTCTACTATTTACTATTACATCTACATCTCTCTAGTATCAGCTACCGTAGGCTACCGTAGGTATACATAAAAATATTTACCGCTATAAATATATTTTGTCTAGTATTCGGTATCATTTGCAACACAGGGGGCTGGATAGCAAAATTAATTTGATCAATAGGCCTTCCTAAATAAGCAACAGAAATTGATTGCAAGGGTTCGCCATTGAGGTACGAGCCATGCGACACACCACTAAATGACTTTAGTACTTCATACGACAAGAAAAGGAATATAATATAAGTTACATGATATCATGTCGCTGAAGCTTTCTCTCTGAGATTCTCAGGGTCCAATGGGGCAAGTCTGCCGCCGCTGCATGATCTCATGGAGGGTGCCCACACTGGAGCATAACTGGATTTATGTGGCACTAAGTAGCTGAGCTACTGTAGTCTAGTTTTCAGAATCAAGCAGATGTGGAGCTTTGAGATAGAGCACTCTTAGATTGGATAACCCTGGATAAGTGCCTGTTTTCATCTCATTGTTAGTTGGAATATGTAGACACCCGGTGTCGCCTTTGGCGCTTTGCTTGCCATATTGGTCTAAACTCCACCGATGATTTGGTACTCCACCAGATGCAAGGGCTCAACTTGAAAGGGTGTATCTCGAATTGACTCCTCTACCGGCTTATATAGTTCAGTTGCTTGTCTCTAAGAAAAGTCAATTTTCTTATCATTGAATTGCTACCTGCCTTTGTTCAAGTTGGTTGCTTATAGTGTTGATTTACCATTGCCATCAAGATATCTACAGTACTCTTTCTCATACTTTTTTCTGACTCATTGAACAAAATGACTCCGAAGACCAGACTCATAATCGACACTGACCCCGGTAAACAGTTCGAGATGAATGACACACGGTTGAGAAGCGCTTAATTAACTATTTACAGGCGTTGACGATGTTATTGCCATGCTTTTGGCTTTCAACACCAATCCCGAGCTGCTCGAGGTCATGTTGATATCTGTTATACATGGAAATGTAGCTGTACGAAGGTGCGAGTGTTCAATCCCCCTACTTCCATTACCTACATCGCTGACTACTCAATAGATGACTCCGTAACGCGCTCGCTCTCTTCCATGTAATTGAAAAGGAGATAGAATGGCGCAAGTCAACAGAACGATCTGAAGGTTTCGAAGTCATGAAATCTCATAAGCCAATCGTGGCTCTAGGAGCGGATCGCCCACTACAAGACGAGATTGTCACCGCTGAGCATATCCGTGAGTGACAACTGTCCTACTCATAGTTACCAGATCAGACGGACTAATATAGGCTCTACAGATGGTGCGGACGGGTTGCACAATGTTCACAATACATACCCTCATCTGGCGCCTTCGGATGCCTGGAATGACCTTTTCGATGGCGACGCAGATGATTCGGCCAAACATGCAACCTACTCGCCTTTCTTTACGGCATCCAAGGCGCCTGCTCACAAGGAGATGCTCCGTATTCTGAAAGATAACCCTCTCGACACTATCAGTATCCTGGCCATGGGTCGACTAACCAATGTAGCCCTTGCAGCTGCCGAAGATCCTGAGACCTTTCTCAAGGTGAAAGAAGTCGTCATTATGGGCGGTGCTGTAAATGTTCCAGGAAACGTAACACCAGTCGCAGAGTTCAACACGTACGCTGATAGAGTTGCGGCGGCTCGACTCTATGCACTTACCTTGTTATTGCCTGTTTCCACCATGCCACCAGCATCCGAGAACTTTGCCAATCTGCCAGCTTATCCAGCTAAACTTAGTCGGCGCTTGAAGTTGACGCTCCTCCCATTGGATATCACCACTAGACACACCATCTCGAAGAATGTTCTCAACCAGCGTATCAAGCCTTTTATCGACGCCGGCAGTCCGCTTGCATTGTGGATCGCTCATTGTCTTAATGGAGCCATAGGCGGTGTCGCGGATATGGTTGGCTATGGCGTGGACGCAGGTTTCTCATTACATGATGTGTGTACGTTCTGGTACGCCATGACGCCAAATGATCCAGCATGGAAAATACCTGATACACCAGAGGATATTCGCATAAAAACAACCGGTCAATGGACTAAAGGCATATATATCATCGACAGTCGAAACAGGTCTCGCCAAGGCCAAGCAGTTTTAGCTGGCAGTGGGTCTAAACTTGTAGATGAAGGCGGTTTTATCACAGTAGAAGAAGGAGCAGGAGACCCAATGGGATGGTTGAGCCATACGAGAGGCAACAGGCTTAATCGAATTACTTCTTCGCCAGTTGAAGGTGTCTTTGACATCTGGATGGAAAAGGTTTTTGAGAACTAAGCGGGTGCCTCAGGTTATTGGATACGTATAAAGACAATTATGCAAGTTGGGATGTCAGTGAAGATTGGATTTGTCGGATGGATGGAAGCGATGTAAACAGTGTGGCAACAAGAATAGACACTCTGACGCGGGAAACCGTGGCTATGGCAATACAAAACGATATATCTAGTGAGACGACTGTATAGAAGCACTAGGCGTTTGTTGAAAAAGTGTACAAGTCTTAGAAAGAAAGTAGGCACCTGGTAGGTATGGATTAAAATCCGACTCATTTACTTCCATGTCCATCCTGTTATTTCTTTGTCAGGAAGAAAACTCCTGCTCGACGAAACCTTAAGAGGGCAACAGCTCATTTACTACAGCCCTTATTAGAAGATACTTCTTTGACGTTTTCTGCTGTCTTTGCATCGGTTGCATCTGCCTTGGCTGCTGGCTTTCCTCTCTTCACTGGGCTTACCCACTCCATAAATGCGTCCGGAATGGCGTTGAGGCATGCAAATATGACCGACAGAAGAAGAACATGACGAATAGCATTGTTGTAAGCTGTCAAAACGGCAGTTAAATACTGGGGAAACTTGGCTTCGATAAATGGTCGAAGGCTCGAGGCGCCAGTCTCAATGATGTCGCGTGAGTCGATTTCGGGGACCATCTTATGTAGTTGAGAGATGAGCTGATTCTGAAAGATATTTTCAGCTACAGAGAGGAAAATTGTACCTGCAAGAGTCTGAGTGAAAATAAGAGCAGAGGTAGAGAGAGCAATATCGGGGCCTTTGAAGACGGTTTGGGCGACCATGAGAGGCTGCTGAGCGCCGATACCAATACCAACGCCCATAATGATGAGAGATGGAACCCTGTGATGAAAGTTAGGATAAAGTGAGGATCAGATGGCGGCTCGAGATGACTGACCAAAGTCCAGTACTTGTATGGGGATCAAATGAGTAGATGAGGCCAGCCCCCACGGAAGATAGTATAGTTGACATGATCATGTTGGGAACAAAATAGCCGATACGAGTTGTCTGGTTCCCTGTTGTTAGCCTGTCGCTCCTTGAAAGACAACTTCCGTCCCACTTACTAGGAACCCTGAGGCTATAACAGCCAAAGATAGACCAGCGCTCATTGTTAGAAAGTAGATGCCCGACTTGTATGCCGAAACGCCCTTGACGGACTGAAACCAGATGGGAACGTAATAGTTGATGACAAAAAAAGCTGAGAATAGACAGAACATGTATATCATCCCAGAAGCCATGGACCTCTGCTTGACAATACGCAGTGGAAGCGTGGCCTTATCACCCTGCTTATATTGAATGAAAACCCACAGGATGAAGAGAACTGCGAAGAGGATAAGAAGAAGGATAATTCTCCAAGAATTCCAAAAATATTGGTTTCCACCCCATTGCAAGGCCAAGAGAAGGCAGATGACCCAAGGGATAAGTACCAAGGTACCGATGAGGTCGAATCGATCGAGAAACCCCTTAATTGTACCTTTCGTCTTGCGGATGGGGTCAGTGGGGATCTTTACAAGGAAAAGCACCGTCAGTAGGGTCACGGCGCCCAGTGGAAGGTTGATCCAGAAGCACCACCCTAAGTCATGAGAAGTCAGCTTGAAGTCCAAAGGATACGGTTTCATGTTTTTGCTTACTCCAAGTAACTTTGTCAGTGAAGACGCCTCCGAGTGTGGGCGAAGTGATTTGAGCGATGCCCACAGAGCCACCCATGGCGCCGGTGTATTTCGGACGTTTGTGCAATGGTAGACATCTCGAGAGAATCTAGTTTTATTGTTATATATCAACAAATTATTGAATCGAAAAGCAACGACGTGTCTTGAATAATATTTGGGACTTACAATAAGAGTTCCAGAAACGATCCCTGCACCTCCTATTCCCGCCACTGCTCTTCCTACAATCAGAGCGACCGAGCTCGGCGCCGTAGCGCATACAATGGATCCAACTTCAAATATGAGCAGCGCAGTGAGAAATACCCATTTTACTGGAAACTCTGCATAAAGCTTGCCGAAGAAGAGTTGGAAGCAGCAATTGGTCAGGAGGTATGCGGAGCCGTACCAGCCCACATCGTCGAGGGAGTTGAAGTCGCTGGTTATTTTAGGAATAGCAGTAGCAACAACGGTACGATCCTGAAGACATGGTGTAAGTAAGCTATGCCATTTAGGAGAAGAACAGAGGCAATTCGGAGGATTGAAACGGGGAGACGCACGAGGCCGACGCAAAGGGCAGCAAGAAAGAGGCCCACAAAGAGAATGATCAAGTTAATACCACTGGGATAGTCAGTTGCAGGAGGTGTCGGAGTAGCATCAGATGCTTTTTCGACATCTTGGGCAGAGTTCTCTTTGGGCTTGCTGTCGGCTTGAGGGTTTGTCTGGGGAGAGCTAACGTTGGGATCTCTGTGGTTTGTGTGATTAGTCGGAATAGTGAACATTAGCATAGCTATACATGCTAATACTAGGTAATTATAGATTAGTTCTTACTCTTGAGATTTCTCCATTGTTTTTTCAGTTGATGCTCAATGCTTCGTGCCTTGTATGCAAACGAGATTGGAGGTATAAACTCTCTCTCGAAACGTTCTGCAGAGAAAACCCGTTTGAATGAAGAACGAATCTTGATCTAACCATGATGGAAATCCGAAATATTGTCATTTTATGTTGATTAAGCTATGATGCCAAGCTTTACGGCTCCGGACGTGTTGAGGGAGAGCATCCGGAGCACGGGAATTAAAATGCGGACCGGCACCGGGCAGCGCGACATGTTGTTTACTACGGACGCAGCGACACATGAATGAGTATTGATGTCAAATAACATCTTTATTTCCGTATGGTGCATTTTTTATGAGACAATTCTCTTTTATACATAAGATGAAGCTTGTATTTACATCTATTCTGCTACACTTATGGATGAAGGGATGGCATCCTTCCGCCCCACTTGGCCCATTGACCCAAGCTTCAATTACATGAGGTATGAATACAACAAGCAGAAGGGGAGGAAAAAATTTGTGTTTTACAATTGAAAATTAAATGAGCATCTTGTTCGCATATTCTGAGATTTCCAGGCGCGGACCATCAATACTCGGTGCTACTACTTCATTGTCATCTCTAGTCAACCTACCTGTAGGTACATAGCAGTACAGCCTCGACTATGGGGCAGTTTCAGATCGAGATTTACACCGCGGAAAGCATCCTTGGTCCTTTTTCGCTTTTACTCCTCCTTGTGTATTTCAATCTGAATCAATTTCCTTCCAAAATTTATCACCCATCTCCAAGAAAATATGGTATATGCATCCTGAATCTCACCAAAGGCTGGTCAACGCATCGCATTAGAGCATGGCGCATTATGTAACGCAGCCTTAAGTGCACGGCCCCTTAATTTCATCGTTGCAAACGCAAGGGATCTAACGAATCTACTCTGTATACCTCTCTGCTACCTACTTACTACCTTATACATCAATTATCTTCGGAAGTGCACGGGAAAAAAAGAAGGCCAATATGGCTGACCATTATTGCCATATCTGTTACGTGGAGTTTAATCTCTAAACCCAACTCCATTTACATTTGGAGATGAAACACAACTGGTGCACTCTCTGTGGCAAACGACAATTCAATAACCAAAACGAACTTACAATTCACCAACTTAGCCAACATCCTTTCTGTGAGATCTGTCGAAAGTACTTCTTAAGTCAGTCTAATTTTAAAAATGTATGTTAGTTCCTTATACCCTATACTCCATAGCCTAGATCTCGACCATTTCTGGCAGCTTCTCTACCAGCACAATCTCATTCATTACACTAAAGATGTTGAATGCCCTGGATGCCCTCGAAACTTCGCCACGGACTCTGCCATGGTGCTACATATGGAGGTCGGTAATTGTCCATCGGGAATTAATACCGAAAAGATGGAAATGATCGCAGGCCATTGTCATTTATGGCCAAGATTCCTCGACAGGAAAAAAGAATTCCCGTACGGATGCCCAACTTGTGGCGAACGTTTTAGATTCATGAGTGGTCTTTTGCAGCATGCTGAGAGCGCGCGGTGCGATGAGAATCTGGATGATGGCCCATTGGCAACATTTCTTCGTTTCCTTAGAGCACGCTTTAGCTAAGAGGCCATAATTCAATGAATATCTTTGCGATCTGGTGGAGGCGGCGCGGTAAATAAATACGCGGTTGGTTGCCCTTCGCGCTGTACAAGCTATATTCACGCGATTTATGAACCTTTATGTTGGCCTCCGACAGGAACTCATATTAAAGTCGTCATCGGTAGACGCATTTCTACCCTCCAGCTTCAATATTAGTGCACTCCGTGTTATCTATCCATTGTGTTGGCCAGAAGCAAAGATTCGGTGTTATTCCAATCCGTGCAGGTACCCAGTGTTGGTACTAGCGCTGCAACTCAATCCCAATGCAGGCGTCAGGTTTATTTTCATTGGTGTACGCATGCGAAGCCTAAAACGCTGCATCGCCGATTGACTCATCCGGTGAAGTGAAAATTCAGTGAGAGAGCTGCAAGTACAATGCTTCAGGTTGTAATATGAGATACTGTGCCCACGATGCAACGAAGCGACCTTCTTTTCTTTCTTTTCCTTCCCCCTTTCATCAATTCATTTAGATTTATTGTTGACTTCGAATTCTTGGAAAATTGGCAAAATTAAATAGGGAAAGAAAAAAAGAAGGTTCTGCGCACAATGTCGGCTCCCCATCTCAGTAAAGAAGCTCTCTCCACATGGGAAGTCAATGCCGAATTCTGGAACTCTGGCGTCGGCGAGCACGGCAATAAATACTGGAAACAGCTTCAAGAACCGTCTCTCCAGCGCCTCCTTGCCCCCAGCTTCAGCAAGCAGGGCTGCACGGCTTTGGAGTTGGCTACTGGCAATGGTCTTTGTGCTCGCTGGCTCGCGGACAACGGCGCTGCTAGCATCATCGCCACAGATGGCACTTTCGGCATGCTAGAGCAGGCTAAGAAGTACGAGAATGCGGATCGAGATGGCAAAATATCTTTTAGCAAGCTGGACGTGACCGATGCGAACGACTTTGAGCCCCTCGTGGAAAAAGCTGCCGAGGTGATACTCTAAAGTCATTTGTTTTGTTTCTCGTTCTGGCAATATTTATGCATTGGCTAACCGCCATAATTATGTCTAAAGATTGGCGGTTTCGATATTGTCCTCATGAACATGGCGATCATGGACGTCGCCACTCTTGATCCTCTCGCAGACGCGCTTCCGAAACTACTCAGGAAGGACGGCGTGTAAGTCACCGCCATGCCCATCTAGTTCTTCCTATTCTGAAAAGAGCAAACTCGGTCCTAACATTTACTCTACAATTCAGTTTCGTAGCCACCATCCTCCACCCAGTCTTCTTCACATCCACCTATTCCCGCAACATCGAAATCACATTCGACCCCTTGACCGGCGAGCAACACATCATCCGTAGCAAAGTTATCAAGGAATACCTCCACGTCAAGCCATCTAAAGGCGTTTTCATTGTGGGACAGCCTACAAAACAGGTGAGCTGGAGCTTGTGGCAAATAACCACCTACTGTCGACTTAAGTGAGAGTGTAAGTGGCTGACAGAAAGTAATAGTATTACTTCCACCGCCCTCTCCATGAACTATTCGCCGTCTTCTTCAAGAGAGGCCTGGCATTGGATGCACTTGAAGAGCCTAGTTTTACCGAAGAAGATGCTGTCCCGGAGAGAGTGGAGGCTTCATGCAACTTTCCACAACTGCCGGCTATCCTGTCATTCCGATTTAAAAGATCAGCTTAGGTTCATGTGGCGGGCTCAGAACCTTCACATCTTATCAAGACTGTGGGTAAGTAGAATAGATCTGAAGAAGTGAATCAAGCTGTAAGACTTAATGCACGCATGTACAGCAGAAAATGATTGATATGGAGAAATATCTATTAAAAGAAGAAGATTTTGTCTGCAAAATAGTCCGACCCAAAAATGATAAGCGCATTGTCAGTCATAATAAAATCGCCTACTTATAATAATCTCTCAATCCTTTCCGTTCTTTGATCTGGATATGCCCCAGGAACTATGTTCGGTACCCTATCCGGGTTTGTTGCTGTCCGAATAAACGCTTCCAAATAACCTGCCCTCTCAAAATTAAGATTCGGTGTATCGCTCTGCAACATCAGAAACTGGAGCGCGCAAGGTAATTCTCGTCGTAAAGTCCCTTCTCCATCCATGTCTATACTTCTAGGTCGTGATTCCAGGCGCTGAAGCTCCAACACCATCTTTTCTCCGTTCCACAAATGCGACTCTGCGGCGTCTGTATTCCCGTTCATGATTTCAAAGATGACAAAGAATAAGGAGCATAGAATGGCTGGTCGTAGGCTCTCTTGAGAAGTGCTTGTCTCTCTTATGAACTGAAGAGCACGGCCGTAATGCCACAAGGCTTTCTCATAATGATTGCATCCCACACCAACTGCTGACTGGGCATATATGAGGGTGAGGACAGCGAGATTAGCGGATTGAACGGCGACGTCGTTTTGTATTAGCATTGGGACGTTTTCTTGCCAAAACCGGGCATCGAAAACCGTGTTGCCTTGGAGATGCTGGTCTGAGTTGAGTGAGTTGAGATTTGCGTGCGGTTCTCTGTCTCTCGCTGGGCTTCTGGCATCAGAAAAGAGTAGTCCCAGCCCTTGATTCGCCGGACAATGAGGATTGTTTGTATTCATGGTCGGATGAGAAGAGGAACTGCTTTCCATCTTATCCGATATTGTCACTGTATCCAATGGCTTCCTGATACAATAGGTGCAGCGGCAGATGTCTCCAGAGGAAGAAGAAATTGAGGATTTGTCAGACAAAGGTTTGTACTGTATCTTTGCTCAATCTTTCGTCATGTTTGCTTCGGTAATCGGCGTTGGGGAGAAAAAAAATAGAAGGAGAAGGAGAAATAGACGAAGCCAGCTGAACTCAGATAGACGGTAATTGAGATGCACGTGGAATGTCTCACATACTTCGCGTTCCGGAAATTACTCCTCAAGGGAGAGTTGATGCCAAGACGTCAGGCTTAAAGGTACTACCAAGATCTGTTGAGATGCGTCAAGGGACCTGTGAGATGTAGTAATGTCCTGGGTATTACAAACTGATGGATACTCAGCATATCATCCAATTGGGCGCATGTCCTACATTACAAATTGAATCTAAAGTAAAGTATAGACAATAGTTCTATTTTGCTTTATTTATTACCTTACGAATTATGAATCGTGGACGGCGTTTGTGTCTATTACTATTGCATGTGTCAAAGCCTGCTGCTACTAATAAATATTCTGGGGTAATACCGCCGTGGTTGTACATGCATGAGGTAAGAGGTATACGTTCCAAGCAGCCTCTCATGTAATCGGCACTGTAGAATCTCAAACATGATATGGGGCCATTTGTTGAATTTGCGTATTACTACCTGTACCCCGAGTTGGAGTACTGAGCTGCTACGAACAAATCACGTAGACCGACATGGGTAACTTTTTGCGATTCTTAGTACCTGTAACTCAGAATTCTTTCTACATCTCAATGCCAGCATCTTCCGCAAGAACATAAAGGGGGAAATAAGAGGAAACAAACAGGTAAATATAATAAAAACTAACGGCAAACCAATGTCAAGTAATATGGAATACGTGAATGGGCGAGCTTGCATGTGATGATCAAATTCATCAGAGCGAAAGCCGCCGTTTGCCGCCTGAGACTTACATCACACAACTCGCCACAATTTGCGAAAAGCAAAAGAGAAAAGTCAAAGTGAAAGAAGAATAAGAAATAGAAAGAGAAAAACAGGATAAAGTCATGTATCCTGTCATATTTTCCCCCCAAGTTTCTCATAAGGCACAGAATTACAACAACTGAGTTTCCTGTACCTTGACTAACAAAGCCTCTCCCGCGCCGTTGCCGATTCTGGCTCGCCGGTTCGGACCCTGAAAAGGCGGGGTATCTGCAGCAGTTTTCATACCTAAGGTAGTTGGACGTTGGATCTCAAGTCTACGTAAATTGAGGCGCCATCAGTTGACATGAGACTCTTCTGTTTATAGAATATAGACTTTTACTACTTTTTTCATTATTTGTCATGTTTTTTTGTAGTACAAGCACTTAGTTAGTGGTGATATGAGGCATTGCCTTGCTTACATGACCCAGGTCAAGATGGGGACAAAAGAGACTAAGAGAGTTAGCATGGTCGTTCGCCGATGACTCTAAACACCTTGCTACATACGGCAACGAAACTATCCTCTGTCGATATTACCTGCGATCTTACAGCCTTGGAGTATTGCAGTATTACACAAGCAAAAAGACAAACCTTAGTAGTGTTCCAGAAACTCCAGCCGCCCATCATGTCATCCTCAGCCTCGGCCTCATCCCTCCCATCCTCTTCCTCCCCCACCATCATCCTCACCAATCCCACCCCTCAAGAACGCACCCGAACCTGGCTCTACAACCAGACCGAATGGGGCAACAGCCTCACCGTCCCGGACTATCTCGAGCGCGAAGAGTATCTTCTCTCCATCCCTCTCGCCCGCAACGGCGGCATCACCAACTGGATCCTCACAGACGACGCCGCCGCCCCGGTCAACGGTGAGCGTCCCGTCCTGGCCGCCTGCGAAACCCTGCGCAAGCGAGCCCTCGTGAGAAACCGCGATGGCAGCGTCCAAGATGTATTCGCCTACGGCATCGCCAGCGTCTTCACTCACAAGGAGTTCCGTGGCCGGGGGTATGCCGGCAAGATGATTGAGCTGCTGCGCGGATACATGGCGGCTCAGCAGCGGGAAATTGGCGAGCCGGCGTTTTCAGTCCTGTTTTCTGACATTGGGAGAGTATTCTATGCGAAGCACGGGTGGCTGCCCCTGGAAAACACCCAGATCGAGTTCCGCGTCAGACAAACTGCTGCAGAGCTTGATACGTCGTCTGTTACCCTTATTCAAGAAGAGCATCTGACTGAATTGGCTGAGCGAGACGAAGCTCTCATCCGCAAGGAAATAGCCAAGCCCAACGCCGTCGATGCCTCCAAGTTCCGTGTTGCCGTCATCCCAGACATCGATGCCCTTCAATGGCATTTTTACCGCGAGGCATTCATCTGCAACGCCGCCTTTGGCCGCAAGCCCACCGTCCACGGCGCCCTCTACACCTCTCCCTCAACCGGCTCCCGAGTATGGGGTCTTTTCGAGCGGAATCACTACGGCGGTCCAGATCAACCAGAGAAGAACCTCTTGAGCTTCCTCAGATTCGTCATTGAGGACGAGAGCATCTCAGACGAGGAGCTATCCACAGCTGTTGTAGGAATCTTCCGCGCTGCAGAGAAGGAAGCCAAGGATTGGGCCTGCTCAAAGGTTGAGATCTGGAATCCCCTCGAAAGAGTAAGGAAGGCTGCTGAGGCTGCCACCGAATTCCAGACTACGTTTGTCGTTAGACAAGACAAGAACCTAGCCAGTTTGAATTGGTTCGGCGAGGGCGCTACCGAAGACATAGACTGGGTTGTCAATGAGAGATTCGAGTGGTGCTAGTAGGATAAAACTGAACATAGATGTACAAGATACATAGAGTCACTGGAAAAAAACAAGCGAACAAGAAAATCAAGATCATTAACGTCATTTAATAAATTTATCCCTCTGTAGTCCCCTTGTGAATATCAAACCGTTTAGCAAATCACAAGTGGGAGACATAAAACCACTTTTTACACAAATAACTCCTTCTATGCACCATTTCTTTACCAAAGATTTAGTAGCTTCTACCAAACATGGTCCAGAACTGAGCCTTGCGCTGGCACTCAGGGCTAAGACAATCCGTCTCGCCGGCAACAACACCCTCAGGCTGCTCGAAAGGAATACACAAACTCTTCATGCCCATGGAGGGGAGCTTCTGGCTCTCGGGGACGTCAGGCTGGGTGTCCTCACGAGTGGTCAGCTCCTTGATGCGGTCCTCGCACTTGCCATCGCCACAGAAGGGAATCAGGACAACGTTCTTGTCATCCAGAGCGGGAAGGACATCCTCCCACTTGGTAATCTGCAGGCGGTGCTCACGGAACGACTTTTCGGCCTTGGCATACATATCCGACTGAATAGTCTCCAGGAGCTCAGGAACCTTGGTAGCGACATCGGCAATGGGGATGGTACCCTTCTCGCCGGTATCACGTCGGGCCCAGCTGACAACCTCCTTGGCAGCATCCTTGGGGCCAAACTCAATTCGCAGAGGAACACCCTTGAGCTCCCAGTCGTTGAACTTCCAGGCAGGAGTGTAACCCTCTCTCCAATCAGACTCAGCACGGACACCAGCCTTCTTCAGGGTATCCCGGATGCCATCCAGCTGCTCTTCGTGCTTCTTCCTGTCCTCGGGGGTAGTGCTCTTGTTGATACCAACGGGGATCAGGATGGTCTGAGTCTTGGCAATTCGGGGAGGAAGGACAAGACCCTTGTCGTCACCGTGCACCATGATCATGACACCAATGACACGGGTGGACAGACCCCAAGAGTTCTGCCAGACGTGGATGTGAGAGCCCTTGTTGGCAGGGTCTTCAACAGTGATGTCGAACATTTTGCTGAAGTTCTGGCCCAAGCAGTGGGACGTGGCACCCTGGATACCACGGCCATTGGAAGGAATGTAGCCCTCGACGGTGGTTGTGTAGTAACCACCGGCGAACTTCTCGTTCTCAGTCTTGCGACCTCGAACAACGGGAACAGCCAGAAGCTGCTCATAGACACCAGCGTACAGCTCCAGAATCTCCAAAACCTCCTTTCCGGCAAGCTCCTCGGTCAGGTGGGCAGTGTGGCCCTCCTGCCAGAGGAATTCTCTTGTTCGGAGGAAAGGGGTGGTCTGCTTAGCCTCCCATCGAACAACCGAGTTCCACTGGTTCAGTCGAAGGGGAAGGTCTCGGTGGCTGCGAATCCACTTGGCGTAGTAAGGGTACATGACAGCCTCAGACGTGGGACGAATCGCGACGGGAACTTCGAGATCCTTGTCACCGCTGTATAGGGGTTAGTCAATGATTGTGTCAGGAACGAATATCCAGGTAATGAATACGTACGCCTTGGTCACCCAAGCCAATTCAGGAGCAAAGCCCTCGACGTGGTCCTTCTCCTTCTCCAGGGACTTGGAGGAGAGGAACATGGGGAAGCTGGTCTCCTCGACGCCCATCAGCTCAATGCGGTCCTGGAACCACTTTCGGATGACGTTCCAGATGTGCATTGACAGAGGGCGCAGGACGAAGAAACCAGAGATTTCCTGGTAGTATTCGACCATCTCGCCCTTGAGAACGACCTCCTGGTACCATGCTGGGAAGTTCTCTGCCTTGGTGACGGTGATTCCAATGATGTCGTCGGTCTTCTTTCCGCCCACGACGGGGAGAGCAGCCTGCTTAGCGGCCTTTGCAGCCTTGTCGGCAGCCATCTTGGCCTGCTTCTCGGCCTTCTTGAGGGCGCTCTTGGAGGGCTCCTTGGGGGGTTCGGCGGCGTTCTCCATGGTGTAACTGTTGTTTCTGATAAATGTCAGAAGAGGCTCGAGATGAGAGGGATCGCTGTAACTGTAGAGTCTGTTGAATATCGATATTGAAAGTGTCAATACATACCTTTTATCGCACTACAAAGAGCTTGCCTTCAATACAACAAACGACACGTCGGAATCCTGAGTCACTGTGCAGTGCAAGATGCGCAACGAGAGGGAGTCAGTCGGCCGAAAAAAGAGAGTCACGAGAGGCTCAATTCCAGGCCTTTGCTCTGCCCCGCTATCAGTTTGTCCCTCCTCAGAAAGGAGGGGCAGCACAGGACAAATTTCACGTCCACGGTCCCCTGAGCGCCACCCAATCAGGGCTTGCAGCGCTAGGAATTTGGGGCTTGGAGGGGCTACCAGCGCTGTTGGAGCACTATTGGAGTCTGTTTGGCAGCCCCGGAGCTGGAACAATCTGTGCTTCCGACAAAAAAGTCGAGGGGCAGCGGGACAAGTGCCGCCATTACTGAGCTTCGCAGCTTTGGCTAGGTAAGCCAGGGTAGACAGTCAAGGCAGAAACTTGTCGAATCCTCGAGCCTCCACTCCTTTCCCTTATTCTCGATATCCCATTCACAGCGACTGTTAGGCGGCTTGTATCATATCACAGCACTGCTTCAGCCATGGCAGCACTCTTCGAGCAGCCCCGGAACGGGACCCTTTTCCTCGGTGGCCAGAAGATTTCAGGATCCGATATTCGAGACCAAAATGGTGCGTTGGGCTGCTGTCGATGACTTGGACGAGTCGGTTACTGACGGGCGCAGTTCTGGCAACACAAGCCATCGCCAACGTGGTGAAGAGCTCTTTTGGCCCCAGTGGTCTTGACAAGATGATGGTGGACGACATTGGCGTGAGTACATACACCGACTGCCCCTCGATTGAGACGACTGGAGCCCTTTGCCCCTATTCCCGATGCGAAGCGATTAGGACATGAACCACGACAGCTTGCTTACTATCTATTGCAAACAGGACGTTACGGTAACAAACGACGGTGCTACAATCCTTACCCTCCTCGACGTCGAAGATCCCGCCGGAAAGATCTTGGTGGACCTGGCCCAGCAGCAGGATAAGGAGGTTGGCGATGGCACAACATCAGTTGTCCTGATCGCCGCCGAGCTGCTCCGAAGGGGCAACGAGCTGATGAAGAACCGCATCCACCCCACCACCATCATCACCGGCTACAGACTGGCCCTACGAGAGGCGATCAAGTACCTGAACGAGAACGTCAGCATCAAGGTCGACAACCTCGGCCGGGAATCACTCCTCAACATTGCCAAGACCTCCATGTCCAGCAAGATCATTGGTGCTGATTCCGACTTCTTTGCCGATCTGGTTGTCGATGCCATTCAGGCGGTCAAGACAACCAACAACAAGAACGAGTCCAAATATCCCGTCAAGGCCGTCAACCTGCTCAAGGCTCACGGCAAGAGCGCTCTCGAGTCAGTCCTGGTCAAGGGCTATGCCTTGAACTGCACAGTTGCTTCTCAGGCCATGCCTACCCGTATTCAGGATGCCAAGATTGCCATCCTGGACATGAACCTGCAAAAGGAGAGAATGAAGCTCGGCGTCCAGATCACGGTCGATGACCCTCAGCAGCTGGAGGCTATCCGTGCTAGAGAATCTGGCATGATCATTGAGAGGGTAGAAATGATCCTCAAGGCTGGCGCCAACGTCATCCTTACTACCAAGGGTATCGACGACATGGTCCTGAAGATGATGGTTGAGAAGGGCGCCATGGGTGTCAGAAGATGCAAGAAGGACGACCTGAGACGAATTGCTAAGGCCACCGGCGGTACTCTCCTGAGCACACTCTCTGACCTGAACGGCGACGAGAAGTTTGACCCTTCATACCTGGGACACGCCGAGGAAGTCTTCCAGGAGCGCATCTCGGACGACGAGTGCATTCTGATCAAGGGCACCAAGGCCCATTCCTCCGCCTCCGTCATCCTGCGAGGACCCAACGAATACTCCCTCGACGAGATTGAGCGATCAGTTCACGACTCTCTCTGCGCCGTCAAGAGGACGCTAGAAAGCGGCAGCATCGTCCCCGGCGGCGGCGCCGTCGAGACCGCCCTGCACATCTACCTCGAGGAGTTCGCCGGCACCGTCGGATCCCGCGAGCAGCTGGCCATTGGCGAGTTCGCCCAGTCCCTGCTCGTCATCCCCAAGACGCTCGCCGTCAACGCCGCCAAGGACGCCGCAGAGCTCGTCGCCCAGCTGCGCTCCAGGCACGCCCTGTCACAGCGCGTCCAGGAGGGCGACGCCAACGAGGACGAGAAGTCGATTGCCAAGAAGAAGAGCTACAAGAACTACGGCCTGGACCTCACCAAGGGCAAGGTCGTGGACGAGATTAAGCTCGGCGTGCTGGAGCCCACGATTAGCAAGGTTCGGCAGCTGAAGAGTGCGGTCGAGGCTTGTATCAGCATTATGCGTATCGACACGCTGATCAAACTGGATCCGGAGCAGAGCGCGGAGGATGATGGCCATGGACACTAATCTTCGGGTGGGAGAGAAAATGGGTATGAAGAATAGACAAAAGAAATTTAAAATACTCAGTCTATAATATCTTTTTGGCTACAAGCCAAATTTTGTTCTTTTTGCTTCACTCTTTTAGTTTTGCTCCCTGTCTCATTCTGTGATGAAATCCTCGGTACGCCCCCACTAATATGTTTTGAAGAGCACTTCTTCTTTTGTAAAACGTTTTTATTTATACAATGCTGCACGTCTAAGAAACAAGGAGTTTGTGTGTCCCATTCCCAGCATCATGAGACACCATTCTTCCATTTCCTCATTCCACCTCCCATCCCGCCGATAGACTTGACCGCCCAGAGAGAATCTATGTTTTTTTGTAATTCCGAGACGAATTATGTATTTTTGTCCGGGAGCTGTCTCATCTTTCACCCATTTTAGTTCCCAAGACTCCTCCCCCCTGATACTGTTACATCGTTTGTGACAGGACAGTTTCCCCCCCTCTCTTTTGTTTCCCCCGATTCTTTATACATGGATTCGCGATTCTTAACCAATGACAAGCTTGTCATCCTCGGGGAAGTCGTACTCGGGAATCTCCAGGTTGAGAGGCGCAGGGCCCTTTCGTATCCGGCCAGAGATGTCGTAGTGGGAGCCGTGGCAGGGGCAGAACCAGCCACCAAAGTCACCGGCCTCGCCAATGGGGACACAACCCAAGTGGGTGCAGACGCCCAGCATGACCAGCCACTCGGGGCGCTTGACACGGTCCTCGTCGGACTGGGGGTCTCGGAGGGAGGCGACGTTGACTTTGTTGGCCTGGTCGATCTCGTCCTGGGTTCGGTGACGGACGAAGACGGGCTTGCCTCGCCACTTGATGATGACCTGGGGGGCAGGGGGTTAGTCAAATGCGGCTCTTTCTTTGCGAATAGAGTTCGTCGAGTATGCTCACGTTCTTGCCCTCGGGGATGGTGTTGAGGTCAACCTCGACCTTGGCCATGGCCAAAACGTCGGCAGAGGCAGACATGTTCAGGAGGAATTCTGCAGCACCCCACGTGTTAGCCTCGTGCATGAAAACGACCCAATTGCTCAATTCCAAGTCCCTCGAGCTCCAATGGCCTCGCATCAGCCAATTCCAGCTCATCCACAGCACCAATTCCCATCTTCAATCCGTTTCCCCCCCTCCCCCACACAAACAAGCAAACCCACCTTGAACAGTGCTCTTGGCTCCAGCAGCAGTAATAGCACCCATCGTGCCAACCGCAAAGTACGAGAAGAGCTTGTTGGAGGTCTCGCTGCCCTTGGACATGTATTTGCTAAAGTCGGGGATCTTGCTGCCCTTGGACTCGCCCTTGAAGGGGCTGGTGTAGGAAGCCGCTCCGGGAGCATCAGCCTGGCGCACGGCCGACGAGCTCAGCGCGCGCACGGCAGGCTTGGCCACGGCCGACGAGCGCAGGCACAGGCGGGAAGCGGTAGCGAGAGGCGCCATGGTTGAAGGTTCGAGGGCGAAGGTCGAGGTGGTGAGAGTTGAGGTCTTTTCGCCTTGCTTGGCTCTCTCGGGCTAACAGGTGTGATGGATTGCCGAAAGTTTTGGGATCCGGTTTTTCTGGTCGTGGCCTGAGTTCTGAGGCTGCCATGGTCAGCTGCGGTGGAAATTGCGGCGCGCTGATTCGCCGGGAGCTTCGGCGTCCCGGTCTGTTCCGCCTTTGGTAAGCAATCGACTGATGTCAACAGGGACTGGAGCTATTCTAGAAGAGTATTTCGTAGTCTATAAAATTGATATCAGTAGAGATTAAAAATGCAGATTAAACAAGATATCTTCTCTGAATTTTTGTTTATTTGACATTTCATCCTACATGTACCTACATCAATAACTCAAGCAACTAGAAAGCTAATATCGGAACGTGGTTCATTCGTGAACCGACTCCACCCCCGGCAGTCCACTGTCTATGAAACTCAATGCCGGGCATCAATACCTGGCAACACATTGATCATCGCCATCTTCCATCATGTATAACACGTAAATCCTTTCGATCCAGAAAATGCCATGCATCAGCTTTAGTGCATCCTTCTGAGCTCTTCTATCATGTTCCGCATGTCTTCCACGCTTGGTCCCAGGCCTTCGCACACCAGCCCTTGCTGGTTCTCGTCCAAGTCCAAGAACCTCTCTATCATCTCACCGTCCACGAATCGGAAAGGGGCTGTACCATCTCTAGCCTGGTTTCTAAACGCCCGCCAAGTGTCAAACGACAGGTTTCCAGGTGTCTGGATATACTCTTGTAGCCTTGATTGGAACGTCATCAGCAAATCCTGGTACTTGGGGGCAATATCGCCGTAGAGGTAAAGAGTTCCCTCAATCTATTTGTCCAGTTAGTCAGTTTCAGCCCGCTATCCCTTGAGAGATAGGTATAAGACTTACCGAGCCCAAAAATGCTTTTGGTACCACAATGGCATTTTCAGCAGGCGCAACCTGGATCTTCCGAATTCGGTTGATCTGTTCCCCAATGTTGAGTTCGCTTATAATCTCCAGCTGGCTACGGTCTTGCTCTGTAGGCGCTTCTAGATTTTGCCTGAGCACAATGATATTGCCCTGAGCATCCGCTTCCAGCCACCTAGAATCGTCCAGTGCGCTGATCGATGTAGTCCAAGCTTGTTGATAGTGTCTAGCCTTCTCTTCCAACGTTGCCTTCTTACCATCTTGACCCGGTGTAAATTCAACAAGAGTAAGGGATTGCATAAGATCACCAATACCGATGATGTTCCCAGAGATGTCCAGATCGACTGGGAATGATGCGGGGCGGAACGATGCGAGCTTCTTTAAACTGGCGGCCGTCGACGTCTCTTGGGTGAAAGAATAAACAACCACCGTTTTAGTCAGTCCAGCGACAATGTAGTCATCCATGATGGCTAGGCAACGGCACACTCCTTTCAAGTTATGGGAGGCGATTTGGTACAACTGCCGCGACTCGTCGACACCAAGGACCAGTATTCTGCCTCTCGTCTCTCCTGCTTCCTCTGTGCCAGGGTCTGCGACAAAACTCGTGCCGACCAAGAATCTCTCGGCCAAGACGCCATTACTGTCAGGTAATTCGGCCCGAATTATGCACTCGACCAGCTCCAATGACGAGGAGGCATTGAGCTCAAATGGCTTCCCTAGCTCCTGGAAGATGATCTCATCGACTAGTTTGATGGTGCTCGTAATGACCTCCTCGTTGTCAGCCAGCTCCTTTCTAATACAACCCAGTCCAAAAGCCTTCAAGCCCGGTGAATAAGCTACACGACGGACGGTCTCGCTCATAGGGAGTGCTTTGACGTGGGTAAGCCTTTCGTTATCAACCTGACAGATCCTGATATGATCTTCTGTTGATAACACGATAGAGTCTGGGAAGGCTTCCGAGTCGAACGGGGCCACGAATGTCGCGTCATCAGCCGTAGTCGCTGAGTAGACAACACGCCCTTCTGAACTGTAGATTAAGCTAGCATGCTCTGTAGTCGCAAACACGTTGCAGATCCCGTCCGCTCGGGGTAGAACGTGTAGCCGTGCCGGACCGCTTCCCAGTGTGACTGTCTTCCTACCAGATACTGAGAAGCCTTTAACCGAGACATTGAAGCTGATGAGATTTCCGTCTTCCAATGCCACCAACATGGTTGGGCCCGAGATGTCAGGCGGATGTAGCTGGACGAGCGCCACATCCCGTGGAACTGAAGAACTGTCGTCTGTCTGCCTCAGTGGCTCACCGTGGAGTGGTGTTAAAGTCGCCAGATCTACAACTGAAATCGTTCCCGAAGTCCACCAACCTACCACACCAAAGTCTTGAGGTTCGCGCGCCGCATGTAAGCAGGATATTTGATCGGGTTGTCCGGATACCGAATCTTGTGTAGCGTTTTGGATAACCGCCTTTAAGCCGTCAAGAAGGTTTAAGGATACCAATATTGATCCATCTATGGACAGCAAAGCCCACTTGGTATTGGCAGACGCCGCCGTGATCACTTTGCCTTCGGGTGACTGCCATGAGCCCAAAGAAGCCCCGCTGTCAGGGTCCAAGAGATTGACAACTCGAGGTGTTATTTGCAGCAGCTGGCCGTTTGGCAGGTTTGCAGCCAAGAGCGTTTCCGATTCGAGATCCATTCCCTGAAAGGAAAAGAGCTCCTCAATGTTATCGGGCTCAAATCGGAGAACTCGAGTTCCAGTTAGCGTGGATATGACAACGGTATCGGCCTTTTCCGAGTCCACTGATCGCAAGGTGAATAGCCCCCTAGTGCCCTGGATTTCATCCAAGAGACCACGGTCTTCAAGGCCAACACCGCTGCGAATGCTCCGTAGGCTTCCATCCTGGTAAGCACCACAGCCGGCCACAATCCTCGCCTGCCCTGATGAAAACGTGTTGCCAGACTGTGCGTCTCCCTCTCTGTTTCCCAGATCCATGATGGTAAAGTCCATGATGGGCGCGTTGTTGGATAAAACTTTGACAAGAGTCATTTGCTGGGTTTCAATATCGATGTGTAATAGCTGAGAGTCGCCATGATGTGAACCAATAAACAAGAGATTATTTCCCATGTAAACCAAGCTAGATGCTCTTGATGTATATCGGCTCGAATCTGGAAAAGATATCGGATGGACTTCCATGCCAGTGACCACCACACCAGTTGATTCATTAGTAGTCTTAATTTCAAGTAGATCAAGACGGCCGTAGTCGTCGGCCAAGAAGTAATGCGTCCCGTCATACTCAGCCCAAGCAACATATATCTTAGGGTCCTCAATGGTGGAGCTCACGCTCGAATATGTGAGGCTGTCGAAATATGTGAGAAGCGTCTCTCCAACCACAAGAAGGCCGCCTAGATGTGCCCTGGCTCCCTCGTTATTGCGCACATGGTATCGCTTCTCCTCAACAACTGGAACGGGTATGAGCATGGACGCATAAGGATCACGAATGACCTCGTCCAGTTCTCTGTCTTTTGGGTCGAACTTGGACGAAGCGGCGCCCTTATCGTCATCCGTCAGTCGATAAATAGCAACCCGAGCTTCTTCGCGGTCGAGCTGGTTCTTGTAGAGAAACGCGATTCTCGGATGGCCGGTGCGACTGTGTAGGAATACGCTCGACTTCATCCATAACTCAGTCAACCGGACCTGGTCCAGCACTTCAAGCTTCGTGGTCGACCCCTTGCGTATCCGCAGGCGAAAGACGTTCAGCACCCCCTCCCAAAGGTGCATGGCCATAAACTTGCCAGTGGGGTCCACAAGGCATCTATTTTGGCTTTGCGATTGCCGCATATAGGGTTCTGCTGAATCGTGTATTGTCTGCTCGACAGCATCTAGCTGGTTTGTTTCAGAGTTCCAAGCTATATTGAAGTACTGCAGCCTATCTGTGCCAATGAACAGAAGGTCTGTAGCGGAATCCTTGGGCTGCAGCCGCTCGAGCATGTCTATGGTACCATGGATAACTTTTGTGTGGAGGCACGTCATGCCCTCCTCGGTGACTCGCCATATCTCCAGTCGATTTGCTTTTCTGTGCGTTGGTACGAGTGAGCAAATGATATGTAGGCAATCGGAAGCCGTAGGAAACACTCACGCAACGACCAAATCCTCGATATCTGGAGACAGGAACCGGATGCGCAGGGCATGCCTGATGCTGGTAGGCTTGTGGACTGGCGCGACATACGCCATGGTGGAGGGACGAAGTGGAAGAACGAATCGACTGCGAAAGAGAGAAATGCTGCAGGCTTTATTGCACAGGCTACATGGAAGGGCCCTGATGCTCCGAACGGCCCAAGGATGAAGCTTGAGAGCTGTTGCGTCAAGCTGGGGATCGCAACTGGGCGGGATGTTTATCACTTATCGGAGATAGGCAGCCCGCCATATGTAAGCGGCTTCTAGCACCTTGTATTGGCGTTGATTTGGCGGGGCAGGAAGCCACTTTTAGTGGGGTGGTCCCCTGTAACCCGTCACTGGCGCTGCTTATAGCTAAAGTCCATACGGCAAGCCTCATTTGCGTTTGCTACTCTGCAGGGTATGTTGGTCGATGTCGACTGCAGGTTGATGCCTGCTGAACATCTTCCATAACAGAGCCCTGAAGGCGTAAGAGAATTCTGTAAATATCTGTGTCAAGAGCTCTCTATAAGGTAGCTTGGATTCTCTGTGATAGATTAAAGCTGGTGTCATATCATGGGTCACGGGAGGGATGTTATCGATATCTGTCGCTTTCCCTATCAATCAATCATCTCTCCTTCCAAATCTTTTGTTGTAAACTGATTGCTCACAATCAAGAATAATCATTCACCCTCATCCAATATCGTACTCATCATAGGTACTAACCGATTCTTCTTTATATGTCGCAGCCATAGGAACCCAGGAATAAACGAATATTGGTATTCGGCATGGCATCAGCCCCAGGCAAACCCATCGAGAGAACAGAAACGGCTGACGAATATGGCCGTCGCGAGAAGTGCTTCAGAAACCATAGGCGACACCCATTTACGTTCCAATCCCATGTGACAGACATACAGAGCACAAGAGAGACTACCGAAGCAGATGGGTTTGTATCCCAGCCGGGATTGAAGATGGTTCCTCTTCCAAACCCACAACTAACAGGAGAAGTATTCGACCAGCATCAACATCACCGGGAGAATCTCGAGAAGCTTCTCCACGATTCTCCATCAAAGATTTCCCTATCAGCTACCAATAATTTTACAAAAGAACTTTTTCTTCCTGTCGGCGAGCTGGACTTGGGGTCTTGTCATGAGAGTGATGTCCGAGAGTACCTACGCCAGGTTCATACCAAGAGGTACAGTGATCCTTTAAAGCAATGGATCCCATTCACTTGCACAAGGCCAGATAGAGATGAAAGCCTCAAGTTTCCACCTGGTCTTACCCTGTTATGGAAGCTTCTGCATCGTGAACTTGACACAGATAAACCTACCTTATCAAAGGACGCTGTGAATCTTGTGAGAGAACAAAGCAAATCGCTGACAGTTTCCGAACATGAGATTTTGCCCCTAGAGCAAACAAAAATCAAGCCTGTGAGTCAACTTCACTACTTGGATCGCCATTGCCCACCGCAATTGACAGCCTATAGTATCAATACAGCTGCCTGGATCCTATCTCGCCCCCCTTGTCTCCAGTTTCAGACGACACTGTACCGTTCATTCCTGATGGTGGTGCGGCGGTCGTTGATCTTGTGTCAGAACCAAGTAGCCCTGACCGCACCGCGCTCGAGGCCGTTCAGCGTGACCTGGATTCAGACCCTATTATTTCGTCCACTTTCATGACATCACCAGCCGCAAGAGAATTACCACAACTCTTCCAAACATGTCACACCCTGTTTCAAGAGGCCAAAGTCGAGGCTCCTGTCGTCTTTACTAGCTCTGATACCCCAAGTGAAGCCAACGCGTTCACTGATATCCACCTGCCTCTAATTGGTGATGACGGCGAGAATGTCTCCAAGTCACTCCATGAAACAGGGCATTTTGAAGATGCTTTCATGACACTGCTTGAGGACCGACATTATTATGCTAACCAATTGGTGAACCAAGAGGGTTTTCATCCAGCTGACTCCCTATGTCGTGCTCCCGTCCCTCTACTTGATTTCGACATCCCACCTCCTGAATGGTCCCTTAGGCACTTTACCGCGAAGACTCATTTTGCATTCTTGAGAAAAAGTATGCCTCACTGTTTTAATATCTTGCCAGTTCCGCGGGATCCATCTTCAGAATCTTCTCTCAGATGGGCAGTTTTCCCTTTAGAGAAAATGCGGCCAATCATGGTGGATGAAATCGCGGCGTCAGATGATATCATTGCAAAACATCTTTCTCTTGATTCTACCCCTCTTATAAGCAGTCTTGATTTCGTTTCGATAAAGCCAAATTTGGATGTCCTATGTATTCAACACGACGAAGAAATCGAATCGGTATTCTTATTGAACGACGAAGCGGACGAAGCACCCGTTGCTAGCACCCAGCATCACCAGGGCCCAAATTGGATAAACTCGGAGCAAGAAAACGAAACAAGCATCTCGGAAACTAGGGATTCTCATGAAGTCAATCGCCCAACTAGTAGGAAACTCGACGACGATGGCACAAGAATATTACCAAAGTCTTACGATACGAGTGCCACGAGCATCCTCCTCCACAACTTTATGGAACTTAGGGGCATGAAAAGACCGCGCCTCAATACAGAGCCCGCTGGGATGAGTCAATGTACAGGTACTTTGCCGTCTATCCCTGGCAACGAAGCATCTGCAACCAACGATCGCGAAATAGTACCTCTCCAGATGACTGAAGAGATGCCTCCCGCGCCGATTCCCAACATTGAGATACCATCCGAGAAGTCGTCTTTTATCATCTCTGTTGATCTTGCTAGGCCAATATTGAGACGATTAGAGAGTATGTGGGCTCCTGAGAAGTTAATCGACGTTGACTTTTCGCGCCACAACACTACCGCCAGATTACCAGGCGTTACTCAGCCCAAAGAGACTGTCTCGCCTTTGAGTTTTGAAGCTGATATATCCCTTTCGCCTGGAACAGGAATCATCATCACGAATCTTCTCAAGGTCAGGCAACGTTCCCTTCCAGGCTCCCAATCTCAAACTCCACTACGGGAGCGTGTGCAGAAAGTGAGCCAGAGATATGAAACTCTGATTGTTCTAGTATCAGAATCGCAGCCCAAGGGAGAGCTTATGGGAACAGTGGCTCCGTCGGATACAGCCGCTTATGCTGAGTTTTTGAACTTTGCAGTTGCACTTGATGGGGACGTCGATGTACATTTTATTCCAGGGGCAACAGAGACAATGGCCTCGTGGGTTTTGGCTTATATGTGTCAATATTCCTCAAGATCCGAAGGGCTATCAAGGTTTTTGTCTTCTGAAGAAACTCCGTGGGAATTATTCCTCAGGAGAGCGGGCATGAATGTAACCGCTGCCAAGGTGCTTTCCAAAACGCTTTTCGAACAGGGTGGAGCGTCGGGACTTGCCGTGTTTCTCAACATGTCAGTGCCAGAACGAGTTGCCAGATTTGGACCATTGCTTGGTGGAGAAAAAGGGTTGCTCCTGACAGCAAAAGCAATAGATCGAAGATGGGGAGACCAGCCTCCTCAGCATATTCCTTTCGGACGGTAAACCTTGGTGGACAACAGTGGCGATGTGAGGATATCTGGCGAAAGAATATATGGATTCTACATTGAAACCAAATGTACGTTTGTCATCTCCCAGTACCACCTCTATTCGTCTAGATGTATTAAATGAACGGAACATATATGTCTAGTAAAACAATATACTCAAGAAGATGCCTGTATATGGTGAGGGCATGAGGTCCTGTATAACCCAAGTCTCCACATTCTTTACTCTGTAAAGATTATACTCGTTCATCTTTGGCTACACTCAGCAGATCTCCCACAAAGGTCGTGGCAGATGGTCAATGAGAGGAACAGCTTTCTTCAGCTGCGGAACTTGCTTCAAACCGATGTATACTACCCTCTGGGCGTTGGCCAAGGTGACTGACCTTGATGTTAGGCCGTAATAATCCGAGATGGCATGTGTAAGCCACCGCCTGGAGATGGATGTCAAGTTAGCTTTCTAACATTCACAGTGTGTCACGAGAAAAGGGGGAACTCACTTGAAAGCAGCGCTCTCATCATCGCCAAAGGAATCAAACACCAACCCGGAGTCAACCGTCTCCTGTGACACTTGTCGGTGGGCAGTTCTGTATCTTGCAGCAGCAGCAGCCGCAGCAGCCCTCTTCTCCTGCAAGTCTCTCATTTTGCCGTTACGACCCACAAAGACGATCTCTTCATCATCAGAGTCCATCTCCTCCGCCGCGCTGTCTACGTCGTCATCATTGCCATTGTCGGCTTGATCCTCAGCCTTTGGCCTCCGACGCTCGTCAACCATGTACTGTCGCACAGGTTCCTCAAGTGCCTTGACCCAGGTGCGGATTACTGGGCTGCGCTTGGTCGCTTCTCGAAGGTCGCGCGGCACTTCACCTATACCGAGGCCTGTTGCACTGCCGGTCTTGAGCTGCTGCTTCTTGCGCGCAGCCTGGAGCTTCGCTGTTTTGTCCTGAATGCGCTGGCGCACGCCGTGGTCCCAGAACTGGGCGAGCTGATAAGGGACTCGGTGGATGGGATGTGTCGGGTGGACTTCCCAGTCGACGGGCTCGGGCGGCTGGACGTTGGGGACGTGCATGAGACGATCTGTAAAGGGGTGATTCCCTTATCATCAGCGACCTGTGTCTAAGGTCCTTGAAACTTGTCTGATAAGGCAGTATTCAATACCATTCTCCCATCGCCGACGCTGCCGGCTACCTTCCTTGCCCTTCAGGACGGCCTCTCTGCGCTTCATACTGTCCCGAGCAGATGGCGGTCTGCGAGGAGCGACAACAGTAACCTGGACTTCCTCAGTAGCGGCTGTGATCGTGACCTGCTGCCGGCTAGCAGAGCGCTTGGAGGGCGTTGGGAGCGCATCGAGAGGGATCGATAGAGGACTCCCGGTGCCGCGGGCAATGGGTGAAACGCTGAGCGATTGAAGCGCCGAGATGGTCCAGGCCTCGATGTCGATGGGAGCGCCAGATGACGGAGCAGCTGGGAAGATGATGCTTGCCGTAAGCTGGCTGGGAGGAGGGGCCTCCTCAGGAGGCGGGACAGCGCTGTACATGGCCATGGTGACGATGACTTTGTTACAGAGGACGTTATCGAGAAGTGAAATCGAAGAGGTGTCGAGCTGTTTTGATCGAATGGGCCTTTGCGACGGGATTCTAAGTCCTATATCGGATGACAGGCTTGATCAGGGGAAAGATCAGATGCGACGAGCGAGGCAGCAGCAAGGATTGCCTATCTTAGCTGACGTTGCTCCCTATATCTGCATCGCCAAGCCCACACTTCGATGTCTCCATCGCGTCCCTCCTGACACAGTGTGATTCATCAGCTATCTCCAGCCAATCACGGCTCGGGCGCAAGCCATGAGGAGAGATTTACTGGCCTGGGCGGAGGGTTTTGCGCGCACAATTCGCGCGCAAAGTGGCTGTCTTGTGATAGAGGCGTTAAGTTTTGGCACTGTGTGAGGCTCAAGCATGTTTCTTTATATATATACTAATTGCTCGTAGGATCTCACATGCTTCATTCTGCTGGACTCGTTACTTGTTTTTGCGTGTCTATTCTCATATGAAGCTGTCCATCACATGGCCTCTCACTGTTCTTTACCATGAGTCCAACATCGACATTTCTACATCTTAATCGCACTGTTTACACCTGCCCAATGGACGTATCCAACTCCACCAGCGAATTCCCGTGTCTCCATATCTAGAATAGCCTCTTGTGACTCACGTTGAAGGACTCATTTCCAAGAGGGGAGAGAAAACGAAAAGACAAATTCAAATGCAGTCAGACCGGATAATCTCGGCTATTGCAGCAGAGACTGTAACATTAAATCATTGCTTCATTTGGTGGGTGTGAGCTTGAGATGTGATACTTTTGGTTCGCTTCCCACAAGCATTTGATCTTAAGACAAGACCAAAGCCGCTGCAGTTAAAATCGCACCCGCACCCTCCCAGATCGACGCAGCCTTCCAATCCTGCGCCCAGAATACCGTAGCTGTAAGCAGCCTCATCGGAACAGTAGCCGCGAAGAACGCAGTGTTGTTTTGGTATGCGGCCAGTGTGTAGTAAATGCCCATGGCAATGGCTGCGAGAGCGTTGCCTTTTACGGCTGGTATGGCGCCTGTAGGTAGGTTGAGGGACTCAATCATAAGATTTGGTGAGATGAGGGAAGCCCATCCTGATATACACGAGGTTATGCCAAAGGCTAGGATTGTGGCGCGAGGGATGGACGGCATGGCAATGGGTCTTGATAGGGATGCGATGTTATTATTGAATTCAGGAATAAGAGATGGAGCAGTGGTTATCTGTCTTGAATCTCAAAGTCGAGATCAGCTCCGTTAAAATACCTGCTTCATACGTGGTAGCATCGAGTTCTTATTATCCAGGAATAGGTAAGCTTATTTGATCAGCTAGACAAGCTAGTGAGACTAGAGTAAGACGGAAGACGGATATGAAACTAATTATAGTAGAGCTTTTATTTCATCGGATGTGGAGGTTTCAATTAAGCCGCGAGATCTGGTTCAGAAGACACAATGCAGGGCGCGGATGCTTCCTCAAAAGATCGGCAACCATAACTCTTATCACTTCATAACAGCTCTTTTGCGGTTCCTAACTGTCAATATGCGCCTATTAATAATTTATTCAATTAAGTGTTCAACAACATTATATACTTATGGGAAGCTGAAATACAAAATGGTTTTTCATTGTTGGCAAGATCTAAGAATAAAGTCGGTTGTAGACTCCACCTCGATTAAGACAGTAACATGCTCCATGTTTCTTACCAAGGGAGCACAAAAATACTTTAACATGCTGTTGTGCTTTCAGTCTGTTGGAGCTCTAGCATATTTCCATTACCCACGTATTGTCTTCGCCATGAACAATGGCAAAAAGAGCAAAAAGAATGCCGTAGCGAGGAATCGAACCTCGGCCGTCAGTGCTTCGCTTGGTCCACAAACTGATATACTACCACTATATTACTATGGCTAGTGCTCTTGAGAGTGGCTCCGAGCTTGTTATTTCTGTTCATAAAGTGCAATCTGTCGTGGGCCGGAATCCTCATCAAAGTCTGAAGATACAACAGGGTGCTAACCGGCCCTCTAAGCGCTGACAATCATCCCTGCTTATGTCTTGCGTTCAGGTTTAAAGATGCTCTTACGTTATAAATAATTGCAAGATCACGATGGTAATTGGTAAGGTATTGATATAAATAAAACAAGCATCACACGTGGTGATGGAATAAAATAGACGCCGCGTGCAGTTATAAAAGTCGATTCGGTTAGATGGCGAGATCTGCTTCTCAGATCTAGCAATCTAGGTACCAGATGTGGCGGGTGGGTCGTACGCATTCCTCTATGGAGGGGCACGACATTTTCAACACGACTGACACGCAGCTTACTAGCACTGCACGACATCACGCCTCAAGCTGTCACCAGCATCACCACCGCCCAAACGATGGCTTTGCCTCTCCCCCTGGGCCTGGTGCCTTCAGAGGCCGCCTTTCTGTGCGAAATGGAGCTCGTCACGGTCGTTCCCCGCCAGCGCCTCGAGAGCATTGAGCTTCTCTCGGTCAGCCATTCTAATTCTACACAGCGAGAGCTTCCCTTCGTCTTCGTCTACTGACCATATGAACAATAGGGCTCGACTCCCAAGCTTCGTCCGCCACACCGCGCCGACCTGCCTCTCTGGCTAGCAATTCTCCTCAAGAAGCAACGACGCGCCAATATTGTGCCTCCGGCATGGCTCCATCCCGATTCCCTTCGCGAAATCGTCACCTACGAAACCGCCATCGATGTCAAGGATTGGGCACCTCCCCCTCCGCCGCCCGTTAGAGCCGACAGCAGAGGCAATTCGAGGAGACTCAACTCTACAGATACCGATATCATATTGTCGCCTCCGTTTCTGCCGTCCTGCACGACTGCAGCTCCAGCAGGTGCCCTACCGTACCATTGGTTCGAGTTCGCCGAGATGCTTCTCGCACACGCGAGCGATGATGTTCCGTCCGCCTCAGAAGTTCGCTCTCTTTTAAGAGATCTGCAGGAAGCTCGATCCGCCAAGATGAGATCTAAAATCACACAGCCTGAAAGTCACGGCGAAGGCGTCACGAGTCTTCGTGGCGTTGGGGCCATGGAGCTTGCTGAGAGCAGAGGGTTTGTTGCTAGTGTAGCTGAAGGCGTTCGCAAAATCGGTGCAAGTGCCGAAACCACGCGGCGTGAAGAAGAGGAGGAACATGGCCAAGATATGGACGATGATAGCGACGATGACATGGGTCTTTGAGAAGATTGACCGACTTGATAACAGCAATCACCAACCGACAATCACAAAGAAGCCATCATGGGCGAGACTACACATCTTCTCTCACGCCACAACTGCGGACAATCGGGTGCCCAGCATGACTTGAAGTCAAAAAAATGTCTGAATTTCTATCGGGCTTTCATACGCGGCTGATCCTCTATCCTAAACGCCAAAACCGAAAACCTAAACCAAACTGATAAGTCCACCGAGCCCTGGATCGACGCCAAGGTTCCATACTATGCAAGCCGTATCCCGATCAATATCTCCCATTGGGGCGTCTTCAAAAACCTCCCAGTTGCGGAGCATCAGTGGTTGACTTTTTAATGCTGTTGCATACGACATTGTTGTACTGCATGAGGCCTTCTCCCATGGGTGTGACGGCAGTGATCGTTGGCAGTGGTGGTCCAACGCACACAAAACTGAAATAAGAAGCCTCCGGCTATCCTCCGAGATGAAAAGGCAATACTGGACTCGTTTCTATTGAAAATACCGTCTCCGCCTTTCTTCTTGTGGCCGTTCAAATATTCAACTTGACGAAAATTATCATGCAGATGCAGCTCTCCTGGCCTCAAGAGTCTTGAAGAGGGTTCCTCTCTGCTCCAGGGCTATCATCATAGCTCGCACTCATGCTTTGACGCCCGTGGAACTCCTTACAGTCCCAGTTCGGCGGCTCACTTCCCTCTCGCCACCTTGTGCGACCTCGTTGCGGCTGCTCCGAAGAATCGAAGGTTTCCCGGTGCTCTGAGGCCGTGAGAGCGAGCTGAGTAGTACCAAAGCGCACGTTACTGCCACAACGTCCAGCCACACGCACGTCGTGGTGTGCGTACCGGCGCTTCTTGGAGTCGTCGTTATCGAGCACCTCATCCTCCGGCCGAAGAGCTCTCTTCTTGCCGATATTTGGCGTGACGGCCTCGGTGGTGGTGAGAATATTCTGTTGATGCATATTTGCTAAGCTGCAGGCTTTTCGATATCAAAATCAGTCTTGGAGAAATAAAACGTGCTTCGTGTTCAGAGTAAATACTCAGACGAAGAGGGGAAAAGAAATATTTATTTTAAAAAATACCTTTGGGTCTCGCTCTCTCAACCCGAGTCGGCCTTTGTCTGACGGAGACTGGCTCTTGCGTTGTGGAAATCTTAGTTTCCTCGGAAACTTCCAAGTGCGAACTTGAGATTTCTGCTTTATGCTTTTTTTGCCTTTCAAACAGGCACGTACAATGGAGGGCTTGTTTGCAGGGGCCACTGCCAAACGGGCCGCCCAGCTGCAGCGTTTGCGATGTACAATTCGCCCAAAGGCATCAATGAATCTAAACATTATTAACTGCCTTGCCTACCTATGTCATCTAATTTTATTCACGTGCTGTACCGGACGGAATGCATATTTCTTTCTTCTCACGGTTCTTTTATGCACATCATTTAGATCTCCGTCTTTGTTCCATCTCTGTGTCTTTCAGTTACATACTCATTGGAGATTTGGATGCTTTCGTACATAGCCGTTGCACAATGAGAAGAGCGTACGTGTTGTTGGTGGCTTAAAAGCTGTATTTTCCAAGAATACAACGGCTTTATACCTGGCTTGAAAGGTGGCTTAAATGACTGGGATCGCCTTTACGAGACACACAAAGCCATGCAACGTTAGATCGCAGGAAGTAGCCTAAGACAACTGGATATTTAGACGGTTTACGAGCTAGCCAAGATGACATAGAAAGAAGACTCGACGTTCAGCGTGACTCTACAGCACGGGGCGGATTATTTTCATAAGGTCTTGTATAATAATTATATTCTTATCAATGCTCAGACGGGATAATTTCCTCCATTCAAGCATGCACAAGTTGGCAGTGGTATTACATTATTTACAATTCTGATGGCTCCTCAACCTCCTTTGAAGAAAAGTCGTGGTATGCGAGCTCGTAGACCAAGCCCAAAGTCATCTTGGCGTGCTCAAGCATGTGGTCAAAAGACAAATACTTGATGAGATCGTCGGTGCCGTGGATGTGCTGGTCCGAGTTCTCGAATGCAGACTCGATAACAAAGGCCGAAGGGTAACCGGCCTTTGACGCAGAGGCGTGGTCAGAGCAAGCATAGCCGCACTTGGTCTCCACCCAGGGAATGCTGCAGTACTGTAGGAAAATGTTAACAATACAAATGTACAGATTTTCTAAGAATAGATAAAATCAACTTACCTCCTCGATGACCTTCTTGATGAAAGCAGTGAGGCCAGGGTGGACAAAGTCGGTGATAACGCCAACGCTCTCTGGCTTGCCTGCGTCCTCAGTTCCCTGGACAAAGCCAGTCATGTCCTGCTGAAGCATAGCCTTGACATCGCGGCCCTCTTTCTCGTATGACTGGAAGATGGCTTGGCTGCCCAGGAGACCACCCTCCTCAGCGCTGTACCAGTGGAATTCGACAGTGTTGGGTGCAGACCCGCCGACAACGTCTTTAGCCTTAAGCAGCGTGTGGAATACTTCCATGATGGTAACCGTGCCACTTCCATCGTCGTCGGCGCCAGGAGCACCCAGAATTGAGGGGAGCCACAGGTTGATGGAATCCTGGTGAGCACCAATGATGACAGTGGTGTTGGTCTTGCCAGGGATTCTCGCAATGACCGAGCTCTGCGGCCATGAGTGGCCGAAGTGCTCCGCAGTAACGGTGTCTTCAGCGCCAGCATCCTTGATGATACCGTTGATCCTCTCCAAGACCCATTCTGATGACTGCCGGCCGTAGTCGGACTTGTAGTATCGGGTGTGGAAGCTCGTCAGCTTCTCGAGATTCCTGCGCATGCCGTCCTTGGTCAGGTGGCCGGCCAGCTCACCAACCTCCTTCTGCTTGACGCACTTGTCGGGAAACGCGACGGAAGCTTGGCTCTGGGTCCGAGCGCGGAGAGTGCCCAACTCTTGTGTGTCGGTGATGTCCATGAAGTTTTGGCCGTTCTACACCAAATGAAGATGTTAGTCGGGGATTTTGACGCTACAGACAGGCTTTGGAGAGATGGACATACACGTCTAAGATCCCACTTGTCCTCCTCAGTAACCCATTGTGTCTCGCCAGGGCTCAGCTCGATGAGGTACTTGGCCGGCTCGTCGAGCTGAACATTGTCGCCCTCGTTCTCGATGACGAAGCGACCGCTGACGAGGGCAGCAGGCAGGGCGGCCGCGATAAGAGAGGTTTGTAGGAACTTCATTGTGGTTTGATGTGATGGAAGAGTAGGATTCTAGTGATGATGATAATGATGCTGAGTAGAAGAATCTCTCGAGGTGAAGGAAGAGGGAGAGATGGAGATAAGCAGGCCAGAGAAGGAGAGCAAGGTGATGCGACGACCAAAGGTTCCAACCTAGGCTGCCGGATAGGTCACAGATCCCCACTGTTCTACAGGGGGCTGGGCCTTCGTCTTCAGGGACGGTTGGGGTAGGGGGCCCGCCTTGCCGTAACTGGTAATGCGGCATGATGCCGCGGGACCGAGTCTCGACAAAGTACCCAATGGACAGTATAATATGCGAGCAAACAATAGCACTTATCCCATTTACCTAGTACTTGGTTCAGATGATTAACCACGGGATAATTTACATGTATGTTTACATGTGTCCGCATATTGTTAATTGCGGTACTCCTTATATATACGACTGCATGTAAAAGTCTGATCGGGCTAGCGCATCTTCAAGTACAAGTTCTGTCCGATACGACCATGACATACGTGAGTCTAAACATCAATACCATCGAAGATGACCAACAAAGTCCACACATCGTGAAGCCGTACCCAAACGCCTGAATACTACATAATAGCTAAAACCAAACTCTACCTCGACCCAAAACTCCCAATTTTGTATGCAATTTGCAGCCCACATTGTTTACTGCTGAGGTGGCGGAGGAGGCGGTGGGACCTGGCCGTTCCACCCACTCTGCCCGGTTTGTGCCTGAATCTGGCTCATCAAAGCTGCAAAGAATGCGGGATTGACGAAAGCTCCGCCATTGGGCGCCTGACCCTGCCCTTGGGCAGATCCAGGCCAGCCTGGCGGCGGGGGCGGTACTGCAGAAGGTGCTGGCTGGCCCTGTGCTGGCCACCCAGGAAGGGGGAAGCCAAACTGAGGAAGAGATGGCACGGAGTTGGTGGGTGGAACAGGGTTGAAGTTCCATGAGCTGGTCGCAGGCACTCCTGCTTGAGGGTTCTGGTTGCCTTGAGGAGGGAGAGAATACCCATCCCTGGGTTGGCCAAAGCCTCCCCTACCACCACGGCCAGAGCCTCTCCCACGACTGCCTCTACCCCGAGAGTCTCCTCTCCGACCTCCTCTTGAGAATCCTGGTCTAGGAGAAGGCTCATGAGTCTCAGTCGATGAGGGGCCTGCTCCAAAGCCAACAGGTCGAGCCAGTGGCTTATACGGGCCATCATCCTCCTCATCATAGTTCAGGCTACCATCTGCCGACAGCTCCTGGCGCAGCGGGTGAGGCTGTTTACCCTCCTTTCCACCAGAGCTCTTCCATTTGTCCTTCTTCTTCTGCTTCAATGACCGTTTGTATTCTGCTTCCTTCTCGTCATCTGAAAATTCGACTTCTTCATCGGCAATTTCCTCGTCGTGCAGGTTGCTAGCGTCGGAGCCCTTGAGATTCTTCAGAGGCTCAGTGAAGACGTACGATGCGTGATCGACAGGATAGTATATCTTCGTTCCGACTTCCAACCCAAGCTCTTTCACCTCCTCTGCAGTGTTGAACATTACCGTGTACATCGGTTGCAACACTTTGCCTATCGTCTCTGCGATGACTCCGATGACAACCTTCTCTGCGTTGCACAAGACAGATCCGCTGTCCAAGACTTGATATTCTCCGGGAGTGAATGCCTTGATGAGCATGATATTTTCGACAATATGCTCTATGGCACCGAGCTCCTCGATTGCCATCTCGGGGGTGATTGTCACGTCCGGCTTGGGGATGATTTCGTCGGGAAGCTCATTCTTTGTCCGCACATATCCAGACCCAGAAGCCTTACCTCTGTCTCCCTCATCATCAGAGCCACCCTCTGTCTCCATCAGAAGCCGTGCTGTTTCTTCGATGCCCAGAGGTTCATAGCCTTCATTGTCAGAGTCGTCATCATCGGATGATGAGTCAGAACTGCTAGAGTCTGACGATTCGTATGGAGATGAGTCGATTTCCCATTCGGGGTGTTCGCTTTGGTCGGGTTGTAAGGGAACTTGCTCTGCTTCGGGTGCGGGAGCCTGTTGGTTCGCATCAGGATTGTCTAGGCCACCAAGGGCTGCTTCTAGGGCGTGTGTCAAAGAAGGCGGGCTCTCGGGCTTGTCGATTGTCATAGCATCTGGGTCGGAGGTGCTGTCCTTGACGGGTTCGCTGGGTTGCTCTGTGGCAGACGATGCTGTTTCGAGCGTGGATGGGTTTGCGCCAGCCATCTCGCTGTCTTCTGCGGCGCTCGCAGCGGCAATTGCGAGATCAGCTGGAAGCGGCGGCAGCACCTCATTCGCCTTTGCTTGGCCCAATCCGGGGATCTGGAAGCCGGACATGGTGGCGACGAGAATGTGTGATTTAGAGAAGAAGTTTTTGCGCCGAAGAACGACAACAGCCTTGGATATCCTGGAGATCCTGAAGGACGGGAAAACGAAGGGAGAGAATCGCCGCCTACAACACGATGGATATGAGAATAGAATAACACTATTCAAAGGCTGCAATATATCGGTCAGTCCCAGAGAGTCCAGTTCCGAATTTGACGTGGGTTGATGGTTGATTGAAGGCCTGCAGCAATGCAAAGGCAAAAGAAATCAATGCTCTGGGCTGCTGTTATCAGTCGGATAAGAAAAAAAAAAAAAAGAATAGCACAGGCAGAATGGCGTCTCAGAGCGGTATGTGGGGCGGACCAACCAGTGTAGGAATGGCTCGCTGCAATTCAGCCCGCCAGCCTCCAGCGCGAACTTGCAGAATCATCCAGGTGAAGAGAAGAGAACAAGTGGGCTGGTCACCGGCTCACCGAACGCCACCGCGGCTCAACAAGCCTCACCGCCATCCTCTTTCGCCAGTGGATCTTGACCCCAACATAAACAAAACATCGTGATTGATTTCTCCAAAGCCATCAAACTGTTGCATCCGCGACTATGGCGCCCAAAACTACTACCAAGGACAAGGAGAAATCCGAGAAGGTGTCGTCGTCAAAGTCTAGCTCCAGAAGGGAGAGGGAGAGAGACAGAGACAGGGCCACTCCCGCGGCCTACGAGCATCCCGATGCCAGCCATGCAAAGAAAAAGTATGTTTCACTCAACCGCCTGTGAGCGCAGCTGCTGATTCGCGTCATTGAATCACCAGGCGGCCAAGTGCATATAGCATTAAGCCCATATCGGCCTTTTACCTCTTTTTCAGCGCCAGCATGATTGCGGCCCTGTTTGCGCCAATTCAGGATTGTGACGAGACGTTCAATTACTGGGAGCCGGCACATTATCTCTCACATGGCTATGGCCTGCAGACCTGGGAGTACTCACCAGACTATGCCATCCGAAGCTGGCTTTACATAGCACTTCATGCCGTTGTGGGCAATGTCCGCAGAATACTACCCCAGTCTACCAAGGTGAGTCTTTTTCACGTCTGTGCACAATGAGCTGCTGGCTTAACTCCTCCTCAGGTTTCCGAATTTTACTTCATTCGCTATGGTCTGGCCCTCCTTTGTGCTATTTGCCAGACCATCCTCTACCAAGGCATCAGCCTAGCTCTCAATGCTAGAATTGGCGTCGTCTTCCTTGTCGCCACCATCCTGAGTCCAGGAAACTTCCATGCGAGCGCAGCTTTCTTGCCTTCCAGCTTTGCCATGTACATGGGAATGCTAGGCGCTGCATCATTCATGAACTGGCGGGGTGGTCTAAAGACATGGCAAGGCATAACTTGGTTCGCCGTGGCTGGCGTTCTTGGCTGGCCCTTTGCTGCCGCCCTCTCTGCGCCGTATCTCCTTGAAGAGCTCATTCTGGTCCTGTTCAGCGACAGAACCTCTTTTATCGAAGCTCTTATCCGACTCATCCGTGGTGTCATCGCTGGTCTTCTGGTTTTGGTAAGTCGTCTCATATTTGTTGCCATATGTTGCACATTATACTTATTGCCATTAGTTTTCCGACTTTCTCATCAACCTGTTCTTTTACAAGAAGTCGGTGGTTGTCTCGTGGAACATTGTCAAATACAACATCTTCTCCAAAACTGGTGGCCCTGATCTTTACGGAACTGAGCCCTGGACCTTTTATTTCAAGAATCTGGCGTTGAACTTCAACGTTTGGTTCATCCTCGCCCTTTTGGCATTGCCACTCTTCATCCTGCAGAAGACCTTCTCCAGGACCTCACAGAACCTATCCAGCGGGCTACGTACTGTTGTTTTCGTCGCGCCCTTTTACATGTGGCTAGGAATCTTCACCGCGCAGCCACACAAGGAAGAGAGATTCATGTATCCGGCCTACCCCTTCCTCGCCCTCAACGCCGCGATATCGGTGCACATTATCCTGTATACTCTTGGATCTTCAAATACCACGACGTTGATTGGAAAGATCTCAGGCCGTCTCAAGCTTCTCGTTGTCGGCCTTGTTCTCCTCCTCTCCGTCAACGTCAGCGTTGCACGCATCTACGGCATATACTCTGCGTATTCGGCCCCTCTGAAGATCTATACTCCGCTTTGGGGAGATGGATCGGGGAATACGTTTGGAGCAGAAGAAGACAATATCTGCTTCGGAAAAGAATGGTATCGCTTCCCAACATCCTACTTCCTCCCGCGTAATATGCATGCCAAATTCCTGCGTTCCGAGTTCCGTGGCCTGTTGCCTGGCGAGTTTTCTGAAGCTGGTACTGGCTTCGGCTTCTGGAGCGGCACTTGGCTGCCAACAAAGGGTCTGAATGACCGTAACGAAGAAGATGCGGGCAAGTACGTCGAGCCTCGCATGTGCTCTTTCCTCGTGGATACCCAATATCCCCTCAGGGGAAAGAAATCGGTGTCCCGCAGAGAGCCAGATTACATTGCAGACAAGAACCACTGGGAGGTCGTCAAGTGTGTCGAGTTTCTCGACGCCGCCAACACGCATCTCTTGGCACGGACGCTGTGGATTCCCGAAATCGACGCCGTCCCCGAAAAGTACAGACGAAAGTGGGGAAGACACTGTCTTCTCCAGCGCAAGAAGAGGTCCGCTAGCATGTGGATGTCTCCTGGCCAGATGATGATGGGCTAATGAAATCTCATAGCCAGATGATGATGGGTTAATGAAGCTTATGTTTCCAAAAGTAACATGATTTCTTGGGCAGGTCAAGACTGGCTTAAAATTTTAATAGAAGAAACTATGATTGAAATAGATGATGCTTATCCATTTTTTCACTGCTATGTCAAGCATGCCAAGAGCAAATTTGATACACAAATCAGCACTGATTGTGGTATGAGGAGTATAATTAGAGTAACGAATACATGAGATGAGTTATACAGAAAAATTGCAAAGTGCTCAAGCCCAGTATCAAGCATCACCTCGTGAATCTCCAGACAAGAACCAGCACCGGCAGTCGCTCATTTCATATAGCAGCCACCACAGCGCTACGTGTCCACGAAGTCTTCCTTTTCATGGATACCTAGCAAGTATCTCTAAAGACATAATGCTGGACTCTCTTAGATACTGAAAGGTACCACCTTCGGCAACCAACCCACGCAAAATCTATTAAATGCAAGAGTTCGCCCGCGCAATAACCATCACATCTTATATGCATGCTGCGCCGTTGCGTTATCCCGCGCAAACGCCATAATGTGCTCTCGGGATTCGATGAATGTCGCTATTAACATGAAACCGCCCACTGAAAGCGCATGCGGTGCTCGGAATCGAAAATATCTTGAGGCTTTCAGCCTGTCGTCTAGCCCAGTACCAGTTCGTAAAGGATGATCAATGTATTAACTATAATCAATGGCGCTATTCATCGTGTCAGTCTCATGGCTCAGTTATCCTCTCAATAGCCCCCGGATTATGGATATGCGCATAATGGCGGGGGACTCCAAAGTCGAAGGGTAGGGAGAAGGGGGGCAGGACGTACGTCGCATAACCATGCGAACACTGGCGATCAGGGCGACAAGTTTGGCCTTGACGCTATTCGCATCTGCGCCAGCGCCAAAGGCAGGATCATATGTAGATGTAGAGAGGCCGATACGTGCAAGGAAGCGGTCGTCGGAGAGGATGGCGAGGGCGTTTGTGAGGAGGCAGAGGACGTAGACGAGATTGCCTAGGAAGAGCATTTTGAATGGTGTTTATTCTCTCTTCTCCCCCTTGTTGTGGTGTTATGCGACTCTTCTCCCTTTTGTTGTATTTGATCCGGAGAGGAAGAATAGGGGAGTAGATGTGGAATTGAGTGTATGGATTTGGTTGAAGCTCAACTTGTCTCGCGACTGACGGAGAGACCAATTGGCGTCATGTCCAAGCTGGCCTCTTTTCGCGGGAGCTAGCGCGATAAGGGGAGCTTATCGGAGCTGCGACAGGGGTCAGGTGACTGCACTGTGATGTAAATCACCTGTAACTCGTTCACTAAAATCCGACCTTTAAGATTGTCCTGGTCCAGTGACATCGTGTACAAAACCACAGTGAGAAAAAATGGCGACGCCGTCAGAAGGTCCCAAAGAAGGTCCCTGGACCGATGAGACGAAGCAAAAGTTCGAAAGGTAACTCGACCGCATGTTGCACGCCTCCCCATCCTTGCTCAATGCTAACCAACCATTTCATAGCAAATCGAAAAGCGAATTCTACGACCCTTGTCAGGAAGCGGCGCAGCGCAGTTATAAATGCTTGTATCGGAATAACGGTGACAAGTCGATGTGCGGAGAGTATTTCCAGTATGTTCTACACGCCTGAGCTGCGGCAATGGCAGCTTGATACGGCATTGGAGATGGGAAACTGACGGCGTGGGTTAGGGCGTATCGCGATTGCAAACAGGCTTGGGTATGTCAAATCTAATTATAGGCTTGCGCATACGATGAGCTAACGATTTGAATAGACAGAAAAGAGGAGAAAGGAAAGGGGTACGCTCTGGTGAACTGTTTTACCTAAATGTTCAACCACTATTAGACGAATTCGACCGGCTCCCCCGAGCGAGGACATCGGCCGATGGCTTGTACAAATAAATACGCAACCTGTGTCGGATAAACAGGGTTTGTAAGATAGAAAAGATAAATGTGTAAGTTGAGCGTATTCGGCCTGGAATGGTAAATAACTCTATTGAGGTGCTAATTGGCGTGGAGCAGATTATAGGTTATCCATTGATGCTGTCAACAACAGCGACTGACTCCTCTCTTTTCCTTCCTCAGTCTCAACTTGATGTATATAAGACGATAAAACAAGAGTACATAACTACATGGCATTTAGGCAAAGGGCAATAATTCTTTTGTCAACAGGCTAAACGATACGCCATTCGATCAATGCTACAGTGCTTAATCGTTCTTTGACAGAAAATATGTAACAACTATTGGTTCTTTAGTATCCGAAATCTTCCCAAACCACTTGCTCACCGGACAGCCATCCTTTCACTCTCTGCAAGAGCATTGGCCCGGTACATAGAAAGAATTTACGCTCCGCCCCCTTCAAAGTTTTGAGATCGTCTTCAATTAATCGTCGGGATACAACCTCAGACCCTAAAGTCTGGACCTCCTTCACCAGCTTACTGTCAAAATGATCACCCGTGATAAAAAGCTTCGTTCTAGCCGCCAGCCCGTCAACTCTTTTGAATGAATCCACCGCCAATTTTAGATCTTCCCCACGAAGACTCCAGAATACGTCGAAATCAGATTCTGCGCTGATGAGTGCTGGAGCTTGCGCAAGCAGTGGCGTTATACCCACGCCAGCCGCAATGAAGACGGAGGTTCGCGATTCTGCAGAGGCCTTTTGAACGGGCATACGAAATGACTCTTGTCCACCAAACCCCAATACAGACAGTTTCAGGGGTGTGTCGGCTTTATGCCTCCAAAGAAAATTTGTGGCAGGTCCGTTCTTCTTGACGGTGATTTGAAGCTCAGCCTCTTGTGGAGTATTGGAAACAGTAAAAGTTCGAATAAAGTCGTCGTTCAAGCTCTGTGGATCATGGTCTCTCATATGAGACCATCCTCGGTTCAATTGCGGCGCAAAGTCCAATGTTATATACTGCCCAGCATGCCATGTCGGGATCTGCTTCTGTGACGAGAGCTTGAATGTGAAGCGGCTGATAGTTGGTGTGAGGATCTCCCGGGACAGAAACTTTGCAGAAAGATCGGTGCTGTCCTGTGATGCTTTCGCGGTGCTTTCGGTTTGTTCGGCGACAAGATATCTTGGAGGAGGATTGTACGGTGAGTACTCTATCGGGATTCCGCGGAATGGGAGACCAGATCGAACGAATCTGGCATCTGTGACGTTGATTTTGACGGCCAGTTGTGTTCTGACGAGCAAATCGGAGGCGTCTTTGCCTACCAGGATTGTTGCAGAGCCTGTGAGGTATAGGACATCGGAAGTGACAAAGTCGGGAACAACGATGCCAATCAGTGGGTTTACTTTGAGATTTCCTAAGCTCTGATATAATCTATTGCCGGAGACTGCAATCGTTAGGCATGGTTAGTATATCTTCTAATCGAAAGCGAAGAATGGATAAACACTCACACTCTGGATATATCAGAACCACTCCGTCTTCATTATTCTGGATAATCCTCACAAAGCCAGGTGGGCCACCTCTGTTATTCGTATCCATCGATTTTCCGTTAGTGCTCGACAGGAATAACGTGTCTGCTTTGCCAATCAAGTCCACGGCTTCTTGCGGCAATGGTAGCTTCTGTGATATCAGTACAGGACGGGCATCATTCGGTACAATCTCCTTTCGATTGAGATACTTGGGACAGTTTCCAAGACTCTCTTCTATATCCATGGCAATCCTGACTCTCCCGTCTTTGCCTTCCATGGCTGCAAGCATCTTGCCCATAAGCTTGACACGATCTTGTCCTTCTAGGTCTATAGTCAATGCAGCCATCATTTTTCTCTTCTTGTCGTTTTGAAGCACTGCATGACCAGCTTTGCCTTTATCACTTCCGAGCAAGGCATTAAAGACAGGATCATGTTGTGTGTCAACTTTGCTATCGAATCTCAGCACGTCTTCTGCAACGGGCCTTGCGCAGCCGATATCACCGCCCCAGACGGTCGTCCACGGCCGGCCTTTGTTGTCAAGTGTCCCCACTGCCACGAGAGGCGATTGCATCGCGCGAACAGCATGATTCATTGGGAGGCCGGAGCTCGTGGGGTCGCCGCTGATGGGGAGTTTGAGCATTTTGTATACGGCCACCTCGCCCTCATGGCGACCATGCGGATATGACCTCTTAAAAGGCATTTTATTGAAGAAGCGTTTGATGGTGTAAGTTTTCTGGTGAGTATTGAGATACACCTGAGCGACTTTATGAACAATTTGTATTTGGGTTTTAGAGGTCAAGTAGCAGTGATGGTGAATTTCATGACGTTTTATTTCTACGAGGTCAATCATCTTTCTAGAGTAGCTGACAGCATTCTCTCTCTATTAATAGGATCGAGTAGCAGAACCAATACGTCTCTTTCTACCAGGAAGTCATCTAATCAATATTCCACAGCCTTTTGTATCTCAAAGAAATTCGCCTCTTAGTCCTTCACTTCGCACTCATCTCGGGGTTAGGGAACCAGTGACTGGCAGCAAGATTTGCTCTATTGACGTAACAAACGTAAACTTCGAATGGTTGATAATCCATCTGTCGGCCACATCCGTCCGGATGAGATCACTAATCACGATTGCTGATTCCATTTCGAGCTTACTCGGAGTCGCCAGATGTGGAACCGCACTCAACTCGGAGTTATGTGGCGCTCCTGATTGGCTAAAGGCACACTTGAAGGCATTCCTCGCAAGACTGGCTCGTGAGTGTTGCCCTGTTCCATAGCTCACCATATCATGAATCAGCGCGAAGGTTGCAAAATGGGAGTACGAGTATGCCGATAGCCTGGAATAATCGGGATAGACTTTCTGCGTTGGATGATCCCCAAAGGCAAATAGAGAATGACACCATATGTAATGGCATCGCCCGAGTTGCTGCCTCAACTTAGAAAGCTCCTAATGGGAGAAAAAGTCGTTATTTCTTATTATAGACATGGAATCATCGAAAGGACCGGTATGACATCAATTTACTTATTTAAGCGGCGCGAAACATTATGTGCTTGATCAAGTAAATTGCATCTCAGTTCTTACCTCAGTCAACTAGAATGTCAAAGTCAGTCACAAGCATCTCACGATTAGCAAAAAAGACAATCATGCAAAAAGCAATCCCAAAATACCACCCCGTCGCAACATCTACGGCAGCTGAGACGGTTAAAAGACATGAAAAGCCAGCTAATACCGTACTTTGGGCAGGATGGTTTTGTCCATTCACACAACGTTCTTGGGTTGTACTTGAAGAGCTTGGTATCACTTATCAGTATAAGGAAGTCAATCCATACCTGAAAGAGGCTTCGTTTCTAGGTACGCTATTTTGACTGCTGTTGCCGGTTTTTAAGTAGTGCTAACCACGTGGGCAGAAATCTCACCAAAGGGATTAACACCGGGACTTCAGATAATTGGCAAGCCGCTTCACGACTCTACTATCATCAATGAGTTCTTGAATGAAGAATACGGGTCCAGTATATTGATGCCGGAGGAGCCCTACCAAAGAGCTATTGCTAGGTTGTGGATTGATTACATTAATAGAGATGTTGTTCCGGCATTCTTCCGACTATTACAAGCGCAGCCAAGCGAGCCTGAGAAGCAGGCGTCTGCTCTGACGGACTTCAAAAAAATACTCACGACGATCTCCAAAGAATTTAAAGGACCGTATTTCTTTGGAGAGCAGTTCAGTCTCGTAGACGCAGCTATCGTTCCCTGGGCTGTGAGGGACTTTATCATTCGAGAGTTCCGAGGATTCGTTCGTGACGACGTTGAAGGATGGAGTGCTTGGGCGTCTGCGTTGGAGGCACGAGAAAGTGTTGTGCGAACTACGAGTGTGAGTACAGATTTTATACATCCTCTCAAGTTTCAGAAGTCAGACGCTAATATTTCTCTCACATGTCAGAGTAAGAGCGAAATAATTGAATTCAACGGCACGTTTCTCCGAAACGAACTGCATAGTCTGGCGGGTCGAGCGGCAGCGGAGGGACAGGCAATACCTTAGGTCTTTGAAGAAACACGTCACAATGAAATGGAACCATGGGGATTTCTCTCTTCCATTGGCACGTTAATTGCATGGGAATAATTGAGTTGAGAGGGCCTAAAGTAAATAGATAGCTTTAGGTCTTACTCCTCTCCGGGTAGTGGGGGCTGCAGGCGGACGTCGGGCGTATAGATGAGGGGTTATCAAAGATTCGTATATGTTTGGTGAATGTGTATATAAGATGTCATGTTCACTCTCTAGGCCGTCTTGTTCAATTGCCAGTTTTATATCACTTTTGTAATAACACGAAGCCACTAGATAACCATGTCGTCTCAAGAAGGAAGACCACCCTACCCACCGTTCACAGCTGAAACAGCGCAGAAGAAGGTCAAAGCAGCCCAAGATGCATGGAATACCAGGTAAATGAGCAATTTTTGTGAATAAGTCGTACTCCAGCTTACAAGCGCTAGAAATCCCGATGGTGTAAAAATGGCTTACACGCCGGACTCAATCTGGCGCAACCGTGACCAGTTTCTGCAGGGTAGAGACGCCATCAAGGAATTTTTGACCAAGAAGTGGGAGAGAGAAAACGGCTACCGACTACGCAAGGAACTTTTCGCTTTTACGGATAACAAGATTGCTGTGCAATTCTGGTATGAGTGGTATGATGAGGCGGGCCAGTGGTGGCGAACGTACGGTCTTGAAGACTGGACATTTGCGGAGAATGGATTGATGAGAAAGCGACAGATGAGCGGCAATGATGTTAAGATTTCTGATGATGAGCGGTGGTTTAAAGACGGCGTTGATGTAAATGAGGTGGATATCTCTGAGAAACATTGGTAGTTTGTGTTCTATATATGGACGTACAGATCTGTAAACAAATCCTTTACAATAACACATAGAAGTGTGGTTGTAAAAGACATAAAGTAAATATTATGCACTCCGCATACATGGAGCTATTTCTAAAATCTGCGCTTCAAAAGGGGGAGAAATGAATTTTCATTGAATATTCCCATTGACTCGTGAAGATAAAAGAGTTTAGTAATCGCCATTAGTTATGCCACGTTGACAATGTTCGTTGACTTGGGCTTCAAAGAAGAGATTACTTATTCATTTCTTCACAACTGCTTTATTAACGATGGCAATTTGTCTAGACTCCTCTTCAGCGTTGCGTTCAATATGTCATGTCATGTCCATCCATGTCCACTCCGTAGACGAATCATTCACTGTTTAGGAATGCTTCTCATGGGGACATGACGGTGCACATGCGGGCTAGTTCTTTGTATAGCTTCAACCCGCACACTACTCCGCACGCTAGAGCGACATCAACCCAGATCGAGCTACTTGGACACTACGCCGTAGCAAATCGAAGGTTATCTCGGGTTCCTAGACCGAAACACCTTCCCAAGGCTTGGCTGTTGATGTCAGAATCTTCTTAATAGCGATGCCCAAGACCATCTAATTGCTTCTTTCTTTGTAATTACACATCTCACGTACATATTTGTCTGTCGAGATGATTTCCAATCTGTTCAGCAATTACAAACCAAACATGTCGGTTTGCGCGTGGATGCAACATATAAATCACAGAAACTCGGCCCTCAAGTAATGCTGGATCACTCAAATCAGAACAAAGCATATTTCAAGCACACAAACACTCTACAGTTCCCTATAAAATTTCACATCTCTACAAACTCAGTCTTTTGACCATTGATTCTTACTCTCAAGTCTAAACTTTTAACTTTCTTCAAGTTCAAGATGGCTCAGAAGCGAATTCTCGTTATTGGTGGAACCGGCGCCCAGGGTTTTGCAGTCGTCAAGGCTCTTGTCGAGGCAAAGGATCCCTTCATCGTTCGCGTGCTGTCACGCAATCCAGATTCTGAGGGCGTTAGAGAGACTTTCAAGAACTACCCCCAGGTTGAGCTCGTCAAGGGTTCATTCATGGATTTTGATTCCGTCGAGAGAGCTCTTCAAGACTGCTACGGCGTCTTTGTCAACACTGATGGTGAATAAATTCCCATCTTCATCCAAACTATTTGACTTGCTAACCCAATCCAGGCTTCACTGTCAACGAGCCGGACGAGCTTTGGGCTGGCGTCCGCATCTTTGAGATTGCAAACACCATCCCAACTCTTCGCCATTTCGTTTATAGCAGCATCGACTACTACCTCCGTCTGACCAACTTTGACCACAAGTTCGCAGCGCACCACACCAATGGCAAAGGTCGTGTTCATACTTATCTGGACGGTATGACTTCGCCCGCGCACCCTGACTCCAAGCTTGTGTGGTCAGTCCTCATCACCGGTCCTTACAATGAGGATCTCATCGGCGGACCTTATGTGCCACACATTGCCGCCGACGGCACTCGTGTCTTCCGCTTCCCCTTGGGCGACGGATACATTCCCTTCATGACACTTCAAGACTGCGGTGCCTTTGCGCTTCACATGTTCCAGAACCGCGAAGAGTGGTCCGGCAAGACTCTCCTCGCGACCAGCCACTTTTCCACTGGCAAAGAAATCGCCGAGACTCTGTCCCGTGTTGCCGGCGTCAAGGCCCGCTACGAAAACATCACTGTCCAGGAATGGGTTGATACTTTGCCCTATGCCGATGCCCCCGTGTCGAGCATGTATCCCGACGGAATCACGGTGGGACAAAACTTTAGCATGTGGTGGCCCGGCTTCGCAAACAGCATTTTGAAGAACGAGGGCACGCGAGACTTGGCTGAGATGAAGCGGATCAACCCCAATCTCCAAAGTCTCGAGGATTGGATTCGTGAGTCTAAGTGGGATGGAACTGCGCGTCAAGTGTTGAAGGGCTTCAAGGATGGAGGCATCACGGCGGAAATGCAGCAGCCCAAGGCAGAGTGAAGGAGTCCATAGATGTACTATGATATTTGGTACAGCATCTGAATTTTAAATACATGACATTCTTTACCTCATCGCAGATAGACAACAGAACCTCCTTACACTCTTTTATTGTTCCTGATTGTATCATCAATAAACAGAAATCTTGACACGTATTCGCCGACTTCATGGGTTTGACTCCGTTGCACGCATTATTAACCTCATCCGAAGCTTTGAGCTGGGGGCCGGGCGGGGCCGAGCTCTCGTGGGGCCGAGCCCGTACTTTTCGCTCGTCCGGCCGTCGTCACAGCATTTTTAACCTCACTCAAAGCCTTGAGAGCGTGGGAGCCGTTGCCCCAAGTGGAGATCTTCACAGCATTTTTAGCCTCGACGAGAGGCCAGTGGATGATGTATGGGTGTAAGAAGACATCCGTGTTTAAAATTTCACCGCACCTGTAGTATGCACTGCGAAGCTGAGTCACGTCCCTTGCCTTATACAAGAATCGCGAATTAATACGCAATGCTCTGGCTAAATTTTGCTATTGGCAGAGAAAAAAAAATAACTATTTTCTAGGCTATAAAATGAAATAGGTCAAGTGACATGTATGCATACAAGAACCCTTACTGCTTTAATAATGAAAAGCTGCTGGAAATGTAGAAGACCATTGAGCGTTCTGTGCCAGATGCTGGATCCTAACAGGGCTCTTGGCATATGCACTCTGGCCAACTGCATGTAGGGAAGGCATCAATGAAAATATCACCGCAGGTCAGTGAAGGTAATACCTTTATCTCTGTCCCTGTAGAATAGACCACGCTTATAATAAAAGCGACGCTTTCAGAATGCAAGCCCAGTCAATAAGATTTGCCTCGCGCGCAGCCGCTGAACCTGGCGGTTAAAGACATGCAAATGGATGAAAGTATAATAATAGAAACTTAAAGCATGAAGAGAAGCCACTGAGTTGAGTTTTTGTCCGTAGTAAAACATATATTATGAGTCACCGGCCTTGACTATTGTAGGGGTATTAGGCACTGACCATTTTTACCATTCCAATGTCTGTGTTGGTTGAGAAGAACGGAAGTCCCGACAGAAATCCGTTCATATAATCGCTCCTCTTCCAAAAGACCTGTGAAGGGCTATATATGCGAGGCTCTTATCTCACAGTTAACAACATACAGATACTTTTTCCTTCCAATTTCTTCCTAAAATTTAAACGAGTGATATAAAGATTCCTTCTTGGCCTTTGTTCACAGAGTTTTTTAACTCACTTTCTACATGCCACCATCTCCTAAATGTCTGAGGGCCTCCTTACTAAAGACGAGGGCGTGAAAGCCCTCATGGCCTACGTCAACTCCGGTTCCGCAATCGGGCCTGTGGGAAAGGGAAAGGGGGTCGGTTACTCTCTCATGAAGTCGTCACCAACCTCTTTCTCCTGGTCGACAGCAATCGAGGACTTTGAGGGATCCGACACTCCTGTTGATCGTTATCTGATAAAGATTGATAGACGAACCAAGGAATTTAGCACCCTAGAGCCCATTGTGCTCTCCGAAAGGGAACTTGCGGATGCAGTGCTTGCGGCGACAGGCCAGCATCTGTCTTCTTGGACCAGATTCGCCGATGGCTCGATGAGTATCTCTTACAAGGTCACTGTCAAAGAAGATCCTGACGTGGCATACGTGGTGCAGATACGCCATTATGCTTCCGTTGCTTCTATGGACGCGTTCATGACGTTAATTTCGAGAACCATCAGTCCCAGCGTCTTGCCTATACCGCCAGTATACCCGATACCAGGAGAATTGGTTCATCAAAGTATCACTGGTATGGGTAGACAGATAGCTCGGTATATGCCAGGCCAAGTGGTTTTTACCGATTTACGCCGGATTGTCGCATGAAGAAAGACTCATTTTTGTACAAAATCTGGCACTCGCCTTCTCGGCTTGTTGGGAAATCCAACTACCAGAACCTCGATTGATTGGCGAGCTAATTGCATCTAATGTCGACGGTCATATCACTCTGCGAGTCAGACCTGATCGACAGAATGGACTTGGCGGTCCATTCCATTCAGTGCGTGACTATCTCCGCGCGTATATCAAATGCTGCCTTGTCCTTCTCGAAAATCAACAAGGCATTGAAGAGTACAAAGAGAAATATCTTCATCGCATAAGAGACTTCGTCAATACCCGTTTGCATGAGATACCAGCCGTCGTCGAGACAGTCCCCATTGTCGGCATGCATGCAGATATGGGTCCTCACAACATCATTGTGTCGAACCAGACACCCACAGAGATCCAAGCGATTATCGATTGGGAATTTTTAGAGAGCGCTCCATATGCTTCACTCTGCCGGGAAATGGAGATGTTTTTCCGTGAGCTTGCTCCCAATGGATTCGGTCCAGAGTATGAACGTGCCGATGAATTACGCGAGGCCTTTTGGAGCAGTATACCCAACTGGAAGCGATGGAATGAGAGCGAGGCTACGCAAACATTCTTAGAGTGGTTTAGATTCGGCCTGTTCATGAAACCGGAATACAGACCAAAAGAGCTAATCGATGAGGAGAGGGACAAATTTTGGGTGGAGAATATTCGAGTTGTTGAAAGCATGCTCGAATTGAATGAGGCAAGCAACGCCTAATGTACCATACTTAGTCTATGCTATATAGCAGTGGTGGCGAGTCTTCGTTTAACTTGAGCAAATATTTGCCTTTAAACTATTAGTATTTGCTTTGCTAGTGTATACGTGACTGTTACTCACTTGCAAGCATCCATCGTTTACCGAAATTCCTCAAGACTTGCTTCAGAAACTCAATATTGTCTTCGTATTTGGCTGTTGGATCGCGCTGGAGTAATTGCATCTGGATGACAGCAGACTGATAGAGCGCGTACGGGACAAACGGAGACAGGCAGCTGTAGTTGATGGTTTCTTCATCTCCAAATAGCTTACGACAATAACGGGTGGTTTCGAGGGCTGTATGTTGCGCTAGAGTAGCAGGACAATTCTTGATCCTTACGCCATATCTCTCCTGATCAGCTGAACAGCCATAAAGAGTAAATATAGCGCTGCCTACAGTTAGCTTATAAGTCACATATGTAGAAGACTACTACAATACCTGCTGCAAATTGCAAAGGAGATGCAATATTTTCCAAAGTCTTCTGTGTCATTCTGGAGCAATGGGATAAACGTTGACATAGTCGCCTCGAGCTGGGCTGCTTCTTTGGCCTGGAAAGCTTCGTCTGAAATAGGCTCATACACGTTTCTTAGCACTCGTCCGACCAAGTGAGAAATCTGGCATTCGCGGGCAAATGAGCCAATGCTAACATCGGCTGGTGTGTTTAGGTTGTGCGTAACTAAGCTCGGAGCGATCTTTTTGGTCATAAGTAGTCAGAAAGTCATTCGTAACTTGAGTTATAAACAAGGGATACAAAACTCACATTTTTAGCCCATAAATCCTCTTCAATAGGAAGAGGATCGGTTTCTTGGGCGAATGGCGTGGTAAAGATGCTTTCTCCCATGGAGAGATTCAAGTAGCTAGGATTTCACATGTTAGATATTATCAAACTCATGGTTTCAGTCAACTGTACCGGTCTAGATTATGCAGTGCCCATAGTGTTCGCTTCTTTTCTTCCACTACAATCTCTCTTTCTTCATCATAGGTCGAGAGAATAGAATGTCGGTGAAAACCCGCAAAGCGTGCTATCTTAGCGCAACCTCCTATAGATGCAGCCGCCGCGGGATAGATGCCGTGACCAATTTCATAGAAGGCTATGAGAATACGGCATTGTATCACTTCGAGGGAGTGAAAAGAAGTGGCCTCCAGCAGACTGATGATGCCCTTTACCGTCACGTAAAGCGACGACTGCATACTGCTATCATGCGGCTGCGGCAGTTGCAGTACGAGATGCACACATAGACAGAGGGTAGCAAAATCGGCAGCGCAACTGGGAGACTCAATCTTGGGTAGCCTTGCGTAGAATCTCTGTGCCGATATAATCGATATCCGTCTGGCAATGGTGGCAAAGTACGTGTCTGCTATCCGGTGCATATCGCTGCGGGACTTGACAATCTTGAGGAGTTGCTTCTGAACAATAACATCGACTGTAGGTCGCCTAAGATAGTCGTGGAGGAAGGGCTCAACGCCAGACGTGACATCGGTAAAGCTGGGACTGTTCCAAACATCTGTCGCTGACCGTAATGATTGTGGCGAATAAGACCTCGATGAATTGGCGTCTGTCTTTGTTGGAGCGTCCGGTACTTTGAGGCCGGCTTCACTCTCTACTGGCCGCAAGGTATCTTTATCATATACACATGGCCGACTGAGTCTGCAAATATACGTTGTCAAGACGCGTTCTTGATATTCTAGTCAGAGAACGAGCAAACTCACCGTGTGCATGTAGAGCAGCTCGGCCAACCACGGTCACAACGCCGTTTGCCCCGTCCGCATGGACCGCAAGAGTTGACGGCCTGCATATCTTCTCAACTTGAATACCATGAGAAGAGACACACGTGGCAAGATAATACGAGTAGAAAAGGTGTAAGATATAGATAACCTTTAATATAATATGTAATTAGTCATTCGTGGGCGCTCTCTTTAAGCTCATGCGTTAGCCCTCTTCAACATGCCGGGCGGGGGCAATGGATCTCCGGTTTTTAAGTAAGCTCGCCGCTCCGCATGAATCTCCAAATCTACGCAAGCGGAGGTCAGAAAAACCGAGACCTCAAAGTAAATAAGTACATATATTCAGTAATATGAGCACCTCATCAAATGATTGAGTAGTACTTTTATAGGAGGACGCCTACTACCTATATTAATCTAGCACACGGATTCTATTATATAAATATAGCAGCAGTTACTAGAGAAATATAGATATAGTAGCAGTTACTAAAGAAATATAGATATAATGGTATTTACTAGGGAAATATAGATATAGTAGCAGTTGTTAGGGATATGCAGATATAGCAGCTACTCTCCTTGTAGGCGTATGATTCAACTCGTAGGTGTTCAAATTCTTCTTGGCCTCGGTTTTTCTGTCGTCCACTTGCTACGGAATGGAACACTCGGGAAGTCGCAAAAAATGATTATCTATCTATTCTATTACCAATTCTATAAATACGATGTCATAACTTAGATCTGAGTCAGTGCTGTTCAGCAGTCTTGACTTCAGTAACCTTCTCAATGGCGCCAGTAAAAATATCCAGCTTCAGTCCCACAATCGAGGTTCCTGGAAGGATGAAGGGCGAGGAGCTTAGAAGATCCACGTCTTCTTTCAGACTATCCTCAATTCTGTAATTGTGTTGTCAGCCGCATATTCACTTTCAGAGTGAGGTTCTTTAAGCTTACGGTCCCGCGATTTCGCCGTATTTGGAAGCATTGATGGTGTCTTTCTCCTGAGGTGCGATCTCGATCAGGGCCTCCTTGATTCTTGAGTCATGGTAATGCGTCATGCCGCAGTCTACATCACATGTTAATTGCAATGTTTCATACAATATCTCTCGGATCCCTTGCGTCTATTCGCTCACCTGTGTGGTGCACGACAACAACAGTCTTTGCGTTGCCAATGGTTTGGAGGATAGAGATTGATCTAACAGCGTCCATGGCACGGCCTCCAGCATTGCGGACCATAGTGACGCCTTTGATCGTTGCATCGATGCCAAATACCGAGTAGGGGTTCAAACGCGGGTCAGAGCAGCTGAGGATGATTGTTCCTGCACCGCTTTGGCGAGTTGCCTGGACCATTGGGACCAGAGAAGGCGGCGCCTTGTAAGTTTCGACAAGTTTGCTTTAGATTGGTGAGTGACGAATCTTTACGACATATTGAAGTACCTATTGTACTTATAGATGGAATACATACGCATTGCGGTTGAGAAGCTCATCGAGGACCTTTGAAACCATGGTGCTGTAGTTTGCTGATCTCTGTTGGAAAGAAATGAGGTTGCTTGATTTTAAGCGGAGCATGTATTTGTGAGTGGTTGAATTGAATTGTTGATGTAAACGAGATTGAAACAAGACAAGTCAACAGCTCTTTAAATACAAACTGTGGCCGAGGCGTGGCGCGAATAGCGTCGCGTAGGATTTCATGATTACTGAACCTGCGGACTCGAATCTCCAAGCTTAATAATTGCGGAGAATTATCAACAGCTTGAGTCCTATGGTGATTCTAGGTTTGTGACATCACTGCCTGGAAGCGAGACTAATCCGCTGTATCTAGTTACAAATAAGGACTTGAAATGCTCTGTTTCCTGAAAGTGGTGGATGTACATGCGGACTAGCTTGAGGGCGGAACGGACCAAATCGGACTAGAAGCCACCAAGATTGAGGCCGCAGGATGCCGCAGGATGATCTAAGGATAACCTTTGCATGTTGGCTTATTTCATTAATGACTACTGGGATTGAAGAAGAGGGCGATCGCCCGGGTTGATAGGAGTGGCACATAGCCAGGCGCCTCTTGCTTTGACGTCTCGTTTGTACATGTATGGAAAGTTGCTACAGAGATCCTGGATATATCGCTTACACATCCGATTCTAGACTATATACGGAGAAACCAGCAGGAGTTTTATATCACTAATCACATTGTTTGGCCGCATTGGGGTTGATACGGAAAAGAGGGCAACAAGTCAACAAACACTAAGCAGTCGTGAACGTTTCCAGTGTTGCCCTATCACCCAGGCGTCGACGGGGTGATGGACGCTCCTAAAGCTACCGGTACTTAAGTGGTATTTACTCAAGCCTCTACATTAGCGAGCTGTGGCCTGATAATACTCAAATGGCACGCAACAGGTTCGAGGTTCAACCAACTAGGTCAAAGTTGAGTTGAGTTACATGTTATTTACAAAAGTTCCTGGAGAGAGAGAGGAAATGCCTCATGGTTCAAGTCAGCATAAACGTTGCAACATCAAACAAGATGCAAGTTAATAAGGTTATCTGAGTAACTTGACATCAAGTGCCGAATACATGTATTCGGATTGTTACGTCAGAAACCCGACAACCCGACTAACAGGGTTCGCTAGTGACTCAGCTGCATATCTGTTTAGTGATCAGGTCTTTTGTCAGATTCAATGTTGGCATATACAGCCCATTTACAAGATTTTATATTTTCCAAGCTCATCTACACTCTGCCCTATTTCAGAAGCGACTTGCCTATTGCGATTGGCATGGTTAACCCGCATAAGCATCAATACGGAGAGCTCATTTGCGGCGGGGGATGGCAGAGCCGGGATGGCTTCATGCTTCTTGACAGCTTCCCCGCACGTTAAATGGATCGTATTCAGGCTCATATATACGTTATTTGTCTCAATGTTACTTTGATTGACAACTTCAATTGATATCTCCAATCTTACTTTTCTGTTATATTTACAAGATGCTTCATGACCATCAATAGGTGACCGCCGTCTCGAGACGGCGTTGCACTTGATTGGTTAGCTGCTATCTCTGAAGCCGGCGAATGAGGTCCGCCTGGCTAAAAGCGCCATCCTGGGGAAGCGGGTCGATTACATACTATGGAGCGTCCATATCTCACTAATGATGCGATCAGATAGCTAGAGCGATATCGCCATCGATATGTCGGTCTATCCGGACCTCGAGCTGCTGATAACACCAAACTATCATTGTGCCAGCATCGTATCTTGCCTGCGACGAAATCTACGCTGGCTCGAGATTATCGGCATTTCTTGGTCCTCCGTCACCGAACAAGCATCAGTTAGAAGCCGTGATACTGGATTTAACTTGGCTCTATTACATCACCTAGCCAAGTGCTCTTATCATCGACCCAACAGCCAACATGACGACCACAGATTCCCCCATCAAGAATCTCCCCAATGAAGTAAATAAATAACGAATTGTTTTGCATCATTCTTTTTGTAATAGCTGACAATTGTATCAATTCTACAGCTTCTCTCCAACGTGCTAGCTGAACTCAGTACAAAGGAGCTCCTCCCAGTCGTCTCCGTCAGTCACCGCTTCTGCTCTCTAGCAACCCGTATCCTACATCGCCGCCTCGCTATTACGGCCACACTTCCAGGCAACGAAGTGATTCTCGAATGCTACCATCCAAGCGCCAAGATATCCACGCCATACCTGGCCTGTCGATATCTCGGCACGGCGTCATGCGACGGGCCCTCGATCAATGAGCAGAACCCGAGCTTCGTACATCTGCGCAAGATGTATTCATGCTTCCGACCAGTCATAATGGAAGAGAACAGACGCAGAAGGTTCCGTTATGGGTGGTCTGTACAAACCTTGGCCGGAAGCACTCAGCTCCAGATTGCTGCCGAGGATATCCTTGATGAGACTGCACATCAGGAAGTGTACCTCGATGAAGGGGAGCGCTTCTCTCAGCTCTGCACCGTGACGAATGTCGTTACGCATGGTTCACGACCGGGCCTTTTCACACGACATGTCAATATCAGCGAGGGTGTCATTCGTGTTTTCAGGCACTGGCTGTCCAGCATGATGTCCAGGCAATCAACTCTTCAGTCCGGAGCTTCCTCATCATCATCTTCTTCTTCTTCTACAGATGGGGCCACAATTGCGAGCTCGGGTACATTTTCATCAAACGACAGCCGCATCTTGTGGGTAGACAGAACAAAGGACATTGGCCTGCGTTTCAAGGTAACGCCCGGGCCAGAGACACGGGGGACAATCTTTGAAGACGAGCCGCCCGTGTTTTACAATCTAATTTACGAAGGTCGGTGTTGCCTTGTCAACGTCTTCTGATTCTCGGATATGGCTACAATGCACTCTGCTAACTTGTGGGGCGAAATAGAACTGATTATACGCACCAGCACACTGCTTTTGGCCGTTGAAGAAGCAGCTGTAAAATATGTGGCGCATTCAGGAAAAGACATCATTATCGCGTCCATCTGACTGTGTCTTCTGAAACTCTGAGTGTCCTTTAGGGTAGGAGTGGCTGTACTCGTACGATGCAGCGTCATTGTCGTGTTCGTTGGGGATTGTCTGGACACGTGTGGCTGGATCAGATGCTATTCACGATGGCCTTCGCGTACCTGTTTTCCAAAAGGCTGCTGACGAGACAAAACAACACGATCAGAGAGAAAAAAAGGGTGCATAGTGACCAAAGTAAACAAACCTCAAACAGCAGTACGGAGTAGTATCAGGGTGTTTCTTATTAAACGTCTCAGATGCGTACAGCTGAGTGTCTAAGGGAGATTTGCAGTCTCAGACACCAGACATTTTCGCGCTACTCTAGCCGTTATACAATCATTACAATGATGATGTGCATTTCCCATGCTACCTTGATCATTTTTAAGAGACATTCATCTTTGAGATGTTACTAGAGCCGATATCAGATTACTATCCAGCAAATCCCACATAAGTTTATGGATTCAATTACAGACTGCTTTTACAGTTAATCACAGGATGCGACCAAGATAAGCAGGGAGCACCACAAATCCTAGATTGCTGAAGAATACGCCTCTAAGCTAAGACAATAACAAAAGAAAAACTGGAAATAACATGCGATTATTTGACTAGCAGCAGGGAAGGCAGAAACCAGACATGGAGCGGGAAGGGGGATTGCTGTCTCTGCTCTCTGCAAGGCACTCTGCACAGAGTGAGACGAAATACGTATCTCGTACCCTGCAAAGATACCTAGCCAAGAAAGAAAGATAGAAAGCCACAATATAGAGAGGAAAATATTGATGATCAGCAGGTAGATAGTAGACGGACAGTTGCATACGAGAAGGATCCTGGGAACGGGAATCCGTTCTGGCGGTGACAGAGCTGAGCCTCTACTAACAAATGAGAAGCATTGAGAGCGTAATAGAGTGGAGCATATAATAATGGCTATCGTTGACTGGCTGTAAAATATATGAGAAATTTTCTTTGCTTCTTCTCGTTTTTGGAATTGCTCCGCCGTAGGGTGACACGGCATGTTGACCGAGATGTGATATTGGACATGGCCTGGTGATAGTGTAAGCCGAGGTGCATTAGCACGGGACAAGGAGGCGCAGACAAATGGCATGTACTCTTTGGCTCCTTTTGCTTCCATTTTTTATCTATTCCGTGTCTTAAAATTACATGTACGTAGGCTCGTATTTTCTCTGCAGGTTAGAGGCGTTGGGCTCTATCTGTTGGGAGTAATTCTTGAAGTAAGCTGTGATTAGAATGGTCCACGCAAGCTTGTATCTGCATTCGCGATATCATAGGCTGCAGAACTTCTTCGTGCGACATTGATAGGCGCCGGAGAATTCCAAATTCTCCATTGTGTAGTGCATACCGGAATGGTGCGCCGTGATATCACATCGTACAAGCAGGTGCATGCATCATCGTCACCGCTTGACAGGGCTGAAAGCTACTGTTAAGATAAGGCCATAGGGTAGCCTCACTAAGAGCATCACGGGTTATATCTGAAGCTATTCATGAGACAACGCATCCTGCAGGTACAGAGTGCAATGATGGATAAAGATGCATATAGCCTATGCAAACTAGTAGTATCATCTGCCGGCAGAAGAATACTATGCATGCTTGAAACTTAAGAAGAAGGTTCTCGCTATCAAATCAACCTAGACCCTGCCTCGTGGCAAAACTTATCGACTTGCAGCAATAACGTTAAAACATGATTGGTGTGTGAACAGGGTCTGTCAGCTAGACCAGGGCCATATGCAAGCCACAGCACCAGAGCAAACGCAACCATATAATCGGTGAGAGAGAAAAAAAAAAAAAGAAAGGATTTGCTAAACCGGGTCTTCGGCAGTGTTTCTTAGTTCATGTCCTCGAACGTGCCTGTATGCATCATGACGATAGTAAGAGGAACAGATGCAGGGGCAAAACACGAGGTGAGGCTCCGAAGGCCGCCGACGTTGAGGCAGGGCTTACACGGTATGTTTGCTTCTTTGTACAAAGGATTAATAATGGTTTAAAATAGATTAGTATTGCATGTTAAGGCTTACTCTAGCTTCTGATGGATATTGGCTGGTTGCTTCGTTCAGCTCTCTTGATGCTTTTGCAGTTGTAGCTGAAGGATCGGAAGCAAAAGACGCAGCTGTCCCGTCCATCAATCCTCTACCTGCATTTACCCGCAATTGTGCCTGTATCTAACATGTATCTGTAAGCACTCTGCAAGGTACGACCACATAGATTGTGGTAACACGATCCGGTGACTTGGCCGTACAACTACAACCACAACAGCATATGTTCTCTACAACTGCATCACCAATCACCGCTACTGTGCTCCCATCAATCATCTATTCAACCAACCCCTCAGGCTCTAAACGCAACAACTGTTCCCCCTACAACGACAAGAAGCCCCCTAAAGGATCCTCCCGGAAGACTTCTGCCGGCACTCGAGACTCCACTGTTCAGCCCGCGTCCGAGCCCCCAGCCAGAGCAGGTAGCTAGTACGCATTGGCCGTAGTGTCAGGCACTAGCAGCCTTGGTAGCGGTACCTGGATTGCCCTAGCCAGGGGGACACGAAGTGGACTCGACAGGGACCCAAACCCAAAGCTTGAGCTCCATTCTGGCCATCTTTCAGCCTCTCTCTCATCCCTTCAGCATGTATCCAGATCTCTCTATCCCTCCGTCTGTGGAAGAGCCTGTACGAGTACCTACGAAGTGGGAGCGTTGGCCATTTTGACAACCAACCAACTGACTGTCCCTTTTGTTATAGTCTGATGGAGACGAGAAAAACAGGCTTGTCTTGTCCTCATCTCGCCATCCCGGCACTGAGACACGAGGGGAAGACGGGCAGAAACACGGCATCTCTTGACTCAATCTTGTCCCGCCCTCCGTGATAGATTCTTCCGCTGCAGTCCAACTCCAACCGTCATATTTCTGTCAGATCGGCGTCGCGATACTTGTACACGCACGACCTGGATCATCGCCATCGCAGCCAAAGCTCGCACAATGAGATCCGCGTCTGTCTGTGCCCTCACAATGGCCAAGCCATAGGTCCACGGGCCTCTCCTGCAGCCAGCATGACCAGGGCCTTCCTTGGCCGGGCCCCGTCGCTGTGCATATTCAGCTCTTATAGATGTCGCTATACGAGTCTATGACGGTGTTGGGTTTTCTTCTGGTTGTAAGATGGCTGTGTGGCTTCTGGCTTCTCATCTCTGCTTTGCGTCCCAACATCTCAAGGGTCTGGCCCTCTCCCTTGTCTTGGCCTCTTTCCCCCCACCTTCAACCGTCTGTCTCGTCTCTCCTTGTGTATCTCCTCTTGTCTTATACCGCCCTCTCAACTCCACGCCCACGCCCACGCCCGTTTATGTGTGTAAGCCCAGATCCACAAGACCATCAAACTCTACCCATGCAAGGCAGCCTCACCGGGTGGCTTGTACCATCCTCTCTCCCCTGCCTAAGCTCCCGACTGGCCAAACCCGCGTCATGCTTGGTTCTTGGCTCAAGCGTATTATCTAGTATAACTCCGGAGCCGTACTCTCGGAGCTGTCAAAAGGCCCACCGTCGCGTCAAGCCCCTTCGTCGTACACGGCACAAATAGATATGCGCTCGCTCTTGACCCAATGGGATCAATCCCACTTACGCTCACATCAATTGGTCATTGAATGACTGAGCTGGCCTCTCGTTCAATAACCCACGCTCACTTACAAATAACGTAACCAACAACAAGCAAATATATCAACCTACAACCAAGTACAAAGCAACACTGCCAAGCAAGCAAAGGAAATCGTTCGCCATGGATCCCACGAGTATCAGAATCGTGAGCAGCTCAACACGCCCACCATCCGTCCACTCGCTCAGGTCCGCTCTCAAAACGCTCGACTTGCCATCCATGCCTCCTACTGTGCCTTTACCGCCTCTCCCGACGTCCCCTTCGTCATGCAAATCACGGACAGCAACGTTTACCATTGGATCTCCCAGACCGACCACTGGATCGACTAAAAAGAACTCATTTACCTCACTAACATTCCGTCCGCACAAGCCGATCAAATACGGAACCGGAAAATTTTCTCATGTTGAATTGGTACCACAACCAAGTGATGATCCACAAGATCCTCTGGTAAGTTACCATACATTGGTTTACCTTTACCAAGAGTCAAAGGCTAAACGTATGCGTCCATTACTAGAATTGGCCTCAATGGAAGAAGGAATTGAATTTGGCATCCCTACTCTTCATGGCCAGCCTGATAGGCGCAATGAAGACAGCCCTCGTTGCTGTCAATGATGTTGTCGCTACTCGATATCAGGTCTCCTACACCTGGGTTGCCGCTTTGACGGCTGCGCCCTTGATGGTTTCGGCCATAGCCGGCTTTGTTAGCTCAATGGCAGCGAAGCTGGTAGGAAAGCGACCAGTCTATCTCGTCTCATCAGCCTTTGTCTTTGCCGGCTGCATCTGGAATATGACAGCAGACTCTAGCTACGGCTCATGTATGGGCGCTCGAGTCATGCAAGGACTCGGCTGGGGTGCTTTTGACACTCTGCTCATGGAGACTATACAGGATACCTTTTATGTTAGCCACATCAAATCTTGCCCCTTGTGCTGTAAAGAAGCATACTGACCCTAGCGTGGGATAGGAACATGAAAGAAACATTCGCGTGTCTCTGTATACGATCCTCACCGTCACAATGACTTGGGCATCGCCACTCCTGGGCGGCGTCATCTCCTATCGCGTTGGATCTTTCGTTACCCAGTACCGCATACTCAGCGCACTTTTCGCTGTTGCTATTCCCATGCTGGCTCTGATGGCCCCCGAGACTGCCTTTAACCGCTCCAAAGCTGCTATTGCAACGACTCCAGTACTCAGCTTCACATTTCCGTGGGAACCCCAGCAAACTCATATCGAGCTCAGCAGAGACTCTGCTATCGACTACGTCAAAGAGATGAAGCCGTGGTCATTTACAGGAGAAAATATTCTGCTGAACTCGATTCAATCCCCACGAGCTCTTGCTGCTCCTACTACCTCACTCGTCTTCCTTGTCACAGCACTGCCTCATTGTATGCTATGGGGCTTCGTTGCTTCCTTGTCTCTTTTACTCTCGCCATCACCGTTTAATCTTCATCCGAGCATCATCGGAACTCTCTTGACAGGTCCCTGGCTACTCGCAATCGTAATTATTGCTGGCATCTGCTATTATCGCTCAGCAAACCAGAGCTTCACGCGATGCGTTAGCAGCCTCACAATTGCCGGCGGTGCGCTCCTGGCTCTTATTGGTCTCATTTCCTTTGGTTTAAATACCGGAAGTTTCATTTCACCATCCTCATCATCCAACGAGACGCCCACAACCTTTCTCACTCCCGAAGCAGCACATGAACTCAATCTCCCCCTCCTATCCCTACAACTCGGACTGCTTGCAGCCGGCGCTTCCACTTTAGAAGCTACCGCACGCCCCCTTCTCGCTCGATCAGCATCCTTCACCGCGTCAAGCATGGCCACAGCACAGCGAAGCGTAGGCGATATGCACTCATGGGTGATCATCCTACGAAACCTTTTAGCCGGTGCCTTCGTCCTCACCGTGCCCCATGTCATACCCAAAGCAGGCGGTCTCAAGGCTCTCGTAATAGGCCTGGGAACGGTACAAGTTGGCATCACAATCTTCGTCCTCATGCTATGGCACTTTTACGAAAAGAGTGTGTGGAGGATGGATGGCAAAGTCATGGGGCTTGTCAATTTGCGAATGCCGCATCCAGAGGAGAGCTTCTTTGATACCGATTGAAGAGATATATATCCAGCCCGCCTGCTGAACACACATGAATAAAAGGCAAAAAAATATACAAGAAAACAAGTAAGAAAAGAACATGTACAACAGACTCTGGCAGCTTCTGCCTACCAAAACGGTGAACGAGACAGAAAACGCGCAACAGACAAATACAAAAATTGAACTTGTACTTTGTCTTCAAAAGACAAAGCTCAAAAGAAAAAGAAAAAGAAAAAGAAAAAGAAAAAGAAAAAGAAAAAAGAAATTCAACAATTTTTCACTTCCATTTATATACATATCACGGGCAGAACGAAGTATACAAGCTACGATTCTTATTATTCTTGGGTCATTTTATATGATCCTCTTCTTCATTTTTCTTTTGTTTATGGGTCATTACGATATCCGAAGATGTGACATGATATACGATATGGGATACTTGGCTGGGAACGGGGAATGGGGAATGAAATGGGAATGGGGTATGAAGAAATGAATCACGGCCGACTTCACCAACGGAGTTATAAATGTCTTCATAATCTTCTTATTATATACTATAGACGGCTGTCGTCAAATACAAAATATTGTCTTAACCATCTCGATGCTTCGTGAACCATATGTTATGTAACGTAGCATCACTGCATCAGGTATTGAAGAAGTTTGAACAGTATCATGATCATTTAGTTAATCGTCAGTCAATCCGCCGACGTGGCGTTCTAGCTACATAACAATGTCCTCCGTAGATATATATACGTATAGACCTTTGCAGTTTCATGTGGCTGCTGTTCTGCACGAGACAGTCGCCGCCCTCGATTTCGAGTATATAACCCACATATCCACACCATTAAACCTGTATTTCCGGATCAGATGGCAAGCATGGGAATAAAAAGAAAAGTCAATAATAACTCGCAATTGCCGGCTTATTATCGCTCAATCATGTTCGTACATTTCCGTAAAAAGCAAAACAAGAAGAAGTTGGGACGAAAGGACAAAAGGGTCCAAGACTCTGTCAACTCCAGCGTCTTTCAGCATCCCCAAATCGCCTCTTATAAAGAGTGGGAGGTCTTGGCCCCTAAGTTGGCCACGCGTCTCAGTTCCACATCGCTTCCGATGGTCGCGGAATCTCCGTCATCTATAAAAGATTCGCATCGACCTAGCGGAGCAGTCATTCGCTCGTTCATGGCAAGGTCGTCTGTATTGCGACGCTCAACTTTCGCGGCGCCGCCTTTGAGCTTCTCGCGCGCCCACGCCTTTATGGGGTGCCAGCTAGTGACGAAGAAGATAATTCCATTCCACAATCCTTGCAGGGGCAAGACCGCCGCTGTTGCGAGGTGGAACGGGTAGGGCGATCCTCCGTCAAGCCAGCCGTGGATGCGATTCAAGCTGCTGGGGATCCAGGTGGCCAGCACGCTTAGCGCGAACAAGAAGCTCGTCCTCAAATATGCTCTCTTGACAGGATCGCTGATGTGGAACTTGCCAGTGACGGCTCTGATAGCAGTCACAGAACGATGTAGCAGGGAAGGCTTAGGAGGAGCCTCTTGAGGCGGCGAGGTCGTAACAGAGGAGTAGTACTGATTTTCGCCAGTGGGCTGGATTTCGGTTGTTGAGTTGTCGAACGAAACCTGCCGGTTGTTTTGTTGGATAAAGGCGGGCTGAGGCTCCGGGGGTAAAGTGTTGGCGGGAGTATGCGTGACTTGAACTTCGGTTGTGACGGTACCGTAACAGCCACTCTGTGCTGTGTCTGCTTGGCCCTGCGAGTCATAATCAGCGTCAGCTTGACATAATAATAGAGAAGTGATTAACAACGTACCGGCTCCACGTCTTTGTCCTTTTCCCTGTTCTTTGACGTGGAAAAGCTTCGAAGTCGGTTTCTCATGCGAAAGACGTGCCATCCAACCAAGAAGTAACAGAGGAGAGAGCCAACGATGCATATCCAGATTAGCATGTAGTACGTGTAGATTCGAATAAAGTCCCACTCCTTGTCGACCCAACACCAGATCTACGCAATGACGATGATTAGTCAAAAGGGGCATCAAACAAAAGGAAGCGAGGTTGCTCACTGTAGCTCCGCCGTAGACACGGCCACGCGGGCTTCGAAGGAGGAGGAGAGTCAGGGCAATGACGAAAGGCCCTCCATAGCAGATCAAGCAGTAAATCCACCAGCGCTTGCGAAACGAGTCGGGGTTTGTGTGGAAGTAGAAGACGAGAAAGACGTTGATGGCCATGGCTAAGGACCACCAAGGGTCAGACTGCATGAACCTGTCCAGAAAGCCCACGGTTAGTTATTCTGATCCTGCTTGCTTCCCTCTCGAACATTCTTCAACAAGAGTTACTCACATTTCGAACATGAAGCTCTGGGCTTGGCACAAGGCACTCTTTTGACCAGCATTTACGCCGGCAAAGGCAATGATGCTTGCAATACTGGCTCCAACATTCGATATGCTGGCAAAGACGATGAAGGTGTTTTGCACGTTGCGGACTCGGCGCACCAGCCAGTAGGCGAGGAAAATGAGCATAACAGAGACCAAGCTGAGGCAGCCGCCGATTCGCTCGACAATGACGAGCGTGTGGATTTGGTGGAGAGTCAACTGCTCATCATCGACCGCGATGGCATCTATGGTTAAATTGGCAGCCATGGTGGCTCGACTCGATATGCCAAGGAAGCTGTGAGAGGCGATGGCATATGCAGGAGAAGTGGGCAGAAGATGAAGAGGAAGAGAAAGATGATAGAGAAGAAGAAGAGGAGGAGGAGGAGGAAGAAGAAGATTTGCTGCACCACCAGATTCGAAATCGAGGGATGTCGCCGAGGAAGGAGAGATGAGGAGATGAGAGGAGAGAAATAAGAAGGTAGAGATAGGGAAGAGGGTGTTGGATGCAACAATGAAAGGATAAAAAGAAGAGACGAAAACAGAAGTGAAGTCCCCCAGGAAAGAGAGAAAAAAACGGCCGTGCAAAGGAAGAATCAAAGGATGCTGCCAGCTGGTGGTGGCTGCCAGACCGAACGGCCAGAGGCTATGCGGTAGGACAGACACAAAGAAGAAGAAAACGAGGCGAACGGACTCTCTGTTTTCGGGGGAGGGGATTTCGTTACATGCTGCCCTTGAAATTAATTAAAGGATTTGAGCGATGAAGAATATTGTACGAGAGTAGAGGAGTGGCCGACACCGAAGCCCTCGCCTCTTTGCAGGGCCAGAGGCTGGGCCCGAGACCGAGCCTGAGACCGAAAAGCTACAAGCAGGGATGAATTCGAGTATCAGAAAAACGAGTTCGAAGAGAGAGCAACAGACAACAGCCCCAAAAGCAACCGCACGAAAAAAAAATATTGCGTGTGTCACAGCAGCTGCATGCGGCCGCGGCGGTTGGAGAAGCCCGGCGGTTCTTCAGTCCGAGGTTGCTGGTGTCAATCGATCGGATCGTGACGGCTTCTGCCCAAGGCGATGCGAGTCGACAGCGGCATCACAACACAGCTTGGGGACTTGATTCTGATTGATTCCAAAAGGTTTACCACAACACCCGAGGTAAATGATGGAAACAGAGAAATAAAATGACACACAGTGTCTTCCAGCCGTCCGGATACAAGACAGAAACTTAAATGGCAGACGATGGTTGTCAGCCGCAGGACTAGACGGTTAGTTTCAACACCAGATAGCCGGTCAGCGCTGGATTGGATGGCGGGCGTGAGTGAGATGGGATCGCCTGCAGTCGCTCGCTGCCCCTCACCTCAATCGCCAGAAGCGGCTGCGTCATCGCACAGATGCAGGACAAAGAAAGAGAGGCAACGCAAACACACAGTGGGCCAACGCTTCTTGTCTTTTCCCATTTGCTGGCGATGGCGGTGATACAGTACTTTGTTGTCCCTCTATTGCACTTACACACAGGACAGGACAGACGCAGGTACCACCACGACACTACAGATTACAACACAACACAGCACAGACAACAAACCACATATTAATTGATGCCCAAACTCCTAGACCTCCTCGAGTAGAGAGAGAATCCAATAGTTCTGGTTCTAGGTAATTCTAGCTCTACACCAGTTCTCCCAGGCCATCCAAACAAAGTCGCCACTCAACAGCCGGGCGACATGTCCCAACCCGGAAATCGGCCCCATCTCGAGAATACTCGTAGCAGCACCGACGGGCGTTTGTGCCCAGCCTTAGCGCCACGCCAAATCTGCCTCAACCCGCCAACGTGCATCTCGTTCATTCTGGTTCTGCTTCTCCGAATTCCAGAGGGTGCCTGTGCCCGTTCTCGTCAGGGGTCAATTTTTGTTTTACTGTATTTATATTACCTATACGATGTGCAGAGCCATTCGTCTTACATGGAAGCATGATATTGCTGCAGTGATTGTCGTGCCTATGCAGATACCAGCCAACACTTATATCATCAATATTACCACCAAATGCAGCCAAAGACATACATACCGATGGAACAAAGAGCTGGAACGAACAATGACATTCATGCACCGAAAAACACAACACAACACAGCCTCAATTATAAACGCCTAATTCTACAACTCAACGGCCAGAGCGAGAGACACGGGCCAAGCATCAAAGGCAGCGTGCATCCCGAGACAAGACACTTTCCCTCATCAAAAAAACGGCTTCAGCGTCACACCTTGTCCCTCCAATCGCAAACCGCAAAGGGGCTTGATCCAAATGGAGCACTTTTTTCCATCTTCAGCGAACCCTACCTGTATTTAGCAAATGCTCTAGAAAAGCCAAGACAAAGCGATTTGATACTAAAAGCCAAGACAAAGCCACTGATACTTTGTCAGCAATACCCAAACTCCCGGATTCCAAACAATGACTTTTTACTCCAAGGATCCAATCCAAAGGATGCGGCAAGTGTGGAGAAATCCAACCGTTACAATAAAGCTGGATTAGAAAATCGAAACCCGCTCTTTTTTAAGCCACGTCCGTCAGTGGCAGTGGGGTCGAATGGAGTCTCGAATCTATGATGTTGGGTCTTTTAGTTCTAAACACTAAGATTCCAGCCTCCAACGTTGTCTCCTCGTGGCAGCCTCGTTTTTTTCTCGGAGATGTTTTAAGAACCAACCAATTGCCGGAGATGTTACTCGTATTCCACCCCTACACATTTTGTAAATCGGGGAAGAAGAAACGTGGTTTAGATGCCTAGCCCCGTTGCTAGGAATGCGCACTGCTTCTGCATTATGCGGGTATCCTTGCTCATCTTTCTCGAACCAACGGCCTTTGTTCTCCGGCCTCGAATCCGGCGTCGAATTTGTTAGCCAAACACAGCGCCATACCACTTGGCCCAAGTCACGTGACTCCCTCTCACTCCAAGGTACCTACCTATTCATGGTCCAACATTTTGTCCGTCCAGAAAAGAATAATATCCCAAAAATAACAAGATGAGATAGTAAGAAAATCTAATTGTAGGCCCTTGATTCCCCTCCCATCTTAAGTTACCCAGGTTTCACAAGTTGGTCAACGGTTACCGACTTTCCTTGATGAAATGCTGACGCTACCCTCGCACGGCAATATAACTTCTCTTGCCGGTATAACCAACAGTAAATCTTAAATAAATTAAACAACATGCATCCCCCCATTCCATCCTCATCATCTACCTACCTCGAATTCTACCCCTCTTCACAAAACCTCACGCATATCCAATAATAGCACGAGCATCTCTTGGCAACAAATCCTCCAGGCACCGACATTCCTTCCAAAAGCACGGATACCCCCAAAAGCATCCACGATTGCTCTCGTGATCAAAACATCGCGTGGGTTGGGGAGCCCTCGCATACAAAGTCAGTCACAGGGGTATTACATAGACAGCGATATCAACATGCAAGATTCACTCTCGTAGAAACGCTTGTCCCATTGCCGCCGCCAACCATGTAGAAAGCTTTTTCGACGCATGATGCCTCCATCCGTACACGTATTATGTACACATCGTATCATCGTCAAAAAAGACAAAACAGGCTCTAGGGTTCTATTCCGTACATTCAAAATCCGATAGCATGTCCAAATAATGTAGTGGTATCCAAAGACGTGATTTCCCAAGTCCCAAAACCCCCTATTCAACCAATGTTCATGTCAACTCTTCCACACGGCCTCCTCGGCGAACTGGCTGTTCACACGCGCGTTCCAAAAGACATGGTCGTGAAAAGGCCTCTCAAAAAATGGAGACTGATAAACAAAAAAAAAAAAGCACCTTCTCAGAGGGTGTACATGAAATCAGGGCGCATATCGCCCAGTGCCTCAATCTCCTTTTGCGTCTTGCCCTCGATCCAGTGGTTTCGCTCACCGTTCAATCGCCTCTTGTTCTCTCGGCTGAGCAGCGTAGCCATCAAGATGCTACCGCAAAACACGCCGATGAACATGTAGCCGACGATGGTAGCGTGGCCCTCCAGGTAGCGCGGAGCGTGGAAGTAGATGTTGCTGCTCACAACACCATTAATGTTGCCCCATCCAATGACGAAGCCCAGCACGATGCCGCGCTTGTAGACACCCTCGACGTTGTTGGCGACCCAGGCAATGGTGATGGGGATACATGGGTAGATGCCCAGTGCTCCCAGGAATGTGCCAGCATACTGCACGCCAGGGTTGGTCGACGCCATCAGCATGATGAAGCCGGCAATACCCACGAGTGAGATGCAAATATTGAAAATGGCTCTCTTCTTGATCTTATCGGACCACAGACCTGCCGCAACAGTGGCAACGGCAGCCACGGCATAGGGCGGCACGCTGAGCAGCTGGTTCTTGATGACTGCAGTCTTGGTGGTGAAGCTCATGTTCTGGATGATGGAAGGTAAAAACAGACTGAAAGAGTACAGGGGCATAAGAGGTCCCATGTAGATGAGCATGCCGGCGTACGTCTTCCAGTCCTTGATGGCAGCCCAGAAGTACTCCATCTTGAAGGATTCGTGTTCAGCAGAGCTCTGCTTGTCCTGCTTAAGACGCCACAGCACACGCATGCGATCCTCCGGAGACAAAAACTTGGCCTCATCGGGGAAGTCGTGCACGAAGAAGAAGGAGAGGACGCCGACGAGAATGGTCAATGCACCCTCGATGATGAAGATCCAGGCCCATCCAGCGATACCTCGCTTGCCGTCCAGCTTCTCAATGGCAGCCGCAAGGAGACCACCAAAGGATCCGGCCAACGCGGCGGCGGAGAAGAAGATGGCAGCGCGGACACCGAATTCGTTTCGCTTATACCAGCATGAGAGGTAGTAGTTGACACCGGGGAACAAGCCGGCCTCGGCGGCACCGAGGAACCATCGCGCGGCCATGAGGCCAGACCAGTTCTTGACAAAGCCCATTCCAAGCATGCAGGCGCCCCAAACGATGCTATTTTTTTGGTAGTTAGATTGCTGAACTTATCCGAGGAACACGGTACTTGGCGGGTGTATATGGCCACTTACATGATGACGGGAATAAAGATGGAGGGGCGAGATCTCTTGAGCAAGAAATTGGCCAGAGCCTCAAAAATGGCATAGGAGATGAAGAAGATTGTGAGAGACGCATTGTACTGAGACGTCGACATGGGAATGTCCTTGGTGAGGTTGGCCACCTTGGCGTTGCCGATGTTTGTGCGATCGAGGAAGCACATGAGATACAGAAGAGTGAGCTGGGGGAACCAATTGTTAGCAGCTTGGCCCTTGTATCAAGCGCCCGTGATTGCTAGCGACTCGGGATATCCGGTTGCGTTTCAGGGCACAGCGGGAAAAAGAACGTACCCATGGTATGAGAACCAAGTCTAGCTTTCGTAGCAATCGCCGTTCCTGTGAAGCCATACCCGTCAGTAAATGTCCATCCACACAATGCCTTCAATGAAGCCCCAACAGCGAACAAGGGAAGAAAAAACTCACATTTGCCGCCCTCGCCTCATCAGACAAGCCCGCATCCGGGTCTATGATCTGATCATGCTCGATGGCAATCTGCTCGACCTCGGAATTCGAGATGTTGTCTGCGACCGGCACCTTTTCCGTGTCGCTCATGATGGGCAGAATCGTTTTTTGAACAAAACAGAAAGCCTCCACAATAAGAAAAAAAGGAAATAAAAAAAGAAAAATAAACTATGATTTACAGGAAAAGACAAACAATGAGGAGCCGCAACCTCTCACAGGCCTTAAGCGAGAAAAAAGAAAGAAGAAGACAGGAATTGGAGAGGGGTGGTGTGGCCTTGGACGAAGGGAAAACACCTTTTGGGGTCCCTGTGCTGCTGATCCAAAAGTCTTAGACAAGACGGGCGGCAACCACCGGGTCTCTGGACTTGTTAAGCGATTTATACAAAATGGGAGGCAGACAGGAACTGGAGCGCCCTTTCGGATACCGTAAACCGATCCCGGGGAAGAAGAGAGGGAGGGACAAGGAGAATTTCGGAGGATAGGGCGGGAGTTAATGTATGTTAGCAACGGCCCATATATACTCGTGGCATTAACATGCGCGTAGAGTAGTATCAATGTTGGGTGTACAGTACACGACGAGGGGGATCCGCAATTTCAGGAGCCAAAGCCCGAATCAAGGGTCGAGAATGAATGTGGTATGCAGTATGTAAGCCAATTGAGGCAAGGCTGTATGATCAAAGAGGTGCGAGGAAAGGCTGGGGGTGGGTGTGACGACGACGACGATGGTATCCAAAAACGAAGAGCTAGGCAGGGATCATGATGCGGGGAGAGAGGCCCAGAAGTTTAGCTCAAGGATGCACGAGTAAGGAAGAATGCCAGGATGATAGGCCATGCGGAGAAGTTGGGTCCGGCATGGCCATGATAAGGGGAGCTTGGCTGGTCACGGAAGGCCGTCGCTATCATGTCTTTCCGGGGCGGCGGACCGACACAAAGTATGGATAGAGAATACAGAGCAGAGAGAGTTCTCGGTGTTTTGGCTCCCACCCAACCGGCGCGGGTTCTTGAAGATATCTCGTGCATATTTCGCACATACCCGGCGTTGTATCGACTGTGTCTGCTGCCTAGCGGTAAGCAGCGATCACCGCACAGTTACAGCATCTTGGTTGGGTGCTTCCAGACTCGATTGATATTGTAATTACACACTTCGGTTTGTCACCGAAGGTCGGTCTGGGATCTTGGTGTTGGTGCCATCCAAGTGGACAAAGCTCGAGCCGCGGTAGGATAGCGGCGGTTAAAACGCCACCAGTTGTAGCGACACTCTGTGATCCGAGTAATGACTGGAGCTGGAGTCTTTCCCAATCCGTCTCCCTCTGCGTGCCTTATGCTGCTGACAAGTTCCATGACATGACGGGGCTGGTTCTTCGACCGAATCAAACGAGGATTGGAGTACGGGCGCCCCCCTCACCACAGACAGGGCCCTCCGTCATAAGTGGCTGTTGATGCCGGCTGTTCTCCATCAGCTCCGCCTTGACCCCAAACTGATGTGCATCCTTGTTTTTGGACTAAGGCGTTAGTGACCATGGAGAAGTTTGTCTGTGGGGCTTATAACCGATGCCAACTTGAACTCTCCACTCTCTTCCCCCAGACGATTACCGATGGCGACGGACGAGAGGAAGACGAGGGGATTTGCCTGCCTCGAGTCGGGGTTGAGATTGTATTTGTACGTTACTTGTACACATGTGAAGAGACAGTGTTATTTGGTTGGCAGAGAGCTACCTCGTTCATCTCTTGTCACGTCTGGTGTGAGGCCCAAGCTCCAGGCCTTGTCGACTTGGAATGCTCATGGGCCGAAGCAGAGGCCGCGATGTAACCCGGGTGTTTTCACCGTACTCGCACTATTGCTGATATTACAGCACACCGCACACAACATATCTTCCAGCAGCACGTTTTTCCTAGCGCCAGGCAGAGCAGCAGGCCACGAGAATCAGGCAGGGGCAGTTCGCCATTTGACCCAATGCGCCATAGCTCAGAAGCCGTAGAATCTTCGTTCCATCAAGCCCTGGCCCCCAAGGAGCCTAGACCAGAGTCACTTGGATCGCTCTCGGCCCAATCAGCGCATCGAGAATGCAGAAAAGCGTTTGTTGGGCTGCTGCAAGACTCTTTGGCACGATTCATGCTGCTGCTGTCTCCAGTCCATGTCCAGTCACTGCTCATCCTTTGCTCCTTTCAGCAGGCCGTTTCCGAAGCACCCGAATGGCGATCGGGAACGGGAATCTGGCTGATGTCACAGTTGCACCAAGATGAGCAAGAGCCGCGCAAGATGCATGTCCATGTCCATGCTTGTCCTCAACTGTCTGCATGACATGAATCAAGAGACTTCGAAAAAGACAAAGCTGGAGCTGAAGCTATTGATCCATTTACCCCACGCCCGCCGCCGTCGCCACTAAGATAAGCGATGGCTTTAAGCGCAACGTGCTAATTTGCGCTTGCGAGTAAGTCGGTGCAGTTGAAGAAGAGAAGAGCCCAGATTCTGTGTACCTAGACAGACAACTCGATGCCTGTTCAAAGCTGGCGTCAAAGTTAATTGGCTATACGGGACCCGTGGTTTGTGTGCAACCCCCTTCCATGCCACGTTGTGGCCGCGCTCCCGCCTGTCTGTTGGATGGCTGCAGCCAAATCTCATGCTTTATCGGACGGAAGTCGGGAGCACAGGGACGAAATATGTCCGAGGGCCGCCTCGGGGCCTGCACATTGGAAGTGAAGTGAGCAAGTTGTCACTGTATGATGATGTGGACGAGCGAGCACGAGCATGACTGTGATCTGATCGGAGCAGAATTTTTTCTTTTTTTTTTTTTCTCCTTCTGCCAAGTTACCAATAACGTTGAGCAGCACAACAGAAATGAAACGAACAAGAAGAAAAAAAGATGGAAACGGCCCAGGCAGAACATCTGCCGATACTTGTTGCTTCCATTACTAATGTCCGAAAAGGAAGAAAGATTAACTAACGGCGATAGTTGCCTTGGTCCGACAAGATCCAACAAAACTACCTTAGCGTTCGCGTGGTGGCTGACTTCAAGCTTGTTTTCCCACTGCCTCTCTTTTTTTCGCGACTGTTTCCATGAGTTCTTCCGCTAAGCCAGCCAAGAAAGCGGGGACGAGATCTTCATCTGCCGGCGCCAAAATTCACTCGGCCATTGCTCGCCCGAGTGCTCCAATTGAAGTCTTGAGTCCGCTGCAATAATCAGCCCGCATCTCCGATTCACTTTATGCCAAGCAGCCCAGCAGCCCAGCATTACGCGGAGAAAATCTGGGATCCGTCTCTCTTTGTGGTTCTTACATCAAAAATTACAAAAGTACAAAATAGTATGAGTAAATGAAAAATGATGGTAGATTCAATTCTTCGCCACTATATCAACAGCAACGACGCGCCATCTGGATAAAACAGACGGCGTCGGTCTTAGTGCTGCAGCCACGTACGGGAGTGCACATGGACATGTAAGCAAAAAGGGCGCCCGCCAAAATAGAACCATTCAACCAACACGCAACAAAAGAGCGCCAATCTTTGTCTCCCCTGCCCATCTCGGCGATGCCGCATATCGACGGCTGTTCGTTTAAATTCGGCCAAATTCGCAAATACTGTACTTGTTGTACTAAACACGTTCACTAATACAGAATGGCGTTTTGGACAAACAACACACTATCCCTGTTCTGTTTGCCGAGATGGCGGATCTGGCAGGTTTGCTCAAAAGCTTCTTTTCTAGCATTGGAATAGAATGTCGCTTAAATCCAATACAACCACGTGGAACCGGTTGACTATCGACTCCTCTTGGTGGCTCTGTAACTCATATCACAAGAGAGATTATCGGTGCGGCGTCAACGTTGACGATCCAGACCAAATCTTTGATCTACTAGTAGACCATGGGGCTTGGAGATGCTGAAAACCGCCTCACCCAAAATCCTTTGTTCGGCTCCCAGCAAGAAGCCAGTGACCTCGTTAACAGAATCTACTTCATACTCGTTCCACAAGCTGGATACTAGCTGTGCCAAGACAACATGATATATGATACTAATTTAGTGGTGCCCAGATTACCTGTGTAGGCCGCCAGAGCCGTGGCCGTCGCACCGTCTTATTCATGGCCCGCTTCTCCGGTTACACCAATCTGTTTTGCTATCAACTGTTGAGGAATCACTTCCTCCGCGGACTCGAGATGAACAATCAAACCATCATTTCGTTCAGCCCTCATTCAGCTTTCATCCAGCTGTCTCTAGGATAGCCGAGGGGCCTGTGTTGTCGAGGCTTGAAGGAGTCTGCCTTCTGCCCCTTTTCACTATGCGTAGCACAACAGCCTGCATATTCAAGCATGACCTAGCCAATCCACCAATATTTTTAGAACCAATAGCAATATATGGCATCCCTGAAAGCTGAAAGCCACTCAATACTTTGTCGTAGCTCAATATGCAGGTCATTCTAAGTTGAGCTTCGGTCGGTCTCCTCTAGGCGCTTACGCGTGATTAAATGAAAAGGAGAACAGAGCACGAATCTAGCATCTTAATAACACTTATTTGTAACGGTGCCTCAATCTATGCATCCAGCATGTAAGCGTGTCATATCACACAGCATTAAACACGTAGTTGCTCCGTCAGCGGAGCTTTCTGTCGTGGCCAATGCTGTGATATTTCTTGGTAACGGCGAGCCACCGACAACCCAAGGCGATTTCCCATGAGAGATTCGGAGGATTTTATACATGGATTCTGCCATGTGAGCTCATCGTCATTGCATAACTGTTGTTGGATGATGCCAAGTGCGACCATTGGATTCGAGTGACAGACAAGTGTCTATCTTGAGGACGCAAGGCAAACTGAAAATTTTCAACATACTCTCGCACCAGGTACCCGCTGACGCTTAGACAACTCTGCATGATGCAAGTAACATTGCCAATCAACTAGCTGAGTGCTTTAGAGTGTATCAAGATACCTTGAAGGGCGCGCCTTGTTGGCAGTGGTCCGTGTCCAGGAGGATTGAGCATCATCACGGCAGGCCACATCCGTAGTGCATGACGAGTTATGTAACTCCCATTCAACATGTTACTAAATACAAGTACTATCTCAGAGCATCCTTGTATTGTCGGGTTTATTCAGGGCGGAAGCGTATGTCGGTACGCAAGGCAACAACTTCGGCAATTCGCAGTGATGAGGACGGGGGATATCGGAACCAGGTCATGGTTTCTTGACAGATATCCGCGAGGTAATTCATCGAGATGACAGAGTGGATGTGGCAATAATGTGGAATGACCATATTGTATGCTGATTTTCCTACTCGTCCTAGTATTTGGAAGCGGTCGGCGTATTGGGGTCCGTACTTTGGAAGGATTGCCAGTGGTATGACAATCCCTGGTTTAGATCTAGATATACTCCTTACCTAGCTACCTACTCAAAGAATCTTGTAGTTTGCTTTGGTCGTAGTGGCTTTACATCATCCTTACTGCGATTGCCATAGAATCGTGTATGGCAAGTCCAGCTTTAGCCAAGTCAAACATTTCCGCTAGTGTTCCTTCCCAATAACCAGGACTCTGGCTCATCTAGGCTGTTATGGCATAAGTCAAATTTCCTGAAGATATGTTATGAAATATCGCTCAAGCTATTCCGGTGTCACATCTTCCTAGATGGTGAAAGTATGGCCAACTGGCGAGTTGAGGCAGCCATCTGGAACCGACAGCGCGCTACATGACATTTTGTCTTTTCAGTCGCACCTATTCAATTTCATCTGGGTTGAATTCCAATTTCTTAATCTCTTCCACCGAACATAATACATCTTGAACCAGGATATATTAGAATTGCTCCCAAAAGGAGAGAGTCTGAAAGAGATCCATGGTAAATCACAGGGTCAGTCCCATTGAAATGGTTTACAAATAACTGATCCAGAAATAGAGTAGGTGTACGATTGTGTCTAGAAGCTTGCGAATATGAAAACCTCTTCATGAAATTGATTTAGGACTCTGGAACTCTCAACTCTGCACGGAAAATGACATCAAGTGTGAGCTGGCACGGAAGCAGGCTTCAGGCTAGAATTAGCTGGCAATGCAGATGGCCACCTTTTGTTGAGTTGCTTAAGCAAGCAACCTCAAGTCGAGTTAGTAGACATATGCCAAGGTCAATTTGCAATTTGGCCTGGATGGACCGACGACCACGGGAGGCATGGACTCTGGCTGCTCAGACGTGGTAGTTGACGGAAGCTGGTTGCGCGAACACTCAGTTAACGCGACATACTACACGGCTGACAGACCAAATGCTGTTATACAAAGCGTTGATGGTTTAATAAAACTCACTAAGAAAGCCAGATTTGACTTCGATATGTCGGGCACTAAGGGAGATACACCGGTGATGCCGCATTTTCAGGCGGATGCATAGTTTAAAAAAAGAGTCTCAAGCCGAACATACTGCTGGGGACTGACTTTATGCATCGATATGGCATTAACCTAATGGTAGCTGATTTGTTAGTGCGCCAACAGTTCTTATGGCCTTTGCCTCTGCGTTCTTCGCTGCCGTCTCGTCCCTTTCCCGGTTGATGAGGTGCAGTTGGTAAATGCCTGTGCGCAGTTTTGCTCTCGTGGCCGGTTCGATCTTATTATCTGTATTCAGCAACATGTTTTATCTCAAGCAGTACCGTCTTCGGTGGTCCCTCAGCTTGCCACTGCGATCGTCCGTGTTGCTCTTCAGTCTCCCTCCATTCTTCTCCCTCCTTATCCTCCGTTAAGTGGAACTATAAACTCCAATCAGGTAGCCAGAGGGTTTTTGGTTTTTAAAACCATCTTGCACCTAATATCTTTCCAAGTCCCAGGTGATAACAAGGCGAGCTGAATTGTATCATCCCGAAGGCTGTATATTTCCCCAGTCAGCGTACAGAAGCAATATCCAACTTTAGCACTCTCATTTTATGAAGCAACAATACAACACATGTTATGCATTCAAGTAATCAAACACACCAACAACCGAATTCTCAACCCCCACATCAAAAACGCATCTCATTTCCCACATCTCACCATCCCAATACCAACACCTCGAACCCAAAAACCCATGTCTCACCAACCAATATTGGCATTCATACAGCACAATCCAACAATCCAACAATAACACAAACCCAACACTCTAAGACAATAACCCCAAAAAGAAACTCCATATTCCAATTCCAAATCTAATTCCAATCTCACCCCTCAACACATCCTAAAAGCCAACTCTGCAAACTTCATCTAAATCATCTCTCCATTTTTACCAAACTCAGTGTATTAGAAGCGCCGCGTATAAGCAGTAAAAAGAACCGACAAATCAACTTGCGACCTTAGCTCAGCTGGGAGAGCGTCAGACTGAAGTCTTCCAACTCCAGTCATCTTAATTGACATCTGAAGGTCGTGTGTTCGATCCACACAGGTCGCATGTTTTTTTGTCCTTTTTTTCAAACTCCAGTCCTCATCATCATCTTCTTTTTTGTTTCCCCTCTCACAAAGAAAACTGCTTCAAATAAGTCATCCTTTATTAAAATACCAGGATATTCACACGTGCATCTATGTATCCAAGTCTATTTCCACGACGGCGAACCATTCAAGGCGCCACGCATGCTTATTAAGTTCACCTCGTGGTGGCGTCCATCACATCCCAATCTTAATCTTAACTCGACATCACTCAAACTCACCCTCCCCGTACATATACATATAAGGTAGAAGAAATTATCAATACTCAATTATCGTTATCCTAATCCTTATTCAAAGCCGCCCCTAAATCCCTCCACAGGACCAGAAGCATGCCAGACAGAACCAAGGCGCGCGCAAGCGCGAAAACTGTAATGAGAGAGACCTACACAGAGGGAATGAAGCATTATATACAGAAAGACCCCATATCGTCAAGCCAGAAAAAATTAACAACCCTCTCCGGGATAGAGCTTATAAAACCAGTGTTGCCACATCCACAAGGTGCGAAAATAATAAAAGTGAATAGTTCTCGGGGGCAAAAAAAAGTCGTATGTATATATTCAAGCTTCATTTTGTTCTTTAATTTCCTTCACACACAACACGCCAAAAAATCACTTTAAATAGCCAAAAATTATCGTTGCAGCAAATCGAGGGAGCGTAGCAACCCGTTTACTGGCCGGGGAGGCCGGTGGGAATAGGGAAGCGGCGTCCGCGCTGGGCGGCCTTCGCACGGTGCCTTGAGCGCTGGCCGTACTTGGGGAGCTGGTCGAGGGCGCTGGGCAGGGTGACGTTGGCGGTCTCGAGATCGATGGCAAGGCTGGGAACGCTCTCGAGGGGAATGCTCTGTCCGTCTTTCTACACAGTGTGTCAGTAAACTCTATACCTAAAACTGGGGTCGAATTGCAACTTACGGTGAGAATCTCAACTTCGATATCGCTGGAAAAGGCCTGGACGGCGTTGCGGCCGCCACCGTGCAGGAGGCCCTCGATGGGGTTGTCGACGGTGAAACCACCGTTGACCAAGCCCTCAGCAGGGAGCTTCATGACGATCAAGCTGCCAGCCTTCTGGCCAGCGACATAGACGTTGATTTCGCAAGGACGAGTCTCAATCTCGGTGACGTTGACGGAGATCTTGGCAAAGTAACGGGTCTTGATGAGGTCGGAGGCGCGGACCTCACGCTTGCCGGAGGAGTTGGGTCCGTACAGCTGGTTGATGATGGTGGTGACGCCGGACTTGATCTGGGCCTGGGTCTTGGACCAGTACTCGATGCCCTTGTAAGAGTAACCCATACCCTGGATGCTCTTGACGGTGTTGGAGGTGTGGAACTGGCCGTTGGCCTGGTAGAAAGGCTGCAGGGGAGAGTTGGGGGTGATGGTGGCTCCGGTCTTGCTGTTGAATCGGGACTGACCCTTGTAGGAGGCAGTGAAGATGGGCGAGTTGGGCATGATGGCCTCCCAGAAAGCCCACATGCGGTCGACGTTGGAGTGGTGCATGAAGCTGTATTCCATTGTTAGTTATTTGACGTAATCCACCTTATATGATTTCCCAACTTACAACAGAGGGTCGAATCCAGAGTAGTCGGGAGCAAGGAACTGGTTACCGCAAGCACCGTCCCAGTGGATGGCATTGTGGATCTGCTCAACATTGATACCAGGTCCGCTGGTGGAAGCGAAATCGGCAAAGTTTTGAGAGTTGGTCAGAACGTCGTACTACGCTTCGTGTTAGTAAGAGCGCGTAGAGAGAAGGAGAAAAAAAAAATCCAGCGACACGTACAATCCAGGACTTGTAAGGGCGAGCAGCCAGGTTGGCGTTGGCGGTGTTGGGGTAGTTCTGCTGAGGCGAAGGGCAGCGAATGGTGTGGTCTTGGCCTCCGCCGTTGAAGTCGCCGTAGGAACCGGACATGGCGATGTGAGGGTAGTAGAAAGTTCGAAGAGGGTTGGTGTAATCAACAGACTTGGTGCCGCTGCCGTTGGGAACGTTGATCTTGAGCGTGTTGGGGACGGTGCACGCAGGGACGGTGCTGTCGGCAGCCCAGTCCCAGTAGGGGGCTCGCAGGCTGGCCGCAGCCGCCTGGTACGTGGCGCGAACTGAGGCGGGATATCCATTGGCGATGCCCTTGGCGATGGAGACCAGAGCTTGCTATAAGGGAAGAAGAGGTCAGCCTTTTTGCCCCCCTTTGCGAGCACAGATGCAAGACACAGGGTCAACATACCTCGAAGAGCAAAACATAAGGGCGGTGCCAGCTGATGAAGATGTCCTCCTAAACAACGTGTTAGAAGAGAGCTGACGGCAATTGTTTAGTTCAATGGATAAAGAAACATACACCGTGAGGGCAGTATCCAACCCAGCCGTCTCCGGTCTTGGCTCCGGCCTTGTTGTACTCAATGTACGGTGCGCCGTGGATGCCTAACTGGTGTTACTAAAAGCTCCGAGAGTCATGTCACCTCGCGGGGAGGAAGAAAAAAAAGAAAGCTTACCAGCAATCTGGAAGAAGCTGTAAGGATCGTGGGAATCCAGCTTGGACATGTTATACATGGCCTGAACGTAGAGATCCCTATTACATGCAATGTGAGCCCCCGAACCAATTCGTCATATTTTCCCACGTCTCCATGCGGCTGGAACATCCAATGGCTCGTTTGTATTGGGCAGAGGGGCTCTCTCTCTCTTACCATTGCGGTCCCGATTTGACCAGGTCATTAATATTTTGTCTCAGCGGCACAGCAGCACCAGAAGCGACGGGAACACCAACGACGGGGATGTGTGTCGTGCCCTGTGCGAGTGAAACGGCGGCAAAAGCCAGCGCCGAGACGGAAGCTTGCAATAACATGATTGCGGTTTTGGGGGATTTTTTCTAAAACAAAAAAACGAGTGTGAGGGTTTTAGGGAGGGTTAAAAATAAAGAGTGAACGAGGAGAATCGCGAAGGGCAAGAGGGTGGATAGAATCCGAAGCGAGAGACAAGAAAAAAGAAGAGGCGCGCCCCTTGTAGGAAGTAATGGAATGAAAGCGAGTTCCCTTCCCTAAAGCAAGGTCGGTTCTTCCTGGGTACGGGAGGTGTGTGCAAACGACCGGAGGTTGGTATATATAACTACCAACAGAAGCGTATTATTATAATACCATGTACGGTACGAGTAGGTCAGGTAGCAATAGGGATAGAGCGGGAGGGATTCGCCAGGACGGTCAGGGGTGGGCAAAAGCAGCAGGCTTGACGTTTTGTATTATTTTATTTGCTTTGGGCTTCTTGGGATTAGTTGCCGGATCGTCCACCCCACTCACACGAGCACACAGGGTCGAATCCTACAGAGATACATGACTGGTACGAGTACAGCATGGCTACTCGTGCAAGGCGCCGGGAACTCGGTAGCAGGCAGGCTGATGGTGGGAAGAGAAGAGAGAGTCGATGATGGCTCGTCCTCGTGCTCCACGCCGTTCGTTGGCCTGCCTTGCCCTCCCTGTTCAGCATGGCCGGCCTCCATCATCCCAGACTGCTGTATTCTTTTTTCGTCTTCTTCTTCTCTCATCGTTTCAGCGTCCCACGCGGCAAAGAGAGCCAGTACAAGCCCAGTACTCGTGCCTTGTCAAGGGAGGGAAAGCGAAAGGGATGTGGCCTCCTTCGTGGAGACACTTTTGGAGCAGCGCCACGCCGGGCATTGGGGGCTCCATTCAATCCAATCCCATCCCATCCAATGCAAACAAAGTACTGTCCCGGTACAGTAGCATCAGGCCAGGGCTGGACATCGATACGAGGCCCATGATCCAATCCCACAGCTTCCCAGCCGGTTCCAGCCTGGATTGGGGCTTAGTGCCAGGGCCCGGAACAGGCGCCGTCGAAACGTCCCAGGCCAGAAGTGGGAATTGCCAGGCGTCCGAGGAGATTTCAGGGCAGCGGTGGTGTGCGGGGAGGCTCCATTGTTTTCTTCAGGGCCCAGAGAAACAGAAACAGAAACTTGGTCCTCTTCTCGCGCGCCAAAGATCGGACGGACGTGACGGGCTTGGGTTGGGGGCGATGATGAGCGATGCGCTGGCCTGAGACACGGTCGCCGGCGAAGCGCCGACCCAGCTTACAGCGTACTTTTGGTATGTACAAATAGACGGTCCTCGTACCCGTGCCCTCTGTAGGCGCCTGGAAAGGAACGTACGATGTTGATGCTGATCTTTCTTCAGCTCTCTCTGTTGTACGGAAATAAGGCTCATATCTCAATGCTTGAAGCGTTGAAGGGGTTTTGCTGCTCCCTTGGGCATAGTGCCGAGAGCCGACAAGTCCAATGATGGCAGGCCAGGGACACTGTAAGCCGAGAGCCATTCAGGGAGAGACAATTGCATTGTTAAGTTTTTTTTTTAGTTTATTCCCGAGCCAAAGCTTGGAGTTATGCTTGACCGTGCCAAGCCGTAAGCATTAGCAGTAGTGGTGGTAATAGCAAGAGAGCATATGCAGTCTTCAGCTCTTGTGGACTCTCTTCCATAGCTGGCAGCAACACCAAAACAACCGGATGGCATTCCTCGGATACACATGAATGGATCTCTCTGCGCATGTAACTCTGCGGTACTCGTACTCGATGCGCGCCATCCAGCTAGCAGCGCAGCCACCGCATGTCGGACAGCATGGATGGAACCTTGAACCTTGGCCACGGCAATGCAAGCGATGGCAAAGGGCGGGCATGGATGGTCACAGCGTTCAGTCTCCATCTCCGCCTCACCGTCTGTCGATCCCATTGCTGTGTTTGTTTTGTGTCGCTATGCTTTTTTGTTCGTCATGTTATGCAAGCATGTGATGGAACTTGGTAGGGCGTAGTCTGTCTGTCTAGGGAGAAGCTCAGCTCATCTCCAGCTCCAGCTCATCGACCAGATTAGACCGTAGACGGTACACTGAACATGCTCCGATAGTTGCAAATTAGCGCGATTGCGGCATGCAGTGCTACTCTGCCGCATCGCGAATGATTCGATTCCACTGCATATCGGCCGTGCGCGTGATAATTTTAGAAGCACAGAGTTCAAATTGTAAAATTACCTACTCGTATGTACCTACGCAAACGCAGCGTGGTGGCGCTATTCTGGGCTTTTTGGTGCCTGGCTGCATGTGGTCTCGGAACCGGCACCGTCGGAGGGACCGATTTTTTTGGCACAGACTATCAAGCAATAGTTTACGGAATCGAAGCTCCAGTGGAAGATGAAGACACTGGATGGCGTTTTTTTAATTTATTAAACCTCGAATGGCCAACGGCAATACGAAAGAAAAGGATTGCCATCTGCAAGCATCGTCTCTGTTCTGTCTGCTTGTTGGCCGTAAAGGGCTATCCGTATTCTGCCATTTTCATTGTTCGATTCCAATGCATCCAAGGTAGCACTACCAAACACTAGACTCGAGGGCCAACTGAATCATGCTACTACCTTGCAGTCAAGAGTTCGCACCAACTGAGATCCGTCACCGTCACGCTAGTTAAAAACCAAGATGAACCTTTTTTTTCTTTTTGCTTTTTCTCTCTTGTCTTCGTTCTTGTTATAACACCGTCGCGTGTACTCGCACTCCGCAGTTTTCCCCCTACCGCGCTTGTCTAAGACACAAACCCACGCCAACCGAACACTAACGGGCCAAAGTGGCTGAACAATCTGAACCCAGGCTGTCATCTGGGAAAAGCCCTGTCGTGTTTTTTCCCGCCAGTGCACTCGTAGCGAAGTTCATTCATTCATTTAGTCATTTACAGTCAGGTGGACGAAAGCCTCGCATCAGCGCCCCTCGAGGGATTCGCCGGCTTGCCAAGATTTGGACAAATCATGACCATTGATTGGGATACTCGTCTCTCAGTGAGCAAACACAAACATGTAAGATGCAGTAAATCTCAGGGGAAGCAGCGCGGCTATGCAGCGCCATTGGCTGCCTCTACTTACGGGGTACATAACCAAAAATCCCCGGGTTTGCCTGAACGGACTGAGCCGCTGCCAATTGGCTGCAATCTCGCCCACGGGCTTGAAACGGGAATCCGGCCATTGTCAAAACCGATCCCAGCAGGGCCACGCACATGTAAGAAACAGGTACGAGTAGATACGGAGTAGCACTCGCAATATTCCGAATTGGGGGGCCCTGTCAGCTACCCATGAAAGACCCCAGGGGCCGTCAATCGCAATCAATCATCTAGAAGCCCGCTGGAAAAAAATCTCCTGGCTTCTTCGCTTACAGTTGGCCATCACCGCTGATTAGTATTACCCCATACCATGGAGTGCCATGTTAGTAGTATATTTCAGTGATCTCGACGATGCATTCCATATTGCAGCCATCGAGAAGCAGAGCTCTCACCCTATAATTGAATACATACATCCGATCTCCTATTACTCCGTACAGTACTAAGCAATCATCCGAGCCTATCCATGTACAGCAGGTCCCATTGCATAAAGGGAAAGCCTCCTGCTCCCTCAATGCCTTTCTCCCCACCCGCTTGGACAACAAATACGAACTGACGAAATTGCGTGTAACAGAATTCAACCCCCCAAACTAGGTACCTCCAATGCATGCAAACCGAGATCCCAGCTTCGACATGAAACTTATTATTACCAATCGCACATCCTCTTTTCCAGTCATCTCGCTGCTTTATTTTTGTTCTTCTTCGTATTTGGCGGTTCCGAATATGGTATCAATCATCGCATCATCTCCTCCCTCGAGAAAGAAACCCCACAGGCTGCCCTACTTCGCATGTACAAGCTGAACTCTATCACGAACAACATGATCACTTTCAGCTGGACAACGTGCATCCAACCTATCCCGCATGTAGCTTCGTCAACTCCAATCGCATCCCGATCTTATGCACAACTACATCAACAAGACCCAGAAAAATATAATGGAAATTACAGCTGCCGCTACCCCTCACGGTGGCAAAGCCTTCCCGCACCTTTGTGTTGTTGTTTTTTTCCTATTCTCAAGCCATACTCAATCCCTTTAAGCTTACATCGTATTACCTCCATCCCCTCCGCTTCGTGGCGCCTGTAGTTCGCCCAGCTTTCTCTTTTTAACCCTCTGTTGCCTCTGCCTCACCGTTTCTTGTGGCGTTATCAAGCAGACAGTTTACCTTATTCACCGTGTACTAACGCACGCCACCTCCATAAAAGCCCATTCATTGTCCAAGCTGTGGCATCCTCCACGGGAATGATTCAAGCCACCAAACAACATGCTTTTTCCCCATCCCCAGCCTTGCTAGTTTCCAAAGTTGACGTCAAAGACTCCAGCGAAACTTGGATTCATCGGGATGTGATCGTCTTGTCATACGAAAAAAAGCTCGAGCGCTAAAAAAAAGAAAATCCCACAGCAGGGAGAGAGAAAGAGACTCAGCTATTTTCGTCTCGCCCTCGGGCGGCTTGCCGGATGGATGACTCGTATAAAGGAGCGGTAAGGGTGTGGTAGGACGGCAAAAACACTTGCACGTGGTGATGTCAAGAACACGCTTTCTAGCCATGATACACTACCTTAGCTGGGGGCCACGGCACAGCACAAAGTTGGACCAAAAGAGCCGCTGCCCAATTGCTGTCCTTCCTGTCCACTTGGCTTGTCGGAGAGAAACACGCACGTAGTGCCAGAAGGATTGCCAAGTCCATCTCCCCTCTTAACCTTAATCAACTCTTCTCATCGTCACACAGCAACACGAGCGAAGCGCCAAGTACGCCCGTGATACCATCGTGACCACTTAGACCACCTAAGAGACAAAAACACAGCGTCGAATATGCACAACATATCGTATTCTGGAAAATACATGACCATCCTAAAGCCTAAAAAAAAAAACAGTCCTATCCTTACTCCTCTTATCTCGTACAGCAAAACTGTGTGAGGTTCAGCTCACCCAGATCTTGGTCCCAAGACCCCTCTCTGCCATATTCCGCCAGTCCATTCAAAGAAACAAAGGAAAAAAATAAAATCAAAGGAAAATACCTCGGGGCAGCTGTAGTACCCGTAGAAAAAATGTGCCTAAAACTACACAATGCTATTGATGCCACAAAACCCCAAATTTCCCTGTCCATGCCTTGTATTGTATATGGTAGTCATAACGTCGTTGATGCCGCCCCAATGCGCCCAATGGTGACTGTTTCTGTGACCTGATTCGAGTTCGAATAAGCCTACCTCACAATGACCAACTCATCTTCGTCGTCGTCGTCTTGAAGAAGAACTTGTCGATCGGCCAGGTTCTTCTCGGCCAGGTTGCCAAAGCTCTCTCGACCAGCCTCCCGGATGCCCTTTTCCGTCACAAACCGCGTCTTCTTCCTGAGTGGTGGCTGCTCTGGCTTGAGTTTCTCTCCATCTTTCATGCTCGATAGCTTGTCCTTTAACGCGCCGCCCCATCCAAGGCCAGATGGCCTGCTGTAAGTCGTGCTACTGCTATTGACACTGTTACTCCGGGTAAGGGATCCGGGCTGAGAGCTGCCGGTCCGTTTCCTCTTGACTGGGCTAAGGTGAATGTCTCGGGCCCTGTCTAGGAGGCCGAGAGTGACTGCATCTGGTTTTGCAGGTTCGGCAAAGGGGTCGTCCGTGTTGAATAACTGTTGGCTCGAGCTCATGCTACTGGGCGGTGTTGGGCCGCCTGCGTCAATTCGAGATCCTGAACGTTGCATGTACTCTTTTCCGGCAGCATTACCGACTTGGCCGAGCTTCTTCATCATCTCGCGTTCCTTTTCTTTGGCTTCCATGTTTCGTCGTAGAAATTCTGCCTTGTCCTTTCGATCTGAAGGATCTCGGTCCTTGCCGTCAATAAGATCCGCGGCCGTGTGTCCTTTTGCTACATACCAATGCGTTTTTGTTTCCCAGTCGTAGTTGTTGGGCTTCTTTTTGTCCGGTATAAACATCTCTGCCGGGTTTTTACCCTTGAAACGAATGCCACCACCACCACCACCAAACCCGCTCGAGTTCACTTCCATGCGTGTTGATCGTTGTTTTCTGATGGCTTCGTTGGAGTGAAACTCGCAGTATTGGGTGCGTTTCTTGTTCACCCAAGACCTGCACATGTCTCCATCCTTCTTGATTGACTGGCAGAAGCCCAAATCGCGGGCTGATCCGATTTCAAGAATCGTATCTTCGTCAGAGTTGATGACCAGGCTGAAGCGCCCCGTGTCCTGTCTTCCGGGAGGTGGCGGCATCACATTGGGGTTGAGGATAGCGACAACGGTGCCTTCAGTAAGCTTCCAGTATCTAGTGAACCCAGAGTTGAATAGAAATAGATCGAGTTCGTACTCCAGGTCAACCAGAGTCAGCACCATGTATTTGCCACGGTCTTCCGCCTTCTGCCCGTTCTTGCCCGCGGCAGGCTTGTGTGCTCGAGGCTCTGATTTCTTGGCCACAATTGCAAAGACGACAATGTCTTCTTCGACCTCTGGCAGGGCAAAGTCCGGAGCCTTGACCTCACGCAAAAGATCCTTAACATTAAAGACCTTCTTGCCGGACACATGCCTTGCAACAACTCGATGAGGTAGTATGCGTTTCGAGAGATGCATGCTGGAGTAAGGCTCAAACGCGCCCTGCTCCTCTGTGGAAGCGTCGCTGGTGGCCACACTGTTGGCCACGCTGTTCTGCCGTTCTCGACGCAATGGTGCAATTGGAGGATTGAGGTCCCTCTCTGCGGCGGTACGCAGATCAGATACTGTGCTGGTCCGCTGTAACGCTGGGGCGACTGATTTCTGCTTGCCCAAGACCTCGTCTCTGCTAAAAGACGGGGCTTGCAAAGGCACGTCGGGAATATCAACGGCATTTTTCTTATACTCTTCCATTTCCTCCTTGCCAATTTCAAACGCACTGGTTCTCAACTTTGATATCCTCTCTTGCCTCTCGGCGCGAGACACCTCTTCCGACCTCGCCGACGCCAGTCGCTCATTGAAACTGAGCGGCCGGTACTCTTCTTCAGGCGATCTTGTTCCTGACGGGCTGGTGGCCTTGGACCTCTGAAGATAGCCTCGCTGAGCGGCTGAATCGCCGCTTGTTGTTTTCCGAAAGCTTGGGGCGCGTTTCAGTGATATGTCCTTTGCCCGCAAGCCCTTGTCGATCCCCAGCAGAACCCTACTCGGTGATTTTGGGTCCGACATTGGCTGTACTTTTCTGACGGGAGACGCAGGCACCACCTTGCTCTGTGATGAAGGCCTGGGATTGTCGGACACTGGTGTCGTTCCACGGATGGCGCGTTGAGGTTGCATGACTGCTGCAGCCGAGTTTGAGCGGGAATGCCTCACAGCGGCCCTGCCCTGAGCGGCAGACTCCTTGGCCTTTTGCAGCCTCTTCAGCTTGAGGCGAGCCTGAATCTCTTGCAGCTTCAGCTGAAGCGTCTCCTCATCGTCGTCTTCGTCATCGTCATCCATCTGTTCCTGGAGCGCCCCGGACCGCGCCATGACCGAGGCCATAGCCCTGCTGCTGCTGCGGGATGGAGAAGGCGAGGGGGAGGTCTGATTCATCATTTCTCGGTAGCGCTCGCGACCTTTAGGGGTGCTCATGAGGGCTTCGTGGGGCGATCGAGGCGGCCAAGAGGCTTCTGGCTCTTGCGGTCCTGGCAGGCGGTCAGTCGCGATTGGCAGCCGTCGAGGCGAGGGCCACTTACCGTGGGCCATGTTGAAGGTGGATTGTTTGCAGCAAAGTGCTCCGTCCACTGGCTATGCTGTGCTGTGCCTCTGCCCAACCCCCGTGGATTCTCTCAGGTACGACAAGGCAGGGCACCGGCAGCTGGCCCTGGCTATGATCCGTCAGCGCCTGGGGCCATACGGAGGCGGCGGGCTGATGCGGCCGCAGGTGAGGTTTGCTGTGTTCAGGCCTGCGACACGGCAAATGGGCGGGGAGACGAGCAGCAGGCGGACGAGGCGAGACAGGGGATTGGTTCGAACGAGAAGCCCAAGATGCGATGCTGGACAGAGAAGCGATGGAAGATACAAGTGCAAGTCAGCACGAGTCAGCACAAGTAAAGGTACTGGCCGTCGTCTCGCTGTCTCGTCACAAGTCTAACTTGAGGCTTAGAGTTATGGATCCTAGAAAATGATGCGCTGGTTGGGCAGCCGATAAGGCTTGGTTTGGCTTGGGACACGCACAAATCGGTGGAGATCCGGTAGTGGCTGCTTGGCTGGCTGAGGTGGAGCCGCTGCTACATTAGTAAAACGCGGGACTGGCGCAAAAAACGCGTGAAGGCGCGTCGCTTTTGACTTTGGCAGGGGTTTAGAGGGTGTGTGGTCTCGTGCGAAATAATGCGACAGCAGAGCGGCCGTTTTCCAGGATACAGAAGCTTGATATTGCTTTGTTTTGCTCTATTTGCCTCTTCTGGGAATCGCGCAAACTTTGGCTTCAGTTGGTATCAACAAGAGCATCAATTGGGGTCCATCAACGACATCAATTGGTCCTTTCTCTCCAGCATACCAGTATACACAACTCTAGTTCGATATCAGACTCCCGCCATGGCTCGGACACGATCAACGAAGCCCTCAGCGGCAGCGGCGGCGACAGAAGATTCCCAATCCTCAAAATCAACATCCTCAATAACCCTCGTCCCCCACACCGGCGAACCCCCCAAGGTCTTCATTCTCCCCTCCAAAGCGACCCCCGAAGCTCGCATTGTCACGCTCCCCAACCCCCGAAACTCTCAGCCCTCGCGATATCTCGTGTGTCCCGAAACCGGCATCTACGAATTCACAAAAGTAGCGGCGCCAAAGAATGTACCACGAAGCTGGCTTATCGAAGCAGCCCCAGCATCCAATGACGCCCAGGTGACCATGGGATCAGACCTCTTCGTGGCAACCGCCATTGATCCCCTCTTCTTGGTTTTGCCCGCGTTGGCCGACGCAAAAGCATCAAAAGGATCAGATGAACCGAAGCGACTATTCTTGTCTAGTGACGATCACTTGGACAAGCTGCCGCAAGAGAGCTCGCACTTATCCGAGATTCTGCGCTGGGACACAACACGGCAATTGATAGAAAATCGGATGGGCGCAGTTTGCGATACGGTCGAGGCTGGGGATGAGCGCATGTTTAGGTTGAATGAGAAGAAGCTCCTGGATGTCGTTCTGCAAAAGGCCAAGAGAATGAGTGAGAGTGGTCTGCCGCCGAGTATGGAAGAAAAGTTTGTAAAAAAGGTTCTTGAAGCGCCGCTTATGCACAGAGTGGTGCGGACTACGGACGGCCAAGTCAACAGCAGCAATGATTCTGGAACCTCTACCCCACAGCCCGATTCAGCAACATCTCAGTCTACAATATCAACTGCAGAGACTGATGCTTCGTCCGTGTCTCAAGCAAGCACCGCTGCGACATCTGTTGCTGGAGAGCAAGCAGAGGAGAGCATCGTCAGCGCTCTAGAAGCCTCGCCAGAAATCGTCAAGCAGCAAAGGTTAAAAACAGCCTTTGGGTTTATCTGCGCAAGCTATGTGATTCCAGCACTGGCGGATAATCTCCAGCGAAGCTTGACGGGGACAGACGGGCCGGTGGATTTCTCTCTCTTGAATGACCATCTCGCGAGCCTCGAAAAGCTGCGATCAGAAACCATGGCAGTGAGGGCACAGGATTATTCTCGCAAACGAAACCTGGATGAGGAAGAGGACGAGGCTCGAATGGAGAAGAAGAGGAAGCTTGAAGAGGAGAAGAAGAAAAAGGCAAGTGAGAGTCGTGCAGTCCGAGAGCTGAAAAAGGTGAACACCAGTGGGATGAAGAAACTCAGTCACTTTTTCCAGAAAAAATAGTCAACAAACAACATTAAAACTTTTGGGGTATCTATGGAGAAATATCAAGCATCGAATATCATGACACGAAGAGGAGACGTGCGGGTTCCAGCCCACGCGCCTATTTCGCTCTGTTATAGCGACTCCTAGTCGTTCCAAGTCCTCTCCCTATGCCAGAGGTGCCACGGCTACTTGAGGCTGATATGGTGCTGCTTCCCGCATAGCCTGAGCTGGTGGCTATCCTTGACGATGACCTTGACCGCATCCTTGAAGATGCTGTAGCTACCCTGGTTCGGCCGCGAGCTCCACGAAGGCCGGCAGTAGAGCCGCGTGTTCCCCGGGTAGAAGCCGAGGCAGGCAACTTTCTTCTTAATTCCTCCTCCTCCCGCCGCCGTCGAAGCTCTTCTTTGCGCTCCTCTTCCTCTGCAGCTTTGCGAGCCTCTTCCTGTTGTTTCCGCAACGCCTCGGCCTCAATCTCAGCCAGATCGTTTGTTGCGCCTTTCCATGTCGGGTCGAGAATCAGGCGTTGGTTGTGTTCTGTCTGGGACAAGATGCGAGTCCAGGTATTGAGCAGTGAGGAAGCATTCGAGACGGTTCTGGAGACGGACTGGAAGGGCACAGATGTTAGTACTGCAACCACCACAGCTGAATTGTTTGCGGATGGATAATTGAGCTGGAGACGTACATCCATATTGTTGCCTGTCCGCTGCAGAGTGCCAATAACACCCTCGATGACTCGGTTAATAGTTCGCACCCCCTCCAGCTCTTTTTTCAGCATTGCTTCTCGATCGAGCGGCTCGGACTGGCGGTCATTGTGCGGTGGTGTCTTTGGGGTCCGAGGTGTTCTGGGAGATTTTGGAGTTTTCGGACGCTCTGACGGGGGATTTTTCACTGGCGATGTCCAGAGGTCTGCATCATCATCATCGACGTCCATGTGGTCGGCCATTTTGGAGCTTGTTCTGATTCTTGAATGCAACAAGACACACGACTGTAATTAGATCAACCGAGAAACCCCAAAATACACAGAATCAAGTGCTGCGCGTGCTTCCAAGTGACGTTGTCTGTAAGGTAGATAGTGGGGGAGCATCTGCAAATCGTCAATTGTCCAATTCGTTGGATAACATAAGCTGCACACTGATGCAATGAAGTTCGAGTTGTGCACTGCACTGCTCTGCACTGCTGCCGTGGTGATGCCCCTCTGCCGGGATAGGGCCCTGCAGTGGACCTGGCCCCCTAGAGCACCAATCGCAGCCGCTAAAGCCCCCTCAAGCTCCAGCGCACTGGCGACCGCTGATTGGTGCCAGGTGTCGCGAAACCGACGCGTTGCCCGGCGAGCCAACCCTGGAGCGGAGCCCTCAACGCGTCTCTACTAGGCTGGCCCAAGGGAGGCTGGCCCACCCCGTAGAAGCATTCCAGCAGCCGCCCCAGCCTCTCATATTCCAGTCTAGCTCGCCGAATCCTGCTCTCCTCCTCTGCCATCCCATCACCAAACATCGTCAGCCGAACTGCCGTATTATTTTTGCCCAACCATCGCCGTTGCTTCGGCCTTGCTGATCCGTCGTCGCTGTCGCTGTCGCTTCACACAATTGCAGATGGCCCTCTCACCCTAGGATTTTAATTAATTCCCTCACCGCTGCTCGCCGTCGAAACTCGCTGCGTTTTTATTTACTTTTGGGGGATTTTAGTCATTGCTGGCATCTGCCGAGTTAAAATTTCCGCTGCCACGACAACGTCCGGAGAAAGACTGGGGACGCATCACCGCTGTACCGGGTCTGCTGCAACCTAGCTTTTACTGAGTCGATTGAGGTTCAAATATCTGTATCTTTGTTTTTCCGGGTTTTCGTTTTTTGGTTTTTCAAAATGGCCGTCGTCGACGCTATGCCCTCGACGCCTTCTCCTCCCTCTTCCATCCGAACACCACCCGCTCCACGCCTGGGATACCACGACAGCTGGGAACCCTATTCACCACGCAAATCAGCAAGAATATCTGCACAGCGCACATCTGCTAGAACGCCTTCGCCGCCGCCTGCTACACGTCCAGCACTCGCCTCGCCGCGCACCGCAGCCAAATCCAGCGCACAAAGCACAGCAGCCATGGCCTCACCAGTTGCCTCTCCGCGCAAGAAGCGCCAATCTGCTGCCGACTCGGTCCGTCGCGTAACGGCCTCTCTCGCAGCCGAAGCATCTGCTGCCTCTGGATCCAAGGACAAGTCCGTTGCCGGCCGATCTGCAGCTGCTTCTTCTCTCATGCTTCCTACGCCATCCAAGACGCCCCAGAAGCCCCCGAATGCAAAGGCCACCGCCCACATCCAGACCTTTGCCCGCAATCTATTTCCAGTTGCCGAGGAGACTGAGTTGTCAAGCCCGCGTAAGAGGCGATCTAAGAAGTATTCAGGTATGACGCTCGAAAGTTTCCGGGCTGAAGTTGCCGAGGAGGACATTGAGATTTTCACCGACTCGCAAGATCGCATCCCCAAGAAGGATGAAAGCAAGTCAAACCCCTTTGTGGGCAATGCCCCCGCTGCAGAACCCTCCAAACGCCGCACTAAGCGCAAGGTCCATGTTCCTGGCGAAGGCTCCCAGTCGGTTGACGAAGCATCTCGCCGCGAAGACGGCATGATTTACGTATTGTGAGTTTCTGTGAAATGTTTATAAGGTGACTGGGGTCCTAATTCATATTATAGCCGTGGCAAGAAGTTCTTCCGCAAGTTTTCAGAATTTGATGACGATGAGGAACTTGAGGAACTGGATTCAGATGTCGAGGCTCAATTCTCGAAACCGCTCACACGATCTTCCATCAAGCCCAGACTTCTTTTCCCCGCCAAGGCCCCTGCTCCAAAGACCAAGGATATGCTCGAAGAAGAGGAAGCCGCCACTGATGTCGAGGAAGCCGTCGAAGCAGAGAAGCCCGAGGCCAAGGTTGAAACAGTTGAGACGCCAGCCAAAGCCAAGGAAGAGAGGGCACAGACGCCAGATGCCCCCAAATATGCACCTGCATCTCCACCAGAAACCAGGCGGACCACTCGATCCACCAACAAGCTATCTGCAGACACAGCTCCGATCAAGCGCACCGGCAAGAAGAGCCCATTCGACTCGTGGATTCGGACCAAGGAGCACGCAAACAGATCGGGCACAAAGCGAGCTGCTGCAGAGCCGCTACCCGCAGCCCCCGCCAAGAGAACTCGATCCTAGATGTCACAAGACGACGTTTTGTGTTTCAGTCTCTTGTCCTTTTTTCCGACTATACCATAATAGCTTCTTTCTTTTTCGTTTCCTTTTGTTCTTTTTTTCCTTTGGCGGACGCAGAAGAGGAGCAAACCAGTGCGGCTTTGCGCAATCTTGGTTGTGAATTAATTTTGCACTTGGCAATGTTGAATATTCTTATCCATGATCATCGGGACATGGATATGGATGGAATCGGTCAGTCAGTTTGGCGTTTAGCAGGCAATGTGGATATGTGTCATCCGAATAGCAGATGCACGACTTGAAAAGAGATATCAGGTTCTGTCACGATGGTCTGCTCTTCAATAAATCATGGTCATGGCTGTACGGGTTCTCTTTTTTTCTGTTTTCTTTTTTCAGCTTCATGTTGTGTATTGAATGTGTAACTAGTGATTGCGGAATTGATTTGATGTAAATAAAGACGGCCATGTTTGCCTTTCTTTACCTTTCCAATTCAGTCTCAGCTGTACCTTGATTCAGGTACACTCTATGCCCAAGAGCCCCCCTCAAATTCATTTGATACCTACTAGGTGATTTAATGTCACTGTAGCTATTGTACTCTTCACTGATTGTGTATTTCGCTCATCTGATGATGTTGAGCCGAGAGATCATTCCATCCATGACGTTGAATTTTAGCACTAGCTACGGGTAGCAATCAGCGAATGGCCTTCTGTAATCTAGTGCTGCCCCACGTCTGCTGCCCCTCACCTCCAAACGTCTTTTCCACTACCAACATCGTCTTTTGATCAATATTGAAGCTATTGCGTGCTCGTCTCAATACAGACTCATCACCAGCCACAGGCTTTCAATGGTCTGAGCACATCATCGTCTGCTCTGGTCCGTCGTCTCCGGAGCTCATCAGCTGCTCTATCTCCCCCGAACTCTCCCATTGCCAATATCCCACCAGCTCCCGGGTATTCGCAAAGATTTCACGGCTCCAACAATAACAATGCATATCCTCGTGTCCAACGACGACGGGCCGCCCTCGCCTCACTCCTCTCCCTATGTCCACTCCTTTGTACGACACCTGCAGCGAGCAGGACACACCGTCTCCGTCTGCGTGCCTCACACCCAGCGCTCATGGATTGGCAAGGCCCATCTGATCGGCCAGACGCTGAAGCCCGTCTATTACCGACCCTCGGCCAACAGCCATGGCGAAGACTCTGAAGGGACAACACATACGAGGCCGTCTCCCTCGGGCGATGTGGAAGAATGGGTCCTTATTGACGGCACGCCGGCTTCTTGCGTCCAGATTGGACTGAATCATTTCTTCCAAGACAAGGGGCCCATTGATTTGGTTGTGAGCGGACCCAACTTTGGGAGGAACAGCACGGCTATATTCGCCCTGAGCTCTGGGACTCTGGGAGCAGCATTGGAGGCCGCTGCTTCTAAATATAAGGCCATTGCCCTCAGTTTTGCCTTTTTCTCACGAAATCACGACCCAGTCATCATCGACGCCGCATGCCGGCACAGCGTCAAGGTCATCGAGTACTTGTACAAGCAGTGGCCAGCGGATGGCAGCGCGGATCTGTACAGCGTCAACGTTCCTCTCGTTGAAGGCGTGGAGACGCATTCGACTGTTTGGACGGACATTCTGCAGAACTACTGGACCAAAGGGGGCTGCTTTGATGCTGTCGATGGCTCGGCTGATGATGAAGATCTCGAGGAAGAGAGAATACGGGAGGGGCCCGGTGGTGAGGTCGATGACGAGAGCAAGGCGGCTACGGCGCCAAAGGGGCATACACACAAACATTTCAAGTGGGCACCCAAATTTGCAGACGTATATAAGTCTGTAGAAGACGCTGGACCTGGATCAGATGGATGGGCTGTTAAAGAAGGGCAGACGAGGTGAGTACTACCATCCTTTGGGAAACCTCTATTGCAGAGAGAAGCGAGTTACTAACACAGTTATTCCCGTCTCAGTGTCACCCCTCTCAAGGCAAACTTTGCCAGTTGCGCGGGAGGCATGGCTACGAAGGAGATTAAGCTGTGAGTAACCCCATTGTGTTTATGGCGTTGGCGTTTTGGATTCTTTGTTTGAAAGACAAGATGGAAGATGCGATACGATTGATGATGATGATGTGAATTGTTTGTAAAATTATGCATTATGGAAAGACTACAATAGAAGATATTCTTACATACAGTTTTCTTTTCAGTCCTGATTCTACAGCATCAACTACTTCCACATCAGAAGTGGTCATACGAGAGAAACCCAAAGAGGAGGCGAAGAGCAAGATCCAGGCCATCGTATCATACGACGACCCCTATGTGCAGCCGCTTATTGTATCTGCACTCAACACCGTGCTGCCCAAGGATTCATTTAACCTCATCACCGCCATATCAGCAGAGGGCTTCAACCTATCGAGCACGCTACCTTCATCAGACAGCAGTGTCCTGCAGATCATCCCCTATGAAGCCATTGACTTCGAGTTCGCCTCGTCACACACCAAGACATCCCTGATCAACAGCTACATGATTAGAAAAGCGCTCATCAGGAAACATTACCTATCTGCAACCCTCGATCACTGGGCAGCCAAGAATCCCGATTCGATTCTCAAGAAGCATCTGAGACGCAGCGAGGCCTTTGAAGTAGACTATGCCGAGTTTCTTGACGATGCCCTCGTCGAGGCGTTTGATCTCCGTGAGAGCATGGACCGCAACGAAGAAAAGGAGTCAAGTGAACGGGAATGGTGGATTCTCAAACCCGGAATGAGTGATCGCGGCCAGGGCATCAGACTTTTCAGTACCATGGAGGAACTACAAGACATCTTCGACGGATGGGAGGAGGACCGGCCGGACAGCGATGACGAGGAAGACGGTGAAGACCACGAAGCCGGAGCGGTGGATGGAGATGCCGACGGCGACTACATCACGGCCTCTCATCTTCGTCACTTTGTGGCTCAGCCGTATATCCACCCTCCTCTGCTCCTCTCCCCCGGCGGCCACAAGTTCCACATCCGAACCTACGTGCTCTGCACGGGCAGCCTCGACGTCTACGTGTACAAGCACATGCTCGCCCTCTTCGCCGGAAAACCCTACACAGCCCCGTGGGAAGCCCCCTCCGACATCGAGGCCTTCCTAACAAACACTTGCCTGCAAGACTCGCCCAACGAGAACACTGTGCAGCGGTTCTGGAGTCTACCCCTAGAAGGGGCGGTGCTGGAGCGGGTGTTTGGGCAGATTTGCGAGACGACGGGCGAGGTGTTTGAGGCTGCGGCGAGGGCGATGCCGATACACTTCCAGACGCTGCCGAATGCGTTTGAGGTGTTTGGGCTGGATTTCTTGGTGGATGAACAGGGGGAGGCGTGGTTGTTGGAGATTAACGCGTTTCCGGACTTTAAGCAGACGGGAGGGGATTTGAGGGAGATTGTGGAGGGATTCTGGCGAGGCGTGGTGAGGGTTGCTGTTGGGCCGTTTTTCGGGGTTGAGGGGGTGGTGAAGGGGGAGAAGGAGGAGGGAGATATGGTGGCTGTGAGGAAGATTGACTTGGGGAGGAGGTGATTTGGTCAATTTGGCCAATTTGGCTCATGGGGATCAATGTGTACCGGTTTCTTTGGTCTGTATAGAAGAAAAATGAAGTCTATAGAAAAGGTTTGGCTTATAGATAGATATATATTGATGAGATGTGCTTCTCATCTTTTGCTCAATCGTTTGCCTACCCTGTAACATGGGGATGTCCAAAAATTTGGGATTGTATCTCTGTAGGTAGTATCTCTAAATAGTAGTCTTTCTATTGTTTTTAATTATAAGAGACCCGATTTCATAGAATGTCTCCATCATTTCTGATTTATTTGTCGTAGTTAGGTTTCCGTAGCAGCCACTTCAGTCGAGCAGGCTGGAGCATATTACTGCGTATTGGGATACGCTTCAAGGTTACAACACGTCCAATGAAATCCTGCCAAATACGCGTATGAACGAATAAACTCTTCCATGTTTCATAAATAGTTGCCCCAGTTTATGTAAGTTAAGTGGCTGTGCTCTCCCTGACGATCTAGTACTTCTCAAGACTCTTGGCTGGGTCCCAAGTTCACTTCGTATACCTCTACTCGTATACTTCTACTCGTATACAACACATCCTTGGAATGTATGCTCTGGCATCTTGAAGCTCAAAAGCGGTGAAAAAAGACTAAACCCTGTAGCTTATTCTGCTACCTTCCCAAAAGTGAAGCTATACATACTTTTTTGCCGCCGTACTGCAAGAATGCAGTAGAGCCCTTACCCGCACCACTGGCGAGAAGACAAGACATCGCGCATACAGTTTATCCGCTGCGTCCGACAGCGGTAGATGATACTTTATACGTGCCATTCAAAACACGGTGTATACAAGGGCACAGCCTCAATGATATGTGGGTTCGACATCTGACAAGTGGTTGACTTGCCCGCACTTACATACGACCCGGGACATGTGGCAGTGGTTATCCTGGACAAACTAGGATGACCAACGGCGGGCGTCTAGGTAGGCAGAGTCCGAGGCTTTCTATCCCGGAGTTTGGAATGTTTTTTTTCTCCCCCAACGTCGATATGTATCTTGGGAGAGTCATGTAGCGTGGAGTGGCGTTATAAAAAGTGTAAAGGTGTACGTCGTCATGGTGGCTTAGAGGATTATCTTGAGATTTGGCGTATCGCTTGCTTTGTTGTAAAGAGATGAGGCGTGATGGGGTGCGTGCTGAAGTGAGATGTGGATTTTGATCTGATGTATTGATTTTGACTGCTTTGTGATAGCATCACGTAGATATTCTTTCGTACTGATGCTCTTGAGGAGATGACAGATCTTGTTACTTATTGTAAATTAACTACTTTTGTGAAGCAATACTGCATAACAGAATCGTAGTTTAGGTAGCGGACTAATGACATGATAAACTTTCTCCGGTAAGACGGATGTCTTTATAGATCTTACGCCCTGTTCTGCAGCTGTATAGCAATAGCTGCCATTCTGCTGCAATGGCTTATGTGTCACCTCTTTCACCTGCATCTTCATTTATACATTATCTTGTCATTGGATGATTGCAAATTTATGTAAAGCCCAAGTGGTTTATGATCACAATTACAAAGGCCTATTACAAAGAGACCGTCAGTCCTCTAGGGTCACTCGCTCCGACAGTTCAACTCCAGCAGGAATTGAGTGTGACCCTCCAGTTCCCCGGGAGAACGGACAGGCCGAATTGTAAATTATGATGAATCAAAGTCTTTGGGAAACTTATTGCGTAGTTGTCTCACTCGAGGTCGGATTGTACTCCCATACTTGGTTGTGCAGAGCGGGAAGGATGCCAAACATGATCCTCAGACAAACAAGGCAGGATATAATTAGCTACGAAATAAAGACGTGAGGAATGTGAATGTACGATGCCTCCTACTACAGCGGGTTTTGTGCTTCTCCTGAACTCTACAGTGCTTCTTGCCAATTACTAGACCCCTATATCATCGTTGGGTACAAGGATCCCTTCTGGAGTCAAGGTCTATGGAGGTCACTTTTAAAGTAATACGCAGAGCGTGGCCTTCAGTCGAGTATGAGACTACCCGTGGCTGTAAAAGCTGAGATATGTAAAGGCCAGCGCAGCCTCCCTAGAAAAACACATCGACATGACAATTTTACAGCCATGGATTGAATTGAGGCACATTATCCTCTCACTGGGATGGACACCAGATATGAACATCACACTGCATTACAAGCGTCATCCTTGTTTGACCCAAAGCCGGTTTCCCTGGAATATTAGATGTCGATGCCCTTTGAACTTGACTTACAAGACTTTTACCCCAATAGGCATGCTGCACGCAACCTTTTCGCCATTCCATCGATATAGCCACAAGTGTGAAACTTCCACCCGGTGTTCCGTAGTCCTGAAACTAACGAGAAACCAAGGATTGCCCGTGCAAGGCAGCATCCAGGGCTCAGTTGTCCAAGATGCCACAGGACGTCTTTGACCGCCTGGGATGGCTTCGGCATCCCATGCATGCAGTTAGCCGCGCATATGCGTGTAACCAACTACAATTGGCTTGGCAGCCAGATGATCACAAAATGTGCCCAGGCATTCTGCTAGGTACCATTTCGATGCCTGTTTCTATGCGCTTGACGTTATTCAAGGCTTCATCGGCCGGTGAATGCCATCAGCATGAGCGTATTTCTGATCCGTCGACAGACTAGAATCATCGGCAAATCACTCAATATCACAAGTCGTGCACAGAGTTGATAACGCCATGCGCCTAGGCTCGCGTAGGCATATCATCGACGGCGACAGATGGTACTTATTCCAACAATGAGGCTGTGCAGAATATTGAACAAGGTTGATAGCCTTCTCCTCTCGCATCCATCAAGCCAAAAATCATTTTTTCCTCAACTCAAAAATTCGCCGAGGAGAAAAAAAATTGCTCAATTTACCCCATGAAGGGACTTTTTCGCCCTTGGCGGAGGTTGCCAGGAACAAGGATCACCAGAGCGCCATCAAGTTCCCAGAGGCCGCTGGCAGAGTTTGACTGCATGACACCATAGTCGAGATATCTCAGAAGCGGTAGTGACCACCTGGTCCGGGAGCATGGCACGTTTTAGTGGCCCAATAGAAGCGGGCAGGAAAATTATTCGCTCTTGGTGATATCTGGGAGCTGCTCAGCCTCACTGCTCGCGGGTTCTCAACGACTTTTGCCGAGATAGGGAACTCCATATTGACCAACCAGCAGCACACCTAACCAATCTTGTGCAACTGGATGGGCAACAGCCTGTTTTGTAATTCGCCCTAGAGTGGGTGAGTTAGGTAGATCTTGTTATTTCCCCTCCATTTGTTGCGTAGATCCCCTGTAGCTGTGGGCGGCAAATCTCTTGGAGACGAATCATTCGATGCTGGAATGATTAGATAAACGTACAGAACAGAAAAAACAAGGTTGGGCATCACGGAAACTTGTGGGAGCTAGCCATATCCATACCCACCAACAAAAATCACTCCAAGATCGTGAGAGTGCTCTGAGGTACAGTAATGGGTAAACCAACCAGGGCCCCTTGACTCCGACCCCGTACAGTGCGCAAGAGGGCCACCGGAATATGATTTTGAGCCAGACAACGTGTCTCCAGATGTGGAGGTGGTCAGGACGCTATGCCCTTTAGCATCATGGAAACACACCTTAACAGATATAAGGTGTGCCGGGGGTTGGCGACTAGCCGATTGTAGCCCACTAAGGAGCTGCGAGAGTGAAGCTTGGCGTCTTTCTCAGACAAGAGTTTGATGATGTTTTGTCATGAATCCCGGACGGCATCATCGTGTTGGTGAGCTTGGCAATGAGCTTGGCAGGACATTTTGCTCTTTTCGAAATTGGCATCCTATTGTCCCTGTAATTGCGAGTTCCCGCACCCCCCTAACGGGCTCTCCACATGGAACTACCAAAGGTCTGACTATCTGACATGGCTTGACCTGTAGTAGAAAGTCAAGTCTGAGCAGGTACATTGTAGTATTCTGCTGTAAAAGATTTCTGGCGGGAGCAATGTTGACGAGGCCAACTCATGCTCCTTGTTGGTCACAAGCAGCGTTGGTCAAGCAGCTCAACATCTAGGCTCACCCTTGGGATCAAAATATCCTCGTAGCAGCCCAAATGCGCGGATATAATGGTCGACATGTGCTGATCGTCGAGTAATGTCAGATGGGACTAGCGGGTCTATGGGGTATGGAAAAGCATCGCCATCGTCGTTGTGTATTAGCGCCAGAGTCAGAAATTAACCAGCAGAGTAGCGAGAGACAGGTGCATTGCATTTCCTGGTGTCTCAAATCCATGGCCCGTCTTGGAAAGTGCCAGCACGGCGATATCACGACTTGCGGTGACGGGGCCGGCGAAAAGATGAGCGAGATTGTCTGGGCATCATCGGCATTATTTCACACTCCTTGGTCAAGTGCAACGGCCTCCATGTCCCTCTCCCTGGGACACCTGAACGGGACGCGTATTCAGCAAGGCTGTGCTTCAATGGACAAAGAAAGACAAAGCCGAGGCTCAACCAAAGCTTGTTTGTTGATGATGATGATATGAAAGGGGAGCGCTGATGCCTTGGCGAGCGGAAGTGAGCTTCTTGGCTCTGATCTTCTGTGACGTGGCTGTCGCGCCAGCAAGCCGCAGCGTTGGCGGCCTCACGTGGCGGTTTTGGAAGATGCGGACGGAGGCAATTAGCATGGCAATGGTGAGTTCTGGGCGATGAGCTTAATTGTGACGGCGTGATGGTGATTTCATGGTGGTTTGGAATTTGCCCGTGCCGAGCATTGGGAATCTTGCCGCCCGCACTCGATCGGGTTATAGAGTGGAGGAACAGAGCGTGCAGCCAAGCAGCGCAGAAAAGCTTGCTGGCACAGCCCCTGGAACTAGGCGTTGCCACTGACGGCCGCCCATCACATGATGATCTGATAAGGCATCACGGCGTACAGAGTTGGAGAGGCACATTTGCAAGAGGCTCTGTTGTGATGCGGCAAATCGTGACTGAGGCAAGGCTGCGGCCGTCTCATGATGGTAACGATTCGTTGCCAGTGTCTGCAGCCTGCTGGTACCTGCTGGTGTGTCCTCGCACAAGTATCGGTGATTACGTGGACACCGGAGGGGTACTTCTAGGTGAGGATCTATGTCCGATGAGTACTTTATTGCTCTAGCAAATAGAGAGACGCCGCAGGTATCTGAGCTAAGAGCTCACCTTGCACAAAGGTCCCGCTCGGCGTTTCCAAAAGAGCTGTACTTTGGATCAATGGATGGATCGCAAACAGATGCCGCCACTCCGTGCTACCGTTTTGCTGCTACACCAACACTGCCAATGTCTTTTTTTTCGCCGTCGACGTCCAATCGATTGTTTCTGCCCTCGTGAGGTATGGCATGTCGGTTAACAACGAATAGCCATCGACTCGCCCAGTGAGGTCACCGGTCTGCTCGAATTTGTCCATTGATCGTTGGGCTTGCCAGTTGGCGCCTGAAGACCCCAAGCATTGTGGGCTCATACGCATACGATACGTCCGCTGGCCACAGACACGAGGTGTTCAAGCATAAAGTACTGGATACTTTGCGAGACGGCCAGACATCGCACAGAAACGAAGTTCCCAGTACCTGGCATTGGGACCGATGAAATTGCATGGCTGCAGTCGTCCGCACTCATGATCCATGCACGGCCAAGCGGTTTGCGTCCGCTTCTGAAATGCCGCTCCCATCTCCATCTCAAACAGGGAGGCCGTCTTCTGATCAACCGTCGGGATGTTCTGCAACTTCCAGAATCTCGACTCTGGAACTGCACAGTGCTTGTATGTACTTGAGTAATTGCCGCCATTACTCGCAAGCACATGTACGAGTACCTTATGCTTAAAGTTCCAAGCCGTGCCCCAAGCGTGCTCCGGAGGTTTCTTCCAGTAGTACGGAGTACCTAAGGCACAGAGCACCGCTACTTTGGATGCTTGGGCGGCTGGGGGAAGGGGGGCATTGGCCGAGCGACGGTCCAGCGGGTTTCCACCTCAAGTTTCCAGCGCCCGGGCGTTCTTGGCCACTGGCGTCTAGTGCTACAGAGAGACTGCCCGCCCCCTGTCGTGCCTTGGAAGACCATGGCGAGCCGAGGTAGCGAGTACCTCTGTGCTGGCAGAACTAGGTTAGGGGCGCCTGTACCGTATACCCGCGTAGGCCAACAAAGAAGGTCAAACAGGTACTAGCACCACCGCCTAGCACTGTAGCCTTTTAGCGACTCCACTAGAAATGGTTGCTTGCAGTGGATCTGATTGGCGTCCAGCTGCCAATCAAACACCCCTTCATTTTGCACTGCCTCACGCCATGCAGTCAGTACAGCGAAGTACTTTGGTACAAGCAGCATCGCAGGCGGCAAGCAGCATCTGAGTTTCTTTGTCTCTTTTGTTCTTCCGTCCTGTTCATTCCTTAGCATAGCCATTCCGCCGGGCACGAGACGTGTCGATACTGCTGTTCAATACTCAGCCAGAGCTTTCTTCACCTGGGCCATGTGCTGGTTTTGAGCCGTCTCAACACGCCGTAGCGGCGTCTCTCCATCAACCTCGCGCCACCCCTGTCCAAACTTCCTTATGCTAGACCAGCAAATCTTGATATTAACCCGTCTCCCTCCCTCAATCACGCCCCCTGGCCCGGCTGCTTGAGTTTGCACGAGCTCGCCATTCCCTTTGCCTCTCCGCCATAGCCTCGTCCGCTCGACACCTCTACCGCAACGGAGCCCTCTCTCAGCTTGCCTGCTGCCTCCACGAGGCGGCTGTGTGCTGACCATGGCCGACTCCAACAAGACTGGGCACTCGGGGCCTCCAACTCCTACGCCAACTGGCCGGCAGAGAGCGTAAGTGCTGCAATCAGCCCTGCGAGGCTGGTTCCATCTACATCTGTTAAAAACTGTTGGCTGACCGGCTGCATGTGCAGGCCCACGATCACACTTGACACGACTGCTGTCAATAACAACTCGAGCAGCAACATTGTAGAGATTACCCAGAGTTACGACGGTCAGCATCAACAGCAGCCTACCTATACCCTCTCCCCCGTCTCTCCTCCAGACGACGCGGTCAGCCCCTCTACCATGGTAGAGCCGCCCTACGGCTTCTCTCAAGGAGGACGTCCGGAACCGCGAACCGACGCATCATTTGATTCCATCAGAGACAGCAGCCGGCCGACTAGTCCTCACAATGTCTCGACTCCCATTGCTGCGTTGGGGGACGGATTCTTGAACGTGCCAACAAACAATCTAAGATCACGGCAAAACTCAGTAGATTCGGAGGATGCTAGCCGCTCGTTCGTCTCGGGAGGCGATACGACTGTCGTCGCCTCCAGCTCGACACAAACCGACAAGTACAAGACGACGCCAACAAACGACAGCATCATGCATGACGACGCCGCATTGGACCCAGACCCCGACACCGAAAAAGATTTCTTGGTGGAAAACAACCCCTTTGCGTTCTCGCCGGGCCAGCTGAACAAGATGTTCAACCCCAAGAGCCTTGCGGCTTTCTACAAACTTGGTGGCTTGCGCGGCTTGGAACGCGGTCTGCGGTCAGATCGCAAGGCTGGTCTGAGCACAGAGGAGAACCTGCTAGAAGGCAGCGTTACGTTCGGCGAAGTTACTTCTAAGAAGAACGATAAACCCAATGGCGACGCTCTGGCACCTCCAGCACAGGCTGTCCGCGTAACATCCCAAACGAGCCGGGAACAGCAAGGGTTTCAGGATCGATATCGAATTTTTAGAGATAACCGGATACCAGAGAAGAAGGGCAAGAGCTTGCTGCAGCTCATGTGGATCACTTTCAATGACAAAGTGCTGATCCTTTTGTCGATCGCCGCCGCCATCAGTCTCGCTGTCGGTCTCTACCAAACCTTTGGCCAGAAACACGATGCAAACGAGCCAAAGGTCGAGTGGGTCGAGGGTGTTGCCATTATCGTCGCCATTGCCATTGTCGTCATTGTCGGATCGCTGAACGATTATCAAAAGGAGCTCCAATTTGCAAAACTCAACAGGAAGAAACAAGACCGAAATATCAAGGTTGTCCGCTCTGGAGCAACGATGGAATTGTCTGTATACGACGTCATGGTTGGCGACGTGATCCACCTTGAGCCTGGAGACATGATTCCTGCCGACGGAGTTTTGATCGAGGGCTTCGACGTCAAATGTGATGAATCTCAGGCAACGGGCGAATCGGACATCATTCGTAAACGCGCCGCCGATGAAGTCTATGAGGCTATCGAGAACCACGAAAGCCTTAAAAAGATGGACCCCTTTATTCAGTCCGGTGCCCGTGTCATGGAGGGTGTCGGTACCTATATGGCTACGTCGACCGGTATCTACTCTACTTACGGCAAGACTCTCATGTCTCTCAACGAGGACCCCGACGCGACCCCCCTTCAGAACAAGCTCAACGTCATCGCCACGTACATTGCCAAGCTCGGTGGTGCTGCTGGTCTATTGTTGTTCATCGTCTTGTTCATCGAGTTCCTCGTCCGATTGCCCCATGATAACGGCACTCCGGCTCAAAAGGGACAAGATTTCCTCAACATTTTCATCGTGGTTGTCACAATCGTCGTTGTTGCCGTTCCCGAAGGCCTTCCACTCGCCGTCACGCTGGCTCTTGCTTTTGCTACCACTCGCATGTTGAAAGACGCCAACCTGGTTCGACACTTGAAAGCTTGTGAAGTCATGGGCAACGCGACAACAATCTGCTCTGACAAGACTGGAACACTAACTCAGAACAAAATGCAAGTTGTGGCCGGAACAGTGGGAGTCGACCACGAGTTTAGCAGCTCTCGCGTCCAAGACTCCGAAGATGGCAATAGTAAGACACCTGTCTCGGAATTTGTCAAGAAGCTTAGCGCTCCTGTAAAGGAACTACTTTTGGACTCTATTGCCCTGAATTCGACAGCATTTGAAGGCGAAATTGAGGGAGAAAAGACATTCATCGGCTCCAAGACCGAGACGGCCCTTCTTCTCTTTGCCAGAGACCATTTGGGCATGGGGCCTGTCAGCGAACTGCGCGAAAACTCGACCACTGTACAGATAATCCCCTTTGATTCGGAACGCAAATGCATGGGAATCGTCATTCGGCTTTCTAGCGGAACACACAGACTATTTATCAAGGGTGCCTCGGAGATCTTGCTCGCGCAGTGCTCGCAGACTCTACGAGATCCATCATTGGACGCCTCTGTAACCCCCTTGACACAGGAAGCTGGAGATTCCATTAGTCAGCTTATCGTTTCTTACGCAAAACGCTCCTTACGAACCATTGGTCTTTGCTACAGAGACTTCGAGTCTTGGCCTCCACCTGGCCTTCGTAGCGGCGAGGGCAAGGGTGAAGTCCTGTTTAACGATTTGTTCCAGCAGATGACGTTTGCCGGCATGGTGGGTATCCAGGATCCTCTCCGAGAAGGTGTCCCCGAGGCTGTTCGGCTGTGCCAGTCGGCCGGCGTTGTCGTTCGCATGGTTACCGGTGACAACAAGATTACCGCCGAGGCTATTGCCAGAGAGTGCGGAATCCTACAGGAGGATAGTCTGGTTATGGAAGGCCCCGAATTCCGCAAGTTGAGCGATCTCAAGCAGATGGAGATCATCCCCAGACTTCACGTGCTTGCGAGATCCAGCCCCCAGGACAAGCGTATCTTGGTCCAGCAACTCAAGGCCATGGGAGAAACCGTGGCCGTGACTGGTGATGGTACCAACGACGCTCCTGCTCTCAGAAAGGCCGATGTCGGATTTTCCATGGGTATCGCGGGTACTGAAGTTGCCAAGGAGGCTTCGGCAATCATCCTGATGGATGACAACTTTGCTAGTATTGTCAAGGCTCTGAAATGGGGCCGTGCTGTCAACGACGCTGTCAAGCGATTCCTGCAGTTCCAGCTCACTGTCAACATCACCGCCGTCATTCTTACCTTTGTCACCGCCGTGTCTAGCGAGTCTGAGAAGTCCGTCCTCACCGCCGTTCAGCTGCTTTGGGTGAACTTGATCATGGACACGCTGGCCGCTCTCGCTCTCGCAACGGACCCCCCACAGGACAGCGTCTTGGACAGGAAGCCCGAGCCAAAGGGTTCTTCCATCATCTCCCCAACCATGTGGAAAATGATTATTGGACAAGCTCTGTACCAGCTCGCAATCACGTTCCTGCTGTATTATGGAGGCACCCATGTGGTTCAACCCATTGTTGGAGGCGACGAGCTTGTTCACGAGGACATTGAAACCCTGGTCTTTAACACCTTCGTGTGGATGCAAATCTTTAACCAATGGAAGTAAGTATTTTCGAATAGTTTCCCCCATGTGGGTGCATGCTAACAGAGCCATAGCAACCGACGGTTGGATAACAAGTTCAACATCTTTGAAGGCTTAACACGCAACTGGTTCTTCATTGCAATTAGCACACTCATGATGGGCGGCCAGATCCTGATTGTCTTCGTGGGTGGCGCTGCTTTCTCGATTGCGAAGAAGGATCAGTCTGGCGGAATGTGGGGCATTGCCCTTGTGCTCGGATTCCTGTCCATCCCCATTGGCATGCTCATCCGCCTCATCCCCGACAGCTTTGTCGTTAAGTTGGTGCCTGAGTTTTTCAAGCGGCGCTCAAAGGAGGTGCCTGGCCTGACCATCTCCGACGAGGCAATGAACCTGTACCCAGAGCCGTTGGTTGAGGTACGTGACGAACTTGCCTTCCTGAGGCGCATGAAGGGAGGGCGCTTGAACAACCTCAAGTATACGGTACGACACCCCAGGGAGATGATTGCACGGTCTAGAAGCCAGTCTCACTCCCGGTCCAACTCCATCAATACGTCGATGGATACACAGGGCCGCGAAGACAGCTTCCCCTCGCGCGTCGCCACACCGGTATCGCGACAACGTTCCCGGTCGGCCCGGTCGCGTTCCAACTCTGCGCTTGCACCGACGACCGTCATGGCCGGAATTATGGCGGCCGGAGTGGGGATGACGTGGTCGCCAAACGGTCGAAAACCGGAAGAAGATGAAGTGTTTCCACTCTACGAACAGCAACAAGCAGGAACAGAAGGAAGCCCAGAGCAGGGACAAAAGCCCGCACCAGGGCACAGCAGCAGCGAGGCGCAGAATTAGGCGTAAAGGGAGTTGAAGGCTTTGCATAATACGATTCCCCCAGGGTATGATGATTTGTTTATATCTTTTATTTTTCCCCCTCTTGTCACTTTTTCTCTCCCACCCTTTGCTCTTTTTTCTTTTTCTTTTCTGGGTAAAACATTGCATAGAGGGTGCGCTTTCTATTGATAGACGGAAATTCACTTGGTAATGCGACGAGAATTAAAATTGAAAGTAATGGCTTTTTTTGATACAACTCTTTTATTACTACAACTATTATTATGCTGTATGAACAGAATTCTTTTTTATTCTTTTATATGTCAACTTGAGTAATGTGAAACTGTTGTATTGTGTATGCGTGTGTGTGTGTGGCGGTTCGGACTTTGTTGGCTGTGACGGAGGAGGATAACCGATTCCGATTTCATGGGGTGAAGGAAGTTGAGTGATTCGGAGTCGCCGAGCGGTTATTGGAGAATTTGGCGTGCTGGAGCTAATTTGACGAATGGCGATTTGCGGCATTATCCCGACTCATGAGTGTGTCTTGAGTGAGTGATACTCAACTCAATTAACGGCGAAATGGTAAAATAGAAACGATCAAGATTTGGGATCCGGATGCATAACATTAGGTAGCTAAGCTAATATATATACCATACATATTTTATTACACACTAGAGAGGGTTGTATATTACACCCAGTTTTGTTGAGTTTTTTCGAGAGTTGACATGTGTCAGACAGCACGGGAAGATGGACTGCAGCTAATGGCGCAAGGGAGGATTGGGATTGGGATGGAGGGGTTGGGTTGGGAGGGATTAGGCTGTGGTGGGAGGAGATAGTGTGTGTGTGATTGACTGAGTATGCGAGTGGTGATGCTGTTGTATTTGTTTTACCTGAGAGAGGATGACTTATTCCATAGATGGATGGATGACTGCTGAATGGACCGAGACGTATATCACTTTAAGGTAAGGTATATAGAGCTACGTCTTGATAGGACAAGGAATCAACTGGTTTGAATCAAGAAGGAATAAAAGTGTGAGATTATTTTGTCTTCTAAGGTCATTTTTACCCTCCTGGAGTTCTCTGGGCGGATTACGGAAGTGGTACGGGGGAGAAAGAAAGTGGAGGTCGAAATACGGGCAGTAAAGTAAGAAATGGGGCAGCTAAGCAGCAAGTTGGAATTATTGCTGGATACGGCAATGATGATAAAATAAAGGCCACTTTTTTGGGGGGCGCGAGCATGGGTCGGAACCTGGTCGGGTATTAGCAGATAGGGAGCAACATCTCTCGGGTCGAAACACGTGTGCCGTCATTTTCTGTTTTGTGTGTGTGTTCTTGTGGGTTACTGGGCTTGATTGTGAGTGCATTCCTATTGTGTTAGGTGTGGCGGCGTTTCGTGTCGGGGGGGATGATCGGTTTACTTAAGTACTCCTTGTCATGGTTGGAGGCACAAAGAAAGAGAGAGAGAGTCTAGGATTTGGAGAGAGATTCATTATTTGTTATTCACTGGTGACCTTTTTAACTCTCTTCTTCCTCTTATTGTGTTGTGCTTGTTTAATCATTGTTTGTTTGCGGTTATTTTTTTCATGGCTGGCTGGGTTTTTAGTTAGGGGGGAACAAAAGACTTGGGAATTAAAATGAGTTTATGTGGCTTGCCGGCTGAGTGAGTTTTCTGAGTAAAGGCAAAACGCAAACGCAAGCATGATGAGATGACAGATCAGGTTTGGCAAAAAAGAGACAGATGAGGGGGGCGGCCCTTGTATATCTTGACATATATTGATGCTTGGAGTTTTTTTTCCTCGTCTTGAGGCTGTTTAGATGAGATGCACATGGCTGGCATTTCCAATGAATGGACACGAGAGTTTATAGGGCATTGGCGAAAATGACGACGATGAATAAGACAGTAACAATGATCGATCTAACAAGGACTCGGATGAGCATTATTTGGACAGTGCGTGCCGTGCCATGGATGCACCTCGCCGGGTGGGCTCTTTGCGGTGCGTCTTAGTCGATATGTATGTCTCGAAATGTATCACACTAGTTGGCTCAAGGAGATTTGGTCTGATGGACGGAACGGACTAGACAAACTAGAGCCCAGCCAGGCGAGATACGTGGACGGCTGTGAGAAGCCAGAAGGCAAGGCAAGGGGAACAAAGCAACAGAAATTGATAGAATTCAGGTTGATGATGTGATACCTTGCCTGTGATTGATTCACACGTTGGCCAAGAAAAGGCAAGGCACCAAGGCAGCAAGATTGAACAAAATAGGTACATGGTGAGATAATGGAAATAAAATAGATAAAACCCACGCTGGCCACCCAATGATCACCTCAGATGGAGATTCTTGGTCGGTCCTTCTCTCGAGCTCTGATCTGTCTATTACCTTAACTTAATTCCCTGACCTACCTGACCCAGTACATCCTTATATGTACCTCCTCCCTCCACCCCCCTTGGCCTTTTCCCTTTTCCCTTTAGCACGGACAGGCCAAACCTCAGCCTTTTCTAATTCCTTTTTTTAAGACTCAATCTAGACCATTTCGCATCTTTTTGTTGCAGCCAACCGTCTTTTCCTTCTCCGTCCTTCTACCTTGTTCTTCTTCCCTTTCTTCTTCCCTTGACCTTGACCTTGACCTTAATCTTGGGCTTCTTGACCTTGTTTCCTCGTTTCAGTTGCCCTGGTCTCCCATTCAGCCCCTTGTTCTGTTTTTAGACGCGGTGCGTAAGACTGTCTGCCCGTCTGCTTGTCTGTCATTGTCTCGTCAGCTTTCCGAACTCGATACGGTCATCCCAGACCACCAGGAAATAGCAGCAACAAAGAAAATCAAAGCAAAGCATCCCTGCCCGCCCTCCGACATCAACTTCATCATCGCCGTTTCAACGCGTGGCAACTCTCTGCCTCTTGGCGAATTGTCGCGGCAACTTTTCGGATCGGTTCCACAACTCGCTCTGATTCACACCTCGCCATCTTTTTTGGACTTCTTTGTCTGCCTGCTTCACAAACACAGCCTGTCACCTTTTTTCGCAGACTATTTTTTTTTTCTTACTTTTTGTCTTTTCTTCTTTTCTTTTACATAATCGTTTCTTCTTTACTTTATTTCTCTTTGACCCAACTGGAGCTCATCTGATTCCTTTGTTTGTTTCCTTTTTTTACGTTTACTTCTACGTGTGCCGTCTTGTGGACCGAATCTCAAGAGATTCGACAGGCAATCACACCACCACGCACGCGCAAGATACCAGCCAAAACAGGATCAACTTCTCGTCTTCCAAATGAAACGAGCGCCTGCAGGCAAAAAGGGCGTGACCCTTCCGAAGCGAACTCAGGCGCAGTTGAATGCCCTTGATCGGCTTCCCGAGAACCCAACGCTCGAGGAGATCAAGGAGGCCACAGTCCACGTCTCGCTGGCCGAACTCGAGGAGAGAGTTGCAGACGTGCGCGACTCGTGGGAGACGGATTCGCTGTTTGAAGATGCGCTCGAGGATCTGACGGATGAGAGTGGAGTGTTCTCTGGTAGTAAGTTGCCACCCCATACCTTTATTTTACTCAGCATCATGTTCTGCACCTGTTACCGTATTCTGCGTTGTTTGTTGTTGTTCTCATCGGAAATGACGGTCATGATTTGACTCATAATGCCTCATTTCGGCTTTGGGGTGTTGGGGAGACTCAGTGTGCCCTTTTCATTCTATTCTATTTTTTAATTTTTTTGTTATTGTGGTGGCTTCAATCTCTACACTACGCAATACCCGAAGCCAATAATGGGCGCGACTAGTTTGGGGGATAGCCGGAAATTGCCTCCTTTGGTTGCTGCCACTGATTCGAAACTACACATGACCTGATCTGTCGTGATGGAATCCCCAGTGCTGACTTTCCAACTCGCAGGACCAGACACTTGCACTCCAGAAGAGGCATGTAGATTGCGTCGCGAACTGCGTGAACAGGGGCCTGCTGTCTTTTGTCAGCGCACTGTTGATGCTGGTCGATACAGCGCAAAGAAGCTCCTCAGCGCCTTTGGCATCCGGCCGCCTGGCTTTCTCGAGGGCGAGCCGGATGAGGCCTATTTCAGCCTTTTGTCGCTGGCCATCACGCGAGAGTTGTCCAAGCGGGCCAAGTTGCATCGCTACAACACGCTCGACGATGCTGTGCAGCTCATCGAAAAGTGCCAAAACATCATTGTCATCACGGGCGCCGGCATCTCCACCTCGCTGGGCATCCCGGACTTCCGATCCCAGGGCACTGGTCTGTATTCCAAGCTGGAGCATTTAGGCCTCAACGACCCACAAGAGGTATTTGACATTGAGGTGTTCAAGCAAGACCCGACCATCTTCTACTCTGTCGCCAAGGACATCATTCCGGCCACTGAGCGCTACACGCCCACCCACAAGTTCCTGGCCATGCTCCATGAGCGCGGCAAGCTGCTCACCAACTATTCGCAAAACATTGATAATCTCGAGGTCAAGGCGGGTTTGCCCAAGGAGAAGCTCATTCAGTGTCACGGCTCGTTTGGCACGGCAAGCTGCGTCCAGTGCCACTACCAGATCCAGGGCGAAAAGATCTTCCCAGACATTCGGGCCGGCAAGATCCCCAAGTGCACCCGATGCCTCTCGTCACTCAAGGCCTCTGGTGCTCCGAAGCGAAAGCGATCTGCAGGTGCAGAGAAGAAGAGGCGGCGATGGGCTGACAATGATAGCTCCGAGGACAATTCCGAGTACGACATCCCTAGTGCTGGTGTTATGAAGCCCGACATTACCTTCTTTGGCGAAGCTCTTCCCGATGAGTTCTCACGGCGCCTGACGGAAAACGACCGTGACAAGGTCGACCTGGTGATTGTCATTGGCACGTCGCTCAAGGTCACGCCCGTGTCCGAGATTGTCAGCTTTCTCCCGCCGCATATCCCGCAAATCTACGTTTCGCGCCAGGCCGTTTCCCACATCAACTTTGATATTGACTTGCTGGGCGATTGCGATGTCGTGGTTGCTGAGCTGTGCAAGCGGCTCAACTGGCCATTGGTTCACGAGATGGTGCCGGTCGATCAGAAAATTGATGTGCGCACAGAGGAAGGATATGCAAGCCGCCATGTCTTTACAACGAACCAGCCTGGCGTCGAAGTTGCCAAGGAGATGGAGAACGGCAAGGACGCCAAAGATGTTCATGGCAAGGCTTCTCCAAACGGCAATGTCAAGAGTCGCAAGGCCTCTCCCAATGGCGATGTTAAGAATGCTAAGCCTGTTCAAAATGGCAAAGAGGGCAAGCAAGCCAAGGGAACCAAGACCGCCTAAACGGATTCAGCTATGGAATCGGTGGATGCTTCAGTGACCAAGACGGTGGTCTTCTTGTCCTATTTCTTTCTTTCTCTCTTTCTTTTCGCCCCCCTCCCAGCCGGTTTCTTTTCCACCCGATACATTTCCAGCCTTGTCCGCTTAAAAGACATTTGGCGTTCCGGATCTCTTATGTTATTCCGTTTGCGTTTCTGCAATACGTTGAGCTCTTGTTCTTGTTTCTGTGTCTGCGTTTGTTTTCTATCAACTTCTCTTCTACCCCCTTGAGCCTACAATTGTTTAATTCGTGAGCATGTCAAGCGAGCTTTGGCATCAATTTTTCTGCCCAAAAGAATATTCTGTCGTTTTCACTAGGGATGCATATACACAAGAATGGGAGTGGGGGCTTAGATGGGTGGCCACGCTAATACGGGAGGGCATGACGAGAAAAGACCTCTCTAGAGTTGTCATGTACTTCCCACATAGAGATTTTGAGACTATGATGAGAATACAATGATGTGACTGGTTCTAATCGAATCCTTTATCTTTCCCCTCCCGTGTCAATTTTTTGCCTTTTTTGTTGAGGTATGCTAGTGGGCTCTGGCGAACTTTGTTGTTAGCAGCCTTACTGGAATAAGATGGTGCGCTGCTGGAGGGGGCGTAAGCCGGAGGTGAAAGGAATTGACTTGGCGTTTGATGATTAGTCTTTTGATTCGGAGCGATGAGTAATTTCATTCTGAATTGTTTCTTCCTTTTACCTTATTTTCGTATTGAGAGCGAGATAGGGAAACCTTGTCTGGAAACTCTATGTAGCCTGACAAGTTCAGTGTGTCGATCTGCAAATACTAATCACTCGCTGATTCATATGTAAATCACAGGTCTTTACTTCTTGAGAGCATTTTCTAGAGCAAATTTTCATTATTCGGTGGTATCTATTTGTTTTGCAACTATTTATTTTGCAACTTCCCCGGTTTTCATACATAATAGGTAGATATCAACGTCTCTGTAGATCGCAGCAGAATGCTGCACGGCCTTGTTTAACCCCCTTTTTGCGACACTTTCGACCTTGTCCGTGCAGATGGTTAATTACCTGACGAATAAGGCGACTTCATGGCCCTCTCATCCTTTTTGTACAAATTACACCCCTTCTCTTCGTTCCAAGCACGGATTCCCAATTGCGAATTATTAGGTAGTAAGAAGAAACATATGAGCACACGCTAAATCAGACTTTCATACTTGTCTAGACCGGACTTTTGCTGCTGCTGCTGCTGCTGCTGCTGAGGTTGTTGAGGTACGCTACTTGAAAACGAATTTCCGCTTCCCATGGCTCCCATTGAGCTGTTGTTCATTCCACCAAAGCCCATTGGTTTCTGCTGTTGAGACGGACTGCTCGAAGCCCATACATTTTGCGATCCTGTTGGCGGTGGCGCAAGACTGAACCCTGATAGTCCTGAAGAAGAGGGAGTTGTCATCGAATTACCAGCTGGCGGTGGTGCGAGGGAAAACGATGAGCCGCGGGAGTCGCTTAGCGCGGGCCTTTGGGCGTTGAGCGAGTTGAGAGACATGTTGGACATGGAACTGGTCATGCCTTGGCCGAACGCGGAACTGGAGCTGGAGTTTGACATTGTAGAAGAATAGTTTGATGCCAAGGGCGGCGGTGTGAAGCTCTTGGTCGTGGTTGAAGCAGTGGATGACCAACCGAAACTTGGTGCAGACTGCTGCGCCGGCGTTTGCTGGAAGCCAGATTGCGTCGGCTGCAAGGGCTGGCTGAATTGTGTCGAGCTGGGCGTCATGACTTCGAAGCGGTTGAGATCAGGCGTGACGGTGCGGAAAGAAGGCTGCTGGCTTTGGAGCGTGCTTGGCTGCTTCACTGGAGGGCTCATGGGGGGCTGAGTTGACCAGGAAAAGGACGGAGTCTGGGGAGTTGCCGTTGACGATCGACTGACGCTGGCGGCGGCCACATGCGGTGAGTCTTCCCAGCTTGGCGTCCTTGCGGCACTGGAGCTGCCTCCTGTTCTTCCCTTAACCAGCGCTTCAAAGTCGTCCTCGTTGCCGTTGGTAGCATCGAACGCGGTTCCAGTCACTCCGCCAAACGCCATAAAGTCTTCGTTGATGGCTGTAGATCCGTTGATGGAGCCGGAGAGCTCCTGCAACTTCCTCGTCTGTTCGTCCTCGACTTTACGTGACAATGTCTTGATGAGGTCCATGAAAGACTTGAATTGCTTGAGGTTGAGAAGCGGCCCTAAACTCATGCTCCATAGGATTGGTAGGATATCCATGGCCACGAAATCGGCGTCGGCTGTCTGCCCGACCACATACATCAGGTCCCGCGCGGCCATCATGACGGCGGGCTCCTTTGTCTTGATACCTTTGACTAAAGGTACAATCTTTTCTTGCATGGTGTATTTATCCAGAGCGCTGGACGATGACGTTTTCTTAGTTCCCTCCAAGCCACTGAGGCCTGCATCGTCTGCACTGGAATCGTTGGAGCCGCCGCAGAGGACGACGAAAGCCTGAAGACCGCGGACTTTGATGGCCAGACTGTTTGTTCGACTAAATACCGCGGCAACAACGGGGAACAGCTCGTTCTTGATTGTGCTAAAGTCTAGGACGGGTAGCACAACGGCAAAGCTTCTCAGAGCTACATCAACAATTGCAGGAGTGGGACACTCGATGGCTGCTATAATAACGGGCAGTACATCTAGGGTATTCGTGTCAGTCATAGGTAGGATCGAATCAAATTTGGGGTAAATGAGAACGCTTACCATCTTTAAACTCCCCGCCGTTGCTGTTGTCTGCTATTACTGATATGTTCTCTAAGAAGACCATCAGGCCAGCGTCCCGGGCAGGATCCTTCTCTTGGCTCTGTTTTGCGTTTTCCACAAAGACGGCCTTCAAAGCGGGCCGAACCCTCTCACTGAATGCTCTCCGCGCTGCCGGCAGCAGGGTGAGTATCTTGAAGACGTTCTGGAGGATCGGAGAAAGAAGATCCTTATCCTTCATCTCATCTAACAGCGCCGGCAAAAGCTTCTTTTCTAGAACCGACTTGGGGAAAGAGGGCAAGACTTTGTTGAGGCCTCGCAAGAATTGAGACTTTTCATTAGGAGTTTTAGCAGGGAACGTGTCGAGAAACCGGATTGTAGAGACAAGGACGTTGTCAAAATACTCGCTCTGCTGAAATTCTCTGGCTGTCATTCTCTGTGCAGGTCTCCTTGTGATGAGCTTTGGGAGCACATGATTTGACAAGTCCCTAGGCAGTGGTCTGGACGAGAGATAGTTGTTGGTCGTCGTGGGGACGGTGGAAGGCGAAGAAAACGTCCGTTTATATGAAGAAAGACTTCCATGGCACTCTATCGGCGACTGGTGAGGTGAATTATACAGAGCCACACACAACAGACCGAGTGAGAACATGTCGGCAGAAGGGGTCAGGTTGTTATCCATGACGAAATCTGGAGAAGTGTAGTCCAGGTTTAGCTGGACAAACTTGGGTAATCTGGGATCCAAGTTGAGGACTTCATGCAGACTAATGCCATGGATCGAGGTAGGCTTGGTCGAGTTGTCCGCGGGACTACAAAAAGACAGACCACTAATCTTCCAGTCAGACTATTACATGGTTAGTTGTCGAAGCCTGTGCACGATAACGCTCATATAGAAGAGTTGGACATGCCTTGGCATTGATGAGGACTGCATCGGGAGTCAGGTTGCCGTGAACAAGTCCTGCATTGTCATGTAGAAACTCCAATGCTTTGCTGATTTGTAATAAGCCCTTTTGGATTTCCAGTTCGTCAATTTCAATCTCCCTCCTTCTGCGTACGCCGTCGGCATCCTCTGTAACGTATCGGCTGGACCGTCCTCCGGGACCAGAGCGTTCTTGATCGTCTTTTTCTTGTAGTAAGCCTGACAGCGACGCAGTGACGGCTTCTGTGACGAATTGTAAACCACCGCCTCTTGTTTCCTCCACTGGCTCGACAAGTTCGAGGACGCTCGGGTGCCGCAGCTTGGCCAAACTGGACGCTTCCTTTTTCAAGCGCTCAACCACCTCTTCGACGCTTCGTTTATAGGATGCGGCATTGCCCTTGCCCACAGAACTGCCGTGTGCGTCTAGGGCCTTTTTGTCAAAGACGAAGGCGCTGTACGTCTTGCCAGTAGACTTCTTCTTCGCATCGTAAATCTTCCATGGCCCGGCCGTTGATGTGGGATTCGGAGATATCGTATAGTTGGAGGAGATGTTGGTGCTGCCAAAGGACTTGAGCGCAGAGGAGAACATGATGGGTCGCGTGGAAGAGAATCTTAGTAAATTAAGAGATCATTTCATTGCGAGCAAACAAACAGAATAAAGAGACACGATCTTGAATGCGCCAAAACGGCCTGATGGCACGGATTAAATGCGCCAGCGCACTTGGAGTGGTACAGCAGGATTCCGAGGCTGAGGGCTCTTGCAGCGGGAGGGTTTGCGTATGTACTGCCGCTTGGCCAAATCAGAGGGCGAGGCTGAGCGATGACACGCGTTTTGGAGATTGTCCGAATTGCATGGAGCCAGGTTTGATGCTATTCGAAGCTGTCTGCTATTGGCCACGCCACTGATAACATGATGCTATCAAGCAGCTTGGCGGCACTGCGCCACGACTTTACGCCACAGATGCTCTTAGTAGGCGTCTGACTAAGAAGATTGATGTTAGTAACTCGTGCATACAGCGAGACAAACCTGCCAAGTAACTGAACTGAGGTGCTAACTCAGTCCCTGAAGTACATAGTTTTAGGGTACTTTACCCAGAAAGAGGGAGTTGGCATCTGTGAAATATGATTCACCCAAATCCAATTAGCCAAACTCATACATCACCAACAACACATATGAGTGCAATCAAACCATTACAGTCCACACTTCTCCTATATCGGTGACTCCTCGACATTGTCATTGTCCGCCCTGACCAGACCAGCAAGTGACAATGCACCGAGTACACTAACATCAGCGGCCTGCTACGGCTTGCGCGGGTACCCTCGGGCTGTTGAACCATCTACGGGCAATTTCTAATTGCAGTAATTCATGTACTAGAAGCACCAAGAACTCGGTGTTCAGCAGCATGCCCGGCGCTAACTTAGAGGTACCGCAAGCGAGGGCGTATAAGTGCGTATGATGCTGGTACCCACGATGTACTCCGTCAGGCACGACTAAGCCCGAAGTCCGGTACCGCTCCGGGCTGTTAGTTTACTCTTCGCCTTATCCTTATCCACCCTCTCCGTCTTCGCGATCTTGCTCTTCCTTCTGACAATTTCATATATATATTTGTTCAGAAACCCAATTGGCGAGGCTGCCTGGGTAAAAAAGAGTTCAGCCGTGTTTGTTCGAGCGAGGAACTGGCAGTCTTCTACTTTTTCAATATCTGACGCTGTATATAACCGGAACCCCGCTGGGCTTCAAAAAGAAAAACCACAACAGCCTTACTCACAATGCGTTCAGCCTTCCCCAGAACGGCGCTCTTGAGCGCAACGCGGGCTTCGCGATTCCTTCCTGCGTATCGCCCTGCCGCCCGTTTCTACAGCATCAAGGCTGAGGCCGCTTCTCACTCAAAACAGCGCCCTCTGGATGCTTCAAGACTTGCCGTGGAGGAGACCAAGACGCCCAAGGAGTTGCTCAAGCCCGAGGACCTCGTCTTTGGCAAGGAGTTTACTGGTGAGTTTTCTGTGTTGTATGTGTATGGGAAAGTATAGCGTGGTTGACAACTCATTGCAGACCACATGCTTGCCATTGAATGGACAAAGGACGATGGGTGGCTTGAGCCTCGCATCACTCCCTACCAGAACCTGTCTCTGGATCCGGCCACCTGTGTTTTCCACTATGCCTTTGAGTGCTTCGAGGGCATGAAGGCTTACAAGGACAAGAATGGCGACATTCGGCTCTTCCGCCCTGACAAGAACATGGCTCGTCTTAACAAATCGGCGGCTCGAATTGCGCTGCCCACCTTTGAGCCCACCGCCCTCGTTGAGCTCATCTCCAAGCTCGCCAAGCTCGACTCTCGCTTCATCCCTGCCCAGCGAGGCTACTCCCTCTACCTGCGACCTACCTTGATTGGTACCCAGAGCACTCTCGGCGTTGGCGCCCCCGGCTCTGCCTTGCTCTACGTGATTGCCTCTCCTGTTGGCCCTTACTACCCCACCGGCTTCAAGGCCGTCTCTCTCGAGGCCACCAACTACGCCGTCCGCGCTTGGCCCGGTGGTGTTGGTGACAAGAAGCTGGGTGCCAACTATGCTCCTTGCATTGTCCCCCAGCAGGAGGCTGCCAGCCGTGGCTTCCAGCAGAATCTGTGGCTCTTCGGCGAGGAGGAGTACGTCACTGAGGTCGGCACCATGAACATGTTCGCTGCCATCAAGGACAAGGTTACCGGCCAGAAGGAGCTCGTCACTGCTCCTCTTGACGGCACCATTCTGGAGGGTGTTACTCGAGACTCTGTTCTTGCGCTGGCTCGTGAGCGCCTTGCTCCCGAGGGCTGGAAGATTAGCGAGCGCAAGTACACCATGGCAGAGTTGGCCGAGGCTTCCAAGGAGGGCCGTTTGCTGGAGGCCTTTGGTGCCGGAACTGCCGCCATTGTCAGCCCTATCAGGAAGATCTCATGGAAGGGCGAGCTCGTCGACTGTGGCCTGAAAGAGACTGAAGAATCTGGTGAGATTGCGCTCAAGATCAAGGAGTGGATGGAGGCCATCCAATACGGCGACATTGAGCACGAGTGGAGCGTCAAGGTGTAAGGGGTAGAAGAAGAAAGAAAAAAAGAGAATAGACACCGGGAAACCATTTGGTTAGCGTATTATAAGTTTGCCGTCACATATTGAGCATTGGCAGTGCAATCATGAATCATTTTGTCCAACAACCCAGTCTAATATTCGTGCCGTTTGAGGGACCATGTCTTTGTAACGATAGAAAACCAGGAAAATAAAATGCCGTAAACATGTACATGTTGGCAACTTCCAACGATGCTCCCACCCCACTCCCTTTCCCGAGTCTGATATACCATTTCCCCCCTCCTCTCCTCTATGTGAACATGAACCCGACTCGTCAACCCCCCCACGTCGTCAAACCAGCCACACTCCTTAGTTCTTCTTCTCCGAATTTGAGGGGTCTGGCAGAACACCCTCGGCTTCTAATCTCCTTCGTGCCTCCTCAAGAGCCCAGGTAGAGACGCTATGAATCGTAAAGTCAGTGCATGTTCCACAATCAAAATAGCGCAGCAACGAAGCCAACAATATCTTCCACTTCCACGTTCCCAATTTCCCATCCTAGAGGACCCCCACGGAAAGAAAGACAAAACAAGTCCAATGGAAGCAAAGATATCGTCGACTCGTCCCTGAACGCAGCGAAAACAACGGCTGCAAACTCACGAAGTATCGGGCTTGAAAGCCAGAGCAACACCCGCAACCAACAGGCTGGCGCCAAACAGGTACATGGGCCACTCCCAGCCCTCGGGCTCAGGCTTCTCGCCGGGCTTGATGCCCCAGAGCCATCCCGAGGGGGGCTCGAACTGTGACTCGTTGCCGTGGCCGCCTTGTCGTCGGGACGTCATGGAGAGGCTTCGCGTGGTGGGAACGAGCGGCTTGCGGGCGCATCGCACCGCGCGCACGGTGTGTCGGAGGAGGGCCATTTGGGGTGAAATCTGGAGAGGGAGAGGCGCCCCTTTGTGTGTTTTGCGGGTTGCTGTGATGTGGTTTGAGTCCGCAATGGCTGGGAGTTGTGTTTGGAGGATATGCCCGGTTGTTCAAAGTGCGGCGGCGATTCACTAGTTGGGACTCCGGAGAGCGGATTGCAGAAGTCACATGACGTGAAACGTGACCGGCAGATGGGCGATCCCCACATCTAGACGGCGATCCCTTCGTCCATGGACATGTCTTCCCTTCGCCCTCATAATGGCATGATAGGGGGAAAGGAACAAAAGAGAAAAAAGATGGCGATAAAATAACGGTTAATTTATCACTACTTTTATTTTATTTTTTTGGCCATTGGAGTTCAAGCCATGTTGTATGAAGGCCTTACCAGCCGCGATGTGTTTTGGGCGGTCTATGACACTTACACTGTATCTCGGCAATTCCGTTATGTCATAACACGACGATTAGATCAGTTCGAGAAAGGCTCGGCTATAATTACAAGCCTACCATCGATAGTCCAGCTGGCTTTTACAAACGGCATTGAGTGATATGATTCTGCTTGGCTCAGTCCATTTACATGCCTAAAACAGCGACATCTCAGCTCACCACATGGCTTACCGTAACGCAGGCTCTTACATACCAGCAAGGTCTTTGCATAGGTTTGGATCAAGTTTACGCTCTGAAATGCATTAGTCAAGCTCTGTCATTGCGTGCTTTTGTCCTTTTTATTTTGCTTATCGAGCCAACTTGAAGCTCATTACTTATATCCGTATGCCAGCGGATATCGACAACTGTCCCACAAAGCGAGCAACCAGTGACTTATCATCGCAATACATACCTGTGACCCTACTATATATTACCTTCTCTAAAGCATCGTTTACAGAAAGAAACACTATTTCAGTTAATTGAAATGGAGCTACACTACGTTCACATGGCCCGGGATGATTCAATGCCCACGCATTCATCTTACCTTGTTTGCTTGTCTAACTTACCTAACATGTACTTTACCTTCTCCTGTCCCACAGCCAGGCAGGATATCATACAGATAGAAACCTTACACAAATACCTTAGAATCCAGCGCCAGCAGCCAGCAATAGTCCAATAATGGTTTCAACAAGCTCGGGCTGCCGTTCCAAAAACTTTGAGTTGGCTGCCATTCTGGTGGCAGAGATACCTTGGTCGTCCATTGATGAAACATCAACGCCATGAGCCAATAGTACTTTGATGACACCGACAGCGCCACGCTGGGCTGCCCAGTACAACGGTGCCAGCGCGGGCTGTATGACCATGTTGTGAGTTGACGGATCTGTCATGACGCCCCTTATACGGTGGCCCCAGGGGAGGCCAAGACAGGGCGCGATAGTCTTGCTGTCTGGGATCAACAGACGAGCGCGAGCTTCCGGGTTGACACCGCGGGATATCAACTTCCTAGTTAAATCTGCCATCTTACCGTTGACGTCTTTATCGCGATGCAGGGAGAGGACGTGTAGCGGGGTCAGGCCCTCTTCTGTCACGGTACCAGTATCGGCGTCGTGAGAGAGTAGAAACTGAGCCGCTTTTATTGCTTCGATAGGTGACTTGTACCGATAATATCGACGGTCGATGGGAATTAGGGCGCACATCAAGGGTGTCCAGCCGTTGGAATTGATTGCGTTTACATCCAAACCTTGAGCAATCAGAACCTCCATCACCTCAATATGACATCCGGCAGCAGCGTAATGCAGCATCGTCTCCCCGTGATGATTTGTTAACTGAAGCAGAGACTCTCGGCTTTGCTCTGGACAGGATGCCAGGTATAGGCGGAAGAGACGCAAGTCTAGTCCATAAGCAGCCCGGTGCAAGGGACACTCACCTGCATTGTCTGGCTGAGATACGGAACCTTTGTGTTGCAACACGAGGCGAATCGCAGTCTCATTCATCGTTACAGGCATCGGTCGGCCAAATATACCGATCGGACCGGCTAATGCAACCGGCTCAGCAAGAACATGCAGAGCAGACTTACCAGACCCGTCGGTTTTGTTGGGGTCTGCGCCTTTCTCAAGAAGAGACTTGAGCACACCGGTGAGGTTTGCGTCAGAAGCGACATCGTATATAAGCGGCGGTGTGTTGTTTGGACACTCATTCGGATCTGCCCCGGCATCAATCAGCAACTCAACCATGAGTTGCTGGTTCAAGTAGTCAATGGCCTCGCGATGTCCTTTGTCATCGTCAGTCACCAAGGCTCTGCGATATGTAGCCAGCCGCAGTGCTTCTTGGAGAGTGGACTGCTCAAATGATGTTCTGCGTAAGAGCAAAGTAGCTACCGCAAGGCGCCATCGCACTGCAGCGCCAACAAGTGCATGATACTTCAACTCGTGTGGCCAACCATCCCACCAGTCTAGCAAATCTTCCACAATAGCAGCATGTCCCTGATTTGCCGCCATAATGAAGCACGACGTATACTGTCTGCCTCTACGCACATGAACTTCCGGTGGGCAAAACCCCCAGAGGCGCTTGACGATGTCTCGGTGACCCCGTGCAGCAGCGTATGCGATGGCTCTGAGCCTATCCTGGCCTTCGCTCACAAGTAGAGGATCTGCGCCAGCCGCTAGAAGCATTTCGACGGCCTCCAAATTGCCACACCATGAAGCAAAATGAACTGGCGGACCGAATCCATAAGAATCATATTGGATGTCCGGAGCGGGCGAAGCACCCAGTAGCTGCTGAAGTCGTTGAAGATTGCCGTCACGGATGCATGCATGCAGCGCCTCATCTTCTGTATCAAAGTGGTTACGAAGCCAGTGGAAGTTGAGTGGTGTCGACATGTTGCTCACCTTGAGGATCGGAAGAGTGGATGGAGAAGAAGTTGATCGCGAAGAGAATGAAGAGGTGAATTTAAGGACGGGAAGCTGCCTACATCACGTGCACGGTTTATGCCAAGGAACAAGGTCTTGTCAACATTGCATGGACCAACAACATTGAGTTTCTCTGCGTATCTTTGTTTGTAACATAAATTCTCTTTGAAGTCTGAAAGTGCTACCGTGTTGTAGTCGAGTGCGTTGGCACAGATTCGAACCCATTGAAGTGACAAGCAGTTTATTCCGCCGAAATGAGCCCACCCCCCCCCCCCCCCCCAACACTTTGCTGCTACATGAATTGGTGATGAATTTAACACTACATCAACAGTTAGCCATGGCCATAAAAACTCGACAATAGAGCGTATAAAATATCTTCAACTCACATGTCCGTCAGGCCCAGCGCTCCAGAGGACACACTGCGGGGGGTCCAGATCATAGTTAATCCCAGTGCAGGGGCAACCTCCAACTTCCAAGCATTCACAGTTGCATGGAAAAGGCACAGTTTGCTCATAACAAGTCTGGCAATTTGTGGTTTTCAGACAGCAGCCTTGGGGTTGGGACGGGCACTGTCTCTTGTAAAGAGGCGACTTGGGCACGGCAACGGCCAGCCCGACCATCGTTGCGAGAACCACGACGAAACGCATTGTCGGTAACTACGAAAGGATTGGAATAAGTTAAACAAATCGTTAGTTTCAATGATAATGTTTCTTGTAAGTTACTTGAAAGCTCTTATAATATGCTAAAATCGGGGGGTTGGGCCATTCATATTTAGAGAAATCATGTCCAACTGTCATGCTGGCCCGTCGGGCTCGTCGGGGGGCGCGAGATCCGACCAAACAATTGCCATTTTCATATTATCCTTCTTTATTAAACTTATGATGTGTAACGTTGCAACAGGCCGCATATGCGGAATACTGCCGACGACAATCCGTGTAAAGCCAGCGGTTGCCTATTCCGTTTGCGAGATGTAAGAATCGAATGGTAATAGGGTCGCACTGACAATGGCCCGTTGGCATCGGCATAACAAGCTACTAGGCATGGCTTGGTGGGTTCTGCAAGTTCTCGCAAATATATACTATACTAGTGCAAGATCTTTGAAACACCAGAGCTTGGCAAGCATGACAGATCGCCGAACAGGCGGCGTAGAGGAGGTTGAATGATGAATGCCGTGCCTAGTCGGCATTTACAAGAGCTACTCGGCTAGAGGTTTGTTTTCATATTAATCAAGCACTTGTTAATGCTAAAATTGGAGGTGCAGATGAATGTGTAGGGCTCTACGGTGTAGAAATGCTTGAACCAAGAATCATGTTTAAGCTCAAAACAAAGCTTGACGCGGCACTTGTTCAGCTTCTTGACCACATGATTTCGAGTGACATGTGATCGTATGCCTATTTTTCTTTTACCGATTATTTGAAGAAGTAATATCATCAATAGTTGAAGAAATTTGCTTAGCCATACACACAGCATGATCACTGGTGAGAGGAGAATGGACGCGGTTAATCGTTTTCGGAGTTTTCATTTTGCCGCTTAATTAGAATAATTGAGAACTTATGGCGTCAAATATGAAATAGAACCCAAAAAGGAGACACTTTTCACGGTTGGGCGAGACAACCAGCTGCAGAAGAGGAATCTTGCCGCGGGTTGAGCGGGCGGTGACCGCACACATGTCCGACGAGGTCGGCATTCATCCGATCGTTGTTTAGCCTGTCATCCAATGACTAGACTGCATATAATTTACGGGTATAAACCATTTTAGCATCCGATTCTAGCCAATTCGTCAGATAAGCGAATGGGGGATGAGTTGGAGCTGTGATCCATGGCCTAATATGAACTAACCTACTTTGCCGTACCATGGAGAGGATAGTGTTTAGCACCAATTTTGAATCCCAAACTGTCGATTCACAGGAGATGAAAGTTGTATTTTGTGAAAGAAATTATTGTATGGAAAGAAGGGGACAGTCACGAATACTTCATGAATGCTATGGAAGAATACTAACGGCGATTCGGTGATTCGGTGATACAGTCTTTAGCACCTGCTACAAGGGGAACAAACACCTCCTGTCAAACCATTGACTTTGCAGAGAGAAACTCAATCAAAAAAATGCCGGCTTACTCGCAGCCGACCTTTAGCTATGGTCTATACTGTACTATGCGCATGAAATGACAGGGGAAGAAAAGCAACGGCACATACTCCGGGGTATCATTCCTATCTACAAGTTCTTTACATCCGATTTTATATGCTTGAGCCCAGATCTCTTAAAAAGTGTATCATAGTCTTCCGGCTCCACACGCGGCGTGTCTGAAACCTTGTAGCCGTAGAACCAGACGTTTTTACCAACCCACGTCATTAGATAGACTCGGCCAGCGAATTCCACACAGTCATCGGTCCGGAAATCCAGGTGGCCAGCGTCAGGCTCATAAGTGACTTGGCCCTTGTCAGTTCTGTGGCCATGAGCTCGAAGGTATACACGGTGTTGTAAGAATTCAGGGACGGGCTCCGCGGCGCGTCTCATTGCCTTGGCCTGCCGTTTGGCCTCCAGTTCAGCTTCATCCCTCCGCTTGCGCTTTCTTCCGCTGACCCATTCTTGAAAACGACGCATTTCCTCTTCCAAACTAATTTCTTCCTCTTCTTCGTCACTGAAACGGGCTTCGAGGTCTTGGTCGGATTCGTAGGGATCGTCTTTGAGCAGGTCCTCAGTCATGCCGAGGATCATAGTTCCCTCTATTAAGCCAAAGTCAAAGGCCGCGACCAGAATATTTTCATCTCGGCTCCATATATCCATGGTGAAAGTTCGTCCCTTTAGAAAACTCAACCATTCGTCTGCAATCTCCGCGCAGCGGACAACGTAAGAACCCTTGCATCGATCAAGACTGAACCCTTCGGGTTGTTTGTTTGGCCCTCTGCTCGGCTCTCCGAGCTGTGCTTGAGCGATATATTCCCGGTGTCTTTCCAGCTGCTGTTCCCACAATGCCCTTAGCCGGGCTTTGTTTGCCTTTTCATCATCTTTTGTTGTTCTGTATGCCAAATCTAGAACCTTGTCCCTATCCCATCCGATATAGACATTGCGATCTGACCGACTGTGCCAGATGAACAGGCTGGGGGCTCTTTTCTTTACCATATCCTCAAATTTCCGTGCGTTCTGCACCTTGCGCAGAACCAGTGGTTTTCTAACTTTGGCCATATCCTGCTTTCCATTCGTCAAGAAGTATGTGGCAATGAATCGTTCGGGATCCAGGGCCACCCTTTCACTGGCTGACCTGGCAAGCTTAAAGGCCTCATCTTCCCTTCGCCTAGCAAGCCTAAAGGCCTCTTCGTTCCTTCGCCTCTTCTCTTTACGCCATGCTATGTAATTGGCCTCCCACTCCTCCTGCAGAGGCTCATGATCTGCTCGCATTATAGTCTCCAGTTCCAGTATCGATAGGGGAAGACGGTTACACTATATTTATCCGCGAATTAGGAATGGTGACATTATGAGAAATGAGATGTCTAGTGGTCAAATTGTGTGGTGTGTATAGAATTGGAGGATGTTACTTTGCCCTGACGAACTGCATCTTGAAGCAGAAGGTGCAGTTGCGGCTTGCTGGATGACTTCTTGAAAGGGATTTCATAGAATTGCAACTGAGCAGCGAAAAATCGCTTTTTGAACAGCTTCAGGGTGTCTGTTTCCGTATATCTTTGATCCTGCGGTTGACTGAGAGTCGAGGGATTGAATAGCTTCTGTAAACGCGGGCCATCATAACGCTCGACGCCGTCAACACTGAACACTCTGTTGCGCAACTGGAAACCATTACGCTCGAGAATTGGCGGTAGAGGTTCTTGTAGAGGTTCTTGTAGTGTAGGTGTTTCCGACATGATTGACGACAGCTGAATGGAGGAAGTATTAGACCTATGTTATTGTGGAATTAAAGCATTTTACGGATATGAAGTCTACAGGAATTAATTCGAGAACGCGACAGGAAAATATTAAAGTCGCTTCAACCCCCCTGCTAACGCGGTCAAGGTGCATTAGTGAGACCCATCAGCGGACGATGTCATCACGTTCAGGGTCCAGCTTGGCCAAGTTGGGAAATTGAACTGAATTGACCTAGGTGTTGAGCAAGATTGGTAAGTCAATCAATTCGACTATGTTTTCAATACATTTATTTACTTTCTCCGGCTGAGAATTAGCACATCAATGGACCCATTGTTTGGCCTGTTCCAAGTACCCCAGATATGTACATCGCGACTCTATTCAAGCACAAATGAACCCTAGCTCCGACTCGATAAAACTATATGTACTTGTCATTCGGTCTGTCGCCCAGCTTGTAGTGATGGGGATTTATACCGAGCAAGAGTTTAGAAGCTGCCAGGTCCGTTGAGACAGCCAGCAACTCAGCAGACGAGTTTCCCATGACACTGACCATGTCATGTAATTGGGGTTTGCTACAAACACCTTTGATGAGGTTGATGTCTAATTTACAGTTGATAGATTTTCAAATTTTGCCAATTATGGATTCCACATGCTTGCCGAAGAGGTGTGTCAATTCAGACTTCGTGAGGCGTGAGGGCATGAGCCTTATGACGCTCAATGTCCCCCAGAAACTCCCTTCTGTTATGCAATCCTCCAGACTCCGTCTTCTTTGAGTGCGTCTTCCAGGTTTTTTTTTTTTTTTTTTTAAAGCTTGCCGCTGTCCATGGATGAAATGCGCCGAAGGAGATGATTCCGGTTGGACTCCCGCTGTGATTGCCAACTAAGAGTCTGCATCGTCTTAAATGGCCTTGTCTGACCGAATACCGCCGAACGGCCATTGCATCCCACCCTGAATATTCCGAAATCCTAAGAACATTTGCTTAAACTTCTTCGTCGAGTCGTCAAATTGCGTCGAAAATCGTGCTGAAAACCATTCCGTTTCCTTGTCACCCCACTCTACCTGATACTCCGAATTTTTCCTCCCATCGAAAGCGACCTTCTCGTGCACCGTTACCGTAGGCTTGAATGCTTTTTTTGAACTGTTCTCCATCCAAGAGATACAGTAGTCCTCCACGACAAGCTGCGTAATCTCTCTGATTGAAGGCCAGGGTGGAGAGGTGATAAAATAGACACCTGCAAAGAAACCCAAATCGATCATGGGTTTGCTTTCAATAGTCTTATCGACGGGGGCGATTAGATCCTGTGGAGGATTCATTAAAAGTTCCACCAACTTCTCTATCGAAAGAAGCTCATAGTTGTGCTTCTTGAGGACCCGTTTGAACTCGGCGTCTCTCTGTTCATCGTGAAAGGACATCATGGCCTTCGTGCAGTCAATGCGAAGAGGTGAATCCTTTTTCTGCAACTCTCTCACGAATCTGCGAACCTCCAGGTCTTCGATGGAGACTGTCTCAGACATTATGGGCAACTCTGAGCAAGATGTTACGGGTAATGTATGCGATAGTATTAAGCGCAAACGAGTTATCAGTAATCTGATGTATGATTTCGGAGATTATAACATTGGAAGATCTGTGAACAAGGCAGTATCTAATGTTTTTATAATAGAACGGCATTCCGGATCTTCTGAAGGAGAATTCTCTCCGCTAAAGTATAACATGAGCGGCCTCCGCGTGGCCTAGAACGCTTTCCAATAGCTGAGAATATGCAGCACTGCAATAGACTGCCAATAGCCTCAAATTCACTTCTCCACAGCTGTATATCCTCCAGTGTCCAGCTCTTTTCAGCTGGGGACCCCTGCCTGGCTGAACGCACTTGAAAGCGGGAGGATTTTGCTAGCTCGCTCTACTTTTGTCAATTCGCAAGCTCGTTGGCTATTGATCAACTACACCAACAGCCCTATCTTCAACTTTTAGAAATCGTCGCAGAAGTCATGCTATTATACGGGGTCGGCGGCTAGACCGTTTCAGGGGTCCGTAGCGGCAGGAAGAAAAGCTACATGTAAGAAATGATAATGGTAAACATCGAGAAGGAAACGGAACGATCCGCGATCCACTACTTAGTATAGCGTCTCCATGTGTGTAATAAATACGTTATATCGTTCAATAAAACCGTGAGAGTAAAAGATGGCTGTATTTTCCAGTTGACCACAATAGCGTCTTCTTAATTGTGCAGAGCTACAAGAATAAGTCTCCAGGGCCTTTCAGTCCACGAAATTTGAACCTCTCTGAGCAGCACAACATAGAATATAGGTTAAAACAGATGCTCACTCTATACTCAGCTTTGGTGCAAGCTCTGGGCGTTTTCTCTTAGAAGGGATTCACATATCCGGGAGTATCTGTGGACGGAAGTGCTTGTAGATACATCATTTTAAATTAACGAATGAACCTGTCTATATAGTATAACCCTTCCATAGCAAGGATTGCATCAATCCATTAGTAAACCTGGTTGCCATCCTTGTCATAAACAATCTCCTTGCCAGGCTTAGGCGGGGTCACGATTCCGAGCTGCTGCAAAACAGTGATTCCGCCCTCCTCAGCAATCTCCTTAACAATCTTTCCATTCTTGAGAGTGAAGATGGTCATGCCAGAGAAGTGAATCTTCTTGCCAGTGTTGGGCGTCTTGAGCTCGCCCACGGTAAAGTCATCAAAGGCACGGCCGGTGTGAGTACCGCCGCCAACCCATTGGGCTGCTACGTAGTCGCCCTCCGCAATCAATGGGGTCTGGTAAGCTCGAAAGGTCAGGTCGGGAAAAGCCTTGTTATAACTGTTAGTATCTTCTCATTCATCGCTTGTTGAAGGTGATTATTAATTACCTCCATAAACTCCCTCAGCATTGTCTTTGCTCCCTCCTTGCCGTGACGAGGTCCATGGTTAGGGTAGCTCTGGAGAAAGTCGTCGGAGCAGACCTCGTCGACCACGTTCACATTGCCCTTGACCCAGTATTCCTCGAAATACTTGTTAACGATAGCCTTGTTGCGTTCCTCGAGAGCACCCATTTTGTAGTGTAGTGTGGAGTTGATTTTTGGGAAATGAAGAGTATCAATTGATGAGGTGTTGGTTGATTGTGTTGTTTCGGTGATTGCGTTGTATGATGATGATGTTGATGAGATTCTGATGATGATTTTTCTGAATTGAACGTCGGTGGAATGCCATCTTATATAGCTGTGGCATTGTAACTCTACGTGAACAGTTCGAGAGCAATGAAGCTGTCACAACGGAGCTATTCGGCATCTCCAATGGGGCACCGCGTCATTGGCGACATGAGCGTTGCCATAGAAGTTTAACATGCGTAACGACCTAAGAAATGTTAAAGTAAGTTTATTTCGTCCGACCTAGCGGGGGCCATGCCTTCAAAAATATCCAATCATCAGATTTATAATAGTCAACGATATCCAAAGCATTGGGCGATGCGGCGCCAGGTTCGCATACATTCAAAGCAACACCCGCATATTCGGCATAGTCGCAAAAGTTGAACGCCCGGTTGTGGCGTATCCAGCCCAGCGTTTCCCAGAAAGGGTATCTAAACCTACCGAGTTGAGGACTGTCTACTATTATTCATCGTGGCATGCTTAGTAAATGTAGCGGAAGTCAATTTGGGCGTGGTTGTGTATAGCTGAATCCAGCTTCCGAGTAGCGGGAATCTTTCTGAAAGAATAAGAGAGTTAATAATCGCCAATGATCTTGCCACATATACGCTATTCTCTTGATGGTAGTTGATAATAGCAGCAATCTGCCTGTAATTTTATCAAGATGCTGCTAGAGGTTGGCCCATGATATGGCGAAACGAACGTTGAATTCTTGGTGCAGCCATAGTTCACACATGATCAACCTTCATGGAGCCAGCAAAGGCTCGTCTGGGAAATAATATAGAAAAATTTTTAATATTTAGAGTAATTAAGCTTATTAGCTATTCATCGAGATAGCAAGACTATAAACTCAGTGATGCATACAGCCTTGAAGATGCCGCTGCCCTAGCTAGGAGTTTATCCTATTGGATGCCAAGTGAAACAGGGGGATGCAGCGGTAATCTATGAAATATTCGGGTACTAAGACGGCCAGAGTCGATGAATAAGATATTACCAATGTATTAGCATCGGCTGTTCAGCCTTATTGTCTGCAATCTCCTGTATCAGCTGTATTAGCGCGCCCCAATCCTAGCTGCAGCGGGCTGAAGCTTACACCTTGATCACCACATCAACCGCCCACATCAAACAATTCCAACCTATAGCAGCCAATCGCTGGGGATTTTCGTCGGAAATAGTTTCTCCAGACTTTGTTTCCAGATGCACGGCCTCACGAAACTCCATACCAGGAGAGGCTTGGCACGCCAGGTGGTCTTAGTGATTATTTTTGGTAGCGATGATTCCACATCAAATTATAAAAAGTGACGATCGCGTTGGAATACTCCGTCGGATCGCCTCCTTTCAAACGAATAGGGCTATTTTGCTTGAAACCATTAATGCCAAGTTGGTTGTGTTTATTCAAGGCTTGCGTGTACTTATTGCTTTTGTTTTTCCTCTTCCTAGCAACCTGATTGATAGAACCAGTGAATATACAACTGTGCATTACACATTTCTCTTACCACAAGAGGAATCCTGAATCATTATCAAAATGCGTTCCGTTCTTGCCTATGTGCTGGCCATGTTGGGCACCGGCACTACCCTCGAGAAACCAGTCGGCGTGCCAGGCCTCATCTTCACAGAAGAATACATCGACAAGGTTGCCAACCACTCCGCTTCATTCCATCCGAACTTTAGCAAGAACACCGTTGCGGGAGTACAAGCCAATGGCCGCCTGGCTACAGCCGATGTCGACCTTTATTTCAGCGGATCTACAAATCTTGGAAGAGCTGCTTTTGAGCAGGCATTGGCGTTTGATCCTACTGGAGGACTCCGAGCTCAGTTCCTTGACAGACTCATCATTGTTGAAGGCAACATCGCCGCAACCCTTAGTGCTACCAGAATCACTACAAACAGCACAGATGCTCGCTTTGAGACAACACTAGCAGAGACTATGATTTTCGACAAAGATGCACTTCTCAGCCGCATCGTCAGCATCAGTGAAGGTGGACTTCAAGCAGCGCAATTTGCTGGCGAGATAGCACCGCCGCCCCTCGAGCCGATTGTACGAAACCCTATTGCCAACACCTCGTCCGGCTTCACATTCAAAATCAAGGAGAAGGCGGCGCAATTCAACATCAATTTCAACAACAAGAACGCTTCAGCCAACGGGCTCCTTGCTACAGAGAACGTCACGGTTGTTTCCGATGGCCGAAACTCAACGGGTCGTGCCTCGCTGGTGAACTTGTTTACTCGCTACAATACTTCGGTGCCGGATTTGCTGCAGCACGACGAGTTTGTCGTTGGCCAAGGCAACTGGGTTGCCACCGAATATATATTCCAGGGGACGCGAAATGGCACTTTCACCATGGTCAATGGAACGGAGGTTGCTCCTAATGGGGCTCAGTATCGTTCCAGAGGAATGCGGTTTATGAGATTCAATAAGGATGGCTTGATTGATTTGTTCTGGCAAGCAGCTGATAACGATATTTTCGTTAATCCTCTCAGCTTGTTGAATCCGCTTGCTGTTTTGAACAGTGTGGCACCCGAGTGTATTGCTCAGATTCCGGCGTAGAGTTGCCTTGACCTGGAGGTGGTGTAATGTAATTAATTTTGTATTATTTATTTATTTATAGAGATTTTATTCAAGCCTGGATATTCTGGCTTAATATATCGTTGATGTTTCTTTGTTATTTCTTTACACAGCTTTTTGACTCTAGGTTAGGCAGCAGGACATGTATATTCCACAGCTACACTGTCTGCTGTAAATGCGCCACACAAAAGACAAGCCACACGGCACGGCAATACCTGAAACCCGATGCCGCTCAGCGCCCAAAATCTCAACAAAGCAATTCAAGGCTCAAGACTCAACCGCCGCAGACAATCATCTCCACCATAGAACTAATAAGCATCATCTCATCTTCAAAATGGGATCCGTCGTTCTCCCGCATCTGAACTCCGGCTGGCATGTCGACCAGGCCATCTTATCCGGTTCGTCATTCTCTTTAGTGTTGCTCATCATGATTTTCACATGTGATTTCAGTGCTGACCTGTTCCATAGAAGAAGATCGTCTCGTCGTCATCCGGTTTGGACGTGATCACGATCGGGTAAGAGAATCCATCTCCCGCTTTTCTTCTCTCATGAGCAAGCAGCTGACTGTCATTAGGACTGCATGCTGCAAGATGAAGTGCTCTACAAGATAGCCGACCGCGTCAAGAACTTTGCCGTCATTTACTTATGTGACATTGACGAGGTACGTTTCATCTTGCCCATGAGTGAGTGCTGCTTTTAACTAGAAACAGGTTCCTGATTTCAACGCCATGTACGAGTTGTACGATCCTTGCTCTATTCTGTTCTTCTTCCGCAACAAGCACATGATGTGCGATTTCGGTACGGGTAACAACAACAAGCTCAACTGGGTGCTGGAGGATAAGCAAGAGCTCATTGACATTATTGAAACGATATACCGGGGAGCAAAGAAGGGTAGAGGTTTGGTGGTCAGCCCCAAGGACTACAGCACGAGGCACAGATATTGAGTTGGGAGCTGTCCCGTGAGCACGAGAGAGTGCTCTATTTATACCCCAGTGATTTTACTGTTATGAGAAAGGAATACGAAGGAAAATTCGACGTCGATCTACTGATCACACCGGACCCTAGCGGCATCACGGTTGTGCTTCTGCGCTTGCGCCGTGGAAGATTATGATGCCCGTTAACGGTGACGCGCGATCAATCCCACGATAATGCTCGGATTAAGGCAGCCGAGAGGAGTTTATCTCACACCAAATGTACCGGCAGCGATGAATCCTTTACAGAGATTTGCTATAGTGAGACCGATTAGATTCTTGACGCGTTGTGCATATATCGACTAGGAAAACAACGAATAGTCGTATGCAGGATATAACGGTAGTCATAAGCATATCGAGAATCGAAGAAAATATCCCGTCGGATACATTGATGACGGAATTCGGAGCCGGCGCCTAAATTCTCCCTGCAATGCTTGATGTGATTCGGAGAATTTTCCGTTGCCCAGCCGTAGACGTCGGCAGTGGTTCTTGGGCCCCTCTCAGCTGTTTGTTGTACTCGTATATACGTGCATGCTTGACAATATGTATTTACATGTGAATAGCGCATATGTGAAAACGAGCCTTTGATGTGCTCTGAAAAACTTCACTATCGTTCGAATTGACCTCATTCTGGCATTATTTGGAAGCGACACAAGTACGTTGCAGAACGTTAGATCTAGCTGCTGGATACTTTGCATGATGATGCATTTAATTTGTCTAAGAATAATACTATCTCTCAAAATCTCCAGCTGAGTACCATCGCAATTAGAAATCCAGAATCTGGAGATCCAAGATGCTCCGAATTTTAATCCGGATCGAACGAAATACTCATTCCCATTACCCAACCCCGAGAAAGCCTTGTTCTAACCCACGAATAGGAAATCTGGGAATAACCTGATCTTCCATCACCCGGCATATGGATCGCCAGATGCCTCCCGCATTAGACATAGTCGCGGAGCCATGTGCCGTCCATCCTGGGTTCAAATTGCGGGGGTGGAGCGTCATTCTCCAATAACGAACACGACGGAACATCGCCGGGTTGCGTATGCATGCATAGTGTGTTGTGTTGAGTTGAGAAAGCAAAGCCCATGTTACGCTGCAATGGCGATGGGCAATGATGCTGCTGTGCGCGTTCCGGTTGGTGCGCTTCCTCGATAGGGAACTCTCCAGGTTCCTCCTGTTGTATTCCGAAAATAGATGGCTCTTATAAACGGTACTATGTAAAGAGGCACTTTTGTTTTGGACTATAAGTGGCCCTTGGCGTTGAAGTTGTCTCGTATCATAGTGTGCATGTACGTGCGTGCATTTGAGGGAGATTGAGTTGTAACACGGCTCCCTCTCCGCACTTCCGTAGGGTTAATTCTCCCAAAAGTCATTGAGCCGAGCATTGTGGGACAATTATAAATGCGATTCAACTCCCCTCAGTGTCTTGTCTCTTTAATCCGTGGTGATTCAAGTCAGAGGAGTAAGCTATTCATTGCTAAATCTCCGAACCGCAAGAGAAGTGGCGATACACCTCTTCCATTATAAGAGGAAGACGACCGGCTTCATCAAAATATATTGTTCTTTAAGCCAAGCCTCTTGAAGAAAGTTTTAGAAAATGGGACCTCGCTCAATCAACAGCGGCGGAAAGCCTTCCGTCTGGGCTGGCCTTGCGCTCCTTGTCTCTGGTGCACGCGCAATTGCGATGCCCGATGGACACACTGTAAGATTGTGTCCCTCCCTCACCTATAAAGGTGTCTCTGTATTCTGAGATGCTGAAAAAATATCTAGGGAAAAGTTCCAAGTTTGGGATGGAATTCGTGGAATGCGTATCACTGCGACATTGACGAAAGCAAATTCCTGTCAGCCGCCGAACTGATTGTGAGCTCTGGCCTTCTTGACGCAGGATACGAATATGTCAACAGTAAGCCAATCCCTTCGGATTACTAGTCAGCAGCTGCTGATTCAATTCCTAGTCGATGATTGTTGGTCGATGAAGGATGGGCGGGTTGACGGCCATATTGCTCCTAATACCACTCGTTTCCCTGATGGTATCGATGGATTGGCCCAAAAAGTCCACGCTCTGGGCTTGAAATTGGGTATTTACAGTAGTAAGTTGCCTTTGCTCGACCCTTGACCAATATATCGAGAAATCATCCTGACGCTAACTATGTACCAGCTGCTGGAACTGACACTTGCGCTGGCTACCCAGCAAGTCTCGGATACGAGGATGTCGATGCTGCCGACTTTGCCAACTGGGGAGTTGATTGTAAGTGCATTATACATGTATCCCACAACAGGGAGTATTGAAAGCTAACCATTCATATTCAAATAGATCTGAAATAGTGAGTCTAAAGTTCTGGTTCCTGCTTATGAGCATGAAAAGACCAACGTTGACTAACAATGTTCAAGTGATAACTGCAACGTTCCCTCAGACTGGCAAGATGAATACGTTGCCTGCATCCCAGACGCTTCCACGTCTGGTCCCAATGGCACCTGCACCACCGCCAACACGCCGAACCTCGCTCCTCCAGGATACGACTGGAGTACGTCCAAATCAGCCCAGCGCTTCGGAGCCATGCGGGACGCCCTGGCTAAGCAGAGCCACGAGATTGTGCTGAGCCTGTGTATCTGGGGCACAGCCGACGTCTTCTCCTGGGGCAACTCGACGGGCATCAACTGGCGCATGAGCGGCGACATTTCTCCCGACTGGGGCTCTGTCACGCACATCCTCAACTTGAACTCGTTCAAGATGAACTCCATCGGCTTCTGGGGCCACAACGACGCAGACATGCTCGAGGTTGGCAACGGCGACTTGACCGTCGCCGAGACACGCACGCACTTTGCCTTGTGGGCAGCCATGAAGTCACCGCTTCTCATCGGAACGGATCTCTCTCAGCTGTCGCAGGATAACATCAACTTGTTGAAGAACAAGCACTTGCTGGCGTTCAACCAGGATAAGGTCTACGGTCGCCCGGCTACTCCGTACAAATGGGGAATCAACCCTGACTGGACGTACAACTCTACGTATCCTGCCGAGTTTTGGGCTGGTCCATCGACCAAGGGGCATCTGGTGCTGATGGTGAATACTTTGGATAAGACAGTTACAAAGGAGGCCAAGTGGCATGAGATTCCGGGCTTGTCCGCCGGACACTACGAAGTGCGAGATGTGTGGAGTGACAAGAACCTTGGCTGTCTTAGTTCATACAAGGCGGCTGTTGCTGCCCACGACACTGCTGTTATATTGGTTGGGAAGAAGTGCAGGAAATGGTAGATGTAGGCTATAATTTAAAACAGCCTTGTTCAATTGAAGTATTGATGCAGGTAGTGGCCAATACAATATTAAACAATTCTCAACGTCTTTAGTATGTGCAGTAGCAATCTGTGCTCTCTACAAGGCATTATCAGCATCCAGGATGGGAATTATGATCAGTATATATATAAGAGAGACAATATTTCAATATTATATAAATAGTCACATGTATATGTTAATCCTAAAATGCTGATCATCAAAAATTGTCCCCGTGGTTGAAAAGACGCTGAATCTTGTTTTCCAACCGTTGCCCCAAAACGGAAAAGTCTTCAGCGCCTTTCATCCACCAACACTTTCAGAGCAACTCCCAGTTGCGTCAGTCATTCCGCCCTGCGACGCCCATTGAACAACTAAATCTTCTATTGTTCAATCGCCGGATTGCTGGGTGAGCAATTCTAGCACCAATTGATGGGCTCATGGCTCGTGCTCAATCGTCTGCTCTGAGTCCGGGAATCGCAGCATTTTCTCCCTCTGACGTAGATGCCGAACGCCGACGATGATATTCCAAGGCCTGCCGAACATGCGATGCCGACTTTGATGTTCTTATCTCATTTCACTTGATCGGACTTTCGATTCTTTTAATATTAATTCTACGTTACATACAAAGCAGCTCCCGCCATGAGAACACCAACTGAGTGAAATCTCAGCCATTGGATCTAAAGAACCTTGAAGTCTTGAAGATCCTCGGATCTCAAGACTCATAAATAGATCTCAACGTCAACATGGCCGCCAATAGCTCACCAGACCCCGAAAGCTTCACTCCACCGGCTCATATCCAGAGCAATAGCGATGTCGAAAATGATCCTCAGTCGCTATCCAGTCCTACATCCACCAGGCTACGCTTCCTTGCCCAAACTCCACCGCTCAAGACAACAACCACCTCAGCAGCACAGTCCGAATACGGCAGCAGACGCAGCTCTTACATCATCCCGATAGACCAGATTCTCCCCGAAGATCATATCGATCCGGACACGTTTGGCGTGGCCGAGGAGCGAGATGGCTTCTTTGACGCATTATTCCTTAAGCACACGCCGTTGATGCCGCAAGGCTTTGTAGAACGATCTAGGGCATCGTTGCCCGCTGCTTTCGACGAAGAGTCGCCATTGGCGGCTAATCGGTTTATTCCAAGACAGATTCAAGGGGTTAAATCGGTGCTCCGACGTGTCGCCACAACTCGAACCGGCATTCGTCTCCTCAGATCCTTTACCGCCTATTTCGCAGCGTACATTCTGTGCTTGATACCGGCTGTCCGAAGATGGCTTGGTCCAATTCACTATATGATTGCCGTCTCAGTCATCTTGAACCACCCAGCAAGGACTTTGGGTGCGCAGGTTGAAGGCACCATCTTTACCACTATTGGGACAGCAGCCGGGATTGGATGGGGAGTTACCGGCCTCTTACTATCGACATCGACCTCTGCCGCCAGCAATGGCTATGGGGGTATTCTGGCCTTATTCTTGGCTCTATTCATGGCAGTCATAGCATGGATACGGTCATTTTATGCGAGATTCTACCAGATGGTCGTGTGTGCAGGCGTAGCAATCATCTTCACTGTCTTATCTCAGACTCAAGGACACATTATTGTGTGGGAGAAGCTGAGAAATTATGCTGTTCCTTGGCTCTTTGGTCAGGCCATCGCACTGCTGGTAAACAGTACCATCTTCCCTGACGCTGGTGCAAGACCGCTTGCTCTTATTTTCCACAATTCCTTTTCCCTCATGCTGGTTCGTACATCCTCATCGTCTCTCATACCTTGGTCGTCGTATCTCATCTGACTCTTTCCATTGTCTAGGAGGCAATTGTGATTCCACGTCCGCGAGACACCAGATTCAGGCGCAGTCTTGTTCGCGCGTTTGTAGACCTGTCTGCTGCCAACCGTGAGATGCGGTCCAGCCTCACCATTACCCGATTCAAGCCAGACGATGTCAGAGACTTGCGAAACATCATGCAAGCCGTTATCCGCGCGCTGCTGGCCATGGAAACTGAGAGCGCCCTCTTCAGTGAGACCGACGATGGCAATGTTCCGATTGTAGTCGAGGCCACCCAGATGTCTTCTTCATCTTCCAGCAGCAATGATCTCAACAATATGACAGCGGAAAAGACTCCTGGTGTATTGAAAGAGGCAGATGTAACGCGTACAGTGATTCGGAAACTGGCAAAGCCTACCAAAGAGATTCTGGCTTGCATGAACCTAGGGCTGCAGGCAAGCCAAGCTGCGTTGATGGACCTCTCTGGCTACCGACAATATCTCGGCCCTCCAATGGCCGTTTCATCTGACATTGCCCCCGTCCAAATTCGAATGAGGACTGCCAAAGCCATCTTCGATGCCGTCGAGTCAGAACTCCTTGAATCGGGCCAGCTACCCTCATCATCAATGAACGATTCGGCCATCGTCCAACTATTCATCTTTGCCAGACATCTTCGCGAAACCGCAACCACAATCGAAAGCCTCATGGGCAAAGTATACAACATGCAACAATGCTCCAACTGGCCACGGCCTCACCTACCGTCATATCCACTCCACAAAGCCGTCCACTGCGTCAACCCTCAAGTTACCCATGACAGAGGCGGAGCCACAGCCGGATCATACCATGTCACGTTCCTTCAAATTGCTCATGCTCTAGAATCAATCAAGTGTCGAGAATACAAACCTTTGGAGAAATACGAAGACGACATCTCTGAGACAGAATTACACGCCGAACTGACGCATCTCACGGATCCTGGTGCGCCGCCCGATCTAGGGACCAAGAAAAACAGCGTGAGCTACAAAATCTGGCAGGTATTGCACCTTTTACAAGGCTATGAGAGCCGATACGCCTTCAAAACCGTCTTGGTCACGTCTCTTCTTGCAATTCCCTCTTATCTCAGCTGGGACAAGGTTTGGTGGGATGAATACGAAGCTTGGTGGGCCGTTACCATGAGCTGGCTGCTTATTCACGCCCGTGTAGGCGGCAATGTACAGGACCTGATTGCTAGAGCTGTCCTGGCTATATTAGGTGCCGTATGGGCAGGGATTTCACATGCCGCGGGAGATGGAAATCCCTACGTGGTTGCAGTATTTGCAGCTATTTTCATGATACCCATGCTCTATCGATTTACGCTGAGCTCCCATCCGGTAGGATCTCTATCCTTTATGACTGTTTGGATGAGACTAATGAATGATGATAGAGATCTGGACTCGTTGGTTGCTTGTCTTTCACAGTCATTTCACTCCAGCTCCAGGCCGGCAATCTCCCTTCCTCAGCAGCTCTAACCACCGTCTACCGAGGCGTCGTGTTCCTCGTTGGCACAACTGCACCCATCGTGGTCAACTGGTGTCTATGGCCATTTATCGCAAGACACGAGCTCAGGAAATCACTCTCTTCAATGCTCTTCTTCCTGAGCATCATTTACCGAAGTACTCCTACAATCATATATCATAACCTTCATAGGTAACCTTATTAACCACTTCACAGACGTCGTTGCAAAATACATTTACTTCGAAGAAGGCAAAGAGCCCACCCCAGAAGACATCGTCAACTCCGAAATCCTCGAAGGCCGCATCAGAGAAGGCTTTGTACGAATCAGACAGCTCCTCGTAAGCCAACCTCCCTAACTATTCCCCTGCCACTAACCACCAAACCATATATATATATATATACATATACATGAATCCATCAAAACTAACACTGGCTGAATAGGTCATGACCCGTCACGAAGTCCGCCTCCGCAGCCCCTTCAACCCCCTCCCATACTCCGGCCTAGCAGACTCCTGCGAACGCTTCTTCGACTACCTCATCGCCGTGCGCCAATCCGCCGTCTTCTACAACCCAGACTACATCCGCGACGACCCCGTCGCCGCACAGCGCCTCCTCGGCTTCAGGAGAGATGCCGTAGCCTCCATCTTAGCTAACCTGTACATTTTCGCCGGAGCTCTCAGGGCGGACCGAAAAGTCCCAGTATGCACACTCCCAATAACTCTTCCAACCTCCTGAATCATCATTCTACCATCTAAACTCCAATATCATCATTCTCTGTCTAAACTCCAATACTAACAACCTCTAGCGCTACCTCCCCAGCGCCGCCGCAGCAAGAAGAAAACTCCTCCTAGAAACCGCCGCCGTGGAAGACGAAATGGCGCAGCACAGCCACGAGAGCGACGTCCGATGGCACAAGAAGTGGAGCGACATATACAGCTACTCGTACAACGAGAGTCTCACAGGCTGCGTGGCCCAACTGGAAGAACTAGAGAGGTTCACCAAGTTCATCGTCGGCGAGCAAGGGTAATTATATCTTTCCCCCCAGCTAATTAGCTAATTCTATCTGAAGTTGTGCTCTAATGCTTGATAGGTTTGATGAGGAGTGTAAGTTAGGACAGCATTACGAGGATGACACCGAAGAGGAGGAAGTAGAAGAGGAAGAACAAGAAGACCACGAACACGACCAAGATGAAGACAATGATGATCAACACTCAAGACGGACGGAATAAGCAAACGTAATATTTCGTAAATCTGAATTCTTGCCAGAATAATACCCTGAATGCAATGCCTTGTTATCCTTTGCTTTACAAATATCCTATGACCCCATAATCACACGCGTCCAACAGCTATAAAACTCATAATCAATCCTACCACCCGGCAGAGAAATATGCAACAAAAAGCCTCCGTCTCAAATTCAATATGCGCCATTCGTCATTTCATTCAGTATATCCTTCGTAATCAGCTTGTCCTTGAGTAGCATCCCCTCGCCCATCCTTGCTCTTCTCGGTGACGGCCTCTTATTCTCCTTGTCCTTATACGAAGTAGGACTCACCCTGGTTGGCCTCTTTGGTGACCTCCGGGGCGTCCGCTGCGTTGTGAGCTGTGTGCTCAAATCTTCAAAACAGTGATTCTGAAGCGCGTTATCCGGCAAGTGATATATCCAATTACGATCGTCCATCAGCGAGATGAATTTGCTCAGCATATTCTCATCTCCGCTTCCCTTGAGGGTGCCCATGCTGCCCACAACGAGCAGCTTCGTCTTTGCACGGGTAAACGCCACGTTGATACGCCGCCAGTCTTTGAGCAGATCTCCGATGTTGCACGCCTCGTTGCTTCGTACCAGGCTCAGTACAATGACCTCCTTGTCTCGCCCCTGAAAGCGATCCGTTGTGTGCATTTCCACACCAGGAAAGTGCTTGAGCTTATCCTTTAGGAGGTGTAGCTGCGCACGGTAATGTGTCATGACACCAATCTCGGTGGCTGGCACGCCTACAGTAAGCAAGCTTTCGACAAGTTGTGAAACGACTTGTCCTTCGGCCGAGTTAATGATACGCTTGCCTTGAGCCTCTTCTCGAACTTGTGGACGAATTGTATCGGTGTCAACAAACCGAACGCGAGCTTCAGCATCCAGGAGATCGTAAAGCCAGCATCGTGAAGGGACGGGCCCGGTACAAAACGAGCCAGTTGTTCCAGAGCGATGTATCGTTGTTGAGTCGTGGTGGCGCTGTCTGAGAGACTCCATGCTGGGAATGTGAAGCTTCTTCTTGCGCAAAGCTTCCGTGCCACAGCGAAGTCTGCCATTGTAGATGAGGGTGTTGCTGAGAGTCATAATATCTTCGCACATACGGTACTGGTGCTCCAGGTTGACGACAGACTGCGGGTGCGTATCTGATAGTAGTTTGAAGAGACTCACATCCAAGCCGCCTAGCCTGGCCTCTTCATTCTTCACCACAGGGGGAAGCTGGTTGTGGTCTCCTACTAGAACAAACGTCCTTGCCAGTCGAATTGGGCCGGCGCAGATGGGCAACGTAATCTGTGATGCCTCATCTACGATGCAGTAGTCAAAGGAGCGCTCCAAGAAGACTTGGTGATTAATTCCCAGACAAGTCGTGGCGACAATTGGTGTTCCGTGCCACGCTTCCTTAATCTCCTCAAACGTCTTCTTCGGCTGACCCGCGAGATGTGCAAAATCTTGAACCTCGGGGTGAACCTTTGCAGGAGCGCCAAGTCGGAGGATGGGGATTTTATCCGACTTGAGCTTGAGGAGGATGTTGTCAACAGCAGTGTGCGTATGAGATGTCAGCAACACTGTCTTGTTTTGCGAAACGAGAGCCTTGATGATATGAGCAATGGTAGTCGTCTTGCCGGTGCCAGGCATTCCTAGTACAAGCGCATAATCCTGCGCGCTCATGACCTTTTCGATTGCTCGCTTCTGATCGACATTCAAGTTCTCCCCGTCTGTGACGGTGTATTGCGTTGCCACTGTTTTAAATCTAGGAGGAACCAAATCCACAATCAAGTTGCGAATCTGCACCGCGGCCGGCACATCATTCGCCATCATCTGGATCAAGTTGTTTCTCACAGTGGCCATGCCATTGCTGAACTCGTCCTGATCAAGGCGGTATCTGATTGGCGCCTCCTTGATTTTCCCTTGGCTCTGATCAATAGATGCGCCCTCTGGCGCAACTTCCATAATACTAGCGAAGACTTGATTGCTGACTTCGTCAAATCCAGGCTGTCGAATTCTCGCATTGTGTAATCGCCGGTCGACCGCAACGCTTATCCTTTGCTTTCGAACAGAAGTGATGTAGCCAATCGCCAGAGCATAATGCCCTTCTTCGTCTGAAACGACAACTGGCTCGCCAACCGTCAATTCTGATCCGATAAACGTAAAATTAGGCGGAGGCTCGCGTTTGATAAAGGTGTAGTGGTATCGATTAATCCGTGGGTTATCCTCATCGACCAACGCAGACCCTTCTTCAATGATGACATCGGAAAAGCACCGAGATTTTTTCTCACGCTCAGCACTCGTCATCGTCCAAAGTTCCCTCTTAGTCTTTTGCCCTTCCTTTTCTTCCTTTGTAAGCAAGTTTTCCCACTTGATGAAAAAATCTTGATGTTTTGGCGTTAAATGCTTGATGACTTCGTCAAACTTCTCATTCATGCCGCTAGATTCCCCATTACCATCATCAGCTAGCCGGTGATAGATGAAACAGGAAGTCTTTGCATAGCACTTTCCACACATGTGCTTGCTCTTTAGCATGGGAGGTAGTTGGACGCTTCGCTCTCGGATATAACATGCTAGTTGGTTTCGCTGCATAACCATGTGTCGAAGTTCATGTCTAATGGCGGGAATTCGCATCGTTTTAGATGTCTCCATGTAGTATAAAATACCATAGGCAATATCAATGTCATAACGGTCCGATAGTAGGAGAGTGTAGAGAGCCGTCTGCGCCATGTGGTTGCTGTTGGCATGTTTGCCAGTCTTGACTTCGAATGGTACTGTCAACACTTGGCTCTGCTTGCCGTCCAACATTGCGACTTCGACTGTTGCATCAATGTTTCCCTTCAGTCCATACATAGGCGACCAGACATGCTCTTCTACGTCAAGCAACTTTCTAACGGCGATAGTAGCCCTATCACCATTTCTTCCCTCGACAATGGCATCGGTCTTGACAGGTGTTAGCATCCAGTATATGCGAAATAGCAGATTACCATCATCTTACCTGCGGTTGAGACGCAACAAAACTCCGAGCCCAATAGCTGAGCTCAGTCATTTTTGATTGAAGGTGTTCTTTCGCAGCCGCAATGCCAACTTTAATTGTATACAAATCCTCAATGTGTTTCTCAATGTTCTTATCAATCAACTGAGATAGAAAAGGGAGATCAAAGTTGTTGGCGAGTAATGCTGCCTGGAAGATTTCGTGCAGCATCGTTCCGTAGACCAGTGGAGGGGAAGCCTCGCTGGTTGCCTTGACTCGATCTTGGAGAACAGCTCGCCGCATGCAGCCAAAAGAATCAGCAACAACAGTTGCGGACACCAGCTGATCGGGGTGCAGAATGAGCAGATTTTGGGCATCGTCCACAATGCACTGCCCTTTTAGTGAAAACTCTCCAATGACATGGACGTAGGAATCAGGGTGCGCCGGCGTATCGAACCAAGAACCTCGCAGCTGTACAGTCCGTGAAGACTTGGAGCCATCCGCTTGAATCAATAAGATCTAATTTGAGTCAGCTGGTGTTACAAGTCCGAGTAATCGTTGGCCCAGCTCACCTTTTCCGGACAGGTGCGGTTGTATTGATCGACGTATTCACCGTCTAAGACACTAGTTACTAAATATCGCTGAATAGTCTTGATTTTCTTCTTGTTCTGGCCTACATTTAGCATGGTTCCTTTCGGGATAGCTTCCTCACATACAGCTGTTGAGGCAGAGTTTCGCTGCTGGACCGCTTGAGTCGCAGCGTATTCAACCGCTTCAAAGTCGACATCGCCGTCAAATACATCATCAAATTCGTCATCCAGATCAACTTGCTTCTTCGGGGGTTTTTTTTGGGGGGACGTTTTCATTGCCCTTTGCGTCCTTCTCGCTGGCACTGGAGTCTGGGTCTCCAAACCTCCCAGCAAATCATCCGCGCCGTCGAATATGTCGTCATCAAAATCGTCAAATTCATCCAAAGCCGGTTTCTTCTCCAATCCCCGCCTGTCTTGTTTCTCTGCTCTCTCTGTGCTTCCATCACCCTTTGTAGTAGACTCTGCCACTTGAGACGCCCGAATTGTTTGGGATGCCTGGGATGCCAGCAAGGTTTCTTCAAGCATTAACAGCTCATCATCTAGATCATCATCGTCGCCATAGTCCGAAACGGTAGGGCTTGGTAATCGACGCCTTGCATTCCTCGACGGCGAGTTGTTCTTTTGGGGTGCAGTTTGCCTCTTCTTAAGAGACGGTGAGTCCATGGCTCCAATATCGGCGTCTTCGTCCGGGGTCTGGTCGTGAATACTACTCGTGACTGAATCCAGTAACGCTGTGACAAGAGACGACTTGGACGCAGCCTCCAGCTCTCGCTGACCAGTGCTACTCTGACTGCCAGACTTGGACTTCTCAACCCTCCTCCTCTTGGTCCAATTGAATCCACAGCTAGCAGCCCGGCGCAAGTCCCCCTGTTCCACTTGTGCAGCCTGGTTTTTAGAAGGTCGCGGAGATGACGATACCATCAACTGGGCAAGGATGGGATTCGTCACCCCAGTGATGGCAGACTGTCCCTCGGGCCCATTCAGCGAGTAACGATCCCACAGCTCCAGAGTCGGGTCGGGATGAGGCCCCTTTAACGCTTTGGCGAGTTTCTTGACATTAACCGTCGGCGTGGCAATTCGTTCGGTGGGAGGCGAAGAGATCGGCGAAGAGCTCCTGGCTCTCTTTCTGCCTTTACGGGGCATCATCGGCGAAATAGTGGCGAATGCATTGGGATCCTGTTTGTTATTCCACAGCAGCTTTTCGCTGGGAGAAGTGCTGGTATCCTCCTCGGCCTGGCTGCATGGCTCGAGGAGGTCGCTCCAGTTCAGCCGAGTCACCGGAGTGGCACTGTTTCCAATCATCTTCAGGTTGGAGGGCGTTTCCGAGTTGGAGGCTGAGGTTGTCCCGCGGCCCCTCGCTTCTACGCCTTGTTTTGCTGCGGACCCATCTTTGGAGTCTTGGTAGAGGAACTTGTTGAGCTTTTTCTTTGTCACGTCGGAGATGGGAATCAGATTCTTCGAGTTTGGGGCCTGCAAGTTATTTGGGTGGCTGTGAGACCGCTGCCACGGTGAGCGTTGCTGCAGCGCTTGTAAGTGACCAGTCACAACAAAACAACAAAAGTAAACATACTCTTGGGAGCCCAATCCGCTCAGAATACGACTTCTGGAGCGGCATGATGGGCGAGGTTGTGACGAGAGCCTTACATTGAAAGGCCTCTCTAACCGTGCATTGTCCGGTTTTCACAAAATTGGACGCTTAGGAGTGACAATCTGCTGTTCAATTAGGAAGGGCAGAATGTCTAAACGCGCCCTCGAAGCGCGTCGCGCATACAAACATGAAGCTTAATGACACGGTCACGTGGGGGTTGCTTATCGATAAAGCTGCAGGTCCCTTGCAACGTCTTGCGTCACAGTGCTTCAACCGGCTTCATATGTGGCTCGATAGCTTACATTCGCGGGGTTGCAGCTACGAGACATTGAATTCCATTTTCATTACTTATTGACTGCATTATTCATTAAATAAAAAGAAACCAAGATAGAAGGGGGGAAACATGGACGATTCAGGCGGCAGCAACAATGGCGGCGGCGGCGGCGACGGCAATCGGAATCCCGACTTCAAGAACATGAGCCGATCTGAATACATCCGAACGGCCAGAGCAGCCATGGAAGAGCGTCGCCAGCGAGCCATAACGAACCGCCAGCAATTCGAGCCGCAGATTCACGAGCAAATTCAACGCCTCTTCCAGAATTACGAAGCTCCCTTCTATGCGCGATTCCGTGGCTTCGGAAAGGCCCAGACGCTGGCCCTGGCGGAGTCAACGGTGGTCTCATTAGCCGCAGTGAACAACAGGCCCTTTGAGGACTCGGAAACCCAGGCTCTCACCGAGCATTTCCTATCAAGCGTGCACAACTTGCTGGCTTGGAAATGGGCCATGACTGGGTTTGCAGCGTACATGACCTACCGAGGCCGCAGGATATGGCGGTTCCCCTTCTTCACGCCCGAGTTCAAGCGCTTCAGCCCCATCGGCGGCAGCCCGGGCCTCAAGTTCATGTGGCACAGCGCCCGCTTCGCCGCATACTACGGAACTCTGTGGGTTCTCGGAGAACCAGTCTTCCAAGGAGCAAACTTTATGCGACAGCGTTCGGAGATGGAGCGCGATTCAAGGCTGCGGGCGCTCTTACATGACGGAAAGTCGCAAGGCGCAACTTTGCTAGGAGGTAACCCGGACCACCGCGAGCAGATCAACGATGCATGGGAATCAGCAGCGCAGCAAGAGAGCGCGAGCCAATACAGAGAGCCAGAACAACAGAGCCAGACCACTTCAACATCATCCTCTTGGGCCTCATATGGCACCCCTACGTCATCACCACAGGCCCCACAGCGATCCGATTCATGGGACTCTCAGATAACCGATGACTTTGACGACGCTTCACCCGTCGCTCCCTCGTCGAGAAATAGCTCAGATGCTTCAGGAAACAGCAGCGGATCAGCATGGGACCGCATCCGTCAGCAAGCGCAATACCAGCCATCCACCCAGCCAGACAGAAAGACGTGGGAGAAGCCCCAGTCTGGAGGCGGCTGGGGCTCGGAAGCCGACTCTAGCGCGCAAGTCTCCCGAGACGGCTATTCTTTTTCAAAGGCCGACGAGGAAAAGAACCGGGATAGGGTTCAGGCGCAGCGGGAGTTTGACCGTCTGCTGGAGAGGGAGCGTGGTGGCACTGACCAGGAGAGGAGTTCGTGGAGCAGGAAGTAGAGAGTTGTCTATTGGGCATGCTCACATTTCAACACTCGTGTATCATATATATGTTTTATTAGGAGTATAAATCTCAGATAATGTACTATTTATGCAATGATTTACACTATTGGGAGAGATAGGAATGATTGTCGCATTAAAGCCAACTGAAGGGAAACACAGCTTGACCTCAAAAATGCCAATGTGTATGATGTATACATCATAAATACCGATGAAAGAAAGTCCAAATGTACCAGGTAGATCAATGAAACAAGCCTTCAACGATACAATCGTGCACAAGACACCCAGTGTCAGCCGCACTCACAACAGCCGCTCTAAGACTTTACCTCATCGTTCACCTCGACCGGCTCTACCTTGTCGTCCTTCTGCTCAACCTTGGCCTCCAAGATACTCTCGCCAGCCATGTTCGTCGCAAGTGTTTCTTCCTTCACAGGCTCATCTGACTTCGCGATTTCCTCAGGCTTCGTCTTCTCGGGTTCTACAGTCTCAGGCTCCTTAACCTCCTCGGGCTCTTCAACCTCTTCAGGCTCTTTTGCGCTTTCGAGGACCTTGGGTTCTTCGGGTTCAGCCACAGGTTCGGGCGCCGGCACCGTCTCGGATGCTACAGGTTCTGCAGGAGCGGAGGGCTCAACTGATTCCTTGGGGGCTTCGGTTTCTACCGGCGGCACAATTGGCTCTGGCTGCTTCTCCTCTTCCGCTTTAGGCACTTCTGGTTCAGCAGGTTTCTCGCTCTCCGTTGGCGGTGCCGGTAGCTTTTCTGATTCTACCCCGGTTTCAGAAGTTTCCTTTAGAGGGGCCTCAAGAGAATCAGAGGCAACATGAACATGGCCATGTTCCGGATCAATGTTCCAAATTGTCTGTGGCTGGGAAACGGAGAGGGAGACAGGCGTGGCTTCTTTCGTCGCAGCCGGGGCGGGAGCTGGAGCCGCGCTCCGGGCTGGAGCACGGCGCTGCGGTCCTCTAGCCCGACCCTTTCTAGCATCGGATAGCGGAACTTTCTCCTTTTCCTCCTCAGGTTGGCTCTTCTCCACCTCTTCCTTCTTTGAGGGCTGAGGTCCAAGCTGCAGACGCTTATTCAGGTCGCTCATGAAACCAGCTTGAAGCGCGGCGATCTTGCCACCAGCAGGACGAGATGGAACAGGAGGCTTCGGCTTAGGGGCGGCCGCATCCTTTGAATCGCCCGAAAGCTTCTTCACAGGCCGAACAGGTATTGTCGGCTTGGCCGCGTCTTCGCTAGCAGCCTCAGCTTGTGGTTTTGACTTTGGCCGCTCAGGTACAGAAGGCTTGTGTGACAACAATTCGGCCAATTTCTTGGATGGTCGAGCGGGAACTTCAGGCTTCTTCTCGTCCTTTGGTTTTTCTTCAACTTCGGCCTCATACAGAAGACTCTCTGGAGTGTCTTCCCACACATCTTTGCTTGGGAACCGGTTCGGTTTTCCAGTCTTCAGATGGGGTTGGTGATCCACCCAGGATGGCTTGTGTTCCAGAATGGGCAAGAAGTTGTGCTTCTTCCCGTTTGCCTCTTTCTCAGCGAGCTGTTCTTGTTGCATGGCAAACATCTGTGCCGGAGTCATAGGGCGATTTTCGTTGTGCGCCGACGACTTCCTTCGATGCGGGTCTTCCTGCTCTTCCTCCTCCTCCTTCACATTGTCAGGGGTTGATACCTCGGCAGTGTAATGAACGCTGGTAGGCGCATCCTCCCAAACATCCTTGCTGGGGAAGTAATGGCGTGCTTTGGATCCGTCCTTGCTCTCACGCTTTTGCTCTTCCTCTTTCTTTGCAGCCTCATCATCGAACAGAGGCTCGTACTCGCGTACATCTTCCAGTGGAGTGGAGTCAAATTCATGGCCGGATAGAGCGTTGTAGATACTCGTCGGGCGGCTGCTTGGGCGACTGGTCGGGCGGCTTGTGCCATCATACGAGCTGCTATTGCGGTCAAGGTGCGGGCGAATAGCCGGAGCCTGTGCGGGTTGCCGAACATCCTTTTCGATCTCGTCCGCAGCCAGGATTGGTGCCTCAAATTCGTGGCCGTGAGTCTCAACGGGGCTTTCGGCACCATAGGAGTATTGCTCCGGATGCTTGGGGTCGTCTACATGGATAGGTTTGTCTTCAGACGCTTCAGGGTCCTCTAGCGGAACACTTCCATCCAACACAATGGAGACGGGGCGTGGAGTGGCCATTCGGCTGGCATACTCCTCGTGAGCTTGAAAAGCAACCTCCTCATTAGGGGTTCCTCTATATTCATCAAAATCTGCACAAATTCGTTAGCCAGGATTCATCACAGTCGCCAACCAAAGCAAGTCTAGACCAACCTATGCCAGATCTACGCTTAGCTGTCTCTCGGACCAGCTTGTTGAGGTCATTGCTGCTCATGGCAAAGTCATTCTGGCGATCGTGTAAGGGAGTGTGGTGCTCTCTCTGCAACAGTTCAGGATGCTTCTTGTAGTAGGCTTTATCAAGTTCGTCTTGCGAGTCGACACCATGGCCGTGCATTCCGTAACTTCCAGGGGGGAGACCACGGGAGCTGTGCCTGCGACTGTGATTCTTGCCATTCCCGTCTGAGCCCGGGGCAGGTGACGGCGCTTGGACGTCTCCCAGATGCGGGTTCATGGGGACTCTCTGGCCGATTTCGGGGATGCCATGCTCGTCATCAAGCTGATGATCTTGCTCGCTGGTGGTGGAGAAGCTTGTGCTAGACTTCTTCTTCAAGCCATTTCGGGAGGCCGATCGTCCCTCAAGATATCCAGGCTTTCCAATGCCAAACGAGGCAGCCTTGTCCGAATCGGTACGGGTGACGGTCTGCAGCCGTTCTTTGGCACTTGAGGCAGGCAGGGACGGCTTGGGTGCGTGCAGCTTGAGATCTTGGGCGACGGAACGAGTCTGTTCGGGGTCCTCAGTGCCCTCACCCTTGAGCTCGGCGGTAATGACGCTGTATTCCAAGCCTTCTTCGCCAACGGAAGGCATCGGCACGCTGTCGGGGTGGTCATCCTCGCCGCTACGGTCACTCGGGCTGAACTGAGCCGCAAGAGGGCTTATGAGGCCATCGGTAAAGGGAGATTGGGCGAATCGATCGGGGTTGGGAGACTTTGAGCGGTCAATGCGCTTGTTGGTCGGACGCGGCGGGACCAGAGGAGTTGAAGTGGCGGCCAAGAGGTCCTTGGCCGGGCTTTTGGACGGACGAGGAGGGATGACTGGTTGCTGCATCGTCGGTGCCGTCATAGTGTGCGAATCATTTAAAGATGTAGATGCAGATGCAGATGCGAAGCGAATTGTTCAATTGGTGTAATTTTTTTATGCGATGTCGATGTAAATAAGTAAATGCGGTTTCGATCTGGAGAAGAGAAGCCACAAAACGTCAGCTGGTGTCTTTGACTTGACCCTTTTTACATGACAAGGCAGAAGTGGGATGTCACAGGACTAAGGCTGCAACACAAAGGGGGTCTGAAACGAAACCCAACGAGCCCATTGATGGCAGTCTTTGGGCCGCGGCGACTAGCAACCTCTCACACAATGCCAATTAATTGCATGCAGGCAATTGATAGCCAACGAGAGCGTGGTCGAGCCAGTCATGCCCTACAGACTGTGTCGTCTGTATACATGCTTGACATGCAGCCACAAAGGTGTCCCGCCCTCGGAGTCACTTGTCAGGGGCCAACGTACCAATTGAGTTTGTTTCGGATGATCGCTGTAGAATGTCTTAAAAGGCTACAGCTATAGCAATGTATCGAATTCAAGCAGTAACACAAAAGACAGATGTCAATGAGATTGGGAGTGATCAGAGTCTGCGATGCTGCCCTGGGCAAGGTGCCTCGAACAGCTTATCTATGCCAGTGCTGCCATTGGGGAGGCCTGTGCGCTAATTCTGGCAACCGATAGCGTGGCTCACACATGTGCCGTATGCGCACTGTATTCCTAGCGCCTGGCCGGTGAGGAATCACAGTGCAATGTGATCGTCAGCCGCACCGTAATCCCACCAACCCCTCTACGCCACACCACGCTTTGGGGCCAAGGTTAAAAGCAAGAAAACGAGACAGGGCGCTGGTTGACGGATGTGACTCGTTCAACGCAATCGTTTTGTTTACCACCAGACGCTGCGCGATTTTATCTAGACAGTGTAGCGTCATGCAGGTACTCTATTCTATCTATTACATATTAAATGATTTGATAGGAATATCTCAATGTAAATTGCACAGTATGCGGGCTCTTTACTTCCTCAGCTTCACCCAGAACTCATTGTTGCAATCGTCTCTCACATCCCTTGATTGCGTCACTAGTAGCTCAGCAACCCCACCACCTGAGATCACTCGCTCAAAGCTGGATCCCCTGCAACTGGCAGAAATCGAATCGGCTGACCTGTAAAACTAATACGCTACGGCCGACTAAAGCTGGCTGGATCAGCTCGAGCAAGCATCAAATCACCAGCTCACCGCCAGTAAAGCCGCCAAGTGCTTCATTGACACTTCTGTTGGGCTGCTTTTCCATTGGCTGGAGCATGTGCTGTGTGTGTGTTACTCTGCATATATGCACCTCTTAGACGTTTAGAACATCAATGCTACAGATCCTACCGTCCATCTGAAAGGATTGAGCCGAGAGTCCATTAGCTGAGCCTGGAGCTGCAGGTGATTCAGCCTGCAGCACTCCGATGATGCCCTGACATCTGCGAGAGGAGCTGTAAGTGGCCGAGCAGCAGCCGTATGAAGTCACAACCCCTGTGAAGAATATGCGACGTGGCGCCGTCACACCATACCCGTACCTATATATTACATGTTTCTGTTTGTAAAAATGCCGAGTAATACAGGTACCGGCAGTATTGATTCTGCATTTCAAAACAGGTGGTTTGTTTCCTCGGTACTTGATCAGTGGGCTCGTACGAGTACCACAGTCAGACGCCACAGTCGCTACAGAGCCACAATTCGCATGGCCGATGATCTTGGGATACGTCAAACTTCAGTGGAGCATGCAAAATTCTCTGAAAAGCCATAATCGGCTGTCTAATCATAGACAGGCACCTGGTGGAATAGTAAGTTTTGCTGTCAAGATGCCATATTAACCTAAAAGCGCCGCAAACTGGTCGATTCACGCGTTGAAGTTCCTTCAAGTGGCTTGACAGTAAACTCATATTGGTGTATAGGTAGGTACTATCCCAGAAAAGAATGACATTCGTCATTAATATTTTATAAAATACTTCTGTGTGAAATAAACAGACAAGAAATCCTCTTCTCTTTAATTACGGTTATTCAACGTCAATTCAAGGCCCCGGCTCATACTACTAATTCCAAACACTTCATTCCGATCTCTGACACGGGCCAGAATAAATACATGTTAGTCGACATATGTCAACCAAGAGAAGATGTCGCTTTGAGATACAAAATCTTTCTTAAAATCCCGGCATCGTTTCCAATAGAAAGTAGTCCTCACCTACAGCACCTAGAGTCCATGAGTCGCACACTAGCCACAAACAAACATCGTAATAGCATTTAGAAACTCTATTCCACTAAGCACAACCATGTAAGAAATGCGCAATGGCAACATGTCGAAATCAAACCATAGGCCATGGTGGCTCATTCCCGACGCCGAAATTCCTTTGGTTACAAAGGTCCACTAACCCCATGCAAGCGGTCAGAAGTAATACAGGCAAAAAAAAAAAGACAATCATCTCCTTTACCCGCTTGCCAAAAAATTTTGTCCAAGTTCCAAGCCTCGTCACTCCGCCCAGTTCATTCTGAATCATGCGTCGTTTGATGAGATAAAACATGTCGTTAATGTATCCCCCTTCCTCTCACCCCTTTTTGCTTCCCCACTGCAGATATCGCGCAGCAAGGATCTTAGACAATCATTTGGGCAATACCCGCGCCGCCAAGAGTCTTGCTGCCAATAAAAGCCTGGCCCTTGAGTCCAGCAAGGCCATAGCAGATGGCCGTCAGCAGCAAGAAAACTGCCGCAGCAATTAAACTCGAGCTCACGATAATGGTACTCAGAAATTGAACAATGGCCATGGTGAGGTAGGTGCCTGCTCGAATGTAGTTGGAGCTGACCTTGCGGATGAGTTCGTCGAACTTGGCGGACGTCGGGCAGATTCTAAGGAGCAGCGGGACCTCGATAAACAAGATGATGAGGGATGAGGCCCTAAATATCGGTTAGCTGTTTGTATTGGCTCAACAAGCCTTGGAGATGACTTACAGAGCGAGAGCGCAAAAGATAATCAGGAGTGCATATTTAGAGAAGAGCGTAAAGATGTTGGACAGCCCGGTCGCGAAACAAAGAATCATGGACAGGATTCCGAGCCTATGAAATCGAATTCTGGTTAGAAAAGTATTTCCCCAACGAACTGGCATCTGGTATGCCACATCGGATATAGAAGCTCGTTCAAGCAATCGTCTCGCAGATGGCGCATTTCGAGGCTTACCATTGTCCGTAGATACCTGTCACTATGGTTAGCACTGATGCGATTCCAGCCTCGACTTGTCTAAGTGATGCGCAAAGGCAACGTACTGAAATTCCGGGTCTGGAACTCTTCCTTGAGCGTCATTTTGGCGGATTATCGACGAAGCTGACCAGCAGCCAAGAAAACGGTGTATATAGCGGCGGTTTGTTCGCGATGCGCGCAATGGCCCTGCAAGTCAGGCGGCGGTTCAGAGACGGCGATCAGAGGACGAGAGCTTGCGCGATATGGCCTGAGTCGAGATTTCGGGTGATCTGCTGATTGCGGTTGTCGATGGCAAGGAGGACAAAAGGTGGAATGTCGACGTTGTCCAAGGGACGAGGGCGACGAGACTCTTTTGGCCAGGTTGATTTAGTACCCGTTGCGGTATAGCGGCCGAAGGAATGGAGAGGAACGAGTGAGTCGGTACGGGCGGCACGAGGTAGATGGTACGAGTGGCCCTGCAGGTGAGACGCAGGGCTCGGCGGGAAAGGAGACGGCGAGGACTGTGTGTTTTGTATTCGCGACTTGGGGCAATGTACTCCGTAGCAAGGAACCTTTGAACTTTATGTACTCCGTGCCAGCGACGGGCTGCCGATTGGACCCAGACGGCTGGGGCGCAGCTGCTGGAACAATTGCGGCTACAGGGGTTTTTCGCACAAGCTTTTAGCGACCCTGAGTCTATTCCAGTCTATTTGCCCCGAGATGTCAGCGAAACATCCAGTGTCGACCCTTCATTTGAGGTCCAGTGTCTTTATATCAATCAATGCCTTGATAATGAATGCTTTATTTCAATATTAGTCATCACATCTCTGATACATAGTCCTCTCCAGGCAGCAGAATCTCCATCTTCCAATCTTTTTGTCTATGCCCTCTCTTAGGCAGCTCCAATACAATGGATGCATCACGGGCAACCTTTGTGACGTAGGCCAGTACGTGGCAAGAGGCTGCGGCGAAGCCGTTTGTCCGCTCTACTGCAATACGAAGGAAATGTCACTCGGCGCTTGACACGAAACGTCTAGCACGTTGATGGACAAAGGTTAAACCTTTTGGCTATATGCACTCTATCTGTAAAGTGAGTTGACTGGGTGCCAACGTTCATTTAACGATTGCGCCGTAACAACCACTTTCTCGTATGTGCACAATCCAATGGCCTGCGCGAACACGGCCCGTTGATCCGGTGCCTGAGCGTTCCATGCTTGTCCAGTGCAGGATCGTCAACTAGCACATTCATGTAGCTGCCCGTCGTATGTTGCACTACCCGTACCCTAGAGCATAAAACTCAATAAACGTGCCACTTCGCCTGCACATTGAAGTTACAAGTCATTCATTGCGAATGTTTGCCTCTCACAAGCAAAAAGCCGAATACGATGGGCTGCTTCTTACACGTGTGGAGAAACAGTCACTCCGTCCAGACTCCACCGAAACCTCCTCAACGCCGGACCGGTGCCAAGGGCGCTGCGGTTACATCATGTCATCAGCTCTGCCGATTGAGTGACCAGTATCAGAACTGCTGCAACTTGCTGTCATAGCAGAGGTACAAGCAGATCTGGACAGTAATCTTTTCATCCAAGTCTGGCATCCACAGCATCGTACTTTTCTGCTTTTGTCTCATCTTGAGCCATTGGCTTTTAGCGGCTCCGTGTCAATCGGTACTTTATTCCTTATCAGCGCCCTTCACTTGAACTAAACAGTTCCCCTCCAACCAACCGGCTTCAAGAATAGCCTCACTGCCAACATGACCTTGACGGTTCTCTCAGATGACCAGGTCAGGGATATCCTAGAAACCCTGAGTCTGGATGAGCTGGAGGATTTTAGAAAGACCTTGGCCGACGCACTTCATGCCTTTTCAACGGACCTGGGTACCGACGGCTTAGGCATATTCCAGCAGCCGCATCGTGTCTCGACGTTGCATCCTGATACTCAGGCCACGACTCTGTATATGCCATCATGCGGCCCCTCTGGCATGGGCTGTAAAGGTACGTGGTACACGAACTTTAAAAAGTCATTGTATCTTAATCACGAATATTGACGGTGTATAAAGTGGTGTCTCTCACTGCTGCCGAGGCAACCAAGGACCCCAATGTCCAGAAAATCAGTCCAACAGGAGTCGTCAACCTGTTCTCACCAGATGGCAAGCCCATTGGCCTTGTTCACGCCAGTACGCTCACTGCTTTCCGCACAGCATTGGCCTCGCTATGTCTCGTCTATCGCCGCAACCACGTCAAGACAATCACCGTCTTTGGCAGCGGCATGCAGGCATACTGGCATGTCCGCCTGGCCCTGATGATGAGGGGGAGCACAGTCAAGCACGTCAACATCATCAATCACCGCTTCTCGGACAGCGCTGGCCGCATTCTGAAAAAGTTTACGATTATTCCGCACGAGGTCAAGGTGCGCGAGGGCTGGGACACGGCAAAGTTCAGCATCCTGACGCCCACTTTCCATGAGTTCAACCGCCTACAGAAGGAGTATATCCGCGCTGCCGACATCATTTACTGCTGCACTCCATCTCAGGAGGATCTTTTCGAAGCCTCCATCCTCACAAACCATGAAGGCAGAAAAAAGGGCAGGCTCATTGTCGCAGTAGGAAGCTATACGCCCGAGATGAGAGAGTTGCCCGAGGGTCTTCTCCAGCTCGTCACGAAGCCCCGTGAAAAGGGCCATAGGCATTTTCACAAGCATGCCGACGAAGGCGGCGTCATCGTGGTAGACACATTAGATGGAGCGTTAACGGAAGCCGGAGAGATTATCCATGCAAAGATCCCACCCACCCAACTCGTTGAGTAAGTAACCCCTCATTTCCCTCATGATAACCCCCCCCTATCAGTTTGCGCGTGCCAAGCTAACGGCGATGATTAAAGGCTTGGCGAGCTTGTAATGCTTCACCGAATGGCCGTTGACGAGTCAGAGTCCGAAGCCTCCGATGTCATGTCACAGACTTCCTCTTTCTCAGAGCTGGACCTCTCAGACAGGACTCAATCTATGAGCACAGTTTACAGTGATCTGCCACCTAGCCCTTCAAGCACAACGTCTTCGGGGCACAAATCGCCTTTTTCGAAGCACTTCCGGAAAACCTCGAGCAATCTGTCCGACAAGGACAAGGAGAAGCAAAAGGACGATGCTCTGTCGCGCTGGCTGCGGGACGGCACTGTTGTTTACAAGAGCGTGGGAGTAGGCTTGATGGATCTGGTGGTTGGGACAAAGCTGATTGAAGTTGCCCAGCAGAAGAACATTGGCACGCAGATTGAGGGCTTTTGAATAAAATGGTACGAAGCGGTGTAGATGTGTTGGCATTTAGTAGCATTCAAGATTTCCAAACTCGAGCAATAAAAGCATGTACTGTTAGAACTCAGGTTTCTATAAGATGTAGGCTGCAAAAGTCACATTCTCTCCACACAGAATTACTTTTCTAAATTTTTTAATTAACATCAGGTATTCAATATTTCTATGCTAGATTGTTCTCCGCGTTTTACGAGAACATAAACAAGAGACTCGTTTTCTATTCGTACACATTCATCCCATATATACCCGCACCTAATAATGATCATCCACTTTACTCGGCAACCCAGACGGCGCTCATGCCCATACCAGTGCCAATGCACATGGATGTGTTGCCAACCTTCTTACCCGTCCTCTTGAGCTCATACAGCAGCGTCGAAACCTGGCGAGCACCAGTGCAGCCCAGGGGGTGGCCAAAGGCAATGGCACCGCCCTTGGGGTTAATCTTCTCGTGGGGAATGCCCAGCTGGTTGGCGCACCACAGGCACTGGCTGGCAAACGCCTCGTTGATCTCGAAGATGTCGACGTCGTCCTTGGAAATGCCGGCCTTTTGCAGGGCCTTGGGGATGGCCTTCCAGGGACCCTGACCCATGAGCAGGGGAGCAACACCGACGACAGCGCCGGCGACGTACTTGCCGAGGATGGTCTGGCCGAGCTTCTCGGCGATGGAGCGGCGCATGAGCAGCACGGCGGCGGCGCCGTCGGAGACCTGGCTGGCGTTTCCGGCGTGGATGGAGCCGTTCTTGGCAAAGGCAGGGCGGATCTTGCTCAGGGACTCGGCGGTGATGCCGTCGCGGACGCCGTCGTCGCGGTCGACGACAACCTCCTTCCACTCCTCTGTCTTGGGGTCCTGGACGCGGACCTTGAGGGGGACGATCTCCTCCTTGAAGAGACCCTCCTTCTGGGCCTTGATGGCTTTTTGGTATGAGGCGGCGGCGAAAGCATCCTGGGTCTCACGGGTGATGCCGAGATCCACGGCCATGGCCTCGGAGAGAACGCCCATGGGGACCTTGCAGTTGGCAGCCTCCTTGACCTTCTGGAAGTCTTCCGAGAGTTCAGACACGGCGTTTGGGCTGTTCAATGTCAGTCTCTGTTACCATGGCACCAGCAGTATCTTCTCTACTCACCCATAGTTCAAGGTCATGCTCTCCACACCAGCACCAATACCGATATCAATCATACCAGCCTGGATCTGGTTCGCGACATCGACGCAGGCCTGCAGGCCAGACGAGCACTGTCTGTTGACCGCACGCACGGCAGTCTCCTCTGTGAAGCCAGCGACAAAGGCGGCGGCGCGAAACTCGGTGGCACCGGCACCCGGCGCAAGCACGTTACCGACGGCGACGTCCTCAACGAGCGCGGGGTTGATCTTGGAGCGGTCGATGATGGCCTTTAGGACACCGGCGAGAAGGTCGCCAGCGGGGGTGTCCTTGAAGCCACCCTTGCCGCCCTTGGTGAAGGCGGTACGGCAAGCGGCAGTGACGACAACCTAGTTTGGAGATGCGAATGAGTATGTGTTGTTTTGTATATATCACCTCGACAGAGAAGGGAGAGAAAAGGGAGGATTGTAAAGGTTGGAGCGTACATCGTCAGGGCGCTTCTCGAGGATCTTGTCGCGACCACCGGCGGTAGGGTTGCCGGAGATCTGGCCTCCAATCTGGGAAATTCTGTCGGCGGCTGTTGCAGAAGAGAAAGAGCGTTAGGAACCAAAACTTGAGCTGGATCAAGGGTGTTGATTTGATCGTCCTGTGACAGGATCACTTACCGCCCATTTTGTGTAGATGTGTGAAAAGATGGGAGAAAAAGGATGGGTGGATGGATGAATATGATAAGAAGAAAGATGGAGGAGAGAGAGTAATAGATGATGCGAAAGATCTAAAAGAAGAAGAAGTAAAAGATAAGAAATGACAGTGACGATGTGGACGGAGGATTATTATAATCAATCCGGCTGACCTCGGATGTATTGACCCTTCCAAATCCCCAAACAGGTGGCACAAACGCTGACCAGCTCCAAGTCGGCCGAGGCATCTCCAATCGCCCAAAATTGCTAGTGCCCACCCGCATTCGCCTTAGCGCCTTTCACATGCCGATGGGGTCCTTTTGGGGTTCCCCAGCTTTTCGCTTTTACTTGCTCCAAAACTTGTTGCCGCCTCTTGTCATGGTCATGGTCATGGGGTATGTGGTGTTTGAGTAATCAATCAATCAGATGGGCATTTATTCGCCCTCGCCTTCACTGAGTCGAGTATTATGGAGCCGGAGTACATGTGCATGTACAGTAATGAAGCCGCATTTCTCTGGCTGGTTTCGGCATCTTCCATTGCACATGACGGACAAAAGCTGACAGTACATGATGTTGGCTGAGTTGGCTTGTGAAAAAGCTGAAAATGGCTTTTTCCTAGTGGCAGCTAAATTTACCATCCATCTCGTACCGTCTTACTGGGCCACTATTGTGCCGCATTGACGTTATCTGGAGGGCTCATCTCATCTGACAATCTCACAGCTTCTCACGCTACCGAGGCTAGATTCAATCTCAGATCCAAATCTCCAAACACGTTCATGCATGCATATTCTTGCCCATACGTGCAGTTGCTTTTTAAGTGATTTTCATATTTCAATTCCACAAGGGTTACTAGTATTAACTTTGCCTTACACCGCCCATAACATCTCCAAACGCCCATTATATATACAACGCCAGCCTACCCCATCACATCACTCCGCCATTATGCCTGGGTATCCTCCTTGCTCTTCTCAACCACCTTATCTTCCGGTGAAAACTTCAAGCTGATGCTGTTCACGCAATGGCGCTCATCCGTCGGCGTCGAGAATCCCTCTCCCTTGAAAACATGGCCCAAGTGACCGCCGCAGTTGGAGCAGACGATTTCCGTCCTGATAGAACCAAAGCTTCGGTCCTCGTGTCGAGTCACTGCGCCAGGCACGCTGTCGAAATAGGCTGGCCAGCCGCAGCCCGAGTTGAATTTGTGAGTGGCCTTGTAGAGCGGCGCATCGCATGCAGCGCAGGTGTAGACACCCTCCTTGGGGTAGTGCTTGTCAAACTCTCCAGTACCAGGGGCTTCAGTTCCCTTTTCTCTGAGAATTCGGAATTGTGCTGCGAGAGTGTGTTAGTGACATGAAACTTAAAATCGCAAAGCTGGGTGAAAGAAACGCACTTGGGTTGAGAATGGCGCGCCATTCGTCCTCGGTTCGCTGGTCGGGATAAGTCATGTTGGATGAGGGCTTAGATGATGAACCAAACAGGGCGCTCAAGAATGGAATGCTAGACATAGATTGCAGGCGAATAGGTTGCAGTGCGTGTCGTCGGATTTGATGCGGGGATTTAACGCGGGCGAAAGTAGACAGGGAGAAGATGAATCGTGAGAATGCAGGCACAAAGCGCATGAAGGCGATGTTGATTGTGTTGATATAAATGGGAAGAGGCGACAACTTGATTGCCTTTATATGTATTGATGAGAGATGTTGTAAGAGTATGATTGGTTAATTGGATTTGGAAGACGTGTTACAGCCGCAACGAGGTTTTTGACAAATCTGTGTATAGCCGCAATTGATTCCATTGCATCATCCAAATCGAGGCCCCAAAGGCCCCCACACACTGTATTATGCCATATTGAGCACTGGGAAAATCAGCGCTAAGGCTTCGCATTTTGCGTCTGGAAGGCTTGCAAGGCTACGTGACCCAATTAATTGGAATCGTCATTGATACCTGTTGTGGAATACAGTGCCAGCTCAAACTCTACCAGTTAGGCATATTCCATAAGTACGGAGTAGGTACCTGGTGATGGAGTTGTCTGAGAGTTGTCTCAGCTCAAATATTCCACTGCTACTCTTCAGACAACTATTGGGGACCATGACGTTGCAGCACACCAGATTCAATCAGCCTTCTAATCTGCATCATGTGAATTAATTATTCCAACTATATGACTTCATTATCCCTCTCTAGCAACAAACCTCATCATAACAAGCAGAAAGTGACGGCAACATTGTGAAATCCGCCCAGCTACCATCTTTCTGGCTACAGGGTAGGCTGCACCCAATACCACTGCTTTCCGAAGTGCTGCCGACAAATGGGGCCTGTAGCGCTATTGCTGTCTGATACAGGAGGCGGCTTTCGTGGGGTGCGGTCAACCTGCAACTTGGAAATATCCGAAGAGGCCACACACGACACTTTGCTCTAGGCTGCCGCATTTCTTTCTTCTCTGCACAGCATAAGTACAAGGCAACCGCCTTTCTAGCAATCCCGACCATACACTATTCGATTATCCTTTTGCGAAATCTGATCCGCCATGTCGAGACGAGCCCCAAATCCCGGCGCCGAGCGGGCGGCGCAGAACCAGGCGACCATCAAGAGTCTCCTGAAGCTCGAACCCAACAAAGTCTGTGCTGATTGCAAGCGGAACAAGCGTATGTCCACCTGTCATGAACTAATCTTTCACTATCAATCAATTCCGCCAAAAATACTAACGATAGTCTCGTTCGCTAGACCCCCGATGGGCCAGCTGGAACCTGGGCGTCTTTGTCTGCATTCGATGCTCCGGCATTCACCGCGGCATGGGCACCCACATCAGCAGAGTCAAGTCGGTCGACCTCGATTCATGGACGGATGAGCAGCTCCAGAGCGTGCTGAACTGGGGCAACGCGCGCGCCAACAAATACTGGGAAGCCAAGCTGGCGCCCGGCCACACGCCATCCGAATCCAAGATCGAGAACTTTATCCGCACCAAGTACGAGCTGAAGCGATGGACAATGGACGGACCGATCCCAGACCCCTCTACCCTCGATGCCGCAGCCGATGACGACGTTCCCCTAAGCCTGGTCAAGGAGAAGCAGGTCGTTGAGAGAAACGAGTCTATCAGGAAGGCCTCGATTGGACAATCCCAGGCACCGCGAAGAGCTCCTATCCCGGCCCCTGCCGTAGGAGATCTCATCGGTGGCGATGACCCTGTGCCAGCGCGGGCGACTAGCGGACCTCCTGTTGGCAGAGTCACCCCCAAGGCCGAACCCGCCCCTCCTAAGACGACTGGTACCAAGGACTCATTGCTCGGACTCGATTTCCTGGGTGAAGCCAGCGCACCGCCGCGGCCAGCGAGCACACCAGGGGTCAGCAGCTCTGGAGGCCAGTCAAGACCTGACCTGAAACAGTCCATCTTGTCACTATATGCCTCTGTCCCTAAGCCGCAACCCCCTCAACAGCAGTATCAGCAACAGCATGGATTTGGAGGCCCCGTCTCTCCAACCATGAGCCACCACTCACCCCAGGGCTCAATGGGCGGCTTCAACGATGCCTTTGGCAATTTGAACCTGGCAGCCGCCAAGCCGGCACCAGTCGATCCCTTTGCGAGCTTTGGTACGAGAGCGGGAGCGTCCCAATCAAACAACAGCAATGCATTTGGCGGCCTGAGTGGAGGCAGCTTCTTCGACTCGAAGCCTGCGCAATCTCACCAATCCAAGCCCTCCAACTCCAGCTCTGGATTTGGCGGATTCGGTGCCTTCTCATCGCCTGTGGCCGCTGCCCCGGCCGCCCCCAAGGCGTCATCTGCCATGGATGATCTCTTCGACTTCTCCGCGCCCGCCACCCAGCCGGTGTCTCCGCCAATTGCCCAACCGAGCGTCCCGGTGTCCAGCTCCGTCTTCAACCTCTCATCTCCCCAGAACAAACCCGCTGCTCCCGTGCCTGCGCCTGCGCCTGCACCAAGCTCGGCCGCAGCCGTGATTGGTGGGGCCAACCTGTCGGGAGCTGATGTCTGGGGTGGGAATGAGTGGAGCAGCTCAACGACGGCCGCTCCGGTCGCCCAGAAGAGCCCTTCGCTGCCAAAGCCGGCTTCGACCAGCCTTGGATGGGAGGGAGCTTCTTTTGCCAACACGCCGATTGTTCCCGGATCCAACGGTGGCTTCAACCCGGCCCCCAAGGTTGCCGCCGATGAAGAATTTGGCGGCTGGACGAGCAGCACTGGACCAACTACCTCTGGCACAGCGGCTAAGGGAGGCTTTGGGGGCGACGAGGATTTGTTCTCTAACGTTTGGCAGTAATATTGCTTCTCTCTATATATTTTATAATGACGAGCTGTGTGCAGGACCGGGAGGGGAAGGAAAGAGTTTTAATTAACCGGGCTGCACCATTGGGTAGGGCGGGCATGTTACTGGGCGTTTGTTATGCATGTTAGGAGTCTTGTAGATTGCAAAAAAGGAGGCATAGAGCTGCGTGGTCATGGCATTCCTCGTGCCTGTGGTGATGAATCTATCTGACCTGTTTACGTCTTGAAGTATGATGTAATTGATAATATCTGTCCCCATAATGTATTTATTGATTTAAGAGAGAAAAAAATTGAAAAGAAGCCAATGCTCATAAAAACTCCCCGTAGCACGCCAAGGGTATTGTCTTTGAAGTCCGATTGCACTTTGTATATCCTAAACGACAATTACCAAGAGGAAAAAAACACCCCTTTCCACAAGCCCGGAACCTGTCCCAACAGGTAAATCCGTTCTATGCTATGTCCCCCCATCCTTAAAAGATCCACTTGATGCCGTAGTAGAGTATTAAGAACGCCCCGATGATGATGGCTGAGAGCTTTATTATCGCAACGTTGTTTCCTGAGGCGGCCATTCGCGTTAACCTGGATGCGGAGCCTTTGACCTGGGAGGCCATGGATGTGAATGTGTCGGTCTGGAGGAGAGAATCATGTCAGCCTTGGTTCGAGGATTTTGAGTGTGAATACAGGGGGAGGATTCTTTTGCACGTACGGTGTTGTCGATGACGTCTTGGGCGCGGGCGTTATCGTAGATGTCGACTGTGACGCCGCGCAGGGCGGTGACTTTGGAGGAGAGCTCTTCCAGACGAGCGTTGTTCTGGCGCTCGCGCTCGTATGCCTCGGACATGGTGGGCGGTTGTGGAGAGGACGGAGGAGGTTCGACGAGGATGTGAGCGTCTGCTCTCTACTGGATTCGCTTCGTCTGCTTGGAGCGCTGTGATATCGCGAAAGAACGTCTCGTCGGTAAGAAGGGCAGATAGTCTCGTCAGGGAAAACCGGGAGGTGAGGCTGAATGCGCTTGTCAAAGGGAAGCTGTCCAACGGCGTGTGATGCTTGGTGTTCTCTCGAAGCCGCTATTGGCTGCTTGTCGGCGCGGGCGCGAAAACGGAAAGGATTGTAGTGAGTCGGGAAAACAAAATAAGGTCAGTTGGAAAATGGATGACGATGGTACCGAGGCTTAGATTTGATGAAGGTGATTGATGGTTGAATGATGGCGGATGGGATGGATGGACCAGAGCGCTGGGGACTAGCGCTGGTTTCAAGTGGCGTAACCCCCCTGTGATGGTCCTGCGTTTCAGCGCACCTTGGCCTTAGTGGGATTTCCTGGATTTTGTCGCACGGGTTCATTGATGTTCACGCACCGCCACGCGCCGCGCGGTCGGGGCAATATTCAAGTTGTGGGCCCCGGGGTTCCGGTCTGGAGATGCGCTGTGCAGGTTGACTGATGCTTTAATGCTTACCGATTCGGGGGTTGTGTGATTTGTGGTTGTAAGGGATTCGTAATGGTCCGGTTGGTTTACGTATAATAGGAAGAGAGTCCAGCAGATGGGTTGTTTGCTTGTTTGTGCTCCCTTTTCTCCTCTTTTGTTTTCCTTCTCTGATTCTATATCTCGAGGTGCTTGGCTGGATTGACAGCACGAGTTGAACAGCTCCAGAACTCGCTGTAACAAGCCCGTACAGGCTCAATCCTTCAGGCCTCCTAGCGCCTATACGGCATCAATCAGGCGCCGCAACTGCCTGCAAGCGCTATCGGATCTTCCAGTACCCCATACCTCCGCCTCGTGCCGAATCGACGCACCCCAACAGGTACCTCCGACTTGCGCCCCCCTCCACCCCGCCTGGCTGCCTGCTAGCAGTGCTAGGTATATTTCCAAGGTGACGGACGACTGGACCTTGCTGACGCACCACCTTCTTTCTAGGATCCGATCTTTGCCTCTGTGTGGTTGTGCTTGATTTTTTTTTAATTTCCTCTCTTTTATTCTCCGGCTTCCACCTTCAACTGCAGCCTCTGGGAGAACGGCCTCGCCTAGGCACACTCGGTCAAGATGGGCATCAACAATCCTCTCCCGGCCTCCATGGCATGTAAGTTAATTCGCGCGCAGACTCTACGTCATTAACATCTTGCTGTCTGGCTTGTGGCGGCTCGCCCTTGTCGCCACGTTCCTGGTCAACAAGATGAAGATGGAAATTCTGGCCAAGCTTGGTAACTGACTCTGCTCTTCTTCTCTCTCATAACAGCCGAATGTAAGAAATGCGGAAAGATCCTCTCGTCGTTCATCAATCCGCGGCAGGCCTTTGGCCCCGAAAAGGTGATTCCGCCCTCGATCCTGTCCAACGCAAAGGGCCTCGCCATCATCACCGTCTTCAAGGCCGGATTCCTCGGATCTGGTCGCTTCGGCAGTGGGCTCGTGGTCGCTCGACTCCCTGACGGAACCTGGAGCGCTCCCAGCGCTATTGGAACCCTTGGCGGCGGATTTGGCGGACAAATCGGCTTCGAGCTGACGGACTTTGTCTTCATCCTTAACGACACCTCGGCCGTCAAGACTTTTGCGCAGGCTGGCTCCATCACACTGGGAGGCAACGTGTCATTGGCTGCGGGCCCTGTCGGCCGCAATGCCGAGGCCGCCGGCGCAGCTTCGCTCAAGAGCGTGTCGGGCATTTTCAGCTACTCCAAGACCAAGGGTCTGTTCGCCGGTGTCTCGCTCGAGGGCTCGGCCATCATTGAGCGCCGTGATGCCAACGAGAAGCTGTATGGCACGCGCTACACAGCGCAGCAGCTGCTTACCGGGACTGTACCACCTCCGCCGCAGGCCGCGCCCCTCATGAACATTCTCAATTCGAGAGTTTTTAGTGGCATGAGGCTCGGCTCTTCCGACGACACCATGTACAACGATATGCCCGTATACGACGACAACCATGACGATGTCGTGTGGGAGGGCCGACAGGGACAGGCGTATGGTGAAGGCCAGCAGAACCCCCGCTCGAGATCAAACACCTGGCAGGACGATGTTTATGATAGGCCGAATTACAATGCTCCATCACGCTCAAACACGTTTGCGAGCAGGGGATTCGACGACGATTACAGGTTCCAAGACAGGCCTCCCGAGAAAAAGGTTGGACCTGGCCGTCCCACTGCGCCCAAGCCTGTTTTCGGAGCCAAGCAGGCTACATTGAAGTCGAACGAGGCCGTGGCATTGTTCAACTTTGACGCAGATCAGCCCGGTGATCTAGGCTTCAAGAAGGGAGACGTCATTACGATATTAAAGAAGACAGATAGCGATAACGACTGGTGGTAAGTTTCCACATGCTTCTGACTGTATATAACACACAATTCTAACGCTAGGGTACCAGGACCGGCCAAATCGGAACAAGGCACGGCATTTTCCCCAGTAACTACGTTAAGATGAAGGAGTGATGAGTTGGACCCGATACCTGTGATACCACAAAGACTGCTGCTTTTTCTTGTTCTTCTTTTCTTCTCCGTTATACTTTTTTTTTTATTTTCTTGGAAAAAGGGCTCCAATTGGAAGGATACCAACTTGTTTTAACACGTTCTATCTCCTTGGGTTGAATTGATCGTTTTCTTTCCATCTTTCTCTTCGCGCTGCTCCTTTGGGATTTATGAAGAGCTTCTTTTTCTCTTTTTGTCCTTTTCTGATGGATAGCCGTGTTTTTTTGGTGTTGATTAGCAAGGGGAAGAGTTTTATGGTGATCGACAGGCGTAGGGGTTAAGAGAAAGATTTTCTGAGAAAGAATGCTATTTACCAACTTGATAAATCTGCAACACACTATTGCCTAAAAAATAATTTATGTGCATGTCTTATGGCTGTGAGAAATTGCTTTTTCCCGTGTGATTTTACTGTTGACACAATGACCCACCAACTCACTTTACATCTGATGTGGCACTCATCGAACAACAAATATTTGTGTTTCTTCCCTTGTGTAGCTCTATAACACCACCCTGGGTCACTCAGATTGGACTTTTAATATGAGGTTGTCCACGCCATGCCGTCAGTCATGAACGATGCGAACCACCGTCAGTTCAGCCCCATTGGTCAACTTAATAGTTGGCTGTAACAACCGCAACACGCCTCGAGGTAACTTCTTAACCTCACACACCCTAGCAAGGCCTCTTTTAATTCATCAAACGTCTTGGTTGAGACGTTATTCCATATTTGTCTCCATCTATCGAGTTCCCATTCCAAACTGTAGCGATCGGGTGTCGCCGTTTTGAATTTCTCAACCTCTTCATCGCTGAAGCAGCCAGATTTGCAGCTGAAACTCCAAATCACATGTTCATTTTTAGTGTAGACTACTCTGTAGACAATGATCCTATCCTCTTCGAGAAGAGAATATTTTCCCATATAGATAGGGAGGTCCAAGGCACACTTTTCCTCGTAGTCCTCAACCTCTTTGATCAACTCGTGGAAGTACTTGTCTGGGATCCCAGAATGGCGGCGATTTATAGCATCTGGGGAAAAGAAGAAGTAAGACATTGTTATGTGCTTTAGAATGAATGAGTCTTTGTTATGAATGCAAATGGTGCTGAATAGAGGTGGTGAAAGAGAAAGATTCGGTCTGTTTAGGGGAACAGATGCGGTTTATATAGAAACCAGAGATGAAACGTTTCTTTATGAGTAGGTGAACGCCTTTGAACATTTTTGAACGCTTTTGCACTTCTTTCAACATCTTAAATTAGGTAGAGATGAAAAACAATTTGTTAATTAGCAGAACAAAGGACTCCTACAAGTGCCAAGTAATTTGAATCGGAATTCTGAAATAAGGTTACCCACGCCATGCCATTTATTCAAAAATGATATGCATCACCTTCATTACAACCCCATTAGATAACTCGGTAACTGGCATCGCTACTAGCTCGGAGGGATAGACTCTGGATCCTTCCTCATCATTAAAAGTCCTAAAACATTCATTCCATACTTCAAGAAAGTCCTTAGTTGAGATGCCCTCCCATGTTCCCCCCCATTTTCTCTTGAGTTCCGTAGTTTCGGGAGTCTTTTGTACCTCGCTGAGTGCCTTAGCCTGTGCATCGGTGACATCGGTCTTTTTGCAGAGGAAGCTCCAAATGATTTGATACTGCTTAGTGTAGGCCACTTCATAGACAACTATTTTGTTGTCTGGGGCTGGGAAATAACCTGCCATGAGCAAGTCGGGGACCGATTCGATCTTTGGAAGCTTGCCTGAGTCCGGCTCTTCCATCTTTTTGTCACAGTCGATCTGGCTAGCCCAGTCTTCGAAGATGAAGGAGTCGATCCGGCCAAATATGGGAGACGAGCCGAGAATGAGGGAGTTGGCCATGGTTGTGTGTATGAGAATAAATAAACTTTTTTGCTTGTGCTGATAGCCCCGAGTATCGGTGATGGAGGAAAGATACTGGGTTTATTTGGCAGAGCAGAGGCGGTTTATATAGATATTCAGAGAACAGGTGTCTATCTATGGGCAAACAAGTTTTTGAACGTCTTTGAACGTCTGTGATCGTCTGCGTTTTATAATTAGACATAGATAGAAAACGATTCGCGGATTAGCAGAACAAAGGATTCTTGAATGGCAACGGTGGCCAATCATTTACTTGTTTATATGCTTTACGCGCTGTAAGAAATTGTCCCTTTTCCATAGTGATTTACTGTTGACACATTTAAAAAGCAAGCCAGCTTACACTTGATGCAGCACTCATAATGGCAACAATGGTATATTTCTCTCTAGCTAATCCCCACTACATCCATATCCTGCTACGTTGGTATGGAGAAATAGCAGTCTATTTCTATCATCAAGGGGAGCTATTCAGAAAAGAGCAAAAGGAAGAAGAAAGAAAACAACAGAATACATAAAAGAAAGAAAACAGCAGAAGACATAGGAAAGAAAACAGCAGAAGACATAGTCTTCTATAGCAAACGGACGACGGGGCAGTTGCGGCTTGCAACGTGGGGGGGATCACATGGATCCGTGATTCTCAATAGCTGGAATCGAACCTCTCAAGGGAACTAACCTACCCGGCGCCAGGTCTCCCATTGGGCTCCTCGATTCGACATGGCCGCTTGATCATACCATTTGAGACGTGCCATGGTCATCTTGACCTCGCCCAAAGCCGCCAAAACGCCCTCGGATGTCACCGATGCGTTTTTCGCAGCAATCTCGACATGGACAGGAAGTCGGAGTTTGTCCAGTTCAGTGGCCCAGTCTTCTTGCTCGAATGATGCAATCATCGTCCATATCTCATTCCATTGCTTGAGAGCATCAATGTATTTGGGGGCAAATCCATTCAAGCGACCGAACATGTCGCGGGTATTCGTATTTAATTGCAACCGGTCATTATGGGACCACTTCCAGATGACCATTTCGGTTTCATCGTAATAGGCGATTTCGAGGACGCAGAACCTACCGTTGAGCGCCTCGTAGATTTGTCGAAACTTCTGTTTGGTCTTAGATTCTTGATGCTTATCGGGAGCAATGCCGGATATCGCTCCGTAGAGGAGAAAAGAGGTCTGGCCATGGTCACCGATCTTGAGACTCATTTTGCGCTGGTTGGCTGTCGTCGTTCTTGGTGTGTTTGAGTGTTTGAGTCTTTGCTGTGTGTGTCGATGGTGTTGATTGGGATTGACGGAAGAGAATTATTGAGTTTACTTAGCAGAGAAGATGCGGTCTATATAGATAATCAGAGAACAATTACTCCTCCATGAGAAGATGAACGTCTTGAGACTTCATTGACTACAGAGGATGAACGTCTTGAGACCTTATTGAGCACATAGGGATGAATGTCTTGAGACTCCATTGAGCGTATGGGGGTGAACATCTATCTGCGGATCAGGAAAACAAAGGATATCTTGAACGCTGTGCCGCCACAAAAGACTTGGAATAGAATCTTGAGTTCACCTATGCCGCATCGTCAACTGGTATACACTGGTTTAGCCGCCGCCTAAGGGGGGAGGGTGTGTGTGTGATTGATACATCTTCCTTTTATTCAATTACACTCCGTGTGTCCTGTGTCTGCCATCGTGTCTTGAACGGCAACACTCTGGAACTAGCTACAATGACTGTCCCCTCGGATGACCTTTCCGGTTCCTTGTTTGCTCCATTCACTTCGCCACCTGTGAAAGATATTTTGGGTCTCTAGATGATGGTATTTGACATTTGATACGTATATGAGAAGAAAAAGTAAGCTGGTTGACACTTGACAGAGCGCTCATATTAGCAACGACAATGTATTTCTCTCCGCAATAGCTTACAACATCCTTCACGTTCAAAGGCTACTGGCACCTAGTTGGAATAAACGTGCCCTAAAAGCCTAGGATCTGTGATATCCTCGAGATATACCACACGCAACTTGACGCCTCTCTTTTCATTCTCTTTTGTGGTTATCTCTTCGGCCCTAAGCCCCATGTGTGTAATCTTACTTATCGCAGTTCCAACTTCCCCCTCTTGAGCGTTTGCAATCTCAACCCATGTGTCCTCCCATTTCCGGTAGAGTCGTTGAGATTCCACTGTTTCGTTTACCTCTTTCAATTTCCCGAGTTCATTGTCCCGGAACCCATCCACGTCACGGGACCAGATCCAGAGAATCTGTTTCTTTAGACTGTGGAACACTTCGATAACATGGACGTCCTGCTTCTTCTTGATGCCCGGCTTCTTCTTGATACCCGGCTTATCCACTAGATTGTCGCCCCTGTAGAAGGTTCCAGCTCCCATTTCGTACTTGGTAGGGTAATCTTCGATCCCCATCTCCTTGAAAAATCTGGTAACCATGAGGGAATCGGACTCGCCAAAGCTATAAGTATTGTGTTGATGGATCGATCTATTCGACAACAACATTTTGTTTGTTTGCACGAGTACGTGAACTTTATTATATTTGCAAATGATGCTAAGAGTAATCGATGACGAGCTTCATTATCCTAGAAATCTAGGGGGTAACTGAAGTTTATATAGGTAGATAAATAGCAGGCAACTATATGCCAATGAATCAATAATCGTGTTTGAACAAAGAGTCTTTGAACAAAGCAAGATGAACAGCAGTATCTGCTTTATGAAAACAAAGGATGTCTTGAAGGCGTACAGGCGCTTAACACTTGGCCAATAATCTTAGGTTTGCCGGTGTCGCATTATTATCTCATCTACGCCGCTTTGGCCTCCCAAGGACGCGTAATCTTGATATTTCACTTTGTTAAGAAAGGAAAACCTGCTTCCGACGTCTAGAAGGACCTATCCTATAATGTATTCGAAGTATCCTTGATATCAGCCTCAATAGCCAAATTTTCTAACCCCATGCCCCATTCCACATTCCTCCACCTCTAGCCCTCCAAGTGTCCTCCATAGAGGGCACAATTTCTATGAACATCTCAGAAGATATTGTTACAGACAAAATTGTCGTATTGGGGGAAACAAAGATTACTTGGAGGCCTTGCGGGCGCTTAAGAGCTAGCTAGTGTTTATAGTCTAGCAGTTGAGACTCTTTTCATCCCAAGTCGGCTTTGCAGTAACCAAACATACATCGTGAGCAGGTACAAGTCCCTAAGGCAAAGATTTCTTCTTCTACTATACAGAAACTTCTAAAAGAAACAGAAACACGTGCTATAACCGCGTGACCTGGTGAGTGGGTAGAATGAGGAGAAAACAGAGCTTTCTTTCATACAAATAAGCAACAACAATATATTTCTCTCCATGATAGCCTATAGCATCCGCAACATCACAATTGTGCTAACTAGAATGGTAATTCCACATGTTCCCATCACTACTCAGTGTGTCTACCTGTCTGATGGGCCTAACGTTTTTATTTTGTGACAGATACGATAGCCAAATAGATGCCGGTCGCAATATCCTGCCTTGTGTCCAAGACTTCAACGTGCCCCAGCTCCGGTATCTCGTTCAGTTTGGCCTGGAATCCCTCCTTTGTCCCGAAATTTGGTTCCAAAACTTCACCTTCAGGCGTTGCCTTGGATTCCAATCCCGCGAATGCAATCTTCTTCCATCTCGCTTCCCAATGCACAAGCAATGCCGTAGATTCATCGTCTTTCGTGATCTTGTTAATGTCCACCAATTCACTCTCTTGGAATTTATCCACGTGACGAAACCAGACCCAGAGAATCTGTTTCTGTGTAGTGTCGAACACCTCGAAGACATGGACCATACTTTTCTTGAAGTTGTTGCCTCTGTAGAGGACTCCGAGTCCCTGGTCGCCTACGGGATCGTTTTCTTGAAGTTCGACGAGGAGATCGTCAATCATGAGACCGTTTGAGGCGCCAAAGTGATAAGAATCGTTTAAATCCGCCATCTTGTATGTGTCTACGGATGCTCGAATTTTCTCGTATGTGTAGATGGTGTTTAGCGTAGTTGATGATGAGCTTCATTATACTTACAAACCACAGCGTAGATGAAGTTTATATAGATGAGCAGCAAGTAGCTGCATGTTTGTGAATCTGAGAACAATTTTGAACGCATTATGAACGACAAAGGTCACCAGGTTGAGAAAAAGGTCTCGAACAGTGTGTGAACGCCGAAGAATTGATCAATGTTCATGAAAGTGGCAAGTAGGGGGTTCTTGTCATCCCAAGTCCTCCTTTTAGTAACAATAGTGTATCGAGTGAACAGGTAAAAGCACCCCGGACAAAGAAAGACTGTGTACTACATCGTTTTTGAAGAGAGAGAGACGCATGTGCTACGATTGTGCGGCCTGATGAGTGAATAGAATGAAGAGACAAAGCTTTTGTTTTATTTTTAGAGCAGTGAATAACTTCTGAATCGTAGCAACTGTGATACAGGCTGGTAACATGACAAATAAACAAAAGCCTCTTTCATATAAGTGTTGTATACAAAAAAAGATCCCAGAATAAGACAATGATTGCTTTGGTGTAAGTCTGGTTAACGCCTCGCCTGGTAGATAATATGCATTATTTCGACAGCGTCACTTGTATCACTGCGTTAGCAGAGCACATTTTTGTGTAAATAGAATTTATTGATAACCAATGTCACGACTATCTCTTAATCCTCGGGACCAATCATCCGCAGAACCTCCATAACCATAAGATAAACCTCACTGGGTCCAAGGGTCCGTCCACGAAGGCTAGAGTGAATCGGCGTCCTCTGTGAGATTCACCCGTCTCCCAACAAGATAGTCGAATCGTGGATGCATGAAGACATGCCACGCCTTCATCTGCGGGGTATCTTCCAGAAACTCGACACGAGATCCTCCGTGATAAAACTGCTCATCTGTGTGTGCCTTGTGCATTTGGACTAGCTCAGATATGTGACATCGAGTGCAGTTAAATTTGGCGTTTCCTGCAACGAATTCTCCAGAGAGAGCAACGCGGCCATTTGGCGAAATCTTGAATTCCGTCTTCGGTAGGCTGAGACTCCAGACAAGGAAGTGATAGCGCTCGCTGCCGGCAATTTCCAAGATTTTGAGGTCCGGGCTGTCCTTCTCCTCTTGAATATACCTGAAAAAGGTCGAATTGGTCATGTCAAAGTCTTTCATGTACTTTGGAGGGGGGTCAAGAGCCAAAAGGCTGTCGACTCTGGCGGAAAAACGCAAGGGGAGCATTGTTGCTGATTGCAGGTGACTGCTGTATGATGTTGTAAGAGTAAGTTAGACGTAGCGCGGATTTGTTTGTTGTGGTCGAGGGCAGAATATATAATGTTTCTGATGAGGAAAGTGCCAGATTAAATAGGAAGCCAGCACCAACCATGTTCATATACTGGGCAGCAACTTTCAGGCTGAGATGACGGACTGTTCCTTTTTTTCCTTCAGGAATTTTGCTTTCAAAGGGTATGTGTAGTTCAACCAGTTGTGGGAGCAGTTCAACGAATAATCTCAGATTTGCATCTTGAACAAACGTTGCACTTAGCCCACATCTTAAACATCGAAAATTGAACCTGAGTTTGGCAGTATCAAGACATGATTACTCGTTTAACTGTGTCGGCAAGGCAAAGTCAAATACGCAACGCATATTCATTATCATGACCCATACATGCCCCTAATCCGAGGTGCTGAGCAATCCATCCAAGCCTGTCCCACAGAGCTACCATCAGCGATCGCCTTTCATCCTCCCGATATCTTTCATCCTCCCGATACCTTTCATCTTCCCGATACCATGCCTTCCCGTTCAGGAATTTGCTCTCCAAAGCAGTGATCAGAACGCCGTTTTCTCCACGCTCATCAAACTCATACATATGTAGCTCTCTCAGAAATACGAAGAGCAGTTCAAATTTAGATGCTAAAACTTCATCGAGCTTGACTGGAATATGTAATCCAGATAAATCGACGCGGTCTTCGTCAGAAGTTGAAAAATCTGTTTTTGGTCGATCGTAACACCATATAAACTGGTCATGCTGACGGCAAGCAATTTCGACGATACTAATGATTGAGTCATCCGTTTTGACGTACATTATAAACCGGAGAAAAGTTGCATTGGGTATGTCATAGCCACGAAGAACCAAAAGGTTGTCAACTTCGGCTTCTGGATACAAGGAAGAGAGCGATGGTGTCATTTGGACATTGCAATAATATCACAAATGTGCTTTTCTTAAGGATGTGTATGAAGTTCATTGAATGAGAACAAGCCGTCAGGAGCTGCCGATGCGGTGGTCGGATTATATATACGATGAAGTAAGGCCAGCAATATTCTTGCATCAGGAGACAACTTCAGATTGGGATAACAAAGGCTGCAATGCAGACTGCACGGGCGCCTAAGAGTTGGCCAATGCTCTCAAGTACCGGTTGGTAGGCTCTCCTCGTCCCAAATTAATCTTTCATCAACCATTAAAGCGTCAGGTGAGCAGATTCAGGAATCGCCTCGTAGAACCTTATCGAAGCCCTAAGAAGCAAACAGATGAGCTGGTGGTTGGAGTGTGGATGGAATGCCAATCTCTAGTCTTCTAACGTACAGAATTACATACAATCTTAGGGAAACGTTGAGCAATTACTATGAAAAAATCGCATATATTACCCTTGAAGCATAAGAATTGTATTTTAATATCGCAGCGACTTAAGTATAAAGTTAGATTCATGTGTAGCGGTAACAACAGTGGTAAGTATTTCCCATTCCTAATAATTGAACGATGTTTTTGTCACAATCTCTTCTTGTAGCTCTTGACATATCTCCCAAAGCTGCCACGGCTCGCAATTAAACCCATTCTAAAGCACTCTGGAATAGTGTAATTCTGATGCTGACTTCTTACGCCAAAACCTAGTACCTTCCGGGGCTTTAAGCTCAGTATAACTATTGGATGTCTGATAATGTTTTTCAATGCGATTGGATATTTCTTTAGCATTAGGCGTATAAAGACAGGTACCAGTGAGGTTGAGGGGGCCGTCAGGCGATGTTTGAAGGAGAAACTTAGGCAAAGTATAGACCCAGATGAAGACGTCGTCTTCGTCTGTGCCACAAGTGGCCCGTTCCAAGAAATGGACGTCCGGGGAGTCTTTATCTGATAACATGAAAATTCGAACAAACTTGGCGTTATATAACTCGGTCGGTAAATAGTGAGTAAGGTTGTCCTCATGATTCCAGATTTGGTAATTATCGACGGATTCCCCGAAAAGATCAAAAAATGACATTTTGGATACTTTGTGATGAGTCGATGTGGCGGTGGTGGTCAATGAGTATTTGGTATATTCCAGTATACTTAGAGTTGCGAATGAAGAAAGTCTCGAGGATAATTTGAATGAAACTCCATGGCTTTTATAGATGGCCAGGAGACTTAGCAATGGCAGCCCAAATAAATCTATCATAGGATAGTTCCGGATTAAGATAACAAAGAGCTACTTCATACATCAAGAAACGGAGTCACGAGGGTCAAGCAAACATGTCATAGACTATGATGGGGGAAGATCGCTCAGAGTAACGCTCGGGTCGTTTTGCACAGACTTCTCAAGATGAACAGACAGACATTAGACAAAGAGGAGACCTTGGGCTTCACATCACCAGCCATTGCTACAAATCATGTGCTATTATTTCTTTTAATCAGTTCGTTTCAAGTGAGTGGAATAGGAGCAAAGAAAAAGTCTTATTTCTCTACTAATCCCAAAGGTGAAGGATAGTCTAACTATACCCAGAGCCACACTGGACAAAGAGTCTGAAGATCTTCTGCTGGTTTGACCCCAGCCGTCATGTTTCACTCTCAGTCTTCACCTTGGCCTCTGCCTTGATTCCAAACTACATACGATCGTCAAACTCTGTGGTGATGTCGACCTCCGTCTTGATGTTGGCCTTCGCCTAGATATTCACCCATATCATATCCGGCAACTTCTTCACGCACCATGCCAATCTGTCGTGAGTCTCCCCAAACTCTTCAAGAACGACGCAACGCTCATCCTCAAGGCCTCGACCGGCGTTTCGGTGCTCCTCCAACTCGTTAACAAGGATCCATAATACCTGATCCATTTCTGTCTCAGAGAGATAAGACGACCCATGACGAGCCCTGGGCCACCTCACTCGCTCCGTCTTCAGGACTTGCTTCTTCCACGCAAAAAAGCAGTCTGCGAAACAAGCTACTTCAGTATGGAAGTCGAATTCGCCCCAACTAGGGTAGCTGTCCATCCTGAAGAACCGCGCTTTAGATAGGTCGAAGTTCCTGAGGTAGTAGGGAACTCCATCTCTGAGTGCGACTAGAGAGTCGACCGGGACAATTAATAGAGGCATTACTGCTCTTATAGGAAGGTGAGTAATGATTTCAGTTTGTTTATATGTGGACTCGGAAGTTTTGGATGAAGAAGCGACTGCAGCACGGTTAAGCTCCTTGGAAGCCGTGGGCGAGAGGCTGTTATATAGAAATCGGAGCCGGTCATGAGTCAATATGTGTGAACAAGGTACATATGTAGAAAGCAGTGTTTAACGAATGAGCTTTCATGAAAATTGAACAAAGACGAAGGACATGGTGTGACTGTGTCCTCGTTTGAATGCACAATTTGTTCAGAAATGGATTACACGACATGGAGGCAAATTCGTCACCCAAGTAGACAAAGCGAAAAGGAGCCTTGTTAGTCCAAGTTCAACAGCATTGCGCACTCTCATATGACACCTGTAGCCATCAATCAACATTTATTCAATGCTTCGTTTGTGTGATTACATGTAACTGGCTTGCTTCAATTCACTCAACCAAAAATCTCTCCGTGCTGCATCAATCTGCTCCAAGTAAAATCGGGCGCACGCGGCGCCGTCACAACCTCGACCAATATCTGCAGTGCACTGATCCAAGAGCTTCGATGTTATTTTATTCAGCCTCTCTAGTGAACCGTTATCAGCCACGAATATAGAGGACAATTCCACTATTTCACAAGAGGAGTGACGTATTGCTGGTATCTCAGTTTGAGTATCTGTTGGGTGAGCTGGTGTCGGTTGCACATTGGTTTGTGATGCACTTGGTCCATCCATTTCTGAATCGGATTGCAAAATATCCTCTCTTAGTATATTCGAATCGCTCTTACATCGGCCCTGCTCCATGTTTGCTCGTTTCTGCGCGGACTGTGATCTAGGCGTCGTGCTTTTTCTGTCCCTGACAAAAGGCAAATTGCGAGTTCGAGGCATCAATGCGCGAAAATCTTGTGTAGATTGCAACTTGTACGAGACATCGGCTTCATCCGGAGTTTGAGAATCCTCCGCTGTGGAAGCAATAGTGTCTTGACTTGCTTGTGGGGTCTCTTGAGAACATGCTGAGTCGTAGTCATTCATGTCCAAGCATATCAGCTGCCGCCAGGCTTGCGACGATGTATTCGGATCGGATTCAGATCGATTACTCAGCAAAGAACATATATCTTGAGCATTCGAAAAGACGCTAGATTGACTACTCGGTAGGGAAGACATGGGGGATGTATCTTGGCTATTAATGTCGATGGTGTTTCGCAGCGGAGAGCTCACTCGGGGTTGATACATGTTGCTGTGGTGGCCGAGATACGATCGATAAGGATTTTGATAAGGAGCGTAAGTGTTTCCTGGCATCATCTGGTACACTGACTGCTGTGACAGGTCTTGTGGCGGAGATTGAAGAGGTTGATATTGTGCATCTGTTGACTGCAGCTGAATTAGCGGTACGTCTGAGTTTAACATTGAAAGGAATGAAAATTGCGATTGTGTTGGCGAGCTTTCATGTCTATCTAATGGAGTGATGGAGCTCAATCGCGGTGCAAAATCGCGGTGCGAAGGTGTTGGATAGGATTGACAACGAGCTAGATTTGTAGCGGCAGCGTGAGGCAGGCCAGATATGCCGTCTTTGACCTGGAACCCGAATTTCTTTAGAGCGTATATGACGACATTAAGATCTCGAGTTTCTTTAAAGGTAAATAAAACGGTTTGCTTCTTTTGATGTATTTGAATGCACATTTGGTGAGAGGGCCTGTCGATGGTGATAGTCTCTAGAATATTGTTGGGTGATGTGATTAGTTCGGTAAGCTGGATAGATAGCTAATGTTGCTGTTAGATTCGCGCCAAACCAGTGGGTAGGAAATCAGAGATCAAGTAAAATTATACCACACGTCGCAGTCCCAAATGCGATTGAAGCATCATATCGTTTGCGTCTCCGGCTATGGTCCTTCGTGCTTCCAGGGTAGCAGTCAAGCAGCTCTCTAGCTGGGCAGCATCGTAAACAGTGGAAGTGGATCCATCGTGGATCTCTAATCGCCGCAGAGGGCAGCCAGACAGCGGAGTTGGTGCGAGGGGCATAGCTGGAGATGCTCTTTATTATGAGAGATTGGGGTTTTGGAGGGGCGCTTCAAAAGAAGAAGAAGACAAAAACAGAACAGAAAGAAGAAAGAAAAGAAACAATCATCAGTCATCAATCATCACTTCAACGTGGAAAAAAGCAAATGCTCACACTCGGTGATGCAGCAAGGCCGTTAGTTGCTTGATCTAAGATGCAGGCACCGCGGGAAGGGAGCTACCATGGCAAAACTCCGATTGGCCACGGGCGGTGGGTGCATTTCACGTGCAGATAAGATTGCCCGTGCGCCAGTCGATTTTCGTCGCGCCGCGCCAAACCACGATAGTCCGAGCCTTGTTCGTTGTTTGACCACGCGAGGCGACACTTGCCGACGACGATTTCTCTCCTCCTGTCGCCAGAGCTGCGAAAGACAATCTGGAGGATCTGGAGAGACGGATCCGAGATTCGACCGAGGCACCGCCTTTGACTCAGCAGACACGATAACGGCGCATATCCGACGAAAGCCCGCCGACATTGACAAACGCGCAAGGCAAAGCTGCTACATTGCTTGGCCAGCAGCTCTGGGCCGGCATCACTCAATTCGACACACAGTTTCGGTATCGGTTTTTTTAGACTCAGAACATCTTAAGAGGGCTTTAGCCACCATCCGCCAGGATGACTTCTTCCCCTCAGGAGGTGCCGTTGCACGCCATCGAGAGGACGCCCGAATATGAAGACTTCATGACCAAGCTGCGAGACTACCATGCAAAGCGAGGCACGACGCTGGATCCAGAACCCAAGGTTGGCATGATCCACCTGGATCTGTACAAGGTCTTCAACCACATTGTCGCCAGCGGTGGATATGATAAAGTTTCGGAGGAGAAATTGGCGTGGCGGCGCATGGCAGCTGAGCTTGGCCTTCATTCAAATAACGAGGCATCGACGGCCTTTGCTCTCAAGGAAAAGTTCTACAAGAACCTCGCCGCATACGAAATCAGCACAGTCCACGGAAAGGAGCCGCCGCCCAAAGACATTTTGGAAGACGTCACAGCCAAAGGCGCAAGTCTGTTGACACGCACGAGAGAAAACTTTCGCGGCAAGCGGGAAAGCAATGTCGGAGCTACGGACAGCGCTGCGTCTGGCGATGACGGCACTCCGACCCAAGAACGGCCAGCGCCAGACCCTGCTGCAAGTGCTCGAGCTTCCCGCGGTCTTCGCGAGGCTCCTCCTCAGCGGGTCATCTTCCAGCCCGATACAGGCCCGGCCCGATCTACAAGACAGGCCTCCAACCAGCAGGCAGGCAACTCGGCTTCGCCAGCGGTAAACCATGTACATCAAAGCGCTCCTCATCATCAATCTGCCCATCCGATGCCACTAATGGCAATCCATAACAACTCACGGGGGCCTTCGATCCTACACCACCCTCCAAACTCCGAAAACACATCACATTTGGTTACATCCTACCAACCGAAGCCGATGAAGCCGCTTCAGCTGCGTCCTGTGGCAACCCCGAGCAACACGCCGAGCGAGTTTTTTAAAGCCAAGCTACCGCATCGATTTGCGCTCGATCCTGCCAACAGACAGCCCATGCAACCCGGCAGTAAGTTTCAAACAAGCCATGTTTTCTTCTGAGAGATGTTGTGCTAACGCGTTTGGATTTGAAGCTGGTTTTGATGGCCCCAACATTTATACCCGATGCTTAAATGCTCTCCGTTCTTGTGTCCCCGCGGAGCAGGCTTTTGCGCTCAATCACCTGGTGAAGATATCGTTTGAACGAGGTGATAAGTATAAATTCGACTCTTTCCCGGGATTGGCGGAAGGCCTTGTGGAGAAGGCGCTGCAGATTGGCAACCTCTTCTACCATGTCAATTGGACGGTTTCTTGGGATTCTTTCGCCGAGTCAAACGATATTGGCTGCCTGGATGGCAATTACGGCACACAAGACATACTAGAACGAATCTCAAACTTGGTCGAGCGAGACATACCAGATGTCATCCAAACTGAAAAGTTTGCCGATGAAATGGTATTGACAACCGAGGCCATTCTCACTATTCGAAACATGGTGACGCTGCCTGAAAATGCGCAAAACATGTCCGACTTCTACCCCGTAAAGGACCTGATATGCATCCTTTTACATCTACCGGCAAGAGACTCGCTTATCGAGGTCAAGCATCTTGCTCTTGACATTGCAGAGCAGCTGACACCTTTCATGGCTCTGGAATCTGACGACCCCTTGTACAAGACACTCTTGGCCCAGTTGTCATCAGAAGACAGAGGAACCATCCTGACAGCACTTCGCGCCCTTGGTCGCATTTCTGTGAATCTGGAGGCGACAAACAAATTGGGCGAAGTGCCAAGCACAACGCTTCAGCGGATCGTGAACTGGCTTCTGCTAAACGACGACGAGCTCATTGACGCCTGCCTCGACTTTCTATACCAGTACACGGCTGTTGTGCCTAATCTCGACAACTTGGTGCGATCTATCGTTCCCGACAACCTTGTTCAGCAGCTTGTTCGCCTATTAGCACACGGAGCTCGCAAATATACCAGAGAGTATACAGTTATCCCAGAGCAGAGGTTACCGGCAAAGGATGAAATTGCGCCAATGCCCAATGACTTGCTTCAGGAAATGCTGAAGCTGGAGGAGCCGGACCGTGTCCACCAATGGGTCAAGTGCTTCTTCGAGGAAGACAATCGATCCTTTATTACCCAGCTTGCCGCATGGCAGGCTTACCAGTCGGCATTTGCCACCCCTCTGAAGGCTATCAATCAGCCCATGATCACTCCGGCAGATTTCATTAGAAGCAGTACGTCTGTCTATAAGGATTCCAACGCCCAGGTGCTACGGGAACCTGGTGACCCCCAGCAAAAGTTCATCATCCATGGTATTCGCGCTCGACCACGGCCCCTCGCTTTCGACGGCACTGAATATGGCCGCTGCTTATGGGCCATGAATCCCGAAAAGAAGAACGAGAAGTGCGGCCACTTTTATCTTAAGCAGGAGGAAATGTGGAATCACATTCTCACGGCACATCTGAATGAGCAGAGGGGTGAAAATGGACAATTCTCCAATATCGAAAAGGAGTATCAATGTACCTGGGCCGAGTGCACAAAATACGAGAAGCCGACAAAGATGCACCTGCAGACTCTCGCCCAGCACATCTCGACGCACATTTCAACCATGATCCCGAGCCCCGGTTCGTTTAACAGGCGCCCGCGACACCCGTGGGTCATTCCGGCAAAGACGATGAGTATCGTGCTGGAAGAGACACCGACGTTCCGCGATGAGCGGATGCCCGAGGCGCCTCCCCAGGCTGGCGGCATCCCGCTCAGTGCCGTGTTGGTGCTCCGCAACATTGCTCGTAACGTGGTCAAGACGGAGGCCGAGGAGGAGCTTCTCAAGGAGCAGTCCAGGACTTTTGAGAAGGGAGGATGGAATGAGAAGCTCTTCCGGCCTCACTTGACTCAGTTGCATGGCATCTTAGCGGAGAATCTTGCCATGGTAGGTTACTTCATGCTCCCCCTTTTTATAGAAATTATTGTAGCTAATGAGTTTGTTGCAGAGTCCATATATCGCTTCGTTATTGGAGCTGATCATTCCGGTGCCGGATGACCGCGATTAACTGATCAATTGATCTGCGTTTTAGCTACTCAGACGGAATCATCAACAGGACGAATAGCCCAGATGGTTTGATTATGTGTACCATGCATCATCAAGACGAGCAGAGCTATGAGCGCAAGAGCAGACTACGTGGCAGCGTGTTTAGGTGTTTTTTTTTATTACTTTTTGTTTTGTTAATGAGTTGGTGATGATTCGACTTGTAAACGGTACGATATGATACGAGGTTTAGCCCGTGTGGTTTTCATACCCCGGCGTTTTAGGTAATGAAGGATGGAAGGAGGGTGAAGAAAATTTAGTATCTTTTCCTTTGGAGAGAGGGGGTTAGTTAGAGTTGGCTGTGCTTGCTTCTGGTTTGCTCCGTATGGGCCTTGGAGGATTGGTTTATAGCGAGCTCCTTTTTTCAAGCCACTTTTTTGAAGGAATCATAATAAAAGCAGTACAAGCAAGCTACATTGCAGCTCATCCAATTATGTGACTGCCGCAGCTCTTTGCAAAAGGAATTGGCAGTCCGTGTAGAAGGATCAAGTGCCGTTGGGATGAAGCTATTGGGAATCCAGAAGCGGCACGTAATCGAGTGGACTGATTACCTTGATAGCCCAACAATGCACGAGCACGGAGTACATGATGCTACTGCATTACATCTGCATACATCAGGCAAGGTGGCCCAATGCACCAGGACCTGACCAGGCGATAACATGCCGCACCAATCCAAGACACAGCAAACAGCTCTCTTGGGCGCTTAAGCATGTGAAGAGAGAGCTTCCAAGACCTGACCTGTCAAGACGCGCGCCATTTGAGTTTTTCTCTAGGCAACTCGGAGGATGCGCTCCGAACGGGGCCGCACGATCTGCATGAAGCTTTTCTCGCCCTCCCGCATCGCGACGAGGGTTGGAGGGGAAGGCCAAGCGCGAGGTTGGTTGGGTCTCGATAGGTTTCAATGCCGGAAAACCTAAATCCAGGATTATACGCGCCATGAAGCGATATCATTCAACGGGCTCAAAAGGTGACTGGTCATGCCACGCCGACGCGCTGCAGACCAAAGCAAGTGGTCGAGAATTGTCGAGGCGTTAGTCTAGACAACCTGATGATGGACTGACCGGCACATAAAGGTGGTGTAAGGGGGCCACGCCACCGTTTCCGCTTGAGTGGTGCTTCTCGCTCTCCGAAGCAGATAGCGAAAGGGCTGCTTCCTCCAAGAAGCTAATTTTGCTTCGTATCGCTCTGAAGCTTGAGCTCTTCGGAAGCGTGGGGTAGCAGAGCGGCCGCGATGCAACTGCATTACATATCGCCCGATGTGGGGGACGACCGTTACTCGCCCAAAAGCCCCCGTATCTGAGGAAACAAAAAAAATGAAAACCGACAATGCAACGCCGTCGTGGGAGCTCCCCTGAGTGGTGGTGTGCTCATGTGGATACATGCTGTCTGCAGAGGTGCCCATTCAATAGATCGCGCCTCGACTGCCGGCCGTGCAGCCATGGCCACACCATCTTGGTGTCGCTGAGGAGAAGAGGGTCTAGGCAGCTAAATAAAAATTTTCCTGTCATTCGCACCCAACCTTGCAATCTGCTTGCTGCTAGCTAGCATTTGTGTTGGTGGTCTGAGCCTCACTATTGTCCCTGCTAGACCAACTCTTAGCTGAATGCTGGACGAAAACTCTTTGGGGGAAACAAGAAGAAGACTTTTGCCGAAAGCCGGAGATGAAAGTGTCTTTAGCCAAGGTCAGGAGGACGAATTTCACCCAAAGCTGAAGGCAGCGTTGGGTAGTGGCTCAGGGGCTATGGCCAGCCACCAGCCGGCAACCTTGTTCGGTTCAGTCGCCAACCATTGGGAAACGTGGGGAGCCTGCGTTGCCGGCCGCGGTGTCGTGCCTCCGGCCCCCGGAACCTTACCCAGGTTCAATCTCGCAGTGGTCATGCGGACAGCTTGGTTTTTTTCCGCATCGGTTCGTGAAATCCGGGGGTGTCGACTGCGTAGGAGCTTTGACCAGTTGTTGGAGAGGGATGCCACGAAGCGACTCCTGTCGGATAGTTTCTTTTCTTTGCCGGCGCAAGGAATATTCAAGCCGAATTCAGCACGAGGGCCGAGCAAGACGGTCCGGTCCCGATGTACGAGAGCCGAGCGTGCGTAGGCTGTCTGTTTCTCGATCTCGAATCAACGCTGAGCTGAGACAGCAGGACAGCACTCTATCACACTGTTTGCGTCTGGGTGTACTTGCACCCGATATACGAGTACTCCGAGTACACATACGGTAACATTCTCAGCACTTAGAAAAGGGGGCAGGCCAAGGGTGTGTGCATCCGTTCCGCGCTCCTGGGAGACCCCAGAGAAACGCTAACAAGGGGGTAGCTACCCTGGTGAGTCTGGCAAGACATCCCTCGCCAGGGAGGCGGCAAACAACCTTATTGATGAGGAAGCACTCTTGCCTGAGTCCCATTGCGGGAAAACGGTAGAGACACAGGGTGCACTAAAGCCAAACTGTAGAATGGCCATTTCCATAGCGCGAGGCGTGACAATTTGACCATCCCCTAGCATCCGGAGAAGCTGGCATGCATTGTACAGTACGAGGTACCTACATGCTTGTAGAGGGCAAGCAGGGTCAGGGAATATGTCTCCTGGCCGTGCTTGCTTACGACTTCGATCTCGTGACCTCGAGGTGCGACGTTGATGCTGGTTTGATGCTGGTGCAGTTACGAGCATGTCCATTCCTGTGAATATGAGGTGGTGGGGTGACGACGCAATGGCTCAGGGGTGATCATCCTACTCATGGGGAAACCTGAAAGAGCTTCATGCGCTGAGCTGCCACCTTGGCCGAATCAAATGACTAGAGACGGAGACGCTTGGCCGAAATCGCTGTTTTGGAAGCAACTTGGGCATGCATACCAAGTCTAGGTACTTGTTGGCCGCAAGCAGGTCGAAACGTTCGGCACACCGCATTTCGCGTGTCCCCCCATCCGTCCATCCTCACAGCTCTCTTGTGTTGCTTTCTTTCTCTGCCGTGGAGTCCAAAGCATGCCGTGCCCCAGAGGGCTTACATCAAGCCTTCTCCAGAGCCCCATTTGATCTCTAGGCAGACACATTTCGAAGCTCCATACAAGCTCCACGAGGCTGGAGCCCAGAGAAGCGCAGTTTCTAAGCGCGGGTACCTTTTTTTTTTGCCCTTGAACCCTTCTTCACTGCGAAGTTACGGGCTCCGCTTCTGGCAGCGTCCGGGACCCGTCGCCTGATCGGCAACCATGTTTGTCTGTCACCTCTTCCCCCCTTCCCAGTTGTTTAGTGGACCGTTGGCCCCTCTCCAATCCCCACAGCGCATTGTTAGCCTCTGCTAGGGGCGTCTTGATGTTGGTGTGCCGTGCTTCCAGAAGCCGATGCAGAAGCTCCAGCGATACCAGTGTGGCGTGCAGAACAGGAACTGGCGCGTGGGGGGAGGCTGGATACCGACCATGACAAGGGCAGCCACTTTTGTAATTGAATTCTGTGAAGCAAAAGCGACAAGGTGTGGCTTCGAGGGATCTGATTTTCACCTCGTGGCCTGGGACACCTTCAGAAGACGCCCGGCGCCTACGGGGTCCTACAGGGTCCTCTCAGGGCCCGCTGACGCAACAGAGCCGTGCTGGCCGTGAAGAAGACGAGGGACTTTGCCTTGTAAACCTGCGTCATTGAGGCTTTTGCCTGACTCGTTGAGATGCGTCTTCACAAGGACATGGAGCTCGATACGGAGCTGTTTAGACCTCAAAAAGTGGCCGAGAGGAGCACCTGTTGCTGACAAGATGGATTCAAAGTGATTCAAAGCCATAAGCAGGTAGTCATAGCCGAGGCAAAGCTGTCTCATGGATCAGAGTAGGTATTGCGAGATACGTAAGCCATAGATCCTGAGGATTCGAAAGGAGCTGCCTGTAAAGTCTTTGGGGTTACAGCACGCTTGATGGGGAAGCTTCCGGGTGCGTGTGAGCAATCCTTTGGATCGGAGAGGCTCAGCTAGCATACAAAACCTCGATGGGAGCCTCAAACGGTCTGGTTGTCTTGGCTGTAGACTGTAGACGCGTCTGAGGTTGCTGCACTGGTGTTGAGCATCATGCACCTGCACGGTATGACAGCTCCTTGCATAGTAACGCCCTACGTTCGCATCACACAAGCACGACCACCTCCTATCCCGCATTTTCGATTCACCTCAAAATAGCCACGATGCTTCAGCGGGACCAGAAAATTGCGCCAAGACGCTTCCGGGCAGCGCCACATCTATTGTTGCACCCAGGAACGACGATGTCCTTTTTAGGTGGGAACCCCCACGGGACAGAATGTCGATGCCTGGGGAGTCCATCGAGGTCTAGACAGGTGAAGAGGACAGATTCGACGCTGAAGAGGACCGGATTCAAAAACACTGACACAGAGATTGTGCTTCTGGTATTTTGTTGGGTTAGGTCAGTTGAGATGAGGGTCGAAAGAGACAAATGCAGCCAAGCAACAGTCCCCATTGGATGTCTCAGTTCAGTTGGACAGTGTAGCATGATCCCCGCCATGGCGGCGACATCGGATAAGATGAAGCGAACTCAGCTTGTTCCTTTGTTGTCGAACCGCAGCATGCAGAATACTCGTAAAACACGTGTACTACTTTGCAAAACACTTTGAAACGCCGATCAAGTTTGAGGATATTCTCAACAACAAGATTCACTTGATGCGCCCGTGGCCATAGATTACCGAGGCCGTGGAATGATTGAAGCCGGATTATCGGGAGCTGGGTGTGCAGTGCGAGATAGCTTTCACACACCCTCTTTTTTTTGCAAGCGGCATGCTTATTTGGCTTCTCCGGATCCAAGACAACTTGATCTTGTCTCACAGTGTCTCTTCTGCGCTCAGGATGAGACAACACTGTGCCAAACATTTCTTCCTTTGGAGAGAGCTTCGACCAGCCTTGGAGGTTGGTGGTCTGCTTGCAGATTTGCAACTTCACGGCGGCAAAGTGCGACCCCAGCTTTTGCCTCTCTGCATCGCTCGGATCCGATACGGCTATGGCAGTGGTGCAGATCGACTACTACTGTAGGTGAACCCCGATCGAGGCCCGGCCAAGTGTCTGTTTTCGCCACAACACCACAACTGTGCCGCGCCACGTTGTCTGTACATGGAAAAAATCTTCCTATCCAATCGCCCGCCCAATTGGACGCTGCAGAGCGCTAGAGACGGGGTCGGCGAAAGAGGTGAGAGGCTGGAGGGCAGCCGAGAACGCAGTTTTCTGTCTGCATCCCGCGGCCTGCATTTGAAATCAGACGCAGATAATGGCCTCGACTGTGTCGCTCATCCTGGGATCGACACAATTGCGGCCTTGTGGAACATACCCGTACACGATTGACCTGTTTTCCCTACACTGCAACATTGCCACATAAAACTGAACTATCTCGGCACAGGGCCGGCTTTGCCCAATCTCAGTTGATCGGCGGCTCGGGCAAGATTATGGTCCCTTGGTCCCCTAACAGCTGTCAGCGACGAGTAGTATCTGCAAATCCCGAGATGCCGTTCTACTGTACAGTATCATGGCCTGAGCTGAGGAAGAATCGGCAGCCCTCTGCGTCACATGCCCACTGAAAGCCCACTGTAAAGTGTACATCCTTTGGGCCCGCCGCCAGGAAAATCTCGTCAAGAAGATTCGAGATACTAGTCGCCAAGTAGCTCTTGATAGCAGACAGTGAAGATCTTGGACCTGTTGCCCATAATAGATGGAGACCGTGGACGAAGATTCGCAGCTCAGGAGGACTCGCGACGCACGGACTGGCTGATCTTTTGCCAGGTTCTTGCTTAGTCACGCGGTACTGCTTGCATTTTTTGCCCCTCGGAACCCCTCCAGGTTGTCGCGGTACACGGCTTGTACCTTGGCCAGGATACTTCCCTAGCAGCTGCGAATACGGAGGGCTGAGTACAAGCCTCCAAGCGATTATACCAGCACTACCACAACCTCAGCACTACACAAAAACTCGTAAGATGCAAACTTGTACCGTCTCCGTAGTGGTGTGGCTCTTCTCACCTCGGGCAAGCCATTGGGCAGCCATCAATTGGATTAATTTTAGCAGCCAATTCAGAATTTTCCCCTCGTCTGACGCTCTGGCATCGGTACATGCGGGTGACCTCGATACATGGCCTCTCTTTTCCTCTTTTTTCGCTGCCGGACCTCCCGCCACGCTAAGCTTTTAGTTGAATGCGGCGGCCACACCCACTAAAACCCACTCGCCATCGCTGAGACCCAGATGCACACCCACTGCAGCCCCCCTGGCCGCATCCACTAAGCCCACTGCGCTACAGCCCCTCGACTTTGCCATTTCTTTTTTTTCCGCCATGCCCCATGTTCGGCGCCCCCACTCCTCCAGCTGGTACTTGGGCCAAATCCTATATCAAGACACTCCTCGACGGCTGTTCGAAAGCAGACATTCTCTCTTCTCTCTGCATACCAAACCACCTCCTCTCCCCGCAAGCAAACACAGTCTTTTCAGCTCTCTCTGGGCTTTTATATACGCATAGACTCTTCCATCGTTTTTTGTCAAATTCATCCTCCTCTTCAACCACACAAAGCCTTCGTTACACCGCTCTACGAAGCCCCTTCTTCTCTCCTCCTCCTCTCCTCCATTCTTCTACCTTTTCCACACAACAAACATACACACAGTCACAATGGCCTTCTCTACTCGAAGCGTACTGCGCGCCTCTCGCGCTGCCAACTTCTCAGCTGCCTCCCGTGTTGCTGCTCCCAGCAACGCCGTCCGCTTCTTCTCGGCCACCCGTGCCGTCCGCGTGTCTGACACCGCCAACAAGAAGAGCGTTGTTCGCGAGAAGGAGGTTCCCGTCACCGTCTACGGCGCTGGCCAAGGTGACAAGCAGACTCTGCAGGTTCCTGATGGCGCCTCCAAGGTCCCCTACGACAGCCCCGTCCCCGCTGAGCGCGAGGAGGTTGAGCCTCTTAACAAGAAGGTCTACGACCAGCTCCCTCACACCGTCAAGAGCATGACCGTTCAGGACAAGGTCATCATCATCACTGGTGGTGCTCGTGGTCTGGGCAACCACATGGCCCGAGCCTGTGCTGAGGCTGGTGCCAAGGCCATCATCATCTTCGATGCCAACCAGGAGCTGGGCGACGCTTCCGCCGCTGAGCTGCACCAGAAGTCTGGTCTCCCTGTCTCTTTCTTCAAGGTCGATGTCCGTGACGGTGCTGCTATCAACGCTGCTGTTGACTCCGTTGTCGAGCTCTACGGTGCTCCCGACGTCCTGGTCAACGCTGCCGGTATTGCCGACTCCAACATCAAGGCTGAGACCTACGACCCCGCCATGTTCCGTCGTCTGATCGACATCAACCTTACTGGTTCCTTCCTCATGGCCCAGGCTGTTGGCCGCTCCATGATGGCTGCTGGCAAGCCCGGCAGCTTGATCCTGGTTGCCTCCATGTCTGGCTCCATTGTCAACTACCCCCAGGAGCAGTCCTGCTACAACGCTTCCAAGGCTGGTGTCATCCAGTTCGCCAAGTCCATCGCTGCTGAGTGGGCCAAGTACAAGATCCGTGTCAACTGCATCTCTCCCGGTTACATGGACACTGCCCTCAACCGTGTCCCCGCCCTTGAGGCCCAGAAGAAGATCTGGAAGTCCCTGACTCCTCAGGACCGCCTGGGTGCTGTTGACGAGCTCAACGGTCTCTGCGTCTTCCTCGCTTCCGACTCCTCCAGCTTCATGACTGGTTCCAACGTCATCATTGACGGTGGTTACTCTTGCTACTAAAGGACGAGCTATCTCCTCCTGCATAGCACATCATCAGCATTTCACAACACATTAATATCTATCACGGAAGCGATACCGCTCGCAGCCTTGAAGGCTCGGGCATGGGAGTTTTGGGAGATATCGATGCATGAAATCTGCATTCGATTTTGAGGCAGCCATAAAAATTGGGGACATGATTGGCTTCGGCCACTGTCGTTTTGTTTTTCTATGCGACCATGGTGCTTTATTGCGAAAAAAATGCATTCGCCTTTTTCTGCTTTTTTTAGTTTGGAGTTCATTCGGGTTTGCTGTCTGCCGGTCGGGGTACACGGAGCCAGACATGCATAGAGGGAATAGACGTCGAGTTCAATGATGCGAAGATTAGAGAGACTTTAGATGAAAACCACATTTTAGCCAAGACAAGTTGGCAGATGAAATTAATGAAGTGGCCTTGAGGCTTTTTTAAAGTTAAACAACTTGTTCGCTTGCTCTAATTGTTTCGTCGTGACATGATATATCACTTTATAAATGCTTCACTTGTTATCTATCCATTGCAACGTGTAATTGTTAAATTCTAGATAGTAAATGCATATATATACTATCTTAATACCCACCGCTCTGCCATCCAAATATGCTAGGTATGCCTGTCTAATCCAAGTCTTGCGTGAATAATACCCTCTCCTGAGCCCTAGAAGTGTATGAAATCTCATCTGCTCTACCGAAAACCGCGTCAGAGTATTGATGGTTGCCCAGCCTGGAGAACAAAGCACTGGCCAATCAAACACTTCCCAACCCCGCAACGTAAACATGTTAGGAGGAGAAAAAAGAAGCATTTTATTATTTCACCTGGGTATTAACTTAGCTAACTCTTGTTTTTTCTTTTTTGTAAGAAAACAAAAAAACGACAAGAAGAAGAATAAGAAAAAATAAAAAAATTGGAATAGATGGCGAAAAAAAAAGCACAGCACTAGATTCATAAAAAGTGCTCCATCGAAGAAGTAAGATGCCAAAAAAAGGTAATAAACGATAGCACATGACAAGAGGAGCCGCAGCTCTAGATACACAGCCCCCCTATTTGTTAAAAGTAACCCGTAACCGAAGAAAAGAAGAAGAAAATGGATGAAGGCCAAAAGAACAATGGTATGCCTCTAATATTCAAGGTTTTCTTTTCGAAAATGGAGAAAAAAGGAGGGGGTGGCGAGCAACCTCTGCAGTTGTTTTCTTTTAGGGGAGATGGGGGGGAGAGGACGTGATATTGGTAACCTAGGGATTTGATGTGCTTAGGCACCTTTTCGAGCCTTTTCTTGTGCTCGCTGTTCTCGTGCGGCTCGGACTAGGGGGGACAACTGTGATAGATCGACACATTGTTTCATGAATTCATGCTACAGTGGCAAATAGGTTAGCAAGTGGAACGATTCCAAAGGGAAGTAGCCAGCAACAAGAACGGGGAAATATGAAAGAAGACACTCACTCTTAGTAAATCATGGGCGCTGGCTCTCTTCTCGGGGTCCACCTTCAATGCAAAATACAAGAAATCTCTAAACACCGCTGACAGGTCACCCTCGTTCTTGATCTGTGGCGTACCGTTGGTAGCAATCAGCCACAGAGCGCGAAGAGGCGATTCTGTCAGGTACGGCGGTTCGCCCTCAATCATCTCAATAGCCATGATGCCAAGAGACCAGATGTCGACTTTGCGGCCGTACTCCTTGCGCGTGACGACTTCAGGGGCCATCCAGTACGGCGTACCAACCATAGTGGTGCGCTTGTTCTGGGCCTCGTTGATGGTCGCGCAGAATCCAAAGTCAGCTATATCAGATGATTAGCATGTGTATTAGAAAGATAAAATATTTCTTTCCTGATTTTGGAATTCTTCAAAAGGAGAGAGCAAAGAATGGGAATTACTCACTGAGCTTAATGTTGCCTTCGCTGGACAAGAGAATGTTGTCAGACTTGATATCACGGTGAATGACGCCCTTAGAGTGCAAGTGTTGTAGTCCTCTCAACGTCTCTCTGCAGACTGAAGCAATCTGTCCCTCCGTCATGATGTTAAAAGTCACAACGTCTGTTAGACTGCCGCCCTCCATGTACTCCATGACGACCCAAAGCTCGCCGTCACAGAGGTAGCTGTCAATAAAGTTGACAATGTTGGGGTGAGAGCTGTCCTTCATGACGAGGATTTCGTTGATGATGAGGTCCTTCTTCGGTTGCTGCTCCAGGTTCATCTGCTTAATAGCCACCAACCGGTTAGTTCCCCTCTCATGACCCGTGTACACTCCACCAGAAGCACCCTGTCCAATCTTGGTGAAGCCTCTGTAAATGTTGCGCGGGTCGCCTTCGCTGCATATCCGCCTGAGGGAAGCCACGACGTCCATGCCATTGCTCTGGCGGACTCGTTGTCTCGGGCGCGCACTGGCGGCAGCCGCTGGTGCGCCGGGGCTGGGTTGCTGTCGCTGCGCAGCGTGATGGCCATTGGCTTCCGGAGTGCGAGCGTATCCGGTAGCGGCCGTGGGAGCTGCCATGTGCGGGGACGGCTGTCTCTTGCTGGGGGCCCGGGCAAGCTGTCCAGTCATGGCTGCTTGGGCCTGAGCCATGGCCTGCTCCTGCTGCTGCTGCATCAACTGTTGCTGGTATACATTGGCCTGGGTGGCGGGACTGAGAGAAGGGGTCTGCGGAGTGTAAGGTGACAAGCCGTTGGTGCGAGAGTTGGATCGTGATCTGTGCTCCTCTGGAAGCATTGGAGTGCTTTCTTGAGAATGGCCATAACTGCTGGAGGAGGCATCGTCCAAAGGCTGCGCCATGCCGATACCAGAGTCCTTTGCCGCATATGCGCCAGGTGGGAGTGGCCTGTTGTTCATGCTGATTGGAGGCTTCGGCGCCGGTCGGCTCGGCATGATCTCCTTGATGGGGCCGGCGCCATGAGTTCTACTACCGGCAGGGACGGGAGGTGGTGCCCGGGGATTCTCAAAGCTTCCTGTGATGACAAACCCTTGGTCAGCCTGATTGCGGCACAAACTTGACAAACGTGGACAATCTGAACAAAGGAAACCATAGGGGTAAAAAAGGCCATACCAAAGTAATTGCTGGGATATGTGTTTGGTGATGTCGGAGAGACGCCATACTGGCGAGAATCTGTGGCTGCTGCATTGTGAAACTTTTCGAGAGACTGATCTTCGGGTGGCCGCTCGGTGGTTTCTTTGTAGAATTGCAGGATATCAACCATGGTCTGAGGGTTCTCTCTCCTCTCCTTCTCGGAGATGCCACTTTCGTTAATGAGTCGCTGCCATTCTTTGGGAAGTCCCTGATCAAGTATTAGCATTGGCAGCAACATTGATTAGCATCCTCATCCTCATCCTCATCCTCGTCATCGTGGGGATCAGGACTGGCTGCATGGTCATGCGGGGTTCACGCAGTAGCTGAAGAGCATTGAAGATGAAGACGATGATGCCGCCACGGGTTTGGACTAACGGTAAACTGGCCGGTCGTGCTGTCGTAGCCCACATGCGTCACATGAACAGGGTTCTCGGGCGCAGATATTATAGGCTTCTTTTGAGAGCCGACCAGGCTGTTAACAAAGCCGGAGAAGCCCGACTTCTTGCGCGGATTTCTGCCCTCCTTGGCCTCGTCGGAGAAGCGCTTGGGGCTCATGAGGCCGTCAGGAACGCGCCCGGTCGGGGCCTTTTCCAGCGCTTGGTCCATGGCAGCGTAGCTTGGCGATGTCGTGGGCGACGGTCTGGTGAAGCGGGGGTCGGTCGCAGCCTTGACGAGCGACGGCTGCTGGACTGTGGTGAACTTGGTGGCCTCGATGTGGTTGAGGATCGAAGTGCCGTCAAATGGCGCGCCGATCAGATCCTCGTTGGCGCGGCTCTGGTTGGGGTCGCTCAGGCGGAATCGGGCGCTGAGGTCTGGCGATGCATTCGTTCGCTGCTGGAAGCTCGAGGGGTGCGGCCGCGGGGAGCCGCTGGACGCGTTTGAGGCCGTCGACCGCACAGGCGGAGCGCTGGGGGCTCGTCGAAGGTTGCGCGAGCTGGAGCTTTTGCCGTCGAGCGACTCCGTGTCGTAGCCGGAGGAGGAGCGGCCGTAGGGCTGGTGCGAGGGGGGCCGCTTGATGAGTTTGCGACGCTGAGAATTGCCGTTCAACGGCGGGCTCTGGCGCTCCATGAGGTTGGTTTGTTCCAGCGCACCCTTACCTAAGAAAGACTGTCTCAGCCCACACAAGAGGGTCCCCGTCTGTGGCCCGTCCGTTCGACCTTTTGGGGGTGTGCGAGAAAAAAGGAACCTTGACTGAAAGAGGCGGCGCGGCCAGCCGTTGCGGACAATACTATGGCCAATTGCCAGAGAGACGGCGAATGGGGAAAAAAAATGGACAATAGGATTAACCGGGGGGGGGGGGGGATGTTGTATGGAGTAGGTCGGGTCAGTCAGGCCAGGCCAGGCAAGCAAAAGTGAGGTTAGTATGGAGGCGATGGGCAGGCCGGAGCAGGATAGGTAGCCAGGCACCTCAGTTACCAGGTGCAGTTCTCAGTAATTCTTGTAACAGAGAGAAAAAAGGACAAGAGGAAAAAAGAAGAAAATCTAGACAGAACTGACGGCGTTCCAGGATTCTCTAGATCCCGTCCACCTTCAATTTTGCTGCGCTGCTATTCCCTGCCTGCACTCGTCCTGGGCCCCATAAGAGTGGCAGATTGTTCACAAGATAATAGGCCCAAGAGGGGCGCGAGCGGGTGCGAGCTCCAGGCTGAGATGCACTGTGCTGCTCTGCGGGTCGACGTTTAACATACCGTGCAATGCGCTCGTACGAGTACGTGTACACTCTAATCTATCTACAGAGAAGAAAGCAGCTGCGGTGGTTTTCAAGTCCAGCCTGGTACCGCAGCATGCGAATCAAGGGAGCTGGAAATACTGGGCCATTGGTGTGAATCTGTGTTGGAGACAATCTGTGTTGGAGACAGGTGCATACAAGTATGGAAGGTATTCATCCAACAGTCAAGGAACAATCCAATGCGGCCAAGAGCGCAAGTGTGAATAAGACGCCGCCTAAAATAGCAGAGCCAGCCACAATGCGCGAAAAGTTGACGAGTTCCGCTGTCAACTGCAAACTACAACCTGCATGATCCTTTTGCCGTCCACGCTATTATTGGTGATTGGAACTGCAGCCCCAACAGAAGCCCGTGTTTGTCTTATGCATCCGTGTTGTGGCAAAGGATCAGCTCTGCACTGCCTTTCATGCGTTATCATCGATGGAATCAAACATGGAATTCAATGCCCACTGACCTGAAGCTGCTTGGCCAGACACTGTAGACCTACAGTGCGCACCTGGCGCGGGCACATGGTGGATATGTAAGGGTCGGCCACTTTGGTGAGCGCTGTGCTTTCTATGAAGGAGGGGGAGGGGCCCCGTTGCACAAGAAGAGAGCAGCAAGTCTTGGGCTCTCACATCAACGCTGAGCCGGGATAAGCCTGTAATCTTTACTGGAGCTTGGCAGATAGACGCCCGCGATAAAAGGCCAACTCAGTTGAACAGTTTCTTGAACATTGTTGAATGCAGACACAATGGAGTACGGATAGATGATGATGATACTCTCTTTGTCTCTGTACCTCATCCGCGGCTTGTTTGCATCCCTTGTCATTCGTATCTGCTGGGATTGTCCCTCGGCCTGCCCCTGTCAGTACTGGGGAAGCTCGTGCTGCGATTCTGCTGAAATCGTCACTGGCGCAGATCGGTGCCAAGTACGGCGGGCCAGGGCCTTGCGCCTTCATTGTATTGGCTGCCTGTGTCCCATCAGGCGCTATTCCTTACGATTCTGAGCCAAAATCATGTTATTGGCCAGCCGCAGACAGTACGACTATGAAATCGATACAGAGACTGAACAAGATGGAAACAAGAAGAAAATTGGGTAGAACAAAGGAAAACGCAGCTGGGATGACAAAGAAGAAAAAGCAAAGAAAACGAAGAACAAAAAAAGTCTCATACAAGCAAAAGTACCACCTTTGGCTTGGTTCCAACTTGCTGTTTCCTGTTCAAGTACTATTTTTGCTAGCGTCCTCGTTGGTGGCTTCGAGGATTTGGATCTTGAAGATGGGGACAATGCTAAAAAAGCCAATTGATGCCGAATCTTGGTTTGAGTGGAGCAAATCACTTGACGGCGCTGTACTTCGGAGGGAAAAGAGGATATCAAGAAAAAGAAAAATGGGAATTCAAAAAATTAAAAAATAATAATAATTCATGCTGACGCCTAAGCGTGGGGTGGTTGCTGTTGAGCCTAACGCATTGATAACCTAAGATACTCGTATTTACAGTACCTGTTGTATGAAGCTGCTCCGTGCTCAAGCAAGGCTTCGGTTGGCCATCAGAAATCAGTCCACAACATAGACTATGGACCACAGTACGGGGCAGTTAGTTATTGAGATCTACCATTGGACAGCCTTGAAGTTGCATACCAGCACACGATTGAGTTGGTCTAATGCCTTTTGGGCGTGGTTCGTTGAAGACACGAGGCTGGAGACAGAGGCGTGCCGGTTCTGGGTCTTTGACGATCCCTACATTAATACCGATCGCTCAAGGTTGCAGGGAGAGATATCACTTGTCACGAAATGCAAGGAAAGGGGGACCCCGTCCATACGACAACAAACAGTTGAATCTCAGCTCAATTAATTTGCTGCAAAACGGTGGGCAGCCGTACTGTTTCATGATGCTGGGGCCGTTTTACGACACCCCGCCCTCATTCCATGCAATTTCCATTACCAGCGGCTTTGTCAGTAACAGTCAGAATATCGTATGCTTCAGTGAATGTTGAGTCCATCTTTGGTTCTTTTTACCCTAACCTTCTAAATAAAGGCTGTTTATACGAAATGCTAAATAAGCGCCCCGAAGCAGCAAACTCCAATGAGCTGCATCTACCCATCTGACCAGGGTTGGCTGGAGTCGCTCTCAGACAAGTGAGAGGGATCGTGAAGCCTAGCGCCCTCAACGGAGACTATTTTCAGCGGCAACTGGCGGGCCGTACGCACGAAGACGGCTCTCTGACAAACAACTCTTTTCCGCAACTGCTAGCTCGGGTTTTGGTCTCAGGTCGACACATGGCCAGACGTGATGGAGCGCCTGGCCTGTCTCCCGCTGAGACGCGCTCTGATTACGGTCTGGGTATTTTACCCCTCCACCAACTCTGATTCATAGAATCTCACGGGACAGGGCAATTGTCCAAGGGTGTTTACTCTGGTTTGTTTATTTCACGCTTGCTTAATTCTTCTCTGCCTCAATCGCTTCATTATACAGGCGGTCCTTCGTATAATGGTCCTGTTTTTTACGAGAAATACGATAAGTAGGACACGAGGTGGCATATCAAGTCCAATGTCTCACGGCACGTAGAATTTGAGACCGATAATTGCTACTTACAAGATGTACCACCTTGGCAATATTATACCTAGGCTGTGAGAGCTGTTTGCCTTCCTGATGTATATCCAAGTCACATCATTTGCATCAAGGAGATTCTCGCGGCAGCAGCATAACAACAGTAACCAACCACTGAGCGGGACACAGCTGAAAAGAGCAGCCTGTCACAATTCCACATTACCCAGTTCTGTGACTCGATTGAAAGAAATGGACCTTTTATCTTTTACTTCCTCTCAACTTTCAATTTCAAGAGTGTCAAAAACAAAGGTGGCATGCTAGTTGGCACTATCAACTGAAAATGTAGACGGCTCTGGTTCTCCAAGGGCATGAGAGAGCAATTCTCAGCTATAGAGGTATAAATGACATTGGGTCTTAACTACACATCAGAGCCAAATTGAATGTAAGCTTGTAAATAGAAGCTTTCATAGACCTGGAGCTGCATATTCGCCACAGATTCGCCAAGTGGCTGTCAATATGTCTGCCTTGGCTTCATTCAATCTTCCGAAGCCATGCAGGCGCTCACATCCACGTTGTGACGCTCTAGCTGCAGGGACGGGATTGTGCACGGCGCTACAGAATACATGCTCGTGCCTGGCTGGTGCTACATGTAAAAGTCGATGGGATTTTGCGGACAAGAATATGAGCACACACGTTGACTTCGTACTGCTAAGACAGCTCGTCAATGTCATTTACTTGCAGTTCGCCTCATTTGCTTCCCTGCTTCTCTCGATAAGGACGATAAGATGCAGATGAATAAGGTAGGTACATAGGTACATGTCAGTGTCTCTCCCAACAGAAGGGTCTAGAAGCGAATCACATGACCGCTCTCGTGATTTTTCTACACACAATTGGAGTACCTGTACCTGGTAGCCACGCTTTTTGGCGGGCGGGCAAGCCACCGGCGAGGTACCCCTGGAGAACCGGTACCTCAGTGCCTTGACTCCCGCACAAAGAGGTACGGTACGGAGCTCTAGGTACCGGCCGTGGCTCGGCGGTGGTGCGATTGGTGCCAATTGGCAAGCCGCCACTGCAGTGGCTCCGCCCGAGCCCTGTTGTATCGTGGCATTCCCAGAAGCTCCTCGAACTTCCCACCTCACCCTCAACAACTTCCAAAAGCTTCGTCGTGCTATACCTTTGTGCTTCGGCTCAGCTCTGCCGCCCCGTCTCCTGGTTTTCCCCTCTGGTCTCTGGTATTCGTCGTCTGCGGTTGTCTTTACCATGTTCTAGACACCACAGACTTTTAAGCATCAGCATCAAGCAAGTCGTCACGTAACTGTCTTGTGCTGCTACCCGCAAAGCCTAACGGCCTGTCTGTACTTGTTTGCCTATCCTGCAGTTGGTGAGTTTGCACAAAATACCTGTACAGCAGCCATTGAGCCGAATTCTGCCGTCAATTCCCGGCATCCCGATGTGCAATGGCTGTCTGCTTGATTCCTGTGCTCCCGTGCAATTTGCTGACGGTCTGCTGCTTCCCAAGTTAGTTTCGGTACACTCCCTGTCTATCTAGCATCCTTCCATCTGTGATCCTTCCGAGCCGAATTCTACAATGTCTACCGAAGAAGCTGTCCCTGCTGGCATTGCCAATGCTGGCGAGGAGTCTGTCGCCCAGCGTCTTCAACAGCACCATGTGACTGTTGAGGACGTGCCGGATGACGAATTGCCCGCCAAGTCGGCCGATGACGCATCTGCTTCTGGATCTGCTCCCGCCGCCAAGGCTGCGAAGCCCAAGCAGGCTGCTCTCGATACCCAGTCACACGAGCTGTTCCCCGAGCTTGGAGCTCCCAAAGGCAAGGCCCCCAACGTTGCTCCCATCTGGGGCGCTAAGAGCAATGCCAATGGCGGTTCCAACGGTGTTTCTCGCTCGTCGACTCCGGCATCTGGCGCTGAGACTCCCGTTTCCCAAGCGCCTACCCCGGCCATGGTCATTCCTGGACGCAGAGTCGAAACAATTACTCTCGCTCCTCAATTCCTCCGCCCCCGTTCCGAACTTCGACGCCCAATTCCGGATATCCTCAAGGACATCAACCGCAAGTCTCGTGCCAACATCACCATGACTCAGTCTCCCAATGGACACCTCAAGTTCATGGCTTCTGGCCCTCAGGAAGTCGCCCAACAGGCACTCAAGGATCTAGTTGCCCAGATCGGAACAAAGGTATGTGTGCAATTCTGCGTAGTTCGTTGTTGCCTTTGGCTAATGTTGCTTTCAAGGTCAATGTCAAGGTCCCCATTCCCCAGGCTACCCGCGCATTTATCATTGGCAAGGGTGGTGCCACTATTAAGGCTCTCCAGGAGAAGACGGGTGCTAGGATCCAGATGCCCAAGGCCGAAGAGAACCAGGCGGTTGATGACGATGACGAGGCTCTCATCGATGTCATCGTAGAGGGCAATGCTATTTCTGCCGCCTCTGCCCGGGACGAGATTCTCAAGATTGTGGGCGAGCGGGTTGCCAACGTTCAAACCAAGGTGCGGGGGATCCCTACCGCTTTCTACCCCTTCATTGCCGGTCCTGGAAATGCCCTGGCGCAAGCGATGGAGGAGGCCAATGGAGTTCAGGTCCGCGTCCCCACTCATCAGCTGTACTCATCCGCACCGCTTCCCGTTGCACCGGCCCCCGGTCAGCGACCCGTGTTTGCTGCGGCCGGCGCGGATGACGAGCATATTCTGCTTGCCGGTGACCGTGCCGCCGTTCAAAAGGCCCGAGCTGAAATTGAGCGTCGTGCCGCTGAGCTGCAGAAGCAGCTGGAAGCCGAGCAGCTTTCCATCCAACGTGGCCGACATCAGTTCATTATCGGACAGCGAGGTATCCCCCTGGAAGATTTCTTCAAGGAGACTGGCTGTGCCATCCTGTTCCCCTCAGAGGAAGATGATGATATGATCACCGTCGTTGGACCTCCCTCCCAGGTGCAGGCCGGTCTTGAAAGAGCCATGGATCTCGCCATGGGTATGCAAATGTCCAACATTGATATTTCAAGATCTCACCGCAACGCTCCTGGCGGAGCCTTGGCTCATGCTGCCAACATCACTCGATACCTTCGTCAACGTAAGGAGATTGAGCGCCTTGAGAAGCTTTACAGCACTCACATCAACACTCCATTCTCTCAAGACGGCGCCCTGCCCTGGGAGCTGTACTCTCGTGAGGGTAAGAATGCTATTCGTGCCCAGTCGGAGATTACTGCAATTCTCAATGGACACCCGCCGTCTCGTATGCAGACCGTCTCTATCGACCCCTTCTTCCATCAGCACTTGCGCAACAATGTTACACCAAAGATCAAGGAGGATTTTGGTGTTCACCTAGTCGTTCCGGAAGCATCAGAAGCCAATGTCCCCGTGCTTCTCGTGTTTGAGGGCCCTGACCCTGCTGAGGGTGCCTACCAACCCCCCCGCGTCAAGCCTACAGAGGCTGAAGCTCGCGCCTTTAAGCAAGCGCTAGATGCTGCCCAAAAGCACATCCTTGACCTCATCAACAACCAGGAGGAGCTTAGCGAGGTGGCTCTTGACGTCCCCGTCAAATTCCACGAGAAGCTGCGCCGATTCATCAAGAAGGAGCAGGAGAGTCGCGATGAGTCCCAGATCCCCATCCGAGTGGGAAAACTTGGCACCACTGTTACTCTGCGAGGACCCAAGTCTGCCGTTGAGTCGATTGCCAGCAAGGCAACCGCTTTTATCGAGCAAGAAAAGATTGATGAGAAGGAACGCGGACATGTCTTGACTTTTGACTTCCCCCAGAAGTTTGCCAACCACCTCATCGGCAAGGGTGGTAGCAACATCAAAGAGCTCCGTGATCGATTCGACGTCGAGATCCAAGTCCAAGACGGCAAGGTGGAGCTCAAGGGACCTCAAGCCAAGGCTGAGAAGGCCCGAACATATATTCAGAATCTCAGCCGTACGCTGGCGGATGAGACAACCCACACTCTCAAGATCGATCCCAAGTTCCACAGGGAGCTAATTGGTGCTGGAGGCAGCCAAATCAACCGCCTGCAGACCAGATACAAGGTTCTCATCTTCTTCCCTCGATCAGCCAAGGCCGGCGATGACCAACCAGGCGCCGATGCGGCAAGCGACGCTGGCAAACCCCGTCGCCAGCAGGCTCCGGACGAGGTCATTATCCGCGGTCCCAAGAAGGGTGCCGATGAAGCCCGCGATGAGATTTACTCGCTGCACAAGTACTTGGAGGAGCACTCTCACACTGCCACCATTGGAGTGCAACAGAAGCAAGTTGGCTCCCTGATAGGCCAGGGAGGTGCTGCTCTGGATGAGCTCAGGCAGCAGACTGGTGCTCGCATCGATGTCCCAGCTGACCGCGACACCCCCATTGTCGAGATTCTCATCAGGGGAACCGCAACCCAAGTTAAGAAGGCACAGCAGATCCTCGAGGAGAAGCGAGCGGCATTTGATGACACGATCGTGCAAACAATTGATGTGGACAAGAAGCATCACAAGGCTCTGATTGGAGCTAGCGGTAAGTAATCAATTTCAACGGTGATGATAAAATGGAGAAATTTTGAATCTAATACAAATGCTTTAGGTGCCAACCTCCGCGACATTGTTGTCGGAGCCGGCGGTTCAGATGATCGCCGCGCTCTTGCCCGAACCATTCAGTTCCCCAAGCAGGAGGCTGATGGCAACACCATCAAGGTGGAGGGCCGCACTCAAGTAGTCCACAACATCATCAAGCGAATTCAGGAGATTGTTGCCGAGCGTGATAACCAGGTGACTGAGGTTGTGGACGTGCCAATCGACCAGCACCGATCACTTATCGGACGAGGAGGTGATGCCAAGCGCCAGCTTGAGTCGCAGTTTAGCGTCTCCATCGATATCCCCCGCCAGGGCGACGGCAAGACTGGCGTCAAGATCACTGGCCGACCCGAGAATGTTGCCTCGGCCAAGGAGCACATCTCCGGCCTGATCAAGCAGCAGCAGGGCGAGACGCTCCAGATCCCCCGTAACGTGCACCACGTCGTGTCCAACAACGGCCAGATCTTCCGCCAGCTTCGTAACAACTTCCAGGTGACAGTGGACCACGCCGGCCAGAGCATTCCTGCCAAGCCCACGCCATCTGCTAGGGCTGTTGAGGGTGCTCTGCCCCTGATTACGGATGATGCAGATGCAGCAACTGATGTTCACTCTTGGAAGGTCGTCAGTGCCGAAGCAGGCGAAGAGGGCGAGATCCCATGGATTCTTCGCGGAACTGCCGAAAACGTTGCCAAGGCCAAGGAGGTGATCCTCAAGAACCTGGAGCAGGCCAAGGCCAATGACTCTACGGGATACCTTATCCTCCCCGATCCTCGAACCTACCGTTTCGTCATTGGACCCAACGGCAGCAAGGTCAAGTCAATCCGAAACCAGAGCAACTGCCAGATCCAGGTGCCGCGAGACCAGGCAAAGGACGAGGCCATTGAGATTCTGGGCACTCGTGAGGGCGTAGAGAAGGCCAAAGATCTCATCCTGGCCGCTGTTCGGGAGGGCGAGGCCAAGTCAAGGGAGTAAATGGTGATGGCATGAATTTTTTTAGCGTATAAAGCGGATAAACTGGGAACGCCATGGACTCATCAGTTGATATAGTTCAACGGGGGGTGGTAACATGTGTTTTTTTGGGGGCCATCAACTTGAGCGATGAGGGGAAAAGGCAATGTTGATGGAATATTGAAGGGGAAATGTATGACAGTGATTGGCAAAAATATGCCACGATGAATGTGTCTAAATTGAATCTCCATTTACAGGCAGATGGTAGCAAGATTTTTTTTTCCTCCCCTGAAATGTCAATAATTACAATGTAGATATACTGTGATACGATGTGAAATTATTAGCTTTGCAGTTGATTGTTGGCAATGACGTTGGCGTGGAAAATGGAAGACATCATAGACAGTGATATGTTAGTAGAGTAAGGTAGTATACGGACGCGCACATGTGAATGAGAGTGTAGTTGAGCATGTTAGCTTCTGCCACCTCACGGGGAGCACTGCATCAATGATTGCAATGGCTGCGTTAGAACATTACAGCTGGCTCTCGGAATTAGAGCCATCCGATTAATAATTGGCCGCGTCGAGATGCATTTTGTTTTACCCCGAACCACACGTTTTTCTTTTTAAATTCATCCGTCCCGCACCTGATGATGGTGGGGTGAGACAGAAATAGGGGACACACGGCTGGGAGGGGAAAAAAAAGCCACCCGGCTGCAAGGGACAAATACGATCCATCCATCCATTGATTCCTATGGCGAGCAGCCTTTTTTTTTAACGGCACTAATAAAAAGCCAACATACGCAGCTCCTAGCGCTCAGCCCCCCAAAACTCCAGCGTTGAACAGCTCCCATAAGAACTTAAAAATCGGGCCACTGCAACTTCTCAGCTTTCTTTTAGTGAGGCAACTTCTTTTCTTTTGGCGAGGCAGCACGCTGGTGCTTCGGACTGGAAGCAACACGCAAAGATTGGGGATCTTAGATTGAAACCAGAACCGGGACTCGAAGATGGTGATGGAGGCATCAGCAGCAGGAGGAGCGGCAGTGGCGCCGTGGGAGCTGGTTGGGCCAGAAGAGCAGCTGTTTGTGCTGATTACGGGTGCCAACAGGTAGGTTAATAGTGCTTATTATTATTCCCTTTTCCCATCCTCCAATCCTGCAATTTGCAATATTGTATTCCTCTGATGGAATGGGCATCATTTGCTGACTTGTCTGCGCGACATGCAGCGGCATCGGTCTCGGCACGGGACAGCGCCTGATCGACGAGTTCCTGGCGACGCGGTCGCTCAAGGCTCACCTGATCCTCATCCCCACGACGCGATCGCCCTCCAAATCCCTGGCAGCCATCCAGGCCCTCCGCGCACACGCCGAGCTGGCGGCGAAGACCTCGACGGCGTTACGGTCCAGGGCGGGCGAAGGGTATAACTGGCAGGACGCGACGCGGCGCATCCACGTGCTGAGTCTGTCGCTGGACCTGTGCGACTTGCCTGGCGTGTATGCCTTTGCGGCGCGGCTGGTGGGCGAGACGGTGAGCAACCCGGAGGGCCTGGAGGGGGAGTATCTGAGGAATGTGAGGATTCCGCGGCTGGACACGGTGATTTTCAATGCGGCGTATGGAGGGTGGTCGGGATGTAATTACCCTTTGGCCTGTTGGAAGATTTTGTCGCAGGGACTGGTGCAGGCCGTGACGTATCCGACCTTCAAGAATTCTTTGGCGACGTGTATACTGAATGAGCAGCAGAGCTACGGATACGTAAGTTTGATACTTGGCTGCTGAAGTCTTTTGTTTTGGTTTTACAAACCCCTGCTAACGTTTGTTGATATAGCCCGAGAAGCCTCTCCTCGGCGAAGTCTTTTGCGCCTGCGTCTTCGGCCATTACATTCTCGCCCACCAGCTGCTACCACTTCTCTCTCGCCGCTCTACCAGCGAATCTCGCGGCCGCATCGTCTGGTCCTCCAGCATCGAGGCCATTCGCGAAGTCTATAACCCCGACGACATGCAGTGCTTCCTCAAGCCTGCCGCGTACGAATCCGCCAAGCGTCTCACCGATATCATTGCCTTGACGTATAGCCTTCCTTCTGTTAGACCGTTCTCGGGACCTTTTTTGACTATGGATGAGGAGTCGGGTGGGGATGCTGCTGAGAAGCCCGTTCCGCCGAAGATGTATGTCACGCACCCTGGTGTTGTGGCTAGTACGTTGTTCCCTGTGCCGTGGTTCCTGTTTTGGGCGTATGAACTTGCTCTTGTTATTGCGCGTTGGATCGGATCGCCGTGGCATCCTGTTGATGGATACAGGGGAGCTGCTTCGGCGGCTTGGCTTACGCTGCAGGACCAGGCGGCTCTTGACGAAGTGCAGGCAGATCGCGTTAAATGGGGGAGCAGCTGTAACAGGCATCTAGAGTCAACCGTGAAGAAAACAGAGGTCGAAGGCTGGGGGTGGGAAGGCAAGCCAGAGACAGACGAGACGATTGCGGCCGACACGGCCAAGGGGCTGTTGCACAAGTCGGTGGGAAGACGGCTAGGGACGAAGAACGTCACGAAGGAAGCGCTGATTGAGTTTGAGGTGGAGGGGGCCAGGGCGTGGCAGGAGATGGAGAGGTTGAGGCATCAGTGGGCTAAGATTATAAAACTGGATAAAAACTAGACATGACTTTGATACCTTATTTATGTTGCTTGCTTCAAGCAGTTATTTGCTGGAAACGTTCTTTTAATGATGGGATTTAATACACACAGGGATATACCTGGGACAGATAGCGATTGAGAAAGAAAAGGGTATAAATTTTCAGACGTGTCTGGTATCAAAGATGCGAGCGTAATTCAACTAATACTACTGCCACCATAAACATTAAACCAAGGACCAACTCTTCAGTCCTTGGCCCTCACTCTGCCGGCCTTTGAAAGATTTAGAGATATCGGAAGATGACATATATACCCTCCCCCCTTTTTTTTCGTAGTGGTCACTCATACACACATTCAGGATATCAAGACGGGAAAAACGAGGTCTGGTGGATGGAAAAGATTCGGCATGAGGTTGTAGTGTTCGTGATATGTTTTGTTGGTTTTTGTTTTTCTTTTCGTAGGTGTGAAGAGGTTTTAGGAAGTACAAGATGAGGTGATGACGTCTCATGATTCCCCCTGACTGGGATGCAGTCTCCGTAAAACCACCTTGTCTTTCCGCCCAAACCAGCCCAAGACGAGAACCAGGGGCGCCGCAGCCACGGCGAGGACAGCCTGGAAGATGAGAAACTTCTTCATGTTCTTGGGAGGATTGCCATCGGCTCCAGCCACGAGAGGGTCGCTGACAATGACGAAAATGGCACCGAAGAACTGACCACCGGCCCAAGCAGCGGTGGACGTGACTTCCGGGCTGATTGGATGACTCAGATCGGCAAGGAACTCGACGGCGATGGGCACAAGGGCAAAGCACCCTGCTCCGATGATGGCGAGGATGACGTATGGGCCGGCAAGACCGCGAGTCTCGGGCATCCAGATGAAGACGATGAAGCACGCGGCCACGATTGGAATGATAATCTTGATCGAGAGTAGGAAGTGCTTCGTGCGGTCGAGGATGGGAGACGTGATGGCTGCTGTAACGAGGCCTACGACGATGAGGACTGCGCCGCCAATGCCTGCTTGGTCATCGGTGAAGCCGTATGGGACGAGGATCTGGTTGAGGAGACTGGACACGGCGTTGAAGAGGCCGACGTAGACCGAAAAGGTGCCAAAGACGAGCCACAATTCAAGGGAGCGGATGGCAGTTCGGATGGCTGGGAAGAGAGGCATCTTGGGCGTTTCTGAGGAGGCTCCTACGGGGGTGGGTGGTTTGGCGGGGATGAAGAACGCGGTAACTGAGCAGGCAGTGGACTAAAGGGTGTCAGTTCAAACTTGTTTTATAAATTGGACGGTACGGGAGACGGAGCTTACAATGATAGCGACGTAGAGCACCATCTGAGAGACGTCGCGAGACGAGTTCACCCACAGAGGGTTAATCAGCTGCCCAAGGGCTGCACCCAACGGGTTTGCCAAACTGGCCAGAGCAGTCGCAGCCACACGCCCACGGTGGGTGAACCAAAGATCGGAGTACTTGGCGGGTGTGGCCAGGACAAACGGTTGGGCGAAGCCAATCAAGATCTCACCAACCATTGCGCAGGCGTAGATGCCACCCGATTTCTTGGTCGAGCCGGCGTAACGGATCCAGTTACCGACGATGAGCAACACGGCAGCGGACATGAAGCCGTACTTGAATCCGCGGTTGACGATCCAGATGGACAGGGGAAAGATGGCGACAAAGGAGAGGAAGAAGGCGGTGCTGAGCCAGTTGATTGCTGAGGAGCTGACGTTGTAGTAGGCGGCAGAGTTGTCGACGACGGGAGCGTAGGTGAGCCACTGGAGACGGTGTTAGCTGCTGTGCTTGGAACTCGGACGAAAGATAGGCCATGATCATGAACATGAAGTTGTCCCATGTTTAGTCATGATTGCTCAACTTACTCCCCAAGACACCATAATGTTCATAAGCGTGAGCTGGATGAGGCCAAACCATCGCCGCTTATACGTGCGGTACTCGGTCGACGTGCCATTCTCGACATCAGGATTCCGCTCGTCGCTGCTGAGGGTATCGCGTTCCTGGAGGCTGAATTCCTGCGACGAGTCTTTCTTGGAGCGCCAGAAGCGCAGGGCATCAGTGCTGCCGGCCGAGTTGGACAACTTGTGGAAGACGCCACTGCGAGGGGTTTCGACGGTGTCGGCCATTGTGGCATCTGTGGTTGTGATGCCCTCGCCTAGTTCCTTTGAGGCGCTTGCCATTGTGCTTTTGTAAAATTGAAAACTTCCGGAGGCGACCTTTTTCTCCTTTATCTGAAACAAACGCCTTCAGAGGGCTGTCGATCTGGCGGACTGGCGCAAGTGTCAGGCAGCTGGTTTCACGCTTCAGATGCTTCGAAGCAGTCGCCAGCCAACCCCGGGAGGAGAGTTAAGACATCCACCGCCTCGATTATTCGTTTCTTATTGCCCTCATCAACTTGACTGTTATTCTCAGTCCAGTTTTGTCTTCGTCTTTTCTTGCTGAGCCCCGAATGTCGGATCCTGTTGGCGGCCTGAGTTGCTCGTGTGCGGGACCTGCCAGCGATTCCGTCGACCACGCAGTTTACGCAATGCGAACTGCAAGCCTATTTACCAAGACATTGGCGATCGGCCGAGGCAAAAACCAAGCAGCACATGAGCCGACCAAAGGGCGTAGGAATTGAGTGGACGGAGAGCTGCAGCCACCAAGCAGAGCTATTTGAGGTGTGGTATGTAAACATGCGAGGACAGAGTTACGGGCGAGGGAAATAAAGCTCGGGCTATGGAATGGACCAACATGGATGGAAGCCAAAGAGCTGCTCTTTACAGGCTGCTGCAGTCGCTAGGATTGAAATACGCGAATCACCTTTAGGCGGTTTGGTGGCTGCTGGAGGACATGCCCGGAGGAGTTTAGCGGCCAGCGGCATGGCTTGCATAGCGCTGGGGAACTTTTTTGGTTTGGGTCTGGTGTCTTTCAAGCTGTCTCAGTCTCAACCAAACCAACACCCATCGTTGTCCTTCGGCCTCTTTGCCCTCCATGATTCTCGCCGGGGGACGCCACAGGGTGCTAAGCAGTCACGGGGAATGCAGCACGAGTGTTAGCTGCTGCTTCACGATCGGCTCGAGTCTATTTTGGCATCAATCGAATTACTCCTCACTTCACATGCCACTTCTGCTTGATGTCCTGCAAGAGTGTCCTGCGAGGCAGCCGAACCGAACCCTGCACGCGACCAAGCGAATGTTGGGGAACCACGGAATCGGAAAGCTGGCGAGCAGCCGAACTCCGGGTCTGTCGATTGCTGTTGATTCTATCCTGTTGCAGCAATGCCGCTGTGCTGCCCTGAAGCAATCCACGATTGAGCGAACATTATTCGTACGAGTACTTACAACGTTTGCCATCCTAATGCTTCAAAAGGTCAAAGCAAGACAGTCGTGGAGCTCTCCTAGCCCGTGTCTTCCGCCCATCCGTCAAGATCTGTGACATCGACAAGCTAACTGCCTGTAGCATCCATAGTTGGGCACGGACCGTCCAGCTCTGGCCTCGAGCCACCAATGCCGCTAGTTGTGACGATACGATGCGGAACCTCGGAACAGGGGACATGTAACGGCTAATTTCCATCTTCACAGTGACATCTAGCTATCTGGCGCAGGATTCGCCAGTCCTCGTGCCAATCACAATCGCCACAGCCCGTTTGCCAAGGAGATAATCTCCTGGCGGCTCCCAACCGTGTACTGTAGGATCCTGTCGCAGGAGACCTTTACTCAGATGAAACTGCGTGTCCTTCTAGCCACAAAGCTGGAACATGTTGGTGCCGTATCTAGCGTCCTGGTGCGTGTGGAGAAGCGGCGGGGATGGCACCAGAGTCGGGTCAGGCGCCGGTGGGAGGGTTGCAGTTTACAGCACCGAGATTCGCTGCGCTGCATGGCGTCCAACTGCATCGCAGATGAGGCGTGATTGATTGCTGGTGCTTATCATCGAGGCCGGGGGCCGAAGCGACCGCAACCCGACGTGCCACAGACTGGTCGAGCAAGATCGAATCATTGGCTAGCCGCTGATTACGAGGGATGAATCTAAGATGTCTGGATGCAAGGGGCGACAAAGGATTCGCCTGCAAACTGCGCCTCGAATGATGATTGCTGCGATGGTCTTTTCTCGGAAAAGAGAATAGGAATCTCTTTTTCCTGTTTTCCAGAGAGTCGCCGTTATGGGCATGGAGACGTCACGTTCGACGACGAGAGAATTTTTCCATTTACCCTCCTTCTCTCCTCGTTTGAGACATGTGGTATATTGCTATCGTATCATTGCTACCATGCCTGCAGATGACCTACGAAATCGGAGTTCCAATACGAAAGTGAAACTGTCATCTTCATAGCGCAATGTATGGCAGCAGCATGATATCGTGGTTGATGATGATGCTATCCCCCTTGGTTCATTCAAGCACTTTGAAGCCCGATACATCAGACTGATAGCCATCAGCCGTGAGCAGCATGTCATGTTAACTCCCTTTCCGCTGGAAACTCTCGCAAATGATGGTATTTGCACCGAATGAACTGATATCATGAGACAGGCAATCAAGCACAGGGTAATACAAACTGATAAGCCGACTTGGTTTGAATAAGCCATCTGTCTCAGCCAGGTACAATTCCAACTTTGAAAAGCGGCCGTGTCACACATACGGCGGAAATTGCTTTGTACTCATTCACTAGCCGTGCTTCTCCCATTACATCGATTCCATGTATCACAACATGATGTTGGCGGGGTTATTGACAGTAAGCCAGACATTTTCCCGTCTGTATGATTAGCCCAATATCCACAGATATCTTGATATGTGGCTATCGTCCAAAGATCTCCAGTTGTACAGACACTTTTCATGGTCAATATTCCAATCCGTACATCCTGTCAGCCAGCCCAATCTGCAAATCTCCCAGCCATACGGAATACTTGGTGGCGATGCACGCTCATCATATCAGGATCCAGACTTTGCCCTCCGTGTCTTGCCAACATCAACTGAGACATGGCACAGGGAACCATGTCTATAATCTGGCAAACGATCCAGATAGTCGGACTATTCTTGCCGGTGATAAAAGATGGACTGAGACTCCCCCTTTTGCATCCTGTGGACAATGTTTTTCTTTGCCTGATTCCCATCTCAGAGTGAATAGTTGATATACCATTGCCCAATCTCCCCGCAAGATATCTCCCATCACATAAATCTTGAATACATCGAGCTTCATATTGTGCGAAAATGGATCAGACAGAGGACAAATTGCCTGATAAAGTGGAGCATGAAAATGCGCTGGAACAAGCAACTACCGAAAGCACCGGCCAGACTGTCGAGTTGATCCAGCTCAACCCTCAAGCTGTGCCGCGTGATATTGGACCTTTTCAAATCATAGCTCTCGGCTTCAACATTCCCAACAGCTGGGCAGGCGTCGCTACCGCGTTTTCGGCTGCTCTAACAGCTGGAGGTCCCGTCTCGCTGATCTATGGCAACTTTGTCATCACGGCCATGTATGTGTCTGCAGCCGTCACACTCGCTGAGCTTGCGAGTGTTTATCCGACAGCAGGTGGACAGTATCACTTCACGAGCATCATGGCGCCCAAGAGGTTCAATCGATCCATGTCCTATATCTGCGGTATGATAGCGACGGTTTCGTGGATCATATGTTCCACAAGCGTGGCTAGTATTACGAGTTTGTGCATTGCTTCGATAGCCGAGTTTTACAGCGGATACAAGGCGAATTCCTGGCAGCTGTTTCTTATATCTCAGGGGCTCAATGTCTTTGCCCTAGGCTACAATTTGTTCGTGCTGAAACGGACTCGATGGATTCATGACGCGGCGTGTAAGTCATTTTTTGTTTGGCACTCAACAAATGCATAATGGATTTGTTCATAACCGATAAATAGTCTTCTTGACTTTGTCAACCTTCATTACTATATCGATTGTTTGCCTTGCCCGAGGCGATAAGCAGTCGTCGACATGGGTATGGACCAACTTTGAGCCGTCGTCAGGATGGCCTCCCGTGGTATCCTTCTTCACGGGTCTCACCACCCATGCATACATGTATGGAGGACTAGACTCTGCCCTACATCTCGCGGAAGAGACGCTTGATGCTTCTAGGACAGTGCCAAAGGCGCTCATGTCTACAATTGGAATTGGCTTCTTCTCTGGCTTTGTCTTTTCTGTGGCCATGACATATTGTATCCCCAGCTTGGACCTTTTTGCCAATGACCCGTCAGTCTCCCGCTGTCTATATTCTTTCTATTCGTGGTAAACGTACAGATCACTGACCAAGAGCATGCAAATTTGACAGGGTGCCGATATATAAACTCTGGCGCATAGCTAGCAGATCCGATACCGCCGCCACAGTCTTTCTTATTGTTGGCATCGTAATCTTCACATTCATCCTCGTCGCCACGCAGCAGACAACATCTCGTCTCATTTGGGCCCTAGCCCGTGACCGCGGTCTTGTATTTTCCTCTCAATTTGAGAAGTTGTCCCCGACGCTTGGCGATATCCCTGTGGCTGCCCTTATTCTCGATGCAGGGCTGATATTTGTGTGCGGATGCGTCAGCTTGGGCTCCTCGGCAGCGTTTAATTCACTCGTCGGGGTGTTCTCCTTGATGCAGATGCTTTCGTTCGCAATCCCGGCTGTGCTGCTAATATATCGCGGGAGAAGTGAAAAAGTGCTTCCTCGCAAGAGAGCATTCAAGGTGCCCGAGATACTGGGTTGGGCTTGTAACATTGGAACGGTTATTGCAGCGGTTATCGAAACCGTCTTCTTCACGTTTCCGAGCGTTTTGCCAGTTACTGGCAGCAATATGAGTAAGTTGGCAACTTACCAAAGATTATTTGATCCGCATTCTAGAAGAGCGAGATATGCTGACGTTTCATTTTAGACTACGCCGTTGTAGTTCTGGCGGTGATTGCCATTGTCGTGGTTGTGAACTGGATTGTGTTTGCTAGGAAGCATTACCAAGGTCCTAGAATAGGAGGTTTCATGTAATGAACCGAAAATCCTTCATCAATGGTTGAATGGATACCGTAACTCATCTTAGCAATATTTGCCTTTATATAACAACGAATTTGTAATCTATAGTACATCCTTTTACCTTTTCTCTCAAGTCTAGTTACTCTGCTTCGTCTTCTTAGACGAACAACCACAGAGATTGAGTCTTGCGACACTAGGGTCGTGGTCGCTGACCTGGTCATCGTTATTCTGCCAGGTATTCAAATGCAAATGCTCATACTTGGCGTCCCGGTGCAATCCCTCGCTTACATACATGTGATCCAGCTCCTCGGTGTTCATGTCGAAAAGATACGTATATCTCTCTACTGGATCAATTCCAACCACTTCATCGAGATCAGTGAGGCCAGATATGGAAGAGAATGTGGTGAGAGGGTCGACTTGGGAGTACTCGTTGAAGTCACCCGCAACGAGGATATTGGCCGTAGGATCCTGGCTGAGAATCTCGGCGACAAATTCCTATCATACTCATGTCAGTACTCTAGTAGACTCCAGGTTAAAAAGAAAAATCAGGAACATACCGCGACGATGCTGGTCTGTAAAGTTCGCTTCTCGACTCCTTGGTTTACAGGTGGACGAAGGTCACCTGATAGAGAAGTTGAGCCGCCCTTGCTGACCAGATGGACGTTAATAGTGAAGAAGACCTTTTTGGTGCCCTTTACGGTCTTCCACGCGGCTGCCAGTGGCTTGCGGCTGCTATCCCAGGCGGCGTTGAGGGGATCGATTCGACCGGGGTTGTACTTCAGCTCTGGGCCGTCGAGAACCTCATTGACATCAAGACTTCCGCCGAGATTGGGCTTGTACAGCTGAAGGACGTCAGAGCGATAGAAGTAAGCCTGGCGAATGTTGCCGCCGGGCTCTCCGCCGTCTTTGTTGTTGATGGGGCTAATTTCTGCAAAATCGTAGACGATGCCTGAAGCCTCTTCGATCTTGGATGCGAGAGTGGTTAGGGTGACGTTGGCGTCAACAATGCCGTCATTTTTGTTACCAGAATTGTCCTGTACTTCTTGGAGGAAGATGAGATCAGGAGTGCGCAGTTTGTTCACGATGTGGTCGACAACGAGAGGCAGGTGAGGGGAGTCGGGCATCAAATTTTCGGTGTTATAATCGCCAACAGTAATACCGAGACAATCACCAGTGCTGTTGAAAGAGACGGCGGGAAAGTCGGTGGTTGCATTCTTGAGGGGAGACAGGTGAGTAAGAGGAAGCAGACGGTAGGATCCAAAATCGTTATAGACAACACCAGAAATGTCGCCCAGGTAGTCGCCCATTCGAGTATCAAGCGGGTTTTTGGATCCGTCGAGGGGAGTGCCAATGGTGATGACTTCGGGATTGGCATCACCCTCCAGCATAGTCAGACCGCCGTGGGCATTGAGGCCTGTGACAGGCCAGTTGCCACGGATGTAGACGTCACCAAAGTTGTTGGGGCGGCTGATTTGGTAGGCATCTTTGATGGTGACGTACTCCCCTAAAAGGCTCTCCCAGAAATCAAGGCCGTACAAGTCAGGCTGGAGTTGGGGATTCGTGCTGGAGATGTTGGCCACAGCATTAGGAACCCCAAAGATTCCACCTTGATCTAAACTAGAGAAATCTTTGGTTGGAGGAAACGAAGTGTCGACGCCGATGACGAGTGGCTTCACTTCGTTTCCGGATGAGACGACTTTGATGTTTGTGGGCTTGTTGATTTCAGTCAGGTAGATGTAATTAGCGTTTGATCTAAGTTGTTCGATTATTGTCAGTTTCGCGACTGAAGCGGTAGGATACGATTAAACACACCGATACTCTACGACTAGGCCGTCTAGAGTGATAATGTCGCCGACTTTCACCGTCTTCGCAGCAGCGCTGTTGAACACGAAGAGGCCCTCAGAGGTGGCGGGATTCTCATCAGGCTCCGTGGATCTAAGAAAGATGCCATTGCTATTGGTCGCCGTCACAAGACCCTTGATGTCGGTGACGGTCTTGTCTTTGAAAGGCGAAATGTAGCGGTCGCCATTGATCTCGGCAATTGAGATGGCAGCAGCCGGGCCCAAGACGGCTGCGAGAGCGACAAACGACTTGACTGCCATCATGCTGCCGAGTGATGTTTCTGTTTCCTCAACGGTGAGAATCAATCAAGGTGGCCACAGACGCCTTTTTGTTCTAATACCGCCAAGATATTTATTTGCATCATGCGCATTTCTATTTGTCTAACAAAGTACTATTCATTACATTCCACGGCGGACTAGACCTTTCAGGCCTGGAACATGGCATTCTTGGCAGCTTTGCGTAGCGCCTATCGACCTGCCCGTTCAGAAATATCGATGCCACCAGATCCATTCATTTACAACACGTTTTGCCCGAATATCGATCGGCCACCGACGTTCGGGACCAAGCTCCGGGAGCCATGCCCGATTCTGCAGGTACCAAGACAAAGAGCGTGACTGACAGGACATGGATTTTGGGGGAGAAAGCCAATAGACCGAGGCAGTGAGCTTCGGAGCTGAGACTGTGTTAGCAGGGACTCGATTGGCTTGGCAGCTTTTCAGGTGGCGGCTTACCGGGACTTTTGATGGCCTTTTGCTTGACCGACTGACAGAATGGGGAAGACGGCTGAGGGAGTGGGGATTATTGGAGTCGACAGGATAAGCTTAACAATGATGCTTGAGCTAAATTATTTTGTTGGCTAATCAATTCGTGGAGAGGAAAACGAGGGTAGTGGTAAATCTTTGCATCTCTTCTCAAATTTCTAAATACCAAGGTGAGGAGGATGATGCTCTGGATTGTTTAGTCCAATTCTATCATAGAGACTTGAACTCGAGATCCTGACCTCTTTCATTCAACCTCCATAATTATTCTCACCTCCGGTATTGTTCTCACATCCCGTATTATTCTCACACGATTGTACCGGCACATTCGGCAGCCTAGAATACGACAATCACGGCATTCGTAGACGCAGTCCGGCGGCTGTTGATGACACTCATCGCATCGAACGAGGTCCAGGCGAGGTCTCCAGTGCCGATGCACGCACTGATGGTTTTGAATCAAGTTGTCTCTTGCCTGTTCCACGAGAACAGCCCGCTGCTCTCTCTCCAGTTGACGTCCAGCTGCATCCCGATCAACGACAACATTTGCTCGATTGACCAGCCGATTTTCATCCCACTGATCACATGCACACGTTTTCCACTCCTTTCCACATACATAACAAAACTGGGCGCCGCAGCGGCATGCTGTCGAGCTGTTAGTCGGATGTGATTACATGTAAAAGGATGTCGCGATGTACTTATATGGTTGCATCCTGTGCTCAAGTCAACTAGCGTACGGCATGAGTAACATCTCTGCCAGCCATTCTCCGACGCAATACGGAGAAGATCCAAGGTTGCCGCATCTTCAGGACAGTGATCCTTCTTATGAGATTTGCCCTTGCAATGAGTGCAAGTCTTTTTTCGACATTTTGTACAGACTGCTATGTCTCCCTGAATAGACTGTTGAGGAATAAATGCCGAACAAGAGGGCCGATGGCAGTACGTCCTATTTGGCGTACTGTACTCTAACTCCTTTTCTTGATACTCCCTAACCAGCTCTGTCGGAAGGACGATCCGATTTATTCCAAGAGGAATTGATTGGCCACAGCATCGAGGAGGAAAGAGAGATTCATCGCTCATTGCCGCTTTGAACAACTTTGCTATGCATGCGCGACAGTATTCGTGTGAGCATGGACATTGAACCGTCTCAGAGAACGGAACGTCCTCCATACAGGCGAGACATCGTCCCTTCATAGTGGCTGAGGATGAGTTACCTGCCCGCGTCGTCTGCCTGGACGAAGGCTCGCCGATAGTCGAATACGGGTCATCGACAACGCCATTGTATAGGGCCGCAAGCTTCTTAATCATTCCATCTTCGATAACTGTGTCTGGTGTGGCTATGCTCGGTACTGGCGTTGAAGGGTGCCCATTAATCGCATATTCTCGGTCACGCACCGCTTGCTGCTCTTCCTCAAGATGATTCCTGATGAAATCTCCATCGTTTAAAGCGGCATGAGCCATGCTACGGGCTATGGCCTGGTCGGAAGATGTCGCAGCCAGGGACTCGAGCTCGGAATAATACACTTGTAATGCGAGCTCGGCATCGGACTGTTCTACTTGATGATGCCTGGCATCTTGCAGCTGAAGTTCCATGATTAAGTTAAAAGTTGCTTGGTCAATCTCGTCAGACATAGCTGTAGCTGCTTCTGGGCTTGCCGTTCGTTTATCAATCGTTTCTCAGGCGAGCGGTAGGATGAGGAGAAGAGGAAGAAGCGGGGGCGAATCTCTTGATACTACATGCAGCATATATATTAATTGATACGAGTTGGTGTGACTTGAATCTGCCTTGCAAGCGAGACGCCTTCATTCATTGTGGAAGAAATCTGTTGGACGAATTGATCGTGGAACGAGTGAACGTTGTCACCAATCATTCATGATTAAAATATATACCCATGTCAGCGATCATAGTCTTCTTTTGAACTGGTTGTTCGTCATTACTCCATAAGACTAGAATTAAAGGACGCAAGCCGTTTCTCGTGATACTGATGGAGATTATGAGACTGGCATTATGCTTCGGCATACAACAGAAGAAATATAGTGTCTCACATATGCGAACAGTCATATCTTAAAACCGCCTGTCTTCTATTACACGTACGCCCCTCCGCCGGTTGGCGGTAAAGCCGCTCATGAGCGGTTGTGAGAGGAATGCTTACGGAGCAACCCGCTCTGTCCCGTTTTGCCTATATGGAAGAAGAGTCAGATCCTTCTTAAGCGAAATCCCATCTTCAATGACAAGGACAATGACTTTTACGCAAGCTGGGAGAATGAGCATGGTCAGCAAGCCTTGCCTTGGGCACTAGCTACGGGGGTTACATATTACGCCCAGGTAGGTTTCAGGATTCCTATATTCTATGTTATACTACAAGCACATAGCAAAAGCATTTATCCCGTGATTCTATTTCAAATATGCCATGAGAGTCACGAGATTGGAGCTGACACTGTTCCTAAAGATACACTACATTCAGTCCAATGATCCTAATATTTCTACTGACGAGTGGGATGGGGCCATTGAATACAAAGTTGACCCAAGTGCATCAACTGTGGCTAACAACCCGTCGCGCGAGGCTGCAAGTGCTGCCTATTACAAAGAACAAATCTTGGTGGATGAACAGCGACTCTTCATTGGTGACGCCTCCTCTCATTCCAAGCACGTTCCAGAGGGAACTGTTAGTGGAACGAAGGTAGTTATGATTGAGAATGGTAGGGTAACGCGACCGATGGATGAACGATGGGTAAAGCTTTGGGAGGAATATCTAGATAAATATGCGCCAACTCAGTGATGAGTATAGTACAAGAATGAGGACTCGAGTTTTTGAACTTGACGTTGTATAAAATGCTTCAATTGATGGCAAGTGTTAACATAGATGAGAGGGAGAGAACTTCTCCGGTTCAACTATGACAAAGTACGAGGAACTTGCTTCCTCAGCCACTTGTTAATGTATTGTTGTACTTGTTTGTTATTCTTCTCGATTGCCATCATATGTCCATTGCCACGTATTCCCTGCTCTGCCAGATAGACGTGTTCAATAGGAACCCCTGCGTCACGGAGAAATTCAGCCGTGAGATGGTCGTATCCTGCATGATACGACGCCTCCGCAGTCACCAACACAACTGGAATGTGGCAAAGATTCTTGAGCCGTCGCATAGGATGCTCTTGTCGGGGCCCCTTAATTAAGCCAGCGTATATTCCCGTCTGCTCTATCATGTCTTCGCCTCGCGTCGGCAACATTCCGTAAGGCAACATGTTAGCATCTTCTGGTAATGGTGGATCATAGCGTAGCGGTGTGCTGGTAATTCCGAATGGATGTATCAACTTGCCGACAATCTCAGGTCGGAAGTTGAAGGGCGGACAGTCTGGATACTGGAACGGTGGGCCATGAGGTTCCAATGCCACGATGCCACAGACCAACTCTGGGCAGGCATCGGCAGCGTGCCATCCGAGTGGCCCTGACTGAGAGTGAGTGATGAGAAATGCCGGGCCGATCTTGTTTAGCAGTGCCTCAATCGCCGGCCTGAAAAGGGACTCGACCTTTGCGTAACTGCCGACATGTCCGACTTGACTGGCGTAGAAGGCGTCGAATACGGGATCTCCTCGCTTCCCGGAGCCAGGCCATTGCGTATGGAGATGTGCCCATGGCGAATTCTCAGGTTGAGGCGCAGTAAAGGCGGCCTCTAGCTCCTCCACCGTGTAATGAGTAAGATCTCCAATGTCCGCTGCATGATAACGAGATCGTCCTACTCCTGGCTGATCAACCACGTAGCATTCCCAGTTGTCTGCGGCTTGAAGCATGGCTAAGCCAGGCCGGTTATCCGGTGTTGCCTCCCAATGTGTCCCCGTTTGGGCTGCACCGTGTATGAAGACAATGGCAGGCTGGCCAGGAACTTTCTTTCCATAGCGTCGTACGCACATGGATCCGGTCATATGTGTTCCTCGATCATCTTGAATGTATTCACCGCCGACGTAAAATACAGTCGCTTCTGGCTGTTCTTGAGCATTACTTGACGGCATCGTATAATTGTGATCTGAGGTGTGTCGATGGTGAAGAAAGTCGATTTAAACGCAGCTAATTAAACTGTATATAATCTTCATTTGAGAAAGTGGTTTTTAACGGATATTTAAACTTGTCTGATACTGTTCCGTCAAGTTGTCTGCATAATGTTGATATAGATGTTGTCTTGAATTATCGTGTTCTCATTATATAATACGTGGCGGAGAGGCTGAGATGAAGGCTGTTCACCTTAACGCAGGGCTTATTACCAAAATAGTAAAAGTTCCCCGTAGCGGCGGACTTTATACTCGTGGTCCCAGGAATTCGACTATGAACTATGGGTCACCTTGGCATCGGCATCGAGAACCGGCCGTAAGCCATCTGGAGTATTTTCCCCGACACATGCATATCAACTACATATCGACAAAAACATCTACATTATGGATTTGTGTAGTTCAACTAACAAATACCTTAGTTTCATTTTTTGTGGTTCAACACGGAATGAAATATTTGTACATTGTAATTTTCATGAGGCCTTTGGGAGGATTCAGGTCATCTTCCTGCTATGGTGGAAATGGAGTTACAAATCAATACATAATTAAATTAAATAATGAATCATAATATACTGGTTCTTGTTAATTTCGTATCAAGTATACTCTTTACTGCTTATCTACCGATTGAAAGACCATAGCCTTATCAATCGTGTTGAACGTTGAATTCAATCTGCATCCAATACTAATCGACACAAAAAACAGTGCCAGAAAGTTTTCCTTATAAGATGTATCGGAAGTCAGGGTGATAGTCATAAGCCTCTTCAAGTGACTGGTGGCTCATTGGGTGAACGGTACCAGCTGCTTGGTGGCGAGCGGCCTCTTCTTCCTTCTTGCCATTCAGATGGCGCATATGGAGCCACATGAGAAAGGCAGAAATAAATCCCATGGCCTGAAATGCCAAGCAGATGGAATGGCCCTTCAAGTAACGCGGAGGATCAGTGTAGATGTGAGAAGCCATAATGGCAAAACACTGACCAACAACTTCCGCGACTCCCCATGTCATTGCACGCTTCGTGAATCCACCCACGTTAATGCTTGCCCAAGCTCCCAAAAGAGTGACGCACGGGAAAACACCCATCGTGATAAGGCAAGTTCCAAAGATCTTCACTTTGACGCTGTTTACCACCATGAGAATGATATACCCAACAATCGAAAAAGCGAAGCAGAGCATCAAAAGTGGCCCCTTGATGCCTGTGCGATCGGATGTATAATTGACAATGAGAAGAGTGACGAATGCACACGCATACGGAATAATCGAAAAGAGCTGGGTTCGGGCTTTGCAATTCAAGATTGTCAGATCGAGACTAAATAGAGTAAGGCGAGAGGGAGTCACTCACTGGGAGAGAAGCCGAACTGCTGGACAAAGCTTGGCAGAAAAGCACTGATGGAGGCAAGTCCAAGAGCAATACCAGCATTCATGATTGAACAGAAGTAAACTTTCGGGTCCTTGAATGCAATTAGCATTTGACGCTTATCAAAACCTGCGCCGGCTTTGTTGTAGGCTATAACTTTTCGTTAGCAGTCAACCTTGATGTGTAATACACAAAGAACGTACTCTTGAGACGCTTAATGGCCACTTCAAGCTCTGCTTTAGAAAAGATCCAATGCTTCAGGTCCTTGATCTGATCGGGAGGAGGCGGCATCAATAGCCAGGCACTGATTCCGACAAAGATGCCGGCACACCCTTGAATAATGAACAGCCATTGCCATGCGGAGTGGCCCATGGCACCATCCAAGTTCTTTTGAATGGCATACGCAATGAGTCCACTAAAAGCACCAGCAATTGTTGCCGCAGAATAAAAAGCAGCTGTGAACTCGGATTAGTATGAGTTGGCAACGCATAACATTTGATGTTCGATGGAGAGAAACATACAAGTTCGAGTTGCCAGCTCGTCTCGCTTATACCACAAGCTCGTATATAGAGTCAAAGCTTGAAGAAAAGTAGATGCAAAGCCAAACAGAATCCGAAGGGCCAGAACAGTAGCAGCGTTCTTCGCTGCAGCCATACAGCATGATAGTGTCGCAAAAGCAATGACACATCCGCCAACCTGTCGATGAGCCTTGAAGAAACGGATGGACAAGTTGGCTGGAATAATACATATGACATAGCCCACGTCTTGATGAAGATGTTAGTATATGTCTTCTCGTGATGCCATCGATATCGGCTTACAGTATAGAGAGACAGCGTTGTAAAATTGATCGTTACTGATGTTGAGATCTTTCTGAAGTCCCATTACACGGGCGTTTCCGATATTTCCTCGATCCTGTATGAGAATACTTAGAATTCGTTTCTTTTCTCCATTATAGAAGGGAGCGTCATTGGAACTTACCCATTGATTGACGAGAAAGACGAGAGATGTCATTCCCACAATCAAGATATCAGCCTTGAGAACTAAACTTCTCTCTAGCCTTTTCTCTTCTGCGGTCAGTTCTGGCTCTGTAGCCAAGAACTCCTTCTCTTGGTACTCGACCATGTCCACATCGTTCACCGGCTCTACCTTTTCAGTATCCATCATGTCAAAAGAATATCGGCAGTAGGGATGGATTCAGAAGTGAGGTATATGGGTGACAAGAGGGTAGCAAAAAGAGAAAAATCCGGGGTAAGATATAGTAAATGCAATATGTCGACTCCAATATCGGCGCTCCTATAAAAGTATCGCGTCGTTTGCAGCTGGGGTAGTCTGGGGAAGTGTCTAAACTAGCTCCGAAGATTTGGATCTAGCGGATATCTTGGCGATGCGGCACCATCAAGTACACTTATTCGTCAGTTCCTTTTCTAGAGTCCAGAGCATGCACAGATACGCCGTAAAGGGATGTTCTCGACCAGAGGATGTACAACTCCGCAGGGTTGGGACGCTTGGCGGCGATGTCACCAGGTGGCGTGGTTTGCTAGCGTCCCTCAGCTGGAGAACATTATGCCCTGTTGCATACGCCCTGGATTGATTCCATGTACGGCTGTGCAGTATTCGTAGGCTCTGGGGCTGGTGTTTGGATCGTTGTCAAGGGGAAAGTAAAGGATACATGGTCTCCTAAACTCCGCAGAGTTTCTACTCATGAATTCTGTCGCTTGGATAGGCGTCTTACCAAGAGAGGAAATTATCGCGACATCCGCAGTAGCGGACCGGCGACCCGTAGATATTGCCCGAAACGGCAATCGGCCTGTTTGAACGGTTCGGCCGGATGTGTATTCCAACCGCAACTCAAATATTGTGTCTTTCAACTTCATGTTTCTCAAGAGGGAAAGTTTCCCGATGAACCTCATGATGCATATAATTCGTTGTGTTTTTATTTCATTCCGATTCTTCATCGTTTTCACTACATGAGAATTAGTTTAGTCCGCCGGGTATTCCCAATAACGGATCTATTGATTGCTAAAATACGAACTCGGTCTCGCCACCTCCAGCTTTTACAAGCTATCGTAGCAAATTGCAAACCGAGACGTAAGTTTGTTTGTCACGTAAACACTGATAGAATGTCATTGCGGCAAGTTCACTGATATGATCGGTACGATTACTCTTTGGAGAATTGATGTGGCGATCATTACATCTCGGTCGAGTGCAACTCGTCTCGGAGACTTTGAAGAGGCCGCCATACGCGTCGGTGAAGAGACAGGATGAGAAACTGATTTTGATTATTTCCAAGAAACTAACATGCCTCCAAGGTACAGTATTGCATTAGACTAGTATGGAACGTGAGCAGCTACAGCCTTTTGCTCCTCAAGTGCAACTTGATAGCTCAGAATTATTCCTCTATCATATGCCTGAATGGATGCTTCTCTCACCCTATTCACGTATTCCCCATGCGTATGATACAACTCTGTCAATTTTGCCTCGTCATATGGAATGGTAGCTCCATTCAAACCTGTACCAACAAGACCGACATACTTCGCAATGGGAACAGTAATCTCTGGGAGCCGGACTCCTCCAATGACATTACCATCAGAGGCACGATTCAGTATCGGTGTGGTGCCGTTGAGATATCCTTCGATCAATGGCATCGGTGAGGGTGGATTACGATGTTTAACCCAAGCTGGAAGCAAACGGAATGCGGCATCCACAACTGGAAGCCAATTTACTCGACTCCAATTTTGAGAGAGCTGCTGCGGAGGTTCAACGCCATCACGATTAAGCGTCAATAAGAGATTTTCGTATAATGGCACGTTGACATGTGAAGCTCCAGCTACCTCCCAATAACGAAACTTTGGCGTATCGGGTTGGCGTGTACCAAATAGGATGGTGTAGGAAGCTTCTAATTCGCTGTTGATCATAAAGACTGCAATCTGCAAGTCTGTTCGTATCATTGCCGAAACTGTCGGAGCCTGTTCTCCAGCCGATGTATGATCAGTAGAAAAGGTAGCCGCCTGGCTGGCAGATAGCAATGGCATAGTAGCGTCGAATACATTTGTAAGGGGTTGTATACCATTGGTGTATGCGAGGACGCGGGAACCAGATTGTGAACCACCAACTCCGACGACAATATCCGGAGAAAACCCGCCCAGTATCTTTACCTGTCCTTGAGGTGATTTGATAAGTCTAGCAACCTGGGTATAAATATCATAGCTGACAGTATCATTGGGAATGGTTAAAGATCCGTAGCGATCTGAGTCCCACTGATGAAGGCCCTGGGGATTCGGAATATTGAGCCCGGATATTCCAACACGCTGCGCAGATACAATGACATAGATAGATCCATCTTCGTAGAGTCCAGGAGCATCTCCACCAAAAGTGACTTCGTAGCCAAATGATACGTTGATCCATTCCAAAAGGGCAACACCGCTGAATCGGGAACGATGTTTTGGTCTGCGTACGAGAATTCGGGTCTTGTAATAACTACTCTTTGTAGGCTTCAAATTCCATTTGCCGTCCAAACTGAGATTTCCAACTGGTTCATACTCCGTCGCGTTCCCTGTCAAGAAGAATTCTTCTTCGATGTAGCCGATTTCGTCAATGTTTCCATAATAGCTCGCAAATGGGTATCCCCTTTGGCCACCACTAATAGGACCGTCAACTTTGGGTAGCTTGCAGGTGTTCTTTCCGTCATTCATGTTGGTAAAAGCCAGAGGAAAAATCCCAAACAAAAGTAGAAGTGGTCTCATGGTTAAAGTAGTAACGAAATCTTGCTAATGTAACGACGATATTTGATGTGCGTATATTAGGTGGCTATGATTGACATCATTATATAACTTTTTATTTATTTCTCCTATTAGTTTTCAACAATATTAGGTGCACCTCATTGCCAGATTATAAAAGGGACTTCCTAATAAAGAAATATTCACGAATTAGCTCCTCCGCTGCTATTGTGTAGAGATCCTAGGCTTCTTCTTCTATGGCCATCGTTCTGAACCGGAAAGGGCACTAGTATTCAATGGTTTGGCATAGCCTATGTTACTACTGGAGATGCTAATATTACCCCTCATTTCTTAATTAAGTATAAATCTATAGTTCTCATCCTCGGTAACACATATCTGTATAGATACGGGCTGTTGAAAATTGCTGCTCCTCAAAGTTGTAATATCCTTTCTAGCAATAGAAGAGAAATGCCAAACGCCCTTGGTTGAATTACATAGGTAAGTAAATTGTTCAGATGGAGTAACAATTCACGCAGGGTATGGAAACACGCATGGAAGATTGCTTTTGCCAGGTAATTTAGTTTGAACGACAGCCTTGTTCAACGAAACATTTATAGAACTCTTCCACTGATATCATTCATCGCAGTCAGTAGGTTTGTAGGTTGAATCTAGCAACTGCAGCCTAAGAGAGTACTCTTCCGACTTTTATTAGAGAGTTTAAAGTACAGGTAGTGTGACTGCAGCGTGGAATGGATTTGCGCAATGCATGCCCGACTCAATCTTGGTGAGTGATTGTAATATAGTAGTAACTCTACACCAAATCTGCTAACCATAGGAAATTAAAGGCGAATGTCTTCAAACCTATTTACAGAAAGCTGTTTACAGAGTATGAGAAACATATCGGTAGATAATTAAGCCTTAGATTTGACTAGATGTGGGGGAACCGCTAACAATCCCCCACATCTAGTCAAATCTAAGGCCTGACGTTGCATCTGGTATTTCCATATGTAATAGCCTATTACAATTTACTACTAATAGGCGAAAATAGTGAAGAAACGGTGCTGGAGATCTGCTCTCTAATAGGGATTAGTCTCCAGCTGACAAATATATTTCGCCCTTGGTCTCGATAAAAGCCCTGTTGATGGACAAAGTCTTACAATTGAGCGCAAAAATATTACTTCCCTTTACTGTTGGCAATTCGAATGAAAAGTGATTCACAATGTCGGAGGAATTGGTTTTGTTTGATATCCCTAGTAAGAAGGAAGCCGGCAACCGGGGTTGGTCTGGCAACACTTGGAAAAGTAAGTCAAACCACAAGAGTCAGGACTCAGGAAGAGGTTCTCGACATGAATAATTGTACGAAAAGGTATATTGTAATATCTAGCTGCTGACATATTTTCATTTTGACAGCCCGCATCGTTCTCAACTATAAAAACATACCTTACAAAACCCAGTGGATAGAGTATCCAGACATTGCAGCAACTTTTGCCTCATATGGCATTCCTCCAAACCCCGCTTCATCATCGGACGCTACTTACACCGTCCCCGTGGTGAAATTTCCCAACGGCGACTACCTAATGCAGTCGTATGCTATTGCGCAAAAGCTGGAGGAGTTATTCCCTGAGCCTTCTTTGCATCTCGAGAGCGAATCCTACAACAAAGTCGTGGCTGCTTGGTCCAAGATTGACCCTGCCCTAGCCCCGGAAACGAGGCCCAGGGTGCCGAAAAATATCCTCAACCCCGCAAGTGTCGAGTATTTCGAGCGTACGCGGGCCGCTCGACTTGGCATGACTTTGGAAGAACTTTCCAAATCTGATAAAGCAGGGGAGGCTGCCTGGGCTGCCGCCGAGCCTGGTTTGCAGGCGCTGAAGGCGATTTTGACGGAAAATAGCTCCGGGCCATACATTGATGGTGATTCTGTCAGCTATGGGGACTTGGCACTTGCTGGCAACTACGCATTTTTCGGGACGATTCACGAGGATCTGCTTAAGAGGCTCCTGAGTTATGATGAGAGCCTCCAGAGACACTATGATGCGTGTAAGAAATGGTTGGAACGGAGCACTTACTAGCACTTAGGCATGCTGAGAGGAATCCATCGTGTCCTCTAGCCGATGCAAGTTTACTCGATATCTGTATGCATAGTCATATTATTCACAGTGATGCTATCCCATTCTCTGTATTTCATTGACGCAATATGCGGTAAAATACCTCCATAAATTAAGGCCGTATTAGAATTACCTCTATGATTCCTACTTTGGTCGCCTTCCAAAGGTAGCACGGCAATCCTGCAGATGCAGTCAACCATTCGCGTCTTATTAGCATTTAGTAAAGGTGGTGCAACGCGCCGTGAGTTTCATGGCGAACACGCATCTTATTGGACACTGAAAGCTGCATACCCATGTTGCATTAGGCATACGTTTATACCCACCCACTTAACGAAGATCAAGAGCACAGCTGAATCCCGCAACTTGACATCTCCATGATATGCGAAAATCAAATTTCATCATTACTAGCCTTGCAACCATTCTAAGCGAAGGGCAAAAATAATGCCTCGAAAGTCCATTTCTACATTCTTCAAAGGCCTTCGATCGAAGAGTCATGGAAGAAATGACCCAGCGGGAAGCTCCTTAAACGTGCTTGATCATGGAGAGACAGAGAGGGGTCAATCTTTGCAGCTGATTAGACACTCCATCCTTCCACAACCAGGTCGCTCCACAAGTACGACACCACAGCCATCTACGCTTGGTAATGAGATTGTGGCAATAGATATTTTGCCCGCAGATACACCAGCCCATTCGATAGATGCCGCACATATGAATACAGATGATAAGAAAAAGAATGCAACGTCACCAGAAGAAATTTGGGATGAAGCATACGATGGCCTGAAAGCAGAACAACCCCAATTGATGCATATTTATGAAGTCATTTTATCTAATAAGCTTCATGATTCCAATTCCGACCACCCACAGTCGGGAAACGAGACCAATACGATTGCGACCGCTGGTGATGAGCGACGTGCCCAAATGTTGGCGATCATGCAATACGGTCAAAACAGAGTCAAGAGGGAAGTCAAGATCAAGGAAAGTGTAAGAGAAGCTATGGAGATCGTGAATTCGATGAAATCAATAATAAGTACAGGCATTCAAGCCGCACCACAGGCCGCTCTTCCGTGGTCTATTGTGTCTATGGCCTTAGACGTAAGCTTGCACATATTTACCTCATTTTGGATAACAGACTAAACGATGGATAAGATTGTTCAAAATCCTGTCAAAGCACAGAAAGATAATATCGAGGGGATTGCATACACGACAAAAAGAATGAAGTGGTATTGGAGCTTGTCGAGTGATCTATTTCATGGAGATGGGTGTCTCAGAAATAATAACGGCGCCACCGATACTCAAAACGGCATACTTTTGCGACTTGTAGGGCTCTACAAAGAGATCATTCTATTTCAAGTCAAATCAATTTGCTCGTTTTATCGCAATCGTTGGCTTCAGCTATTTCGCGATTTTGTCATAAAAGACAATTGGAACGATAGTCTGAAAGAAATTCGAACACTGGAATTAGAGTTCCAAAATGACTATGCGACATACATGACTCTAGAGGAAAAGAGTATGAGCCACCAAATCAAAAATTGCCTTGAAAAGCTGGTCGCACTGCAAGTCAACAACTTAGAGCAACAAGATCGAGATTGTTTGAGAGACTTATACATTACCAATCCCCGAAATGATAAAGAACGCCTTCTGGATACCAAAGGTGGCCTTTTGCCGGATTCATACACCTGGGCAGTCAAGAGTGCCATGTTCCGACAATGGCATACAGAGAAGGAGACAAATCTACTTTGGATTAAAGGCAACCCGGGCAAAGGAAAAACAATGATGATTTGCGGGCTCATTGAAGAGTTAGAGCACATGGAACCTCACCAAGACCTCCTATCATACTTCTTTTGCCAAGGCACAGACCCAAACTTCAACAATGCCACAGCGGTCTTACGCGGCATTATTTATTCGCTCGCAACCCAAAAGCCATCGCTCATTGAGCACGTGCAACAAGCATACAAAAATGTCGGCAGTAGAAGCCTTTTCGACGGAATCAACGCTTGGATAACGCTGTCAGGTGTATTTGTTAAAATGCTACAAGATCCTGCACTAGAAAATGCTTGTCTGATAGTCGACGCACTGGATGAGTGCGAATCGGATCGCAAGAAACTCTTGGATCTCATTGTTGGAAGCACTTTGGCTACCCCTCAGGTAAAATGGATCCTTTCAAGTCGGAATTACCCCGATATTGAGGCTAAGATACGTTCATGTCGAACAATTGCGGTAATTGATCTCGAAAGTAGTGCCACTCTTGTTTCGGAGAGCGTTGATGCATACATTCGTTGTAGAACACGACAATTGAGCCTAATTGAGGATAATGAAGTGCTTCAGGAGCAATTACAGCGTGCTATTTTGCAGAAGTCAAGCGGAACGTTTCTGTGGGCTGCACTCGTGTTCCAAGAGATCGAAGAGCGCCGCACATACGATGATGACGCCGAACTGCTGCAACTCTTAGACGCAATGCCTAGCGGATTAAGCGGCCTATACGAGAGAATGATGAATCAGATTAATCTACTAGTGCGCAGCGATCAAGAACGTTGTCGCAACATCTTGGCAACCATGGTGGCCGCATATCAACCATTAAATTTAGAGACACTACCAATAATGGCTGGACTAAAGGGCCGATTAACACAAGCTGAACCTCTGAAACTCTTGGTCCGAATGTGTGGATCATTTTTAACTATTAGAGGAGATGTCGTTTATTTCGTTCATCAATCAGCAAAAGACTACCTGATCGGAGAAGGTCGCAATCGCATTCTCCCCTCGGGAAGTGAAACTATCCACCGAGACATGTTCAACCGCTCACTGGAGGCCATGTCAAAGCCTGGAAAACTGCGACCAAACATATACTCTCTGCCATATCCTGGTGTCAAAATACACGAGATATCCCTACCGCAGCCAGATCCTCTTGCAAGCATTATGTATTGTTGCATGCACTGGCTTCAACATTTTTGTGACGGCATTTTTGGTGTTTATTCCGCGTCGAAAAATGACATATATGAAGGCGTCAACAAAATTTTCGATTTCCTCAAGCTACATTTCCTTCACTGGATTGAGGCGTTGAGCTTGTCACAGAATTTGGAGGCCGGAGTCGTCTCTTTGCAAAATTTGATTAACTTGTTGACGGTTAGTTATATTCTCGCCTCCCAAATTACAGCACAATTTATAATTGACAAAACTAGCACGACTTAGATGAAACTGAGGCTATTCAGTTTTTCCAAGATGCTCTTCGCTTCATTCTCTACAACAGATTCATATTAGAAACAGCCCCTCTTCAGGTGTATATTTCTGCCATTATTTTCGCCCCTATGAAGAGCTATATACGACTTCACTTCAAAGACGCAATCTCATGGATCAAGACTTTGCCCCAGGTCGAAAATAATTGGAGCCCCTGTCAATACACTTTGTATTGTGGTCAAATGACAGACGCGGTTTTCTCAAACGACACATCTCAATTAATTACACTATCTCCGGATGGGAAAGTGAAGATATGGGAGAGTACGACGGGGAAATTAATACCTGATCTTGGTTCAGAGTTTGAGGGGCCACCTCATTATATGCACCCTAATTGGTTCACATTATCGAACGATGCCAAACTTCTTGCCATCTTAGATCTTCCGACAATCACAGTATGGGATGTAGAGTCTGGGAAACAGGTTCAAGAATTTAAAGCCCCAAGGTACACGTACCACTTCAAGGCCTTTACAGCGTTCTCACTCGACTGCATGTTTCTGGCTGTTACACATGATACATTTTTCCAAATTTGGGAATTAGCTACACGCAAAATGGTTCATGAGACTTTACACCAAGAGCACCTCTCACAGGTGATACTATCGCAAGACTTCAAGTTAGCGGCTTGGGAAACTACTGACAGCATCTTAATATCCAATGTAGCTACAGGAGAGAAGATTTATGAGCTCTCAAGCAAGTTTCAGCCAATACGCTTCTCCAATAATTCATCATATCTTGTCGCAACGGACTGTAGGTCCCCATATCGAGAGACGTCACTCCAAGTTTGGCCCATCTCGTCAGGCGAAGAAATCATAAGACATACATCTAGAGGGCCTCTAGAAGTATTCAGATCTATTGCTTTTTCGGACGACAGCAAATTCCTGGCGTTTGGACAAAGTGGTGGAAATATTAATATTTGGAACCTCGAAGAGAAAGCCATGATACAATCGTATATTGGCCATATAGATGCTGTTTCATCAATCGCATTTTCAAGAGACGCCAGACTTTTGGTGTCTGGATCTATGGATCGAACTGTGAAAGTCTGGAAGACAGATTTTGACAGCATCGACCGCCAACCACAGAGTGAATTGGACAAGACCTATAGTAAGATCAACGCTGTGACCTTGTCGACGGATGGGGAACTTACCGCGACATTATCTGGAGAGAAAATCAGATTTTGGAGCACACAGCAATCTCCACATATTCAAACAATCTGGCAATCTAAAAATCTTATCACCGAGTCTTTCAATTACCTCAGGGCAACTACGCTTGCAATATCCAAAGACTCCAGGCTTGTTGTTAGTGTGCATATATTCCGTGAAGATACTGATGATCCGCTATCCATTGGCATGAGTATCTGGAGCATCGATTTAGATTCGCCGGCTACCGACACCTTCCAGGTAGAAGATGATTCAGAAATTGTTGCAGTGGCGTTCTCACCTAATGCGGAATTCTTGGCTGCAGCATACCATGCAGTATACTATGGTGAGAAAAGGTGTACTGTCATTATCTGGAAAGTCGAGTCACGGGAAAGGGTGTACCAGCGCGCTGTGTCTACTACTGTTCCCGCTGCAACCCGATTTTTTGTTGATGATGCGTATTTATACGTCGTCACGGATATCGAATGCTATAGATTGAAGGAGCCGACGGGAAACCTTCCCGAACATGGCGATCGATATCTCATACCTGCTGATAAGGTTGACATCGGTTACTCTATTAATTCATCAAAAGACTGGATTGCATGGAACGGGAAGGACATGATATGGCTACCGGGAGATTTTCGTCCATCAAGCACAGGTGCGTTTTCTGCACGGATCGCGGAAGTCGCGCTGGCAACTGCATTGGGAAGCCTTATTACAATGAATTTCGAGGAGCCTCCATCTGAAGATGAGGATTGGACTCCCTGGAAGTCATCCGGATTTCTCTAGTGTCTAACTAGAGGGGTATAATACAAAGGGCTAGATATGTACATATTGGGATAGCTCTTGACGGGCCTCAGAGTCTCAAAACCCCCCCGAATGGTTTTCAAACAGCCTCTAAGATGCGGACTGAGTCAAGATTACTGGGTCGTTTTTTAGATTTGACTCATTCTGCTGAGTGGGCTTCTAAGAAATTTGATCAAAAATCTCGCCTCAGATGTGACAGGTGGCAATATGTTTGGCGTTAGTGCGCCCAAGGTTCTGGAACTCTGTCATATCCCCCTTTTCATTTTGTCTACAAGCTACACGTAATACTGAAACTGATTGAATCTTGCTACTGAGCAAGGGAAAGATGGCCAAAGTCAAAACTAAGGGCGCCTCCTCTCTACCTTAACGTCGGGGCCTATATCTTATATACTGGTACAGCCTTGACTGTTGAATAGGTGAATCATCCCGTATTGTCATTCTCAGCCTGTTACTAGACTTGGTACAATAGAACTAACAGACTATGAGGTAATTGGTGTTGTCACTAGGTAAACGCATGCTGGCGGAGAGTTGTTTTCTCTAGGCATTCCAGCTTTCTCCCGACAGAGCTAGCACTATTAACTGGATATGTCTACTAGTACTAACACTTCATTGAACTCAAATCCAGTTGTGTAGGCGAGTACACCCTCAGCTATTCGTGGTGAGAATGTTTGGGGTCCGCCATAAAGACGGAAGTCTATGTCATTTAGATAGCGTATCAATTGGAGAGCATCTAACTATCTTGACTATCATCCTAATGGGCTGGTTACATTTTCCAATTCCTCCTCGCCACTGCTTACTTGAAACATTATTCTTCTCCTAAATGATGATGATGTATGAGATGGTCTTCTACCTGAATTACGACGATGGCGGCTAGTCCATTTCACATGTCTCTACTCTGAATATAGTTTAAACGATCAATAGCGTCGGAATATTATTTTTGTGTACTCACAATTTTCCCGTAAAATGATTACTAGTAGCCGATGTGCATGAGTGTTTGACTTTTACGTATCTAATAAGTCTACTTGACAACGAATGAGGTTACCGAGCTCGTATAACCATCCAATGAAAGAGCGTATACGTACTCGATATGCCCCTGTAAGATTGCTAGAACCGCATTGCTTACTTTACGAGTGCCAATACAGCAGTACCACTGCTTCGGGATTGGTATCGGTATCTATTAGATTCATCATGGCCAATCGAGACTAACCGGGTGGCAGAAGCGAGTATGATTTTGGTGCTCCATAGCAGAAGAAGAAACCTTGCTTCCATGGAAGAGGGCGCTCGGTGGGGGGTTACGAGGGGGTGACAGATGCATTAATTCCGCCTGTTTACCCCTGTTCAATAAGGCGTTTTCACATGGCTGCCTAGCAGCATGCATGGCTACTATTCGCGATGCAACTCGAAGACTCCATGTAACACCCTCATTATTCTCTCAAGACAATAGAGCACCTCCTTTAAGTTTCGTACCGTCGCACCGTTATGTCCGGGCTTCTCCGACTTCGTGCATTAGTACGTAGATCATTTTATTCACTCATGTCCTTTTGAGATCACAGCGTGCAGGGACACCTTTGTGGGGTTACAATCTGGCTGGGTCTTCAACGGCGTCTTAACGAGAGACGAATAGATGCCGGTTTCTCTCAAGTCCCGCTCTCTCTCAAGTCCAGCATTCATACCTATTACGCTGAGCCTCTTAATTTGTGGTATTAGTTTTAGATGAACAATATTCGTTCATGCTCGACTAGATACCTTTGACTCAGACTCTCTTCGACCCTCTCAATAGTTGAAAAGAATTATGGAAAGAAACACAAACATCACAATGTATCACATGTCATACTATGGCGATGATAAATAAAGATCCTTGCGGCCAGGAATATGCCCCAATCAAGTTTGCGTCGTCGGCTAACGGCTGTTCAAACCCAAAGAAATCCTTGTCCATTTCCATGTGAGCCTGTGGAGTCTACCGAAGCAGTGGAAGAAGACCTTCCGCCGGCAGCAGCCGCTTGCGACATGGCAAGGTTATTCGAGCCTCAAGTCAGTGGGGCAGCATTGCAGGCAAGCGTATGTATCTGCGTCAGATTACCCGCCGAATCTTCTTTGGGCCGTAGTTGTGGCTTGCAGCATACAATGAGCGGTGGGTTGGGTTGAACAAAGGGGCTCGTAAGATGAAGTCAGGCATTGAGGTGGCAAAGCCCTGGACACAATCTAATAACGAGTTCAAGACGACGATTACGGTTCCTACGTGGCGGCTTAGGACTCCGTGGTCTTCGATGTAAAATGACCGATGATATCATATGAGCGATCTGACTATACAGTGCATGGACTTCCTAAGGCCCTGTAGGTGCCTCTAGGGCCCTTAACATTGTGTTCTGTGGTCCATACAAGTGAACTGTACAGCGGAAGTCGATAAGCTACCCTTTGTTAGAATACCGAAGTAAAGCCTAGTTGCATCTCAATTAAATCAACGCTGTAAACGAGGTTTCTTACCTTCTTCTTTGACTTTGTAAACAAAAGGCTCCGGAACAATACTCGGGTAGAAACTTGGAGAAATACTCGGACCCAAGTGAACAGGCGAAAGTGATTTTGGCCGCTGTATTTACATCAGTATCCACATAAGCACGCACCGACATCCAGGATCGCCAAAGGTGCCAAACCCTTGTCCAAAGTCTCCTGATCCGTGTAGCCGCATGTGATCTGCCTTGTGTAGTGCCGGACAAGGGGGGTTTGGTACCGGCAGTTTTGGAGGCAACTCCTTCTGCTGAGACTATTCGCCCAAGTAGACATTAGGGTTTCTCCTTTTGAAGTAAACGGTACAGATAGAAATGGCTTAGCATGACACTTGTATGAGCCCTTAGAGCCGGTCTGTTCTTTATTCCCTCGTTAGCGTCGGAATTACACGCCAGGCCCCGAAAGGCAGTACAGCATCAATCTTCCTCGAAGTCACCGCTACGTATGTAATACCGCTTCTGTTGGACCGAATTCGTGCGAATTGGTAATAACTCTACATTTCATATTATTTGTTGAACATTGACTCTATAGGAATAGATCTGTCATGTTGAAGTAGTAGGACAACTGAGAGTTCCTGTTTCCGCAAGTCGCTATAATTCGCTGAACTTCTTTCTCTCTACCATGACTCTATTCTATTCGACGGAATTTCTCTTCCCCATGGAGCTTCTCCAAATTACAAACAGGGATAAAGATGCACTCGCTTCGTTGGACTAGATGAAACCCCCTTACTAGCGTAGGAAGAAGGTGACTTGGCCTTACTCTTTCCTCTAGCTTACCAACTGCAGTCCGAATCAGGGCATTGAAGTTTGCATCTCCGGAATGAATAGTATAGTTACAACTGTTCATTATTCGAAAACATACGCTCAAAATTTATACACGTTGCGGATTTAAACAGAACTTAATAATTGGACAACTTACAAAGAGGAATCGAAAACTTCGATGGTTAACAAGTAAAGAGTATTCTTTCATTGCTCTGATGGTTTGAGCAAAATCATGACAGGCTATGTTGTACAAGGCAGTTTCAAAGCTTATTATATCCTACTTGAGCTATACTATAGGAGACTGCTATCCTTTCCAGGGTTTCTCATGATTGGATTCCCTGTACACGTTTTCGATACGAGATATGCACTGTTAGGCAACAAAATTAATTAATACATGTATAGCTGCTCTTCGCTCACGTAAGTTCGTTAGTCACTTGAGTTAAAATAGTGTGACTGGGAGTTTCTGTAGAGATTGATGCTCGTCATAGAAATGCCACCGAAATGTAAATTAGTTGAGTTAAAGCAGTTTGAGAATCAGATTCAGTTAATGTGACCTCCGTAAGAAAAGCCAAGCAACCGTGGACTAGTTTCGCCTGACTATCCTTGACCAGGCACACAAGATCGGTTTAGTGTGATATGCAGGGAGGCCAAAGTCATGTTGGAAGGGCGCACTATTGCTTGCCATCGTGTAACTGGTCTGGGATCCTTGTCCAGATCAGGCTCAAATCTCCAGACAGTGGGAATGCCAAACTTTATAACTCGTCGTATAACAGTCTTGGAAATCCAGACTCATCACATGCTTAAGACACAACACCTCCAGCACCTCCATTGCGTCAATCAAGTGCATTCTTCCTCCTCAAAATCCCTCAGAACCCGATTTTCTTTTTCATCATGATTCAGAATTTATTGGTTGACGGTCGTGCTCGGGTCTTGGAGACGCTCCAAAGGGGTTACGCGCCCAGCCATTTCTCTCACAACCTGGAGCTGATCTTTGTCAAAGACAGCAGAAGCTCGGCTTCGGCCTCAATGAAGACCAAGATTGCCAGCACTCGCGAAAGATCTGCTCGTATACGAACATTGGATCCACGCACACTCATTTGGTGGGCTACGGCATTTCCGATGAGGCATTGGTCAGGAGGGAGGAAAATTAGCAGCTCCACCTTCGACGGCTTGATCAGATATGCCCCTAGATGTGCCGCTCAGGCAGCATCGTTGCTTCCAGCGGTGGCTGCTGATTTGGATCGGTTACGGCAAAAGCATGCCAAGTGTACCATGCTTCAAAACTTCCTGGGTGGTAAGCAAAGCCATTTTAGACCGTTATTGACCGGAACGCTAACCCCTTCCAGAGTTCTCAGAGGAGCTTGATACACAATGGAAACCATTTCCTATGGATGTAGAAGGTAAGCCCCAGTCTTGGGTTGAATACCTTACTTGTGAGGAGAAAGATACATGTAGCTAACTCCCATTCACAGCACTCTCAGAGGAAGGGCGATATGTCAACTTTAGCGGAGCTCGATATGAGTCTCTCCAGAGACTTCCTGATCTTCTTCTCTGTGGTATGGAAAGCTCACGGAAGTACCAAGAAGAAAAACAGAAGACAGCGCCGCTATCCACTGCACTCAAGATCTTTGTACCCACAAATCCTAACCAAGACGATGCGTATTTGTTACTCCCTGTCGGAGTTGGCCAAGTATGGTCTATTTTGCACGAACTTGGTGTGGTAGAGTAGACCGAAGTAATATTCTTTTCTTTTTAGAATAATGATATGTATATAATTTCGATAGATGGAGTGGGTTATTCTGATTAATGCATTAACATAATACTCTTGTCATGACTATCCAACGCAATTTATATAGATCTACCAGTTGCTTTGTATCAGATTATCAGGGGCTACATTTATTCAGATATAACTTACATACCGGACTGATGCTGCTCAGCAACAAACCTGTTTTAGCCTAGAACTCTGCAGGTTTCCAGCAGCTCTTTTGAGAGGAGCTCCTTATCCTGTAGCTGGAAGACCTTGACGTGTAGGGACGGCAAACCTTGATCATTTCCTTTTCACTGTCGCTTCCAAAGACCCAGAGGGAGGAGAGATCGCCGCCGGGACAAGTGTCTGATTTCATGATCAGGTCATTCGACGACGTGGCAACTCGACAAACAGGTTTTTTCTATCTACCCATCTAGGTATAGATGGAAAGGATATCATGGTGTGGTATGGGTGGCACTGAGAGGCCGCCCCCTAGCTCCAGAGAGGTGGGATGATCCTGTAATTTGAGACATGACATCGTCAAAGAACTTTTGGTAGTTTCAAAGTTTGTTATAATTATAGGCAGCCAATAACGGCATTTATGAGTAGAGAATCAACTAGTACGCCTCTTTGAGCTACTGTTAGCCCTAGTCAATGGAGTGCCAATGTACCACTCGGCTGCTCATGCAACGATTGCTTACTGCAACGTCAAAGGAAGCAGTGCCAAGTAAAGACCCGTCATAGAAAAAGCACTTCCATGTAGATTGCACATATTTAGTTTAGGTGGGTTTCAGTGAGTTGCATTAGCCACCTCAAATCCGGGGGCGTTAAAGCCTGGAAGGAGGAGAAACACCATTTCACAACACCTGCTGTAAAATTTGGCTACTTGTCAAGAGCGTCTTGTGTGGGAAACAGCACACAAGCTCTCCTCCGTAGAATATGCTGAATATTTTCATGCGACTTCTAGCTGATAATAGTTCCACTGCCATTAACAGTGATTCAACGGTACACCTGTACGGATGCAGAGGGGCAAGCGTTTGTACATGGGAACCGCACTTTAGACGCTTTAGACCAGACCATAGCAGTGCTGCCCGATACTGGAAATCGTACGGAGTACATTCGTGCTGTCCGGCAGGGGCAATACGTTATCCAGCGGTACGTGTGATGATCATGCAGTCTTGAACACAGGCTGATGGAGAGCCTTCTGTCCGCAGACAACAAACAACGCGAGTTCAGCAGAAGCCAAAGCGCGACAACATGATCAAGGCCATGGAATTTAGGTCAAAGGTCTCGATACACGATATATTCGTCTAAAGGCATCAATTACACAAGTCACAAAGCAAGAGGCAAAGGCGAAGATATGTCCGGCCCTCCATCCATGAATCCCGCGTTAAAGCCATGGGAACCAGAACGAATAGAAGGCCGGCGTGCAATTAAAATTTCTCTGGGGCATAACTGACGCTTCAATTTATCCACTGATGAAGGATTTGAGCAACACGGGTAATATTTTCAGGTTATGCCAGCCGCACGAAGAAAAGAAAAAGAAAAAGAAGAGCGAAGCTCTAAGCGCGACGGCGAAGAACTTTATACGCTCTGGCGCGTGGGTCTTGAAATTTTTTGTTTCGCTTAGTCATGCAGCTCCTCTGTCCAATCAAAGCAAGGCACGCAGTGGAGAGGAAATGTTCAATGCAAAAACTTCATGTTTTGCAGCGAAGGGAATAATACGATCGAATAGCTGTTCAAAAACAACGCTGCGATGTGTAGCCAGATTGTTATTTTAGATGCGAACAACTGCTTTTGCATCACGGGCCATTCATAGAAAGTTTTACAGGACATCCTTGGCTCCCATTTAGAGGCTTTTGTTAGTTAATATGGTTTCAGTAAAATGCTTTACCACCATATACGCCTAAAATTCTTCTAAATCGTGTTACTGAAATGCCTTGTGCTATTAAGATCTCTTGAACTTTGTATCTTCATCTTGGCTTTCTCTTCAAAGACTACTGATCTGAATCTTCTGCCTCTGAACTTGCTGTTTCCCAACCCTGACTCTCCAAATCGGCGCCCTGTTCTTCAAGTTCCCAGCTGGCATTTGTATCCTCTGAATCAATCGCCGTGCGGCTGTTGTACTTCAGGTTCTTCACCATTAACGATCTTCGCAGTGGCATAAGACTGCCGGAAGGCTTCTGAGGCAAGCGACTTATGACAATTTGGTTCCCGGTCGACTCTCCAGCGAATGTATTATATGATAAGCCCAGGCGGTATGACAACGTGCACAAGGCATGTTGACGCCCCAGACTTAAATTAGGAGGAAAAACCAGCACTTCACGTTCTAAATCCTGGCGGAAGAGAACCAATTCCTCATAGTATTTTAACATTACAAGGCTGTTCATGTCAACCTGCCTAGAGAGGCGTTTGACCCTGTAGCGCCTTCCGGGCTTTTCGCGCAATTGGGTATTAATACGCACTGATGCTGTCTCCTCCGAGAGGAAAATGGTTTCATTGTTGGTCGACTCAGCCAAAAGGCTAGCAATATCCCAAGTATGGCCTTCTGGAGTTGTCGCTTGAGGAACACCATCCTCACCGAATATAGCATACCCCGGCGGCAAAAATATGTTGAATCTTCGTAAAAGATCATGGCGGTCATGAAAGAGAAGCATGACTTGTCTCATAGCATCCGCAGCATTGATATCTTGATGTTGAAAGCGTCTTAATATGTCAGAGAACTTATTGTAGCGCTTATAACCTGTAGTTTCTCGAAGATAGTCCATGTAAATTAGGGCATTGAGCCCAATTGATGCTTCAGTGCTGTCGTCTTGATCTCGAAGAGGCTTGGTCTCGTTTCTCACCCAGTCAATAGGCAAAAATTGGTTGAAGCCCTCCATAAGGTCCGGCTCCAATTCGAAAAGTTTAGTTAAAGAGTCATGAACCTCTCTAATAGGAAGCATATCCCGCTGATAAGTCTGCAAGATGTCGAGAAAGTATTTATACATGATAGGCCGCGAATGAAAATGGACTTTGACCTTACCCACATACGCCAAGGCCTCATTGAAATCGACGGGACTTTGGTGTGAGGGTCGATCTGGGTCTAGAGGTTGATCGTTTCTGGAGGGTTCTTGTGTCCTAGAAATTTTGAGCAACCCCAAGTATTGTTCTCGGAATGCTCTTAAATCCCAAGACTCCATTTCTTCCGTGACTTCCATCTGACTGTCTGCCGCGACAGTCTCATCGATCGCATCTATCCAGCCAATAATCTTGCCCTGTTGAGTACTAACCATCGATATGGTGTCGGCGCGAATCGATGTAGCATCTGAGATGGCAGGGTAATCCAGTTCGCAAGCTTCACTAAGCATATTGAGGGTTCGGATGTCATTTATCGTGTTGATTCGAGAAATGACTAAATCTTGCTGTTGCTCGCGGCCAACAAGATCTTTGGTAATCTTTTCAACGCCATCTACCAATTCTCGCAGTTCAACGATCAGATCCTCGTATTTCTTTCGATCGTGTAGGACCCAGAACGATTTGCGCTTCACCTTGGTTGCCTGCTCGTGGGCACTATCGGTGATTGTGAGCCGCTTGAAAGCAGCCTTGAGCTTTGACACGCTCCTAGACTTGGCAACTAGCTGGACGCCTTCCTCGACCGCGACTTGTTTGGCTCCATATCGGCTACTCAAGCGCTCCGAGTCTGTGAGTAATTCTACTATGAGCTCTAGAGCTCGCTGTACCACAGCACAAAATTCGAAATCTTCAAGGAGACTGCGTCGCTTCTCCCCAGTCTCACGGATCAGTCCCATGCTCTTGCCCCAGCTCTTCAGGCGACATTGCTCTAGTGCAAGCTTCAGATCGAGCTTCTCCAGATCCTTCGCTTGGTTCCTCGCAGCACGAATAAGATCACAAGCATCAATGCACCCCTCGAGAAGGCCAACCAAGGTCAATACACTCGCTATGGTGCCTATTATCTCAGCCATAAGGATGCGGTGTGAATGAGGTGGATGTCCTGAAAAGAGAGACAGGCGATTAATAGTTCCTGTTAGAAAAGTTGTACAGGAGAGATCGGTAGGTTGAATCAGATTGCGACAGGAGATGAGTACAGTATCTTGAAGCACGGCCGTCATCAAAGAGGAAGAGGAAGCATTTAACCCCTCACATCTCAACTAATACGAATAGACTCAAGACAGGCAAGACTTCGTGGTGGGGCACGTTTTATGTCATACTGGAAGTCATACTGCAAGTCTTTTCATCGAGTCAGACACCAACGATGATGTATCAAAAGTCCTCACCAACATAGCGGAGAGCCTTTTAGTTTATGGAAGCGAAAAAGACAAACATGAGAATAATGATGAGACTAATGTACCCATTAAGTTGGAATATGAAACGATGATTGGCTGTAGAACATTCTAGCCTGCATCTACCTTGTGCGCACGCACCTCATTGACATCCGACATCCTCTTTCTACTGGGAAGCGCGGGCCCATCAAAGCTTTGTCTAGAAGCCTAATAACTTTTAAAATCTCTTCCATGTTTCCCCTTGCACCGTTTTCTTACACAAACACCCCGTCTCACGCCTATTCTGTGGGCAGCTCCTCTATGTGATTTAGGATGGAGGTTGTTACTCCTGTGGATGGCTCTCCGTCATGCAGTAACATCGAAAGTCTTCCTTGGTTGATCTGCTATAATGTGATGGTGAGGCTCGATTTGTCTGATCTCAATGCATTAGCACGCGCGTCGCCAATTCTCTACCGGCAGGTTAAACAAGATCGCCCTCGCATTCTCTATGGAGAGCTGAAGACTATGCTTGGGAATACACTTGTGGACGCTTACGCAGTGTATCAGACATCGCGGCCGCCATTTACGACTGTTATCAGGAATACTGAAGTTGTTCAGCCATTCCTTGAACCCTATGCAAACAAGCTCCAAACAGAGAAGGCGGGGCCGTCTCTAGGAGACCTTAGCGAAGAGGCAATCATTGCCATGTGGACGTTTCAAACAACAATTGTCGCCCCTATTGTTGAAGTGTTTGCTCGGTGGACTCTTGGTAACATTTCGAATCTTATTGAAACTCAAGATTATGAGGTATCTTGGCCGCCGGACGGAGATGGCCCAAATGTGAGCCACCTAGAAATCGAACTGAGTGCAACTGAACGCATGCGCATCTTGAGAGGAATGTTCCGTTTCCAGCTGTACTGTCATCTTTTTGGAGCCCGGTGCCGAGGCAAACCAAGGTTTGGCTATCCATACATAGAGTTAATCGATGTGATCGGACTTGTCCATGACTTATTCGAACCGTGGGAATTTGAAGAGTTTGTGTGTATCCAATGGTACGCTCGGATGAAATGGGAGCATATTTGCACAACATTTGGCGACGAGATAAATGAGACAAGCCCTCTTTTTGAAGAGGTGAGTCCTCCACCTCCGTGGGGAAAACGGCTAAGTGCGAGTGGTAGGTTAACAGTTCAATCTCTATTCCCCATTTTGCGTACATGTATGCATCTAATAATCACTGGTTCAGGCGTGGTAGAACATGTCATCAGTGGTACTGCCTCTCGAGGCCTGCGACCCTTACATGCGATTTTATTTGTTGGAGGTGATCACGCACATCGCATCAAACTTATGCACGAAGTATTGGCATGGCCAACAGAAGAATATATCGACTTTAGCCGTGTGTCGCCGTATTGGCAATTCAGCCATCGAAAAGCCAACCGCTCGGAGCGCGATTGGAAGGAATTTAGGCGCGAACCTCTTCCATTTAACGGAGATGGTGAATCGGACCAATCCAACCTTCGGCCACCTGCAGCCTGGGTGATGCTTTGGGAGGGAAAGTACTCAAACTTACGCTTTTTTGACAACGACTTATTGGTTTGGGGGTACGTGATGTGGGACAGGGATCGAATAGATTCTACTGGAGCCGAAAAAATCACCTTTAGTGAACGCCTCGAGTCCCTGCCATTGGGAAATTTGGATTACAGCAGCTCCGAAGAGGAAGAGGAAGAAGACGACTATATAGAACCGTATTATTACTCTGACGAGTTAGAAGATGGCGAAAGTGCGAGCTTGGAGACGGAAAGTTAGGAGGAAGAGGTTCGCCGGACTAGAGAGATACCGGTAGCATTGGGCCTGGAAAGAGATATATGCATGTAGCTGGCTGTGTTTGTTAAGACGGGAGGATATTTCTGGTCACCTTGATCAGCCTCGTTAGCATTACGAGGTGAGCACGATCGGTGTGCAGCTTCACTCACACACATAGTACTGAGTAGTATTGACTCGCATTCCACAACCCATCAATAATGCATTGTGCCATGACCGTCTTATGCGGAACGGGTCGGTGAGCCCGCGCCCTTTTAAAGTTGTTTGCCATCTCTCGCTTTCAGCCTCAGTGGCGAGAATGGACATGTCGATGAAACAATCCAATACGAGGATGATCCGTGTTGTTTTACTTAGGCGCAGATAGCTAGGGACGCTGGCATTTTGAGAAACGATACATTCCCTCCTTGTTCAACGAGTACCTCTACGAGCCCCTGCCGAGCGTATCGCAGCGAGCACGCGGGTAAAGTGAGACTGGTCGGCGGTATCGTTTTTATTAAAATGTAATTGGAGGTCTGGATGTAGGCTTTGTAACTGTTTACTCACACTACTTGAGCACCCATTTGTTGGCGTCGTGTGTAATACGACTAATCACTGTGTTATGGGTCTAGTCTTTGACGAGATCGCCTGACCTTTCTTCTTATCTGTCATGCATTGTGTCCCTTACCATATACATTCATTAATCCAGGCTGAGTAATGTGCCTATGCATGCTTGTTCAGTTGAAGAATCCCAAAAATCACATCTTAATTTCCTCTAGGACTTTGTCCTTTGTTCCCAGCTATAAGTATCTTGGTCAGTAGATTATTGACGATTTGAAGTGTCCAAATAAGCTCACATATCTAGAAATAGCTTCCATAGAATGGAAAATAGTAGCCCCTGAAGACCATTGCTCAAGATGCGCGTCGTCAGTCCGCGCCCAAGCAGCCCCGATACTCCGTCATCTCGAATCACCAATCGCACAGCCTCTCCTGTAAAAACGGATTCAGTAAAACGATACGGCATAGAAAACTGCAAGTGAAAATCTGGAGATATTTTACCGTAAGACACTTTGGTATCATTGACCTGTCGGTAGGTCTTTATCACTCTCAAGGAGTTGGACACAGAATCGGATATAACAGATGCGACGAATCCTATAAAGGCCAGACGCAGTAGCCAAAGAAATAGGTCGCTCTTTGGTGGTTCTTGGATGACTTCTGTCAACAAATTGTACTGCAGTAGAGTGAGCAATTGAGTTATCAACGTGGAAGAGAGATTGAAGGGCTGAATCATACCGTCGCAAACCAGGGATAATGGCCGACGAATGTTGCTCCTGCAGTAGCAAACGCTCCCCACCACAGAGTTCCAACTCCATGTTGCTTGATGCGTTGTCGAAGCAGGGCAGTTCCGCTAGGGCCTTGTGCCTGGAGGGTAGTCTTGAGGGTGTCAACAGGTGTAAGAATCATGCGAAACCCGGCAGCGCTTAGTATTATGTATTCTCAGTAATTTGCATCTTGTGAAACGTTAGATGAACTTTTTGAATGGAAGCATACCAAAGGGAAGCAAAAACCGTCTTTCCAAGCGAAGGCAGGTCTTTCAGGTATGAGTTGGACTGCAGCAAGGCCAGAATTCCAGCATTGGCTGCTGTGTCGCCAAACCTCGCCACAGGTCCTATATTTTCACGCATGCAAAATTAGTAACCCTGGTTAAATAACTGCAAGAAATCATAAGGAGTCTTACCTTGTATGAGTGCGGCTCCGAGTCCCGAATAGTATCGGCCGAATCCTCCATCAGCGTAGAGGATATGTGTGGCACTAGTGAAGGAGGTTCCGAAGCGGTACTGATAGTTCATAATAGTCCGAAGAGGCTACATAAAGAATCAAGAAATTTAGTCGCAGCTCGGCTTCGAGTATGACAAAGGAATGAGTGGGCGAATGAGGTTGTACCATTAGAAGCAGGACCTGCAGAACCATGGCAGCTGCGCCGCTCAAGCCGCCTCCAAGCGCCTTCTTGAGCGCTTTCTCCAAGTCAAACTAAGAAGCTATAGTCAGATACAAGGCGATATTACCACCAAATACGCGTCCGTGATACTAACGTTGACATCTCCGTCGGCATCGATCCAGCCCTTGATAAACACGGCAAGGACAAGGGCGGCAAGAATAGCCCAGAAGACCCTCCATAGGTACCAGCTAGTCGGCTTCTTGTCGTTTTCTTGCGGTTCCAGTCGGGGCTGTTCCGATTGCTCTCCTACTAGGAGCGGCGTGTTTTCATCATGCCTTGATTGTGTTTCGACATCATCTTCACGCGCCATGGTGCTGGCTTGCGTACCGTTGTACGAGGTAATAAAACTACGACGAACTAATGCCGGATTTGAAGGTTTCACAGATAGCTGCGGCTCTCAAAACGATCAGAATATCACCAAAGGCTTGGCTATCTCATACGGCAGATACATGGAAGATTGGTGTCAGCAAGGGAAGAGCCAATATGTAGCGAATAATAATGCACCGCTGGATTGGTCATCATGGGTGATGCAAGGGCGGATGGGAATTGCGAAATCATGGTCAGCGCCTACATGAGATACGTGCACGGCCAAGTCAGCTCCGGGAATAATTGGGTATTTGCTCTCCAAACCCGGTGTGTCGTTGCGGCTCTGGTTTGGCACACGTGGGCAATATTTTGGGTTCAAATCGTCCTCTTGTTATGGTTGGCTGTGCCTTTTGGGTAGGATATCAAGCTTTGCCCTGGCTATGTGAAGAGTGCGAAGGATTGCTGCAAAGGAGGTGTCCCCCGTGCATGTGACGCTGCGTACGGCCATGCTTGTGTGCGTAGCGATGTTGAAATGAACTCAACCACGACTTCAAAACAATAAATTCTATTCTTCTTACAATCCATCTTTCTCATTTCTCACACATCAGACAAGCGTACCACTTCACAAATTATATAGTATCATGAACCCTCCACCGTTGGAGGTGGAACGCAAGAGGGGAAGCCGCATCTGCCCCGTTGTCGCCTGCATTAAGCAAGTCCCAGAATTAGCATTGAGCTAGCAATAGGTACATAGTTTACTGTATGCTTCATTCATGCTTCCCATTTTTAGAGTCGTATTGCGGAGAAATTTTTAAGTTCACACGATGATCGAGGCTCGGGGCATTACTCGATTAAGACTGCATGAAACCCTTGTCAGGTACCCCAGGGCAAATGTGTGTCAATAGAGTACGGCCTTGGGCGGATCGATGAGACAGATGCTCCATCCAAACGTAATGAAGGAATATCAGATGTCTTGGAATTTGAGGGTCATCAGATACATATATTAGCCAAGATGACTGAATTCGACAATGTGAGAAGATTGGTCTTGGGCTTTGGAACGTCTACACAACTCAGGCGACGATGTTCCATACTTGGTCTGCAACCAACCATGGCGATATGATATTTAAAATTGAACTGTTTTCACATGAATTGGTAACAAAAGAGGGCCACCTAGATTATATATACCAAAAGAGCAGATTGATTGGCGGTGGGAATACGCATCAGGCCTTGTCACAGTTACTTCACCTCATGCAAATGGGCTTGGCGCGGTGAGAGTTAGTAAATGCAATACTAAGGGCCTAAAGCATGAAGATGAGTCAAAATCGGAAGCTCCGCGAAGTAACATTGAGTCATCTCTCTTCTTATTGGCATTCTGATAGTTCTTCAACTTCAACCACAGTTCAGAACTCTAGCTTCGGCACACACAGCTTTCATCAAGTCTCGCGGTCGCGGCCTTTACGAAGCACAAAAAATGTTTCCTTCCAATTACAGTATGCTCGCTTCCATGTATGTATGAGGATGGATGTGTTGCATTATTGCATGACATAACTCGCGTAGTTCTCGTTCGACGGAAAGAGAAATTCACATTATCTAGCCTGTTGTCTATTTAATAGATCGCCTCTACGGGAAGACTATACTTTGACGCCATAAGTATGACTGACCGGAGTTATAATTGCAGATACGATAAGAGAGGGAGTCATCCGTAGTGAGTCCAAAGATTCAGGGTTGCTAGCATCCTGTGAAGCGATGGAATGCGCTACACGCGGATAATATCATGGAACACAGCTTTGCTTACCCAAGAATTCAGTGTGATTGGGGAAAATTACTCCGAGTTTACAACCAAGGGTGGAGTCGAACGGGTAGAACGGCTGCAGTAGCATGTCAAGGGGGTGGAGAGGAGAATACGCCGAAGCGTATCCTACAGATTTTGGCGCTTTTAGTACGAGTATGGAGATGAGATGAGTTCCGTGTTTTCATCCCACCGCAAGGGATGTGGACGGCTTCTCCACAGACATTGATCTTTAGCAGCCGGAGCTAATACTTATTATCGCTATCCGGACATATTAAAATCACTAGCTCGTGCCGCTTCTTTACTTCGTATACATGTTAGGATTCATTAGCGCGGTAGGATGTTGATAAGGCAGTACAATTGTTGCCTACAGGTTGCATACGGGCAAGGCTCTGTCTGTTCGGATGGTGATCAGTAATTTCTTGTATATACCTGTACGCGTTGCACATCCTTAAATTTAGGAAGCGCTTATTGAGGGCGCTCGTTGAAATATAAACAGTGCACAACACGCCCTAAAAGCATTCATACGGTATAATTGACCGGATTCACAGTCCTGGAGAAAGCGTGAATTATAAAAGAACCACCAGAAAGTCTTGTACTAAGGCTGGCCAGGCTGACGAATAGGGAGGCAAAGCAAACAAAAGTACCTCCCACATCGAGTCTAGATCAGACCCGTTGACTCACGCGGTGACGAGAATCCTCCTCGGAATCAGAATCCCGAAATTGATATCGGTGTAATTTTTATTTAAATATCTTTCAGCGAATTTTCCGCCTTAATGTTCTGGTTTTGATTGCCACTGTAAGTCGTGAGATGGTGATGTAGACAACAGCTAGACTCACAGTATGAGGCTAGATTACGATCCGGAATATGCGGTTGCAGGCCTGGCATTTCTTGTCGCGCTGTGCTCTTTTCCGTATCTTCGAAGACTTCGTGTAATCACCCGTGCCAAGAATCCACAGCAGGATGGGCTCACATACGAGGATGAAGATGGAGCTGCAAATGAAGATTCAATAGCTCGATTCTCCAACAAAGCCCAATTCATTGCCATATTTGTTATCGCACTGTTGGCAATTGCACTCTCGTGCGCAGCTGCTATTTTCACCGCCGTCAATCATAAGTTTGAACCTGGGTATTCTGGGATACCTCTGTTGGGATCATGGTGGCTGTTTTTCGCCTGGGTAAGCTTCCATAGCAGGAAATCTAGTTTTTTGAAGCTGACGGGTCTAGATACTTTTGTTTTTGCAATTTTTGGTCGCGTCGCGAGAAGTTGAACCAGTAACAAGATTTAACAGCGTAACATCGAGCGGCAGAACATGTTTCTTGATCATTGGTATCGCTTCAATCACTCTTAACGGAATACGCGGCCTCTATTATGTGGAGCGAGACAGGCATTTTATCACTTCAATCTTGATATGGATTCAAATTGGTGCGGCTGTCGCTTTGATCGGAACAATCGCTTCCATCAAACGTCGCCCAGATGTGTTTGGCCCAGATGGAAGAGTCGTCGACTCACAGAGGACACTCAGTCTTTGGTCTAGATATAGCTTCGACTGGCCTATGAATGTGCTTCGGGCAGCAGCCTCGGAAAAGTTTGAGAATTCTAATCTACCCGCAATGGACTACACGGTTAGATCAGAAAATGCTACTGCAAGCTTCAAGGACATCATCTTCAAGGGTGATCGCCTTCCGCTATGGGCGCACATTATGTGGAAGTTTCGGTGGCGGTTCATTTGGATGTGGGGAGCTCTTCTTTTCACAAACTTCTTTGACGTCGCTCCCGCCTTTGCGAACTTGCAACTACTTCGTCACCTCGAGACTCGCGAACATTTCGACATTATTGATCCCGTCGCGTGGAAATGGGTTGCTGCAATTGTTGGTGCTACGATAAGCTCGCGCTTGGTCGACTCCAGAGTCATGTGGTCTGAGACGGCCGACATTGTTGTCCCGATGAGATCAACTTTAACCGGAATGATGTACGAAAAATTGATGAAAATGGAGGATTCGCTTCATATCCCCAAGGAAGAGTCTTCGGATCCAGACGCGAAGAAGGCCGATGATGGAAATGAGCAAGAGCAGCAACCAAACATGAGATCACAGCAGGACATCGTCAACATGTTCTCAGTCGACTGCGACGCGATCGCAAGATTTGGATCTCAGAGTGGGCAATATGTAAACTGCGGAGGACAATTCACCATAATTACCATCTTCTTGCTGTACCTTGTCGGTTGGCAAAGCCTGTGCGCTGGAATGTTGGGAATTTTGGTCCTCTTTCCGATCAACAGAGCTCTTGCTTCACGATACGGCGGCAACCAAAAGATTCTCATGAAGCTTCGTGACAAAAGGTCTACGATAATTACAGAGGCTCTTCAGGGAATCCGACAGATCAAGTTCTCCGCAATCGAAACTCAGTGGACGGAGAAGATTGAGAATATTCGTGAAGAGGAGCTTTCGATGCTCTGGAGGACGAGAATCAACAACATTTACATGGCGATTGCTTCAGAATTTACTCCCATTGTCTTGACGTCGCTTTCTTTGGCCACCTATTCATACATCAACGGGACACTGCTGCCATCAGTCGCTTTTACCGCCATTACTCTATTCATGTTCCTCGAAGGAATCGTGGGTCATATTCCGCTGTTGTTGGTTACGGCCATTAATGCCAAGGTGAGCTGTGACAGAATCGATAAGTTCTTTCGCGCCCCGAACAAAACGGAGAATGTCCATCCGGGCCCTGCAGTATCATTCCACGATGCGACCGTCACGTTTCCATTTGGTTCTGAAGATCCCACCGACGACCGCTTTGCTCTGCGCAAGATCAACCTTGACTTTCCCAATGGCTGCCTAAGCGTTATTTCCGGACCGACTGGATCTGGAAAATCACTCCTCCTTTCAGCCATTTTAGGCGAGGCAGAGGTCTTGAGTGGTTATATTCAAGCCCCAAAAGCCCCTGCTCCAGAGCAACGATTTGATAGCAAGGCGACGGCTGCTAATTGGATCCTTCCTACGGCTGTTTGCTTTATTTCTCAGACTCCATGGATTGAAAACGCTACCATCAAGAACAACGTCCTCTTTGGCCTCCCATTTGACCCTATTCGATACGAGAAAGTCCTTGACGCTTGTGCTCTATCCCGAGATCTCAGCCTGTTTGAAGACGGTGATGAAACTGAGGTTGGAGCTCAAGGAGTGACTCTGAGTGGTGGACAGAAGTGGCGACTGACTCTAGCACGAGCACTTTACTCAAGGGCCGGTATTATGATTATCGACGATGTCTTTAGCGCTCTTGACGCGCATGTTGGAAAGCATGTCTTTGCAAACGCACTTCTCGGTGAGCTTGCGAAGGGTAGAACTCGAATTCTGGTCACTCACCATTCGTCACTATGCCTTCCGCGTGCTGACTACGCTGTGCATCTCGTCAATGGAGTTGTCGAACACTCTGGCTCAGTAGAGGAACTGCGACGCACTGGTATCCTGGAGCACATAATTGAAGCAGATGAGGCTGAAGAAGCTCACAGAGATGTTAATGCAAAATCGACAGGACAGCTTGCCACAACCCCGGCGCTGGATTCGACACCCAAGGCTAAGGCGGCTCCAAAGAGACTTGTTGAAGACGAGAAGCGAGAGGTTGGTAGAGTCAAAACAGCCGTCTATGCTGGATACCTCAAAGCCTTCAGCGGAATCCCTTTCTGGTCTTTTCTTATACTTCTATTCGCTATCGCACAGAGTCTCACCCTTGGCCGTACGTATTGGATCAAAATATGGGCCAGTTCATATGAGCAAGTCGACAACACTATGCATGTCATGGTCTATCAATATAAGAAGACGCTGCAGACACAATTCTTCAGCCAGCCCATGGACTATGCGAACACGACAAATGCGGCTACGAGCTTTCAAGGCGAGACTCAGGCTAGAAGCCTCTGGTTCTATCTTGGAGTATACTGCTTAATATCGACAATCTCCGTGTTGATATCCGTCAGTCGTCTCTACTGTGTCTATACCGGCTCACTCCGTGCATCGCGGAAGATTTTCCAGGGCATTTTGCGCAGCGTGCTTCGAGCACCCCTCCGATGGCTAGATACTGTGCCGACTGGAAGAATTCTGAATAGGTTCACTGGCGATTTCACTAGCATGGACTCTTCATTGGCTACAAACTTCTATTACTTTGCCACTGTGACCTGGGAAATGCTTGGCATCTTGGTGGCAGCTCTTTTCGTTTCGCCATTCATGATCATCATTGCCATCGTTCTTCTCGTCGCCTGTGCTTACTTCGCTCAACAATACATGGCTGCAGCACGAACTCTCAAGAGACTCGAATCCACCAACAAATCTCCTGTCATCTCTCACTTCGCGTCTTCGCTCAGCGGTCTATCAACCCTCAGAGCTTTCTCAAAGGCACCCGAATTTACCCAGCGGATATTCGCTCTTATTGATGACTGGGCAGCTTGCAGTTGGTACATCACCGCCTTTCGCATGTGGCTCATGATTCGCATCGGCATTACGGCCTCCATGTTTGCTGCCGTAATTGGCGTTTTCGTTGTTACTACGCCCAATATCGATGCCAGTTTAGCCGGCTTTGTCCTTTCTTTTGCATTGAACTTTGGACATGCTATCAACTGGGGCATTTCTGTGTCTACGCAGACAGAACTTGATATGAACGCCACGGAGCGCATCTTTGAGTACCAAAATCTCGAAATCGAAAACCAGGGTGGAGAGGAAGTGCGCGCAAGCTGGCCTGAGGAAGGTAGAATCGAGGTTGAGAAGCTAGAAGTGGGCTATGCGGAGGGCTTGCCTTCTATTCTGAAGGGCTTGAGCTTTACTGCCGAACGCAATCAGCGCATTGGAATCGTGGGTAGAACCGGTGGAGGTAAGTTTGAGTCAACTAAATTCCTATACAGAGCTGATCCCGAGCCCGCTATTCACTCGTGTTTCTCTTTCTATCTGTAAATATGATGTTCTGACTTGAACCAGGAAAATCAACCTTATCACTGGCCCTCTTCCGCTTCCTTCAAACCAGGTCCGGCAGCATTACGATTGACGGCGTCGATATTTCCAAGATCAAACTCTCAGATCTGCGCACCCGTCTGGCCATTATTCCACAGGACCCTTTCCTATTTTCAGGCACTATTCGAACGAACCTCGATCCCTTCGGCCAGTTTAGCGACTACGAGCTTCAAAAGGCGTTGATGCGGGTTCATCTCATTTCCTCAAATCCAGGCACACCGGCTCCTGAGGCCATTCTCGATGAACACTCAGTTTCTTCAGCTCCCACCGCCACCGAGAATGATTCGGACGTAAACTCTGCTCTCTCGCTTTCGTCCCCGGTCGCATCCGGTGGTTCTAACCTTTCACAAGGCCAGAAGCAATTGCTCTGCCTTGCACGTGCGATTTTGTCACGTCCAAAAGTTCTGCTCTTGGATGAGGCGACATCAGCCGTCGATATGGAGACTGATAGACTGATTCAGGACTCCATTCGTCAGGAGTTTTCTGACTCGACGCTGCTTGTTATCGCCCATCGATTAAGCACTGTAGTTGACTTTGATCGGATATTGGTGATCAAGGATGGTGTGACCGCGGAGTTTGGTACGCCAAAGGAGTTGCTGGAGATTGAGGACGGTATATTCAAGGAGATGATTTCTCACAGTGGTGAGAAAGACGAATTGGTGAGATTGATTTCAGCAAAATAGACACTTCAAAACGCCGAGGTTAATATTCAGAACTTTGGGACTTATAATTAGTAATGCATATGGTAGAAAAAGGTGCTTGGGTAGGAGTAGGGCATTTGCAAGTTTAGGAATACTACCGAGCACAGAAAATATAATGGAATACGAAAAAGATCCTCCAGAAGTGTTAAAGCATACAATCGTACAGATCCAGAGTGAGCTATTCTGTATAATTGTTAAACTTATCCGCCAAATAAGTATGTTAAAGCGATCATTGCTCAAGCGATATGGTCAAAGATAAAAGCCATTCATCGCTCATCCAAGAATAAACTTATGAATCAGCTTTAAAGTCAGCAGTATGAAAAAAACTGAATGGAAAATACCACTCAAGTCCTGAACTTGAGGGTGAATCGGGTAGTTGAAGGTTTCCGTTATTAGTATAGTGGTAAATGTCGTAGCATTGCATTCAGATAGAAATGCCTAATTGGAGAAAGTACCCCTAGCCATTAGTGAACTCTTGGCAAAATGCCTATTAGGTAGGTATTTACAATACAACCGTACGTTTGGACTTGTTACTTGTCTGCATACAACATCCTGTCACGCAAAATTGTATGAAATATTGCAATAGCACCCTCTCCAGCTCATTCATTGTATTTACAGATTAAAAATATCCAAGACGTAGCTATTTGAAGGCTATGCTATGCCTATAGACTCAAATTCAGACTATAAGCTTCATCCTTATTTCTCTGTCTCTATATCTTAGTCGAGAGCAACAATCGTGAACCACTCCTCCTGGGCGCTGTCAAGGTCGATGAACGCTCCACCACTGGGGCAAACATCAGCAGTGAGTGTTTGTGCGGCATAAGACTAGGTTGAGTAGTGTTAGCGTCTCATAATAGTATGGAAAATGTAGAACTTACAACGCAGGATTGTTCATCCGGAACGGCTACAGTGACCTGAGATCCGTTAGTATTACGTTGTAATTAATATCGTGAGATATCTAAATATTTACCAGGTTAAGACCGTAGGTCTTTCCATCTTCTGGTGCGTCGACACCGTCAGCAATGTCTGTGGTAACAGACTGGGCGTCAACAGTTGAGAAGTTGATCTGCGAGCAGAGCTTGGTAGCCCAGTCGACCTTCACTTGATCATCGAGGTCAGTGATGGACTGAGGAACGTTGTTCTTCTGTCCAGGAGCAGGAAAGCAAAGCTTCTCGTTGGCTGCCAAGGCAGTGACAGCGAGGCCAAGAAGGGCAAATGTAGCAGTTGAGAATTGCATGATGAAGGCGCGTAGGGGATTGCAGTGCTCGGTCTGACGAAAGTAAGAAGATGGGTGAACATGATTTTCACGATTCAGTTGGTTTGAAGGCTATATATACCTGGAATTCTCAACAATTTACTGATAATATTGATCTTCGGGAGATGAATTGGTCCGATTCATAAAATGGTCATTCTATGTATTCATCATTGAGGACAAGCAAAGTCATCAAATGCAACCATATGTAATCGAATACTACCTACTGAATTAGAAAAGACATCCATGTCTAATGAAGAACAGTAGGCATGTAAGAAGGGCGGACGGACTACCATTCTTTTTACCCGCTGCCGCTTACATCCTGCCCCAACTACGGAAGACATCATCACGACCGAGCCATACGAGCTTCATTAGCAGCCAGGTATTAGCCTCTTTGCTATACTTAACGGTAAACCTCTTAAATGTTCCAACCTCGAACATGTAATGTTAGTCTGCTAGATAATGTTGTTTCTTGTCATTCTCGCACTAGGATCGGGGCCAATGTAGTGCTAGAAAAACTCCGAGCCGGTCCTCGGCCCTCACAGCGAGATCCGCCAAGAAGGCAAGAGTTTCCGAAAACAGTGAGATTTGCCTAATATACTAACTATATCTTATGCTTAAAAAGGCGGATGTTCGCTTTCTACGGGGTGCATCCGTCCTTTACGGGGTACAGGGTTCAATGGGGCTTGCCATGGTACATGACACCCGCGGTGAGTTTATTTTATCAGCAATTTCAGAGTTTTGATGTTCATAGAAATATCATGTAAGTGTAGTCATAGATTACGTTGATATAACATGCTATTTTTACGTTTAACATTGTGATAAATGAAAGGCAATGCAGCTTGACCAGTTGATATAGCATCATAAACAATGCATGTCCGGCTAATGTGTCCAGAATATATCGTATAACTATGCATTCTGTTGTGACACTCGAGTCCCGTAAACAAATCGGGCCGATGCTTGTATGTAGGAATTGCAACCATGCGGTAGATATTAATTTGTCGTTTCCGCGGATGTTAGACATGGTGTCTCAATTATACCCATCGTACTATGGGGTAACGCTCATCTTTCCTTGTTATGTAAGAAGATAATTATGTAAACGAATTGGATTTCACGAAAATTAGCTACTATATTGGTAAGAAGAGTGCCTACTCGCGGTCTGGCCTTCAGTACCCTCAGTAATGGACCCATGGGAAGAGATAGTTGAGCGCCGGAAGTGGATCCAACGGGGTAAGAATTGGATGTTAATAATTTACCAGTATCTGCCATTATCTCATAAGCTATTCGATTGTTATATACTAATAGTTTTATGACATCTTTGTCATGGCTTTTGGCAATATATGTTTATATGTCTATAGATATTGAGAGTGTTTTTTTTTTGTCCTAATTACACATCCACTTAGTAGTTGCGAGTCTTATGTCTATTGATCTCATCTCTTATGTCATCCTCTATATTATACACGTGGTATGGACAACATACAGTTTCATGTAAGTTCTCCAACCAATAAAATGTTAGTAGGTCGCAGACTTCTGCTCGTTTCGACTGCTATAGAAGCAGACTTTGATACCACTCAGTGGTTTAATAACCTACGAGAGCCAGTTCCATTGACACTTTTCCCAAACGTTTCTTCAAGCAACTTTCAATACACTGCCTAAAATACAAGTAACACAAAAGCCATTTGCCAACTTGCAATAAATACAACTTATAAAGGATCAATTACACATATATTTGAAGGCCAGTGTGAACATTTGCTAATGAATAATCATTACTAGGTATAGTGCTATACTAACTTCAGCAATAATATTTTATCACAGTCTTAATAAATCATTATTTCTGTTTTGGTATAAGCAGGTCAAGGTTTTGTTACTCCTGGGAAATTCCATTGTATAATAGCACCTAGGCACTAAGGCAATAAGAGCACTGGCAAGCTGTATACTGTATATACATTAAGCCCAATACCCTTTACCTTTACCTTTTCCTTTACCATCGTCCTTACCCTTCCCTTTCCCCTTTCCTTTACCGTCGTCCTTTCCTTTTCCTTTTCCTTTGCCATCATCCTTCCCCTTCCCCTTTCCTTTGCCATCATCTTTCCCTTTGCCTTTGCCTTTACCGTCGTCCTTCCCCTTTCCTTTTCCTTTGCCATCATCCTTTCCCTTTCCTTTACCGTCATCCTTACCCTTGCCCTTTCCTTTGCCGTCATCTTTCCCCTTTCCTTTCCCTTTGCCATCGTCCTTTCCCTTCCCCTTTCCTTTGCCGTCATCCTTGCCCTTGCCCTTGCCCTTTCCATCATCTTTACCGTTTCCAAGTCCTCCATCCGTAATAAAAATTTCATCGTCATATGGATAAGCTTCCACGGGATGAACTGCGGCGCGTTCAGAGCCTCCAGTAACCACGTTACGGGCGTCTACTTCAGGATTGATATCACCCAGCGATTTTGCCAGAGCGCCGCTGGCACAGGTGGCCACAAGGAGAGCGAGCGATGCCTTCATGTTTGTTTATATGCAGAGTTGTATGTCCTCTATCCTTTGCTGTCACGTAGAAAGATGTGTTGAAGTAAATATGACCAAGCAGATAATACGCTGGCTGTTCAGTTTATATATCAATAGAACAGCGACCACAAAAGGGGAATTGAGCACGTGCTCGCACCCATGCTAAGTTGGATCGAGTTACTCAACGTGGTCTTTTTTCGTTAGTGGTGACGAAGCATTCCCACCTGTAGCTTATTTCCCGCGCACAGATCACCTGTAGGTGAGCATTGAGTTAAAGCATGTTGGGTATAGCATCACTCTTTACGAAGTATATGGATACATTGCAAACTTCAAGGGAACGGGGAGGACCGGCCATTACCTAAACAAGGTATAAGATGCAAATAAACGATGCAAGCAGTCATCCATCCTATTACAAAATTCTGTCAATTCGGGCAGCGAAGGGTACCTACGTGGGGCTGAGAAGCATCATTCTGCTTAACATGCATGTATTCCGTGTTACTTGCAGAAACTGACTCATAGCTCCTAACAAACTGCGAAAAATTGCCTAGTGCATAAAGGTCATCTCGATATGGAGTAGAGTGATCGCCAGGAAGAGCCATGATCGGATTTTGTACCCGAGGTATTGCTTGTGGCACTGGGGCGGTGACGCGCGTATTCGATCAGCTGAGATTTCCAAGGTTCTCTATTGATAGCGTGTTCATGTGGGTGACAAGAAGAGCCGCTTTCTATTGGGTTAGGTGTTTGCAATTCTATGTAAGCCATGCCAATTCCAGGAATTGCAAGGTTCAATGTAAGGTTATTTTGAGACACGAATCTAACAGATGTCCGAGACTCTTACAGCGGTTGCCATACATGCGCGACCCTCCAGCCCACTTTACTAGCTACATGAGTTCTCTGCGCCTCATTATTACGACTAAAATCGCTGAAACGCCCGAAATATCTGGCCACAAGAAAGGTAACTGCCGGTAGTTCTGGACACATCAACAGACTCGTACATCAATTTTAGGCATCAGCAACAGTTTGATAATCGAAACCTTAATCCAGATCATTCTTATTAATGTTCTTATCGGAATGACACATGTACGAAACGCAGAGAGAGCTGTGGCCCGCATCTAGTAGGCTGGAAGCCTGGAACAGGAGTGTTTCCAACACAGCACAGCAACGTTGCCTTTGTCATAAGTTAGGTTAGTACCCAACACGCCTGAAGATCCTACGGTGGTCACATTGGCTTTTTTTTTTTTTTTGGTTGCGGCTGTGGTTTAAGTTTTAAACCTCAAATATACGCCAACTACCTATTAACAACTGCACAGTCACGTTGCCGAGAGCTCTATTTATCCTACAAAAGAGCCATTCATACTATACTACTTATTATCCACGACGTTATTCTTGAAGTTAAAGAAGCATTTTTTGACATATACATTCCATTCCTAGATAACTAGGAGAGCAAGATGAAGTTGATCATCATTCCCAATATAATCCCCTACACAGCGGTGTCTTTGGCCTTCCAGCAGCAAATTATTTCTGGTGATGTTTGCTCTTCGGCTTTAGTTCAGGTCCCGCATTCTCAACAAGACCAGTTAGAAGGATGCAGATACTTTGGTCAGGATCACTTGAATGCTGTCTCCCTCACAAATTCATCATCGCCGTGGACATCGCAAGACCATTGCCACAACAGCACCGAAACATTTTGCGTCTTTTCATCCAAGGCCTTTGCAAGTGGTAGAGGCATATCCATTATAACAACATCCGATCGCGCAGAGAATTTTCAACAACTACCAGCATTTGTTGACGAAGATGCGTTATCAGGAGTCAATGAGCAACCGTCACCACCGTTCGAAGAAAAAGAGCTTCCTGGAAGAGGGCGTGGTCTCATTGCGAATAAGATGCTGCATCGTGGGGACAGGATATTCGCACATACCCCCATCTTGATGTTAGACAGCGAGATTTTTGGAGAGCTAGAAACGGAAAAATGGTTGGGGCTGGAACATGCAGCCGTCAACAATCTTCCTCCAAAAACGAAACAGATGTTTTCGGCACTCTATGGCAGCCCTGTAACAGATCCAGTGAGTGATCGGATTGACACCAATGCTTTTGTGCTTGACCTGCATGGGGCCACATACTACGCCGTATTCCCTGAGACAGCTGTAAGTAGATGCTCTATAATCGCCGAAACAAACGAACCATCAGATCTAACAACAAGCAGCGTCTCAACCATGATTGTCGCCCCAATGCGGCCTACTTTTTTGACAAAGAGACCCTTACACACTACGTGCACGCTATGACGGACATTACTCCTGGTACCGAAATCACCATCACATATATCGATCCTCATATGTCACGCGAGAATCGTCTCAAAAAGCTGTCTTCTCTCTGGGGATTTCAATGCTCTTGCAGTTTATGTAGCCTTCATCCAGACCTGGCTCATGAGTCTGACGAGCGCCTCGACCAGATTAACACCATACGTGAGCGTCTGGAGGACTGGGAAACAGCTCCCCCACAAATGGCGCTGGCGCTTCTTAGTCTTTATGAACAAGAGCGTCTGCACGCTCCCTCGAGTTTAGCATACTGGTATGCGGCTTTGACGAGTTGTGCGGAGGGCCTGTATTGGGACACGATACGATATGCGCGACTGGCGATTGAGTTGGGCATGTTGGATTACGGATTTAAAGATGAGGATTTTCAGCTTATGAGGAGCCTAGCAAAGGAGCCCGAGAAAGAAACTTGTTGGCTAACTAGATTAAAATAGAATCGTCGGATATTAAACATCTAATTTAGGTGAAGATGCTACTCAAATTTGCAATAGCCTTGTCTGACCCGTATTCTTTTCACAGACGTAACTGAGAATACATTGGATGGCCACACATTAGGATTGTCGCCAGTATGGAAGGTTTTGCCCATCATCATTTTGGCTAGAATCGCCGTCGGGTTTGCCACTTCTGCGGAACTTGGCGAGAAGTCGATGGGTGACCTTGTCCAATCGCCAGTAGGACGCGGAAAATCCAATGACGACGATCAAAATTGATATACCGGCAGATGCTGGGACTATAGGGTGCATCAATCTATCAGTAAAGCTGGCAATGCATTGCAAATGAGATCTTTTGCTGACGTTTATATAAAGTATTATAACTCACACGTAATTTTTGATACGAAGCCTAATGATAAGTTGTTGTTGTCGAAGTCTTTAGTAGGAATTGCGAAAAAGGCAGCGATGAAAGATAAAGGTAGCTGTGGGCCATTTGTTGTCAGCATCAATTTCTAACGTGTACTCAAATTGTAATTTCTTCTCCCCTTTCTCTATTTTATGCGGGTGTGCTATAGAAAAGTAGGAGAATGGAGTGTTGGGGATGGCCTGATTGGTAATTACTCACGAAGATGATGGTAACAATCGTAAACACCATGAGTGTTTTGCTCTGTTTCCCAGCCTCAAGCGTCATTAAATGTGATTGCTCGGCCTGAATACGGGCAGTCCGCGTATCAATAATGTTGTTTTGCTTCTGTTTCAAATCGACGAGGCTGCTCAGCTATATTTTTCATCGTATTAGCGTGGCATCTACTTTATCATTCTGCTATGGTGGATATGTCACCCATAATGCCTCAAGATTTGCCAATTATAGGTGGAGTGAAGGGGGAATAGACATCAAAAGAAGAGAAAAGTGACGAACCGCGTCATTGGTGGTTTTAGCGCGCTTAAGCATTTTTTTGATCTGGTTAGAATGCCGACTAACGGTACGAAGTGGAAGGTTATGTTCCTGATGGCCCAAGCCCCAGACAGCATTCTGGTAAGAGTAAGTACGCTTCCGGAAATCCGATTCAGAAGCCGGTATACGTGCTACCATAGGCAAAGTATCGATGCTGGTGGAGTAGTCGTAGTCGCTAAATTTGTCTTGAATCTCTTCGGGGTCGTATTCTTTCATCTTCCAGCTTCTAGAACCCCCTCGATAGCGCAACTTGGCGTCAAAGTTTGCGGGCTGTATATTGTCGTTTGAGTTGGAATCGCGTTGCTCCATGGTGCGAATGATCCGATCCATCGCTTTGAGAACTTCATTCTGTTCTGTGAATACCTTTTGCATCATCTCCAGCTCGTCTTGAATGTCCTTGATCTGACTGAGAAGGGTAATCTCTCTAGTTATATCAAGAACATAAAACCGCCCAAACTTCTCAAGCAGTTTTATCAGGTGATCCTTCTTTTCTTCAATAGATATATTCTTCCCTTCTTCAATAGACATATTCTTCCCTAAACTCTCAATTTCGTCTACACTTGGAATTTCAGTCTCCAAAGTAGATTTGCGATACTTTTTGCAATGATCGACAGAGATCTCAGGAAGTTTCCTCTGTTCTTGAAGCCATTTTTGGTCTTCCACGATGATTTTTGCCAAATCTTGGTAAGAGTTAGCTTGTTTAGGCTGACTTGAGCTTTTCGACCTGCTTGACTCTTCTTTGAGCCCGTTCATCATCTGAGTGCGGGTCTTCATCAGCCTGTTGAATCTATTGAAGAGTACCGTCTCCTCGTTCATCTGTCCGGAAAATAGAAGAATGATTGTTAGTACTAGTTTGCAAAGCGCCGCTTGAAATGTAGAGATGATGATACTAAGCTCATAACGTACAATGTAGCTGATGGAATTTTCATAGACTTCAGCAAAGTTAAGCATGTCTGTTGAGTGATCTAAAAGAGCTCTTGAGCATCTGCTGGCAATGACACCTGCAAGATCATAAGGTGTGTTTATGGCATTGGGTCTGTGCTGGATGTAAGCCTTTGTAGTCTGGAAGACATCAGTGGTACGCCTTGGATCTGGTATCCGGTTCGCGGAATTCTGTCCATCAGTCGTTATGCCGATATCAGACCAATCTCTGGATGGAAAACAGGTGACAATTGCCTCGGCTTTTCCCGACGGGCCAACTAGAATCCACATCCAAAGTTGATCCACCATAATAACCGTCAATGGTTGCCGTTTCTCAATCTTCTTCTTTTTGTTCAACTCCCTCTGGTATCGATGAACCGTTTGATCGGCATCCCTAAAAATGGTGTCTTTTAAATTGTGATATAAAGACTGATCCAGGGTCCTTCGAATATGAAGGACGTGGCGAGATTTCGAATTGCTATTATCATCCGATAGCAAATATTCATTTATAAGCATCTCCTCTCTTTTAGATTTCAGTTCCGTTTTGGGCATATTCTCCCACACCCTACCGTTTGAGAGTGTCGTACCAGGAGATCTTTCCGCTAGGTATTCTGTTCTTGCTTTCATTGCATCCTCCTCATCCCAGTGAAGATAGGGCATCTGTTTACATCTTTGTCTCAGTTTCATCTCAATATAGTGCTAAATTGATCAAAACACTCACAAATAGAACCACATGTTTGTCTTTTTGTTCGTTTCCAAACTCTAATTGTTCAGATCAGCTGGTTATCTATCGCAAAAGAGATGTCAAAAAAAGCAAAGGGTGGCATATACTCACTCGTCTTGTCTATGAAGGCTTCCGAAAAGTCGTGACATGCTGGCAGCATGAATCGTGCATGTGGAGAGTCGCTCTCTCCCTTATGCTGCCTTTTGACCCATCGTTTTGGCTCCAGAACTTTATAAACTAATGAGGGATCGTAATGGTATATCTTGCCAATCAAAGCCTTTGGTTTTAATAATTAGCAACATATTTCTTTTCTCTGCTGTTAGATGTAGATGACAAACCTCGACCCATTTCATCTATACTCAAGTTGTTAGCAATTTTCACTATTGAATCCGAAGTCATCCATAAAACAGAAGATGGCATTACGTACATTGTTTGCCGGCAAATGAATCCACTTAAACTTGGACTTTTCGCCTACTGAAAAAAAGGAGGTCGACCTTCCCATCAAATCGGCTACAGTAAGCTCCTTGAAGTCCGGATCTTTATCTTCCGTAAAGTCAACCACTGTTGCTGTAAAGTGTCGATCGACATTTTTATCCAATTGAACAGAGGTTGCTAGCTTCCCAGTACCTTTTTCTACCTTCAGTAACATAAGAGTTGTCGAGTCCTTCTTTTCGACTGCCTTAGCACGCAAATCCGTTTTCAATTTTCCTTTCACTCGCACCCCAGCTTGTAACAATGCTCGAATCGTCGTATGTTGTTTTCTCTCAACAGCAGCTCGTAGTGCATCTTCGTTACCAGCACCGTGACTGATAAGGAACTCCGCAACTGCTATTCGATCATGCGCTATTGCAATCATAAGTGGTGTGGTCCTCTCTTCATTCCCACGGTCCTTGTCTGCATAAGCCTCGGCGTCGACTTCCGCCCCGCAGGATTTCAAAACTTGAACAAGACAGAGGCCTCCCTTCTTTGCTGCCTGCACCATTTGGTCGGCCAGCCAATTCTCTCTATTATTTTGAAGATCAAGGGGCATTTCGACTAAATTTCGGACAGTCGCTGTCTGCTCATCAACTACAGCCAAATTGAGCTCCTTTTGGATGTCGCTAACGTCGAGGCTATGCATGTCTTCAAGCTGAGGAATCTTGGCAGGTGGAGTCGCACTACCTAATTCCTCGAAATATTTGAGCAATTTAAGAAACGATTCGAATATGCTTGCATCTTTTCGGCTCGCAGCAGCTTCGAGAGGCGAATGTCCCCGACCAGTCTTTTTTCTAGCTCTGTCGCAGCCACCTTGTTGCAGAGCCAGTTGGATCACTAAAATCTTTCCAGCAAATGCCGCACATGATAAGGGTGTCATCCCAAACTCATCTTCCATATCAAGCATGGAAGGCCCTTGGTCAAGATATGCCCCAAACAACTTCTCATAACCAAGAGCCGCAGTCCAACATAAAAGCCTTTGAAGCCTTTCTTCATTCGGAAATGGAGCCACACGAGGATCGGTAGAGCTAGTGAAGGTGCGGCTGTGTCGGATATGACCTTCTACAGTAGATGAAATATACGTAGATAAAGATGCAGACACTTCCATGTTGGACGGATACGCGTCCAAGAGGGCTACAATTCTGATACTGCAAGAACCATCGCTTCCAGAACCATTTGACTGATGGATTTCGATATCGGCTTCACCCTTGTTACCGGCTTCACCCTTGTTACCGGCTTCACCTTTGTTACCGGCTTCGCCCTTGTTATCGGCATCACCCTTGTTAAAAGCTCCTGATATTTTCAGCAGAGGAAGCTTCACACCCTGTACCAGTTTCTTGATATCGTTGTCAGTTCTAAAGTAACCGACTTCCGCATGTTGGATCGCAATGGGCTTGTGAAATCCGCCCTGAATTTGTGTTGTGAAACACAAGCTGAATTTGGCAACAAGATCCTTGCGACCGAAAAAAAAGTCTGCAGGGCAATCTAAGTCGATAGAGACCAGTGCTCCACGCATATGGTTTTCAGGGTGGCCAAATGAGGCGGCTCTATCGACAATGTCGATATTGCTAGTCAGATGCTGTGGACTGCGAATTTGCATAGTGGACGTAGCGTTTTTGAGAGCTCAATTTTGCCTGTGCGGGGTGTACAGAAAATTAATCTTGTACAAATTCAATATTCTCACATACGAGATGAATTATAAAGGAAAGATTAAATCGTATCGCAATGTAGAGTGTCGAAGAATTTGATCAGCGAGCGTCACTACCTACACATATATATACACATTCACAACAACGGTTGCATTCTAGCCGCGGCTGTATACTTGTAAGGGTTGGCTCACTTGCTACATATATTGGTATCACAACATGCACAATGCCAGAAAGGCACCAGATAATAGACCTACGGGAAGGCTTGCCTGAGATATTTGGGCAGAGTTGGTACTGCCAAGTCACCTGCATATGCAAGAGAGAACAAGATTCGAATTAGAGTCGAGCTTTAACCCCTGGAAAGATAAGCAGGCATCCAATTGAATGTTTATCCAACCCACCATATTCTTATAATGTACGTGTACTCGTATAAGGACAATGTAGAGCTGACTTCAAGCCTCGCACTGTATACACAGGATGGCTGTATTGCCCAAGTGCGCATGTATGTGTCTATTCCACCCACTCATCCCTGAGATTGAAGGTCACAACAGCTAGAAAGTAGAGGTACGAACATCTCTCGTCCTCCATATACACACTGACACCGAAAAGGCCAGCTGCATCCGAAATAAATTGCAGAAGGATTTGGAGTCCTTTTTCGGTTACGCTGGGTTGCACCACATGATCAGCTATTCCCAATCCTTCGACCTCTCGTATATAATACAATGACCCAACCAGCCATTGTGATGATGACCGGACGTATCCCTGAAGAGGCTCCCATCAGGCGACCAATCAGACTAAGGGAGAGATTCGAGAGCCTCAGCCGCAAGGTTACTTCGGCGCAAGCATAACCAGTATTTCTTGATTGACAATTTACACTGCATATGGCTTAGAAATACGGAGACATACTTCCAACAGCTCTCTTGTTATCGTGAAAAGTGTAGAGTGTAACACTGGGACTCGAACGTTGCGGGAGACTTGGCTTCGTGTGTTCCGAACATTCAAATCAGAGAGACTTATCATACTTCAGTAGACTCTTTATTTATGCAAAGTAGAGTTATTTGTCGCATACTGTAAAGCTGCGGTCGTTGTTTTCGTCTGCGGTTGCCTTTCCGCGAGCTGAGACAAAGAACGGACGCCTTACCATCACCCTAACCTCTTTCCCTGAACTATCATATTGAGTTAGGTGACAGAAAATATTAGTATACGCCAAAGTGTTACACTGTGCGCAGAACTCTTGAAGAGGCTGAGATTCCTTGATAAAGAGGGTACGGCTGCGGCTGTTCAGCTGGCGAGGGGGTACTGCAAATAGCCATGGGTTGAGTTCATGCCATTGGTCACCGTAGACGATTCCATGTATGATGCAATGCAGAGCCCAGCCTCGTAATTTCGGTCATTGTGTTTGTGTGCAATGCCACGATCGGAAGAATGACTATGGTAAACCAGCATCCGAACGTTGTTGAGAACGCTGCAACCGAGGGTTTTCACGAGGCGCCGACCTTAGTGCAAGATGAGGAATAAGTCGCCGAAGAAGAATCGAGACAGTGTTTGTCATCAAGCTTACACGAAGCAGGTTGATGAAAAGTATAGTATGGATTCATCTATTAGAATGCAATATATTGAAATGATTAATGATCTGAGCGCGATGTCCAGTGGCAATGACACGGACAGCTATGGAGCTATGGCCAGCTATTCCCGGATAGCACGCAACGTACATCGATACATATATGGATGCCCGAATCCTTCACATCAATAGCGGGGAAGCTGCCAGCTATTGCAGGTACCTCTGAAATACGGAAGATCTCCGATAGTAGGGAGTACAAACTATTGTATATGGTCTTGTGACTCTCTTCCGAAAAAAAAGAAAAGAAAACAAGATCCAGTTGAGTAGATTTGGCCGAGAAGAGATGGTGGGGGGGGGGGGGGGGGGGGGGCCTCAAGATTTGGCTCTACCCTGCATCTACCTACCCACCTCAGAGTGTATCTCATATCTATACGGCTGTATTAGATCGGCTCTAACCGCTTGGACCTAACTTGAGGTAGTCCTTTCTTCATTCAATCTATAGGTTAGACATGGTACGTTAGTTTAACCATTTCTCTTGACTTATGCATATAGAGCATTGTTAGAAATTACGCATCCTTACCTTAGTGGCTTGTAATAATACAACTAGATTGTCTTGGTGACAAGGCTACATCGCCAAAGAGAATGAGCTAGAGAATTCTAAAGATCGTACAAAGAGTGAGCGTCATCTAGTCAGTTAGAGTCATTAAGTTGAGCAGCTCTTAGTAGTTAGACGGGTCGATCACTCCATCTCAGCCTTTATCTTGGCCGGCCAGTTGATCAGGTACAATGGATGCATGGATGCTAATCGTCTGCCCCTCTTTTGGCACAGAGTCACAGTACATGCATGTGAGCATTCAGTTTCCTTGCTCCCTTATCTTATCGCCGTTGGGCAAGATCAATCAGTCCATATACATGTCATTCTTCGCATCTTCACGTTCTTCTACCTTTGCGCTTCTTCTAACAGTTCATCACCGTCTTGCTCTCTCAATTAGTTCAAGCCTCACGTCATCAAGCTGCTTTTAATAACCCGCCACTAAACCTTAAGCATGCTAGCTACCCTAGATCCGTGCGGCGGGGCATTTTTTAGACGCGGCAGTGGGCCCCTCCATTTGGAAGCTGCCGTCGGTCCGTCCAATTCGCGCCCAGTCTCGACATCCTCAGCTCATGACGCTTGACTTTGTCGCTGCATCTCGCGATCAGAAGCATTTCGCCATCCAATATCCGCCTGCTATTGCTATTACTGACCCCCGTTCCCTGTATGCGCTGTGAATTCAGGCGCCAGAAGCCTACTATTCCTCTCTTCTTTCACTGTATTGGCTATCGCGCATCACTCAGTGGCTACTCTATTTCTTTTTGCTCGTCTTCGCGTCACCTGGCTTCCAATGCTGTAACCCGCGCACACCACCCGTCGCTGTTCTCGCAACGGTACCTGGATAAACCGCAATTCTCCGCAGGTGCTGGAACGGATTGCGAACACAAAGCAAATCTGTTGATGAAGGATTCTACCTTGCGGGACCGGCGACAAAGACGTCATTTGTTCCCGGCCAAAGTGAAACATCCAATCTGATCAACATAACCACGAGCGCACCCCCCATAGCGTCTACCCCAAGACAAGCATCATGGAGAGACCGCGGGGCCTGAGTGGCATGACCTTTGGCGAAGCCGTGATTATGGACAGCGAAGACAGCAATGGGCGGCAGCAAAACGCCGAAGCTGCGCCCACTGCTGCCCAATTCCGATCGCCAATGACATCTAGGACCCGCTCGCTGTCCGACAGCACTGGCACGCCGTCGAAGCTTTCGCCCAGCCCGAGAATCGTCGAGACGTCGAGACGGACCTCCAAGGACGACAGCAGCATCACCCACCTGCCGCCGCCCGAGACACCGCGACGCTCGGAGCTGAGAGGCCTGTCGATCCAGATGCCGCCGCGGCAATCCACTCCACCACCGGGCACCCCATCCGGTGCCTACATACGGCCAGCTCCGTTGTCGCCCAAGCTGGATCACTCGCATACCTACGCCTCTCCCACCAATCTCTTACCCCGCCGCTCCCGTGGCCTCGACTTCTCGCGCGCTGCGACTAGCCTCCATCATTCGATGCTGGCTGAGCAGCCATCAGATGACTTGTCGCCAATGATTACAGACCGAGCGATGAATATTCCTCCTCGACGAGGGCCATATGGAGGGACAGAACAGACGTCGACGTCTTTGTGGTCTATGATGGGCAACCAGGAACGGCTTAATATCAGCACTTCACTTGGAAGCAACCATGCCCATGCCCCACCGTCCGACTCCTCTAGCTCTTCCTCTGAAGATGACGACATGGACGAGGACATGGACGAAGCCTATGTAACGACTCCCCAAGTGTCCAAGATGGGTATGCCTCCGGCGCCGGGTTCGCCCTCAATAGGCAGTCTTGCAAGCTTCCAGCACCGGCAACGACACCACCGCAAACACCCTAAAATGAAGCCACGCGGTCCTCTAGGCCTTGGATTCAACCTCGCTTCTGCTGTCCTCTCCAAGTCACCACCAAGCAACTCAGCTGCGGCACGAGCTAGACGGGAGAGCATAAGTTGGCAGGCAAATCAACTTCATATCTCGTCGGGAGATATGGATGAAGGCGGTGCCGCAGAGGGGAGTAGCAGCGACCAAAGGAATGTGATACGGCGAGTTGTAACTCGGCGGGGGAATCTTTTGGTAAGAATTTGATTTGACTGGAGAATTACTGCCTACCATTTGTCTATACGCGACCTAGCTAACTTGTTTCCAGCCCAAGGCGAAAGCATTTGCGCGCATCCGGGCAGCGCTTGCTGAGGAGGGGGCGCCAGCAGAAGCCGAATTCATAAGGGAGGCAGAAATCGTAAAGCAAGTTCGAGAAAGCGATGTCGACCTCGAGCCTCGTCATCAACCCACAGGAGGGGATACAAATGCCATGACGACGGCTCACTCATCGCCTAATCTGGTCGGGAATCAGGAGACGCTGGAAGATATCCCGGCAGATGACTCAATGGGCGAGTTGGGCGCGAGTTTGTCGAGTAGCTTCAAACAGCATGCCATGAAGAATTCCAAAGGCAAACAATTCTGGGATACCTTTTCTGAATCCAGCGGAGCAAGAACACCCCCTCCCTCGGCATCTGCCTTTTTACCTCGCGGTTCATCATCGGGGATGAGTGAGGATACTAACATGGACTCGCCCTCTCTAAGCTCTGCTGCTTTCCACGTAAGCATTTCACCTCCTTTCACGTCGTTTTGAAGCCATATCTAACACATAGGGTGATTAGAACGGCCAATTACCCAGCGCAGCAGAAATTACACGGCGAATTAACAACAAACGCCGTCGAGACGACGACTTTGACCCGACAAGTTTCAAACGCCGTGCCGTCAGCCCCAGCATCAGCGCGCACAACTCGCCCGTTGTACAAAGTCCAATGCAGCGCGACGTGATGCCGTGGGGCTCACGGCCAGGCAGTACCGGTGGCGACAGAGGAAGCAGTGGGCAGAGCGAATCGGGGAGCTTGGGCGGAACGCCAGCAAATCCCCCCATAGGCTCAACGGGCCAAGTCAGCAGGAAAGGGAGAGTTGGATTGCAGGGGATGGTGGATACGAACGACGGCATCATGCGCATGAGCATTGAGTGAATAATGGCTGGCGTATCCGACTGGCGGGTTACTTGCTTCGCCATGTATTTAGGATCTCGGCATGGGTATACGGTCGGAGATGGGAGAGGCTTTATTGCATTGTACGGCGTTGGCGATCCTGCCGGAATGGACTGGCAAATGGGATCTATGGAAATACGGGATAAGGTGTATTAACTCATGTATCAAAGGGGCGGCTTAATCATGTATCATTATTTCAAGCGTTTGCAACATCATATAGGAAGCCGAATATGTACATTTTGATACACTACTTTGGTCGTGGAGGCGTCAAAGAAGATGAGTGAATGAGAGAATCTACTGCCTTCGTTGCTATTCGTTCTGGTATCTAATCCTGAATGCGTCGAGTATTACAAGAAATATAAATTATAACTGGGTGTTTTTTCCGTTTTGCTTCTTCACCAAAATGCATAAAATGCCGCATAATCCAACGCCAGCTGGTTTCCTACCAGCATATGATGCAATCTCTCTTCATCTCTCTCAAACAGAATCTTCCCATCTTTCACACAATCTCCATCTTAAAACTCGACAACACCGATGCCCTCTTCGGGGACTCTGAGCGTTCCGAGCTTCTCATCCAACCACCGCGCCAATTCGGCAGCCTGTCTCCTCATAGCAACCACAGGCGGAGCGCTCGCACTCTCCAAGCTCGACGTTGTCATGCCACCCGCACTTATCAAGCTTTCCACCTCGCTGGGGCTTCCGACGCCGTCCCCGTTTTCATGGTGAGCGTGTGACGACGTGTGGTGCAGATCCTGAAGACTATACGCAGCGGGACCAACGCAGACGAAGAGAAGGCCGCATTTGAGGCGCCGGATAATGACAGTGCCTTCGCTAAGCTGGACAGTAATGGTGACGGGCCTGATGGTGCGCCTTGGTCGCTGCTTGGATCGCGCTGACTCGGTCGCGTGCGGGCCGTCGGCATCCTCATCCTCGTCGTGGCTGAGATGGTGGTGGTCGTCGCTTCCATGAGGACTGCCGGGCGAACTGCTCATAGGGTCGGGCGTGCGCGATCCAGGCAGAGCGGTCGGGATGGCGGCCGAGGAGGATGTGTGGATGGCGAGGAGGGAGGCGGCGACGGTGGCGTGGGTGCGCAGGACGGAGACGGGCTGTGAGGAGGCGTGCGCGAGGAGTTTGCCTTGGGAGGTGGTGAGGAGGAGAGTAGGCAGATGGGCGGTCTGGTGGGAGTGGAGGAAGGTGTTGAGCCTCTTGGTGAGGAGGAGAGGCGGCGTGGCGGTTGGGACGGACATGGCGACTGTCGGGGATTTTTCGATGGCCGTGGTTTTTATGATGTTTGTGGATTTTCTTGGTTCCCGGCGCTTTTTGGAGATGTTTCGGGTAGTAAACGCAAGGAGAGCCGAGCCCGCAGCGGGAGGGAGAAAGAAGAAGCTGAAGATGAAGAAGAGGGAGAAGACGAGGAACGAAGCGAGGAAGCCGGCCGGACGGGATGCGCGTCACGAGCCGTTTGCTCGCTCGCTCGCTTGCTTGCTCTGGCCTTCCAGCGACTGGACCAGTCGGAGCGCAGCGTCTGAGCGCCTCTTTTTCTTTTGTCTCTCACGCGAGAGTTTTGTGAAACCCTCGTGAAATTTGAATTGCGAGACACACCCGCTCTAAAAAAGTGTCGACCCGAGGTTGGGAGGAAGAGGAGCTGGGGGAGAGCTGAGGTGAGCCGGTCGGATCGCAGGGCCCTATGGGGAGAGGAGCTTTAGCGGGTTTCTGGTTTGGTTCTAGCGCTGCGCGGAGAGAAGTCGCCAAGTCCCGCAGTTCAATCACGAGCTAATGCTTGGATTGGGTTCGGCTTAGGTTTTGGACTCTCTGTGAATGTCTTACCTGTGATGAGAAGATGGGAGATGGGAGATTGTTGTATTATAATAGAATAGGTGCTAGATGTGATCCCCTGAGTGTTCTGGTTGGGTCTGTTGGATGGCAAACTTGATGATTGCATCGGATTGTTGTTCTGGATGTTGGTAGCAGGACTAACACTTGAATGGAATTTGATGGCAGAGGACACGAATCACTGTTAAAGTTTGGCCAGCCTGAAACTTTACATCAAATATCCTAAATGGAATACGAATGCATCAAACAGTAAACCTCATCTACACCCTCGGTAAATGCTATTCAAATCCAACATCGGGCTGTCCTCCAACCTCTTCGGCGTACAATATAAACAACAAGATCCTCTCTGCAGATCCCCCTGTGAGGATGCGCGATATTCCACCAGCTCCCACTGCTTTAGCCGCATGCAAGCTAAAAATCCCCCGTTTCATTAGCTCAGCTCCTCGGCCCAATTTAATCCCCATTCGTTTTCTCTTTTCTCCATCATATCTCCATCTCCATCTCCGCCTCATATCTCGGAAGCATGTCGTCCTCAATATCCTTATAATTCTTCCCTTCATCTGTGCCGTTCTTCCACTCTCGATAGTATCCCATCACCATCTTGGTTCGAGGCAGAATCTTTGTGATTTTTCTCCTGCTGTCTGGTTTCAACAGATCCATCACCACTCGTTGCAATGCCGCCGAGTACCGCGTCATGGGCAATTTATCGTAGGCGGGAGACTCTTCACCTGTCATCATCGTGGAGATGACCTTGCCGACGGAAAAGAGTTCATCGGCGATGGTATAGGGGCAGTTGTCCTATTCTGCCATCAATATCTCCTGATTTTGTTGGAACGAGGTAAAGGGGAGGATGCATCATTTGACTCCATACATACCTCTGTATCTGGTGTGACACTTGTGTGCAACTTGTGGCGCAACGTATCCAACGACTCAAACCCTCGCCGCGCAGCTACTGCTATGCTGATCTCTGCATCTCTATCCACAGCATCTGGCCCATCATCGGGGGGAATGACATGATTCGTGACGACTGCATCTTCAAAGTTGCCCAGTTTACACAGTCCATACGTTTCGCTACCCCGTGAATGCTGAAAGAAAATGTTCCTCGGTTCAATGGCACGGTGCAAAATCGGATGCCAATCTTGATCTACTGGCAGCCATTGCCGTTTCTCTCCAGCCGGTGCCTTTGTATCTAGAATGAGGCGCTTCCCATCGTGGAGATACGTAATGGCGTTGAGGAGCGATGTCAAGACATGCCAGCAGAGTGACTCGGGGAGATAGAAATTAGGAGGTTTGTTGCGTGGCATACACAGGAAGAGACCACTGAGGTTTCCTGCGTCGCAATAGTCCCACACGATGTAATTCCTTGGACGGCTAAGCTGAGGTTCGCCAGCTGCTGAAGTGGCACTAGCGAAGGGATGGGTTCTTATGTGGCCGGCGATGGAGATGATGTTTTCGTGATTGAAGATTTGAGCAATGGAATCACCCAGGTCGTGAAATGTCTTTTGCTTCCAGGCCTCATCCGTGTCCTCTTGGCTAGATCCATCGAGAAACCCGAGTGGCTGAGCAATGTATTTCGGGAAGCCATATTCGTTCCTCTTGGTGGCAAACCAGACACCCTGTTCAGTTTCGTAGAGGAGTTTAATTTCGGAAGTGTTGGAGTCGTTTATGAATGACATTCTCAGTGTTCAAACGGAGTAATGTATACATGTAATTGACAATCACAGAATATTGAAGAGTGAGATGCCGAGAGGGAAAATCGAGGTGAATTGAGGACGATTTGTGCGAAAACTTGAATCCATTTCGTTTGTTCATGCTCAATATATACCTAGTAGGTATGAATCATTAATACAATGGCAGGGCATTGTTTACAAAATTGCTTTGTCAACGACCTTTTACTAACAACTTCCATCTTTGTCCGTCCCCGCAACATCCGTGCTTCTATGTTCTTTGATTCAACACTACTCATTGTTCTGATTGCATTGCGGTATGTCACCACAGAAATCATTCCGTGTTCTTGAGACTGTCAATCATTCAAGCAAGCACAAGTTCATGTTCATTCTGTCGATATCCGGCTCTGAACATTGCCACTTTACAGCCAAGTGAATGCTGCCCAGCGCCCTCGTAGTGACATAAAAAGCCATGGACTTGCTGCTTCTTGATCCGCCCTTGATCCTGCTCAACACCAATTCTAATCTACCATCTTGTTGTCATCATGGAGCCGATTACTTACACCATCGCCGAAGATGGGGATACAATCCTCGTACTCGAAAACGTCAACCGAGCCATCGGAGCACAACGAGATGACCCAGTATGGGAGAACGCGCTCCCGGATGTGTTGGTCGACGAACCGCGACTTGACGAATTCAAGGTGAGAGGAGGTCATGCATCAGAGGACGCTAACAGTCAACGAGAAATCTGGATGCTACTTTCGTCAAAGAAGCTGATACCTGTATCGCCGATCTGCAGGCAGATGGAGGCAAACAACCAGCCAAATATTCGGCCATTCAAATTTACGTACAAGTATCTCTTCGTCGCCCGACACTGGGATGAGAAGGCATTAGAAATGGTGATGAACATAATTCACGGCAAAACAGTCCACATCCCCGAAAAGATTAGCCTGGAGACACTTGCTAACATCTCCGTTATTGTTGATCACTTTCAATGCCACCAGACAGTGAAACCCTTTGCGGACAAGTGGATTGCTCGTCTAGAGGAGCCTTATCCTACCTGTTACGGGGGGAATCTTGTGCTCAGACTCTACATATCTTGGGTGTTTCTTGACAGCTTCGACTTTGCCGCCTTTACGAAGATAGTTATACGAGAAAGCAGGGGCCCCATGCATACGCTGGGTTTGCCGATACCAAAGAGCGTCATCAGTAAGTTCCATTCCTGGTTACATGGACCTCAGGTGCATGTAATTCACATCAAACAGTCAGACAACTAACTATTTCATTTTATAGTCGGAATCGATAAGACGAGACAAGGCCTCATTGATAAACTATTTCTCGACCTCTACGCCATGAAGAAGAAACTGTCAGAGCCGTCGCGCCTTTGCTCATCCAACTATCCGTCTCACACCACTGTTGGCTGCGCTACGCTTCTGCCTGATGCTCTCGTGGAGGGTATGAAAGACGTTGGCCTTACATCGCCCCCACAGCGACCATTTAACGGATATAGCATCGTGGCTCTTGAAAAAGCCCTTCGTGGGTTCCAACAACCCGGCCTGGCGACCTTGATGTGGTCATGCGAGCTCCATGGGGCCAAGATCTTTCTCCCCACAGAAGTCTGTGCGGTGCTCAGCAAGCAGCAGTTTGACAAGATAGAAGGTCTGGAAGTGTACAAGTTCCATCGCTACTGAGGAATGATGACATGGGTTGCGACCTTTTGTTGGCCGAGATTTACTTTGTGTTTTCAGCTCAAGTCATTGATGTTTGCAGTTGTGTTCAGTTCTATCTGCTAGTTGCTTAGTACGTGCGGCGTAGAGATGGCTCATCCCAAGGGTGATGCCAAATATATAGCCTAAAATGTATGCCTTCATTCCATCCATTCTAATTAAATCCACCGGCACGGAGCTGATGTCATAGCGTGTTTCAAAGGGACAGCGCTGAGAGCCAGACTGACGGTACAATCACCTTTGTACCATGCATGCCTCTCAAGCTTATCGCGGGAGGTTCTTTGTGTGATGAAGGGAATGAGTTGGGTGAGTTAGCGTGGCCTGTGACATTCAGATAAATTACCCGCCCATCTTTGCGTTATTATCTCGGCCACATGCAATATTACTCGTACCTGTACCCCACGTTTGAAGACAAGGGATCTATTCCATCTTTTCCAATTCAATCCAATTCTGTTTTTATCAATTCGATGACACTTGACGGAAAACGACCCAAGCACGAGGCCAAGCGCTGCTGATTTGTTTATTGTTTCCGTTTCCAACCCTTGGCATCCAAACTGACAGACGGCGCCCAACCGAATCAAGTGCACGGCACGCACCTCGTCCGGTTTGACAAAGCTCTGGCGCTTGAGCACGCAAAATGCGAAACAACTGGACACAACCGAGCAGCTGCAGGGGTGTTCGCAAGGCCAATCACGGGCTAGAGGTGCCTGAGCGTCCGCTGATATGCTGAAGCGATCGGCCAGTGAGCGGCGTCTGCAGGGGGGTTTCAAGATGCCTCTTTGGGGGAAGCGGGCTTGCCGCTAGAGACCCTTGTTATTGATGTTACATGAGATGGGATTGATGGAGATGAAGCCTTTATGAGATGAAGATGGAGGTTTCACGGGAATAGGCCCTGCTGTGTATGGTCCCTACCCGCGGATAGGGCATTGATCCATGCAAGAGTGTGCTGTAGTCTAGGCCTAAGTGCTGGGGGATGGTTATCAGCGCTGCAGATCAATGTGAGTGAGGCCCTCAACTCTCAGCTACGGTACAACTCCACGTTTCCCTTTGATGGCTCCCTCTCATCTACTATACTATAACAGCATGAGCATGAGTGTGATTGAGACAAGGTACAGCTGCACTAGTAGTAGTGACTAAAGTATTCAATCACCCATTTCATCTCATTTCATCTCAGTTGATTCATTTAGTAGAGATAGTATTGAATAGCAATAGCACCCTGGCAGAATAAGAACAATGTCCACTGCCCAGAGTACATCAATACAATCTCTATGATATCCCCAAGCATTGCATCTGCATTCTCCTCCTTCATCCCAAAACAAGCATCTCTCGTCCAAACAATCGACACACTCCTTTGCCGCTGTCATTTTCTCTCCCGATCCGGAAACGAAGCCATTGCCCACCCCCAGCCATCTTGACACACGCTCAAGGGGTGAATCTGAGACGGCCAAGGCCCGCCTGCAAACCGCTCCCTCCCGCCTTGCCTCACCTTTGGGGGCCTCTCTTTTAGCTCTGGCCGTTCCCTTCCTTCTGGCCCATCCCGCTCTGCTTTGCTGCACGCTTCGCTGGCCGATCGCAATTCGCCTCTTTTTTTTCTTCTATTCGACGGGGACCTGCAGGTGTGCGGCGCGTGCGCGGGTGTATTCTAGCGCCTATTCGTGAGGTGAGCCGCTTGTCAAGCGCTCTTCTGTTGTGTGCCCACACATGCCGGCCCTTTTGTCGCTTTTCTTTTTCTTCTTGAAGACGCCAGTCGTTTTCATTTCAGACTTCCGGTGACACCCATCGCTGGTTTCGTCGTTCTTTTTTTTTTCCTAAGGGAGCGCCGTCGAAACTTCGCAGGCGAGGGACGACGAGTGCTATCGGCAGGACCGTACAAACCAACACTCTCTACGCTTCGACTTCTTTGACTTCTTGTTTTCTTTGTTTGTTTTCTATCTTTAGTACTACTTTGCGTTCTCTTTCGCTTCATTTTTGGCCATTTCGAGTTCGATCCGTCGCATAACCTCTCTTTGACCCGATTCGAATACCCCGCCGTTTGTTCATCCCGCATCGCCAAAATGGGTTGCCTAAGTCATCGCAGCAAGGAGACACGGCAATATACCGACCAGAAATGGGATTACATTAACCTCTCCGACTTCAAGGCCAAGGGCTGCGGTGCCGTCTTCGCATACATCACCCTCTGGATGGGCCTCATCATCTCCCTCACTGTCTACGGAGTCGATACTTTTACTGCCGTCCAATTGCTTGTCTTCAACCGATGGTCATCCGAGATCGAGCCCGCCATTCCCTTTTCCGTTTCGAAATGGATCTTTTCTGTTTGCATCATCTTGTCCTTTGTCAACCTCGGATTTGAATGGATTCGTGCAGCTCGAAAGATTAAACGAGGAAATGTTGCCGAGGTCTATCTCGACAGTCTGGCTGTCCGCTGGGAGTCAATCCGTCTGGGGTCTGGCCAAGGTTTCAAGCGATTCCTTGTCTTTACCGAGCTCACCAAGAGTAAAAAGGGCGCCGAATATATTGCCCTGTTTACTTACTTTAGCTTTCAATGTATGTGGCAGCATTCGGACGAAGTTCCCTCCTAATTAGACCCATCTTTGCTAACTTATACAGCCTGGATCCGAGTTCTGTTCTGTACCAGTCCGCGACAGGTAGTCAATGCCTTGACTCTCAGATCTGTCTATCTTGCCAAGCTCGCTGTCAGCTCAAACTCGGTCGGGGGCTCTATTTCAGAATTCTTTGACAAGATCAAGACACTTGCGCAACAGGACTTTCGCCAGGCTGCCATTCTCGGAGGCATGTGCTTCACACTGGTTGTCTGGGTCTTTTCAGCTTTGTACTTGCTTTCCGCCGTCCTCTTCTACATCTGCTTCCTCTTTCACTGGATTCCCCGCGCCGACGGCGGCCTGACAGGATACTGTGAGCGAAAAGTCAACAGCGCTCTGCTCAAGATTGTGACCAAGACGGTCAACAAGGCGCTCGCCAAGGGGCAGGCAGACAGGATGAAAAGAGCCATGACCGAGAAAGGCGAGGCTCACCCAGACACGTCGCTTCCTACTCTACCAAATGTCGGCATCTTCGCGCCACAGCAGCAAACTGGCGTCACTGCACCTTTGCCCGCGTACACGTCGAATCCAGGGACCCCGGTCGGAGACTTTAAGCGGCAGATGCCCCCACGGAGCATGACGGGAGCCTCAACCATGAGCTATTCTTCTCGGGCTCCACTGGTCAGTTCCGCTGCCGATATGGGATACTCGAATAACACCAGATCGGCCTCCCCTGAAGACATGCTCCCAGCCATGCCGTATCTGCAGAGGACTGGGACGGGAGACTCTATGAGAAGCACAGACATGAACCATATGCGTTCAGGCTCGAATTCCTCGTATGGCCAGCCGCGTTCTCAAAGCCCCCCAAGCAATGGTCCTCGGTTGGATATGAGCCACATGCGGACTGGCTCAAACTCATATCGACAGCCATTCTCTGAAAGCCCCGCGAGCATGGGTCCGGCGGCTACATCGTCAGTGTACGCGCCGTCGACAAGGTCCGTTCCGTCGCGTATCACCGACCAATATGGCAATCGTCAGCATATGCAAGACGATGCTCAATCTTTCCGAGGTCCGCCACCCAGGTCATATACTTTCAACAATGAAACGCAAGACGATGCCCAATCTTTCCGAGGTCCACCACCCAGGTCGTATACCTTCAACAATGAAGGTCGATCCAGCCCAGCACCATCCGCGGCAGGATCATCTTACTCAAGAGCCCCTCAGCAACCCGTGAGAAGCGCGACAAGCCAAGTGCCCCTGCGTGGGATGCGGTTCACTCCTCAGAGGCAGATGACTGAGCCAATGTCTAGTCGTGCACCGGGAGACAATTTCTACAGCGGAAATGGATCACGGATGCCGCCACCTAGGCAGCCGCTTCGTCAAAATTCTCAGGATTTTTACAATCCGCAATCTCAAGCTCAGACTCAAGCTCAATCTGGATCAACATATGGGTCAGCATATGGATCAGCATACGGATCAGCATATGCATACGATGTTGAGGCGCAGAACAATCGTAGATATTAGAGATAGACTGCCTCTTAATCTGTCCGACGGGTTCGGAACTAAAACTATTTTCTTTTCAACCGCGATTTGCATCATGAACTACGATACATACACGTAAAGGCGCAAGGATGAGCTGATAGGGACAGCCGTGGGATCTGATCTGTACTACTAAGGAAATATACCCAAATATCATGACTCGGTTCGAGGGATAGGTATTAGGATAATTGAAGATGAAAGATGAACCAAGTTTGATGCATTGTGTTTATCGTGAAAGGGTTTAATAAGACAACAAAACACGTCTTCACTCATCGGTTACAACGCAATGCGATCTCAATACTTGCACAACAACATTAAAGCCAATATACTAATCCATTCAATAAATGCGGGGGTCACATCTCTTGATTTTAACCTTTGCATGAATTGTCAGCGCTAACATCCAGCAGACGAATGAGGGAAATGCGGCGCTTTTGCCGCACAATGATTTGTCACCGTTGCAGACTCCGATTCCGTTGAGCCAATCTTGGTGCGTATGGAATCTGCAATGTGAGGAGGTCAAGTGAGGCGATTGTCTAGTCGGGCGTCTGCCTTTCTAGAAATCTCGAGTCGTTGCTCTCAAAGTTTCAACCCCTCAAACTCACTCTTCTTCTTTCTCATGATCTTAGCTGCCATGACAAGGCATGCTACTCAGCCAGATCATCTCGTATAACCTCTCACAGCTGCTCTTCTTGCCAAACGCCCCTCTCAGCGTATTCACCACCAACGCATCCATCGTAGTCGACGCCACAATGCCGTCTCTCGTGTCCACGTGGCACCCGGGCGAGGTCGCCATGCATCGTGAGCTGCGGACGCCTCGCTTCGAGAACCCTACGTCGGCTGGATGCCCGATGCCGTATGCTGTAAGAGTGATGCACTCACAGCTCGTTGCGCTTGGTACCCTGGACGATGAGGGCAGACCGTGGACGACCATCTGGGGTGGAGAGAGAGGCTTTGCTAGGCCGGTAGCCGAGGGTGTTCTTGGTGTCAAGAGCGCTGTGGACAAGCAGTACGACCCTGTGTATAACGCTTTCTGGAAGTCTTCTGATGGAAAGAATGGCGGTGCCGATGAAGAAGGCATAGTGAGGCCTGAAGGAGGCAAGATGATGTCCGGTCTGTCCATTGACCTCGAGACTCGCGATCGCGTCAAGCTCGCAGGTCGACTCATTGCCGGCGCGGATATCAGCGGTGCGGAAAGCGAAGTACAGCTTGCATTTCATGTGCAGGAAAGCCTTGGCAACTGCCCCAAGTATATCAATAAGAAGGCTCTTGAGAAGACGGTGCCTCAGCCTGAATTAGTACTCGGAGGACCCGGAGGGATATTACCTCCCGAAGCAATTGCTTTGATTGAAAAGGCAGACATGTTCTTTCTATCGAGCACCAATGGAGAGAGCATGGACACTAATCACAGAGGTGGACCGAGGGGGTTTATCAGAGTATTGAAGAATGACGAGGATGGGGTTGAGCTAGTATATCCAGAGTGTAAGTCTTTTACCCTTCACGTTCAATATGAATGAGAACTAACAAGAGTGTGACAACAACAGACTCAGGAAACAGGTTATACCAATCACTAGGAAATCTCAAAGTGAATCCCCTCATTGGCGTCGTCATCCCCGACTACGACACATCCGACGCCCTCTATCTCACCGGCCAATCCGCCATCCTCCTCGGCAAGCAAGCCTCCGACCTCATCTCCCGCTCCAACGTAGCCGTCAAAATTACAATCTCCGCTTCCCACCTCGTCAAATCCAGCCTCCCCTTCCGCGGAACCCCCAATGAACCATCTCCATACAACCCTCCCGTACGATATCTCCTCTCCGAGAAAGCACCGGCTCTGGCTCCCACAGACCGCCCCGACGTCAACGCCACTCTCGTCTCAAGGGACATTCTCACACCTACAATCGCCGTCTTCACATTCAAGCTCGAAACGAGAGACGTACAGGGCCTTCCCCAATGGCAGCCGGGCCACCACGTCACCATCAACTTCGAAATGGAAGTCAGCGGCGGCTACGCCCACATGAACGACCAAGACCCTCAAAGTCTCAACGACGACTACGTCCGCACATTCACCGTCTCCAGCCCTCCCAATTCTCTCCCCCAAAAGGATAATTTCCAAATCACCGCGCGTCTCCATGGTCCAGTGACGAATTTCCTCTGGAAGCATAATCTCCGCGTCCCCCTCGATCCCTCTGTCATGGGCTTCGGCGGCAAGGAATCCTTTGCGCTACCCGTTTCCACAACCACCGCCACGCCATTCAAGGAACCAATCTATATTGCCGGAGGCGTAGGCATCACACCTATTCTCGCACAAGCACAGGCCGTCCTCGACGCTTCTGTGCCATTGAAGTTGCTATGGACACTGCGCGGCGAAGATCTTCCTCTTGCGATCCATACTTTCGATAAAATCCCTGGTTTGGCAGAGAAGACTACTCTATTCGCTACGGGGTCGCTTTCTGAGGAAGATACGGAGAAGATGCTTGAGAAGATTCGTGAACGGGGGGCGACGGTGCACGATCGACGGATCAAAGCTGATGATGTGGGGGAGATGAAGAATGGAGGGAAGAAGTTCTATCTTTGTACGGGACCGGGCCTTTTGACGTCGTTGAGGGGTTGGTTGGAGGGCGAAGACGTGGTTTGGGAGGATTTTGGATATTAAATAGATTGGGATGTAGGGAAAAGCTTAGTGCTGTTCTTCAGAATACCTTTTTTTTTTTCCTTTTTTTTTTTTTTTTTTTTTTCACAACATTATTGAACAATTACAACTCTCACTGCCGTTACTGGATGGAGCGTAGATGCTAATCAAGCTCTAACTCGTCTGTATAGTTGTAGAATCATCTTGCCCGTCATAAGAAAGTGCCTAATGCCCTTTTTATTATTGATTCGCTCGTTGTAGCTCTCTGTAAGGGGGTGGAAGATATATCTCGATCGCTTCGTCGTAGTAGCGGACGGTATGCAATTAAATGATCGTCTAGTATCAGGGGAATGTCAGCATGTATCTGCAAAGGCCGAGTAATTTGCTTCAATAGATGTAAATAGGGAGGGATCACTGTTGAAATTGGCCCATGGAAAGCCTCTGCGTAGATGGCTGGAAGAATAAACGAGGAATTGTGGTAATAAGATAGCTGTGGGAATGAGAAGGAATAGAGAGTTCTCCTGTTGGACAGATATTGTTAAGGTACCGAGAGTTCCGGGCCACCATATCACGGCAGGCCGCTCCAACAAATGAGAGAGGACGATGTGATCAACATTCCACGTTATCAAATTTCTCGATAGTTTTATAATGCTTGTGGGCGAGCCCAACAGCTCCCGTCAGGGTAAATTAAGAGTGACTTCGATGACCGGGTTGTGATTTCACCTTGTGGTTATGAAGACAAACGGCAATGGTAGTAGGATAAATAAGGCTAAAATGATGATAAATCGTAAGAAGGAATAGAAAGGGTCTAGACTGGGCTAAGAGAAAAAGGCGAATGAATCTAATCTATCTACCGAGGAAGCTAAACGATTAAGATGATTGTTGGCTTGCATAGGAGAACCTGACTTAGCATGGGGAAGACCCTCTTGATGCTGACCACTGTGGAGAAGCCTCATGAATCCTTCTACATGATTACGGCTGTAGGAGTAGCATCGCGATGAGGGAAATATGTATCTCTGTGGTGTGTTTACAAACATAGGCTCGAGTAATTGTGGTATTAATTATTAAACATGACTCACTGAAGATACTGCTTTACTTTCTCAAAAACAGCAGTCCCAACCCACAGCGAGTGTATGTCAGAAAGGGAAATAAAGTCTTTGCCACCTAGCACAGAACACATTTGGAGCTTGTCGTAGATACATCTACTAATGCCGAGGAATGGATAGCTGCTCACCGTCTCACTGGCGGAAGTGGTACAATAAAATTACGCCTTCTTAGGACCATCAAATACGCTCATGCAGGGAGATTTAAAATGACTTGAAACAGGTCATTAGAGGGGCCGTTGATACCGATTGTCTCTTTGTGGCATCTTCCCCGTATGGCTTGTTTTCAACAACGAGGCTTTATCAGCTTTGACCGCCGTAGCGACCCGAAGAAGCATCATCTTGACTGCATATACGCGTATTTCTTGGTGCAGTCGCTAACCAATACGAGCCGCACTTACTAGAGTCTTGGAATCTTTCGTCGATTTTTAAAATAATGAAGCAATTGATTGGACGACACCTGGTTCGGCATTGAAGGAGCTGATGTGGGTGTTGGTGAATACGCGTATATGCGGGTGCCGCATTCGTATTCGGAAGGGCGCCTGTGCTTGACTTGACACAACGGCTGGGTAACGTTATCCGGCTATGTGTAGATCTAGATGGTTGATAATGTAAGCAGGTAGATATCTAGAGGATGGAAGCGAATGTCTACAAGTATAAGAGACTGCACTTCTGTTTGTTCTGATTCCATCATACTCAGGCCTTCTATTCAATACCATTCTCTCTTTAGAACCTTCCATCCTTCTTCATTTACCAATTCCAAAAACACCCGCCAAAATGGTCAACTCAACAAGTCAGGCTCTTCTTCCGGCCGACCAGGCCAGAAACATGGCCTTTGACAAGATTTTGCACAAAAACTCGTCAAATTCTCAGGGCGGTCTTCGAGCCATGATCAACAAAGACAACGAAGCACACAAAGCAGCCGTCGTTGAATACTTTCAACACTGGGATGACAAAAAGGCCGAAGACGAGACTGAAGCTGTTCGACAATCTCGAGTCATTGATTATGCAAGCTTGACAAGACAGTATGGAGGCATCTTTCTTTACATCTTCTCCTACTATAGATAGCAGGTTACTAACTTGGGGCACACTGACAGATACTACAACTTGGCGACCGACCTTTACGAATATGGCTGGGGCGAGGCATTCCACTTTTGTAGATTTGCCTATGGAGAGGCCTTCAAGTCAGCCGTGAACCGACATGAACATCATCTGGCAAGCAGCATTGGCATCAAGCCTGGAATGCGGGTGTTGGATGTCGGATGTGGTGTTGGCGGACCGGCACGAGAAATCGTCAAGTTTACCGGATGCCACGTCACCGGCTTAAACATCAACAACTACCAAATCAGCCGAGCCAAGCAGTACGCTGTAAAGGAAGGGCTTACACACAAGCTGGATTTTGTTCAGGGAGATTTCATGGTTAGTATTTTAATTTCTACATTAATCAGATGGAGTCAACTTGAACTAACGCAAACCACGACAGAACTTGCCGTTCCCCGACGACTCGTTCGACGCCGTATACGTAATCGAAGCTACAGTCCACGCGCCGTCGCTGGAGAGTGCCTACAGAGAAATCTTCCGTGTCCTCAAGCCAGGAGGCGTCTTTGGCGTCTATGAATGGTTCATGACGGACGCCTACAACAACGATGATTTGACTCACCGTCAAATCCGTCTCGACATTGAGCAAGGCGACGGCATTGCCCAGATGCTCAAAGTCGAGGACGGCCTCGCCGCCATTCAAGCTGCAGGCTTCACACTTGAAACCCACTACGACCTCGCTGAGGACGACAGCAATGATACAAGTGTTGCTCCGTGGTATTGGCCTCTGGGAACAGATCTTCGTTATGCCCAGTCACTTTCGGACGTGCTGACTGTCTTGAGAATGAACCGGTTTGGCAGAGTGGTATCTCATGCTTTCATCTCTGTTCTGGAGTTGCTTCAGATTGCTCCTGCAGGTACCGGAAAGACGGCTGAGAGTCTTGCAAAGGCAGCTGATGCGTTGGTTGAGGGAGGAAAGAAAAAGTTGTTTACGCCGATGTATCTCATGGTTGGCCGCAAGCCTGAATTTTAATTTATTTGCTAAAAGGTTGGATAGTATCGTTATGTTTGCTCAAAATATGTTTATTAATTGACAATTTTATTTTCGCAACTGTACGTTCATAACTGTCGAGTGCCGTCGATTGAGACTTTATAGTACTGCGACCCCCAAAGCAACGTAACTCATGAGAGTGTGATAATCGTTAACCATTGGAACGTGGTGTAAATGAACATTAATCGCAAAATTTGTATAGCAGAGCTGTGTAACTTTCTTCAGCTCCGTGCTACCAAGGATCGCCAATCGTATCAACTTACAAGCGCACATGACTTGGCATCTCGTTTTAGATTAACCCCTTGCCTATTTTTCCTAGCGCGGACGCGTGCCTAATTGCGCGTTCTATTTCAGACCAAACTTCAATTTTTGCGGTCACTTCACATCTCATAACTGTTGCTACCAGATTGCTGTATGGCAGATTGGTAGCAAAAAACATTGGAACCCCACGTATAAGCCAAGAGTCCCCACGATACATGTGCCTACCGTGGCTCTTTTCGCATAGCTACATGAGCGCAACACCATTATTTTCTAACAATCAGTCTCCATCAGCCAGCATTACCCGACACCATGCGTTTGTTAAAGACTGATACGCTTGAGTTTCGATATTTCGACTATGGCAACATTCCGCAGTACGCCATCTTGTCACATCGATGGGGCAGCGAAGAGCTTACTCTCCAGGAGATGGAAGCCGGCGTGACTAATAAGCAAGGTTACAAAAAAGTGCAGCAGTTCTGCTCAAGGGCCAAAGCCGACGGGTTCGATTATGGCTGGGTTGACACGTGTTGTATAAATAAGACGAGCAGCGCAGAGCTATCAGAGGCCATCAATTCCATGTACCTCTGGTACTATCAAGCTGAGAGGTGCTATGCCTATCTTGTGGATGTCCCATCAAAGTCCAAAATTGAAGATAGTGAGTGGTTTGCCAGAGGATGGACTCTGCAAGAGCTTGTTGCGCCCTCAGAGGTTTACTTTGTTGATGAGCATTGGAATGATCTGGGAACCAAAAGGGACCTGCAACAAGTCGTGTCGAAATGCACTGGTATACCCATAAACATCCTCTCGGGCGATGACGATTTGGAAACAGCCAGCATAGCACAGAGAATGTCATGGGCTGCTAACAGAAAGACACAGAGGCTCGAAGATCGGGCTTACAGTTTGATGGGGATCTTTGGCATCAACATGCCCTTGCTTTATGGAGAAGGTGAGCGAGCCTTCATTAGGCTCCAAGAGGAGATTATGAAAGTCTCGGATGATCATAGCATTTTTGCATGGGAGTCCTCCGACAGTCGTGGCGGAATATTGGCAACTTCTCCCGAGGCGTTCAAAGGCTCCAAGAACATCATTCCGTTCAATCACTTCAATGATTCCAACGATTCTTCGACCGTAAGTAGTCGAGGAGTCCATTTAAGTGCTCGATTTATGGGTAGGGGGCCTCGTGGATTGGGTGTCGCGATTCTTCATTGCAAACAGCAAGGCGTAGAAGATAGGCCGATTGCCATCTATGTCAGAGACTTATTTGGCACAATGCAGACATTTGAAAGAGTCAGAAGCGAAAAGCTGGAACAGCTTGATCTAAGAAAATTCAGATCCTTACAGTATCCAATAAGAAAGCTATGCGTCCAAACGGGGAGAATGACGCCTACTCGGAGATCCAAGAACATTGGGAAAGATGGGAGTACTACCCAGTACGACGTTTACGACAATGACACCTTGGAGCACCTAATAAGTCTCTCGGATCCAAAAGCTTTGTTACGCGCAGCCGAATCCGGATTTGAAGACCGTGTATGGCTGTTACTGACACGAGATGACATTATGATCGATTGGATGGATGAACATAAGGAGTATGCCTTATTACGCGCAATAGATGGAGGTCATGAGAATATCGTCAAGATACTACTTGCTCGTGGCGCCAATTCTGGGTATATTGCCGGCACGTTTAGGACACCTTTATTATTTGCAGTCCAAAGGGGACACAAGTCCATGGTCAAGTTACTACTTGATAATGGGGCCAAAGTCGACTTCAAAGATGAAAAGCTTGTGGAGACACCGTTGCTAACAGCGGCCGAAAAGGGGCTTGAGGATATTGTTGAACTTTTGCTGGATAAAGGCGCCGACGTCAACTCTTTTGATCGGCCCAATGATACGCCGTTAGGGGTAGCTTCTAGGGCAGGACATTATGGTACGGTCAAGCTGTTGCTTGATAACGGCGCCAGAGTTGACTTGACACATTACCGCTACAAACACACGCCGCTACAAGAAGCTGCCGCCTGGGGACACGAGAGCGTTGTCGAGCTGCTGCTGGATCGGGGCGCCGATATTAATGCACGAGACCCCAGGGGCCGATCGCCACTCCACTTGGCCTCTTCAAGTGGACATGAAAATATTGTTAGGCTACTCTTTGAAAGGGGAGCCGAGGTCGATGACAAAGTTCGGATACCGCCCTCGGGAGACAAGACTGTTAATGAGGTATTGCAAGTTAGAGGTGCTGAGGCTGAGCCCAAAGAAAAGAAATCAGGAAACTTTTCCATTAACCTCTTCAAGAAGACTTGAAAGAGTGTTGCTAAGTTATAGCTTGCTAGATATTGCCTAGCTAAATGGCGGAACATATGGAGCAGATTGGATAGCAAGACGCAATTTCAGGTGATACTCAATCGGATCCTCATCGTGCAAGTCATCTTGATTCCAACACGCCTCCACAAGCTCCCGTAGCAACCTCATGTTGAAATTCCGTGGCTCCTCTCCAGCTCTGTTCAATATTTCCAAAGCCGTCATCCGCTGAGCATCATCCCTAGCCTCGCAAGATATCATAAAGACTGGCCATGGAGGGATATAAGTCAACTCGCCGCATAGCATATTGAGCCCTCTGTTCACGAGATTTTTGTGGCGAAACTCCTCGCCAGAATAGCCCAGTGCCGCTCGGTTAAGGTAGATCAAGGCGGCAATTCGATACAGTTCCGTGGTCTTGTCGCGGTTTCGAGTGAGTGCAGTCGATGGAGCATCGTATGGAGGGGACTCCATAAGACCAGCTCGTAATTTCGCTTCCAATACGTAGAGCTCCTGCATTTGTGGAGGGGAAAGATCGGTGTGGTCGACAATTTTCTGCATGAGAGCGGAGAATATAGCCGATGTGTATTCAAGGACCTTGCTATCGCACCCGAAATCGTTCTACCGTGAGTTAGCATCTGACACAAGTAAGTTATGTGTTTGGGTCTGGCAAATATACCCGCGGAACATAAATCCGTGCAGCCACAGGATCCATTGCACACAATCTCATTCCTCGCATGGCCGCTTCCGGTTTCCAGTACACTATGCCAAACCTAGCAAAGATCTCATGGTAAGCAACCCAGTCAAAGAGGAGCGAAATATCGCCTCGGACTTCTTGGGCCAATACGCCCGAAACAATGATTTGCTTAGCACCACATAGGTATTCAGCCCAATCTTTAGTAGTGCTAGAGATTTGAAACGTCTATTCACAGCACCGTAAATCAGTAAACAACCTAATTTTCATTTGGGTAAAGATGCTTTTCTTACCTCGCAAAGATACAAGAGCATACTAGCCATGAGATGTTGGGCAGTCCGATGGCCAAAGTTCCCTAGGCGCAATGACTGTTGGAGATATGACAGTGCTTTTATTTTCAATACCATAGCTGCACCAGTTCGGCCTATATTTAAAGACGACAATGCCAAAATGCTGTATAATATCGCATTCGAGGCCGGCGTAGCGTCGTAGAAAGCGAGTCGTAGAATGTAATCGGTCAATTGGCCCAGGTTATCCAATATCAGAAGACGAGAACCCGTGTCCATAACTAGACCAATTATTAATAAATGTGCACAATCAGACCTTCTCATCTACCTACAGTACTGCAATAATCCGGATTCACTCTCGTGTATCCTCATAGAATGGATAGAAGGAAGGGCCGGCGGAATGCTCATTTTGGCAAAAGTGAGTTCTTTTGATAGGAGTTAGCGAACAACTGCTAAAGGGGCGAAAGATTCTTACGGTTCGATTTGGCCTCCGATAGCTCATAAAACTTTTCCACATCCCAACTAGTCATATTGAGAAAAAGACTGTGCTGATACAGCGCGGCGAGTATATGCTTTTTTTGCTTTGCGGTCGATTTAAGCTCAACAGCTCGCCGTTTATCTCCGCTCCGGGGCCATGAGAGCCTCATGCCGTACCCCTGACACTGCACATCCTTATACCGGCAATTGGCGCATGTCGGGAGTGCTCGATCACATTTAATTTTGCGATCTACCGATTTCTTAGCCTGTGATGAATCTTGAAGGTAAGGAGCCGATTGGCTATCTACCTCGACAAGTCCAGCATCCTTTAAGAGCCATGTCGACACTTGTGGGGTTCGTTCAGAGTAGCTTGCGTATGATAGGATAGATGTATGTTTCCCACGTTGCAATCCTCGTGTGCGTATGTGAATCCTACGACTTTAGGATTAAGAAGCTCGTCGCGAATAGTTGCCTTGAAGGATAGGATATGGGGGGCGAAAGTTGCCGTTGCTCTCTAACAGGCGAATGAAGCACCATATAAGTTATCCAGCGGAGCAAACGGCTCAACTTTGTGATCCGTAAGCGGTGTACCAAGGGGTTCTGGAATCGAGTGGCTCAATTACCGTATGATTAACATGAACCTAACAAGAAGATGAGTTGTGATAGAGAAGTAAAAGTTAACGTTTGCTAAGGTACGAGGTATTCAGCTTTGTCTCAGAGCATTTGACTATATTTAGACTTTGACTATTTGGTATTAGTTGCGGAAATTCTTGCCTTGCGATATTAACTACCAATCATGATCGATTATTAACGTTCGGTGCACATTCCACCCCAGCAGACATACACCTAATACGAATGTGGCTTACGTTAGTAAGCGATTAATTGGGTATATTGCCTCGACGACAGGCTGTTTTTCTATCATTATTACACAGACTTCTCTGTCTTTTCCGTACAAGGAAGTTACAGGGTTCAATTTGAAAGTGGGATGCTTCAAATTAAGCTGCAAAAGGTTGTCGAATGATGAGCGTTACCAAACTCTCTTTCATCTTCATCGTTGAAAGTAGATATGAATATGTCGCGAAATGAGGCACTTGTGCTTCGCATCCGAACCGATGAAGTAAATCAGCTATGAAAGAGCTTTTACTCCTACGTATCTTTGGGTAATAGGGACTCGCACAGAAGAAACGCTGACTCCAGAAGTAATCGGGACAAATACTATCCGAGAGATATAGCTAGCTGGTAGGCTTGCGTCATGGAGTATGTATTCCACTTATTCGGCTAGCCTTTGTTATGCTTGCCAAACAGCACTGCATATGAAATTTTCCACCAAAGAGCGTGACTGAAACTACAGTATATAAATGAAGGATGAGAAAAACGACAAAGAGTGCCTGTAATTGTCTCGATTCAACTCAAGGAATATACATTTCTCCTCTTGGCTAGTGCTATTCAGTGATTGCCCATAAGAGCTGTATACCATGACTGCGATTTCTTTTGCGGTTTTTAGAACAGTAAACACGGCCAAAACTACAACGCTTTGACAATAACTTGATGAAAAGTACGTCGATTAGTCTGAGTCTATTGCTATGAGTTACAGGGTGTAGACCCCCTACTTTGCCCGGCGGTTGGGCTGACCCTTGTTCAATCAAGTAGCGATACCTAAGTCGGTGCCCCTATTTTCAACATAACTAACTAATTTCCAATCTCGTATTCAGACTATATATAGCTTCGCTACCCACGCCATTGACTCTGGAGTCCACATATCTCTAACGTTCAAAGAATTCTCTACAAATTTGAGAACCACAAACTTTAGTATAGTTAACTACCAGAACCATTATATTACGTTGATATCGTATTAGTATCTGTTGAGTGTATAATGGTGTGCCTATGGAACTCTTTCTCAAGTGGACTCAACTAAGCCAACACAACACCCAATTCATGCGCTGTAGAATTAAGCCCTGTAATGCATATATCCCATCGTTACATATACTGTTTATGCAACTCTTCATCTTCATGCCACCTTTAAAGCTTATAATATTTTGCATTATGAATTACGAAGAATGCATGCGTGGTAGACGCCTGTGCCAGTAGTACACGCATATGTCAATAGTCACATCAGCAACGCATCATCAACCAGACTTCAGCGTTCTAATTCGTCTCATCACTGTTGTTGTAGTGTTAACATTACTCTCTTAATTTATTTGTTTAACAATGTTTTGTTCTATTTCCTATATCCGACCCTCGCGTCGCGAAGTGAATGCACAACCTCGGATATGATTCCGTTTTGCCGAATATTCCTGAGGTAATATCCGTAGTATTTCCTCGAATGTCGAAAACAGTATTAGCCGTTGTTGAAGATTGATGACTAATGCGGGGCTGATGAGGGGCAGCCAATATTGGAGTTGTGACGTTGAATAAGCTGAGCTGCTTCATAAAATCTCACAACTCACAAACATCAGGTTCGCACCTTTTTTTTTTTCTTAGTTATTTCCTATTTCCATGAGATTCTGTGAAGCAAGTTGCTGATTTAGTTCCATATAAAACTACAGAATCTCCTTTGTGATTAAGGAGATCTTCGTTGCCTTCATCATTCTGCTCAAATCTTTTCATTGTTTACCCCGCCATCTCTTTCTTGGGGCATCGCGAGGGGCAATAAGCGTGCACACTTCTTTTCGTGTAAGACAGCAGCAAAATTTCGCAACAATGGCGGCCACCACGGATCTGAACACCTACAAGTTCAACCACTCGATGTATGTCGCCTCAGATTATTTTGCATTTGCCGTGTCAATTTTGATTACTGATGAACCGTCTAGGATTCGAGTCAAGGACCCCAAGGAGTCTGGTAAGTGAACCTACCATACTGTGTCACGATATTACCTATGACGTGTTAAAGCCTCATGCTTACCCTGGTGTTCAATCAAGTGAAATTCTACGAGTTTCTTGGAATGAGTGTCATCCGCAAGGCCGAGTTCCCTGAAGCCAAGTTTGACCTTTACTTCATGGGATACAACAGTAAGGGCGCGACTTCATTCGGAAACTCTTCGCTTGACCGCGAGGGAGTCATTGAGCTCACCCACAACTACGGCACTGAGAGCGACCCCAACTACACCATCAACAACGGAAACAAGGACCCTCACCGCGGATTTGGCCACACCTGTATTTCCGTCGACAACTTGCAGGCTGCTTGCCAGCGCATTGAGGATGCCGGCTACAAATTCCAGAAGAAGCTGACTGAGGGACGAATGAACCACATTGCCTTTGCTCTGGACCCCGATGGATACTGGGTTGAGATTATTGGTCAGAAGCCCCTTGAGGAGACTGCCAGCATCAAGGAGACTGACGTCGCTACCTACCGCATGGTAAGAATCACCCACACCTGCAGTTCAGTAAAATTGAGTTACTGACTCTTATCAGAACCACACTATGATCCGTGTCAAGGATCCTCAAAAGTCCCTCAAGTTTTACCAGGAGGTTTTGGGCATGTCCCTCTTCAGAACTAGCGAGTCTCCCAACGCAGGATTCAACCTCTACTTCCTTGGCTATCCCGGAACCCAGGGCGTCCCCCAGGAGGGCAAGACCAGCGATCGTGAAGGCCTCCTTGAATTGACCTGGAACTACGGCACCGAAAAGGACGAAGCCTTTTCCTACCACAACGGCAACAGCGAACCTCAAGGCTTCGGCCACATCTGTAAGCAATTTTCCCCGACTCACTACTAAAAGTGTCATCAGCTAACCTTTATCTTTTTAGGCGTCTCTGTGGATGATCTGGACGCTGCTTGCCAGCGATTTGAGGACCTCAAGTGCAACTGGAAGAAGAGACTGACGGACGGCCGCATGCACAACGTTGCTTTCTTGCTGGACCCTGATGGATACTGGGTTGAGGTTGTCCAGAACGACAGATACAGCAACAAGTATGCTGTTTAAAGTTGGAATTCCAATTAGCTAGCCTTTGATGAATTGAGATTCGACAAGTTAAGCGTAACATAGCTGCCATGATGAGTAGACGATGCAACGTAATTGAGCCATATTTCACCCCAAATGGGCAATTGCACGTAATATCGACTTGCATATGCATGACCCACTAAGGCTGAACATAGGAGCTAAATGCGCATTAAATGCATACATAGGCAGACGCTTGATGCCTCCAGGCGAAGTTCTCTATTAAATCAATCTTTATTATACTCGTTTCTGTTCAGCAATTACCAAATGAGGCTGTTAAACACAAAGTCGCTTGACCTCGAGATATTTCCTACCAATGAGGACATACGTTATGCCATATTGTCCCATACTTGGCGGGAGGGCGAAGTGACCTTTGCCGACCTCCACCAACACGAGAAGCGAACAGAAGCACGAGGATGGGAAAAGATCCGTCGAAGCTGTGAAATAGCTTCTCAGCTGGGGTTCGACTATATATGGGTTGACACGTGCTGCATTGACAAGACAAGCAGCGCGGAGCTGTCGGAAGCCATCAACTCGATGTTCCACTGGTACGAGAAGGCTGAAGTGTGCATCGCCTATCTAGATGACCTCACCCTTGCAGCAGGTTCAGCAGTGGTGGACTCCGATTTCGAGCAATGTCGCTGGTTTTTCAGAGGCTGGACGCTCCAGGAACTTATTGCTCCCCCAGAGTTGCGCTTCTACTCCAAGGAATGGAACTTTGTCGGCACAAGGACATCTCTCAAAGCCATCATTGCGAAAACCTCGCGTGTTCCCGACATGATGCTTGAGGCGCACGTAAATGGCCAAAGGCAAAGGCTCGACAACTTTTCCGTGGCGGAAAAGATGAGCTGGGCAGCCAACCGTAGGACTACTCGGCCGGAGGACATGTCCTACTGTTTGCTTGGAATCTTCGATATTAACATGCCTTTACTTTATGGAGAGGGTCAAGGGAAAGCCTTTAGGAGACTGCAGGAAGAGATTATCAAATCTACAAACGATGATTCTATCTATGCGTGGAGCTATTCTGAAGAGCAGTCTAAGAAACAGCATTTCTGGGGCCTCTTGGCTGACACCCCATCTGCTTTTGGACAGCACAGGGAGGGCTTCGTGGTAAAGCGATCAAGGTATGTATTTATATGTAGTCTCTAACATAACGAAATATTCCCCAGGCTGACCTCTTGTCTCAACTATCTAGATATCTCGCACGACGCTCAAATCATGTAGCCACAGTCTCCAACCGCGGCCTCAACGTGGAGTTTGCGCTGGCACCTCTTCTAAACGATAAATCGGACACCATCTTCATCGCCATGCTGGACTGCGACATGCAGAAAGAAAACTCATCGCACTCGCTGACGCCGGCCATAATCCTCCAGAAGATGTCGTGGCACAGCGACTCTGAGTTTGTCCGCATACGACCAGACTTCCTGCTCGTGCAGTTAATGAATCGCATAATCTTGCCCACAGCCGACGACCTCGCTCAGATGCGTGATGGCCTCCGTCTCCCAGAAGCCGTGCCGCGACAGATATTTGTCCCGCATAGCTTGTCCGCCCTACGTGCTCCGCGAGGCCTATTGTTTCACCCTGCAGTCAAGGGACAATCTCAATCTCTGAAGCCACAAGATTCGCTTATAGTCGATGTACTCACGCAACCGTCCGAATGGCTTTATTTTGACGAAAGATCGCACGACGGAAGCATAGCAAGCCCCGGCCAAGCGAACCACGACTTCTTTGACATACTATCATCATTGCAAAGAGTGCAGTCATATGTATTGAATTTCAAGCCCTTCTCCGATCTAGGGGTTACAGAGCCCACGCAGGCAACGATCCTCGGGTCGTTAGAACTCGAGATTAAGCAGCAAAGTGGATGGAACAGCTGGCATGTGTGCTTGGTAACAGGACTAGAACCGCTCCCGCCAAACCCCTTTGGCACGCCATCCCTGTATACTGTGCCGTGGTACGCATTTGAGACTAAAGCTAAGGTCATGGCGGGAGAGCTTGATGAGGTGTTGGACAAGAAGACGAGACGGGGGTGGCATAGGCTGATGGATGATATGGTTCTGAGAGTCGATTTCGATCTCGAGAGTCGGCACTCGAGGTTGTATTACAATGCGGTGTTGAAGGTGATTACACCGTCAGAGAGATATGGTACGACACAAAACGCCAGGCCAAGTACATGAACTGTGATGATCCACAGAGAAGTATTATACAATTCAATAGAATATGCTCATAAATATCACCATCATAGCTCTTCGAGCACACCCAAGACCGTCATCTCTAGTCTTTCCAAAATCTCATCTGGGACGTCTAATGGCTTCTCCTCTGGCACTAGGCCTTTGCTCACTAGCTCATCCAAGCCAATATCAGGCTGCTCCTCGACCGCTTTCTTCAGCGCTCTCGCCCTCTCCGTAACATCCTCAATAGAAACAATCTGTTCATTCGCCCATTTGGTACTCAGAGTTCCCGGGATGCCAATCTGGATGCTCCGATAATGCAACTGCTCGAGTTTCGCGTTCCTTTCCGGATCCCACTGGATCCTCACGTCAGAAGGCCTCTCATGCGCTGTCTTGTTAGTGCTCTCCTTGTCCACTCGTGCGTGTTCTGCTGGATGTGTTGATAAGACGCCTTGCTTCAGTAGACCCAGGAAATCTTCCTTTTTCATCTTAAGGGCGAGGATGCGACTTTGGCCCTCGTCCTTGTAAGAGTATCCGGAGCGGTACATCATCCAGCACCAGCTTGGCTTAATCCAAGTCATGCGGCCGGGACTGAAATCCGGCGATGCGTTGAGTTTTTGGGCTCTGACGGCGGCATCGGCGATGGATGCCTTGTAGGCCTGGTAGACGATGATGTGGTTGTTGTCGTACGAGGCGCGGATTTGGCGGTAGGGGATTTGCGAAGGATAAGACATGGTTGATGATGTTTTATTTTTGTTGCTTATTTACATGTATGCGTTTCTCATTCGCAGAGAGTGGGATTTGATTGACTGGCTAATTATAATTCTAGTAGGCATTTTGTAGATGTCAGGGCGATGAGAAGCTTTTGTTTTATAAGTAGTTGGAGCTATACAGTGCTGGATGCGGAGTTGAGGCTGGATGATGACTCTGGCATGACGACGGACGGCCTGATGAGTCTTTTGCCGATGCCTTTTTTGGTCGTTTTGTTTGATTGAGTCTAGACCAAGATACATCCAGCGTTTGTCTTTTGTATTGTATGTTACATAATATCATGAGTTGCTACGAGATTGAATAGAAGCATAACAATGAAGAGCTAATATACATGAAGCCATAAAGGCTCCTTCTTGTAATCCCATGGATCCATCTCAATGCCGTTATAAAATGCAATGCAACAAATCTCCGCTTTGGGCCATCCCATTGTTTTAGGCAGACTCCCCCTTCTAAGGCCCACTCATAGTATCACTAAAAACCTGAGACAGGCGTGACGCAACGGGCCTGTGCAGCTCCATCGAACAAAGAATGCCGAACCGAGCCTTTTGGCCGCCATTTTTACTTTTGACTTTTGCAACATTTCTTAAAATCTACTGACACTTTTTGTACTGCTGCATTTGTATAGTTTAACAAAGAACGTTATCTTCTTTTTTCTTTTTTTCCTCTCTTATACTTTCACCCAGCCTCTTTTGTTTTTTTCTGTACCTCATAAATCCATGCATCCACCTACGTAGCCCCCCCCAACGTTTCCGACTCAGGTACCCGATTCAAACCTCTGCAGCGCCCACAGCAGCAACCGCCAAGCGCCTGTATCTTCTATTACTACAGAGCTTCTCTCCTCTTCTTTCTCCCTCCTCCTCCTCCTATCTTCTCTCCTTCAACCACCTGACCTCTCTCTCCCCGCCTCTTCCTCCTGGATCCACGTGCATGTCGCCACCGGAAGCACCCGCAAGCCCAGCGCTTCCCGGCCCTGGATCTGAGCCTAGAGGTGCGGATGCCTCCGAGGTGACATGCATCCAAGACCCCTCGGTGGGGTTGCAGCCTGTTGCTGAGCCCGACAAAATCAAGGACGAGAACACAAGCGAGAACAAGAACAACTCGACAGCTCAAGCTCAAGCTCCAGCACATGCCGCTGTTGAGTCTGACTCTGGCGCGGTCGATGCGAATCCAAGCGCCAGTGCGAACGAGGATCACAGCGACGACGACAAGCAAGGCGCCGAGACTCGAGCCATGACGACAGAACCAGAACCAGACACAACGACACCTCCCGCCAACCCTCCCTTCGGCGATTCCCCCAAAGAAGCAGCCGCTGATATCCATCTCCATACAAGCACCCCTAGCGCACCCGGCGCAGACAACAACAAGCCTCCTCAGCACTCTCCAGACTCACCGCTGGACATGGCCAGCGACGGGGCCGGCAGCAGACCGACAAATGCGGAGCTCGAGCAGGGCTCTGGCTCTGTCTCCGACGCTGGCTCGGCATCAGGCACTGCTGAAGCCAAAGACAGCTCCAGCTCCAGAGCCAAAGAGAAAGCTCCTGCACACGGGATTCACGACACACACGAGACCATGGCCGAGCCTACAGACAACATCTCTTCCTCCGTCCTGACCATCAAGGCCACCGTTGCGAGCCCGTCTTCGCCGTCTTCGCCCATGCAGCCCGACTACCCAACCACGCAGCTTCTCGTGCCCGAGCATCCCAACTATGTCGACCCAACGCCGCCCACGCCCATGGCCTCCCGACCTCCCTCTCGCGCCCTCTCCACAGCCCGAAGCGACGACGCATCTCCCACCAGATCCGGTCCCGAGTCGGACGATAAGAGCGAGGATGACCAGGAAGGCTCACGGTCCGAGATTCAGAGCATCATGGAGCAGTTTAGCGAGTACGGAGGCGGTCCTGATGCCGACGAAGTCATGAGTCCGCGCCTGGAGATTGCTTCGCCCATGCTGGGATCTTCTCTGCAGCATCCGCCTCGAAAATCCAGCCTCGAGCCTCTGTCGCCCTCGCTTGCCAGCCAGCTTCAGGGACTCAACGCCCTACACATCTCGACGCCTGGTGACGACGACCATGGGCCTCCTGTGCCCCCTAAAGACGGATCCATGGGTACGCCTCCAAGACCCAAAGACGCACGACCTCTGCCCAACAACGTCGCATCCCCAGCATCTCCTACCATGTCCATGCACAGGCCGCCGCCTCCAGAGCCCGAGCCCGAACCTTCTCTACCCTTCGACTTCCACAGATTTCTAGAACAGTTGCGGAACAAAAAGGCGGATCCTGTAGCGAGATATCTCAAGTCATTCCTCTTCGAGTTTGGGAAACGCCAGTGGATGGTTCACGAGCAGGTCAAGATCATTAGCGATTTCCTAGCCTTCATCGCCAACAAGATGTCGCTGTGTGAGGTATGGCGGGACGTGTCGGATGCAGAGTTTGATAACGCTCGGGAAGGCATGGAAAAGCTCGTCATGAATAGGCTCTACACACAAACCTTTTCACCAGCCATTCCGCCGCCCAAGCCGATACCCGGAGCAAAGCCTAGGAGGAGAGGAGGCGATCCGCCACTGGGCCCTGGTCGGAGAGGCCAGCACCAGGAGGACGTCGAGCGAGACGACATTGTGACGCAGAAAATCAACATTTACGGCTGGGTTAAAGAAGACCATTTAGATATCCCACAAGTCGGGGAGAGCGGCAGGCGTTTTCTGAAACTGGCGCAACAAGGTGAGTGTCTTTGCATACACATATGCACACTCATTCATATGCTAGATCTCATTGCTGACTATATTATCAACCAGAACTCTTAAAGATCAAGTCATATAGAGCCCCCAGAGACAAGATCATTTGCGTCTTGAACTGCTGCAAAGTCATATTTGGTGAGTCTGTTCTTTCCTGTTCAGTCAAGTCTCTTAACTAACATCTCAAGGCCTCCTAAAACACAACAAGTCCGACTCGTCAGCCGACTCCTTTATGCCACTGCTCATCTACGTAGTGCTCCAGTCGAATCCGGAGCATCTGGTTTCCAATGTGCAGTATATTCTGCGATTCAGAAATCAGGAGAAGCTCGGTGGCGAGGCCGGCTACTACCTCTCCTCTCTTGTAAGTAGACTCTTAGCTTGAAGTCTCCCTCATCACCATGCAGATTCTTACCCCGTGGCAGATGGGTGCAGTCCAGTTCATCGAAAACATGGATCGAACCTCTCTCACCATCACCGATGACGAGTTTGAGAAAAACGTCGAGGCAGCCGTCTCCGCCATTGCAGAGAAGCACCAAGCAATGTCTCCAACGGGATCACGCCCACCCCAGCAGATATTCAACGAGAAATCTTCATATGCTGAGGCCCGTTCCTCTCTCGACGGCGCAAGCTCATCTGCCCCACGTCGCTCAACAGACCAGAATGAAGTCGACCTCACCGCGCCCATCACCGGCCTCCTGCGGACTATTCAGAATCCCCTCACCACCATCGGCCGCATGTTCTCAGACGATGGCGGATCATCAGCACCTCGGCCGCCCCCGCCGCCACCCATCGGCCGTCCCTTGGGGTTTCCTGATTCAGTTCCCCTGAGGACCAGCACAGACGACCAAAGAGACAGCGGTCGGCGCGATTCAAGATACGCTCTCCCCGCAGAGGAAGCAGCGGCCCGACAAGCAAGCGCCGAGGTGGCCGAAGCACAACGCTTACACCGCGCTGAGCATGCCAACGTTGTAGAGACGCTGGCCGGCATGTTCCCGGATCTGGATAAGGACATAATTAGCGATGTGGTCTACCAGAAGGAGGGAAGGTATGTTTTTTCACTCCCCCTTTGCTCTCCCTTTCCATCTTTTGTAGGCTAACCTGGAATGCTCCTTTGTATAGAGTTGGTTTGGCAGTCGATGCGTGCCTTGCTTTATCCTCGTAGCATATATATATCCCGAGAAAGGCGAATGACCTTTACACCTTTAATTAGATAGGTATGGGGCTTGGTTTTTGCACCATTGTACAACGGTATACATCGATTATGTGACATACTTTTATTTCTACCCTGTAATCTACCTTACCTTACCTTTACCTTCACCTCTATTTGCCAGATATGCATCGTACAGAGAGAAATTGGAGAAGAAATGCTTGCCGTAATGTCAATTCTCGTCTCGAAATTACAATCATCCCCTCCATCTGTCCATAACTCGAGCCATTTGACTTATTAAGAATGAAAAACACAACCTCTTAATCCAACGCAATTCAAGAAAGACCAACAGTATTTAATAATAATCTTGATAAAGAAAAGCAAATCTATTCATCTCATTTAGTCCTCATGCATACAATGCCCCTCCCATCCCTCTATTCCTAAAGATCCATTTTTCTATCTCACTATTCGCTGCCTAACACAGCCTTCTATACACAACATGGGGCTGTGCATACACGGTAGCCCACACTTTCCGGGGAGGTGACACAAACGAAGGAGTAAAGCGAATGAATTATAAATACATAAAAGATGCTGCGGCTGATGTGACTCAAAATAACACAAAAAAAAAGTACGACCACCGTAACCCTCCCCATCCCCATGACCCTCACCTCCGTCTCACAAGATAGTGGTAGGTATCCTGCATAGGATGGTGAAAGCAGTCTAGTATCCAGAGTATTTCTGGTGGCCTACAAAGTCATAGGGGGACACTCCATCTCGTCCATCAGAGCTGTTGCCCCTGTAGTGCGCATGGCCATCATCAGAAGCGAAGCCTTGCGAGTAGTTGGGAGAGGCGTCTCCGGGCTGTCGGGAGCCAGTCAGGTCGCGAGACATGGCGTTTGGCGAAGGTCCCGAAGACAGAGCCGGGTGGTATGTCCCCTCTGGTATGCTAGGGGCGTAATAACGATCTCCCGCCTTTGAGTAAGGGGGAAGGTTCTCCTCGTGATCATGTTCGGAGGGGTAGGATGCCTCAAGATCTGCCTTTGATTTGATCATCATCGTGTTGCGAGCATCAAGGGGCGTCAGATCATCCTGGTCTCCACGGAGTTTCTCTGCAAGCAGCTTGTTAGTCTGACAAAAAGGTACCACTCAAAAGAGGAGAAAATGAAAAGAGACAGAAGAGAAAACTTACCCAGCTCCTTTCTACGCTTGCGGTGAGGGTTCATCTTGATGGCCGCGTTGATAGCGTTCCATCCGACAAGGAGTGCAAGCGCAACTGTCAACGTGGACTGTATAGCAATCATGACGACGCCCATAACAGTCTGGGTCGTCTGCTGAACATTGAACTCCTCGACAAACACAAAAACGCAAATGACGGACAGCACACGAACAATGGCAATGAAAATGTTGATGATGTTGCTGGAGCGGCGCTCAAAAGGACGGGTGAAAACCAAGAGTGCCAGCATAGCCAGCTCGACAACAAAGCTGACAGCGGTCTGAGCCATACCATTGCCATCGCCTGCCGCCACAACGCAGCCTTTGACAAATGTATAGAGAATGACGGGAATAAACAGCCACCAATAGGACTTTTTGTAGGCTTCGTAGAACATGGAGTACTTGAGCCAATTCTGCTTATCCTCATACAATTTGGCGGCGTCACCATGCTGGGACTTGAGCCTGTGCGCTGTCATCCAGATTTTGAAACCAAAGTACATGAGAACACCAGTGAAGATGCCAAGGGAGAGACCAGCAAGCAGTTTGGCCGCCCACGAGTCACCAAGCGTGAATTGGAACACGCAGTACAACACCCAGATTCCGTAAAGGAGCAGGATGAGAGTCGTGATTGTTCGGGCAATGGATCTCCAGTAGTGCTTGCGGAAGCCAGTAAGAGACTCCGGGAACTTTCCATATAGAGACCAGACTTCGAGAATAACCTTGACAAGCAAAATGCCTGTAACAACAGAGGCAATGACAATGGCAACAATGAGAAGCGCCGTCATGAAGACATCCGACTTGGGAACGCTCACTGATTCGGCAAAGTTTTTGATGCCCGAGATTGTCTGGGTGAGTTGGCCCGAAATACCCTCTGTGCCATCGTCTCGACGAACGAGCCTTGAAAGGCTGAGCTCAGTCGAGTTGCCCGTGTCATCTTGTTCGAGTTGCCTGGTAAGATTCCGTAGGTAGGCAACGCTGTCTTCAGTCAGATTGCCACCAGTCTTGGCTCGAAAGTCGTCAATGGAGTTCAACAGGCCATTCCATGGGATAAGGCCAACGGAGAATGCAAAGTTCTTTGCGAAGCTGCGGTAGATGGGTGGGTAGTTGACCGAGAGCATACCGCTCATGGCCATGCCTTGGAACCAGCCAGCCACATCCGTAAAGCTGGGGCCAGCGACTGCAACTCCGGCAGCACTGCTTCCAGACATGGCACCACCGACTGCAGACATGCCAGTGGCGACTAAGGAGACGCCAGCAATGCCCACGGCTACATATGAGACAGCAGGCACGCTCATAGTCTTGCCGTTGGTAACCTGAGCCTGAATACAAGCCACCATGCTGTTATCATCGAGGCTGTTGAGCTTCATAACTGCCTCTGCAGAAATGTCTGGAACACTGAAAGCGATTCCCGGGATCATTGACGCATATTGAGCTGGAACCTGTTGAGTTCCACGAGCGACGAATTTGCCATTGGGCAAAGGGCACAGCTGTTCCACCAAGGTCTTTGGGTCACAGGGGTTGAATGTGTTTGTAAATGCGCTGATGCCATAGGCTGTGACATCGAGAGTTGCCGTAACATTCTGGCTGTTCGTGCTAGTGCCCTCAATGTCGAATGTGATGGTTTGGGCGTTGTTGTCGTAGGTCATGCTCAGTTCGCTAATCGTGATGGAAGGCAAGCTTCCACAGTCGACATAACCAGTCGTCGTTAGGATCTGGTCGCCCATGACTCCCGTCATCAACATTGCGCCCACGCATAACGCCTTCCGCGCCGTCGATTTTGATGCTGTCCGAGCCATGTTTCGTAATCTTTGTCCAATGGAATCAATAATGCGAGCAGCTCCAGGTCAACTTTGAAATTCCACCACTATGATTCGCTTTATGAAATGCAGCCCTGTCGATGTAGTAATGTACCCAAATCCAGTATCAAGAGTTTCCGGCTAAATTCGTTTCGCCAATCGTCTCCGTGTATCGGTGTTCAATCTATATGGTAAAATCGGTTGTAGAAGTAAATTATAAGAGAAAAACTCCAAGGAATGGTCGAGTATTCCGGTATATGAGTAAAGGAAAGTTGCTGAAAGGAATGCCAGCTAATTGAATAAAATGAGTTGGTCGAGAGCAAAAGTCACGGCAACCTCACGAATTTGCAGAAAAGAAAAAGCGCCCACAGGGCGAGATATCCAAAATGGTCAGGATCAACCCGACAAGAATCGAAGAAACAAGACAAGAAAACGAGCGGCCAATGCTGTTCACAGCTCTATAACTCAGGGCGTTTTCCAACAGTCACCAAACGTCTTCTTCACGGCGGGATATTCATCAAGGAATGGAGGCGATGTCTATAAAATCGCAATCGTAGAGTCGGGAATTCGGTTTTCGCTCAGCAACGGCTTCGATATCAGATGAGATGGGGTTGGCGCTGTGTGAAACGGGTCTGCCCCAGGAGCATCACCGGAGGCGGTTTGAAGGAGGGAAAGACACGAAATAATGAATGACAAAATTCAAAAATCGAGCAGAGGCTGTTAAAGAAAGAGATCAAGCAAGAACACAAACAAAAGTGAATTGACAAGACTGGAATTATGGAAGAAGAGAGAGAAAGAAGAGAGAAGGGGAAAACGAGGTCCAAGCTGCGATGTTGAAACATGCCGAAAGGGGACAGCACCTGCACCTGCACCTTCCTCGCGGCCAGGGTTCAATTTCCCCCCACTGCCTGCCTGACACTGCTGGGTCTGCACTTAAGCGGTGCAACCAGGGAGTATCCGCTACCGAGCGATACCTGCGGCCAAGCCCTGTCGCAGCATCGCCACAAGGTCACGGCCAAGTCACTGTTCCTGGAAGCTTGCAAGGCCATTGGCAAGGACCCTGTCCATCCATTGTCTTAGGGGCAGATCCAGTGGAAGGGGGTCGAAGTTGGTACCTGCGCAGCGCCCTGATTGGCGCGCCATGGGCCGAGGCTGCTGAGGCTTTGCTGCAAGATGCGCTGAAACTGGGCGCTCAAACAGCCTGACACAACCATTGAAGTACGAAACGGCGATCTTGTAACAACAATCGCATCTCGACAACCTATTGATATCAATTGGAATTGATTCCTACCAATTCACACAACATGTGTAAAGAGAAGCCCCAAATCTCAAATCACTCAATAAATTACCTCTCGTTATCAACTCATCAAATCTCATTGCAAGGACACATCAGACCAAAAAGACTCGCTTTGCACGGGGCACCCAGACTAGCCCATTTACAAGATTTCAGGGATCAACCAGCGAAATTAACTCTTCCCAAGCAACGAGATTGAGCATCATTCGGCTCGCCCACTCTCTCGCACGCACCACTGAAATAAATAAAAACGAAGCACATTTTAAAAATAAATAACAAATAAATAAAAATAAAATGGAGAGTGAAATAGAGGAGAGGCAGCCTATCGTGAGTTTTACTCCATTCTGCTTGCCCATCTTTCTTGATTTGCGGAGTGCCGAGGCCAGCTGCCCTCGCTGATGGTGTCTGGTCCGGTCTGGTCCCTTTGAGATAATCTTCAAGGGATGATGATCTTAAGGACCTTTTTTTTTGTCTCATTATCACCTTTCACCCAAGATCGACAACGAGTCATGCTAATCTGCTGAATGCAAAACTTAGCTACCTACCTAATAGGTATCTAACCCAACCGAAGCTCTACATAATCCACAACAACTTCCTCACCCAGGCTCAGCTCTGCCATCGTACAATAAAAGGCACCCGACTGACTAACAATATGGGATTGGATGCCTCCATACCTCAGGTGCACTAACTAACAAGCCTCCATCCCGTACTTACTCGCTGCAAGCCTCGCGCCATGATCGACATCGCACAGGCCCTCTCCTCGCCTCACTCACACAGCCCCAAAGAGAAAGAAAACAAAACATACCAGATCTATTCATAGACACAAAACGAAAAGAGAAAAAAAAAAAAAAAAAAAGAACAGCCAATGAAGCCACTCCGAATACGCCCTTTCCATGATTCTATTTTGATGGACTCCAATAACAATTAATCCATTCCTCGTACAGCCAGTCTTGTCTCCTCCCCTGATAAGGGCACTAATACGAGCTCTCATCAACCCCAGACTTCTACTTTTACAGCCCAGTCTCCACCATCGTTGCACCCTTCCTCAGGTACCGGAACGGACTGTACGGAAGTACATGTGCGTATACTCGTATATCGTACATAATCGCCAATGCATGTCTCATCTAGCATATTATCCGCCGGCTGCGCGGCTAGATTGTGCTGAGCCAGATGCATTCGGCTTAGGCATTTTCCTCACTTAGTAGCATCAAAGACAGAGAGTATCAGGCGCGAGTATGTATTTGTAGTATTTCAATTCAGCTGATGCCGTTATCAAAAAGTCTATGCGACATAACTCGTACGGTTATTCCCCCTTAGCCGCGACATGCGCCCGCAACTCTCATCCCACAGTCATTGCCATGCATACATGGTAGGCATTTCAGGAAATGGAAATAAAGAGAAGAAAGAAACATAAAGAGATGCTCCGTTTTATACATTGGTCTCTAATATAGCCCAACTTGCATCCCGAAATGATATAAATGAAGAACAACAAAACCAAGAAAGGCTCAAATAGCAACTAAACGCAGGGGAATCATGTTCATATACTACTGTCCGTTACTGGACCTTCCGAAATAACAAATTGTCGCCAGAATCCATCCCCGGATGATGTCCAACTCTAAAAAAAAGGCCCCCCAAAAATTCAGTATCCAAGAGAATTGAAAGGAAAAAAGATTTCAGAAAGCGAAAAAGAGAGAAAAAGAAAAAGAAAAAGAAAGGAAGGAAAGAAGAAGAAGAAGAAACCCCCGTGGCAATGCGCAGTTCAACGCTTCAATAATATCCAGACGCTTGTCTATCATCCCAGCTCTTGGTATCTAGATGAATTGCGCCCTGGTGAGGAGAATGTGAATAAGTCGATAATGTTTCATGCCCGCTAAACGGGCTGCCGTGCACGCTTGAAGGGTCCATCATGTTGTCGTACGCCATCTGCGCGCCCATAGGGGGCACAGCGGCTACCGGAACGGGCACGTTTTGCAGACCCAGCGCATTCAGGGGTGGGAATGGCTCCACCTCATTTGCCATTGTCATGGCGGTATACGGGTTCGACCCCTGCACATACGGAGCCGAAGTGACGGGCAGGTCCTGAACCCGCCGGCCGGGGTCGTAGGCGAGCGGGCTAGGGGCCATTGACTGGGTCGAGTGCAGGCTTTGGCCTATGCTTTCGAATTGAGGAGGAGAATAGAAGGGCTGATACGGTTGTCCCGGAGGCATCAAGGGATAAAACTGGTTTGGAGCTTGCGCATACTGCATTGCCTGTTGAGGAGCCATTGGTGGCGCCGGCGAAAGCTGATGTTGCTGCTGGCCATTTTCTGGATACCGAATGGCTGCAGGTGATTTTTGCTCTGGCATGAGTGGAATGTCATGCCGTGGAGGGGGGTCCTGGACTGGGCTGATGATGGTATCCGCCGCCAGTTCCTTTGCCTTGGCCGCCACCAAGCGCAGCACAGGAAGCGAGATTTGCTCCATATGCTTGGCCAGGTGGACAGTCAACTTCTTCCACGTTGGGAAGACCTTGCCGCAGAACCTGCACGCTTCTTCGTGCGGTTGCTTGCTCGTTTCCACATGACACTGCTCAACTTTGTGCCATGTCGGATCAATTGCGCCGGCCTTCTTCATGGCCGCCTTGGTCTTCACCTTGGGCTCCTGGAACTTGTGCTCGCGGACAAGGTGCTGCAGGAAATTGTCGCGGCGATAGCATGTGTGCCGGCAGTCCTCGACATCGCACGTCCACCACTCCAAGTGACGATGGCCCTCGTTTTCATGACGGACCCAGTCGGCCTTGCGCTTGAAGATCTTGGGATCCCGGCACTTGTCCCACGTGCACGTAAAGGGCTGCACGTCTTCATGCACGTGCTTGGTCCAGTCGGACGGCTTGAGGAACTTCTTCTTCTGATAGCACAACTGACATTCGAACTCGGCCGGTAGGTGCTGCGTAGGCGGCATGGGGATGTCAGTGGGGAAGCTTTCCTGGTTGATGGCACCTTCGGTCGGTGTGACATCGTCGTCATCGTCGTAATGAGCTGACAAGGTGTCCAGTCCCTTGGTGCCATTGCTGTCTCCCTTTCCGGTCAGTACATTGGCTGAGCCGCCAAGTGCTAAGCAGAGAGAGCCGCAAGGGCAGTTGGCACCGAGGCCGAGATGCTTGACCTTGTTGTTGAGCAGCTGCTTGTATCTAATAATTTGCTGGTGAGCAATGCGATCTACGAGGTAGCTATGCGCTGGTGGTAGTCCCGGGTTCAAAGTCTGGATGTGCTGTTGGAAGCCAGCAAAGTTGGGCGCAATGTCGTCAATGATGTTAGGGTTCATCTTCATGTCGTTATCTTCGTAGAAATCGTCGTCGTCGTCATCATCCTCGTCTGGATCGACGGGAGCCTGTCTGAGAACCGCCACAGGTGGTCCGCCCGACTTCCTCCACATGTCGGCGAGGCTAGAGTGCGCACCACCGGCGTTGTCATTGTTGTTGGCAGAGGAGGATGGCGATGGCTTGGGCAAGTCTGATTTGCTTCGCGGCCGCCTCAAGGAATTCCTGACACTGAGGCCGGACAGAGGACCTTTGGAGGAGGGCGCGGTCGGAATCGTGCTGATGGACCCAGCGCGCGAGTGCGTGGTACCAATGGAGGCAAAGTTCTGGCCCATTGAGACTAAGGCGGTGTTAATACTGGGAGTCTGGTGCTTCTTGCCCCAGCTGGACGTGCGTGTCATGGGAGATAGATGCGGCATGCTATCGCGCTTATTCTGGGTTGGCGAAGGCTCAGGCTGCTCCTCCACAGCCTCGCCTTGTCCACCGCGAGAGCGCTTTCGCATGTGAGAGCCGCTAGGGCGTCGGACAAGGCCGCGAAGGTCTTTTAAGAGACTGCCGGATCTGTTGCTCTTATCGCCACCTCGACTAAGGGAGAGCTTCTTCAAGAAGTTACCACTAGTGATGCCCTCAATATCGAGGTCGACGACGCTGGGCAAGCTGCGTCGGCGTGTGCCCCAGGTTGCGGCTCGGGAGATGATGGAATCATTGTCACGGCACATTCTCTCAAAGCGGTCAATGGCAGCTTGTGAGCTCTGGGGTTGATGGCGGCTCTGGCCACCGCTTCTGATGGAGTGTAGAATGGGAGCATCAGCCCATCCGCGATTGGCATAGATGATATCATAGTCTTCGTCCGACATCTGTCCAGCTCCATTGGGAGAATAATAGGTTTGTCCGGGAATGTATTTGTTCTCAGTCTGGTCACCAAGAGGTATGCCATCGTTGCTGTTACGGTTCTCCTCTTCTGTGGCGCTGATATCTCCGGACTTGTCTGGGAGGCTAGTCTCATCGAGGTTGCCAGTAAGCCATTTGCCGACTTCCTGGTTTTTCTCTTCAATCTCACGGCGATTGATAATCTCATTGATGCTCGCAATCTCCTCTCCAGGCCGCCTCTTTGGGTCCAAGCCAGCGAGGCCGGTGGCAGGGTCACGCCGCCATTGGCCCATGGAATCTCTAGTAGCAGTGGCAGCCATAGCAGCTTGGCTTTGCCCTTGGTTTACAGATGATGTGATCAAGTCTCCTGCGGACTCGAGACCGCCACGCACCGTGGAGGGGCTATCTTCAAAAGAACGCTCAACGGTGTGGACAGGTCCGTTGTTGTCCTTGTCCCAGACTGAGATGGTGACACGAGGACTCTGACACCGCATATCGACAGGAGCGGGGGCCAGGCCGTCCTCGCTGGATCGTCCACTATCTGTCTGGCTTGGGGTCAACTGAGGCGGCGGGATGACGAGGGGGTTGGGTTTGAAGGCTTTCTGGAGCTCCTGCGGTGAGATGGAGCTCGGTAGCTGATGCTGATCGGGTCGCGTGAGTGTCGTTCTCTCTTCACTTCGCGGCGACAGTGTGTGAACAGAGGCAGTTTGGTCCGGGGTTAGAGGATAAGAGTCGTCGTTGGCATTGTGTTCCTGCTGAGGCTCAACTGGTGGGGTATTGTTGAGTGAGAGGTCCCATACGCTCTGGTCGTCGAGGAAGGATGGCGTGCCGACGTCGGGATTGGTAAAGTTGGCACCGAAAAAAGGGTCGTCGTCAAAGTCACTGAAGTCGCTGGACTGGTAGATGCTCAAGGTTGAGGTGGACCCGGCAGGCGTTTCTGAAGGGTTCGCGGGAGAGAGAGAGTCGCTATTGACGCGGGAGAGGAAAGGCGACAGCAGGTTGGAGTCGATGGATGAGCGCTGCTGTTGTTGATGCTGCTGCTGGTACTGTCGCTGCTGGCCGGCAGCGGAATTGCGGGGTTCAGGGTCGAAGGAGAAGTCGTTGTCGAGGGCCAGAGGGTTGTCGGTGTCGAGAGGCACGGAGAAGCCTTGGGCGGTGGCCGATGCGGAAGACATGATTGTTCCCAGCTGGGGCCAGGCGAAAGGGGATGCCCGAGGATAAGTAGTCGGTATATGAGATGTACGGGGAGATGAGAGGGACAGGAGGATAGGAGCGGTGGCTTCCGGGAAGAGGTCCCAAGCAGTCGTCAGGACAGGCAGCCGGGGCCCAAAACTGAACTGGTGCGCTCTGGAGATGCGCAGCGTCACGTCACTGGCCAGGGATCATGACCATGTTCCTGAGCGGACGGGAGAGCAACGGGGCGGCGTGGGTTGAGGTGAAAGCTTAGGCAGGACTCGAGCTCGGGAGGCGCAGTCGGCGAGAGAGAGGCTTGCGGCGTCTTGCTAGGAACTGGGCTACAAAGTTAGGATGACAAAAACGGTGGTGTCGGACGAGAGAAAAAAGGGCAGCGGGCGGCCAGAGAGCTGATGATGGGATGGGACGTGGGACATGGGCGGCCAGTTTGTGTGGGTGCGGCTGGCGGATCTAAAGCGCTTACCACCTTGATTAGGCTGGACGGCACCCCCTGCTAAGCGACCCTGCCCGTTTCTGGTGCTCTGATGCCACTGCTTTTGTGTCCGCGATACGTGTATTTCCTGTCGAGTACGACGTGCCAAGGTCCAGCTGCTTAGGCCGGGAGCGTCATGGAGGTGCTGCCAGGTGCTACCTGGTGCTGGGCTCTTGGGCTTCAAGCTGGTGTCCAGGGCCCCAATCAGAGAGGCCGGCGGTCGAGATATGGGGGGGTGGATTTGGTGATGGTGATGGATAGTTTTGGTGGTGGTGTGGTGGGGGGGCGAATTGCGGGAGGAGGCGTGCTAAGTTTGGCACAAGGGCTTTGGTGGCGGCGAGATCTGAATCAATTGTTGTTGGACTGTTTGTTTTTATTTCGTATGTAGATAGTATGTGGGAAAAGAGAGAAAGAAGCAAGAGGATGCCGATGCCGATGCCGATGCTGATTGTATTGGTGAAGATTCGATGTGAAGGATATAGAGAGTAACAGAGAATCAAGACTACCAATACTTGCTTGGGTTTTGGTGGGCAGAAAAGTGAGGGAGGGGGTTCGGAGCTGAACATTGATCAATGCTCTGGTGCCACTGCTACAGTACCATTTAGTGAGCGGTAGGTGGCATTAGGTCCAAGTTGGTACGCAGTGACGGCATCACAGCAGCCCTAATCCCAATCCCAGGTAGCTTCAAACTGAGTCCAACCAAAGCATAGAGATCTCAGTCCATTGTACCAGCTGTGTGGTTTTGTTTGCTTTATTTGCAGAGTTCACATCATGTATTGCAAACAATACTGACTGTACAATATCGGCATTCTACCAGGCCGAGTACTTGAACGTACCCGGGGCTCAAAGAGGCGCGCGGTTGCAAGAGACTCTAGCGATAACCAACCTCTCCAGGTTAGACCCTATCCAGCCTAGAGCTCAGGACATACTAGTAGCTCTACTCCTCACCTCCACAACAAACAACCTCGGAGACTCAACAACAACAACCACAACCCGAGAAAAAAATGACACAACCCGAGAAGGGAAAAAAAAAGAAGAAAAAAACTACAGGTACAGAGCTAGGCAAGTGGCTACCGCGCTAATGCCCTCGTCTCTCATCAACGGTCTGGCTGCTGTCAAACTCACCATCTCGTCTCCATAGCCTCCACCACGCGAAAAAGCCTAACTGGACAGCATCAACACTAGCGGCCAGCGTTTCACACACAAGGAGCATGTTGAGGTGGGGCTGCCCTGCGAGAATATGCCCAGCTCTGGGGTCGAAAAGCCTTGCGGACGGACAGCTAAGCATGGTAGCGCGGTACCGGCCGTCTGCCCGTCGACGTCACCCTGGGCCAGGTACCCGGGCATCAAGAGCCGCCTGACCCCTGGCAGCAAACGGTGGGCACGAGGCTTGCGGCCTCTAATTCCGTGGGCTCCCCAAACGGGCCATGGCGCGCTCTGGGGCCCTGTGAGGCTATCTAGCACAAGGGCCAAAGTCAGGTGGTGCCAGCCCCCGAGGCGTTCTCGTAGCAGCAACACCGCCTCATGAGCTCAGGGCTGGTCACCACTCTATCTCGTTTGCTTCTGGCTTCTGCTCGATCCAAGGTGACGCTGGAAGGGCAGGGCAACAAGGCAGCAGCAGGCAGGATGCGAACCGCAGCACGTCACGATAGACTGAGACATCCAGATGACATCAGGGAATCTGTCCAACGGTCCCCCTAGGGAGTGGCACAGCAGTCCACAACATGGTCTAGGATGATGCAAGAAATGTACAAAGTGCTCCGTTACTCCATACCTTACACGGAAAGGGGCGTATGTGTAGATATCTACGACCATGCCTCACACCTTAGATTCGGCCGGCAGGATCAGAACCCATGGCCCTTTTTGGCCACGGCACCCGGGCTCGATCGTCCAAACAAAAGGTATTGGTAAGACGAAGCTTGTTCCATAAGCGTCTCAAGCCATGTAGACCTTCGGCCTTCTGGACGAATGCAACCCCTTGTGCATACAGCAGGATCAAGCAGCAACAGACATATTATCGAGCTTGGTTGCTTACAAGGCGCTAGCCACGGAGTAGATACTGGATATATTCCCATTATTCTCACTAGGTGGCAGTCTCTGTGCCTGTCTGAGGCGGCAAACGGTCAATTTCCCGGCTGGCTCGGCTCTCGTCAGCACCCTATTGCCGTTGTTGCTGTTGCTGTTGCTACTACTGGTCATCTTGCTCGGTGCAGGTAGCACGAATACCTCGGGCTTATACTCGTACGAGACCACGATACAGGTCCTCGTCCGTGCCCTTGGCGGAGATTGAGCAGAATCTCGGGCCTCGGATTTTGCAGACGGAGTCTTGGCACGGGCTTTTCCCTTTTCTATCAAGGCACGGATGGCTGGTTTGATGTTCAACGGCATTCCGATAATCTGCAATATATCCCCAATTACGAGGAAACCAATAGGTCTACAATCTAATCGCAAGGGGGGGCGGCAACACTGCCACATGTCCCACCGTGTGCGGCTGAAGCATCCGGCACCTGTCTCACAAGAATCGATTAGCCTCAACAATGCTAAAGATCTGTCTGCTCCGCCTCACTCTAGCATCGATAAACTTCTAGCGAGGGCATCGTCTGGGCGCGTCCTGGAACATTCTAAAGAAGCTTCACACTTCAACATGCCCGTGCGCTCCCGAGGCCTGCATGCTCGTTGAATCCTGCATGTTACCTGCATGAGAAGGCTTAGTGCACCATTCTATTGAGAGAGTCTGCCCTACTTTGGCAATAGACCAAAACCTTTCGCGGTCGACAAGACCCTATAAGGCAGACTCGACATATAGACTAGGCGTCTTGCAGTTTGAGCGTTGTAGGGCTTGAAGCTTGAAATGCAACACATAGGCAGGGTAGGGTAGGATCCCACGGGGGGCCTCCCGCCTCACCCAAAGCTTCGCCCCGATTTCAACAGCCTTTACCAGCGCCACTGATTCGGTCAACTCGATTTGGACACCGCGAGTGCCGGCAAAGCAACCATCGAGTCTTGCCCAGCACAGGCAAAATGAGCAGGGAGATAAGCGCGCTGCCGCATCGATAACCGCCATTTCGCGGCTGTCTGTACGGAGTTGGAGTAAGGTTTGCTGGTCTCTGGTGTCGCTACTGTACTTGCGATGCGATAATCATCCAGTCAAATCTCTCGACATTGATGATCTTCAGAGGCTCAATCTATAAATTACGTTACAAAGAATGATGCATGAATTTCTTTACCAGATGGGATGATATATCAATTGCATAATGGCAGCCTAAACATCAATCATCTTTGCACTCCTTCTTTTGCACAGACAATTGCAGAGAGACAAAAAAAACAACCCCACATCATGGCATCCCACCAAAGCTGGGGCGCCGCCACGTGATGCCTCAGACGACCAACTTCAGCCACCAACTCAAGTCTCAAGTGACGACGATGGAATTTATCGCATCTGTATCTTCTCTTTTGCTTGACTCGACTCAACTCTGTTCAGCTAAACCATCAACTAAGCCCGGCGCCTTCCACTCAGATCTCAGGAAGAAGGGGCGACAAGAACTCGCTTCTCCGTACAGGCATCTTGATCCTTTTGCCCGTCTGCTCGCCCATCATGTTCCGTGTTTGTCAACGCCTTGCCCCATCGTTCTCGCCTCACTTTTCACGTCGATAGCTCCGGCTAACGTTAGATCCCTTTCCCTGCAAATAGCCGCATCCAGAGGAGAGCATGCACCTCCGGCTCCATAGGGCTCGGTCCGTGGTGCTGACAAGTGAAGAGTGAGTGCCGCCTCGAGCCAACCTCAGTCTCCAGCCTCATAGACAAACGGCAACCGCCGATATGTCATCTGCATGGATTTTAAGTCCCTAGTTGCTCCATCTATCTATTAGAAACAAAGCACTCATCTCCTCTGTCTCTACAGACTCGTTGAAATCCGCGCCGCCCAGCGTACCTTTGAAGGCGCTTACATGCGCACCGCCTTGGGTCTCTTCTCTTTCTCCCTCGTCATCCTCAAAGTCTTCACCGAAGAGTTCTACCCCATCGGCGCCCTCTTCGCCGCCTTTGGCACCGCCATTCTCCTCGTCTCCATGTACCGCCGCTATCAGGGCCACCGCCAGTTCTTTGTCGCCGAGTCGCCGGATGGTGTCCTGCGCCGGAAATTCCGGACCAGCGGCGATACGGTTCTCCTCTTGACGGCGCTGAGTCTCTGTGCGTATTCTACGTTGTTGGCGTTGACGTGGCGCCTCAAGGATGTTTGAAAAGTATTATTGGGCATCTGATACATCTTTGGTTATTGAGGTCTCATCGGATGACTGATTTGCTCACGACAAATGCAGCGACGCTTTCTTACAGTTTACCGGCTGAAGTATCTTGGCCGGTTTTTTCTTTTTTTTAAAATGTCTCGTCGAATTCTTCTCACGGTTGGTCGCCATTCTCTGTTGCCTTTTGCTCTCACCGTTTCAGCATTTGTTTGATCCGAAGAAGACCCCCTATTTATATGAGGGGTTGCCTACGGTGATTTTCACCTCGCTGCATTATATTTGGCGTTGGATGGAAATCTTTTCTTTTGTATTGAGGGTTCATAGTTGACCTTGGTTTCTTGCTCACATCGATGGCTCTAATGAGCCGATATTTATAGACTTGACTATTAATATTGAATACCCATTTGATCTTTTATGGAAGACTAGTATAACATTGCTCTTACAGTGCTTGCATACCTTTGACTTTGCAGCGTGTTCAGGGGTCTCTGGTGAACAAGGCAAGACAAAGGTGTTATTCGCTTCCCCACAGGCGCAAGGGAGCAAAGCGATAGTCAAGTCGATATGTAGATGTGCAATAGTGCAACTCGAAAACCCCCTCAGAATAATGAATATTTGGATTACTGATCTCTAATGCGTAAACATTGTACTCAAATAAGATGCGATCGGTAACTTCACTATTGATCGTTGCGGCCTAGAGAACCATACCATATATTTCAAAAATCTATATTTGGGACAATTAACAGTAGTCACAGTTGCCGAATTGAAAGGCCATACTCGAGCCAAATAACCAAATAGACTCTCATCATTGATAAGTACCGTCATTCACACCAGAGTCTTGATTGCGTATCCATCTCCTATATCACTAGGCCTCAACTATCCATCTATATTTAATGAGCCAGAAACATCACCTTGCTCTTTGAACAAATTACATATATCTCGTAAAAAGATTCATCCGAAATGATCACTAACTCTTATTCTACGACTATAGAATTATATAATACGACTTATAGAGAATAGTAGCAGAAAGGGGGCGGAATCAATGACATCCGATGACACGCCAGCACACACACCAAGACAAACAAACTAGAAACTAGTTAAATGTCAGACTTTAATTATAATACACACAACTCAATAAGGCATGGATTCTCAACAACCAAGTCGCTCATCATTGCATCATCAACAACAATTAATGACCACATGTTCTGAAGGCAGGAAAATAGTACCACTACCTAGAAACACCAAGGAACCCCTCCAGAACCAAAATAGTTCGCCCGTTGTTGTGAAACAATTCATCCCATAGTTCTAATCAACATCAACCAAGCTGGCTTCCTTTGTTACTATTTCGACCTACAACTCCCTTTTTTACTATTCTTCCAAAACTCGTGCTTCCAAAGCAGAATTATCAACTTCACACCAGCTGTGAAACAAAGCAACAACTATATCCTTTACGTGTCTCACTTCCACTCCCTTATCACAATCCCAACTTACACCTACTATCCGTCTCGCGAACAACTCAACAACACATCCAACCACAAACCAACCAAACACCCAAAAAAAATCTACCTAAACACTCCCAGATACGTTCAAATCACCTTAAAAAGGGGGGCCGTGAAAACGAGAGAAATCCTCTAAGAAGAAAAAGAAGAAAAAGACGGCCTTAAACAAAGACCTCAACCATATTTCCCTAAACAAAAACTCAAATATGCTTCATTGAATGCCTTGCAATTTGTAACACACACACACAAAAACACACACAAAACACAAAAAAACACCAAAGAAAATCCTCCCATGCCCAAAACTTGATTAAAGCAGCCAAAAAGGTCCGCCTCAAGCCCTTCCGTCCACCAACCGCCGCCCCGAAACTTTTTACCCAGCTTCGCACCCCTGAACCAACAGAAATAAAGCCCGAATAGAAAAATGTCAAAAAAGGGAGAAATTGGAAAATCTAAATCCGCTAATTCCGCTGTGTGAGTCGAGAAGCTCACCGTTTAATGATTCCCCCTCCAGTTCTAAAAGTTTGTTTCGGCCGTTCAAAACATCCGTTTGACCCCTCCCCACAGTATATACAAGTCGTCGTCGAGAAACCCGTCCCCATCCCATCCCAATCCCGTGGTATTATCGCCGTCGTACTCGTCCGATGTTGAATGTTGAAATGATAAGAAATATGCAAAGCCCCGTTACGAATCCGAACGATACGTGGTTGAAATCCAAGTTCGAATAGAGATATAATACTAAGCTGAGTCTTCACGAGAGCCCCACAGTTGTTAGCCCTCCTCAGCATTAGAACGAATGGTCGGCTAGTTCCGAATACTGCCAAGGTACAGGTTGTAGGTTCGTAGCAAATTGGCATAGGCGGCCGCTTTTCTTGCCAAGTGGTCGAGTTTCGGTTAATCAGTAGTGTCCAAATCTCTCGTTCCAGAATCACGAAGCCTTTCAGCCAAGATTCTCCCTCAGGTTATCTCCACTTAGTCAAAGGCCCATCTCTTACTCCAATCCAAAGCCCAGTGAAATCAGTATCCAGTCATTCTCCATACTCCCGCTCCTTGTAGTTCCTATTGGCCGTAGGGATTTTCGAATGTCGTGCTCTATTTCCTGGTATTCAATCCAGTGGGAAAACTCGGTCAAGTGGCTGCTTTCATATCAAATTGTTGGAAGCTTTCCTGGATGATGGCGGGATGGGTATTTCCATATACATGACCCAGAGAATTCCCTCCAGTCGGAACAAAGGTTTCCCGTCCAGATCTATAGTTCCAAGACTAATATAGACTTAGCCCAAGGCCCCAATGCCATCAAAGCTAATTAAAGCCCTTTTCTTTCCAGATTGGCTACTTTGGTATGCTTCAGGCACTTTGATTTTTAGTGAGAAGAAACGACTTGCCGGTAGTCCCAAGGCATTTACCACTTCTTACCGTGACATGTTTCCACCAGTTTCAGCCAGGACGGGATGAAGGGAACCGGTTACACCATCGACCACTTCCCTACATGTGTTGTGATCTATCGCCTTCACCGTACTCTCCCCATGTACGATAAACACCCGCTTGAGTATCTGTTATTTGGTGCTGTTGATGCTGTGGTATGAGCTGTTGCGGCTGTTGCTGTGCTTGTTGTTGCCAAGCCATTGGTGCTGCTGAGGGGACAGCACTTCCCATTATTGCAGGGTCAATGGCCTGCTCTATACCTTCATCCGCCTCACCCACAGGCACTCCTCCGCTGTACATGGGAGGAAAATGTTGAGAATGCCTTTCGTAGATTTGATTTTGCTGGGGCACAGGATAGTACTGCGGTGTGTGATGGCTTCCCAGCATCTCTCCACTGAAGGACATGGAGCGAGGAGGCGGTGGCATGCTACTATTCCATCCCATTTCGTTGGCAGACGCGTAGTTCGAGCCCGCCCAAGCGGTCGAGGAAGCTGATGGATCAGCATATGGGGAAAGTTGCCCGCCCATGTTTGCTTGAAACGACGGTCGCCAAATCGCGTTCGGGTCGCGAGGTTTCGCCATTGCGTCGCTATCTGTATCCGTGGCCATCCATCCTGGTGAAGATGAATCTCCTATAGCATATGATGGTCCAGACGATATGGTATTAGACGAAGCTTTTTCAGGCTAGCAGTTAGCATGGACAACGACAGAGAAAAGAAAAAAACCTCCTACGAAGTCTTTCAACTACCCACCTTCCATGTCTTGCGGAAAGAATTCGCTTTGAGGTGTCTGGATTGTTGGAGTGCCCATGCTGGGCAACGGCGCGACAGGTATGGAAGAATAATGTTGTCGCTGCGGTCCCTGATCGACAGAGCTGCCACGAGATATAGCGGGCGATGAAGATGCCGTCACAGTATTGGAACCCCCAGGTGTCTGGGGTGGCTGCTGCTTTTGATCGTATGGCTGCTGCTGGTCCACAGGGTGAAAGCTGCACTCTTTCTTGAGCCGTATGCAATTGACACACCGATTCTGGTCCTCCGTGGAAATAATGCAGCGTATCTTACGTCGACGGCAATGACCTGGCATTCGTTAGAATCTCAGCAGGGCCGGGAGAACCGGGCCTTGAACTCTCAGGCGGAGTAAGAGAAAGACGAGACTCACCGCAGGCGATTGATGTTCGATGATAACCAAGCTTATTCCTCTTCTTTTCACCCATCGGTGGCGCCAAGGATTGTGATTCCAAGTACGATGATGGGGTTGCACCACCCACCGAAGGCGTCGAAAAGGATCGTTTCAAGAAATGAGTGGGATTGCCGCGAATATTGGACGCCATTGCAGAATCCTGTATCCCCCTTAGACTGCCGGCAGGTGATTTTGGAGGTGGCATCGCAGATTGGCCGTGGTGCATCTACTCCTGTTGTGACGGGGTATAGCATAGGACATTTGATGAGGCAGTGGCGGCGTCGATAGCTAGTGAAACGGGGGTACGAGGGTCTTAGATGAGCGCAAGATCGCGAAGGCCTGGGTTTCGATTGAGCAGGGAGGGAACGACAGGGCGGTCACAGCCATGAACAGCAGATGGTAGAGCTGTGCAGAGCTGTGCTGGTGGTGTTGGATTTGCCAATACTCGTGATGCCAATGAGCCAAAACCAAAACCAGAGCACGCTCAACCTCTCTGGTGGCAAAAGTATAGCTGACCTAAGACAGCTGATGGTGAATGCGAGCTAAAGGGGATTCCATTACCAGCTCTTGGCCAGACCCGATCTGGTAATCTATGAAATCTCTTTTGACTCCTTGGTACCGGACGGGCAGATCGAGATGGGTGGCTTTGACGAGGGCCGGACGATGGGAAGGTTGATGGGAAAGAACACAGAGCGGGAAGACGCTCAGTGAGAACCAGGTAGGTTACTCTAGCAGCCAGCCTTTGTGACACCCTGTGTAATGCACTCTGCCCCAGTAACCATGTTCCGGGGTCCTCCATAGGGCTATTATGCCTGCCGATGGGCTATGAAGCCTGTCACTGGCTGGAGCAACAGCAAGGGTGATGCGCACTCTCGACCACCCAGCCCTTTTGGTGTGGGGAGGGCGATATTGAGTTGTTAAAACAAGAGGAGCCGTACGTACATGACACCCCTACGTCGACACCACTTTTGGTACATCTACGGCAACCACCAGGCGTACAACTAAGTACTTATAAGTATGGGTCCACTTGATGAGAATCAAAACGGCGCATTTCCCGCTGGACCTCGCCCACAAAGGGTTGTGTGGCATGTGCCAAGCGGCGCAGCCGTCGACCGTCAGAGGTGAAAGGCGGATGCTTGGCTGACAGGTCAGCAGCGACGCGGCTTCACATGAAATGCAAAGAAACGGAGCCGGGCTGTGAGAAGCAAGAAAATAGAAGAAAAAAATATACTAGCTTGTAGTTGTTTGGTTGTTTAAACCGTCGTCATCTTACTACAACCGATGTGGAGACGTGCTCCCACATGAAGTATCATTGTCGGCCACTGAGCATCTGGGTCAGGATTTGTCACTTGTGAGCGGAATCGGCATGATGATGACAAAATGTATGGAGGCGATGTTTTTGGCAGTAGCTGTTGCATTCTAGCCAGGCAGCAATTTGCAGGTCCGAATATGCGTATCCTTTTTTTTTCCTGTGTGATTATGAGACAAAGGGGAAAGCTGCCGAGCGGGCTTGCCGGAGAGGGTGGCACACGGTGTTGTTCTGGGCGTGTATATAAAAGAAGAGTACCGGCGGCCTCGGCTCGAAGATTTAGAGAGAGGGGCCTCTTAACGAGGACTCCATCAGAGCAAAGTACAAGCATGTATGAGCATGTACTTGTTGATATTGTCTGCTTACCACCTGCCCGTGGCAAGCTCATCGCGATGCTCCACGGAAACTGGTGCAAATCCCCATCCTGGGACACATAGGGTTTGCCGCTAAAGGCCTGTCTGTCATTTTTAACAAACCTTGGGGAAGTTTGATTTGCGGTAAGATTCATGTCGCACAACCAATAGCGTTGCCGTAAACGGGCGGAATGGAAAAAGCAAAAAGAAGGCTTCGAGAACCGGGAGGCAGGGCCGGGTGAGACTTGATCCAGCTGATGGCTCACCCTCTCGTACGCCTGTGTGGCGGCATCGTAGGGCATCGTACGAAGGAGGATAATACAAGCTACCTAGTTAGAAGTGTAGTACATGTCTTGCTAGGTCATAGCATGAGAAACCTTGGCAAGGGTGAGACTAGTGAACCAATGATTAGCTGCACTAAAACCAGGAAAAGTAGCGAGAGGGGCCGAGATGGAGAAGGAAAAGAAGAAAAAAGGAAAAGAAAAGAGAAAAAGGTACAAACCTAGTCCGACGCAAGGGAGACGAGGGCAAAAAGGGCTGGCAGTGACCATCCCAAAAGCAGGATCCCCTGTCCAGCCATCTGCCGGTCTCCAACTCTTTCAGCTCAAGCCGTATGCTGGAGACCCGGTCGTACAGGTAAGTGGCCATCTGCAGGGCTGGAAAAGAGGATAAGAAAAAAAAAATGGCGATGCGGGCACCTCCGTACCTATTCCGTTTTGATGGAATGCGCCGGCATATGCAAGTAGTACGTGATACACGTACTATAACGCTACTACCTACCTTGAGTGGCAATGGTCGTGTCTTTCAGCTCTTCCAGGGCACGGACTTAAGCGGTATGGCGGTGCAAAGTCAGCTCGAGTTGCCCAAGTCGCACACGAGTTGTTCACTTTGTGAGCAGGACGACACGTATCTTGCAGCTGGGAAATTGTCCGAAAGAGTGTCATTTAGTCCCAGGCCCTCGATCCCACTTTGCTGGTGTTACCCGCAGGCGAGCCCTTTCGGAGAGACGCATCGAACTTTGCAATCCCCACGTTTCCGCCTTAGGGAGGCGATTAAAGCAAAAAGGGCCAAAGGCAATCAATTAGCTCCATGAGATCAATCTTGTGGCCGCCGGCCAACCGATCCCGAGAAAGCAAGACTAAGCGACCACGGTAAGCATTTGAGACCTTGACGCCTCCCAGAAGAAGTCAGCAGGCATACTGTACAAGTGAGCCATGCATACAACAGGTTGCACTCTGACGGATCCTTCTGGTCAGGTATAAGATGCTCCAATTGAAGCACCCCCCCTAATCAGCAAACTTTTGAGATTATTTTTTCTTCCCTTCCTTGTTTTTTTCTCAGCCTTGACGGCCAACATTCTGTCGGCTAAAGCCGCTTGAACGGTCAAATCCACAGAGGCGGAGTATAGGACCGAGCACTAGTATCAATTCTCCGCATACCAGTATGCACAAGCATAGTCGGCCATATCGTGGGTTCCTCGTAAATCGTCGGTTCTGTGCCTGATCCACGCTTGTGGGAGAGACCAATGACCCAGCTTATTCAGACCGACAACGTTTCATCCGGGCAGCTCTCCACCCCATATCCACCACACGCAATTCTGCTCGCAATCTAAAGTTAGCGGGTGGGTTGATACTCGTACAGCTCGCAACCAGAGCAGTTTGCGGCGGCGGCTGCCACCGGCGGCCAATGTATGCGTCATAAGCGATCCCCGGCTGGTCAAAATGTCCCCAAAGGCATTACGGAGCATGCTAGCGCTGGGTGAAATTGTCTCGGCTGAGATTTGAATCGAGGCCGTTGTTAGCGCTGTGTCAATCAACGGCGAAGCAAGGGAGACAAATACGCGACAGGAGCGAATTCGCTGCTAGTCCGAGTGACGGCGACTTCGCTTTCGCTTTACATGTGCCAACAACGCCTCCGGACTAATCCAAACGACGACGTGCGAAGTACACACGGCGCAGACCCGAAGGATTCGGGTTGTGGTTCTTGAGTGGGGACGTTCGCACGCTTCCGCCCTTCCTGGTAGCATAATTCGCGTGATAAGGCTTAGACTTGTGGTGTACCCCCAAAACGTCCGGATGAGAATGTCGCTGATGAATAACTGCTATTAGTTGGTAAATCCATCTCCGAGGTCAGATTCCTCTCCATTGGATTGCATCGTATATCGTACTGTTCCCTGTTGGTGTTCTTGTACAAATACCTGTACTCGTACTGTAGGAGATTGATCCACATCCTGATGGATTGTTACTGGGTACTTTACCCACCCCCTCCTCTTCCATCTTGGTGCAATCGAGGATGGGTTGACAGCAGATCTCACCACGAAGGCCACATATGCCGGCTCTCTGTGCTAAATACTTGCCTTGGCAATTTCAGGTGCTGCGCACTCCGTAACGTGCATACGAGCATACCCATTCGTACACAGGCCATGGTAGTGCGGATACAGCAGCTCGAGTATGTACCTGTGAGGTGTGTGCTGTTACACAAGTGGACCTTGCGAGGCGGGAGTCCTAGCATGGCGCGCCGTACTCCGTAATAGCCCCTCGGCAGGTCCCATTCAAGGCCAGTCCCTGTCAAGGCGCTGCGCTTGTTCTGACGCCGCTCTGCCCGTCTAGTGGGCGTGGCAGTGGTGGCATAAGTTCGATTCCTCACAGAAAACAGGTCCATACGATTTGCCACGGCCAGCTCCGTCTGCACCTAACAGCATGTTAGATAAACCTACTCCCACGAGCAACCCGAGCGTGAACAGCGGCGGCGAGGGTGATTGATGAGAAGGCAAGCCGGACACCGCAAAGACGGCACAGCGAACCCCAGCTAGGCGGGATTTCGGGTACAACCGAAGTTGCTACGGCCACGAGATATTTGATTATTGGGGTTGATAGGGGGGCTATTATACCGGCAAAAGAAATGGACAACGTGGCGAATAGACAAGCAGTCTCTTGATCCTAGCGGCCTGGCAATAGTCATTCGAGGTACGATGCGTTCCGTGAGGCACATACAGGCCACGCAACAGAGCCGATCGCGATCGCCTTGACGTATGGCTGGCCGTGCGGTTTGCGGCGAGGAGATGGCCTTTTCCCCTGCTGTAACGAAAGACCCTCACAAGGCTGATGGGCAAACAAAGATTCCCCATTAGCGCGGCGGCCGAAGTAACTTTGCCAAACGTCTTCTATCCCTAACGGCGTTAATCTCCTGAGGGGTGGGCCAGAGTTGAAGGTTTTTAGTCTTGGCGAGCACGGATCAGAAGCCGACTCCCCCGTCAAGCGACGCTGGGATGATATTTGATATTTGGCAGCGCTCGATAGGTACAGAAGACCGGGTGATTCGTGGCTGGGCCAAGATGCGACGCAAGATGCGCGCCACGCGTTTGTGCGGATCTCAGCCGCTCCAGGTTCTGGCGCCTCGTGCGAAATCGGTGAGGGCTCCTTGCATGCAAGGGACGACAGGAAGAAGTCGTTGTTGCTCGAGCTCGGACAGCGGCCAATCCGCACCGGCGCCAGACATTTTGAGGGCTAGCTGCGTCGATTCGAAAACTCGGCTCAGCTGCTGGGCACTTTGCCGTCCAATGGCTGGATGCTGGAATGAAGCAAAAAGAGGACGAGTTTGATGAGTCTTTGCAACTGGAGACAGGAAGCTGAAGACCGGGCAGGACGCTGTGGGTACCTTTGGGGGAGCGGCAAGGTACCTCGCCGAACATGCGCCAAGCCCCAAGACGACAGGTACAGCGCGCGTACCTCGAGGCGATTCTGGACGACTATCGGAGGCACAGGCCGGTAGCACAATCGTCTTCTCCATTTCTCCCTGCTAGTACTTTAGCCCTTAGGTCGAAAATCGCTCGAGCGACGGCATGTGGCAGCGGTTCCCGAGCGAGGCTCCGCAGTGTTGGTTCGGCTCAAATGCAGAGAAAACTGCTAAAAGCCTTGAATGGGAATTTAGGCGCTACGAAACGCACTAGGCCAGCGCCTATCACCATCTCAGGCACAAAGCAGCAACTGCCTCTACGAGTAGTACGAGTGACCTACTTCGTGGTTGGCCGTGATGGAGTACATGGAGTACTAACCTGTACCTTGGAGGTACCGGCTCTTTGCATCTGCCTTAGTAGCATCATCAAGGATGGCAGGGACTCCGCAGCAGCTCATGTGCAACTGCTTCCCCGGTTATTGCGCTGTTTGCGCTGGTGCGGCTTAGATGCCTCAATCTATGAGAAACTGATTGGCTCGTATCCACGCAAATCCCTAATACCTGCCTGAGCTACTGTATGTGTCGTGCCTGCTAGCAGCTCGCTTGCAGCTGCCATTATTAAGACATACAGGAAGAAAGTGCTACCTTGGCTAAGGTGGGAAAGGTAGGTAGGACCCAGGTACAGTATTTCCGGCGAAAATGGATTCGCCTCAGGACAAGTTTCAGTTAGGTAGGTGCATGTACGTACATACCTTAGGTTGGCTGCTGCTACCTTGAAGCAGGCACTGCCTCATATGGAACTTTTTTCTCAATTTCGTGACATGTGCTTATACAGCAATGGCCCTCTCTCTCCTGTCCCTTTCCATCTCCATCTTCTCCTCCATCCACGCCCTACCTTGCCTTGGCCTCTTAACTGCTGTTGGTTAGTATTCACGCCAGCGCCATGCATGTTAGTCGAGATAATTAGACACAATTAGCTGTTGATCAGATCAAAAGCCCCTTCCTTTGGCGTCCAAGCCTCAAAGAGGCATCAGCATCACATGCGGCGTGCCAGAATCAATTTGTAATGATGATCTCGCTCGTATCATCAATCATGCCACCACCCATTGGAGCGGCTCTCTCTCACTTTCAGACTTGTTCAGCTGGAGCATTTCAGGCCTGCTTTGCGAGAGAGTTGGAATCAATCATCTCAGACGCCCAGTCCCAGAGGATCCCACCGGTTTCCTTGGCCTTCTAGGCCTCTCCAGGGGGGTTCTTACTGGTAGGCGGAGAGCGGAGCTACCTCCGATGGACGTCGGATGTATGCACATGCACCCATGGCCCTGTTTTGAGACTCATGCCCCTACATACACTGTGTCATCCCATGTCACCCAAAGGTGCAGATGGCCATACACCAAGATGCAGCTAAGAAATAGGATGATTTGATATTTGACAAGTTTCAGAGTACATGGCTGATACTTGCCACCGCATCTCGAAGCTACTTGGCAAGATTCGATTGTCCATGTCTAACGGACCCCGTAGACGGCGATTTCCCGTTCGGCTCGGCCCTGGCCGTGTAAGCACCTAGACTTTGGTTAAGTCCGAATCGTGATACCATCGACCTCGTGGACAATGGATAGTGCTAACTTTATACTCTGGATAGCATCCATTCTCGCAGCTCATTATCGACTAGTCGCCTGCCTTTGCATGCATCCGGGGTACCAGATAGGCAGAGGCCGTGTTGCACGTATCGATGACCTGCAGGGAGAGCGGCCACAATGCCTCAAAGAGTCTTACTGCGCTGCACTAAGACTGCGTGTCTTGGGGGATCAGTTGGCTGGCTGTGACCAGCAGTTATTATTGGGAATAGATGAAACAGCTGCTCCGAGGGTTCTCATTTGGAGAGCATTGTCTCAAATTCTACCCCAACGACCGTTGCCTGCCGGATGAAAGCCTCCGAAGCCCTCTCGCCTACTCGGATATCCCATTGCAAGCTATTGGCTCATGGCGGATGCAATCTCTTTCCTCCAAAGACTACAAAGACCACATCCGAAAGGGGCGATCAGTATCCCAATAGAGGTCTGAGACACGGCTGCTGTGTTTGCCACACATGTGAGGACCCCTCCACCCCCTGCTATTCAGGCAAGAGTTGCACATCGAGAGAAATTGATACTGGCATTAGCCGGCACTACGATATGAGATCTTGGTTCCGTGCCGCTGGGTCCATATCCATGTTTTGGGAACATGCGGTGTGATCCCCGGAAATATTGTCTTAGACACTGGTGGATTTTATACGTCAGCGCCGTGTCTCTAACAAAATGACCTTGTCCAGTCGTTTGACGTGGCGGCTATTGCATATCAAGAGACGCCTTTGAGCCATTGGACGAGCGGTGGCAGAGCGGATGAATGTCAGCAGAAGAATGATTGAATGAACGAACGAACGAACGAATTCAGGGGCCGTGCAGAACTGACGACACAAACAAAAGCTGAAAAGAAATTACAACATGGAAATCGGCGATCTCAGCGACTATCAATGCAGGAGGCTCGACTCAATACTGCACGCATCTTGTGTAACCTTGCTGCCCAACAGAGCTGGCTACAAGCGCCTCCCTGCATGCTGACTTGGAATATTTACTGCTAATGCCGAAATTGCATATCCCTTGATGGAATTATTTGCCTCCTACGGGTTACCGAGTGGACGTATGAGCGTCTGAATGGATCGCTTAGGTTGAACCACGACGCAAGGGACTGTTTTTCATGTCATGCACTGCAGCCAAGCGATCTACCAAGCGTTTATTCCCAAGTTTGATTCAGGCACTGCCCTGGCGAGCTAGTAGACGCCTGATATGTGAGGGACCAACATATTGCTATGAATATTGAACTAAAATATTACGCACCATTTGACGATGATCGAGGTGTGACAGAGACATCGGATGAGACTGTGTAAGCGCGTCCAGGAAGGTTTCCCTTGCTTAAGAGGTATGCGAGATGAGATTGATAGTAGACCAAGCTAAGAGATTACAGCCGGCTTAGGGGTAAGGTGGGCTTGTGTAACGCTTAATTGGCCACTTCCGTACCGTATGGATCTGTTTCCCTCCACCAATACGAGAAGAATCGTGATATTGTGTTGAAGGTGTTTTCTGACTTTTGTCCCTTTATCGAAGTCGAGAAGAGTCGAACAGAACAACACTTGCACGGGCACGCCCCAAAGAGAATTTCTCCCATTAGAACAGATTGGAAGAGGTTGGAAAGCTAGAAATTCTGGCGAAAGAGAGTGCTTTCTGTGGCTGCTCACATCATCATTCCTTAGCTTTTGGCCGTTGTCGTCAAGCTCGAGGATGGCCAAATGATGAGTAAACAATACGTGAGTCCTCCAAGAGCGCACCGAATAGATACAAATTTAGGAGAAGCAAAACATAAAGGTTTGTGACATTAGTTTGAATTTCTGTTGAAATAAAATAGAAATCTTTTCTCCCTTATTTGATGTCTTTTTAAATACACTAGCCAAAATCTTCCTATTATCTGCTACTTGAAGTGAGTGCAAGGCTTCAACATTCGCACTGTGTATCTGGTCAACTTCTTTATACATTTCACAGTGTGTACCAAGGCTGGCCCCACTCCGGCCAGCCTATTGACCGACTTCCTTTGTGTGGTTTCGTAACAATGAGGTACATACATGGCCTATACATGGTTTTTGGTCGAAGACCCAACCATAGAAGACTGCGATAATCCCACACCATCTCAAGGCTATCCAAGAGAGATTGCGACCGCTTGACGCTCACCAGCGATATTCGAACTGAGCAGCGGCTGTAGTCGTCAATTGAGTCCCCACGGATCATCCAAACCCCCGCATCTGCGAATGGCTGGACCTTGATCAACTCACATCACCTGCTGTGCTCCAGCAACACGGCGCCATCATGAGCGACCTCCAGCGAGCTTGGGCAAAATCCAAGCTTGGGCTTGCTCCCGAGCCCTTTGAGGAGCTGGACGAGGCTGAGGAAGACCAGGTGCCGGAGCTGCCAGAGGGACTGGACGACGACTCGTCCTCGGCCTCTTCGGTCTCCTCCACGGGAACGATTATCCCGACGCCGAGCCAGAAGCTCTTTGCTCGCCCCCAAGGGTAACTACACCTGTGCTGGACATGGCCAAGCACTTGATTTATGGGCTATCGGGCTGACGGTACGCAGCGTAGCGAGGGGCCGGACGCTGGAGCAGATTCCCTGGACAACCTACTTTGAACGAGAGCTGTTTCTCAAGTCGGATACAAACCCGGAGGTGACTTACCATGTATACCTCAACTCGCCAGTGGATAAGGGGCCATTGTACGTGATGCATCATGGTGCTGGATCTTCGGGGTTGTCTTTTGCTCTGGTAGGCTCTGAGATACGGAAACGACTGCCGAATGCTGGCATACTGGCAGTCGACTGCAGAGGCCACGGCTCTACTACTGCGCCTGATGGTGCGGCTCTGGATTTGAGACTTGATACGCTATCATCGGATCTGTTGGCCATGGTGGAGGCAACAAAAACACAAATGAGCTGGCCAGAGCTGCCCCCAATCGTCCTCGTGGGCCACTCATTGGGCGGCGCTGTTGTCACCGACCTGGCCATGTCTGGGAAACTAGGCACCTCCCTCCTAGCATATGCGGTCCTAGATGTCGTCGAGGGCTCTGCAATGGATGCACTCCAGAGCATGCAGACGTACCTGTCCACGCGACCAGGGGGGTTTGCAACTGTCGAGTCGGGCATTGACTGGCACATCAGGACTCGGACTATTAGAAACTCAGTTTCTGCTAGAGCCTCGGTGCCAGCCCTACTGGTCTGGGATGAGAGCAAAGATGTATCTCGCCCCTGGAGATGGAGGACAAATCTTGCGGCTACGCAGCCGTTTTGGGAAGATTGGTTCGTAGGTTTGAGCAAGAAGTTTTTGGGGGCTCGTGGTGGAAAGCTGTTGCTGCTTGCCGGCACGGATCGACTAGACACTGAGTTGACAATTGGGCAGATGCAAGGTATGTTTATATATGTTTTGGACTTATATACGAATACGGGAGTGAAGCTTCCTGCGGCTAATGCCTTGATACGAAATAGGAAAATATGCTCTCCAAGTATTCCCCGATGCTGGGCATTTCATTCACGAAGATAAACCAGAGCAGACAGCCATCTCTCTGGTCGACTTCTATCGGCGAAATGACAGGAGTGCGTTGGTCCTGCCACCAAAGGTCTCTGAGCTCCTGAGACAGGGCAAGAAAGTATAAGTCATCGACGAGACAGGTCAAGAGGAGAGGACTGTACGCTTGACGGTGGAGAAATTGCTTCTAGGCGTTTGAAAAGAATCAGCAACTGCATATACTTTGGTGCTCACGCCCCATTTAACGCCCCCATATAGAATGTTGACGATATCAAGGGAGCAACTGAACAGTCAGTGCCATGCTGCAATTACTCAATGTGGATTTAGAATAAGGTGGCTATGAATAATGGATGCTATTGTCATTATGCATTTCACGGAAGAATGAGCTGTTGAGCCATCATCATCATCACAATGCAGAGCATAACTGGATCTCAGTCTATTAGGCATGGCACTTTGATACTGCCGGGCATCACAATAGCTTCACCCTCAAGGCCCTGTCTCTGCTACGTCATCAAGTGAGCCGTGATGAATGGCAAAGAGGTCCAAGCGGAAGCAGAGTAACGTTGGATCCCTGCAGCCTCGCTGTTCCATTTACCCGTTTTTCGCCATGGGTATGGGCAATGGGTATCATCAGTCTCCCCACAGATCGGATACTCAGTCTTACAATGGATACTTTGCTGCACGGACGGAAATGGGTGGAGGCCAGATGCAATCATACATGGCATCCTTTCCACGTTGATCTACCGAATGTCGATATTCCTTGTCTCTTCTCGTATGATGGCCAATCTATTCCTTGTCTTTGGAGCTGTCTTTGCTGGCAGCTGCCTACGAGTACATGCACATACACGGTCCGAGAGGTACGGAATACAGGGTACTCCGTACCGAGTATCGAAAGCAACATACGGGACGATGACTGCATCTTTCCGGCCTGGCCTGTCTTACTATCCGAGGTCTGTCAGACTAGAGCTGAGGAATTGATGCCATGTACATGCAAACTAGCCAATTACTCCTAGTCTATCCTCGTATCAATTGCAAACTGTCAAAGTGCGAGTACGAGTAAGAACGCGCTGCTGGTGTGACGGACGAATAAAAAACAACATCACAGAAAACAGCCAGCACAGCCTTTCGGGTTAGCAGAAAAGTCCATGTCCGTCACACCAGAATGACCGATTGGCCGCATTGGCCGCAAGACCCCTGGCTTGTCTTTGTCGGGGGCCGCATTTTTCCCACGCGGTGCAAAAGTAATGGCTGGAAAGCCCCAATCAGTGGCTTCAGGGCACGTTCCGCCGTGGCTTTGGCACCATCGACTGCTAGCCAAGAGGCGGAAGCTCCCAAGCTTCAGGTGATTCGCGCGCTAAGAGGCCGCTAAAGGCTCCCTTCCCCAGATACGGAACATCGCTAGCACCCAAATGGGCTGCTAATGGTGTGTTGGGTGCAGCTCGAGGCCATTGGGGAATCCTCCTCCTCCCTTTTGCTTCTCCAACCCTTGAATCCTCTTCTTCTTTTTTTTTCTCTTGGCCCTTTCCCCTCATCCAAATTCACACCGGATTGTTGCTGCTTATCCCGAAAAGAACTTCACCCAACTCTCTTTTCACGTGTCAATCACCTGTCAATCGTTCAAGATGAAGGCTTCCGTCCTCTCGCTCGTCTTCTTGTCCGGCCTTGCCGCCGCCCAATCCGGGATCCCTACCTGCGCTGTAAGTAACAACAAAAATAACAATCATAAGAACAACTCCTTGCATCCATACATGAACATGTTCCATCGCCAGAGACTATCAAGGAAGAGGCTACTCTCAGCTTGATGGAGTCTGCACTTCCACCTCGTCCGTAACAACAACCACTGTAAGAAGAAACTGTACACTGACACCATCATAGACGGGCTGCGTGACCCAATTCACCACCGGCACTTCGATTGCTGGCTGCGGACAGCTCGACATTGCCTGTATCTGCAAGAACGCCGATTTCCTCAACGGCATCGCATGCTGCCTGGCCTCATCTTGCGACCAGGCCGCTCAGACCCAAGCCGTCAATTACGCCAAGCAGATCTGCTCTTCTGCCGGAGTCTCGACTCCCGATTCGGTTGTCTGCAACGAGAAGTCGTCCAGCAGCTCGACTGAGGCCTCCCACGAGTCTACCACTGCCAGCGAGTCCTCCTCCTCGACTGCCACGACTGGGTCCTCTGACTCGTCTACAACCGACTCTTCCGAGTCATCCACCACCGCCGAGTCTTCTACTTCTGGCCCCGCCACCACCAACTCCGCTTCCCGAACCACTGCCACTTCCGCAGCACAGCAGACAACTTCTGCGGCTTCCACTACAAGCTCTAACGTTGCTGCCCCTCTGGCATCGGCCGGCAGCTTCGTTGGTGCGGCCATTGCCGTGTTGGCCGCTGCCTTGTAAGCTGTCAATTGAGCCACTAAATCGAGCGGCGAGACTCTGGACGCCGTCTCGGATAATATCTTTGCTTTTAGTGGAGGATTACAGATGTAACAATACACGCTGAATGTGATGGGCTGTCTGATTAGGCGAGAATGCGTTGTCTAGCGAGCTGCCAATGCCGAGATACGATACGATAATACCTGGTACTACCTACCACTAATTGACTGACGTAATAAATTTGACCTAATGAAGAGCCCTTTCTTCCTCAGATGCTAATATCAATGTGATGTTTGTATGTAATATCTAATTTATAGACTATATAAACGGATGTTCTTTAGAATATCATTTACCTAGGTAGGTAAGCATGATGACGTTGGAGGCTTGGAGATGCATAAGTGAAGTCACATCGATAACACGCGAAAAAGCAGGTATAGAGATCTCATCTGAATTAATTAGTTTGATTAAAAGGAAGACTTGGCAAAATAGAAATAGAAAGTTGTAAGTCTAGAAAGCCTTCTAGCTATCCCAGTTCTATGTTTAGGTCTGCCACGCCAAAGTCTAAAAAGATCTTGGTCAGGGGGCGCGGATGTCATAACTTTAAAAAATCGCACATCAGCATCGAAAAGAGAGATTTACGCCAAGGAGCTAAGGGAAAGCAAATCGAATTGGTGGGGTTGTAGATGAGATCACTCGGCTTGTGCCGTTGGGTTGGCTTTTGGACCCTGAAAATGCATGTGAAGACTGGAGGAGACGGGAACGCCATGCAGTGGCTGCGATGCCAGATTGGGCGGGCCGCGGCTTTAGTTGGAATACAAGTCTGTCAAATTTGCGACCCTGTCCTGGTAATATCGATTCGATCGATTCGGATATGCTTTGATGGGTGGCTTGGACATCTCGCGGAATATCGTGTTCGTCTTCATTATTGGTGGTGCAGAAAAAGTGTATGATTCAAATCGTGGCTCAAGATATGGATGTTGCTGTAGAGCTTTGGGACATCATTGAAGTGCCACTCTAGAGTATAATTTACATTGTTTACTATGTGATAAACCTGCCGTCTGTTCATAGATCTTACTCTCATTTCGTCTAATGGATTTTATCCTCGAAATCGCAATCCTTTTCTTGGCCTCCTCATTATAGTTCAGCTCTCTAGCTCGAATTCCCAACAACCTCATCAAGTGCACGGACAAGCCCTTTCACCTCGTCGACTGCAATGACATGTTAGCCCGTCTTCTCCTTAACTCGCAACCGCATAGAGACTTACCTGTATTGTAATGCACCATGCTTACTCTCACAACGCCATCTTTGCCCAAACCCAGAGTCTCTCGAACAAGTCGGTCCGAGTAAAACGTCCCCCAACGGAAAGCATAAGTTGACTTGCTTTCCACTGCTTCCACAAGGTCTTTGGAATTCCACCCCTTGACAGAGAAACTAATAGTTGCTACTCTTTCCGAGACGTGCTCATTCGGGACGCCATAAATCGTAACGTTTGGTTTGTCGATGAGATAGCTTAGGAGCTCATACTGAAGGCTGGCCTCTTGAGCGATGATTTTGTCCCACTTGGAGTCTAGATACTCGACAACTTTTGGAATAGACTGGAGCAACTCATATGAGCCGGCAGCGAGACCGAGTTTGTCTTCTAGTGTGGCAGAGGGGTTGAAGAAATGGCCCAAGGACCTGAGATGAGTCTGCGCGCTCCAACTACCGTAAAGCATGGAGATGTGAGGCCCATAGACCTTGTACCAAGAAAAGCAGTAGAAGTCAACGCCAAAGGCCTTGACATCGATGGGCCGATGAGGAGCATATGCTACAGCATCAACACACAGAAGGGCACCGACGCTATGGGCCGCATCCGCCACGTCTCGCACATTAGTGATTGTGCCTAAGATATTGCTTGCATGTGTGCAAGTGACGAGTCTTGTCTTTGACGACAAAAGCCTAACCAAGTCTTTAACAAGAAGTTGAGGGTTCGGGCCGGGAGCTGGCTTCCACCACTTGAGCACGAGGTTCTGTCGCTCCGCTAGATCCACCCATGAGGCAATGTTGGCCTCATGGTCTATACGGGAGACGACAATCTCATCACCCGGGTTAAACTTGAGGGCATATGAAAGATTGCGGAGAAGTTGAGTGGTCGAAGCGCCAAAGACAATCTCATCGGGGTTGGCGTTGATGTACTTGGCAGCGGCCTCGTATCCAGCGCTATAAGCAGACGTTGATTTCTTGCCCACAGCGTAAGAGGCGCCGAGTTGCACGTTCGTAGAGCTTAGATAGTCTCTAATAGAATCAATCACAGTATCAAGAGTCTGACTGCCTCCGGCGTTGTCGAAGAAGACCTGCTCTTGCTGGAGGGCGGGGAAACGATCCCGGACTTCCTTCTGATGACTCTCAAAGGCCATGGCTTCGAGTTCGACAGGATGCTTATTTGGATAGAAAGTCTAAGGGAAGAGAATATGAAATATGAATTGATATACTAGAAATTATAAATAATTGCGTCAGAGGGTAAAATATACCAAGGAAAAGACCTTTTGTAGTTTTGTGCTGATGAGGGGCATAAGGAATTCGGTCATGATGAAACCGAGCGCCGATTCCCCAATCTGGCAAGTCCCCGCCAAAAGTTTCCAAATTGCTAGCCAAGGCCGTTTTATTAGTCAGGTCCTTTCCGAAGGCCGAAGCAAGGCGTTGCTCAACAATTGGCGGCATATGAGGGGTAATATGAGGATAAATGGAAGGGAAATGGCGAAATGGAACTCATTGATCAAAGACTGGGGATTGTTTGAAGAGGTGATGGTTAATTGCCCGATGTTTTGATTGTTTTGCAGCAAACTCGTGCCCTGTAGGGTATGTCATCCAAATAAGGGAAGCAACATTAATAGCAGCGAGCCCGGATTTTGAAAGAGGATATCATATGAACTAATACTGACGGCCCTGGAACTGTTCTATACAAGAATATAATCCTTTGAAAAGCAAAATGGGAAGAATTGTTGCTGTCTCATTGAAGATGTTAGTATGAGAGGAGGTTGTGCGAATGGCATTATAGTAAACTGCATGATGCACTGTCATCGTAACTACATGCATTAGCCAAATCATTTAGAGCAACTCATACAATTTTAAAAGATGAAACGATTTGACTATTCTTGATTCATTCTTGACCAATAATTACAACAAGGAATAGTCGTACCAATGCATTTTAATGCATCTCAACAATGATTGTACATAGCTGGTTTTCCACATTAGGAAATCAGCAACTTTAGCTTGGTGGGGAAACGCAAGTGGTGCCAGAACATGACGGCGGCAGAAAAAAAAAAGTTGGAGATGCGCAATCGGCTGATCTCGCAACTCGCCTCATGCCATTTCCCACCTCTTTGCGAAAATCTTTTCACCCAAATCTTTTCGCCATTGACACTGCCGCAGCCAATTGCGCAGAGTCAGCAAGACACAGCTCGCAACCATGAAGAGAAAGGCCGAAAGCCATGCTTCTGGCAAAAAAGCCGGCAGCAAGAAGCCCAAGACCAGTGAGCTCTCTTCTCTCTCTAGCTTCCCTCTCCTCGTCGTTCTTCTGCTGAATGTTAACCTGTGAGATGTAGCCATAAGCCCACAAGATGCAAAGAAGCGCTTTCGCAAGGGTCTTTTCGACGACTCCGTTCTAGAATCATACACGACTGAATACGCAGAGTCCTCGCCGTACAAACACGCCGTCATCCACGAGCTGGTCGATGACAAGCTGCTCCGGTCGGTTCGAAGCGAAATCCGCGACAATGTACAATTCACCCCCAAAGAGACGGATATCTACAAGATCCACCAGTCCGGCGATCTCGCCAACCTGGATGGCTTAGACGACGAGTCTCTGGCCAAGCTCCCCTCGCTGCTTTCTCTTCGCGATGCCATTTACTCCGAGACGTTCCGCAACTACGTCTCTGGCATCACGGGCTGCGGGCCTCTGAGCGGCAAGAAGACGGACATGGCCATCAACATCTACACTCCCGGTTGCTACCTGCTCTGCCATGACGATGTAATTGGCAGTAGGCGGGTCAGCTACATTCTCTACCTGACTGATCCCGACACTCCTTGGAAGCCCGAATGGGGCGGCGCATTGCGTCTGTTCCCGATCCAGGAGATCAAGAACAAAGATGGCGAGATTGCCAAGACGCCGCTCCCTGACGTGGTCAAGGTCATTCCTCCCGCCTGGAACCAGCTGAGCTTCTTCGCCGTCCAGCCTGGCGAGAGTTTCCACGACGTCGAAGAGGTGTACCACGCCGAGACAAAGGAGCAGCTGGAGAAGGAGGGTGGTCGCGTGCGCATGGCTATTAGCGGTTGGTTCCATATCCCTCAGATTGGAGAGGACGGATATATCGAGGGCGAGGAGGAGAGAAACGCAAAGAACAGCGGCCTCATGCAGCTCCAGGGCAATCCTGCTCAGTACGATGCGCCTCAGGCACAGCCTGTCAAGGTCGAGGATGCAAAGGGCAGCGAGGCCGAGTTTGAGGAAGCAGACCTGGAGTTTTTGCTGCAGTACATTGCGCCGACGTATCTGACGCCTGATACGCTGGAACAAGTCTCGGAGCACTTTGAGGAGAACTCGAGCATCACACTTGGAGACGTCTTGTCCAAGAAATTCTCCAAACGCTTGCAGGATTACATCCAAGCACAAGAAAGGGCCACTCTTCCCGAGGAAAGCTCAGCTATTGAAAAGTCCACTTCATGGAAAGTGTCAAAACCGCCCCACAAGCACAGATATCTCTACCAACAGCCCTCTGCGTCAAGCAAATCTCGCAAATCGGCGGAGGAATCCCCAATTTCAGAGCTGCTGGATAAACTCTTCCCAAGTCGTCAGTTCCGCAACTGGCTGCAAGTCGCAACAGGCTGCACCATTGAGAGCCACGACGTCATGGCCAGGCGATTCCGCCGTGGAATGGACTACACTCTTGCCACCGGCCACGAGGGCAAGCCTCGTCTGGAGCTCAACCTGGGCCTCACCCCAACTACCGGCTGGGGAGACGTCGCCGACGACGAAGAAGACGAAGAAGCCCAAGCTGAAGAGGAAGCCAAGACTAACGGAAAGAACAAGAAGAAGGGCAAGGGCAAGGCTAAGGCCGTGGAGGAGCCTGAAAAGGAGGTCGTCGAGGTTGGTGGTCATGAAGTGTACATGGCTGGTGACGACGACTCCAACGAGGATGCGGCAGTGTACAAGTCTAGCGGGGACGACGACAATATTCTGTTCTTCCAGGCTGCGGCATGGAACAAGATGACGCTCGTTCTGCGGGATAGTGGTGCGCTCAAGTTTGTAAAGTATGTGAGCAAGAAGGCCAATGGCGACAGGTGGGATATCTCGGGTGTATTTGAAGTAGAAGAGCGAGAGGACGACGACGAGGATGAAGATGATGAGGAAGAGGAAGAGGATGAAGAAGATGACGAGGACGAGGATGAAGACGAAGAGGTGTTTGAAGGGTTCTCGGATTAGAAAGCGCGTGCAAAATTTTGACAAGTTAAGGATTTATGAAGCATCTATGCATACTATAGAATTTGTATTTTACATTTGGTTGGTTTTCATAAGCCTCTGTATCAAGGCTGGGTATCTAAATATCTCATGTCGTTGTTCTCCGTAAATTGCGCCTTATCCATGACCGTGATAGTAATAATACAAGAAACTCTCTCTCTTTCCAAATAGGCCCTTCCTTTCAATCTCAAGTCGGCGTCAAAGTCTCTGCAAATATATCTGATAATTCTGACCGCAAGATTTCTGTGATGCCTTGAGCTTCCTCGCTTCTCCCAGATTGCTTCAGATGATTCACCGTATCATGGCCCAGAAACGCGATCCACGGTATTGTGCCCATGCCTGTAAACTTGGCAAGGTTCAATTTCTCAGGACCCAGCGCCTGCACCAACTTTCGCAATCTCTTCTTGTCATTGAAGAACTGCAGGGCGGGAACGTGGTCGGGATGTGTTGGGTGATACAAATGCAGATGCGCTGTTTCTACCGGGAACGCTCGCGGGAGCCGTTCGGCTGTGGCCATGTGTGCTTCGAAAAGTTTCTCTGTTGGCATTGCTCTGCTGTATGCCTCTACAGTAGATAGCCAAGACACGGATCTCCATGGCTGAACAAGTAGTTTGGGGAGTGAAGGATTATGCTCAAAGAGCCGCTCTGCCTCAAGGATTGCCTGAATGGCCGCATCGAGGTTTCCGTAGTGGGACTGGCTCTTGATGCGGACAATCTGCGATAACAAAGAAGACGCACGAGCAATACGCTGCTCTTCGGTGACGTCTGCGGACTCGTTCATGGTGCGTATGATCCATTCCCAGGCCACTCCCTCCATGTTCTCAGCGACCAAGAATGGAACCAGTGCTCGAATAAAGGCCGGCTTGTCCAAGAACTGGAGGTCGCCTTCCGCCCCGGATGATCGAAGCCACCGAACAACTCGGAGAGCCGTGTCCGAGGATGATGCGGTAGGGGAGTTTGCCTCCGCAGCAGCCTCCATCTGATGCCCCTTGGCCACCAAGCAGCCCGTGGCCGCCTTGAGCGTCATCATGCCCCTTGACACGGCATGGTCAAACACATCCATAGGGTCGCGATCCGACACCCACATCGCCTTCGGCAAGTGGGCGGCGTTTTGTTTGTTGCTGCTGTTGTCGTAGCTGAACAAAGGATTGGAGAGAATGGACTTTAGATGCAGAGTTGCGGCAGACCGGCGAGTCTGGAGTTCGGCATCACCGGCCTTGGCGGGCGCCGCGGCGCTGTCCGAGGACGAGCGGCCGTATTCGCGGTCTAGTTGACTTCGAAAGGACGCCTTGAGGCCATCGAGCAGCTTCTGCGACTGCTGCTTGGAGATGGGCAGGGGTTCGTGATAGCCGGCGAAAAGCTTCCGGAGAGACTGCGCAGACTTGGTGGAGAACATGATGGGATTTTGATCAGGGCGATTATTCCTTGGAAAATTAATTCAAATCGACCAAGTAGATTCGTACAAGTAGTATCCGTAAGCACTGCCCAGAAGGCAGGCTGAGCAAGGGAGACAAGCTGTGCGGTGCAGCTGCAGGGAGGCTTCACTTGTCTCGAATTCGAGGCTGTTCCAATGAATCAAGCGATATGGATATCAAAAGGCAAGGCAAGGCTACATTAGCCTCACCATGACATACGGCCGAGTCATGTGATACATGGGCTGAGACTGGCCCCCAATCGAGAGCTGCGGTGGAGCGTTTGTTCGCTAACTTGCAGTCTAAGGGCTGCTGGAAGGTACTTGTACCCGTACAGCGACTTGCCACGTCTTGATGCTGGGGCCGTGGCTCGGTGCAAAGAGATCCAATGCGCTGGCGAGCATGTACCGGTACAGACACGGTGGCTCTTTGTCAGGCTGGACATGCGTAAAGTCGAGTTCCAAGTTCCATTCAATAGGTGACCGAAATATGCAGATGATTGGAAGCATTGACGGCTACCTGAGTAGAGGCAGTACCTGTACTCGTACACAAGATACTGCAGACCCAGACTCTCTTACAGTAGCACCTGTTAGTACAGGTAAGGGTATCTCCTAGTGCAACTAACCGGTCCCTTAGTAATACTGGGTCATGGCGAGGCTGGATGAAAAGGGAAAGACAAGGCGTGCGAAGCATATGGCTGTCTCTTGCGGCTGGGCCAATTGCAGAGCCTCAGACTCATTGCCGGCAGGCCATGCAAACATTGTCTAGGTCTCACCTGTGCCCTGCCTCGCTATTCCAAGACACAATGGGCTCGCAACGGCCCAACTCGATCGAAGCTTGGGAGTGGAGGGCTGCCGAGCACAGTGTCGCCCGCACGGCTTGACAGGACTAGCCGCAAAGTTTAAGTGTGCGGGCGTCAGCTGCATCTTACGAGTCCCTGTGGGAAGCAGCACTGTGCAGATTCACTCGGCACAAGGTGCCTGTGCCAGTCCGGGTGCCCTTGCGCACGATCTGCGATTTCCAGCTCCAAGTACACAGTGCTGTCAGACAGTGCGAGAGGGAGAGACAGACGGCAAGCCTCCATTGCCCCAGACTATTGGAAGTGTCTTTGTCAGTTTGAGTTGACGTGACCATCAGCGTCAATTCATGCGATAGAGGCCGAAAAATAGGTGCACATCAAATTATTCATATCATTAGGTGATCAATCACGTCAGTCAATTTGTATCTGTACATGTTACTGCATCCCGCCAAGATGATTCGACTAAGCCGTGCACGCAGCCTCGTGCTGGCCGGTGGGCGGCGGGCGACGGATCAGGCAGCGGCCAGAGCCTGCTCCTAGCCCTATCCGAGCGCTGAACAGCTCGCCTACCGCCCAACCTGCCCCTCCTTTGGGGCTCCTTTGGGGGGCGCCTTGGGCGGCTTTGACGCTGGATCTGGCACTGTGTAGCACCGAAACAGGTACCTGCTGCTGGGCTTTCAACGCGGTCAAGGGGGGCGTCACCAGGCGCTCAAGCCAAAAAACCTTCGTGACCAGCCTTTCGTCTGCTTCCGGGCAAAACCTCGTGCCCTCCACCTTTTGACCTCCCTTTGCCACAACACCACGCACCCTCAGCATCTACGGCTCTCTCCTGAGTACGCTCGGCTCTGTTCTCTTCGTTGTTGTTTTTTTCTCCTTCTCTCCATCTTTTCTTCTCTCATCTCTCTGCTCGTTGCACCGCTCTGCAGAGGCCATCTGACGGGCCACTGCACAATTGCCACTTCCTTCCCATCTCCACATACCACACCTAATCAGCTTCCCATGTCTGAGGTCATCTCACGGCCATCTGCCTCACGCGGCAGAGGCTCCGGTCGAGGCGGCAGAGGGGGTTTCGCCGGTCGAGGCGGCCGCAGGGCCAATGGCGATAAGTTGGATCACAAGACCGCCGACGACAACTTGGGCACCTTTGAGGATGAGGGGGAGTTTGCCGAGCTTCGACAGCAGTATGGCGGCAAGACCTCTGTGATCCGCGAAATGTTCCCCGACTGGTCTGAGGCCGATATCCTCTATGCTCTCAAGGAGACAAACGGCGATGAGACTGAGGCTGTGACACGAATGGCTGATGGTACGTTTTGGGAGTCAAATTTTGCTGCTTGCTTCCCCCCCAAAGATGTTTCCTTTTCCCTTTGCTGCCTGCAAAACAGAAAGCTCGCATACGGCAGCTCAATCCCAGAGCAGCAGCCGATTTCACACGCTCGTAGCGGCTCAATTCCATGTTCAATTGCTAATGCCGATTTTTTCTTCTTCTCTTTATAGGCACCATCTCCCAGTGGGGCGAAGTCTCCAAGACGAAGAAGACCGCTCGCACCAAGGCCAAGGACACATCCTCCGCACCCGTCAACACTGACTTGTCAGCCGGCGCTCGAACTGCTCGTGGTGGACGTAATGCTTCCGACGCAACTCGTGGCCGAGGCAGAGCTACCGACAGGGGTGGCCGTGGCGGACGTGCTCGATCGACTCATCCCACCAACGGATCTCGAACCAAGGAAAACCAGCAGCTGTCTGTGCCTACCGAAGAATCCCCCGCATACAAAGACGACGCGGCCAACGGCCTCGAAGAGAAGCCCGTATCTGTTGAAAAGGCCATCCCCGCCGAGCCCGTGAAGCCCGTTGCTCCCCAAGTCAAGACCTGGGCTAGCATGCTCCGGCAGTCGACAGCTCCCAAGGTTGTGCCGGCACTTCCAAAGGAAATCCCTGCCCCCAAGCCCGCCGAACCCGTAGAACCCGAACCCGTCCCCGAAACCGCCCCTGTTGAACCTGAACCTGCCAAGCCCGAGCCCGAAGCGGAACTCGAGGCCACTCCCGTTGTTGAGCAGGCCACTCCTGTTGTCCCCGTCGCCGTCGCCGAACCCGTTGCCGAGATACAGCCCTCTCAAGATGAGCTCACCGAAACCAATCTCGAACAGGTTGTTGATGTCTCTCAGCCACCCGCGACAGACACTGCTGCAAGCACTGCTGCTGACTCTTGGGACCCCCGACAGAGCCCTCCTAGCGCCAATGCCACTCCTCTTTCAGCCGCTCAGCAACAACACCAAGCTCAGAGAACCGCCACCAGCGGTTATGCTGCTACTGCCTTGAAGGCTACTACTGAGAAGGCTGCCCCCCGTACTCCCAGCTTCCAGCGACGAGTTCTCGACCAAGAAGAGGCTGTCCGCATGCCGGGCAACCGTGAAGTGGATCGCGCTGCCGTGCAGTTCGGTGCCTTTAACCTCGAAGACGACGAAGATATCGATGGCGAGCGTGAGGAGGCAGAGACTCGAGCTCAACCCCCCGCCGACTCGCCCGTTGCCGTTCCTAGAACCTCTCTTCCTCCGGCTTCTTCTCAGCCTGTTGCTGTACCGGAAACCTATGCTCCTAAACCCACGACTGCTCCCCCCCCTGGAATGACACCTAATGGTATGCAAATCTCTCCCCCCTTTCTGTTTGAGTTGAACTTTTCTTTTCCCTCTCTTGTTCTGTTTCCTTTATATGAACCTTGTGTCCTTTGATCCTAATCATCCACGTAGCCGCTGTCGCTACCTCAGTTCAAGCACCTATCCCCTCCCAGCGTATGTTTCAATTGAAGTTCAAAGGTGGTTGCGAGTATTTACTAACAGTTTTCTCTTTCAGCTGCTCAACAGCCTATCCCTAACGCTCAACAATTTGGTCGATACGGTCAGGCCGGTCCTCAGGACATCTCGGCAGCTCAGCAGAAGCCGCTGGATCCTTTCAACCAGGGCGCCCCCGCATCTCAACCGCCGTTCGATAACTTCGCGGCTCAAACTTCTCAGCCTCCCGCACAGCAGCCCGGTGCAGCCTTCTCCTCGGCACCTAGCGACTACTCAGCCTACTACACCGCAAACCCTCAGGACCGAAACCCATACGCCTTTTACGGCCAGCACTTTGGCCAGCAGGGAGCACACGCTCAACCGGAGGGTGTTTCCTCGCAACAGCGGCCCTTTGGAGGCTACAACGCCTCTCAAACTGATAACCTGAGCCAGTACCCGCAGAGCGCTACTGGCCACAACCAGCCAAGATTTGGCGGCAGCAACGAGAACCAGAACAGCGGCCACTCCACTCCCAACCCCGTCACGCAGGCTCAGCAGCAGCAGCCACAGCAACAGGGAGGCCCTGGTTCTCAGCCTCAGGCTCACGGGCAATACCCCGGATATAGCCACCCATACTACAGCAACCCCTACTACCACCAATATTACTCTGCTGGATACGGCCAAGGAGGATTCGGTCCGTATGGCAAGGGTGGCATGTATGGACAGCCTTATGCCAATGCTCCGTATGACCATACCTCTTCCCCCGGAACATTTGGCCCCTCGTCCCTCCACAGAGAGAGCCCTCTTGGCTCCGGCCTTGGCGATTACGGCCGCGCTGGCTCTGGCCAGGCAGCCAGCCAGCCTGGCCTGGGAGGAAGCAGCTTCGGCAGCACCCACGACAGCTTCTCTCGCGGCGCCTCATCCTTCCAGTCCCAAGGACAGTCCTTCAGCAGCCAGACACAGCCAAGCAGCGGATCTTCGGCCGATGAGCTGAAGCCGTTTGGCGAGGCCAAGACTTCCTCTGGCCCCTCGCCCTCTCTTCCTCGGCCTGGCTCTGCCACGAACACGGCACCCGGTGGACAAAGCGGCAGCCTCCCGCCTCCCCAGACATCCCAGATGGGCGGTGCCTATGGTGGCTACCCGAGCCACCTCCAAGGCCACGGCCTTCATGGTAGCGGCGCATACGGCATGGGCGCCGGTGCCGGTGGCAACCAGCACAGCACCCCCTATGGCTCTTACGGCCAGGGCGGATTCGGCAGCGGAGGCTACTACAGCACCGGACAGCAGCAACAGCAGCAAGGCCAACAGCAGCAGCAACGCGGCGGCTGGGGCGGAAACTACCATTAGTGGGGTAGATGCCGTGAAGGGAAACGACGAGGGCGATATCGCCGCGAGCGGGATGGGATCGCGCTCGTCATGAATCCAAGATTCGCAAAGGGGATGTGAATTTCCCCCACCCCCATCATTTTTCTTATTTTTTACTCTTTTTTTTTTTTTACTTACCCTTGTTCTTTATTACAAATGGACTTGTGTATGTGCGCGTGCCACTACACTAAACGCCTTATGAGAGGTTGATTTCGAGGTACGGGAGAGGGAACAGGGCAGCACCTACATGTGTGCCCCTCATGCAACTAAGGATCGGGAATGGAGGCGGAGAGAAAGAAAGGAAGTCTTGCTCAAGTCTCTTACTCGTTGATGCAAACGTGTACGATTGTTTCTTTTAATTTCATTTTTTCGAGAATCACCTAGAAGAAAGCAGGGTGGGCGGCTTGGGCAAAATGGAAAGAAAGGGCTACGAGGATGGATGGGGAGCACGGATTTGTTTGATTGTCGTTCCCGCTCATTTGTTCCCCCTTGGGGGCACTCTCGAGGGCAACCGAAAAAAATTGACTGGTTTTGTTGTGATTTGACGCATGGGTCTCATTCACTTTTTTTTTGGGAGGGCCTTTTTTCTTTTTTTTCCCGCCTGGGTATATTAAGTCGGCGGTGGTTTTACGGATAGGGCAGGTCATTGAAGAAGCAAATCACCATGGGAGGGGATTGAGATGCTTAAGTGGACACGGCGAATAGGCAGTCAACAAAAAAATGCAAACGTTTGATGAGTGCACGAACAAGACTGGTTTTTGATGTTTGATGCGTTCCAATGGCAATCAGCCATGTGTTTTTTGTGATGTTTTTGTTTTGTCTTGATTTTGCCGTAGACCGCTGTCATTGTGCAGACTTGCTGGACGAGATATGGCGGTAGATGAGAGCGACAATCCGCGATTTTGGTATGGAGACGGGCAGGAGAATACGGCCGAGGTGGATGGATTGATGCAGTGCCCAGTTGGTTGCGCGCGTATTGAAGGCCCGATGACTCTTGGGGATCAAGACAAAATAAGGACAGCTTAAACATTGAGTTGCATTGCTAGCTTGCTAGCTTCATCTTGAGAGAGAGCCGACGGCTAGATGTATGTATGTCGATGCAGGGAAGTGTAAGTTATTGAAGCTGATGAGCGTAACTACTAAGACGCCGGCAGAGGCTTACTACTAACTTGGGAATAATGCCGATCCAGTAAGAGACTGACCATCCATCTGCCGATTCTAGCAGTTAACCTTACGAGTGTAAGATGGGGCAGCAAGGTATCCTTTTAGTGCACCCTTGTATGAATTCTTTTTATCTTACCAGCATGAAAAGTCGGGGAAGCTGGAGCCCGTGTGTATCTGTATAAAGTCCTATTTATTTGCCGTCCACGGGTGTTTTCCCAAGGTTTTGGATGGCCGGGAGCCGGGTGTGTGTGCCTTGCGGGCCTTGGGCTTGGCTTGTGGAGAGGAGATGATAGATGGGGGTTTACAGCAAGCAATACTCCGTACGGCATATCACAACGCTTGGCCCGGTCCGAGATTGTGGAATATTACTAGGATTTTTTATTCACGTATGCAGAAAGGTTGTAGTGACAAGGTTATCTTTTTTTGTCTTGGTCCTGGGGAGTTGATGTCATATGATGTAGGAATGATATATGAACGGTGTCCTTTCTCCTTTTTTTGTTCCCCGTTTGAACCTTGGATTGGCGTTTGCATTTTTGGTGCAGCACGCAATACGCTTGGGATACTTCTTATGGGGCAGTTTGCACTTGATCCTGCCAAGAATTTTTTCCCTCCTCTGTTGGGCTTATCATGAGGCAAGAGAGAAGAAGATAAGCTGGATTGTCTTTCGTGATTGAGATTCAATCTTTTATTTTTCTCTTATCTACGTCTTGGTTCTTCCTGTTTTGTTCAATTGACAGCCGCCCACCGGGGGTAACACCCAAATCGGCACCGGTTCTTTAAATCTTTTTTATCTTGTTTTTTTAGGGGCTCCGGTTCCGCTCCGCTCCCGCGCCGACGGCAGGAACGACGCAGTTCTCGGTGACACATGGCGGCTCTTGCCAAAGAATTGGGAATGAAGGCGGGGGTGGAAAAGGACGAAGATGCAGAAGTGAAATCTTCGTCTTCAATTACAATTCGATCAATCGGTGATGGCGATGATGGCGGGGATATTGAGGACGACAAACAGGCGGCAGTTGCGACGAGTCGGCGAGTATCTTCGAGTTTGAGCAGAGAAGGAGAAGATGGACGAGATGGACGAGATGAAGATGGAGATGGAGATGAGCCGAAGAATGATGCTGATCATCATGTTTTGACGCTATCGCGGGCACGATGCATTGCGCTGGTGGCCACCGTCACGGGCGCTGCGTTTCTCAATGTAAGTGAAATGGATGAAGCCTGCGCTGATGAGAAACTCTATACTCCGCCAACTCTTCCATCACAACTCTATCAACTATCAATGACTGACCAAATCATCATAGACCCTCTCCCTTCAGAGCGTCGTCATTATCCTCCCCACCATCGGTCGCCATCTTTCCATCCCCGAGAGTCGACAGCAATGGATTGTCTCCTCCTACTCACTCACCTTTGGCTGCTTCTTGTTGTTCTGGGGCCGCGTCGCCGACTTGTATGGCAAACGCCTCATCTTTGTGCTGGGTTCCATCTGGGTGACGGCCGTCATGGCTGCGAATCCGTTTGTACCTAATGAGATTGGGTTCAACTTATTCCGAGGGCTTCATGGCTTGGTAAGGTTTCCCCGTATTTCTTATTGTACTTTGATCATAGCTAATCATCTCCTGTGACTCAAGGGGGCTGCTGCGAATGTGCCCACCGCGATTGGCATCTTGGGCGTCACGTTTCCCCCTGGCAAGGCAAAAAACTATGCTTTTGTTGCATACGGTATGACTACCTTATCACTATTTCTTTGTAGTATGCTTGTATGAACTGAACTGACCTTCTTCATCCATCTCTCAGGTGCCGGTGCCCCTCTCGGAAGTGTCTTTGGAAACATACTTTCCGGCTTCATCGCCGAGTACTCTGACTGGAAATGGGTCTTCGGCGCTCTCGCCATCATGGGCGCCGTCGTTTCCATCTGTGGCATCCTTTTCGTACCTGCTCCTCCACCGTCAGCATCCAATTCGAACAGAAAAGGCCCGGCTTCAATTGACTGGATCGGTGCTACGCTCGTTACTGTTGGCCTCCTTGCTCTCATGTTTGCTCTTACCGAGGGCAACGTTGTAGGGTGGAATACTCCCTGGGTCCCCGTCCTCATCGTCGTTTCTGTACTCATCATCGCTGCCTTTGCCGTCTGGCAGTGGTATTTGGAACGCAGATTAACGTCCGCTGTTCAAGCCGAATTGGATGCTAGTATTGTCGAACAAGGAGATACCGTCTCGTCACCATCGGATTCCCGCCGCCCTTTGCCACCAGCCTCGTCCCTCACTCCGCCGCTCATCAAAATCTCCATATTCCGCAACCTCCAATTCAGCGCTGTAATGGTCATCATGTGCGTCTTTTTCGCCTCCTTCAACAACTATCTCATCTACGCCACCTACTACTTTCAAGAATTCCAGGGTCTGTCGCCCCTACAGACTATGCTGCGGTTTATCCCAACAGGCGTGGGCGGTGCTACCGTTGCCATCATCGTTTCTCAGATCCTCGACCGCGTGCCCACGGTCTTCATCCTCATAACCGGCAACCTCTCGGTCTCAATTGCATGTCTCCTGTATGCTGTGCCTATCCCCCCAACGACTTCGTACTTCGCTTGGGGCCTTCCTGCTATGGTCCTCTCCGTCGTTGGTGCAGACACTACGTGGCCATGTCTCACTCTCTTCACCTCGCGCGCTCTCCCGAGAGAACATCAAGCCGTTGGTGGTGCGCTCATCAACGCCGTTGGTCAATTCGGTCGATCCATCGGCCTCGCCCTCAGCACGGCAACTCAAACTGCCGTCATGGCCAACGCCCGTGGCGTTCCCGTAAAGGATGTCGGAAGCATAAAGGCGTGGGAACCGGAATCGCTCAAAGGTTTGCGTGCGGCTTCGTGGATGAATTTCGCCTTGGGAGTCGCGTCTCTGGTCGTCGTCTTGATAGCCTTTCCAACGCTGGAGATTGTGGGCAAGGCAGAGTCCACACCAACCAAGAAGCAGAGCGAAGGAGTTATTCGCAATACGAGGAGCGAAAAGCAGGAGGAAGCAGGAGACTCTGAACGTAACAGAGCATGAGTCCCTTTTGATTACAGATTCCTTTATTTTCTCTCTCTAACTATTTTTTCTCATTTTGCATATTAGAATGACGAGTTAGAGCATTTAGAGCATCACGATGAGACATGAGATATTTCCTCATTGGAGTAAACAGAAGCAGTTACGATTAACATGACTTTGTATATATGAAAAAAAATAAGAAATTCTTTAATATGCGTCTATGCAGTAGTATCTATTATGATGCCTTATTTGCTGGTATCGTCCCCCTCGTTTCCAACTCTACTCCTCTGGGTATCATGCTGTATCATAAAGGAGCGTAAAAAAAAAAATCAATGGAGAATGAGCGACCAGGACAAATGAAATCTTTCTCCCCCCAAACCCAATGAATTTGCTCAAACCGGTGAAAAAAACGCCCAAATCACTGCAAAGAAATCTTTCATCTCCCTTTACTCCCTCCTCTTCACTGCCTCCTGGAGATGTCAATCTCGATTTGGTCGAAAATGTCGTCTTCCTCCTCCTCCTCCTCCCCGTCAAGATCCAGCTCATCGTGATCCCTCGCCATCTTCGCAAGCTTCTTCTTCACAACAGGATCCTGCTCCATCTCCTGCCACAGCTCAAGGTCCCACTCCTCAACATTATCACCAAGCCGCTTCTTCTGCCAGGGAGGCCAGTGCCACAGACCGGCGACGAGCATGGCGCGCTTGGCCGCCTTGAAGAGCAGCTCAATCATGCCCATGAAGGAGAGGACGATGAAGACGGTGGACCACCACACGGCGTCGGCGCCCCAAAGCTTGGTGAAGGTGTGGCGGATATCGTAGACGCCGGATGGGGTGGCTCCGTAGACGCCGTCGAGGAAGGCTAGCCATGCGAACCAGCCGGCGGTGGTGACGAAGAAGCAGGCCATGACTACGGCGGACTTGTAGTGAGTTTCAAAGATGCTGCTCGATTGTTAGCTTTGTTTTCTTGTTTTGGTGATATATGTAGGTAGAGAAGAAAAGACAACACTTACAATAGCTTCCAGTTGATCCACAAGACACCGACCGTAAACACGAGGGATCCAATGGCATACAGATTTTCATCTTTGGGAGCGGGTGACACCCATCCATAGCCAGCCCAGATGCCGTTCCAAGTAATCACGCCTTCAATGGCAGCAAGCACCATCCATCGCATGTACTTCCAAAAGTTGAGCCCCATGTTGCGCTGGCCGTAGATGTAGAGCTCAGGTATAGCCAGCAGTGTTTCCGCGGAGAGGTCCTGTTCCCAAATGCCCATGCAAATCGTGCACAAGCTGGTAAACAGCGTATTGAACACGGTCAAACTGGCTGATTGGTAGAGCGAAGTGCCGGTGTAGCCATTGTATCGCTGGTACTGAGCCGCGGGGAGGTAAAAGAACATTTCTTTCCAAAACGTGCAGATGATAAACTTGGCAGTGCGGATATAGTTCCATCTTCCGTGGACGAGGAGCAGCCGCTGCAAGAAGCGAAACTGCGCAATGGCGTAATCTGCTACTCGGGCGGCCTGAAGTCCCTCCTTTCCTGATATACCAATACCGACGTGACTGGCCTGGATCATGGCGAGATCGTTGGCACCGTCTCCAATTGCAAGTGTAAGACCTCGGCGATTCTTGCCCCTGTACTTCTTAAGCTTACCCCGGACAGTTTGAACTAGAAGAGCTTTTTGGGCTGGCGATGCGCGGCAGCAAATGACTGAATCTACCTTGAGCATGATAGCAAAGAACTGCACCGAAAGGGCTTCCGACTTTTCGACAACAGCCAAGGTTTGACCATCTATGACGACTACGCTGTGGATTGAGCCGGCGTGCAAATCTTCAGCCATGGCCGAGAGCTGCGTCTCGAGAGATCCCTTTGTGACGTCCAGGATGTACAGGTCGGAGCCGGGGCGGCAGATACGGGCGGAATGAGCAATGTTGATGGCTGTTTCTCGCTTGTCTCCCGTCAACATCCAGATCTTGATGTTGGCCCGTCTCAGCCTGTCGATAGTTTCTGGAACGCCCTTCTGCAGCTTGTCCTCGATCGCGCTACCACCAACGAGCTCAAAGGCTTGTTCAATCATCTCGCCCGCGGCTTCGATTTTCTCCTGTCGATCGGTAAGACTGGTTGTGGCATCGTCGTAAAGCTTCTTCCAGGACCTGTACTCTTGCTCGGAAACAAATTTCTGGGCAAAGAGAAGAGTTCGGAGACCCTCCGTTGCGAAATCATCTAGATGCTTGAAACACTTTGTAAATACTTCCGATTCGTCAAAAATCCCAGAATCTTCCAAAAAGGAGAGGCGAGGATCCAGCGGCTGCGGCGCGTGAGGCGACATGGGACCGAGAAGATGGCGATTTGAAATATCAAATGAAGCTCCGCGTGAATTCACATTGAAGGATGGGCGTGGTCGTTCCTCGGACCGACGAGTAAGCTTGTTCAGTTCAAAAGACTTGCTTCGGTTCATTGACGGCCGGTGTACACTTCGTTCCCTAGTAATGGTAGGATTACGACGAACACTGAAACTGGGCCGTCCACCAAAGCTGTTTCGGGGCTCGAGCTGCTCGCTGCGACGGAATCTTTCGTGCTCAAGATCAGCGCTCTGGCGAACCTCGGTTGCTTTTTGCATGGCAAGCGAGGACAGCCTCAGACGAGGCAGGATGGCTGAGTCGGCGCCCTTGCAAATGACTGAGATGCGACCATCGGGATATCGGACGACAATGGACATCCTCTTGCGGGCACTGCTAAATTCGATAATGTCCAGGATATCATACTTTAACCGCTCAACACTCCCATCGGTCTGGGTCACTTGAACCGTGATTTGTTTCGAATTTCGTTGAACAACCGAATATCCCATTTCTTGAGCGGCCCTTACCAAAGCTAGTTCATCCGGAGAGGCGGCTTGAAAGTCCATTTTCCCGTCCTTATTTTCCGGCAAGCATGAGTGGCATAGTGCCATGGCAAGCAGATACTCTTTTGTTTTCCTGGTAAAAGCTGAATGCGGCCGCGATTTCATGTACTCAAGCAAGTCTGTGGTGTTGACATCAGGCTGAACATGGTCTGGTCGACCGGTTGATCGCCATTGAGACGAAGATCGCCTTCCTCCCATTGACGGCCTTGGAGACATTGGTGTGTCCATAGCCTCAGGGCCATCCTCGTGAATTACAACAGAGAGGCGGTCCCTCCGATACACCGAAGGGGACCGGCTTGGGAATTCAGGCTCCTTAACAATCGACGAAGCACTATCAGACCCATCCACCTGTGGCTGAGGTTCCAAATCCATCTCATGAAGCCAGACAGTACCAGCAACGCTGATTTTGCGGAACTTCATGACATTGTCCGTGAGTGTGCCCGTTTTGTCTGAAAAGATGTAACCGACCTGGCCGAGGTTCTCGAGGATAGTGTTTGTGTTGCATCGTGCTGGTGTATCCGATTCTTCGTCATACATGTCGATATCCGAATTCAAAAGAAGCAACTGTCCAATCTTGACGATTTCCAGACTTACATATAACGATAGAGGAATAACATTGTTGAACATGATGATAAAGGCGATGATAATCTCATGGAAGGGAACACTAGCATCGTTCAAGTACCAGGAATGTCGCTCGGTGCTCTTTTGCCAGCGAATATAGCCCATTGACACCCCAACGGAAAGGATGACGACGTAGAAAGCCAGTGTGATGACAATTCGGTTCACCACCCTCTCCAAAGCCGGCTTCTTTGCCTTTGGGTGCCTGTTTGAGTTCATGCGTAGCTTACATTCCTCTCCGGTGTTGAGAACGATTCCAATAGCACATGTTGTGTTACGAAGTACGCTGCCACGATACACTATTTCGTTAAGTGTCAAGGGCATCGCTTTTTCGTTGACCGTTACTTTTCCATTGAAGTTGAACAGATCCGGATTTGGGTCCTCGGCAACAAATTCGGCAGCACACTTGGCAATGCCTTCGATAGTGTCACATCCCTCGAGCGCATGGCACACTTGCTTGCTCTTGAGGTTCGTCTCGCCATCAAGCGCCATAGTATCGACATAAGCCAAGTTGTTTTCTCCGTCGCTGTAGAGAAGCGCAATATCGGCAGGTACAGGCTCGTCGCGCGCAAGTCGGATGACATCTCCAACTTTGATATCGGCCCATCTCGTCGGCACCCATCGAACGCCTTGGAACTCTTCGTCGGGAACAGGCAGCGGCTCGCTAGTCGTTTTCGTATGGAAAGGGTTATATCGATCCAGAAAGTGTGCTGGCCTAGACTTGCCAGTGTACTTGTCCTCCTTGCCGAGTATCGTCGCAAAGTTTGCGTTTTCAACCTTGTCCAGCCGGTGTCTTCGATAGTCGTCGTAGCCCTCCTTAAACATGGTCAAGCAAACGAAGAACAGGAGGGGAAGAATCGTCGTGTAGGAACCGGTCGTTGAGAGGCCAGGAATCTGCGGCCAGCTAATTAGGTACGGAAGCAGAAGAAGCAGAGTGACAGGCAGAACATACCATCTGAGGAATTCCAACGCAGAGGAAATAAAAGTTACCAACACGGGTAAATTGGAAGAAGAGCTGCTTGGGAATAAAATTCCACAGAGTATAGCGAGAAGTGCGAATGCTATTGGAGATGTACGCCTGCCCGCGCCGAGTATCGATCAAGGGCTCGTCATTGTCGAGTCGCAAGGGTATCTTCCTGCCATCCTTTGAGGCGGCCAGCTGGCCTCGCTGTAAAATGGGCTCGACGACGGCCTTCTGATACACTGAATTGGCGACATGGCGAACGCGCTGGACGACAGAGGTCTTGGTAGGCGGAATTGCAGCCTCGGCGCAGCTTCGAGGGTATTCGGCGACGCTGCTGGCCTCGTTGGACGGGGATTGTTTTAGCCCATCGGCCATGATGGCGCGATGTGATTAAAGAGATCGTGGTCAATCCCCAGGAAACCTCCTTTTCCACCCCAGATAAATCGATAAGCGAGAGGAAGGTTTGCGACGCTAGAACCCGACTCAGTCGACACAAGTAACAGGTGATGTTCTCATGCCGAGAAAATGCCCGGCTTGCGACTTGCGGATCGGGTCACGCAACGGCGTGGTCTGAGCGACGGCTAAAAAAGAAAGTGGACGCAAAATTCAACACAAGCAACAGCAGCAACAGCAAGGGCGTGCTGTGTGCTGGGTGTAATATTAAAACGAGGTGAACCTGAACGGCACGCTGTAAATATTCCTTAAACGACAGACAAACGGCGCAAATGCTAATGGCAAAGCAAAAGGCCAAATTAGGAGCGATCAAGCGTTTGACGCGGTTAACGAGTGAGGTGGATTTTTTCCGATACGGCCAGCGTCGTCGCAATACGAAGAATGACAACAATGAATGCACCACGACACCATCTCTTGGTGATGGGCTCGTCTTGGTGGCAACTTGGAAAAGGCTAGCGGTCGGGCTACTGTACTCGTACAAGGGGGCTGACCAAGTTACTGGACGCAAGCAGAGACGGCCAACAGGTTACTGGACGACGTGCCGCTAGCACTGCTAGACTAGCAAGCCACAGGTACTAGCATCCACTGTAAAGGCCCGGCTGGTGGTTGCAGTAGCGTCACAGGCCCTTCTGAAGGAATTTCCACCACGTGGGGCGCTGGGGGATTTATTGGACGGCCCTTTTGTGACGGCGTCATGCACGTTGAGATTTCTGGGGGGCTATGCAAGAATTGACTCGGAGGGAGACTATTTAGAGGCATAGACAGGCAGTAGTTTTCCCGCGATAGGTGTATGCTAGTCCTGCAGCATAGTTGTGAGTGTTCTATCTATGTATTATGACCCAAACTATACATCATCGATTTGGACACGAATAGACTCGACGAGAGTTATCTGTAAGGTTTGCACCATGGGAAACTCCGTGCCGCCTCTTATTTCGTATCGGCCCTCGGGTTCTCGCTGACGCGTAACCTTCTCCATTAGCCATAATCAGAAGTTGTCCGTGTCTCCATAGCCAACGTCAAACCATGTCTCGCCCCCACAAGTCTTATGTGTCAGAAACAACCGCCACGCAAAATACCAGAGGAGATCCGGGAATAAACACATGGCGATGAAATAATGAGCATTACGGAGTATCTTATCCAGTATACTCCGTACGGGGTAATTGATCTACACACTTCCAAGTACCTGGCGATCCAACGTCTATATACTGTGCAACCTCACTCCGTCGTCGTGGCAAGTATTACTCACTACACTGTCTCAGCTTCACCGTGTGATCCAGATTTTGTCTGAGCATACCATAGAATGTTCTACCATTATCATTAATTATCCATTACCCATTACGTGTACCAACAAAAGACATCAAATTGGAACAGGTAGGCCACCGTTTTCAGAAAAATCACTGCCGTGACGTCACCCGTTAGACAGTATCAAAACGGAATGGCGAGGAATTGGCCTGCATGCCGCTTTCGGTGTTCATCAAGGTTCTCTTCCGCCTGGGCTACGATGAACGCAAACAGACATTCACTAGATATATAAACCTTCATCCGCATATTGTTCCAATCATGGTGGATACTATTATGATCTATACAACCTAGAATATCTGTTGCTATAACGAAAGAAACCCACTGCCGGATCGATCAAGACGAAAGAATCTGCCCATTCCGAAATTCAAAACCCACTATTGTTTCCCTTACTACCATCTAGTAAGAGAGATAATTCGTTTGCCGTTCTCAAATCTCTAAATAAAAGCATCAGACAGCGCAAAAGCCAGATAGCCAGTTCAGCTAGCTCTGCCCCGAGGCGGTTTTTCTTGCCCCAGCAACAGTATAAAAATTTTCATTGTACAACGGCCGTAAAAAAAGCAAGGCAAAAACAAACAGATCGGCGGTGTGTCCCCAAGCACATATGATATTGTTTGCCCCAAGACGCGAAGATTCTGCTCTCACACTTGGACTTGCGGGATGTTCTCCATCTTGCCACCCTCCTCGAGCCATTCCTTCTTTATTAAAGTATCGCGGTAGGCGAAGAGGAACTTGTAAGCCGTCTTGACTGTTCCATCGCTCACGCCAGTTTGCTTAGCAATAGGAGCAGAGGGACGTGGCTCTCCCATGAGATGGCAGGCCATGTAGATACAGGCAGCAGCAACGGACAGCGGTGATCGGCCGGCCAAAGCAGAGATGTCGGTAGCCTGCTCTGCGAGATCTCGAGAGATCTTGGATATCTTTTGCTGGTTCTTGAAGCCCAACTGAGACACATAACGGCCACAGAGGTCCTCGGCGCCAACAGACGTGTTTTCGTAGTTGGTGACGGTGTTCAATCCAGTAGCGCCCTCGCCTTCGGTGTCTTGGATCTTTTGCAGGAAATTCTGTAATTGCTTAAAGACTCTGCCAACCTCCTTCTTACTAACGCTAGTAAGGTTGAAGATTTCCCTAAACGTTCGGGGCACGTTGTTTTGTCGACATGCGATGAAGATGCACCCGGCAATGACAGCCTCCTGGGGTTTGCCCTTCATGAACTTGTGCTTGTCGACGAGCTTGAAGATGTGCTTAGCAGCATTGGAGACATTTGCTCCCATATTGATAGTCTCGCAAAGCGCAACAATCTCCTTGTATGCCTGCATCAGACCCTTCTGAGCCTTGTCTGCGTTGGCGTTGTTTTGGGTACGAGACAGGGCCTTGTGAGCCTTGGATTCGGAAAAGGCGACAGTCGTGGCCAGGTGCTGGCCCTCGACGAATTCATCCTGAGGTCCACCGACACGGCTTGGATCATCACCTCCTTGGTCATCATTGGCAAATGTACGCCATTCAGACCGGGTATCGATGATGCGAGTGCCAACGACGACACCGCAGCTCTGGCAGACCATATCTCCGCTCGAAAACTCCTCGATCAGGTTCGGGGGGTATTCTTTGCAATCGGGACAGCAAAGCACATTGTTCAGGTCTTCTTGGAAACCGGCTCCATTTGCAGCGCCAGCTCCATTGGCATTTGCGCTCGGCAGCGGCGGCGGAAACATTTTGGACTTGTAGGCCCTCGGCTGGTAGATGTTGGTGATCTCGTCAAAGACTTTGCGTGCTCTCTTCGCTTCCTTTCTTCGACGCCGTAGCTGCTGCCTCTTCTTCTCTACTGTGATTCTTACGGGGGAGTTTGTTTTGAAAGAGGATCCTCTAATCCAAAGTTGATCGTTGAGGACTTGGACAAAGAGCGGTGAATGCAGTTTGACGGTCGCGAGCCTCGTTGGCTTGAGAGTGAGAGAGAAATTGACGGTAGCCTCCGACTTGACAGCAGAAGCTTTTGTCGCCGGTGGCTAGAGAGAATATATTCTTCTCTTCGTCCTTATTTGGGGATTTTTTCTTCTTATTTTTATTATTTTTTTTCTTCGTTCGAGGCGCTAGACGCGGCGAACACCGTCCCTTTCCTGACGACCTGCCGATGGCAAGGAAGCAACAAAAAGCGCGACGGTTTTTTCTTCTTTTCTTTTTTTAACTATGTAAAGGGGACCTTTTCTTCGGCCCAAAAACACCCTATAGCGCTCGTGCCGTCGGGTGATGGAGCGAAAAAGGACGTAAAATTTTGGATGCGTAAACAAATGGACTCTGCCGGCCGACCTTTCGGAACCAGTGAAGGCGTCTGAGGTTGTATCGACCGAAAAAACTCAGAGCATCGATTAGTCGGCAGAAGAAGCGGCTGAATTTGCTCCTATCAACGGGCTTTGTAGGGCAGTGAGCGTGGTGAGGGAGCGTGGTCCAGCTTCTGGCGGCGAGAGAGTGCGAGAAAAAGAGGTTGTTTGGGAGAAAGATTTGAATGAGCGGCTGGGTGACGAAGGCGTTGTATTGTAGGTCAGGCTGGGAGCAAACTTTCGGCCTGGTTGATCAGGTAGCCAGGGAACCTTCTGGAGGGTGACTCAGCGAAATTATTATATAATACCGTGTAAAGTTAAAGAATTTTGTAGTTCATACGGAGCGACTCTGCCTTGCCATATAAACGGGAAAATATTATTCCATGCGTGGGGGAACGTCTGACCCCCCAATGACCGCATAGAACAGTACCTTAGTTGGGGCAATTGGCTGAGCCCGGCAGTAGAGCTACCGCGGGGCCTTGATATAGCGAGAGCTTCTTCAACATTGTCCTTCCATATTGATTCCGCAAAACGACAAATATGGCTCCCAAAACGCTCATTGCGCCGTCAATCCTGTCAGCTGACTTTGCACAGCTCGGTGCAGAATGCGCCCGCACCATAGAGCAGGGTGCCGATTGGCTGCACGTTGATATCATGTTAGTCGTAATGCAGATACCCGATGTCGAATCACAGCAACATTATCTGTTGTTTCGCCAAGATCCAGGCTGACAACAAGTATACAGGGACGGCCATTTCGTACCAAACATCACGTTTGGAGCTCCCGTTGTGGCAAAGGTCCGACCGCACGTCGAGAAGCCGGCGCAACCCGCCGGTCGAGGGACATTCGACTGCCACATGATGATTGCAGAGGTATATCAGATCCCGTTTCCGCATTGACGTATACACAAACTATTCTCCCTGGAAAGAATAAGAGTTTCATTGGCTTTCAAACTGACACCTTACGTCAAACCAATAGCCTAAGAAATGGGTCAAGGAATTCAAGAACGCCGGCTGTGACCTGTACTGCTTCCATTACGAGGCTGCCTTTTCCTCTGCCGCAGAGTCTCCCGAACAAACGACCGATAAGAAGACCAACCCCAAGGAGCTGATCCGATATATCCACGAGCAGGGACTGCTTGCAGGCATTGCCATTAAGCCTGACACATCCGTCGATGTGCTTTGGGACATTCTCGAGACCTCGGATCCCAAGGAAAGACCTGATGTAAGCTCTATGGCGCACAACTCTGTTATACGGCCTGCTATAGGCTAAAATGTAGCGACTGAAAGCTAACGTATTTGGCAATGAAGATGGTTCTAGTCATGACGGTTTACCCCGGCTTTGGAGGACAGAAATTCATGGCCTCGGAGCTGCCCAAGGTGCAGGAGCTGCGAAAGCGATACCCCGAGCTGAACATTGAGGTTGACGGAGGACTCGGCCCCAGCACCATTGACCAGGCCGCCGACGCGGGAGCCAATGTCATTGTTGCAGGCAGCGCCGTCTTTGGAGCCAAGGACCCGGCCGAGGTTATTTCGCTGCTGCGGAGGTCCGTCGACACCAAGGGAGGCAAGTTGTAAGCGGGGAGAGAGTTGGATATAGAAGATCAAATAGCTGCATGAAATAGAAATAGCGATTGCTTCCCCATGTTTAAGCTGTCAATAACATCTCAGTCATGCATGTCTCGGCTACTTTAACGCCTAAACTCAGGCGTATCGAAACAATGTCTCGAATTTACTAATGGATAGAACTGCCTACCTACGTCAAGAAGTAAAGACGATGCATCCTGTGGATCCCGAGATCGGCCAATGGCCAGCCACACTCCAATCCGCAGTTCTGGTGCTGAGTCATAGGCAAAATGGCAACGTCCTTCTCCATTGAGTCTCTCGCTGTGACGCAGATGCGGAATAGTGTGGGTGGTTCAACATTTATCCCATGTGTCAACGGACATAAAGAATTGACTCTGCATCACTCTTCATTCCTTTCATTCCATTTCACTGCATCAGTGCCTGCGCTTAGACTCGTCTTGTTTTCATCTTTTATCAAATCTTCACACCCCCGCCAATCAAAATCCTTCGCAATGGCCTCAAGCGCAGGCACAGGCCAAGAAGGCCTTCCACCAGTCAACCTCAAGCCCTTGTTGACCAAGCTCTGGCCGACTGACAATGAAGTCACTCCCGATGAGATCGCAGAGGCAATCTCCCATTTCTTCACAAACCAGGTGACCGAGGCTCAGACGGCGTCTCTCCTCATGGCGCTTCACTTCACCAAGCTCGACTTCAAGGCCGATGTCCTGGAGCGCTGCGCCTATGTCATGCGAAAGGCTGCGGCACCGATTCCGGTCAAGGAGCTCCAGAGTGTCATCCAGGCGCGGGGAAGAAAAGAGGGCACGTATCAAGGCGGCTTGGTAAGTTTTTTACAATTCCGATTAAATATTATTAGTTGGGAGACATTGAGTCCTATATACTTGAGAAAAAAAAAATTATGTTCTAACTATTTTCAAAACGCAGTGCGATATTGTCGGCACTGGAGGTGATTCACACGACACCTTCAATGTCAGCACAACTTCATCCATTCTTGCCTCGTCACTACTTCTGGTTTCCAAGCACGGCAACAAGGCCAGCACGTCAAAATCGGGCAGTGCTGACATGGTCAACTGCATGAAGCCTCGGCCGCCCATTATCAGCGCCGTCAAGCCTGACACCCTAGTCAAGGTCTACTCCAACACAAATTACAGCTTCCTCTTTGCGCCAGTTTTCCACACCGGCATGCGCTATGTGGCGCCTATCCGAAAGCAGCTCCCCTGGAGGACAATTTTCAACAACCTGGGTCCATTGGCTAATCCAGTTGAAGATGTGCTGGAGGCTCGGGTCATCGGTGTCGGAAGACGGGATCTTGGTCCGGCATTTGCAGAAGCCTTGAGGGTTGCCGGGTGCAAGAAGGCACTGATTGTCTGCGGAGAGGAGGAGTTGGATGAAATTAGCTGTGCAGGCAACTCGCTATGCTGGATGTTGAAAGAGAAATTCCCTGGAGGCGAGTCCGAAGTCGAACATTTCAAAGTCCACCCCAACGACTTTGGCATCACCCCCCACGCCCTAAAAGACGTGTCTTCTGGAAAGGAGCCAGAGGAGAATGCCGAGATTCTGGCTCGCATCTTGCAAAACCAACTTCCCCTGGATGATCCGGTGGTCGAATTCGTGTTAATCAATACTGCGGCCCTTCTTGTGGCATCTGGCATCTGTGAGGCGGATACCAGTGACATGGGCCATGGCGATGATGGGAATGTCATTAAAGAACGAGGCCCTGGCGGCCAACGTTGGAAGGAAGGTGTACGAAGAGCCAAGTGGGCCATCACAAGTGGTGAGGCCTGGAGACAGTGGCAAGCATTTGTCGAGGTTACCAACGAGATTGGTGCCTGAGTGCTCTGCAGCGCAGGGTGAGAAAAGCTTTTTTTTTTCCATAGAATCTCATTGGCTTGGATATAAGTGTAAAACCAAGAGAAGATATCCGTTCATGTCCTATGACTCGATGGCGATCGTTTTAAGAGGCCGTCCATGAATGTTGTAGTTGATGAGGAGAGCGTGTGTCTCGTTGAGGAGAGCGTGTGTCTCGTCTAACATCATACTTCATGGGCAGCGATCTATTAGATTTGACAGAAACAACTGAATTTGGCCGACTCATGGGTGGCTCTGAGCGCCGGTCGAGCTCAGACGTGATAAGGCTGAGGTGGGCTCGAGTGGGCCGACCATTAGCCAGACGATATTCTCCGTGGGAGCCGTTGGAGCCGGTAGAATCCTTTCGCTCGGGAGCTATAGCTGGATGAAGGTCGAGCGAGAGGGATTGGTTCTCGTGTAGTCTCGCTTCCCACTCCTTCCAGTCAGCCTTGAGGCCGATCAACGATTCTTCATCCCGCGATTCCTCATCTCGCGACGGAGGAGGGTGAGGTTCCTGAGTTTCCGTGGCGGTTTCTGTAACAGCTGCTGCAGTGGTTTCTGTAGGTGTTTCTGTGGCGGCTTCTGTGATGGCTTCCTCCAACGGATGAGAGACTGGACGGTATAAGAAGTGAGATGCGGTGCGATCCAGCGGATGAGGCGCGGTATACACCGAGCTTGAGTCCATCATCATAGTATTTAACGTCATCATAGAGCTTCGCGTCGCCAGCGATTTCCGAATCATGGCCTGCCTCTGGGCATCGTCCACCTCGGAAACGGTCGACATGATGCTTTTCCTGTAAGACTCTCGGTTGTTGTTCGTGGTGGCAGTCGTGCTCCTCTTCCTCAGTTGGCTGTACTTTTGACCTTTGCGATGTCTGATTACCAGAAACACAATGACCCCGACGGTGCAAGTTACGCCGACGACAACGCCGACGATGATGTATATCAAGGTTGTCTTTGGCAGCTCGCGCCGCGATAGCATCGTAGGCTTGTCCATGGCGACGGCCATCTGTGAGACCCGGATGATCAAGTTTTAGACGCTGCGTACCTGGATTGGATGAAAGAGAGCACAGGGAGAGGCAAATTTCCACAAAGTTCCGGAGCGCCGTATATATGAGTTACGCTCGCACCAACAGAGAGTTTATCAAAAAACGGGTCGCAATTCGTATCGTGGTGGTACCAGTTACTGTAGCGCATTTCGCAAACGAGCCACATTCAAATTTACAGACCCCGTAACGCCATGGTCATGGTGTAACGCATGTCATTCCCAGCCTGCCGGCGGCTCTTCGATCGACGGATCGCCTTTGGGGGCCTGGCCTTGGGTGGGCGCCTGCTGCACAGCCCTCGAAAAGAAACGGGTTTATTATGTCAAAGAGTTGCGTCTCGCGGGCGAGGCTGGCGGGAACACCTCCAGTTTTGAAGTAACAGAACGGGCAAGCATCTGCGAGCATTTGCGTCACTGACGGTGAGACTAAACCGCATTGTGCACTGGTGATATTGGCATAGCAACAGCGCGCGACAGTATTAATAGAAACGGGACTGCCAGGCCAGGGGGGAGGGCAAAGGGAAAAAAGACGCCAGGCCAGGCCACTACGGGGACAATTGCAGGTCCGGGCCAGAAGGGGGCGGATGCGACGTTTGACGGGCTTTTGCGCATCTTGATCATCCCACAGCCAAGTGGGGACCGCCCTGAGTTGCTGAGCAGCAGGATGGATCCCTGTTGGTTCTTTTCTCTGTAGGCTGCTCTGTGCTGCTGCTGCTGAGAACTGAGAGAACTACGACGATATCAGTAAGCACTGCGGCCGGGGATGGTGGTTGCGAGAAGCCTGTTTGGGAATCGCCTCGACTGAAAGAGCGAATAGCCGGCAGCCTGCGAGGCGTCCGTGTCACCAGAAGCGTCGAGCTTAGCCTCTGGACAGGCCAAGCGTCACATCAGCAACGGCGGATGCAACACACTGTGTGGCCGTGCTCGCAGAGAGGCTTGATTTGGAATGCCCCGGGCTAAAAGGCTCGCATATCATTGTGTTGGCTGACAGATATTGTTAATTTGGGGGTCGAGATACCGTCGATAATGCAACTTGAAGTTAAAGAAAGAAGATGCCAAGGGGGCATTGAGGCTGGAAATCAATAGCTCAGGCTTTGTTTACTTCGGCCAGCGACAATACATTGTACGAAGTACCTCGTATCACCAGAACGGGCTCCATCAAGGTCAATATTTCCTCTCTTGGCAATTGCGTTATCAACAAGAGTATTTGCTAGCCCACAAGCAGCTACAAATAAACCGCTATAAAGTGTGGATGTATACATGTAATCTTCAACAGATAAATGCTGTCAATTATCCCGTCTTATTGATCTTCACGCCGTTATACCAAGACGGCAGCTACTGTAGCTCTTAGGTCAGCCGTCAACTTTGGCATGGAAAGAAACAGGGTTGTGTCGATAGTTTGTCCGGCGCTTCGTATCGACACTAGCACCGGTACATGATCATTACCACAGTTACCAGCTACGCTAGTCCGTTGATGCATTGATGGATTCTGCAGTGGTATTTCGCGTCTGTCATCCTATTTATTATCTCGGATGACTAACGTGAAACTCAATGCCTCTAATGGGCTTCAATGGCTCTCGGTTGTCCTCAGCTAGCAAAATCCTACTAAACTGAATTCGCCCACTAATATGAGCCGAATCCAGCCGACCCCATGGGGGGGTTCGCTCAAAACAGCAGTAAACGGGCAATTGCCAGGCGAATAACTCCACCATTAGCCACTCACAGCCAGGTGTTCACGATCCATCCCAGGCGATACCGGCCGGTAAATGCAATCGACAACGCCCGATCGGTAGTTGACCTGCTTCTTCTCTTCTCTCTTCATTCTCTACCACTCTAATGATACGAGCTCTCCCCAAGACGCACCCACTATAACCATCACAATGTCCCAGATCCGGGGCAAGGCTGTTTCAGGCCTCGCCAGACTCTCTCGCTCCGGCTCTTCTCCAGCCCAATGGCTTAATGCAGCAGCACATGGCATCCGCCATTACTCTGCGGCCGCCGCCAGCGGTGCTCCTTTGCCTCTCGAAGGTTACCGCGTGCTAGACATGACCCGAGTGCTAGCTGGTGTAAGTTGGCGTCTCACTCGTGTGTGCACTGCATGCATCTACCTGGATGCATATAAATAGATGCACCCACCAACGCCTAGGTAACCCCTGGCTAACCTGCCTCAGCCGTACTGCACTCAAATTCTCGGAGATCTTGGGTAAGCTTGTCCAACGTCACAGTCTGCCTCGTGCGGCTAAGCGATTGGCATGCATTGATGTTAATTTGTCGAATTTCCAGCGCTGAAGTCATCAAAATCGAGCATCCAACGCGGGGAGACGACACCCGAGCATGGGGTCCTCCATATGCAAAGTACAAGCCGGAATCTGGAAGAGAAGGCCCCGGTGAATCTGCTTACTTTCTAGGGGTATGAGCCAACTTTGACGATTTTAGACTGACAAGTGCCGTGGCCAATGGAAGCTAACCTTGTAAACTCTTCATCTCTTTTTTTAGGCAAATCGTAATAAGAAATCTCTGGGATTATCATTTCAGCACCAGGGCGGAGTTGACATCTTGCATAAGCTAGCAGCAAAATGCGACATCCTAGTTGAGAACTACCTTCCAGGCACGCTGAAGAAGTACTCAATGGACTATGAGAGTCTACGAAAGATCAACCCTGGGCTCATCTACGCCTCCATTACAGGCTACGGCCAGACAGGCCCTTATTCTAACCGTGCTGGCTACGACGTCATGGTCGAGGCTGAGTTTGGCCTCATGCACATCACAGGCTCGCGAGATGGCCCGCCAGTCAAGGTGGGCGTGGCTGTTACTGATCTGACCACGGGGCTCTACACTAGCAACAGCATCATGGCCGCACTCTTGTCAAGGGCCAGGACTGGCAAGGGCCAACACATTGACGTAGCGCTGAGTGATTGTCAGACGGCCACCTTGGCCAACATTGCAAGCAGCGCCCTGATAAGCGGCAAAAAGGACAGCGGCAGATGGGGCACTGCTCATCGTAAGTCAAGTACATATTGGCAGATATTGGATTCAAATGTGCTAAAAGCATTGCAGCTTCTATCGTCCCATACAGAGCATTCAAGACAAAGGACGGGGACATTCTCATCGGCGGTGGCAACGACCGACTCTTTGGTGTCCTCTGTGACGGCATAGGGAAGCCGCACTGGAAGGACGACGCCAAGTTCAAAACAAATGCTGATAGAGTTGCGCATCGAAACGAACTAGAGGCCGAAATCGAAGCCATCACCCAACAAAGAACAACACAGGAGTGGCTCGAGGTATTTGAGGGCTCAGGAATGCCCTATGCCGCCATCAATGACGTTCAAGGGACGCTCAATCACAGCCACACCAAGGCCCGTGACATGGTCATTGAGATTGACCATGAATATTGCGGGCCAATCAAAATGGTCAACACACCTGTCAAGTATTCAGAAACCCAGCCCATTGTCAGAACACCTCCTCCGGTGCTGGGCCAGCATACAGATGAGATTCTCAGCGAGCATCTTGGGTTGAGTGAGTCGGATATTGCTGCACTCAAGGATCAGGGAGTGGTGCGATGAGATGCATGAGATTTTATGAGAACCATGAGAGTCATATAGGATTGCATTAGACACCTCTTAGATTATGAGTAATGAGTAAGACTCATTTCTATAGAGAATCTTATGTTACTTCCTTTGTTTGTTTGTTTGTTTAATGTTAACGAGCAAACAGTCGTGAGCATGGACGATAGTATGAGTGAGACACTGTGTACAAGATCGGCTTCTTTAGGCGATGCGCATCATGTGATCCATCACATGACTCCTCCTTCTGTCTTTTCCAGCCTGTCGCGCTTTCCGAAAATGGTCCCCCTTCTTGATATCGTAAGATGTTAATAAACCATCGCAAACATGGTTTGAATTCATTGGGGGGTTTTTTTTTCCTTTTTCTTTCCTCCATCTCATTGCTCAAATTTTCATGGGTCGTTATACATGCGGGTACGCGGTTTCTCACGTCATCTTGTAAGTGCAATGTCATGAGAACGGCGATTCCCGCTTCACACGCAATAAGCCTGTCGCATCACACGGGCAATCCCTAAACCGGAACGCGAAATGGAGACGCTATTGCCGATTAATTTGCCAATTGGGCCAAACGATGAGGATGTCACAATGCGGGACTCACCAGCGGCCGCTGTTGTAGATCCCGAACCTATTGTCAATGCCGATACAGAGAAGGAATGTCCTCCAAGCTCAACACCACGGTCTTCGTATACACCACAGTTTTCATCTGCATCGTGGATCCTTGATCTTATTAAAAATGATCAAGAGCCATCACGTTCAAGTTTATCGAATGAGTCAGAGGCGGTTCCACAAACAAACGATGAAGGCAAGGATGTCTCAAGTGGACACGATGGCTCAAGCATACACGACACGATGACAATGCCCATATCGCCAACTCATCAACCGTTGGATAGTGCGGCGAACATCATTGCGGCATCTCAGCTTGCTGGAATGAAGAGGAAGCGAGAGCAGGATGAAGAAGCCGATGATTTCACTCAAAACACAATGTCGCTTCCCCTCCCTGCTCCAACACCAGTGTTAACGCCATCAGCAACACAAATACTGAGTTTTGTGCCATTAGGCACTGATATAAGGTGCTCTGAATGCGATGGAAATTCATCGGGCTCAGATAATCCGTTCATTCCTTGCAGCAGTTGTTCAAGGCTATGGCACCAAGGATGTGTGTCGTTAACAATAGAAGAGGGGGATACACAGTGGGCTTCAAGATTCATGTGCCCTTCATGTTTGAGCATGAGTGGCAGCGATGTGATAAATCGTCGCGCGGGATTTTCTCAACAGCAGAATGAAATAGAGAGACGGCGAGCAAAGAACTTGGCGGCTCTCCCAGATGATGTCGTTCCAGCCAAGGAAGAACTCGTTGGCTTTTGGCCGGGCCATGCATCAGATGCGGCAGTAAGTTTATGCTCAAAACACTTTAACCAAAAGTAATAAATTAGAGGAAGCTAACTCGTTTTCTGCAGTTGACAGAGTACTTTTATGGAAAGACCAAAACAGATGTATTAAATATTCTCTCATTTTGCGACCAGCTCAAGCCGCAGTTGTTGGTCGACATCATGGTTTCTGTCGCAAAGAAACACCCCGATCTGCCCATCTTTGACTCTCCAAGTTGGAATGCCAAAGCTATGAGCGCCATTTCGGGCAGAGCAAAGCATTCACATCAGAGCTCTCGGTCTACCACGAAGCTACGACACGGACACACGGTGCTGGAATCCAGGGTGAAACACAAACACAAGACTTCTAAAAAGACTATCAAGATAGCACAAATCCCCTTGGAAGAAGAATCACCGTTGATGGATTATGGAGATTCTCTTCCGCCCATGTGGCCTAAGGCTGGCGAGGGCTTATATGCAAAACTTTCTCCAGAGGATGAAGATCGGAAGTTCTTGTTGGATGAGAATGACGAGGAGGCGTTTAGTCATTTCGGAGTGGATAAATTTGGCAAGCAGATTGCGATTCCTATAAGTGCTTGAACGAATGGAGTTTATGACGGGTTCTTGGGTGTTTCCATGGGTAATTCAGCAGATTGTAATACCACCATCTTACAACAATGTAACAATACAGCAGCTTATTAAAGAGTCGTTGCTCAGCATAATTATTATCGAAAGGCGGAATATTAAGTATCAACAAGCAAAGAGAGAAGGGTGAAATCTACTAGATCGATTCTATTATTCCAAACTAACTATACATTATATTACCAGTTGCCTCTAAACTCTAGAATAGGATTGCTTCACTCGTTAGCACCATCTTGACATTGATCCAATTCGTCTTTTCCCCCGTCTACCAACACCGCGCTCTTTTATGCAAAATACCCATATTCCCTCCCGCTCCAAAAGCAGGACTCTATCTACAAACACGCTTCTTCTGAAAGGAACTCGACAGTCAAACTCCTCCACTCACCACAACTTGCAGCTGCTAATTTAGCAAGTGAACTTGTACTCGGAAACGAGAGGAGTGTTGAGCTTGGTGCTGGTGCACAGCATGTCCTGGACGTGGAGGGTGCTGACAACCTTGGTGGAGCTGACAGAGAGGATGGTGTCGGAGAGGATGGTGACACCGACGAGGCCAGAGATGCGGCCACCGAGAGCACCGACAACGTCGATGTAGTTGTGGCAGCCCTTGGTGCTGAAGGAGACGCAGTCGAACTGGCAGGTTCCGAGGCCGAGCAGGCAGGCGGTGGCCTTGAGCTGGGCGAAGAGGCCGGTGGTCAGAGAAGCCTCGACGTCGGCGGCGACAGCAACGAGACCGAAAGCGTTGGTGTTGAAGATGACGACAGCCTCAGCGAGGGTCTCGACGAAGAAACCGGCGAGGGCGGCAGAGGTGGCACGGAGGGTGGCGCTGATCTTGGAGGTCAGGGAGATGTCGAGCTCGACGTCCAGGTTGATGCCCAGACCCAAGGCAGAGATCTCAGCCTCGATCTCAGCCTCGGCGCAGAAGGTGAAGGTCTCGACGGTGGCCTGGCACCAGGCGTGCGTGGCATCGTACTTTGTGAACTTGACGGGTGAGATGGCGCAGAAGGCGCTGAGGGCGACGGTCGAGCCCGAGGCGGAGCACTTGGGCATGGGCCAGGCGCCGACGAGGGCGGTGCCGGAGCAGGTCTTGCCGTCGAAGCTCTGGCCGGGGAGGCACGAGCAGGCCTTTGTCCAGGGGCTGTAGGCCATGGGGGCCGGGCACTTGAAGCCGGCGGCGAGGCTGAGGGCGGCGTCGATGTCGGTGGCGGCCTCGGCGACGATCTTGTTGGCCAGCTGGACGTTGGAGGTGGTTGCCGAGCAGGCTGGGCCTGTGGCGGAGGCGGCCATGGCGATGGAGGCCAGAGAGGCGACGGTGGCGAGGAAATGCATTGTGAATGATATTATGTTGTATGTGCTGTATTAAGCGGAAAGGACTGACTTGGGTATGATTGGGGGGAGTCAAAAGGAATGACTGAAGCTGAAGAAGCTTTGGAGGGATCTAAGAGAGAGTGGTGGATGGGGATGAGAAAAAGAACGGGAATGGAAGATGATCAACAGTCTTTATATACGCAAGAGAATGTCATGACGATGCTCCTTTTCTTTCTTATTCACTGTATAGCTTCACGCCGTCCATCTTGGTGCTGGTCCCCCTTGTTGCCTTCACCCCTAATGAGGCGAAGGCAGAATTAGGCAATGTCATCCCAGCGAAGAGAGGAGGTTTGCTTCTTTCGCTTGTGCGATCGCTTGGTAGTGGCTCTGGATAGAGTTGCTGCTAGGACGGTAGTTGGAGGGCTTGGGGCCGGAGTGCCGGTGACAGGGGGAGCATGTTAGACCGCCATGAGCTGGGAATATGCCGAGTCCGAGTGGCAAGTACGGATACAGGTTCCATGATCATTAACCGATGGTGCGGAGGTGGCATGTAGTTGGTTTGTGCTTTGGGGGGAGTATTCGAATAGAATCGTCTGGGTGAACTGTTGATTATCTGTTGTCTTGATATACCTCTTGTATTGAATTGATGTTTTATACGGCATCAGATTTTCTGTTGTTGAGTAATCACCATTCATAAGGACGTTGAATTACGAACAATATGTACGTGGTCTGTTACTATACTTGTCTTCCTGGCCAAGGTATGATGATGATAATCAGGGTATATGCCGATGGCAATTTGACGATTCTCTTACGAAAAGACAGTGACAGCTTGAGTCAACGGGCGAAATTGCTTGACACGCGGCTTTGCGTATAAGCCCCCTCTTCTCTCCTGCCGGGCGTATCCACCGGCTTCTTTCTCCCTTCGAGCAGCAATCTCGCTCAATACTGAGATGTGACAGGCTTGTATACTCGTCCGCTTGGCATCTGTGATAATAGTCCATGTGCTATTATGAAGCTACGTGAGAAGGACGAGTTAGGCTGAATGCTAGTGTCTTTAGTCTACTAGATTGTCTCGGTTGTCGGTTCAGACACTGCATTCATATAAATGTTGGGTGCTACCTAGAAGTTGATGCACTATCATGTCTCAGTTGGGCATTTAAGAATGGCCAGACTACCAGAGACATGCATCGCCGGACTCGTGGCTAGGCCAGAGTAATTACAAAATCGTCCTACACCTCATCTGACACAGTTTCCAGCGTTGACTTACATCAAAATGGGCCAACCCAAGAGGCTCAACACTATCCCAGCGAGAAAAAGAAAAAGAAAAGAACAAAACCAAGAATAAGACGATAAAAAAAGAACAAAGCTCTTTTCTCTCCCTTGTCCACTAACCAGGTGCCAGGGTTCTGCCGTGTCCCCCTCGCTTGAATTTTTGGAGCCATGCACAAGGGGTCGGAAAAATAGAAGTGTCAAAATAAAGCCCCGGACTTCTACTCCGGGATTCAAGCACAGAGTTGCGTCTACGGAGTCCCGTCCCAGTCCTTACGGCCCCGAAATAGCGTATTCTTATCAAATAGTATTCCATCAAATACGATGCACAACGAGACGCGCGTTTTTCTCTCTGTTTTGCTAATTTCCCTTATACGCGAGTAATGGCGGTATCTTTCCTGAGCCAGAAATGACAGCTCATGAATATCCCACACCAAGACGGCAATGTTCACGAGTGTGATGATCAGTTGACTTTTTCTCTCGCACAGACTTCCCCTCCCCTCGCGATATCATGACCGACAAAAGATGAAACTTCCAGCCCCGATGAGCCGAAGCGCAGATCACTTCTACATTACCAGAAACTTTTGATCAATGACGTGCACAATGCCGGCATTATCCATACATTTGGTCCAGCTCCACTCATGTATGTATGATTACCGCATGCGATCAGCGTCTCAATGCTTCAGAGTTTTGTTTGTTTTGTCTATCAATATACCGTATGAGCAGTAATGCCAATGACAAAGGATTACTCCGTAGACATCCTAGAATCAGATGCTCTACTATTCCATTCCATCGCTAACCAAGATTTTGATCGACGCTCCCCCCTTCGCTTCGTATTCCGCTTCTCCGGTACGATCCTGGGTCGTTTTTAAACATCCTTGTTCAACGTGCTATCACCGAGTTCGCTCTCCCGCACATCCGATTAGGGGGGATTGACCCATGTCGAGTCACGTCAAGTTGAGGACTTGGGTTTAGTGCGGGGATTCAAGAGAAGGATTAGGAGAGACTTGGGGTTCGCAGAAGGAAGAGAGTGTATATTTAGATGGAAAATGTGCTAAGCATCATGAATCGGGACATAAGATGCATGAGATAAAGCATATCAGATGAAACTTTATCACTAAGATTTAAACATAGCTATCAGAACTAGAAGAGAGAATCATATACGCATTCACAGCTACGTTTTTAATAAATGCTTCTTTCAATCCAAATTTCTATATTGACTCCAAGCTGAGTAAAATCTAGGGTAAGAATTGGACAGAAAAGGGTGACACATCTCGGCTCAGACTTGCCTTTAACGACGTCACTGCTACCGGCTCTTTAGAATAGACAGGCATCCAGACAAAGGGGTTAGCTGCAAGCAGCAAACGCACAATTGTTCCGTTGACTCCGCCTGTGGCCGTTGTAGCTCGGAAGTATCTGTTTTCATCATCACCGCCGAGAAATTCCCTTCCTGTCTCATATGCTGTGCATATACCTATGCATATGCATCTCCTTGTGTTGGTACAGGGACTTCGTATGTGTAAACGCAATCTCATATACCTCAAGGAAGAAGCAGAGTAGTACCCTTGACCTTGCCGCTTTCCATCTTGGCAGTTCGTGCTCCAAATTGTATCTATAAAAATAGATGATTAGTCACATTCTGCAAAGCCTCAGTACTTGATGGAACCCGCTACTTACCGCTCGTTTCTTCTCTGCTGCCACAGAACGCATGCCCAGGCTGTCAGCAAGGAGACGCAGGACCCTTTTCTCGGGTTCCAAATCACACCCGGTCCCCGGGTTATCAAAGTCACATTTCTCCCACGCAGGCAGCTCAATGGCCCATTTGACGAGGCTCTCGTCCAGGTAAGGAAACCTCACCTCTCTGCTCCAATGAGCCAGAACCCTGTCGTCTCGCCCCAAGTTTCTCTTGCCTAGCCGGCCAACGTCCAGTTTCAGTTCGTCTATTAGACCTGGATATCCGCTTCGTGTAAAAGCGGTGGCGTGCCGGACATATCCGCCAAATAACTCGTCCGCACCAAGCCCCGACAGCAATACCCGGGCTGTCGTACTATATGGCTCAGCCGCCTCTAACTCCGAGCTCAGCTGTCCCATCCCCTGTCCTCTTGAAGCAAAGTACAATGCACAAGCAATCGAGAGATCCATTTCAGTGTTATGGGGGTATATGAGGTCTATCAGCTCTGCTCGATGAGCGCTTGTTTCTTCATATGGAACATTTACCTAGATACGTGTTAATATGTGATATTTACCGTTGATTTCACAAAGTTGTCCTTACAGTAACGAATCGCCACTGTCTGTCTGGACAGACAGCTAGCAGCTCCGCAAATGACTTTCTCCCAGTCATCCTGTCTGGACAGAGCTCGTACAACTCAGCGGTGGACAGGTTTTTGTTTTGCGAAGCAATCCTAGGATTCTCAAATGCCACGTTGATCAGATCGATAGCTTGTCCTGGCGGAATTATGTCACTGGAAATTCGGGCTAGGACGGTGCAATCTAGCCCTCCTGAGAATAACACGCCAACTCGGGCGTCTGACGTTTCCGCTATTGGAGGTCTTGGGACGTTCAGAACTCTAAGTTGGAGTGACTCCATCAGATGGTCTCGCAGCTGCTTTACTGAGAGAGACTGGCTGGTTAAGGGAGTCGTCGGGGTAGTAGGAATAGAGGCGTTGAAAATGCCAATACTTGATACCTGAAGACATGAGTAGCACGAATTGCGGTTGGCATGATTTTACTCCTAGTGGCCTGCGAAAGCGCTTCTAAGCAAACTTACCAAGTCTTTGTTCTGGTCCCAATCATGGCGAGTAGGCATAAGCTCCGTTGGAGAGTTTTCTCCATCCAGCTGAATAGTATAACAGCCATCTGCTTCAACTTCGGCCCATCCCACGGCAGGGGCTTCCGCTATGCTGGAGAGCAGAAACTCGTCTCCCCTTTTCAGCAGCAGTGAACGGCGTCCAAGGCGGTCACGCCCGTAGTACAGTTTCTTTGCTCTCTTATCCAGAAAGATGAAGGCAAATGGTCCCTCGATAGATCGCAGGGCGTCGAGGACACTATCCTCGCGGCCGGGGTTACGACTGGCGGCCGTCAGCAAGGCCAAGACGGCCTCGCCATCGTTGCCCTCAACAGGCTTTCCGCCCAGTTTCCAGGCTTCGCCGTTCCAGCAAAGTACAGATCCGGATTCCGCGTCCTCTAGGGGCTGCTTTGCAAGATGGTCTCCGCGCAGCGACAGAACCGTTGAGGTCAAAGTCAAGTGAAGCGAGCTCTCGCTTGAACAGAGCTGCACTTCTACGGCTCCGAGATGGTCAGGCCCGCGGTTCCGAAGCCTTCGCTCGAGGCCTGGGGCCAACTGGTGACGACCTGCATCCGCTGATATGGCGGCATGGATGCCGCACATTGTAAGGCGCGTGAGGTCTTGATAGTGACAAGGATCAAGTCAAGTCGCGATAAAACTCGGGCTAACAGACGCAAAAGGACTGGCTGGTGCGTGCGCCACACACGGCCGTTGACGCTAAGACGGCAGCGCCACACATCCCTGATCCTTCGTCCAAACCCTTACTTTGATTCTCTTTGACATAAAGTATTTGATCTTAGCTGTATACAGCTTTTGGATACTGAATCAATGGTAGTGATTAGATTTAGTTTGGGTTGGATGAGTAAGAGGTTACATGCCAACGCCTTTTGCACTGGCTCTCTGTTGATGAGCATAGCCCTGGTACACGAGGGGGTTCGACATCGGCTACAGGCTTTAGTGTAACCAACTTCATGTTAATCATCGGATCAATATATCATTTGACAACCCTTGCAAGGCCAAAAAGGAGAATAACATGCTTCGTATTACATCTATGAACTCTTTCTGACATCTACAACTTAGACAGCGTGCTGCCTGTCTTTGCAAGATATTTCTTTGCCTGAATTTACAACATATTAGCTTCACATTTGATCGAGTATAGGTATGCAAACAATGAACAGACAGATGGACTCACCTCGCCAATGGCATCATAATCCGCATTCCATTTCCAAAACTCCAGACTGCTGAAGTCAGCGTTCTTATCCGGCACAACCTTCTCCAGCACACTATCCGCGTGGGAAACGCCAATGGCATGCTCCGTCTTTCCCGACAGATGCTTCGTGTTCCATTGCGAAAACGCCTTTACTCGCTCCGCCCTAGGCTTGCAAATAGCCTGCCAGGCATTCACAATCTGCGGCACAGAGGCCGTAGAGCCGGCGGACAAGAGCAACTGCAGCACGCCAATGTCTTCGATAATGGTCGAATACCCCTGCGCGGCGTTGGGGTGCATCGCGTGAGCAGCGTCGCCCAACAGCACAATCCTGCCGGCCTTGCTCGACCAGCGTGGCAGGTCGGGCACTTCGGCAACTCGCCAGCGGTCGCAAGACTTTGCAATTCCCAGGGCCTTGACCATGTCGCTGCACGCGTCCTTGAAAAACCGGCGCACGAACTCGATGTCGCCCTTTTCGTCCCAAAGGCCCTTCTGGTCCGTCTCTCCTTGGATGGCAAAGAGAAGGCCGATCCTGCCGAACTTGGAGCTGTATCGGGTCACAACGAAGCCGCCCTCGCCCTTCCAGGTGGTGATGTTTGAGTTTTCCGTCAGCTTCATCGATCTCGGGTCGACGGTCAGTTCGGAGACGGCCATGTCGAAGCTGTAAAAGGTGGTAATGTCGACAATTGGATCCCATTTCTCAGGAGGCCCAAGGTCCGATAGCACGGCCCGGCGAGTGTGTGACTTGATGCCGTCTGCCGCAATGAGAATATCACACACAAGCTCCTCCCCGCCTTCCAGCGTCACAGTAGCCTTTGTCTCATCATCAGAAACTTTGACCACGTTTGCGCCGAATCGAATCTGTGCTCCGGCCTGAGCTGCTTGGTATTGGAGCAGCTTGACAAAGGCCCTTCTCGTAGAACCCCAGTCGGCATGTTCGGGAGCATCAACGACAGTAGTCCGGATCTCTCCGGTGTTTAGCTCGCGGTATGTGACGGATGGTGATCTGTCGCAGATTTGCTCTAGGACCGACTGGAATCCCCAGCTCTGAATGACCTTGCTTGCGCTTGGCCTGATGCTGATGCCTCCTCCTGTGGGGTTTAGCTTGGGGCTCCGCTCAAGGACTTGGACTTCATGGCCACTCTTTGCAAAGGCGGAAGCAGCAGTGAGGCCGCCCAGACCAGCACCAATGATGATGACTTTCATGATGATGAAACTTCGGTGAGAGGATGTGTTGAGTCTATGATGGTGTCTGGAAGAGCTACACCGAGAATTGGGGGTTCAGAACACTTGACCTTAGTGTCAGTGATATCCGTATTAGGAAGGCCGCCCGAACGCGTATAAATTCGAAACCCCTCGGTATTGGAGAAAGTGATCTACAAGAGTTGTTTGCAGTGTCGTTTGTCGCATTCTGCTTGATACTTATATTGAAGTCTCATTGCTGGGGTCAGACCATTGCCAACGTTGTTACTTCCTCGGCTCTCCGCTGCTACGTCGTAGTTTGCATTATCTCCGTTCATCGCTGACATCCGAGGTTTCGATATTTCAATAGTTGCGAAAGCACAGCTTGGAGCTTACATATGGGTCGAGTTTGAGTTTTACACAAGTTCTAAAGCTAAAGGGTTTCTACCAAGCCGTAGCTTTATAGAAGAAAATAATCCATCCAATAATTACGCTCCGTAAGCGAGAATTACCCCAGATAAAGGTTCAATCCTTCAGCTAGTTCCCTGTACCCTTCATGTGACAGATGCGGCTTCAGGCCGAGGCTACAGGCTATCCACGCCGACGGAGAATACATGGGAAGTACTTGGGTACCCGAGATTACTCATCCCAGCAACACTTTGCTTTCGAGTTGCAACTTCACGCTCAATGTTAAGTTAGTAAGCTATGCTGAGTCAAGTTGACAAGCATTGACAGTTCATCTCAGAGCAGATGGAACAATTACATAACCTGCCGAGTAGGGTTGAAGCACCAGTCATGAACCTGTCTGCACTCCTTTATATAGGGATACTCGTACACTAAACCAGACAAAATAACCAACCAACAGCGTCCAAGATCTCACGTCAGCGTCTTGCAGCAGTCTAGCAGCTCTAGCAGCTCCAGCAAAACGTGCTTCACTGGTCGATTTCGTCGTTGGTCGAATCTAGCTGCGGTGGCTAGAAATAGTTTGTGGTGACTAAGTGGATTTATGGCTGTGCTCAATGCCAGCACCGTAACGGCTAGCCTGGCTCGAAAAAACGTGCGGCGTCGCTGCATCCCGTCCTATTTTTGGTGGTTTTTAAGCTTGATAAACCACGCCTAATTATAGCTGGGCGCACTTTGGGCATAACGACCAAACAACAAGTCAGATTATAGTTGACAAATGGCCGTTGGGCGTTCCCCCAAAGCTTTGGGTAGAATATAAAGTACTTGGTTCCTGTTCCTGCTTTGTGAAGATCTTGATCCCTTTGAGTTTATCAGCGCTAGCCATACCCTCACGTCCCCTCCATTTCTTCCAACACGCCTCTCTCTGAAGCATAGTATCCAGTTTCTTGTATTTCCAGAAAGCCAAGAAAATCTACAATTCAAGATGCGATCTTCAGTCTACGCTGCTCTCTTCTCCCTCGTCGCCGTCGGCTTGGCTGTCGAGTGCCACCCCAAGGTTGATCCCATCCCAACCTTTTCCCTCTCAGACGGACGAAACCTGCAAAACGACATCCACGGCAACCAGTTCAACCCTCCTCTGAACTTCCCGCTCACCATCGACCCTGCACACACCGCTTCCTTCTCCGTTGGCAGTGCCATTGCCTGCATCGAGAACGCCTATTCGTTTGAGAGCACAAAAATTGGCCAGACTGACCTGGCCAACGCCATCCAAGCCATCATGGACGAGTGCGACCACGGTAATGGCGTTACCAAGGGGTAAGTCTAGACAACTAGGCGCGCATTTCATTGATAAGTCATCATGAGGCTAATTGATTTGTTTCTACAGTGGCAAGGTCGACATTATTGGCGACAACGGACTTCCTCTAGAGGTCCTGATTCAGGACCGCGCACTCGGCTGCGAGAACTAAAGCCGAGTGACGAAAATTTGTATCACGATATTATACCCTTTTCTTTTCTTTTCTTTATGGGATTATTCGGCGGTTCTCCTAGCATGGGCGCAGGTGGTTATAGAGCGGGAGCCATATATTTCTACAAAACTTGATTCTCATAACAGTAGACCAATGAAGATACAAACTTGCTACTGCGACTTCTTGACTCATTTTGTGATTTGATGTGGTATTATACAGAATAGGAAGTATAGACTTAGAATTCTCATTGTCATACCTTATCTTCAATGTTGTGTTGCAACCACATTCGTCGGGTATTTATGGTATCCAGGTACTCAGAACTTACCCTACACCTGAACGACGCAATTAAATGAATACAGGAACATACCTCCGCTGAGACTACTATGGCTGGGAAGACTCGAGTTATTATTTTTTCCTCTTGTTTACTTGAATTACTGCACATAGAATCGAGTCATAGCTATCTTTATTTGCCCACGAAAGAGTTGCGATTTGCCCAACTAATTTGTTGATTATCCCGTCTAGTCTTCATGTATGTTTCCTATACCAGAATGATTCTATACCTAGCGGTGGGTAATTCATATACATCCAATACAACTGCACTTGAAAATGATTCGCTAAAGTAAAATAGTGTCAATATCATGCAGGAAGCCTTCCATCATATTCGTAGAAACGAAAGGTTGAGTGGAGCCAATGCCATCTACATGTGCTGTCGCAATGTCTCGAGACACATAAATTGAACCCCCTCGGCTGCTCAATGTTACTCTTCTTTTCCTCTCTTATTCTTCCTCTCATTTGCGCCTAATTTCTATGAGCAATCAAATCTATGTATGAACCACCATTGTGTTGGCTACTCTATACCGTATTGCAACTCTCGCTACCGACTAGAATTCCCTTCGCAAACTCTCATGGCGGCTAAACCCAGAAACCCCCCAGTTGTAGCCATGAAGGTAGCACCGCGATACGGGAAATGGATTCCTCCTCATCTTCGAACTTCCGATACGATGAGAGCACAGACTGCCGCAGATGCTCTCGATAATGTCGAGGCTAATTTGGAGCAAACCAACTCTCAAGCTTTGGCAATGGAGGTAGCACTACAATCCGTATATCGCAATAGATGGATTCCTCCTCATCTTCGACAATCCAATACTATGGAAGTACAGACTACCACGGACGCTCTCGATAATGCCGAGATCAGTTCAGAGCAAACCAACACTCGTCTCCCACAAGGAATGGACTCGGAGACAAAAAATGATGTTGTCTATAGAATGGACATGCTGGTGCGGGACCTGCTGGCCTCCCGCAAGAGTCTGGAAGACGAAAAGCGGAAATCAGCAGACAAGGATGCCGATATCGCTCAACTGAAGAAGGAAGTGGCTGACCTCCGGGACAAAGCCCGTGCGGGAGGCCAAAAGCATGAGGCCGCCGGGGAAGAGGGGTGGGCTTTCTGGGGATTCGATAAAGCGAGCGTGTTGAGCTCAGCAAACTGCGAGGAGGTGAATGAACTGCGGCGGCTGTTGGCGTTTCACAAGACAAACGGGGAGCAAGTATCAAAGAAGCTCAGAGACTTGCAAGCTACCAACAAGGACCTTGAGGCCCAGCTGCAAGTGGCCGACACGGCACTTCAGGAGCAGATGTCGCTTTTGTCGGGATTGGGTATATGTGCGCAAGCAGGGGATAGCAACGACTTACACCAGCAGGAGCAAGCAATACCAGGTGGCTTGGAGGATGCAGCCCTTGACTGAATAGCCAGTAGCAATATGATTTGTTATTACTCGCAGTAATACAGCTGCAGAGAAAATAAAACAATTCGATGATTTTTCTCATATGTAGGGCACTTGTAACTGAGACGGTGTTGGTTAAGCACATTGGCGGAGATGATGCATGTCAAGAAGTAGAGCGCGGTGATTGGCTCAAGAAATCAGGCTGCGTTGAAGGCCTCCCGCAGTATGTCTTAGGGTTATCAAATTTTAGACAAATGGGGGTGAGATAGATGTAACCGATATGCATGAGAAAATATGTGACCAACACCATGATTGCTGTTCTACGCAAGACCCCTGTCACTGAAGCGGGTGTTGGTTGGATGCATGTGATTGCAAATATTCAATGCCATACGACATGTCAAGTAACATTGACAGATCGTTATCAGGCTGCGTTGAAGGCCTCCCGCAGCATGTCTCGAGGCTGCCGGAAGCCTGGACAGCTCATGGCCCAATTCCAGCCCGACGCTTCTTCTGCATGCAAGGGAAAAAGCAGGAATCCTCCTGCACGCCATATGTGTTGAGGTTTAGCTAGTTGCCAGCATCGAGTCACTCTGGGAGGCCCGCCAACAGCCTAGAATCATTGAGCGCTTAGATACATGTAATGTGCATGTAACACACATGTAGTATCGCTTTTCTGTAGCCCTCTAGGGCAGTCCCCAAACACATCGTTTATCTTTATTTTCTAGTCCTTATTTTAGGAAAATCACCAAAGCAATACTCAATGTCTGATACCCCGTCTGATACACAATCGGTCTTCTGGATGGACGTCAAGCCGAATATGCCAGATAATACTGCCATTCAGGTTCTGATGGAGAGGTGCGGTTGCTCTAGAGAGCGAGCAGTCACTTTACTAGGGGCAAGTAAACAGGTTTCGAGATTATTTGCAGTGCCTCCTTTTCCTAATGGTGTTATAGATTTGGAATAATGATGTCGACGAGGCCGAGAAACATCATCGTATGATGGAATCGTACACTCAAGACTTGCATGACGAATCTCCATCCTCAACGCCGGAATTTTTGGAACTTGCACAAAGCGATCCATCATCCAAGGGCTTTTTTCGTTCACGATCTAATTCTATCAAGTCTCATAGTACATCCTCGGATATGGGATACCAGAGTGACGCCCAAAAGTCCGTACATGATACAAATGAAGACAGCTTTCCCAAAGAATGGGATTTCACTTTACCTCGTCTTCCTTGGTTGGAAATCTCCACGGAGGATGACTTTAGCCCCGATAGCCTTGCCGCAGCCATTCAGCATGGTGTCACGGCCTATCGTCTCCGAAGCTATCTGAACACTTACGATCCAAGGCTTCTTGGGCAAGATATCAATGCCAACGTCATGGGGTTTCCTCTCATATTCTATGCCGTTGAGTCAAACGACGAGAACATGGTACGGCTCTTGACCGAGTTTGGAGCGAGTGCAAGTGCTGTACATGACGCTTTCCAAGTCCCTTTATTAGCATTCGCCATCATGTGCGGAGAGACGCTGCAGCTTGACACAACAAACATGGTCTGTGTTCTTCTCAGCAAAGGTGCTTCCGCCAACTCCATTCCGATGGATTTATTTGCACCATATCTACGGGATGAAGCCACAAGTTCCGGGCAGAAAGGCAAGAATGTGATTAGTTCTGCTGCAGAGACTGCGTGGTGCTCCCTAGCCACAAAGACCAGGCTCGCAAGGAACATCAATCTCACCCAGAGGTACTTTCTGGAAAAGTCCACGAAGATGAAGCCACCCTCTGCGAAAAAACGGCAGATCGCTGGGATCAAAAACTGTCAGGGGCTGCTGGGTATTCCGTATTTCCTTGTTGGCCAAACCGTTGCCACCGATCTTCTCATCCAGAGGTTGCTCACTCATCTCATGATGCCCACTAAACAGCCATTGGTGTTATGCTTCGCTGGCCCTAGTGGCCATGGAAAGACTGAACTGGCGCGGCAGCTCGGTCATCTTCTATCACTGGACTTGGAAGTTGTTGACTGCACCACATTCACTCATGAGATGGAGCTGTTTGGTCCCAGGGCGCCTTACCACGGTTACCAAAAAGGATCATCAGTCAACAACTTTCTCGTGGAGCATTCTGGAAGACAGTGTATTGTTTTCTTAGATGAATTCGAAAAGACGACGAAGGAAATTCATCAAAGTTTGCTACTTCCATTTGATAATGGTATGACACCTGATTGACGATGACTGTTACAGGGGCTAATCTGTGAGATAGGTGAATACAGAGACAGACGAACGGGCGATAGAATTAATTGCTCTAATACAATCTGGATAATGGCCACAAACGCCCTTGATGACACCATTCTTGACTTTTATGACCACAACGACGCCATTGCTGGCGATGATGCGGGGGAGAGAGCTCGGCTGCTCAGGAAGCTTTGCCAGCAGTTACAAGAAGGGTTTCTTCAAAAATTCGGTGTAAGTCCCTCCTGTTTACGCTTGAATAAACCTTCCAGCCGTTTCTGATGACTAACTTGGATACTCAGGCACCCGTGACAGGGCGCATCTCAGACTTTATTCCCCTGCTCCCCTTCTCTGCTGGCGAACAAGCCGTCATCACCCACAAATGCTTATTAGAATTGGCAGAGGATTTACGTTTGCCTATAAGCTTAACCAAGGGGCCAGCAGAGCGGCTTATTGGTGATATCAGGTTACTGATTCGAAGGGATGGCACAGTGTGTTCGACTCTTGCAAAGGCGCACTATCATAACAAGTTGGGAGCACGTAGTCTAAAAGCAGGAGCAGAAAAGGTCAAGCGGATTGTTCTGGACGCGTACCTTGACGACGATGAGGAGATTGAGGAGCAGAATACCCTACGGGATGTTGTCGTTGACGTGGATGGTGATGAGATTGTTGGCAAGATTCTGCCGGTTACGAAGGCAACTGCTTAAGCATGATGGTGGATATTTGCATTTAGGTGTCACCACCTTTTTCTTTTTTTTTTTTTTTTTTTTTTCAATTTACAGTAAGACTAGCTTGAGAGATGATTTTGTTCACTGTTCTTACATCTAAGGTCTTTCAATGCCACTCCGCAGAGGAAACAACAAGGCTTGGGCATTGCGTCAAAATGTTACACATATTATGAGATACGCAGTCAAGCGAGGCACATCGGAAGCGTGCTGGTGCGGCGGTCAGAAATCTCAACATGGGTAAACAAGTGAATAGTGTTCACTTAGACATATCTGCATACATATTTGTTGGGGGTATGGAAACATTTCGAAGGGTTAATGCATATATCATGGCATGTAACCGTCATGGCGACTGCAGGGGGCCTACCTTAAGTACATGTGATGTTGAGGGATAGAAGATACATATGCACCTCCACGTAACAAGAGAAAGATAGCTCTCGAATTTGATAAATTGTGAGTGGTTAGGCAACAGAGTTTTCAGGCCGCTCTGCAGACCTAGTACATGCATTCAACACGCTGTTGGCCGGCAATTGATTGTAGACCTATCCAATCACTTATGCAGGCATGCGATCAATGGGAGGCGGGAGGCCCGCAAGTAGCATTCACGTACGATCTAGTCATGCCTACGAGGGGTTTGCGGTCTTCGGTTATAGTGGTCTCTTGATGAAAGTTCCCTGCATGCCACTCATGTCTTATTCGGCGTTGAAGTGACTATACAGGTGTTGTCACGTTGTCACAAGTATATATAGAGACATATTTCACACCTTTCGAGGAGTTGGATGGAGAGCCAGCATTCTTGAGGTTGTTAAATACAAATCACCGAACCATGGAAGATCAAGTGGTTCCAGCTCTCAGACGGGTTGCAGAAATCGGAACCCTGTATGATGCAAAAACAGACATGTTTCTGAACGCTTCTGTTCTATCTCGAGGTCTGTCGGACAATTATGTGTCGACAAAGCAGACTCCTCAAACGGAAATTACCATCTCCAGATGCGCTTCGTATGAAGATGTATTCCGAGATCTCCATATCGATGACGCCACCGCGGTCAATATTCTCACCGGAATTCTTGAGCTCCAAGGTGCTGCAGTCTTCCTTCGTGACTTTGTACCAAGCGGTGGAGCAGGCCGTGCAGCTGTTATTCATCAAGTCTCGACTGTGGCTCAAATGCTGGTCAATTTGCCCGAAGCTTTCCACTTGAGCGGCGATTCAACACCTTTGCAGACCAATGACTGCACTCATGTCGTCATTGGAATCAAGTGGGGATTGCGGACAATTATCGCAGCCGGCTGTCCCACGTCTGGTAAATCAGGACTATCTGAAGGTGAAGAGGCGACTTTCAATAGAGATCTGGAGGTTTTGACGTCGTCCGTTGAGTCCGGCTATATCACGCCGCAATCACCATCGACAATGGGCCGTGAAATGGAACTCTGCAATGATCTCCTACTCTACAGCGATGTTTTCGACAAAGAGGGTCTGATCATGCAGGGTGTGTCTGAAGTATGCGAATTCATTCGCATTGTACCGGCCCATATCCGACAAGAAAGCAGCGGGAAGGGGTGGCCAATCGCATACACCATGATTCCTATCAAGACGCTTTCGTATTTTCTACCTCTGCCAGAGGTGTTTCAGCACAGTTTGAAACCAGTCAGAATGGATTATCTTACCAACTTCGTATATCTATTCGACGACTTGGAAATTGCCATTGGTAAGCTTCGAAACTATCATACCTACCTGGCGAGTCAGTTCATGCACGTATCCAAAGACCATATCCACGAGGTCTCACAATCCATCAAAATCTTGGATGAAGCTAAGAAGTTGGCATCTAATGAGCTTTCCCACCTCTTGTTAGATGTCTGGCAAGGGAAGAAAGACCATTCATTGCTATTGGAATTGTATCATTACATTGCCTCAATGGATCCTTCACCAAAGCAACTCTCTGCTATCGCCGGGCGAGAAACTGACAAGCTCGAATTCATCGCGAGTGCTGTTGCTCAGGGCTCAAACTACATTGGTCACAATGGGCTTTCCCATGAAATGGTCAAAAACGCCCATAAAGACACTTGCTATTATATCTTTCACTTTGATTCTGTTGCAATGAACCAAAAACAGGAATGGAATGACAATTTTACCCTACTTCTGGAGTTACTTGGTCAACGTGATGATCGGATGCCTGTCTACATCATGGACCACGATGCAACAGGTTCTAACACGTGCCAAGGGATGTCACGTATTGCTCAGTACAAGGGCGAAACAGAGAGTATCTTTGATGTGCTCATACAGCGCCAAATTATCGCTTCAATGTGCTTCGCTCAATGCTCCAGCGAAAATCTGGATAGGAGCAATTGCCAACGGCCAGTCAAAAGGCGCTTTGTGAAGATATCTTGCCCGAGTGTGGGATGCAATTCGAACCATTTGGAATGGACCTGCCCACAGTGCTTCACAGCAATCGAATATGGATTCAGTGACGACTATTTCTACTGCGATTGCGGCCGTGGTCTCTTCAGCGCGTATGAGTTTAAGTGTAATAACCCCAAGCACGATGGTGGTTACAAGACATACGACGCGGATAAGCTTCGCAAGCTTTTGGGTAAATTGAGCGAGGACAACTACATCAATATTCTCATTCTGGGAGAGACTGGAGTGGGAAAGTCGACGTTTATCAATGCCTTTGTCAACTACATTTCTTATCCCACGTTGGATGCAGCAAAGGAGGCCGAAAAGCTCGCGTCTGTCATTCCTTGCTCGTTCTCCCTCCAAACCATGGATAGAGAAAATTCAGGAACAGAAATTCAGGAACACCACGTCAAAGTTGGTGGGCGCGATGATGAAGTAGATGGATCGACTGGCAACTCGGCAACGCAAAAGTCAGCTGTCTATCCAGTCACGATCGGAGCAAAAACGTATCGATTGATCGATACCCCTGGCATTGGAGATACCAGAGGCCTGTCCTATGATAAAGAGAATATGGCCGATATTCTGAAAACGATTAGCTCCTACGACAAGCTGCATGGTATCTTGGTGCTGGTCAAGTCCAACAATGCCCGTCTTACTATCACTTTTAGATTCTGCGTCAAGGAACTCCTCACACATCTTCATCGGAGTGCGACCAAGAACATGGCTTTTGGATTCACTAACACTCGCATCTCCAACTATGCGCCGGGCGATACGTTCAAGCCACTCAAAGCCTTGCTTGATGGACATTCCGACATACCAATCACGCTCTCCACGTCAACGACTTATTGTTTCGACTCGGAAAGCTTCCGCTACCTTGCAGCTTATAAACAGAGTATTCCAATGACCAACGAGGAAGAATTTCGTCGTAGTTGGGACCACTCGAGCAAAGAGGCGCATAGACTCCTCAAGTATTTTGCATCAACTCCGCCTCACCCCGTCACCAGTACATTGAGCCTGAATGGCGCTCGCAAGCTGATATTGGAGCTGACAAAACCCATGGCCAGCATCTCGGAAAACATTCAGAAGAATATTCAACTATGCGAAACCAAAAAGGTTGAGGTTAGAAGCACAAAGCTGACGGCGAGCAATCTTCGCAGGAAGTTGCGCTTAGAAAGGATTCAGTTTAAAGCCATTAAGCTAGACAGACCTCGCACGGTTTGCAAGAATCCCGCCTGCTGTGACTTTAAAGACAGTGGACTTAATGATGGAGTGGTTGTCACCATCTACAAAACGCACTGCCATCTTGAGTGCTATCTTGACAATGTCACGGAAGATGTCGTTGCCGATCCTGGTCTCATCCACTGCTGGGCTTTTAATGGCAGCAGTATTTGTCAAGTATGCCAACACCGTTGGCAAGAGCATTTGCATGTCCTCTATGAATTATCCGAGGTCAAAGTTCAAGTCACAGATACCGAAATAGAGAGACAACTCAAGGCCAATGGAGACGACTTGGCGCTGCGTGAAACATTCATCGCCCGGCTAGACCAGGATATCGAGGAGTACAAACAGGAACTCGATGAGATTCGACGAGCTGCTGCTCGATTCTGTCTGTTCTTGAGAGAGAATGCCATCACGATAATCAATGATGCTACATTGGATTATCTTGACATGCTTATCCAGAGCGAGAGAGGAGTCATTGATACCGGCCGACAGCGAGGCGATTCTATGGACGCAAACCAGAAGCGTCTCCAGGCACTGAAAGATGACAGACAAATCCACCTGGAGCTGGTTGAAACTTTCAAGCAGAATATGATTGAACCCACGTGCGCTGAGGACATGCTGCTGGACGAGCAAGGAGTCGACGCACTGGTGAAGAAGCTGTATCAGCTGAAGCATTTCGGCGCCGACTTGGAGCACATCAAGTATGTAATAGAGTCTTCGCTTGAAGAAACGTACCGCGAGCGGCCATATCGCGTACCAGCGATGAGCTCGCACAAACAAGGCATGGGTAGAACAAAACGCGAAATGAGTCATCGTCAGGAGCTACGGGGATGGGGAGAAAGTGATGCTTATCAGACACCTCACCGGTCTAACGGTGATAGCAGTCTTAGAACGGGGAGAGGTGCTACTGACTTAAGACCCCCGTCTGGCCCCGTGTATGCATCGCCTCAACTTACTTGGGCTCAAGCGGTCAGATCGGGTTATTCTCATCAACACTCATCGAAGTCGTTGTTTGGTCGCTTTCTGTCGTGGAAAAGGTAGGGGGAATAGATGCATTACTGCTATTGTGAGGATAATATCTAGCTAGATTGATAGAGATAGTGTGAATGCAACGAGATATTATGATAAGCATCATACATGTAAATCGTATCTGTGTCTAGTGTACCTGTCTGGTAATTTCAGGAAGTGCGGTTAGCCTTCCAATGTTCTCAGTTAATCATATCACCAAATAGTTGGTTACCCCTTATCACTGTTGGCGTTAGATGTCGCGTCCGACCAAATGCAGTGGAAAAATTCATCCTGGGAAAAAAAAATGCGTGAGCCTTCCTTTGTTTGTGTTTTTTTCTTCTCTTTCTTTAAAGCAAGCTACATACGTATATGTAGGTAGTTTAGTCTACTTCTTTTAATACTACTTCGTTCATCCCCCCTTTCATTCGTTGCTGAAGCATATCCCTCATCAATCTGATCAAATCCTTCCTTGTGATGCATAACCCTCTGCCTTGCCACTGATCAAAACCATCTATATTTCCATACACGTACTCCGTCACTACACCGGCAAGTGTCTGCATATCTCGTCCGTTTGACCAACCTTTTGTCTTTGCCAGCATCTCAAACAGGCTCATCATGATTCCAGTTTCTTGGACATTCGAGCCATCCTCGGCTTCCAAAAGCTGGATATCCTGCTTGGCTATCAAATTGCACAGATGCTTCAAAGCAGACTCGGAGCCCATGGGAGTGAACATAATCTCCGTGGCAAACCGTCCCCGGAGTCCGGCATTAACTTTCATGAGACGGTCCATATCGTGAGTATACCCGGCCATGACAATAACCATTTTTCGGTAATAGCGCGGCTTGGTCATGCAATCGACAATTTCTCCAACTGCTTCATTCGTAAAATTACCCTCGCCGCCAAATCCTAGGCGGTATGCCTCGTCGATGAACAAGACTTTTCCCAACGACCGCTCAAACAGCTCAACCACCTTGGGCCCGGTATGGCCGACATACTTTCCAATGAGATGTGTCGCAGAGCACTCAATCACCTCATTAGTAGAGAGGAATCCCATATCATAAAAGATTTGGCCGATGATACGAGCAGTGTGCGTTTTTCCGGTGCCCGGGGGGCCCTTGAAGATGTATGTGAACGGGATGATGCCCCGAGGATCCTTATCGTTGCGTCTCAGATTCTCAGCTATACGCTGGTAAGTCTGGAATCGCTGGATAGTGTCTTCAAATCCAATAAGTCCATTGAAGAGCGCTCGGCATCTATCAGCAGCGGTAGCGCCTCTGTTGTATTCAGGATCAAAGTCTTCGGGCTCAAGCACAATATCCATTGCATCGACATCCGTGATCTTCGACATCCTCTCCCTGTGCCTGACTTTGGCCTGGTTCAAAAAGTTGACGACATCACCGCCGTTGCCAAAGTTTGGCCTATCTCTTGCCCGACACAGTAATTCTGCTGCGACCTTCATTGCTTCTGGCGAGGCTCTAATTCCGTCTTCCTCCATCTTGATGTCGAGAATCTCTTGGAGCCGGTTGTCATCATAGTCATGGAATCGAAAGGCTTCTTCGAGTGGGAATCGCCGTCGTAAACCTGGGTTACACTTTTGGAGCATCTCTTCCATCCTGTCTGGGTATCCGACGAGGATCACACAACGGTCTTCACCAGGCTTGTTGTGGATCTTGGAGACGAGGATGTCAATGCAACCCAGTCGAAACTCGTCTGTTTCGTTGGATCCAAGTTCACTACCATGGTAAAACATGTGCGCATCGTCTATGATCAAGATCTTGCCTTTGGTCGCATCAAGAATTGCGCTGGTCTTAGTTTCCGATTCGCCAATATACTGGCCGATGAAGTCGCCTGGGGTCTTGTAGATGACTTTTCGGCTGGAGACCAAACCAATGTCAGCCAGAATTTGGCCATAGAGCTTGGCCACGGTGGTCTTTCCTGTACCAGGAGGTCCAATGAAAATCCGGTTAAGAGACGTCTTGAGCAGCTTCATGCCGTTAATCTCCCTTTGATAGTTGACCTTTGACCGGGTGAGGAGCTGATTGACGGCTGACTTGATTTCTTCTAGCCCGGCCATCTTCTGAAGTTCTTTCCATGCCTTGCTCTTTGTTCGGACGTCCTCTGGCTCAGGCCCGATGATGTCTTGTCCCGTTAACAAGTGTTCATCCGGCAACGTCTCAGTCCACGAGTCCTCGATTTCCGACACCCTCTGTCGAATGCGGGTCGAGTGTCGCTCCAGTATCTTTCCATATGCCAGACGAAGCTCGTGTACGTTTCCGAATCCATGTTCATCGCGGCTACGACCGACACGTTGAGCCAGTATGCGCGGAAATGGCCCCAGTGGTCCTTGCTCTATCTTGAACGAGTTTTGTCCGACCATTTGAACAAATATTCTTCGAAGCTCATCATCACTGTAGTCTTCAAAGTGTAGTTGGCGTGGGAACAGCCATCTAGCCGCTGGAGAACTCCCTAGAACTTCTGGGATGCGGTTGAAAGAACCGGAAAGGACAACGACAACCTTTTCAGAGATGTCCTTCAGAATCTCCATTAGGAATGCGCGACAGTCGCTGTCTGCATACTCTACATCGCTGATATAGAGTACCTATTACAAATTCAGTAAACCGTTGAGACGCCTAGCAAACACACAGCCGCTGACTTACTCCTTTTGAGATAGCATCTTTGAGTTCCCTCATGTGTTGTCTCTGGCAGAGCGTATGACCTGATTTTTCTACAAAAACGTGAGAGGTCGAATTTCGGCCCCAGACATGGCAATCACGAAGAAATTCGTAATAAAGCTTCGCCAATGTTCGCTTTCCTAAAACATTGTCAGCAGGTGGCTCTTCTCTGTCTGCCGCCATGATGAAAAGGAGAGGGCGAATTGGTCGCCTTACCGGTTCCTGGGTTTCCCACCAGAACGAGGTTAAGATCTTGTCGTCTCAACTTCCCCTGTCGACTGCGCGACGCATCGATCATGGCTTTGACCTCTAAGAAAGATATCTTAGATGACTCAAGTCCCACCATTTCCATCACCTTATCGAGTGCTTCGTTCTTCTCGCCCAGCTTCTCTTTCTGACGCAACCAGTCCCTCTTTGCAAATGACTCCACAGGAGGCTCGTCATCTGCTGGAGCATCATCTAGAGGAGGAATGTTGTCAATGGATCCACGACGCGAAGGTACATTATTATCAAAGGGGTTGAAATACGGCGATTCGGGCAAGGATATGGTGGCCGGATCAACCTCTTGTTCGGTTTTAGGACTAGAATCAGATTGGTCTTCATCTTTGTTCTCCTTTTGAGACTCGTTTTGATCTTCTTCTTCAAGGGGTGGGAAATTGTCGGCCTCCTCATTGACGGGCTTAGTCTCATCTTCATCGTTGCTCGGCTTGGTCTCATCTCCATCGTTGCTAGGTTTGGTCTCATCTTCGTTATTGCTGGGCTTGGTCTGGTCTTCATCTTCTCCGTCAATGGCATCTTGTGATTTGCTCTCTGTTGATTTGACGTCTTTGGCTTCATCTTTATCAACGGTTGTAGGAGTTGTTGACTCTGATTCGGCTTTAGTAACAGGTGTCTGATTGGGATCCTGACTTGTTTCGTCACTGTGAGCGCTCTCTGCGGCTGGTGCTTGTGAAGAAGGTTTATCATCCGCTACCGGAGAGATATCAGCTACTTCTTGGTCATCCTGTTCAGGGCAAGCAATAGATTCTAGGTCGGTCTTTCTTTCATCTGCGTCTTCTGATGATGTAGTCACAGGTGTCGCACATGGAAGTTCGTTGTCTGATACGCTTGCTGTGTTGTCTATGTCATCGGTTTCGTCTGAAGCATTAGGAGAGAGAGCTTCATCATTTGGAATACCCTCTCTAGTAATATTGGAGTCTTTGTCGCCATGGGATTCCGGGTGTGGCTGTTGGTCAAGGACCTCTTCCACGTTGCCGTCCATAATAGCAAGACCACTATGATAGGATTTGGAACGATACAGCCGAGATTCAACGTCAAAATTTACAAACAAGCACACAGAGCATCTATAAATGAGCAGGGAAAAAAAATAAAAAGCACCTAGATTTATACTTCTTCCCCGGATCGATTATTAAATCGGTGACTACATCCAGCCGAAGGAGCTTGTTAACCAAATGAGCATCCAAGTTCAGGCATACCAGGAGTATGCCTAGCTTTAATGAGACTAAGGGAGCTGCTGCCTAGTTACATGTATTTCTATTCACGGCACTTGATGCAAAATGGATAGTAAAGAAGTTATAAGCAAGAGGTGGCTGGGGTAACAAGGATATCAAGACAGGGCCCAATCAGCTGTGATCATTAGTCTGTAGGGAGGAGTGATACGTGCAATTGTGCGACAAATGCGCTGCACAGCCCGCCAACGCATGCCAGGCCAATTGGCTCTTCTAAGTTGCCAATGCTATGCTATGCAGTTCGCCTAGGAAGGATTGATATGAGGGTGCTGATGCTGCCTAAATGCTTGGAGTGGGCGACCAATCGTCGCTTACTATTCTCCACACGAAGAGAGAATAGATGCAGTAGTAATGCGGAATAAGACAGGGAACAACAAACTCTGGCACTTTCGGCACTGATATGAGAATGCTTTTGATTGGACTCTTGTAATCTGCTATGTAGCTGAAAAAAGAGGGCGCTGTGTCTTAACATGAACGAATTAAAGCAAGTCGAGGCCGGATGACTCTTCGGAAATGATTCGAGCGTAAGGGAGGGGGCGCAGAATGCCAGTGATGATTGTGTCTTGTAATCCCGGATGCAACTGCGCCGAGGTCACTTACACGATTTCTCCCCCTCATTGATCAATGACTCCCATAAGTACTACAAGGATCATCTATGGAAGCATCACGAACCAGCATGGGCTCATTATAACATGCTATCTTCCGTGTACGGATTTTTTCACTATGTCAATAACGCAAGATTCGGTACTCAAAGATGAGCGTCAGAAACAGCACAAACATTGCCAGCAGATCAAAACAAGCCCAGTTCGGCATCATCCAGGCGGCAACCTTTTTCAGGAAAGAATTCACATACTCTTATAAACTTGGCCTAAAATGCGATTCGAACATGTAGACTCGACCTATATGATGATCAATATAGCTCATTGCACACGAGATAAAATCGGTCTCACCTTAAAGTAGATAGGGTATGGAACTGCACTTGAATTTGTACTTGTAGAGTAAATTTGGGGATTGCGTTACGTAGAGATTCTTTTCCCTAGGAATTTGTTGCGGTGTTGTATACATGTATTTTGTACACTTCATGTCGATCGCTGAGCTACCATGGTGAAGAGGAAAGGGCTATCAAAAAGTCTGCTTCGTTGAGCTCTGCGCATCGCTTTTCTAGACGAGTTCAGGTTACAAATATACATTCCTAGAGCTTAAAGTCACAAAAACTGACAATTACCCATAATTACTCTTGATAACAACCAAGAATTGGATGCTAATACAAGGCACAGCCCGTCATACAGTCTCTGATCTCCTGCATTTGGTGTCGCAGCAATGACCGTATAAGCGAGTAGACAAGATCGCAGGGGCTCATACGAAGAGCTATTCCTAATAGCCATGCCATCTCACTATATGGATAATAGATATGTATAGACATTTGAGTTTCCTCGATTAATAAACACTTCAATATAGCTCACCATAGATGCTATATACAACGTCCCAAACAGGTTATATATGTGAATATCTATGCCAAATGAGTATAGATAAATAATTATACTCCGTGACTTCAATAAGTTCAGCTTGCCCATGAGCAGGGTCTCGAATGTTCAACCAAACAAGCTTGTGATCATATTCCGCTGAAACTTTCCTGCCTCACCTAATAACCAATCGTCACAAATTGCCTCGTCACATTACATTCCCCTCAAAAGAACTGCATTTGTAAAAGTACACGACGACTTTTAGCCAAAACGGAAAGATACCTATTACAGCAACCCCGATTTATCACGGCTTTTTACCCAGATTGCGGATGCACCTGTAACTTTCGCTCTTGTATAAACATGCATTTAGGCAATTATTGAGCAGATCTAGATCCCACCATGTTGCCTGTACTAGGTTAGGTCGTGAATCGTATTTAGGGTCTGTAAGGCTTGGCTTTACTTATTCATACAACGTGCAGCTTACATGCAGCATACTCACCAGATGCAGCACGTCGTCAAATTCCCAGCCAGTTACCGTCTTTACAAGAATTAATTACATCGTACCACTCGTCACAAGTCATTAAAGCTCGTACGTATCTAAAAATATCACTGATTGGTAATACATCTGAAATCCCCGTTGTGAGTTCAGAATCGCCTTATGATATTGTCTGCGGATACATATCCGTGCAACTATCTGTGTTTTTGAATCAGCTGATGAGCATATATGATGCGGTTTAAATAGTTTCTAGGCTCAATTTTGAACATATTCTCTCGTATCATGTCAAGGGGCGAGCGAATATCTACATGTAGCGAATAGTTAAAGATTCACTTGCCAGAGTACCGCTACTATTACAATGCATAAGGCCTCCTCCAAGAATAGGATCCCCCAGATATGATCTGTAATGCATGCTTGTACATCGAGTGCTCGCTAAGATGCAGAGCTGGACCTTAAACAACATAAGCTTAATGTAACCTTCCTGATATAGATGATATACACTGGGCAGCAAATATCGAAACTTTTCCACCTATCAGCCCGGGATATTTCACTATTTGGGAACATCAGTAATTGCTATTATATGCACTTGGAGTCAGCTAAGGCTTCCAGCGTTGACCGAGCGTCTATATATAGATAGATAGCTTCCACCAATTTGTCTCAGTCAACCAAACCACCACTCCCGCCCTTTCATTACCTTCTATTCGATCTCAAAGAACAACCAGACCCCATCTCCACCATGCAGTTGATAACAGCCATCTTCACCACTCTCTCCCTGGTTCTCCCCGCGACAGCCGATGTGCGATTTTGCTACCCCATACCAGGAACAGAAAGCACCCCCATCCCTCAGTCCATCCTCGATCTCGATTACCAAGTCAAGGTAGACTGGGGAAATAAACTCTGCACCCAATCCACTTTTCCGTCTGAGGCACTGCAGATCTCGCAGACCGCTCTCGAAGACGGAATTTTGGCAGAAGATGGCAAAGTCTACGGCGTCGAGCTTGTACGCAACTTGCGCATTAACCCATTACTTATCTAAATACTAATTCTATGAGCAACAGGCCCTTCGCTTCATTACGTCCGAAGTTATCTGTCTTGTACGTCCCAGTCTATCTTTTTGAGAGTTTTGGTCAATACTAACACGATATTACAACTATAGAATAACGTTAATGCCCTCCTTGGCGTCGGAGCTTGTGAACAAGGCGGTTTCATGACCCTCGCCGGCCCTTTTGAGCAATGGACGTACATTATCCCTCTCAACTAGGGCAATGGCTGCTCACGATGTAACTAAACGTGCACTCCATATCATATTTCTGCGCTGTTATTGATAGCCATGGTACACGGTCATTTCTCTATCGCTAGTAGAATGGAATACAGTCGAGCAACGGGCTTGACCGCACAAGGGGGGATGCTCAAGCTTTGAAGCCATGTGCCTATGCTTTCACTTAATGTATAAGCTCTGCTTGTTGAAGTGGGCAACCTAGTATGCAGTGATTTTCTCTGTATTGATCAATATTACGAATAAATTTCCCACTCCATCCTTACTGAGTGTTCCTCCATTGATCAGTATAGAAACATATAAATCGCCAAAAGTATTTGCGAAAAAGAGGGAATCGACAATTATTAGCACAGAAACAGACAATCTGCACCCACCGAACGCATTAAGCTCATTGAGAATAGTCCTCTTACTATCTCTATATATGCACATAATTATCGCGGCTCGGGAGCGTGCATGAACGCTGAATCGAGCACGTTTCACAGCAATTTTAACTCCCCCCAGAACCTGGGAGAGGAGAGTGAGGCATGTCAGCCTGATGCTTCTCAAGGCAACCACGCCAAAGATAATAGGGCTCAATATAGGGATAAACCGTAGCCACGAACAATAATACGAATATCAAGAAGATTGACGGTATCAGTGTTAAACTGTGAATATATTTGTGCAAAGGCGGCGCAATGAAGTCCAATGCGAAGTCCTATTCGGCATCCAAACCGATCTATACACAAATACCCCAGCCACTTGCATCAAACACATCCGATATGGTGTAGTGGCTAACATCGCTCGCTCTCATCCAAGAACCGAGCAGCCCTGGGTTCGATTCCCAGTATCGGAGTCCAAACTCTCTTTTTGCTCTTTTTGCCCTCCATCACCCAGTCTATCAAATCTAATCCCCATCCTGCACTCAACTACTTCTTATTTTTCGCCACCCCGATCCATTCTTAGCGTATCACGCGATTCATTCTCTTTTTTTTCCCTAATAGTCTACTAACTGACTCGAACTAGAGTCCGTTATCATTTACTTCACGTTCCTCGCCGTCCAACGAGTCAAGCGACAAACCATCTGCTTGATCTTGAAATCCGATATGGTGTAGTGGCTAACATCGCTCGCTCTCAACCTTCAGTTGAAGATCCGAGCAGCCCTGGGTTCGATTCCCAGTATCGGAGAATAATCTTTTTGGTATTCAAGAGCAATACAATTACTTGAACTTATAATGCCTTGCTTGATCCTTTTTTTTTCTACGAACCAGGCAAGGCAGCATGGAGGCAACATACTCATATCACTATACAAGATCAAGTCACAGTGGCACATGGGCACAAGAGAGATGGGATAAATCTTCTATCATTCTTATAGAGTTGAAAAAAGTCAAACTTTACCCCTGCAAGCCAAATTTCAGCGTCTTAATAGATCGCAATATTTGTCCATACCCATATCCAAACCAGCTGTTTTTCCTCCTTCACGACCCTACGGTCAAACATGCAGCTATGTTTCAGCGCTTCCTTTCCATGAAGCACCCACCCAAGTGGAATGAGAATGAGAATGAGAAAATAGAAAAAACAAAATCTTTAATACACAAGGCAATCCTTTTATCATTAAAACTGCCGAACCCTTCTCATAAGTCGTTAAAAAAACAAAAGTGTAGTGGTGAATGAGTAAAGTATTGGTAACGTCTTGTACAATGGCAAAGATATCACCGGGAAGTTTCTGTCAATCTTTCATCTTGAAACTTTTTTTGTTTAGATGTCAAGGTTGCTCCAATCTATTTGTTGGAAGATGTCTGGCTGCGTGGTTTGAGAGAAGCCAAGGTTTGCGCTTGGCATCTCGGTAAACAGGGACTGGAAAACATCTGTTGTCTTGTCCACTGTTGCCGGAAAAAGCTGAAAGTCGGCGCCTTCTGAGGCATACGACTCGTCAAAGCCTTCATCGACCTCGCGCAGTGAGGTCGGTGTGTATAGTACTGCATTCTGCTGCGCATTGGGAGAGAACTGCGGCTGACCCATGATGGGAACAGTGGCGCAGGGTTGAGGCTGGGCGTGATAGACCGGCATCTGCTGAGGCATCATTTTGCTGTAAACCTGCTCAGGAGTAGGGAGCTGAGAAGGAATCTGTACGTGGGCAGCGTAGATATCCTCATCGTTGATGATAAAGGTAGAGCCGTTCTGGTAGGGAGGGTACTGCTCGTAGGAGGATGTGGCAGAGACGGGAGAGGGATTCTCAAGAATCAGGTCCATGGCATCAATGGCCTCGGGCTGGGCGCCGTAAGTGGCGAACCAGTCGGCGTTGGTGGGGTAGAGTGGGAAATCGCTGGTCATGCTCTGGTCCTGCGGAGGTGTGGGCACGCTGTAGCTGGGCGTAGTTGAAGGAGTAGAGACAGTGCCAAGAGGAGGAGTCTGCTGAGCGACGGAACCGTTCTGGCTGGGTGCCTTCTTGCCGTTGGTCTTGGTGCGGACATAGGTCCAGCCGTGAGCCTTCTCCATGTGCTGTTTGCAGTTGGACTCACGCTTCGACTTGTACGGGCAAGGCTTGAACAGACACTCAAACATGGCCGGGGCATCCGAGTGCTTGTCGTTGATGTGGCGGTCCATTTCCTTCTCGGTGGGCCAACCGTAGTCGTGGTACTTGCAAGTAGGGATGGGGCACTTCCAAGGACGAGAGTGAGTCTTCTCGTGCTTGGTGAGGTCGCAGGGGCGCTTGAACTCCTTGGTGCAGCCAGGCTCGCGGCACTTCTTGGGAGCCAGCTCCTCAGGGCTGGCGTTCTTCTTCCGGCGGGCCATGGATCGCATAATCTCTTCCTCGTCCTCACGCTGCTCGCTCAGGGAGCGCTTGAGGGGTGTGGGCGATTCGCCCATGTCAATCACCTTACCAGTGGCCATTGAGATGGCAGTGCCGTCCTTCTTGATGCGGACAAGCTCGGCAGGACGGCCATTCTCAGCGATACCGCCATAGAGACGGACCTCGTCAGATCTTGACGGGGCATTAGCAGGGCTCTCCAGGTCTACGAGAGGTATAAAGCGCGGTACGTACTGGTCAATATCCATGTCGTCGGCAAGGCTGCCCTTTTCCTTGATGGCAGCGAGTTGCTTGCCGTACTGGTAAATCTGCTCCTTAAGGTCGATAAAGTATCCGTTAGTGTAAGGTCGGTCGCCGGGGCGAATTTGTTCGCGGTCGGTGAGATATTCGACTGTGGCCTGAATGCAGCGGACGGACGTGAGGCAGAAATCAAGGTATAAGGCGGCGGACTTGGCCTTTTCCTTTTGACGTAACATCCGATAAGCATCACCCCAAACTCCATCATCGGTGAGAAGTCGACTTACCGGTGCCATGAAGATCAAGGTCTTCTCAAGATCTCGCAGGCAAATAATTTCCTTGGATCGGATGCGTCGGGGCACATCCAGAACAATGGGCTCAAAATCCTTGAGTGTGGGCTTCTCCAGGAGGGGGCGGAGAGTGTGTTCGCGGATGCGGTTGACAGCGCGGTGGCTGAGGCTGGGAAGCATCGCGGTGGTGCTCGAGGCGGCCGACCTTGTCAGAGCGGAGGCCTGGGGCTTCTTTGTTGAGTCGGCGGCAGACTTGTCGTTTACAGAAACGACTGAGCTGCCAATGCCACTGTCGGAGGCATGGTTTCTTGTGCGTCGAACGGAGCGAGGGCGGAGAACCCGTCGCTCAGACTCGACCTTGTTCATGGCGGGGTCGACGACGGGAGGGGCGAGGAAACCGCGAGGGACGGGCAAGCTTGTGTCCCGGAGTGTCTTGGTCCTGGGGCTCTTGTCGGACAGCGAGAGGTCTTGAGCTTTGGAGAGTGCCTCGTCGATATCGTTCAGAGTCATAGCAATACGACGGCGGCCAGCGTCGACGACATCATCAAAGTCAGACTGGGACCTCGTAAGCCGAGGAGGGACGAAGTCGTCGTCTGAGGATGTAGCGTTGGGAGATGTAGGAGAGTGAAAGGTGGCACCCTTTCGGAGGACCATGGCCGTCTTAAGAGACAAGCTGTGTTCGCAGTCGGTTCCGGGACGAGTCACCGGAGTCCTTCTGCGGGGGTTCGTTGAGAAGGACATGGCGGGCTTAGATCTGGATTGTTTTTTTTTTCCTTCCCTAGGTGGGGAAGATGTATGAGATATGCCACAAGAGTCCTAACAACGTAGCAACAAGCGGTTAGCTTCCTTGTCGATACAGCAGATGTTGCAGTGAGGCTCTTTAGGAGGGTCGATAGAGGTGTGAGTCACAGGGCCGAGATAGACGAGGGCTATGCAAACACCGAAAAGGAAACGGCGAGTTTTGAGGCGTCAAGGCCAGCAGGGAAGGGGACAGGACAGATATATGAATAAAGAGAAGAAGTAACCCGTACCAATTAGTAGGCTCGATGTGAATGGGCGGTCGGAACCCACAATGCTGGACGGGCAAGCGAACCAGTGGCGGCTGTCGATGGAAAGCAGACGGTGGTCCAGACGATCAATCTCGAGTAGGAACAGGTCCAATTGTGTTTCGTTGATTGGAGGCGATGTTCGCTGAGAGTAGGCTGTGCTCGTAAGGATGCCGGGAGCAGGAGCAATAAACGTCTCGAGATGAGATCTGATGAGAAAGGAGAGATGTGAAGCAGGCGGAGAGTTGCGAAAAAAGCCTCGACGGAAGACGGGGCGTAAATTGGATATATGAACGCAAGGACTCCGGCACAAACGGGGGGAGGGTAGCCAAGAGAGGACCCGAGACACTCGAGGGAGTGGAATGGAAAGCGGAGAGCCGGGGGGCGTGTGCGAGAGAGGAGTGCAGGGCACGAGCAGCGGTACGAAGAGCAGCGAGTACAAACAAAAGTGACGAGGGAAACGAGACGACAGGCTCTCTATCTGTATGTGTACACCGCGAGAGGCCGCTGGAATATGCTGAGAGACGAGGTCGAGGGATGAGAAGACAAGAAATGCAGCCAGAATGCGGCGGATTAGAAACCAGGCGGACTCAGCCCACCGCAGGCTGCTGCCTAACACGCCGGCCCGTTTGGGCATAGCGCGCGTGTGGGCTGAGGCGTAAGCGCTGCGGAGGAGGCGTATCCCTGTCGCTGAGGTTGTCTGCGATAGAGAGAGCCGCAACAGTACCTGAAGCACTAACAGAACTCCGCCGGCGCAGCGCCGTCTCAGCACCATCGATCAGTAGCACGCCTCTAGCGGCGTCGCTGCAGGCGGCTGTCAGTGGTTGCGGGTGGCCATTTGGGGGCCGGCACCTGCACTGGCGCAAGGGAGCCGGCAGAGGACGCAGCTACCCGTGATAGTGGTCCAGGTTTCGCAGCTATCGCGAGCAACAAGACGCCATCTTTGCTCCCGTGTATTCCGGGTCGGAAATCAGCAGTGCGACCTTGGCCGTCCGGACTGGTTCCCCGGCTCTCGAGGGCCAGAAAAGAAAGCCAGACTCGTCCGCCCAATGTATGAGGTCAGTCATCAGAGCGAACTTGCTAGCAGCTCGTGCTAGTTACTGCGCTGGCAAAAAAGGAGACAATGGACGTGCGATTACTACTCGCTTCCGACACTACAGTATGCATTGCTGTTACTGCTATTAATAATTGAGAGCCAAGTAGTAACTGCATCCTCTTGGCGGTGGAAGGATTCGGTTCTTATCGTAACCAGTTTCACGAGAAGACGAGCTGCGAAAACACCAAGCAAAGAAGCAGCAAAATGCCACCCACAGCGCGCGATGACGGTGCAAAACGCAAAACGAAAAAACAAGGGACCTCGACCTCGCACTCGTGTGACCGTTGGTGACGTGCCGACAGTGCGAGCTCGAGCAGCGCCTTGAGCCTATCGTGGAGCCTCGCGCAGGCGCAGGGATCACTTTCATCTATGTTGGACCTTGCTGGAGTGTGGCTTGCTGCTTCGACCCGCAGCAAAAGGCCAACAATGCCCTCTTGGCTCGTCCTATTGCTTCACACTCAGATCCCCCCCTGCTTCCATGTTGTTTGCTGCTTCTTTTTCTTTTTCTCTTACTCGTACTTGTCTCGTCTGGGCCTCCCTTGCATCTGCGCCACTAGGATTAGTTCCAATGCTCCCCTGCCACAAGCGACTGAGCCACCGCTCGAATGATCAAAGTGCATGAAGTATTAGAATGAGAGGGCGCCACCCGGGGACTTTTTTGCTCTCCAAAAGTGGCTCCGAGCAGAGTACAAGCAGCGGAGAGCGACAGCCAGCAAAGCAGTGCCGCTGCATTAGTACTGGAGTGTGTACATGCAGCAACGAGTAAGATTGAATGGACTCGTTTGTATGGAGAAGAGCAGCTTGGAGTGACTTGGGTGAGTGATGCAAATGAGTCCATCTGGCTTTTGGCTCATGCGCTATGCCGCTTTGGGCAATCACCGAAAATGCCCAAGCACAGACGCCCAGCCCATGGCTCGACGGCCCGCCTATCACAACGGCCGCCCAAGTTGCGTGCTGTTGGCATGTTTCCGCGACCTGCTGTTTTGTGTGTTTCGATTTTCTATTTTTTATTTTTTTCATATATATTTGTCTTTTATTTTGATTGATGACAGCACGTCTCTTTCGGTGGCCGCATTTGGGGTGGCTAGTGCCAGCTTGTTGAAGCGTCTCAACCACTGTCCGTACCCATGTAACATGTGTCCAGTGATGGATTCTTGGTCTCTATTCGTTGATTGTCGTCGTCGTCAGGACCATCCGGGTGCGAGCCGTATGTCTTGGACGCTATCTGGAGCATACGATCCACTCATCTCCAAGTCTTTGTGTTTGTACGACCATGGCTGGCTCTGGCTGCTTCATCTGCCACAGCCGAGTCCCCTGACGCCTAGACTAATGTAGTATTACCTCTTACTGCTGGACGTCTTGTGTATCCTGTACATGTAGCCCGTCGGACATGTTAGTTGAGAGACTCTCCGGATCAACAGATGGGCAGTAATGCATACCTCCATCATGCATGGGCTCGCACTTTTTCGCCCTTCCTGTCCATGGGTTCACTCATTCACGCTGTCAGGCTCGCGTAGATGCGGCTCTGTCTTAGCAGCCTGTGCTATACATAGTGTACAGTGCTGTAGCAGCAGCATCTTAGAGACATGGAGTTGCAAATCTCAAGCCCCCTCCTCCCCCCTGTGCATCATGTAGGACCGTGACAATGTGCTGTGCTGTGCTGTCTTGATGCATGTCAAATCCGGCCAATGCCACTTGTTCCTCTCGATCCACACATAGGGCTGGACAACCAAGACGAGGTTGGGAGATGCATCTTTACGGGCTTGACTCATCCCCTGCCGCCAACCAAACGCAGATCGAATCGCCTCCGGCCAATGACTACGCCCGGCAACAGCATCACGGTATCAGGACGTCTGCTTCAGGTATTGGCCGCTGCCCGTCACAAGCGCTGCCGGTGCTCTGCTGTCCCATGTCCATGTCGGCATAATACATTGGACGTACATGTACATGTAATGCATACAGGCCCAAGAGTATGCGAGAAACAGGCCATCATTTGCTCCCCCTCTCGTTCTTCTTCGGTCTGTCCGTTCCGCTTAGCATGCCCAAGCCACACATGATCCAAAAATCTGCCGGGAATGGTCGTAATAGCGCATGTAGTCCGTATCCGTTGACTTTTCTTCTTTTGCTCTTCCGGCCAATCACGCAGCTTCATATCGAGCAGCCTGCCAAGGCACCCAAATTCTAAGCACCATCCCCCCCGTACTTGCTCTCACGGGCAGTATGACATACAGCAAGATTGGGTCGTTTGGAAAGCGGGGGATGGAGACTTGGGTCAAAATCCGGCTGCCTTGACAAGCTTTTGCAGGGGAGCGCGGCCCCTTTGGCTCGAGTTTGCGGCTCTGCGCAGTCGATTTTGGGTCTTTTGCAGCTCCCGCTTGTCCGTTCTAACGCCAACTTGTGGGCTTGCGTTGGCTGGTGATGCAATCCTTGGTGTTTTTTTCTTTTCTTGCTATTTACTAGCACTTTACTCCATACTCTATTTGCTGCTCCGTAGTACTTTTCCGTGTTTAGCCTACCTAGCCGAGGAGCGGCAACGTCAACATTGACGAAATCTGGCGCGCAAGGGGTTGCGCGTACTATCCCAGTCCGTGCGACTCCATTCCTCAGGCAGTCGAATTAAATTCTGGAAATAGCATCAGTTCTGGTAACCATATTCACACGCCCCCTTTCTACGCAAGGCACCGAAATTATTTCCAGGCAGCTTCAAAACTCCCTGAACATTTGCGATACGAGAAATGAAACTATTCAAAGCTGAAACTAAAGTTTTTTTTTTGTTTCGTGTTCATAGCGGAGCTGAAGCGTCATGTTGTGATGCGCCCTGGTCGCTGACGATCTGGCTAACCTACACGTACCCTTGGCTATCTAGATCGATGGTTATACCTCATGACCAACCTCTATTTTCGGCCGTAAAGGGTTTAACTGAACAAGGATAAGCCTTGTAGATATTCTTGTGCACCGACTGTTATCAATTTTGAAATGCTCAAGTAAAATGGCCTCAAGAATTTGGCTGTTTGACGAACAGATTCTGTGCGGCTTACAAAGGTTCAAAACACCATGTATGCATTTTGTACTGTTCAGCTATTGTTCTTACACCCAAATAATGATGGCTGCACTCATCGCCCTGTTCACACCAACAAACAGTTGAGTCTTCTACGTTGTAGTTGGAATTCAAATTCACCTTCAGCTTCTCAAGATGTTCATTCCACCCTAGTCGCATCACCATGCTGTTCAACTTGAACATACCTATCTGAACATACCTATCTGAACATGCTTCCTTTACAGACAATTGTAGATATAAGACCACCTTTCATTCTGATATTCTGTAACCATGTGATCACCCGGTAACGACTCAACATATCCAAAAGTCTCTTTGGAACTGTCAGAGCCACATATGCCTCTATTCAATCGATCTCGGTCTTCTAGTGAACCCCTGGTCCGACGTATCTCAACCAGCCTCCGCCGCAGACTATCCACCACCATGACTGGCCAACGATCTTCATCTACACCGGCTGAAACTCCGGGTAACGATACATCTTCTACATCAGCAACTCACTCCCAAGAAGAGCTAAGTTCAGACGCCACGCCCCTGGAAGCATCTCCCATCTTCAACTCCAATGACGCTTACACTGAGATCATTGAATGGGCATCATATCCACGTGCCATAGAGCTTCATGACAATCCCATCGATGATGATATCTTGCTCCCACCAGAATGTCGCTCTCCATCCCCGCCATCTCCATCTCAGCCCTCACCAGCATTCACCTTCTCGGTCCTCGACTCCCCTCCTACCCCTTCTTCCCCGATAACTAGTGCCCCTCAACTCATCTACCCAGTATTCACCTACATGCCCATCGAAGAGAGACTTCAAAGACGCCAGGAGTGCGAATTCCACCTCCAACGTTTCAAACATGGCCTCGCCGAAGACCCCTTTGGTGAATGGGCCGACCTTGCTAACAACTTATACGGCGGCAATATCCCTCCTGAATTTTACCTCACCTCCGCCCCCTTCGACCTCCACTCCCTGCGCGGCCGCGTCCGCCTGCGCTACATCCGCACAGCTTTCTGCATGCCCATCGACTCCACAAGCTACCAAATTGAATCTTTCCTCAGCCGCAACCCGTCTCTAGTCCGATATCTCCTTTGCAACACCGTGCCTGATCCGGATCATGCTTACCTGTACCAGAAACATGTGAATAACTCTGCAAGTCGGCAACACAATAGGACTGTGTTGCGCGCTATCAAGCAGCTGAACTGGATAAATGAGACGGTCGACTGGATGGCAGAAGCGGCCAGGTCAGAAGATGAGGGGGCTTTATCTGAATTGCACAAGGTGAGAGAAACCGAGATACTGCCTACGGTGTGGAAGAAGATGCAGGAGATGGAGGAGAGGAAGGAGAAGTGGAAGGAGATGCCAATGGAGAAGTTACACGTGCGGGCTGTCCAAAAGATGCGAAAGAATCGTCCAAATAGCCTGCTTAGAAACGTCGTGACGTCCCAAGAGGTCGTGAAGAGTCGCTGTAGGTTTATGTAGGGACCAAGGGGATAAGTGCTACATCTAGAACATTGACAAACAAACAATTTCAGATTAAGACACATAATATGCGTTCAATTATAGATAGTATATGATTTGTTATTCGCTAAAAACAATAATAAAAAAGGACTAGTTGCCCATACTGATATTCTATTTCTCCTTGAAACCCGTCAGCCCAACAACCCTCAAACATGAGCCCACCCATTCTCAACCAAGACCTGCATCTCGTTAATCAAACAAAACTCCCCAGGCTCCCGATTCCCACTCTTCTCCTTCTCCCACCGCCCCACCCTCGAGCTCACCACCCACCTGTCAAAGCTCCATAGCGTCCATCTCCTGATCCTATTCACCCACAGGCCGGTGAAAATATCCCAGCTAGACACCCAAGACTTGGCCGGGGGGTGAGTCGCAACGTAGGCAGGGTAGTTATAGCCGACCCTGACCCGCGGGTTGAGATACACGCCTTTGGTCTTGGACAGCGGGTTGTCGGCGTGGATGAGGCAGCATTCCGAGCCTTCGAGGTGGTGAGCGGCGAGGGAGTCGGGGACAGCGCGGAAGCGAAGCTTCGTTGACGACACAAAGGGCTCGGCAGGCATAACAACTAGTAGATGATTAGTTTCCCGAGACATCTAATAAAAAATCACACCAACCTATGCCATTCCAGCAGCTGGTGACGGGAACTGCGTCCATATGGTTCACCAGAGCGTTTCTCGAGTCCCTAGCCTCAAAGTACGGCCAAGTCTGCATGTTGTGCGCCCTTCCCTCAATGTCGCGCAGAGCAAAAGTATCGTAATACAACGGCGGCTTCGAAAAGTCCAGAGAGCAGGCTGCAGCGTAGTTTCCGTGATTGGTATCCAGCAACGTCAACACGTCCTCGACCTATCCACAAGTTTAGCCCATGTCATCTTCGCCTCCACCCTCATATAATTACCGTAAACACCACGTCGTTTAGAAACAACACCTTGTCGAAGGTGATTCCCTTCTTGCTCAGCTCAACCAGGTCCTGTATCGTCTTATTCCTCAGCTTCGCCAGATAGGGAATCCTTCTCAGTTCCCTCTTCCCCCGCGCTGTGTCAATCCACCCTTCCCCTCTATCCTTCTCCGCCTTGGATATCTCATCGTAGTGCGTCGTATCCGATACCTCGACCCGCCTCGGCACGTTTCTCTTTTCGAGCTCGCTGTCCAATTCTCGGAGCGCCTCCTTGCTATCGTCCCAGCTGCCGCTCTCGAAAACACTCACAAACACATTGTCCGCGCCGAAAGTCTCCGTAAGCTGAATCACCGCATCGTTCCAATATTCTTTCAGCACCTTTGCGTTGTTCCAGTGCATGCTCGCAATGTATATCCTCTCGCGTGGTCGCGCAGCCCCGCGGCCGCTGCGCAGGAGGTGTTCTCGGTCACCATGGACGATTTTGTTGTGGATTCGGAGTATATCGAGGAAATTGATCATGAGTAGGAGAAACAGCACTATTCTTGTCGTTCGCCAGCGAATCAATCGACGGAGATACAGCCTGTTGGCTTCTGAGAGCAGCATCGTTGCCTGCAGACGTGCTGATCAAAGGCGAAAGAACGACACGCACATGCACGAGTTCAGATGCTCGCTAATACAATGAAACAATGGCAATTGTGCCAGCCCATCGCGCCAATTCAGAGGCGCGACGCGGCGATTGGTTTGTCTCGACTTGCAGCTTGACAAGCTTCCCTTGATAAGGATGATATGCAGCTGTGATGGTTGCGAGCTCCAGTAAGCGGGATACTTGCGGTAGCTTACGTAACAAAAGGGTGAACAGAACATCTACAGAGTTCTATACAACGACGGATATCTATTACTCGAGCTGATGTAAACGGAAATGGATTTGTCTAAAAAAAAGTACTTGGATTATTCTTATTTAATAAGACGCGAAATACTGCGTCTTGTTTTCTTCTTTACCAACTCCATGCTCCTCCCTAACCTCCCCCATTTATTGTACACAGTCAAGCATATCGCATCATATAACAAACCCCCTTTCACATGACTTTTACTACAACAGTCCACAACATCTCACAGGGATCATTCTCCGTTTGACATCAATTTGTCTCAACCTAAAATAACCCTCCTTCTTCATCACCATGGCTAGCCCTTTAGAGCTGTACCCTTTTATTTGGCAAAGTGAAGGTCATATCCAAGCCACTTTCTCCGGTTAACTTCGTCGACAGTCAGGCCGGGGTAACCATATGTCAAAGGCAGGAAGAAGAACCAGCTGGCAGCCGCGACGGCGAGAATCACAAAACAAGCAATCCAGGCGCCGGCCATGCTCTTGCCAGCAAATCGCTCACGAGCTGTAATATGTCTCTTAGGGCCGGAAGCTTTGCCTTTAGAGGGCTCCTCATCTGCTGGATCTGTGTTAAAGATGAATTCGACAAGGGATCCCGTGACCAGGCAAGACGCCAAATGAGCGGGAAGGTAGTGATGGAGGAAGAGCTGACGTCCCATAAGGTAGAATGGGAAGTAATGAGTAGCCCAAGCCAGCCAGAAGAAGCCGGTGGAGTTGTACAACCTGGAACGGGTGCCTTTGATCAAGAGTTAGCGCAACGACTCGTGGCTATTGATAACGAGAGAGAAGAGTATAAACACTTACGGTGGTCCAGGGCATCGATGCCTCGACGCAGAGAGACTTGGTCTGCTCCAATAATACCGGCAAACACAGCCAAAAGACCGCTGGCAAGCCACCAGCCAATGGGGTTGCCAACAAAGTAGATTTGCTGACGCGTATCATTCTGTGTCCAGAAGCTCACACCTCGGAGAAGGAACGGCCAGTGGTAAGGCTGACTGGCGTACGGGTGACTGCTGGTGAGCTTGCTGTTGTGGTAAAACATGGACCTCTGCAGCTCAAACCACTTGCGGAGGAACGGCAGCGACTTAACCTTGCGCTGCTCCTTCTGGCGACGGGAGTGGTCTTCGGGCAGCGACGGGATGTCTTCAGCAATCCACACGTTGGAGCTGGGAGTGATTTGCTTGTTGCCGTTGACTTCCTGCTGTCTGTAGGCCCACTCGGGAAGAGGGTTGGTGTGAGTCCACATAGCAACCTTGCTGGGGAAGTGAATGAGCTTAAAGTGGCTGGCAACAGTCTTGAAGTCCTGGTTGGGCTTGCCTCCCTCAATTCGAATCTCAAAAAGAGTGTCGTTTTGGCGATCACCATATGCTTCTTCAGCGGACACAGCGGTGAATTCCTGGTTGGTGGGGTAGTACGGAGAAGCAACATCGTGGGAGAGCAGAATCTTGTCCGTGACGATGTGTCGAAGTCGAACCAACTCTTGGTTCCTTACAATGCGGCCGAGCTTCTGATCGTTGCTGGCAGGGATGATTTGCCAGTAGTTGTTTGTGTCGTTGTGGGGATAGCCAGTGACTTGTTGGCCTTGGCTGGAAATACGACCATCATCATATCGCAGAGGGTAGGTATCGGGGTGGCTGTGAAGGTACGCCTTGGTCTCCTTGTGTCTGATGGTAATGGTATCATAGTACTGGATATCAACAGCGCTTGCCAGCATGACATTGTCGCTCAAAGTCTCTTGGAACTCTGGAGACATGAAATCGTCGCCGGGACCAGATCGAGTCAAGACAGCAAAATGCACCTGGAACCAGAAAAGGTAGAACAGGAAGGGCAAGATAATCAGGCCGATGGCGCGGGCTGCAAAGTGCTTTCCAAACAGCTGAAGGCTGATGGGTCCATTGGGCCGCTTGATATCCAAAAGCTCCCACAGATCAATGATGACAGCAGAGCCAATGGTGACGAAGGCGAAGAGACCAACGTACTTGGTCGAGATATCGCAAGACAGCGCGAAACCAGTCAGGATGAGCCACTTCCACCACTTCCTGCTGAACGCCTCGTGTCGCAGCTTGTAAAACTTGATGTAGAACAAGAGACTGCAGGCCATGGCGAGCACCAGCGTAGCGTCAAGGAGAATGAGACGAGTCTGGCCAATGTGCGCATTGTCCAAAAGGATCAGTCCGGCAGCGACGAGGCAAGCAGGTACACTATAGCCCGATTCCCACATGATCAAATACGTGACAGACACAGTCAATGCGCCAAGGAAGGCGGGCAAGGCTCGGAACGCGACATAGGGCACCTTGTTGGCAATGTAGGAGTCGCCGATGTTTTCGAAGTGGAAGTGGCCGTCATATCCAACCGCCCAGCCAACAAAGGCAAAGAGCAGCTTGGCAAAAGGGGGGTGGACATCGAAAAAGTAGGTTCGCTCAAGGTAGTAGGAGGCAAACTATGAGAGCAGTCAGCTGTGTGCCGTTGAGATGAACTATATCAACACGACATCCCCTACCTTTCCAAAGTGGACTTCGTCAAAGACAACCTCGTCGGGGTGGCTGATTCCCCAGAATCGAGTGACGAAGCCGAGAATGGTCACCAGAGTCAGAGCAAGCTTGTGCTCAGTTTCACCCCTCTGAATGTTCTGGCGCGAGGAAGCTGCCGCCTTGGACAGCTTGTCGAGCTCGACCTCGGGGGCAAAGGTAGATTCGGAAACGGGCTGCTTGGACGCAACGTTCCGCTGCCGCAAGCTAGGCGGCTGCGGCGTTGGAGATCGAGCCATGGCTCTAGGAGGCTTCACAGAGAGCAATTAGCAATTCTGCATCATGGCCAGAAGTTGGAAACATTCAAGTCTCCATGCTGGGGAGCTAGGGCCTGTGCAACTGGGATGCATGTCTCGGCAACACAGCGGATGGGAACTGGAACTTACAACAATGCAAAGGTGGCCTCACGCCGGATTGAAGAGAATTGAAGGGTTGAAAAATGAGTCAAAGAGAGAAGAGAATGGAAGAGGAAAAAAAGAGACTCGCGATGCGTCGTGCAGCGGAGTCCCGAGTACGATGATTGAGCCTCCCGTAAGTTGGATTGGCCCAAGAGCTGAGGCGAACGTGTCTTTGTTCCCTCGACTCGAGGCTGGAGCCACTAAGCTGCAGGGGTCAGCCACGCCACTAAATCTTTAGCAGTGCCTCGTTTTTTTTGAGCCACCTGGCAGTATTGATTTTTAGCAGATTAAAGTATCTGGATGGAGAGATGCGTGTTGGCTACATTGAGATGCATGCACTCGGTATTTATTTATTCATTGCATTTTTGCTGTAACGGTTAATAGTAAATAGCCGCCAAAATGCATCTTATCTTTGAATATGGTGCACATCCATTTGCATCTTTCTCAGCCCTTTGTCTTTCTCTCCATCACATGCCGGGTCTACGGGAGCTATTAATACACTGCACTGTCCTTTATTACCCACTCCGGATTTGGTATTGCGACGCCGCAAAGGGGGAGCTCCAGCCGTTGGCCCTATGAATGATGGATCAAGATGACGCGCCAGCTCGACACCCCTGAGACACTTCCGCTATTGGCAGTTAGGAGCCGGTAGCGTGAATTGCAATTTGCATTGGGATTCATCAAAGTGAAACCAACTCAATCATGGCTCTCTCTGCCTCTCTGTCTGTTATTGACCAGGCTGTGCCCCTGGCTTGCTTATACTTTGCTTTGGGCGAGTTGATGAAGCTGATTCTTCTTGCCTGCCTACTAGGTAGGTACCTATGTACAGTATGAGCCTGTCATGAGTGGAGTGAACGTCGAAACCAAGATGCATACCTGTAAGCCAACATGTAAGAAAACACAATTACGTATCTTGGAATCCGAGGTTATATACCTAGGTTGGTATTTCTACAATCCTCAATGATTGATAGATAAAGAGTTCTTCGTGTGTTGGACCCTTAAAGTGAGAACAGAATGTCACTGCTAGGCAATTGATGAACATCTGCCCATTGTGAAGAGAGACTACATACCAGCATGTACTCAAACACGACTTGATGTAATGCCCAAAACGTCCAATATGCGCCCTACAAGCCCATAGCGCGCGCCCTACAGCAACAATTTCATGCCATCCATAGTAAACCATTGGTAAGATGCCCACCGCGCCTCTTCTTTTTACCTCGCTGGGCCGGTAAAAACCGCCACAGCAAGCCAGAGGCGGGGGAGCGAAAGCTTCCGGCCTTCGGAGGGGCGGCCCCGGCCCAAGCTCAGCAAGCTTTCCTACTAAATAACACTCATAAAAACAACGAAACAAAACTTGAACCAATTCTTCTTGTAACATCACTCTTCCCCCAACAATCCAGCCGGAAATTCAAAACTTCTCTCCTAACAGAAGCCTGTAGGTTGCCCAAATGTCGCTGTCAATCTCTCGCAGCCTTGCCCGGCCCTTTGCTAGAAGCCTAGCTGCGGCTCCTCCTCCAGCCTTGTTCGCTGCTGCAAGACCCAAGTTTACACTCGTCACAGCTTTTGCCAGATCAAAGTCCACAATGGCCGGCCAGACCATCGTCTACACCAAGGATGCTCCCTTCCGTGAGTTCAAATCCACCGTCAGCATGATTCAATTGCTTTGAACTAACCATTGACACAATGCAGCCCTGGGCCCTTACGTAAGTTCTCATATACAGATATAAAATGAACAACCTCATCTCATGAGTAATGAAACCTAGTCCCAAGCCATCAAGACCCCCACGGCCATCTACTGCTCAGGCCAGATCCCTCTCACCGCCGAGGGCACCCTGATTGAGGGCACTATTGCTGAAAAGACCAAGAAGTGCTGCGAAAACCTCGATGCTGTCCTCAAGGAGGCCGGCTCTTCCATCTCCAAGGTCGTCAAGACTACCATCTTCATCTCCGACATGGCTCACTTTGCCGTAAGTCGCTGCTATCGATACCTATTAAAGTTGAAACGCCCCATCTCATTGCTCATTGTCTATAGGAAATGAACGGAGAATACGAAAAGTTCTTCTCTCATAAGCCCGCACGAAGCTGCGTTGCTGTCAAGACGCTTCCCAAGAACGTCGACGTTGAGATCGAGGCCATTGCCCTGCCATAGAGGTCTGTAGAGGGAATAGTGTAAAAGTTTGATATATAAATATTCTTACACGCTATTACAATACAATGAGTTAAATACACCTGCGCCAGTTCTTTATATCTTGTCATGGAGCTCTAGTAGGCAGTAACCGCTACAACCACCCATTGGTACTAGACAGCTATTGTACAAAGAAGACGTATCATGTAACCCCTAGCCATCATTGACTCTAAGCGTTCCAAACCACCACTCGTCCATCAACACCGCTCGCTAAAAGTGATTGTTAGCAATCCAGTTGCTATTGGGTATCGAGAGAGAAGGAGAAAGTTAGTGTTACTTACAGCTAAACTTGGTAACTCTGCCGCCAGACACCTCATAGGGTCTAATGGTGGAAACTGTGTTCTGGTGAATCGTCTTCAGTTGCGTGTCATCCTTGACTTTTCCCTTGAGATCCATCTGCCTGAACATGTTCAAGGCAGACTCCTCGCGCTGCTCACCGTGGCCGGCACTGCCCTTGGACTCGACAGTTCCAACAAGCTGCCAGCCCCCCTCGCCTCCTTGGAAGCGGAACGCCTCGCAATCGTATCCGGCGGCGATGATCTCATCTTCAGCCTTCCAGATCAAGCTCTTGAAGGGAAGAAGCTGGGTGGGAACGCTCAAAACGGCTCTAGGGGGCTGCTCTGGACCACTGGGGTAGACAACCGTGATGCTGCTATCGTGGGCAGCAAACGCAAGGGCGTTTCCGCTAGGAGAAAAGGACACGGAGTGGACCCAACCGGCAGAGTTGTTCAGATATTCTCCGCAGACGGTGTTGAAAGGCAATCGCTCGCCCCAGACACCAGGCTCGGGACGCTCGTCGACACCCTTGACAAAGGCAGAGAACACTCGGGCATGAGCATCGGTAGAGCCAGCAGCCAGGAGTACGGAGTTGGGGTGCCAGGCAACGCTGGTGATGGTGCTGCGAATCGGCTTCTTCAGGTGCTTCGAAACCCACCAGTCGTTTTCTTCCTCAAAGTAGCAGACGGCAATCACGCGGTCGCCGGAGCCTACGGCAAACTTGGTCTCGGAAGGCGACCATCGAACAAACGTAGCAGCGCGGCTGATTCGAAGAAGGACAAGGGTGGGCTTGTATCCGGTAGGAGAGGGCTCCCAGACCAGCGCATTTCGATCTGCGAAGTATCAGTCAGGAGGAGCTCAAAGGAGGCCGGAAAGGAGACACAACGAGGACGAACCCTGAGAGCAAGACACAATGCGGCCACTGTTTGGGGCAATGTCGACACTGGTGACGGTCTTGTCGTGGCCCTTAAGCACATCCTTCAGCTTAAAGGCATTTCCAGCTTTGCCGTACAGCTCGACGGTTGAGTCGCGAGCAACGGCAAGAGTTGCGTGGTCGGCCGAGAAGGAATGGTCGGCAATGGGGTTGTGGAACAGGTGGTGAACTTCGGGAGCAGCCATTGTGTCGATAGGAGTAGCTCTCTACTATCGCAGACGAAGAGGTAGAAACTGGTGTTGATTGGGGGAAGAGGATTTGCTTGTATGAGTTGGAGAGGTCGAGGTTGTAGTAACAGCGACGAGATGGCGGGGTGACGTTGCTGCTGCGAGTACGTACATGGAGCCCCTAGCTGTAAGCAAGTGGCAGCTAAAGTCGAGGTACCTGGTACTTGCACTTGTAGCGACGGGGAAGCTTGGGCCACTCGTCGCTCGCAAGACCAGCGGCCTAGGAACCAAAAAAACTCCACGCTCAAATCAATCAGTTCAATCACCAATACATACGACGACACGGCATATTTCCGACACGACAACGAGTCACGAGGACGCTGTTCTACATCTCGAGACGAAGAGCCTCTGTATTACCCTCTTTAAGAAGCACTTGGATCCTCCTGAACTGCACAATGGCGTCAGCTGCTGCTTCTCGCGGTCTCGCGCCAAACGCCTCTCTACCCGCCAAAGTGCAACCGATCCCTCCAAATCAGACGTGAGTTGCTCTCGGACAATCCGAGTGTATCATGTTATTAATTACAAGTCGTCTAGTCTATATGTCACGAACCTCCCATCAGCCAAGATACAAAAACCTGACCTGCGAACGGCACTCTACATGCTCTTCTCGACCTTTGGCCCGGTTCTCGACATCGTCGCCCTCAAGACAATGGAAATGCGTGGCCAGGCACACATTGTGTTTCGCGATATCCAGGCAGCAACTCAGGCAATGAGATCATTGGATGGACAGACCTTCTTGGGTCGCCCAATGGTGCGTATTTCCCCGGTTTTACATGACCTGTTGATGACTTGGCGATTAACCCTCTTTAGAAAATCCAATACGCCAAGTCCAAATCGCATTTCGTGGCCAAACTCGACGGCACGTTCAAGATCCCCACGACGACATCCGGCGCCGCCACTGTGGAACAGACCGAACTACAACAGAGCATCTTCAACGCACCGCTACCCGGAACGGCCACCGAGAAACCCACAGCCCCAGCTGCCAGCCAAGCTGCGAAGAATGCGGAAGATGAAAATCGCGGACAGAAGAGGACGCGCGACGAGGAGGAAGAGGAGAGCGAGGAGGATGTGGCCATGGAGGAGGACAGCGATGACGAATGATTTACGCCCGCTCACGACGAGGCCGTCCCCATCAAGGACGAGGGTTCCTCCGTCCCAACAGTGCCGTTATTGGGTGGCCATTTCCTTGGGCACCCACAAGCCGACGCACCCCCCTACCAAGCCGAACCAGATCATGAGATAATTCTCCCTTGAACATTGGAAGCTGGATATAGCGTCTCCTAATAGGCACGGATGGAGAAAGAAAGAGGGGACCCCGGTGATGGGGTGATGCTATAGGCAAGCTGTTAGTGCGGCCGGACCGACACTAGAGTCTTTTGGATACCATAATTAACTTGTGCAAATAGAAATGGAAACTCACGTCTGCTGAGATGCCTCCGATGCCTCCCACTCCTCGACGGAGACCATCTTTATAGCTGTCGGGAACCAGGCGGCGGAAGACGGTGTCGATATTGAAAGCAGGCTCGTCTGAGGGGAGATCGTGAAGGCTAAACCAGAGACAAGGAACTCTGTATGTGGGGTGTAGGTGAATCTCGTATGCTACATAGCCGAATCCCGGCCTCGCCTTCTGTTGTATGAGACCCTGATAGAAAAACGTGTGAGCACGCTCGAGATGTAACAGCAGCAGCAGCAGCGGTATCAAACTAGCATACATACCGCATCAGACTCTTCAGCATCAATCATGTCATCATCCCCTTGAAGAAACCTGTCGTCTGTATTGCGATCTGAGATTGAAAAACCGCCCAAATCGAGTGATATGTCTTCAGGGTCCACCGTCTCTTCTAAAGGGCGGATTATCTGAAGGTATGTTGTGTAACCACTTGAAGCTGAATATGTGAGATCCAGAGACGTGCACAGCCTGAGCTTCCATTTCTTCCGCATGGGCCCTAAGGTTGCTCTGCAATACCGGCTATCAAAATGATGGCATGCTTCGGAGAATTCTTCCGGGCTTAAGAAGGGGAATTCTTTGATGTCCATGTTTCTACACCTGATTCGCTGAGTAGATAACTGTAGTCAGAGTACTCGTTACGGGATGTACCGTTGATATCAAAGTTTACTATCTCCTTTGAGCTATTCGACAACTGTCGAATGTAGATGCAGGGGGGCGAGGCTGAAATGTGTGAGATATGCGACTAATTATGGGTCGAATCCCGTACTTGCTTGAAGTAAAACATATGCTAGGGTGCAGTGCCAGTGAAAGTACAACAAGAATTAATTATCGAGAGAGACATCTGAACTCCTTGTATGCCGAAATGTGTCGCTGAGGAAAACTGTAGAAGATTTGAGGCTTGATTTCAAGTTTGTAGCGCGGGATGTTCCCCATGGGCGCAAGTCCACATTTTTGGCTGGGATCAAACCTCGGACTAACAAACCGGCGATACAACCTTATCGATTGGAGGTGACATGTCCTTTTACTGGCATCCCCAGGAGTCCGCTCTTATAACAGCCAGGACCCCTAGACGGGCTCGTGTGCGTGACGGGCCATTGCTTCTTTTCCCAGTTTCTTCTTTTGTTGGAGCAGCAGTTTGAATTGCGAGTTGTTTCTTCCTTTCTTTTTCAGTGTGTTGGCCGCTCCAATCGCTCCCCTCTGGCCAAAATACATCGCGCTCCTCCTCGACATGACCCCGTCGACCCAATGATCCGCGACCCGTTCGGCATACACAGCAAAAACGTATTCAAAGATACAGCGTTGCGAGCGGCGCAGAACATCCGAGAGGTAGCCACGCAGGCGAGCGCAAATGCACTAGAAATGTCTTTTTCCATGCCCAAACACGTGCCCGACTTTGGGGATCCTAGTCGAGCACTCGAAGACCGCGCCTGGGCCGCTCTGTCGCGGAGAGGCGGGCCGGGAGTTCTCAAGAGCAGTTTGTTCGAGTCGGATACGCTACCAATGTACAAAGACAAGCCGTATGCCTATGCGCCGTCAATGCGACTGCGGCCTTGGTGGCGGCGCAAGAAGGTGCTGGGGACGTTGACGGCGGCGGTGGTGTTTCTGCTATATATCATGGGCTTCTTCTCGGGACATCCAGAGGCCAAGTCTTCCGGGTCGGCGTTCTCTTGGCTGCGTATGTCTCAGGACAGAGACCATGTCGACTGGGACGAGCGGCGGCAGAGCGTGGTCGAAGCCTTCGAGGTGAGCTGGGATGCCTACGAACGCTATGCATGGGGTATGTGATGATATTGGTGGCTCGACATCTGTCATGTAAGGGCCTTTTTTTTCGCTAATTACTTTGTGTGATGATACCAGGCAAGGATGAATTTCACCCGGTTTCGAAGAGTGGCAGGAATATGGCTAAGAAGGGTCTTGGATGGATCATCATAGACGCTCTGGACACGATGATACTGATGAACTCGACATCACGCCTGCAACATGCACGAGAATGGCTTTCTACATCGCTGACCTGGGACCAAGACCAAGACGTCAATACTTTTGAGACCACCATCCGTATGCTGGGTGGGCTGCTCTCCGCCCATTATCTATCTACCGAATATCCTACCCTTGCGCCCCTGGCCGAAGATGACGAAGGGGCCCCTGGAGAAGATTTATATCTGGAGAAAGCTAGAGATCTGGCTGACAGGCTGCTTTCTGCCTTTGACTCTGACTCTGGTGTCCCATATGCTAGCGTCAATCTGGCAGAGTACAAGGGCCTCCCGTCTCATTCCGACAACGGAGCTTCTTCCACGGCTGAGGCCACGACTCTTCAGCTAGAGTTCAAGTATCTGGCCAAGCTCACTGGCGAAAAGAATTTCTGGGACAAGGTTGAAAAGGTGATGGAGGTTGTCGATGATAACCACCCGGAAGACGGTCTCGTCCCCATCTACATTTACGCGGATTCGGGCGAATTCCGAGGCTCGAATATTCGACTGGGAAGCAGGGGTGACTCTTATTATGAGTACCTCATTAAGCAATATCTCCAGACGAACAAGCAAGAGCCCATCTATGAAGAGATGTGGAATGAAGCTCTTGCGGGCGTGCGAAAGCACCTGGTGACCTATACGGAACCTTCCGGCTTCACCATCATCGCTGAGCGTCCAGACGGCTTGGACTATCCAATGTCGCCAAAGATGGATCACTTGGTTTGCTTCATGCCAGGAACCATTGCATTGGCCGCCACCGGTGGCCTCACCGAGGCTGAGGCGCGGAAACTGCCCACCTGGACCAAGAAGCAGGACGACGACATGCAGTTGGCAAGGGAGCTCATGCAAACCTGCTGGGGCATGTACAAGTACATGAAGACGGGTCTGGCCGCTGAAATCACCTACTTTAACATTCCCAACCCGCCGCTGGAGGAATCGGCGCCTCACCAAGCGCCGGCCGAGTTCGACGAGGATCCGCATGCCCAGTGGCGCAAGGACTTTGTGGTGCACTCTAACGACGTGCACAACCTGCAGCGCCCAGAGACTGTCGAGAGCCTGTTCTATATGTGGAGGATAACCGGCGATGTCAAGTATCGCGAATGGGGCTGGGACATGTTTAGATCATTCGCCAACTACACCGCGGTGGAAGACCAAGGGGGCTTCACCAGCTTGCTTGATGCCAACACCATTCCGCCAACGGTCAAGGATAACATGGAAAGTTTCTGGCTGGTAAGTCGCGTAATTTCTCATCTTTGTGTTGTGCCTCTTTTTCCTCATCATGAGCTTATAGTTGCTAATATGTGCATGCTCTTTGTTTAGGCTGAGACACTCAAGTACATGTATCTCCTCTTTTCGCCAAACGACTTGTTGCCACTGGACAAGATTGTGCTGAACACGGAGGCTCATCCGTTCCCCAGGTTTGACATGGGGCCTCTGTTCTCCACTGGATGGAAGCGAAAGCCTCCGGGTTCGATCGCCAGGGCGCCCAAGACGACTGACCAAAGAGTTGGATGAATTTTGATGAAGATGAAGTGGGAGTGGGCATCAATGATATTGAGCATGACTACTAGGTACTGTAGTGTTTGGCGTTGCAGCATCGGTTTATGTTGGCGTTGAATATGTATAGACGCTTAGCTCTATAACCTACCTAAGATATCTAGGTTTATAAAGTACGACATGTATGACCTTGATTATCCTGTGCTTACCATCTATTATGCATTACTCTCTCCAAATTGATGACTGCTGCAACATAGGTCATCGGCCAGGATGACTACAGGATTGGTAGTTAGTGCTTCCTGTAGTCTTTATGCTATGGAAGGCGGAATATCGAGGCCTGGTCCCTGAATGTTCTCATTAAAATGAGGCGGGTAAGAGCGTTCCTTGCCACGTGGAGGAATGCTGACAGCAGGCGGTTTAGGGGCCACGGATCAAGGCCTGTAAGCCCGGACCGCTGGTGTGGCTTTCACCCGTTGATTGGGATCAGGCGTTATCGCGTGCTGGATTTAGCGAACGAGGCGTTTGGATTATGAGGCGAATTTCTTGGGGCGAGTCAGTGGGGGCCGCTGCACTGCAGTTGCTGATCGCACGCTGTGATTATGGTACTGTATATGTTAAGTAGTTGCTACAAACGAGATGATTGAACGGGCTCTGTCAGATGGATGAATGAAGCTCGACGATACTTGCGACACTCTGCACGTTTTACTAACTTCAGTGTCTCTGGTACCTTGTTGCCGGCTAATTTGAAGCCATTGGTGGTCCCCTTATCGGCGTCTCCACCCCACCTGATTCCAGCGCTCGCCCCAGTTTCGACCCTGGCAGGTGCAACGCCATGCTTCCCCGTTTTGCTCTGGAGTCACATCGCATGGCATCGCGCACGAGCATCAGCTGTTGGCGCTACCACAAGTCTCTTTTCTTTATTTTACCGTGCATGGATAGGCATTGGATTGGGTGCATGATAGGCCGTGGAGATGATAGCAGAAGTCTCTGTCATTTGGGCTACAGTATTGGCAGCAGATAACAGCCGCTCGACAAGCGACATCCGTGGGAATCGCATTGCTGCAGTAGCGCTGCATCCTGGCACTCTCGACTGGCACGGTAACCGAGGCAGCCCAACGTCGCATCCCGCTGGGTTGGGAAGCCGATTAGCATCAGATCTATCTGCCTGTTATGTACTTGTTACTCGTACTCACGCATGCATCCGTCGAGTAGAGGCCGATGCCGTGCAGCACCTTTTCAGCCCTCCCATCTCTTTGTCGCACTTCCAACGCCATGTGTCAAGTAGCTGTACATCTGACGTGTTAGTAGAGCCATGGCAGGATCAACAGCGCCACGGCCAGCCCTGATGTGAGCGCCATCTCTCACCATGTACGAAGTACAGTATTCCAGGCCTTGTCTCGTCTGCGCCACCCCTTGTCCGACAAGATAAAAAAGGCACCACCATTAATTCCTCTAGCCATTTCCATAGGCCGTTATCCACCTCTTCTCTGATTCTTACTATTCCCTTCCCATTGCTAGGCCGTTTTATTAATTTGAAAGTTCCCCCCAAGTGTCAAACTCTCTCTTTTCTTCTTGTCACTGCTACTGTACTGCTACACTTAGTACCGGGACAACCTTGCCGCTCCCATTGGTGACGACCATCCATGCGTGTGACGCTGCCCATGCAGACTCACGCACTCAACTCTTGAGCTTCTGCATCTGCATGTGCATGGCAGGGAAACTCAACACCCTGGCTCTGCGAGTCGGTATCTCGAGCCGAGGCGACGACACCCCGAATTAACTCTAGACACACGCCGGTTTTCTTCCCCTTCTCTCCTCGACTCGACCCCGTAACATACATAGCAAACGACGACGACTACGGTATTACCAGTTGGAGGTCACTGCTTATATTACCACATACCTTACCTATACCTTAATTACAAATACACACAAAGACAAACGCCTCTCACCCCCCCGGAAACGCTTTGATCGCATCGTCATCCTCGCCGCCGGTCTTATCGATTGCCGGCGACCCGCTCCCTTTTACCCTCGCGCGCAAAAAGGGCAGCGATGGCGCCGCCGCGAGACATTGAGCTCAACCCGTTTGGCAACTACAAGATCAAGGAGGAGTCGCTGACTCACGGAAGCTCCTACAGCATGCGGGAGCCAAACTACGACGATGTCAAGGAGCCGCGGATGGACCGCTTCATCAACAGCTTCAGACGCGATCCGAATTCAAAGTTCTTCCCCAGCAGAGACCTCGACGACATTGGCCCGCTCGAGAGCGTCAGGAGACACAACAATGGCTCGCCGTTTTACGACTTGCGCAGGGCTGCGCTGGCGACGGCGCATTCTAATGGACTGTCGAGGAAGCTCAAGGGCCGCCATTTGCAGATGATTGCTATAGGGGGCTCTATAGGTGCGCAATCATTTCAATCCCTTCGTGGTGCCGTTACGTTCACCACCTACAAAATATACTTGCTAATCCGTGTCTAGGTACTGGTTTATTCGTGGCATCCGGCAAAGCGCTGGCCGCGGGTGGTCCGGCGTCTCTATTGCTGGCCTTTTCCATCGTCGGCGGAATGCTGTACTGCACATGTCAGGCGCTGGGTGAACTCGCAGTCATCTATCCTCTTGCTGGTTCATTCTCTTCATGGGCTACCCGTTTCCTTGACCCCTCTTGGGGATTTGCTTTGGGCTGGAAGTAGGTCATCCTCCTATGTTCTTAATGGTGATGTCCAACAGCTGCTAACTATTGCCTCTTTCCAGCTACGCCATGCAGTGGCTGACGATCCTGCCCTTGGAGATCATTGCAGCATCTCTAACCATTGGCTTCTGGGATAGCCATCTCACTAGGGCCATTTTCGTCACCGTATTCATCGTCTGCATCATCACCATTAACATGTTTGGCGTAAAAGGCTATGGTGAAGCCGAGTTTACGTTTTCCCTCATCAAGATTGTTGCCGTCATTGGCTTCATGTAAGTTGAGCAAAGCATGACAGCACATCATGTCGTTCTATTCGCTAATCAACAACGCCTTAGCCTCCTCGGTATCGTTTTAAACCTCGGCGGGACTCCGACAAGCGGATACATCGGCGGCAAGTATTGGGACAATCCCGGCGCTTTCCACAACGGCTTCAAGGGTCTCTGCAGTGTCTTCGTCACGGCGGCGTTTGCTTTTACCGGGACCGAGCTCATCGGATTGGCGGCGGCCGAAACGGCAAACCCGAGAAAGTCGCTCCCGACAGCCATCAAGCAGGTGTTTTGGCGCATCAGCCTCTTTTACATTGTCGCCCTGACGCTGGTTGGCCTGCTCGTGCCGTACAATGACCCAGACCTGATGGGCTCCAGCAACGCGGACGCCCACGCCTCGCCCTTCGTCATTGCCATCGAGTCGGCCGGCATCGACGTTCTCCCATCGGTGATGAACGCCGTCATCCTCGTCGCCGTCTTGTCCGTCGGCAACTCGGCCGTCTTCGGTTCCTCGCGAACCCTCGCCGCCCTCGCCAATCTTGGCCAGGCCCCTGAAATCCTCGGCTACGTCGACCAGCGGGGACGACCCCTTGTTGCCATCATGGTGGCTGGCGCTTTCGGCCTGCTGGCCTACCTCGCCGATCTGAAGCAGCAAAACTCGGTCCTCGACTGGCTCCTGGCCATCTCGGGCCTTTCATCCATCTTCACCTGGGGCTCCATCTGCCTCTGCCACATCCGCTTCCGACGCACCTGGCATGCCCGCGGCCACGTCCCCAGCGACCTCCCTTTCCAGTCCCAGGTCGGCGTCATAGGCTCCTACGTCGGCCTCGCCCTCAACATCAGCGTCCTGGCAGCCCAGTTCTGGGTCGGCGCCTTTCCCATCCCCTCGCATGGCAAGACGGGCACTCCCGCGTCGCAGGCCGAAAACTTCTTTTTGAAATGGATGGGCGCTCCCATCGTCCTCATCTTCTTCCTGGGCCATAAGATCTACTACCGCACGAGCTACGTGAAGATCAAAGACATGGACATTGACACCGGTAGAAGAGACTTTAACGTCCCCATCCTCGTGCAGCAGGAGAAGGAAGAGTGGGAGACTTGGCCCAAGTGGAAGAGGTTCTACAAATGGCTGTGTTAAATCTTTGCTGTTTATTTCTCCTTTTCTTGCAACAGTCACCTACCTATCTATTATTACTGATAAATGGATACGGAGGACTTGTTTATTCTTGTTCGAGGGTTTTACATTTTTTTTCTATCTAGCAAGGCGTTTTGGAATTTCGTCAAAGACCGAAAATGTGTGTGTTCAATTTTGAGTATATCTACTTATATCAAATATAATCCGTCAATATTACGATGCAAATCATGCTTCCACCCCCCTAAAACTCGTAGTATGATCAAACCGCGTTAAATATATATTGAGGATAATTCTGCTAAGAACAATCTTGTGTTTTCTGACCTTGTATTTTCTGGTCTTGTATTTTTTGATCTGGCAATGCAGACGAACTCTGAAGTAAAATAAATGGCTGGGGCCGTTTTCAAGGGGCACCAAGACGAGCAACATGTACGGAAAGAAACAGATCAATGAAAGACCAACAATCCCTGGTGATAGCAGGGAAAAGACAAGAACATGGAGAGAAACAAGTTAAAGACATAAAGCAATATATATAATATGTAAAAAAAGACTCATGAATCATAAGCTGCGTCCTGCAGGGCATTAAATCATACATACTAGCGCCCAGGGTATCGCAAACTCTTTTGTTTCTCTTTCTTCCATCACGCACACACACTCTCCGCTCTAGCAACTTTAAAAAGGAAAACAAGGGGGGAACAGTAACAATCTTTGTCGCAGAATCAAGAAAAATAAATGTATGATTTACTGGTTCCAGAAGTTGCTCCTCTGTGCGCCCTGGGGGGCTCCTCCTTTTCGAGAAATTTTGGGCGGCTCGGGCTCGTCGTCACCTCCAAACAAAAAGTCCCTGCGGGTGCCCTGCCTGCCTCCCATGCCATCGCCGGCAATGTGAATCTTGGAGCTGGTTGGGTCCTCGCCTCCATACAAAAAGTCTCGCTGGGCACCCTTCTTGCCTCCCATGCCGTCGCCGGCAATGTGGATCTTGGTATCGGGCTGCGGCGACTTGCCGACTGGCTTGTTTTCCTTCTGCACGGCGGGTGATTCGTCCGTAAGGGACCAGTTCGCGTTCATCGTCTTGACGGCCTTCTGGCGGTGTTCGGGAACGGGCTGGCGCTCCGCAGCGGGAGCGGGAGCATCGTCCGTCATGGTGAAGTGAGGATCGAAATCCTTGCCCCGGTCCTTGCTGACATTGGTGATGTTGCCAAGGGGACGGTTGGAAGGATCTTCCGCTTCCCGTTCAAAGACATTGTTCTTAGTGTTCTCGTTGCGAACCGCGCCCCTGGTTCTAATGGCGATGCGTCGCTCTTCGGGAGGAAGTTCACCGTCATCCTGCAACTCGAAATGGGTCTCAGCATCGCGTCGGGCCTTTCCAACCGGGGCCTTGACTGGCTCAGAAGTCTCCCCTGCATCCCAGTTGCGCGCATCGGGGTTAGTTCCTTGTCCACGGCCGGGCTTCGATTTGACAGGGGTGGTGAAGTCGTCAAAGGACCAAGTGCTGTCATGCTTAGACTTGGGTCTCGGGGCCTTAGCGGCGGGCTTTGCTGCACTGACTTGGCTCGCTTGAGTACCTTCACTCTCTTCAGAACCATCGGCCAAAGCGAAGTGCTGGTATTTCGCCGGATGGGCGCGAATGTATCTCTCAGGCTTTTCGTCATCCTCAGAGTCATCCTCGGGGTGCTGTTGTCCTTCGAAAATGCGAATGGGCTGCACATTCTTGCCGGCATTCATCTTGTGGGGCGACATCGAGCGTCTTTGGTGGTCATCCCAGTGCTGGGGTTCGTCGGTCAAAATGTCGGTAAAGGCACGCTGCTTGGGCTTCGCGCCAGCATAGGGAGAGACAACACCCGCAGGCTCGGCATTCTCAGCCTCTTCTCTAGAACCAAAGAGATGCAGAGAAGCATGAGGGTCGCGCATAATGTTGGTCGAGCTGTTGCGGTTCTTGTTATGGCCGTTGCTGCTTTGAGCCGGAGCTTGAGCTTGAGCAGGGGCAGCAAAACCGGACGACTTGACACAAGATTCAATCAGTCTGACCTGCTCCTTGCCATCCCTGATAGGCCAGTTGCGTCCGCTTTTCCCGATGATCTCCATCTGCTTGAGAAGCGAACCTTGGTCCCACTGCTGGCGGATTTGGACAATCTTGCCATCGTCATCGAACGACACGATATGCATCTGTTGATTGCGCCAAGAGCAATGGAATTAGCCATGAAACGCACATCTTGGCGTCGATACCGGGAGAGAGTAGCTAGGTCAAGTGCGACGGTGGATATGCTGGATTTGGAGACTCACAATGGGCAGAAAAGCCTCGCGATCGGAGAGGAAGTTGTCGTCGAGACCTGGCAGGTAGGCCCCGCCGCTGGTGACGAACTCGATACAAGTATCGACCTCGACAGCAATGACATTTTGGCCGTCAATCAGGCTGAGGACGTCCTCCTTCTTCTTCTTGACCTGCTTCTGCAGGGTGTTGAGGTGCTTGATGATCTCAGTGGCGCCGACGAAAGACGTGAGCGTGGTCACATAGTGAAGAGAGGCATTGTCGGCCAGCAGCGACGAGCTGGGCGAGGCCAGGAACTGCTTGTAAGTGGAAGCCATTGGGGCGCGAGCAACGTGAGAAGAGCGGGAGGGCAGGTAAGAAGAGAAGAAGAAGAAGAAGAAGAAGAAGAAGAGAAAAGATGCGGTGTCGAGATGTGATACGATGCGCTTGAGGCAACAAAGGACTGCGCTGTCTATGGTGGTGTTGTGTCCAGATCACTCGCGGCAAGGACGCTGAAGGCGCGAGAGATGCAAACGAGCGAAGCAGTCAGTCGAGACGAGCCGTCAAGGAAAAGAAAGAAAGAAACGAAACGAAGCTCTCTCCAGACCAGACGGGACAGGTAAGGGTACAAGTACGATTTGAATCTGCAGGCCGGAGGGAGCAGAGCAGATCAAAACAAGCTACCGCTAAGTCGGCGGGGGTTCATGTGGCTTGTCTCGATTGAGGAGGACACAATGCGCTTTGGTTTGGTTTGGGGATGAATCAGTGAAGCGCGCCCCAGTCTGCAGTGCTGTTGCTTCTAGCCGTCTAGGGTGAAGGCCCCTGTAGAAACGGCTGTAGCAAGTAAATGAAATGAAAGGACGGATGGCGACCGCGAACTTGCGGCAACAAGGGGAGGGGCCTCCCAGCCAGAGCCTTTTTCTCCAGGCCTGGGTTGGGGCTGTTACTTTCATGGATTAGTACTCTTGCGTGGATGCGAGGACTTGTCAATTGATTGCAGCGATACCCATACCATACCCGCGGATATTGAATTACACGAATGCCTATGAATGTCTCTGTACGAGAGTCTTACAGTGCTGACCAGGTGAGGCAAGGCAAGGTACACATCATGGAGATGCTGCTTGTCCATCTCACTTGTATGCGACTAGTCCTTCCGGGTACTTTTTACTCTAGGTACGAGTACCTACAGTGCTTTATGTTGTTCTTCGGATCCCGTCTCAACTACAGATTGATCCAACGGCGACACGCATAAAGCATGGACGGTCACTCGGACAAACAACTCCAGCGTAAGCATACTCGAAAGGAGGGCTCACGCAGGTACGCACGTCTACTTGACTCTGCCCGCCGTCTCATTGGTGAATCTGCCGGCGAACCGTGGTCACGGCGCGGTTGACGCGCAGCAAAGCGAGGGGCAAAGCGCGGGTTGAATGGAGGGGCAGGTCCATGCAGGTACCTCGCGATACTTGGGCGGTACCAGCACGTGTGACGGGGCATTGATTCATTCAAATCTCACCAACTCCCCCAGACAAGACCCTTCAATGTAGGCTCTCACCACCTCACCTTGGCTCTGAATACTGCAATCTGCAATATCAAACAACGGTTGAAATGAATCTTGCCTTTGGCGACATCACAGGATCAGCAAGCGGCTTTTCGCTTCGATACCCCAAACCAATTCTCCATTCGTATTTGTCCCCAGCCGCGCATCCGTTACTGGGAACAAGTGCAATAGACGAGGTTGGCACGGAGCTCCAAGAGGGCCTGAGCTTTAACAAGCTACGGGTTTGGCATCTAAAGCTGTTCTCGCGGCCGACCTTGATCATCATGTTTTGTTTGCTACCTCTAGTATATGAAGAGCCAACTACAGAATACAGGCACTAGGCCATGCATGATAGCCACCACCTCGGATTGGAGTGCCTGACCATATATACCCATGCTTACTCCTCGTCTGCTATATCCAAACACCCATCGCGACTATTTTATACTCTATAACATGAATTACTACTAGGTAGGTGTTAAATGGAGGACGAAGTAAGTACACCAACGCGACAATCGCGGCCAAGGCCGGTTCACGATAGTTGCCAAATGCCCCATGCTCAAGCACCAAGTAATACGGAATATGCGGACCCCTGGCGATGGATCTTCGCTCCACCCGTGTTTCACCTTATCTGCAGCGCCCAAAGAAACGCGTCTTGTTGTGGTAGACTCTAAGCACTACAGGTCAGAACGCATGAATGGATGGGACAGAAAACAGCTTAGACTGCCTCAATTGGCTGCATCGTCGACATCTGGTGTGTTGTGAGTGCGGCCGCGATACAAAGGACAGGTACATCCACTGTACAGAGCACCAGAACATCGCTTCATGTACATGTAGGCACCTCAGCCTACGACATACGGCCTGCTAATTTGAGTGCCGAACACTTCGGAGTTTCGCACCCTGCCTTCGGTGTACTCGTAGTGTACAGACCGGACCAAGTACAAAGCAATCAAACACTTGTCCCCATGCTGCAAACGGCGATTGAGACAAGGCAGCAAACCCCAGCAGACAAGTATTTTGTACCCGTACGAGTTACGTATGAGAATCAAGACCGCAGTCCCTGTAACTTGGCACTTGGCGCTTGCATCTGTCGAGTCGTGCTCCCGAGCCTCTCGCATCCATGTACAAATAAGTACAGGCTCCATATCGATAGGGCAGCGCCGAGACACCGATGCAGCTGTTTAGATCCTCGATTTAGCGCGGGCTGGTTCAACTGCCCATGGAGTGGCAAGTAAAGTACGGAGTAATACTTCCTTGCATTGAATTTGCATTGTCATACTTAAGCATGTACCTAGGCCTACGGAGGGATGAAATTACCCAAGGCAGTAAATAAATAAATAACTTTTCGACATCAACAGATATGCTTTCTCCCGCCCTGTAGTCAGACACAATGCACAGGGCGATATTTGCTTTGTATGACAGGTGTGGCTGAAGCTTGTACAAGCTCCAGGCAAGCCACAGCTCGAGCTTGTATTGATTGACGTGGCCGGCCGGAAGAGGCACCGCGGCATCAGATGTGGCGACTCAGCCCCAGCCAAAAATGCGCGGCGCCACAGCTGGAGCCTACATGTAACCGTTCATCCACAAGCTGACGAATGGCCCAAACGACGATTCGCAACCAGCCCGAAACACGCAACTCTTGGATCCAGGAGCTTCAAGGAGACCGCGAGCCTGTTGCATAGCGATTGCTGCTTCATTTCCTTGGCCGTTCCCATCTCCAGCCTTGCCAGCGCACTCTTGCGAGGCCTTATCTTATCACAGCCATTCGGCCAGCTGTTTACACTCCGATTGACAAGGCCCCTCGTACAAACCCCTCGACAAAGACGTCCAGCTTCATGACATCTCCAAGCAACGCGCCGACAATATGATGAGGCTCACAGCCAAGGCTGCGGCGCCGTCATGGCACTTGCTGCTGATGTCCCTTCTATGGGTGTTGGCGCTCGCAAAGGACGGCCCGAAGCTCTCAGTCACAAAGTTCGACCACCCTCCATTGGGCCTTGCCTACTTCGAAGACAGCGACATAGTTGTCTTCCACGACGTCGATGCAGGCATCATTTATCGATCAAGCGATGCCGGTGCCAATTGGTCCAAGGTCAAGGCAATTCCCGAAGGCGATGCCTTTTTGCTCGCTACGCATCCTTACGATTCCAAACTCGCCTATGCCCTGACGCTGGGTAAGACGCACTATAAGACAGAGGACCAAGGCGAGACCTGGTCCAAGTTCGAGACCCCGGCTGTCCCCAGCCGATTTCAGCCCGAGATCTTGGTATTCCACGCAGAAGATCCGAAGCGAGTCATCTTCAACGGCATGGAGTGCGATGGCATCTTTTGCGACGAGCAAGCCTCTTATACCACAGACAACTTCAAGTCGGTCGAACTGCTCCGTGCCTTCACAGCTGGCTGTTGGTGGGCGAAGCTATCTCCCGAGTTCACCACTGGCGATAAAGATCTAGATAAGAAGAGAGTGCTCTGTATCATCAAGGATCCCTTCTCCCTCTTCGTGGAAGATCAGAGACTCGTCATCTCCGACGATTTCTTCGCCGTAGTGAACAAAGAGGTTCAGGAATTCGAGCCCAACATGGACACCAACAAGGGAGTGGGCGGCGTGGCCAACATTGCTGTCGTCAAGAGCTACCTCCTTGTTGCTACCTCGTCCTTCCAGAGCGACGAGATGGCCTTGTACGTCACCGACGACACTCTCAAATGGCACCGCGCCATGTTCCCGACCAGCGACAACCACGACCACTCGCACCAGATCAACCAAGAGGCATACACTGTTCTAGAAAGCACAAACTACAGTATCCAGATTGACGTCTTGACCTCCTCACCCTCAAATCCCATGGGTGTTCTTTTCACAAGTAACTCCAATGGCACATACTTTACTGAGAACGTCCCTTACACCAATCGTAACGGCAAAGGACATGTCGACTTTGAGAAAGTCCATGGCATCCAGGGAGTATTCATCGTCAATGTGGTAGAGAATGGTCCTGATGTCGACAAGAAGGGTGCCGAGAAACAGGTTGTTACCCAGATCTCCTTTGACGATGGCAGGACCTTTGAGTCCCTCAAAGCCGATGGCGACAAGATCCACCTCCACTCAGTCACCGAAATGGATAACACTGGGAGGGTCTTCACGAGCCCAGCCCCCGGCCTTGTCATGGGCAACGGAAATACAGGCAAGGCTCTCGGCAAGTTTGCAGATGCCAATCTGTATGTCTCAGATGATGCCGGTATCACGTGGAAGGAGGCCTTGAAAGGACCTCACAAGTACGAATTCGGCGACCAGGGATCGATTCTTCTTGCCGTCAAGGATTCCAGAAAGGATGATATTTCTGAAATATCGTATTCCCTGGACCATGGCGAGCACTGGGAATCAGTCGCTCTGCCAGACAAGCTCGCTGTCAAACCAGCGATCCTTACAACGACGCAAGACTCAACCAGTCTCAAGTTTCTCCTCATTGGTGAAAAGGACAGAGCCTACCATATGATCGCTATTGACTTTGGAGCTATGGACAAGCGGACTTGCGAGGATAAAGATCTCGAGGACTGGCATGCCCGCGCGGACGATGATGGGAAGCCAACTTGTATCATGGGACACAAGCAGACGTACCGCCGCAGAAAGAAGACGGCTGATTGCTTCATCAAGAGCAACTTCAAGGATCCCGTTCCCATCACTGAGGACTGCGAGTGCTCTGATGCGGACTTTGAGTGTGATTACAACTTTAGGAGGGACCCGGAGGATAACAAAGTATGCAAGAAAGTCGGTCCACTGCCGGCTCCAGATGGTGCCTGCAAGGACAAGTCCGCAACCTTCAAGGGCTCTTCTGGCTGGAGGCTCATCCCGGGTAACACTTGCAAACGGACCAAGGGCGAACAGAAGGACGATCCGGTCGAGCGCAAGTGCGAGGATGCCACCGTTCCGTCGGTTCCAGGAACCCCGGCAAATGGGGGAGAAGTGACTCACAAACAATTCATTTTCGACACCAAGCTTCAGGATTTCCAGAAGATCTACCTCGACAGGAGTGATTCCAGTCAGTCCGATGACGAAACCGTGATTGTCAGACCAGCTGAGGACGAAGGAAACGGCCGATTGAAAATTGAGCAAAAGCTGTGGCTATCTAGTGATCATGGCAAGAGCTTCAAACGCATCCTGGAGGGCGAGAAGATCCAGGGCATTTATCCCCACCTATTCCTCAAAGATCTGGTTTACTTCACTACCGGCAGCGACAAGGTCATTTATACTCTTGACCGTGGCAAGAGCTTCCACAGCTTCAAAGCACCAACGGACCCCGGTGATAGATTCCCGCTGAGCTTCCATCCAGACAAGAGAGACTGGCTCATCTGGGTTGGCCAGACCTGCGACAAAGTTGGAGGCAAAGAAACCTGCTTTCCCGAGGCGTCCATCTCGATTGATCGCGGCGATAACTGGAAGACAATGCTCCGTTTTGCGGAGAGATGTGAGTTCACTGGCCACTCGGCATACAAATTCCGGTCGCAGAAGCAAGTCATCTGTCTTGCTAGAGAAGAAGAGAACAGCGATGCGCCGTTGACCATCATGACCAGTGATGACTTCTTCCAAGAGGACAAGGCCATCTTCAAGGATTCCGTTACCAATTTCGCAACCATGAGCGAATTCATTGTTGTGGCCGGTAGAGATCCAGAAACCGAAGATATGCACGCTCTCGCCAGTCTGGACGGCAAGCACTTTGAGAGGGCTCACTTCCCCTACAATTTCCACGAAGGCCACGAGAACGAGTATACGCTTCTTGACAGCTCAACCCATGCCATTAACCTGTTTGTCCGCACCGAAGGCGGTGCTGACCGGGAGTATGGCTCAATCATCAAGAGCAATTCCAACGGCACGTCCTATGTTCTCAGCGCCGCCAACGTCAACTGTAACGAGGAGACATATGTCGACTTTGAAAAGGTCGCAGGCCTCGAGGGTGTCGCCTTGATTAACATTGTAACAAATGCCAACAAGGGAGAGAAGACAAAGGACCTCCAGACCAAGATCTCTCACAATGACGGCTCCGAATGGGGTTTCTTGGCCCCGCCCGCCAAGGATGTGGATGGAAAGGCCTATCCTTGCAGTAGCTCCAAGGGAGATGAGTCTTGTGCCTTGCATCTCCATCACTATACCGAGAGAGATGACAAGAGAAAGACTTTTGCCGCGGCTACTGCCGTTGGTCTCATCTTTGGCATTGGCAACGTCGGGTCCAAGCTTGGCGAGATTAAAAACGCAGACACATTCATGTCCACTGATGGTGGTGTTTCTTGGAAGAACGTCAAGAAGGGAAGCTGGTCATGGCAGTATGGAGACCAGGGCTCGATCATCGTGCTGGCACAAAGGTACACGCGTAATAACCCGGTCAAGTCCCGGTCTATCTCGTACTCAACAGACGAAGGCAACACATGGAAGAATTTGGAGTTTGCCGACTCGGATGTGGCACTCCTCGACATCACTACCCTACGGTCCGGCACATCGCGCAACTTTTTGCTTTGGTGTAGATCCGGCCGAGGCAAGCTCTTCTCCGTCAACCTCGACTTTAGTGGCTTGGCCGACAAGCCCTGCGAGCACACCAAAGCCAGCGACTCCGATTATTACTTGTGGTCTCCCAAGCATCCCTTGCAGGATGACGACTGTCTCTTTGGGCACGTCTCCAAGTACCTACGTAAGAAGACTGATCGCAAGTGCTACAATAAGCAGAATCTCCAGCGACTTTACGACCATGAGGATTGCGCTTGTAGCCGACGAGACTATGAATGGTAAGAGCAGCCCTCTACTTATTACGTTTATCTCATGACTGACCAAAAATTAGTGATTTCAACTTTGAACTAGATAACCATGGCCAGTGCCAGCTGGTCAATGGCTTCACCCCCCTCACTGGAGACGATTGGTGTGAAAAGTACCCCAACGAGACATCATACTTTGAACCCACGGGTTACCGTAGAGTTCCCTTGTCCACCTGTCGTGGCGGCAACGAGCTCGATAAGACGTCAACAGAGCATCCATGCAAGGGCCACGAAGAAGACTTCAAGAGGAAGCATGGCACATCCGGCGTCGTTATCTTCTTTGCCGTTGTCATACCGTTTACTCTGGCCGGCATCATCGGCTGGTACGTTTACCGCAACTGGAATGGCAAGTTTGGACAGATCCGCCTGGGAGAGAACTCGTCGACTTTCGACAGCGACCAGCCCTGGATCAAGTACCCCATCATCGCCGTGTCCGCCGTCGCAGCAGTGGTAGTCTCCCTGCCTGTCATGGTATCCAGTCTGGCTCGCCTGGTGAGCAGCTCCTTTGGGCGGTTCGGCCAGAGGAGCGATGGCAGCTGGTTCTCAAGAGGCGCCAGGAGGTTCACGACACGCGACAGCTTTGCGCGTGGACGCGGCGACTATTCGATTGTAGATGACGAAGGCGAGCTCCTTGGTGAGGAGAGCGATGAGGAGGTGTAAAGGCAAGAAAGAGAGAACCAAGCGAGACACAACAGGGTATACGGGAAGTGTATGAAATAGGCGGCTTCTGTTGCGGGAACTTATCAAAAAGATTTACTGGTGCAGAGAGAAATGTGTGTTGGGATTATAGCAGCTTGCTGTGATCTCTTTTAATTAGCGAGGTTCCATTGCTATTTTTAGGATATTGTACATGTTATATAGGAGAGATGCTTCAATACTTCCTATTTTATGCAAAATGAGCGGCGAATGAAGCCATCCATTTGTCCTTTTGTGCGGAGTTTACACAACATGTACACAAAGTATGTTTATCCAACCAAAGAATGAATTATTCATCCATTCATCCATCTATCCTTTAAATCCATCTTTCCAAATCAAACGCATCTCAAGCGGTCAAATACCATTCACCCCTTATCAAGACACATATAACACAACCACACACACATCTATCCACACCCACAGATATACACAACTCTCACCCTCACAATTCAATAAAAATAGAAACAAAAAGCAAGGCGTAAATACAAACGGAAAGACCCCGAAATTCCAAATCCCCCCCCCCCCCCCCTGTTTCTCCCTTCAAACCTCCCCTTACATCCCCTTCCCGCTCGTCCCATCTTCTTACATACGTAGGACTCAAAGCTAGGACTCCAAATCGGCGATCGACCGAGAAAGTAAAAAGGAGCATGGGCGTTATTAGCGTATCGCGCAACGTGTATGTAATAGTAGATAAGAGAGCGTCAAAAATAAGGCGCACATGGGCTTCAACGCGTGTGTTGCTCGTGTCGTCTTCTCCCTTGCATTGGGCTAAAAGTCCTAGTCCATGTAAATCTTAGCAACGAAACAAGACAGAACGTCATGTGGACGGACTAAAAACACTCAACTGAACCAGCGTATATGGAAATAATGGAAATAAGTCCACCAGGGAGGAAAAGTCACTTATAGAGCAAGGGGAAAGTGGACAAAGACAATTGGTGAATGTTCGACAACAGCATCAATAATAAGGACACTATATTATATCAGCCCTCGCCAAGGGCTTCTCATGAGTTTTACAATTCCATCCCATCGCTCGTCAATAACAAAGATCCTCGCTCTCGGCAAATTGCTTTCCGTCCAAGTAATTCAAATCAATCCAGTAGTCCTAATCCCAAAACGCCAGCCAGAAATAGAGCGCTTCTTGTTATGCCAGATAAAGTAAAATGAGTGTGTGGTCGTGACTTGCTTTTCCTTCTGCAGATTACAGCCAAACAAAATTTGGCTCCCCCCCAGTATATGTTCTCATACTAAACGACAAAGAGAATGACAAAATTTGTAAGAGAACATGTTGTAAATGAACGACAAAAAGGATAGTGGGTATATGTGATGCATGCTGTATGCTATAATGAGAGGTGTAATTTTGGAGATAGTGGCATGTTGTAATGAGTGAGCGAAAAGGCGAGTCACAGTCTTCTTGTTGGTGAAATACTTCCTTCGCCCGTACTTTGAGAACTGAATTGGTAGAGTGAATCCAACCCAGTCAACATAACATTAATAAGAGCCCTCATGAACGGCGGACTCGGTTCCAGAAGCGTTTAACCATGTTGTCATCGCTGCTGGCAGCTTCTTGGTCCATGATGGCAAATTGCCTTTCAATATTGTCTCTGGGGTTGGAAGCTCGAGAGTATGATCTTGGCTGAGCAGATCCGTCATGTGCTTGCCCCTTGGATGACAATGGTTTTTGCCAGCCATACATCTGCTCTTCGTCGGCTCGAAGATCAGGCCGTGTCAGGGTCATCCGCAGTGTCATCTCGCGGGATGATGCTGGCGCTTGGGCATAGTCCACCTTGGATGGCCAGGCTCCTTCATGGGGCAGTCGCGGCGAATGCTCAACGGGCGGATGATCCAAGCTCTCTGGCGTTCTCGGAGAGACTGTTTCGACGGGTGAAGTGGGATCACTAATGAGGGACTCCGCGTCATCGCCAGTTGAGCTATGCATCTTGTCATAAGACTCTTGGCGTGACCACGATCGAACCTGAGAGGTTTCCCTCCCCTGTGTGTCGTAGAGAGATGGAAATCCAAATTCGACAGCCTCATCAAATTTGTGCGGAGACGCAAGGTACACACGGAGCTTCATGCGAGCTTCGGGATCTTGGTAGTGAGATGGAGCTGAGTCAGTGGCGCCAGAGTCATCAGGCATTTGACCCTTGTTTGGTGACATTAGAGACAGAGCTCTGGATCTCCGACGGAAGTGGCCAGAGGGGCTTGGTAGAGAAGGCACTACAAATTGCTCGCTCAATGCGGGAGACGCCATGGTTCCCTTGGTCGGTGGACGGCTCAGTTGAGAAGATGGGCGTCCAAAAGACAGCTTTGATATAGATAGATGGCGAGGGAAAGGCATTCGCTTCTTCTTTCCTTGTTTGGGACTCGACTGATAGTCATCCAGACGAAGATCCAAATCATCACTCTCATCAAGCCATCGGAAACTCTCCATGATTGAATCCGGTGTGGCCTCAGCGGCCATAGCCTGTGTAAATTCGTTGTTGGGCGAGCTACTCATGATGGGATGGAGCTCGTGATAAAAGGGTTCGTTCAAATGGCTGCTTAGTTTGGGGAGTTGTGATTGTCGTTTATTTATCTTGACAAACGCCTCGTCGGTAGCATCCAGTATGATGCTCTTATGGTGTGAATTGGCTGTATTCGATTGTCTCTCTCCGTTGTCCGCTGGTCGTCCGTGAAGCGTATCTGCGTGGTTTGGGTATAGGCGAGCGGAGCTCGATCGAACGCGCGGCTGTTGATGTGATCCAGAGATGGAGTGATCGGAAACAAGTTCGAACTTGGATCCCGGCTGACAGATATCTTCTTCGCTTGCGAAAGTCGAGGTCGAGTGGCCGCAGGGCTGATCGGAATGTCCAGCACAACAGGTCTGGGCAAAGCGCAGCCGCTCCAAGGTCGAAAAATACTGGAGCAAAAAAAGAGAAATGTCAAAATGCTATCGCCCAGAAATAGAATCAAATAAAATAAAAGACATCGGCCAAAGAGACAATAAAAGGGGCAGCCCAAGCAAGCATGTATATAAGAGAAATGCTATGGGTGTTATTGAGAAGCTAGTGAGGCGACTACCTGAAAGGCGTATCCGTAGTCGGATGAACTCAGAGCTGTTCTAGCTCGAACGAGGATGGCATGTCTCAACTTTGGAACGAAGAACCATGGCGAGGTGGGGAGGCTTCAAGTCCAATACGGACAAAGCAGTGATGCTAGCAGCAATGCTAGTTGGCTTGGGTGCACTCGCACATTGATCAGGGGGTTCCGGTATGAGTACAGTAAAGCGGCCTTCGCCCTGCAGACAAACTCATGCCAGGTACGGAGCCAGGTACGGAGCACATACACACACAATGTTGACTCAAAACACACTGCAGTGTCTATGCTGTCGCCAGTTTCTTGACACGACAAGACTCCTTCTTCCGGCCCATGCTGGCTGGTTTCATCGTGGACTGGAACGTTGGTTGGCTGGTGACGATGCCAATATCACAATGGAGCCACGTTTGATGGATTTCAGAGGAGCTCACTCGAGCTAAACTGGCAAACCACCACCACGGATCAATCAAGCAAGCAGCTAGACATCGCTGGAAGCATTCAATTGGACGCACCGCAGACGGCCTACAAGCGCCATGGCACCCAAACGAGGTCGCTCGCGGGGCGACGCGACACTAGTGTGCTGGGATGCCAGGGACGGATTCAGCCGTTCCCGCGCCATTGGCTTGTCACCGGAATTAGTGAGTGCAAGACGAAGGTGCATTGCATTGCATTGCATGATGCATCGCATCCCGCGGTCCAGGCTAAATCCCACAGTTGTGAAGGGAACAAGACGGTGACAGAGAGCGAGGCATTGGGATGGAGGATGAGACGAAGATTGAGAAGATCGCCTGCTGTTTGGTCCCAACCAACATGTTTCTGCCAACCCATGCTCTGCTTTCGTCGGTGATCCCTTGAGATGCGAGACAGAGCTATTCCGACACTTGTCAGGCTTTCCGTCGACCAGGGAACCGTATGTGCGATACAGCCGATTGGCTAGCATTGCAATGGCCAATTCGATCATCCAAGTCAGACAACGCATGAAACCAGCCAGCTTTAAAACAGACTGAATCTGCTTTTGTTAGGCAATGCATTCTGACGTCCAGATCCAATCAACACCTTGTGCTGTTGGCCCTGTTTCTCCGTCTCATTTCGCCTTTCTTTCTCTTGCCTCTTTTTATGCATTCATCTGCGACACAAGCTGGCGGGTCCTGTCGCTTGCCCAACACCCCAAGAGCCTTCTGAAAGCACATGGGCAAAATGTATTCTTGGGATGAATGCAGGGACATGCCATCTCTCTAAAAAAAAAAAAAAAAAAAAAAAAAAAGGAAAGGAAAGGAAAGAAACGAAAGTCGGTGTACGAGGACATCGCTGAGACAACTTTTCACCACCCGATAGATGGATCAAAAGCAACGATAACAGCATGAACGTGAGAGAAAATAGCCACTTACTTTTCTTCGAACTGTAGGCGGCAGGGCTTCGAATTCTTCGCTCGTCAAGCTCGTGGACGACGGGAGACTGCTGTAGTATTCGGGCTGAGGCTGCTGCAACAAACTTTCGGGCGGTGGCAGCTTGTTAGAAGACGAAGGGCTTCGGCTCCGTTCTCTCTGGTGATTCCAGTCTCGCATATGGCTACGGGAAGACGCAGGCCGTTGCGAGTCTGGCAGGTGCAGCATGGGCTGTCGCGGATCAACGTAGTGACTCTGGCGGTCTCGATGTCTATATGTCTGAAAACTGGGATGGCAAGAGGTTATCGTGTCCTCGTCTTCATCTCCGTCCCGTTGCCCTTGCATAGGCTGCAAGAACTGAGGTGGAAGCTGCTGCTGGTTTCGTGGCCGACGCTGAGTAGAAGCTCGCCTTAGGCTCATTCCCCTTTTCAAAGATTTTCCAGTACTTGAAAGAGTTGTAGATTGAGCGCCAGCGGGCGCCATTGCTGATATGGGGGCCATGACTTGAGATTTTGGAGCCAGGAGCTTAACTAAGTTCCGGCGTGAGAGGCAAAACGAAAGGCAGGTGACAAGCAGAGCTTCCGCGCTGAGTAATAATGAAAGCACGAGTATTGAGCCAGTGCTCTTCTGTCTTCAAAATTCGAAAGTGAGGATGGAAAATGGGAATTGTCGGAAACCGCGTGAGGGAGGAGGAAAGAAAGATGGTCGGTTTCGTCGCCAGTTGGAGTGGCATGGCATCGCGGGTACTCGTAGTATTAGCATATTAGCATCACCGCACACAGAAGCGCCAGCCAGTGCCAGCCAGTTTCGAACCGTCCAGCCATGTCCATAGCCATAGCCATAGCCATATTAGGCCCATAGCCATAAGCGACTCCGCGGCCCACGTTGTGTTCCTGGCTTCGGTTGCAATCCCCCTGTCGCTCGGCCGTTTCTAGCTCTGTCAGTTGCTGCCCCAGATGTGACGGCTGCTCGTAACCCTCTGGAGCCAGCGGCTTTTCCAACGACGAATCCTGGCGCTGGTTCTGGCTCGAGCTACCAGCTGGCCAAAGCTCTCTATCTTGGCGACCAGGGGCGAATGATTTGCAGTGGAGAGGCCGCGAGATTGTGCAGGCTGGGGTTGCGCAGTTGTGTGAGTGAAGTCGGTACGGGATTGGTGGCGGATGGCGGGGGCAGTCAGTGCTAGCAGCAGCGCCTATGTAGAGTGGCCTCTTGTATCACGCACCATTGCTGGACTGTGACTGTGTCCGTCTGAATGAAAAACTCTGGCTAATACCATTGTGATGGCGCTCATGATCATGCGCGCCCGCATGAGTAATGCAGGAATCACTTGTCACATTCTCTGGCCTAGCTTAGAAGAGGGTGAATTTGGGAGTTTCATGCACTGTTGACGAAGGTTTGAAGCTCCAACCCCCAGGAGAAGGGATTAACAGTGGAGGAACAGGCAGAATAACAGGCACACCATATCACAACCACCACCAGTGTCGCCATACCTATCATCAGACAAGCATCTGGTCCTTATTCGAGGCGCTATATGACGACAAATCGGGCAATCAGAATGCTGCAACAGCGCCAGGGCTCGTGGGCGGCGCCGTATCCGCTTCAGACCTAGTCCTCCGCACCATCCATGATATCTCGAGGCTACGGCAAGCTAGAAGCGTGCTTATTTTGGTGGCTCAGGGACCTGGCGGGGGTGCAAGCATGGGAACATGGGAACGTACGAGCAAGCGAAAGTCGTTTGTCGCCAGCCCCTGCATCCTCTTTCTCTCTTTTCATCGGTATCCAGGAACCATCGCTTCTCTTGACGAAACCCGCTCGGCCTAGACGAGGCTACAACCGCCGCTAGCACACAGCCCACAGCCCAGAACACACACGATATCAAGACGGAAATTGACGAGAGATTTAGACAGTGACCGATATGGGCCCCTTGCCCCTGGCGCAATGAGGTTGTCAAACGGTCACGACTAATGGAGGGAATGCTGTGCGACAACCTTGATATGATATGATATGCATCCCTTGCGCGCCACGGCGTTGCGCATGATGAAATTATGCCTCTGGTACTGCTCCTTTCTGCTGCAGATTGCAGGTATCTCGCATCATTGATGATGAAGTGTCACTGTCATTACCTGTACGCGCGCAAAGTGCAAAGTGTAAAGTACGAATCCAACTTGCCAACCAAGTACAAGCCATGTGCTTCGCAACACCTCCTCTTAAATACGCTTCACCAGGAGGCCTTGCATTTCCCACCTCGTCCAGATGCTGCCGATCAGTGCCTCTTCTCATCAACCCCATGCACGGTTCACCGCACACACCGGCCGCTTCTGTTACCTGAAAGCTCAGCCCATCAGACGGCCCTGGTCCGACGTCTTAATGTGGGGGATTAAGCAGTGTAAGTCAGGCACTCTACTGTGTACGAGTACGGTTGAGCATTGCACAACATGGGAAGATACATGTAGGTATTTTGTATCGTGTGGCAATGATTGCGACGCGTTGAGTTTGAGATAGCTCTTCGTCCGGCTTTATTCTCTTACTTGGCCATCAACATTCAATGCGAATGCCCACCATCCGCGTGTCTCTTCTCTTCGTCCCCTCCATCGATGCTTACAGTCATAATCACAACGCAGCTTTCTCTTTGCTCCCACGAGGCCAAAAAGAGCATTGACCAGACACATCAAAAAGGTACAGCGAGTCGAGTACCGGGGCTCTCATTTGCCTTGCTGCTATCTTTGTGCCACCAGTACTAGCATGGACCCTTTCCATCGGTTGCGCCAAATCCGTGCTATGACGAAGCAACGGCGTTAAAAAGGCGATCACAATTACAGAGTACGGACTACGGAAGACATCGGTAACACGTCAGTTAGTCCAGAGTCGTCGATTCATACGGGAATTAGTATGTAGCATGGAGCACTTCCGGCCTTCCAGAAGTTTATCACAAGGTCCCTGATTGTCAGATCAGCAGTCGATCAACGGCAATGCTCCTCCTCTTCCGCGTTGATGACATCTCTTACGTACTCGTATGAGACACCATCACGATTACTCGTACATGATACCCTCTTGACATGTGCATTAGACCCTTTTTTTTCTCCCGCTCCCTTTCCCTTTATATCGCTCCGACATGCTAGGGCGGTCCTACTCGGTTATAATGGCTTCTCGGCAAGTCTATGGAGTCCTCGTGCAGGGAGTCTAATGAGGTGCCGCAACTCGACTCGCTGGTTACGGATTCCAAGCCGGCGGCATTTGTTGTCGTCTATTTAGCGTCCACGGTCCACTTGGTGTGATACGTGCATGTATGGATCGACTGACGGGGCATTCGGGCGATATGTCTCGGGCATCGTGAACACGTGCGTCATGTAGTGTTGCGCATATTCATTTCCCATGATGCTCCTCAAATAGATAGAGTACGAGTACCTTTGTTGAGGCAGCCCATATTTTCCGCCTCTCTATAGCAAAAAAAGGCATGCAGGTTCAGGATTCTCGCTAAGCTCGCCTTTCGCACCTCTTGCTACTAAAATAACTCTTGCAGTTATCTATATCGCCTCAGTTACAGAAGTATAGGAGCTGATCAGAAAGGGGGTTACTGGCGGCCAAATTGAGGCATTGCGGTGATCTTCTAGAACATAGCATATGTAGACATCACAATCCAGAATAACACCAAGGGCATAAGATATGCACTCAGACCGCAATACGAGAAGATTGGACGTTATAAAGAGCTTTTACACAATCTAAATGTAATTGAACGACCTACTTCCCCTAAAATCTTTCGAAATATCAGGAAGTCCAGGTACTCTCCACACTTTCAATATCATCTTCATTATTCATCAAATACTTTTCCTGGATTTAACAACCAACTGGGTAATGTCATGTCAGCAGGATTGAAACAAAAAATTGGAACAAAAAAACGTACTGCGGATCAAGTGCATCCTTCAAAGCCTTCATGACCCCGATTGTTGACGGGCCCAGCTCCTTGAGAAGACAGTCCTAATCACTTATTAGATTTGTGTAGAGAAAAGTCAGATGAACATGCTACATTACCTTCTTCCCAATGCCAATACCATGCTCGCCCTACCATGAACTGTCAATAATGCAACAGGAGGACGGAAGAGACGATACAGTCGACTTACTGATACGGTTCCTTCCATCTCAATCGCTCTCTTCACCATGGTATCGACGCAGTCTGCTACTTTGTTCTTGCCAATAGCATCGTTGGGGAGATAGAACATTGCTTGATGAAAATTTCCGTCTCCCACATGTCCTAGCACGCTATTCCAGAGATCAAGGCCCGTCGCTTTGGCCCTAGACTCTTCTGTTCATACGTAAAGAGAAACTGTAAGCGAGTTGTAATACAAGTTGGGTTGTTGAACTTACCGATCAAGTCAGCCATACGGGATATAGGCACGGCAACATCTGTGCCCCAAACCATGGCACCCTTTGGCTGCTCCGCGATCGCCGCGAAAAGCGCGCGTTTTCTAGCTGACCAAAGGGAATCTATTTCTTTTTCTCCATATACACCGTCAAAGGTTCTGGCGCCGTGTGTACGACATATGGCTTGTGCCGCCTTGACACTGTCCTTCGTAGAGTTTTCAGTACCTGAAAATCTGATCCCACATGTCAGACATACCGATGATTCCATCAACTGAAAAGGGGATATTGGCATAACACATACTTTAAGAACAGGGTTGGGTTCTCTTCCCACATCCTACCAGCGGTTCCTCCGCTCTTGTTTATGCTCCGCATCTGTTGATCGTCCATCAGCTCCAAAGCGGCCAAGGGGAGGCCTGAGCGGATCATCGTGGACGCGGCTGCCACAGCCTGATGAACCGATCCGAAGGCTGCGGCGGCGGCACTGAGATTTGTCGGCAGCACTGCTAACTTGAGCGTGGCTTGAGTGATGATGCCGAGAGTCCCTTCTGACCCAGTGAACAAGGAGTTGAGATTATATCCGGCTGACGTCTTCCTTGGTCGGTGTCTTGTTTTGATAATGGTGCCATCGGCCAAGACAACTGTTAAATTGACGACATAATCCTTCATCGCACCGTATCTCATCGCATTGGTTCCACTACAGTTAGTAGCTACCATTCCCCCGATGAGGGCGGTTGGGCCTGGATCAGGCGGCAAGAAGAGGCCAGTGTCTTTAATCTCTTCATTTAATACCGTCCAATTGACCCCAGCCTGCACAACAATGTCCATATCTTGCGGGTGAAATTCGACAATCTTATCCATCTCGCACATGTCGATGCATATGCCCGAAAAGGGTGAGCTATAGTTCCCCTCCATGCTAGATTTGGCTCCAAAAGGTACCATTGGAACTTTGTATTTGGTACATATCTTTGCGATTGCAGACACTTGCTCTGTTGATTGTGGTCGCACAACGGCAATTGGCCTTTCATCCGTGTTTGACGTTGAAATCTCAGAATAGCCGTGATATTCCAGATCATCTGGATCGGTGCTCACTGCTTCTTCTCCAAGCTCACGACGAAGCTCGTCAACAGCCTGCCGATATTTTGTTAGTATCTTGATTTATGTATATAGATGAGATGTATCTATCCACTCAACGTACTTTCAGCATTGTCTTCTTATCAGCATACTTGGATCGTAAGCTAGACGGCTTGGTTGATTCACCCCATCTTGGTGCCGTATTTGGGCCAGATACCGACGAGAGCCTTAGTGTAGACGCTGAAGCCCCTCCAAGCAATAGCCCGACTAGCAGATAAGTTAAGTGTCTGTTCCGGTATCCTTGTGACTGTGTAAAAGATGATACAGCCCGAGAGCCTTGACGTAAAGGCCTCAGTCGTCGCAGAAACAATGTACTTGCGGAGATGGGTCTCATGATGAAGATTCGTTTGCCAATGAGATGTACACAAAAGAAGCCTATATGCTAAACATAGGGATAGAGCAACCGCATTTATAGTAGAGGAACTTGAGATGAACAACGAATAAAGATACTATACCTCGGGCCTTGGAATCTCTACGAGGCACCGAAGGACGGTAAAGCGGCAGCAATTCAAAGCTTAATATTACATGTATCCAATGGTTCAATGCTATCCGTGTGGCACTATAGTCTCTGCTTACTTTACGCATTACGTCAACCAACCCCAAAGAGGAGTTACAAGAGAAGAGTCGGCCTCACGGAACGGCAAGGAACATCGGCAATGATAGCATTATAATACATCGCCGAGGTAGTATAAAGTTGATGCCTCATTAGAGGGCATATCAAGAAAATCCAACTGTTAGATCCAATTTTGATCCTGTTTTCTCCAGGGTAGGCACATTGTATGTGCCCAAGGCGGGCAGGGACAATCAATTATACCGATATTCATCCGACGCAGCGCCAGAATCGCCTTCATCACTGAAACTTGGACCTTCATGTGAGCCTCATCCTGCTTATATGCATTTTCATATTGGCCGATTTCTTCTGCACCCGGGCTTTTGCCTGTTAGAAACACTTTTCCATGCCACGCACGTATAATAAACCGTCTCGTGTCCGTGAATCATTGCTACGCCTTCTCAACGCGCCTCCCTGCCCACCGTAGGCAATTTGACCGCCCTAAGTTGTAGGCTCTTCGCTAGCCTTCACTTGCGCATACACGCATCATTTCAATGACGGAGGAAAAAATGCCCCTTATGCTGGATAACGCCGTCCCGGTCGACCTAAACGACGTGGATGATCTTTTTGGCGATGGCGTCGGCCTGTCGCTTCCCGATAGATCGCATGACAGGCCGCTTTCACTTAAGGTTGATGATGTGAGAAGCCGTGGCTGTTGCCAGTGCGTATCCGTATATCCCTTCTCCCATCACCATGTCTATGGCTATGGCTAACCGAGGGCTTCAGGACTATTGCCTGGTCGAAATCCGGAACGGTTGCAACTATCACGCCAGATGGCCAGTTCTTGCAGCTCCGCTTCTTGCGATGCGACCCGGCTGACGGAACGTGGGACCTCAGCAAGCCGACGACATGTGAGCTTATCAAGGGATCTTCTGGCATTCCCCTAGTTCACTTGGAGTGGGGGTCAACCAACATCCCAGAGCTCGCAATCATTGATGCGGTGGGAAGAGTTGTTATAGTTAGCTTCTCAATATCTCTCAACCACCCTTTCATCACGAGGAAGTACGACACGGACTCCATCGACGATGCAAACGCTGTGGTGGGGGCACATTGGCTGGCAGTAGCGCCGCAGAACCAGCAGGTGAGTATGCCAGGTCTTGGTATTAAGACAACCCGAGACACTAACTCTATGAAAGAAATCATACAACATCATGTATGGACCAGCAACTCGAAATGGCAATGCCTATCAGTATGAGAGCTCATTCGTTCACGCCGGCGGGCCAAGCCACCCCCATTCATCAAAGAGTGCTTTGTTTTGCGTCACAATCAGCGGCATGTTGAAAATGTTTTGGTCACAAAACAACAATCGAATGGAAGAGACTACGATGGAGCTCGAGAGTGTAAACTCACTGGACGAGCTGGTCACGCATGCGGCTCTTGCTTCCGACAAAAGTAAGGCTTGAGACCAACATCCTTTATATTTATGGATGATTAGTGCTAACATCTTGATAGGATATCTGCTGGTTGCTGTTGCGACCTCATCAAAACAGCTCAGGCTGCTCAAAATAGAGATTCAATGGGGCGGTCCAGGTTCGCAACCCGATAAAAACCCTCTGCCGCAGAACGCTCGACTTAGCCCTTCGCTGGTCGAAAAGCATCTCGCTGCTACGACGTGGCTGCAAACGGGGCCCGGGGATGCCAGCAATGACGCTTCCATGGCAGAGCTATCTCACTTGCACGTTCTCCCTTCCATCATTGATAATACTGGCAAAAGCACCGTCTCGCCCATGATTATCGCCATCAGGACGCGCACGCCCACCTCTGGATCCTATCAAACCGCTCAGACCATCATTGACCGCTGGGAAGCGGTGAGCGAACAGCGACACAACCTTCATCCAGCCTTTGAGCAGCTGGGAAATCGAAGAAACAGCGAAGTCACAGAGCAGACGGCTTACACGCGGCTGCGAAAACTGGAGCCAATTACGATTAACAAGGTGTTAATCAGCTTTCAGCCCGCCCAGTTCGGAAAACTCTTGGTTTTGACCATGTCTGACGGTACCGTTGAATACCGAGATCGTTTCACCTTTGAAGAAGTCTATGCGACAGAAGATACCAACAAAGTAATGAACTTGCGTCAAGTTGGCTGGAATTTTGGCGAGGAAGGATCATGCCAACAGGTCGCCTTTTCCCCAACTCACTGCTCCATGGTCCAAATGTCCGATGAAGGGAAAATCAAATGGTGCAAGCTGCAATATCCGCTTGGCGACATTGGAAATTCCTTCCAAGAGGTCCGTTACGGGGCCACAATAGCCGGCCTGACGGTGGCGGCTGCGTCTGCCCTGTGGCATCAGGCTAATTATGACGACTTGCTCGCCATTGTAGCGCCGTATACATCCAAGAGACGGTTTATTCACGACTGGATCACTGAAATTATCAAGGTCCTCAAGATTCAAGTCGATTACTCTGAAGAACTTCACCATGACTTGCTTATGAGGAATACGCCGCTTCAGAGCTGCCTGAGTTTTATGAATAGCTTGGGGTTTAAAGGGGAGACCCATCCCAGAACATTTCAGGGCAAGTTTGCCATGATTGATCTCAATGTGCGCAACGTCGTCGTTCTCATCACCCTCGCAATCAATACACCTGTAACAGTGCGAGAGAAGATGAGTCCCCTGGATGAACATGGTAAGTTTTCATATCTTCGTGCCCCGAGGAAAATTATTATTACCGGCATACTGACATGCTACAACAGAGGTTGTAGAAGCATTAGCCGGCTGCGCCAAATGGTCTCTAGATCTGCTGTCATGGCTCACCGACAGCCTATTTTCGCTGATGAATGACAGTGAGTTCATAGCGAGGCTTGAGCCCAAGCGTTTTGGAGAGGTGACGCCGTATCTTCAAAAACGAAACGACGTATCGCTGCACCTCCTGCTCTCATCATCAAGCAGGAGCTTTCTTATATGCGTCTGCCGTAGGATTGCCCATCTAGAATCTCTGAGCGAACGAGCGATAGAATTTTACCGAGGGCAGTCGGCGAATATGGACCAGACGGGTGGCCCCAAGATGTCAAATCCTAAGCTCCAGCAAGCGTACCAAAAAATGCAGCACATTACGACATCTAGCCTTGTCAAAGTCGCCGATTTTGAGAAGCTGCTCAACGTCCTCGGCGGAGACGTTCGGCAGGCATACCAGGCGTTTCTTCCAAACATGATTAAAAGCTCAAGTCAAAACCCCCAGGGGAAGCAAATCGACCTGGCTGTCAAGGCAGCGCAAGTTCAAGTGGAGCTGAGCATGCTCTTGGCTGCAGGACCGCCGGCACCCTTCTTGCCTGTCATTAAGAAGTTCTTCAGCAAAGAACTCCCTGCGTTCAGGGCCCTTTGCGACCCTTCAAAGCTCTTCTTTGCAAACTACGATCTTCTCGGCGTCCAAGACGACGAATCCAGCTTGGCGCGTAACGGCTCGAGATTCGTCTACGTCGACCTGTTCAAAAGGGTGGAGATGAAGCTCGGGGCTCAGCAATGGAGAAGATGCACCCGGTGTGCCTGTGTGATGGAGGACGTATTCGGGAGTCGCCCCGGGTACACTTTCGTCTTGGGACAGCAGCGCAAATGTGCTTGCGGTGGGTTATGGGCATTACTACCAAAGGGAAAGCTGATATTGTAAGACATGCTTGAACTATGCGAACTAACCAAGGGCATCGGTGTCTTGATGGGAACTGTTTTACAGCTGGGGGAAGGAAATAAAAAACACTCTGCTTATCGGACGAGCGGAGACCTAATCATTGGGGTTTGGAGTTTTAAAGATGGAGTTTTGCCTGTTTGTCTATATGGGGCTTCAGGCGAGAGGTAGATTGTTATTGATAGAAGGGATACATATACGTTTAATTATTGGCTTCGTCGGAATTGTCAAGATCATATTCTCAACATGGTTAACCAAACCAGTTCCTGGCCTATCTCTTCTTGATGTACAAGTAGCACCTTGGTTTAACGGCAGTTCCAGCCTCTATGCAAGGGGCTACTATCATCGGATGATACGGCTTCTATGCTATAAACTGGAGTGTATATGATAAATGCCTCTGTACGACTCGCGCACAAGGAAAAAATGTCCCGCAACTGCCGAGAGGCGCAAGAGGTCATTTCAAGAGACCCGATGTCTAACGGCGATCTGTGTAATCTACTGCGCATAAAGGCTGGACAAGAACAGGTGTAGCACCATAACCTGGTGTCACATCGGTGCTGTTGGGCTAGTCCATGGCTGATTTACAGAGCTAGACGCAAACTAGACGTGATCATCAGGACAGATGAGATGAGAGAGCCAGCTGGAAGAGGAAGGGAGCAGCGGGCGTGCCGTCAGTGTGTGCCCGTTTTGAGTTGGTGATGTGACGGGTTGGATGCCCCTTTTGGGGGTGATGAGATTAAATTGGTTGCCTGGGGATAGATACAGTGGAATCTGGGGGTTTTAATCTCGCAGGGTCCTTTTTTGGGTGTTCGATAGGCTTGTTTGGAGATGCTGTTAGTTCTGCTGGGGGACGGGATTTCAATGGTTCATGTTGGCTCCAGAGGTAATCTTACTTTGGGGGACTATTTTGCCCAACTGGAACCAAAATGCTACCACCTACAATACTAACCTTGCCCAACTAGACAACTAACAATCCCCGACTAAAGTCTTGTCATGACCAACGGGAGCTGGAGCTTGCGCCGTGGGAGAGTTTGGACGGACAACGCCGCTGCAGGTTGACTTGACGGAGTGCTTAGTTGGGCAACTGGCGGGCTGAGAATAAGTGAGAATCCGGCCCTTGTCACGCCCAAAGAATTTACAAGTGGTCTATATGCACCCTTTTCTTTCAGGGAGAAGGGAGCGTGTGTCAGGGGATCAGTACGAAATGCGTATCCAAGAGTAGATACCTAGTAGTTAATTACAAGCCTTTGCGTAAAGCTTTGGCTTCACGGAATATTATGTCGTCTTGAAATTGCGCACTGGCAAAATACTAAGCAATCATTGCCAACGCCCATCTACTGAGCTAAGGGGATGCGATCGCGCTGAGGCCACCAGGCGCGCAGTGAGGCGCCTCGAACATGGAAGATGGCTTGATTTGCCCTGGTTGTTTTTTAAGTGGATGTGGATGCCCTTGTGAAGATGATCAAATCAATTCCTGAGGTTCAGGTTGGAAAACATTGGCCGGGGCGGCAAAGGCTGGAGTTTGTCCCAGCCAGTCGATTGTTTGGCCCGCCACGAAGGTGAGAAGCGAAGGTAGCGTTTACCGCGGGCAGCCAATTGAATCAACTGAATCCTTTCCGCGCGCCAATACACCGATGCAGCCAGGTACTAGTACTCGCCCTTATATTGCCTGAAGATTGATGCTTGTTGCATACGCGCCGCCGATTTGCTGACGGTTTCCCGCATTAACGCCGGGGAGGTTTGTAGGCGAGATAAGGCTCCCCGTGGTATTTCGCAAGTTGCAACATTGAACCATCAAATGTGCATCCAATTGCAATTGACGGCTCAAGAGTCGGTGCCCCATTCAGCATTTTGTCCGACTTGGTACCTGCATGCATTGCAGCTAGTGGCTCATGCAAGACAGGGCGCTAAAACACCAGTCCAAACTCTGTGTTCCATTGGCACTTTACCTGGACGAGTATGTGCTTGTACTGTACTGGGAACCAGAGAAACTCGAGGAGGTGGATCAGATTGCTTGCATGCCAGCTGCGTCCAATGTCGCTCCTTTATTGTGTTCGTTCGCACGCGCATTCGGCGCAAGGGGCGGCTGAAATTGATCCGGCTCGCCTAGGAACTTGCTGTGCTGCACATGCTTTACAGGACAGACAGGGCCCGCCGAATCTCCAGCTGTACCTGTACCTGAATCTGCATCTGTGAAGCTTCAGCCGTTATGTACCTGGACCTGATTGCTTCAATGTTTCGCGTCAGTCAGGGCCTCTGGACAGCCAACGTTGAACTAGCGGCCGCTGTGTTCCCCTGGCCAAGGAGCGCTAGCGCAGGTACCGGGGCGAAATCATGGTGTGGCCCTGGCTCAAGGAGCTCGCCAACGTGCGCAATTCGACTGGACCTCCTTATTTCCAGGTTGCTTCTTTGGTGCTCAACCTAGCGCAGAGAGACTGTGCTTGGAACATGCGAAAAGTGGCATCAGGCTGTGCACTCACTCGGCCAATTGGGCGTTTATTTTTGGCAAAATGCTTGATTGCGCGCTTCTGGTAGCCGAAATGCCCGTCAGCTCCGGGCGATTGAGTGCTGGGCGCATACCTGCATATGCTATCTGATCAGCTGGCATCGTGAGATGATGGGTCGTTGATTGCTCGCCAATCAGGACGGAGGAGTGATGAGATAGAACGTCAAGAGGCGCTAACAACGCTCATCCATCCCATATCATATACTAGACCATACCTATTACAAAAGAAACCAAAAAGACCAGACGGAATGCAGTAAAGTAACTGGTAGAAAAGCAACGGTCCTCGTCAGAACCAGAACCAGGGGGGTAGATTACCCAGGCACTACTCATACTAAAGCAATCAATTGAAATGCAACCTCCACAAACCCTCGCCTGCCCCACAGCCTTGGATGCCTTTTTCGAGCCTCGCTTCTCCCCTTTCCCAGCAGCTTTTGGCTCACCGTCGCCGACTAAGACGGGCCTAACTCCAAATCCCCCCTCTTGCTCCGGGGCCCTACCACGAGTAGAGTTAGTGGCTCTGCTCTTTTCTTGGACCTGCGTCGTTGCCTCTCTTCGCCAACCGTCCCTTTCAGTCGATCCGATTCATGGGCAATTTTAACCTGCCACCGGCGTTAAGACTCGTGTCGTGAGCGTTGCTTTCTGGTGGCCGGCCCTCTTGCTCTTCGTACCTCGCTTGCTGCTGCTGCCCATTTCTTCGTATACGAGTGCTGTACCAGTATAGGATTCTTGTCCGATCCGACAGCTAGCGCTCGTACTCTCGTACCCCCCACGACGGCTGTTCAATATCATGGACGTCGCATCGCAACCTGCCAGCGGGCCCGGAGCCATGGCGTCGATCCTGCCAGACTCTGATACACAATCTGCTTCATCTCGGGCCTCTCCACATCCATCGCCGTTGCGGCATAGCACCATTCGCGAGGAATCAGACGACGAGGAAGACGACGAGTACTACAGGGACTACCAGGACGACTACCACCAGGACTACCAAAACGAGTACCAGCAAGAGTACCACCAGGAGTACCAGCAACAAGGCTACCACCAGGACGGCCACCATCACCAAGACCACCACCATCTCCATCTCCAGACCAACCTCGACCCCGGAACAACCACTGCAACCACTGCAACCACCACCATTGCCGCGCCTGTTCCTCCGGCTGCCATACGCACTAGCATCTCTGCCAGTCACAGCCGTTCCCAGACGCTCGACTACGTAGATACATCTGCTCCCACCGTCATCTCTCCGGTCGTCGCCTCCTCTCTTCCCTTTCGCTTCTCCGGTCCCATCAAGCGGAAGCCCGTGTCCAGCACCGCGGCGTCGTCCTCGCTTGTCACGCAGTATCTTGCCCAGGGCTCGCCTCGGGTTAACACCACCACCATCGAGCTGCCCAAGCCCGATCACAGATTCGCGCGGTCACCATCCGTCGACAGTCCCACCTTCTACGAGTACCCTGCCTCTGTCAAGGCCCCGGTGCAAGCTCCTCAACAGTGAGTATCTCTCTCCTCTGCCTCTCTCTATTACACACACAGACAGACACACACACCTACACACACCTCACCTCACCTCCCTCTTCTCTTCTCTCTCTCTTGTTTTCTATTACACACACCCCTGTCTAGAATAAAAGCAGACACATCCGTGCCATTGTCCAAGTAAAGACTGCAAAATCTAACTCGAATCCCCTTCAGAGAGTCCCAATCCAGAACAGCGCCGGCGCCAAGCGACGACGAAACAGTCACTGCTTCGGGAAACAATTCCACCCACGGTGGACCTTCTTTCGCTGAAACAGCTGACTCGGAGCTCTCTGATGTCCTGTCAGTGTACGACGATTTGCTCCCAGATCTGACACCCGACGGCACTCCCGACGGTGCTTCTGTCAAAGCTCACAACCACAACCACATCACGGACGCCACCTCCGACGTCGAGTCCATTTACGACGACGACAACTCAAATCCTCCTTCATCTCCCCCCATGTTAGCACCAATCAAGCACGCACCTCCGCATCTACGGCTAGAAAAAGTCGACCCCTCCGCCCGGACAGGTGAAGGGCCGGATACATACATAGACGACTCACCACAGTCAGCAGCAATAGACGGGTCGCCCAAGCTGAACAAACCGTTGCCGCGGTCACCAGGCGCAACCTCTCCACTGGCGTCTATTTTTGGTTGGGGAAATCCTTCACCTTCGGTCACGGATTTCTCGTCCCTCCCCTCCCCGTCTCCTTTGTCACCGACCGCTAAAGGCTCGGCCAATGACAACCGACGTTCAACGAACAGCTTATCATCCAGGCACACAAAGCCCAATGCAACATCAACTCTCGCCCAACAACGTGAATCGTTCTTCTCCACGCACTCACCACACATTTCCCAAAATACAGCCTTGGTCGACGAGATGGAGGAAGAGCTGAAAGCCATCAGCTCCGAGCTGGCTGCATCTATCCGCCGCGAGATCGACCTAGAAGATCTGGCTGACAGGCTCCAGGAGCAAATCAACAGCGGTCCCCAGCCAACCGGCAGCAAGAGAACAAGCGACTACTTTTCCGACTCTGGCCATAGCACAGCCAAGCTCAGCGAGTTTGAATTGGGCCGAGACGAAATCGAAAAGGTTCAAAGGAGGTCGGAGCAGGAGAAAGCTTCACTTCGCCTTGAACTGACATCCAAACTACAAGAAGAGAGAGAAAAGCGGAAGGATCTCGACCAGAAGATTAGGCAGCTTCAAGAGAGAGCTTCTGAAGTGGATGTGGTCGAGATCAACAACATAGACGCCAGCGAGCGCATCAAGGAACTGGAGAACACATGCGAGGAGCTGAGGCGGAAACTGTCAGAAGAGCGCCAGTCCAAGGCCAATTTTGAAGACATTCTATCTGCCCTCAAGAGCCAGCTGCAGGAAGCCTCCGATGAGCGAGATAATCTCCGTGATGAGGTTGTTCCGGAGCTGAAAGCGCGAGTTGAAGGCCTGGAGACAGAGGCTGCCGAGTACGCTAATTTGACTTATGAGTCCTCCAGGATGCAGCAGGAGCTTCACACCCTGAAGCGCGAGAACAGCTCACTGCGCAACTCCATGGCTGGCGGCTTGGAAGACTTGCCCACCAAGCGAATGTCAGTGATAGGCCTGTCGGGCCTTTCTGGCCTGGGGGGCTTGTCTAGGTCGAACTCAGTGGGACTTGGGCGCTCAAACTCGGTTGCAAACCCTCGAAACCGGGCACCTCCCGGAGTTGGCGGCCTTAAGAGATCCGATAGTTTCAAGGCGGCTACGCAGGGAGAGTCTAGAGATACTTTGCTCGAGCGATTGAAAGACGTGGAAGAGCAGCGTGATGCTCTTCACGGCGCTCTTAAGAGTCTCTTGGAACGACACGAGTTCCAAAACCGGGAGTACCAGAAGAAGATTCGCATGCTGGAGAATGAGCGCCAGCGACTCACGAATGTCTCGCCAAGAAAAGCTGGCTTCGAAAAGGATATGTCCAAGCTGCGGACGGAAATCAATCTCCTTCGACGACGCGCCGAAGATGCTCTCGAGCAGAAATGGCAGGTTGAAAAGGGCCTTGGCGGCCTGAAGATTGATCTTGACCGAGCTGAGGAAGAGATTCAGTCTCTCCGTGGTCTCCTCGAGGAGAACGATATTCTAATTCCTCCCTCCCTTGCTCGCCAGAGCAGCTCTAGCGACTCTGCACGTGAGCCCGTTACCTCCGAGTCTCTCCGAAATGCGTACACAGAGCTACAGGCTTCATACGCCGAGTCTTTGGAGCGCATCCGCCAGCTAGAAGCGGACTCTAACTCTGACGAGGAAACTAAGGAGGCCATGGAACGCCTGGAGCGCTCACTCTCCGCCGCAGTTTTGGAGCGTGACGCAGCCAGGAGGGAGATTGACCAGCAAAAGATTCAGATCAATATCCTCGCGGCAAGTGATGCCGAATCGGTTGCGGCTGACAACACTCTGGCGGAGCAGCTCAAAGAGTCTGCCGAGCTTATCGAGCAGCTCACCGCTCAGGTTCGACAGCAGCTAGATACCAACTCCGAGCTTCGGGAGCGTCTGGAAGCTGCCGTCGCCAGGGGAGAGGCTGATCGCAAGACCAACTCGCAGCGCATTTCGGAGCTCCAGGAGCGTCTTCGTGTTCTGGAGGACCAGGTCGTCGCCGCCCAGACTGCATCAGAGGACCGCGTCGTCCGCCACGAAGAGGAAATTACCAGACTGCGTGAGGCGCACAATGAGCAGCTACGCCGCCTTCAGGCCGACCCCTCTGATCCCTCTGCGCACAAGTCAGGCCCTAAGCCGCTGCTGAGCACCAAACCCATCCCTGCCAAGAGCCTCGAGGAAGAGGCTGATATGAAGACGCTTCGGGCGCGTGTCCTTGAGCTTGAAAAGGCCCTCGCCGAAGCAGAGGACGAGATGCAAGAGGTCGTGGCTAAGATGAACATGGCTCAAGTAGAAGTCCTTAACCTCCAGGAGGACCGCGAGGCCGCAGTTCGGGAGACTAGGCGACTTGAACAGCTGCTGAAGAAGGAGCAGTCCAAGGCTGGCTTTGGCGGATTCTTTTCTGCTCGAAGCTGAGGGGCGTGATTTAACAAAGGAGCCATGTTAAAGTCGCCCAGCGCTATTCCCATAATACTAATTAAAGAGGTGGAATGTATGGAATAAGTCAAACAGCATTCAGCGATTGGAGTTTGCTTTGCTTTGCTTTGCATCTGCATGATGACGGCATTATTCTGACGCCTAATAGAGTCGGCGGTTGTGTGAATTTGGGTTTTCTTTCTTTTCTTATCTTTTGAACAAGACGCATTCAAAATTACTGGCGCTTCAAGAAGCTATATAGGAGTTTGGAGTATATTTTTTTTCTCTATTTTGCATGGGACAGTTGGGGACAGCCCCAAAAGAGAGACCAGCTTTACACATGTTTTATATACAACGCAACAATTCTGGGTTTTGGCCATTACAGATCGGAAAAAGCTTGAAACAGTCTTGCATTACAACATTGAACACACGCCGTTGGAGAAACTGCATGGAGGGGATCTTATCTTGCATACTACTATCTAGAAATGCTTCTTCCTAATATTTGTTTTACTACTGCTTTGGCGGGCATGCAGAAGGGAGGGGAGACGGATTGAATTGTGTACTTGTATATAGAAGTTAGTTTTGCAGTAATAGCAGATTGCAATGTGATTATTCAAAAAGAAAGTGCATTTGATGCTACAGAATCTCAAGATTCGTGTTGCCTCCTGCCGTCACGGGGTGACTTACATGTGGCATTCAACCTGGTGAACTCTCTCTCTCTCTCTCTTTACTATCCTCTTCTTTTCGTCAGTTCATTCAACAACTATCACTTATTCTCCAAACTATCACTTACTATCCAAACTATCGCTTATTATCCAAACTATCGCTTATTATCCAAACTATCGCTTATTCAAACTGCAGTCTATCTTTTTCTGAATATTCTATCGGCCATCACCCCCTTGAAAAAGGGTGTTAATCATGTTATCAGCACAAGCTCACTTTGTCTTTTGGGCACTCTCTTTCATCTCTCTCCTAGCGCAACCGCTCCGCCCTTCTCTCAAAGAGCATTTCGATACCAACGGCGAGGTACAGGGCGTCTTGGAGTGCGCAGTTTTCTGCTACTTTGTTTGGCTATGCCTCTTCATCATCGAATTCAGGACGCGGCCCTCTCCTTACAAGCTGCCGCGCCAGCCGAAGCGCAAGCGGGAACCCCAGGCGAAGGGTTAGAGACGGATTCCTCAGATGGTTGGCAGCGCGACCTTGTGGAAGAGGGATTGGTTTTTTGAAGTTGGGACGGGGCTCATGTGTTTGATTGTGGGCGATGCAGCGTTATGGGCGAGCGGTGTTGCGGATGAAGGGGTCAGGGGAAAGATTGTGAGGGTGCTGGGGACGTATTTGTATCTTGGGACGGTTGATCCTATTTGGCGCTACGTGAGTTTCTTTTCTTTTCCTCCTATGACGTTGTTAGACATCTTGATTCTAAACAATTTTGGAACAACAGCAGCTGAGGCACGATATGATGCTCTTTTCGAAGGCGACGCCGGAGCTGATGGTTCGTAACGTGCTTGTTTCAACTGCATCCATCGGGGCGTTGTCTTTTATAGTGGAAGCGGCAGCGTTTGTCTATACGGGGGAGCCACTGGACGTTCTCGAGTTTTGGTTTGAAGGCACGACGAGGATGCACCAGGTCTTGGTCTTGATGTTGCTTCTGGCGCCTTTTGCAGACCTGGCAGACACGGTACGAAGCAAAAGTTGATTTTCTTTGTTTGGGACAAGGCTGACTGACTCCGGTGTGTGTGTAGCTCGTTTATTTGTATCTCAAGAGATATAACTACAAGCAGTACTTGGCGCAGATTGCGGAGTTGACTCAACTGAGGTCTCGGACCATGATTATAGAAAGATTGTGGGTGATGCTCTGGCTGTGGTGGATGTTCTCCGTGCTCAGGGTTTACGATTATATGTGATGAGCCGGGTGTAGTAGATGGCTGGAGATGCTATTTTGGGAGATTTTTTGAGCTGGATTGGTATTTGTTAGGGTTTAATAGCGAGGGTGATGATGTCTTCTATTTTTGTATTGGTTAGATAGCGAGCATGACAGCGAATAGTAGCGAACATTATGGATTGATTCCATGACACTTTAAGTTGAAGAGATCTAACAAAGCACATGTGTTGTTACAGATGGATGGCTGAGGCGCTAATAGGCTCCAGGTCGTCAAGTGTTTTAGGCGCTGTTGCCTAGGTAGGTAGTCCGCTGTAAGTGGCACAGTCAGCAGCTCTACAAAAGGACTCAGCTCCAAACTTGATTCCGTGCACGATCAACATTACTGAAACCTCAACACCATGTGAACGAATCAACTGTGCAAGCAACAGCCAAGAAATCGCTGCCAAACATTTGAACCTCGATGCTTTTGGTCCGGGTCTCTAATAATAACCGCTATCTTCTGCAGAATTCATGGTCCAAGGCGCATGCGACTCAAAGACGTTCATTCCCCTTCACGCTCTTTGTTGGCGTGTAAACGCAACAGCGCAAGCACAAGTGCAAGACTATCTACCCGTTAATTCACTTCCAAAATGGACGACATGGAATCCAAGACGGCTTATTTCAATCAACTCTCAAGCTTTTCCTTCATAAATGATGGGATGCGCGATGACGACGCTTTCGATGCGCGCGAGGAGAGACAGAGAGAGCTTCATAGGGGCTTCTTTCAGCCCGCGCCCAGCTTACATGCCCCTGATCAAGAAGACCAAACGCAAAGACATGAACAAAGAACACAGCAGGACCAACAAGCTCGAAAGCAACAAGACAAATCTCTGCCTGTCAAGTCAAGGCGGCTGCAGCATCTTACGCCCCGAAAAGTTATCGCCGCGCCTCGACCCGAGTCTGGAAAAGTCATTAAGGGGACTGGACCGGGGAAGCCGAGGCCAAAGGGGCGGCTTGGCGCGCTGTTGGATGGCGTGACAGATGTTGTTCAAGAGACACCTTCTGTGAACTTAGAAAAGAGAGGCAAAGAGGTGATTGTGATTGAAGATGGTCCCGAACTGCCTCGGACGTCAGCATCGTTGAAGAGATCGTTGGAAAGTGCCTCTGAAGAGTCATCATCACCGTCTGTTAACGTCAAGGCTGGGATGACGACAAAGGCAGCACGTGGTAATAAGAGAGGGCGTATTTCAGGACCGAATGCGCGCCCCGAGGCTGAGCAGATATTCAAGGGCTTGTCGTTCTTTTACATCCCGGACAATGACATTGCGCCGGCAAGGCGGTTGCGAATCAACAGAGCAAAGGAGTTTGGAGCGACATGGACGAGAGACCTGATGATGGCTACCCATGTCGTGGTGGAGAAGAAGCTTGAGTACAGGGATGTTGAGAAGCTGTGGCCAAAGGATGGATTTGGGGATCGAGCGCCGCCAAAGGTGGTTACGGAGGACTACCCTCTTGATTGCATCCAGTTTCGTGCCATTGTGGATGCTAGCCAGCGCAAGTATCTTGTGAATGGCCAACCAGAGGTGGATGAACGGGGAAAAGAGCCCGAGATTCCTGTTCCTACTACTAATTCCGGAGCCCAGGAGAAACCGAAGTCGAAATTGACAGTTAGCTCGCTACCGCTGAAACCGCAGCATCATAACAAAGCGAAATGGGACTATGTTCCACCAAAAGGGACGCCTTCACAGAGCGAGGAATCGTCACTAGGCAGTCGTGTGACAAGGAGCAGGACTGGAGCGGTGGCCGTAGACTCTCAACCTGTTGTGCTTGATTTGGAAGATGCTGGCGAGCCCAAGAAGGACATATCGAACGGTAATACGGGGATAGAAGACCCTAGTTTGACGAAGCATGGTGGCAAAGGCAATACTCCATTATTGCAAGACGAGTTGTCAGAATACATCTTAATGCTGCAAGAGTTTAAGGATTTACCACTAGATATTGACGAGGAGGAGGATGTTCAGTCTACGAGTAACGAAGCGGAAGCTCCATTGGATCGCGATCATCGTTATGAATCGGAGACCGAATCACAGCGGACGAGGAGATCGTCCAGGAGGACTCGACCAACCAGCAAAGCAATAGCATTCGAAGACCGATTCGCTTGCAATAGAGCCGGGAGGAAAGATGCTAACCAAAACAATCCAAACGCACGCACTATTGAGATATTACAAAAGATGAACAGCTACTACGAAAGGGTCAACGACCATTGGCGGACAATTGCGTACCGAAAGGCCATCAGCATCTTGAAACAGCAGAGCGTCAAGATTACCACCGAAGAAGAAGCATATCGACTCCCCACCATCGGTCGCCGACTGGCGCAAAAGATTGAGGAGATTGTTACGACAGATAAGCTGAAGAGACTTGAGTGTGCAGAGGAGGATCCTACAGACCACGCTTTGCAAACATTTTTGAAGATTTACGGCGTGGGAAACAAAATAGCAGAGCAGTGGATTGCGCAGGGCTGGAGAACACTCGAGGATGTAAAGCAGAATGTGAAGTTGACGCCTAGTCAGCTGATTGGCATGGAGCATTACGATGACTTGAACACTAGGATACCGCGCAAGGAGGTGACTGCGCTGGGCGAGGTTGTCAAGAAGGCGGCGGCTCGGATCGATTCGGCAGCACAGCTCATTATTGGGGGCAGCTACCGCCGAGGCGCGGAGAGCTCTCACGACATCGACTTTATTGTAACGAAGCCAGGGACTGAGTCTGTGGCGGACCTCAAGTCCCTTCTAAACAGCCTGTTAGACCAACTGGAGAGAGACAAGTTCCTAGTAGCTCGTCTAGCATCATCTCGATCAGGTGGCGACGGGAGCAAATGGCACGGCTGCTGCGTGCTACCCAAAATCAAGGGCCTCAACGACACGGACGGCGAATACCGGCCGATCTGGCGAAGAATCGATTTCCTGCTGGTCCCCGAGGTAGAGCTGGGCGCGGCGCTGATTTATTTCACCGGCAACGACATCTTCAACCGCAGCATGCGGCTCTTGGCCTCTAAGAAGGGCATGCGGCTGAACCAGCGGGGACTGTATAGAGATGTGCTGAGGGGGCCGAATCGAGCAAAGATTACGGCGGGGGAGCTGGTGGAGAGTAGGGATGAGAAGAGGATATTTGAGATTTTGGGGGTGAAGTGGCGGGAGCCGTGGGAGAGGTGGTGTTGAAGTTGGATATTAATGGTTTGTTTGGTGCTTGATACGTTTGGAGCTTAGAAGTGCTTGACTTGCATATAGATGGCTGGGTTGTTGGTTCTACGATGGACCGTCTAGAGAGGAGTACTCTGGATTCAATTCGTCTTCTGATGTACATGATCTAATGTATAATGTCGTTTAGCTTTACGTACAAGTGATACCATATTACATACACGTGGTTGGATGATATGCAGTAAGTAGCACGAGGAGAGAGAATCACATGTGAAAAGGCAGAAGCGTGGGGTAAAGACCTGGAGGTGGCGTCCCGTCCAAACATCGAATCAGTCTTCCAAAATGATCCGGCATCTGAGTCTACTAAGAGCTAAGCTTGCTCAGCTATAGGCGGAGATTTCCCATCTTACAGCAGTCTCTAGCGGGCAGCTCCAGGGGACTTCTTCCGCTCCACCCTCCCCCAAAAAGTGACGTATTTGACGCTTCTGCTCCGTCCGGGGTTCATAATCGGTTTCCCCATATTTATCTTATCGCGCCAAATCCCGACCGAGGCTCAAGTCATCAGCAGCCGACCGATCTGAGCTAAACCGAAACCCTTTTTCCTTTCTACATACGAAACGTTCAAACTCTCTCTCCTCCCGAACTCTCGATCTTACTTTGCACAAACGCTCGAGGAAATTGACAATCTTCTTCTTTATCGTTTATTTTTTGGCTCTTCCTTTCTTCCTCTTTTGTGCGCGGCTTGCGGAGATCCTCGCGCTCCCTTTCTAGTGTTCGTGTTTGGTACATTGACACGGGCGTCGATAGCCGAGGCACCATGGCTGCCTCGTGGATGTTGGAAGAGTGGAAGGTATGGATAGCCTTGCGATTCACTCCCCTTGGGGTTTTTACCCTCCGATTGAGACGAAAGGAAATGGAGAAACAAAATGTCAATACAGCTGGCTCACTCTTTTGCAATAGGCGTTTTTGGAGGGCATCGTAGTAGACCCGGTATACCATGACGTCTTGTCGCTGCTCAAGACGGCGCGCAACGGCGCAGTCTACGGGACGAAAGTGCGCTTTCCGCACGCGCTGGTGTAAGTTGCGAATGGTGCGCGGGATGGATTCGGGATGGGATTGTGCTAATGTGTGTGATGCGACAGGATGATTTTCCTCTTCCGGTCCGGAACGTACGTATTCCCTCGTTGACGATCCCGACTCTGAATGCGATGGCGATGGCGAATTTATACAGACACACGCACACATGGATATCAGGTATTGACTTGAGTTGGATGATAGGTTCCGAGAAAAGGCGTCATTAGTTTTTCGAGCAACGAAGAAGCATGCCACGAACCTGGCCAAGTTTGCTTCTATATACAAGATTACGATGTTGGCGCTGAAACGCTATGGCGCTACACCTGGCAAGGAGGGTATGATATCTTTCTCTCCCACACGTCCTCTTCTTATCACTCTCTCCATATGAGTATCGAATTTTAACAATCCCCCTACTCACACATTGCTGCGAACAGGCCCCTTCGACTCCTTCTTCGCCGGTCTCCTCGGCGGCTACATCGTCTTCGGACAGCGCTCCAAGCGCTACGGCAAGATCTCGTCCGTCAACCAGCAGATTGTCATCTACATCTTCGCCCGCGTCGCCCTGGCCCTGGCGCGCATCGCCGTCAAGCCCGGCCACGGCCTGCCCGTCGTGTCGAGCGAGCCGCTGCACTCGCAAATCACCCACTACGCCTGGCCCGCGTTTGCGTCGCTGTCGTGGGGCATGGTCATGCTGCTGTTCAAGCACCACCCGGAGGATCTCCAGTCGAGTCTCAGGAGCAGCATGACTTATATCTACAAGGACTGCGACAGCTGGGACTCGCTGAGGACCTTGGTGTGGCATAACAAATAGAGCATGTGAAAGTGGTCTTGTTTAGAGCGAGCTCTTTTTCTTGGATTTAACAGGTATACTGTCGGCGTTGATGTGTACTGCCATTTGCTTCATTGTGTTTTATTGGAGGGCGTTTTTGCTATCTGGATGTCTCGAGTGTTATAGCGGCAACAAATACATGGCATGAGATGGGACGGAGAGAGAGAGCATTGGACAGGTGTTGGTCTTGGATGGTCTCGGGATTCTTTGCATTATATATACAATTGAATGAATCCCAATCAACCATTTGTGAAAAGTTCCTTTCTACTTTTCGTTCTGTAAGCTGGCATAGTTTCAATAATTCAAGTTGATCGGTTGGCTCAAGCGGAGGACAGAAAAACCGAGACCGAGAAGATTACGAACACCCACGGGTTAAATTATACATCTGTTCTTCAAGTACCTATCTACTATCATATTTATATTTCATTCTTAACTGCTACTATATCTACGTTTCTCTAGTAACTACTCCTATATATATTTTTTTATAGTAATTGCTACTATATCTATATTTTTATAGTATTTGCTATTATATTTATTTTTTATAGTAACTGCTACTATAAAAATATAGTCAAATTCGGGTACTGGATGAATACCTAGGCGTTCCCTTATAAAAGCGCTACTTGATAAGCTAAGTGAGTGCTTATATTGCTGAATGTACGCATGTATTCGTTTTGCGGCGTCGCTTCTTCTGACCTCCGCTTGGCACTGCAGTGTAATGCGATCAACTGCTGCATCTTCTATTTTGGTGTTTTAGCGGTCTTCCGGGAGCTACCCCGCTATAGCTCGGCGCTGCCCCGCCAAAACCAGCTCCAATTCATCTTTAGGCAACACACGCATCGACTCTCTTTCAACCTCCCATCTTCACACATCTTCAACCGACATCTCCATCCCGCCATGGCTCCCAATCCAAAGCTCGCCGCAGCCCTTTCCGCCGCAGAAGCAGAGTCTGGCGAGAAAGGCGCCATCTACGAAACCATCCTCGCCGACATCCAGACTCTTGCCTCGCCAACCACCGCAGCCGATCTCGATGCCATCTTCGACTCCTTCTTCGGCCAGAGCCTCGGCCTCGTGGCCTCGCGGTCCTTTCTAAACACTTTCATCGCCACTCTCAAGAGCATCGAAAAGGAGAGCCTGTGGATCGAGGTCGGCAACCGCACACTGAACAGACTGGCCGCCCAGCCATCATCCTTCTTCGATGCAGCTGCCACCATCTACGAGCTCGTGGCCACGGCCCACGAGAACAACGAAGATTTCCTCGATGCTGCAAAGGCCCTCGCTGAGATTCCGCTGGATAGCTCCCAGCGGAAAGTCTCAGACGCGGACAAGGCGCGTGTGTGGGTTCGCATCGTTCGGAATTACCTCGAGGTGGGCGATGACACCGCCGCCGACATGTACATCAACAAGCTCAAGAACATCATGCACACCGTCTCGGACCCGGACCTCAACCTGCACTTCCGCCTCTCACAGGCCCGCATCCAGGACGCGAAGCGGGACTTCCTCTTCGCCGCCCAGCGGTACCACGAGATCAGCTTCTTCCCCACCGTGGCCGAGGAGGAGCGCCTTCACACGCTGAGCATGGCAGTCAAATGCGCCATCTTGGCCCCCGCTGGACCCATGAGGAGCCGCATCTTGGGCAGACTGTACAAAGACGAGAGGTCGGCACAGCTCGCCGAATTTGGCATCCTGGAGAAGATGTTCCTGGACCGCCTGCTGTCGCCTGCCGAGGTGGACAAGTTTGCAGAGGGCCTGCAGCCGCACCAGTTGGCCACCACCGCCGACGGATCGACCGTTCTCGCAAAGGCCGTCGTGGAGCACAACCTGCTCGGTGTGTCGAGGTTATACAATAACATCCAGTTCGGTGCCTTGGGAGCACTTCTTGGCCTGGACGCAGACAAGGCCGAGGAGACGACCGCACGTATGATTGAGCAGGGCCGGCTGGTCGGCCGCATGGACCAGCTCGAGGGCATAGTCCGGTTCGAGGGCGGCGAGGCCTCTGGCGAGAAGGGCAGCGGCCGCGCCGAGGTTGTCGCAAACAAGGAGATGCGCAGGTGGGACGCCAACGTCGAGAGTCTGGCTGAAGAGGTGGAAAATGTCATCAATTCCCTGCAAAAGGAGTTTCCCGTAACGTCTCCCCCCCATTCCCCCGTTTTACGCTCTTTTGTCTAACTTTTCAAATATTTATATAGTCCTTTGTCGCAGCGAATCTTGTGGCCTAGGATCCATCCAAGAGAGATATCGATGGGAGCGATGCAAAAATGGCACCGGCGTTCACGGAGGAGACATTCAAAGGCGTTTGGGATGATTTTAATGTGGCAATGATACGATACAACGATAAAACATCTGCAAGGAGTTCTAAATCTCTCCTTTTCTTTTTGGTTTTTGCTACCTCTTCTTTTTATTTTTATTTTTCTTAGCCTTTTCTCGCAGGCAAGCATTTAGACTACACTGTGTAAAAGAGCAAGATGTTTTGTTATAAATGTGCTAGCTGCATAGCTAGCATTCCAGTCTCTGACGTGATGCCCCTTGTATATAATCTCGAGATGCTTCCTTCGTTGTGAGATGTATGCCATAGTCAACTGACAGGTTGCCCTTTATTATAAGCCTCATCTACTCGGCAGCTCATCAACCCACATCTTCCATATGCACGTCGCTTATTGTACACATATGCTCCGATTTGACAAGCAGATTGAAAAAGAACGCAAATCCCATGATCCATTGTCCGTCCACTCATATGTATTGTTTCCATTGTTCATCCCAGCAATCATCAAAACGCCTTCCCGCCGTTTCATCTTTAATCCTCAATATCATCATCACTCAGAACCAGTTTCTGCTTCAGCAGGCCTGTAACTGTGCCAGTTTTTATGCCCATCCTCTTCTTCCGCGGAGTAGCCTCTTCGGACGGCTTGTCTGTCGCCCACGTCTCCCCCATAGCGACCTCTTCATCAGCATCCGATTCATCGTCAGGTGCCACGTTCACACCCGAGAACGAAACAATCTTTTCGAGGTCTCGCTGCCGTCCCCCCGTCTTGCGGCCACGGGCAATCTGCGCCATGTACGGAAGCCGGTCAAGAAGTAATTCACGACGAGCCGTGCTACCGAGTGTAGGTATCGGAGGGCTGTCACGCTCTTCTTCCTCTTGGTTGGCGTCTTTAGACACGGACGCTGTGCCCGCTTGCTTCTGGTTCGAGGTTCCAGAGGTCTGATTACGGCGAAATATGCTCGCTCCGTCCATGATATTTCGCGACGGAAGATTAGCCTCGCCCCTCAAGACTTTCCCAGACCAAACATCGATAAGGCCTTCAATCTCCTCTTTTGTTCGCCAAAGCTTGAGACTGGTGGGATAAAACATCTTGAACGCATCACTACCCTTTTGCATAGTCCACGTCTTTCTTTTAACGGGATTAGGTAGGGAGAATAACATGCCGCGCACTGCAACCTGAAACGTTATCTCGTCTTGGCGAAGGACATGGCTTGCTGAATCTCCAAAGTTTCCACTGAACCCGCCACGTCCACCGAAAAAGACATCTCGAGACGGGCTAAGCAAGTCGGCCAATGAAAGATACTCGATACATTCGTTGACATAATCCATGGGAGTCGAAAGATCCATCGGATCTGTGCCTTCGCAAGACAGCACGTAGTTCTCGTGAAGAGCCGAGATGAATGTATGTGTATCGGTGCCCGTCTCATCAATTAGTGAATCGACAGACACCAGTGATGCCTTTGGACGTGAATACTGCGAAAGATAGCTCGGAAGCTGTTCAGCAGGGTCGTTGGATGGTATATCGTCCCGCTTATTATAGACCACCTTGCCGACAGCATGGAAGATGCCCAAACTAGCTTCTCGCTGGGATATTTGTTCGAGACTCTCCTCTTCACCACGTGTGAGGGCGATGCCATCTTTTGCCCCTTTCTTCTGTTTTGTAAACGTCACTTTAGATCCCCAGTCAGCATCTTGGTCTCCCTTTAAGCAGAGAAACTCGAGCGATGATATAGCGCTACGAATGTCTCCAATTTCGCCGAGCCGCTTAAGAACGAGTGGTCCTGGAGTTCTTCTGCGCCCCGACTTTCGTGACTCTTTCTGTACAACAAGTTCTAGGGCCTTTGCTAGTAACGAAGGAGCTATCGCGTTGAACTCGATCAGGCCAACCCCAGGGTGGCGCAGAATCTCGGGTCCGAGCAGGCGATGGGCAGTCAAGCTATCCGCTGAAGCTGACGTTGTCGTCAGTAGAGTCTCTGAAATGATGATAATAATAGGCGTAATTGACTCCACTCGTCTCTGCTGTCCAAAGGCATGTAGGGACGGCGTTTGTGTTGCCAGATACTGGAGGATGGTGCGCCGAAAGGAAGAAAGCGCAGTCGAGCTCCGAGAAAATGTGTTGGGGAATTCTTCAATAAGGATCATCTTCTTGCCGTTGTTATTGGGGGGTTGTGAGGCATTGTTTGAGCTCGCCGGCGTGGACGATGGCTCGGGTTCTTCCAAGTCTAAAGCCCCAAACTTGCCTCCTCGACCGAGAAAATCTTCAAACTGCGCGGATGCCGACACAAAACCAGTTGTCGAGTTTCCGGCAGGATTCTTCCACTCCAAAATCTCAGATCCCATGTCGTTTGCCAAGAGACGAACTGTCGTGGTCTTCCCAGTGCCGGCAGCGCCTTTCAATATCAGCAACCGCTGTCTCATTCGTCCTGCCATGACATCTTCAATCCACTTCCTAACGTCAGACACCTTTTTCTTGTGTACAGCAAGTTCATCTAGATTCCGCGGGCCGAATCGTTCCGACCAAGGCCGTAAATCATCGTTCAATGCGTCTGTAGATGCAGGTCGACTGGGCTTTAGGAATCTTTGGCTCATGCTCAGCGAGCTACTGGGCACAGAATGGGCAGCGCCGCTGGCGCCTTTCAATCTTTTCCTCACATGCTGCCCAACCACGCTGGAGGAGCTAGCCTTGAGCTCTGATATTTCGTCGTCGTCGGAAATAGGATCGGTAATCAGATCGTCTATCGGTTCCGTCGTTATGTCGGTTCCCAAGCCTGGCCTTGCCACTTTCTGTGCCTGCTTGGAGAAGAGTGTCTTCAAGTCTGCCGTCTTTCCCTTGTCGTCAACCTTGCTTGCAGCCCTGGTCTTCTTAGGGCTGCTGAAACTCGTGCCATTCTTTAGCGATCGCGACGGCCGAAGAGGGCTGCCGTTGCTAGAGGATTGGCCATTGGCCGTCCTTTTCTTCACGGGACTTGGAGACGAAGTGGGCGCTCGTAGCTTTGCCGGTGAGTTTGGTGAAGATAGAAGGAAATTAGTCAAGGTATTGGCCTTTGGCTGCTCGTCTTCATCCTCGGACGCCTCAACGGTATTCCGCCGGCGACGCTTCGCAGGCGGTGCCATTAACGCGACTGAATCATCCGGGCTGTGAAGATTCCATGCAAGTCGGGAGTGTGAGGAAAGATACAAGTTAGGAAGCAACCCAGCGGCAGCGATAGGAGGGGCTGATAAGGTATTAAGAGTGCAGCATGGGCATGATATCTGAAGAGAAGAGAAACAATCTTGGGATGCCTAGCTAAACAAGTTGTTCACGTACAGTGCAAGAGATTAGCGCTGATAAATTAGCACTGTTTGGCATTAGGCAGTCGCTACCGTGATAGCTGAAGCTGAAGGAGCTCGACACAGGCATCAATGCTACACATCACCAGAGCATAATTATATGTGAGTATGAAAAAGAAGAGAGTCAATTTTTCCCCATTATCCAAAATTTCATGCCTTAGCCCATTTGCGTTATATCACGGCTCGCTCATTACGCCGTACCTCATTTTCCAATTTAGATCATATCCAATCACCCAACCAGCCATCGTCCCAAGCCCATATTAGTGAACCCAACCGTAGAAATTGTCCACAAAAGTCACTGCAGCTCGAAGATAGCGCTCGTGAACATCACCCCATGTCCGAGCAGCCTCTCTTATAGCTCGTATCGCTGTAAGCATCATGTTAGTACTCAATTACAGCTCTCTCTAGCATCAAGGATCGTAGCCATACCTTTGACAAAGTGTGCATCCTTCGACCATGGCGAATTCAATGCTTTGTCTTCCACATATTTCCAATTCTTTGCTTTCAAATCACTCTCAACACTATCAGGATCTGGCAATGGCCGGCCCTTGATGATGAAAACGGCCAACACGAATAACCACCATTCTCTAACCAGCGTAACGTGGTGTTTGGGTGGCAGAAACGGGAGAAGAATCCGGACAGCGTGGCTAGTGGTTAGCAAGTGAACAAAGTAGAAGTCATATGCGTGGGTTCCTGGCTGGACAGTAGCCACGAGCAACGCGACAGCTGCCTCTTGGGACAGCTCAAATTGCTTCTTGGGGTCCTCGTCAAGATCCCATCCGTTCCAGTACTCCAGGAGGAGCGACTCATTCTTGTCGAGAAGTGCTTCCAAGTCATTAAGCGGAAGATCTTCCGGTACTTTGTCAAATCTACTATCCTTGGACATCTGGACCAGGAGATCCAATGGGGCCCGCGACTTCAACGGGGATGGTTTCGTATATGAGCCATTGTCGAGATACTTGTGGAAAAAGTTGTACTGGACGGAGGTGAGAGCAAGCGCCTCCATGGCGACCTCTCTGCTATCCACCTCATATGCATAGCCCAGGTGAATGAGTGGATGACCAACTATCAAGTATTAGCATGTGGACGATAGAACGAGTAAAGTGCTGAAGAGGAATTCCTACGGCCGCCTATCAAGCCATGGAACAGCGGTTCTTCGCCACTAAACAGAAAATGCTGCAATTCCTGTTTCCAGTCGTAGGCAAACTCCATGGCAAGCTTATCTTCATAATAATCCACGAATGCCCTTTGGTACTCTTTATCTCCCAGAAAGTCCCTCCAGTCCTCATCAATCAGCTCGGACGGCGACGGCTCCCAAGGCACTAGGTCTTTGATCTCATCGTTGTAAATGTCATGCAGCTGCTTTTCATTTGCTCCGAGAAGATACGCTGAGCTGAGAATGTGAACATTGTGATTGTCAAACCGGAGATCGTTCCAAAGTATGGCGTAGTTCGCATGATTCGCCTTCAGTAAGTGCTTAAGACACCGAGCCCGCCTATCGGCATGTGTTTCAATGTGATGGATTTCCACGGATGGCAAATCAATGGCCTTCTTGGGTCGGCCCACGAGCAGGCTCGCACCCGGAATATACGAGAGAATACCTGACATTGTTCGGTCGTGCTTGATGAAGAGGGAGAAGAATCATTTCACCGTGCTATTTGGCAAAGTGATGAACTCATCAATTGTTGTGTTGGGGCGAAGAATACAACAAAGTACATGGATCCCGTGGAATCGTTCCGCGCAGCTAAGATTTGTGGGGATGGCATCATGGTGGAGCTTGTACTTCTACAGCTGCTGAGCCGTTGGTCAGTGACGCAACAAGTCACGCGTCGCGTCTTTCAAGCCACAGGCGTGAAAATGCTTAGCCTCAGCTTCAGCAGCGTCAAGCCTCAGCCTTGAACCACGGCCAGTCATTCTGCCAACTCACAACGCAAGCAAGAAATCCAGCTCGCAGGAGGATGCTGGACTAGCCATGGCGCAACCAGATACCGCTGTTTGTTCTATATATGCCGAGCTGCTCTCGAATATTAGACAAGTGTCAGTTAGAGCTACGCTGTTGTCGCCATCGGATGCGACGACCAAGGCCGAGATTCTCGATGACGGCCGTCGCATTCAGATTCAGCACCAGGGCGAAGTAAGATCACTAGGCCTTCCAGCAACTGTCCTGGTGCGATCTACGATCCCTATCCCAGAGAATTCCTCACAGGACTTGACCTGGAGGCTACCAGTGCCGGCCACCGAGACGCAACTGACAAGGTTCTCTGCCGAGAACCAGTCAGTGCCTTGGAGCTCTACGGATCTAGAAGTCGGCTCCTCTATTTGCTGCCGACACTGCAATTACAATATTGTCCAGCGAGGCCGTATAAAGTCATGGAAAGATTTACCCAGCGAGAACTGGGCAGAAATGATGGAGTTTTGGCATTGCCATAAGCCTCATGACCATGAGCCTCATGATGGCGAAAATCTCTCCAAGCGCGGATACGGAGCTAATAGTGCAATTACCGCCCAACCTGAAGTCGGGTTTGTGGACCTCACTTCCTTCATGTTCTCCGAGTCGGACTGTGATGGACTGTCAGTAAGTTCTCACCAGCTCCCCCCAAAGCTCTCTGTATTCAAGAGGTGGGGAAAGAGAAGGTGGCCTAGTCGAGTGTATAAACACCTCTCAGTGACCCGGCCACCGATACAATTCCCCAAGAAGAATGCATTGCTTTTCCCAGACGATTCTGGGCAATTCTGACGTCCGTACCCTTCTCTAGCGAGAACGGGTTAAGCGTCCGAGTTGTTAAAGCAGTCTCTTACTTTTCATCCAGTTTCCAGAGATGTGGGATTCGGGAGATTAATGGAGATAAATTTATAAACTTCGTAGACGTGATTGTGTTGCATTGGCTTCCCAGGACGTAGGACGGTTCAGCTTACTAGCAGCAGTTTTCTCGCCCTGATTCGGACGCCTCCTTCGACGCCAGCAAAGAAGCTATTGATGCCACCGATCCAGTGAGACCTTTACGTATCTCCTGCAAGACTTGCCGTGCAGAAATAGGAATCTATAATGCCCTGGCAGCATCTATTACCCTGTTCAAGTGGCAAGTAAGTTGCGAAACTGGCTCACCCAGCCAAGCCCCAAATAGCTCAGAGTGCCTTGCAGCCACTCTAATAGCAACTATATCACGATCGGGCTCATCCAAATCCATCGTGGCGTCACATACTCTTGATGCTACCCCAGAAGGGCCGCAATCGGAATTATCTCAGTCTCTCCACCTCTGGGTGCTCAATGCCAATGTCGTGTACTCCTCCACGATGCGCGAAGGAAGACGGACGGCGATAAAAGTTCTCTATCAAGATATTGATATAGAAGAAGGAAATAAACTTGTCGATTCTATGACTTCGGGGGTCCAAGAAATCAGTTTCCCAGCAGCTGCTATCAGCGCAGCTCGTCAACTGCTCCGGGAAAGTAACAGCTTATTGCCCAGCTCTGAGCGGCTATTTCAGCAATGGCATGTCGGTTTACTAGAACGTTGGAAATAGATGAGCGATTTATAAAAAAAAGCATTCAGAATTTATGATAAATTGATTGGTATTCATACTTTAATCTCATTTGGCATTGCCGTGAAGAGTAAGTGGCTACTCAAGCTACTATATATCGCGCACTGTATATACTCACGCAGGTGTGCACTTTTCTGACAGTGTAATTTAATATTAACACTGTCAGCAGGCAGCACCTGAGGAAGGATTATTAACCTTAACCCCGAACCTCCTCCTTTCCTTCCTGTTTATCTCCCAACATTTTCGCTCAGCACCAGACAACCCTTTCGAAATGTGATGATTGAGACTTCAGGGGAGGATTTTACAACGTTAGACTCTTAGGACCGTCATATGGCTTCGGTTTCTACTTGATATGACGATTAATACTGACATCACCATGCATTCTCAACGAGTTCCTTATATTCCTGCCGGATGTGTTGGAATTTCACAACAGGATTGCCATATCAGTGAAGAAGATTGGCTATCCGAAGAAAATCGAACATGGAGAAGCTTCATGCGGTACCATGATACTTTGAACAATGGCGGGCATGCCATCCCATCCGATACGCCATACATCAATCCCAATCTGCAAGAGTCGCTCTTCCAGTCTTCAAAACTTTCACCATTGGGCAAGTTGTTTCAGGCTCGTTGGTGCAAACTCGAATTTTGCGTTAGCACCCTAGGCCAACAGCTAGGAATCGTCAGGGTATACTTGCTTCCAGATGATGTTCTGCGTCGGTCGGTTGATCGCTCTGATTCAAGCTTGGAAAAAGCAAGGTTGTTTGTACTCCGCTCTCTCGATTATTCGCCATGCGCTTGGAAAGCTATCAAAGAACCGGATCACTCAGGTCGCCCAGTGCTTGAAGATCCCAGCTCCATCGATAATGAGAAGGATGTCTCGCTCCTGGAACTCTTCAATACCATTCCCTCGCCTTGCCCAGACTTGAATGCTGTCGATGAGCCGTACACACAAGATGCAATGTACAATCTCATGGAAAGTCAGGTACCAGGACTCAAAACTACTTTGTATTCGCACCAAAGAAGATCCGCGGCTTTGATGCTACAGAAGGAGACACAGCCCGGTCAGATTCTTGACCCTCGACTGCTGCATCTCAGAGACACAAATGGCTCTCATTGGTATATGGATCCCGTAACCGGTGTTGTTCTTTTGGAGCCACGATATTACGACGGAGTTTCTGGAGGGATTTTAGCAGAACAAATGGGGGCAGGCAAGACAGCCATCTGCCTTGCGCTGATGCTTGCGACAAAGCATTTACCGACAAGCCCGCCTGACTTTTACAAAGCTGGTGAACCACCCGTCAGACGAAGAATCGCATCCCTCGCCGATATGGCAGCTTCTTGCGCCACACGCCATGCCGTTCCCTGGAAATCTCATTTCGAGGCGTGGAAAGAACAGCATGGATATGAATTTAGCCACTGTAACGATGCCCTTTCGAGAAACCGCGGTTATTATTTTCTCCCCGCCCCAGAACCTCGTCGTGGTGGACGAAGCAACAGAATTCCATGTCATGTGCCGTCCAAGAAGATCTATCTGAGTTCGGCATCTGTAGTTATCGTTCCTAACAACTTGGTCGCACAATGGAAACAGGAGATCAACAAACACACCGAAGGGCTCAAAGTTTTGATTCTTGGAAAGAATGATGAAACTCCATCGCTTGAAGATATCCTGACGTATGACGTCCTCCTCTTTTCTCAAACAAGATTTGAGATGATTCACAAACAATTTGCTGGTGTCGAAGGCTCCGTCTTCACCTCCATCCATTTCAAACGATGCATCGTAGATGAAGGACACAAACTTGGTAACTCGAAAATGAGCAACCGAAGCAATCTTTTGATTGGTTTGGATTCAATGCATTTCTCCTCCCGCTGGATTGTCACCGGAACTCCCTCTCACGGCTTGTACGGGGTGGAAAACCCCCAAGCTGCTGCAACACACCCCCATACTCCGAGTACTCAATCTCCGACCCCGGATAATAAAACGAATCAAACCAAAAAGTCTTCGACCGATGAAAAAAGCGACCTCGAGAGAATTGGATCTATTGCCGCTCTGTATTTAAAAGCTCGGCCTTGGGCAAACACCGTGATTGAAAGTGGCGATACGTTGGCTGACTGGACCACCTATCTAATGCTCCCAAAGCATAGCTCCAAAAGTCAGGGTCGATGGAATTGTTTGGAATCTACTCTCAACTCCCTCATTATCCGCCATCGTATATCGGAGATTGGCGCCCTTCTTCCGTCTGTGAACGAGAAAATTATCGTCCTTGACGGTTCATATCAGGACCAGCTGTCTCTCAACTTGTTTTCTATGATGATAGTATTCAACTCTGTCCAGTCGCAGCGCGAAGACATGGATTACTTTTTCCATCAAAAGCAAAGAAAGGCTCTGCTACAAATTGTACAGAATTTAAAACAGGCAAGCTTTTTTGGAGGATCTTTCTTTACTGTTGATGAAATCGCCAAATCTGTGGAAACCGCTGAAAAATTCTTAGTGGAGCGGAAAGTTCCCATCAGTTCCGAAGATGAATCATTACTCCAGGGGGCCATCCAGTTCGGCAACTTGGCAATCTCAAATAAGCTGAGAAATCTAACGAACCAATTCCACGAAATGGCCGTGTCGGTGACCGGCTTTCCTGGTAATGCTGGTGAATCCTGGTCCCTTGATGGTGCATCTGCGGAGAACGGCATATGTACCTCCACAAGCATGCTGCTATCCCTTCAGAAACTAATTTACAATGCGGCTGGAAGCGAAGAGAAGCTAAACTCCCTTTTGAATGGCGAACTCATTTCAGAAGGTGCACTCGAACGAATCAAACTCCTAAATGCGGCAGCACCCGAGAAAGATTCCAAGTCAAAAGATAAATCCTCCGAGACACTCGCCGGTAATACTAAACTGGGCGATGATAGCCCAAAGAAGGCACGCTCTCACGGCGTTAATGGTATTGAACCGAGGACCCTCGCTGCCGAAAGTTTTGTCGGACCTCTTGAACAGACAAAAATTACGGCGACGGTATCCGCAAAACTCTCTTACTTGATTGACAATTTAGTCAAATACCAAGAGGAGGAGAAAATAATCGTTTTCTACGAAAATGAAAACGTAGCATGGTATCTAGCCAGCATGCTTGACGTGGTTCGTACTTGATCAACGACTCGAGTTTGTAAACGTACTAACTCTCACCAGCTTCAAATTCAACATTTAATTTACGCCAAATCTTTGAAGGCGGAAAGGAGAGCACAATATGTCAACACCTTCAATCACAATGAAAAGTTCAGGTGAGTGACTCTCAATGCCCAATTTGCAAGCTTTGCCGCCTAATCAGACATAGAGTCCTCCTTATGGATATCTCCCAAGCAGCGTTTGGTCTCGACATGCGAGAGGCATCTCGAATCTACTTCATCAATCCCGTGTTGAATCCTCAGGTCGAAGCACAGGCAATAGGTCGTGCCCGACGAATCAGTCAGAAGAAACCAGTGTGGGTTGAAACGCTTGTGCTGAAGAATAGCTTGGATGAAGTGATTCTCGAACGCAAAGGACAAATGACTCAGGCAGAGCATCGCCACGTCAAATCCATTCTAGATGTGCGGCCGATCTTCAATTGGATCAAGAATACTAAGGTTAGCCCAATGGGCTCAAGCAGTGACAGCTACACTTCACAAATGGCTACGCTACATACTGCACAAGCCGTGTTTGGTAGAGGTTTCGGAGTCACAAGCCACCCAGATGAGGATATTATTTTAGATGAGAACCGCACGCCGGACAAGAGATTGCCGGTGCAGAGATTACCGGTACTTCAGAAGAAAAGGGCCTACGAAGTCGGTCCAGGGAGTGAAGGAATGAAGACGGACGAAAACGCGGCGATATCCAAGCGAGAAGCGATATCTCAGCCAGCTAGGCGAGTTCGTTTTGCAGCTGACTAGAAGAAAGCTTTTATACAGCAATGTCTTGGACCATTTACAGGTAGGATTGTGATACCAGTCGATGTCTATCTTTCGATTATGTCGGCATGAACTTAGGTTAAGGTTTATAAAGATAGCTATGCTATCATAATGGATTCCTGGCAACCGTCGATAGTACGGCGATTGCAGAAATTTACACTTCAGGTGATTCACTCGTGGGCATATATGTTCCACTGCGCGAGTTCTCTCCGCTTGGATTTCAACTATGTGCCTCCCTTCTTCTTCTCTTTTTGCTTCTTCTTCTTATTCTTTGTTTCTCTCACCCTTTCATCGGGAGATACCTTTGCAGAAGGGAGTGCAAGTATGCTTAAATCGTTGTTTCAACCCTCGCATTCCTGCTTCACTATGCAAGGATGACGGGCGCTCTGGTCAGCAAATGAATCCTTGCGTGGGCTAGGAGACAGCAGACGACAGTGAGACATGAGTATTCATCTAAAAACGCCTTACTCCAAGCTGAAAGCGATTTCGCCATGCAGCTAGAACATGGTCCTGCTTGTTACTCATGTCAGCCATGGCACACTGTCCAGACTAAGACAAAACCACTGCATTGGAATGCGCCTCGCGTCGAATAAGAATCTCGAAGAACAGCGCCGTGTGCCATAGCCCACGTGTTTAGCGCGCCTCCCGGCTGGGAACCAGTGACAGCCGCACATAGACGCCATGCGGCTGAATCTGCATCGACGGATTGCTCTCAAGCTGATCCAGGGCACGGGCCTCTGTTGGCCAGCTATTCAGAATCCAAACACGGCGGCGGCTGAGAATGGCGAGTCTAGACCTTCAGCCCCGAGCCTAACAGAGAAGGGTCTGCCTAGGAGTGAAGAGAGAGAGAGAGAGAGAGATTTTGTGTGATTGGGCTCCACCGGATTTGCAAATGAAGACACGAACAGCTAGTATTGGCGAGACATTCGGGTGGGATGATTTGCCCGTACTCACCACTGTCGACTCGACACAACCGCTGGAATTGGCATCAAATGAATCTCGCGTCCCATCGGTTTCTTGTCTTGGAAGCGAAGGCCGGTCGAATCATCCCAAAAACTGCCCTGTCAAGGATTTGCTCGCTAGTGCCAGTATTGGACATTTCCCGATCCGGGCAAACACGAATTATCGGCCGCTCCACCCCATGTCTCGGGTGAAAAGGGCAAATTATAAATACGAATAGCGGGCCAAGAAGCAGCTCAGCATTGGGATGGGGTGGCTTTTTGATTAAATCCCACAAATTTACCCCTGGATCGGTGCCTGTACCTGGCTCGGCAGTCGACCCTCAGTCTGCAGCGCGAGCACATGTACCTGCATCAAAAGTCTCTAAACTAGGGATGGCAAGGGCACTTAGGGCAGTGATTCGTGGAGCTGGGACGCCTGGCTTCCTGGCCGTCAGGGTAGTCGAAAGTAAAAAGAGAGAGAGAAAAAGGAAGCTTGCCTCTTCGTGGTAACAGGTGAAAGTGAGAGAGAGCCCGGCCTGGGCATCCGTCATGGGTGACCACCCCGGGAGAATCAATCAAAAAGATGTGCTTCTCCGCCCCTTTTGCCCCAGGCTTCGCTACTAGCCTGCTGCTCCTCCAAAACCCTTGAAGGGGACGCTGATCGTTCAGCTGATCGTCCTTACATTTGGCAGTTCGACAAGCCCAGAGTGAGAGAGAGGAAGAGTGAGAAACAGAGAGAGGTTGAAAGAGGCAAAGAACCCCAGAACCAACATTCAGGCTGAATATCACGGGGTTCTTTAATTACTTTCTCCACGTGTTGCTGCTGCTACCCTTCTGTACGCATTTTTTTTTTCTTGCATGATGAACTGCATGCTAGATCTTTATGTGCTAAACTACAGCGAGACCCGGCATCATGACTTCGACGGCCACCATTAAGGCCTTCCCTCTCCCACCGGCCTTCACCGCGGCGGATCTTTATTCTATTGATGAGGCTTCGGACGGCAGCGCAGATGCAAAGAGCAATGAGCACGTGTCACGCATTGGTCGAACGACAAGGGCGGCGAGTCAATCGTCGGTGCAGCATCCAGCATATCCAGGTCCTCAAAACGCATCATCAAGGTTCCAGGATCGATCTCTGGAAAACTTCCACACGACATTGAAGAGACCCAAGAAGCTGGCAGGCACATCTGGAAACCCCAGTAGTGGCGGCGGTGGTGTCGGCGGCAGCGGCGGTAACAGCAACTACACGCCGCCGACATCTCCCACAGCTATTGCTCATGAAGGAATCGCGGGTCCGAGGAGACGGGCAGCGTCAACAGGGAACAGGATGAACTTGAACACGTTGGAGACAAGCAGCTGGGTGCGCGAAAGCGTCTACCTGTCGTCCCCAATTCGAACGGCGTTCAGGCCTGACAGACAGCCTGGTGAGGTCTTCAGTCTCTTGCCTGGCGAGGTCCTCGACTTGGTCCTCCAGGCATTGAGGGGCCTACACTTGGATAAGAACAGTGACAGCTGTGCGACATGCATGATGCGAGATCTATGCAGTGCCGCGCTTTGCAGCAAGAGATGGTATAAGCACGCCCGCGCGGCCTTGTAAGGGACCCCCTCCCATATTGCAATTCCTTCTATCCCTACCTTGCTACACGTCTAACCGTCGACGACATACAGATACGGAGACATCCAATTAGTAGGCTCAGACTCAGCTGCGCACAAGAAGAAGTTTAAGCAAAACCAAGGCAATCGTATGGCCATGCTACGACGCACCCTACGCTCCAACCCAGACATCGCTGCGTTGGTACGCTCGTTAAAAGTCCCACATCCAGAACCGCCGTTGAATTGGTCCGTCTCGAAGGGCATGCAGTGGCTGGAGCAATATGAAGACCGAGTAGCCACGTTGATCATGGCTTGTCCGAAGCTGGAGAGGCTGTCGGGTCCAACACCAAATTACGACCACTCGTTCAAGAAGATATTCCACGCGCTGTCGACAAGGAGGACGCTGAAGGACATGACTTGGATTTTAGAACCTGCCCCCGCGCCACAGGGGCAGCGTACGGACTCTCCATCTAAACAACGGGTGCAAAGCGGACCTTCTATGCTGGAACCATATCAAGGAGACGCGTTCCTGGGCAGTCATCGAAACTGGTCTTCTTTAACCAAGCTATCGATACTCTGCCAACCGGGCGCCACGCTGGCTCCTCATAGACTCCTATCGAGAACACTGACGTTCCTCCCTAAGCTCCAACACCTCCATCTCTGCAATCTCCCTCCCAACGCCTTCAACGATAATAACCTTCTCTCCCTACCGCCACTCAAGTCCCTAATTCTATCCCGCATCGTCGGCATCACATCCAACGGCCTTACCGCTTTCGCCACCCGTAGCAACACGTCGCATCTGCAGCATCTCGAGCTCCGAAACACGCCTCTCACGTCCCTCCCGGCCCTCGCCCGTATCTTCTCCTACCTCCCGGCGCTCAAATCCTTTTCTCTCGCACAATCTTTCCCCCCAGTGATGCCCGAGACCGACTCCTTTGCGCTCTGGATGATGCCCTATCTCGCCTCATCCACCATCGTCAAGCTCCACTGGGACATCACGAGCCATCCCGCCACCACAAACACCGCAGACGACATCCTCGCCCGCAGCATCGAGGCCGGGGGTTTCCCATCCCTCACCACGCTCCGAACGCCCAACGACCCCGAGGGCCGCTTCCAAGCCCTCTGCCGCCCCGTCGAGCAAATCTGCCTCCCCAACGACCGCTTCTTCCGCCAGCACGGCATCGGCGGCATCCCGGCCTCCGGATCCTTCAGCGCTCCCTCGTCGCCAATCTCCCCCATCCACAAGTCCGCAACGACAATGTCTCTCCCGTCAACAATCTACTCGCCCGCCTCGCCAGGGACCGACCTCCAAAAGGCTCGTCTAGCAGCCCAGGCCCGCCTCGAGGCCGCACACGATACCCCGCGCTTCACCTTTAACATCACCGACGACGACGGACTGGTCAACCAGACCATCGGAGTCGTTGGTTTCGTCGGCACCCTGGGCAGCAAGATATCATACCATCTGCTGCCTGACGATGGAGCCACAGACGAGCAGGGCGGCCTCGTCGACGTGATTGATCTCGTGGGCGATGGCGGGGAGGCGCTCTCCGGCGGCAGAGAAGGATGCACAGGGCGCTGGAATCAGAAAGAAGGTGAAGTAGCTGACAAGAAGGAGAAGGAGAAGTGGTGGCACACCGAGAGAGGGAGATGGCGGCGAATCGAAGCAGCGTGATTTGATTATTTATTTTTGTTACTATTATCTTCTTCTTGGAACAAGAAGCTTCTTTTGATTAATGGCAGGAGGGTCAATTGGGTTAAACTACGAGAAAGACGAAAGGAAGGGAAGGGGAGCGAGAGACAAGTCACGATATCACGACAACAAATAGGATTTAATAGTTTTACGCTCCTCAGATTGAAACATGTAAATCACAATGGAGACATTTCTCGTCAAGGATATTATTCAACGTGTGTTATATATATACCACCATGTGTATGATGTAAATGCAGTACACAACAAAAAGCCGATATTTTATATTATGCGGTAATAGACAGCAGTAGTCTAATTTAAAACAATTACTATGCAATTATGTCTAGAAAACTTTGTCATGATTCATGCCTGCTTGTCGCTCGCTTGCTATTTTCTGCATGCTTGATGCTTGCTTGCTTTGCGTGCCTTGCCTTGCGCTGTTCCCCCTTCTAACCAAATGGTTCTGTTCAGGACCTCTAAGTCACCCTTTTCGTTTTCGGTCACTTATCCTGACTGCTTCGTGGCGTCGTGCCAACGGGCGACGTGCCAAATTAAAAAAGAAAAATCCAGCTCTAGATGTGTATGTGGATCCGTTTAAAAAAGAAAAAGAAAAAGAAAAGAAGAAACCACCAGAAGCGCCGAAATTCCTAGTCTCAACAAATGAATAAACTTTTTAATATGCAAAAGTGTGTGATGAAAGTAAAGAAAATAAAGAAAATAAAGCAAACAAGATTTGTTGCAGAAGATGCCTCAGTCGTTTGTTAAAAAGAGGAAGGAAGAGAACGGAAGAGAAAAGGATGTAATAAAGAAGAAAGGAGAGAAAGGAGAAAAGCAAAGAAGGGGGAAAGGAGTGAATGAGGAGGAGAAAGGAGAGAAAGGAGAGGAACTCGTGAAACTAGAAGAATCTACCCTTCTTCTTGGTAGCAGGCTTTTTCTTTTGTGATTCTCCCAAGATATCATCAAAAGTGGTTCCAGCTGTTGCGGCAACTCGAGTGGGAGAGGGCGGTCTCGAAACTCGAGGGGTGTTCAGACCCACAAGATTGCCAACAGACGAGCTCCGGTTAGAAATGCGGCTGCTGGGAGGCCGTGGGCCAAGAGAGCTGCTTCGCTGGTGAGCACCGAAGACATTGGGCGGCTCCAGAGGCACTGGTTCCAAGCCCATGATGATGCTAGAGCGGTATGCGTTGTTAGTGCGGCGACCGCCCGGCGAGAGATTTCGCGGTCGAGGGCGTAGCTGGGGCGATCCAGGAGGCGGCGATGGGGTGCTCTGGCCAGAGAGGGGGCCAGTTCCGTTGCCGAGGGCACCTTCGCTCTCCTGGAAGATCGGGCGAGGAGGCTCGAGAGGTTCCAATGCTGGCTCCTCCAACGGTGGGGTGGCCGAGTTACCCATTTCCTCCCAAATCTTTGCAGCCAGCCAACAGTGACTTCGGTGATATATCGCTTCCACACTGAACATGACGGCATCCGCAGATAGTTCGACATAGCCACCTCCTCCCGCAACCTCATACCACATTTTTCGGACCTGCTTGTCGTCAACCCAAGGGGGGTTGCCGATAGGCGGCTGGCACAGGAAATACTCTACTCCTTCGGCATACTTGAGGTCGGGAGCATCCACGACCAACGTGGGAAGCGACTGAAGAACAACATAGAGGAAGAGGAAATAGCCAATGCGCTGATCGGCGAGATCTTGAGCCGTCTTTCCCTTGGACTCCCGAGCCTCGAATTCCTTGAAGGCGTCAAGGAATGGAAGTCGTAAGCTAGCAGTGTCGTAGTTGTAGGCGTTGTTCAACACCAGAAGCATTTCAGGCTCCTTCACTTTCTTGTCGAACTTTGCTTGCTCTTTGGGAGAAAGAGTGTTGTAGGTCTCAAGAATCGCCACCATTGATGGAATCAGAGGGAGATCAAAAGGAATAGGAGGCAGCACTGGAGGCCTGGAACGATCGAATTCAGATTCAATGTTGCGAAGAGCCGATGTCATCATCTCGTCGGCTTCATTGGAGACTGTCGGCACCTCATCAATCACTCTTGACGTCAGGCTGTTCCGATCCACCAGCAAGTCATAGAGGGCACAATGGTCCGAATACAAAGTTTTCAGCACTATTCGGTTCAGGCCGCTCTCTGCAAACGGATTCTTCTTGCTGCTGGCTTTAGGAGGCCAGCTACCAAATGCAGTCTTGTAGTAATTCAAGACAAACTGTCTCATCCGACTAAACGAGTTCCGCCAAATCTTAAAGCGAACCTGCTTAAGTTCAGGTATAGATGACGAATTTGCGATGCCTGCAAAGAGAGATGGAAATTCAAACTGCTCAAGTTGTTCATTCACGTTGTGTTGGCGGTTCACAAGATCCAAATGAGCTCTTTCGAGCCGTTGGCGGGTGATGGGGGAAACTTGTTGAAACAAAGGCAGGCGGAGGTCCATGATGGCTGAATATTTTCCTGCTGCATGGGCAAATGCCTCGTTATACAGCTCAACAGACCGCATTCGTTCACCCAGAATAAGGGCCTCAATTGTCTGCTCTCGGCTGTGACGACAGTCTCCGAGACCTAGTGACTCCGAGTAGAAGCCGAAACTCAAGTCGACGGCATTGCCAAAAGTATAGCCATCAGCGCCTGAGAAAGCAAACTCCTGCAAGAGATCCGAAATCTGGAGGAAGGCATGAAAGGTCCTTGGCCGTTCCGGAGTTCCCACAAGGGGTTGGCCTGTGAGGAAGGCAAAGAGGTTTCGAATTGCAATCAAGCGTTCCAATTCTGTCTTTGAATTATCCGCAGCGGGCACTGTCAACGAACTTGATGAGGCGTTTGATGGTGGAGGGGGCAGATAGAGGTGCAGGTAATCCGAGTAGCTATCCATCGGAATGGTTGGAGATGAGTTTCGCGAAGCATCATCAGTGCTAAGACTGTCTCTTCCTATGGAGTTTCTGGCTCGGGCTCGGGCGGCTGTGGGAGACTCCAGCTCTGTTCGAATGAGTTCATTGAAAACAAAGGAAGAGCTCACAGTAAACTCTGGAACTTTGAAGGACGGTCCACGCCCAGTAGACTTTGGGTACAAATAAACAAGAACTTCACCGTTCTCATTCCAGAGCTCAGGAACCTGTTCATTGCCGCGTTAGCGTTCGTCAGTCGTTGTCAGGCGGGCAGGTGGAATTGTGATTTATACCTTTTCTCCAGTTTTCAGGAAAGTTGGGTTGTATTCCGTCTTGTTATCTTCAGATATGACCCAGGCAGCCAAATTATGGCCATGGTTGGCGTCCATGGAGTTGGAGCGGGATCTACCAGGCATCCAACTTCGCCGCAGCTTTCTCCTTGTCGGGCTCTGGCTAATGCCAGACACGGGCCGTAAGTTTGTGGACGTAGAAAGCCTTGACCCATCTATGAGTGTCGAGTTGACCCGCGCAGAGACGCTTCGTCCCCTGGGCTCAGGCAGAGGTGCCGTCTGTCGAGTCCTCAGACCTTGCATAGGAGGGAGAGAGTCTTTCCGCTCTGAAAAGGAGATGCTCCGTTGCCTGCTCACATTGATTTCAACATTTCCATTCCCATTCGGCGGCAAGTCCTGTCTAAAGGAGTCCTCGCTGTTCTCAGCCGAATTGCGACTTAATCCAACATTTTCATCAATGACTCCAAAAGACGACCTCTCTGGCCTGGGCGACGGTGGAGTAGGGTCCATAATGACGGGGTTGACGCGGAGCTGAGTGTCAATTTCAGAGTCGAAATCAATAACAGGGAGTGCTGGGACTGGTATATCGCGGTCAACAACGGGGGTATTTGTGTTTGTCGCGGAATAAACAGAGGGAGAAGGTGGCGTGGGGTCCATGATCCGCGGAGTGACGTCGGCTTCATCCAACGGGCTAATAACGTCAGACTGCGGCATTACGAGAAGCGAAATCTGAGATGCAACGGCCGGTGTTTCTGAGGCAGGATAATAGACCTCAGTCTTTGGAGGTGTCGGAGGACTGCGCTGCGGGTATGGAAAAGACGATGTATCCGAGTGTTGGTGGTCTGATTCAAAAAGAGTTGGACTATCGCCGGTCAAACTAGAGGAGCTTGTTGACTCGGCCACCGAGTACAATGGCGGCTGCGGAGGAGGAGGTGGAGGCCCCGAGGGGGGTGGAGGAGGAGGATCGAAAGGCGCAGGAGGAGCGTCGAAAGAATCAGCAGGAGAATAATGGATGGATTCAGCAGGAGGATCGAGCGAAGCAACAGGGGGCGCTGCTGGTGGTGGCGGCGGCGGTGGTTGTGATGGAGGCGCCATGCCGGTGATGGGCTTCCTCTGAATAGACATGGGACGGGGGTCTGTGGTTTGGATTGTAAGCGACGGAATCAAGGATGAGATTCGAGTGCTCCAAGGTTTAGTCTTCGATTTGGCCCGTGGTCTGGTTGAAGGCGGTTCCAGATCGGAGCTCCCCTCAACGATGGGCTCCAAGATCTTTTGCGGCCCGTCGGCCGGGGGCTGATGGCCATTGTCGCGTAGGGCCTTTCGAGCAGACGAGTCGGATTCGGGTTTCGATTTCAATTCGGGGCCATTTTGCGAATGGGATCGGAAGGAAAGAGAGGGTAGAAGAGTGGCTCGAAGGGACTTACTGGAAGTCATATTGGGCTGATATGACCTGTCCGTCCGCAGCAAGCAGCCTGCTACGTACGTACCAGAATCAGCAGAGGGAGGGCTCTTGTATATATCGAGCGAACAACGTCAAGTGGATCGGTCAAGTGGATTTCGATTTGTCGAGCAGAGCTGAGCGTGGCAGAATGCTGAGCTGCGGCAGGGCAGTCCACAACAGCACAGTACGTACAAGAGGAGGGTTGGATCTCGGAAAGCTCACGCCCCCTGTGTGGATAGGATCAGTCCCGAACGGCCAAAGAGGAGGTCCCTAGTGAGATTCTCTCGGTAAAGACGGCGGAAAGAAAGTCGACTGCTCCCGGGGGCGCAGAGCAAACAAAGTCCGGAGAGGCGTGCGGAACGGCGTTTTCTGTCGACGACGATTACTGACTCTCGTGGTGTCTGGATCGAGGTGAGCGACGGGGCTTGAGGCTACTTGGTGGAGACCCGATGACGTTTTTTTTTTCTCTCGGCAAAGGGGAGACCTTTTTTTGGGTGCCTCAGCAGGGACAGGGAGCAGTTCCTGTGGAATCGTGTCTCATCGCTTACTAGTGACTGGCCCTTGTCTTCGTATTGACGTGCGTGCTTGGGGGGGAGGACGACGACGACAGCCCAGCCGGTGTCGTTGGTACGAGTAGATATATATACCGGGCCGAGTAGAGAACAGAGAGCACAACGGACGCCGTGTTGATTTGGCACGATGGGGCCTCCGCTGAGACGACGACGATTCGGGGTATATCATGAGCGGCTGTTTGCCCGTCATCAGCACCTGCAGCTGATGGGCTCAGTTAGTACTGGAGTCAGTAGGGCCAGAGGGCTGCAGCACCTGAATTTGCCCCATTGTCAGGAACCCCAGCGCGCACATCTCGGAGACGGCCCACTCCCTGCGTCGCTATTTTTGATCCATGGATGTCAAATAGGGTCCGCCTGGTGGGACACACGGTCCTGTTCAGGGGTGCGTTAATGGGCCATGATGCTCACATTTGTGCGCCATGATTCGGAGAGAAAAAAAAAAGTCGTGGTTGCACTAGGTGACTAGGCGTGGACTAGGCAGCTGAGCAGCAAATGAGCAGCAGCCCGTGGCCTTTGCCGCGTTCCTGCCGTACTGTAAGTCTGTGACTGCAGCACAGTACATGACTGTATCTACTCCCGCTACATCAATCCATCTCTATGATGCATGTTGTCGGTGTACCAGAGCGGTAGGAGGTACAAGGCGAAGCTTTGAAGGGCGAGGTGGTGGCTTGTTGGATGCACAAAAATAAGCATTTGACGGATTCACACGCCCGCAGTGCAAATGACGCCATGACGATTAGAACAGGTACAGTATTTTCTATGTTGCTAAAATATCCAAGTACATACATGTAGCTGTTGGTACGCTGGACTGGTTACCTCCTGAGTCCTTACAGTACTTGAGGTTGGATGGAGGTATATTCCTCCGTCCAGCACTACGAAATTGCTGAGCTGACATTGAATGGATGGATGACTTGGTTGGTAATAATATCTGCCCCAGATCAATGCATGCTGGGCTCGCGCTCGGCATCCGTATTCCGTATGTCGTACCTAACTTACCAGACAGTTCATCCGCTCGTACAGGTCCGGTAGGTGCAAGGCAATACGGACGTGCATTGTTCGCAATCCCAAGGTAAAACCGTCCCAGGGGCCCGGCAGCATGTACATGTAACCTCAGGTCTCCCCGTGCAGGGCCTCGTCCAGCCAGTACCTGCTTCCAGAGCTGTGCCACGTTCCTTCTGGCAGCTCCTCAGGCAATCCATCAGGGTCCAGCTGAAGCAGCCCCGTACCTGTTGGAACATGGCATGTACATGTACCCATGACCAGCCGTGTACTTACGCCAAAAATGCACCCCGCCTGGTCAGGAGATTCCCTGGTCGGGCCTTAAAATCAGGATCTCCCTCATTCTCCGCCTGCTGCACCTCCCAACGTCAGCCCCCGGCCCTCACACAACATGGTGCGCAGATTTGCATCTTGAACATACGAGGCCCTAATGAAATACGTGCCAGACCCTGCCGGGGCTTGTACGCGCACTGATGCTCAGATCAAAGGGGGCTGATGCTGGCATTTAGTCCGTGGCAGTTCTAGAAAGAAAAGGAGATTAATACCCACGGCCTGCGCCAATCTGGCTGGTTAATTTTCATCTGCCCTGCGAACTCTTTTGTTCTGATTGAGTTGAGATCCAAGCGTGCAACTACTAACCGAAGGTAGTATTGCTCGGTACTCACTACCACCAACGTCCCTCGGCAGGATCCATGCCCTTCGAGAAGACGAAGCGCCGGGGTCGCTGTTGGAAGCTCACCACTCGAGCGCAAAAGCATCGTATCACAGCCTCAACACGTGGGCTGTCCCCCTCCCAGCACTGCCATTGCCAATATTATTTATAAAAGGTATATATTCCATACACGGAGTACAAGTATGCACAAGCACCACATACAGTAGTGCTTTCGCGCCGGCACAACGACAAGACGGCTAGTCGGAGCTGGAGGCTTTGGAAACCCCAGAGAGTGCGCGGCCTGTGCCGTATATCCTTCTTGGTATCCTTCTTGGACTCCCTTCAAAAGGGACAGTTGACAGAACATCGTCGTACTCGTATGTCGTGACGATCATGTTCGTATTTCTCAAGCCCTTTTGACGTCGACGCGTGGCTCAGTCACTTGATTTACATGTCTTCTCGCCACTACGACCGGTAGCACGGTGCCGATTGCAGGAAACCTTCAGGGTCGCATCGCCGGCCTCCGTATTCAACAAGCTCCGACAGTCAATATTCCTCCTACCTGAGCGCCAAGTACCGGGGGGTTAGACCAGGAGCCACTGTTACGAGTATTTCCAAAGGACTCTCAAACTGAGCAATTTTTCCCTCCCTCCATTTCATAAAAATAAAGGGGTGTGTCTTTTTCTCCTCGCTGTTTTTTCCTTAAACTGCCTCCCCTTCAACATACGGAGCAAAGTAAGGCAAACGTCAGGTCTGCGCCACAAAACGTGATGGGGTTCTGCGCCCAAGCCATCAAACCTTGCCCTGATTACTAAGAAAGTGCGGAGCCTCTGATTCGCGGATCGCGCGCCCTTTGTTGAAGCTGTGTGTTGCTGACAGCCAGGCGTCAATCTTATCCTGAGCACACCCCGCCTAGTACACACTGTACTTGATGCTATTTATACCGTTGCTCTCTATGCCAGATGAGGTGAGATGGATGTAAACAACAAAAGAAGGTGGTTGGCTTAAAATACACATTTAGAGCCGCAATGGAAGAGGAAAGAAAAACAACAAATCGTTCTCCAGCTGTCGCGATTGGGCTATATTGCGCGCTTCCTAAGTGGAAACCTCCCGCCCCGAAAACAAATAACTGGGAAACATGAAACTATGCTACCCGGCAACTGGAGACTAAACCTGAACTCAATCCGCGCGCACTGGTCCATGGACGCGGTTCCAGATAATCCGATTAGCTGGCGCGGAGAACAAATTGCCTCAGACTAGAGCGACGAAATCTCTGGCAATGTTTTCATTTGCACAAGCAAAGAGCTAATCTAATAGGGCGGTGCCTGCGCGCTACTCTAGTCGTAAGTCCGGCTTTTGCTAACAAGTTTTCCGCCGCCTTTTTCTTGGTGCTGGGGGCTCCAGCAATTTCAGGCGCAGCGAAAAACCATAGGATCAGAGAAGAGAGGCAAAAAAAGCTGCAACGCCCGTGGAGGAGACGCGTACGACTAGTAGTTGACACCAATGGGAGGCATAGTCACCATTCATCCTTATCCACCGAATAAGCTACAGCAAAGAGCTGTCCTCAAAAACAGAGAGCAGCGCCAAAGCATTTCCCCCTTCTCCACCCTTAAAAAACACATCCATCCCACATCCCTCTACTGTTAATTACTGTACATACATACATGCTGCATCTGCCTCCACGGCCCAGGATACTGGGAATCACAAGCCAGACCCACATCTCGAAAATTGCCTAATTCGGTGGAACCGCCTTTCGGCGTCCAATCGACGGTGCAGCGCGTAAACGAGAAAAAACCCAACGGGATTTAATCCTCGCTCGCCAAAAAAGAGAGATATGAGGAGTCGCATGGCGAATCTGGCGTGCCCTTAAACTTCAACCTGCAACCTCGTCTTTAGCGCCTTAAAAAAAAAAAAAAAAAAAAAAAAGTCCTTTAAGCACGAGATACTCCAGGTGTTTATCCATCTCTCACTCCGCATTTTTCTCTACCGCCTCGTTCTCTCTTGGCACCTCTGAGCTGGTGGAGAACTTACAAAGAAGAGAATCCCGGCTAAAACAGAAACGCGCTTTATCATTGCTGGCTTTTCATCCTATCACAAGATCAAAGCAGCTGCAAAAAAGTAGCGTCCCCCTGGCCCCCAAACCTAAACATACCGTGCTAGCATGGACACCTCTTAGCCACCCGCAATAAGCGATTCGAAACGCCCTTTCAACAAAAACACGTAGCTCAAAGTGCCAGTCCTCTTTTCTCTTTCTCTTTATTTTTCCGCAAGCTGTACACGAACTACTGCAGCCCCGCAACGTCACGAGTGCAGATAGTATATGAAAATGAGAAAACAAATGTCCTGATCCACACAAGCTTGCCTGCCTAGCTGCCTTACCTATTCTCGCCTTACCTGTAAACGCTCCCCTCTCTCTTCCCCCCCACCCCGTATCAAACAGAGGAGGGCAGGCAGATCGTAGATCGACAAATCTGACGCCGGAACAACGCAAATCAGGATTCACTTTATCCCCAAGGCCCCAAAAAAACAAAAACTCACCCCGACCAATCCGGTTTCCAAAACAGTATAGCGGCACTCTCTAAGACTCGGAGCTAGAGAAAGTAGCACCACATACTCTTACACCTTAGCTCTTTGGCAGGGAGACAAAGTAGCAAAATAGCAGTAGTGTAGTAGCAAGCCAGCAAGGACCGTATTAAGTCGTAAACGTTGCCCAAGTCCGTAGTAGTCACCGGCTTTTACTTTTTTTTTTTTTTAAAGCCTTCTGCCCAACACCCTCTTTCTTAAGTAGATCGTTCGCCCCCCCGGTTCTCGGCCGTATTTCTTGGTTGGAAAAAACGTTTTCCTCGTAACAGAGTTTTCTCTCTCTCTCACCCTCTCTCCGGCCGTCACTGTTTCGTTTCGTTTCGTTTTTGTTTTTTATCGATTCATCATCATGTTGGACGTGTCACTCATCAGCGCCCGGAAGCGTTTCATGTCAACTCTATTCAACGTGGCCACCGATTGAGCGGGCTCTCCCACCCCACGGACAGCCTGCTGGACCTCTGCCCATCGCGCTCGAAACAGAGTTTATCAGGGGAGAAAAAGAGCTTGGAAACTCCCCAATTGGTGCCCGCAGTCATAAATCAGACAGCTGAGTAGCTGGAATTCCCATAGGACAAGATTCCGGCGGTTTTTCATCACCATCAGGTTCGCCCTACTGTCGTCTCCCCCGCGATCCAAAGTCGAGGAGGACCATCCGGTCACGCCTCGCTAATCCGCCCATTCAACCCGCCCCTGCGCTCCCACAGGCCATCCGAGCATTCTGCTGGACACAACAGGCCACATCCGGGCCAAAATGAGTTTATTCGGCTTTGCCCTCTCCATGGATTCGCACAATCGTCCCATTGGAGACGTCCGGAGAGTCTCGCGGGGAGTCACCTGACATTCGCGCTAATGGCCCAAGTCCTGGTCGGTGGTCAAAATCGGTGAAAGACAAGGCTATTATTGGTCAGAAGAGAGGGGGTCCACAGGCGGATTGACCAATCAAGTCCCCAGCTTCCACCGAGAATGCACATCCGATGGTGGTGTAAGTCGCAGGACGAACCCAGAGTCCCCTTGGATGCCAAATCTATAATTCTCTTGTGTCAGGCAGAGTTCCTGAAGCAGACAAATCTTACACAAAAGACCTGGGACATTGGGCATCTTCACCTTATCGTCCATCTGACAGGAAGCCACCTGCTTCAATTCGTCCTGGTAGCTAGGCAAGGTCCCACTGCATCCCGTGACTTACACGGATATCAACATGGATTTCCCTCGGGACATGACCCGGATGGAACTTGAAAACCCCCGTCTCTCCCCTTCCCCGGAGCTAGAGGAGCTCTTCCACCAGGTCTTCGACTGGCAAGCGTACTCCGGGGACGCTAAGACATCTGATCCTTCTTCCCATCACCATCTCCGCAAGCAATCCCTTAGCAGGATCATCACCGACATCCCATCCTTCATTAGAGACCTTACTCTTGAGTCCGATAGGGATTTCTTCGACATGCCTTCGTACTCGTCTGACGATGGACTCACGTCTGACTACTCGGCCGGTCAGACCCCTCCGGACCTGGTCCAGGGCGGTGGCAGCACCTCGCCCTCTGACCACTCGGGGTCATCTCCCTTCCTAGAGCCACTAGACGATGGCCACTACCACCCGGAGGCTTCCCTCAGGGAGGTTCAGGCTCAGGACGATGAGTGGACCTACCCTCAGACCGACCCTTCCAAGGGCATGGTCCAAGGTTACCCCCATCACCTGCAAGGCCTAGAAGATCGCCTCAGAAGGGCCGTCGACCAGTCCTCAAAGCTGAAGCGTCGACGATCTGGCAATGACCTAGAGAAGAGGCAACGGCAGTTGGTTGACCCCGGCCAGACGGCAGACGTCCGCAAGAGTGGAGCCTGCCTGCCATGCCGCGTGTCTAAGACCCGAGTAAGAAGTCACTGTACCTCCCAGGTCCCCCAATTGAATGACAGGAAAGCTGAGATTATCCTCTTCCAGTGCCATGATAGTGGAGTCTGCCCAACATGCAGGAAGGCGTTCCCAGACCATTCTCACCTGGCCTGCACTCGCGCCACACCATCCACGTTTTGGCCCGTAATGGGCAAGATCCCCGGTATGTGGCGCACGGCACAATGCAAATTGTGCATCATTTGAGCAAGCCGTTGGTTCAGGGTATTGACAGTGCATTTTTTGTGTAGATGTTTGGTCCACCAATCCCAAGGATGAGGAGCAACTTTGCTCCGGCCCGCGGTTTTACACCGGAAAGCCCCGAGAGATCTCGGTCTTCTTTACCCCAGACACCAGCCTGCCGGCTCTGCGCGCCACGGTCCAGGCCTACCGGTCGCAAGGGGGCTCCGAGGAGACGGGCAGCCTGACAAAGGCCGACTTCCCTCGAGACTGCGTTCCGAGCCACCAGCTTCTGCAGAGATGGGTTGAGAACCAGATCCAGACAGAGCAAAAGTCCGACTTTCAGCAAGCAGTCCAGAGCTTCGTGTTTGCATACTCGGAAGAGGGCTGGGGACTTCCCAAGGTATGACCCAATGAAAAAAAAGAAGACCCTTTGTGACCTGTCATCACCGAGCTAACCGTATCTCGCAGCATGACCTCGTCAACAAAGTCCACAGAATGAACTGCTTCTTCCGCATTTGGAAAGCAAGATCGTTCTGGTGCTTGGATCCAACCAACAAGCTCACCACTCTCCCACTGTCTGTCCAGGCTCAGCTGAGGAACATTGCCCGACGAGCCATTTACTCACTGGAGCATGACATTCTCAAGGAGATGGACGAGTGCATTGCTCAGCAACTCCCAACAAAGACGCAGGATAGAATCGCCATCTGGGCGAGTATGTGGCTGCTCATCCTCATGTACCGAGAGCTCCTGCAGGGTTTCAAGACCCATATCGGCCGCCTGGCGAGCAGCAAGAGCGAATCAGCCCAGAATAGTAAGTAGCCCCAAAGAAGGATGAAGAAGAGAGATGAAGCAAATGAAATGAGCCTGAGCACGAGTACTAACAAACTTGCTAGTTGCCATTCAAGGACAGATCTATAAGCGTCTCGCAGACAGCTTCTTCCCGCTCTTGGTGGTGTTTTACCACTACCAATTCCGAACAAAGAAAAGCCTGGAGCTGTCACTGGACTGGCTCAAGTCTCCCACTTACCCAGCTGCGGCATGCCATAGCAGAGCAATCCGCGAGGCTGCCCAGCAACTTCTCGACGCTCGCAAAGACCACTGTAAGCTTCTGCTCGATGCCATGTCATTGAAACCACGCTAACAACTGTATCAGATCAGAAACTGCAGTCTTCAAAGAGCGAGATTGATCAACTGCTGTGCGTCTTCGTGGTGAACCACGAGCTCAAGAAGATGAACGCCAGGAAGCGTCCTTCCAAGGCTAAGTCCTCCAAGCATGCAGTTGAGGACGACTGTGATGATGATGCCGAGTAAATGTTTTACTTTTTCTAAAAGACATGCTTCATGAGTTACGACTTGATGACAAACAAGAATGCAAATGGAACGAATGACTAGGAAATGAAAAAAAATTGGCGTCACTGTTTTGGTGTTTGGGGAAAGGGTTTACGGGTTTCATGTCTTTTTCTTTTGTTGTTTCGTATGTCTTGTTTTTGCTCACCTGGAGAAAAAATGAAAATTAGACAGTATGAATGAATCATGATTGAATGACTATTTGTGTTGAGATCGTCTTGGTGGCCTTTGCATTGACTTTAGCCGCAGAGTTGACATGGTCGATGAGATCCTCCTTGTTGATACGTCTGGCAACTTCGCTAGCTAAGCCAATCTTCAACAAAACTTTGTCCTTCTTGCCCTCTCTGTGCTCGACGTGTGACTCGAAGCTGTGTACGGTTAGACTTTTGGTCATGAAAAAGTCAATGCAGGTTTGGGTTTGAAACTTTACCTGATAGTGTCGATTACTTGGCCCGCTTGCTTCGGCATGACGGGGAATATGGTGGCTATGACACTTGCGACGGCACCAAGGTACTGGGCCCAGAAAGACGAATCGACACCCCTGTCATCAAGTATACCCTGTAGGCCTTTGTGTAGTTGGGCATCAAGTGGCCCGAGGTTGCCTCCCCATCTCGCGGCGACGCCAAGACCAAGGAGCGCGCGGACAAGATGAGTCAGGCCCGGGCAGTCAGTGTCACGAGAGACGGCATCGTGGACGGCAAAAGCAGTATTGGAGTCTGCGTCATGGCCGTGGCGGTTCCAGATCTCTCTAATGAAGAGCATGCCCGCACCGGTATTGAAGATGGTGGGGAGGCGGGCGTGGGCGAAGTCTGACGGAAGAGATTCTGATAGTTTTCCTAGAATGGCTTCAAAAACTTCTTTTTCACCATCCCGTACATTGGCCAGGACATCAAGAGGGTTACTCTCTCTAATTTCCTGGGGAAGCTTCATCATCAAAGCGCCTTGTCGATTGGACCCTCCACAGAAGGTGACCCAGCCAAGGTATGGAACAGCTTCGATGAAAGCCTCGACGACGGTGACGATGGCAGGGAACTGCTGTCTGCGCCTCTTGGACAAGCCAAAGATCTTACCATCGTAGTTTTGGTTCATGTGCAGCATTCTGGTTGTCTCCTTGAACCGCGAGCCACGAACAGCATAGGTGTTGGAGGACGAGATGGGGTAGGGACTGATAGGGTCGTCATGCATCAGCATGCTGCCGTAGCCGCGGAACCCGCCACCGCACATGTAAACATCGACGAGAACCTCTTCTCCCGTCTCGTTTGCAGCTTTGATGGCTTGTAGAGCGGAAAACTTGGAGCATAGTTCGGCGTATAATTTCCGGAAGCCATCCCTTAGGTTGGCCGTCTCGGCAGCGCGCACATGCTCGGGATTCTCTTGTAGCACACGCATTAGCTTCGCGGCACCATAAGGCAGGCTCCCTCCGGCACGAGCTGCCTCTATTTCGTAGCCTTGATTGCTAGTGTCCACCCAAGTCATCTGCACGCTTCCGCCCCCAAGGTCAAGGAACAGAGCACCGCCAGGAACACCCCCAAGGCCACTCCTCGATCCCATGACGGCGCCAAGTAGTGTCTCGACGGGGGGATCAAGGATGGAAACACTCAGTCCTCCAGTGGCCTTTGCGATAGCATCTAGCATCTCAGGGGCGTTGACGGCCCGCCGCATGGCCTCAGTAGCCAGCATCATGATATGTTGGGGAGGGACATCATGAGAGACGGCAAGATGGTGAAAGCGTGCTATGGCAGAAGACACCGATTCTATGATTGCGGTAGGGAAAACAGGCCCGGAGGGGGACGGTGTCAGGGCATCAAACAGCGAAATGGCCTCTCTTGCAGAGTAGACCGGGGTGAGAAGACGAGCACGGGGAGGTGCCAGGGAAGTGATGCTGAAGCGAATGCCATTGCTAGTGCCATTGTCAATGCCAGCAGTTCAACCAGAAGAGCTTCCAGGCAACTAACCTGCCCATGTCAACGACGGCGTACAGGTGGTTCTGCTCGTCTGGCCGCCATTGGGGGAGCTTCTGGGACAGATTGTCCAGCGTCACGGTGTTGGCGGCTGGCATGATGTAATGGCGTCCGCCTTGTTTTCGTAGTCCGAGTCTGATGGCGTCCTCCCCGTCAGCCAGTCGGTCAGGAGAAAAAAAGATATAAAAAAAAAATCAAATCACATCGAATCACAATACGTACAGGTGGCAATACGAGCGCTAGCCTCGAGATACCTGTCACAAACCGACAGCGATGCACGATCTGGGTCGATCGGTCTGAGGCCCGAATGCGACGGGATTTTGGGTTGGCAAATGTTGGTTGGAAAAAAATCCATGCTGGCGTGGGGTTTCAGTGGATAGTAGCGGACGGATCCGAATCTCCGACGCCTGGAACGGGTACCTAGCGGAAGGGCACGCGAGACGGGCCTAGGGAGATCTCGAATCTGGAGCTTCGAAACGCTAAGTCGACGGCTAGAGTTCTTGGGTTTGCAAGAGGATGAGAAACGAAGTTTTCTGGCAAGCTCTTTTTTTGCAAAGTCGGGGGAGAGGCATAGATGCCCAACAAGACCCCCACCATATATGTATTCGCAGCAAAGCTCATGCACTTCATCTGACATCTGGCGAATAACCCACAGCCCTCGCAGCCTCGACCAATCGATGCCGCCATTCACCTTGTACACAGAGGCATACGTGGAACAGCGTCGTCCTGTCCATGCTGCCGCCCTACATATACCTTACATATACTCGCAGTACCTAGTACGAGTCGAGTATCTCGTAATTCGTGATGCTGCTTCTGCCCGTTGCTCCATCCTCCCATTCCTACCTCCTGTGCATGCGCACATACTCGTACATACATACATAATCCCCATCCGTACATCCGCTTGCTTGTTTGCTTGCTTGCTGGTTTGTTTGCCTCTGACTCTGGCTCTGATCGTGGCCCTTCTCCAGCGTAAAAGCGTGGCCTTGACTCACGCATGTCTGTCTGCCGCAATATGACGAATAACTGTGGAGCGGCATCTGCGAGGTTGTCACCGGGCGGACGCGGCTGACCTCGTTCCGACGAGATTGATTGGTACGAGGCCACCACCAAAAGACGAGGATGGGGAGGACGAGCAGCCCCCTTTGAGCTTGACAGACAGGTCCGATGTGAGTTGGATGCACATGTCGGTCGATGGCATCATCTAGGATTAGTGTGCTCAATTCCCCCAGCAGCGTGCATAATCGCAGTGCATCGTGTCTGAGGCTGGCTCGTACAATTCATCTCCCATATTATGAACGTGTAATCGGTAAGTGTACGTGTACGTGCATGCTGTCTTAGTAGGGAGAGCTTGTCAGCGACTGCAATACCATGACTCTCAGGCACAAAGCACGAGTAGTATAATAGAGGGCTTGAGACACGTACCACGCATGCCTACATGTCGGCCAAGCACATGTATGGGGCTTCTCAGCACCTGTAGGAACTTGTTGTAAACCACCTCGCCTGCACCTGTAGCAGCAGCAGCAAGTTGCTATTCGCCCGGCTCCCTGGCCCTAGATGCCGCCTGCGCTGAGGTTACATGAGACAATGCACTCGGGAGTTGTTATTCGAAAGTGGGAATGAGCAAGCACTCTTCCCCATCTGTGGAAATGGGTCGATTCGAAAAGAGCGTTTTCAGCCCTGGAGAAACAGGCCGTGTGTAGTCTCGAGTCCTGCCAATGACACGGATCCTATTCCCCCACATTGCCGGAAAGCAAAGTCGCCTCGCAAAGGTGGTGTCGCTTGGAGTCTGCTGTACAAGTCCTCGGAAGGCATGCACAAGTTGGGTATGTGCGTTGTTCGCGCCCACATGTCCATACCTACATATGCGTGCTGATGACCCCTCAACGGCAGCATCAGCGCGCACGCTGCAACCAAACCGGTGAGGAGGAGCAGAATATGCGAAGGAGTAGGGTAGGCCAAGGTTCAGGTTGATTATCTTGATAAAGGATGGATCATCTTCGGTTGGATATGGTAATACCTGGCAGTACTAGTGGTATATAAGAAAAGAATAGATAGATAGGCAGCTCATTAGGCGGCTTATGAAAGAATTGGCATGGTTGTTGACTTTCCGCTTTGAGAAGAGGGTGATGGGCAATATGGCGCGCTGTTTTCTCGCCCAACCCGGCCGTACTCGGGAGGTGACTCTTGTTGACTGCTGCCCAAGGACCAAAGGTACCAAGATGGCGTGTGTCTGTCTACTCGTACATCTACTGGCAAAAATATGAACAGAACTGGGAACCAGCAATGCTCAAATAATAAAAGGATAGTTCCTGGGATAATAACCTAGTGCTCCTGGTTCATCACATCACAGTAGTTGGATCATTTGCTGTGACTCCGACGCGGCTTGTTCTCTTCAAGCTTTTTTCCGGTTTGTCACAGGCACTTTGTTTCCGTATTCCCGTACCATGGAGGCAAGGCCCCTCATTAGCCTATCCGAAGCCACTCTTTTCAACGTATCAGGGAGGGCTCCTTGTCACTGCCCAATGGCTCGCCACATGTCTGGCACGGCCTCATTGGAGCATCGGGAGCTCGACGTGCGTGCTTGTGACTGGCAGCGATATGCTCCAATCATGGGTGGGCCGGCCGTACCCGCAGTGTCTCTCACTCACTTCCATTGTACTGTATCGTACATGGTCGATATTCGCCGAAGCTCTTGCATGGCGGCTGCGACTCTAATGTGAGGATCCCGAGCTCCCGTCTTAAAGTAAACGTTAATTTCCAGTGTCAATGTCAATGTCAGTGTCAGTAGTGATAGTCAATGTCAATGACAACGGCAGTTCTTATCAGTCAATCATATCCTTGGCCGCATCATCAATCGACGACATCAGTCGACTTGATCCCGTCCAATCAGCATTTGTGTTGTGCTCCCATTGGCTATCGGCCGAATGCCATCCCCTCGCTTGCTCGCTTAACTGATAGCAAAGCCCCGCTTTTATGATGCACATGTTTTCCCCTCAGACGCGTTTAGACGCGTTCTTTTCGCGAAATTGCACTTTAGCGCGCTGAGCCCAGAATTTTTCAAGCTCATGTCCTCGCACAGAGCACAGCCCATGGGCCATTCTGCAACGACAAGTGATCAATCGCAAAGCTGTCGTGGCTGCCATGTCATGGGTGAGAAAAAAGACCGTCATATTTCTCAATTTGCCCCCTTCTTTTCATAGATACGGGCGCAGTACTTGTACATCTGCGCTGGCAATGTGAAGCAAGGCTGCATACCTACTTGTGTGGTCTTACAAGCGCCTCCTGTCTCAACAGCCGCGTGCTCTCGTACATGGAATTAGTATTGCCAAGGTGTGCACACGTGGGATGAGTGCTGAGATAAAAAACATTAGTCCAAATTGCAAGTAAATCAGCAGACCAGATATAGTTGTAGAATTCCTTCACAGTGCGGCCGTGTCCGGACTCTGTGCTTCAATATCCACTTCCAGGACCCTCGAGACGAAAGTTCTAGCCCCCGTACGGAGCAATCCGCGCACTTTATCTTCTCCTGCTTTTCCCCTGATGCCGGTAAGGCTTCCGAGCCGTGCCATTGCTAGACTTCTGCGGTCCTACTAGCAATCTTCTCCCGACCTGCTAGAGCGAGGGAAGGGAGGGGCTGCAGAAACAGACGCAAGAGGCTTCGGAAGGGAAAATCTTGGTCCTTTTCCAGCTGGTCAAGCTTTTTGGTGGCATCCAGCTTTTTGGCAGTCAAGCTCCACCCGCTCGACTTTCATAGACTCTCGCCGCACTGTCTGCAATGTGTGTGACCAACCAAGATCAGCTCCATGCGGGCGTGTGTGCGAGTGCTCGCCAGGACGGTGATAGTGACAGCGGACGAGCCCTAGTAGAAGCAAGCCGTCAAATGTCCCACCCCTGGCAGAACACACATGACACGAATGAGGAGGCACAATTGATCCTTCAATTTCAGGGTCAATCAGGGTCTCTTCGCCTCCTAATCCTCCTCGAGGCCCTGACTGCTCTCCTTACCAGTGCCCGGCGCAAGAGACTGGAGCCGACGGTGGCATCGCATCCGTTGGGCCCAGAAATCGCCGGTACGACTTTCGGGGGGCGTGCGTCTGAATCGCCATATAAGTACATGTACCCTGGTGGACGAAGTCGAGGGTTCGAGTTTTTAGCTCAGTTGAGATGTATCGCACGCAGCAGCGCCAGTACCTGTACACACTGTACCGGAGGCCGAAGTTGCGGGCTGCAAGTACCGGTACCACAGACGACGCTTAGAAGACGCTCAGAGGGCCCGCGCCACCCGCAGCTTGGCTCCAGCAGGGCCCGCCTCCGCTGGACGGAGGGCTCGCAGTGGCTGTTTTTGGCTCTGGGCTGCCCTGTCCGTGGCCCGTCTAGCGGCCCCGTTAGTGGCCTGCGCTGGCCGATGCGCTCTGCTTGCGCCTGCACTCCCCACTGCCCTACATACAAACCCAGCACCACCCTGTCGCCCGCTTCTCTCCCCCGTTTCTTCTCCATTCCAGTCACTTTGCGCCGTTGCCTCTGAGCCCGCGATCCCACCCGTGGGGAGAGGCTGAGTCTGTGATTGCGAACAGCTGCATCGCTCTCGCCAGCTGCTGGACCGCCAGCCTTTGCGCCTCAGATCGCCCGTGGACGACTTGAAAGATTCCTTGGATCCGGAACCCCCTTGCCTCGCTTCACCGCACCCGCCAGAGACCAGGACAGAACCATTACCCACACCGCGGCGACCAGGGAAAAAGGGACCCAAAGCCCAATCTCGCGCGCCTCCTCAGTCGCGACGACGTTCGCATCAGTTACATGAGTGTTTAAGACTGCTCGACGAAGCTCTTCCTGCCGGACCCGCGCCGCTCTCTCGGGCGCATCCGCAATCAAGGCGCATCCGCTCGTGGACGCTTCAGACAAAACAACAATTGCTGCGCTTTTTCGCCCAACGTATATTTTCGACGCTGTCTGGTCGCGCGGCGCCCGTTGCGCAGGACAATCAAAGGAGGAACAAGAGAAGCAGCGGGACAGAAATAGAAAGAAAACATTGGACAAAACAAAACAAACCATAACATAACAAACCAAAGCGGGACTTGCCAGAGGCGCCATTCCGACCTTTTCAAGACATCACAATCACGCTTCGCACCATTATTGACTCAGTTGGCGCGGCATCGTACATTTAGCGCTGCCTCTCCTCCCTTTCCAACACTCTCCGTGCTCGCATACCTCGACGCCAACTGCCGCAATGCCTCCCTTGCAATCTCTCATGGCGCCTAGGACACGGGGGTCTCGCAAAGCTGCTCGAGGTCCTAAAACCCCAGAGCCCTTCGCGACGACTGACATTCGACCCCCTTCTCCTCCGCGACCGCGATTTCGACTTAGGCGACGTGCTCCCTCGTCCAACCTCAAGGCTCCCACCCAGCAATTCCTCGCGTCCGTCGCGACAGCAGACGTACCCATTCCAAGCATCGAAGAGCCTCGTCTCCTCGACGAAGACATGGTGGATACGCTCAGCACCAGCTTCCCTCAATTCAACCCTTATCACTTATTCCCCGACGATGGCGACTTGCATCGCGGAAGAACCTCTTCACCCCCCAAGACTCCCGCTCCTCACTCCGTCCCCTCGCTATCGCCAAAGCGATTTCCCAATTGGTCGCTCGACCAGGCCTACAGCAGCCTTGAGTCGAGCCCAGAATGCGACAGTCGGCCGTCAACGGCGCAGTCGACGCAGACAAGCAGCTCGCTCTTTAGCCGCTATTCGCTGAATTCAGACAACCTGAGTCAGTACAGCATTGATGCCGACGACGACGTCGACCTGCTCGGTCCCTCGTCAATTGAAGACGGTAGCAAAACCATCAAGCCCGTTCGCGCTCCCGCCGCGTCCAGCAGGCGCTCGCGCAAAGCTCCGTGGACCAGGTCAATGAGCCAACACCTCTGGTCCGTGTACATGACCTATCTACAAGATCCCCACGTCACTCCGTTTCACGTTGCCAAGAGCGGTATTCCTCCTCAGGGAGTATGTATGCGCGTCGCCAGGGAAGCAAAGCGGAGTTGGAAGGGTCCCAAGTCGAAGTCTAAGCAGACCGATCACAGCGGAAGCGCGACGCCTACCGTTGAAGCTGCGCCGACGTCTTACGTGCAGTGGCCGCACAGCTGCGCAGCAACTCGCGCTCACCTGCGGGAGCTGTGTAAAGCCAGCGCGACCGGTGCTGCACGCAATCAACACTACATGGGCCGCAATCCTACGCCTTTCGGCAGGACAGCCAATCGCGTCTGGAACCGCCGAATGGCACCAAGCCGTTCCCAGTCCGCCTTCTCTGGAAATGACATGGCCCTGTCCCTGGCGGTCAGCACATGCGAATCGATGCAGCCTCATGGACCGCTAGCCCAGCTTACCGGATCTCAAGATCAGCCCTCCATGGAGCTCTTCGCACCGCCGCCATTGATAGAAGCCGCTGCCCCTGTGTCAGGCTCGGGAGCTGCCGGTGCGGACATTACCCGGCTGGGCTCCCCTTTCGTCGCTAGAAGCTACGGCCCCAGCGCTTCCAATTCGCTTGCAGACAGCTTCGGTATGAGCCTGGAGCCACAGGGACCAATGAGCAGCTCTGTGGGGACTCGAAGGCGTAGCCTGGGCTCGCCGGCTCGACTCAGCAACAACAGCCGGGGCAGCAATCAGAAGCGCAGATCCAAGCAGTCTGCTGCCGTCGAACCCAGGAGGAAGCGTCCTAGTCTCGGCTCGGACTTTTGGGTTGATCCATCCAACAATGGGGCTTCGACTCAAGCCACACCCTCGGCCGAGTTCAGCTCCACCGCCTCGACCCAACGGGATGCGCTTTTCATTCCCCGGACCAACTTGCAGGAGCTCTTTGAGGCATCTCAACCTCGTGCTGCCTCCCCGCCCCCGTCATCTTCCCCTTCTGGAGAGACTGAGAAACCCGCCGCGGCCACAATTGCACCTCAAGGAGCTTCAGGTCTAAGTTCAAGCCTAGGTCCAAGCCTAGGTCCGAGCCTGGGCCCGAGCCTCGCTCCTCCTCTCGCCGATGCACCCCTCAGACTCGGTTCTCCATTCTCTGCTGCCAAGGCAAGCTTCTCCTTTCCGGGCCGGCGATCAAACAGCATCTCCGCCATCGACTTTAGCATCATTCGCAGACCATTTGCCACTGTTCAGCAGCCCATCGAGTCTGAAAGCACGTCCCCAAAGTCATCTCTACGAAGCCGTCTCGCATACATTGACGAGCGACTCAAGGATTTCCGCCGCCGTGACCACCCTCGCCGGCGGTCACAGTCGCCTGTCTAGTTACGCTGCTTCGCTTCCCGGTTTATCCTCCTCTCACGTAGGGGTTTTAGTACCTTTACTGCCCTCCAATTTTACGATACTCCCGATGATACATCCACGATCAATATACGAATTGCATCTTAGGCCTTTTTGCTTAAGACGACACCGCATGTCCATCTAGACGGCAACGAATTTGCTTCTTATTTTTTCTTCTCTCGGAACAGCATACGCCTCCGTCTCTCATTTTGCAAGTATTTTTTTGGATTAAGTCTTTTGGTTTTCCTTATGATACCCGATATATATATCAACCACTATATATCAGAGTACCGATATCTCGACACAAATCTGTTCACATCTCAATCGACAAAAACCCCCCTTATTCAACAAGGGACGACATCTACAACGAAATATATACCACACACGCTCACTTTAACGAATTCACTCTTTGACGAAATCAATGCTTTCTTTTATTCGATACGAAGCACCCCCATTGGAAGATGCATTTTCGGACCACAGCGCTGTTTTTGTTTTGTTTTCTATTTATGTTTGCCGAAATTGCTTCCATGGAAATATGACGTTATGATTGAACGTACGGGATACTGAAACCCGATGTGAAACAGTACCGGAGCAGTTTCTCCCAACCCACCCCACAAAAGTGTTGGCTATTTTTGTTTGCTTCTTTTATATTGCGTCATTTGCAAAGCGACTGGATGGGACACATGTCCACCTCTTCATCTTCTTTTCTTTTCTTTTTCGACCCTTTACTCATTTTCCGGTGTTTTAATGTCGATTTCTGATTTTGCTTGAAATCTTGATGGAAAAAACGGACTAGGAGGACATTGATGTACATGGCAGAGTTAATCCCTTCAAAGGGAAATGCTAGCTGGTGTTTACTCTTTTTTTTCTACTTTACTACTTTACTGTTTTGAGAGGGAGGCTTATACAGCTTTTGAGCTGAGTCTGGTGATTTATTTTCTCTTCTGTTAGCTTTCAAGCTTGATGATATATGATATAGCACGTTCAAAAAAATGGGAAAAAATACTTCTTTTTCAACAAATAATCGTTCACACTAGAGTAAACAAAAACCATCGCAACAAATTGCTATCAATAGTACTAAAGAAGAGTACCAACTTGCTCTGGTCATTAAAACCTCTCTAAACCGCCCGTCTGTCTATAGGATATAATATTTCAACATGAAAGCGTAAAAAACCCAAAACCCATCGTTTTTCATAAATCCACCCATTGATACTCCGGGATATAATTTCCCCATGTGCCCATAATTCCAAAACCGAAGAACAAAAATAGAACAAAAAAAAAACAAAACAAAGAAACCATTTGAATCAGCTTCTCAGCCTCGAGCTGGCCCGCATCAAAGTCTCCGATTCGCTAGGCGCATAAAACAAAAATAAACCTCAGCTGAGCCTTGCCTCAATATGACCTGTTCAATGGCACCATACCACTGCCGGTCCACCCAATCATCTGAAACCTGAAGTGCCGAATTGTTTCAGAGTCAACTCCCCATTCAGCCGAATGCCCTTGTAGGCGAATGGTACGTTGCACCCCATTGCGGAAGGAGGGGAAAAAACCACAAAAAAGTCGATGTGAAAAAAGCCATGCTCAATGTGACCAAATCGTGTGCACGCGGATTAGGAAAACTTTGACATGATCGAGCTCGCTATCGAGTGTGGGATGCTTGGCGGTTTCTCCTCGTCGTCTCTATGGCTGTTTCGCGAGAATAGGGATCTTGGCGGATTGTTGCTGCTGTCTTGTCGCCTATGCCTCCATCTCGGCCTGGGGAGATCCGGTGCGCTCATCGCTCTACTTGGTGCCCTGACAACAGCATGAGGACAAAGGCCTTCGCCAACAGCTGACCGGTGAGAATGAAAGGAGCACTCACGAAACCCAAACAGCCGTTTGTTGTTGCACAGTTTGTTGGCTGAGATGCGGAGCTGCGGGTTCTTGAGCTGAACGTCGTGGCCGGACTTCTCCATGTTTTCCATATGTTGGGTGTAATCGGCGGAGAATTCGGGCAGCGACTGGAAAAGCGCCTGAAACTGCATGGGATAAGACGTTGCCAAATCTTGGTCCGAAAACTTGGGCTGCCCGCCTACAGCCAGGCAAAAGGCAACCATGGCAACAGCCCAGCGGCGGAGGCGTATAGACGGTCCTGTTTCACATTCGGTGTAAAGATATGCCACCAACTTGGGTGGGACATCCCAGTCGTATTTGAGATATAGGTCTTGGATGGCGTCAATGGAAGCATCCTGTAGATAGCCGAGAGAGAGCTGCGAGGCGAAGAGGTGGAGATGAATGATTGCCCAGTGGATATCGAGAGACTCCTTCTCGCCCTTCTTCTGTGCTGAAGTGATGACGTCGTCGAGGTATACGCTGAAGGTGTCTGGAGAATGTACCCACTCGACGAACAGACCAAACATGGCGGGCGATTCGCTGGGAAGCCATAATGAGACTGTTTGTGAATGAAAGGGATCTTCGATACGCTCTTGGAAAAACGGGGAGACATCGCAGAGTAGCTGGCAGTTGACTTTGAAACGGCGCTTCTTGGGGCCAATGAGGATAGTCGTCAATCCAGAATTATCCTGTTCGGGCTCGGGTGTCGGTGGTAATTCCTTGTCGAGGGTCATTCGGCTTATAGTCGAGATCCGCCGACTGGTTCTCGTGTCTGGTCTCAAGGTACCACTCATGATGTTGATTCGGGTTGCCTTGATGTAACGGGGTTAAGTCGATTAATACAAGACTGAATGGTGTTGTAGATGGCAGCTCAGATGCCTCAATGTAAAAGCGAAAAGAAAAAAAAGAATGTAGGATTAGAGATGCCGAAAGGGGGGGTGTCCAATCCAATAAGCATCAGTAAGCTCGTTCCGAGCTCGCACTGGTGTGGGTGGGAACGTTTTATTAAAGATATCGAGTCGAAGCGAAAGGAAGCGATGCAATGCAATGCAATGCTCCGGCTTGGTGAAGGCTGCTACTATAAACAGATCGGGTGCGAACCAGTCGTCAAACACAAGCATCGACACATGTCTCATGAAAACACGCATCGGATGACAGGCGGATTGTATGAAACACTATATATCCCCAGCTTTCGAAAACAAAAAAAGACAAATCTCGGTGATGGCCGTCAATGCCCTACAACTCCCCAAGTATACCAAACGGCAGGGCCATCGTGTAACGGTGACAATGCTGAGAAGATGATGACCCCCCTCCAGGGGTGGCCAGCGTATGTGCGTATGTGCGTGCGTGCGCGCGTGTGCGTCCGTGACCAAAGTCGACACAGGCTGGCCTTTGCCCCCCCGGTTTGGGAATCTCCAGCTTAGGTGGGTGTCAGGCTGACCATTAGTCCAAGGTGTTTTGTTAGCGAGGCTCAAACGGCTCTGCTAATTAGCACTTCGCGGCACGATTTCTTGCAATATTGGTCACACAGGGCGAGGGTGGTCGATTTGGGGCGGCAGGGCCATGGTGAGATCCGCCGGGATCCTCCACCTGTCCCAGGAGCTGAGCATCGTCCTTACGGACTCCATCTGTTTCAACACCTCAAACGCAGAGGGCCGCTGCCGCTAGAGAGAGCCAGAGGCACCAGCTGGCGTGTGCTCAAGTCGCATCCACGTCACCCTGTGTCTGAAATCGTTCTTCACACTCATCAGCCCGTCTGAGCAGGCTCGAGCTTGACCGCGGCATTTGTCAAAGGTCGACCTTGGCGCCGCGCACCGCAATTCTGTTTGTTCGGTTCGTCTCTCTCTGGCCTGGCTTCGTATTACCCACCCCCCTGCTCCTCGTTTTGCATCAGGGCAGCCCGTTTCGGGTCCCCTCTGGAGAGCTAGGAAGAATAGACTTTCACAAGGCATAAGGCAAAGTCAGGTGCGTGCAACGATGCAATCTTAAACCTGGGCAGTAATTGGTTAGCAAACGTCAAGAGACCGTTGGATGGGGGCCAGCCTTGCCGTAGCTCCGTTACCCCCCCTCGAATCTATTTCCTGTCTCTGGCCACCATCTCATTTCATTTTTTTTTCGCTTGCCTCCGGAGTTATGGAGCGTCGGGCAATCCAAGGCGGCCGATCATGCGGGCGCGTCCAACGTAGAGCGTGCAGGCAGGCCTGACGTAACACAGTATGACTGAAAATAAAATGAAGCACGGAAAAATAGAAACGAGGACACGGGAAGAGAAGGACAAGGTGAGAGCAGGTGATCTGCACTGATCATCGAAACGGCAAGGCCTGTACTTTAGGTACTGTGCCCCGTACCGGGTACATGTACATCATCATACCGGCCGCATAAGGCTCTGGAGCCCACTGACGATGGGGCAGCCACCCGCTGAAGAGCTCCGACTTAGCGCCCTTCTGCCCCGAAAAGGACCCATGGATCAGCCCCCAGGACCTTCTAGAGCTCCTCTAGAGCTTCCCCTGGCCGCAACTGAAACCCCCGCAGGCGTCGGCTGTACAACCCCACCACGGCAACCCCGTAGTAGCTTCCATCGAGCTCAATGTTCACGCATGTGCTCAACTGTGCTATTAATGGAATGACGGGTTTTGCATATGGACGCCAAAATGCTAAACAGGATCAGCAGTCAAGGTCGAAATCTTGACTTATGACACTTGAACCAACCCCCCCGAAACATCAATGTCAAATTAAGCCATTTGCTCACCTTTCTGTAGAGAAGGGTATGACAAAGGCAAACGGGTGGCATGCATCATGCACCAAGCCGCTAATATTATGCTTAACACCATCATAGCTTTACTTGTCAGCCACATCCGCAACTTTCGAGCTTTGATCCAAGTCAAGTGATATCAAGGTTGAACTTTTGCTTTCATTCAAAATCATAAGCTAGTTAACTATAGCGCTGGTATTGTGAAAAATGAGATAGTCTACCTCGCCCTCTAATCCCCAATGGGGTTTTCGTCCCAAGATTGCTCGCTCTCCAAACCACAAAAAGCATCTTGTGCAGATACGTGTCGTGCTCCCACCATGAATCTCGTTGCTTGAACTTCTAAAACGCCGTGCCGCCCCTTGGTTGTTGAAACGGCCTCCCGAAACTAATATGCTTCAGCAGCAAAGTAACGCAAACCAATGCAAAAGAACCCAAACGCCGCTGCAGATGCCTTGTTAAGATCCCAAACTCCCCATATCCGGATGGAGGAATATACGTAAAAAAAAAAAAAAAAGTAGCAGGTGACGTTGAAAATGCTTCCAAATAGTGGCAAAGTGCCAATGCTCTGCCCCTTCTCGCAAAACTGGGGTGAGGCAATAGCACACCTCCGTAACAAACCAACAAACCAAAGCGGCGTCTTCACATTGCCCATATGATCATTGCCCCTGAATGGTGCACCCCCCCTTGTCTCAAGCTGTCTAGATCCTAGCCGGGATGTCCACGTTGTCAGAATCCGTGCCCGTGCTCGTATCGTCATCGATCTGCATGGGGTCGTCAGGTGTCCCTTGATATGTCCCAAGTGGAACTCCGTGAACAACTGCCGCTGGTTGGCCATATGCTGGAGGTGGTGGCCGAGAATTCGTAGATGCTGTAGGATCAACCAGCTCCGCAGTAGCCGAGGAGGCAGATAGTCCTCCCATCTCGGCGAGGGGGACTCTCCTACGTGGCGATTCCATAACTTGATTACCAGTTGGTCTCGCTTGCCCATCACCAACACGGGCCTTCTTTGCGGAGTGTGCTTGATCAGCATTCCAGGAGCGTTCCATATCTGCGTTGGTACGCCTCTCACGAAGGCGGATTCCATACTTCTTCCTGGTATTACTCTGCTTGGTATTGTATCGATTCTTGATCTTGGCCAGCTCTTCTTCACGCTCGCCAGGCGGAAGGGCCTCTGCGTCTCTCCTCAAGCGACCATAACGTTCTTCAACATCTTTCATTTCCGCATTGAATTTCTCTCGGTTCTCTGGGGTAAGCTTTGCGTAGGGGTCGTTGGTTGAAGGACTTGCGGTCGGCGCAGAGCCAACCGATCTGCGACTTGGGGTTATGTTTGATTTGATGATAGCAGGTGCAAAGGTGGCTGGCTGATGCGGTATATGATAACTCGGAGGTGGAGGTCCAAGGTTATTGGATGGCTGATGCGGTGTCATCTTTTGTAATAGCTCTCTCTGTCTTAGCAATTCCAAGATATGCGATCTGGTCTCTTCGTTGTGTTGTCCGCAAACGAAGCTCTTCGTGTGATAGGAGAGGCCACCTGGGCTTTCGAACTGACAGCCGCAATGAAGGCACTCATCTACATCAATGGTTCCTACTGGCCTGGAGGTGTGGCACTTGGCCTTTTTCGCATGCTGGTTGACTGTGAATAACGCACTTCTTGGCATATGGGTTGAGAAAAGGAGCATACTTACATAGCTAAGAGCATCTGAACTGCTGCAAGGACGATGGCATGTTGCACAATACATTATCCCGGGTGTTTGGTTCGGATTTGGATGTGGCAGACTGGCGACATTTCCGACTGGAATGGTAGCCGTTGGAGACTGGGAAGGAGTGGAGGGCGGCTGAAAAGTAATGTTCCCGTTCCGCATAATAGGGATAGGGTGTTGGCTTTGAGGCGCTCGAGGTGGTTGCTGAGGCTGTTGTGGGGGTCCTGGGCCCATGTGTGGTGGCATCGGAGGCGGGGGGACTCCTCCATGGACTTGGTGTGGTTCTACTGGCGGAAGCGAAGTAAGCAGCGCAGATATAGATGGGATAACAGTTTCGCCCCCCTGGCCGGGCTTCTTCTTGACAACGTCATTGATGTGGTAGCCAAGGCGCTCAGCTCTAGCCAAAGCATTGATGAGGTCCTGGGCCCCGATGGTTTCCAACCGTGTGGCCATGACCCTATCCTGGAACCGTTCACCAAGCTTGGGACCAATGAGGTCTGCGATTTCATCAAGGTCTTCACCGCGAAAATGCTTGGCGATCTCACGTTTTGAATGCCTGAGCACCTTGTCACCATTCTCTGACATGGTGCGACTTAGGACTGCAGGATTGGAGTAGTTGATTGCGGCATTCGCCTGGAGATGTAATTAGACCGTGGTTCATCCATTGTGGTGTGAGAGCAAGAGAAGGACAAAGAAATATGTAACGAAAGGGATGTCGTGTGCAAGCATAAAACTGCAGTAGAACAAAGGCTAGAAGGAGAGAGAGAGAGAGATTATATCCTCCAGCAGATACCGGGTAGCATTTGGAAGAAGAAAGATGACAAGACAACTGATGAGTTCAAAAGAGAGCACGCGACTTACGATAAAGCCACAGTGATAGTCTGACCCAACCAGACACTTATGCCAGTTTTCCCGAACTACCTGCCGCACCACCGAGGCATCTGTGTTCTGTACCATGTCCATGAGTCTCTCGTACTCCCTGGTCTTTTCCGCGCTTGGAGCTGTCTTTGGGGCAATGGGTCCAAACTGCTTCTGACCGGGTTGGCCTGCTGCTGCCGGCCCAGACAGCGGCGGCGAAACAAGAGGCTGGTGGTTGCGATTCGGGACAGCAGCCGGGTAGCCGTTGGTGGCATTAGTAGTTGCGCTCGTCGAACTGGGCGCAAGGTTCGATGGCACAACTCTCTGCGACGATGCTGTAGGCGCTCCTCCTAGGACAGGAACTGGCGGGGTGCTGCCCGTCACGGCGTTCGCCATGGCCGGCGGCTGGCTCACGGGCCCCATGGCTCCCGCTGGCTGGTCTGCGATCTGGGCTCTAATGGTGGAAATGACGGACGCGATGCCCTCACGCGTCTCGTTCTCGTTGATGCGCGGCGAAGGTGAGGCTTCTGGATTGAGTATATCCGAAGTCACAAGGGGAGGAGAAGCCGCCATGTTCGGAGACGCGCATGGGGGGATAGATAAATGGGATTGGATGGGGGAAGACAAAGAACAGCGAAAGCGAGCTAAAGAGCTGGAAGGGCAGGGAAGACGGCAGAAAAGAGGAACTTTCTTGTTATGCAGGCCCTTTTGCTTGGGAAAAATCGCCAACCAACGCACAAAAAAAACTAGTTGCCTGATAACTGGTTGTTAAAATAACGAAATCCAGCTCGGGAACCTAAAGATAGCTAACTCACCCTATGCATGTGGCTCAAAGCAGCTAAAGCTAACCTTCTGTCAAACTTCACGTTTAGTTCGCAGCAGGGATAGCTGAGGAAGGAGCCAGGCTTAGGCGTAGAGCGAGATCGCGGATTCGCTGCCTCTTACATGTAATCAAATAAAAAGGAAACAAAGAGGCTAGAGGGGTGGGCCTTATAAGCTATTAGTGCCTGAGAAACGAGGCCGCAACGCGCATCGGCTCTATCTATCACTTTTTTAATTAACTCGGGTCCACTTAGAGCTATGCACTAAAGCACCCCTATTGCCATTGCAGACTGGTTTATAACAAACGAAACTTATACGAAAATAATAGGCCGGTTTGCAAGTCGTTGTCACCAACAGCAAGTCGTATTGCCACCGGCTGCTAATTTCCATGGCGCCCGTTGCCAAGCAGAGAGCGCTTAATGCGCATGTTTGAACAGAGGAGAGAGAGAATGAACAAGTCGGGTATCCTCCAAGTTGAATGATCCTACCGTTGCAAAAGCAAAAAAGAGACATGTGATTCAGAATGTATGAGGACATGTATGTACGAGTAATAATCTAGAGAGCGGAACAAAAAGTCAAACAACCCCTGTCATGTTACAGCACAGCTCGCAGGACCCGTACTAGTTGGCACTTAGTCTGCTTAATATATACACATAGCCCGCTCCGCTGGGTCGAAATGCGACATCGTAATATAATATTACTAAAATATCCACTGCAAACACTCGCAGATAGTATCCTGTCACGGCCTTCTGCAGGGGACTTGCTGATAAATTAATTCTCCACGAGCTTTTTAGCAGTGCAACCCAATACTTTATTACTTGAGTCAAGTGAGTATTGTAACAATCCATGCTCACCGTCTTACATAAGAATAGAAAGCTTAATTGTAACTGTTCATGCATGCACTATTCATTATTCATTGGCATCCCTTCCCACAGCGTTTCACGACTCATCGTCGCATGACTTTACATGACCAGGCAGGGCACTAATGCAACAGAGCGCACTCCGTACTCCGTTCAGGATTCTGTATACTTCTACGACATGTCATCTTCAATCATTCTTCACCGCATTACTGCATACCTAGAAATCTTGAACTTCCATTTCATATTGCTTAGGTGCTAACTCCCTATGAATACTCGTGTGCGTGCTGTCTTCAACTCCTCACTCTTGCATAGCTGCAAATCCATGTCGTCAGTCATAATCATAAACCCTTTTCAGCAAAGTCCAGCAAAGTTTAGCAATTGTCCAGCAAAGCCATCAACCACGGGCAAAACACAACGCTCCGGAAACCAGGTTCGCAGCCAGTCCAACAGCATCCTCAAGCGACTCAATCTTCTCCTTCCGAGTGCCCACCCCAGCTTGATCCTCCTCTCTCATTGTGCCCTCCCATTCCGGTGCCTGTTTCTTGACGCTGGAGGTGAATTCGTCCGCCCAAAAGGTGGCCTTTAACGCCGCTGCGTCCATTCCCCATCTCAGAGATGCTCTCTCCAAAAGAAAGTCCACTGACCTCCACCAGTCGCATCGCAGCTTGAGAGGTCGAGTGTACCGTCCCTTGCCGCGTTTGTTGAGCATCGCCCGGTGAGGCGCAGGGTATGAGCCAAAGAAATCCTCTCGGGCATATCGAGGCAATGCTGGTAGGCGGGAGAGTCGCTCCATGATGATATGCTGGCGGTGATAGACGAGATAAAAGTACCGCTGCTCCCACACGTCGTCGTTCCATGCGCGCTCGCCATCTCGAGTTCTTCTCTGGAGGTACGGATACGTGGGGATCTCCGCTAGTCCAGCTTCCATGGCTTCCTTGTGATGTTCTCGCCAGGCGTGGAAACCAGCATCGCTGTGACAGATCAGCATCTCGAAGAGAACGATGGCGTCGTCCAGGTCTCGCAGTAGCCGGCCCTCATTGAGGTGGTTGTGGCAAGGCAGGTTATCCCATGGCCCAAATAGCTTCGCACAGAGGGCATCTTGCTCATCCCATTTGGGATTGACAGAAGGAAGGGTTTCCGTTGGAGCAAGATCCGCAGGTGGAATGCTCTCCAGGGGCATCACAGTGCCTTCAGCCTCTTCCACTTTCATCTTGACGCAGAAATGATAATGAAAGCAGGTCGGATAGAGGTGCAGATATAACGCTGTAGGGATCAAGATAGAAATGGTGTTGGTGGGTGAAAATGGATACCTGCATCAACACACACCGGATAGCAGTGCTTCATTAAACGGAGGAAAAGATCTCACGAGCAACGAAAAGATGCTTTATATCTACTTCCTACAGAAGGGGGGAGGGCGGGAACGAAGGGGAGCATCTGGCAATCGAGCAGGTTCTATTCACTAACCTGACTTCTGGGCAGCTTTGGCCGCCAACGGGCTGCTGTGCCACCAAGACAATCCATGCCGAGACGATATAGAAGATTAGACAAGAGCCAAGCTGTTTCTTGCCCTTTCCTTGTCAATAGAACGATAGAGAAAGAGCAAATACCGGGCGCAACTCTTGGGCAGGCGAGCTCTGATTCACTGCCGGGAAAATGAACAGATCAAATGCGACCCCCCCCCCCCCCCCCCCCCCCCCCCCCTAGCATTGGGGTATATTTAATGATACCTATCGTGTGACCACGGCTTAATACATTTACGAATGAGTGTCACATTCATCTGAGGCTATTCTCTGGCCTCATACGTCATTCACTTGGGAGCCATCAAGAGGCATCAAAGTCAGATTCAAATTTCTTATTTAAGAATTGATTACCTTACCCCTCCCCTCCAACTTGATGTCCTGGTAGTACCTCGCCAAAATTTTGTTAATACAATGTAAAAAAAGGGTTTCCAAACGCCTCATGATCTCCAGCCATCATTAAAGAATCTAGGTGTAAGTTTCCATTAGGGTGTAATCGTGTTGGGATTCCACCAATGCAGCTGCCGGCCCAAGAATTTATATGCTTCACTCTCCAACACAGGCAACCATCAGCTTCTGGTAATCGCCAGATGTCTCTCCTCTGATACGAGTGGCCAATGGCTTCTTGTACCGATGCTGATAGGCCCCCTTGACGTTTGCAAGCTCGTTCCGATCCCAGTGGAAACGGATGGTTCGAGAAATGAGGAGATGGTCCTTGGTGCCCAAGCCGGCCATGGAATCCTCCAAAAGCTGCGCAGCGTGCATATATTTATCAACAGCATGACGAAGCTGAAATAGTAGAGCATCTCTCATGTGGCCAGAGAATTCCTGCACGATATTAGCCTATGCGCAAAGCAGCCAAAAGGCAAGGAGGTACTTACGCTCTGAATTACGGTATCCAAGTCGCGGTTGAACTTTTGCTTGTAGGTATGGGCGACGGCTCGGATCTGGTTGTCGTTTCTGTTGCTTAGAATGCTGCAAACCAGAATCTCGTCGGTGCCAACCTTGCCCTCGGTCGCCCTGTAGATGTTCATGACGTCCTCCTCCACCTGCTGTGGATTTACTGGCGCTGAGTCCTCCGCCCGATTAGCAGCCAGCACTATCAAGAAGTGCCTCTCCGTCTTGAAGCTCAGTTCACCCTTGACATCGTTCTCCAAGCTTCGTCGGAATGTTTGCTGATACGCGCTCTTGATAGCCCTCAGGTCGGCGTTGGATCTTGACAGCAGAATATCATTCATGACAATCTCCTTCGTTCCCGGGCCGGCCATGGCATCGAACAAGTTATGAATGTCAGCCAGCAGTGGACCACGGGCAAGCTGCACCAGACCAAATTCGAACCAACTCCTTGTCTCGCTCTTTATATCCTCTACCAGCCTGCGCTTGAAGGTGCGCTCGTAAGTGGATCGGATCACCTCAATCTGTAGCGGGTCTTTTCGCGAGAGAACATTAATCAGTGTCTTCTCGTCCGTTCCAAAGCCTTTCATGGCCCCGCGCAAAGCCTGGGCATCTGGGGTGCCGTCCCATTGAATGATCTGGGGTGCGCCATAGCCAATAGACGGCGGCGTAGGCTGCACTGGGGGAGCTCCATAAGGCGCCGGGGGAGGGGCACCGTAATGCCCTCCATGCTGAGGAGGAGGCGCTCCATATTGACCTGGAGGAGGCGCTCCGTAGGGTTGCTGGTGTTGAGGAGGAGGAGCCCCGTATTGCTGAGGCGGCGGCTGTCCGTAGGGCGCTTGTGGTGGGGGATATTGGCCGGGAGGGGGCGGGGGAGACTGGTAATAGCCTCCCTGCTGAGGGGGAGGATGCTGGCCGTATTGCCCTTGCTGGGCTGGAGGATATTGCCCATGAGGAGGAGGGTACTGGCCCTGCTGTTGAGGAGGATATTGGCCCTGTTGAGGAGGGGGATACTGGCCATAGCCCTGGGGAGGCGGCGGTTCTGCGATGTGTTAGATTGCGATCATGGGGTTAAGCTACTAGAGGATTGCGCGTCGCCGTCATCGCACAAGACTGCGCGACCAAGGACAGCTGGTTTGCGAAAAGAAAAGAAAAAGAGAGAGAAAATCCATTGGGGAGGCTACTTACGGCCGTAGGGCTGGCCATATCCTTGATAAGACATATTGCAGTGGTTGATTCCGCGGCGAGTTTCTGCGATGGAAGCGCAACGGTGGTGACGTCGTAGGTGCTATTGGAGATGAAGTTTCCAGGTGGACGAAGGAACTGGGTGAAATCGGCTTATGTACCTTTGTGCCACCTGCCTACCAGAACCATCTGTGCAAGTTCCGCGCAGCTAGCCGCAAAGTTAGCAGCAAAACGTAACGACTGGAGCTTGTTCACGCACGATCTGCCTTGCGTGAGAATAAGCAAATAAGGTAGAGCCCACAGTTCATCCCTGGCGAGGCATTAGCCCTTATTGGCGCAAAGAGAGGGTCGTGGCTGTGTTTTCGACTCTTCGGTTCGTTGGACGTCATGCAGCTTGTGAGCCTTGCAAATCACCTGCTCGCCGCCACAAAAGAAAAGATGGAATTGCGCGTTTGATGTCATTACCGCCGCGCAAGACATCGAGTGTTTTGACATTAGTTGAAATCATCCCAACTATTTGACATAGCCGCCTGCTTTATTCTGCTTTATTCCACACGGCATCCATCGAGACGGGCTCAGTAGCAAGTATACTACTAGGTAAGGCTATAATCTCCGTAGCCGGCTTGAATCATGATTCCACAATCAGCACCACTGCAAGAATTTGTCCGACTTGATAGGTGGACCGTCATCAGCTTACTGATCAGTGCTGTTCGGCACTTCAAATCGCTACTGTAATTTATCACTTGAACTCCTTTTTTTGGCAGACAACACTTGATGCAAGGGGATTTTGATTATAAGCTTCTTTGGCCGTGGTGGGTCTCTTTGCTGTGGGATTTTGCAGGTCCTGGCCCATGCAGTCATCAATCAATGCAAGGGACAATGAGCCTCCATGTTCTGTTAAGCGCTGTGGCGGGCTTTGTTCGACATCCGGGACACCGCCACACGCATTGCGCAAGCGACATGGCTTGAAGATGTAAACGCCACAGCCGTGGCTTGGAAATGATCTCAAACGTCGTGTCTTTGATGGGAAATGATGTTCAAGCTGGGATAAAGCATGGATGCGTCGACTGTTGCTTTGATAATTCCTTGTAGGTGCCAGCAAGGACAGAAATAGCACAGCCCAGAACCATCAAAGGAACTTGGTGTCGTACTGTCACGTGCGCATTTATTGCTTCCCAGCTCCCGTCAACATGTTCACCTCTTGTATCGAGTACTGGATGTACCTGCATTTAAAGCTTCATGTACCTACAGTGGAGATGCAGACCAAAGCAGTCCAATGCTGAGTAGCCAAGCAACACCTATCGGTATTTACAAAGCAGCCCAGGCATTGACTCGTACGAGCATCGTTTCCATGTTATCAATCAGTTTATAGAAGGCAGCTCACTACAAGGTCCCCTGTAATAGCCCGCTGCCACAGCCATCATACAGGGACAACTTAGTGCTCCAGTGTTTCCCCGACTCTCCATTGCCCCACTGCACCGCTTACCTTTTGGACCCCTTGCGCTGTCGATTTGGCGGCCCGATCCCGAGACCAGCCTCCGGAATTCCCAGCCACCAGCCATCGCATTTCCAACCGCCTTATCCATACAATTCGGCCACAGTAGCAGCCGCCCAACATGCTGCTCTTCTCCGCTCCCCTCCTATCACATTCCTCCATCCAGGCAAACCGCTAAGCGATCAAATACGAGTACTTCGTTTTGCTCTGCATTCCTCGTTCTCTTAGCCGCTTTCAGTCTCCCTGCATGCCTGCCTTATAACGCCGTTAGAAGAGCGAAGAGAGTAGAGAAGCTTCTTCAAGATGCGTGGCGATCTCTCTCTGATCCTTGCTCTCTCTACATGCCTCTCCATAACAGCTGCTCTCCCCCAGCCGGCGCTAGTTCTCCGAGGATCCCCGGTAAACGACCACAAGAAGCCTAAATACTCTGTTGTGCCGCTCGAGCCAGGAGAAGGAGATCCGCCGGGCGGTGGTGGTGGAGGAAATAATGGCGGTGGTGGAGGAGGAGGAGGCGGAGGAGGTGGTGGTGGTACCGTCACGGTGATTGAGACTGTCGTCGAGACCAAGACTCCTGCTAAGACGGTCACCGAGACTGTAAAGGCGTCCACTGTCACCCGCACAGTCCCGACGACGGTGTCGATTGTCGACATAACGGCACCTGCAGACGTGACAAAGACTATTCAAGTTACCGTCACCCCCTCTCACACCTCTCACAAACATAGCACAACCGCTGCATCGACGACAGATACCACTCGACCAACCAAGACGAGCAAGACCTCGAAGATAACTTCTACCTCGAAAGCTATCACTTCCAAGGCCGTTAGTACATCATCACATAGCTCCTCGAAAACAGCGTCGTCGACTTCGGTGCCACTGAGCAGCTCTCACCGAGCCACTTCTTCGGCGTCTCAAACGACGAGCACGTCTAGTACAACTGCACCGGGTGTAACCACCACGTCAATAATATACCCAATCCCACCTCCTTCATGGCCGACCAACTCTACGATATCGCAGTCCAGCTCCACGACATTTCAATCTAGCTCTACGGCATCGCAATCTAGCTCTACGATATCTCAGTCCAGCTCCTCAACATGGCAATCTAGCTCCACGACGTGGCAAATTAGCTCTGCGACATCACAGCCTAGCTCTACAACATCACAATCTAGCTCTACGGCGTCGTCTTCAACATCGTCTTCCTCTCGGTGGACCACGCCAGTCCTGTTGAGCACAACTTCTACCTTTACCACCGTCTATACTCCTTCATCTACTAGCACAAACGATAACGGCCAGTGGCACACCACGTACCCTGCCTGGAACGGGACGGCTCTACGTCGTTTCAGATGAGGATGAAAGACATGGTGAACCAGCGAGACAAGACTTGTCTCTAACATACAATCGTACATATTGAAACTTCGAGGGACATATCCAGCTTCTACCAAGGAGCACAAGAAGATACAGCAAAATATTCAGGGGCATAGACTGCACCGCATCTAAGTTTCTAGATATTTTTGCCTTTTTTTTTTTCTGCATTTGCTATTTTTTGTTTACTGAATAATGATAATGCTATCAAAGACGAATGAATTCGGATGTTTGCATGGAGAGCCTCACTGCCGCGGGAAAGCAAACTTTTCGTGAGAGATTGGCAGGGGTTCTCTCCCGGCTGTTGCAACGCAAACCAAGAGCTGGGTCGTGTTGCCGCCTATCGTGTAACTCATGAGATGGTTGGATACAGAATGGGGACGAGGATGGATCAAGGGTTTAGTTAGCAACGAGTGAAAGATGGTTATGTAGCGATGGTCTTTATGCTTTGGATTGCCAATATTATGATATTTTTTATGATGAGCCTCAAGTTACGAGCAAGTAATCCGCATTGTGTAACCGCCATAGCGCTACTGAAGTTTGTTCCATCTTCTAGATCACGGACAGCCGCATACAGCATTCCATTCCCATGCACCCGTCCGAGCGAGACAATATTAAGCGCCTCAGCTGATACAAGCCAACAATCTGAAGCTGCGAGGCGGACAATGGCAATCCTCCTGGGTCATCCGATAATTCCAATCAAACATTTTCCCTCGAAGCTTTAAGTACCTAGGTAAGTCAACAGATTTCTTTCCTCTTCCTTCTTTCCCTTTATCTTGCATCTACTTCACTCATTTCTATCTTGTTGGTGTGATATCACGGAATCTTTGCGCTGAGCGTTCCAATCACAAATAATCTGTACGTCTCATGAGCATCTCGACCCTCATTTGTGTCCGTCTAACATCCTAAACCAGAAACCTTCTCTTTTCTCTGCAACCTTACACTGCCTAAGACAGAGCTATCAAGCTGCGACAATCAAGCTTCGACACTCGCTATACGCATTTCATCCTCGACTACCCTCTAGCAACAACCCTTCCCTCTGAAACATGGCTTCTCTTCCCCCAAGCACGAACGATGTCAACACAGAGACTATAGTGGTAGCATCTTGTCTAGGCGGAGGCTTGCTTCTCGCTACAGCTCTCATCGCCACAATCATGATTGTCAAGAGGAGGGCGCGACTGAGGAAGCTCCAGGAGAAGGATCTCAAGATGGAGGCCACGAAGGCCTGGGCAAGAGAAGTATAAGGATGGAACAAAAGGTATAACATGGATGTCTTTGTTACGAGGGGGAAGGGAATAGACTGAAGTTTTTCGATCATCTCATGATGAGACTGCCTTGCAGCTTGATGATAGAATGGCTATTTGGCAGCTTAAACTAGGTAATTAGGCCATGATTCACCTCCTGGAGAGTGTGCATCACAATCACAATCGATATTTTGCTGGCACATCATGGCGCTACCGTCTCACCCATTCATAGGTAAAACTGTGAAGCTATTCAGCGACTTGTAAAACGCTCCAATAGAATACATCCACGTCTGAAGCGGACCCCACAAGGCACCGATTCGATCGAGATGCCTCAGTTCAGACTTTTCATGTAGAAAAAGTAAAACTTGCTTTATCCCTCTATTCCTCGCTCCCAGGGGCGGTGGCAAGCTTTCTATAGCCTTGATAGGCGGAATCACTTTCAAAGTGGTGGAAGATTAAGACAAGCTCTCCAGAGAAAACTGGGCATACCGAACGCTGGAACTTGCAATCGCTCACTTACTTGCTCTCAACAAAACCTTGCAAAGATTTACACGTCGAACTCGAGCAATTAGAGCCTTCCTGCCAGAATGAAAGACCCCGGACTGTTGGTTCCCGGCTGGGCACTCTTGGCCCGCGTGGCTGCTCCCCCGATGCTCACACGCGACGAGCCCACGCTGGAGACGTTATCTCGCACCGGCTCGCACAACAGCTCAGATGCTCATTCAGACCACCAATCAGAGCCTCATCCAGATCTTCTTTTAGATGTTCATCCTGATGTTCACCCTGATATTCGTCCAGATGTTCGTTCAAGGTCTCGCTCGGGGTCTCATTCAGATTCTCTTTCAGATCTCCATTCAGACCCTCGATCAGATCCTATTTCAGATATCCGCTCAGACCCTCTTCTGGATGTTCATCCTGATGTTCACCCTGATATTCGTCCAGATGTTCGTTCAGAGTCTCGCTCGGAGCCTCGTTCGGATTCTCTTTCAGATCTCCATTCGGATCTTCATTCAGAACCTCTTTCAGAACTTCATACAAATCCTATTTTAGATGTTCATCCCGATGTTCGTCTAGATATTCGTTCGGAGTCTCGTTCGGAGTCTCATTCAGATCCTCTTTTAGATCTCTATTCAGACTCCCGTTCAGGCCCCCATTCAGATCTCCATTCAGACCTCCGTTCAGACCCTCGCTCAGACCCTCGCTCAGATTTCCGTTCAGATCCTCTTTTGGATCTTCGTCCAGATTCTTTTTCAGATGTCCATCCAGACCCACCGGGATATTATGATCTAGATCCTCGCTCAAATCCTCAGCTAGCACGGCCCATGGGCGAGATGTGTTCTCCAGAGGGCCAATGGAATTGCATGACAACCTCATGGCAGCGCTGCGCAAGCGGCATGTGGAGCGCCGTGATTCCATGTGCGGCGGGGACAATCTGCCAGCCTTTTGGGCTTACGGATTTCATTACCATTGAGCATGATTCGAGTGCCATCACGGGTTATGGGGATAATGGCCATGCGAGTGATGGTGGTCGTGATAAGAGCGGGAAGAAGAGCGTTGGCATCAGAAACTCACCCGGCCTGGTCTTGCTCGCTGGGGCGGTTGTGACTGGAGTTTCTTGGAGTTTTCTTGTGTGATTGGCAAGCTTTATGAGGAATGCATCAAAATAGCCACGTAAAAAGAACACATCATGAGAGCGAACTTAGCTAGCTTCGGTGGAGGGGATAATGCAGGCGGGAAAATATCCGCCGCCACGGCGTGATTCCTGCAGGGCACATGTGCTCGATGGATGTGTCGATGGGAAGGGGGTAATTTCGCATCGCAAATTGAGATGTTATTGGTATCACGATAGATGGAAGACCGCAGCGCCATATCAGAAAAGAGCAAATTGATTTATGAAGGCAAGAGAGTACTGATGTATATTTACGGAGTTGGCGCACGTTTGAAGCTCAAACTCCACTCCCCAAACTTCGTGATTATTTCCTCTTCCAGTAGCCTCGCCCGCCGATACAAGGCGTGCCCGAGACCTACTGACAGCACGTCCTCGTATCGTACATGCGCTTAGATGAGGTGGGCTTATCTGGCTGTGGTTGACATGCTATGCTATATTTGGCATATCCTCTCGGTGTGCATAGACGTGCATCCATGTTGCAATAGTTGCGCCGGCGGAAACGGATCCGCAAGAATCTCTTTGGTGCCCGCTGCTGCGCTCCTCTTTTTAGTTGGTAATCCGGATTCTGGAATCATTTCTTTTCTCCTCCTACTTCAATCAATAAGGCCGAGGAAGAAACATCTCTCTCTGGCAGAAGGACGGTCTTTGTAAGTTCAGCTTCAAAAAAGCTGCGAAGAAGAACGAAAACATGGGGTCAAAGGGGACCATCATCGTCACAGGGGCCAACGGCGGACTTGGCTCCGCCATCGTGCAGAATATCCTCAGCACTCCAGACCTGGCCTCGAACTACACCGGTGTGTATGCTGTGCGAAAGGCCGCGACTGCGACGAAGCTCAACGCGGCCCTGGCTCGGGCTCCGGCAAATCACAAGCATGAGACGGTTGATGTCGACCTGGGTTCAATAGCAGATGTCAGAAAGGTGGCCACGGACATCAATGACAAGGTGGCCAAGGGTGATTTGCCTAGGATCCGGGCCCTGATTTTGAATGCCGGATATCAAGACCACGCGGGCATTGTAAGTTCACCTATGCTGCCGACCCTGCGATAGTCGGTTTATTGACATGGGGTGTTCCAGGCCATGAGCAAGGATGGTTTCGAAATGTCATGGCAAGTTAACTATTTGTCCAATCTGCTCCTGTCGCTGCTCCTCCTCCAGAGCATGGATACGGAAGAGGGCCGTATTCTCCTTGTTGGCAGCTGGGCCCATAAGTAAGTATAAAACATATTATCAAAAGAGCATAGCGAAGGAGTCCCGAAGCTGAATCCCCTCGCAGCATAGAAGACAAGCGCAATGATGTGACGAGCGCATACAAGGATCCCAGATACCCAACTCTGTATCCAGGCGTAGATGCCCTGGCCAAAGGTGAATGGAGCAGACCAGAAGAAGACCCGACGACCAACTCAGGCTTCCGCCGGTACGGCGCCAGTAAGCTGTGCGCCATAATGTTGTGGTGAGAAGCATCCTTTCTTCTTTTTATTTTATTCCGGTTTTCAAAGAGTCCGCCACTGACAATACTCTTACAGCGAGGAATTAGCAAGTCGCATAGCCAAGGACCCCAAACTGAGCAACATCTCCGTCATCGACTTGGACCCGGGCGGCATGCCCACCGGCATCGCCCGCAGAGCAGGCTTCCTCATCAGCTTCGTCGTCATGAAGCTCGTGCTGCCCGTCGTCACCGAGATTAGCGTGCGAGTGAAGCCCAATGGTGTCATCAGGACTCCGTGGAAGAGCGCTGCGGACGCCATTAGGGCTTGCTTCGAGATTGAGGCTCACCGCGGCGAGGTGTTGCATTTGGACGGCACGTCAACGGACCTGCTGGTTGCAAAAGAGGCGAAAGATGAGGCGAAGAGAAAGGAAGTGTGGGAATACGGCTTGAAGGCAGCGCACATTGAAGAAGGGGACACGGTTTTGGTGGATTGGAAATAGTCATCAAGAGCTGAACGGGAGATGCACCTAATCACAGACAGGTTTGAAATACCTTTAGTTTTGTACGAGCCAAGATTGATACACACACGGTATATGTAATTACATGTATATAAAGCCACTTGGCCACTTTGCTGCCAGTATTAGTGCCATGTCAAAATCTCATGTCATCCTTAACGGAAGATAGTATGAGACTGTTTGTCCGTCGTCACAACAGAATATATCGAAAAATGGACAACCGGCCATCAGATCTCTCTCATTGGTGAAAGTTAGTCCTGATTCGATCGTTATCCTTCTTATTAGTTATTAGCATCTACCAATAGGATCATCTATTGTTCGACCGGATCTGTCTCTCCTTCTGGAAACTCGAGGCCGAATGTTCAAAATCGATGGGTGATTTCGACTGGGACCCCCCTTGCGTCTGATGTAAGGCACTAGGGCATGAAACAGACGCCGTCATTTTCAAAAGACAAGATGGGAAATGGCACTAAGAATAGAGGCGAGTAAGATTTCTTCCGGGGCACCGATCTGTGCTCCAGGCCCCATACAGTGGGGAGATGACGCCGTGATACTCTGACTCGGTGTTTGGATTAGATGATGTCAAGAAGCATTTCAATAGTGACGATGTAAGTCATAGACGATCAATACTACATGTATCTTACCTCTATTAACACGCTCTGATCTACTCCGTACTCTTCATCTGCTCAAGTACGTAGAGCAACAAGGTCTTCAATTCAGACCAGCCGTCGTAAGACCAGAGCAGATAATGGCCTGTTCTGTTGGCCCCCTGAGATAGTCTATCGGACAGATGTTTCATGTTTCTTAAGCAGCCCGCTTGCGATATCTGATTGGAGGTGCAATAACTTCAAGGATTCGAGAAAATAGGGAGCCCCCACATCGAGCCGTCCAGTCCAGTGTCGCCGTTTCAACCGCATCTACACCAACACTCGCGCTCGCAATTCTTTACTTTGTGCGCCGTTCATGGTTACATTCGATGCAGTGTCCCTTTGGCTAAATGTCACTTTGGTGCCAGCAGCCACTCAATTGGCGCCGAAACGCATCTGTGACAATGTCGAGCGTGGGGCCTCCTTAGTCCTCGAGCTGCCATCAGCGCGTCAATTGGTTGGTGGACGAACGCTGCCGCTAGAGATGCCACTCTCGTGCATCATATTTGGGTCTGTTTCTACCCACAAGCTGCAGATCACGGCGTCTGTCTGTCCGTCTGGTGATGAATGATGACGGCGGCAGTTTAGTCGGACATATAAACTGAGGTGTCCAGACTAAAAGGTCTCCCTGGCTGTTAGAAGAATGGAAGAGGACTGCCGATCTGGTGAGAGAAGAGGAAGGTCAGCTGTACCGCCTTAGCAGCCTCTTTCTGTGTCAAGTAAAGAGCAGCCTCATTTCAACTGCATCGCGTCTGACACGCACCTTGCCTGCCATCGAACTTTAATTTCCTCCATCTCAACTGTCATCCCGTCCGCACAGTCTTTTTTTTTTCTCTGTCCACTCCGAGCGAGATTCTTTTCAGCCCGATCTCCGGATTCTCGGTGCTCACGAGACGTGCCAGTCACACATTCCTGCACGTTGAGAACGGATGCACGGCTAAACAGGAGCTGAGACCTGTCTGACACAAAACGCTGCGAACGAGCACCAGCTGCCTGCAACCAGTGCGCCTGTGGCAGCTCCCACGGGCACTAAAGCACCGCGGTCCCCCCCCGCTAAAGGTCCTGCGGCGCATTTGATCCCCTGGAAAAGCCGTGCACCCAAAAATACAGCGCCCAGTCAATCAGCCATCAATCAGCCATACCATGTGGGACCGCCCCCGAACCTCTGCCACAGCGGGTCTCGACAGGCTGCACCGGCCCTCCATCCGGCACCAGCTTAAAGACGGCCCCAGCACAGACAAGCCAGAGATTTATCTGTACGAGTACAGCTACAGCCCTGCCAATGCTCTGGGCATCGCCGTCTCCAGCTTCAACTCCAGGCTTTACAATCACCAGAAACCGCAGAGACCACCGAGGCCGGAGATAGTGCACGATAAGCAGATACTACCATTATTCGCCGCTGCATCAACATCAACTGAGGGAATTGGAATGTACGTACATCTCCCGAGTTACGACTGGAATTGGCTTGTCTGGCCGTGGCTGCGTCATGCAGATTGTTATCCTATCCTACCTTGTGTGCTGCGTCGCCACTTTGTTTTGATGCTGTCATTCGCCCGAGAGCACATGCCGGTTCGTTGGTGAAGGGCACAGCCTTGGGCGAATGCGCGTCAAACAAGGAAACAAAGGGGAAAAAACAAGCTGGAGGCCAATCGTGCATCGGACTATTTCCCCATCACCGTTGGTTGGTCGCATGATGCTGCTACTACAACCCGCCGGCTCACGCTATCTGCACTGCCCACTGCCTATTGCCTATTGCCTATTGCTCTGTTCATTTGTTTGAAATAGCCAACAAACGGCTTGCGGCTGACGTGAACATCTTTTCCCCAGTTCCAGATTTCCGACAGACGATCACGATCCTGCTGATTTTGCAGACGCATCGTCGCGCATCGCCTTTGAGCCGCCACCGAGGAACCCTAGACGATTATTGCGAGTGCGACAAGACTCGAAGGATTGCACACCAGCATATCCATATCCCGAACTTCAGATCGTGACCGATTCGGAATCTACCTCTACTAGCGACGGAGACGGATACTCTTCGTCCCCGGCCTCCAATTTCAAGCTGGCTTCGACATATTCGAGGCGGCGCCTTCCAGCGCTCGACCAAATTTCGCCTCCCAGCTCGCCGGAACTTGGCGCTTTCAAGAATAAGTAAGTGCTTTGTATCAATGTTGGCGCTTGGAATTACGCATCCGTTCAACTATTTCCATTGAACAAAGAACTCGGGCCTTTCTGGGTTTCAACCGTGTTTCAATATTGTTCAATACTGGTACTAACAAAGGATTGCCGCGTAGCGCACCTGTCTCTCCCCTGGACGACGATGACGCCGACTTCCCTCGAGAGTATCCTTTTAGAGGGCAGCAACCCACACAATCTTTTACGACACAGCAGCGCCAAATGAGCCAAGTTCCCGTTCCCGTACATCAATACACTGCCTACCAGCCCGCTCCGGCCTTGTACGATACATCTTTTGAGAATCCAAGAAGCCTCGAGGACGTGCCAGCCCCATTGCAACAAGGCGCATTACCGCGGAGTACCAAGATGCGCATAAGGGTTCCCACTGACACTTCAGCTGTTGCCCAGCGATTTCGCTTTCTCACCAAGGGCAAGTCGGAGCCAACAGAGAATCTGGCCGATCGACCAAGGCAAGGTGAGGCGCCGCCCATTCACATCCCACGGAGAAGCAGCAAGCGTGCAAGCCGCACCCCAAATGGCCTTCGAAACATATCAGCTCCCCTGCCACCTATTCAGTCTGGCACTGCATTGGAAACACCTCCGCGCCAGCAAGCAGCCACCGACCGCGAGCTTCTTCCGTCCTCGTTGGCTCCAAAGCCACTAAACATAACACCAGCAGCAAACAAGGTTGCGTCGCGCAATACCAATGCTAATACCGATGATAATGCGCTTCCTACGCCGCCTAATCATGACTACCCGACTCCGCTATCCATACCATCAGCTCGATCACAGTCACCTGCCGTCCAAGATTTGACTCCTACCGGGCCTAGGATCATCAAGAGGAAGCCGCCGCAAACTCACCAAGCCCAACCTTCGGCGCCGTCCAACCTGTCAAGTTCAAGCCCGGCCTACATCAATCCACCTCCTCGAAGAGCCTCGGCCGCAGCCGTCACTGGGTTCCACGAAGCTCCCCCAAAACGCTCTAATACTGATGAGGCGTGGATGCAACCTCCATCACGCTTCAGTGTCACCACTTACGCTACATCGAACGCAGGGACTCCTCCGCAGGCTGCTGTGGAGCAGATGCCCGCAAACGCACCGGTTGCTACTTCGATGATGAGCCGTCCAGGTCCATTTGCGAAGCGGGACAATGCCCATACTCCTATAACGATCCCTAAGCAGAGGGCATACATGTCCAGCCCATATGGAACCGATAACCAGATGGCAGTGTCGAGCGAGGTATCTCTAAATGAACCGCGCCGCACCCGAGCCGGCAGCAATACGGAGTCCACTAGCCGAAGCTCCATTCTGTCTACTGCCAAGCCGCTTCCACCCGCACCTCCGGAGTTGGCATCAGCACCCGATGATAGGATTGCGCAACTAAATGCCTCTCTCTCGGCACTGGCTCATCGTAGAGTCAACATCAACAAAAGTATCCAACAAATGACAGAGCTGATGCCGCGAGATAACCTGATGGCCAGCGCAGAAGTGCTCCGAAAGAGGGAGGTCGAGAAGCAAAAAGTAGAGGGGCTGAAACAAGAGCTGGCCGAGATTCAACACGAAGAGTATGACCTGGGCCTGAAGCTGCATAGGGCTTACAAGCGCCAGGAGAAGGATGCGGAATTCGAGGTTACTGGCCTGTGGGTGAGAAGAATTACAAGTTGATTGGTGACATGACTTGCTGAGCCTGGCGCTGGGAATTGTTAGTGGATTTTTCTTATTCTTTGCTGGTCAAGAAACTTGGGACATGTACGAATATGGATTGAAAAGGGCATAATCCGGCGTAACATAAGGATACAGGATCACATTATGAGAATTGATTTAACTATTTCTATCTATCTATGTATTTTCTAGCCTGTTTCTAGTGTTCTTAACTCAACCAAGAGAGCATCCAAAATATGCATAGTAAGCACACAAACAGAACATACAGCTCGCCAAAGGACAGCAATATTGACCAAAGGATGAAGTGCAGGGCGAAGATGGCGATGGCGGGGGTGCATAAATTGCTGACGGCTATGAAGTTGGAGAACATCCGGCAGAATGGCTCAAGACTACGCTTGATGAGGAGGATAAGGCGGATACGTGTGATGAATAAAGTCAACCCTACTTGGTCATAGAGTGATATAACGACGTCGACGTATGGTAAGCACATGCTGTAGAAGTGTAGTATGTATAGTACGGAAAGTTGCAGAAACTCATGTAGACGGAGATATGTTGCCTGAATGAAAACGAAAACAGAAGATGTCCAACTTTGTCGAGGTTGTATTATTTCCTCGGGCGGAGTATTAGCAGTTGCGTCGTCAACTGGGTCAGACAAGGTATCTAAAGACTTGTAAGGCTTAGGCTTGGAGTCGATCTCGAGCTCATCAGCGAACTGGTTTTTATTCTCATCCTTGTCTGAGACCTTGGTCCGGGAGAGTTCATCGAAGTGAATTCCATGAATATGAGCAGCTATATTCCGTACACTCAACTGAACACTCTCCGCAACCTCTGCATAAGCCGGCAAAAGCTTCTCTTTCGCATAACATGCGAACTTGGCGAGGTAGTGCAGGAAATATATCGCCGCGAGAAGGAAATGCGCGAGGATAAGCAAGACGAGGTTCTGTATGAGAGGCCAGGGCGAGGTGCGGTGCGCGAGAAGATTGCAGATGAGCGTGTAGAGGATGAAGAGCCTGGAAGTTGTTGGCGATGGCGGGAAGTGCGCTGGGCAGAGGCGGTAGAGGAGGATGAGGATGAGGAGCGGGGTGAGATGGATGAGGAGGGACATGGTGAGATCGCCCGGCGGTTTGGATTGGATTCATGGTGAGTTTGATTTATGAGTGTGTTTAGTATATTTATATTTCTATATTTCTATACTTATATTCTTTGATAGTTTGTACGTTTAGTTGGTAGAAGTTGTGAACAAAGACGTTGAACGGTGTTGAAAGAGTTGGTTGCAGGGTAGATGGGTGCTTTGAGTTGTGCGGCTGTTCAGTGTTGGACTACAAAGAGCTTGGTTCACGAGCAACACTTGGATAAGGGAACGCCTGTTCAAAATCCCGAATTTGCTATCCAGCATCCCGTGTCGCAAATAATACCGAATACTGGACGAATATAATTATAGTAGTAAATACTAGATAAAAATAGCTATAGTAGGAGATACTAGAAAGAATGAAGCTGTAGTAGGACGTACTAGACTAATATAGCTATAGTAGCAGAAAGTGAATAATGAGCACATGGCTAAGAACATAACAAGCCTCAAACATTCACGTGCAATTCCAAAATTAGGTAGCTTCAAAGAAATTATATGCATTCATATCGCCCATGTGGGCCTCGCCTCTTTATCTCGTCAATCGCCTGGATATACACAGCTCGATACTAAAAGGGTGTGTAATATGCAAAAAACAAACAAACACTAAAACAGTAAACCATCAGGCAATGATATATATACAAGACAAAAACAATGCTTTCGTTCCATGACAGACACCCTCTCCGTTTCCCTCTATTCAGCCCCCTCTCTTCGTTGTATTCTAGCTAAACCAGGGAGGTCCCAATTTACTCCTTCAACCAGTCAAGGACAACCTTGGTAAAGTTGGAGGGAGCAGAGATCTGAGGAGCGTGGCCCAGGGTGGGGAACTGGTACAGAGTGCAGTCGGGGATCTCGGCGCAGACCTGAGGACCCAGGACGTTGAAGTGGCCGAGCTTGGCGGCAACCTCCGGGGGAGACCAGTTGCCGCCGATGGCGACCTTGTCCTGGTCACCGACGATGAGCAGAGTCTTGGAGACAATGTCGCCAAAGTAGTGGGCTTGGGACGAGGTCAGCACCATGTCGACGATCTGGCCCTGGTTCTTGAGGAACTGGGTGCGCTTGGAGCCGAAGTAGACGTTGTTGAGCATGGTGACCCAGATGGTGTACGAGTCGTCCCACTGGCCGACGTAGTAGATCTGCTGCTCGTAGGCCTTGAGGGCGTCAAAGGTCTGGGCGGCCTCGGCGGCGATGTCGTCGTCGACGGAGACGTAGGGAACGCCCTTCTCGACGTAGTCCTCCAGGCCGACGGGGTCGACCAGGACCAGGCGGTCGATGGTGCTCGGGTACTGCAGGGCGAAGCGGGTGCTGAGCATGCCGCCGACAGAGTGGCCGATCAGGGTGATGTTGCCGATTCCCAGCGTGTTGAGGAGGCCGCGGGTGTTCCAGGCCAGCTGGTTGAGGCTGAACTGGTAGTTGTCGGGCTTGGAGCTCTTGCACCAGCCGACCTGGTCCGGCGCAATGACGCGGTATCCGGCGCCGGCGAGGGCGATGATGGTGGAGTTCCAGGTAGGGCCGCAGAAGTTCTTGCCGTGGAGCAGCACCGCCGTCTCGCCGTTGGGGGCGCACGTGGGCTTGATGTCCATGTAGGCCATCTGCAGCTTCTGCTGCTGGCTGGTGAAGGTGAAGACGTTGACGGGCCAGGGGTATGTGAAATTGGAGCCGTTGAGGTCGAAGGGGAACGGGCCCTTGGAGATGGTGCCGGTGGCAGCCTCCTGGGCAAAAGCCAGGCCGGCGGCCGAGAGCAGGCCAGAGGCGAGAGTAGAGAACTTCATGATGGCTTGGGGGAGGAGGGAGGAGAGGGCAGAAAGAGAGAGAGTCTGGTTGGTTCTTGACCTGGGAGAGAAGTTATTCTCGACGCAGACTCAATGCAGAAAAGGAAACAAAACGGGAGGGGGACAAGAGGCCTTTAAAACAAGCCATTGCCAGCTCCAAAGCCAGGGGAGGGCTGGCGATTGCGCGTGGCAAGCGGAGAACATTGGAAAGGTTCGTGGAATCGGACAGGGCTTCGACGAGGCTTGATGAGGCTTGACGAATTCAATCCATCTTGGGAGCACCCACAGGTACCGCAATTGTAGCGAGCACCGCCGGGACGAGGTACTCACCAAGTACCCTTCAGCGAGCAACAGCTGCTCGTCTTTGTAATGCTGCGCGCAGCACGGCGGCCAACAAAGGCAAACGGGCGACAGACCGGTCTGCCCAGCAATCTCCATTATTTCTTACCAACAGCAAAACGGGCTGCGAATATGGAGAAGCAGCAATTAATGCCCCCCATTAGCGGCATGTACTTGGCTCAGGTTGTCTGCATTTAATTACCTCGACATGGCTAGCATCCCCCCTTCTCCGCGGCAGCGCCAGCCGAAGTGCAGCCACCGCAATCTTAGTGCGCGGTACCATCGAGGTACGGGGGACAATACCTGGGGCGGTACCTGCAGCACCCCGACACGATACCTGCGGTTAATTTTCCTATTGCGTGCCCCTCCGCTCGGCACGAGACGCTGTTGGTCCTTGATTCGCTGCTTGAGGGCTTGGCTAAACCAGGCGGAGGGAACAGTTTGCGTGCAGACGGCACCTCGATGCAACTTGAATAATATACCGGCAACACAGATCCTTTCGCCGGCTGCAACCGCAAGGGGGCAGACAACCTCCATAACGTAAAACCAGCTGCAGACGATGAGCCAACAGCAGCAGCAATGATACGAGAGCTCTGCTCCCATGCTGGAGCGCATGAACCCTGGAAGCCCTGCGGCATCTCCTAGTCTGTGACATGCGACGAGCGAGCTCTGCAGCCGGAATGTCGTTGCCATGCCCTTTACTCGCTAACTCTTCTCCGTATATGTCGACGGGCAACTCAGTTCGCAGCCAGGCATTAGACCTTATCCACCTCTATATCCGGAAATATTGATTCCATCTCGTGCCGTATTACCATGACCACGTTTTTCAACCGCTACTGTCCGCCTTGCCCGTTGCGGCTCGTTCAGCGAAGCAACGGATCCGTGCTAGCCATAGGCCCTGCTGCTTCTAGTACGAATACTGATCCATTGATATCATAGTATCAAAACCAGCCTATATACGAAGCCCCATTCCCGCGTGCCACGTTTTTTCTCGGTTAGTTTTCTCTCAATACTCCGTCTGGACGGATGAGGTCTTGTCAGCACCCCAGAATATGGTGGTTTGGTCAGCCATGTAGACCGGCCTTGTCCAATCAACTCGTGTCCTACGCCGTCTCCCGGCCGAGTTTACCGTCCTCACCGCAGGAGCTGAGAAGGCTGGCCCTCCGGGTCCCATCCAGCAGACTGCTCTTCTATGCCTTCTAGCGTCTTGGCGTCAGTTCAGTGACCTTCTCGCCTCCTCCCGTAGGCTATGCCGTCCAATGGATCAAGAGCTGACGGGGGGCTTTCTGGGGCTTTGACAGCGCCGGACCCGTCACTTCTCTTGAAAGCTTCAATCTGCGGCCATGAAAGAGGAAATCATCCTACCAGCTGTGGGTGAAAGCTGAGGAATGATGAGATGAAAGAGACAAACTATTGCTTTCTAGCTCCTCGTTACGCAATCTCTCCTGACTAGCTATTAATGCAAGCCGCGGAACGCAACTCGCGGTGAGGAGAGAAGACAGGAGAGAGAGCAGAGAGGAAAGAGAAAAGAGAGGAGAATGAATGGGTGTTTTCTCTTTCCTCTCGGTCAAAGGCGACGACCATGGTGCTCGAGATGAACATTTTGTGTGCGCATGACTGCTATCAAAGACATGTTAAATGGTAGCATGACGTACGTCTCACCCAGATGAAACCTCTCCATGCTGGTTTAGGGTTTCCTTCTATTCTTCTTTTCTTCACAAGGTTAAGATTTAATATTTATGCCTGTTTATGCGCCACCACTTGGCAGCGCGCTTATCCAGGCATCGCAAAAAAATAAAAAGAACATGCGACGGAAGTGGATTGAGGATTTAACCGACCCATTACTTACCCACTGCCAATTCATTAACAGCATGGCCAGGTTCATTCCCCACGGCAGAGCCGGCAAACCCGTCAGGGCCAGCATTCTGGGACAAGACGGCTCTCACGGCACCTTTGGACTTTGCACCGCGGACGCAGCGCCACGGGGGGCATTTAATGGGCTGGAGGCCCTTGATAAGAGTTTGGCGTCTGTAGCTCTGACTCCTTTTCCTCGCCTTTGGAACTAGCATATAGAGGCCGACACTCGGAGTTCAAAAGGACGCGGGAGCCGAGAATGGAGAGCCTCGCGGTTGAGCGGGAGTGGCGGTTGAGGGCTTCTGTGGAATTGGGGCTATTGTGTGGGCGCACAGCTAGACGAATATTAAAAGAGCGTCGAGGTGGCAGAGCAGCAGATGGAAGCGTTTGACCGGCTCGAGGGCGTCCATGCGAACTTATATCCATCTCGTCTTCTCCGTGAAGCGCCGATCGAATATGTATTTGGTCTGTCCCGTTCCGCAGAGGGATCAGCGTTGGATCCATGCATGACACGCATCTGTGAAATCTTGCACCATCAGATAACCTGAACTGCTGAGCGAGCGAGCAGGTCGACTGAGAGAGAGGCTTCCCTCTTCTCCCCTCGGGCATCTACCGGCCTGCCCCTCACGCTGTCCCTTCTCCAAGCGTTGTTAGTACTGGCCACAGTGAGGCCAAAAGCAGGCGACGGCTTGCTCTGGTGCTTACAAGTACGGCCAACTTGCCCAATCTAGACACCGGCAAAAAGCTGGGCGCAGGCACTAAGAGACGTCGTCGAAGCAGGGTTTCGATTGACGACATGTCGTTCGCCTCTTTTGCGCTTGCGTTGAAAGAGTGAGGGGCCAAGCCATCCGGGATACCCTGGACCGCCTGAGCCTTAGTAAGGCGCCACACCCTGAGGCGCTGTCGTATCGTAGAAGCACTAAGGACGCCTAGTGGCACCCAGAGGTACATGGAGGTACCTGAGTTGTTGGCCGGTGCTTACCTGTATTACCGTGCACCCAGGCAGGTACAGAACCTTGCACGCAGGCATTTAGCAGAGAGGAATCCTTCAGCAGAGCTGAGGCCTGGAATTGCCAAGGCAGCATCAGAAGCGTTATTCCGCCCATCCACGGCGAAAACTTCAGCGAGTGTCGTGATTCACGTTTTTTTTGTGCATCGTTCAATTACAGTTTGCTTCTTTTTAAGCTTTCTCAATCAACTGACTCGAGAATGTCACGATCCGATTGATCTGCGGGAGATCGTAGCGGCCCTCCCGCCCGCAAGCTTTTATCGAAGGGACTGACGCCGCCGGCGGAGAACTAAGGCGATGGCTCGACAATAATTCGCAGCCACAGGAGCCAAGAGGGCCACTTCTTGCGGGCAACGCTTCTACCACATATATTTTACCACGATGATCTGGCAAATTGATTTCGAGGTTGTGTATCGATATTTCGTAGGTGCACATACGCGTAAGATCTTTGTCGTATATCAATTGTCCATCTCGCGCAGATCTTGGCCGTTTTCAATTGCTGATCGGCAGAGCTACTAAGGTACCGATGGCTTTGACGGGGACGGGAGCAGGTGTTGGCTCCAGCTGAATAGAACGTGTCGTCGAGATAAAGTACTGCAAGAGATGTTGTACCAACCAACAACCACACCCTTTTCTACCGAATCTGCAATGTATAATAGACGAACGGCAATAAAACCAACAACAGACGCCGCTATCTCCGCTGGGAGATACAGGTACTAGCATAAGGTAGGTACGTCCAACATCGTATTTCCCAGCGCACTGGTAAACTTTCCCCAGAAACATTTGATCGGTAAACTGGCTGCTTACATGTACTTTGTATCTGCGCATCTTCTCGTCAACGTCGCATCGACATCGTGAGGGATCTGGCCAATCGAAGCACAGCCGGCCCGATGACAATCTGCATACAGCAATTGCACACCACCACATCCGTTGACAGCTGCCGTAAGCGTCCCAAATGGTGACGATCGCAGAGATTAGCTTGCGCTGGCTCTCAGTCTGACCGAAGGGGCTCCCTGTCCCGGATAAATCACAGCCATGCCATGCACAGCCTCCCCCATGTCTTTGGAGCCCTTCCTCCTTTCCAGGTTGCTGTTCATTTATTCATTCGTACGAGAGCGGACTTTTATTGTTGCCTCTTATCTCGTTCGACAGGGCTTGTGTTTGCCATCTGGTGCCCGTTTCTGTAGGTGTGGCTTCGTTCTAGTAGGGTACCTGCATACAGTTAGAGTGCGATACCACCCAATATACCTCGCAGTACCTGTGGTTTCATAGAAGCTGAAAGAGAAGCCCCGCCCGGCGAATCCTTCCGGGTACCGCAGCTTGCACATGCAATGCAATGCAGCTGGACGCAGCTCTCTTGGAAATGCTCGTACAGCGTTGTGTCAGACCTGTAACTGCTAGCAATCTGCTAAGCTGTCTCATCCTGAGAAATACCTTACATTAGCACTGAACGCCAGACAAGGTACCTTTTGGCAGGTCATGACGCAGGGCCCACCCTCAAACTGGGGCGCTTTCCCGATTGTCCATCCAGGTCCGCTGGCGGCGCGGCGCTAGTCCGCTCCAGGCCTGGCGGGTTCATGCCCTCTTTCGGTCCTCTCCCATGAGCGGCAATCCATGTAAATAGGTACCTACATGTACGAGCATGATGAGGCCATGCGAAAGTGAATCCACCATCAGACAATCTCGTGCGAGCCGCGCCGGGAAGAGGACCCCGAGAGGAGCCTGAGAGGAGCCCGCGAAGAACCCGCGAGGAGTCTCTCTGCCCCTAACGATGGGCCACTGCTCGTATTTTCTCGTGGGCGGGAGGGGGATCGCCAAGATAGAGCACATGGTCAGAACCATACTTTACCTCTACAACACTCCACTCTGTCTTATCACTACTCAATTGAAGCTGAACAACGGATTGGTATCTACAGTGTTTCAGTAGGCATGGCTCCGAGATGGACAGAGATAAATACAACATAGGAAAAAAAAAAGACACATGTCAACGACAGCTTGGCAAAAGATCCCTCCCAAGCCGCTTGAAACCTGAAAGGCTTCGGCGCTAAGCAAGCCATTCTACCACCAGTACCCACGCACACAGCAACGACAGATGGTGTTTACATGCAAGTACTTGTGCTCGTAAGTGTTGACTAGGCCTCGGACGCAGCATGGTGTATGAGCGGATTCTCCCGCCTTGTCCCGGTCAAAGACTGCGTCTCGCCTCTCCATCGTCCCATCCCACTTTTGTCCAGACCAGACCCCCGAAACCAACCATGCCCAACGTCTTGCCCTGGCAAGCGAAGAGCAAAATGTCTGCCTTCTCTTTCTTTCCCTCGCGGGGGTGTATCGTGGCTTGACAGGGCTTGACAGGGTCTGTCTCTGTGGTGGCATCGCGAGCTCGGGAGCCACTCAATGTCCCTCGGCGCCGCTGATGAAACGCCTAGCCTCTAGCATCCAAGTGCAGCTTTTCATTCCGGTGCAATCTCTTTCTCGGACATGCAGCAGTTAGACGTAAGAGCCAAACTCTGTTAGCGGTAGCTTCTTTATAAGGCTAAACTGTCCTGCCGTGCGAGTTACCTTCGCGGCCCCGTTCGCCGGTGCTTGAGTCCTATTGCATTCCTTCACTCGCGGGTAATCGTGGGGAAAAGATATAGTGACGGCTATTCCCCTCCGAACCCTCCCCTTTGTATATCTTTTTTTTCTCTCTCTCATCTCGTCGGCTCTTGTGTTGTTGTTGCTCTCCAACTGCCGGGCCCTTCCGTATACGACTGAGCAATGGCGTTCCTCACTCCAGATGAGGCCGCCCAGAGTCATGCCAACCTGGTCCGGATTCCGAGCATCGTATTCTTTGTCGTCACGCCCATCTTCGTCTTTATCAGATTCTGGAATCGTATTTCGAGGAGATCGGGGCTGGGTTGGGACGATGGCACCATTGCTGTGTCCTTTGTACGGATCTCCACTCTCGTGTTGGGTTCTCTTGGAATGGAAAACTAACGCACTTCTTTTTATTAGGTATGCACTCTTTTGGTGCAGATATTTATGATGATTTCGTGTAATTACGGATTCGGCAAACACATTGCGTCCTTGTCACCTCACGATAAACTGGAAGCCCTTAAGGTACGGCTCCACTATATGGCTTCGTCTCATGATTTATGCTCACACATCTACCCGTTGGAACAGTGGTTTTACGTCGCACAAATCTTCTACAAGCTGACCATTAACTTGACGAAAATGTCGATTGTTCTCTTATATCTGCGAATATTCGTCCAAAGGTGGTTCCGCATCGCGTGCTACATCCTCCTGGGTATCGTCACGGCCTACTGCATTGCGAGCACGTTGACTTCGATCTTCCAATGCCATCCTATTTCAGGAGCTTGGGACAAATCCAGCAAACCAACGTGCATTAGTTTGACAGAAAACTGGTATAGTAACGCCGGTTACTCCATTGCTACCGATGTTTTGATCCTGTTGTTGCCGATGCAGCCCATCTGGGCGAGCAAGCTGCCAGTCAACCAGAAGAGAGCTTTGATGTTTGTCTTTGCTCTTGGTAGTTTGTGAGTGTTTTTCTCTCTAAATTATTAATCAGAATGAATTACTAACAATTACAGTGTTACTGTTACATCCATTCTGCGTGCCACGACTCTCAACTTCTCGACAACCAGCCCTGATACGACTTGTGAGCCCCCTACCCTGCCCCTTTTTTGCTCTTGACAAAACACTCTTGCTAACAAATTCGTCTAGTCGACATTACCTCTACACTATGGACCATTATCGAAGAAAACGTCGCCATCATCTGTGCCTGCTTGCCCATGTGCCGTATTGTCCTGGCCTTCCTCTTCCCCTCGGTCTTCGGAGGCAACACCAGCAAGGGATCTACTGGAGCCTCAGGCGGCCTGGGATCAGGGAATCCTAACAAATACGGATATGCTCGTTCTCAGTCCCCTTCGCGTCGCCAAAGCTGGAAACCTTATTCCGGACCGGGCGGTGATGGCGTCAGCCGCAGCACGGCTGCCCATCAGAGCGACGACACGAGCGAAGAATTCATCCTCACAACAGTACAAAGACATGGATCAACGGATGGAGACGACGGCGCTATTAGAAAGACTACGAAGTATGAAGTCTCATACGAAAACTGAGGCATATAAAATTAGAAATCTGTTACGATATCTTGGCGACTACGGAGTACCTACTCAAGTGTTATAAAAATGGGGGAATATTTGGATGCCGGGCTTTACACTTGGTTCCCCTTTGAGGGACAGCTTCTGCATTGCAACGTTGGAGACTGGCTCTCTCCTTTTCTCAGACTTGCCTTTTGTATTGCAATATTTTCTTTGTTGGCCTCTTTGATTTCTTCTTCTCAAAATTTTCTTTTGCTTTGTACATAACAATAGTACCTATTTGCCTCGTATAGGACTTTTGAGGCGATTTACGATGACACGCAACTTGGGACAAGGCTTTTTCACTTTTATTTTGCACACTGTATATATTGTTTTCTTTCCCCTTTGTCTATAACAGTTACAAGAGATACCAGTTACATGATTGAGCGTTTTATCCGTTACCAATCCGAGTCTAGTCATATTTTGCATGATACTGAGCAACTTATACCAACACGTTTCCCCCTCTGACAGCACAGAAATTGTTCTTCTATCCAGATCCAGCGTCATGCATGCCCAGACATGGTACATGTCTGTACCTGTTCCGCCATGCAACCTTGATACCAGGGGTGCGGCCCCGGCCCATGCAATGTACCTTTGGTATTTCGGGGCCTGCAGGCCTCCCCTGCTCTGGGAGAGGACCCCAGCTCGCTCTCCGATTTAGCCACATGGTGCAGTTTTTTTTCCCTCACACGACTCTCGGATGCTTGTTCCTGGTAGTTACGGTAGTGTGATTAGTAGTAGAGACTCTTAGTAGGGTCTTAGGCTCAAACCAGAAAAGACCCGGATATGTATCCGTGACAAAAGAGGCGGCACTCATGGGTGTACTGCTAAATCCCCGGTTTCAAAAGATAATACTGTAAGATAGAAGAAAGAGAACGAAGACAGTGAAAAGAAACGCTGATCCGGCGTGCGCCGACCCATGTCAGGCCTGCACCCCTTGGAGTTGTTTCCAAGGTCCCCTTTTTGCTTTCTGTTTTCGCCTCATGCTGTGCCATGATTCGGTGGGTGGGCTCTAAGGGGAACGGGAGGTTCGGTGCAATACTATATCGGCGGCCTAGCTTTGACACGATGGTGTGCAGCTGGGGATCGGGGGCGGGCTCGTTCCACCTTAAACCGAGGAAGAGAAAGGGACATGTGGGACTGTTTTTTTCTTTTCTTTTCTTTTTTTACTTGATGCTGGTGGCGGTTAAGCGAAGCGAGCAGCGTGGTTGACTGGGGGGAAACCTTTCGGATGGATACTACGGGGGGTGGAGATGAACTGGAAGAGAGACTTGTATGGATAGGGACGTGATGCTTGGGAGAGATTGATAGTACTGTATCCGTAGTGACATACTCCTAGTTAATGAGAGGAGGGTGGGCTTTGCAAGGCGAGGGAATGTATCATAAACGCTAGCTGGGTATGTCAGAAGCCACCGCATATGCAGGCTGTTTGTTTGCTTGCTTGCATACTCAAATCTCTTACAAGTGGCACAATAAAGGAAGAGAAAAAGGGGGAGACAACAAAGCTTACCTTGCTTGTACTCGCAAAAAAGAGAATAAACTAAGAAAATTGAGGACAAGTGGTAGTACTATGACTGAGATACTGCTTGGTCTCCCGTATAAGATAATTAGTGTCAAGTAGCCTTCAAGCTGGATCCAACGTACCGTAGCACTGTAACCGAGATGCTAAGATCTCAAAAGCGAGCCTCTCAGAGGAGAGAAGTTCCCTTTGTTGAGCGAGCGCTGCTTCGGCAATTACCCATGAACGGCCCCCAAGACGCTACCAATTGTGAAGTAGTTCGAGCTTGGACGGAATTGACTGCTAGAGGCATGCGGAGAAGGGCTTGTCAACCTATTCTTAGACGAGGTTAAGTAAATATTTGCGTCGTTAGTTGCTATGTAAGCACCGTATAATGGTGTTACGCAAATGCGGGAGACGAGACGAAGGAAGAGTTGAAACAGTCGGGGTTTCTTATCTACACGAGTACGATTGTCTTTCCTTCTGTCTTCTTTTCTTGTTTCTTTTATGAGCATCTTATCTAGCGCCATACGCCGTCTCCTCCGGAAAAGAAGAGTGGTCTGATGGAGACAGATAAAAGCTCGTAGGGAAAAAAGGGTCTTTTTTTTTTTTCTCTTGGGCGTGTTAGTATGTCGGCAAGGGGTTCTTGCAGCCGGGTAACCATTACCGCTCCGAGGGCGCATGTCTGGGCTCGCTGGATGAATTGGCAATTGGTATTTGCATATACCCCGTATTCTCCGTGTTTAGATGGCTTGGTATTTCGTATCTCACTGTCACGTGTGTAACGCCCATGTACGACTCTTCATCCCAAGCAGATGCCCCCCCGACGCCGTTATATGAACGAGACGGAGCGTCATCAATGCACTACTGGGTAACAGGCAACTGCTTGGCCAAAGCTTGTCTTGCCGACCTCTGCTCTGGGTCCCATGGCATCACGGGCCCATGACAGTGGGTAAGCATCCAGATTGGGTATGCAGCCGTTGACGTTCTCGAACCTGCGTGACCAATTCGACATGCAGGCTGATGAATCTGGAAAGGCGGCGTGAGCCCTATCGCTAAAAAGGGGGTTCAAGGAATTCTGGCAGAGATGACAGTTCGCCGCTGCGGTACTTGGTAGAGATAGGGTACCTTATGACTGGCAAGTGCTGGTAAATACGCGCGAGAGGATTGATGGACCGGCGATGAACAAGATCAGACAGACGATCCAGGCGGTATGATACAGTTACCGAGAACAAGAGCAGAACGCCATTCGTCAGGCTGAAGCAAAGGCCTTGAAGACGGTCACGCAAATGTCGACCGCTATGACTACCGTGGCCTATTGATGGGCCGTATAATGCGTTGAACCAGGCATGGGCAGTGACTTTCGCGACCATTTGCAAGTTGTCGTGAGCAATGCGTCCAGTGGGTGTGTACAGTCTGGCAGTCTCCAAAACGGCCCTGGGGATTCATCTGGCAATCCGACGATAAAGTCCATTGCCACCGTGTGATATGGCTGCGCCTCCGTCTGGTAGTATTCTCCAGATAGACCTGTTGGGAGGTTGCTATTTGTTCTACTATTTGCAAAGACATATCCCGTGTGATACGCATATGCCAAAGATGAATCCAAGCAAGCGGAGGATAAAAAAATCGAGACCGAGAAGATTTCAAACACCCTCAAGTTAAGTTATACGCCTACAACGGGGGTAGTTGCTATATCTACATTTCCCTAACTAATGACCGCTACTGTATTTATATTTCTCTAATAGCTGCTACTATATCTACATATCTTTAATAGTTGTTACTATATCTACATTTCTTTAATAGCTGCTACTATCTCTACATTTCTCTAATAGCTGATACTAGGTCTATATTTCTTTCGTAACTGCTACTATGTATATGATAAAATTCGGGTGCTGGCTGAATAGGCCCCTAGATAGCCCTAAACAGTACTATCGAGCTGCTGCTCGAAGATAGCTTGGTCCTCGTCTTCTTCCTCTTGGGGATCTCGTACTTCCAACTTGACCTCATCACCATCATCTTTTTTTCCCTTGAACTGGGGCCGGAACCCCACTCCTCTCGGCGTCCCCAAGCTGCTGCTGCTGCTGAGGAGGAAGAGAAGGGGTCACACTCACCCACAGGCAGAGCCAGAATGAAGACCACATGGGGGGGGGGCCTGTTGTTGCTGTTGCTGCTCGGTGGCAGCCAGGCCAACTTCAGGCCGGCATCTTGTCTTGCTCGACGCAGGATTTTTCTTCATCGCCGGGAAAGAGTCCCTCCCACCGGGCACAGCTCGCACATCGTTATCTACATGTAGTTATATTTAGGGCTATTTAGGGGCCTACAGGCAATTTTAGCATCGCGCTGTGTATATCCAGGCGACTGATGAGATAAATAACTATTCATTTCCCGAGTCTTCAAATATCAATAAGCGGAACCCAACCATAACCCCTCATAGTTCGCTCAACTCATACCCTCCATGAACTCGACTCGGTCAAGCAGCATTTGCCGGTATCCCATATATTCCTTGAGCCCTTCCCACTCTGGGCCCATTTCCTCTCCGTGTCTCCAGGGCTCCTTGAAGCCCCATGCGCATGCTACCTTGTCCAGAGCCGCTCTCTCCTCCTCCCTCAGCCATCTATACCGTAGCGGAGTTCCGGGAGTCCAGGTCACTCGCTTCATCTGGTCCTTGTGGCTCAGCTTGGCAATCATGCCCAAAGATCCAATCACAAGAAAGTATCCCGAGATGCCCGCAACACCAATTCCCGTAGCAGTGCTTATGTCCATGGTGTTTTGCCAATACGAAGCGTAGGCTGTTGATAGACCGAAGATGCCAAATGGGAGGGTGGCGAGACCGATGGCGGGGGCGGTGCCGTGCTTGATCAGCTTCTGACGCTTGAAAGCTGGGAGAGAATATGAAGCCTCGATGATTCCGAGGGCCGAATCCAGATTCTTGGCATCAATTGCAGCCTGCAAAGCCATATCGGCAACGGCGGGCTCTATAGCTCGAGAAGCCGCATTGGGGTTTTGCTTTAGATACGCAATCTGACCGTTTTTGACGACGGGCTTGGGCTTCGTTGCGTAGAGTTCAAAGACGGCAGGCAGTGACTCTGGCTGGCCGAGCTGTGATTGGATGGCGACGTAGAGCTCTAGGAATTCCGGCGTCATCTCAACATTGGGGTTTGAGATGATGGTATATGCCGCGTGAGAGATCCGACTGGTTGCGTCCACCAACTTGGCATCTATTGGAACCCTTGCACCCGTCCGCTCGGCTCCCAGAGATACCAACTTCGAGGCCGAAGCCTTGAATTGCGCCTCTGCCCGCTTCAATTGGGGATGGAGCGCAGACGCGGCCCGTAGACACGACTGCAGTGCAGCAGCAGTCAGCTGCTTCGCGGGGATGCCGTCGACTGAGAGGAACTTGTTACAGCTATCCTCCGCTACGTTGGCCAATTGGGATGCATCTGTCAGTGGCCGCGGCGTTGAAGCTGGCACGGCTTTTTCATTTGCTTCTGCATCCGCTTCAGCATCTGCTCTTGAGGCCGAGACAGAGGTGGCCCATCTAGCCGGTGTTGATCTCCAGACTGAGCTTTGAGCAATCTGGCGAGGGGCTGAGGATAGTATTCGGCTAGGGAAGGGCTGTCTTGATGCCTGCGCCGGCAATGACGCACAAGAATGGCATATAAAGCCAACCTGCCGAGGGTTCGCTCGCCGCATATTGGGCGAGGGAATGCGATATAATTGGTAGACAAAAAAGATGAAGTTGGTCAATTGCCAATGCAGGCCGGCGCAAGTGACTTCTGTGTCGTTGTACTGCAAACTCGGCTTTACGGCTTGGCCAGACCAGAGTCGCTACCAAGAAAGCGAGGGCAATGGGCGGCAAGACGGAAAAGTCGAGGCGAGGTTTTGGAGGTTGGAGTTTTGGCACAAAATCATCGCATGCAAGGCTGTGATTGGCTCCACACTTTGGCTGGCGCAGTATTACAGTGAGGGACAGTACAATGAGTGAACAAGGAGCCGAGATGAAGCACTGAATGACGAGTTTGTGCGACTGCAATCACATGAAACAAAACAAACAAAGAGAAACGAAAAACGAAGAAAGATTCTGATGGTGATATCTTCCACCTACTATCCCATCTCATCTCAAGCCTGTATTTTCTTCTTCTTCAACCTCTTCACTCTCAAATAGAACATTCTGGTGCTAAATCCATCCAAGTTCATCCCAGTCGTGAGGCTTTGCCAAAAGTGGGGCCCTGATTGGTTCTCCTCGACCTCCGTCTGCTGCACCTTCGTAAGCCTGATGACGAAACGTCCAGGCTGCCAGAGACGAGCCTTCGCCTTTGCCTCTGCTTTTGCCTCTGCCACAACACCATCATCCGACCTGTGCAATTCGCCTGCGATTCCTCTTGGATACCCGCATTCCGGGGCCTTGATCCAGCTGCACGATCATCCACCCGAGTCTTGCGCCCTGCACGAGACCCTGAGCCGCCTCTCCCAGCCTCTCAGCGCAGCGACAACCCGAGACTCCAACTGAACGAAACTGTCGATATCACAACTCTTGCTCCTCACACGCTGCCATGCCGCCTCCTCCTCCTCCGCCGCCGCCTCCGTTGCCTGGGGCTGGAGGCCCTCCTCCGCCTCCTCCCCCTCCAGGAGGAGCCCCAGGCGGTTTACCAAGTCGTCCACCGCCAAGTTCAGGAGGCCGAGTGCGTTATTCCCACGACGGACATGTGGAGTGAAATCGCTGTAGCTGACTCTAATTCTCAGAATGCTCTGCTTGCCGACATCAACAAAGGCAGATCTCTTAAGAAGACCGTTACCAACGACCGTTCAGCCCCAGTTGTTGGCAAGACATCCTCCTCATCGGGTCCTGCGATAGGCGGCGCCCCTCCCATCCCCGGCCTTGGTTCGGCGCCTCCCATCCCTGGCCTTGGTTCAGCGCCTTCTATCCCTCAGAATTCTCTGCTTGCCGACATCAGCAAAGGAAAAGCTCTCAAAAAGACCGCAACCAACGATCGCTCGGCCCCGGTTGTTGGTGCAGGCGGCGCCCCTCCCATCCCTGGCCTGGCGCCGCCTGTCCCAGGAAATCGAGCGCGAAGCAACAGCGAGCAAAACTCTGGCCCAGCAGACTCGGCACCGCAGCTGGCCGGTCTGTTTGCCGGCGGTATACCGAAGTTGAAGAAGCGAGGAGGAAACATTGATACGGGAGCCGGCGCGGATGCCTCGTATGCCTCGGACTCGGAGAAAGCGCCATCACATTCGGCGCCCCATGTCCCGACCTTTGCCGCCCCGAAACCCCCAGCACCGCCAGCCGCTGCTGCGCCAGCTATTCCTGGAATTCCTGGACGAGGACCTCCCATACCTCCTCCTGGCGTCCCAGCCTTGAAGAAGACCAAGGGACCACCGCCGCCGATTGGAAAGAAGCCGCCGCCGCTCCCAACATCTCGCAAGCCTTCATCCAGGGCCACGCCGCCTCCGGCTCCCCCTCCGCCGGCTCCAGCTTCGGCTGCCCCAGTTCCCGCAGCTGCACCTCCTCCTCCTCCTCCGCCGCCAGCATCCGCAGCACCGGCTCCATTTGCGCTCCCTCCTCCTCCGCCTCCTCCTCCAGCAACTTCGGCACCTGTACTGCCCGGAGCACCACCGCCTCCTCCACCCTCATTCGCACCTCCGCTACCCTCACCATCGTCAACTCCTCGAGCTCAACCACCGCCACCACCTCCAGCTCCTCCTGGAGCAGCTCCTTCTCCTCCTCCGGCACCGCCAGCTCCACCAGTTTCGGCTCCGGCTCCGCCCTCTTCCAATGGCCCCTCTGCACCTCGAGCCAGAGGATCATCTCTCCGCCATACCATGCTCGATCCCAGCACATTTACCTTGACTGCGAATGGTGGCGGCTCGTCAGTGAGCCTGCCGTCCAAGACGTCCAATCACTCGCCATCACCGAGCCAAGGCGGTACGCGGATCATGATCAACGATACGAGATGGCACTTCAAGGATGAGAGCGTGTTCCCGAAGCCTCGGGATTTTGTTGGTGGTGTAAGGAGATATAGGGCAGGCAGAGGGAGCAGTGTTCCGCTTGATTTGAGCGTGTTGAATTAGGCCAATAGATGATGATATCAGTTTGATTTTCCGGAGATTTATCTTGTGACTAGTGAAGAATGATATGGAATGCCAGTGCGAAAGTACCCCTGATCTATATATACACACAGCTTTATATATATATATTTCGATAAAAAACTTGTCCCATTTATTTGTGAAATATCCATTCTTGATCATAGCCCATGGAAGGAAACTACTATATTCCTGCGACGGAGAGCCTGGGCAGACCAGGCCGAGCCTTTCATGAACGAGACTACGCCTAACACTTTCCCAGCGTTCAAGCTCTCGTCTTTGAAATTCTTCGTTTGATGTGTATTGTACAAAGTGTCTATATAACCAACCCTCGCTCTTCCTGTTAATACAATTTTCTCTCCTTTTTTCTTCTTCTTCTTTTACATCGACTTCAAGTAGTTGGACTCCTTGATCGTGGCCCTCCTCTCCTTGCGCATCGCCTTGCGCAGCTCCTCCCGCTTGTCCGCCGCGGCAATGTTGTCGAGGACGCTGCCGTTCTTGTCGCCGGGCAAGTTGATGGACTGCTGCTGCAGCGGCACCTTTGGCGCGAGGGCCTCGAGGTTGCCCTCGGCGAGGAGCTTGGCCTCGAGGGCCTTTTGGCGCTTGGCGGCGAGTTTTCGTTGTTTCTTGGATTTTGCTACAAAATCACATTCATATTAGCCACAGGTTCCTTCTTCGTCTTTTGTGTTTGGGGGAGGTGGTAACGACGTACAGAACTCGTCGCCGAGGTTGTCGTCTTCGGCGTCGGCCTTCTTCATGACGTCCAGGCATGACCACAGCCACTCCGGGTAGTCCTCGTCCTTCAGTGCGACGGGGTCTTGCCCGCCCTTTGTGTAGTTGAGCCCATTGAGCACAGTTCCCTCTGGGCAGATGGATCTTGAAGTGGGCGTCGGCTTGGCCGCTTCGCCGGCGTCGACGACGGGCGTTGAGAGCTGCGGTTCGGCTGAGTAGAAGCGCAGCGACGATGAAAATTGTCGCGAAAAGGGCAATTGGCGGCGCACGACGGTGGCGCGCAGGCACCGGGTGCAGAACATTGTGAGGGCGGGTGGTTTTTATATGAGTGAGGTTGTCTGTCGCTGGGTGAGGCGAGGCTCTATTGGTGCTTGGAGAAATTTTGGGTATGCGGTCGGTTTTGGTGGGGGTGGCCAATGGGATTGATTGACCGCAGAAGCTCTGGACTGCTCTCAGCCTCATCCTTTTAAACTGAGCAACTTTGATGAGCTGATGGTTATTTGGAGTTAATTAAGCATTGGTATGTTTCTATAGTTTCTTTTTTTTATTCAAATTTAATTCCGTTGCTTCCTGATATATACACTGGCAGAGCATTCAGCCTCTGCGCTCAATATCATGGCTGTGGTTCTAAACCATGGCTCTACTCCATCCCAGACAAGCCCTCCGCCGGTTGATTCGGCCGCCCAATAATTCAAAAATACTATGACACATGTTTAAACACTTGGATTGATCAAATTCATGAGAATCGTCCCTGGTTCAGCTTGGCAATCTTGTCGCTTGTGTGCACCTTGCGCTCCAAATCAAAGTCCTGGTCCTTCTTCTCCAAGTAGTTCTGCTGGATAAACTTGGTTCCCTTGACCTTGTTCGCGCCCAGCAATTGCAGGTACTTTTCTGTAATTCAAAGCAATGAGACTTTTGTGCTTTCTCCCAGGGATACGGATATTGGAATCCGCCTGTGCGCTTCCTCAAACTCACCTCTTAAATGGCCGCAGTTCTCCAAGTGGTTGACTCCCTCCCGGACGTAGCACTTGCCCAATTCCTCGCCGACGATGCGAGTCATCATGGCGCCAACCCATTGTTCCCGAATGATGGCATCCTCGGCAGCCTTGAACGCCTTGGTATCGTCAAAGTCGACGCCGTTGAATGTGGGGGCCACCGTGGGCTTCTGGCTCTTGAAGAGCTCGGATTCGGGTGTCGGCATGTTGCAGAGGCGGCTGGGCTTTGAAGGTTCGAAAGGGATTGCGGCTGGGGCGAGGCCGAATGGGTCGCAGGTTGAGGCAACGGAAGCTTGAATATCTCCTGATGCTTGAGCACCTTTGGAATGCCTGCCTCACTCAGATCCGCTATGCGATTAGCCTTTCGCTCCTGGCCTCAGGCAACAACTTTCTAGCCACACGAGGCTGCAGGTGCGCGTGTGGGGAAAGGCCAATGACGAGCTATGCCGTTCCAACCCACCGCCTTTGAGCAGCCCACTATTCTGCCGGACAAGAAGAAAAAAATTCTGAAAAAAGTTGGGTGCGGCGCGCAAAGGCCCCAACCACCCAAAGGTTTAAAAGCTTGCGACGCTGCTGCTACTGGACTTTCTTTCTCTCCTACATCCACCTTTGAGACAAGAAAATTTTCATTCTTGTGCCTTCATCTCTTCCTTACATCCCTTTTACCAATTCTTTTCATTTTAATTAGTCTAATCCTCTTTCACAATGGCCAAGTCCACCAAGGTCAAGGAGTCCAAGAAGGCTGTCGCCGCTGAGCCTGTCAAGGCCGTCGCTGCCAAGGCTGCCACTTCCAAGAAGGTTGCCAAGGAGGAGCCCTCTAAGAAGTCCAAGAAGAAGGAGCCTGAGTCCTCTGACGAGTCTTCTGAGGAGGAGGAGGACTCTGACTCCGACTCTGCCAGCGAGAGCGAGTCTGAGTCTGAGTCTGAATCCGAGTCTGAGGAGGAGACCACCAAGAAGCCTGCCAAGAAGGAGGCCAAGAAGCCTGCTGCTAAGGAGGAGTCTGAGTCTGAATCCGAGTCCGAGTCCGAGTCTGACTCTGAGTCCGATGAGGAGGAGACCAAGAAGCCTGCCGTGAACGGTAAGGCCAAGGCTGAAGAGTCTGAGGACTCTGACTCCGAGTCCGACTCCGATGAGGAGAGCGACGATGAGAAGCCTGCTGCCAAGGTTAGTTACTATGAACTCGCTCAACTGGCCCGAACTTTGACTGACTTTTTCCCTCTCTTAGGCTTCCAAGTCTGACAGCGATGACTCTGAGGAGGACTCCGACGACTCTTCTTCCGACGAGGAGGAGAAGAAGGCTGAGCCTTCCAAGAAGCGCAAGGCCGATGAGGAGATCGATACCTCTGCCAAGAAGACCAAGGTTGACAGCAACGCTGCCCCTACCCTCTTCGCCGGCAGCTTGGCCTGGAGCGTTGATGATGATGCCCTCTACCAGGCATTCCAGTCTTTCGATGGCCTTGTTGGTGCTCGTGTCGTTACCGAGAAGGGCACTGGCCGCAGCCGTGGCTTTGGCTATGTCGACTTCAAGGATGCTGAGTCTGCTCAGGTTGCCTACGAGGCTATGCAGGGCCAGGATGTTGGCGGCCGTGCCATCAACCTCGACTACGCCAACGCCCGCCCTGAAGGTTCTGACCCCCAGAACCGCGCTGCCGACCGTGCCAAGAAGCACGGTGATACCCTCAGCGCTGAGAGCGACACCCTGTTCGTCGGCAACCTGCCCTTCGACATTGATCAGGATTCCGTTACCCAGTTCTTCAACGAAGTCAGCTCTGTCACCAGTGTTCGACTGCCCACTGACCCGTAAGTTATCCTGTGGCTTGAAAGAGTCTATCTCGCTTGTTCCCTTAACGATGCTGACATGTCCTTTCTATAGTGAGAGTGGTAACCTGAAGGGCTTTGGCTACGTCTCCTTCGGCTCCGTTGAGGAAGCCAAGGCTGCCCTCGAGGCCAAGAACGGTGCCACCATTGGCCACGGCAGATTCGCCCGCAGCGTGCGACTTGACTTCTCTAGCCCTCGTCCTCAGGGCGGTGCTGGCGGTCGTGGCGGCTTCGGTGGTGGCCGTGGTGGTCCCCGTGGAGGCGGTCGTGGTGGCCGTGGTGGCCGCGGTGGTTTCGGCGGTGGTCGTGGCGGCAACTTCAGCGCTGTCAACCGCACCAAGCCTGCTGGCACCAAGATCTCCTTCGACTAAGAGGGCTTTGTCCGAGAGGGGTTTAATATATTTGTCGGGTTGTGGGTATTTGCGGTTTCGGTTATAATCTACGTTTGGCTTTTTGAGATTTAGTGGGCTTTGGGCAACGCTCTTTGGTAATAGAGCGCAGATGAACGCTGGGGGCTTTGGCACTTGGTAATCTGTGGGCTCATCGCTTTGCTTCTCACGAGAAGCATGGTGAAGATGGCATAGTTGGGCTTTTTGACGTCGGCGGCAATGATGGTTCCACCATCGGCGCCTTGTACACAAACCAGTGGGCTTCTGAGGGATTTGAGGGCTTAATCTTGGTTCATTTCGTTGACGGCCACGATGGGGCATAGACGAAAGAACCAACTTTGATGGCTGCGAATACTTCTGAGGGACCTGGGGGCTTTTTTGCAAATGCAAATACTTGCTACGTGGGCTGCACTTGAGGATTCATACATTCAGTACGAGTCCAACCTTTGCTTAACTCGTTTACAAGGTAAAACCCCCGGATGTACACCGATATAATTCTTGCTCCAAGAGACTGGTAAGTCTCCGCCCACGACGTTTGCATTGCATTGTAAAAATAGGCGTTTGCTACGGAAAAGTTTTTTCAAAATTTCTATTACCCTTTTACTAGACATGATGTAACTCTGTAGAGCCCGAGTATAAAAATACAAATGTCTTTCCGATTAATTCAATACGAGATGCGCTCTTTTTATTTCGCCTGTGAGATGCAGACATGCTGAATGATGCCCAGCATCCAGTTGCGATTGGCTCATGTCTAGGATAACAGATGACCTATCACACTTGATGCGACAAGGCTGAGCAAATCCGGTGGCGCGCCGTCACCGTGTGACAAACGCCATTGCTCTCCCTGGACTTGACACATGCCACACCTAGTCGTTTGCTATCAGGGAGAGGCGAGCCGATCCGATGCAGGTGATTGGACAGTCTGCGCACAGTGGCTGGCTGTTTGCAGACAGAACAGGCAAGCAAGCAAAGCAGTAGTAACGAGCTGTCTCGTCTGACTGTACCGTGGCGGATCAGCGTTCCTATCTCGAGGCAGAAGAACAAAGTACAGTATGCACAGAGCGAGAACCTAGATGTCCTAGCAGGCGATATCAGATCAGACATGCACCATCGCATTCGTATCTGTATGATATGCCATTTTCTGTTTCAAAAGTGATACGACAAGTCGGGAGACCAAGCCAGTGAACCCCAAGTTGGCAAGGGAGGACATCCATTACGTCTTTGGATGCTCATGCGGGCTCTGGCTGGTTTAGGCAAAGCCCCCGCCCTGTGCTCATGACCTGGGCTGGCTGGGCTTACAGTTCAAGTTAGTACAACTAAAGGCTGCTGAGCAGGACAGAGAGAGAGAGAGAGCCTTGTAAGTTTTGGGGGAATGTCTCCGCGTGAGGGAGGTAGTGGTACTTGTCAGGGTCATGCACACCGCCCGGTTGGGGAAATGCTGAGGCTTTGACGTACTGTGCGCGCGACACTGTTTCTGGGGTGTACTTGTATGTCTCATGGCAGAAGCATCATTGCCGGAGCCATGCCATTGATCATCTGGTTTTGTTCTCTTGATTGGTGATTTGAATGTTGCTGCAAGGGATATTCGGAGTTTATTACCTGTTGATTGGGCGGGTTTACATGTAAACTGCAAGTACGAGTTATCTTTGCCGCAAGTAGGAAACTTGTTGGGTAATTCCGCTTCATCATCTCGAGTAGTGCCAACTTCCGTATTTTGCCTGTTCTCCCCCCTGGCATTTCTATACTTTAGCAATAACGGTATTCCGAGCAAAAAGGTAATTCCGCTTAGGAATCAACCTCTCATTGTAATTCATCTTATTACCTACCTGGTCAACCTGTTCTCAGCCGTCTTCGTCTTCTCGCCAGATTACATAACGCCGCTCTCATCCATGTTCCCCCAGATCTCGTCATTTGCGGTACCTGGGTAGTGACGCAATTGGCCAGCGCGTGATGCTCCCACGCACTGTCCCCTGCAGTTCTGGCCAAAGTACCAGTACTGCTGACTGCCCGTCGTTTATCGTCATGCAGCAGCCTCTAGTCCAGACAGGCCATCATCTAGCGAGACATCTCGGCCCAACCTCTCAACAGAACGCTCTCTATCTCCGGCACTTGCCATCTTTCCTCATTTCCATCGCCCATTTTTGACGAGACTCACGATTTCTTCTTCCACCTGTGAAACCATCACCGATCGTCGATATTTGTAGCAGCGTCGTGGCGAAGAGAGCTTGTGCGTGCGATCTGCTGGCCGAGTTGCGATCGGGTGGGTCGCGGTCACCGATAAGGAGTGCAGGACTACAGGGAATAGGACCTATCGCCAGCGTGTCGAGGCCAAACAACATCGTCAGCCTCGCGATTTTTGATTGTTGATACTCCGTACTTTTACAAAAACCGAAGCGATGGCTCATCAACCGCCATTTGATGAGCAGGCGGGCCCCAGCGGGCAGCGATCCGTCAGTATGCCAAACGTGATTCCCAGTGCCAGTCTTCACCAACGACGCTATGATGGTTCGTCATCGCCAGTGACATCCTTCCACGACCATGGTCCATATCCGCTAACTACAGCAGAAAATACCGATTCTTGGGTCGAAGTTGCGTCGCAGCCATCGTCCTCGTCGCTCTCCAGCATCGGCGATGAAATAGTGACAACTGGCTTGCGAGTTGGAAACTCTTACAGCCGTCGCCGGCGAGTGCAGGCATCAGCGAGATCCGTACCACGTATACAGACTACCATCCCTATCACAGGGACAAGCAGCCAAGATGAATATGATGAAAGCGACAGCGAGGAAGATCACGTCCTCTCTAGCTCGACCGAGAACATGCAGCCGTCACCAGAGGAGGATATGGAGGATTCCGACGGGGAGTCTGACGGAGATGAAGGTACGGCTCTAGGGGGAGCGCAAAACCAAACCGGCTTTCGACCACAACCAAATGCATTCTCTCATCCTCCATCACATCAGAGAAGTTACTCGTCAAATGCCGCCATGTCCCCACATCCCCACGGCGACTTTACACGGCCCTCTTTCTCCCAGCGCTCGCATACGAGAGTTCAACGTGGGCCTAGCTTCATGTCACCCTCCGTTCGCGAAGATAACGATGCCGCTCTCCGCGCTTCCCTGACCACTCTCCTGTCATGCGCAGCTGCAGCTAGAGGCCTGCCTAAGAGTAAGGAGGAAACTGAGGCGCAGCGAGCTGCACAATCTGGAGTCGGTCCCAGCAGCCAGCCCATGGAGCTCCGCTTCGTTCCCGAAAAGGATCTGTCGGAGGGATCTGAGAAACCTGAACTGGCCCCGGCAGCAGATGCAACGGCTCCAGCCAAACGTGGACAAGTCTCTCCGGCTAGATCATCCTCGCGGACTGGTGCACCCTCGGAGAAGACGAAACGGGTTGTATCAACGGCCCGAAACCCTCGAGCGATAAAGAAGAAGAAGACGGCAACTACAGCCGTTGTTGCGGAGGAGACTCTCATTTCTCCGACTCTCCTGACCTGGGTTGTCAGTGCTGGAGTCGTCGTGCTCGTATCCGTAGTTGGCTTTGGAGCTGGCTATGTTATTGGGCGTGAAGTCGGCCGCCAGGAAGGCTTAGCAGCGAGCGTCAGCAGTGTCAACGAAACTGCTTCTTCCAGCCGCGACGTGATTCGCTCGTCCGGCAGCGGCCTAAGACGATTTAAATGGGGTGCCGTGGGAAGAAGCATTGTCGCCCAAGCGTAAATGCGTCGACGGCTATTGTTACATTTAACTCATCTTTCGGTGATTCTTGAGTGATGCAGAGATACCTTGAAGTTTGAACCGATACGGCAGCATACACAGATACCACATACATGATGTTCTTTATTTAGCAGCTGGCTTTGATTCCCCCCTTTAGGCAAAGGACGGCTGGTAGGGTATTGGCGTTTGACAAAGGACCTGATTTGGATACGAACTGGTTCACAGATTGCGGACGGAAGACACTAGGGCAGCGTTTGCTTTGCTTTGGCTTTGGCTTTGCGTGGATTTCCTTTCTTCATTTTGCGTGTGTTGTTTCTCTCAGCCTCTTCTTTTCGTTGTTATCATGCACGCAGATATGCGTTTACACATGTATCTATCTGCATCTAACGGATGATGACTTAGATTTAGGCTGCGATCGGGGTCTACATTTCGAGTGCTCGTTGTTACGGCGGTGCAGCTCGGCAGATACTCACTTCTCTTCTCGATAACATGTCATTCAATACTATTTTTACGGTTTACTTCCAGTCATGAACTGGTGCATTTTGCAACAGGCATGTAGTAGTGCATCCCTCCATCCAGTCCTTGCCGTTGGCTATTGATAGATCTGGGAGATTGTTCGATACTGTGGAGGTTGTGAGGTGGCATCAGACCACCTTTGTCATTTCTTCTTCTCAAGCAGCAGCCGTATTTTCTTACCAGGAAATAGATAGGAGCCAATTGGATTTGTTTGATTACACGGAAATTGCGTGCCTATACGTGTATTTACGGTGCTTCTTACTTGGTGTTGTCAGTGGGCTTTGAGATAAAACACAAACGTATTCGCATTCGCCCGCAATCCGCCACATCGAGTAGGCTTAGTATGGAACGCAAGCAGCTGCAAGAAGTTACACGTATAAAAATGAAAATACAACGCGATCGCGCGCAGATCCGAATACGAGCCCCCACTGATTTCCCGTTTTCCTAGGCGGTCTGCGCTTTCCGTGCATTTATAACCTGCCATCACGCGCGCCCTGATTGGCTGGCCTCCCACACTTGCCTCGTGGGGCAGGCACCTTAAGTGGGACTCGTCTCTTTCCCCCCTGGATCTGGCCTCTTTGGCAGCGAAAAAAAGGCAAAAAATATGCGAGTTTGGCTGCCAAAGCCAATTTGAACCAGTCTTGATAGAGCCAAAGGGCCACAGATTAAGGCTCATTTTGGGCTGACTTATCGAACCACTGGTGGTGCCGTAGCTGCATTTCCTGTCTCTGTTTGTCTCTCTCTCCTTTTCTTTTTCTCAGATCGAGTCTTTTGCTTCCTGTTGATAAAAAGGACGCGGGGCCGGCAGTCTCTCTCTCTATCTTCCCTTCTTTCGCTCCAGAGCGGCAGACAAGTTTTTCTTTTTCTTCTCTTTGGGCTCCCTCCATCTCGACAAGACTCCCAATTTCACCTGTCTGCCACCCTATCCGCAACGATGGGCATCCTCCAAGATGCCCTCAGCCATCCGACGGCGCAGCTCTACTTTGAGCAGAGTGTTGGCGCGCAAGTCGCCATTGGCGTTGCTGGCTTCCTCGCCGTCGTCGTCTTCCTCAATGTCGTCCAGCAATTGCTCTTCAAGAACCCTTCCGACCCGCCTATGGTTTTCCACTGGTTCCCCATTATTGGCAGCACCGTGATCTACGGCATGGACCCTCCCAAGTTCTTCAAGGACAATCGTGCAAAGGTGGGCAAAAGACGTATCCCGTTTACACTCAGCCTGGTGGACAATGGCTAACACTCAATTAACAGTATGGCGACGTGTTTACCTTTATCCTGCTCGGCAAGAAGACGACCGTGGCTGTGGGCCCTGCTGGAAACGACTTTATTCTCAACGGCAAGCTCAAGGATGTCAACGCCGAGGAGATTTACAGTGTCTTGACCACGCCCGTCTTCGGACGAGATGTCGTCTATGACTGCCCCAACGCCAAGCTGATGGAGCAGAAGAAGGTGAGTTTGAGCTTGCGCATAGCTGTATAGAGAAATCAAGCCTTGAATTGGGCACTAACACGATACCCAAGTTTATGAAAATTGCTCTTACGACCGAAGCGTTCAAAAGCTACGTTCCCATCATCTCCCACGAGGTTACTTCATACTTCAAGCGCGACCCTGCCTTCAAGGGCAAGTCTGGAATTGTCGACATCCCCAAGAAGATGGCCGAGATCACAATCTTCACTGCCTCCCACGCTCTTCAGGGCAGCCTCATCCGCAGCAAGTTTGACGAGTCACTGGCCGATTTGTACCACGACCTTGACATGGGCTTCACCTCCATCAACTTTGTGCTCCACTGGGCTCCTCTCCCCTGGAACCGCAAGCGTGATCACGCTCAGCGCACCGTTGCCAAGATCTACATGGATACCATTAAGGAACGACGAGCCCTCGGTGACGATGACAAGGAACTGGATATGCTGAAGCACCTCATGAAGTCAGTCTACAAGAACGGCACCCCTGTCCCTGACCACGAGATTGCCCACATGATGATTGCCCTTCTCATGGCTGGCCAGCATTCTTCGTCCTCCACCAGCTCTTGGATCATGCTCCATCTCGCTCAGTACCCTCAGGTTGTCGAAGACCTCTACCAGGAGCAGGTCAAGGCCCTGGGCGCCGATCTGCCTCCCCTCCAGTACGAGGATTTCGCCAAGCTGCCCCTGAACCAAGCTATTGTCAAGGAGACTCTCCGCCTGAACGCCCCTATCCACTCCATCATGCGCAAGGTCAAGCAGCCGATGCCCGTCCCCGGTACCAAATATGTCGTTCCCCCTTCTCACGTCCTTCTCGCTGCTCCTGGCGTCAGTGGCTCTGACCCTACCTACTTCCCCAACCCTGATAAGTGGGATCCTTACCGCTGGCTGCCTGGCTCTCCCAACGCTCCCCTGATGGCCCGAAATGACGAAGAGGAAGAAAAGATCGACTACGGCTACGGTATTGTCAGCAAGGGTGCGGCTTCTCCTTACCTTCCCTTTGGTGCCGGCCGTCACCGATGTATCGGCGAGCACTTTGCCAATCTGCAGCTCCAGACCATCATTGCCGAGACGGTGCGCCTGTTCAAGCTGAGCAACGTGGACGGCAGCAACAACATTATCGGCACAGACTACGCTTCCCTATTCTCTCGACCTCTTGAGCCTGCCAAGATTCGATGGGAGCGGAGAGACTAAGATGTCAACGTCTTGAAGGGAGTGTGGATGAGTTGAAAAAGGCAAGCAAAAATACACCCCAAGTTTTTTTTGAGTTGGGTTGGATGCGTACTGTATATGATATCTTACGTCGGAGTTTTTGGGATGCATGGAAGGAAACAATAAAGCACATGATGGTAATGGCTGCATCATGAACTGTAATACCTAGTACTATCACTATTACTACCTAATAACGCCAGTAGAGCTTTGAATAGAGCTAGACGAAAAAGGAAAGACGAATAGAAGCTTTCTTACTTTCTTACAAAAAGCAAAAAAAGCTCCTTTTTATAACACCACATGCACTCTTTCGTACAACCAAAGTTGCCCCGAATCGGAAAGACTGTTCTGACGCCCCGATCTCCATCCAAATCGGTCTTGGGGCCGAAGGTGAGACGTAAACCCGCACGGCAAAGCCGCCATATCCGGTCCAGACCACGGGGGCTCGGCATTCAGATCTCGGCAAGGCAGATTGATTGACAGAAATAGACGCTCGCTAATGAGAAAGCCCCTAGGTAGGTTCGCATGGGCTCACCTCACCTCGACGCTTTTTTAAGTTCTCTTCAATCACACCACGGCCGGATCCTTTATTATGGAGAGAAGGCAGCCCCTGGGAGCTAGCTTGCCGTCCGTTCGGGTCACCCTTTAAGCCAGCCTTTCCCAGCACGTAAACTGCGTTCCTTTCTGTTCAGTCTCCTCATCATAGAACCATAATCTCCGCTCATCGTGGCGTCATAACACTATTCTCTTCTTTCTGGTGCTTTTATAGAAACTTACATTCATTTTTTCTCTTGAGTTGCTGTTTGTTCACAAGGTTTGCGACATGGCTCATCAGTACGGCCCCTATGTTCGACTCTGGGGCATCCGCCCATCACAGCTACCCTCAGAGAACGCGTCAGCTCAGGATCTCACTCCTTTACTCCAACAAATATTGAACGAAGCAGTTGCTTTTGTCGACACCGTACCACCGCAGCCATCATCCTCATCATCATCGGCCTCGTCGGGCAGATCCAACCAGGGAACTGGAGATGGACCATGGAAGGCCAAGGGATGCAGGGCGTTTCACCACTCAGCCGCGCCAGTGCACATGTTTGAGCGGGTTGTCTCAGCTGAAGAGCTAAAAGCGATAGCCAAGGACCAGAATCTCCCCCAGGCGACCAACGGCTCAAAATTCAAGCCAGAAACCTGGAGTCTGAGACGAAGTGTTCACGAAGGAGCGAAGAAGGCCGGCACCGCAGACTGGGAGGAATGGGTACGGTGTTTCAAGGAGGGCCATGCGGACGCGGAGATGAAGTTTACTCCCACGGTGATGAGCCACATGCTGAAGAAGCAGTGGGATTGCACGGGCGCAGAGGTCACGCTGGGAGGCGACGTGTACGAGAATCTCACGCTGAAGCTGGAGGAGTCGGTGCACAAGATGCCTGCGCCGCTCAACAACCGCGCATTTCCCGTGCTGCAGGTGACGGCGGCGGTGCGAGGACGACGCGAGTTCATCGTTGTTCAGATTGCGGCGGTGCCAGAAACTCTCAGCAGCGAGGAGTCAAGGTCCGACGGCGCCCTGAGAGGCACGTACACGAGCGTGGAGCGCTTCCGGGAGGTGGACGAGCAAGGCAACGTCGAGTGGTTGATGGGGACGGTGTCGGATGCGAGAGGCGTGCTGCCGGCGTGGATCCAGAAGATGGCGGTTCCGGGGCAGATTGCCAAGGACGTGGACATGTTTCTGGAGTGGATTGCGAAACAGCGAGATGGAAAATAGACGGCATGTTCTTTTTTTCTTTTGACGACGGAGACGACTGATTATGTTGGTTGCTGGGACGTTGATGTGTTTGATGTTATATGGAGAGGATCAAGCGATGAAGTGAAGAGCGCAGTTGTTATATACCTATACCTACTCGGTATTTCTCTTTCAATGTCTTATCTAATAGCGAATTGGATTTTTATCGTAATAGATTGCACCATTGCCGTTTTGGGATTTGTCCAGCGGTGTGGTTGGACGGAAGGAGGATACGAGGGCTTTCCCCAGTATTCATCTTCACAATGGGAAGGAAGCATCTGGCCCTCATTACCATTCACAATCATCATCGTTTTTTCTACTCATTTTTTTCTTTCTCATCATAATCTTTTCACTATACGGATCACCTACATCGTACCTCGCAGATCCTCCTCAGATAGCTCAGTCCGAAGCCAACATGACAAGAGGCCGCTCCGTCCCAGCAACAGTACTATCGACTGGATCCAGCTCCAGCTTAAACGACACCACCAAGGCCATAACCACAGCCATAATACCCTCGTCCTCATCCATCTCGCCCATTCCCACAAATGGCTCCCTCACCACCAGAAACGGCTCCAAGCTCCTCGCCCAAGCAGACGCCCTCGCACGCATGACCATCGAGTTCAACGTCCGCGCCGTGAGCGCCCAAACGGAGCGTCTGGAGAAGGGCCTCAACAAGCTCATGATGTCCACTAAAGAAGACAAGGCATTCCGAGAAAGCCACGACGCGAGGCTGCAGAGCCTGTGTAAGGAGATTCTCGTGGTGAAGCAGCGCATGGAAGAGATTCAGGGGCCGGAGTGGAATGGCAGCGGCAAGGATGGGCTGGAAGGAGTTAAGAAGGAGGTTGATACGTCTATTGAGTTATTGAAGAAGGAAATGGAGGAGCTCAAGGGTCTGGTTGGGGGTATTTCGAGTACGTTGGATAAACTCCCGACAGCGGCTGAAGCAGAGGCTTTGATAAGGCGTACTCAAGCTTCGGTATCAACAGGTGGTAGAGAGATCCAAACTAGGTCAAAGGCTGCAAAAACACTCGCAGACTCTAGTAAGTATATTCACCATTTCTCTATTCATCTGCATATGTCTCCTTCTCAAGGTATACTCGATGCTCACAACTTGAGTCAAAGAAACAGCAAGGAGCCAAGTCTCCATCAAGCAGCGTATTGACGATGCCATCGGCTCAACCCGTCGCTGGAACCGAGACCACAAAACAACCAAGCTCGGCGATGCCACCTTCATAGCCAACTACCTTCGACAGCAATCCAAGCGCGACCCACCAATGGCAGTCTACATACAGAGATCGATCAAGCGTCATGTCAGCCGCAGCGGTCGCCAAAAGGCAAAGGACCGTCCCAAGAACCTCGAGCAGTTTTGCCAGGATTTGGTGTGGAAGGACGTCATCGAGACGGCGGAGGAGGTGCTGGTGAGGAATGTGGCGCGGACAGCAAAAGCTTTGGAGGAGCGGATGGGCTTGTCATGATTGAATGGGGTTGCATATACGGCTGAGATGTAATGAGAAATGTACACGACCTGAGGTTTTTCCAAGATGAGTAAGAAGAAAGACTTTTGACATCAAACAGTTGTTGCAATTCAATTTCAGAGCTTCCAGTTTCATGATACATACACGAGGTCATTTATCTTGTGTGTTCATATCATAGTTTGATACTAGCATGTCTATTGCAATCGCTGATTGGCATCTAGCCTCCAGAGATATCAATGAAAAAAGGGCTATACCAAATCCCAATCGCTTCCTCCATATCGAGATAATCATCAAACGAAGAAAACGGGTAAGAGATATCAAAACGCCATTCCAGCCGCCGTTTCTTGCACGTTATATCATTCTCGCCCTTTTACCGGTCCGTAAACTCCATACCAGGGCAAATGGCAGAAAAAAAGCATACCAAAATAAAATGCTCAGTAAAAGATTCCTCCTTTTCACTGGACGACGACGGATTAATATGTAATTATAGTAAAAGATAGAAGCTCCCCCATAATGGAAACTCAGCCAAGTGACCAAGGCTCTTAATCATCGGCCTCGATGCCAATGGAAGACTGCTTGAGTTCAATCTCCGACTTGAGCTGCTTGATCTGGTTCTCAAGACGAGTCCTGAGAATCTTGTTCTGCGTCCTTTCAAAATCAGCCACGCGAGCGGCGAGCTGCTTCTTAAGATCGTTGATAATGTCCTTGACGCCCTGCTCCTCATCGCGTTGAGCACGCGCATCTTCATCAAGGTCATCATCATCGTCGTCGTCGTCGTCATCGTCATCATCGTCGTCTTCAGATTCGCTTGCCTCGATGCTATGTTGTAGCATCGAGGCCGAAGGCGTTGCGGCGAGTGCAGCCGTAGGAGTTTGGGTGTCCATGGCAGTAGCGGGAGTTTCGGCCATGAGTTCATCGGCAAAGGCTGCTTCCAGATCGGCCTCGAGATCGAAATCGTTTTCTTCCTCGACGCCCATGGTGACGTGCTGTTGGCCGAAATAGCCCATGCTGTCGTCCATTTCGCCTTCAGCGTCCTCCTCTCCGTCTTCGTCCAAGCCGTTTTCACGTTCATCGACCCATTCCCATTTCGTGGAGGCGCACTTAGCGTCCTCAGTGAGCAGTCGTTCGACTTCAGCTTCCTTATCCTCGATTTCCTTGCGGCTGATGGTCTTGGCAAACCGTCGATTCACGCAGTCGTGCATAGGCGGTGTCAGGCCATGCGGCCACTTGAAGTTTGAGTCAATTATGCTGGGCAGAGGCGCGTGCCTCGCTTCCTCTTCGCTTTTAACAGCCTGGAATACGTAGAACATCTGGCAGATGTCTGCCGACTTCATCAATGACTTGCGGTCCCACGTCTTCATCGACTCCGTGATGGTGGGCAAATCGACCATGACAGCCGCAAAGCACTGGCCCTTGACAGTCACAACTCCGCGTCTGGAGTCCTCTTCGAAAAATCTCATGTAAATATCAGCCCCCCCTGCCGCCTTGGGCAGCCCAATCTTGCCATTCTCCATACACGTGCGCACGTAGTCTGCGTGCTCGCCGGGCAACATGCGTAGGATAAACTGCTCTTCGATCGCCGGGTCGACTTCATTGTCGCTGGCTTCGGAGTCGTAGCCATCGCCGGGAGGATGCACAGGCGGACGACCACGAGGCTTGAGCACCAATTGAGTAAGCCCAGCCTTGGATCCCACCTTGACCTTTGTTCCGCCACCTCCTCCACCTACCTTGGCGATGGGCCTGATCTTGATTTTTTGTTTTGTCGCGGGCGGGGGGCCATTGCCCACGGTGCCAGCCGTGCTTCCACGCAGCGGCGCCTCGTCTTCGTCGTCGCTAAGCGAGCGCTTCTTGCTTTCGATGAGCTTCTGACTCGGTTTCGCTTGTCGGCCCGCTTTCGTCGTCACCACTGGTGGTAACCCTTTATCCTTGTCTTTTTCTTTCTCTTTCTTGGTCTCTTGTTCTTTGCCCACGTCCTTCATCAACACATCCTTGTTCGCTGAGACTCCCGCCGGCGTCGGCGGCTGTGACGAGCTGATCTTTAGCTTCACCTTGCGCGGGCCCTCGCCAGGCGTCGTTAGAGGCGCATGTGCGGACGAAGAAGCCCCTCCAGGTGTCACTGCAGCATCTCCGACAAAAGACGATGAGCGGCTCACGTTGAGCTTGAGCCGCGGCTTCGGTGGTGGTGCAGGAGCTGCAGGAGCCGCGTTGGCATCGCCTCCGGGACTAGGCGCCGACATGGTCGTGATCTGGAGGTGAATGGTTTGACGGCGATGGTCTGATGAGTTGTTTGTATGTGTGATAGGGTAAAAAAGAAAGAAAAGCGGGAGAGATTGTAGAGGTTTGCTGTGACTGATTTCTGTGGAAAGAAATGGAATTGGAGGGAGTAGCGAGCTGCGAATTGAAGTTCACAGAAGCTTTGTCGCGGAAGCCACGCTCGGGCAGTAGCCTCGCAGGGAATTGTGGGGCTTCCAACGCGCTATTCAATTGTGGCAACTTGCACCATTGAGCAGAGAATCAGAATACATTGTCCTTCTCATTATTTGGTCCATATAATACCAAAAGTGAGAGAAATCTCAACTGTGCTTCTACATTGATTTTCTTGTTTCTTGGAGAGAAGTGCTCTCATGGAAATACTTGTAACGCAGCCAAAACAACATCCGTCTGGGACTTAGACCGCATATATGTACTAGGTGTACCAAGATGCAGAGGCAAAAGTGATGCATTTTTGTATGAAGAGTCATCCGTTGATTCACAGCTAAACTACGTAATTTTTTAGTAAATGAATGCTGTCTCAAATCCAGCAACACAAATATGAAACATGAAGAATAGTAGGAAAAGAAAAGACAGTCATGCTCGCTCCATCAAAATCATATCCCCCAAACGCCGTGCAATGCCCATCCACCACAATCCAATAGCAGCCTACAACCAATGCCTGTATAGGCAAACTCCCAAAAAGCTATTTTTACATGCGAGAATAGAATCATTTCCCCAAGAAAGGAAGACAATGATTTAATTCATCCAACCCCATGGGTAGTTGCCATCAATGTTGACCCAACCTCCCTTTTCAATGCCATCCTCCCATCCCATCATCACTGCCAACATCTTGCAGCCCATCGAACTGACAGTGCATACAATCTTGTCACTTGCCCCCGCCAAAACTGCCAGGTCAAGCATATACGCCCTGCCCATGTAGCTGCGCAACTGAATCGTCTGCTCAGAGGGCGGTTCTATCCGCCCCGCCGACGCTCCATTCGCATGGCCGTTGTGCTTCCTGTCAAACCCGAGATTCCAAAACATGGGCGCAAAGAACCCACCTTCCCATTGCAAGGTTTCATCCTTGAAATGATGAAGCACATTCTTGTCGACCTCTTCCCGTGGAGCGGCTTCTTTAGAGGCCAAGCGGATGCGCTCCTGCGCAAACAAGGCGTCGGAAAAGTCAGGCTGCTTGTAGACAGCAGGGTCGTCGGAGGCGATTATGGTGATGGACTGGTTTGTGGGCATTTCATGGCTTTCAGATGAGCTGTAGTGGGCGCCCACCAGCTCTTGGACCTTGCTGAGGAAAACCTCGGATGGGATATAAGTGTTGCGATATTGGTACTCGAGAGGGTGCGAATCACCGCGCCGAACATGCAGCCCAATGATGGGGACATGCGAAACGGCCGAATCGGCTTCCATTGCCTGTTTCCTCAGTTGTTGCACCCGATTATGGGCATACTCTTGGTCATCGGCATTGATCTTGAAGAGTGCCTCGTATCCCGATCTTGCAAGTCCCATCAGATCTCGTAGGTTGTTGCTGGTTCCAGCGGCGCGATGGTATTTGGCCATTAAAGCCGGGAAAACATCCTTAAGCGTCGTGCCAGTGACAACCAGGTGCTTTGCCTGTGCCGGGCAAGGGAGCATCCGGTGTCGCGGAGGTGGCCGGCAATCGGGAACCGGCGGTGCCTGGAAGATGTCGGTATACTTGCCATAGGCCCAGCGAGAGTCGTCGATGAAAAAGGCCCTGCCATCTTGTTTGGCGAGGCCATAGAGCATCCACATGCCCATGACGGCAGTGCCGAGCCCAGCATCTGAGCTCTCCAGCACATACGTGACGGAAGACTGGCAGATAGGCAGTCCGGCCATGGACTCCCAGTTCAAGCCAACAAAGTGTCCAGATTTTGGGGTAGTATCTCCATGTGCAACAGGAGGTAACAGTCCATACAGCTCAGCCTCATACACATCGACAAAATACTCGTCCACGGCGTCGTAGTTGAGCTTGTCTTCTTCAGACAACGGGGCTTTACCACGGAGCTCCCTCGTATGAGCTGAGACCTCACGGCATTTGCTTCCCATGCCATCGTATTCCTCCACAGTCAGAGGGAAATCATAGTGGTGCGGTATAGACATGGTCCACTTGGACTTGGAATGGCTATGGCTGACAACTATGGGCGTTGGAAAATCTGGAATCGCGTCTTGCCCGACCATTTCGAACTCTTCTGTTGTGAAATGGGGCCATACTGCTATGATAGACTCTTTGTTTCGGAACGCAAGGCGAGCAAAGTATAGTGTTGTAAACAGCGTGATGGAGTAAAGCATATAACGCAGCACTCGGCTTGGTCGAGCAATCAAGGCTTTTGCAGGCGACTTCTTTGGCCGCGGCACCAGTGCGGGAAGACTGGGTGAAGGGGGAGGAGAAAAGAGAAGATGGTTGAAGTTGAATCGAGCCGAAGTCGATGAGAGCGGCGCTTTCTCATAGTTGTTGTATGAAGCATTTCGACGGAGGTTGAGCCGTGGAGGTGCAATCATGACCTTGGTGTGAGTCGAGAGATCCAGTGGAGGAACCATGGTGACGGTGATGCCTGTTGAGCGAAATCCACCATATAACAAATGACTAATACATGAATATGAAATGATAGTAATAATGAAAATATGTGAGAGAATGGGAGAAAGGATGAAGGGTGCGCCGGTATTTCCAATAAGATGCCAACACCAAGGGAGAGTGTACCCAGCCTCAGTCAGAGACGACTCGAGATGCCAAAAGTCGAGAACAGGCCACACGAGGGAGGGAAGTAAAAGTAATAAGAAAAAAGAGAGCGGCAGAGACGGGCCAGCCAAGATCAGGCTCTCAACCACTCACACCCTTTATAATAACAAGGAGGGCGAGGCGTGCAGGTATTCCAATAAAGTTTTCCCCCACACAGCGTTAAGCAAAAAGATGAGGACCCTAGCAGACACCGCCGATCATCATGGGAGCCAAGGGCTTTTTGATAAAAAGGCACTTCCGAGGCTTGTCTCTGAAGATGCCGAGCAGCTGATTGCGTGTGCGACTTGTTCCTATCACGGCTCAAGGGCCACGTCGATCCCGCCAGTGCCACCCGAAGCGGAATGAGAAGCGAGGAAGAGAGAAACACAAGGGCAACAGAAAGGGGGTGAAAGAAAGGGAGAAAGAATGAAAGACGGGAAGTGGAAAAGATTGACGTCAACGTCAATGCGATGGCTTTTTGGCCAGCAGGATGATGCTGAAGGAGAGTTGAGGGAGAATCTGGAGAATGGAAATAGTAGGCATCGATGGGGATCGTGAGAAGGGTATAAGCCTGGCTGATGCATGTACTCGTATGTACTCCCCACCTAAGGAACCAAGGCAAGGGATAACAGCCAAACAGAAATCAGATCAAATCAAATCAAATAAAGAAAACAAATACTAGCACAATAGAGACGGGCCAGCTTCCGGCCCTGTCCTGTGGGCGGCTGGTCAAACCACCTGCAGCTGCTCTCGGGAGCGCGGTCTCTTTGACTGGCCCTTTTGCAGTCCCCTAGCATCGACAGGGTCCCTGGGTGTCTTTGTTCAACTGTGGGGAGGGAGTGAGGCTTGATGTCATGTCTCTGATGACCCTGGTCGATTGAGAGACATACATACGCAAGAGAGAAATACAATAGGTACGGAGTATTAGAGAGCTTCCCAAGGCGGCAGGCTGGAATAATGCTAGGGGATGCCGCGAGCCACCCCAAAAGTGTTTCCGAATCATGAAAATCGTCCGACGCTCAGCTTGAATGAAACAACGCTGGCGGGACAGCAGAAATGCAAAACCGGCATCAGAAAAAAAGACGGAAAAAAAGAGGCCTAATGCATTGAGGCCAGTACTCGTACAGTCGAGAAAGATGGGAGGAATAAAAAGCCAAGGCAACCACTGCTCCGGGAGCGCATTGTATCACCCTCTCACCATTTGATTGTTTCCACCAACAACCTCTCAAATGGCTGGATTCATACGTCACACGCCAACCAAAGGGGCGTTCCAGCCAGAGACACACAGTCCACAATGCGGCCCCAGCCCGGACATCCGTTCCCTAGTTGTTTTTTTCTTTCCTTCTTTCAATTCTAGCGGGCGCTTAGAAGACAGCTGAAAGACAAGGTACGAGTAAAAAAAAAACGAAGAAGAAAAAGAAAGGAAATAGTGATAGTCGTTGCCAGTGAGTGACCAGGGGGGTTTACAGTACATACCCTGGCTGGCGTCATACCTCACTGGGGATCCTGTAAGAAACGGACTTGAAACCGATGATTCGGTTGGTCTGGAGAGACTTTTGGCGCCTGCGGGTTGGGCGTATTTAGGCGGCATCGCGTGTTTCAGATTGGCAGCCTGATCCACTTCTATGCTGCACGACGACAGAGGCAAAGAGGATGCGATCCAATGGAAATGTCGAGCTGCTTGTTTTCTTATGCTTATCCTCTCACGGGATAAGAATGAATAAGAAAATGCTGCAGTGAGGCAAAATCTGACAATTAGATACCTATTTTAAGCAAAAGCTGCCTACAGGAGGCAAAACATAGTACAGATGGGTTTGATGCCATCTCCTCGTAAACATCTTTCCCTCCAAACCTTCAACCCATCCCAACCATCTAAGAAAAAACACCACCTATTCAAAACTTTCCCTCCCTCCATCAAAAGAAGTCCATTAAAAACACATGCAGCCACAAAAGATCTTTTTTCTCTTCCCACACTTAGTTAAAATAGGCACCTCGGTTCGTCCCTACGCCGGCCCACAACATTACACTCGCTCAATATATATTCTCTTCCCACTTTTTAATCTATCTGACGCTCGCCATTCGGCCCATCCCAATCTCCATGCTTATTAGATGCCGCCTTTTAGATACCTAATATCACCCCAATATACGATACGAACATCGAATCTTATACCTCGTACCATGTGAATACTGTACTAATTAGTAGTATTCGTATCTGTAGCATCCGCTTTTCTCGCGTGCTCGTTCGGTCGTCTCCGAACGTTGTAGTCCACTGTTTCTTTCCATATTTCCTTCTATCCTTCTATCCTTGTTCTTCGTTTCTTCCTCTTTTGTTATACCGGATCCTAAAGAATGGGACAGAGTTAGATACCACGTAATAGCCCGATATATATACCTTAGTAATAGCAAGCAGCTCGGCGGATATACAGTTTTAGACACCTAGCAGACATATCCAGTTCATTCTATCCAATACCATCTTGGCACTATATCATAGACTACTTTCAATTTTATACACTTATAATATCTCCATATCTTCATTTCATCTATTATCTGTACATCCAAAACATCTTCACGCTTGCTAAAAAGTTTAGAGTAGAAAATCATCATACAACGATGTTGTTCTTTTTGAATCATAGCTTGCGCTTCGCATAAACTAGAATCTTCGCTAGAGCAAGCAAACAAAAAAAAAGAGGGAGAGAGAGAAACGTTCGAAGATGACGGAGAAAGAAAAACCACAATGCCTGTCCACCCGAGGCTCCTTTTGCCCATTTTGAAGTCATATAATATAGCCCAAATGCAAAACCCTAATCAGGCAAGAGAACGGGACGGAGCAGGATTTCGAATCCCATACTCCTCCTTCTCTGCCATACTCTGCAGCTTCTTCTGCCGCCACGAAACATCATCAAGACGCAAATCGCGCACAAGGGGGTATTCTTACACCAGCAACGAACCATCTCGTCCAATCCACACACCAAAACCTCTAAGCGACTCGGAATGCTGCATCATGAATCAAAACAAGGACCCCACTCGTGCTGCCCCCTTCTTGCAGAGCAAACAAGAAACAAACTCAAAAGCTCGGGTATAACATGAAAAAAAACAAACAAACACAATAGGGGAAGAAAACAAATTTGGCTCCCATGCCTGAACTCCTTGTCCCACCAAAAATTGCCGCAAATAGCTCTCATCACATTGCAGTCTGGGATTGCAACTAAAAGACTCCGGCCCTTGGCCATGCTCTTTCCCCTCTTCCTCCTTTCACCCGTGTACTCTCGGGGCTTCACGATGCAGCTTCAACAGGGGCGCTGCGCTCTCCAATGGGTGTCGGTACGCGCCGCAACGGTGGGAGCTCGCTGGGTGGCTCGCCTAATGATCCCAACCGGTGGCTAGGCGCCAGTCGTACACTCCCCCGAGCACCTCTAATGATCTGGCCGTTGTCGACTCGGTCTTGAATCATTTCTTCCAGCATATTGTTCATCTCATCAATACTCTTCGTCCTCCTCTTGGATTCTTTTATCGTGGGACTCCATGGGTGAGCACTCCGCATTCCATCCTGTGATTGGGGTGACCGAGGCTCTGTCATCGCATCAGCATTGTCCCGTGAGCGAGCTGCGCTTCTCAAGGCAGCCAGCATGCGATCCTTGTCGTCCAGCCTGGCTCGTAAATCGGCAATCTCGGCATCCTTCTCCTTCAGCAAGGCAGCTACACTGTGATCCTCGCCCACCATGATGCCCTTGGTGGGTACCGAGAAGCCAGACGATGTCCTAGAAGAACTGGCTCGGCGTGCTTGGAGCAGTCGTTTTTCAAGCGTCGAGATGTATCGATTCTTGTCCGCCAAATCGGCCTGTAATGCTCGGTTCTGCGCAGTCAGGGAGGCCATCCCATCTCCGTTCTCCCCGACGCTATCCTCCTCTGCGTCAATGATTTCAGCGGCTTCACCCGACGACATTCGTTTGGCCCCATAGCTGGACCTCCGTCCAATGGTAGAATTTGACGCTACTGACGCCGTCCGCTCCAAGGGTGACCGTATTGAGATGGCAACTGACGATCGAGCTGATCCAGGCACCAACGAAATCTGTGAATATCGTGCAAGCGCGCTCATGGTGCCATTCGAGTTGACACCAGCTGACTTGGAGCTGAGAATCAATCGGTTAAGGTGATCAATTCGTTCTTTCAGCGCCGTCCTTGCAAGTTGCATTTCCAATACCTGCTCCTCGTGCCGTTCAGCCATCTGCGCTGTTTGAGCACGGTCGTGCTCAATAAGCTCCTTGATCTCTTCATCATTCTTCTTGGTGGCCTGAGTCTCCAGCTCCTTTTTCAATTCCTGAATCTCCATCCGATATCGTTCCAAGAGCACCCGTGCAGCGCCATCTCCTCCGGCGCCTAGTGCTTCTTCGGCCCTCTTGGCATGACTGACGATACTGTTCTTTGCGCGAGACGCGAACTTGAGGGTATTCAGAGTTTCGATGGTGTGGTTGGCAGAAGTTGCCGCAGTTCCAGTCACTCCAAGCGCGGCCGTGCAAAGAATACTGACGAGTGAGTTACCAGAGAGGGCCCCCTGAAGCAGACGCGTCAGTTTGCTGTCTCTGTAAGGCAGATGCTTGCCATCTTTATCGCCGCCTTTATCCTTCCATTCGGAGAGCTTTGCAATGACCGTTCCGAGAGTGAGAAGACTCTTGTTGATGTGCGCACCCTCTTGTCTTCGCTCCTTGGACTCTGCAGCCTTTTCTGAACCAGCAAGATCGATCAAGCTCAAAGTAGAGACTCGAACACCTCCGGGCACGATGGCTGATCGCTTGTCGCCGGCGCCTGCGCCAGGATTGGCTGGCATTCGCTCTCGGCTTTCAACAATGATTTGGACGACGGCGTGACTTCGAGAACTTCGGGCGTTGAATTGTGTGCTGGCTGTTCGGCGGGCTTGGTCGCCTCGAGCTATGACTCGAAGCAGCTGCGTGGGACTCTGGACAATTTCCTCCTTCAGCGGAGTGGCATAGACGCCACGCTTGCTGTCTTCTCGCAGCTTGATTTCCTCTTGAGGAGCCGCAGCGCCACCGGCAGAGGCCATGCTCAACAGGTCGTGAATTTTTTCGTTATAAATTTCAAGGTAGCTCACTCTCAGCAAAAACTCGCGAGAAGGTGTTTCGCGAATGTAAGAAAAGATGTCTGTAATCGCCAAAGGGATGACACCAGGTGAAGATGCCGTTCCTTGCATGGAGAAGGTCTTGCCAGTTCCCGTCTGGCCATAGGCAAACACTGTACCATGGTATCCTTCCATTACTCTGCGGACTAGGCGCTTGGCCATGTGGTCGTAGACGCGGGCGTTGTTATCGTGAGTCGTAAAGACATTGTCTAAAGGAATTTAGTCAACACATCTCTCATATTGAAAGTGGCGGGCTTGGGACGCATACCATAGTAATAATCGCCCCCTTCTTTTCCTTTGTATCCGATCAGAGACCTTCGGCCGTCGACCATCCATTCTCCGTCGGCGTGGTTGTCGTTTGTTGCATCTGGTCGCACTCGGACGCTGACAATAACATTGCCCTTTATTTCGCCAGTCGAGGCTCGTTTTTCAGAGGCGCTGCCGGACGCGTCGGCGGAGTCTTCGTATGTCGTTGCTGAAGTGGAATAGGAGCCCTGAGCAGAGGAACTTCGACTATGAGGGGGGGACGATACACTGATGACACCATCAGACATGCGGACGCTGCTTATGAATTTACCTTCGGCACTGCCATTTAACAGACTCGGCGTGGGCGTTGGAGTGTTGCTACTGGCTACGGAGTCTCTGGCGGACTTTGGTTTTCGCGTAGAGCGAGCTTTGTCGCCTCCTGCCAGAGGGCTGGACGGCATGCTGCCGAATCGATTGTCGCCCTTGGGAGGTTTCGGAAATGAATTGATGCTAACAGCTTTTCGGAGTTGGCCAGCCTTTGGCATCGGAGGAACTGCACCGTTGGAGGAAACGGTAGATGCTGAGGAGGGTGCTCGTAAACCGCTTCGGGGCGCATTTGGTGTCTTAGGACTCGGGATGGAGGCTATGCTTTTCCGACTCTTGGGGACGGAAAGAGTGGGAAGAGAAGTGTCTGAGGGCCCCATCGAGGGGCGAGGGCGCGGAAGAGCGGTCGCCATACTGCCTTCGGGTTGTGGTATAAGAAGCGCAGTGGGTATAAGAATTATGCTGACTGGCTGTGCGTGATGGCTTGTGCGTAGTGCTTTGTGCCCTCAGAGGCTTCAGCCGTCCATGAACGGCAGATGCGTTGGGCCAGATGTCGAATGGCAGAGGTAATGCAGCGCTATCGGGTGCAGACAGGCCGCAAGAATGGAGACAAAGTAGCCCGACCGACGGGGGGGAGTAAATTACTCAATAACACAGGCGAAACAGCGGTACCTGGTAAAATATGATCATGTTAGCATTGCAGCCTGCAGCGAGTGGCCTGCCTATCCTTTGTCGATATGCAGCCCACAAGGCGATTTGGGTATGTCGCTGAGGATAGGGGGCTGAGAAGCATCCACGATGGAGGGGGGGTCATACCGCTCTCTCCCACAGAATGTCCGGAGAAGTCTTTGCGTGGTGTGTAGCGAACAAAGGCGAAGCGGAGCAACTGGGTCTCAAATCCCAGCCAGAGATATCCCGACCTGCGATGAACGAGATCCGCTTGAAGAAAAAAAAAACAGAGAGCAAAAACAACGAAAAAAAAAGAAAAAACAGGGTGACTCGGGGCGAGGGTTTCTTGTCGTCGGTGGCCAACAGAAGAGCGGTGGATTTTCCTTTTTTTCCCTTTGGGGAAAACTAATAAGATTTGATGACTGATGGACCTGCCGATAAAGTACCGCCGGGGGTGGCCAACGGACAAGTCGAGAACCGCAAGGCAACACTCGAAGCTACAACAAACTCGACGATGAAAAACTTGCCAGATGGGTTCTGGCTTCGGAAGAAAGAAAGAAGATGTAAGCAGCTATGGCTTATGGAGGTGCGATCGTGTGCACCAGCGTCTAGTTGAAGGGCGATTTGCGCAAAAGAGACTGGATGCAAAAGTCACGGGAATGGGCGCGCGGACAAGGGCGATTGCAGGGAAGGCCTTCGGGGGGACGCAGCGAGAGATCGATGTACATAGACAAGGGCCAGCGGTCTAGCGGTGCTGACGTCGCATATTCGTACAAGTATCCGACAAAAGAGATGGGAATAAAGACGAAATGAATGGAATGCGGTTCCAGAGCGGGAGAAGGAGAGTGAAGGTTTTGCAGTGGAAGACTTTGCGAGAGACAGAATGTCTTGCCTCGCCCAGGGCACATGGGCGAAACTATCGATAGGCAATGTACAAGTAGGTGAGATTTGACTGAAGTGGCTGCGTCCAGTCCGAAGCACACGCTGCGGTACATATGCATGTACATGTATGGACCGCATCACATCCAAAGAACTGCATAGATTGGTTAGTACTCATACGTACATACATGCAGATTGGAAATTGGCCTCGGGTGTGATTCAAGGGCCCTCACAAGGTGATTGCCGTAATTTAGCATCCAGCCCAATCCTGGAGGTTTTGCTGCTCGCACCGGCAACAACAAAAAGCTGCACTAAACTGGTTGGTCGAGCAATGGCAACTCGCAAGTGGTACGAAAAGGAACATCCACATCAACTAAACTAAGCGGACAGCTGCCTCTTCAGCCGGCAGCTTGGATTAGGCTGGGCAAGTCCGGGCTAGCGCGGCGATTGGTCCCTGGGCGCCGCCCTGGCTGTGGCGCCACCTCGCGCTAGGGCTTTGGCGCTCTAGCGCTGCAGCAGGTGCAAGGGCCCCCCTGTGTCGCCAGCCACTGCAGTCATTGTGTGGTGCTGCGAGCCCGGGAACCTGCGAACACGGCTGCAGAAGGACACCGGGCACATCCAACTGATGCGTGAGGTGCTGCAGGGAGACACGCAGCTTTGAGTGGAAATACAGCACGCGCTACCCCGCTGCAGCTGCATTTGCAGCACTAAGTGAGCCTCCAATTAGCGACCTCACGACCTGACGCGCATTGTAGCCCAGCACCACAAAACTCAATTCTCTTGGTTGAAGCAAAGTACAGCGCGTCCAAGCTGCATGTACCTCCATGCTGGGGAACATCCAACGCCGTCACCCGTCGCGTCGGTCCTCCACACGAGGCTATCCGTTAATATGCACACGGGCCACTCCTTACTCACAGCACCATCTCTCTAACACGACGTTGTCTTCGCTTCCCTTCAATTATTTGCCCGATATCAATGTCCATCATGCAGATAAAGAAGCAATAATAATGCATCAACATTCCACCACTCACCTCCTTGGCCTTAATATAGCATAACGAGGGGAGAAGGAAACCAAGAAGAAGACGAAAAAGAAGAACCTCATCCACCACCTATCTCCCTCACCCGATCCCTCAACCAATGTCTTCCCTCCGTCTAAGCCGCGAGGGCCAATTTCAGAGCCTGTCCTCGCCATGCCCGATTCCCCGAGAATGGCACCAAGAATCAGGGGAGCATCCCGGGACTATGCTGAAGAGGTCCAAGTTCCCTTTTTAGCTCCCCTAGACATTTTCTTTAGCGTCAAAGGGTGCCCTCGTAACAATTGAGTCTATATTAGTATCGCAAGTATCGGCGAGTTGACAGATGCAACATGAAGAAAAAAAAATTGGTTGGATCTGCTCTTCAGCCACCCCCAATGGCGTCTTTTCCGCATGGCCGACCACGCTGGATCCAAGCTGAGGCAAGGGACTATCGAGTCTTTCGTCTCCATCGTCATAGGCCACTGTGTCCATGTTCCAGTGAAACATGCAGCTCGTGTCTGTGATGTGATGTGATTCCGACGAGAGAGATTCGAGTCATGCAGGCACCGTCTGCAAGGCCTCCGGCAATTGACCGCATTAGCACCTGCGTCCGTTGCTTGCTTGGCCTGTACGACATCTGGATGCAGTAAAACGCTTTCCAAGGGTGTCGACATAATTTCTGATATGGATGGCATGCTAGTACCACCTAGGTATGGATCTACAAAGGTGATGTGAGCCTCTCCATGCTTTTAGCATCGCGAACAGAGCAAATGCCTCCATAAAATGTGACTCCGACTCCAGATTGCGGACACGGCTCCATCTAGTTCATTTTCTTTATCAGCAACAACAGAACTCACACGACTTCAAGTTCCCAATTCAGGACTCCCAATGGCCATTGTGGCGCCAAGATCCCGACTTCAGCTCCCTCGCTAAAGACCGATGACGGGCGTTTTGCCTTGCTTTGGCTCAAATCTCTTTTCTTCTTCTTTGGCCCCCCTGTTCGTCGCGGGTTCTCAAGCCAACAAAGCGACGCGTTCTGCAAGGCACGAGGTCCAGAACTCCAAAATGCGAGAATGTGATCAGTCACACCAGCTCTAGGCCGGGGGCTCCAGCATTCTCATCCTTCAAACGTAGACTCGGCGACACCTTTCAGCGAGCCATGCTCCAAATCTCAATTTACACGTGCGAATAACGTGCAGCTTCTCGCGGTGCTTCTATAAATGCACCTTTACACCACAGCAACGTGAAACACCCTAGAATAACTGTAATTCCCGTTTTGGGTAGCACAGACCGTTCTCCGGAATTATATTCATGCTCCCCCCAAGATTAGAGTGCGTATTAATACGGCTCCAGATGATGGACGATTACGATTGCGCTTTTGCATAGGGAAATCAAGATGAGAACCCCTGGTCTATGCTCTGGTCGCTGAGGCAATCATCACCAGAACGTGCCACGGTCGCAATTCGTATCAGTTCTGCTGGCTAGTCAATGTCAGACGGAAGCACACCACCGTGATGAATTGTGACATTTCCGTGGCTCCGCCGTCTATCATGCACGGGACAGGGGCCGATTGGAATGGCACATGTCACCCAGAGGCTGATCGTGGAGCTACGTGAGAGCCATCGTTTGATCATCGCTTTAGCATAAAGCACGGTCTACAACTTGGACAAGAGCACGCGTGTTAGTGTCTATCCGGTTAGTGAGTAGTAATGGGGGTTTTGCTCGTATCCGAGATAGCTGTACATGAACTCTCATCACAAGTCACAAACGACACTTCTTGTTAAGAGCCATGCTGTATCATATGAGTTCTCCCAATCTTCAATCCTATTGTCCATCACAACCAACTTCCATCTACAAGGTATAGCGGAAAATAAAACATGAAGATAATATGCAAATCATTCATCCATCCAATCGTATCCCATGAACCTCATGCCTCAACGTCAGGGTTCACATATCAAATTTCCATTCAACCACATGAAAGCAAGACATTGATATCTCGGCAAATATCCTCCTCACCAGCCCTACCAGGCTCAGGCTCATCACTCGCCATCTCGGCTATCATTATTGGCATAAACGATTTCTCACTTATACACCCCAGGGACCCCCCTTCAACGCCACATGTGTCGAAATAATCACCCTCCCAACGCCCTCACTCCCCTTCCAACACTCCCCGTCTCAAAAACCTCAACGATGCCCAGCCCAACCGCCTGCCCCAGAACCCACTCCCACTCGACACCCCAAAAGTCCTTCCACCGCGTCCCGTAAAGACCTCCTCCTTCAAACCGCTCTCGAAACCAGGCCTCCGGCGCCTCGCCCCATCTCGTCTTGTCCAGCAACTCGCGAAGCCAGTCCACCGCCCCCTCCGCGAGCTTGAGATACCGCCCGTGTCCCGGCACCGCGATGCGGAAGTCGGACGCCTCTGATGAAGCCAGCGATGAACCCGTCAAGGTCGGCGCGCCGCCGCTACCGCCCGCAAGATGAAGCGCATTCTGGCCTCCCACCGCCGAGACGCTCCCAGAGGCAAAGCGGGACACGTGATGGATAGAAGTCAAGGTCGTGCGATCTTCAGGACGGACATGAAGCGTCGTCCCCGGCGCGGCCTTTAGCGAGCTCGTCAGGAATCCCGCTCTCACCAGCTCGTCCGTCTGTGCATGCGTCACGGCGCCCCTGGGAAGCGTCTGAGCCGTAGGATTCTTCTTCAGAAACTCGAGGAACTGCTCTTTGGCCCCTTCAGACATGCCCGTCTTGCGCACCATGGCCTCCAGATCCGATGTCTCAATCAGGGCCTCGCCCATGCCGCCTCGCCGCTCGACCCTCACTTTGCGCAGCACGCCGCTTCGAGAGAGCTCGACCACTTCGCGCTCCACCTTTGACGGCGAAGTCAGAATCGCATTCAGGTGGCCCAGCGTGACGATGGGCGGCACCGTCAGCCTGTAGTTGAGAATCTCAGCCGACCGCGTAGACTTGAACCCCGTAGGCGGAACGGGCGTGAACATGCCGTTTCGAACATATCGCATCGCCTGGACCACGTCTCTCAGCGTCAGCTCCTCCTGGAGCAGCTTGACGACTCCCACGTCCGAGAGCTTGTCCTGAAACTCTGCATCCAGGTCATTTTTCGCCGCCGGCCTCTTGGCCTTCCGGGGAGACTGGGATGAAGCCTTTGCGGTGCTTGTAGAGCTCTGTCTGGCCGGGCTTGGCCTGCTCGGCTTCCTCACCCGGTTGGATTTGCCCAGGATAGAGCGTAGGTTTTGTGGCATTTTTTTCCCTTTCTTTTTCTGTGAATTGACGTGCCGAATTCCTTCTTTCGACTTATTCAGACCGACGCGACGAATATGAAACTCCAGTCTCCGGTGAGTGACTCCTGTTGCCTAGTGTATTATCATCCTGTCATGTCAGGCACACATCGAGAGCAACGTGGCGAATTCGCAGACGAGTGAGAAATCATCTGAAAAAGTTTCATCCAAAATGCCCAGAATGTAGAGAGCAAGCCATGAATAGGTATGAAGAGAGTTAGTTAGTACTCAGTCGCCGTATGAGTAATGGGCAAAATTTAGATTCTGTGGCAAATCATGAACCACTGCTCTGAAAATCATTCCATCGGCTTACTAAACTTAGATCAAGAGCAGCCTCACTACGCGTATTAGTCGCAAATAGGCAATTTGAAGCCAACCATTATCTTCACTTAGATTTCGCTATAAATTTCAGTTCCGCTAAATCAACAGTTCCGCAATGCAATTTGACCAACCACTTATGCCCATGCTCTCCCTCCATTAATGCAAATTCGACAGCACTCCAACAATTAGCCAGCTGTAGTCAAAATATACGACGTAATTGCGCTCATCCGCTCACTCGTCAGCTTCAGCGAAATCTTCAAAAACTCCCTTGCAATCTCTGGATCCTTTTGCTGAAGCCTCTTCCAAGACTCCTGCCCCATCATCCAAACAGTGCAGTCCCTCTCGACTTGCGCTGTCGCTGTCCGGCTCATTTCGGAGAAAAAGGGCAGCTCACCCAAAGTAGTTCCCGCGACGATGCTTTCGCAAAACCAGCCTTGTGGCAAGTCATATTCCGCTCGGATGATGCCACGCTCAAGGAGGTAGAAACCGTCTGCCGGCTCGCCACGTTTGAAAAGGACTGTGCCAGCGGCATATTCCTTACGCTCAAAGTACGGAGTTGCCTGGAACCAGAAGTCCTCATTCTTGTCGCTCAGTCCCTGGAAAATCTGCAACATGAGCCGCAGAGGTTCATTAAAGCTCTGCCATCTGGACCGGCGTTGAATCTCCACACTGTTGAGTGCGTCCTGGGCCGCTTCAGCAAGATGATTGCGACGTGGAGAGTTGAACGGAGCATCAAAGGAAGCCAGCGTCGCCGAAGTTGTTGGAACATCTAGGTTGGCGGTAGTATGCTTCGTCGAATTCAGCTCTTCTTGTCGGGCGTAGAGAGTTTTCAATAACTCGTTCTCGCAACTTTCTAGAGCCGAGTTCAAGTCTGGCAGCAACATAACTTCGATATTCCCGCTGCCTAGACCTACGGCCCTGATGCTTCGACCAAGTTCGCTGTCGGCATCTATGCCACTCAAAATAAGGCTGACGCCCTTGTTGTTCAATAACCGACTGATTGTGTTAAAGGCTTCACCAGCAGAGTAGTCAAGCCCACTGACGTGCCACATATCGAGAATAAGGAACTTGATCGGCTTCTTGGCAAACGCGTGATCGTCTAGGAGCGCTCGTATCTTGGCTTCCACGCTGACGACGGTGCCAAAGAACAGATATCCAGTGAGCTTCATGATGTAAATTTGCCGGCCGACTTGTTGCAAATAGTTGTCCTGTGACGGATTGCGTCTGACGGTAGATGTCACGACTTCACCATCATAGGATGCTCGAATGGCCGATACTCTTGACGTCTGGATAACGAGTGATATAAACGCCAGTAATATTCCAACGCCAATGCCAACCACAAAGTCATAGATGCCCATAACTAGGACGATGATGATGACGGTGGCATACTCTGCAGGCCTAAGTTTCTTCCGTGGAAGCCATACCGCCTCAAGAAGCAGCTCAAATCCTAGGTCAAAAATGAGCGTTCCGACCATCATGACGGGGATCCATCCGATGATGCTAGGGCCAATGACCATGACTCCGAATGTTAGAATCGCAAGCATATAGCCAGCAAGCCGCTTGTTGCCTCCGGATCGCAAGAAGAAGACAGTATTGGCGTAGACTAGATAGTTTTGAATGCTACCTATGCACCCTGAAACGAAGTTGGAGTATCCATGAAGCTTTAGCTCCTTGTCTAAGTCGGCATTGTCTTCTCCACAGTTGAGCGCCAACGCGGGGACATTGATAGGAACGTGAAGAATGCCAAAGAAAGTTAGGGCAAACATGGCCGGGATTACCTGAATGATTGCACCCCAGTTCACCAATTGAAGTTCTGTTAAAATCGTTAATATTGATATTGGTGAGAATGAGGCGAAGAGAATACTCACGATACAAGGTGTAAAAGTACCACCAAGGTTCATCCGGAGGAGGTCCAACGAAAATCCAACCGTGATCTCGGAGCGCGCTCGGATCCAAGGTATCAAGAGAGAAGACAAATAGGTAAAAGACTAGTGGAATGGCCAAGATGAAGAGGGGAAGGAAGTACTTGGATGCACCCTTCATCTGGCCATAGAATAGAATAATGGCCAAAACAAGAGGACAGACCCAAAGAGGAATTGTCTTGGTATCCATGAGCTTTTGCAGTGTATCGAGGTTATACTCAAGGCTGCCTTCCAGCCGGGCGGAAACCTCGAAGCCGGTAGCTATCAAGAACCAACCAACGCCACCAATACATCCTATTAGGATATGCCTGGGGATAAATCCGACCATAAAGCCAAACTTGAATCGGCCCATAAGGTAAAACACCAGGCCAGTTAGCATAGAGCTCAAGGCATAGGCGACGATCGTTGTGGCGATGACCGCGTCAGGATTGTCTTCGCCAACAATATCCAAAATCTTGGCTGCCATATTGTGGAAGAAAGGAACGACCTCAATCTGGACCAGGGTTAGATAAAACGGCTAGATGCAGTTGGTATAGGACAATTTATACGTACAAGTTCAGATCCTACAGCTCCTCTGAATATGCTGCCTGTGGAAAAGACCAGCTGTGCCACAATTGTGCTGACATAGTATATAGAAATACCAGCAGATCCCAAATGAGAGAATAGAGGAGTTCCCAGTGGAAACAAGATCATGCCTAGTCCGGTCAGCCAAGTTCGTTCGGTGATAGTACAGGAAGTGCTTACCATATGACAGGGCGTCCAAGATGTTTAGAAGTAAACCAACGGCAACGGCTGGAAGACAGGAAACTGGCTCCACCACGATAGTCTCCCAAATGGCTCTTCGATTCCAACTACGTGGACTAGATGCTACCTTTGCGATTTGGCCGAGATGATGCTCCATTTTCTGACGTTGCTCGGCAAGTCCACGCAGCCACCTTCGTCGAGCTTGAGTCTTTTGGCCTTCGATATCGAGATCGACACTGCTACTGGCTCCTGATCCAGACTCCTGCCTGCCGAGAAGAGGAGTATACTCTGATGCCTCTGATACTTCGGGTTCGCCCGTCTGTGACTGTTGTTGTGTCTCATCCACGTGTGACGACTGGGATTGTCCAGCATCGACATTGTCGAGCCGAGCTTGCGGGATACTTGTCTGCTCTGTCACCGACGATGGAGGAGATGATTTCTTGAGTAGATTGGCAAGCGCAGAAGGCCCTTCTTCTCTCACTGCGTTCTCTCCATCCTCTCTATCTTCCGGTGACGGCGGCTCAGATACTTCAGGTATTGTCCCTGACGAAGGGCGTATGCTCATGCCTCCCTCAATGGAATCGGCATCTCCAAACTCTGGGCCGAATACATCTTGAATTGACGGTCTGTTTCTCTGGAGGAAGCTCGGGCGACGCTGTGTTGAGCCATCGGACAGCAAATAGCTTGCCAGCTCGGCGGTATCTTCGCGAACACTCCTCGCATTCTGCGCGCTGTCCACCGGAACTACTCCTACAGTTAGCGGAACATGGCGTCTGATCAGTATGGCACGAAACCTTACCCAATTGATCTCGCATTGAAGCATGGATGAAGGAGCGAATGGGTTCTTTATATCCTTGCTGAGATCCAACAGAGGAAGAGAGCTGCTGGTGTTGCAAGGTCCCAGCTTCCAGCGTCGAGCTCCCAGCGTGACTCGCCGCGTCTGTGCGATCATTGTGTGACTGATCCATCTGTGAAACCGAGCTGGAAGCTCTCTTCCGCCACGGCGAGAATCCTAAGACAGAGGACGACATGTTTGAGCATCCAATGGTGGAGCTCTGCCGACGAGCTGATCGGCAATGCTTCAATCACGAGCCGACATGAGCATATGGGATCGGGTTCAGAAAGACTTGACGCGGGATAGGCGGCGATTGAGGATGACCAGAGGCCCAGGCTATGTGCGGAGCAGGCAAACGAACTGGAGGAGAAAGAGAAGAAAGGGTGGCGCAAGCAAGGAGAAAAGACATGCAGAAGAGAGTTGAGCATCATCAAGAGATAACGGCTATCAGGGATTGAAACTTTGCTAAATCAAGAAATTTCCGGGGCGGTGGCGCCGAGGCCGGGCCGTGCAAATGAAGCTGGACCTTATCGCAACGAGATTATGAGATTGTCCGGTGCCATATCTTTACATAACGATTCATAATTGCAATTGCTTACTCGCACATGCAGCCAGCTCTGCGGCGGTGGTGCTAGCAGACTTGCTTGCTCTGATAGCTTCAATTGCTTCGCGGCACCTGGATGTACGTGACCAGTGACCTGCAATGCGATCGATGTGCGCTCGGCTTGTAAATGGGCATACCTCATCCTTCAGGCCTAGCCTCGTCCACCACCCAATGAACCGTGAGATAAATGCCCACTCTCTGCACGTCTTCTGCAGCTTTAGACTGCATTAGTGGGCGGAATCGAGAACAATCGACGTTGCACCATGTGCGTTTCACTGATCTAACGCAATTTCTCCCCCAAAAGTCACGAGTGCGCGATATCCTCTGCCGGTAACAACATATCACTCTCACCAGACAAGGGCATTTTGGCTATATACTGCTCATGCTTTCGAGCTTCAGCAATGGAGAGGCCTCCAGCTATCAATAATGTCGCATTGGTTCTTCAGTCAACCTGGATTGTGCTGCCTTGGATGAAAAGTGGAAAGTGAAAAATGAAAAGTGAAAGTTGAAACTACTATAGCCGTGATGTAATGTAACCGAAAAGTCAAGTCCCCCGAAACACCCCCTCCGGCTCATCCACCGCTTTTTAGACGAGCCAAACGTAAAGTCATTATCCTTGTAACACGCCAGTCAATGTCATGATGTGATAATTGCGCTGCTTCAGTGTGTCCAAGCCCCGAAAGAAGCCTTCACCTTCCTCAGTAATTGATTGACATCTCTTCGTGTCTCAACCTCAACTTAAATCGAAACAGCGCTCCTACCATAATTGTCTTTCTTACTGTATCATACGTTGGTCCTTTTTTGTAGAGGAGGGGCCTCATGATACGTGTGTACAACTGTCTCAGCTGAGCTTCTGCAGATATCCTTGTGCAATTAACCGCTCTACGTCTCCCTGTCGAACGTAGAATTGGCTGTTCTTTGTCAAAGTAATTGCCCTGTAATCTCCTGGTAAGCTTCATCTTCAAGTCAAATATGGAGCTCTACTTACCCGTATTCTGTCTGAATCTCACCCGCATCTTTGAGAACACGAACGTCGATGAACAGGTCCCTTGGTGGCTCTAGGCTACCAGTGAGATCAATATCGGTCCACTGTCCCTTGTAAGCTGCCAGTAAATCGCCGTATTGTCGCACATAGTCTTCCTCCTGTGGGCTGAGACTGCTCGTGGATCCATCGCCGCTCGCCACTCCTTTGCTGCCGGATGCACCACCGTCTCGTACCTGCTGGCCAGACAAGTCAATGACATCCGCGCCATTCCAGACAAGCTCTTCCAGTTTGTCGGTGCGAGTTCTGTGATATGCCAGCAAGCACCGCTTGTTTCTGCGCATTGAGATGTGATTCACAAGAAGTGTGTATGCTACCGCCTGATCCTCTGCTGGGTCGAACGAGCCCTGGAAGGGCTCAAGCAGATCATCAACATCTTTGTTGAGATCTCTGACTTCTCTGGTCACTGCACGAACAAGCTCAGCTTGGTATGGAGGCAGATGTGCCAAATTCTGAGTTCTCTTGGCGTGTTGGACCTGCGGAAACTGTGAGACGCGTGGTGGGAAGCCATATCCAGGACGAAACGTACCAGTTTGATGCCCAAGTCTCCATACATCTTACAAAAGACTCGGATTTATTATTTTGCTTGTGAAATTGGCGTTACTGCTATTATGTTGAGCACTCTGAATCCAGATAAAGAGCCTATTATGCGTTGCCAGCACGTTGCGAGAAACAGTGTTCAATGTCTTATCCTTGGGTGGAAATCCAGCTTTGGTTTGGCGGCTGCTAGAAATCGAGATCACGCTGAGGCCCCACCATCCTCAACCGCCCTACAGGTACAGAGTACTCGTGCCCAATCGCGAGAGCTGGCTTATGAACGCTGATATTACAGGAAACAGTGTTTCGATACACTCTTTAAAAAATAGCTATTATAGCAGATACTAGAAGGATGCAGTCATAGCAATATGTGGTGCTGAAAAGCTACTCCCATCCAATTCATTCTTGATTGTAGATTTCTGCGTCACGACGCTAGCTGTGCAGTTCAAACACTCATTTGCCATGATGTTATTGGAGCAGTACTCTTCAACGGTAATATTTATGAAAAGCTCTAGACTATAAATTCATGTATAGTACTACTACTATAAATTGGCATTAAACTAAGCATCACCTTACCTTTCACCGGGACAATCCGCCGCAGGGTTGCAATTTTATTCAACAGCTGCTGTTCCAGCTAGATTGCCGATGTGTCATGTCCAGCTTGAACATTGTCCTGAATTTCATCTTTGGAAGCTAAAGCAGCACACTAGTTAGCAATGCTGCTGAATACGCATGGTAATGAATTTCGAGAAAGAAAAAGTGTCATGGCGTAGAGTTCAGTGTTGCACAATGTGCTTGTTGTGTCGTCTTGCGGCGGGTCTTGAGGCCGCCTCCGAAACACGGACCAATGTTTTTCATCATAATGTCTCCGGGGATTGCATACTATGAAGTGAAAAGAGAAATTGAATTCATACCTGTCGTTTGATGCTGAAAGTTTCCGTCTGAATATTAGTACTGATGCCATGAGCATCTCGATCCAGCTGGCGTAAGATATATCGCCTGAGAGAAATGTCGCATCTCTCGTAGAATAGCTGTGCAGAGACTAGCTATTCAATAGATTTAGCACAAAAAGTGCTTGATCGAAGAAGTCTTCGTTTGAGATAGAAGAATAGAAGGAGAAAAAAATTGGCTGCAGAGGGAAGCTTATTTATTTGATCGACAAAAAATTGCTGCTCTATCGATATGGGATAAATATCGGCCCGAAGCCCCACTCTTGCTCCAAGCTCGACGTAAGAGCTCCTGTAGCCTACAGTAACGCCCGCCACCAAGCTGGCATGGACGGCATATGGAGTTCAGCATCAAGCAAGCCTAACCTCAATTCTGTACGGACCTCTCTTTCACAACATCAACGAAACGGTCCTAGGCACAGCTCACCGGGTGTTTCACAATGCCGATTGCACCTATAATCACATTCAAGGCCGGCCAGTGTGACGTCGACGTAAGTTACTCGCAAAACGAACGCCCGTTTCATCCCACCTGGCCACTGACATTACTCTTCCTACCTAGACATCGTCGAAGCCATACAAGGTCACGCCACAGCCTGAGCCTGGCTACATCTATCTATATTCCGAAGATGGTCAGTAACACTTGAAGCTGGCTAATACTTGAGCAACCATTAACACCGAATAGATCTGGTGCATTTCTGCTGGCGACGACGGGACCAGCCTTTGGATGACCCCGAACTCGACCTCGTCATGGTTCCCACAGACGGTAGCTTTCTCCCATACGAATACAAGACCACCCCTCAGCCCACAGCAAAGACCAACGGCCGCATATTTGCCCTGAAATTTGCCTCTTCCTCCCAGCGCCATCTTTTCTGGATGCAGTCTAAGCCCCAGGGACGAAGTGGCGAGGCGAGCTACTTCAGCCCCCGGGATCGCAAGATCGGCGACATTGTTCACAGACTCTTGCAAGGCGAAGAGGTTAACGTGACGCGGGAGCTGGCCGCTGTTCGAAACAATAACGATCACCAAGACGACGAAGATGAAGCGATGGAGGACATCGAGGGCCACGGCCACCAGGATCACCACGCGGGAGGCAGCGGCGGTGCTGGCCCCGATGCGACGGGAGGCGATATAAGAGAGGAGGGCGAGGGCTCGAGAGAAGGCGGAGCTGATGGAGCAAGAGCGTAGGTAACCCCCCCTATTCTTCAAGGCTGGTCACGACACGGCCCGTGCAAAGGTTGTCTGGTTCCAATCACTGGTCTCCGAGGGTCAAGAACATGTTTTTGGCATCAAAATGAAGGCCAATTAATGTACTAAGAAACTTCCTTGTACCTTTGAACAGAGCTACGCCAAATGATATCATGATTCTACCACGTGACTGAAGCAACTCGGAGACGACGAAGCTAATTTTCTTCCAGAGCTTCGTCTTCAACCCCTGATGCGGCGGCTGCAGTAAGAAACTTTCTCGATTCCCTGAGAGGCCAATCCGGTCTTTCTGGAGGACAGCAACAGCAACAGCAAGCAGATATTGCTTATCCTTACCTGAGCCACCTTCTACCAACATCCATCACAGTCCCCATCGTCGATACCCTCTCAGCTGAGCAAGTAGACTCACTTCTCAGCTTCCTACCACCAGCTGTCATTGTGCTCGCCAGTGGCACAGTCGAGCTCGACGGTAGATCAGATCCAACGGCTGATCAGATCAAGGCTGCCAACGAATCATTGTCATTGGTGCAAAAGCAGGCCTTGTTGAAGAAGGTCCTTCGAAGCCCCCAATTCCACCAGGCCTTGGGGACGTTGACAATGGCTCTTCGAGATGGAGGTTTGCCCAGCGTTGCCGACGCACTCAACGTAAAGGTTGAGAATGACGGATATTTGCAACCTGGAATTCCCATGGGTGGTGGCTATGCGGTCAAGGCATTCATTGATGGCCTCAAAAAGACTGTCAAGGACAGTAGACAGTAACTGCTGACTGATACCTGTTATGTCTCACGATATCAAGTAGAGGGCATTGATGCTCATTGGTATATTTACGGTTCTCTAGCAAGAGAGTGAAATAATTCGTACCGATTTAATTCGTCTTCTACTTTTGCCTTTCACATGTTCTTGATGACAGATATTTGTTTGTAAAAATGGCTGTACTCGAAAGTTTGTTCCATGAGAGTTCCTGGATGCAGGTACAGCCTGGTGAAGACTGCTAGCAGTGGGGCTATTGGTGGGTTGCAGCGCGCTAGGCTATTGATAGATGCGGTGGGCACCCAATTTACAGCGGCATCTTCAATTCATTGTTGCCTCTCCACTGTTGGATTCCTCACATGTATCCATTCCAGAAATCATGACCCGGTAAAAACATCTCCTCCTTCTCCCATCTCACTACTCTTCAACATACACGCGATGGACCTGCCTTTCCCGACCGACGTACAGGAATTCGACAGCGATGAACGAATCTCGTTCTCTAAGCTAGACAACAAGTTCATCGCGGTCCATGATGATGGAACCGAATTCGAATTCGATGCCGACCTGAAGAAATGGGTTCCTACGGAAGATGAGCCATTGGAGGACGATTTAGACGATCTTAGAGAATACAGCGGAACACCTGCAGATGAGGATACGTCAAATAAGAAAAGGAAGCAAGGAGTAGAAAACGGGGATGCGGTAAGTTTGATTCGATTCCGTCCTGTCATGTGCTTGCCCGCAGCATCATGGCGCAACTCCAGCGAGTGGCTGCTCTCGCAGAATACTGACGACTTATGCCTCAAATAGAACGCCGATGCCCCCAAACCTGCGCGCCCAAACAAGAAGCAAAAGCCTCCGCCTCAACCTAAACAAAACACAGCCGTCTACGTGACTGGCCTCCCCGCCGATGCCACGGTCGACGAAGTCCACGACCTGTTCTCTCGCAAGGCTGGCGTCATTGCTGAGGAGATTGACAGCGGAGCGCCGCGAATCAAGATGTATAATGACGACAAAGGCAACTTCAAAGGCGATGCACTCATCGTATTTTTCAAGCCCCAGAGCGTCGATATGGCCATCATGCTGCTAGACGACACCAATTTTAGATTTCTGCCCAGCGGCACGACGGAAGGAAGGATTCGAGTCCAAGCCGCTGATTCAAGCTACAAAAAGACCCAATACGACCAGGAGGGGGGTGCTCGCGAGGCAAGCAATGGCAATGGCCAGAAGAGACAAAGGAATGAAAGGGATCGACAGAAAATCATCAAGAAGACACAGAAGCTTGACGCTAAGCTTGCTGACTGGGATGACGATGATCCATACGCGTCATTGGTGCCATCTAACACGAAGCGGGACAAGACTGTGATCCTACGGCACATGTTCACTCTCCAAGAGCTGGAGGAGGATCCTGCTGCGTTGTTGGAAATCAAGGAAGACATCAGAGACGAGTGTTCCAAACTTGGCGCCGTCACCAGTGTGGTTCTGTACGATTTGGAGCCTGATGGCGTGGTTTCTGTCAAATTCAAGACGACGGAATCTGCAGCTGCGTGCATCAAGCTCATGAATGGACGAAGCTTTGGCGGCAGCACTGTCGAAGCATCGCTCTCGGTGGGCGAGAAATTTAAGAAGTCGCAGAACGAAGCCAACGAGGACTCAGATTAAAGGGGGAAACAATGGGAAGAGGTACAATGGCTATTTTCTCTTTCCCAGATTTTATCATTTTGTAAATTGCATTGATAGCTACTTATAAAGTAGTATTGACTGATACCCCTATAAACTTACAATTTTCACCCATGATTGTCTGCCCGTCCAAGCCACATACTTGCTACCCATGATTCAATACTCATATCGTTGCTAAAGATTTCATGCTATATGCCATAACAAAAATAAATCAAAGAGATAAACGCCATCCGCTGCAAAGACCCTAAAAAGAATAAAATCCGTTTCAAAAGAGGTTAGATCCTAGGAGAGAGGTAGTACAGGGTTCATTTGGCGTTGATATCGACATCTTCGGCAAGGGTGTACCAAATGGCAGCGTTGATGATCTTGCCCACGATTTCAAGTTCCATGTCATCTGTAGATACTGTTAGCATGATTCCATACGAAAGATTGGAGCCTTAAAAGATGATACAAAATTCTTACCTCTCGGTGCATAAACCATGACAAAGTCCTGAGACACGGGCATCTGGATGAATCTGTTCTTCCACGCCAACGGATGCCTCTGTCCCCAGCCCTTTTGCAGGATCTCCTTGATGTCATTCGGGTGGAGACACATGTGCATGGAGTGATCGGAATCGTGGACGTGGGCAATTTCGCCCTGGCAGTTGGTCTGCAGCGGATGTCTCGCAAAGAGGGCCAGGCCGTGCTTCTCCAGACATGAACGCTCAGTGCCAAACTTGTGTGGGTTCTTCGCACTCAGCCTCTCCATGGCCCTGCGGAGGGCGATGTAGCACTGCCGGGAGCCGTGTTGGTCGAGCTGTCGCTGGGGTGCGATGCCAGCTACAACAGGTCGAGGGCCAGCACGGTAAGGGAGATGCTTCCCAGCCAGCACGCCCGTCTTGGGGTCGCGGCTTGGATCGGGCAATGGGGCTGTGAAGGGGTCGCGTAAGGTGAGCATACGCAGGTAGGTTATCCGGATATATCCCTGGATAGTCGACGGCGTGCCTCCGGGCCCGAGGTTGAGGAAGTTGTGGTAGTCATTGTGGACGAGCAAGGCGACGGGGATGAGGCACACGACTGCCTCGGCCAGATATGAGTCCAGGAAGTGGATGGCGAGCACAACGCCCAAGGAGACGATGAATACAGCGGTGCCGTCTAGTGTGATGGAGATGGGCTTTTGTTGGACAACGCAGGAAGCTTTCAACAAGTCCACCTCATCAACGGAGTGAACTGAGGATCGTTCGTCGACATCAGGAATCAGAGACAGAGACGTTATTGTCTCGGTTGGAGCAATTGACATGGACATGACGGGCAACGTAGGGGGAGGGCAAGTATTGGTATAGAATTGATACGGCCACAGACAGTTTTAAGCCACTAGCATAAGCCAGCTACTCGTACGATATGCAACTGGTCTAAGTAGGCGGTTGACACATGTGAGGGAGTCGCGGACAAGTTATATGGCCCGTAACGAGGTGTGAAGAGGCAGGGTCTAGGTCAGGGGGACGTCCGGCGGTCGGCGGCAAAGGATCAGTGGCGGCTGGATTGCCTGGGATGTTTTTCCTTCAAGTATTGATTAATTGCATTCAATTGGATCTTGTGCAGGTGGTGAGGAGATTGCCGGACCCAAAAGAGGAGAGAGCCAATGGCTTGAACCGGTTAAGTTGTCGAGGGCCTGGTGATGGTGGCTGAGGGTTTGAGTGAGGGTTTCTGCATCATATCACGTTCCACGAGGTAAGGGACTGGAGCCGTCTTCGCTGATCCTTGATCCAGCAGATCACGAGGAGGATGACTGTATTTAGCCTTATGACGTTGGGCTGATGTCGGTTGGAGAAACGATGCGTTCAAGCTTTCACCCATTGCTCCAAACTAGAGACGCTAGGCGGTTTACATGGTGGCGGGCAGCTTCTTAGCGACGAGCCGATATTCGAGGTTTAACTGGAGCTTATGAGGATTCGTGTTGCTCACTAACATCAGTATTAACACGGATAAAAGAAGTATCACTTCTCTAAAGAGGGCGTGAAACAGGTGGCCACCCCCCTTTTCCGTGTTGCGTTCCGTCTGTGACACAAGGTCTAGCCTCGCCCGACTCGAAGGTGGGCAAAAGACAGCAAACACAGTTCCAAAATAGCTTGTTAAGATCTCACGCCGAGAGCCCCGACGAGCTTGTGGCGCAATACTCCGCATTGGCAGCACGCCCGGAAGACCGACCCGACGGCTGGGGGCCTGCTTTTCCCATGTCGTGTTGGCAAGTTCCGGGGTCATGCGTACTTGGAAACGAAGCACTTGTTGTAAACGCTGGACTGCCTATTGGCCCAAGTAGACTTTGACTGCCTGGCTAGTACGGTAGGTAGGGATAATGTATGTAGGGGGCCGTTGCTCACCGATAGATGGACCGGAGTATTACTCGTACTTTCTTTTGTGCGATGCCTCCTCCATGGACTCGCTTCAGAGGTTCCGCTGAGCCGGTCTCCAGCTCCAGGCCTCAACTTGAGAGCCGCATAAGAGCCACCCAGTTGGCCCCCTTGGGCGAGTTATTGGTTTGGGGCCGATTTAGGAAATCGTTACGGATAATGGGTAACCGGAACCTTGATGAGCTCCGTACTTGTACATGAGCGGCATGCACTGGCATCTCCGCACTGAGACCTCACGAAGATGCAGGGTAGCACTGCATCGTCCCTAGGCTGAAAGCTAGCAATGCTTAAAAAGTGCGAGTAATACCCCGTGGTTCGGTTGAAATCCGACAAGTCTGCTCTTTGGGGCTCTGGATAGATCTATTTTAGTAGCAGAGCATAGCACACGGATAACACTATCTAATGTGATTGATGATTTGAGCAGCTGCTGTCAGTGATATACCTAATCCCAGCGCTTCTTGTCTTTAGGCTGGATCAATATGAAAGATGTTGCTGGTTTGAGGGCTCTCTGCCCAACCAATTGACAGGCTTAGGCGCTATCGGGGCGTTGCCCAGCAACCCACCGCAGCCAATCCCACCACTATCGTTCATCCCTGTTGCTGCCAAGCTCAGCTCAGCGTGACATGGGCCGCGACGACTTTGTTGCCATTTTCCACCCGAAAACTTCGTTGTGCGGGCTGTTATCTCTCATGCATTCCATCATTTCCTCTTGATTTCGCGAATTGGTGATCGCGCAAGAGTAGTCGGCTGCTGTTCTTTTGGCGTCTTATTTGGCTGAAGACAGGGCGTTTGGACCGCTTGTTTACAGGACTGACGCAGACCGCATCGCTACTTAACACTGCACAAGCCGCCCTGCAGTGCAAATTCGCCTAAAGTGGAAATAAGAGAGAAGAAGGAAGAGAAAAACATCGATTGGTGGTATGAAACACCATTAGGAATTCTTCATTCCAGCTTCACGCCGCTAATTTCGTCTCTCCGCCTCATAGACAGCGATCTTCCATGCGTCTCTCAAATCCGTTGCGGCGGTCCCGCGAAACGCGGTTGCCCATGTACCAGAACCCCAATTCGCCTGCAAAAGAGCGCTCCTCCAACGATGGCTACTATTCCTCCTCAGACGGCGACTCAGAATCATCATTTTCAGGTCCATCCTCAGACGGGTCAAGAAACGTATCCGAGTCATATCCTGTGCGACCGCTGCTAGTTCAGAAGAGGAACCAGAGACCTACCTCTCAGCGACCGGGTGGTTTCTACCCTTACAGATTGCCACCGCGAGTTATCCGCTATGTCTTTCTTGCGATAACTGGGCTGATAATCCTCATGATTATCAGCCTGGTACGGGCAAGTCAGCTCGAGAACTGGAAAGTTGCCAACGGCCAGGTAAACAGTCGGCCGGCGCCTCCCCCTCTGTGGGAGAAATTTCCGTTTCTGGAGAGGTATTATGGCGGCATACGCACTTTGGTTCCTTTTGAGGAGAACAAGCCCGAGTATCCCAAGTCCAACGAGCACACACCATCGAGTCCGGCATCGCCCGCCCAAACCGCTTCAACTGGCGAGGTGGAGAGTCGCGAGGCTGGATTCCCTACCAGTCACTCGTGGGAAGACTACGCTGGACGAAGTAACGAGACTGGTATCAAGGAGTGCTTCCTGGATGCTGCTGGCAAGATTCGCCCACCACCGCTTCGTTATTACAACGGTCGACCCAGTGGCTTCCCGTTGCATGTCACCGGCTCTTATGAAGTCCTTAAACTACCCGAAGAAGTTTGCTTTGAGCGCTATGGAAAATTTGGCCCTTATGGGTTTGGATATTCGACGCGCACTGGTGGCTTAGGTACTGGAGAGAACAGCGAAAATGAAGGCGCAGATTCGGTTTGGGGATCCGGTTCTCGTGTAGACTATCGCGAGGTTAACTGGGCGGAAATTCAACAGCGCTGCTTCCAGGCTAATGCTGGTCGGTACAAGGAGTTGCCGGCAAAGACACCCTCCCCCCAAGGCTTTTATATTAGCAACTCCAAAGGAGCAAAGGTCAAATCTCGCGACTCTGAGCCGAAAGACGACGGCAAGACGAAGACTGCTGCTGAAAATGCTAAGGATGAATCCGACAAGAAGGGCGCTTCTACAACCGAGGTGGCCAAGCAATCACGAACCGCCATTGTTGTCAGGTGCTGGGACGAGTATCTATTCCGAGAAGATGATTATGCCAACCTTCGATCGATGATTTCTGAGCTTTCATTAGCTTCCGGAGGCCGGTACGACGTTCATCTACTAGTTCAGGTGAAGAACGATGCCAAGCATCCTGTTTGGGCTGACCACGAGATCTACGAGCAAAGAATTCGAGACTCCATTCCAAAGGAATTCCAGGGTCTGGTCACTCTTTGGACTGAAACGCAGATGCTCTCCCTGTATCAGGGTATCTATGATTCGTTCAGCCGAGGCCCCGAACTCCCAGTTCACGGAGCGTACCGCGGACTCACTATGGCCATGCAGCATTTTGCATACTTGCACCCTGAGTACGACTATTTCTGGCAGTGGGAGATGGATATCCGCTATACGGGACACTATTATGACCTGCTATCTAAGCTCGAAAACTGGTCCAAGGCTCAGCCGCGGAAGGGACTGTGGGAACGAAACTCGCGATATTATTTCCCCAACGCTCACGGTACCTGGGAAGACTTTTCACAGATGTCCCGCGTACAGAGCGAAATGGGAACCCCTGGAGCCGATAATGTTTGGAAGAACGTGCCCGGCGTTGACGGCCAGCCCCCAGAGACTTCCACGAGGAAGAAGATTAAGACTGTTTGGGGCCCTATCCGTCCTTCAGATGAAAACGACTGGTTTGAGCATGAAAAGGATCCCGTCCCGCCGTCTTCGTATGATACCGACCACTACCAATGGGGAGTAGGCGAGGAGGCGGACTTGATTACTCTGAATCCCATCTTCGACCCAGAGGGCACCACATGGGGCCTGAAGGATGACATTACGGGCTACAACCGCTCAATTCCTTTCCCTCCTCGGCGCGCCAGCATCATCACAACGTCTCGAATGTCAAGGCGCCTTCTCATGACAATGCACAGGATGACGGCACACAAGAAGCAATTCGCCTTCCCCGAGATGTGGCCCGCGACAGTTGCTCTTCAGCACGGTTACAAGGCTGTTTACGCACCACACCCCGTATATATCGACCGCAGCTGGCCTCTTGATTACATGGTCCAGACATTCAATGGTGGCCGTGATGGAGCCACTGGCGGATCAAGGACCAGTCTCTTCGGCGACCGAGAACACAACCTCAGGGGATTGACTTGGTTCTATAACTCTGGTTTCGGGCCCAACTTGTACAAACGCTGGTTGGGCTTGAAGGTAAACAACGACGGTGGAGAAGAGTTTGAGAAGACAGAGGATAAGAGCCGAGCTGGTTCGGGAGTCGGCGCCATGACTGGCGGCGAGGGTCGCATGTGCCTCCCCCCTATGCTTCTCCATCCCGTTAAGGAGGTGGACATACCTATTGAGGCTCCTCCGCAAGAGGAAGATGCGGCGAATGAAGTGCCCGAATCAGACCCAGAGGCCTGATCGTCCCGAGCTCAGCTGATTTTGCTAATGCAGTTTTCTTTTTTGGGGGGCGACTTATTGAGCATTAGGCGTCGCTGTTTGTTGGATACTCTTTTTCCTTTCTTTTTCTTTAGACCTTTGGGTATATGACATGCAAGTCGTGATGATAGAGATACCCATGTAATACGATGGGATGTATAATCCGTACGATACTATATACTCTTCCATTAGAGCTGGGAGATGATGAATTGAATGCTGTACATATTGATTGTTTTCTGTCTAACAACTCGTGGATCCTCCCGCCACTCCTCTCTTTGCGCAATGTGGTGGTATATTGTCAGGAAAAATGACTAGGCTTAACGACAAGAGCTTCTCTTTGTATTGTAATTTCTCATGCGAACATAAAACCATTATTTTTATGCCCTTGAACTTCCACTTTTTGTTTCGATGCGATATCGTCCCCTGTTGCCTAGAACAAGGTGTTCCTCTCCCCCCAATACTCAGAATCCCCCCCTTTTATGCCAATTGAATGTGCAATTGCCCGCCAGATGTTTTCTTCCTAGCGCAGACGAAGCATACAAAGACTATTCTCCCAAAAGCCGTCTTGCGGAGGCGAAACTCAGACCACTCGCTTGACCTCGAAGAAGCGACGCAGCCACCAGACCTGGAAGAGGGATTCACCAATGACGATGCCGATGACGAAGAGGTTCCACCACTTGACTCGGGAGTTTGTGCTCTCGGCGGTGTTGCGGTGGGTGCGCTCGCGGACGACGATGTACTGCTGCTCGTCCTTGATCTGGGCAAGGAGATCGGATAGACGTCGGACTGAAGTTGTAAAAGAAGAGAAGGATATAACGTTAGTGACACTTTCAAGCAGCTATTTGGCATTGTAGGGAGAGCTGGTATGTACCTTCAGACTCGAGAGGATCGCTGGGGCTGTCTGCTTCGTTGACATATACAATGCCGTGGACGTTGAAGGAGACCTCCTTGGTGTTGGCGACCCAGTGCTGGTTGCCGAAGCAGTAGGTGTATTTGCCGTCGTGGATGGCCGTGAAGGAGTGATCGCCGTTGGAAACTGTCCTCTCGTTGATCTGGTACTCGCCTATGGGGTTCATGATCTGTCCAAATGACATGTATTAGCTGACATGAAGCTTATCTTCCCCTTCTGCCTACAAGGCATCCATCCATTTTTTTGCAAACCCGGGTGAGATTGAGCCGAAACAAAACACGGGGAGCTGAGTCATACCCAGAAATCAATGTCGAGGTTGCCTGCACTGCCAAACTCGCGGTCGCCGACCTGGAAGGTGACGGTCATCTTGTCGTCCTTGTGGAGGCTCTCGTGGAAGCACTCGATGCCACGGGCCGGCAGCACGATGTTGTGCGCCACCACAGCCTGGAAGGCCATGGCGGCGGCGAGGAACGTCCTCGCAGCTGAAAGGAGATGCATGTTCGAGGCTAGCAGGAGGCTTTTTGTTTGGGCTGGAGAGAGAGAATTGGCTGGTGGGAGGCTGGAGATCTGGTAGCTCTGCTCTGCTCTCTGCTATCACCAGTTTGGGGTCGCGAATCGAATTGACCACCTTGGCCTACTAACAATTCCAACCCACTCTGCCGCCCTTGAACAAAACACGTCCCGCAGTCCTGGCTACAGGGCTCGCAGACCCGCGGTTTTACCGACAAGGCCTCAGGGGCACGAGAGGATCGAGATACAGCCACGATACTTTGGCAAGAGATGACGAATAGTGGGCCGGGCGGGTGGAGGCTAGGCGTTCTGGGGCCGGGATGGATGTACCTTGCGAGTACCGTTTGGGCGCGATAAGGCTCGAGGCGGCGCGGGCTGGTAGAGGCGAATCTGGGCAGCAACGTGCGGGCGGTACCCTGTACATGCCTGTCTCGTCGCAGAGCCAGCACACTCTCCAGCGGTACAGTAACGAGTACAGGTGGCCTCGTACAGTGAGCCGCCTATCGCACTGCAGTGCCCAGTCAACAACGCCTGGCGCCCCTTGCCCCTCTCCCTACTAAAAGCCTTAGTCGCTTGCGCCCCCCCAAAAGACCAGCCAGGCAAATCCGGTTCCCTTTCTCCCACTCCGATCTTCCAGCAGTCTCACCGACACAAAACCTTACGAAGACACGACCCTTTCGCTTCGTCCTCTCGTGTGCCCAACGCGAACGCCCCCAGGTGAGTCCCGAGCGTGTTCTCGAGTCCTCTGTTCTTCTTCTGTCTCTCTCAGCCTTGTGGCCTGCGCTGCCTGGATGCATTCGCTCTTTTCCTTCGCTCTCCTCCTCCAGGGGGGACGCTAGCCGGAGAAGACAGCTCAGCGAAAAGCAAAAATGCGGCAGCCTGCTCTGGCACCATCCCATGCCCATCGCGGGCTTCATCCATGCCCATGCCCCGGATACTGTGTCCTCAAGCATCTCGCGAGCAACGCATCTCTGGCTCTCGACGAGATAAATAGCCTCCTTCTGGGGCCCTTGTGGTCGCTGGAGAGTTGGCCAGTCAATTGCGTGGCCTGCTCTGCACTACCCCAAATCCTGTTCACGCCATCGTCGCTCCATTTACATCTTTTGCACACCACCTGAGAAAAATAATAAAATTCGCCTCACACTGCTTTTTTTTTTCTCCGTTTCGACTTGGCTTTGCCTGCTTACGCGTAGCATCAAACAGGACCCTTTTTTTCTCTTCTATTCACATATTCGACGTTTGTTAGGCCGCGTCGCCGCCAGTCGCAATCATGGGTCTCGCCTTTTCTAAGATTTTCGACAAGCTGTGGGGGAAGAAGGAGATGAGAATTCTCATGGTCGGTCTCGATGCCGCCGGTAAAACCACCATTCTGTACAAGCTGAAGCTTGGTGAAATCGTCACCACCATCCCCACTATTGGTACGGAAACTCCTCCATCCCGCACTCCGGTCGCCGCTCCTAGTGTCCTCTAACCTAACACCCCGCTTGATTAGGCTTCAACGTCGAGACTGTTGAGTACAAGAACATCCAGTTCACCGTGTGGGATGTCGGTGGTCAGGACAAGATCCGTCCTCTGTGGAGACACTACTTCCAGAACACCCAGGGCATCATCTTCGTCGTGGACAGCAACGATCGGGATCGTATCGTCGAGGCCCGAGAGGAACTTCAGCGTATGCTGAACGAGGATGAGCTGCGAGATGCCATCCTGCTCGTCTTCGCCAACAAGCAGGATCTGCCCGTATGTCATCCCTTTACTTCTTGATCTGGCTTGAATAGCCATGCTCCATCACTACTATGCTATGGCAACGGAAATACTGACTTTGAATCTTTGATAGAACGCCATGAACGCTGCCGAGATCACCGACAAGCTCGGCCTTCACAGCCTGAGACAACGCGCCTGGGTAAGTAGATTATCTCTAGAGAGGGCAATCGTCCAACCCGCTAACTTACCTCCCCCTACAGTACATCCAGTCGACTTGTGCCACATCCGGAGATGGTCTGTACGAGGGTCTCGAATGGCTCGCCACCACTCTCCGAAAGGCTGGTCACCAGTAAACAGACTACCCCAGGACCCTCTACCGGTAGAGCCTCCCGCTCTCCATCCCGCTTCCCTACCGCAAACTCTCGCAAAGTTCTTGCCAAGCTCGAGAATTCGGTTGTAATTTGCAAAGTTATATCGATCATACCAATCAAAATTAATCCATAAATTGTGCAACTCATTTTTTTTCTTTTTTCACAGTGCATTGCACCCATGCGCTCTCACATGCCGCCTGTCGTGAGCCTGTTGATATACATACCCTAACCATGTGTCTGAATTGGAGGGGGAGGATCTAGCTCTTGGAAAAGAAGGTTGTGTGGGCGTGTCTAGAAGAACTTCGTTTGGAATTCGTTTCAAAGGGGAAAACTAGAGCTGTGGATGACTGGGCTGATCATTGCCACTTACGCATCGCAGCCACTCTCGAGCGCTCAAATAACTTGGAACGGAAAAAAGGAATACTTACAAAAAAGAAGAAAAGAAAGAAGAAAAAGGAAGTGGCAAGATTGACAAAACCCGGAGAGGAAAGTTTGGGGAAGATACGAGGGGGGCTCCTTGTTGTAATGACTGGTGCCTTGGGCTCATGCTTTGATGATGGTTGTGTCTGTTTTTTCATTGTCTCTCATGTCGTCGTCTCATTGCGCTAGATTGGCGGAGTTGGGTTGTTCGTTGAAAGGCCTCCCGGCTGGGAATGATCGTAGCGGATTGAACGGATGGGTGTGAGGGAACAGGATTATCCGTGTTTCTACGCTTTTATTTTTATTTTATTTACTCTTCTCTTTATCTTGTTTTGTTGAAGATGTGAAATGGGTGAATGATTGAATGTGTGGCATTGCCGCATCTTTGTCAAGGAAGGGAAATGAGGCTCTGTCATGAAGCAGATTGAATATATGACTGATAGCTGGAGGGATGAATGCGCAATCGTATGCAGTTGGGAAAATGATGATTCGATATTACACACGTATTTCCATAAATGAATTTGACTACTGTTTTCTCAGTCTTCTCATTGTATTCAATGATTTGTTTCTGCATCTATTATCACATCCTGCTGACGAGTCATTCTCAGCCGAGGCAAGTTCATCGAGCACGTGTGCGAATTCAGCCTCGACCCAAATGCACAGCACAGTAATCTCTGCCTTACTGCATGCAACAAGAATAGAAAAAAAAAGGGTAAGAGTTTGCTGAATAAGATGGTACTATAAAAAGCTGAGCAGGCATTGACAAGGCGTAATCACTAAAAAGAAAAAGAAATTCGTATTCCAAAAAAGAAAAAGACATTTGGCGTAATCTCCTGGAAGAAAAAAGAATTTTGGGCAAAAAATAGGTTCCAGAGGGAGTCGAACCCTCGCTGGCGGAATCAGAATCCGCAGTCATAACCGTTAGACCATGGAACCGTTTTGAAGCGGTTAGCCGCTTCCCATGGTTGGTTGTTTAGTGCGTTGGCTAATTACTCTTATAGACTATCGCTGTCTGACTTTACATATACAAAACGTCTTGACATATTTTCTTGGACATCGCGAATCTGAGGGTTTGATCATTTTATAGTACACTATATTACTGAGAGTCCGGTGGAGTACCCTTAAAATATTGGCTGAGCATAAAGGAGACGTCGAAAGGAGACGTCCACATGGTCTTGAGAGGTTGGTGATGGACTTTGGCATAAAGGCGACGTATAAAGCAAGAAACGCCGCTATTAAAAAAAAAGTTTGAACTACATCTAGGTAATTTGTAACAAGTTTTGATCGCTCCTAAATTTCTTTCCTTTTGATTGATATATATCTTTTTCCTTCCCTCTTTTACAATTCTTTACATCACTCAATTTTCTCCCCAATCCGTTTAGTGGTGGAACAGACGAGTGTTCTGCTGGACAAAGGTTACGCCCAGCTTCTCAGCGGTCTCAAAGACAGCGCCGTCGTTTTGGCTGCCGCTGGGGGCGGCGATGTACTTGACGCCTGAGCGAGCAGCCCGGAAGACGTTGTCGATGAAGGGGAACTATAGCATGGTGTTAATTAACCTCGTGACCGTGAAGAAGAATATGATGATGAAGGGAGTTTCTGTAACATGGAAAAGGGGGGTAAGACTTACAAAGGCGTCACTGGAGACACAGACGTTGCTGAGCTGCTTCATCCAAGCCTCGCGCTCCTCAGGGGTAAAGGGAGGAGGAATCTGCTCGAAAACAGCCTCGAAAGCCTCTCGCTCAGCGCCGTCCTTGGGGAGCTGGCCGCTGACGAGAAGGTCGATGGCGTTGCTCTTGTCGGGTCGCTTGGTGCCCTTCTTCCACTTGATGCCGAGGACGCGCTCGTGGAAGCGCATCCACCAGTTGTCGGCCTTGTCACCCGCCAGACGGGTGCAGTGGATGCGGGACTGCTGGCCGGCGCCGAGGCCGATGACCTGGCCGTTAACGGCATAGCAGACGGAGTTGCTCTGAGTGTATTTGAGGGTGATGGTGGCAACGGTGAGGTCGCGGGCGGCGCTCTCGGGGAGGGCGCCGGCATCCTTGGGGGTGATGATGGTAGTGAAGGACTTGGGAGAGATCTCGGCGTCGTTGCGGTGCTGCTGGAGGGTGACGCCGTAGACGGTGCGGGTCTCGATGGGACCGGGAGTGTAGTCGGGATCGATCTGGAGGACAAGGTACTTGCCTCCCTTCTTCTTCTTGAGGATCTCCAGAGCGGCATCCTCGTAGCCGGGGGCAATGACACCGTCAGAGACCTCCTTGGAGATGATGCTGGCGGTGGGAACGTCGACAATGTCGCTCAAAGCGATGACGTCGCCGAAGCTGCTCATGCGGTCGGCACCACGGGCACGAGCATAAGCCTGGGCAAGGGGCGAGCTGTCGATGCCCTCAATGTCGTTGACAAAGTAGACCTTCTTCTCCTCGGGAGTGAGGGGCAGTCCGATAGCGGCGCCAGCAGGAGAAACGTGCTTGAAGCTGGCAGCAGCGGGCTTGCCCAGTGCCTCCTTGAGCTCCTTGACGAGGGGCCAGGCGTTGAGGGAGTCGAGGAGGTTGATGTATCCAGGAGAGCCGCTCAGGACCTTGAAGGGAAGCTGCTGGTTGGCGGTATAAGCCGAAGCGGGCTTCTGGTGGGGGTTGGCACCGTATCGGAGGGCCATGTGCTGGTCTCCCGAGCCGGCGTACTCCTTGCGGAAGAACTCTGAGATGGCGGCATCATAGTCGGCAGTGTGCTCAAAGGCCTTGAGAGCATAGCGGTTGCGGCTAGAATCACTGATCTCGCCCTTCTCCAGCTCGCTCAAGAAGCCAGCGTAGTCGTTGGGGTCGCTGAGGATGGTGACCCTCTTGTGGTTCTTGGCAGCAGCGCGGATGAGCGTCACGCCGCCAATATCAATCTCCTCGACGGCCTCGGGGATGCTGACGTTGACCTTGGCAACAGTATCCTTGAAGGGGTACAGGTTGCAGATGACGTAGTCAACCTTATTGATGTTCTGGTCTGCAAGGTCCTTCTCGTCGGATTCGAGGTTACGAGCGAGAATACCAGCGTGGACAGCAGGGTGCAGAGTCTTGACACGGCCAGCAAGCATCTCTGGCGCCTTGGTGATGGCGCTGACGTCCCTACACGCCGTGGCGCATTAGTTTTCTTGTCTCTTGTCTGGTCCTCGACAGCTTCCTTCCGGTCGCGTGTCCATGTTCTCAACCACAATTGACAGCTCTTTCTTTTCTTTTTCCATTTCCATACCCAGCATGAGAATTAGGATGATTCATACTCAACGGGGAATCCAGACTCGCGGATCATGCGAGCTGTGCCGCCAGATGCCAGAATCCGGACATTCTGCTGGGCGAGACCCTTAGCTAGGTCCAGCAGGCCGGTCTTGTCGTAGACGGAGACGATGGCAATCTTCTGGCTAGACATGATGGCGGGCGACTATGCTTCTGCACAATTGAATGAAATGTGAGAAGATTGGAGAGATGAGTCAAAGCAAAAGAGAAAGAGAAAGTATTCAATTTTCTCCCCTTTAGTCTCTTATACGAAAAATTCCAAGAGCCGATGTCGTCGGTTGCGGAAGGGAAAGAAAAAAAATGTTGGCGGGGTAGCAGCGCAGGTCCTGTAGTGGGGTGTTGAGGGGAATGATTTGCGCTTTGGCGTTGTAATAGTGACGACGTAGCGGCTTGATTGGACGCTGCCGGGAGCTGTGAGGCACTTAATTAGAGCACGAGCAGCAGATAGTGGATTGGGAGAGAGGAAGAAAAAAATTGAAAGAAAAAAATTGCCAGGGGCCAACGGAAAGACGGCTACCGCATGTGATAGGAGAAGAATAGGTGGGATGTTTGTGCATTTGTTGAGTCTTATGAAACGTTTTTATCTTTTCTTTTTGCTTGAAGCGATGTATAATCTATGATCTACTAATGTTGTGTTGCTTTCTACTTTAATTCATAAAGTTTAGTCGTATCTTTCAACCTGAATCATGAGATGTTGATAACAATGTTGGGAAAGCTTTTCATCTTACCTAGCCGCTTTGATAATTGCGTGGTTTGTTTCTCAGCGCTAAGAGCTCCCCTTTGGTGCGGGAACCGAGCGTATGTGATCCTTTGGAAGCTATTTTGGGATGTGTTAATATGAGGACACTGATATGACAAGTCTATAAAAGTAATAGCTGGTGTGCTTCTGGCTCGTTCATTGATATCAACATCTTGTCCAATTCAAAATCGAGAGCCTCTGATCACAACGGACACCAAGGAAACAACACTAGGCACTCCAATTTGAACCGAGTAATTTCTGTTTAGTGTCACGACTTTTAAGCTGAGAGAGTATCACGCTTTGGCACGGCATCACCGGGACCGAAGGATATATATTCTTCGAAATCAGTCGAATTAGAGCCTGAACACCGCTTGTGCCTCAAGTATTTTTGATCGTGACCTCATTTTTTTTGTTGGTATAGACTGCCGACCTAGCAAGCCCATCCGGGACGCCTCCCGTCCCAGACCGAGGCCCAAACCGGGAAATAAGTACAAGTCAGACCGGATTTCCCCTGAGCCATGCGATGCAATTGTAACCCTTTTGTTCAAGTGGAAAAAGCATGCTGCGCCTCAATGCCCCATTCTACCCTGACGTCCCTTCGCAATCCAAAGCAAAATTAAAACATTTAGGCCTGTGACGGTGTAAGTTAGCAAATGTTTCTCGATAATCCTCCCATGGTTCCCCTGTCCGTAGAGGAGACATATCCATGTGCTCCAGACAACTCTCAAGACTGTCGTACCTTGATGGCGAACTTGCGCTGGGGGAAGTGAGTGTTGCGCTTCTTGGTCTTCTCCAGAACACGGGCCTTGTCCTCAGGTGATAATCGGCGGCGGATGGCACGGGTCTGCTTGGGGCGGAGGTCAAGAGGCAGGTACTTGGACTTCTTGTAGAAGAGGCGGAGCTGGTTGCGCTGAGTGGCGTTGGTGACGGTCAAGACACGAGCGATGGACTTTCGCAGATCGTGGCTGTAATTGGGAGCGTTAGTCGCAACAATTCGTTCGTGGCCCGCTGTTGGGTTATCGAATGGAAAGGGTCCGTCAATCCTTACATCTTGTTCAGCTTGGAGCCGGAGGAGGCAACCTTCTGGATGCGGAGCTGGCCGAGTTCAGCCTTGAGCTCAGAGAGCTGCTTGGCCAACTCCTCCTTGTTCTTGCCCCAGAGCTGGGCAGTCTTGACTTTTCCCGACGACTAACACACAGATAATCAGCAACCCCATTTCCCTGACGCATTGTAGAAATTGCAAGAGCGAAGAGTTGATGGCGAAATGACGAGTGATTGGGGATATTTTTCGACGGCTTCGTTGGTGTAATATCTCGGACGACAGCGCAGTAAAATTCGACATCGAGGGGGGTAAGAGGCTGGCATAAAGGGAGACGTGATCTGAGGGCCTAAAGAGGACATGTTCATCACTGGGAGCGGCGACCGTATCTACTCACCATCTTGAGAGTCTGATGTGATTTGCGAGAGTTGCGTTAGTAAAAGTCTTCCTCGACCGTGACCCGTCCGTTTGTCGCGATGGCTCGTAACTCTCAAAAGAATTTAGTCGAGGGTTTGCCGAGTCGGTGAAAAATTGCCCTAGGGTTTGGCTGAGAGTGCACCAGAATGAAAGACACTGTAATTTTTCATTGGTCAATGAATTATGGGGCGCCAGTGGGTAGCGAAAGCTCATCACGTGCATGGTCTCGTGCCCGGTGTTGTCGCACTAGCGTGGGCGGTGGGAGATTCTGCCGCCTCCTTCAGACGGAGACGGCGTCAGACAATGCCGTGGCTCGGGCGTTGTCCCATATCGTCATCAGAAGCACCCTGAATTCGAACTTGTCGCCCAGATTGGAAGCCATGGCCACATCAGGAAGCGGAGGCTGGGCTCAGCTACGCCAGCAGGCCCGATCATTGGAGAACCAGGTAAGAGAATTAGTTTTACGTATTTATTCTTGACTTGCGAGCTGGCCTACTGACGATGCCGCGGCTTGCTAGACGGAGAGTCTGTTTCATACCTTTTCCCAGTTCTCGACTGGATCCAACATCCCACCTCAGCCATCAGCGGAGGAGCGTGACATAGAAGCAAGATTGGAGGATGTATTAGACAAGGTATGTTCGCCGACTCGTGTAATGGCAGAGCAGTGCGAGCTCTGGTAGCTAAACAAGCAATTGCAGCGCGACAATGTCATCGCCCAGCTCGCCCGACTCCTGGATTCTGAAGCATCCCTCAACACATCCGCGCTCAAGCAAAACAACCTATCCCTGCTCCGAGAGAAGCTTGCATCTCATCGTCGCGACCTGACCCGTCTCAAGTCTACACTGCAGCAAGCTCGCAATCGCGCCAACCTCCTCAGCAACGTGCAGTCCGATATTGACGAGTACCGCGCGAACAACCCGGAAGCTGCCGAGGCCGATTACATGTTGGACGAGCGTAATCGCATCGACAGAAGTAACGATGCGACAGATAGCGTCCTCAGCCAGGCATATGCCATCAACGAAAGCTTTATTATCCAGAGGGAGACCTTGGCGAGCATCAACCGGAGAATAACCATGGCTGCCAGCAAAGTGCCAGGCATCAACTCAATAATTGGACGTATAAGTACCAGAAAGAGGAGAGATGGAATCATTATGGGAACTTTCATCGCATTGTGCTTTATCGTCTTCTTCTGGTTCAGGTAAACGGGCCATCATACATTCACCGGTGCTGCACATGTCGTTTGGCGTTTAGGGGGGGTATATCAGCGGTTCTTGTCTACTTGTACAATATGGCAGGATCCATAAAACATATCTAATCTCTTTGTGGTTTTTAATAATACAGGCGCAGGATTTTTGGAGAGATGTCAAACCTCTAGTCCGAACCCTTTGTTTTTTCCAGGTGAGGCTTGCCAGGCAGCTTCTCTCGCGCGGTTGCGGGCAGTAAAGCCTCCTTTTTAATATCATCAACAAGCTTTCCAAGCCCCTTGGCCAGACTCTCCAACTCATCCGGGTGACCTGACCCACTTCCAGCCCATCGTATCCTGCAGTGGTGATCAACCAGATATGTATAGCCGACCTTGCTGTTGAGTAGGCCTATTGATTCTCGGATCTCGTCGGTAATGCCCCTCTGCACGAGAAAGTACTTGTCCCAATTCTTCTCTCCAAACCTCTTGCGCAGCCCTCCCATGAAAAGCTTCACTAGTAGAGCTTTCCCATTGTTATCCTCGTAATTGATTCTGACGAGCTGTGCTTCATCGCCACTGGACTCCAGCACCTGGTGGAGTAGCGGATTGGCTTCCTTTGATATAAAGCTTTCGACCTGTCGCTCGGCCCACTGACTGCTGAAGATGGACACGACGGATGCTCTACCGGAGAGAAGAGGGGTGGTATCGCGAGGAGATTTATCGTTCTTGACGAGTGTTTGGCCGTAGAGGTTGGGGAAGAAGAGGGAGAGCTCGGCTTTGAAGAGGCGGGGCGGCGCAATGAAAGACTTGCCCTCGTGGTATTGCAGGTTACCCCAATCGCGAAAGTACGGTCTTGATATCTTGGCAGTCCTAAATTGATCACAATATGTTAGCAAACCTTGAGAACTGCACAGCTTTGGTCGGTGCTGGGCTCTCATACAGCTCCTTGCGCCTCTGCAGATGCTTATCATAGTTGACAAAGTCCTCCTTGCGCTGCTGCATAGAGCGGCTGTCAATGCCCGTGTTCTCGCCCGGCAGAGGAGGCAGCGCCATGCCAATTGGTCGGGGCAGCGGCTTTGGTGTGAAGCCGCCCTCGACTCGTTTCCCGTAGCTTCGCGGCGCCTCAATCGGCGTTCCGGCGACGGTCGCCTTGGGGTCCATCGAGGCGCCCGCGGCCGGCTTCTCTGCCCTTGCGGCCAGCGCTGCGGAGGCGGTAAATGCGCGCCATTGGCAGCGACTGCATGAGGCGGCAGCAGATCTCGTACTTGAAAGGAGGAGGCCGCTGAGGGCCAGCTCCAGCGTCCGTGGCGATGGCATGGCCGCCTAGAAAAGAGAGTGACAGCCTTGGGGGTCCCTTGTCGCGAATGACGCCCGAAAAAATTTGGCCTCAAAGCTGCAGAGAGCTCCATCCACTTTACCGGCCCCGGAGGCACTGGCTTACGGCTCCGGGGGGTTGCAATTCGGCAGCGCTAGAACTTTGGCGCATCCATTGGATGATTACAGTGGCTCCAGCACTGCTAGGCGCAAAAGCAGCTTAGCGCCCACGCCTTTTCGCTTTACCCAGCAAAACTCCCCCAGCTGTTGCTAATCCAGACGTCTGGAGCCATCAACAGTCAGCACCCCAGATTCGGCTATCCGCGGGGGCTTTCAACAGCGTCAACCGCAATGCCGACTGAAGCCACGGCTGGCCTGGAGTATCCCGGTTTAGAGTCGGCGAAAGGAAGCGATTCTCCCCTTGTTTAAAACTCAACATCCTCTCCTCTCGGTCTTGCAACCACCGTGCCGCTCAATTGGACCACCCAGACATCATGTTTCTGCAGCGAGGATCAAGAGTGCTGAGACGGCAGTGGGGGGCTTCCAAGGCCATGGGCAAGATGGCCCTGGGAAACACAGCGCCTACAGCTCCCCGGTGGTTCTCGGAGTCGAGGAGATTATATGCCGTCAAGCCGGTGTTGCTGGCTGATATCGGCGAAGGTGAGTCCTGAATCCGACCATGGCTGGCAAGGGAGGTGATGCTGACGTTGACGGGCAAGGCATTGTCGAGTGTGAGGTTATCCAGTGGTTCGTCGAGCCCGGCGCGCACGTCGAGGAATTCTCCCCTCTATGCGAGGTCCAGAGCGACAAGGCGTCTGTAGAAATCACAAGCCGCTTCTCCGGCGTCGTCAAGAAGCTTTACTACGAGACGGGCGAGATGGCCAAGGTGGGCAAGCCGTTTGTCGACATTGACATCCAAGGCGGGGCCGAAGCCGACGACGCCGGCGCGCCCAAGGCGGCCGAACCCAGCAAAGACGGAGCCTCATCTTCAACACCAGCACCCGAGCCAAAGTCGCAGCAGACTGAAGCCAGTGCGTCGGTAGAGGGACAGAGCAGCCAAGCCCCCAAGCCTAAGGGCAAGGCCGCGGCACTGGCGACACCAGCGGTGCGACATCTGTCCAAGGAGCTCAAGATTGATATCCTCGACATCGACGGCACGGGCAAGGATGGCAGGGTCCTGAAAGAGGACATTTACAAGTTTGTGCAGCAGAGGGATGCCAGCGCCAGCGCATCGGCTGCTTCACAGTCCGCATCTACACTACCGCAGCAGCAGCTACCACAGACTCCTAGCTACCAGCCCGGCGTGCAGACAGAGACTAGAGTCCAGCTCACCAACACACAGCAGCAAATGTTCAAGACCATGACGCGGTCACTCAACATCCCCCACTTCCTCTACTCGGACGAGGTCGACTTCACAGACCTCGTCCACCTCCGTTCTCGCCTTAACAAGGTCCTCTCCCAGACGCCGGCCGCCCCTGGCCAGGTCACCAAGCTCTCCTACCTCCCCTTCATCATCAAGGCCGTCTCCATGGCGCTGTACCAGTTCCCCATCCTCAACTCACGGGTCGACATTGACCCCGCCACCAACAAGCCCTCCCTCATCATGCGCTCACAGCACAACATTGGCGTAGCTATGGACACCCCCTCAGGCCTGCTCGTGCCCGTCATCAAGGACGTCGGCTCCCTCAACATCCTGTCCATCGCCGCCGAGCTCTCGCGCCTGCAAGGGCTCGCGGTCCAGGGCAAGCTCACGCCCGCCGACTTCTCAGGCGGCACCATCACCGTCTCCAACATTGGCAACATTGGCGGCACGTACCTCAGTCCCGTCATCGTCGAGCGCGAGGTGGCCATCCTGGGCATCGGCCGCATGCGCACCGTCCCGGCCTTTGACGAGAACGACAACGTAGTCAAGAAGCACGTGTGCAACTTCTCTTGGAGCGCCGATCACCGTGTCGTTGATGGAGCGACCATGGCTCGGGCCGCTGAAGTGATTCGCCGCGTGGCGGAGGAGCCAGACGTCATGGTCATGCATCTGAGGTAACAATATTATATTAGAGGAAACATGAATAGAGAGAGAGAGACGTGTAAAGACCTTAGATTACGGTTGATGTGTCATGCTGAGACTGGTTCGCCTTTTTTTTGAAAAACTTGTCCGGTATAAGTATATAGTATAGTATCTATTTTCCTTGTTTGGCATACAAAAAGAGAATGTCACTTACACCACCACCACAGCCTACTGCTGCATATGTAGTTGCAGATCCCGCTTCCCATCTACACCACCCCCAAAAGAGCATAAACATGTACAGTAACAATGCAATACAAGGCAGTACACGATGCATCCCAAAGAATCCAAGCCACAAAAGACATAAGCTGCTGCACCTTAAAAGCCCGGTCCTCGCGTTCGCAGCGAACGAAACAACATGGCCCCAAGAGATGCAACATGACGCCATATGGCTGAACCCGCTTCCCGCTTCCGAACATCTGCATTCCCTCCCCTGGGGACGCATCCCGGCCTGAAACATGCACAAGATCAAATTAAGAGGGAAAGGGAAAAAAAAGACACGAAACAAACAAGGAGGCTCTCAGCTGATGCGCTCCCCCGGCCCCGTGACCGGTTTCCCTGCAGGGCCCGGCGCTGTCTGTCTCGTCACCCAGCGAGCGGATGACGGGTGATGGTGACGGGAGCTGCATTTACAGTATTACGTCCCGCTCTGGCTGGGCGCCCAACGACACCAACGACCTGGGGCCGCTTCACGCTGCATTAGCGGCGCTGATTGAGGATTTCTCTATTCGGAAGAAGCCTCACGCAAGACGTCCAAAGATCGTGCGAGAATCCTTTCTCTTTTCTAGCATTCTTAGTCCGTACTGAGACTTTGCTATGTATCCCCTACCCGGGCTTCGTTTGTGGGGTTGAAGCAGTGGCCAAGCCTTGGAGAAACATAAGGGTTGAAGTTAAAAGCAAAAAGCAGTAATACGAATCACAATGAGTAAAATCACGAATCCAGTAGCACGCACCACGTCCTCGCTTATGTGTAGCACAATTCTCATCAAAATTCATTTGTTCGCCTATTATACCGCTCTGTCCACTAGGGAATGATGCTATCCAGCCCATCCCCTCCTCCTTTGCCCGCAAAAGGAAAATGAAAGAGAAAAAAAAAAAAACACGCACACCTGTATAATATTCCTCCTTGTGCGACCCAGTCGCTGCTGATTGTCAGATAATTTCATGCCCAACTTTGTCCAACAGCTTTCTCCCCCCCGTTGCCGGCTGACCGAGCTTGTTAGTCTCGGCTCTGTTGAGTCCCAACTCCACATCCGATGAACCAGTAATCCCTGCGCCAACATGAAAATGCCCAAAAGCCAAAAAAGAAATTATGCAAAAATTTGGTGCCATTGCTGGCCCGTCCTCCAGAGTCCGCAGCTGATGTACTAAAGCAAATCTAAATCGAGAAAAAAAAAAAAAAGAAATAGGAAAAAAAACAAGAAATCATATTGCTCCGATGTCGCATATCCGCATAACCGCCAGAGGTCATGATATTTTTCAGGAACAAAGATAGGAAAAAAATCCGATATGACGGGCAGAGAGGCCCGGATGCTGAGGTTATTCGACGGCGGGCCTCCGGGTCCGTAACAAGCCCATGATTGTTAAACGAGGACACTCTATTGGCTGTCGTGGTCACTCTCCATGGTCTTAATGGCCCTAGCAAGAGCATCCTGCTGCACCTCGGCCAGGGTTCGGCTTACATCGATGGTGATGACATCTGTTTCGTTTTGAGAAGGTCGCTCCAGGATATCGAACTGGCTGTGCACCATGTTGGCGCCCATGTAGTGGTTCTGGCGCTTGGTGACTCGCTGCAGCAGCAGCTCCTCAGAGGCATCAAGGTAGATGAAGTGGATGAGCAGGCGGTGGTCGTAGTACGCAGCAACGCGGATAACGTCTCGGTACTTTCGCTTCAGGGCAGAGCAGGTCATGACGACGCCCATCTGGCCCTCACTGATTAGGCGCATGGATTCATCGCGAAGGGCTGTCAGCCAGTCCCAGCGGTCCGCATCGGTGAGAGGAATGCCGTTCCTCATCTTTTCGACATTGGCTGGGGTGTGAAACTGCCAGCATTGTTAGCACGCTTGTCAGCGTCGTACAGGAATTGTCAGCATCACGATGCCAAGAGGGCAAAATGCGTACCGAATCGCCTTCAATGTAAGGCATGTTGAGGGCGTTTGCCATATACTCAGCGACGCTGCTCTTGCCACATCCTGCAGGGCCAGTAACAAGCCAGATGTGCGTGTGTTCGCCGGCCTGTCCGGCAACGTTGACCGGAGTCTCCGTTTTGAGAGATGTGCTGGTGGCAGTAGCCTGGATGGATGGCAGAGCAGCTGCGGATGGTGATTTTTGTCCCTGAGGAACTGTATATGTGGTATCGAAGGACATCATCGTGGCGAGTAGAAATTGGAGATCTGCCTTTAAGAGGATGAAAGAAAAGAATAAACTAGCAATTCCGGTCTAAAAGGCAAAAGGGTTGTGTGTGCGAGCCGACTGAGATCAGAAGAGATGGCCGAGATAGTGTATAGATAGAGTTTGGCGAAGGAGACAAACAACACGGCGAGCTGGATGTTGGATGTTTGCGGAAGCCCAAGTTGGTGCAGCGTTGAGTCTTAAAGGGGCTAAAGGCAGATGAATGATGATCGTAGTGTGAGGTGGGAAAGAGCGAGTACTTGTAGGTACTAAAGCAATAACCGACGTATGGAAGCTTTTCAAACTTTTTATGGATAAAAGAACCTTGACGAGAGAGCTTCGTTCAAGGCTGGCCCCGAGGAGGCGAGCAGCTAGCTATTAATACTACTAGGGGCTACTCGTCTAGAAGCAGTGCTTGGATGTACGTACTCCCGGATGGATCCAGGTCTGGTAATCTCATACAACAAGGAAGCCCCTTGGTTCTCAGACAACAAGTCAAGGCAATGGTGAGTCGGTATTATGGGGTACACCGGACCGGCAGGACAAAGTACAGGTGCGGGTACGGGTACAGGTACAGGTACAACGACACGAGGGAAAGGGAGGGCAAGGAACATGGAAATGGCCGGGAGGGGAGGCAGAGGCAGAGCCCAAACCGCAGCGCCGGTTTTCTGGTGGGCATCAGGAAAAGTCTCTTCCCAACGGTGACACAATACTGGGGTCATTACGAGCGCCGGCCTCGAGACTCTGGGGAGTGGGAGTGGGCTCCCCTAGATGTCCTAAATTACCGGCTGGGCCAGTCGGGCTGGAACCAGGGCCCTTATAGCTGTTTAGCCCAGAGTGCCGGCGACTCGGCTCGGCGCTCGAACACGTCGGGGGCTCCCCGTGCCATGCCAGCGTTAACCCCCCCCCCCCCCCCCCCCCCCCCCCCCTGCCCCCTTTGCTTTTTGCTTCCATTTGTTCTTCCTTTTTTCTAGACGCTACCATGGGCTCCCCCTGCCGGCCAGTCATGCGAGCAGGTGAGATCAAGGGGGGGTGTATGCCGATGGTCGGGGGAAGCAAAGCAGAGCGCGGGATGACGTCGATGTATTCAGTAAGCAATCTATGAGATTAGGTGATTAACACGAGCTAATTGTATGTTGTCGAGGGAGAGCAAGAGAAAATAAAGAAGACCCGACGGCAAATGGGTGGAAGGGGAAGGGAATTGGTAGCGCATCCTCAATGCGGCATTCGAGGGCGAGTCGTGCCCCGTTGGCATCCCGCAAGTCAAGGCTGGCTGAAAACTTGCTGCAAGGAGCCATCAGCTCCACTGGGCTGGGCCCCAAAAGGATGGAGTGGGAAAAAGGAAAAGGAAAAAAAATAAAAGAAAATTTTTAGAGCGTCGGCTATTGCACTGACGTCTGTGGAACTTGTCATTTGCCGACGATTTGGGTGGTACAAAGTACGGGCCCGCCTGCGTCAGATCACGCTTCTGCCTTGGGTGGCAGTCTACATCCCAAAGTAGCATATACTTGCCCGGGAGGGAGCCGGAGGGCATACCCGCGCGGTGTGTACTACGATGATGATGAAACTTGAAATCTCTCATCTCATCTTTTTCTATATCTACTACGTTACTAGAGATGCTCAGCTACATATAACCACGATTGTAAACCTCCAGCAATATACGAGTATAAGGTAGGATTATATAGAGGTACTATAGTCTCGGCAAATGACCTCGACGCATGTTGTAAGAAGTTTAATCTCCCAGTGCCAGCTAAACATCTGCCCGGGTAAAGCATCAACGGATCCATTGATCCATTGAATCAATGCATCTGGCTGTTGGCACACGCTGAAGGGCCACCCGTCAAGATTTAGTGACCACCAAGGCGCTAACTTAGCAGCCCAGTGAGCACTACAGTACCAGCGCAGTCCGGGGAAGCACCCATTGGATTTGGCTCCAGCCCAACGTGCAAAACGTTGAGGTGAGGTCGGAATGAGAGCCCATTCTTTCCTACTGGCACTAGCAGATAGCTCTACACCATGGTTTCAAGTTTGTCAATACTTCGTTGGTTCTCATCTTGCTATCCATATACCTCCACGATATGAAGGCATTCGCAAGCAGTTCTACCGGCCAAGACAGGAATATTTGCGAGTTGCATCCATCCATACCTGGAGACAAAGTGCCTGCTCCTACTCGTATATCCGAGTACACCACGCATGTACGGAGTACCCGTACAAGCCCGTGTGTTTTGTTTCGTACATGCTACACACACACACCTCTTGTCGGGCCAGGCTGTCGATCCATTTGGGCCGCGTGCCGACGGGGATGATGTCTTTTGCTACCAATCTCGTCTCTTAGACAGAACCATGCTGGGTGATGCGCAACACCTAGCTGCGGCTTGCATGCTGCAGCACTCCCAGTCCGCGGCTCCAGTTGCCCATCGACACTATCCGTGTCACACCGACTCAGACCTACTCCCTTGCAGGACGGTGCTGTGTAACTCAACACTTTCGCTTGAGTCGACGCCGGTGATGCCACCCACACGATGATTGTCAGGCTATCGGATACGGCAAGCTGCATCACGGAATAAAGGCATGTACCTGTACTCTATGTACTCGTACGAGGACTACCTAAAACGTCGTTGGAGGTTAATGCAAGCAAGGACAAGCACCGCTCCCATGCATGCACTTATTCTGGCCGGCTTTTGCCCAAGGTTGCACTACTCTCGGTATTGACGGAGTCCCAGAGTATCGGGTCGAGCCGCCCTAAGATTTACATGGACAGCTGTTTGCGCAGTATCGTGCTCCGTCCTGTACTCCGAAAAGCCACGGGACGGGAATGGCCTTGCACACTTTGGTGGACCGTCAAGCTCGCCAAGGCGGGGAGTGAAAATGCGTGTTCCTCATACCTAGGCGTCGAGTAATGATCCCGGCCAACAATGCTACCTCGCAGGTAGGGATGGGCTGTGACAATCACATCTGCGATAAGTGATGTGATAGGCAGCACACAAGGGGGAAGAAAAAGGAAATAAGAAAAATAAGACAAAAATCACAATATTGGCCATGTGACTCGGACCAGCTTGCTTGGACCTCTGCAACTATAACCGGAGTGAGAGTGGTGCGTCTGGGCGCTCTCAGACTCACAAAAGCGTTGGGTCCGTCTATTGCCGCGGAAGCCAGACGGTGCTCCCGCCGAGGCCGCTGTTTCTGCTCTGATGAAGTGCTCGGGGAGACCTCAAGTTGCATCCGGGCAAGACAAGCGGCGGCCTAGCCTAGAGCCTAGGTAGGTCTCAAAGTGTTTCGATCCATCTCAGCCCCATCATCGGGAGTGGAGAGGGAATCGGCCGAATATTGCCCGTCTGTTTTTCTCTTTTTTTTCTCTCTCTCTCTTAGCCTTTCTCTTTTGGTGTCTGCGGGTGGAAGACGTGGGGGTCATAAACCTCGCGGCTGACTCGAAGAAACCCCAGAGGGAATTGCATATCCTAATACGATGAAGAAGTTAAAGCTGAAAGAAGATCAGATGGTTTCGGTTACCTAACTGAGTAACTCTAGGTGTAAGCGATCCTTTCAATAGCCGCAGGGGGTGTCGGCATGGATATGGATACGAAAAAGAACCATGCAACGATGGATGTGCAGAACGGAGTATTAGACGCATGTGTATGCAATGCAAAGCAGCCGTACATCAGCCGTTGGGTAGCTGTGCTTCTATGGCGCATTAGAAAATTTTTCCTGCTTGCGTTGCGTCAGTGTGAGGAACAAGAAAAAAGGCATTGGATCATCTTTGAGCTGATTCCAGCGTCGTTTGATTCCCGAATATTGATCAAATATTCTTCTGGAAAATTGGGCTCCACCAATTGAGTTACACTACGGAGTAGGCCTCAGGGGGCGACGAGCTACCTCTCAGACTCATACTTGAACGGGACATGTGCGTTTGCCCGGGCAGCTTTCTGACACCACGAATTGAAGCTGTTTGGAAAACTAACTACCGGCATCCTCTTCCGCAGGTAGCTGCGGACGAAAGCCCTCCTAGTGCCAACAATCTAGGCGTTTAGGCGTGGTATTTCCCAACTTTCAGGGACAGCTGTGAAATAAGGCTGTCAATTGAACGACGGCATAAAGTATATGATATTGCCATGTTATTAATTGCTTGGTGATGATGCCACTGGCAGTTTCACCTACAGAAAAGAAGGAGATGAAGCCGTGTTGAAGAGCCACGCCGCTGCAATTGACACTCGTCAGCAGCTATTGGTGAAGTTTCAGATAGAGTTGACAAGAGCAACTGTATGCGGAGCGGGTTGGTTGATTGGTAGCCATGGGGAAATGAAGGCCGTTTATCCACACTACCACACTTTACACCTTTTGGCCAGGCTTTTCTGCCTATTGGCTCCTCACATCACGCGGCTTACGTCGATATTTTGCCACTTTTTTGTTCTCCTTTTCTGGCCCCTGAATCGTGAAGAGGACTATCATTTAGAGCAATGGTTCGTTACATGAAACATTGTGGGAGGTTTACTTTCTGGATATGATGTTGAATGGTAAGAATGGTCGTGTGATCTGTTAAAATTTTGGCAGAGCGTCAATCAGTTTACCTCAATGTACGAGTATACTTAAGATGTCTACTACGTGCTAATCAATTCGCACTTATTCCTCGAAAACATATTAAGACACTGCAGCAATGGTGTAATAATACTCCTAGGTGAAACATCATTTTTGCATACAACATCCAGCTGTTGAATCAAACGCAAATGCATCAATTGAATTTATGGCTACAAACTTTGCCAAGCTGGAAAAACGTAAAAGTTTCCCCAATTGCCATGCCAACTGTCAAAAAGGTCCTTGATCCTTTTGCTCTGCTGCACGTTACCCCTCAACCCCGCCATGCCACCTCGGGCCACTGGTCCGCTCAGGTACCCCGCCTGTGGCGCAGGCACAACTCTACTGCTACCTCAACTGTAATCTGTCAATGTTTAAGCACTGAGGTATGCCAAAGTTGAGATTTGTTGCATTCCATTGATATTGATGTTCCTTGCAACGGGTGGCATTAGACTGTGAGTTCCTGACCAAGCTAATTATATCTCTCGCTATTTACATATACATCAGGATATCATGATAGATAATAATATTCAACAATCTTTTTAGAGAATCTCTTGGTTACTATGAGGTCCATAGCACTATAACATTCAAGGTTCTCTGAGCAAAAGTCCTTGTAGGCAGACAGCCTTGCGTACCTAAAAGCTGCACGCCCAAGCCACAGTGTGCCCTATGAGCCTATGAGTGCACGTCCTGTCCACTGGATGATGTACCCGCTCTAGCTGCTTTAGGCATCTTGTGTGGCTTCACCCAAGAACTTTTGGCAGATTCTGCGTGCCGCCAGAAACCGCCAGCCGCTCAGAGGTTCCTTATAGAGACTCGGCTGCTTAAGCTCCAGCCACGCGGCGTGCTGGCCTGATGTCTTCCCTCTTACTGCCCCTCATCTCGCGCAGGTCGCCAGCAATAAGATTCTCAGTTGCTTCACTGAAGCATCGTCCAATTCTCAGACACAATCTCGCTCCTCGCCTTGCAACTGTCGCCCTGTCCAGGTTGTTTGCCTCAACAACACCCAACATGAAGCCTGAGGACCTTAAGCACTACCTGGCGGATCAGCCACCCTCCGTCGTCCGCCTCGAGATTGAGAAGCACTTTGGTCTCTTGACTGACCAACAGAAGCGATATGCTCACTTTATCAGCAAGTAGGTTATGTCTTTACACTTTCACCCTGCTTACCGTAGCAATGATCGTGCCACGGATATGACCGGATGCCTGTTATTTACACTTCTTTAGGGCTGCGTTTGCCGGTTCCAGGATTGTCCTGCGCCAGCTCTCTCCAGAGTCAGAGCCCATCTACGACTTGATCATCGCCCTTCACAAGTCGGCCAATGGCGACTGGAATGCACTGGCTCAAAAGGCCGGTGTTGAAGAGTCCGAACTGACCCTTTTCCTCGAATATGTGGCCATGTTTCTTGGCAACATGGGCAACTATAAGAGCTTTGGCGATGCCAAGTTTATCCCCAGATGCAGCGAAAAGACTGTTTCCGCTCTGGCTGCCACATCCCCTGAAGCACAAAAGTTCTACGATGCCACCAAAGGCGCCATCTTCAGCCATGAGGACCCAGGTTCGATGCATCTTGGATTCCTCGACGCTGGCCACATGACCACCTACTACCCCGATTCTAAGGGCATCACCAAGAGCGAGATTGAGGCTGTCTCGGCCTGGATGGAAGAGAAGAGACTGTTGCCCGAGAACACCAGGCTGCGAAAGACCGCGGATGGTTTTGATATTCTCATTGCTTCAGCCGTTACCAGCGTCCCCGCTGACGGAGGCGACATTGGAAAGGAAACTCGATTCACCGTTGAAAATGGACCCCTCAAGGGCAAGACCATCAGCCTTGTCTATGGTGACTATGCTGAGGAGATGAAGAACATTACTGCCTATATCAAGCAGGCTGCTGCCAACGCGGACAATGAAAATCAGAAGAACATGCACCTGGCATATGCCAAGTCGTTCGAGACTGGATCCTTGGAGGCATTCAAGGACAGCCAGCGTTTCTGGATCAAGGATAAGGGTCCTAGTGTCGAGTGCAACATCGGCTTCATTGAAACTTATCGTGACCCTGCTGGTGTTCGTGGTGAATGGGAGGGTTTCGCATCCAGTCAGTATCCCCACATACCAACCTTGTCCTTGTACATCGTTACTAATGCCATTTTACAGTGGTTAACCGTATGTCACTCGTCACATCTGCAGAGTGATATTAGGCATTTTCAGCTAACATAACTGCAGAGGAGCGTACTCGCGCTTTCGGGGAGCTGGTCGAGGCTTCACCTTCTCTCATCCCTCTGCTACCCTGGGGCAAGGAATTTGAGAAGGACAAGTTCCTTTCTCCAGACTTTACTTCTCTGGAAGTGATGACATTCGCAAGTCAGTAATATCGTAACCTCTCTGCATTTACATCACACATTACCCTTTCATTTGAGCTAACAATTGCTAGACTCTGGGATTCCCGCCGGTATCAACATGTGAGCATCAAATTCCTTTTTGTGTTCAAAACGTCTCTCCTATGTACTGACATGGCCCAGTCCCAACTACGACGACATCCGACAGACTGAGGGATTCAAGAATGTGTCCCTTGGAAACGTGCTGAGCGCCAAGGCTCCTAATGAAAAGATCCCCTTCATCCGCGAGGAAGATTTGGCCGTGTACCAGGCAAACCGTGATGCCGCCTTTGAGGTTCAAGTTGGCCTTCACGAGCTGACTGGTAAGAGCCTTTTCCCCTTCATTCACTCTTGCAGCCTTGTTAATCATCTACTCAGGCCACGGATGCGGCAAGCTCTTGCAAGAGACCGCTGATGGAGTATACAACTTCGACAAGGAGAATCCTCCTGTCAGCCCTGTTACCCAAAAGCCCATCGCCACCTGGTACAAGCCTGGCCAGACCTGGAGCTCGGTCTTTGGACCCATCGCCGCCTCATATGAGGAATGCCGTGCAGAATTGGTTGCTATGCACCTGAGCTGCGAATTCCCCGTCCTGAAGATCTTTGGATTTGGAGACGGATCAGAAGACATCAACGGCCCCGCTGGAGATGTCCTCTACGCATCTTACCTCTCCATGGCTCGTGCTGGTCTCGCTTCTCTGGAGATGTGGGATCCCAAGAGCCAGAAATGGGGACAGGCACACAGCCAGGCTCGATTCTCAATTCTCAAGTCATTCCTCGAAGCCGGCGACGATTTCTGCAAGTTGGATTATACCAAGGATGATCTCTCTGATTTGACCATCAAGCTGGACAGGTCCAAGATTCTCACAGCTGGTCGTGACGGTAAGTTGAAGTAATTACCCACCAAACTGACTATGACTAAACAACATTTTTAGCTGTTGCCAAATATCTTCAGAAACTTCACGTTTATAAGTCAACTGCGGATGTGAAGACTGGTACCGACTTTTACACCCAGATGAGCACCGTTGGCTTGGACTTCTGGGGCACCAAGGTCCGCCAGGTTGTTCTTGATAACAAGCAGCCTCGCAAGGTCTTCATCCAGGCCAACACTACCTTGGATGAGGCCACTGGCACTGTGTCGATCAAGCACTACGATGCTACGCTCTTGGGAATGATTCAGAGCTGGGCCGACAGAGACTTGTAAGAAAACGAAACGCATTGATATGAGTATCGAAAATAGCGATATGTCTGCGAAATACATTGTAAAAGAGCCACAAGAATAAACAGATACCCTCTCAAAAAAGATAGAGAGCTATGTTACCACTCGATTTATTCTCGTGAATTACCAACTATGATGTTATGTCTCTTTACGCCTCGAAACGTAGGGCTCACTTATATAAAGTCGTCACCAAAAATGCTTATCCAACATTTGCAAAGTATGAAAATGGTATTAACACGTTGGCATTTGTATGTAGTTTTTTATACCGTTAAGGCTCTCTTTCACCGTTTCCTGGGCAGAGTGATGCTCCATTAAAATTTAGCCTTTCCTCGCCTTCATTTTTTGCATTGGAAGTGGACATGGATATGGCAAGTTGGAAGGTTGTGTCGTTCACAGACGTGTTTTGTTTTTACCAGAAGCCTGGTGGAAGAAAATCATTTATGCTCGTTTTGTTTTTTTTGACTGTAAAAACCTGATTACAGACGCCAAGATGTGACCGATGCCGTCGACTTCCAAATGCAATTGGCCAAACCAGCCCATTTCGGAGACCCTTTCCGTTCTACAACCCGCATCTTGACCAACACCCCAGTAAACTCCACCCCGCGCTTTCGACCTGCCAGAGAGATTTTGTGTTTGAATCAAATTTACCACGCCATCTCGTGGGGCTTGTCACCCTTCCGCAGGCTGAAGGTGCTGGCGAGGTAGCTGGCCAACAGATCCACCTTCTTGATGCTAGCAAGCAGAGCCTTGTCGACAGCCTTCTGGTCGGCAGCACGGCTGCTGTTGATCTCCTTCTTCTGTAATTCAAGCCCTGTTAGCAAATCCACGCTCTCTTGCTCATCTCCTCATCTCCCGCTTTTTTTCTTCCAGATTTTTGCACATACCTGGGGCTTCTCTCCCTGCTTGAAGAAAGCCTCAGCGGAAGCCTTCTCCTTGGCCTTCTCGGCGGTGAAGTACTTGGGCTGAGAGATCTCCTCGATCTTGGCGGCGTCAAGGCCGGAGATGTCGACCTTGTAGGAGGTGGCGATGACGTATCGGGCGTTAACTCTTCGCAGGGGAACGCCGTTGATCTTGAAGGGACCAGTGACGAGGAGAACACCCTGGTCAAGAGTCTTGAGGAGGACGACACGCTTGCCGCGGAAGCGGCCAGCGAGGAGGATCAGGACGGTACCAGGCTGGAGGGTCTTTCGGGGGGCCCAAGTTCGGACGGCCTTGCGAACCTATTTGTTTCCAAAGCGTGTCAGCGCGACCTGAATTCTTTTTCCCATGGATGACGATCGGTGCGTCGCAAAGTAAGGGGGATTGGAAAAGGGACCACCAGGTGCCGGAGTCTGTTCGCAATTTGGGGAGGCGTCGTGTTGTCGGTTTTGGATACATGTTTGGTCATTCCCAAAGGAAAATTGAAGAAAAGAAAATTGACCAAGCGCCAAATCTCGAAAGCGCTGCCAACCCGCATCCCGGCGTTCCCAAACAACCCAAAATTGTTCCCTTCAATTCCAATCGCCGTGTCGTTCCCAAATTGCGAATGCAGACATCTGTACCAGGGGCTTTCTCTTAATTGCGACGCATGACCAGACACAACTCACCTTCTTCGGTTCGCTCTCGTCGTCGGCAGGGTACCACTTCTTCGCCTGGTCCGCGGAGGCGGGAACCTCCCGGGTCGACTTCCCGAACTGCTTGGTCGTGGGCTTGGCCGACATATTGACTCTCTCGGGTGTCTGATATGTGGGTGTGGAGAGGATGAGGAAGACACGTTCGTGATGTTCACCCGAACGGAAATGTTGGATTTCTTTGTGAGCGCCGCTAGCGAGTTTGTGGGAAGCAAAATGTGAACCCTCAGGCACTAAACCGCTTACGGCGCCAATCCGTAGCAGCCATTCCCGCTTGCTGGTGGGACATGGGGCTCAACGCACGTGATGATAAGATAGGCGCTAGTGCTGGGCCGATGGCGGCCGAAGATGCTCGAAAGTGCTGTCGAGATCGTGAAGCTACGATAAGAGCTTCGGCCTGTGGGATAAAGAGGGAGGCAACGCCACTGGCGATGTCCTTTTGCTTGTTTCTTCTTGCAAATATCTCCCTCGATTCTATTTTGATTCTGAGTACATATTCTTATTTATATCACCATTCTTACTCACTTTAGCCGCCACAATGCAAGCCAGGCGACAGTTGTTGTCCTCGGCCCAGCGCATTGCTGGTGCCTCTAACAGGCTCACAAGACCAGTCATTGCACGATCAGCCATTAGGCCTCTGCTCTTAGGGGCCTCATCATCACGACTTGCTCCGGCCTTATTAGTAAGAACATATGCCAATGGACGTCCACATCCACCAGGAGGAACCCATCGAATGAACATGGGAGGTGGTGAACCCGAGAAGCCCGCACTGGAACAATTCGGCATTGATTTGACAGCCAAAGCTCGGGATGGTAAGCTGGATCCTGTAATTGGAAGAGATGCAGAGATTCAGCGTACAATTCAAATTCTATCCCGGCGGACTAAAAACAACCCGGTTCTCATCGGAAATGCCGGAACTGGCAAGACGGCCATCCTGGAGGGATTAGCATTGCGCATCGTCCGGGGTGATGTTCCGGAGAGTGTCAAAAACAAAAGAGTCATCTCCCTGGATCTAGGATCACTGATTGCCGGAGCCAAGTTTCGAGGCGACTTTGAAGAGCGCCTAAAGAAGGTGCTAGATGAAGTTCAAAAGGCGGAAGGCCAGGTGATTCTCTTCATTGACGAGTTACACACTCTCCTAGGACTGGGAAAAGCCGAAGGCTCCATTGATGCTTCAAATCTGCTCAAGCCGGCCTTGGCTCGTGGTGAACTGCAATGCTGCGGCGCCACTACCCTTGCCGAATATCGTGTTATTGAAAAGGACGTGGCGCTCGCCAGACGTTTCCAGCCCATCATTGTTAGTGAGCCAACCGTAGAAGACACCATCAGCATCTTGCGAGGTATCAAGGACAAATACGAAGTCCACCATGGTGTTCGAATCACTGACGGTGCTTTGGTGGCCGCTGCTGCCTTGTCCAACCGATACATCACGGATCGATTCCTCCCGGATAAGGCCATCGATTTGATGGACGAGGCGGCAAGCCACTTGAAACTGCAACACGAAAGCAAACCCGAGGACATCATGAGGCTGGACCATAAAATCATGACGATTCAGATCGAACTGGAGAGTTTGCGTAAAGAAACAGACGTTGCAAGCAAGGAGCGCAGAGAGAAATTGGAGCAAGACTTAAAGAAGTATTACGACGAAATCTCGGAGCTCAATGCCAGGTGGGATAAGGAAAAGTCCGAAATCGAATCAGTCAAGAAAATCCAGGAGGACCTCGACAAGGCCCGATTCGAGCTCGAGCAGGCGCAGAGAGATGGAAACTTTGCTCGAGCCTCCGAGCTCCGGTTCGGCGTCATTCCCAACCTCGAGCAAAAGTTGCCCTCTGATAAGGAAATCCAACAAGACACTGCCGACGGAACTCTCATCCACGACTCAGTGACAGCCGATGACATTGGCAATGTCGTATCCCGCATCACTGGCATCCCCGTCTCGAAGCTCACATCGGGACACATTGAGAAGTTGGTTCACATGGAGGATATTCTACGGGAATCCGTCAAGGGACAAGAAGATGCCATCAAGGCTGTTTCCAACGCCGTGCGGCTCCAGAGAGCGGGCCTAAGCGGCGATAATCGCCCCCTGGCCTCATTCTTCTTCCTCGGACCGACTGGTGTCGGCAAGACTGAGCTTTGCAAGAAGCTCGCCAACTTCCTCTTCTCGACCGAGTCTGCCGTCGTCCGGTTTGACATGTCCGAGTTCCAGGAGAAACACACCATCTCTCGACTCATCGGTGCCCCATCTGGCTACGTTGGATACGAAGACGCGGGACAGCTTACTGAAGCTGTCCGTCGCAAACCTTATGCCGTTCTCTTATTTGACGAATTCGAAAAGGCACACCGCGACATCTCCGCCCTACTCCTCCAGGTCCTTGATGAAGGTTATCTCACCGATGCTCAAGGTCACAAAGTCGATTTCAAGAACACCATCATCGTCCTTACGTCCAACCTAGGAGCAGACATCCTTGTCGGCCAGAACCACCTACACCCATACAAAGAGGACGCCAACGGCGACATTGATCCATCAGTTCGCCAGGCAGTCATGGACGTAGTCTCATCCGCCTACCCGCCAGAATTCCTCAACCGCATCGACTCATTCATCATCTTCAAGCGGCTAGCCCTGAGCGCCATCCGCGAAATCGTCGACATCCGCCTCAGGGAGCTTCAGCAGCGTCTGGACGACCGGCGCATCACCCTCTCCATATCAGACGACATCAAGGACTGGCTAGCCGAGCGAGGCTACGACCCCAAATTCGGAGCCCGTCCTTTGAACAGGCTGATTACAAACGAGATTAGCAACGGGCTTGCTGATAAGATCATCAGAGGCGAACTCAAGATGGGAGAAACGGCCGAAGTCAGATTAAGAGATGACAAGGACGGACTGGAAATCGTGAATATTTCCGAGACTGCTTAAATGGACAGTGGAGAAAAAGAAAAAGAAAAAAAGAAGCATTATTGGCGCATTTCTTCTGCATTTACTGGTAATGTACTATTTTAGCTGGCATTGGAGGAGTTGGCCATGAGTAAAAGAATGTACCATTTGTATACTAGGTCTACAGACTCCTCTCGGAAATTGTAAATTAGTTGATACCCCCCTTTGGATTTAAAAAAAAAAAAATTGATTCCAAAGTACTTTTAAGAAGCAACCTCGACGTGAAATCAATGGTAGCTGAAACTAATACCTATGGATAGTTGTTGGTGTTCCTATTCCTATATGCATCATTGAGTCTGTGCTCAACCAGTAGCGCCTAGGATTTGGCATCCAGTCATTTCATCCAAGGCTCTGGTGTGACCTCCTATTAAATCAGCCCAAGCAGCTCGAGCAGATCCTCTATAACGTAAAATCTCTATCTTCATAAAACAGTCCATTAACCCATGCCGTGTTTCATATGGCAATGGGTCCATGAAAGCCACCGTACATTACTATTTTCAAAGAGATGGCTTCTTCAATTTTCAACCTCTCATACATCATTTTCGTAGATTCCAGTATTGAGGATTGCAACGGGAACAGCTGTTTCCGTTTGGTGGGTATATTGCTGACGTTCAATTGTCGGGCTGGATCTTCACACTCGAACAATACTTTTTTGTCTCGCCCCCTTGACTGACTGAAGCCTCACTGACTTGGCTATTGAGTCGGCCTCCTCCGGCTTACATTTGTGATTACTGTGTAAATGGCGTCTTAACTGATCTAGACGATTGAAATCTTTATTGCACAAGGGGCAGGAGTGGCCACCCCTCTCGTTGTGAGTTCGGCGGTGCTTGGAAAGATTTGAAGATTCTCCAAACGACTTTCCACATATGTCACACGTCAAAGGTTTATGCCCAGTATGTGTGCGCTCGTGCATGGCTAACAGGAGAGTCAGAAGAGCCGTGCATGGTTGGATAAGAGTTGAATTGCTTACTAAGTGCGGATTGTTGCTTGAAAGCATGCAAACACCCCGGGAAACTGCATTTCCAAGGCTTTTCGCCCGTGTGCACTCTCATGTGTTGGTCAAGCGACTGCTTCGCTGAGAGCTGCAGGCCGCATATGGAGCATTTCACAGGTTTATCTGAAAGTCGGCGTCAGTATACAGTATTTCTCCATTGTTGCAATTGCCAGAGGCGATTTCACTTACATCCTGTGTGAGTTTGAATGTGGCGTTCTAATTTGCTCTTTTGGCCAAACACACTCGTCCTTGTACAACCTTCCCAATGACATCGAAATCCCGGGGGTTGCCGTGACATTCCCTTCAGATGATCATTCTTTGTGTGGTTATGCAGTTCATCGGCATCTTTGAATTGCATAAGGCAGACTTTGCCGTCCGGTGATCTCCATTGACAGGTATAATCGACGACGGTCTCTACGTCCACCGGTGAAATTGGGGTGAGCTCGGTTAATATTGACTCCACGGATGACTCAATCGGTGACTCCTTGGCCTGTGTAGGAGGAGTCATTGCATGTGGTGTGGGAAAGGGTGAAAGTGACGAAACCACGGATGGGTTCTGCAGAGGCGAGTCTGATGGAGAAAAGTGTGTGTCATGCGATGAGGTTGCGCTTAAAGAGTAAGACGGCGGGATACTCGTACGGACAGGAAATAAAGAAAAATGGTCTTCAGCTTGCGAGGGCTGCGACAAACTGCCAAGGTCGGGGATTGGCATGTTTAGAGGCCAATGATCTTCGAATATGTGGTTGGCAAATTGGTCAAGTGTGTTGACCTCAAAGCCACATGTGAAATCTCCAAGATTGCTTCCTAGCCCATGGCTTAAGGCATCTCCGCTGACAGTTTTGGGCAGAGTGCATTTCGGAATGGCTAGATTGGGACCATCGGCAATACATGGGCGAACATGTTCCACGCTATGTCGAGGATCATGGTATTGAAGAAGGTGAGTTGCGAGCGGGTTTTCTTGAGTCAGGTATTCCCAAAAATTGCCGAACGTGCCATTATCGGCAGACAAGAACCCTTGTGGAAAAGAGTGGTTGCATGTCGACCCAGGAAAACAAGAGTGAGGTCCAAATTGTGAATCCGAATGAAACTGCTGAAAGCTGTTTGGTAAAAACTCCAAGGAGGTATCTCCGATAGACGCAAGGGCTGCTGCAGCTTGCTTGTCGCCGTCTGAGAAGCCAGGCCCGAGGGGAAGTTGCTCAAGTCTGGCAAGGCCCGAGCAATGGGCATCCGTGCAGGGGGTAGCGGCATCCTCGCACATTTCGTCAAGGCACAGCTCTTTATCGTCGCATGTATCATCATCGCAACACATTCCTTGGCCCGTATCACCACATTGGCTTGGGCAACTTATACCGCAGGCGGATGTGCATGACACCATTGATCTACAATCATCGTCACAATTTGTCTCGGTCTGGCGCAGGGCATCTTTGCCGAGACGAAGAGAGCGAGAAGCATCAGGGAATGTGTCATTCAAATAGGCATCCCAAGAGAAAGAGAAGGTCGGCTCGGTATCTGAGGGAGGGATGACTGCGCCAGAACTGCCGTGCCGGTCTCGTAACTGCGGCTGAATGCCGTGATCCATAAAGGAAGCCATGGTAGGATGACTTGAGGACGATAAATCTAAAGAGTTTTGGGGTGATTTTGAGGGCTTGAAAGGATCGGTAGAGTACGCCGACGATTCAGCGTCTAGACGAGAATCGTCGTGAGAGAAATGATCCGCAGTCGTTCCGGAGCCGTGAGAGATCCGATTGCTCGCATCCATCAGTTCAGAGAATCCAGAGGATGTGTCTATTGTAAAGTCATGAGAAGGTGGGCGAATGAATTCCATTGATTTGACGGAAAAAAGACGACGGGTGTCAATGCTCTATTAAAACGCGGGTTCTATGAGCTGCCTAGACATAGCATCAGCGACTCTGAGGTGATGCAAGACTGGCGAGAGAATACACAAATCAAGTCTTACCCGTGAGAAGTCTCAGTTTGTGAGTGGCTCATCCTAGAGAGAAGAGTCTGAGGGACTGGACGAGCTAATAACGAGCCAAAAGCGACAGGGAAGAACTGGCAAAAAGTTGCTGTCAAAGCCCTGAAGCGCAGCGCCGAAGCCTTTCGCAAACGGCGAGAGTGGAGAGCTGCAGGAAGGCTGAAAGGGACGAAGAAAAAGAAATTCCTCTTGGCCAGCCTCGAGTCTGTACAGGAAAGAAAGAAATTAGAAGGGATTAAGAAGCACGAGCACAAGCACAAGCACAAGCGCAGCAGGCGCAGGCGCAGGCGCGAACGTGGAAGGAACGCCCGCCTGCGGTCTGGGTCTGGCTGACAAAGGCGAGAACCTTGATGGGTTGTGGTCCCTCAGCGGTTGCAACTTCCTCCCGCCATATTTATGTTTTTTTGCGCCTGCCCCACTGAAATCTTTGGGCGGGGCGCCGAACAGTAGGTACGTACATTGCGGCTAAACTCCACAACTTTGCAGCTGACAAGTACTCGTACGGCGAGGTACTTGGGCGGAAGCAGCCATAGCACCGACAACCACGCGTTTGCTGGGTGCTGTTGAGGTACTGCTGCTGTATTTGTGGTATTTGCGCACAACGGCTCGGGTGCTCGTGCTTCGCTTATTGCGGATTGGTGGGTTCACAAGCAGACGCACGCCATTGACAGCAAACTCCCACGGATCATGACATAAGCGGCTACTTTGCTTGTGGTAGGGGATCCAACGCTTTGATGCTGCACAAGATATTGGATGATTCCGACTGTGTTTAATTTTAGTGCTGTTAAGTCACTCTTTATATCGCTAGTGTTTTGGTGATATGGTAGCCGTTGACATTTTTGATACAGCTCCTTTGATATACCATTCCCAAAAACCCTACTTAGACTAGGTTTATGAGAAGACAAACTTTTTTACAAGTTTATCTACTTTGTATCAAGCACAGCAATGATAATAATGCACCGCCTTATACTTTAAACATCAGACCCCAGTGACCTTCTGCTCATAAAGTTGACCGCCGCCCAGAAATCCATCCCAACTCACCTTCTACTCCCCAAATCACCATCCCATCCCGGCTCCTCCAGGGTAATAAATCCCCTTCTCAAACCGCCCAAAATAATAAGCAGCCAAGATCTTAAAAATCACAAGCTTGGCCCGCGCTATCAAGAAAACCCCGCTTAGCATCCTCCCCCCCTGCCCGACAAACGCCTTTCTCAAAAAGCACACCGCGCAAACCAAGTTCCATCCTCTTCCTTTCTGGCGCTGCATCATGCAGGCTTGCGCGCATCGCTAGCTGCTAGACAAACAACCTTATCCCTGTTATCGCACTTACTGGTTTCGCATGCGACATTAACAAGACATAATTATGAGCAATAGATTTGCTTGAGCTTCTCCTCGTTGCTGTTTGCGACAACTTCCGCTCTTCACCTCAGTCAACTTTCTTTCGCTCTCCGGCTTCCGCGTTCGGTGCTGGCCTCTCTCTCCAACCAACCAACCTCGACCACCCCATTGATCCCAAGCAGCGCATCTCCAACGATCCCGACGTAACTCACAAATCATGGGCAACATCTGCGGCAAGACCGAGCCAGAGCCGGACGCTCAAGCCGGACGCCGCCTCGGCTCAGCTCCACCCCCGGGCCCGAAAACCGCACGCGTCCCCCAGAAAGTCGGAGGTCCTCCGCGAACCCTCGGCGGCGCAGTTGATGAGTCTGGCGGCGGTGACCCGGCTGATGCGCGGAGAAGAGCTGCCGAGGCCGCCGAGGTGAGTCCCCTCCCTCCCCTTTCCCCTTGCATCTATCTTTCCCCTTACATCTATCTATATGTGTCGTGCTATGCGCCGCCGTGCTTGATTTCCGATATACTGACTGCTTTTCTTCGTAGGCGCGCGCAAAAGCTTCCTCCAAAGGCGGAAAACTCCAGTCCCAGCTCAATGCGCAAAAGAAGAAGAACCTGTCGAGTACCCTCGCCGAAGCAAGCAACCAGGAACTACGCGCCAGAGAAGCGGACGAGGCCGCCCAGGCGCGAAACTGGGATTAGCAACCGATCGAGAGCCCTTTTCCTTACCACGAATCCTACCTATCTACCCATCATACTTACCTATAAAGAGGCTGGCAATACTATATTGCAAGTAGCAGGACTGCGGAATGCGAGTAGTCCTTTATTCGGAGTTTCTTTTCTTTTCTTTTTAGCCGGGGGGTTCAGTTCTTCTTGTCCTCCAGATACCCTTCGTTGCTCTGGAGCATCCAGCTTGGATTAGATACATGTCTCAATGCACTTCCAGACAAGCATGCGACATTACCGTTGATACAACATATTCCTGTATATATACACTATAAGCACTAAATTTGATTACCAAACTCGATATATATTGCCTACACTAACCCTGACGCCATCTCGTCTTCATGGATAACTTCAATTAATAGATAACCCTTCCTCCTTGCGCCTTTTCACCGCCTGACAGACAAAATATTCATGCTCCATTGATTGAGCGTGGTAGAACAAGCAAACTTGACCAACTTAGCAAGTGTATTCCTCCATATACCATACCCTTGGCTCTCTCTCCCCTCTACTGTGTATATACCAATCCTTCCCAGCCACAACTTAAGTAACAGTATATCTTCCACTCGCGGGAGCCCTGCTGTCTGCATCCGCCGCAGCAATGGTACCCTCTCTCAGAAGCCTCGTCATTTCGTTCAAAGCAGCGGATACCACAAGCTCGGTATCACCTTCAATAAGGATATATAGCTTGGGTTCTGCTCCAGCCGGTACTTCCTTTCCGGGAGGATAGAAGCTACCTTTGGTGGTGATGGACGTTCCGGTCGCCTCCAGAATCTTGGCCACGTTGGTGCGGTTGGTGACGGCCCATCTAGCCTTCTGTGGGAAGTCGTTGATTTCCAGTGTAGCGTGGAAAGCACCGGCGTCGGGGCCTTTGTTGTCGATGGGTTGGCCAGAGCGAAGCTGGCCAGCCTTGCCCAGACGGCTGTTGATGGCACTGACAGCAGAGCTGACTTTGTCCAAAGGATCCTTGCCCTTGTCACCTGTAGCAACAACAGGCTGAGCTCCCTTGCCGCTCTCTCCTCCCTCAGCCCGTGCTATTTCACGAGCCTGGACAGTGGAGGCCGCCGCTTTGATAGCGCTAAGCGTTTTCTCAATCTTCTTGTCTTCTTCCTCCTTCTTACCCTCTTCCTTGACCTCTTCTTCCTCACCCTCAGCTCTATGCGTCTTGCGCTCGCGGAGGCGGGCGGCCTCACGTTCTGCATCCAGACGATCCAGACCCTTTCCGCCGAATCCAGACGAGTCCTTCGCCTTGCCCGACTTGACCTTTTCTCGATGAGATTTCCGCATCTCATTGAGGCGTTCTGGGACGGGCTGGTCACTCTGTTCCAAGGCTTTGGCGATACCAGGAGCGCAATTCTCTTGTTCAGGCGTGACAAAAGTAACGGCGGTTCCTGTGTTTCCTGCACGGCCTGTTCGCCCAGCACGGTGAACATAGTCTTCCAGGTGGTTGGGTGCGTCGTAGTTGATGACAAGCTTGAGCTGCTTGACATCCAAGCCACGCGCAGCAACCGATGTAGCAATCAGGATGGGCACTACGCCCTTTTTGAAATCAGAAATGGTAGAATCGCGATCCACTTGATCTTTGCCTCCATGGATGGACATGCAAGGATAGCCCTTCTGCATTAGCTCTTTAAGAAGATCATCCGCTTTCTCTTGTCGCTCGACAAAGATCAACGACCGGGCATCTTCGTCCTTATCGTAGAGCTCGCCTAGCAACTCTAGAACACGGAGAAACTTTGAACTCTCCTCTCTAATCTCCACGATTTGCTCAATCTCTTTGGCAACAACGCTGCGGCCGCCGACAGTAATCTCAATAGGGCTCTTGAGCACCTTTTTCGTGAGTGAATCAATGAGGCGTGGCATAGTAGCCGAGAAGAGAATTGTTTGTCGGTCAGGTCGCATGTTGGCAAAAATCTTCATCACCTGTGGCTCGAAGCCCATGTCAAACATTCGGTCGGCTTCGTCGAGAACCACATAGGTAACCCTCCGGAGATTGGTGACTCGCCCTTGGTTGGCGGCCAGTAGATCAATCATGCGGCCAGGTGTGCAAACAATGATTTCAGCACCGCGCTTGAGTTCGGCAATCTGATCTCTAATGGGAGCTCCGCCGTACGCGCAAACAGCACGTAGGTTCATCATTTTCAGGAAAGGTTTGCAATCTCTGTGAATCTGGGTGGCTAGCTCACGGGTTGGCGTCATAATTAGCCCAACGGGGCCATCTGTGTCCTTGAGCGGCTCTTGGTCCTTGATATGTCGAAACATGGGAAGCAAGAAAGCCATAGTCTTGCCGGATCCCGTCTTGGCCACACCAACGACATCCCGACCTGACATTAGCGCGGGCAAGGCCTGCATCTGAATCGGCGTAGGCTTTTCAAACCCGAGTGAACCAATGACATCGAGGGTCTGGCGGGTGAGACCACACTGAGCCCATTTCTGAACAGGCTTGGGTACATCCTTGCCGTTGACCTTGATTCCATCTAGCTCCAGTCGTAAATCTGTGACATCTGCTTCGGAAAGCGAGCTCAACTCTGCGGGCTCGACCCAGAAATTCTTGCGGATAGGTTGCAGATCTATCTTTGAATAGTCAACGCTTGGAATATCCTTCTTCTTGCGCTTGTTAGCGATTGCAAGCAATGCGGCGTCTGCCTCCTGATCGCCTTCGTTGTCGAAGGCATAATCATCATCAGAGAAATAAGCCTCAGGTTCTTGCTGCTTCTTGACAGCGGCCTTCTTCAAGGGATTCTTGACAGTCTCCGTTTGTTGAAGGTCATCCATGAATGCATCTAGAGGATCGACTTCATCTTCCTCTTCATCAACATCCATTTGTTCCGCAGGGAAGGCCTTGTCAGCTGTTTCCTCTCCGTTGGTAACATGAGTAACATGATCGCCGTTGGGTTCCTGCGCCGCTTGGGGCTCGTCGTCTTTCATCATCTCATCAGCCTGCTTTTCAGCCTGCTTTTCGACTTGGGTTTCGGCTCCGTTCTCGACTTGGTTTTCAGCTTGAAGACGTCTTTCGTGAGCGGCACGCGCAGCGGCGGCAGCCTCTTCCTCATTTTCGGCAAAGTTGTCACCATCCGATTCGTCATCCTCATCTTGGTCAGCATAAGGCGTGTCGTCGGCCTCTATTGGGAGGCTGGGGAGTTTAGTAAGCTGTCGTTTCGTTACGACCTCCTCGTCCATATCAAGCTTTCGCTTGTTGGTAAGCTTGTCCCCTTCAGCATGAGATTTACCGAATCCAAAACTGCTGGCTTTGGCACGATTTGTAGGCAAAGCAGACGCTTTATGATGATTGACGTCAGTAAGGGTAAAGCTTTCTTGTCTCATGGGAGACAGAGACTCACCAGCAATTGTCTTCTTCACAGGCATAGCAATGGTAGGCGGTTGAACATCTATAGATCCCAGAGCCCCTTTAGTAGTATCGTGTGATCTTTGAACAGCGGACTTCTTTGCAATCGTTTTTGGATCAAACTTGCCAGTGTAAGGCTTTGCAGGAGATACGCTTCCCGAGTCAACAGGAGCAGGAGAAGCAGCGGACGACACAACAGGGGATGAGACAGCCGTGGATCCCTCCTTGGCCCTCTTGTCCATCTCAGCCAACAGATTTCTGGTTTGACTGGCATTCACCTCTTTTTGTTTCTGGCCTTCGAGTTCCTTCTTCTTCTTCCATGCTTCAAGCTTGGCAAGCCGCTCTGCCTTCTTATCAACCTCGGATTGTGCAGCGTTCGGCTTGGCCTTTTGGGCCTGTGATATGTCATGAGCTCTAGTTCTCTCATCCGGGATCAGAACACATACCTCATCAGCTCCATTCCTGCCACTATCAGCTACCGGGGTCTTGCGAGATCGGCTGTCAGCGCGGCTGCTGCGAGGATGAGAGTCAGCCGTGCCTTCACGTCGGCTTCTGTTCCTAGAATCGTCTCGTCTTCTAAAGTCGTCTCTGCTACGGTCACGTCGGCGGTCAGGCGAGCGAGCCCTGGGTGCGAGTCTCTCTCTCGACCTCGCTCCTCGGCGATCACGTGGGCCGCGGTAGAAGTCATCGTCTCGGCGGTCTAAGGAGCGGTCTCGTCGGCGAAAGTTGTCGCGATCGCGGTCACGGTCGCGGTCACGGCCACCACGATCCCTGTTGTCTCTGCCTCGGTCACGGTCGCGGTACCGGTACTGTTGTTTGTTCAAAATTTTGTCAGACTCAAGTTCCGGTATATAGGAGTCGCCGCCAAAGCTGGAGCTGGAGCGGCGGCGGTCAAATCTCACATCCGGGCTGCGCGACCTTGAGCGTCGGCGAGTATCCCTTCCATCGTCTCGGCGGTCTCTGGCATCCCGCCGGTCGTCATCTTTGCGGTGGCGGCGCGAGTTGAAATGGCTGCCTGCAGGACTTGGTGAGCGCGAGTCTCTTGGCCGAGCCATTGTTGTGGTCTCGCAGGCTCAGTAAGACACTACGGTTTGTGAGTACTACTTTCTGGGTGGTCTCGAGTCGATGCAAGACTTTTTCTCTCTCTTCGTGCCGATGATTTTGAGAAACGCGAATCGAAATCGAGGCTGATCCAAACGATGGAATAATTTGGTTAAAATCGGTCGCACGCCACTCCCCGAGCTGGTCAATTCCCCTATTCCAAGCCTGTCGCACAAAACCAGGAGCACAATCAAGATGACTAAGGATCGAAAATGTCGATGCAAGCGTCGGGCGATAGTGAATGAAATGATGCTTGGGAATAGTGACGGAGGGGCGTTTTGCCGTCACAACTGCTGCTGGTGTTGATAAAAGCGACCCGCTGAAAAGTTGTCTGGAGGCATCAACTAGCCGGGCTTCAGCCGATAGAGCTGCCGCGATGGTTTTCTCGCGCTAATCCCTATCTGGCCTCAGCAGCTCGTCGCGCTCATCCACCTCTCACTCACTTTAACTTGTATCTGTTTTATCAACAGCGTGAGGTTCAATCTTTGAGTCGCAATGGCTGGGCTTGTTGGGTATGCAAGCTCTGATGAAGAAGGAGAAGATGAGCAGCCTCAATTGCAACAGGAACCCACTCAGGTATTTAAACATTCCGCGCTTGCGTCTGCGCAATGGCATCTCACTAACACGCCGATAGGTCGCCACACAGGCAGCAGCGCTTGTTGCAGATGAGGCTGAGAAAGACGAACCTCAAATTCGTGAGCTCCTCCGGCGAAAGCCTCTATATCAAAGCAAACTGACAGCGTGCTAATGTTGAAATAGAAAACACAGTAGAATCTTCATCATCACAGAAGAAAGATTCTGAAAACCAGCCGCAGCCAGCCACCATCGGCCCCGTGCCGCAAAATGCTGTTCCTTTAGGCCCATCCCTTCCACCCGCCGATGCCTCTATCGTCAACGCCCTTCCAGAGCCCGATGGGCCACAAGAGTCACCCTCATCCCCTTATTCCTCCAACCGCGGCTTGATTCACGATCTCACCCTTCCCTCTGTACCCAATCTCGACATCCCGCCTTCGCCGCCGGGATCCCCTCCCCCTGGATCCAACAAAAAAGTCGAACAATTTTTAGAACTCAAAAAGAAAGGGGTCCACTTCAACTCCAAACTTGAACAGTCCACTGCGCTTAGGAACCCATCTTTAATGGACAAGCTGCTAGACTTTGTCGGTATCGATGAAATGGGCCAGTATGAGACGACCCTTCCGAAGGAACTGTGGGATCCAAGAGGGTTTCCAGACTGGGCATTTAGAGACAAGCTCAGCAAAAGCAGAGAGAAGATTGCGAAGGAGAAGGAAGCGGACAGAGCTGCTGGTGGTCGAACAGCTATCGACTTTGTTCCATCGAATGCTTCATCAAGCGGAGGAGCGCCTAGCTTACCAGGAGGCATAAGCGCAAGGGGCGAGAAGCGTAAGGGTGGGTGGAAATAATGATTACGAACAATACATAACGAATTTGGATATGAATCGGTCGGCAGAGTAGATTTGGCTCAACATTAATGGATGAATTGCGCGCCCATGGGCCGCCCCTACACTACCTTGGAAAAAAAAAAATACAAACATCTACATGGAGGTATCATGAATCAGAATGCACCGTGACTGAGGCTTCATAACACATCTTCTTGTTCGTTCCCATCCCTTAAATGAAAAGATCACTCAATGAGTGAAATGGTATAAGTACCCCTGCACCAGGACACGCAACAGCAAGCATCTTCCACAGGAAAGAAGAAATATTTTTGCACCGCCCGACAGAAACTGAAAATCAAAGATCCCTCCTTCCCCTAGTACCATCTACGGACGCAATTATAAGATAGAATAAAAAGGTTGTCATAAATAAAATGTAGTTGAGCAGGTTTTGATTTGTGATTTTAGCTTGAGCTAGACTTGCAGCCGAGGGTGGTGCCGAGAGAGCTCTTGATAATGGAACCGATATCCATGGGAACAGTTTGGTTGTGAGCAGCCAGACCGTCAAGGAAATACTGGAGGGTCGCGTCATCGTTGCGAACGGCAGCGCCCTGGAGCTTGACGGGGATGATTCCAGTCTTGCAGTACTTGGGACTTTGAACGGCGTTGATGACCGCAAGCTGGTCGAGGTTGGCGCTAATAGGGACCTTGTTGCTGCCAGGCACAAGGAGGAGATTAGGAATGGTGAGATTGCCAATGGTGGTGTCGTCGATGAAGTTGGTAAAGGTAGCGTTGCCCTGGAATAAAGTGTCAGCAAAATCATGCGGCTACTATACCAAAGGATATTTGAGCCGAGTGCTCATGGAAACGACCTACAATATCAAGAGTGAAGTACGAGGCGTTGGGGATATCGGCAGTTGCGCTGAAGTTTGGCTGGCCCTTCTTGGCAGTGATGGCGATCTTGCCGTTGGTGACGGTAGTGCCATTGAACAAGTTCAGGCCGTTCATGGTAATAGTCTTCTTAAAGGTAACGCCCCATTTCCTGGACAGGCCAGAAGGCTTGACCTTGGTGCGGCCCTCGACGGTGACACGGAGAGTCTGGTTGGCGGCAAACCAGATGTTGAAGGTGTTGAAGGCGTCGGGGTTCTGGATCTGAACCTCCTGGCTAATGTTGACCAGCTGGTGCTTGTTGCCGTTGGTGGCGGGGAAGGAGACGTTGAGGAAAGGCGTGTGTTCAGGAAGATCCTCGAGATACATGACTCCCTCAAAAGGATCAATGTTTGCCTTGATGGAGCCATCGGTGGTGATGGTGGAGTTGATCTCTAGCAAAATGCTGTCGGGCTTGGCGTTGAGGACATTGACGCCCTGGATCTCCAGCTTGGCATCGTTGATCTTGCTCTGGGCAATACGGGGAACACCAACGAAGATGCTAGATTACGTGTTAGTGGGACAGAACATTTAATTTCCATTCCTCCTTTTCGTCACGTCGACGCATTGTCGCGTCAATGGTTCTCCCAATGGAGACACTTACACTAAGCAGATAACTAGGACAGCTCCGCAGATGAAGAGGAGCAAATATGCCCACCAGAAGCGCTTCAGGTGACGAACAAAACCTCCCTTCTTCGTGGGAGCAGGCGCGGGCGGATAGACTCTGCTCTCGGTCTGAGTGACCTCGGCGTTATCGCTCTCTTGCTTGTCGGACATTTTGCTTTGCGTTTTCCCTCGCGTTTGAGCTCTTAACAGGCGGTTGGCTTATGTCGTGTAAAGAAAAGAAAAAAAGGGGAGGAGCGAGAACCACTAGGGAATAGGTACCCCGAGTCTGTTCCGTCCTATATTGAAAAGATATAAGTGCCTTGCGCAGCGAGACCCTTCGTTCCAGTCGACGAAAAAAAGAGGCAAAAGTTGGACAATCACAAACTCTCTAGAGCCCTCATTAAACCTATCGAGGGCTTGGAGTCGGTGATGGCGGTGGTGGCGGCCGGTAGATGGATCGGGGGCGCTCACAAAACCTCCACGGCAAGAATGGAGGACAAGAGCAGGGCCGGGGTGCGACTACGAGCTCGAATTTGGCGATGGCGATGTTTAAGTAGCGACACAGAACACAGACATGGGAGCAGCGGAAGGGCAGAGACGAGCAGGGGCAAGATTGGCGCAGGGAGGGTCATGGGCCTGGTGGCTAGCTCACGGCTGTTGGCAGTTCTGGCGATGGCCTCCCCCAGACTTGGACAGCCGGCTGCTGCTGCTGTCTTTCTTTGAGTTACTGCTGCTAGTCTACTCGTACGTCTTGTGATGTTCACACCCCCTCCCTCTTCCCCTCCCGCTCTATGCCGGTTGCGAGACACACTCGCACAGCGCCATTACGCATCATGAAGCAAAAGGCGTCCCGGAGAGAAAAGGTTCTCCCAGCGTCTTCCACGTTTGGTGCTAGTATGCCGGTCCCAAGCCCTCCAGCGACCTCCACCAGCAACCCCCCAGGCGTCGGTTGCCCACCCATGGCACAAGATCCGTTTTTTCTCTTCTTCTTCCCTGTTCATCTGCATCTAGCTCGAAGCCACTCACGGCCGCCAATCTCCACCATCCCCTGCAACAGTGCAGCGATTTGCAGCCAACTAGACTCGGTACACGAGACGCAGCGGGGAGGCAGCGCGCTATTCCCTACTGGGCACTCCCCCGAGACTGTTTTTTTTTCCGCCCTAGTCGCAAGCCTCCCCGCAAAGGCACCCGATACATGCATGTACCGCTGCTGCAGTCAGAATTCAGCTGCTGATCGCTGTACCAGACCGGGTACCTTTGTGCCCAGGCGCTGCAATCCGGGGCTCGGATAATCGCTGTAGCGCTCCTACAAGCTACCAAGTACCTACTGGATGTGGCACTACCGCTACTGTACCACTGCGCCACCACTCTCTCTTCCCCCAGGAGCTGCCTCTACGGCCATCATTGTTTGATCGATGCCTGTGTGGCCCCCAAAATAACAGGAATGCCTACCAGCTGTGTGTGAGTACATGGATGTTCGTTTACCTGCCGGCCACTAACTTGAAGATCCCTCGGCTGCTTGTGAATCTTGGTAACACGTGAAAGTCGACGTCGACGCAGGAACCGGGCGATGGGAGGACGCACGAGAGAAGCCGTGATCGAATTTTCAGACGAACTGCGATCAACATGCTGGAGCACCAGCTACACAAGGAAATAGGCCGTATTACGCTGGGTTTGCAAAGCAAAGCAATTCCTTATCAGAGATCGTCCAATGATTGCATGGCAATTAGATGGGATGGGCTCGTTGTGATAAATTCTTCTTGCACGCGACCCTGCTCGCCCCGTCGAAGTCTAGCAACCTAGCAGTGGATGACTCCGCTTGACTCGGCTGCCAGTCTTGTTTGTCCTCGTACTGCCTTTTACGCTCGTCACGTACAAAGGAACAAGCAAGCATCATGCCATCTTTGAGTGAGACTATGACACTTGGGCCAGTATGGATCACTGCCAAGGTGCCGCTCCAGCTGCTACAGCACGGTCCACGACGCACAGCATGATGCCAAACATCCCTGCCAGACAATTGGCCATCCACTGGCATTCTCACCTATTGTACTGTTTAAGCGGGTTCAGAACGGCATCTCTTGCTGGACAATCAATTTCAGTCAACTCTGGCACACGCCCAGTGGCAACCGCGAAAAGGGGCCTCTGACCGAACCAAGCTAGGTGAAAGGGCCGAGTAGGAGAAACATGGCCAATCTACGCCATAAGAAGAGGACCGGCCTTAAGTTGCTCTCCATGCGACCATGGCAAAGCGTCTCCACAGCTTCCCACACAACCTTAGCAAAGCCTGCAGGAGATGCTTCCTGACTGGGAACCGTTCCGGCGTGCCACCGGGCCGCACTTAAAGACGCCACCGCATCTCATCATCTCTCAAAATGCACTACGGACTAATTCTGTCAGAAGATCTCCATATCAACATGCGAGAAAGGAATAAAATACGAATACAATTAAACCGAATAATATTTGTCCGGCATGTCTGGGTTTGGAATCTCGAGCCAACACGCCTAGGCTCACTAGCAGAATCTTGCAGCCAGTGACTCAGACAAACAATTAAACAGAGCCTTGAGATAATAAGCACAATGCGGAAGTGAAGAGAAAAAATTTGCAGACTGCTATACCTGCACTTGCAGGTAGTATTATCCGTGGTAACGTCTGATTTTAGCGTCTCGTCTCATCAAGACAGTTACACCGAACACACGATGATTACTACAGGGCTCTTTGTCTGCCGGCCATTAGTACCTTATCTCGACCTGGTCCCGGCTGATGCGATTCATGCAATGACAGGGCGGACGTCTTGAGAAAATAGCAGCTCGCTAACACGATTGGCAGGACGGAAATAAAACACCCCCACCCTTCCATTTATGAGACACTTGTCATAACAGAAAGAAGGGGCCACAACTCCAATCATAGCCTCGACAAGTGAGGCAACTGGACAGCCCGTTTGATGAATCTTCCGTATCTCGGCACGATGCGACGAGTTTCAGCTTGAGAAGGCTTGTTTTGTCATCGGTACGGGAGGGAAATGGAGGCCCATCGCATTTAGGATCTTATGACACACAGCCATCCACCTTGGAGCTCATCCAACAGCTATTTCGTTCTGGTACGGCTCCACACCATCAAATTTTGTCGGTAGACCCGGCGGCGTGGGCTTGGATGGCGCCGTCCAGCCAATCGCACACGGCCGATGGTTTCCAGATGCGTTTCCCATGACTGGTCGCGGGTTGGTTCAAGTCTCGAGATTTCGCCACAGCAAACCTAGTTGTTTGATGCCGGCAAGTGCACGATAGGTTGTCTTGTGGTGTGGCGTAGGCTGTTTACAGGTTACCCGTCTGTTCTCGCGTGGCACCATGTGCATCATCGGAAGTCCGGATATACAGGCATTTGTCGTCCGAAGAACAGACGTTTTCTTACATACATGCACTTGCACGAGTTCTAGACGCGTCTACGAGGATGTGGCAGCAGCTATTTCTTGGCGTCTAGGAGCGCAAACAAGTTTCGACAGCATGGCGGCTGCAGCAGATACGAAGCGCCATGGCCATGTCTAGTACAGAGACGCGGCCAACACTTAGACAGACAAGCACAGGCGCACACACGAAAAGAGACATGGGGGGAAGCTCAAGAGAATCGGCGCACCCGGTGAACCGAAGAGACATTACGTTATTGACAGCTTCCGAACCAATCCTATTCTTTGAGCTGAAAGACCCTAGACACTTGCTCACGCATCCTATTGAGGTTTGTGTGTTGCAGTACGGAGACTATCGTGTGATCCTTGCCAGATTCAGCTGCAGCACATGCTCATTTTGGTTTCTTGCCATACACACTGAGGCATACTTGTACCACACCATGGCCGTTTACATTGACGCATTACTACAGTAGCCCAACCATTTCCTAGGGCGCCCTCTTTTAGAAACCTCGTCTTCTCGTTACAACGCAGCTAGCCATCCGTGCCCAAGGGGGTCTTTGCACGAGTGCGGTGTCAGAAGCGGTTTAGTATAGGATTATGGGATTCCTTCTATTTCTGCGCCCCAACCTTGGCGTTCAAAGATGCTGAGGTTTTTTATTAGAACACGGGACAAGTGGATTTCAGGTCATCAATTCATATCTGTACTCCCTGTAGGTAAGTACATTAACAGTAGCTGCATATGCTAACGCAGGATTATCAGGCAGGGGCATCGTGTGTAAACTAACAAGACAAGTGAGCCCTTCTCGTCATTGCTGTTGATCCTGATCACCGCAACAAATGACGGTGAACGCATTAGCATTATGAGCTAAGCTAGCACACACATGTTGGTATTCTCTCTTGTTCTCTCAAGCACATCTGTAACACCGTGGACGATCATTTCATGAATATATTTGCAAACCAATCATTCTACCAGGCTAGAGCGTTCCGCCTGTATGCATATGTCACTCGCTTGCTGTCCATCTTTTTCTAGCCAAGGCCAAGCAAACTTGGCAACGCTACATGTACCTACCCCAGACCCCAGACTGTCTTTGAGATGACCATCTTGCAATCTTCCCCCAGCTTTGATCGTTCACAGCTGCAGAACGCTAGTGGTTGTGCTACCCACTCCCCACCAACCCCGCCGTCGGCTCGTGCGTGCCATCATCACGAGCTGCCGAGGATGCATATGAAGATTTCCTCACAACTTGGGCTTCGCCCACAGCCCCTGCCGGTCCAGCTCCGCATCTCCGTCGAAAATATCTCTCTCCACACGGCGAGTGTTGATCTGGGGCCCCAAACGTTAGCTACTGCTACCAAAGATCGCCAGATTCAAATCCTGGGGGCGGCATTTTCGTCTTGTCTAGCCTCCGGACTCGCAATCCGGGGGAGAGCGGGGATGGGCACTTACAAATCTTGGGCCGAGCTCTTGTATGTTTTTCGCTCCGAGGAGTCTCATGCATGTGGAAGTCTCCGCCTCGAGAACTATTCAGGGCCGAAATCGCCCGAGTCGTTAGAAAATCTCTTCTTGATATTTTCTCAAGCATGACGTGAAGAGAGGGGAAAGATGCACAAAGATAAGCATGCATGGCCGTGATGACATGGTTCGTCCCGGAGCAGTATTGCCGCGGGATATCAAATCACATCGTCATCGTCACTGATACGGCAAACGCGGTAGGTGTTTCATGGTGGCAAGAACATTGAAATCACAGCTACACTGGGTCGGGAATTTGGGGATCAACTCACTTTCAAGCGTTCGCTCCACGCCAGCTGCACCTCCAGCACCGAGTCCAAACAAGGCAGCACGGCCAATGCCCACCGCTTTGGCACCTAGACAGAGGGCCTTGACAACATCTGTGCCTCTCTTAATGCCGCCGTCGACCCAGACTTCGATCTTGTCAAACACTTCGGGGCAATATTTTCTGATTTCAAGCAAAACGTGAACCGGGGGCGAGGCCGTATCCAGCGCTCGTCCACCGTGGTTCGAGAGGATGATGGCCTTGACCTGCGGCGCGTACTTGGCAGCAAGGTAAGCGTCCTCGTATGTGTGAATACCCTTTAGCACGATTGGCAGATCGGTGTGCTTTGCCAGCCACGGCAGCGTTGTCTGCCATGTCAAGTCGCTGGCCGTGCCGAAGAATAGCTGCTGGCCGACACCACCGCCGCCAGGAAGCTTCTCCTGACCTCCCTTAACACCGGGCTCGACTACAAAGCCTTTGTCGAGGTTGGACTTTTCATCAATCTCGCGCTTGCCGGGTACAGGGGCGTCTAGTGTCAGAACGACACACTTGTATCGATCTTTCATCTTATTAATGCGTTTCAGCATCTCTTCGCTTCGGTCACGACGGTTCTGCACATATAGCTGCCATCCAAACACCTGGCCTGGCTTTGCCTCGGAGGCAATCTCCTCTGGCGTCATTGAGGAGTTGTTGGAGATGAGCTGCATGGCTCCGAACTTTCCTGCCGCCCTGGCGATACCAAGCTCGCCGTCCGGATGAGCTAACCTGGCCATGGCAGCCGGGCTGACATATATGGGGAGGCCAACCTTGTGGCCGAGGAGAGTTGTCGACATGTCGCATTGTGTGCAGTCGACGAAGACGCGCGGCCGTAGAAGAATGTCTCGATATACTGTAGTGTTGAATGTTTTGGTGACCATGTCGTCACCGGCAGAGTAGTAGTACGCCCATGCCTTTTTCGAGATTCGCTTGGTGGCCTCTGCTTCGATCTCGTCGAGATTCAGAAGCGTTTCGAGGGGCGCTGGCGCATCATCGTTCTTCTTGACTGGAACTGGCTTCGCCTCAATCAATGTCTTGGGATCGACCGTTCCCAGCTTGGCCTCGGGCTTGAGCTCGTCCAGCGTGCCTGACGGGTGGATGGGATCAAAGTCCTCGGTGGCATCCTTGCCGGCCAATTGAAGTATCACCTTTGCGCCGCCCGGGTGTGAGGAGAGGAAGTCGGTCACGTCGTACACCTGGCCGTAGAGGATGACCCAACAGCTATCGGCGGTGTTGTGCTTCGCGACTACAGCAGCCAATTAGTACCCAAGGACGGCACCAAGCAGCGGCCAACGACGGGAACATACCTTCAGCAGCATCGAATACCTTGGCCATGGTGTATGTAGTCTTTTGCTGTTGGTTCTTCTCTCGTCTATGGAGGAATTGAAGTTGGCATGGACCTTTTTTTTTTTTTCGCGAGCTCGACGGTAGTTCTATCGCCCTCTATTAAATGATGGGCGTTCGCCCGCCGAGTTCGCCCAGCGGATCCTGCTGTATGGCTATCGAGGACTGCGGGTGGAGTTTGGCTTCGTGTGGGGGAGGGAGCTATTCGCGCCCCTGGATGAATCTTCCCACCAATGACGGTTGCGCTTTCGGTAATACTAAGTACACTTGGTTGGCTATAGTCGGATGCGATTTCCTGGTTTCGTACAGCTCATGCTACCCTGTACAGGAGCATTTTGATCTACGATTCGACTATTTGCTGCTTTATTCAGTCAAACAATGTAAATAACAATTGGTCTTTGTTTCGACACGTCTTTACAGTACAATTGACAGCAGTATATGGCCAAGCAAGAGATAACGACTTGCATATCACATCGTCAAATAATTGAGAGTTGGCTTATGGCGTAACTCCTCGATTACTCCCGTCCACTTCCAATTGGAGTAATTTCAACGATTAGCTTTTGTCCGGCATTTATCCGTCCCTGACCCGATCCGGAAATCATCGGGCCCCGGTTTCGGGGCTCCTTCAAAAAGAAAGCAAAGCAGAAGAGCGGAATTTCGCTAAGCCGACGGGGCAAAGATGGCCGAATCAGAGAAACGCATTGCGGCGACTGCGGCCAACTTTCCCCCACGTTTCTTTGATTCCGGGCTTATCGGTTTAGCCCGCATTTAGCCGAATGTTTCCTATCGCGGGCTACGTTCTTTCTTTGCTTTGCTCTTTTGGTGACCTCATAGCTCGCCTCTGCCGGAATATCTCCGTGCCAAAGCAAAATACCGACCGAACGAAGCAAAATCCCGAGCTACACTGGTTTCGAAATAAAAAAAAAAGTAAACCCGCCTACGACAAGCTTGCAGCGATAACACATACACGTTTCTTAAAGCTGTAGTGCCACGTTACTACAGTCCAACGAAGAGAGAACTAGACTGGGTACCTTTTATTCTTTTCGGCTGTCTTCATCTCTTATCATTGTTACAAGCTTCATACATAAGCAACGACGGAATTCATGCGCTCGACAGTTTCCGCGGCAAAGGCCCTCAGAGCCGTGGCTCGGCCATGCGCACGATGCCGTCTCCAAGCGTCACGATCCATGTCCACGGCGACGAAGCCCAACCCCGCGCCGCATAGCATCGCATCATTACAACAAGTCGGCAGTTCGAGAGCAAGAGCATTGCCGCAGCAGCAGCAGCGATATTCCAGCGTCGCATTCTTCTCAACCAGCGCCGCCGCATCCGAGCCCTCGGCATCAGCATCAGCATCAGCGTCAGCCTCATCTTCCTCGGAACAAGAACAAGAACAACAACAACAAGCCTCAGCGCCGTTGACGCACTACGACATCTTCCCCGAGACGCTGCCCCTCGGCCCCCCTCCCTCGGGCCACTTCCCCATCGACACGCGCGCCCTCCGCCGCGAGTTCCTGCGCCTCCAGGCCCGCCACCACCCGGACATGCACCCTCCCGGCCCGCTCAAGACCCGCGCGGAGGCCACCTCGGCGCTCATCAACGACGCCTACAAGACCCTCGCCAACCCGCTCCTGCGCGCGCAGTACCTCCTGTCCCTGCGCGGCGTCGACGTCGCCACCGACGAGACCATGCAGGTGGACGACCCAAGCTTGTTGGCGGTCGTGCTGGAGGCGCACGAAGAGATCTCGGACGCGGATAAGGAGGAGGATCTCGCTGAGTTGAGGGCGGTGAATGATAAGCGGATTGGGGAGAGCGAGGGGGTTTTGGAAGAGGCGTTTCGGGAGGACGATGTAGCCGCGGCGAAGAGGGAGGCTGTCAAGTTACGGTATTGGGTGAATATTAAGCAGAGCTTGGATAATTGGGAAGAAGGCCGGCCGGTGGTGCTGCAGCATTGATCGATTTGATATCTGGATGGGGTGTGCTTTTTTTGCGTATATATTTCCAATTTTTGTTCAAACGTTTCATAGGTACTCTCACAATGTGAGAAAAGAGAGGAAGGGCATTTATCTAAAGGAGGACAATTTAGACAGGGAGAACGATAGACCATGTAACAACAACATACTCAACTCATGTTGATACCACCGAAGCAAACTCATTTATTAAACACCAGGTATAGTAGAACAACGGAGAAAAAAAAGAGCAAGTTACACACATTTGTCAAATTTACTCGTCTATTCATGTGTTATATATACGCACACAGATTCCTCACCCCTATTCCTCACCCCTACTTGATAAATGATATACAAAAAAGGGGTCGGCAAATATACATGTGTATATATAAATATATATATAAGAAGCAGTCATTCCTAAGTAAAAAAGAGTGACGCCGCGGTAAATGGCACACCCTGTATATATTCCCTCCATCCCTATCTGCACCCAACGCCAGTCATGCATGCTCTGTAACGCGGACATATATATAATAAGAAAAAAAGACATGAAAAAAAGTTAAAAAAGACATATGCGTCTTTGATTGCACACACATATTCTGCATGCCCAACATTACCGCCGATACGCGGGTAACTGCTCTCCATCATCGTTGTCATGTCTCCTGTGTGCACTTGTGCTCCCGGATGATGTTGCGTTGGCATTATACCCCGGATAATCGTCTTCATCTTCAACCATCGTGGGCGCAGTTGGTTCAGCATCAGCCGTCAAGTCGTCTTCCCTAGGGGCTCGACCGGGCCCGCCGCCTCGATCCATGTCCTCGGGGAATTCAGGGGGAGCGCTGGCTTCTTCCATCAGCCGCCTCCGCTCACGCTCCTGTTTATCCTCGCCGGCGTCCATCGGACCGTTGACGGCGGCTGTGAGCTCTTCCTCTGTCGGAGCCGAGGGGCCAATGTTGTCTTCTTCCCCTGAATTGCCTGCATAGGGCGGTCGTGGTGTGGCTTGGGCGTCGTAAATGTCGTCTTCGTCAGGCGAAGATGGTCCGGCTTGCGGACGGCTGGGCAGCAGTCTTTGCTCTGCCTGTCGTATGCGATCCTTCTCCGTTAAGCCTCTTGGATCAGGCAACTGAGGAGGGGGCGGTGTATACGATGGTGCGAGGTCGTGATTGCTTGTTGGCGGGTAGCTCGGATGAGAAGGGTGAGGAGAGCGAGTAGGGGAGTAGGATGGACGTTGATGATTCGTGGGAGGAGGAAAGTATTCTTGTGGTGGTGGCCCATGGGGTTGCGGATTGTTGCGGTCGATTTCTTCGTATCGAGTCGGGGTTGGGACAAAGCCCATCTCGTCGTCGCTCTCCGCATTGTCGAGCGTTTTTGACGACGAAGACACCTTGACGAGCCTCCGCTGCCCTGACGAGTCCACCGTTCCGACAATGGACTCGATTGTCACGCAAACAACGCCCTTTTGTCTTCTAAGCGGAGCCGTGTCGATGATCTCTATCTGAGCCCCCCTCCTCTGTGAAAACATGCTTATGGTCTGGTCTGTGGCGCTGCTGCTAAACGCGCCAAATCTTGAAGTCTTTCGGGATGGAAAGTGGCCAGATAGCCTCCCGCCTAGGTCGACAATGACTTCTACCTGGTACTTGAAGGAAATCATATCTCCAGGTACTCCCTTGATGGTCGGGAACGAGTCATCAGGGAGTTTGACTGGCACCGTGACGGACGCCTGCATGGTTTCCGGGTCGATGATGAGCGGTGCCGTTGTTTGGTCGAGGTCTTTGCGGAATACGCTGATGGAGCCGGCGGACGATAGTGAAAGGCCGCCTAATCCCGTTCGTGACCTGGGGTATATATCTTCTCTCTGTATTCGACGAGCGTCCTCCTTGGTCATCATGTCCTTGAACAGCTGCGACGGAGGCGAGGTATCGATTTTGCCCTGGCGGAAAAGCGTTACAATGACACCAGTCATGCTCTTTACTTGCTTGATATGCTGCACCGTAACTCGCACCGACACCGCGTCACCCGGCAAGCATCCGCCCCTGAGAAGCTCAATGCTGGCGGTAATGGTCTTGTCGTTAACAGCTTGTTGCTGCGCTGACATAAAGGCACTGGTGCCAACCTGTGATAGCTGAGTCATGTCGCTCCGACTCATGGCGGTGCTGATGCTGCGGCCGCTCTCGCCGCTGACCTCGCTTTGGACATCGCTCAAGGCGGCCGCTCCTCGGCGCTCACTTTGCTGGTCGCCAAGGGGATTCTCACGCGCGGCGGTATCCTCGGAAGGGGTCGAGATTGGTTCTCCTGCGTCGGGCTCAGGTACTACATCGACTGGCTCAGGGGTAGCAAGAGAGCTCTTGTCCAGTGCCATTGATGACTTCTTCTTTCTCGTCTTCTTAGATATAGGTTCAAGAAAGATTGTCCTCGGTTGTGGCGGTGGCAGGAGGCCTACGTCTATCCTCTCAGCCAGCATGACTTTTCTTTCGCATGTCATTGTCGCCGCCATGGATAGGGGGCGTGTTAGAGTTGCCGTGGCCATATAGGATACGGTTCCGCGCTCAAACTAGATTAGGATACAAGTGACGTTAGCAACCACTCTTGATAGTTGATGCCCCTTATATGTATACATGTATACGCCAAGGCTTCAGGCGCGAACTATGTGATCCGAAACTCACGTCAATGCTACTTGGCAGTCCCTTGTCGGGGAACACCAAGTCGAAACCGAATTCGTATCTACCGGGATCAAGCCTGCCCTCGCCGCTCAGCACCTGCTCGTCCTGAAAGAGGCTTGCGAAGCCGTTGCCATGATACTGCGGGCGCGAGGAGCTTCCTCCCTGCGGCAGCGTAGTGATGTTGCGGACCTTGGCAGCGCCGGCGGGATCCCTCAGCACGCGCACGAAGCCGTGCAGCGTAACGACCAGGTGGGTGATGCGCACTGGTTTGACAACGACCAGGACGACGGAGCCGTGGACGTGCTCGCCGGCGGCATATTTCCGATGAGGCTCGTCGCAGCGTACATGGAAGTCGGTCACGCTGCGGTTGCGGTTGCGCAGGGGGAGAGGCAGAGGCAGATTGAGGGAGCTGCCTAGGCGCGCTAGTAAGCCGGGGCGCGATCCGGATGTGGAGGAAGACGTAGACGAAGGAGCAGTCGTAGGGACGGGAGTATGCGTGAGGGCAGGCGTTGACGTTGAGGCAGACGTGGAGGGCGTATTCGATGTTCTTGCGGATGGGGATGCTGCTGCAGGGATCGACGACCGAGGCGGCTGGCTGTCGGCAGCAGCGGCAGGGGGCGAGGAGGGCGATGCTGGTGTCGGCGATGGTGAGGAGGGCGAAGACGGCGTGCTCTCTCTGTCTCTGGTGTCTCTTGCTGCGGTCGAGGCGCCAGGGAGCGCTGGCAACGACACGGACGCCGAGGCCGACGATGTCGACACGCCGCCGCTGCCCCGAGATGCTGGCATGGGCGTGGCAAGGCGGGCTCGAGCGGTCGCCGGTCGCTGCAACGGCCGTAGGGACGCTGTAGCTGGATCGTGTGTTGTCGTCGCTATCGCCGTGGGAGCCGCAGATTGGTAGGTGAGTTTCGTAGATCGTGGCTCGTAGGTCGTGGCTCGTGGTCTGGCGCTTCGGAATCCCCAAATCGACAGCGTTTCCCGAATCGGACCAAAAAATGAAAGAGCAGGGAGAGACAATAAAAAAAGACAATGAACAAGAAAAGGGAAAAAGTAAAAGGAAAAAAAAAGAAGAGAGAGAAACCCCCAAAAGCTAGACCCGGCGCCGGTGGGATTTATTATCTCCCTACTTCTCCCTCTCGCTCTCTCTCGTTCGTTCTGCAGATAAAACAGAAAATACACACCCCAATAATTCCTACCTAGTAATATTAAACTGCACAGCAGCCTTGCTCCAGCGAGCGGCAGACCGGCACGGTGGAGGGGGGCCAGAGGTGTTGAAAGAGGCAAAGTTCGGCAAGCCGCGCTGGTTGCGTCGCTGCGAGGCTAGCAGCACAGCACCAAACATTCCTAACTGGAGGATGACGAAGCTTTATTTAAAAAAAGGAATGGCAGGAATAAGCAAAAGAAAGAAATGGACAGAGCAGACACGCAAGCAAGAAAGAGAAGGAGAGAACGATATTAAATTGCACAACACAGACACAGACACAGACACAGACACAGACACAGACGCAAAGGAGATCGAAAAACGGCACGCTCGCAGCAAGCCAGAGAGGCCAGCAGCCGATTATCCTGCCTGTTTCGGTTGGCGCATCTCAGTTGGGGATTTGCCAAATGCACATGCACCCGCTTTGGCCAAGTTGCAGCAAGGCGGTGGTGCTTGTACCAATTGGGCCGTCCAAGTGCTGCCACAACGCAGCCGAAAAAGAAGCCACCGAGTCGCCTATCCTGATCCTGATCCTGATCCTTGCCATCGAATAGGACAATCGTATTGATGGAGTCTTTTGCACTATGTACTGTGTGCTGTACGGATAAGCTGGAAGCATACGATACTTGTCCCTCGATTGAGGTCATCTTACTGTACCATTGATTACTCGCGCCGGCATCTATAAGCTGGAACTTCCAAGCCTTCAATCCAAGATTCCACACCTGTACCTACTGGGCATCTAGCATGTCCCCCTCAAAACCAGCTAAAATCGAGTACCCCTGGACCCTTCTGCGTGCCCCCCCTCCAGGCACACCAGATACTAAGGCACTACTACTAGCTCCAATGGAGCTCATCTATCCCAGGCCGACCTGTTGTTTCGTTTCGTCAATCCAACCCTCAAAAAACCTCTTCTAATCAGCCCATCCTCCAAAGCTTGGGCCATAACGAAAAAAGAAAAAAAAAAAAAAAAAACAAGCTCCCCTCCCCTCCCCTCCCACCCCTTCCCCGTGTTTCTCCCCCGGGTGCATCGGAGGGATTTTTCTAGACACCCGGCACTTGAGAGAGCCAAGAAAAAAGCTTGGTTGCGCTGTAAGCTGCCGTTTCAGCCATCAAATCCCATACTGTACATACACACACTTACAGTGATATACTCGTAATACTACATTGGATGCCTCTTTTAACACGCTTTGGTCCCGTCCCCTTCTGCTTGGTGCCGCCGGTCCGGTCAATCCGGGCTGTTGATGGCACGAAAGCTGCGGGGGCCCCTTTGCAACATGTCGGAACCTCTATTTCCGTTGCTCTACAAGCAAGTACCTGCGCCCGCACCTCTGCTACCGCAATATACATCGAGTGGAATGGATGCTTTGGCGATGCACCTGGCACGGGGAGTCTAGGCCTTTCCAGCCCGTCACCGATCCCTGTCCTCTGTCATCAGCGCTTGGTAGAACCCCAAGTAGCACGCCGTGAAAGCACCGACCAAATGCAGGTAATATTGAATACTGGGGCAACATAATGGCAGCCTGCTTGTATTACTGTACGACCACAAACAGCTGATTCCAGTTGGTCCTGTCCAAACCATGCCATGACTTCTATACAGGTACAGTAGATTCTAACAAGAACTCGACTTCACAGGGCTATGGGAGAACACTGGGTCTAGTTGAGTTCCTTGTGTTTAACTGTGCCATTGTCTATCTGCTCTTTTTGATGTACCAAGTAATGCACTCTCGAATCGTCCATGCTCATCATGCTATGTATGCTCGCCCTTATGAAATACTATTACAACAACTTGCTAGTTGTGCCCAATGCTCAAACAGAATAAACGCCAATCAATGCCGGCAATCGCCATACAGTAATTCCAAACCAAGCCCCCTGTGCGCCAAAACCAATGCCTCACAAACAGAATATATACTTTGTACACCGACTCTTCTCGTTTGGATTTAATCCAACGCCTCGCCTGACAGGATGCTTCTCAAGATGTCGGCACCAACTCCCTCGGCTATCGTCTCAATCTCCTTGTCTCCGATGCAACTGGCAATTCGCCTTTCATCTCCACTGGCAGCCGCCACTTTTCGACCTCGTTTGCTGGGTGTCTGTGGCGTCACGAAGCTGCCCGTCTTTCCTTCCACTGCATTGACAAGCCCGAGGGTCTCAAGGCTGCCCACCACTTCACGGAACTCGGAGCTCGACAAGGGATGAAGCACCGAATCACGAAGACACAGCTTGCAGTACTTGTCAAAAAGCACCTTGATCGTGGGCGCCAGCGTCTGCGTCTTGCTGGGGGTAAGAGGCGCACTAGGCGCCTTGACCATCGTTCGAATATGGTTCTCATAGGCCACTAATGAACACAAGGCGGCCTTTTGCTGTAGGTTGAGGGCCTTGAGGCGCTGGGCAGTTCCATTGCTGAAGGCTGCAGCAGTGACCTTGTTCAAATGGCCAATTGAAGCTCGTGGAGCAGTCTCTGCAGTCAATGCCTTGAGAGAAGCCGTCGTAATCGAGTACACGCTGCGGCTAGTCCCACCTGTCGAGTTACCGTTGCTGATGTTCTCTCCAAGAGGCTTCTTGGTAGGTGTCAATTGCAGAAACTTTTCCCGTGCTGCCTCCTCATGCTTTGATCTGGTCTCGGCTTCGACTAGGTCCAGGGCTCGACGACATATCTCAAACGCTTTGCGTAAATCTCCAGTCTGGCTTGAAACCTTGCGAGAACAGAGCTCGATGGCGGCGGGGTGAATGAACGGGACATAGGCTTCCTTTCCCTCAGGCATCAGTGATTTCAATCGGGTGATGATGATGTTCTTGACCTGGGCCGCGGTGTATGGTAGGAAGGGAAGTAGCTCCGGCTTGAGATTCTTCGATTTGAGTCGTGGCAAAAACCGGTCTGTAAGATCCAGAGCGTTGGCAATACCAAGGAGCATAAGCCTGGAAGACTTTGCCAGAGACCATTCAAATACCCGGTACAAGCTTTCCAGATCCAATGTAAGAATGTGATCAATCTCATCAAGGGTGACGAGATAGGTGGTCGATGACTTGGTCTTGGAAGAGAACATTTTCTGCAGAGTTGAGATGGCCTCTGCTTCTGTGAGATCGCTGCTGTCTTCATCAAGAGCAGCGAGTAGTGTGTGATAAAGATCCTTTGACGACTTGATGCTCATGCAGTTGACGTATGCACTGCGAACTCCATCCTTTTCGGAATACGTCTTTGTCATGTTGGTGATCATGGCACTCTTTCCGGTACCAGGAGGCCCGCTGATGTAGATGCAACCTCCGGGAGATGATGTCGAAAGACGATCCAGGAATGCCGTCAACTGCTCTCGCTCAGCCTCCCTCCCTACCAGCTGGCCAGGCTCAGCTCCTCTGGCGAATAGCTGTCGAGCTTGATGATACACGGTCTGGATGGTGGTGGGCGTGAGCGGCGTCTGGGGTGTCATTCGCTTGAACAGCTTGCCAGCCGACATGACGGCATGTCGAGGAGTGCTGGGATAAGAGCCAAATGCATCTCGGTGCCGAGGAGTGGAGGGGGTCACGGGGTTGGGTTTTGACGGGGTCTGGGACAGGTTACGCCGATGCCTTGGTGTTGGCAGCTCCTTGAGCTCGCCTTGAGCCTCGTCGTTTTCATCGTTTCCAGTGACATCGAAATCGGGGTCTTGGTTCTCATCGTTGAATGAGGTGTCCACCAGCCGGCATCGACGAAGTCTTTTGCTGGGGGTCTCTTGTAGGACTGAAGAAAGATGCAGGTTAGCATCCGGAAAGACAAGCTCGAAGGATAAGGATAAGTGGAAGTTGCATGGTGGCAGTGGGACCTACCAGAGTCCAAGTCCAAAGCACTGCGCGTCCTCTTTCTCAGCTGGGAAGAAGGAGCCATTGCAGCCTGCTGATAGAAGACTAAAGAGGTATAAAAACCAAAGTGCTCCTTCCAAACAATGTCGTGATAGCAACAGTTATTGCAAGTACAGAGTCAAGAGAAGGAGGAGCCCAGATAGTTGCAGTTGCGGTTGTGACTGCAGATGCAGATGCAGTTGCAGGTTAGGAAGAAATTGCAGGTGCGAGTGTAATTGAGAGAAAAGCTGGAGCCGTGCCTGCCCCATGTCTGGAAAAAGGGCGGATTTTGGCGTTGAACCAGGGGGGTGTTTTACAGCCGCGAGGGAAGGCGCGTGGGTGCGCGTTAGACCGCGTTTAGCACCAGGACGCGAGAGTGTCCCGTTAATAGGGCGGGCCGTGCAGCGGGTTTCAGCCACTAACAGGCACTACAAGGCGCAAACAAGCTCTGCAGCACGCGTTTTAGTGGACAGTCTCATGTTTGCGTTTGCGCAGTGAATGCATGCATGTAATTCGATGCGTGTTATTATCCTAGCGCTTACAAGCTGAGCGACTTCCTAGGAAGTCGGCCGTTGACAGTCGACAAAAATCTGAGTAGAGCGACTTCCTAGGAAGTCGGCCATTGACAAGAATTCGCGGACATATAAAATGAAATGGCTGCACCCTTACTCATGGACACAGTTAAGACATCAATTTATTTTGATTCAGGTTGTTTCTATATTGGATAAATTGTTTTACTAATAAAGGCCTGTAGCAATTATCGAACTGAATAATTAAAGTTGCAAATTAGGCCTTGTAAATCTCATTCCAGGTACAACCGTTCTCTTCATTCTGTACGAGCAAGCATCTACAAAGGACTACACTGGGCCATATCTGCAACACCTCCCATCTCAATTAATCCCGGTTGTGCTGTCTTTGAAGAATCGCACATGTGCTATTATGCAGCAATTGGACGGGCAGGCAAAATTAGCTCAGCTTCAGCCCAAATCTCCAAATGCTCCATGCCTCCCAGATCCCCGATCCTCCCTCCCGGACCCAGCCCAGCCAATCGGCACATTGCGTCATACATCGCCAGGGCGATCCCTCTTCATATGAATGCCACAACGCCCTTTCATCCATCACATCCCTCTCCCTAGAAATCTCATCCAACCTCCAATTCGCAAACATTTTCTACTACTACTACAAAGGGAAAAAATGACTACGTATATCCCCTCCCTCACATTGCCTTCGGCCGTGTTCGAGAATCCCGCCTCCTCGATTCTCCTCCCCATTGCACTGGGCACCGCCGTTGGCTTCGGCACCCGCCGTAAGAAGAAGCCCTCCTCGATAAATATTCACCAATGTAAAAGCTTGAGCCAAACTCTGACCTAAAAATTGAAACAGCTTCCAAGACGCAAAAGACATATCTTGCCTTGAAGCAACCTCCTCTAAATCCCCCACCATGGGTGTTCGGACCCGTCTGGACAGTCCTTTACGGGTATTTCTCCTCCCCCAAAACCATCATGAAACGTGCCCTCCAAAATCTTGAACCTCACATCTCATGACTTTGCTTAACTGACTTGCTGTACTTACAAGACTCATGGGATATGCCGCCTACCGCGCCACTAACATCGGCCTCGCCCCATTGTCCACGCCACAGACCATCCAGACAACAAAGCATAGCATGACCATTTACACCGTCCAACTTGGCCTCAACCTCGCCTGGATGCCGCTCTTCTTCGTCGCAAAGCGCCCGGTTGAAGCTACCGTTGATATCGTTGCCCTGTTGGGACTCAATGGCTACCTGGCCTACCTGTGGGGATCCGTGGATTCTGTTACGGGCTGGTGCCAGGCTCCTTACTTGGCATGGCTGAGCTTTGCAACGTACTTGAGTTATGGAGCGGGATACCTGAACGACTGGAATCTGGAAGACGCAGAGACTGCTAGAGAGGACGAGAAGCAGTAAAGCCAACTTTAGTGGCATCAAGACAGTTACATGTCACGGTACTATATGGAATCACGGTAGATAGGTGTAAGTGCAAATAGCAGCGATATTCACATTATCTATCGCTAGATCAACTGCCAGTAATATCTATCACGACTCCTTGTCCTTATATGACCCAAAATCCCCCCTTTTAGTGCGCGACACCGAACCTTTGAAAGCAGAAGAAACAAAAAGAAACGCTGTTGCGATGCCCTTTTAAACTTGACGAACCGACCTTATAAAAATGTTCTCGCCATGCCAATGACCAGAAACAATGAAGAATATTAGAAGAAGAAAAGAATAGAAAAGCCTGGAAGCCGAATGCCCAGACAAGCTTATTGCATGGGGAGATGGCGCTTCAGCCCGTCATATACAATGAAAATGAATGCAGAGCTGGGCGCTGCCCTGGCGCAGGTGACGCCGCAGCCACGATACAGACCTCGCAGTCCGTGGTGCCTCCATATGGCCCTGCCTTCGCTCCAAAAGTCGCGGCGTTGTTGGACGCCACCCACGGGCGATGTTTGCATGCGCGACTTGATGGTGTCGGCAGGGAAGAACAGAAAGTTGTAGGAAACGCCGCCCGATGCGCCGGCAATAGCTTGTTGCCAAAGAGGAAGCGGTTTCGAACGAATCGCCTCCCTCTCTGCCTCAGAGGTGGCAGATCGCACCCGCAATTTGTAGAATGCCTTTGTGACCGTCTCTTTGGCCCCGAACCAGGCTGAGCAGCCACCAGCTTCCCGGATCAGAGTACCAAGCTGGCCGTGCCAAAAGCCTCTGATACCCTCGTGCCGATAGACCTCACGGATCACAGCTGTGGGCCGTAGATGGACAACTGGCGCTCCCTCAGACAGGGCTGGCGCCTGAATCCTACATTTAACAAGTTCAATCGGCGTCAGGACAAAGGACGTGAACACTCCAGATATGGCGCCGGTAAGCCACAACAAGGGCAGTGTCATTTCCTTGTCGCGAGAAGCCACACTGCTCTTGTACAGAAGCTCTCGCCCTACGCTTTCGAAAAGAAAGAGGCTGCTCGTTTCTGCGGCCGCACCAAACAGAGGGGCGCTGATTCCCCTGTACAGCCCGCGAAGGCCATCGGCCTTGATAGATTGTCGGAAGCAGTCCACGGGGCCGGTGTACCTCAGCGGTAGGTGGTCGGGCTGGCTCTGGAGTCGGACCTTGACGGTGTCGAAGGGATATTCGATGTATTTGCCCGCAATACCGGCAACCTGCAACCCAGCCCGTCAGCTTCTCCTTCGCATCTCAACATCACCAAGTCTTTGGGTGTAACTTACCGATCCATAGATGATGTCTTCGACAGCCTCCATAGTCGCAGTTCGGCTTTTGCGTTGGAATGCCAACTCAGGCTGGGCAGCAACTGAGGTGGTCATATCGAGGGTGGCCTGGGCCATTCCGGAGATGGTTCGGGGGTTGGAGAGGGAAAGAGCAAAACAGCAAAGGCTTTTCTTTTCTCTCCTCTCAGCGCACTTCTTTCAAAGTCCCTAGCTTTGCCCCCTCTCCTGTGGGAGCGGGGGTTGAAAGCAGGTTTTGAAAGAATACGGCGAGCAGGCAGAAGCTGGGCAAAACTGCAAAAAGGGCGAGTCCTCCTGAGGCGAGGCGGAAAGCGACGAGGTTCGGAGGCGCAAAAAAGAAAGGATGCCCAAAAAGACTTTAAATTTAAGGCGACTGGATTCCGTGTGGGGGACCTTTGAGCTCGCAATGCTAATGCTAGCAACCAAGAGCCCACACCGACTTCGCCCTACTGTACGTTTGGTATGCAGAAGCAAACAAGGGTTGCGCAGCCAGAGTGACACAAAGGAGACGTGGGCGGAGTTTGTCCCAGTCTAGAGCGAGTCGCGGGATTTTATCTTCTTTGTCGTGCTTGCAGCAGAGAGATCAGACTTGCGAGAAGGTGAAAGAAACAAGACAAGGATTCGGCCCTACATTGTACTTGTAGAGGCGTGGCCCAGCTATATGGAGAAATGGAACAAATTCCCGTCGAGGCTATCCCACTTTGTTGTGACTCCCAAGAGGCGTGACTGTAAAAAATTCAATCTTATCGACGCTTATCGATAGGATGCGAGGGGTCGGCAATTGGCTGGCATTGGCTGCTCTGATTCGTGTGCCTGCCGAGATCGGTTACGAGCATTCACACCCCGGCACTTGCATGTGCCTGCGTGTGCTTTTTTTTCTTCTCATTTTTCACTTTTTCATTTTTTTCGGGGTACGGTATGGAGTACCTGTGTCATGGATGTACTAACTTCTGGAGTCTGTCAGGGGGCTTGTTTGCTTAGCTCTCTGCAAATCTATAGCTGTCATAAGGCTTGCGCCGTAGCTGTCAGAAGTGTAGAGTGAGTCTAAGAGACTTTTAGGTGAATTTTTACAAAAACAGCCTATTCTACATACACCATGCTTCGATCCAACAGCACAAAGGAGAGGCTCTGAAGCATCCTCATCTGTACCCTTCGTGTACTCAAGACAACCTCCGGGGACCAAGTTTGCCTGCCGCGCGAGTTAGTACCCAGCCTGTTTATGATGCCTGCACACCTCTGGATCCACGCTCCGTTGCACATCACAGCCCAGCAAATTGCCTGAATAGGCGCCGGGCTAGGAACGGAAAACCGCTCAGCTGCATGGCGCAAGGAGGCAGCCAGGTACCACATCCGGGCGTATTTCTCCTATGAGACAAAGTGATGTCTACTAGGTATGTTTGACAGACGTACCGGTGGCCGTCTCCTGTCAGAGCTCCCCGCATTGGAAGCAAACTTGAAAGGCCAGGACAAACAACGGTGTAAGCCGCCATCGGCAAGGGACTGCCATTGTTTTATGAGCCCGAGAATTCCTCTGAGACATGTATAAGATACTAGCCCCGATGGCGTGAACATTAGAATATCCAAAGCATTGGATTGTATAATCCTGCATACAGCATGCTGCATATTACATTCCTCATGAATGTCGTCTTACAGCGAGTCTTTCATCACTGGGAGCTACCTTGTGCATTAGCGTTTGACGGTACGCTGGACCGTTTCTTTTATGGAAACCTCTTGGCTCAGAGTTTTCAAGCGTACCCACCGACCGACTCCATTGACTTTCCATCCCCATCTGTAGATATTCCTTTTGAAGCTTGCTTTAGACAGGTTTGCTGTTTCCGGACCAATCACTATGAGAGTCCACGCCACTTACAGCCCTATTGTATCAATTTACGTAAACTCTCATTCCATGTCAATTTCTAGATGGAATCGGTCATAGCTGCCTCACGTCGATGAGATGAAATTCAGTCACAAATCGATAGCTCAAACAAAACCCAAGACTATATGCAAGCTCATACCCCGGGCCTGACTAGCGTCTTGTCCTGCCCCGCCGGTTACGATATCCAAAGTCGCATCTAATTTCTTATCAGATGATCTGATAATTTTTCTTGGCCAAACATGTAATAATATCCACATAGGACGTCGTATTCTTATCCGAATCAGTCGTGCTAGCTATCCATATCCCGTTTGATCCTACACTGCGGACCTCACAATTGGGTCCATGGAGTCGAGTTTCCCTTCGTTTCCTTCGTGGAGTATGTTGAAAAGTTTCAAGAGAGAGGGGCCGAGCAGAATCATGATCCTGTTGGTGGATGTTTTTACTCAATATATAGAGACGATCACCACACCTCGGCACAATACATAGTAGCCTTGTTCTTTGCCAAGGAGTTAAATCTGCTGGGGCAGTCTATAGTGTATTATTATAAATGGCCCTGCCGTCAAGGCATCAATCGGCCATACGAGGGATTGTACTATCCAACCTCGCGGAGTTCCGGTAAACCCGATGCTACAAATACACCACCTTGTCGTGATACAATGCCATTATCATCTCACCGTTAGTATGGCCGCATATCCTTCTGCATAACCACCGGCTCTCCATCGCATCACTGCTTCTTCTTGCCCTCCTTCTTTGCCACTTCCTTCTCGTCGTCCAAGTCCCTCTTCTCGGCGTACCACTGTCCTGCTTGCAGCACAAGGATGCCCACCAACACCAGAGCTAGAATAGTGTTGCTGGCCGCTAGAACCTTGAGGCTGTCCTCGCGGCCAAGGATAATCTCGCCGTCAAAACGGCCCTGAGAAGCGGCAAACTCCTCCGTGTGCCAGAAGCCGGAGCTGACGGTGCGCAGACCCTTGACAATGTTGGAGATGTAGACGGCGACGCCGATGAGGTACAGGATCAGCGAGGCGCCGTCAAAGAGGAAGTTGGCCTCGCTGGGGCGGAAGAGCTTGATGAAGAGGCCGAGGAACCCCACGCTCATTATGATGTTGAGGAGGCGCCCGATGAGCGGGGGCGATTGGTGAACGAACTTGAGATGCGTCTCAAGCATGTCGTAGTAATCGGCGGCGACCGGCTCCTTGGTCCACAGGAGGGGGAAGTCGTACGGAAACGACGCGAAGAGGATGCCCAGGAAGAAGCATGTCGCTGAAGCTGACGTTAGCACAAAACATCACAATCACCGGTGTCGTCGGCCATCATGCTCGTTTGCGACTGAGCGAGATGTAGGTAAGTCACAGAGAGGCAACGTACGGCCGATGATGAGAAAAGTCGCAAAGGACGTGGATCCTCGGTAGTCCTTGGACTTGGTAGTCTTGGACCAATCAATGTAGGAGCTCATGGCGGGCGGCGAGAGAAGAGGCACTGCTGTTAATGTGCAGGTACGGTACGTATTAATTAGAGACAGAGAATGTCGTTGGAAAGGCCACAGAAGCTGCGCGCAAGTTTCGTCGTGACCATATGATGGCTGGATGGGAAAAAAGAGGTGATCGTGTCCGTCAATCGAATCGCTGTGCGTGGGGGAGCTGAGTTTGTGGAGGGGGGACCAGACTTAGTGCGATACTTTGTCCAGTTAGTCCTTCGCAAAGCTACACTAACAAAATAACCGTAAATGATTCCTCATCGCTAACAGCATCGAGTCTCGGCACTCATGGCAACATTGACCCCGAAATTTAAGATCTTGGCGCAGAGCTGACACTGCATCGTACTAGATAAGCTGCACGGCTTGTTATCGCAGCTTACACGCTGCTGCAGGCCTGCTTTTCAGCTGCATAATCTTCACTCCTTCAATGCGGGTTAAATTCTTCATCTTTTTGCTTCATTTTCTTGCTCAAGCGTAGCTTCAGTTTCTGATTTCCGTCGTGCAGTTCGGTCAATTCGTTAGCAATCACCTCCCACGCAGCTCTTTTTCAGCGCCAGCCTCCGTGTAATTGAAGCCTCAACTCTGCCATACCGCGCTCCTTTCCCTGCGAATACCGACAAATAATATAATCATATCCCATCGCAATCATCATGAATCAACCCATGACCTTTCTGCTGCACATGCTGCTCTTCATCCCGCTTGTCTACGCCGCCAATGCCACAGTCTCCGTCTGGGATGATTCCGACAAGTACAAATACTTTGGGTGCTACAACGAGACAACTCAGGTTCCCGGCTCGGCCGACACGCGCGCTTTAGGCGGCGGCATCCAGGAAAGTCTTCCGGGTGCGATGACGGTGCCGACATGTCTCGCCTTTTGCGGTAATGGCGCCACGGAGTATCGGTATGCGGGACTGGAGTGGTCGAGGTATGTTTCAGTCGTCAATTAGACTTGTGACCACGAGACACGAGGGCGGACGTTGTGGTGGCTGACTCTTCAACACTAATAGAGAATGCTGGTGTGCCCAGACACTGTCCGGCATAGCTGAGAAGCTCGACGATACAGCCTGCAACTATCCCTGCGAGGGCGACAATACGACCGCCTGTGGTGGCTCTTTGAAGCTGACCATCTATCGTGTTTCTTTGGCGAGTGGGCTGTCTACCCCCGGCCTATTTAGCCTCGCCACCACGGGCTTGGTCATGATGATGCTATGGTAATGCGTTACGCGATAATGATAATGACTGCTTGTTAAAATGTACTGCGTGAATGTGAATGGGTAGTATTGGATGTAGCGCGTTGAATTCATACTTAGAGATATTTATATAGACCCAAGGAAAGTGAGATGTAATCCCCCTGAGTATAAAGTGCTGCTCAAGTGATTTAGAAACAGACAACCTCATCATCAATATACAAAATTGTATTATGTTCCTGTTGATATATTCAGTCATGTCATATTTGCAGTGGTGCCAGTCCTCTCTCCTCAACAGCGGCTTGCATTGCCGCTTTGATGCCGCTCACTGCCAGCTTCCAAGCTCGGCGGCCTCTACTATCTACACCGTCCTGATCAACTACAACGCCCAGCCATTTTATCAACGCAACAGCCTTGGTCAGATCCATTTCCTCTTTGATTACCTTGACCAAATATCTTTCCAAAACGTCGACATCTCGTTTGTGGGGCCCTGCCTTCCTAGTTTGGGCATGCCACGCATCTACCATGTCCTTGATCTCTGATGTAGAAGTGATAGATCCAGAAAACGAAATTACCGGCGGCAGCATAGGAAACTGTATCATTTTTTGACCCCCGGGAAGCAGGTTGGCGCTCTGATTGTTCCTCAGGACTGGCATCTCCAATCCTGACTGCAGCGCCAACAGCCGCCGTCGATGATCAGCAATTACTTCCCTTCTGACGTCTTCTGGAAGTTCCGCAAGGAATTCAGGATCTAATTCTTCGATCTGCTCAGGTTGAGCCTCCTCTACGGGTACTGGTCTCCGGAAGTTGGTTTGAATCACACCCTCTTGAGCATCATGCCGACGTGATATTTGGCCCGATGTATTACGGGATCCGCTGGGTTTTGTTGGAGTTGCTGGTTTCCTACTTCGAGCTGCTTCGGGCTTGTCAGGTGAGCCCTGTGGCAGGGGCTCAGTTGGCTTTCGCCCGTAAAGTGCCAATACCTCGGCTTTCATATCATCTGGAAGTGCGTTAAACACCTCCAAATCGACTTGAGAGGACAGTAAATCTGCTAGCACTGGGCTTTGGGGTCTTGGCTTGGGAGCTTCCATTTGGATTTCCGTAACAGCGGCTTTTGGGCGCTGGGCCATGAGCTTTGTACGAATATCGCTGGGTAACTCGGCCAAGACCGCGGGATCAGGACTGCTAGGCAACACGAATTGTGTGCTTGAAACGTTGATATGAGCAGTGGTCTTTTTATCGTCTTGGCCGACTCTGGATTTCTGAGGCGTGGTGGGATTGACCGGTAAGCCATTCGGCTCTTCGATCACGTCATTAAGCTCTGTTCTTGATTGCTGTCTTGAAGGAACAGGCTCAACGAATGGAGCAAATGCAATCTTTCTCTGGCTTCCCTCAACGGCCAGTGGGTTCAGCTTGATAGGCTCCAATTTCGTCATCTGGACGCCAATTCCACGAAGATCCCCTGGACTGAATCTGAACGAGCGCAGTATTGAAACTGCTTCCTTGCCAATAATCTCGTAGTTGTGTGTTGCAACACCAAAAGTTGCACTTTTGTTGAAAGAGTCGCATTTCCCATGTCCTAAATGCTTTACTGGGTCGAGAGGCGCATCAAGAGCCCGCCTCATGATCTTGACAGTCAGATGCTTTCCCTTGACCTGCTCGTTCACCAAACGCTTTTCCAGTTCCTTGCAGAGGTTGTAGACAAATTCTTCAGCTTCTGTCTGGTTGATGAAGCGGATTCCCCAATTGACCTCTGCTGATACGGATTTCCTCGGAGGCTGCTCTCCGACCTCCGTCCGATCGATGCCACGGGCGTAGTCATGAAGCTTGTCACTGGTCTTGGGGCCCAGAATCGTTACAAGACGATCCTTCGGGATGTCCCTGAGATCTTTGACAAGCTTGACGCCTAGTTCTTCTAGCTTCCCGCCGATACTATATGCTACTCCGGGTAGCTCCTCAACCTTCAGGTCGCCGATGACTTCCATGACCTGCTCTGGTCTTAGTTGAAACTGTCCATCGGGTTTTGCTTTCCTCAAGGCAATCTTGGCTTGCAAAATGTTTGCGCCGATACCAACAGAAACGGCACAGTCGGTGTTTTCTTTGATCTTGGTGCGCAGTGCCAGTGCTATCTCGTCGATCTTTTGCTGTTCTCTCCAAATACTGCCCTCTTCAATTCCAATGCCATGGGATTCGGCGGCCGCAAGAACGACGTCGGTGGCATCTACCAAGGCCTCGTCGACGCTAACACTCTGGACAATACCACCAACTCCCAAGATCGCGTCGTAGAATTGTCGGCTCACCTCCTCGTATGCGGGAAAATCGTAAGGCAGAACCTTTAGATCAGGGCACAGCTCGAGAGCTCGTTTCATCCACATGCCATTCTTAACGCCATATTTCCGAGCAACGTAATTGCAACTTGCAATTTCCGAACCTGCACCCGTACTGTGAGCGACAACAGATGGCTTGTCGAGATATTCAGGATGGCTCTTCAATGACACTGTGCAGAAGAAACTGTCAAAGTCCACATGCATAATGTACTTCCTCGAGCCAGGCCGGCTCTTCACCTTCCGACTTGACAGCCCTTTTTCAGCTGCCAACCGTTGCATAGATGACTTCAGATTTGCTTTCCAAGTCGATAAATGATGCAATCGACTCTCTGAGTAGAATTGTTTCAGAAAGTCGGGGTTCGCAGTAGATGATTTTCTGATTTTCGGATCCGACAGAAGCCAAGCGTTATGCTCTTCCGAAGTCATACCCTTAGGTATTTTTGATGAATCTGTCGGGCTGGTAGAAACGGGCAAAGGCTGGTCCTCAAATTCCATAGATTCGTCTTTGAGTTCTTCATCGCCTGCATTGCCCGCTGAATACCTTTCATTGGACACAGAAGCCAGAGTCTCTTCTGTGTTCTGTAACAGCTCGCCAGACTTGTCGTTTTGCCACCGACTAGATAGGGGCGATTTCGCTGGGAGCTGGGAGGCTGCATTGCGTTGCATCTCAGCTTTTATCTGGCTTGTATAAAAGCTATTCTCTGTCTGCTCCTTGTATCCGCGCCTGGCTGTCGGACTGGATTGTGTAAGTCCTCTGTCGCTATCGAATTTCAAGACCTTTTGGCTGGGGCTTTCACCCAATACCCGATAGTCCGACCACGGCAAGAGTTTTCCGGCTTTTATTGAATCGACGACCCATGTAGGCTTCACAATCCTGTATCGACTAAACTCGATAGCCTTCTTTGGCGTTAGAGTCGCAGTGATGATATGCGTTGCCATAGTTTTTGAGTCTAGATACTGGAGAAAGCCACCTCCATGCTGCACAATGTCGCGATGAAGCCTATCGGAGGCTAGATTAGTACATTTATGAGTTATCGTCGTTCACCAAGTGCCACTTACACTTGAAGTGGTGGCTGAGTGTACCCGTTCACATGAGCAACAACCCCTTTGAATATGGGAGGCTTGTCAGATGCTGCGCGCATGTCGGCATCCAAGTTCTGCAGCTTGATCTTTTTCCGACGAAAATAGTCGCCAAAGCCATTGAATTCACTGCCTTCATACTCCTCCCCCTCTTCATCATCAAAGACATGGCCCTCAATGCGCTTCCTCACCGCGGAGGAGTTCTTTTCCAGAGCGTTATTCATCTTATCCAACGACACTATACGAAAATTACTCTTGAAGCCTTTAAAAGCCGATCAGCTCGAGTTATCGAAGAGTGCACGGCCACACATATCAAGAGCAACGCATGCTCGTGAAGCCCCACAGACTCAATCAATAAAACGGACAAAAGGGGGTCTTTTGACACATTGGAGACGGCATTTTTTAGGTGCTCAGCGCCATGCGACTCGGGTTATAAGATTCCTAAGCAAATGGCAGCATTTCATTGGCGATGCTGGAATATTTGCAGGGGAGAAAATGGGCGTGCCGGATGTGACGTGATGAGTAGAAGTTGCCGCGTTAAGTGGAGCTTATCCTGCGCGCCTCTTGCACGTCGTCCCGTGACTTCAAAGTCGAGTCTCCTACGCCACACCTCCAGCCTTGCCTTCCAAGGCTGCGCTCTCGTCCTTTTTTTTGTCTGTCGTTGTTGGAGAAGCTGTTTATCGCATTTGGGCATATCAGCAACCATGAATAACGACCAATTCCGAAAGTTGATGCTGGCCAAGTCGGGCAAGGCGTCAAAGGATGGCACTTCAACTAAAGGCGCGAGCTCCGGCGTGAACACGGGCTCCTTGGGATCTCGGCAGCGAAGCAGCATACCTATGACCCCGTAAGTCATAGCAGTTGGGGCTTGAAGTGAATATACTGACGCGCGATTCAAGGCGATCTTTAGGAGGTGCTCAGGCCGATTTCGCGAGACAGCTGGCTGAGCGCAACCAAGCTCTAAACCCTCCAAAGAAGTTTAAGACATCTGTACCAAAGGGTGTGAAACTGGGGGAAGGATACGTCGATAGATCGCAAGTTCGAGAGAGCGAAGAGGACGACCGAGAAGAGAGACTAAAGGCGTTGGAAAAAGCTTTCAAAGACGAAGAGATTGACCAGGCAACATACGAAAAGCTACGGTTTCAGATTGCAGGCGGAGATCTGGCAAGCACCCATCTAGTCAAGGGGCTTGATTTTAAACTGCTCGAAAGGATACGAAAAGGAGAGGATGTCTACGGAAATAAGGGGGCAGAAAAGGATAGCGCCGAAGAAGCACCCATAGAGGACGACGTGGATGACGAATTCGATCGACTCGAAGAACAAGACGTACAAGCCATTACGAAAGAAAAAGCGGAAAAGAAGAAGGGAACTCTTTCAACAGTGTCTCTGGCACCTGGGAAAAAGAGAACACGCGATCAAATTTTAGCAGAACTCAAGGCAGCCCGATTAGCAGCCCAGCAACAGCAAGAATCAGCCCTCGGAGACCGATTTAAAAAGATTGGAGCAAAACAGAAACCAGGAACCCGGATTGAGAGAGATAGTAAGGGCAGGGAAGTTTTAATCATTGTGGACGAAGATGGGCATGAGAAAAGGAAAGTCCGCAAGGTACAACCTGAAGAGGAGGATGCGCGGAACGGTCTTCTCATGCCAGATAAGAACGCCAAGCCATTGGGGATGGAGGTTCCTGAGCAATATCGGAAGAAAGAGGAACCAGAAGAAGATGATGGCGATGTCGATATTTTTGAGGATGCTGGCGATGATTACGATCCACTGGCCGGAATGGGGGAATCGGACTCTGAATCGGACGAAGAGGAGAAGAGCAGCAGCAACAACCAGGAGGCAATCAAAGAGGCAGACACCAACAAAGCTATGCCGCCTCCACCAAAGCCATCCGTTTCGCAACCAGAACGACGCAATTACTTCAAAGACTCAAGAACGGCGCTCATCTCCGAGGAAGCAAGCAGAGGGCCCTCCATGTCTGATCCGGCTATATTGGCAGCCATCAAGAAAGCAGCATCTCTTAGGCCCATTGAGCAAGATGCCGAAGATGATAAAGCAAAGGAGGAAGCCAAGGCACTGGAAGAACGGCGAAAGAAGCTTCTCCAGATGCAGAGCCGGGATGATGACGATATCGATATGGGCTTCGGCACCAGCAGGTTTGAAGATGAAGAAGACTTTGAAGATAAGAAAGTGAAGCTTTCGAGGTGGGGCGAAGACGCCGGGGAGGAAGGGTCTAGTAGGGGCGACAAGTCAAAGCGGAAGAGAGGGCCAAAGAAACGAAAGGGTGATGTCAACAGCGCAGCTGATGTGATGCGGGTCGTCGAGCAGCGCAAGAAGTCAGAGTAAAGTCCGCCTCGGGAGGCCGACAAGCCCAACTTTGTTTGCGCAATCGGCGGGCACAATATGCATTTCGATTCCCCAGAGTATCCATAACGGCTGGATAAACAAGCAATATACGTACTAGATACCCCCAGTTATTCTTCAGCTCCGGACAATTCGACTATCCATCGCGGAGCTCCGCGCTGCTGTCAAGACTCTAGCCAGACTGTGATGAGGCACTGGTCATCACGTGTAGCTCCGGACGCCGACGATTTCCAGACACCTTGAAGTTCCCTCAGTATGGATACCGGCGCCCCAGTTTAACCTCTTTCATTATTAAATTCCAGACGCCAATGACACAGACTTTCGGTTCCTGGCGATGCTAGTCTTGTTAGTAGTATCAAGCGTGAATGAGGGGTCAGCCAAAGGGAGCCTCGTTGCATGGATTCCCCCACTCTAGGGCCCTGCGACTGCGGAGAAAAGAGAAAAAAAAGAAGCGGGTTCCCTGGAGCAGCGAATTGGTAGCAGCTTGTTTGGCCTGTTCAAGGCTCGCCGTCAACCGAAAGCGCGGTGGCTGATTTCTCGAATTCATCATCTGGGGCTGTGGATGTCCTCGATTACGGAATGTGAACGCCTGCCTCAGTTCCAAGTCTTTCTGTGCGCCCTTCCACTACCTTGAAATTACGTATAAAGAGAGGCTTTAAGATACCGTAAACTTTCTCCTTCTCATTGAGAACGTATCTCGTCTCCCGTTTGGTGCCATCTACTGTCTATTCTAAGCCCCTCTCCCTTGCACTAAGCATGTCGTCCGATCAAGTGCCTGTTTGGCTGGATTGCGATCCGGGCCACGATGTGAGTTTCCCGGCATGTATTGAGCCCAGACGCAAGTCTTATGCAGAGTCGCATTGCATGAGGCGCTTCGGTGGCCGAACTTTGTCGGAGACGTACGAGCTAACTGGATATTCTCCGCATAAGGACGCATTTGCCATTTTGCTGGCAGCTCACCACCCCAGAATCAACCTGCTGGGCATCTCGACAGTCTTTGGAAATGCTTCCCTCGAGTATGTGCTATGGGCGAAGAGCGAGAGCCTTCTGGCTTGATGCTTGCTACTGCTACCCCAATAAGCCGAGGCACTCGCAACTGACATTGAAATTCTACCAGACACACGACACACAACGCCGCTTCCATTCTGACGGCCTTTGGCAAGCACAATGATATTCCCCTATACGTCGGCCTCAACAAAGCCCTCGAGCGACCTGCTCTCCACGCGCCAACCGACATTCACGGCGAAAGTGGTCTTGACGGCACCGAGTTGCTCCCCGTTCCGAAATGCTCGCCGAAGCCCGAGCCGGCCATCGACGCCATGGCCGCCGCTCTCAAGGCCCAGCCGGCCGGCACAGCCTGGATCGTAGCCACCGGCACAGTGACCAACGTCGGCGCTCTATTCCGCAAGTATCCGGAGCTCGTCGCACACATCAAGGGCCTGAGCATCATGGGCGGCTCCATCGGAGGGGGCTTCTCCGACGCACCGCTGGGCAAGGTTGACGGCAAGGAGCGCATCGGCAACACGACCCCCTATGCCGAGTTCAACATCTTTGTCGACCCGGAGGCCGCGGCCGAGATGTTCCACAACAAGGAGATTGCCAAGAAGATGTTCATGGTGCCGTTGGATCTGAGCCACCAGGTCTTGGCGACGGAGAAGGTCAGGGATCTGCTGCTGTACGGCAAGGATGGCGAGAAGACTGGTACTGGCAAGACGACGCTGCGGACAATGCTCGTCGAGCTGCTCTACTTCTTCGCCAAGACATATGCGTAAGTTTTTGTTTCCCTTCCTTCCCGTAGACGATTGGTTGTTGTTGACAAATTACGACAGCGACGTCTTTGGCATCACCGCCGGCCCGCCCCTCCACGATCCTCTCGCCATGCTCGCCGTTCTGCTTGGCACTCCCGACGAGATCGCCATTTACGACTGGGATGAGAAGAAGAGCCAGGGGCCTAAACACAACGAGCGCTTTGATGTTACCGTCATCACCGAGGGTACGATCGAGGAGGCCAAGCGCGGAGAGAAGCAGACAGGCAGGACGGTCGCCAAGGAGGCGCCTGTAGGAGAGGGCGGCGTGATTATACCCAGAGGAGTGGACGTGGACCGGTTCTGGCAGGTGATTGAGGAGTGCATTGAGAGGGCGGACGAGACGAACCGTAACCTGAGCAACTAAAGAATTGCATGGGTTGCTTTGTATTTTCTTATATCAGGCATCTTATTCTGTTTTTTTGCATTGGGATATAAAAGGATAGATAAATCTTTTTTTCATGGTTGTGGCCATTACATTAGTTAGATAGTCTAGACACATTCTATTCATACAGACAAAGAATTAATGGTACACGGCTAAATCAAATCGACGCTTCCTTTTCATCTTTATCAAAGCTCATTAGAAGCTTCAAGCTTCGTTCATACGTCCATAGCGTTATTGCGCTCGAGGGAGCAGCTTTCACCAAGCTGATTGGGAGACCCTTGTACAGGCCTCGCAGGCCCTCTGTTCGGTATATTGACCGGATACCTCGTACCGCGGAGGTGTAGATGGGAATGTCGTTGTACACATACTTGCTCCGGGTGGGACCCTGAACCTGGATGCGCTTGCGGACGAGATCGAGCGGGAAGACGGCCGTTTTAGCAACGACACTGGCGACGATGCCGGCCGTGGCATCGCCGCTGCCCCAGGGGAGATGGAGGTGGCCAAGCTGAAGCCGCAAGCCTTCGTAGGAGGCGAAGAAGATGCCCATAAAGGGGATGATCTGGCCCAGGGCGGGCCCCAGGCCGCGGAAGAAGCCCTTGGGTCCCTCGTCACGATAAATGTCCCACAGCGCACCGCGCAGAGACGAGTAGACGCGATGTCTCCCCTGAGCAGCGAACCGCGTCCTCAGCAGGTCCAGAGGGTACGTAGCCCCCGTGGCCGCAGCCCCGGAGACGGCGCCGGCGACAAACGTCTCTGCCGAGTCGGGCATGCGTGTGGGCAGCGCGGTCTGCAGGAAGACGGTGGTGGAGCGGTACGTGGTGAACTGGACGGCCGAGTAGCACACGTACATCAGCTCGGCGGGCACGTTGCCCTTCCACAGGCCCGTGAGCCCTTCATGCCTGAGGATGTGCTTGATGGTGCGGACGGTGCCGCGGTAGGCGGGTGCTTCGCGCAAGGGGGCCAAGGGGTCGGAGAGCGAGTACGGCTGGAGCTGGAGGCGGATCTTGACGACGTCAAGGGGGGCGACGATGAATCTAGCAGTGGAGCAAAACAAATTTGAATTAGCCACACCCGGGACAGATTATGCAGGACAGGCGTGTGTGTGTGATACTATCTGTTTTCGGAGAGCGAAGTTGTGTTTATTTCGGAGAGCGGACTTTGGCTTACCGAGAGACGAGGCCAGCTATGGCGCCGGCTGACACGACTTGGAGTTTGGAACCCTGTTTGGAAGAGAAAAGAAGAAGGATTAGTATTTGGATTGGCTACTTTTGTGTTTGCGCTATAAAGGAGAAGTATGACGAACCTCATCTTTGAGGTGGCCGCCTCGGGGCGACATGCAGGAGTTTGCGCTTCAGGTTGGGTTGTCGTTGCGCAGGATTCACTCCGGAGATTTGCCTTATCGAAACTGTAGGGAGATACGAGGATAGAAGATAGAAATGACTAGATAGGTTCGATGCTGGTTGGGAGCTCTGTCTTTGCGGCGATGACGGCTCAATGTTATTTTTTGCGATGCGATTGTGTTGGTGCGGTTATGCGATAACCACGCCTAGGTAGGCGATAAGTTTTCGAGCTTGGCCCTTGGAATGATAAGGGAGATCGGAGCCGACGGAATGCGCGTTTGAGCGGGATGCAGGCAATGGCAGCCGTTCGGAGCGAGATGGAGCAGTTTTTGGAAAGGGGGATGTTGCTGGAGATTTGATCAATTTCCTGAGTTTGTTGTCGTTGTTTCAAGATTATGGTGATGACAGCATTACTATTATTCCCCAGGTAATTTTTTTTTTCATAAGGTTTTTTGGCTGGCCATTGTTTGTGACGCCATTGGCGTGGTGCTGGATTGAGAGCGTGCCGATGACATCAATTACAGGTACGGGGATCAGGTACAAAGTACTTTGCGCCTAATGCCGTAGACGGCACCAAACAAGTGGCTCCCATTTCAAGATGGTGAGCTGAAGAAGCTGATGATGCCAAATAAGGAGAAAGAGCTGATATTGCTATTATTTCTACGACCTAATATGTAGTCAAATTCGAATTGAGTTGATCCAAGCTTGGTCATTGTGCATGCAGAGCAGTAAGCTTGCATTTCACTCGACAAGGGTATAGACCAAGATAAACCCAAAAGGATCTGTGCACTTCAAAGGCTCCGATGCGGAACCCCCGTATTACTGTTAACGACGATAGGGAATATTAGTGTTCGTAAAAGGCATTGGACGGTGTTACAGTACGAGCATGTATGTAATAATATAGTCCAAGTCTTACTCTTGCGATGCCGGAGCGCCGAAGTATACCGGTTCGGCGCTTTTTCCCCATGCATCTTCGGCGGACAGAAGGAAGCGCATCCATACAAGTCAGATATATTTCCCAGGGTGGGACCTCCAATGGAATCTATCTAGCATGTGAAGAAATAAAGACCAGACGGCACAGATGAAAGAGTTCCAGTGAGGCTCGAGCAGGGGGTCGCTGATCCTTGCACCGAACGTGCTTTTCCCGGCAGGTGGATATGAGGGAACTGAGCGTAGAGGCTTCGGATGCTACTCCGTACAGTCTCGTACCTGTCGACATGAAGCATCGACATGGTGCAAGGGCACAGTCAGCAGCAGCACCAGCCCCTTGCAATATAATCGGTGCTGCTGCATGCTTGGCTTCAGTATCAGGACAGAATAGGAAAAGAGAGAGACATACAGACAGAAAAGAGCAGTGAGAAAAGACGGTGTACTTGCGGTATGACAGCTGCCCAAGCAATTTGCCGTGATCCCCTCGCTGCCGCAGTTACACACCAGACTCATTACACGATGGAGTACTCCATACTATCCACCTCGCAACGACTCCGTCACAAGTCCCGCCAATCCCACATTCACATTACCAACGCTGCCTCTCCCAAGCTCCGGCAATAAAACGTTACCCCAAACCTCCCCCACTGACCACTAACGCCCAGCCCAGCCCAGCGCTGGCAATTCCCTTGTGACACTGGAACTGAATAATCGCTCTCCTCTTCCTTTCCCCCGGAGAGCCACAGTCGCTGCGAACTGCTCCACCTATTGGTCGGCTGCACGCTATAACGCTATGTCTGCAGTCGGTACCTGGACTGGGGGGTGCCGCGTACCGGCTACTGCGCCGCTGCGCGAATTTTACGGGTTACCCGAAGGTATTTGGAACCTGAGTGCAACGCTGCCTCCGTCCGGGGAGCTACCCTCCAGGTACTTGCGACCGCCCGAATAAGTCTGGACTGGGTCTGTTCGGGGTGCCCTGGCCAAGCCTCCACGATGCCTGGGAAGGCACTTCCATGGAACCAAGTTGCATCTGGTTTTCATGTGTACTCAATATTAACGTCACTCACCCGCACACACTCTTTTTCTCTCCTCTTTTCTCTTTTCTCTGTCCCGTCCTCTATCCTCTGTGCTCTATCTTGAACATCATCATCTCCGTCTTTCCCCTCTCCGAGACACGGTGCTTTTACCCTTTTGCACAACCTGAATCATATCCACTACGTAGCTGGACGCCTGAGCCGTGCATGTGACGCTTGCCACACAAAATTCCAGACCTCAGGAACCAAACCACCACAACCTCTTAGGGCCGAACTCTACCTATCTTTTGCCCAAGCATTCCTCTCGCCTCTTCGGCAAATACAATAACCAAGTCAAAAGAAGTTCTGAGACACTCATCAGAACCAAGACTTGCCCTCTTGGAATTGATCTCTTCCATCAGTATTAAGGTCGCCTGCCTGCCATGAGCGGAACCGTTACTTCTCCAGATCTCGCCAACTTGCTGGCCCCAATCCTTCCAGCACTCCCTGCGGCTGCTATATCGACCGAGCCAGCTGTGGGCATCCTGCCGCTACTCTCGCCCATCCTGAGGCAGCGAGTGAACCTATTCTCCTCTTCAAGCACAGAGCCATGGATTAAGCTGCTGTGCTACGACACAACCAAGGCTGCAAAGCTGGCCGAGCTGGTACAGAATGGAAGCCTGGAACCTCATCCCGTCTCGGGAGAGGTCGAAGTTGACTGGAGCTACGATGCACAGTCAAGGTTCCGGAGGCTAGACCAAGAGACACTGCAGGCGTTGATCGTCTTGACCGAGATTGGCCTTGCATTTCAGCTGGTATACTGCGTCAACGATGCCGCAGGTGGCGGCGATGGATGGAGAGTTGGCGAGATTACTCTGGCAGACAAGGCCTCGCCCTTTTCGCAGTTTGGCGGCGTCCCAACCGTTGCAGAGGCAGAGGCCAAGTTTCAAGAAGCCAAAATCACCAGCCCCACCGTGACCTATAACAACGGGTCAACCACCAGCAGCGAAGACCTGATGGACGACGAGGACGACGATGGATACTGGGACCGGTACGATGCCACTCCCGCACGCACTCCCGCCAACAATCGCTCCCCGGTCCCTCGTACCGGTGCCAGTGCTGCTACTACCTCCGCCTCCGCAGCTCATCTGGGCACCTACAATGCCTCTGCTGTCATGGAGGATGACGACGACGACTATTATGCGCAGTACGACGACGTTCAGCCGGCCATGGACAACCACGATCCCGATGAAGAGGCTCAGCTGCGCGCTTTCGTCCAGCCCCCCCTTGGCCTCGGCCGCGCCAACAACGCTGCCGACTCCTTTATTGTCACAGACCCCAACGAAACCCGACGATCCTGGTCTTTTGACGATGCAGACAAAGCCAGCAACTCTGGCAGCATCAACAACCAAGCAAAGTCCGACCTCCCGTCCGCTCAAGAGCTTGCTCTCCTACACCCGCGCCCCGAATCAAGTGCCAGTTCTAACGGCTCGCATACCGTCGCCCGGCTCGAAGCCTCTGCTGGCAAGCAGGAGCAGAACGAGTTTGGCGTCAAGCAGCACGTTTCTCGCAGCATTCGCAGCTTGTTTCTGCTCGCTCGGTCGTCGGGCATTGAGCGAGAGGAGTTTGAGCGGCTGGTGCGGGAGGAGATGGACGTTTTGTCTTTTGTCCATGATTGAGGACTCGGACTGATCTATTACTTATATACCCCAAAAGCAATTGTGAAGTCGCGAATATTTGAACTTGGATTCGAAATGCATATGGTGGAGCAAATTGGATTATATGGAAGGTATATGAATGGACATTTGCGGGAGGCGAGAAGAGATGGAGCATGCATATGGGTGGGAACGCCAAAAAGCAGAATGTTTACATTTCTTTCTTGTTTAATGTTTTTTCTTGGATTCTTTTACCATTTTATGCTTGATTTTGGCATCACAGCGTATTGGCCGGAAGGGGGTTAGGGGGCCGGAAGCTGGGGACGGCGTTTATTTGGGATGGAATTTGAACACAAAGCAATTGGATTGGATTGCTACTGCATGAAAGTCGGAGTTGTCGAGCATACTGGATGCTTATCTGTTTTTACTTTCGGTCATATTTCTTATGGAAACAAACTTTGTCCCACATGTATCACATGTCAAGCCTTATCAAGGAGTATCACAAAAAGATATATTGTAATGAAGAAATCAATTTGCCAATAAGCTGATATATCCCCTTTTCCGTAGGGGGAAAAAACAAGTCTGCTGAAAGTTTTCCTTCTAAAGTGATTCGGAACCTGATCACCCGGATACCGCCGGCCACGGTCCATATCTTGCAATCTTTCCGCGGTATAATGTGTATGTAAAAACCGTCCCATGCTCATGCCCGTTTTTATTCCCAATGGGCCCCAAGAACGCCCAGCATCTTCGCCCTTGACAATAGCCCCAGATATCAAAAAGCAAAAACAAAAATGATTGGGGGAATTGTGTTCATTTTCAAGAAAGAAAAAGGAAAAAAAGGAAAAAGGAAAAAGAAAAGCTGAGGGAAAGAAAAAAGAGTGGCGTGTAATAATGTATACGGATATCCAACAAAACGCCCTTTTCCCTCGCACTAGCCATGTCGAAAACTCGTCTTTTTTTTATAACTTGGCTATGTTATAACCAAGTTACTCAGCGCCATCCTCGCCATGTCAAGCATACGCATGCAGTGCCTGTCTTCGCGCGGGCAGGGCTTCGGCGGGCCCGACATGAGGAAATAAGGAGACGACGAAATAATATGATGTTGGTTGGACTGCATAAGAGCATCCGCAATGTCGTGCCTCCTTTGATTCTTCTCGTCAAGAAGCGTGACTACGTCCCTGAGTCCGCGGTGCACATTGACGTATGAGCATGAACTGCTGCAATCTAGCGAACTCGCCGCAGACGCCGTTCGGTTATTGAACCCGTAAACCTCAACCTTCAAGATTGCTCGCATAGTGGTCCGCCAAGTATCTGGCTCCAGAAATCTGTTGTTGTAACTCCTGAGCAATTCGCAGTCGGGAGAGTTGCCGGCACTGTCTTCGGCGGCTACTCTTGTCCATATTCCACCAACATCTTTGTAGCTAAAGTAGAGCATCTGATTCTCCTGCTTGGCACGCTCCGTGTCTCTGTCCACCATTTCCAAAATCGAGGCATAGGCGTTGCAGGCGGAGGGAACAAGAGCTCCAAGGCACATCATACTTTGGAAACGCGAGATGGGCGGTGGTTTGGAGAGATCGAACATATCCTGGTAACATTGAGCACAGTTGAGGGTATCGTGCGCAATTTTGGTAGCCTCGCGGGCGACACGCATGGCAGACAAGACATCGGACGGAAGGCGATTCAGGGAGCCCAGCGCCATGGAGAGCGAGGTGAGGCAGTCGCAGGAGCTGGTAGGATGTGGCCTCGCTTGTCCCAGTTCCGGCGACGTCGTGTCTGTGCCAGTCGAGCCCAACGGTTCAAAGCAATTGGAGGAGTGTGTGCTGGGACTAGGCTCGCTGGGTGTCGGAGGCTGTAGATATTGAGAAACCATGTATCTCTGTAGAGACTCGTTGAGGTCTTTGGACATGGTGTCTGTCTCGTCAAAGCTGATACCCTCGAGCGGATCAGCCTGGCCCATGTTCATAACAGGCATCCCCATACCATCAAACAGCCCTTGACTGTCTCGAGAGAAGTAGGAATATGCTGCATTGTCGTCCATCCCAAACAGATAAGAATTGCTTGAGTCATAGTCAGGCAGCAGATCAAGGTAAGAGGTGTCCGATGGCAGAGACTGGCTCAGGAGGTCCAGAGCATGGTCTGTCAGCTCGGTCGACGGCAGAGGCTGTTGGTGGTGATTATGATGGTGAGCAGTGGCATTGTGTAGGTGGTGTTGATGATGATGATGATGATTATGTTGATGGTGTTGATGGTGGTGGTGATGGCCTGCATCGCCATACGAAGCAGTTGCCACGACATCACCCTCAGCCAGGAGAGAAGACGAATGAGAAACCGTGGTTGGAACTGAGGCCGGAGGGAGGGGAACAGCAGCAGGTGGAGCGACAGAAGCAATGGAAGAAGCAGGAGCAGAGCCCAACAAGGACGCCGACTGAGCAGCGGTCACAGGCACGGATGTAGAAACAGTAGATGAAGCCGTGTTCTCTGGGGGATGTCGTCGCTTTCGGGGACGACCCATGGGCTTCTGGGGTGAGTAGACGCAGTTGATGCCCTCTTTCTGGCAGCGCAGGCAGCCACCGGGCTCCTTGGAGCAAGCGATCTTGCGGAAACCTAGACAACAGACTACAATCAGAATCAAAGTCTCCGGAACCCTTGGCCCGCTTCCCAAGCCCGCGGACTCGGGAGCGTGCACATTTTCTCACGGGGACTCACGGCACTCGTCGCAGGCCCGATGCTTCTGTGGGCCAGCCGGCGCGGCCAGGGCATTTCCGGGAGCCATGGCCGGGACGTCGACAGCGGGAATGCGAGTCGAGTACAAGGCGCGTACGAAGTACAAGGACGCAGTACGACTCCGGCTCAGTGGGAGATTCTGCGACTGGGAGCTGATAGGCAGGGCTTAGGCAGAGGGGGGGAGAGAATCGCAGGCCGTTGACTTGTCGGGGTTCCAAAAGTCTCCGAGAAGGCTACGCAAAATTGCCGGTTGGGGCGCACGAAACAAAAGGCAGCATCAGGAATAAGCAGCAGAGGCAAGGAATAGGAGCTGCGCGCACGGCGTGGCAGCACACATTGGCTCAGCAGCAGCGCATTTCGCACAGAGGATTTTCGATGCAGGTGGGAGAAACAAGTGAGGCTGCGAGGAGGCCAGACCACATGGAAGAGTCAAGGCTGGGACCAACGGCAGAACTGGGAATCCCACCCAGGCCTTACCTTATCAATTATCAACATGACCCAGATCCTCGTCTTATCCACAAGGTACCCGCGCAGCTGGGGTGACATCCAGGCGACAGGACCTGCAAGTAGCTGGAATGCCGCGGACCAACGAGCATCTGTGCTGTGCTGGGCTGGGCTGCTGCTGCCTCGCTCGGGGAACCTGGATGGCCCAGAATGCGCACCAAGCGCCAAGGTACCGAGCAAGTATTCCTTGCCTGGCAATACCCAACCAACTGACTGGCCAGCCTTGGTTTGTCAGCGGAATATCGAATCACAGGAAGAGCGACGAAACTTGCTTGGGCTCCGGCCAGCCAGAAGAGGCCAGAGGTTTTGCGGGCGGAATTACGGAGACGTCGGAGACGGTGCAGCGGTCAAGGCCGAGAAGTTCTGAGCATCAAAATTACATAACCTAGGGCAAGAAGCTGGTCGCTAAACAGTAGGCATTTATAAGCGCTATAGTGTACACCTACTCCGTACAGTAATTATTGGAAGTGTCAGAAACCATGATTACCTGACAGGGCTGCTGGAGGATGGGAGGGTAGCACGCTTGGGACGGTTCAGGAAAAAGGTAGGGCCATGGGGGCGTGTTGGTTCCGCATTCAATGGTTAATTCAGACCCATAAATGCGGCGGATGAGCGACCCGGGGATGGTACAGTGTTGGCGTTGTGTTTGGTAGGGCAGAGCTACTGCTAGATGAGGTCTAACGGCTACCTAGTCTGGGTTGGAGGTGGGGAGACGAGATGGTGGTTGATGATGTCGGGGGTTTCCACAGAGGCGATATACACATTGCATCCCGCCGGAGCTTTGTGGGATAGTGCTGTGGGTTGAGAGTAGCAGGATAGAATATATGCATATCATTCATTAAGAAAGACTTGATGCCAAAACGATGTACGATGCTGGGCATTCAGTCACTTTCCAGACTTCGGAGGTTTGCGCGCGTTACGTTGGGGCTGCCTTCAGCCTTGAGATGTCATCCATCGTCAACCTTGTCCTGCTCCACAGCATCTGTCGACCCGGCTGTTGGTTATATTCGGCAATACTGATAGCTCAACGGCATGTACTTTATGTCATCAAACTGTTGCTATCCGAAGTAGTCAACAGAACTGAGATATATACCAAAACGCAGTTGTCATCATTGGCAAACAACACCTTGTTTCTATATGGGATATATGGGTCATGTGCCATCTCTGAGTCTCTGCGACATGCCTTGACAATGAACAATTAATCCAATCCAGTTTTTCAACACATAAGCATACGAGGATGCTAACTAGAAAGAATCTTAGTTGAAATCGGCACTCTGCATGACACTCTGCTGCCATCCGATACTAAATCTCCCATCTCCCCAACATTCGCCTATCAGCAGCATCGCTAACATCGCACAGACAACACCCACCCGTGCCACCTGTCAGCTCCAGCTGCTTATACCTACTGTACTCCGTCAGAGGCCTTTATAAGCTACAATACAAACAATCTCTTGCAACTCGGACGTGGGGTAGTAGTGAACCTGCTCCCCTCCCAAGGGAGAGAGTGAGTGCCGCAGCTGTCAACTGCTCAGAAATGCTTGCTAACAATGTCAACAGCCCGGGTGCAAATCCCGGCGTTCGAAATGCGAATGCGCCTTCTTTTTTGGTGTTTTTTTATATCCTTTTCTTTTTTGCTTGGTATTTGAGCCACCAGGCACTTGAGAGAGTGGTTGATGAATCATGGATGACAACTCTATGATCTCTAGCATGCCTCCACTAGCCTGAATTGGTATCAGATACTGCTAGCAGATTATAGCATATATGGAATGGCTGATCTAGTGGTATTCTAGCGTATGTATTTCTTTTGCCTCTTTGTTGTCAGCATTACCGTAGTTGTTGCTCCAGAAGCTGTATCGTGGAGACAGATCGACGTTGACGTTGTCCACCAATACAGTACAACTCAACCAACTCGTTGCTACATTGATAATTGCCAAGGAATAAACTGATATCAAGCTTAATTCAGAAAAAGAAATGCTCTACAATACCGATACACGGCTTTCGAGTATATCCCAGAGGGCTTTCAAACAAAAGTGAAAAAGTGAAAAATCAAGGGTCGCTGCAGGGTAGCATCTCAGAGGGGGAGATTTAGCTCGTACAGGGATCATGCTTCTCCAACTCCAGACAAACAATCACTTCTCACCAAGATCGATGATTAGCGTCGCCACCCTTGTAGCTCCATTGCCGAATGCCTGCTTTAATTTCCAAATGCTGCAGACCTTTCTCCCGATAGGTCGATATCCTCCGTGTTGTCCAGCAGCTTCATATACGATTGCCAGGTGCACTCTTCCTTAGCGACGCCACGAGAATTCGGAGAAAACAAGGCGACTGAACCTGTCACCAGACCGCCTGTCTCTGCTTAACCAGCCACTAAGACCCAGAAGTCGCATGGCTTGAGCAAACATAACAACGTGGTCGGGTCTAAAGTCTCACATGCGGCTGGGCTGAAGCAACTCGTGTTTTTGCGCATCATGATCAAGGCCAGGCGGACGCCCATCGGCTGACCAGAGACGAACTGCTCATTGGTGTCATTTGCGCTGCATTCACTACACGACACATTCGGAAGAGAAAAGAAAAAGGATATAGATAAAGGAAGCAACTGGGAACCAAAAACACGCCATGGAGCCGCCAAATATCGACGACATCGTGGCCAAAATGCCCATCCAAGGCCTAAGCTACGGTGTCCGGACCGCGTACGGCGACACCTTCAGGCTCGCCGTCGCCAACGGCACCGCGAAGCCCCTGCTTTTACCCTGGTGTTTGCTTGGCCCGTTCATTGTACCAGCACTGTGGTTGGCTGTTCCGCATAAGCGCCGGATGTGGTTCTATCATACGCGATGGCTGGCAATGGCGTTTATCGTATGGTTCAATGTCTATCATTTGCGGTATGCTTCAAGCACGAATATGGCGTGCGCGTATGCGGCTGGGCTGGCAGCGACTTGGGGGACCGTCTTGAGCTTGAACCTGCTTATCTGGACGAGGCCGCAGTTTGACGCGGCTAGAGTGCTGAGGATTAAGAAAGATCCTGACTTGGTAAAGGTTGCAAGCGGTGAGGCGGACGACTGTCTTGGACAGGAGGCGGTGGACGCTGAAGTCACAGGCCATGACGGCCAGGGAGAGAGCATAAAAGCAAACGGAGATGGAAATGGAAATGAGCTTCGAACGCGAAAGAAGCTGCCGAAGAGCTTGAAATCACAGGCCAAGCAACAACAGGAGGAATTTGAGTACATCTGGGAGCCTTACCCAGAGGGAGGCTTTTTTGAGCGGCTGGCATGGTCCACGGATCTCATACTTAGCTTCCGATGCGCTGGTGAGTAGCATTCTTGACAGTTGATATTTGTTATGACAATGACTGACTAATTGGTCCATTTTGAAAGGTTGGAATTGGTCCGTCGCATCCCTCCCGCGGCCTACAATCCCCTCTCAAATCTCCCACGGTGACAAAGTCGACATGGACTCGATACCAACGGTCAGCAGAAGCGGATATAAGTGTTATCTAATACAGGCCGAGTTTGTTCGCGACCGTCTCATCAAAGTCGTCGTTCTCTACTTCGTTCTAGACTTCCTCTCCGTATACATGGTGAAAGACCCTTACTTCATCCTCGGGCCCGACCACCAAAATTACGTGCTTCCGCCTCACCTCCAAGGAATACCCCCGTGGCTTCTCCTCGCTTATAGGGAAGTCTTTTGTCTTGCTGGCGTGTACGCTGCTATTGAGGCCGTTTTTGCTGTGTCCGACCTGGCGCAGTACTGGATGGCCAACCGCTTCTATCCTTCTCGGGCAGTTTTGTTCCAGTTTGCTTCGACTTTTGGCTCTTTTGGACAGGTCCTCGACCGTGGTCTCGCCGGATGGTGGGGCAGCATGTGGCATCAGACGTTCCGCATGCAGTTTGCCGCTCCAGTAACATATCTCTTTCGAGAGGGATATTTGAGAAGAGGCACGCAGCTCGCTTCCCTGCTGGCTATTCTCATATCCTTTTTGCAGTCTGGGATCCTACATGCCTCGGGCAGCCTTACGTCCGTGCCAAAGACGAAGCCTTGGAGGGCACCAGTCTTCTTTCTTCTTCAGGCGACGGGCATTGTGCTCCAGCAATGCGTGGTGTGGCTCTTCGGGGCGTACTTGCCACGACCGCCGCGGGTTGTGTCTCGGACTGTAAATCTTCTCTTTGCGCTTGTGTGGCTGTACTTTACGGCGCCCCTTTTCATTGACGACCTTTCTTCGACGGGGCTGTGGCTGGTTGAGCCGGTTCCCGTATCGCTGTTTCGGTTTCTGGGATTTGGACATGAGGGAGATCACTGGTGGCGTTGGGATTGGGATCATTTGCCTAAGTTATACATTGGAGAGACGTGGTGGCAGACTGGAATAGCATTGTAGATGGCATGTATCATACTTTTTGGGTTCAATCTCCTCGTGGGAAGGCTTACATGGAACGGATAGATAAGATACTTGGATAGATGAACGTTGAATTTATGATTTGTATAATAGTGTATATAGCTCTTAATTAATCGCCTTTCTACATTTTACTAAAAGAAGTTTCGTAATTCATTTCGTCGTAGCAAGACGAGCAGTTTCCTCTTTCAACCATGCAATCACCTCGCCATACCCAGCCTGTCGTCGACTCAACACTTGCAGAAACGCAGAATACCCGGTGCTTGAAGCTGTTAGCCCACATATCACCGGCTATAGAACTTTCAAACTTACGCAATAACCTGCGCCTTGCGAATCTCGCAGGCATATTTCTCGAACCGCTTCTTCCTCCACTTACTCGTCAAGATTAGGAATGCGATGTCCACCACTTTTTTAATAGTCCCTGCGGTAAGAGAATAGTCAGCACCTAATAATCCTCCACTTAATGATTCGAAATACTCACCGATGATTAAATTCACTGAGAGTCGCGTAGACACAGACAAACATCGCAGATAAGCCCACATCTTGAGCGCAGTCTCGGAGAATGCGCCGCGCAAAGAACCAAGAACAGTATCGACCGAGTTGTGTTCCGTATCGAAAAACATGAGATGAGACTGGTATTTGAACGAGTCTATACACAGTTTCATTATGTCAGCGTGCTTAGAGAGTATATGTATGAGATGGGGAAGAGGGTAGTACTGACTGAGCACTTTACGCTGAAAATTCTGGCCTGGAGATCGTCCGAAATCAACGGTAATGGACGTTGATATATCTGTAATGGATGCGTATCGTCAGCTAGAACTCAAGATGCACCAGACCCGGCAGGTTTGCAAATGCTACCACGTACCAATATTCTTGTTCGGACGATGATCTTTTGTAATCTCCAAGGTTTTACAGTCGATAAAGGTGCCACAATAGGGAAACTTGTCATAACTGCCAAGTTTTCGCACGCTCTCGCCTTCAACATGCATGTCAAAGTTGACGAGCGTTTTGTCGTGGCCCACTTCTACGCCATACTCAGGAAGGCCCTGGTGCATAGTCTCGACGAACCGAATAGCCTTCTCTTTGTCTAACGTAATGAGCAAGAAATCATCAGTGAGCCTCAGCAGAAGGCAGTCTGGCCCGTCCAGAAAGTCCAGGTGCTGAGCTTCTAGGTCGGCGTAGAAGTAGTTGCACAAAAATGTTGACAAAATGGAACCTTGAGGGATGCCCTTTTTTTGTCGGTAGTATTTTTTTCCAATTTTGACAATGTTACGCCCGACATGTTCGGATAACAGAGCCAACAGGCTGCGTGTTTCGTGACTCTGGAAAGCCGCACTGTCGACGAAGACGGTATTCTTCTTCTTGCTTCCCATCCCGTTTTCCAGCCGGCTGAGAAACGAGGTCGGTTCACTCTGGGGTACGGCCGTGGAGTGCCATCGGCGAACGGGTTTGGATGGCCCGGCCCCTTCTGTGAGACCCAATCGCTCGCCTGGTTTCACCTCTGCATGCTTTGTTATGATGTACCGAGCTTGGCTGGGAACTGAGCGCATCAAGTTAAGAACCGACGACTGAGGTATTGTGTCAAAGGCAGCTTTAACGTCCAATTTAGCGAAATAGAAGTTGCGCTGGCTATTTGGCATCAAAGATTCCTTGAACGATTTAAGGCGCTCGTAAATGTCCCCAACAGCGAAAAGAGTTGATCCCAGCTTAGATGGATTCGTCAACTGCGTTTGGTCAGCCTCAGTTAAACCTACACGCACCATGTGCTTTCAAAAGGGGAAGAGAAAGAGCCTGCTCATAATACGTACCGTCTCAAACTTCAATGCAGCGTGGATGGGCTTGAGAACGGAGTTGATGCTGGGGCCAAGCCATCTGGAACCCTTCATTTGCCTGCGTCTGAGATTCATAATGGGACGTAGCTTGGTGCCCTTGGGCAATAACCTTAACTGACTGAAGCCTAGCCGCCTAGAATCTAGAATCCGCGTCGCTTCATTCAGCTTGACTTCTTCAAACATTCCTTCCCTGAGGCTCAACATCGATGGCTCTGCTACTAGCCTCCAAACGTCATGGCGAAAATAAAAAACTTGGGACCGATGTGTGTTAGAATCCGTAACGTAGAAATTGCTTCGAATCAGGGGTATCAAAAGCGAATCAAAAACATAATAAAGAAATTCGTGAAATATTTCATATCGTCTTTTTATATCCGTCGGGCTAGTTTTTTGCCCTTCGCAGGCGGGAGGAACCAGCCAAGCAAGCTCCGTGACCTAAATCTCTCATGAGCAAATATCACAAATTACGCCTTTCTTCAGGACTCTACCAACCTTGAAATCTTGTGCAATCTCATGTAGTGAAATCATTTCAAACCGCCGAAGCTTGATAAAATGGTCTACTTTGCGGAGAAACACAATTCTGTTATGGCAGTTCTTTTCACTACCCCAGAAGTTGTCTGGGATAATCTTTGAAAGTGCAGCTTGGCAGAAAGCCGATACGCAGGCGACGGGGCATGCCAGCTCCACGACGGATTTATACTCGGGGAGCACCGAAGTATCCGCATGATAGCGGCGTGCGTGCCGTTTGGCTTGAGATTCAGTGGCTTGGGTCGCTCGATCTGGAAGTGGAACTGGGTTGGTTGATGAGTCTAAAGTTTCAGTCTGCTTTTTCCTACCATGAGATCCATCGAGGAATGTTGGACAGTAGTGTCTGAGAAGCTCAAAGTAAGAACACCGGGCATGGAGAATCTGTAAACGCTGCACGAGGTCTCTGGTAGAGCCCCTTAGTCGTTTGGGCAACTTTGGTAACGATTTCTCAGGAAAGCCTTTACTGGCTCTCATTTTCTTGGCGATTTCATCTTCACGAAGGGTGTAATCGTGAAACTTTTGAGCTGTCTGATTCGCATCAATAGCAGAGGTGAAGACGTTGTGTAAGCCGAACTGGCGGGGGAAAATGTACATCATGAGTTTGATCGTATGTGCCTCGTTTTGCTGTCGAATATTGATCGACTTCTGGCTATCTGCATCAGCGCCAGAGACCTCTCTAGAATAGGGATGGCGATTTAACGCATCTACCCATGCTTAGCAATCATCTCCAAGGTTATATCAGTAAACAGTTTGACAAACGGATATGCTTGAACCCTGCTTGAACCAGGCCCTTTGTAGTTGTAGCCGGCTTTGCGTAGAAGATCCTACTGCGAACAATGGTAATGTCTGAGGGTTTGCGTATCTGAGGCTTCGACTTATGGCCCAGCGATATGGCATCCAGCTCGGATAGGGGGATACCTTACGGGCAATGGTCAGCAAAGAGTATACAAAGATCCTATAAGCATCTTCTACCTACCAGTAAGCTGAAGGTAGTTGTCGAGGCCTGCATCAACTTTGAGAAATACAGAGCACTCTGATAGCAGGTTGATCATTACTCTTTCACCGGCCTGGCCTAGGAGGGCCAAGAGCTGGGGCCATGGAGCCTCTCTAAGGGCCATGACATGGAAGTTGGGATAGAGGCTGAATAGTCCTGTTCCGGGGATAGTTGATCTAACGGGTTGATCGTCTCTGACATTTCTACGAAAGCCATCGCATAGGATGTGCTTGGGCCAAGGTCCTCTCTCTCTTGTAAACAGCCGCCAGATGACAAAATCAATAATCTACATTGGGATACTTAGCCTCGTTCGTGCTATTACTCGTAGTTGCAGTCGGGGAGACAGTGACAGACCTCAGATTGTTTGGCAATCGATGCAGCTATTCCGTTAGATATAGTCACATTTGATTCATCTGCTTTCTGGGAGAAGGACAGCCACTGCTGCCATGTAGCTTCCTCTGAGTCGGATTTTGTACTTGTCGAAGCACTGGTGCCAACCAAGGTTGAGTCAAGGACATGGACAAGCTGTTTCTCTATGGCACTGGCATCTACGCCGGATCCTAAGGCTGCAATCTTCTTCCGCCTAATCTTTGAGGTATCAGGAAGGCTGGACAGCACATGCTCCCTTAGTGTGCTTACGACGGGATAGTGCTGCAGCAGTAAATCTTTCTTCACGGGGGTTTGATGCTTGGATGAGGCAAGATTCTGGTTGCCTGGCGCGTCGTTTGTGCCGCGCTTCCTTTTCTTGCCTCGAGGCATCTCTTTCAGAATGACGTTGAGCTACAGTCGCGTCGCCGCGTCTGGCTGCATGTAGATAAATAGTAGCAGCATCAATGCACTAACATCATAGTCGTGGCTGAGGCTGTGGCTGGATGAAGTCGAACAAAGAGCAAGTGGGAGGTTAAGGTTCAATGTTGCTATCTTCAATCGGGCCTTACTAAGAGCTGAGAAATAGTTTCAACACTGCGCAGCGCTATCCGTCATTCACTATCAGGCACCGCACTAGCAGCGTGTCCAAAGTACCTGTACCGCTGTCAGGTTTAGGCATTTCCGTGCTAAAGGCTGTCCAACGGATTTGCCCTGGCAAGGGTCAACAAGGTTCTGCCGCGTCCGCGTCCGAGGATCGCGATCGCGATCGGAGAGGCAGAACGTGGACACCTGGTCGCTGTTACTAGCTGCCGACATTGAAATGAAGCAAGTTGAACTCGATGGATGCGAATCACGGCGAGAGGCGGGTGAAACGATGTGAGCCGTTGGCAGCGTCGGCAGCCTACAGGCATTTGATGTTGCTCTGGCAGATGGCAAACAAACAAACTACGATGCATCCGTGGAGAGTCACCACACGGGAATGCTTATGCGTCGATAAATGCCGACGTGGACCGGACTGGATGCAACATTGAATGAAGCCAGTGCTTGTTACGTACAATCCAAGGTGCCTGGATCCAAGGTTATCTGTCCGGCAAGGCTAGGTTAGTACCAAGGTGATGGAGAGAAGGGCCACTAGTCCAAAGTCAAGCATGTGCTCGTATGCATGTAAAATTTCAGTGGGAGCCAACGGGTCTCAGGACACGCAGCAGATCGTGGGAGCTGCCAATACCGAATGGATGCTGGCTGGGCATCACATCAGCCGAGTTGCATTCGGCGTAATTCTCCTCGGATGGGAGACGGTTTGCCAATTTCCCTCGCCGAGGTGGCGGCACCTGTGCAATCCTGCTCGTACGAGTCCATACCGACTTGCACATGCAACATGCACATGCGTGTGCCGCCAAGGGCCATGTATGGTAATGGATGTGAGAGAGATCAACGGATAGGACTCGGGGGAGGTGATGATACCTGCATCAGGTACGGAGTCTGGCCGTTGGTTGCCAACCCTCCATCAGCAGCCCGATATGCAACCCCCTTGATTCTCAGACAAGGTGCAAAACTGTCGCCAGGGAGATGCGGAACAAGCCGTGCAGATGTAGTCACATAATCTCACTGCGACTACCAATTATCTCCCACCGGCACACGGGAAAGGAGCCGGGAGAGAGAACGATTGATAAGAAAAATTCTCCCATCCATTCTCTGGTACTGCATCTCTCTTCTCTGTCGTGTTTCTTTCTTCTTTTTCCTTCTTTGCTTTTTGCTTCCTTTCCTAAAGCGAGCAAGTGGCATCACATAAGCGGAAAGAAAAAGAAAAGAAGAAACAATCCATAAAGGTGAAACATGGCCGTTCTCTTGACTAGAGTCCTTGGTAGTACTACTAAGATAATAGAACATGAGAAAAAAGTTGGAACATGGAAGAGAAAAAAACCCTCCGGATTCTAATAGCGGAGACTATAAGCCACCCCCCGTCCATCTCTAACACGTTTCCGCCCCCCATGAATGATGATTTGACGTTAGTCGGCCAAGTCGCTGGACATCACGGAGCAGTCGGTATGTACATGCACCGCTAGCTCCCCAGTTAGCAGCACCTGAAGCCCGCAGAAGTGGGAGCAGCGCAGTGACATGCCCCGGTGGGCTGAAAGAGCCCTGAGAGGACCCAAGAGGCCCCAAGAGGCCCATTGAGGGGACCGCTACAGGGGACCCAGGGCAGGGCTGCCAGCAGGCCGTTAATGAGCAGGCCTGGTTGGATCACCCACCTCCCTGGGCGTCGTATCCGGGCTGCAGGCTGCAGCACCTCGATTCCATCTCCCCGTCGCCTTCCAATCACCACCCCCCATCCCCTCTCTCCCACGTCTCACAGAACAGCCAGGGCCAAGCAGCTTCGAAAGCCCGTCTTCCAGGGGAAGCAAACGAAGTTGCCGCCACAGGAGACGGAGAGACACCAAGAGCGAGACAACCAGCAGCTTCGATGCCCGGGCCTTCTCCTCTCGCCTCGACGTGCGCTGACCAGTCGTTGCCGATCAGTCGCTGTTGACCAGTCGCTGTCCATCAAATCAGCATCAAATCAGCTTCGACCGCGCGGGTGATGCTCTGGCATTGACGTCGAACATGGACCCGGACCCGGACCTAGACTTGGACTTGGATAGCGTGCTTGTCGCCCATGATGCTGATGCTCATCCGCCGGCTCGCCATCTCCCCCATCTTCTTGACCACTCGAGCTCCAACCCAGCTGCCTTTTACTCTAACCCTGCCAACGACATCGTCCTGCCCGCCTCAACCACCAATGCTCAGGTCCTCGCCCACCATGCTGCTGCCACCTTAGATCCTGACGACTTTTACAAGAGCTACCAGACAGCACCCGGCGAGCCGCAGCCTTTCCCAATGGCCTCGCCAGTCCCGCCTCCCGACACCGATGGGGCTGCTGCAAGACACCTGCAGCCGCCTGCAAATCGCAGTGCTGGCCGTCAGGGTACCGGTACTGCCATGCGCTCCGCCTCGAACCCCCTCGACCGCAAGTCAGCCGCGACGTCGAGATCCCCTTCGGCCAGCGCCCCCAGCGTTAAGGATCTGAAGAAGCGCTTCGACCAGACCGGCGGGCCAAACTCCATCCCCAGACCTCCTCCGCGCCAGGTTGCTCCAGTCGCTCGGGTCAGGCAAGATACTATTACGAGTAAACCCAAACCGAAGCCGAAGCCCAGCTCGTCAGGCTCTTCATCCACGCACGCAAATACTCGTTCTGGCATCCCCGCTTCGAACTCGTCCAAGCAGTCTTCGTCATCGGGTTCGACCTCGGGTTCGACCTCGGGCTCGACCTCGACGTCAAGTCGTTTGCAAAAGACGAGGCATGCTGAGCGTGAGCAAATGTCGGGTAGCTCACGGTCGTTTGCAAACCGCATTGGAAACCATCCACCCGAGACATCCACTAACGGGAACTCAATTGCCTCCAGCTCTATAACACCTCGCCCACACAATTCCCCACATTCAGCCTCCCAACCGTCGCCGCCATCTCCAAAGTCTAACCCTCAGTTTCCGGGCCTACTATTCGGAGAAATCCCCCCGGGCCAGCACGACGTCGTGGCCGCCGGCTTTGGCATCGACAACCTTCGCCCTCGAAGAACGTCCGAATCCAACGTGCACGGCCTCGTGGGTCGTCAACGCAGCTTCTCCGACCTCGAAGCCGAGCCTGCATCCCCATCTAGCTGGTACAGGGACCTCCACATGTCCCGAGGGAGCGCACCCAAAACCCACACGCGATCTCGCAGCGATCACTCGGCGTCGAAACATCTCCTGCCCTTGATCCATAAATCGCCTCCGCCCGCAGCCACATCAACAGGAACAACAACAACAGCGGCACTTGCAGCGGCCACGGTAACGGCAACGGCTGTTGCAGCAGCAGAGGCCACTGCCCACTCCGCCACACACGCGTCAGCAGGTGCAAGCTCCAAACTACCTGTTTCCATCAGCAGGAGACTAGCGAGCCCAACCAACTCCAACTCCAGTCCCGCTTCCTCGCGATCGAATTCACCATCTACATTTAGGAGACCACCGGTCAATGGTCGTAGTAGTAGCAGACAAGCCAGGCCGAACCCCTCTACGACTCGAGCGAAAACACCCACGCAGACAGGTCGAAAACAGCCTCCCTCGGGCCTGGTTACACCAAGTAATAGCAACAACAGGCTTCAGGCGTACGTGTCCACCGCGCCGCCCAAGCTTTCACCGCCCTTGAGGAGCTCTCGTCCACGCCAGCCAGTCTCCGTAGCGACAACAGCAAGCTCCCGAATGAAAGAGGCGGCCAAAACGAAGCCCCCTGCACGTCCAAATGCGAGGGATAACCCTTCTTCGTCAAAGACGTACGACCCAGCGAAGCGTAAGATAATAGCTGTTGGACCTATAGACTTTGAACAGCGTCGAGAACACATTCGACTGGCGTACACCAAGACCATTCGAGAAAGCCAGGCCTACGAGGTGCGCCAAAGGGCGGTGGAGAGGAGGCGGAAGCAGATGGAGGAGGCCAAGGCCAAAGCAGAAACCGCCACAACTGCAGCTGCCGCTCCAGATACAGATACAACTACGACTACAACTACGGCTTCACCTACCACGGTGACCGCCGGGGAGGAAGAGGCTTCAAGTAACGAGCCAGCAGAAGACCGCGTAAATCCAGAGGTAGAGGCAGCGGAGACAGGGCCGGCTGAAAGCTTCTCGGCGAGGGAGCCGGCCGTGGAGCTCCCAGCTGATCATGACCCTCGTGCTGTTGTGGGGAACAACCGCGCAAGCCTTCTAGAAATCCCGACAGATGCAGCCTCGCACCCAGCTCCTGGCAAGGATGATGATTCGCCGACGCTGGGTATCCCCGGGAGCTTCCCTGAACCTTCACCGTCCGCTAACGTAGCAAGAAAGCAACGGCCTCTGTCAACCATTTCAGCAACCTCTGCTGTTACCGAGTTTGATATTGAGCCCCAGGCAGAGCTTTCCGAACTGACTATGTCCGATCGGCCGCTCAGCCCCCAAATCATAGTGCCGAAACGAGAACGCTCTCAGTACCGAAGCCCCTTTGAGGACGACGACTTTCCATCATCGCCGCCGCGGCCGCGCCCTGCGACTCATCACATTAGCCAAGATAGCCATACCGACCAGCAGTTTATCCCTGACGCTTATTACGACAATGAGCATCAGGAGAACTCCTTTGAGACCCATGTGCACCAAGATTACCAAACCATTGTGACGATACTGCCGCAGCCTTCGCACGAGCCCCCTGCTGCCGAGGAGACTGCGCGGGCGGCGTCTTTTCCCCGACTGGATATTCAAGATGAATCAGACTGCCACTCAGACTTAGAAAGCGTTCCGGCAATGGCTCGCCGCATGCGCGCTGATATCGATGATGCCGCCACAGATGCCTGTACCGAAGAGACGGACGACCGAGATGGGATGGAGGATGAGCGGTCCCCATACCGCTTCGGCGCCGCCCATTCGCCGAACAGGGCTTCTACATGTGCATCATCGGACATAGAAACCTTTGATGACCTTCTCTATCCTTCGCATGACGAGCAGGTCGATGCGGGTCCACCAAACAAACTTTTGGCGCCGCCCTCGATATCCCGGGCCGACAGATCAAGCCATCAAACCGCATGGACTAACGTCTCTGTGGAGAGTATGGGACACTCAGAGGCCTCAGAGTCGCCTGTTATGCGAGCGACTTCATGGAAGTTGTCTGGTGGTTCATCTGGAAGGGATGATTCCTCCATTAGAAGCTTCTCTTATCACAGCGCCGGTGTTCGCCCTTCTGTTGACTCGACACGGTCGTCGATCCAACTCGGCCAACAGCTCCCGGAACTAGACACGGGCGAAGGCTTCTCGATCCCTTACTTATCTGCAGAGGCGGCTTCTGACTTTTCGTATCTATCGTCGCCGAAACACGAACCGCCAGCCCTTCCCCGCTCTGGACGGAACTCAGCCATCGAATCGCAAACGTCCAGTGTATTTTATGAACAGTCCCAGTATGGTAGCACCTTGGTCAACTCTGAACGGGGGAGTGGGGAGTACATCTCTCATCATTCGGAAACTCCTCTGTCGATGATGGACATGACCTCGATGGAGACTATGGACCAGTACTTTGAGGGCCAGGCCCCCCAAGACAGCGATGCCAAATCATTCATTCAAGAAACTGAGGACCTAAGCAGCGAAGAGCGGCATCGCCTGATTCAAAGACGAAACGTCATCAAGGAGCTTGTCGACACCGAGGCCATCTTCGTAAGAGACATGAACATTGTAGAAGAGATTTATAAAGGCACCGCGGAGGCTTGCCCCAAGCTGGATGCGAAGATAAGCAAGCTCATTTTCCGGAACAGCGACGAGATTGTCGAATTCCACACCTCATTCCTTGTCCTCCTCAAGGAGGCGGTGGCCAGCATATATGTGCCGAAAAGTGGCCGTTCCCTTGTCGCTAGAGAGGACTCACTTTACTCGGAACAAAGCCAGACCTCCATTGTTGACCTTAGTGACGCCAAGGACCGCGAGACGTCACTTGGTCCGGCGTTCCAAGCCAGCATGGAGAAGATGAAACTTGCTCACGAGGGGTTCCTGAGAAACAGCGACCAGGCGGCCAAAAAGCTCATCCAGATCCAACAGGACCCGACGGTTCAAATCTGGCTGAACGAATGCAATGAGGTGGCCAAGGACCTGACCGCTGCCTGGGACTTGGATTCTCTGCTCATTAAACCGATGCAGCGAATTACAAAGTACCCGAATCTGATCATGACGCTCCTGCAACACACTCCCCAGGATCATCCCGATCGAGAGCCGCTTGTGGTGGCCAAAGAGGCGCTTGAAGAGGCCATTATCGAGATCAACAAGACGAAGAAGAACTTTGAGCTAGTCGGACAAATCGTCGGTAGAAAACGTAAGGAGTCCGACGTGAAGGCGGGACTTGCTCGAGCCTTTGGCAAGAAGGTGGACAAGCTGCAAGGCGGTGCTCGACCGCCCGAGGATCCTGAGTATGTCAAGCTGGAGGAAAGGTTCAGTGATGATTATCTGCGGTTACAAGTCGTTTTGCGCGATGTCGAGTTCTACACTAGGCAAGTGTCATCGTACGTGCACGAGTTTCTGCAATACTTGTCGGCGATTGAGTTGGTCATGCGACTCCAGCCAGGCAGCTTCCCTGAGCTGGAGAGCAAGTGGGTGCAGTTTAACATTTCGATCCGCGACATTGAGAAAGTAGCGCTGGAGCAGCACGTAAGTCATTTTCTCTGTCCCGTATAATAACTTGACAGGACGATTGTACTAATTTACATTCTAGTTGGCACAAATACGAAAGCATGTCATCGAGCCATTTGAACATGTCATCAAGTCTTACGGGAACCCCTCGTTGGCTATGAAGAAGAGGCAAAAGCGCCGAGTTGTATGGGAACGTGCAGAGCAGCTAAAGAAGGCAGGCAAAAGCGTGGAACCCAAACTCAAGGAGCTGGTTGAGCAATATGAGGCTCTCAACGACACGCTGATCAAGGAGCTTCCGAAGCTGTCGGCGTTGACGGAAAAGGTGGGGAACATTTGCTTGGGCAATCTCATCAACATCCAGGCCAATTGGTACCTGATATGGAGGGAGAAGATGAGGGCTGTCCTGGCGGACGCGCCTGAGATGCCAGAAATAGAGGAAATTGTGGCAACTTTCGAGCGAGAGTTTCCCTACGCAAACGAGATGATGGCCAACATCGGCATTATCAACCCGGCCTACCATGGACGAACGTCCATCTCGACGACGAATGGAGACGACAACCTCCCCAGAACTAGGGGGCGAACTTCGGAAGCAGAGAACAGAGCATGGGGCCAGCCTGTGAATGGCGAACCAGTGCCTTCCCTGCCTGCGCCTGATTTTGGCAAACGACATAGCGGCTCGTTTACTCTATCTCCAATTGCTGCCGGGCCTTCCAGCGGCTTCGGGGCGACGGCGCCCAGTCCTCACCAGTACTATTATAGAGACTTTTATGCCGGCCTGTCAAGCAGTCAGGGAGGAATGGCATCACCGAGATCGGCCGAAGTGCCAGCAACCTCTCGATCACTTGGCGGTACGAGACCGAGTACGGGCAAGAGCTTCGATTCGTCGGCGATGGCAATGCCGCGACAGAGCACAGAGTCGGCACCTCACACCCGACGAGATTCGGGTAACACATATTATTCTAGCTATCATCAGCATGACAGCCGTAGATTCTCCAACCTATTTCACTCCGCTCTGCCTCTCCCAGACGGCCCCGAAGAAAGCCAGCGGTCGTCTAGGGCGTCATCACGAGAGCGAGCGCATGCTTCTGACGGATACAATATCCTGTGGTTGGCAGCATCGCTCTTTGAGTTTAACATTTCCACAACAAAACACGAGGCCGGGTATCCTTACCTGACATATCAGGCTGGCGAGGTATGTCTCTAATGGCCCCAAGTGTGCACAACATATGCTGACATTGCAATACACAGATTTTTGACGTGATTGCCGAAAAGGGCGAGCTCTGGCTTGCAAAGAACCAAGACGACCCGACGGACCAGGTGGGCTGGATTTGGTCCAAGCATTTTGCCAAGCTGGCCGACTCATAGAGAAGCGCATAATTGAAATTTTGACCATGGCGTTGGCGCGAGGCAGACAAAACAAACAAAAGACGAAGCGACGGATTTGCTTTTTTACTACTATTATGGAAACCGGGATCAGCATCGAACAAGATGCACGTGTACACAATAACTAAGGCATTGAGGAAGGATAGGCAAGCAACCAGGCGTTTTCTTTTTTTTTCCTTTTTCTGACTTTTTTTCCGTTTGTCTCATGAAGCCTTCTGTTTCTCTCCTTCTCTCTTCCTTTCTCTCTTCATTGCATGGTTTCACTTTGCATTGAAGAAGCATAGCAGCTGCGCAGTGGAATTTTTCTTCAGCCTGTTACTGCTTTCCTGCCTTGTCATCTTTCTTGCTAATGTCGAGTTTCTTTTTTATTCTTCCTCAATGATGGAGCTAGAGCCAATTGGCACCTTAGTTGGAAGAAGGGGATTCTGATTGTGTCATCTTGAGATGACGAGAGCTTTTGTTGTTTCTTCTTCTTCTTTTGGCACTCGATTTGTCTTGTCGGGTTTTAAAGGCGTTGGGCAATACGGCCCGGTGTAAGGCGTGTGAAAGCAAGCGGCTTAATGGAAGAGAGATGGCGGGATGTAGGGTTTTACATGTCCTACCATATCACAGCACGAAAGTAGACAGATCTGAGCCGAAAGATACCATGTCATGACACGAATTTATTTCTGTACGAAATGGCTCGAGCTTGCTGAGCGCTTGATAGCAATCGACTGTACAACACATGCTGCAACCTGTTGAGAATGGTTAGTGAGAAGTAAATCAGTGTTGTTAGGCCAAGATAAGGCCAAGACCAAGACAAGACACCAACACCAGTAAAATATGAAACAGCCTCCAAAATGGGTCTCTGTTACGAGGTTTGTCCTGCAGTGATGCTGGCGATACGAGGCCCCCCCATGGCTGTTTCGAGTCTAGAACGGAGAGCGAGAGACTGCTGGGTCTCACAGGGGGCTATTAATAGCCGGTGTGCTGGGGGTGGAGGACAAAGGACGCGACATTTGAGCCCCCTTTCCCTTGGGGGGTTTTACCAGGCCAATCTACCTATCTATCTTCACGACAAAGAGAAAAAAAAGAGAAGACAACAGGAATTTTTGAAGATGTTTAGGGATGGTACATAGCAATGCAATTAACGAGGCCGATTGTTAACTGATTTAGCGGGCGCACGCGACACTGGAACGTTCTTTTTATTAGGGGGCTTGGTTTTTGGTGAGATTGCGGTAGATACCCAAACAAAACACACAAAGCGTTGCGGAAGGCCACGATGGCGTCTTCGCTGGTTGGGAGGGCGTCGATTCGGGGTGGTTCGGAGACGGTGCAGATGGTGTTGTTGACGTTTTGCACGATTGGGATTACGTGAGTTTTTCTTATTTTATTTTTCTTATATGGATTGGAAGGGTGGTGAGGGTGAAGGTGAAGGTGAGGTGGAGCTTGGTGAGAGAGTCTTTTGCTGACGCGTTTCTGGGGGGCTACGTATAGGTTTACATGGGGCATTGAAATGACTTGTAAGTCTTGATTCAATTCTCACTCAACGGGAATCAATCTCATTCATTCTGAAAGAATCATCATTTTCAATGAAATATAAGCTAACATGAGCTCTTTCATCCAGACTGCACGCCCTACCTCCTCAACCTGGGCCTCACCAAGAGCAACACGTCGCTCGTCTGGATCGCAGGCCCTCTATCCGGCCTCATTGTGCAGCCCATCGTCGGGGTCGTGGCCGATGAGAGCACCTCGCGCTGGGGCCGGCGCAGGCCGCTGATGATGGTCGGGGCGGTGATTGTGTCGGCGTGCCTGCTGGTGCTGGGCTTCACGAGGGAGATTGTGGGCGGCTTCATGGGGGCTGAGGCCGGGAGTGATGCGGCGAGGAGGGTGACGGTTGTTCTGGCGGTGGCGGCGATTTACGCGGTGGACTTTGCCATCAATATGAGTATGTGTGAAGATGAGAAGAATCCCCCCTTTTTGGCTTGTGGTTTGAGGGCTAATGATTTGCTGCTGTGTTCTAGTCATGTCGTGTGCGAGGAGTCTCATTGTCGATACGCTTCCCATTGAGAAGCAGCAGGCTGGAGCTGCCTGGGGTCAGTCTAACCATTGATTTTCACTCTCCCTCCTCTTGTTCAAACTTACTGAACATCATCAAACACAGGCAGCCGGATGAACGCCATCGGCCACATGATCGGCTACGGCGCCGGCTCCATCGACCTCGTCCGCCTGCTCGGCCCCGGCTTCGGCGACTCGCAGTTCAAGCAGCTAACCGTCATCGCCGCCATGGCCATCCTCGGCACCACCTCCGTCACCTGCTGGGCCGTCACCGAGCGCGTCCTCGTCGCCAGCAAGGACCACGACGACAAGAAGCAGCACCTCGACGACCCCCTGAGCGTCTTCCGCCAGATCCGCTCCACGCTGCTCACCTTGCCGCCGCGCGTACAAGCCATCTGCTGGGCCCAGTTCTGGTCCTGGATCGGCTGGTTCCCGTTTCTCTTCTACAGCACCACCTGGGTCGGCGAGACGTACTTTCGCTACGATATGCCGCCTGGTGCGAAGAAGTCGGCTGACACGCTGGGAGATATTGGACGTATTGGGAGTGCGGCTTTGATGATTTACTCGACTGTCAGTTTTGTCGGGGCTTTCTTCTTGCCCATGGTTGTGCGCTCTCCGGATGATGATAGCTACACGCACCGGCCGCCGCGAGCAATGGCTGGGTTCCTTGAGAAGCTCAACAGCATGAAGCCGGACTTGTTGACGGCTTGGATTTGCGGCCACTTGATGTTTTCGGCGGCCATGTTTATGGCCCCCTTGGCGAGGAGCTTTATATCTGCCACGTTTCTCATGTGTCTATGTGGAATGTAAGTCATTCATCTATCCTTGGCCCCGGTGACAGTTTCTACCAGAGCCAATATGCTGATTTCTCCTTTTCTAAATCTCCAGACCATGGGCCATTGCAATGTGGGCTCCAACAGCCTTCCTCGGCATCGAAGTCAACAAACTCAGCGGCGCCCACGATCCCTCCTCCATTCTCCCTTCATCACGCGCCTCTTCCCGCTCCTCCTCCTCTTCTTCTTCATCTTCCACATCGGGCGAGTTGTCCGGTATCTACTTTGGTATCCTCAACATTTACACCACCCTCCCCCAGTTTATCGGCACCTTCATCTCCACCATCGTCTTTGCCATCCTCGAGCCCGGTAAGAGCCCCGAGCTGCACGAAGCCGCTGAGGAAACAGCCAGCAAGGATGCTGGCGAAGGCACGAATGCCATTGCGGTTTGTCTGTTTATCGGTGCTATGAGTACCCTGATTGCGGCTCGGATGACGCAGAAGCTACGAAAGTTGTGAAAAGACAAGGTTTTTAGTTCTGGCTTTATGGGTTGCCTATTGTGATTCTTTCGAGAAGGGAGATGATGACGATGATGAGAAGAAGGTGTCTTTTATTTGTTTGAAGCGTGGAGAAAGGAGTGATGCAAACTTTCATTTCTTGTTACATGTTGTTCTTCGTTCGGCTTACCGTTCTTTCATTTCTTCTCTTTTGTTCATTATAAAATACTTAGTTTGTGTCGTACATAGAGTTAGAGCTTAGAGCTTAGATAGAGATCAAATTCTCATGGTATTGAAGGAACTTTAGTTGTCAAAAGCAGTAGCAAAACCACGAGGCAACAGTACCGCATATCAAGACCACCATCGGACAGAGACGTATGCAGTCCGTCAGTTTGACGTTGCTTGTTAGATTCAGATTCATCTCACAACAAGTAATCAGTTATATGTACACACGACGGAGCTCCCCTTTAGTACACAGAGGGAGACACACCGTCCAGAGAGATCCAAAGAGGGAGAGCCTTCTTCAACAAAACAGCCCAGCGATATAATATACCGCCGCGAAGTAGCCTCCCCATCATCACTTCCTCTCTCTCTCATTCTCAGACACCCTCTCCCACTCATCCTCCGTACTCACACTCGACACTGACTCCGTCAACGGCCGCTGCTTCACCTCCCCCTTCTTCTCCACAGGCTCGACATCCCCGGCCGCAGCAGCGCTACTACTCTTCTTATTCCTCGCGCTCCGCCTCGTCACTCTACCCTCGACCTCAGTATCGCTCGACCCCGACGCCTCGCCGCTCTTCTTCCTCTCGTCGAGCTGCTTATTCTTGTTCTTCATCTCCTCGGCCGCCTGCGCGATCCGCAGCTCGCGCGCGAACCAGTTGATGGACCACCACAGCCCGCCGCACAGCACAGACAGCACGACAAAGTGCACGCTGTACGTCGCGAACAGGAGGGACAGCAGGACGACCTGCAGGGCGGCGAAGGTGATGTTTGTGGCTTTGAGGATGGTGGGCGTGGGGCCGGGCGTGAAGATGCCCTCCCAGAGCTCGACGAAGAAGGACGACATGATGCGCGGTTTGTGTGTATGTATAGTAAATATATGTATTATATGTATCGCGAGAGAGAGAGGGAGACAAAGGAAACGCAAACGCGCGCGCCTGGATGTCTGTATGTATGTATGTAGTTCTCTCGAGCGAGCTTTCTCGGTCTTCGGTCTCGATCGATACGCAGGGCGCAAGGTTCGTCGTTCGTTCGCCAGCTATCACAGAGCTTGAAAACGACAATAACAAAATGCCCAAATAGAGAAAGCTCAAGTGTTTTCTCTTCTTCGTCGCAAAATTCCCGTCGTTCTGGAGCTATTCTCGGGGCGAAGGCAAAAAAGATGTAAGAGCAAAAGCCGCAAAACAGCCGAAAAGGGTTTAACCGGTTGTTTAACGACGTCAAGTAAGAAAGCAAAAAAACAAATTCCCATTCACAAATACAAAAACAACAATATGTATTTATATAAACAACAAATGAAAAATTACTACACAAAAAAAACAAAAAGATGCCAGCTTTCGCTCAAACAACCATCATCTGGCCACGTTTTCCGTTTTGTTATTAATGTTGTTAGCTCTAAAACAGCTGTCAAAAAGCTTGATAATCGCGATTGACGGCACCCAAATCTGTCACCCTCAAAAGTTCAAGCAACAGCCTGAGGGGCAATTTGCGGGACTCTTTTTAGCCTCTTTACCTCTCTCCTTTCCACCCCGCCTTTTCTTCCTCGTAACATAGAAAGACTCATGATCACTCATCAGGTGGCTTACATAAATAACCCCCAGCAAAAAAACATGGATAAATCGGAACCTGAAGAAGCTGCTCAGAGAGAGAGTACAGAGTACGTAAACAGTACAGTTACAGTTACTAGGTAGTTAGAGGCTATTCTGTTCTGCTGCGGACCCGGCCAAGGGTGAATGACGTAGACCGGACACGCGAGGAAATACGATAGTCTAGGCCGCAGCAATGACCAACTGCAGGTTGAGTCATGAGGACACTTTGTTTGCTTGCTTAGGCCGTGGATCATCACGAGCAAAGCAAGCAGCTGAAAAAAAAAAGATGCGTGTACTCGTAGGACCGAAAGTGAGCATCATCCGATAGGCACAGCCCGAGTGTCTCATCTCAATCTCGTACTGTAATGGCATCCTTGCCGATCTACAAGTTACATACAGTACAGGGCACGCCTTGTTGTTGTCATTGCCCCCCTTGTTGAACACGGATTCGCATAGACTAGTAGTTACAACAGAACAATACTGGGTAATAAGTAATACACACGATGAAATGATGAATAAAAAGAGCACAAAGGACAAAAAGAATAAGAGACTAGAGTGCAAAAAAAAAGAAATTGCCCACTATCAGAGTCGAACTGATCACCTTGTCATGTCAAGTTATAATACTAGTGACACGCTATACCGCTTAGCCAAGCGGGCATTTGGACTTGTCTCATGCATCGTCGCCTCACAAACGCAGTAATTGAGCACTTCGCCAGTACTTCTCATTCAATCATTCAATCATCTCAAAGTTCTTACTTTAGTACCACTTACCCTAAGCATCCATCCCATCCAAGCAAGGCGACAACTTTCAAGGCAGCAACAAAACAACCCCCAAGGCAGAAGCCGTAAATTAAATTAAAAAATGGCTGCGGTATCCAAAGACACACCCACCTCGCATCGCATCGCATCGCCTCATCTGGACTCGCATCGCATCGCCTCTCCCAGCCACAAGCCAAATGGGGCCTAAGGCAACTCTCTCCCCTCCCTCTGTCACAAATCACCGGCACCATACTCTCACCTTGACTTGCTTGATCGTACAGTAGTAACCTCTGACTATCCGTATATCAATGTGTTAATGCATGCTTATGTCGCATCGAGCTCAATTTCGAGGAGAGAGGACACTATCCGCGGTGGCAACCAGACCAAAAAGCCCAGTTGCCTTCCTTTCCTTTCTCTCCTTTCGGCTCACCGACGTAACGTAATGTCTTCTCAGCTTTCGGTCTCAGCCAATTGTTGCACCATTCTTAATTTCTTACAATCGGCTTCGGCAAGAGAATGTAAGGGAGGGGAGCGAAAACTGAAAAATAAGGAAAAGGAAAAGAAGGGCAGCAAATAAAACCCATCCGGCCAATGGCGGAGGAGAAGACGAATGATACACAAACGATCAAACAAGCGTGCTCCGTCAGGTAGACAGAAACACACCTATGGGAAACCTTCCCCCAGTCCAGCCCCCCCGCCGACGTATCCGCTCAATTGCACGGTTCTGTCTTATCTATCGACCGCTCTTGTGACTCGTAAGGCAGGCCTTCTTCATACAGAAATGTCGGGGTCCTCTATCCCCAAGGCTGCGACAAGTGAGACACAAGCCGATGGGTCGAATCCGAACGCCTCACTTTGGAAAAAGAGACACCCCCTGGTCGACCTAGCTGCGCTGCGTTGCGTTGCGCTGTGCTGTGCTGTAGAAGCAACAAAAAAGAAGAAGCGAAACCAGGCCTGCAATCGGCCCTTTGCCGACAAATGGACATCTGAGTCACAACGTTGTGAATTCCAGAGTTCTTTTGTCTTTTCTTCTTTTCGTCTTCGCTTTCGCGTTCCCTATTCCCCCTAAAGCAAACCGGTCCCTGCGTAGCCTCGCACGCACGCACATACGTGTGAAAGTACGTCGTCGTTTCGTAATCACTTGCTCCCCTCTTGCTTTAAACTCCAGGCTCCCAAGTTATGAGTCTTCTAAACTCGGCCATTTCCTCTTTGGGACGTGCACGAAAACGAAGCAGCAGAAGCTTCGTGCCACCCGAGAGCCATCCGCATAGTTGCATATAGCCTTAAACACCCCGACGTCTGTGGCGTCCAAACCAATCTAGATATTCATCTAGGCCGTACTCGTCCTTCTTCACCTCACTCCGCCGTGGGATTTGACGCCTGATATTCGCACCCCCTGCCTGCTGAATCCCCGAAGTCCCTGTCTCCCCTGTCTCAGACTTTCTTCTTCAGCATCCCCACACTAACACTCGTATACAGGTACCACTTGTAAGCTGCAGCGGTGCTCTTTTTTTTTTCTTCACAGACTGGCCTTCGTTCTGCGCTGGTCAGCAGCTCCTTGAGGCTCGAGCTGTTGGGCGTTGCTATTTGTTGAGTCGTTCAATGCACCCATTTTTGGTTCTATTATGTCGTTTTGATAAATCACAAAAAATTAAACGCCTGTCACTTACGGCGGTAGTCTCTGACAGTTGCTTGTTTCAAAAACCCCGTGGCACCTGGACAAGGCTACGCGGCCAAATGTGGCTTTCTGCCGTTCCCCAAGCCTCGTTGGATTCAACCCTTTTATTGTGATTGTGGGGGGGAAATGCCAATCTCGCTGGAAGGGTATTCAGCGACAGCAATTCCGATCAAACGGAGTACTTACTGTAGCACTGCGCCCGCAACCCCACGTGGCAGCAATGACAAAACACAAAGCAAAAAAAAGGTTATAACAACGCCAGTCGTACGGCTAGAGAGGCCGAAATTCTTCGGCATGGACATAGAGTTAGCTCCGCAGATGGCATCATAGCGCTTCGATGAGAAGAAACACAATTCAAACTTAGATACCTTAAGTGAATGTGCTTTGGTTCTAAGGGGATTTCTCGCCCCCCTCTGAGCCGCTATGCAGAATAGTTTCTAAACTTGAATTCGTTCGATCATGGTCGATAAGGGTATGACGTTGGGAGAGCCAAGTTGGTGGTGGTCATATGCTGTCATGTTTATCCCCTAAGCGCATTTGGCATTTGAGGTGAGGTCCGATCCAGACTGGTAGAAGCAGTCTTCCGCTAGCCTATGATCATCGCGAGAGGCGCGTGTAAGCGCCATCTCGTCCTTAGGCAAAGCACAAGTAGGCGAAGCAATGCGGTAATGCGTGACTGCAACAAGCAGTAGTGCCAAGGGCAAAGGAGAACTCTCTTTGAGAGACTTGGGCGTCTAGCAGCCATCAAGCCACAGCCTAGTGGCGTTGCTTCGCAAAGATCTGGCGCCATCAAGCATCAAGCTTGTCAATAACAAGGCAGAATCTTGCTCGCCGGGTCTAGGGGTTTAGCTTCCTCTTCCTGCTTCCCTGACAAGTGCATCGCATCGGAGCGGCAGCTCCTTTGCCAGACGCCGGGAAAGATGCGATACCCGCCCAAGACAGGACGAAGAGGGGGGCTGCTGGCGTTTACCCATCCACTCATCAAGCCTGAAGTCGGCGATGGCTGCGGCACCTCGTCGTGATCTGTGTCATGATACTGGCACGCGAGCCCAACTAACACGCACCAGTGTTGCCCCTAAGCCATCTAGTCCCCGGCCCGAAAGGAGGGCCTAGACTGGTTGAATCTGTCCATCCCGAAGCTCCCATTGGCCCCTTTTGCCCCAAAAAGCCATGGTAGTGAGTCCTACGGCGGCCACTTTTTGCTTTGTGAGCAAGAGACAGCGCCAGGCGTTTGTCCCCAGAAACCCGGTTGTCGTGTCCCCCCGCTCCTCCGGATCCCGCAGTCTAACCGGGCATCTCATGCGATGCTATCAGTTGCTCGGTGGGGGGCGCATTCCGAAGTCCGGGTGGCTTCGATGGCTTTCGGCCCGTGTATGTTTCCTCCTCTTCCGTGTCCTCTGATTTCATGTAAGAGCAGACAGAGACGGGCCAATCTGCCGCCGGATGACATATGCTGCGCTTTGTGCCCTGACAAATAGCACAAACGTTCAAGTTTTAGAGTTGTCCCGACTCAAGTGCCCTAGAGACAGGACAAGTCTGTCCCTGCTTGTCTGTCCTCGTTAGTCTGAAAAGCAATTACGAATAGGCCGTCTTTCGGGGAAATGCCAAAAAGGAAAAACGGATGGACAGCTTCCAGACAAGGCATGCCGCAGTGCAGTAGAGCCATGGGTCTGCTAGAATGATGCTCCTAGCCGCGGATAGTATTTTGGCCCCCCATGTCAACTCTTCACCTTCATAGCCACCCCAACCAGAAATATGCAGACGATAAACACAAACAGTCCTTCATCCAATGCTGAAAAAAGAAAGAAAACAAAACTGTGCAGGGAGTTCGCCCCGACAAAGAGCTACCAGGTCAGGCCCTCTATGAAGAGGTATGCATGATCGTCAGCCATTGGCCCAAACTCCGGGGAATATTACTGTACTCCTAGCACTTGTAGCAGCAGAAAACAAAATCTCCGCCAACAGCAACTCCGCCAACAGCAAAGGGGTCAGTCAGCCAACCAACAACTTTGCGACGGAGAATTGCGTATATCTCCGCGCTGATGTTTTGCGCAGACCATGCCCTATGACTGCTTTGCCCTATGCTTATTACAAATGGCCTTCCTCTCTCCGCTCTTTTCGTAAACCTTGTCCTCGCCGACCGAGATTTGCAAAAATTAAGTGACAAAGAATGCCGGCGCCTGTATGGCTGGAGTTACGAACGAATCCCGAACAGCCAGGAGTTGGCCTGTCAACCCTTACCTTGCTCCAGTCTGGCTTCTTACCAGTGTCTAACCTTGTTTCGTATGGAAAGATGCCCTTTCCGGCGGCGTGCAGCAAGCAGTCATGGTGTGACAGCGACAGCCGGCCTATCCCCCCTTCCCTCCGCGGCCAGGATGTCAACTGGACCAGGGCCTGGCGAGTCCACGAGATGATGTTGCATGTGGCACGTTCTCAAAAGCACGCGAGGGCGTGGTAGAACAAGTCCAGGGGGGGTGTATTGAGACGTCGCCCGGTTGGGGTCCCCCTAGTCGTCGATCAAAGTGGATAATTGCATTTTGCTTCACCTTCTCACACGCCCCTCGACCCCGAACTTCTCATGGCAGATACCACGTACGAAGTACCGCCTGACCTAATGGAAATGTACGCTTTGCTGCAAGCCAAATTAGCTGTGGATCTGTTGTCGAAATCGCTTTCTGCAGCTCGGGCTGGTTGGTTAGACACTGCAGTGTCTGAACCAACTTGTTGAGAATTGCCTTCTTTTCATTTGGATCTAGTCATGATGCTGCAGTCATTGGCTGCTAAGAAAAATGTCGCAAATGTCTCGCCTGTTACTCGCAGGCACTAAGACCTTTGGGCCAGCCTGTAACCTGCATCTCCCCCTCTGGCCCCCAATTCTCAATGGAACATCGTTTCGCGTGGCCATTGACATGAATGGCTAGAAATCATGATTGGAATCAGGCCCTGAAACCCCGGCTTTGGAAATTCAGCGTCATGTCCGTGTCGGAGACCCGCGGGTACTTGTTACCCTGCTCTCGGGACCGAAGATAGAAAAAAAAAAAACGTGGGTTTCGATAAACCCCACAATGTATAATCCAGGATGAAACACAGTGCCGAAAGTTCTTATTCTGACGTCCAGGTCAGACTTTGTACGCATTGGCCAACCTCAAGTCCAAAGACAAGAGATAGGAAGAAGGGGGGGCAAACATACTTTGAGACGAATGCAACCTAAAGGTACAAGTATGTATGATTCGACAACTTGATCAGCGTCCTGAGTATAGTTCAATGGAGCAAATGAGATTCTTAGCATGCCCCGTAGCAAAGCGGAGCTAGCACAGCGACACAAGGGACCAGAATAGGGTTAGAAACGCATCCAGTTGATTGACGCTACGGACCTCTCCGCAAGGAACCATGACATGGAGGAGGCTGAGTCCGATATAATGGGCTGTTGTTTATGCTCTTGAGTCTAAGCTGTCAGCCCCCTCTAGAACGGTTAAAGGATGCCATTGCAGTTCCAAAAGGTCTCAAATATGGAGACCAACAAAGCCAACATGACTACAGCGCGAGATCCACGACATGCCTGGCAGTGCTTGCAAGCGAGGCATGGAAGCCCTGTTGTTTAGGTTGTAATAGGAGTCATAGCTTCAAGCATTGTGCTTATTGTAAAAGAGTGTCAGTAAATGCAGGAATCCTTCGTCCTGTAAGGTGATATTCATGGCTCGTGCTGGCTCACGGCTCTGCCATGGGCCAGGATGCGCTCGTACCAACCCAAGACTGGCAATAGTAACACAAATGCACAAAGTGACTTTATGATTTGAGCTCGAGGGGAGAGTACTATACGGATCAGCCGTGGGGTAAGTTGCCACCACTCGTCTGATTCCAAGATTGATGCTGTCCTGCCAAGCCGGATGTGACGCCGCATGTGAGTATGAATAGAGCATTTCCTGTTACTAGTTTGCCACATTTGCAACTTGTTGAAGCAAGTAGAAGTCCGAAACACTGCTTGAGCATGTCTTGGGGGTGTAAAAGATAAGCACCGGCGTCTACCTTCTGCATTGACCAAGTTTTGGCTCGATAAGGCGTTCTTGTGCCGATGCAAGTCACGTTTTCGTTCCACGCCACTTGAAGGAGCCCTGGCAGATCAGGCCCTGACTATAGAAGCAATGGCCATTGTCAATTGACGAATCCATCTCGATCTTGCTTACTCCTGTCGTCATCTAGCGCCGGCACCTTGTTGGGCCCTAAGGACACGAACTGCTCGGGAGAGACATAGGCGATGGGGGATTTGAGCCCAGGTACAGCCGGGATGTTTACTAGTACAAGTGCTAGCACGCGGCAAGCACCAAGCACACCAAGCATTGAGGGGGCCATCGGAGGCGAAGGGGGACTGGCTGGCACTCTGATAGTGGGATACGATGGAGTTGGGAAGAGGCGGACTGTGTGTCAAGAAGGGGGTCATCCGATGTGACGATGTCATCTTCCGATTGGGGGCCATGCGCAAAAGCCAGTCACCAGTCGACAGCCGTTGATCAGAGGGCTGTGGCTTGCACCGCTATGCCAATGATCTTTTGTCGTGGCCTGGAACTAGCCTGAGGCGGGGAGCAGCCCAGCATGCAGTGTCCTCGACTCGATTGGGTTGAATAGACGCCGACCTCGTCTGGCGACGCAGGGCTGAGGGTGGCCGTGGCAGTGAATGTGCTGCCAGAATCCATCCCGATCTTGGCCTGTGATTGGCGTTGGACCTGCACCCGTATGCAAAGCTGAACTCGCCTCAAGGGGGTTGTGCTTCGAATCGGCGGCTGTGGTCGCCGATAGGCCGCTGTGTTCGGGCCAAGACAGCAGATGGGAATTTTTAGAAGGGCAGAAATGTCAGGGGATTCGCGCCAGTGTGCTGGCACTGGGCCGTTTCGAGTCGAAGGACGAGATACATGGTCGTAAAAATAACCAGCATTAGCAGCAAAAATGACGATTTGATGGTGTTGAGGTGACAGTGACAGTGACAGTGCAGTTGACAGTGCACCTCTCTCGCACTGACTCACCAGATGCAGGCAAGGGCGATCGACCAGAATGGCAAGTACAAGATACTTGCCATCGCGCTTCATATTTCCCAAAAGGGAAAGAAGACGTACCGAGTACCTTTGGCCGCTAGATCTCTCTCTGTTTGGCAGTGTAAAGTCCCCTTTGGGCAGTGTCCGAGGCACAGCTCCGGCACTCGTCCCGTTTCTTTGGCGCGTTGGCCGGCCAGGATGTCGCTACATACATGCCCGCGGATGCTTTGGTCCTGCGCAGTCAACAAGCTGCACCGCGCCTGTTTGGCGAGTTTGAGCGCTTGTGGTCGGCACGCTGTAATTGGCCTAGTATACGAAGGACCTGAACTGGGTGGCAGCATCTCGCGACTGTACTGCCGAGAGAGCGCTGTATCGGGCAAGGTAGAGTACCTTGGTTCTTTTCGAGGCCGAGTAGGTACTTCAAGTATCCCCTCTGGGTGCGAACCCGACGGCTGAGCCAACTGCCCACATATGTACAGCAGGTAGCATTGCCCCAATGAACCGTGGGGAAAAGGCAATTGGCAGCGCTCTCTGTGTCTAACTAAACGCCTAGGTGGGCTTTGAGAGTGCCAATTATGTCTGAGTTGTTGACTTGCAGGATTCAGCCCATCGACAGTGGCTGTTTCTAGAAGCGGTGCGTCCCGAAGCCTTGACTTCCATTTCCAAGTGGGCGCAGCAGCATTGAGACACACGGCGCGGTACCTTACAGTGTGTCTGCCGTCCTCTGCTAAACGGCACACTCGTATATCCGTAGATGCACGGCTACATGGGTACTTGCCCATCTGCCGGCGCAGGCTTGCTGCCTCAGGTACCCTCGGCCCTCGCTCAAATCTCGTAGCATCGTGTGCTCGGCTAGCTTTCTTTCCCCCACCCCTGCTTCTGATTTGTCTCACAAACACCAGCTGCGTCCAGTACGAGTACTGTGCAATCTATCCAATATACGACTTACGAGCTACTCGAATGAGTACAGTACTGCTGGGTATGTATCCTCTTCTCTCCACGCTGGCCCCCTGCCCTTGTTTCTACCCCGTCTGACCCTTACGGCACGAGTGCTGTGCTGTACCTTCGTCCAGATGGGGGCAGTTGGACAAATACTATCTGTGAACACCTGCGGCATGTACAGAATTGGGTACCTTGAACCTATCGTGAAGCAGACAGCGGGTACCGGGATTGGGTTGCATTCACGGACTTCCGCCTCCAATCTCGCGCAATCATGGGATTGCTTACTGACCCAGCACAGATCGCGACCAGGGAATGCAACCAGAGCACTCCGTGCCTCCGTAGCCTAGCATGCTGGATTTGGACTTTGGCTTGGCGATACGGGGTACGTACCGATAGATCCTCGACGCTGCAGAAACCACCACCACTTGGTGAGCGCCTGGTACAGGTACGAAAGACAATATTCATCCGGGCTTACTTGCACGAGAGATGTGGCCCAAAGCCATTTAGAGTGCCCTTCGAATGATCTGCCGATCCCCAACTCGGGCAGATATGCTCCGTAACATGCTCCATGCTGCCTACATGGACCTGGGAGATACATGCCTACCTGTACCCATGGGGTCGCCAGTTCGCGATGAACAGATCCGTGTCTGGGCCTGAGTCGACCAGTCTATCGTCTGGTCTGGATTGCCAGCTGAATGGACGTAGGTACGACGCTTCTGCCCGGTAACGCCCGTGCGTACCTACATCATACATCGCACATGGAGGCCGAATCTACATGCGACGCGCTCTCCCGAGGCTTCTCGCCCTGCCTGGGCCGCTGCCTGTGCCTGTGCTTGTGCTTGTGCTTGTGCTTCCATAGAGCCTTGTGCGAACTGTCTTCATGTACGAAGCATTGCTGCGACTAGCATTGCATTAGCATCGCACAGCGGCTATTGCCAGCCATGGCTGCCATCTGGTCTGCTGCTACTGCTCGGGCTCCACGAGTGCGTTCGGCTCCGCCCTGGGCGAGTTGGCCTATCGCTCATGCAGCAAACAAGACGACTGGACCAGGATCTTTTGGCTTGCACATGTACTCGTACGGAGTCCAGCGTCGTACCCCGAAGTCAGAACTCCGTGCTTTTGGGTGGCAGCTGGTACAAGTGCTGGCCCATGCCCTCCCCCAACTCCAACCTCAATTCCGTACCCTTGGCTCAGCCCTTGGCTCTCAGTGTGTGCATCTTGCCTCCATGCCTGTTGATGTTTCCTCCTCCTGGTTCTCTTTTCTTCCTCAGATGCTGCCGGGGTGCCTGTCGGCTGGGCGGACAAGCCAAGTGCCGATGCCTTCACGTTCTTCGCTTACTCACCAACTTCCCGTGCGATGCCCAACTGCATCTGGCTGTAATTCTCGTCCGAGGCCCTTTTGCCCACAAAGTCCAGTCCAGTCCAGCACCAAGTAGCGCCGTGCGACGCGCTTATTATCGCACAGGTCCCAAGAGCTGGTTCCAATCAGGTACCACAGAGACATCTGGTAGGGCAGGCCTTGTTAGCCTAGCTCTGAAGATGCCACAACGGCGCCGCCAAGCCGTCAGCAACCACACACCCAATTTTCTTCATCATCAACACCCACAAATGCAGATGAGCTTGACCCCACGCCAGTTCCAAAGGGCTCAAGGCTCGCCTATTGCCACACCCCCGACGCCTCGCCTCCCGAAGACTGACGCTTGAGCTCAACCTTGCATGGCAATCTACTCCAGACCAAGCGGGATGCACTTATGCAATATATGCAGTACACCGCCCACATGCCAGCATCCCGCTAACAGCATAGCAACATCCCGCCTTGCCCTGCGACCCCTGTTACCGCATATACGCTTCCACCCAGTCCACGTCCGAACAACTTCAAGCCCTGCAAGGCATGGCGCCGGGATGTCCACAGCCTCCGCACACACCCCTGCCAGGGCTCTGCCTTCACTCTTTGCTCCCCTCACCCCCCCTTCGTCAACTCACTCTGTACTGGCACGTCGTACCTTGCGTGGTTCTATGTCGACATCCTGGCACCAGCACGCCTTGGAGCTAGTTCAAGCTCAGCCATAGCCATGGGGGAGTACCTCAATCTCATCCGTCTAGACGGATGGGCTGCCAGGCCCCCCCTTCGTCATGCACCTGGGCCAACGGGGAACTCGACATCATCTCCACCTCTCGTGCTTTGCCATGGCGCTTCGTTCATATAAGTCGTCGTCTGGTCCTTGCTAGAACAATCGTCCGAGCCTCAGATCGTTCATCCAAAGATAGACTTCTTATTCTAGCCTCTAATTCTCACCACCGCAATCTGTGTGCAAACGCGACGCCCGACGCAAAACTACAAGCCAAACACTTCTCGCTTTCTTCTGCTTGACCATCTCTGCGACCAGAACCGTCACTGCTTTTGCCTCGACTTCTTGGTTTCTTGCCGGTCTATGCTACCGGACGTTCTTGTATGATAAACCTTTCCTATTAATGGCATTCGTCGCTCCTAAGCGGCTCCTTTTTTTTGTGATCGGAGCACTTACACCAGGTTTAGCTGCTGAACAAAGCGTCTGCTGCCTTCAGAGCCTTTCCCCCCATTAATAGTGGGAGTCACCACACACTCTCGTGCTGCCCACCCCCGAATCTGCGTGTCACAGCCCACGCCACCGCAGCCTGCTGCTTATGTGAAGGCACAGAAGCTGCTTCAGCCTTACTCTGTCTTACTTGAACCCTGGATTTATAAAACCAGGCCGACCCTCAGCTCGACTTCTCTTTTTTTCCCCTCCTCTCCCCCTCCATACACCTATCAACACTTTTGCATAGTTAGACTAGAAGGTTACCTTCAGAGTCTTCTTAGCCGCAAGGTTTAAATAGTCCCCTTATCTGCCAGTATGAGGTAAGAAAACTTCATTACTTCGTGTCATTGAGTAGAGCCTAATCAAGTCTCCCAGCGCCGTTGCCATCCAGTTCGACCCGACCTTTAGCGTGGGCTCTCGGCCAACATTTTCGTGGCCAGGTAAGTCGACTCTCCCGCATGGCCTGACCACAAAGCCTATACTAACTCTCCTTTCCTTCTAGGAATGTTTGAATCTAGCAACACCACATCCACCATGATTGCGCAAGACTTCTCGTCAATTCTTCACCCAGTGTCTGAATCCAGTGTCTCTCCTCAAAGTGTGCCAAAGACGCTTCCCGCAAGCCCTTCTAGGGGCATCCTCACTCCCGAGCAGCGAGAATTGAAGAAGCAACGAGACAGAGCCCGCCGAGATTCCAGAGCTTCCACACGAATCCAGCGAGGTAGCAGCAGCAGTTCATACATGAGCTCACCACCGATGTCAGTGTCCGATGTCACAAGCACCATGGCCCTCCCCATCTATACGACAGCTCCGCCGGCCATGTCTCTCCTGAGCGAGCCAGCTCCAGCATTGAGCGACCCATCATACATCCCCCCTTACAGCCCACACATGCAGGAGCAGGCGTTTACTTCTCCATACCAACAACCTCTGTGAGTAGCAGACAATGTTAACATGAGCCATGTTCAATGTCTATGTCAATGGCTGCTGACAACTATATTTCCAGGCAATCAAACTATTCCCTGTCGGTGGAATACCCTCCCACCTATGCCACTTCAAATGCATACAGGTAAGTTCTTCGCAACGTTGATAACATCCATCACGTGTCAGCCAGAACTCTAACATGATTGCAGTATCTCTCACTCTTCCATCCAGTCCACCGGACAAGACAGCGGCATGGTGTACCGCATGCCCGCCATGCAGTCTGGCAGCGGAGCTTCTACTGGCAGCTCCAGCAGCCAAGATAGCGCTGGCCACGTCCGTGTGGTGCAGAACAGACCAAAGCCGCGTTGCTGGGAGCATGGCTGCAACGGACGACAGTTTTCGACTTTTAGCAACCTCCTACGACACCAACGAGAGAAATCCGGCCAAGCAGCCAAAGCCACTTGCCCCAACTGCGGCGCTGAATTCACCAGAACCACTGCGCGAAACGGCCACCTTCTACACGACAAGTGCAAACAACGACGAAGCTCTTGAACCAAGATGACTTTTCAATCAAGTTTCGCATCGAATCCGTGATTCATTCGCTTTAACCTACGAGGAGGGAGGTAATGCCTCCCGTATTGCGGTCTCTCACGGAGCTTAGATAAGCTCATCAGTGGAGTTCCTTGTGTCACAGCGATGACGATTCGCGGACATATCGTTGGTGATGGAGGTTTCGGCTGCGATCTTCGATTCACTGCGCCTTACCGGCTTATGCTTTCTCCTTCTTTTTTTACATTTTCGGACTGCGGCTTTGTATAATACTGTTTTATTTCTTTTATTCCTCTTTTGCCGGTATACTCAAGGTGTTTTGACGGGATGGATTATGAATTACGGGTCAACGTGTTGGGCAAACAGCGAGACCTTGGGAAACAATGATACCAGGGTATAAGAGAAACGGGATCAATTTTTAGAGCACACACAACTAGAGGTACATAGACAGGATGGAACTGTCCGCACCGTTGCGAAGGAAACTACTACCTATTTTGGGCTGTATTTGTTTTGTTTTTCCTTTTTGTCAACTTTGTTTCCCCCCTTTCTTTTTTATTTGTTTAGGCTTTAGGCTTACATCCCCCCTTTTTTGAGCCACATCCCTCCTAAAGGGTGGCGTATTATTATGACGATACGATTTGGCACAGTTGAAGTCCACAATCACTTTGTTCACATGTTTATAAATGTTAATGAAATCGGCACTCGTCTAAAAACAACTTTAGTGATTGATCATCTTGAATTACAAATACCGACATGACTCGCTCGTTAATCTCCATTAATTCCGGGCTAGAACTTACGATGCGGCAGCTACCCACGCCCATTGCCCATTTTTTTTCAGCCATGATTTTTTAGCTGCCTTTAACTTAAAGTTCAAGCATCCGTAGCAAAGACATGGGCACTAACTAGGCTCTCGGGTACGGCAGACGTCCGATGCTGTCATTACGCGTGCCATAGGCAGATTTGAGACTGTCTCAGCTATAAACAGGACTGTAAATGGGGCCAAGACACGGCTAGGGTCTACGAGTGCGCGGGTAATTGGAATTACTTTGCGAATCCGCGGGAGAGAGATAACCTGGAAAGAAAGAAAAAGGCGGAAAGAGAGTGAAAACAGAGCCGCCCACGTGATGCAACATGCTTGCCCATTGCTCTCATTTGTTATGATGATGCTTTTATGCTGGCATGGATTGGTCGTTTAGTTAGGCTGCTTAGTGGTTTTAGCAGGTCCGAAACTCATCGGACGGTACGGCTGGGTACCCCGTCTGACGCTGCAGATGCCTCAGTCAGCGAGGTACCGTGAACATAGAGTCCGTGCATCGCGGTACCTTTGTACCTGAGGCTAACGCCAGTTTGCTACTCACAAGCACGTACCCGCCTAGCAAGATGACAAGGGGCCGGACGGGAACGGGCTTGGAGAGGCGTGGGCAATCTCACTGGTCAAAATCCTCGGAGGCGGTCGAGTGGCACGGTTATACGATAGGGCCAGTGATCGACAGCCGTCCGGCAGGCTAGAGCCCACAGGGCAGACTCGAGTTTAGCTTTGCTAGAGAGATGTGGCACAGCCGCGTTGTAAATAGATGGTAGCTCTGAAAGTTGCTGGCTTCGTTTTGGCAGCTTTCCTGGCGCTGTGTTTCTAAATAAAAATACTTCGCATTGATGGCTTCGACCCCGTGCATCACAGTCTAGGATGAATTGCTAGGCACTGACGAATAATAAATGCCAGCAACGTCGCGTGGGGCACGGCATTTGAGCGAGCACTGCGTTGTCGTACCTACTAGGTGCCTCGTGGTTGGCAGGCAAGGCTCCCGTAATCTGTATGGAATGCTGGGATACCTCAGCCGTTGCTTGGCCTTCCAAAAAAGAACATTGGAAATAAGAAGCAGTGACAGTGCACTGCATATTCTGTACGCGGACGTAATATGAAACGTCCTAGCTGGCCGGCAGAGACGTTTCGGTGCATTGCGTGCACCCATCACAGTCACAAGATGAGATAGCGAACCCTGGCATGACTGAGCTGTAAGTCCCGTCGAGAGCAGCGAGTCGGGGGCTGAATGCGCGAAGAGGCAAGTGGAAGAACCTTGGTATTTCTCCTCGGGGTGATTGGATGATTGGACGTCGAGGCGGCATCCCATCTACCTTGGTATGTCTGTGTGTTCTGTGATTTGCTTCGAGAGGGGGGGACTTGTTAATAAGGGGCCGGGGCCTAGCCATGCCGAAAGATGACGATTTCCTCGAAAAAGGAAAACTCATTCTTGAGACGAGTCAATAGATGATGCACGGGACAGCACAAAGTCGCAGCGAACCTGCCTAGAGGGTAATAAAAAGTTCGGTAGGGGTGTCAGTCAGGTTGGCGATGGAAATAAGAACGTAAAAAAAGGGCCCTTGAGAAACAAAAGAATTGATGTGGGAGGGGGGTGTCGAGCGGCAGGTGCCCGAGAAGTGCAGAAAAGACATCCTTGTAGTGGGGCAGGGCATGTGCTCTTGATGAAGAGCCACGCCCCTCGAGGTGCATATGCGCTTGCATATCGCTGTACCCACCTGAATCCCGCATAAGTGAATGAACGATGCTACTCCGCACCACAGCCCTGTAGGGCTCCACAGTCCACACCCAGGCCAGAATACAGAATACGCTTCCCTTGCTCGCTTCTTCGCGACCGAGCGTAAAGGTACTGCGCTTGTACAATGTTGGCAAGTTATCGCGCAGGACAAGGGTCGATCGCCCATGAGCTCCCGTGCCGCTCTACCAGACCAGTACCTTTGCCTGTGCGAGCTTTCAGGATTTCCTCACCTTCGAGTACGGACTCAGCAGACGGCAGGGTGGACCGATGGACGGGACAGGCTGATCCGCATTCCAAATCGCTGGTCTTCTCCAACCCTCCAACCCTTCTAACCAGAGCAAGGTGCATGGTTGCTTGCTTGATGAGCAGGCCCTGCGTCAGATGTGCCGAGAACAGTGAAAGGGAAAAAGCAACGACGCCGGCTGCGAGCGATGCCGGATGAGAGAAGCTCCAGTGATATTAGGGAGTGGCCATGTCGCATCCCATGTCCCTATCAGGTATGAAAACCACTTAGTCCTTGGAGGTGAGATGCCAGAGGAATATTGACACTGACCTAGAGTGCCAGGTAGCGACAGTAGCGACAGTAGCGATACTAGAAGAATTACAGAGTCCTAGGAACCTTGGTAGCCAGACTAGAGGCGTCTGGTTTTCTTTGGCACTTCATTATACGATCCATACGAGCAATTCGTACTGTGCTGTATGTTAAAAGCAGTTGCTGGGGTGTTGGACAGCCACTCCCCTTCCCGCCAGCCCTTGGCACCATGGCTGCTCGAATGCAGTAATTTCGACGGTTTGCCCCCTTCTTTCTTTTCCAATATTCCCCCACCCTTACACCCCTCCTCTTCCCTTTGTTTGAACAAAAGCATACTGCAAAGCTAACCGCATATTATTTGGGCATCATGTACGCTCTAGCTGCCAGGCAATCATTCATGCCTGTTGAACGGCGACTACCTCGCCCAGCTTGCCCCTCCCTTTGCCCGTGAAGACAGGACCGGCCTCGATGAGCCCTTTTCTAGGCATTTGGGGGCCGTTGATTCGTGGGCGGGGCCAGACGTTGCAGGTGAACGTGTGGCTTACTTGCACGTTACTTGTGCTTGTTTTGTACTTGTACGCTAACACAAATCAAAGGCAACCTGAGCAATGCCAACCCCAGCAAGTATTTGAGAAACTTGGCAAGATCGAGCTCCACAGGGGCCAGGGGACACATACAGAAATACAGAGCCCCGAGTACTCCGTACCGAATGAAAAGCAAAAAACAGCTATTCCATTCGAAGCAGCATAGAATGGCACTAGGTCTACTTAGAGCTCGCCGGAGACAAAAAGACGCGAGGAGCGAATGCCAGATGAGAGTGCTTACGGAAAACCGCCACTGGTCCCGCAATCAAGGCCAGCAAACAGGCATCCGAGCGCAACATTAAAATTTACCTAGCGCCTCCAGGGTTCGAGCTCTTCTCCTAGGATACATGGATACTGCAACTTTGGGTCAAGCTGTTTGATGGTGGGCTGGGCCCCCCTACCACTCGAGTCGACCCTGCCGGGGATGCAGAATCAGGCACTACGGCTGTCGCTGGCCTGTCGCGCGACTGGGGCAGCTGTTGGTGGCTTCACACTTGGAGCGCGAACCACGAACCACGAGCCGCGAGCCGTGAGATAGGGATGTGCTAGCACCAAGTACTTTGCACACTCACGCGGGATAGATGATCCCTGCTTGCCACTGCTACACAACAGCCGTCATGGGTTTCGGAGGCACTTTTGGGCCAGTTCAGTGCTACCGCTGTTCCGCTTGCACAGGGTAATCAACTCCCAAGTCCCTAGTCACTGAGGCTTGGAACGGGGGTATCCACTGGCCACCAGGAAGCTCGCTATGGACCACTCCCGGCCCCGAGTTAGCTCTCGTCTCCGGCCGAAAGTGTCCCGAGACTGTCCCGAAAAGCGGATGTGGTAAGGGTCGGCGTCCCGACATGTGCAAAGTATCCTGTGTGTATGTTGCTGCTAGCGTGAGGAGAAAGAGGCGAGCTCTCTCTCGCATATCTCGCATTGGTACACAGCATAATTGCTGTAAATAGTATCACACAATAGTGCCTCGAGGCTCTTTCCTTTTCTTTTTCCTCATTGCCTTGTTTCTTGTTTGCAGCAGTAAACCTGCAGCGACCCCCCCTCCTTTCAATTGCTTTCTGACGCTTAGAAGACTACCTAGGTATGCAAAGTACTCATACGTGGTATTTGGGAGATGCATATTTCCACCCGTCGCTTCTCCCATAACGGGCCTATCTCTCTCCTATTCATCAGCTTACAGGAATGAGAATTGCCGTGTCTGCTGCGCGTTGGGCGGCCAATCTCCAGTTGCCAGCCCAGCCATCTCTTCCCCTCGAAGGGGATACTGCGCACTAGTAAGGAGACATGTGCGATGCGTCTTCATGGGTAAGCCTGTGGCCAAGCATCGTGACCCAGATAGAGCCAGGTGGGTAAATCGGCGAAGGGGCAAGGATTTGCGATAATGCATACCTGTAACTCAATCGGCGTAGATTTTGTAAAGACTGCATCCGTTGGCTTGGCAGCAGCTTATTTTTTTTTTCTCTTACTCCCTTTCTACCTGGTTTTATTTATTTTCATGTATTTTTTTTTTTTTTTTTTTTTTTTTTTTTTTATATATTTCATTTTTAATTTTTTCGTTTGCTCCCTTGTCCCTTGTCCCTTGTCCTTTTTCTCTCTTCTTCCTTTGTTTTTCCTCCTCCTCTTCCCAATCCTCGGCATTGTCTGTAGTTACAGCTACCTAGTACTCTCTCCCCTTTTCAACTCTCTGCCCTTCTTTGCCCTCCTCTTCTCCCGAATTGTCTCCGTTTCCTCGTCTCTCTCCGCTGCCCAAAAGTACACGAGCAAGCTCGGCATGCCCAAGACGTACAAACGCACCGCCAAGTAGGTGGCTGACCTAAGTCCCCTCTCGTTCTCGCTTTTTGGGGGGTGGGCAGGGAAGACGCACCGCTAATCTATTGCGTCTAGGGGCGCGTCGCTTAGCGCACTTAAGCGCTGTATGTCGCTTACTGCAGCGGGACTGGGCCTGAGCCGCTGCCTGAGGCTCCGTCAAGCTCCGTCAAGCTCCGTCAAGCCCCCCGAACAAAAAGCTAGGTCAGGTCCCTTGCCAAAAATGGCCTGATTTTAGCCGAGCCTCTCTCTTTGTTGTCATATTTTGGGCAAGGTTCAATTTCTGCTGCTCGTATCTGAGCCGTTCTGCCCGGTACATCTGCGTTACATTGTTGTCCGAACTCCGGACTTGTCCCTCCGCACGTCCAGACGGGGAAAAGGTACCTCTTTTGTCCTGTACCTTTTAGTACCGGGTCCAGCCAACCACGGGGCTTGAGTCACCACCCCCCGCAACGGCACCCGATTCTTTCTAGCCCTGATTGCTTCTTCTTTCTTTGCTTCTTCCACCCCACTCGCCTATTTACGACCGCGACGAGCAGCCTCGCCTCTCGGCCAAGCACGGCCTATCACAGCCTGCTTTTGTGCCAGCATACCAGAGTTCTTTGCTTGACCCAGGCAATGGCTCGCAAGGTTTTGGTGGCACATCTGAGCCTCGTCTGCTAATTCCGCCCGCAAGTTCCAGGCCGCGAAAACAGCACAGTAAACAAGCCGGAGACGGTACCTGGCCCTCATGGTGTCAACAATGGCCACCACCGCCGCCAGAGTACGCACCCGCAAACAACATGTGTTTCGCTCCGTCTTCCCGCCCGATGCCTTGCAGCCGGTTTCTCTAGCTGCTGCCATCGGTGAGGCCGGTGAGCCAATCCGGAGCCAGGATGCACCATTGCCAGTACCATCGTCCTCGTCATCATCATCATCGCGTCCCAAGAGACACGCTGCCAGCCACAGCGGAAGCAGTGTCCACGGTTCTGCGGCTGTGACTGGCCGACGGACGCGTGGCAACCATTCTACTTCTACCCAGCAATCGTCGACCACTGTTGTCAGCGATCAGCTGCGGTGGGATCGTGCCTGGCATGTAGTCACCTCACGCATTCAACTCCCTACCTCTGTGGCCGTCGAAGATTCCTTTGGTGCTCTGGTGCCTGAATCCCAGGATCTCGATGTGACCTTTTACGATTCTCTAACCCTTGTCTTGGATCCTGCTGCTACCGTCCCGCAAGCTGCTCACACTGAGGACATCTTGCTGTGGCACTCTCAACAAGTCCGTCAGCACTTCCTCCACCATGTGCTCCCTTTGCTTGCCGCATGTACCTCCAGCCATCAGCAGAGCCACTCTCAGGTTCTTCGCAGCATCATACGCACCCTGGAGGCTGCCCACAGACAGTACCTGTACGGGCTGATGCTCGTTGTTCGAGGCTTCCGCGATGACGCACCCGCAGAAGCAGCTATGACCAAGTTCAGGAGAGACATGCACGCTATTGTTGGTAATTCGTGGGCTCCGGAGTTAATATCTGTTCTCCGTAGTGTTTTGCATCATAGTCTACGGATAATACTAGGTTCTAGTAGTCGAGACAATGGCCTTGGACCGGGATGGAGCCGAGAAGCCGAAGTCCCCAAGGCGCGCGGTGAACTTCTCAGCCTCCTCGAATCCCTGCACCAGGTTGGGTTGGGAGGCGACAAGTTTCAAGTCTTGTTTGCTGAGATGATGGATGCCTGCATGCAAGACTTTATCAAAGATTCCTATACCAGAGTGTGGAAGGTATCCAGTGGTCGACGCAATACTCGAGTGCCAACAGGGCCTGTCTGCTTGAATCACTTGTGCGACTGGGTTGAGAAGCGCTATGCTCGGTTGGCAGTGGAAGTCCTCCACCGCCTCGGTGGCCAAGTGGCCTGGAACGACGTAGAACGGTGGAGAGACGTAGCCACTGGGCGGCTTGCGACACTGCGGATGCACGAGCTCTTTGATATTGTCCTACACTGGCCAGACAGCAAAGGAGGCCTCGATGACTTGGCATCTTCCGTGACTACGCCCCAGCGTCGCCTTCAGCTCACAGATGCCTTCTCGGCCACCCTCCAGGCCAGGCTGTTACATCCCGGCCGCTCCACACTTGACATTCTGCAGACTTACATTTCCATGATACGAACATTCCACGCACTGGACCACTCCAAAGTCTTGCTCGACAGAGTTGTGCCGGCGCTGAAATTATGCTTGTGGAACAGAGATGATGCCATTCGCATCGTCGTCACTGGCCTGTTGGCCAACCCGAACACTGCACATACCGAGGAGAACCAGGGGAAGCTGGTGGAGCTTGCAGTTATTTTGAACGAAACGTCACAGCAGCATCAAGGGCGCGCTGACGATGAGGATCTTGGCTGGAATGACATGAGCTGGGTTCCAGACCCTGTGGACGCGGGTGTCAACTACAAGCGGCCTAAGAATGAGGACATCATAGGCACACTGATAAGTGCTCTTGGCTTACAAGACGTCTTCATCAAGGAGTTCCAAGTCATTGTTGCAGAACGACTGCTTTCCAAGCAAACCAGCTTCAAGCAGGAGATTAAGGTTCTCGGTCTGTTGAAGAAGCGATTTGGAGAAGCAGCTTTACAGAACTGCGATGTCATGATACGAGACATTGTAGACTCCAAACGCGTGGATTCAGTTCTTCGTCGGAACTTGAGAAGCGATGGCGCACTGGAACCACACTCGCTCTCATATCATTCCAAGATTCTGTCGCGTCTGTTCTGGCCGAGTCTGCCTAAAGATCCATTTACTGTGCCTTTACCGGTAGCACAAGTTCAAAAGAAGTACGAAGCTGGTTTCGAGCAGCTCAAGTCTTCACGGAAACTCAATTGGCTGGATCATTTGGGATCGGCAACAGTCAGGCTGGACCTCGATGATCGCTCTATTGAATTGGACTGCAAAACGTATGAGGCGGCAGTGATTTACGAATTTCACCGTGACGATGACGGATCAGGGTCATCTGGTCCGGCTCAGAGAACCTTTAACGAGATATGGGAGAAGCTCATGATTGACGAGGACCTTTTAGAGAGCGCCCTTAAATTCTGGGTATCTCAGCGAGTTTTGAGCGACATCGGCAACAAGACGTACGTGGTGCTAGAGACGCTTGATAGCGAAACGGGGGACAAGGACATGGCGGAGGACGAAATTGGAGCGGGCGGCGATATGGAAAACGATCAACCCTCACCAAAGAAGGCAAAGAGCATGAGTGCAAAGGAAAAGGAACAGAGGACCGTGTACTGGCAATTCATCGTTGGCATGCTGACCAATTCAAGCCCGGCGATGCCCCTTGGGCAGATTGCCATGATGATGAAGATGCTCCTCTCCGACGGGTGCCCCTGGAGTAATGAGGAACTACAGGAATTCCTCGGCGAAAAAATTACAGAGGGCGATCTGGAGCTTGTGGGGGGGAAGTATCGACTACCGAAGAAATGATCGTCCTCAGCTTCGCTTCGGCTCGATGAAAAAAGGACCTAATGACACCCTACTTTGACGATGAATGCTGCCGCACGTTCATTGAGAGTGAAGACCTTTTCGGACTCTGAAAAGCTCAGGCGCCGTCATGACCAACAACAGTCTCAGAAATCCGGATCTTCTCGAAAAACGAGAACACATGAAACACGTGTCCAGTGTACATGCTTGCCTAGGTATTTTTGGGTGGACGCAGATTGGCCGACAATCGATTCCTGCAAATCGAGCCAAGGGAGCCCAGACGTCTGTTGAAGGGAGGGACTGAGACTAGCTGCAGTCATGCTGCAACATGAGAGGTGGCGGCGGGATTCGGTTAAGTCTTGGGTCGGCGCTTCGGTCAGACGCAGCCGGACGATGGGCGATCAAGGTCGTCTGCGTCAGAAGATGTCACTGTTTTCCGCGACAAACTTTGGACACCTGTCAAGGGTTTAATAAGAAAAAGCAAAACTAAAGGAGTCCGCCCTGCCATATAATTAGTTGCCCTGTCGACCCGTGGGTGTTGATTAATACGAGGCAACGGCGTGGAGTGGATTGTGAGTTTCGGAGAGTGACCTGATTCAGAATAGAGTTAAATAGAGTACAGAGTATTACGTCGCAGAGCCGGATCCATTGGGATATGACGAGGGTGTGCAGCACTGGCAATCCCAAATTCAAACCCAACGTGTACATTCTTTGTTTTTGAGGCATGTTGGGCTGGCTTTTCAGTAAAATACATGTTAGCGCCAGCATTTAGTAGATCGAACCGGCCTCACAAGAGCAACAAACGGCGTGAGCCTTTTTCGCTAAAGAGGCTTTTCAATAGCCCACAGATATTGGAGAAGTGTTGGCTAGGCCATCTAGCTGAGATCTGCTTGTCCTCTTTTGAATACGACTCTGGGCCGGTAGCTCCTACTAGATAAAGTATATGGCGGTGCCGGATAAACCTGCGCAGTTATGAGCTCAACGAGACGAAGTTTCAGAAAGTTAACCCGGAGGGAATGGATGACGACTGTTGTGTTATCTATGTGTGGAAAATCTCGCTGCAAGGATTGATTCGGAGAGGGATAAAAAAAAACAGATATTACCGCAGCAGCCGCTTGGCCAAAGAACAGTGCGGCCGGCGGCGGGGATCTTGTGATTCAAGTTTCCAGTTTCGGGGTTGGACAAAGACAGGGCCCGGATAGAAACGCAGCCGAGAGAGAAAAGGGAAGTCGATCAACAGGACGGCCAGAGGGCCTTTTTTTTTTCTGTCCTATCCCTCCCATGTACGGAGCAAGTCAGGTTTGGCTGGCAGTGAGTGGTACAAGTAGCAGTGGTGGAAGTAGCATTTGCTCCGCAGGACACTCAAAAAAGTTGAGACACGCCGGCACGGAACCAAGAAGAGCAGAGCCAAGCGAGGTACTTTGCACATGCACCAGATAGAGTAGGCGACAGGTCAGACGGCTGGCCGCATAAGAAGCAAATATGAAGGTCGAATGGGCCATTGATGGACACGACGGAGTGGGATAATTAGCACGCCACTGCTGTGCTTTAGTCTCGGCCTGTTGGGCTGCTGTTGTTCCATGCGGCTGATGATGCGAAAAGAGACGACGGTACTAAAAGCCCGAGAGGAATGTTTTTCGGACTTTAGAGTTGTATGCGTAGCATGGACCAAAGTTGCAAGGCCCGAAAGGCGCCGTTTTCGGTGGTTTGTTTGCGCATACGCCAGGTCGAGTAATGATCGAGGGAAAAAAAGAAAGATTCCAGTGCATTAGGCGAGAGAAAGCTCCTCACTCCTTGGCCGTACTAGCCAGCGAGGGGGCTGGATTTTGAATGCTTAAGACTGCCTCGCCACAAAACCATAGCGTCGCCCCTCCTTATTTCATCACAAAGCATCCCTACAGCATCTTACCCCTCACAGCCATGATGGAGACCCCCCAGCGGCTGCATGGACAGTAGTGCGGATGCTTGGGAGAGAACAGGCAGATAAACCAAAGGCCTACAGGAGGCTGCGTGAGAAGCGAAGACGCAGCAAAGGGAGCGTCAAATATTCCGTATGTACTGCGGTTTTTACATGGAGACCTTTGAAGGAGAAGATATAAATGCTGCAACATGGCCGGATCGGGAAGGTCTCCGGAGGCACGGACAAGTCCTCCGGCACTGGCCCGATGCGTGGGCTCCGACGGACAGCACGGCCTACATGCGCATATGTAATACGTAAGGGCCGTGTGAAGTGACTGTGTAAAAGGCGCCGGTGTGGTTGAATAAGGCGGTGCTGCTGATTCTCCAAAGCGGCCAGAGCAAGGTAGAGGAGAGGGAAGAATTGATCCGTCACAGCGGCGTCGCTGCTAATCTAGTTCGTCTCACAGCAAAAGCGACGACCTGGCCTGAGCTTGAACCCGACTGGCTGCCACACGGAAGCAAGAGGCGTGAGCACGGTGCGACACGCAATATTGGAATCCCAATCACGAGGCCCATAGCTGACGGGGTCTTTGATTGTTTGGAGCTGATTGACGTCTGGCTGGCGCCATTTCATTTCCCGCAGGCCGCTCGGGCAGAGACGACTCATGTGATGGCCACGCCCTGGCTGCTGCCGGTTTCTTGGTTTTCTTGGTTTTCTTGTGCTCGCTCGCTCGGTAAATGCAGGGAAGCCTGCTTGGGTCGTTTTTTTTCTGGAGTTTGCTGCCAGAAGATTGGAGGCTGGCTCCACGGCTTGGGCGTCAGGCAATAAAATGCAGCTTATCAGGTGAGAAGCCCAAGTTCCATTGCCATTTGGCTCTTGCATCGGGCTAGGTGGTTTCAAATCAAAGCTGGCTGGTCTTTTGGTTTTGCCTCTTCCCCATGGCCGGCTGGCATGACTGAGGTCCACAGGCTGTGCATTTCTGCGCCCCGCGCCAAAGGTTGCTGCATGCAAATGGCCGTATTTGTCGTCCAAGGCTTTTTGCAAACACCGGCTCGCACTGCGTATTTGCAACCCAACTGATCCATGGCGGAGGTGAGGAGTGAGGTCGGGTGTCTCCTAGCGCCACAGTGCGGGTCGGTGCGACGACACGGTATCTGGGTAGCTCGAATTTTAATTCTTGTCAGGTCGGTCGGTCAACAATGACAGAAGGCCATCCGGGTCAGAGCTGAGCAGGGCAGCAGAGCCAGAGCCAGAGCCAGAGCCAAAACAAGAGCAGCGGTCGGTGGTTAAAACGGCTATGGCGGGCGATTCGACTGGCTTTGCGGGCTGCCGAAGCCGTGACTCGCCCAGCAGAAGCGGCTCATCCGACGCCTTTTGCCGCTGATTTGATTTGGCCGCTGCACTGCGTCTGCGCTGCTTTTGCCTGACTGGAGCCGGACTGGCGCCCTGAGGCAGATGCAGGGCCAACAGGGACGGCCTGACTGGACTGGGTAGCTCCAAGGTGGTGATGACCTTGACGCAAGTGCCCATGCCATGCCATGCCATGCCATGCCATACCATGCCTTACCATACCTTACCATACCTTACCATACCTTACCATGCCATACCAATGCGATTCATGACTGGGCGCCTTTTAGACTTCCCATCTTTTCCTTGTCATCACGCGTGCTGCCCAGCTCCATTTCCAGCTCCAGTTGCAGCTCCATCTTCCATCTGTGTCTCCTCTTCTCTTCCTTTTCCTCCCTTCTCTTTTTCCTTTCTTCTTTTTCTTTCCTCACCTCTCCGGCTCAGCTCGGCTCGGCTCAGCTCAGCTCACCTTTCCTGCTCTTGCTCTTGCCATTGCTTTCATTCTTGCTCTTGCTCCCGCTCTTGTTCTTGCTGCTGCTTCCAGCTCCCGCTCTTGCTCATTCTCAGGCCTGCATCTGGCCTGTCCTCTTTCTTGCCTGTGCTCTTGCCCTAGCTTATACGCTCCTGCTCTTTCTCCAGCTCCAGCTCCAGCTCTTACTTCCGGCTTCTGGCTCTCCTCCTTCCTCCGTCTGCTCCTGCTCTTCCGCGGGCGCTCCTCCCTCCGCTTTGCCTCCGCTTCGCCTCCAGCTCCCTTGCACCTTCTCTCGCCGACGCCCTCGCCCTTGACCTCAACGCTCGGCACATTCAAGGGCGCTTTCGTGTTCGTTTTCGCAGGTGCCCAACATTCGTCATACTCTTCCATCAGCATAGCCATCCATACTTGCCGCGTCTGGCGTTTCATCCAGAAGCTAGAAAAAGCCAGGCCGCGAGTTCCTGGTTGACAGAACATCCCGTCGTCTTCCGCCCACGCTCTGTGGAGGTGCAAAGCCCAACCGGATCCACTCGTGGCCCGCCGAAACAAGCGCATTCTCAATAAGCCATACTTGAGAACCTTCCGCCCAGGTACTTATACATTGGACCCGGAACTGCGGAAGTCAACATACCTCACAAACCCAAAGGAAATTATCATGAGGCCGAAGTAAAAACCTTTTCTAATACGCCTCTATCTCAAGTTTCCAGAGCTCCGTGAGAAAATTTTTACTAAATATGCTTTGTTCAAGGACTCTGATTTCTTGAATACGCATATTCGCGAGAAGATTTCCATATTCCCTAGGCATATATATATCCTGGAATCTTCCTCTTCAAGGACACTTATAACGTCTTCATCGATTTTCTGCGTTATCAATTTTCTGCGTTCTGTCCTCCTTCTCCAAAAAGAAAAAAAAAAGCGCTAAAAAAAACCTTGCTTTGTCTCGTATCAAGAATTCCCAAGTGTCTATCCGGGAGATCCTGCCTGAGTTTGGATGGGTCTTTACCTCCGTCTTCTTCAAGAAATATTCATGAGATTCTCAATCCGCCGTTCTAAACACAGACCCTGGATCCGTCCCTCTGGCTGAGAGACCACCACGGTAAAGATCCTGGACATACTTTTCACACTTACAAACTTATATACGAACGAATTCTCTTCGTATACGCCATATATCTAACCTTACTTTGGACAAGTCCACTTGCAGCGAAGTTATACCTTGGATATACCTTTACCGTTACTGGATCCACTTCTTCAAACAACCTCCGTCTCTACCGTCAGTGTTATTGCTTATTCTGGATATCAGAAACTTGAATCGTCTTGACCAATATCTATACTCCACCTCCAACAGAGAGCTCAGGGTCTCTGAGAGTCGATAGCTGGATGAGCTTGACCTACCCACCCCCTGCTGATCCTGAAAGCTACAGGTTGGCCCCAAGCTGGATACAGCTTGTGGTTGAACCAATGGAACCTCATACCTTTGCGCCGACACCTCATCCTGATCAATATCTTTATGGGACAGCACCTGAATGGAGACGCGAACTTGGTCATCATCATCCGCCAGTACATCCACCATGGACACCAAACCAAGCTCCGGTCCCCCATATGTACGGGATGCACAGACCGTTCGCCGTGGGCTTCGACTCACAACTTCAAATGGGCCCGCCTGGCGGGCTTCCGGTGCCCGGTACAGCGCCTCGATCCTATCAGTCGTACTCTCATCCTATGTCGATACCACATCCTCGACCATGGTCTGAGGGTTTCTCGCCGATGCCGATTCCGCCTCCTGTTCCACCAAACCCTCTTGCTATGCAATATGCCCAACCCAGCTTGTATCCCAGGCAGACGTTGGAAAATGAGCTGGGTCAGGGGCAGAGTGGCGTAGCCCTGGAATCAGATGTACAGCCACATATGGTCTATACACCACATCATCCAGTCCCTCCCATGAACCAATTTCCTGGATCCTTATCCACGCCTATGCAGACCAGTCCCACTCCTCTACCACCGGCCCGCCGGTCCAACTTTCACTCTGTGTCTGGAATCCCTCCACGAGTCTCGCGCGCTCCCCCCTCCCTCCGTAAGTGGCTCGCATTCTAAGTTTCTTCCATTTTTCCTTTTCTCTGAAAAGTTCTCAACAAATATATGACATATTTGCCTTTCTTTACTAGTATATTAACCAACGTACAGATGGCCCTCCGCCCTATTATATCGATCCTTCTGGGCCCCCACCACACGCGCATCGCAGATCGGGCCATTCCAGGGCACGCCGGTCTGTAAATAGCCGTTCGACAGCTGCAGATATGAATAGGGATATAGAGGAGAATGGGACACATGATGCCAGTGGCTCTAGATTGGACCGAGACCGAGTAATAAACCAGTTGCAGGGCGCTGCGGGAACTGCCAACGGGGCCACGACTGAGCAGAGAGCTCATACCTTGGCGGAAAAGATGACAGTGAAATCTTCGCGTTCTCTTTTGCAGAAAGTCGAGATTCAAGAATTGCCAGAGAATGAGAGAAGTATGCACTGCAGACTCCTGTGATCTCAGCAGATGGAGAGCTAACCTGGCGTATAGCTTGTGTTATTTGCTACAATGACTACGGCGCAAAAACTCCCGAGGGAATTAACGAGGAACCTCTGCGGCTGCCAAAATGCAAACACGTCTTTGGGAACCACTGCCTCGCAAGGTGGTTTGAGGATTCCGATAGCTGTCCATACTGTCGTGACAAGCTAGAGCTGCCGCCCAAGCATTCGGAGCGCGTCGTCAATCAGTTTTTTACGGCTATGATGACTGCTCGTCATCAGCTTCCTCCTGGGTTAGCCGTCCATTTGTCCTTCCAGTCCCCTCTGCCCGCCCCCGCCCCCACCCCCCTTTTTTTTCTCATTGAGCTCGCACACACACACACTCTCTCTCTCTCTTATATGAACAGAACGTCGGCTAATCGTATACTGTAGAGCAACGGAAGAGATGTATCTGAGGCTCATGTCCAACCTTGTATCTGCTGAGGGGCTTGGTGGAAGTCAAGAGCTTGCTATGGAAAGGCGTCCGTTTCATGCCACTGGGGACTCAGATTCATCTTCTTATGACGGCGAAACTGCGTCATCGGCCTCGTCGAGGGCAACGACTGCAACCTCTCCGATTCGGAATGCCCAAAGAGATAACGCAAGAAATTCTCAGTGGCTGCCTCGAGCGCCCCAACTACGAGGCGCACATCCTCCTATGAGCCAGGAGAGGGAAGTTCCTCGGCATCGGAGGTATCGACCATCACGTGGTAATGCTTGGGCGGTGACAGCCAATGCAGACAGTGATCTATTGGAGCCAACTCTTTCACCTTTACAGGCCCAACAACCAGATGACTCGGCCTCATCAAGTTCGACGATGCCCACTGACAATGGTGAAAGCACGGCAGATACCCAAACTCAGCCAACAAATATTTCGGTGGCGCCCGCAGTACAGAACAGGATCCGACCATGGTGAGGAGATGGATGAGGAGTCGGCACGATTGAGAGCGCAATTGTGGAAGCGGCTGGTTGGCTCCTAACTTGATGAGATAACCTTGTGTCCATTGGTCACAGCGTTCTCCTTCTTTATTTCCCCCGGATTTCTCGTTTCTTATCGCTCGCTCTTGTCCCTGGGGCTTTGACTTTGTTTCGATACCGATGTTAAGCGTTTACTGCATACGAGTGTGAGCTGTGTCTATTGTACATAGAGGAGGATATATCTTTTGTATATGGAGTTTAGGCGTGTAGGTTAGTGAGGAGTAAGTGAGCATAGCGAGTGAATTCTAGCGAATGAGAAGCCATAGTCATTATACCTTACTGGAGCAAACGTGAGAATCACCATGCTCATTCACAGGACCGACAGAAAAGATGGCGCTGGTATGGAGTATGAGGGCGCAATTTAACATTCAGTGTTACCTATTTGGGGGTATTGCCTATTTGGGCATCTTCTGCTTTATTAGCGTAGACCAGTCTGGCATTCTGATTCGAGCTGAGCTGAGCTGAGCTCAACTAAAGTTTCTACAGTACAGCACAGAGGGGGAAGCGGAGCCGGAGGACGACCAACTCTTGCTGAATGCCGGTCGATGGGACAACTGCGACCGACGGCAGGATGGTTAAGACTTGGGGACGCCACGGTGGCATTGCATATGGAGCTTAGGATAGAGGTCTTTATTGCAAATCGAAGCCCGTTATCGGCTCATCAAGACTCGACGTCAGCCTTTCATCATTTTCTTCCTTTTTTTTTTGGAGTATTATCTAGCTAGCAGGATAAGTGAGAGTTCGTGTTATCTGCGATAACAAGCCACAGTTAGCAGGGAGTTTATTGCCGGAGAAGCTTCGGTGGTGTGTGGAGAGCTCTCACCCCTTGTAGTATTACTAGCTATGTATGTCGGTCTTGTACGGAGAAACGAACCGAGACTACGAGCTTCTTGGTCAAACAAGTGTTTACCCATCAGCATTACTTTAGCTTACTCCTGATACGACAATACACTCCTCGCTTGTGTCGCATAAATGTAGTAAGTCTTCCGGACAAGAAACTCGGACGCGCGGAAGTCCTAGAATCCCGGTCGTGAAAAAGCGGTTCCCGGCTAAGTCGCTATTAGTTGGGGGAAAGGATGAGTTTCAACATTTTGGGTTGCGAACTCCGTTGGGGCTGGGGAACGGCATTCGTGGCAATCGTTTTCCTGCCTGGGCTAATAGAGAGCGAGTGAGAGGAGGGGTCATTAATGGAATCAATGTAAATAGTAGTCGTTATTTTTGGATTCCCCTTTTCTTTGCTTTGAGTTTATTTCATTTGACGTTTATTCCTTATCCTTCCCACATTCAAACTCTAAGACTCTATCTTCATTTTAAAGATAGAAAAAAGGGTCCCAAAGCCATTTTATGTATCGGAAACACAGGGTAAATTGAGCAAGCCTCTATCAATCGCGGACTTTTCGGTGGACGGGTCTGAATACGGTAATCTGATCTACTGAATTGTGGTCTGAACTATAAGACGATTCTGGAACGCATCTCTCTCGTATCCCTCTCGTTGTTATTTCCGTCAAACTTTATATTTGCCTCTTTTTCTAGAGTCTTCCCCGCGTTTGCGGTTGCGACTCTGTGTTGGTTTCTATAAAGCCTTGGTACGGTGACGACACACCATTTTCCTTTTAGGTGCCGTGGCACCAACTTCCAACGATCGGCTGGCGTCCCAACAGACAACACACACACACACACATAAACAGGGCGTGACCGAGCCTCTGCAGCCATGGCGCTCAAGGTGATGCTGGCCACGGCCCTCCTCGGCGGCGCGGGATGGACGTATTTGGGCCAGGATGCGTGGTCTCGGGCGTCGTTTGTCCAGGCGGCGGCGGTTCTGCTGCTGGCGCAGGTGTTTGTGTATCACGGCATCTGGTCGCTGTTTGTGTATCCCTTCTGGTTCTCGCCGCTGCGGCATCTTCCCACAGCGTCCGGCGGCCACTGGCTGTTAGGCCACGGAAAGAAGATCTTGGCCGCTAAGCCTGCGGTGTTGTTTAGAGAGTGGTAGGTTTCATATGTGATCCATATACTGCTTAGCAATTGATAGCGACTGACTGGCTAACACAGGGCTTTGAATATCCCCAACGATGGGCTCATCCGCTACTACTGGCTCCTCAACCGCGAGCGTCTACTCATCACCTCTCCGAAGGCCTTGGCCGAGGTACTCGTAACAAACAATTACGCTTTCCAGAAACCCGAGAATGTCAGGTCCATGCTCGGCCGCGTTCTGGGCTATGGCGTGCTGTTGGCCGAGGGAGACGAGCACAAGCGCCAGCGTCGCAACTTGATGCCGGCCTTTGCGTTCCGACACATTAAGGATCTGTATCCTGTCTTCTGGGGCAAGGCGCGCGAGGTGGTCCAGGCCATGACGACTGAATGCGGCAAGCTCGGCGAGGCAGAGTTCGAGGCCGGCGAGTGGGCGTCCAGAGTCACCCTCGACATCATTGGCGTCGCCGGCCTCGGCAGAGACTTTCACGCGATCCAGGATGACAACAGCGACATTGTCCAGACGTACAAGTTTCTGTTCAAGCCCAGGCCGCCGGCGAAGTTCCTGGTGTTCCTGGCAACTCTGGTGCCCACATGGCTGCTTCAACGCCTACCTCTGGAGCGAAACAGGGCTATTGATGGGGCAGCCCAAAAGATCAAGTCCGTGTGCCGGGATCTCATCCGAGAGAAGAGAGAAAAGATGATGGCCCACAAGGGCCGCACAGATGTGGACATTCTCTCCGTGGCGATTGAGAGCGGGCAATTCACCGACGAAAACCTGGTCGACCAGCTCATGACGTTCCTGGCCGCCGGTCATGAGACGACGTCGACGGCGCTGACATGGGCCATTTATGAGCTCGCCCGCTCGCCCGAGATGCAGACGCGGCTGCGCAACGAGATTCGCGAGAAGCTGCCTTCTACGGACGATGCCGACGCCAAGATTACGAGCCTGGACATTGATCACATGCCGTACCTCAACGCGGTGTGCAATGAGTCGTTACGATTCTTCAGCCCTGTTCCCATGACCATTCGCGAGGCTACTCACGATACTACCATTCAGGGCGTGCCCGTCAAGAAGGGCACTCGCTTGACCATCTCGCCCTTTGCGGTCAACGTCGATCCGAAGCTCTGGGGAGGGGATGCTTCTCAGTTCAACCCGGACCGGTGGATTTCCGCTGAGGGAGTTTCTGACGAGAGCAACAAGAGAGCGGCGAGCGGTGGTGCTGAGAGTAACTATGCGTTCCTGTCGTTCCTTCACGGACCGCGTAGTTGTATTGGCATGGGGTTCGCCAAGGGGGAGTTTGCGTGTTTGTTGGCGGCTTGGATTGGTAGATTTGAATTTGAGCTGGTGAATAAAGAGGAGATGGATTTGGATAAGATTGATATTAGGGGCGGAGTGACGGCGAAGCCGGCGAATGGGTTGTATGTGAAGGCTAAGGTGGTGCCTGGATACTGAGCAACTTGAAGAATGGAGGCAAGTAAGAGGAGGGTTATATATAAGAATCGGGACTAATGAGCGTTTGGGATTGACATTGGAACATGGTCCTTGCAAGAGGAGGAACCGACACTAAGCTGTGAAGTGGAAGAAGACTCATTCTTGGTAATGAGGGCGTAAGACTGAAGTTAGGGGGAGCAGCAGCCCTTTATATAGGTGTTTGGTAGACGGATTAAGACACTCCTCACTCTGTTGGGTAGTTAGGTTTTCAGTAGGTGGATTTCATACTTTTATACCTTGAAATAATCTGCCCGAGCTATTCAAATGATTCGTTAACGGTACAACTGAGTCGTCATCTCAACGCCACTTTAAGTAATCATGAAACATGAGCAACAACTCAAGAGGAGTCGTGAGCATAGAGTTTTGGACCCTGAATTAATGATTTGATGGCCAGCCACAGTCCACAAATACAAAAACCATATAGTAGCCACATCAAGGTACGGAGCACATGTAGCTAATAGCTTCACAAAGCCTCCCGTGGAGCATAAGGCGCCCAGCGAAACACTATCTGTCTAATAATTAATCTTATCTCATCTGATTAGATAGTTATGTGGATTTATATTGCTGAGACTCAAATAGTCATTTTATCAGGCCCTCCACTCGGATTTACCAGCCAGATTACCCCATACTGTGAGAATGATAAGAAAGATATGTACTCTGTATGTACCCTTTCGAGGATCGACATCCTTACCTTAGGTACGTTAGGTTAGGTAGATCTTGATGGCGTGCATGTTGCAAGACACGCGAGTGTCCGTCATACTGAATTTGGCCTCGATGCTCAGGCATGCATACATGAAGAAAAGGCGTCATCTTTTTCCTAACTGCAGGCCCTTATTTGCTGGCATGTGTGTGTGTGTTTCTGGGCTCTTGCGTGTAAGCGAATGAGTTGTGAGAGTGTGAGTGGGTTCTGCTGTAAGTGCTTGTCCTCGCACCTCGGTAGCACGTTTGCTCGTTTTGGCCTGAGACAAGGCCTCGAGATGATGGGCGATGGGTGAGACGGAGCCCAGCTCGACAAAAATGGCATGATACCTATCTATCCATGTTATGCGACTGCCATCAAAACGTCGATTATTATCGCTTATTTGGGCGACGATGACATGGCCATGCCCTGCAGGGTAAGTCCGTCAACGCGCGCGTGTGCGTGCACCCTCCCGATGCTTGTCGCCCTTTTTTTGTCACCCTGTTTTGGGATCTGTGAAAGATGCAGAGCGAGGTGGTACTGCGGTGGTTAGTGCCAACTGGCAGAAAAGCGGGGGTTTTCGGCGAGCAAAGTCGGGTAGCGGTCAAGTATCAGATAAACGATTCTGATGTGGTCAGACAGAGTGAGACAAAATGTCGCCCAACTGTGTGTGTCTCTCTTTGCAGCGTCGGAGGGGGGGTCGAAACGGGCGGCTGGAGGGCGTTTGATTGGTTGAGAGGTGAATGGACAGGACTGGACAAGACAAGTACCCGCTAAGGCAGCAGAATGTATCCGCCGATGCATGTGGGAGGGACTGATTCGATGTGAGGGTGAGTGAATGGGTGTTTAGGCATGTCTCACTTGGGAGCTGTTGGGAGAGGGGGAGGGAACATCGTGTTGCCATCGGTTCAGCACTAACAAACAAGGCCGTTGATAGAGAGCAATATGTACCTAGTAGCTATCACAAGCTGGAGCTAAAGCAACTCGAGAGCATGAGCATTGACACGCTTGTTATGAGCGGCCCCACAAGACGTAATGTTAGGGAAATCCCGTTATGATGAAAGTCAATTGTACGGAATACCGGCTATAGAATTACAGAATGCACATGGACATTATCGACTACCTAGGTAGGTACATGTTAATGCTATCAATGTATACTCGAAATTTTCACTCGGTGTGCACCCGTTTGCTGCCTTTACCTGGCTGCCAAGGTTATACGAAGAAATTCATGGACATCAATCGCGTTCCACAAGCACCCTTGCACAACATGAAGCAATCAGTTTCGTTTCCCTCTCCCTTGGTACAGTAGAAATCGACAAAGACAGTGCATATAGATACAACAGTTGGACAAGAACTCGCCGTACACGCTCGCCTGAAACAGCACCGGAAACTACCCCAGCTCGTTTGCATCTTGTGTCTTGCCGCCAGATCTCGATAGTATCGTATCGCCAACGCTGAACGCTGCCCCCTTTTTTATGTCTGGTCCAGCTCTTGTGATCGTTCGCTGGCCAGCTGAACTCGCCGCTAAGGCCCATGGCGCCGCAGCCTGATTGGCCCTCCCGCAGCCACAGCGACCGGGCTGGCCACCATCTTCAGGCCCCGGGACGCCTGAATTGTCAAATTGTTCGTCGCCCCAGCCACCGCCTGTCCACGGAGCGGGTCGGGTCGACTGGGGGTTGGAGCGAGGGTTTGGCGTCGTGCTAGTTCTAGTTGCATCAGCTCTGCTCTTCCTGGAAACCAAAACAAAAAAACAATCCATCCTTCACAAGCAGCACGATCCAAAGGAAATTCCCATCGTGTTACTGGCAGAGTGAGTGGCCAGCCGCCAAGCTAGGTCAGGTCCCCACGATGCCTCATCCCCGCCGCCGGAGCCCGGAGAGCTCCAGGAGGCGGAGGCGCGAGAAGCGACTGTCGCGCGAGGAGAAGGATAGCCTGTACTCGTCCCCTAACAGCATCACGCCTCAGCAGATGCCGGGCAGCTACAGCGCCGACAGCCCACAGCAGCAGCAGCAGCCGTATCAACCTCCTCCGCCTCAATCCCAATTTCAACCTCAATTTCAACAACCACAACATCAACAGCCTCCGCTGCCGCTGCAGCAACAGGCTTTCCCCTCACCGCCGCAGCAGCAGTATCCCTATCCGCAGCACTACCAACAGATGTCGCTGCCAATGCCGCAGCACCACACGCCGTCGCAGGATGCGGCCCAGCCTCGGTCCCGGGCCTCGTCGGGCTCGCTGTCCTCGTCGCCATCCTCCTCATCCTCCTCATATACGGAAATCTCTCGAGTATATCCCGCCTCTCGCTTTGGAAACTTCATCAGCACATTTGTCAAGGCCCCGTCAGAAGTGCGCCGGAAGCATCGCCGCAGGGGCAGCGGCACCAAGAAGCGCCGCGGCGTTTTCTTTGGCGGCGGCAGCAACTCGTCTCACTCGTCAATCAATTCCGACATGGCATACGGCACCGGTTTCGTCAAGAAGGAAAAGGATCGGTCCACGCGCTACAGCAGCTCCGTTGCGGGCTCCGCCGTATCGGGCTCTCGACAACAGCAGCAACAGCAATATCCCCCAGCCGCCGCCACCAGGCCATCCCCTAAACTACTTAATGAGGGGAAGCGTAATAAGACGGATGAAGAGATTCTTGCCATTGGACGTCAGCTGTCAGATCTGGCCCGGAGGTCCAACGAGGAGGACTTACGCGCCGTGGGAAAGACCCGGCCGTCCGGACTAGCATCCACTGCCGCCGCCATCAGTGCACTGCGAAAGAGCAGAAAGGAAGCCAAAAAACGAGGCCTTGCTGGCTCCAAGAAACACCGCGCATCATCTTCTGATGAATCGGACTGGGAGTCGGCCTCCGACGATGACGGCGATTCTTCCGAGAGCTCCTCAAGCGATGACAGCACGTCTGCTCTGGCCTACGGCGGTGATTCCTCCCGCTCCAATGTCGCACTGTCCGGGTTGATGGGGGCCGCCGCCGGAGCCGCCACCGGAGCCGTAGCCTCTTCCGTTGCCAGCTCCAAACCTACGTATCATAGCAGGAAGAGTTCTGTTGTGGATCCACGCCTCTTCGGTCCGGTCAACTCATTGCGTGGGCTGGTTCACACCCCCTGCGGGTTTGGAGATGAACAGCCGCCTCCGGCTTCGATGAGCTCAAATCGTTACGACAATGACAGACCGGCCACTGGTGAATCGCAGGCCGATTCCACCCACCGCCCAGGACCCATCCCCCTCCAGCAGCCAATCCCCATGGTGCCCGTCTCGAACAAGGTCTTTGAGGCCGGCAGGCGAGACTCTCGAAACAGCTACCGCCGTCAGCTCTCTAATAGTGGGAGCCTTGACCCTACCCTGAGCGGAGGTGTTGCGGCTGCAGCAGCCGCAGCAGCAGCTGCCATGGCGGATCAAAGAGGGCCTTGGACGGAAGACCGTATTTATCGTGATAATGTAAAACTCACTCGTCCGGATCCAGAGGAAGATTATTTTCAGCGGGACCAGGCACCCTTTGAAGAACTGGAGCGCCGGAGGGCCAATCCGGAGGTATACTATAACCGCCGAAACGATAATGACTCCCCTCGACTAGAATCCGACCGCCAAATGCCCGACTATGGCAAGGACTCGTCTAACTTGCCTAGAGATAGCAGGTCCTGGATGGAACTTCATCCAGAAGAGCGCAAGGAGACCCTGAAATACCAGACTACCTACGATGCTCATATGAGAGATACGGAGAGGCAGCTACGCGAGGATAAACTCCGCGATGCCCAGAGGCAACAGCAGCAACAGCAGCAACAGCAGCAACCCCCGCAACCCGCTCGTGCGATAAAGGCAGGTGACCGGAATATTGAGACGACTGCCCAGCCCGTTCCAAAGCCCCTTGTTGACCCTTTTCAATACCAGGTTGCCAATGATGCCTTCAACACTCCCCAGTTCAACACACCCCGCCGGGAACGAACACCCGAAATCGTCACCGTCAATCGTGTTCCCAATTTTGCCGACCCTTCGCCTGCTCCTGCCTCTGCACCCCCTCCACCTCAAATGCCATTGCGACCGCAGAGCAATGCGGACATCAGGCTCAGTCGAAAGGACTCGTATGAGATTGAGAGAGCAGCTGAAGAGAGGAGAAGGGGAGGTGAGAGTGAGTCTCGGAGCAGAGACCCTCGGGGTGGGTACGAATACGAACAGGAGGAAAAGGACGCTCGGTCTATCCTGGATGAGGCCAAGCATTCGACGATCCCGGTCGCTGCCGTTGCCATCGCCTCCGCTATTGCTGTCGAGGAAGAGCGGTCGCGAGAGCGTAAACGCCGCGAATACTCGGATGATGGTTCTCGAGATCGAAGCAGGCCAGAAAAGGACTCTGTCCAGGAGGATGCAGACAGATATTATCGTGAGTCTGTGATTGCGCGAAAGATTGCGTCCGATGAGATTCGGTCTCGCAGCCACTCCCCTGATGAATCCGTGGTGGACAAATGGGAGAAGCCGTCGGCCGAAGAATCATTTTCCATCGTCGCACCTCCCAGCATGGAAGATAGGGAGCATGACGATGACGAGAACCCTTACGCGCCTCCCAATGCCGATGTCAGGATTGACAATGAGATTTTCCCACACGAAACTGACCGGTTCCGAGCCACCAATGGGGCTGATGCCTCGAGATTCAAGTCTCGGGACGCTTCGTGCGAGCGTGAACGCCCCTTGCTGAACATTGTTCGTCCCACTCCGGTGCCTAGCCCTGATTCCACATCTGTAGGGCTGAAGCAACCAGCGGAGGTGCCTGCATCTCGAGAGATTGAAAAAGAAGAAGAATCAATTGCGTCATCTGAGGATGAAGAATCCGATGCAAAGGGCGAGGCAACGCACTCGTCACCAAGCGGCAAGTCTGTCACTTGGGGCGAAAACTCGACAAAGCGATTCGTAGTCGAATCTCCCGAATCTCGTAGCCGTGCAGAGTCCCCAAACGAGTTGGCTGAGGCGGAAGACAAACCCAGGCCCCGTCTCAGCAAGATTAGCCAATGGGGCAAGATCGCCGCTATGATGGCCGCTGGCACCGCCGAACCGACCACTGAGCTTGATCGGCACACTGCGTCGCGGAGCCGTGATCTGCCTGCCGATGACGATGTCAACGGCGCACCACCTGTTCCTGGCCCCAAGCCGGCTAGCCCTGAGCCTGAACAGATGCCTGGGACCTTCTCCGATGATCTCGAGTTTACAGCTACCGTGGCAGCCGGCCTAGAGAAGAGCGGGTTCGATCCTAATATTGTAATTGACGATCCGGATTTTCGCCGCCGAGGCTCTCGCCCAGCCGATGCCGAGAGATCAGTTGAAGAGCCTGTACCAGCCCCAGAAGATGATCTGGCAAAAGACAGGGAAGTGGTAGCAGACGAAGAAGAGCTCTCGTTGGCTGATACAGAGGAGTCGGAGGATGAAAAAACTCAGAAGCAACGGAAGCTCAACGCACTGGAAAAATATCTTCAGATGCGACAGTCTGGTGAGATCAAACCGCCGTCTCAGCCGGCCGAGCCAGTCGAGACGCCGGCCGTAGTGGAACGCCCAATCACGCCTCCTCAGAATAATGAGCGACGAAATATGCTAGAGAAATTCCTCCAGCGTCGACAATCAGGCGAGATTCAGCCTCCACGCGAAGTACTAGAGTCGCGTAACTTGGAGCCGGTTCCTGAGGCTCAAGACGATGACGAGGACAAAAAGGCCAAGAGAGAGAGGCTGGAGAAGTTCCTCCAGATGAGACAATCCAACCAAACCGAGGAGCCCGAGACCACAGAGGCTGTACCAAGGCACGAACCTGAGGCTGAACAGCCCCCGACAAGGACACCACTCCACCCGGAAGCTCTGGCTCAATTGGACGACAGTGCCTCCGATTTTGCTCCCAGCAAGTCAAAGAAGAAAAAGAAGAAGAAGCGACGAGATCGCCTAGATGACGAACGATCCGGGCTGTCTATTCCGGGCGACGAAGGTACTGAAATCTCAAGGATTTCGGTGCCCGGTGACGAGGCTACCGTCTTTAGTGTCGAAGACTGGGAAGACTGGGACAGTTCACCAAGATCCACGCGAAGGTCTATAGTGGCTTCAGAACTGTCCACCTCTAGCAGGAGGAGCACCCGGCCGAAGCGCCGGAGCGGCACAGAGAAGGACCTTCGTGAGATTGACGGCAACGAGCCGCCGCCATATTCGAGAGATGGTCCCACTGATCATGATGACGAAAGAAGGGCGAGAAGCCGGGAGAGCAAATCTTCACAGTATAATGATAATAGCGAGAAACCCATTTCATCGCGTAAACGCAAAGACTCTTCCGGAAAAAAGTCTGGCTTTCTCTCAGGCATCTTCAATAAGTCCGGCGGCAAGGAAACCATTAATGAAAAGGGGGACTCTTTTTTTGAGCAAGCCGGCATCCTTGGCGCGGGTGCCGGCCTAGCGAGCCTTGCTGCATCTGCAGCAACGGCCTTAACTCGCTCAAATGCCGCCGATGTCTCCTCGGACCCGGAGAACATCTCGCGAGATCTCCCTGGCTCGAGCCGGGAGGATGAAGATGTCTACCCCGTGATTGCTCCCCGAGCAATTGCTATTGATCCCCAGTATGGAGATCTGCTCCCTCTACCACCAAGCGAACCGGGTACTCCCCTAGATGCCAGTCTTGACAAGCTGCCGGGCCTGCCCGACAGTCGCCCTGGGACACCGGATGAAGATCGGGCCCGGAGATTTGAAAAGACCCATCGCCGGCAACGAAGCAATCAAGAAAGCTCCCGCAACAGGTCACACAGCAACACTGCTGTCCCTCTAGCACTGCTCAGGGGTATCGGGTCTAGCCCTTCCAGCCCAGTTATGGCCTTCAAGCCTCCCCGTACGCCACCACGGCCAACCTCTTGGGATAGCACCAAAGAGTTTATGCCTTTGATGCTTCTCGAGCATGCCAGGCGCGGATCAGCTGACCTGAAAGGCGAAGAGCTACCGCCTCTACCGCCCAGTGAAGTCTCGAGCGAAGCCGAGGGCGGAGCAATGTCTGACCGGGAAGAGGACCGACTATCATCTGCACTACGACTACGTCCTGAAGACTTCCGAAGCCCCATGCCTCCAAACGACGGGTTCAGCTCTACTGATCATCAACTCCGACTCCAGACCGACATTCCGACAATGGGCAGATCTGTATCCGACGAGGGATCCGAAGGTTCCACGCCAAAGGCAGACTTGACGTATGAGCTGCCGGTTCCGCCTACTAACAACACTCTAGGCGATTACGACGCACCTGCTCCCGTTGAGTCGACCCCTTCGTCAGGCCAATCAGCCAGGACAGTGGATGCTCAAGCCATACCGAGCCCTACAACTCCTACACGGCGCTTCCTCTCTCCCAACAAGGATGTTCGCCATCATGCCGAAGAATTGACCTCAGCAGACGCCTCCGACGACTTCGAGACCGCACGCACCTCGCCTGCTGATATAAACGACGACGATGAATTATTTGAACCGCCGCCCATTGAGCCATCGATGCTTGGCGCTATTCCTGAATTTTCAAGACCCGCAAAATTCTGGGAGGACAAGGTACCGGAACATTCAGAACCGACATCTGTGGATAAGGTGATTGAGACTTTGCCTAGCATTGAGAATGTCCCAAAGGACCAGGCCCAGGCCCGCCAGGGGAGCCCCAGCTATCTAGACACCTTACTAGAATCCGCCGAGGAATCGTCAACAAAGGGTAAGAACAAGTCCCTCTTACCTGATGCGGATACCGACTTCGACTTATCTGCTCAACCTACGGCCGACGAGACATTAGCTGCATTTGTTGAGGCTCCGGAATCAGTTCTTGCCAAGGAGCCTGCTCTAGATGCCGATAGGGGATTCTCAGATGAATATACTTCGATTAAGGAACGCAAAGCACTGCCAGTGATGGTTGAAGATGAGTCGGAGCCGGAGCCTGAACGTCATACTTCTGGACCTGAACTTGAGTTGGACAAAGAGCCAGTGGCGGTTTTTGAGCCTCTTGATGAGGTTGTTGAAGCGCCATACACTGAGACTGTCGACATTGTACCTGTGTCTGAAGAGCTCCCGTATGACACCATTGCCGAATCAACTCAACACTCCGACTCCGAAGAGGTTGAGGAAATCGTCATTGGTACCATGCCGGTTGCAAAATCTCGCACCATCACTGAAGATGCTACCGAAGTAAAAGCTGAGCCTGTCTTGGAGGAGCCTGAGCCTGTCCAAAGAGATGCCGGGCAAGAATACCCAAGGAAGCCTGAGGCATCTCCAGTTATTGAAGACTCAGAGGAGTCAGAAGAAGAGGAGGAAACAGATGAGGAGGATGACTCTGAAGATTCTGAAGAGTCGGAAGAAGACTCCGAGGAAGAGGAAGAACACGCTGTTGCAGATGTTGGAAAGCACGTCGGTGAAGAGGGACACGCGGTTCGCGATATGACGGCGTCTGTCGAAACTCTGGGGGCTGTTTCTGTTGTGTCATCGAGCTCTAAGAAGAGCAAGAAGAAGAAAAAGAAGAAGAAGAAGAAGAGAAAGAGGAAGAAGAAGACCAAGGCGGCGGCGGCAGCAGCTGCAGCCGCAGCCGCACTCGCAGCAACAGAAGCCTCCCATGACACCCCCATTCAACATGCCAAGGAATCCACTGAGTCTATCATTATGCCAGTCGTGGAACCTATCACCGAGACACCCTCAGATGCCACAAGAGCCCTTCCTACGGAGTTTGATCGAAATGACTCCGAACCCATTACACAGCCTGGCCCTGTTGATGCAGTAGAAGCAGTGGAAGCAGCACCCCTTGATCTTGCCAAAGAATCTCCTATTCAGGAACCAGTATCCGAGGCCCCAGAGCAGTTCACGCGAGAGATTGCAGAGGAACCTATAATTGAAAAAGCACAAGAAGTCGTTGCATCTCCCGAGTTCACTCCCCGCGAGGGCTTGGAGCCTGTATCTGAACCTACACCTCTCGCTGAGACCGAAGAGCCACAGACTATACCATCGACTGCTGTCGAGAGTACAAATAACGACGCAGACGGCTTGGAGGATGAGCTTTTGAAGTGGGCCAATACCGATAGTGAACCGATTCCACATTCAGACCACGCCAGGATTGATGAGACAGAAACACTCTCACCAGAGCTGAGCGAGAAACAAGATGGTGAAAAGAGGAGCATCCAGGTCGAAGATGAGACCACTGCTGTTGAAGAAAAGCCTGAAACTCTTGCCCCCGTACAGGAAGAGTTTCCCTTACAGGAAGAGGTCTCTGCTCCCGTCAGCGCTGAATTCGACCCAGTTTCCACTGGTGAGGTTCCTGCCGATTTACCTGCCAAAGGAGAAGACGATGACTCTGCTGATAAAGATCGAGAGGTAATGGTGACTGACGAAGTGGAGCCTGCGGTAGAGGAGACGCCTATTGAATCTCCTGCTGTAGTTGAAGAGCTTGTCGATGCAGATGCCACAGACCCACTAGCTTCAGATGCTGATGAACTAGCATCTGTTCCACGAGAAGAATCGCCTTCAGCTGACCGCGAATGGGAGGCCGCTCCTGAATATGAAGACACAATGCTGCCCACAATCATGGAAGAGCCTGGCTTTGAAGAGGGTATTGAGGGTGAAGACGAGTTTGATCGCGATGCACCCTTCAGCGACCAACTGTCCCCTATCCTGGAGGAGTCATTGGAAGACTTAATGGAAGATTCGGCTCCTGAAAAGACGTCTGATCAAGAATCCATCGAAGCAGCACTAGAGACTATACCAGAGGAATCAGCCTGGAGCATTGGTCGATCTGAGGACCAACCCGAGCAGCAGATCACCGAGGAGACAAGATATCTGGAGCCCGTTGGAGAGGAATCTGATGCTACAGCCGTAGTAGAAGACATCTCTCTCGAACCACAAATGGATGAAAACGTACCGCGATCCATTGGTGAAATAGCCGAGACACCAGACAGCAAACCTCTCGACTGGGCTCCTCCTCAGCTACCATCTTTCGCCTCTGATATTTCTGAGCCATTGTTCACTCAGGGTGATGCTCCTTCTGAGTACCCTACTCAGCAATTCCCTGCTAGCTATGAGCCAACGCAGATGGACGAGAGTTTTGCAGTCCCCGAGGAGCCTTCTCGATCACCACCCCCAGTACCTGATGCTGCGGATGAAGGAGACTCTAAAGCAATCGAACCTGAATACTCTGAAGTCCCGGTAGTCCCTGAGGAACCTTCTCGCACGCCACCCCCGGTACCCGATGCTGCAGATGAAGGCGATTCCAAGGCAGACGAATTTGAATCACCGGAAGCTGTCGTAATACCAGAGGAGCCTTCTCGACCGCCGCCCTCTATACCTAGTGCTACAGAGGAAGCTGAATCTTTGGATGCCGTTGAATCCCCCGAGGAGCCTTCTCGACCACCACCCCCGGTACCTAATGCCGCAGATGAAGGTGACTCCAAGGCAAATGAAGCAGAACTCTCAGAAGGTCTTGTAGAACCTGAAGTTGATGTTCCAGCATTGGAACATCAGGACAAACTCGATGAAAACGTGGCAGACTTCACTGATGCTGCTGATATCGCCCCCTCTGTTGAAGAGCGCGAACTGGTTGACGAGCAACTGTCTACCGCAGCCCCCGATGCTACTGTCCAGGAGCCTGAGCTCAAAGAAGTCAATCCACCAGTAGAGGGAGACAACGAAGAAAGGCAAGAAAGTTCTGTCTCCCTCGATCTTGAGCCGACAAAGCAAGAGCAGGAACCTGAGATGACTCCGGACGAACAATTGGAGCCGCCCGCTCTTGAAGCTCCAATTGAGGTCCTACCAGAGACAAGAGAATTCCCTTCAGCAGATGAGAGCCAAAGTATAGAAGAGCAGCAGCCTCTACAGGAGGAACACAAGGCACAAGATGACACGGCAATCGAGCAACCCTCTGGTCAGGATTTGAACCCAGATGTGACCCCTCAAGAAGACCAAAGCACGCTAGATTCAACGCTCCCCGAGCCACACGATGAAGACCATGAGGCCAAGGATGTGGAATCTGTATCTCAGCAGGAACCTGAGACAATGCCACTCCAGGAGGCCGAGCGAGAACTGGATCTAGAACCAAAAGCAGAACAGGAAGCTGCCGATGATGGATTGCAGCCGCCGATGAACAACACTGATCTGGAAAACGAGGGTTCTGGAGAAATTTCTAGGGAGGTTGACTTCGATACTACTAAGTCGGATACGCATTTAGAAACTGGAACTTCAGAGGACGCTCGACCAATTCACGAAGAGCAGCATAGGCCGGAGATGGAGAACAACGACACGGAGAATCTCGACGCGGAAAAGGGAGAAGAGAAATCGGAAAATCCTGAACCATCTGTAGAACTTGATTCGACTGGTACTTTAGACCCCTCAGTGGAAAACAGCTTTCCTCAAGAACCTAATATGACATCTGAACTGGAACAACCCACTCTGGAAACTGAAATAGTTGCACCGTCAACTACGCCACCAAACGCAGAGGAGAAAGTGGAATCGGAGTATCCACTTCAAACCGAAGATTCTGAACAAATGAATCTCGCTCAGGATGATGCTATCGCTCCTGTAAGCACGGAGCATCAAGATCCTAGCGCAGAGATTGAACCTGCCACAGAGGCCGAGCTACAGACCGAAGACCCCCTGGCACCGCAAGAGGCTCAGCCACCAACTGAAAAGGAGATTAACGAGCCTGAAAATGAACGCCAAGGATCAGCTGTGGCTGAAGGCCTAGACCAATTCGAGGCCCCGGCAGAGATTATTAAGGAAGACTCGATCGACACTACGTTACCGGGTTCGGATACGGTGAAAGATGCCAATGATGCTTCACGCTTGGACAAAGAGACTGCTGTGGTTGATGAAGCACGCTCTGATCCTACGGATGTTGTTGACTCTGGTATTCCCGAGACGGCTCGGGATATCACGCCGGCCGTCGAAGACAAGGAAGCGGCTGGTGACTTTGACGATTTACAGCCAGAGGTCCCCAGTGCAACGACAGATGCTCCTGCTGAGGATGAGCACAAGCTTGAGGAAGCTCAGCTAGAATTGAAACCCGAAGAGCTTCCGTTGGAGCAAGCCTCTGACGAACACCAGCAAGAACCAAAGTCTGATGAACCTGAACCAGAGTCAGTAGTCGAGGAGTCTCACAGAGAATTGGACCCTACCTCTGAAGAGATTCAGCAAGAGCCAACTATGGAAGAAATCCAGCAAGTGCCAGTTGTTGAAGAAGTCCAGCAGGAGCCAGTATCGGAAATCCAGGAACCCAGACTGGAAGAGCCCCACCACGACTCATCTGACGATGAAAGTGAGCACGAATCACAGTCCAAGGAGCTCGAGCCGTCTACGACAGACTCTCCACTGCAAGACGTAGACGAGGCAACGGCCAAGAAGATTGCCAAGAAGGAGAGGAAGAAGGCTCGAAGACGTGCTCGTGCAGCAGCCGCCGCTGTTGAAGAAGCTGTCGTGGACCCAGTCGCGTGGAAAGATGACGCTCAATATCAATCTGCTACTGAAGAGATATACAACTCTCACCCTCTCGATTCAGCTGGTACAGCTGAGCAAGATGGTCTTGTACCCGATATCCTAGAAAAGGAGGCCGGTGTTGTTCTGAAGCCTACGGATCTAGCTCAGCCTGATGCTCAAGCTCCTGAGCTCGACACAATTTCGGAATCTCACGCCTTGGAGTCGACTCATGACAAATCGATTGAGCCTCCTGTCATTGCAGAAAGCGATGTACCTGTTGACAATGTTGCCGCGGATTCGGAACAATTGCCACCTGCTGAGGCAATTAGCCTGCCGACTGAAGAACCGTTGTCTACTGAGCCGGTTGATCAGCCTGAACCTGAGGCTGCTTTGCCGGCTGAACCTCAAGAGGAAACTTCTAAGCCTACAGAGGAACCCCAAGAGAAACCATTTGTTCCTGATTCCCCTGAAGTCCGACAGTCAAGAACCTGGGAAACGGACAAGTCTCGCAAAAACTCATCCATGTTCTTATCCATTCCCGGAGCAGCAGACTCCTCTGGAAGTGAAGAAGACAGCGACGATGACGCTTCGTATGTATCCGATATGTCATACCAGCACAGTGAAGTTGGATCTTTTAGATTCGGTGGACCAAATGACTCTACGTCAAGACTTACCGGCTTCGAGGTGACTGCTACTCCGCGTGGAGAGCAACATGCCCACAGAGATCGACACAGAAAGAAGAAAAAGAAGAAAGGAGGCAAGAAACACAAGCGCAAGAAGTCTCGCAGTGGCGGAAGTGAACGCGGAAGTGACCCATCATCCTCGCTGCCGAGTCTCCCAACGACTTCTAATCCCAACCTCACCGGCAGTGTGCCTAATGTCAGTGACGGCCAACCTTCTATTTCCGATGAACATGTCGACAACGAACAGAAACCATCTTCCAACGTCGGAGAGAGTGCCACCGCCGAGCCTCCAGCGCCAGTGGCCGGTGGGTCAAGGAACATTGACGAACTTTTGTCCGAATTTGCAGATGATCCTGAGTTGATGGACCCTCCGCAGAGCCAGCGCGTTGGAAGCATCACTGCACCGCTAGATACTATCCCTGAAGATGCTAGCGGAGAAGATGTAGGATCTCCACGGCTGAAAGAACCCATGAGCTTGCCCGACAACAAGGATCCCGAGATGTCACGTCCTTCTGAAGAACATATCGACCCCGCACCTCAAGAAGAAGAGCCAGAAAACGCATGGGATATGTTTACGGGCAACTGGGGCAAGTCTTCCGGGAAAAGGTCCGAATCTGACCTTACGAGAAGTTTAGAGCTCGCCCCGGACGAGAGACCACCCCAAGATCTCTTAGACCGTAAGCAGCCTCATATGATCCAAGATGCACCCCTGGTTGACGAACCCGCGGAGATTTCTACACCGCAGCGAAGGAATAGCCAAACAGACAACACGGCAAGTGATGAGCCTGCAGGATCTGAACTGCAGACTGAGAAGCGAGCCTCATCCTTTTCTGGAACCCAATCGCCAAAGGGAAAGGACCCGAAAAGCATGAGGCCGGGCTCAGCATCTAGCCAAGGATCTAACCAGTGGCTCGGATTCCTCTCTGAACGGTTCGGCCCTAAAAAAAAGAAGGATAGGGACAGAGACAAAGACCCAATAGGGGAAGATGACAAAAAAGACCCCAATGAGGAGTCTTTTTTAGGGAATCCAGCTCTTCGGAAAAGCGGTGACGAGAGGAGCTGGGAGACAAAAATCGAAACACTCGATGACTTCTTGCAAAGGAGTGGCAGCCCTACCACGCCAAAGAAGCGCAAGAGACGTCAAGGACAATCTGACACACCAACTACACCAAAGCGGACTGAAAGTATTACGGAGGCTAGAGATGATGGGGATGTTGTTGAAAGGAGATTTAAGCGTGGAGAAGTTTTTGGAGGACAGTTGGTGGACAGCCCAATTCTTGAGGCAATGGAAGTCTTGGGACCTTTTGAGCTGCTGAAGAGGAATGCCCAAGTGGAGGATCCGATCGGTGGGCTTCTTCGGGAGGCATCGGAAATATCGGTGCTTCCCCCAATGGACATGATGTCTGAAATATCTGACTACGATTTATCTGATTATAGGTTGTCGCCACGCGGGTTGCCGTCAGTTGAGGAGCTGCCGGAGGCGGAGGCCGAAGCGACAGCCTCGGAAGTTGGCTATTACAGAGACAGTAGCTTTTCTGGAAGCCCCCCAAGCCGATCAAGGAGACACAGCACAAGCACGATTCCCGTCGAAGACAATGAGGAGAAACTGCGCGACAGCGGGATCGATGCAGACTGGCTAGAAGCTGCCATGAAACAGCTCAAGACTCCTGAGCCGATGAACAGGACGCCAGAGCGCCAGCCCCAGAGACGCCTACGACGATCTACGCTGGGCGGCCAGAAACTACGAGAACCTACGTCGCTACGAGAGGCGGCAAAAGACCCTGAGAAAAAGACAATACCGGGAACCAGGGAACGAGTGTTGACGGGAACAGGAACACGACCGGAGACTCCCACGGGGAGGTCCAGTCCCACCAGGAAAGGCTACGGGGCCATCACCGGGATGGGCTTTGGACGGCTTGCGAACGGAAGGGTGTCGCCAATGCCCGCGTCTTCGGCTTCGGAACGATCCGACACTCCTCCAGCGCTGAAACGGTCGGTCACATCACCAGTTACTTCAGCGCCTCTACGAAGCCTGCGACGAGCCGTCAGCGCGCAAATTGGGCCGGGACTCCAGCGACCGGAGTCGCCGTCGGTACCGCTGATGCCAGCGGCGACTGAGCAGCCTCGAAGCGTCTCAGACAGCAAGATCCCGTCAGCCACAAGACGCCAGACGGGAGATGAGGCGCGGGCCGACCCCGGTCGAGGTCGCGGCACGCCCAATAGCGGGCTGGTGCGACAGCGGACCCCTGAACGGCTGAAATTCTCGCAGCAAGACGGCAGCACAGTGCGGTCATCGTCGAATCCAACGCCGCCGCTGCTGAGACGGGCGGAGAGGCGCTTTTCGCTGCGCCAGCCAAACAGCAGCACCAGCTCCATCGCCCCGAACCCGATCCCCAGCCCGATGCCCGCTAGCACCAACCCGAGCCCAATCCCAACGCCAACACCATTTTCAACGTCAACTTCAAAGCCAGAGCTGGCGACAGCGCCAAAGCTAACATCGGAGGCACCCGTTGCCAATGAAGGCCGCGTGCGCGCAAAGGACAAGCCGGACGTATACGTGAGTGAAAAGACTCTCTTTTGATCTTTGCAGCTCTCGTCACATGATTTGTGCCCGCAAATGACCCGATCCACCGGCGTGCATGAGCACGGTCCGGGCTGAGTGTGCCCTGTTTATTTTTTTTCCCAGCGCCCAGCCACCCCAGAACTGGCAGCGCCCTCACCGCCCAGCCTCGTGATTTTTTCCCACCCCCAGCAGCTCCGCCCAACTGCTGCCAAAGGTCTGCACCCTCAGCTTCTGGCTTTTCTGATTGCCTGCTGCCGAAGTGCTTGCATGTCGTGTTTGGTCATTTGCGGGCATTTCCGATTGTGTTTTTTATTTACTGAATTATAGCTGTTAATTTTATTTTATTTTTCTCATTGCATTTTTCTTTTACTGGCCTCGTCGGCGTCGCTTCGTTCTAACATATTGGGCTTTCTATAGGATGGTTTCGGCGAGGGCCGCATCGGCTCGCCCTTATCACCAACAAGGCCTCACAGTATGCGTCGGCGTCAGAGCATGCAAGTCCTCGAGCTCGAGGCCCGAGTCGAGCAGCTCATAGCCGAGAACCGCTTGCTCTCCGATGCTCGCCATAGCACCGACCAGCATCTGAGCCATCGTGTCGTCACCGCTCTTTCCGACCGGGACACCCAGATCGAGAGTCTCAAGCAGACGCTCAAGTTCCTACGAGGCGAGGTCTCTCGCCTGACCGAGGTCAATGATGGCCTCTCAAGCGCCAACGCCGAGCTGGCCAACAAGGACAACAGCCGCTACGCAGACCTGCAGGTCCACGCCGACCGGGGCGAGAACCAGGATGCCCTCATGCAGGCTCTGCGCGACAAGGACGCTCAGATTGCAAGCTTGACGGCCAAGCTAGACGCCGCCAAGGAAAAGATCCGTGAGCTGCAGCGCCAAATTCTCGAGTCCAAGGCTGCCGACGTGCAGTTCCTCAACATCAAGGATGAGGACTACTTTGACCACCGTTGTCAACAGCTCTGCTCCCATGTCCAGCAGTGGGTTCTGCGCTTTTCCAAATTCTCCGACATGCGGGCCTGCCGCCTGACAAGCGAGATCAACGATGAGAAGATCATCGACCGCCTTGACAACGCCGTCCTGGATGGCTCTGACGTCGACAGATACCTCAACGACAGAGTCAGGCGGCGGGACATTTTCATGTCCATGACCATGAACATGATTTGGGAGTTCGTCTTCACTCGCTACCTCTTTGGAATGGACCGCGAGCAGCGACAGAAGCTCAAATCGCTGGAAAAGCTGCTGACAGAAGTCGGCCCACCACAAGCCGTACGCCAATGGCGTGCCGTTACCCTTACGTTGCTCTCCAAGCGTGACTCATTCAAGAGGCAACGAGACCTGGACACGGAAGCCGTGGTCCAGGCCATTTACCAGACCCTATGCAAGGTCCTCCCGCCGCCTTCTAATCTGGAGGCTCAGATCCAAGCCCAGCTACGCAGGGTCATGCACGAGGCCGTCCATCTCTCCATTGAGATGCGCACGCAAAAGGCCGAGTACATGATGCTGCCGCCTCTGCAACCAGAGTATGACGCAGACGGCGAGCTTGTACAGACTGTCCAATTCAATGCGTCCATGATGAATGAGCGGAGTCCGTCCTCGCTGAAGCTGACCAACGAAGAGCTCGAGGCTCGAGGCGCCATTGTGCGCGTTGTCCTCTTCCCTCTCGTCGTCAAGAAGGGAGACGACGATGGCTCCAACGACGAGGAGATTGTTGTCCATCCCGCCCAGGTGCTCATTGCTCGCAGCAAACTCACGCGCCAACCCACGCCATCTGACGGGGGGAGGGTTTCTGTGGGCACTGGTCGTCTGAGCGGCGGTACCAATTCTCCCAGTACCAGAACGTCGGATGTCATCTAAGGAAGATGGCGAGACGGGGAGAGAGATGATGATGATGCTTATGATGACCTTTTCTTCTTCTTCTTCTTTTCTTTCTTCTATTCATACGTGCGGCATGATAAAAAAAGGTTGAGCGATGGTGTGTTTTCCCTTTTCCGTACATATATCTGTTATACTTTTCATGGGTTATTTTCAGTACAGCTATGTTTTTTTCTTTTCATCTTCTTTTCAATTTTTTTCTCTACTGGACGGACTGCGGGAAAGCAAAGCAACATGTTTCAACATGGTTTGATGATACGATATCCCATTGAAAAAATATTTCCTTGTTTCCTGTGAAACGACCTTGTTATATCTTCTCCTTTGGTTGATGGATATGATGAAACTTTCCGTCGGACTCTGGAGCGACCTCTGTACTTAATTATCGACAGCATTCGTGTGTGTGTTTTATGCTATGAATTCTTTTTATTTTATGCGTGTCTTAATTTTTTTTTCTCTTATTTCTTGCTTTTGGTTATTACTTTTTTGGCCCTGGGTCTTAGATTACGATTTGATGAAATGAAAAACTAGAAAGTTCTTCACCAAAGACACATAATTTTGACATTGACATTGGCATTCAAAGTTCCCTCGTCTGTGGTCCAATCAATGGTGAAAACTGGTTAGATGCTACTACTATCTACTACTCGTAGTCATCTAATAGTATCCTGCAGGTCTGAGCGAATTGGCCCAGAATGGTCTCAAGATGACGGAGAACCTGCATGCGTTTGGGCATTCGTCTCTCCACCTTTGGGCATTTATCCGCCCAATCCAGCGCCTCTTTTGGAAATTCCCCCTCTTCTGTGTTGCGTGACTTTGTAGGGACGATGGAGATTGATTTGTTGAGGTGTTTTGGCTTAATCTCATGTATTCATCTATCGTATTCATTTATTCTTCAAGGGCAAATCGATCTTGCCGCACATAGCTAGTCCAAACGAGATGGGATCATCATGCTCCCCCTCTCAAGGCCCCTTGTGACGGTCAACCATCCACCTCCACCCATCGAGCGTCCTCGAAACCTCGCTGGCGTGCTTGTCGCCGTGCGTCTGCTTAACCATGCCCAGAAGCCACTGCAACCACGTCGTGCGGCCCCATTCGCCCCTTTGCAGGTCCCGTGTCACCAGTTCGGCCACGCGCGCCAGCACCTGCGGCGACACGGCCCTGGTCAGCGCTCGCTGGACGCTTGCGCACCGCTGCAGGCGCCGCAGCTTCTGCCGGTCATTGAGGTGCGCCGCCTCCATGTACCACTGGCCCATCCTGTCGACGAGGGCCATCTTGGCCTGGATCTCGCGGGCGATTTCCTCCGGAGCCGCGGTGGGCGCCGATGCGAGCCGCGTGAGGTCCATGGCTTCCCAGTGTACCGGCCGTGTGATTTCTGCATCTTTGATGATGCGTTCGACGTATGGAGCCCATGCTTCCCAGCCCCATGTTGTAATGTGTGATTCATGGCCGAGTCGTAGTCGAAGAGCTTCGTAGAGCTGCAGAGCAAGTCTGTGATCGTCACATGCCGTAGCTATTGTCCGCGCCGAGTCGATGGCTATTCGAGAAAGTGGAAGTGAGGATAAAGCGTGAATGAGGGCGTCTGTTTGGTTGATGCCCTTGAAGAAGCTGTAAAGCTCTGTCAAGATGTTGCTGGCACTGGGAAGGCCATGGATTGTGGAGAACAAAACTACCCATCGCTGTGATAAGGAGCTGTACTGTGTTTGTGTAAGCTCAGAATGGGCATTGTCACTGATGATACCCGTTGATCTTAATCGGCCGATTATAATTTGCCAAAGTTGGATATGTCGTGGAATAATCTCATGAGACATGATCAAATCTCGGTAAGATTGTGTAAACTCTTCATTTGTTGTTGTTGGATTGTATGCTTTGGCTATTAGCCATGAAAATCGTAATTTCCGACTAGTCTCCAGGTCCTGCTCTTGCTGTGCAAAAACGGTGGTCATGTCGGCATCCAGAGTCTGTAATTGTGTGGGACTTAGCATTGAAAGGGCTTCTCCAAATTGAGCTGCGGTGGCTGTCCAACGTTTGGGAATATTGCTGCTGCTCGCTTGAGCCATAACAAAGTATTGCGCCAAGGTTGATATCTGATCCATGGGAATCTGAGATCGGACCCAGGCCGGCATCAGACTCATCATTCGATTGAAAAGCCTGATATTCTGGTAGCCACCTCCTGTCGTGCAAACAATATTGGCAAACGTCATCCAGAGATCCAGCACAGCGATATTGTCGGGATTTCTCTTTTGCGCAACACCAAGGCCGGTCAAGAGGCTGCGACGAATTCTAGCGACGAATTCATTTGCCATTTTCGGATCTGATATCTTGTCCCTCAAAGTCTGGTCGAGAGGCTCCATGGAAAGACGCAATTCTTCGAGAGAAAGTGACGCGGTTTCCATCCTGAGGCAGTAGTCGCGCCGAAACAGCTTTCTCAACCTCTCCAACGCCCCATCATCCACGGTCTCAAGAAGAAGAATCCTGTCTCGTAATGTTGCTAACTCCTGGGGTAACTTTGTCGGCGCAGAGATTTCATCATAAGCATAATCGGTTGCGGTAGCTTCTCCGCTTGATATGCTAGAAAAGGTAATGTCTGCTGACGGCGGCTGAATAAATGGTTTATCGGCATCCGACTTTTCGAGCCACGATATCAGGCCGTCAAAGAGCACCGAGGGGCTAATAGCCTGCTTCTTTCTCTTCCTTTCCTCCACAGTAGATGGCGGCTCCCATTTCCATTCGCTGGGAACCCAGGCAACGTCAAAGTGCCATAGCGGGGGAAATGTTGACGACGAGGGCATAATTTCCGTCATGTTGCGCTTGCCTAGCTGGCGACGGCGGCTCTCGAGGGGCCCAGAGTGCGAGCTGAGTCGTCGACATGATGCAGCAGCGGAGAATTGGCGGTGATAGTGCTCAATGGCCTGCCGAAGCATCGAGTCTGTGATCCAGATGGCGGACGAGTGAGAAACACGTCCCACGGGGCGGCATTGCGCCGCGGACCGCACTGGCATTGCAGCGCCGCGGACGAGGGAATTTGACGGGAAGGCGGTGGGAATTATCTTCAAGCCATTGCAGTGGCATTCGGGGTTAGGGAAATATGACAGCGCTTCGGCGTCTTGGTGAGCTGTTGCTTGCTTGGATATTGGAAGCTTCCATCAAGAATTCGATACATGGGTTTGGATGGCCCGCGGGCTGTCGGGAAAAACTGTAGTTCCGGTGGGGGCGGGTGGAGGTAAAAGGACAGGTACAGAGGGTACGGATGTACTCCACGGATGTACTCCGGATGGTACCAGATGAGGTACATTTGGCACGGGTAATTGCTGACAGCATCCCAACTCTGCTAGCCTCTAGGGGTCCAGCGCCCCAGCGATTGCCCGAGTTCAAGTATATCCGCTACTATCGATATTTTAATCTAGCATCTGCTACTATTGCTATATTTCTCTATTCGTAGTTTCTGATATTATTTAATATCTATCCATCACTGATGTACCAGTTAAAAATAAAATGACATGGGATGCTGGATAGCAGAGTTGGGGTGATGGCAGCCAGCATTTCCCATGGCACGGAGCACCGGGTACCTTGCCTGCAATTTGCACGGGCCATGTACACAAGGGTCCTCGTTTCCCCCCGTACCGTCTCCTTACTGTAGAACGTACTGCCTGATACAGGTCGCATGTCATGCACCAATCGGGACGCATGCGACATGCAATATGGAGAAAGTATCGAGCGCACCTCCGCCAAGGTGTCAGTGACATTAACATTAACACATCGCACCGCCTCACTCAGCACACGCAGCCCCCGTCTTCCAATCTCGGAGCTCCAAATGAGCTGACGGGGCAGATCCATGCATGGCCGATCCATCCTTGCACATGATCCCGAGCGACCGCAAGCGACTGTGAAGCTGCTGGTTATTTGCATTCGCTAGTCCGCAGGGCACGCGAACCGCCAGCCCGCTTTCGCTTCCCTCCCCTGAACATCAAAAAGAGACTCTCTTCTGTTTCACTGACTTCTCCCTGAAACCAAACAACGAGGCAAGCGAAAGACAAAAACAAAGCTCGAAACAAAACAATAAACAAAGGCGCAGCAGGACCACCGAGCTTGTCCGGAGCTTGCGCTATACGTACTTGTATCAGCTCATCGCATCTTGTCGCATTACATCGCATTACATCGCATCCGCATTCTAGGACCATAGCTTCACCCATATCCACCATCGCATTCCTCGACTGCCTAGCTCGCTGCGGGCTCCATGGCTCTGCGTGTCCCTTCGTTGTTGCTGTCCAACCTCGAAAGTCGCTTATGAAAATCGCTGATGGAGCCCGTGGTTTATGAAGAGACGCCTCTAGCCGACTACCTCAGAGGTATGTTGAAGCTTCCACATGGTCGCCCCTGAATCCTGCGCATGCTGACTGGTCGATGTGATTTGTGAAGATGGAGGTAACTTGTCGGAGGCGGAATGGGCTCCCATGGACGGCACTCCCGATCACCAGATGTCGATAGCATCCGATTCCTCGCCTCCTGCGAGCCCGACACCCTTTGCGCCGTCCGGCCGTCCCTTGGTCAAGGCTCGATTTCGCAATGCTCCCAGCAAGCTGGATCTTGCCGAGCAGCAGCCACAGGCCCAACAGCCCTTGACGCTGCAATCACTCAAGAAGAGCTGCTCTGTATGTTGAACACCTCCTCATGCGGAAGCTTCACCGCTCCTGCTCCACACACACCTCATGAGCTAACCTGGGTTGAACCATACCATGTAGGCCCTCTTGGCTGCGAGCCTCGATCGTGCAGACAACGCCCGGTTCCTCGAACAATTCAGATATACAATCATTGCCTCGCAGCTGCTCAACGGCCATTCCCTACTAGGAGGACACCGTCCACCGGCTCTGAGAACGCCGTCCTCGACCACAGACAGCAATGACCAATCTCTGCTCTCGACCGAAGGTATTATAGTGTCCGTCGTCGGAGCGCTAGCTCTCGCAGTTTTCCTAAGCTGGGCACTGAGTAGTGCGCCATGGCATGTGACGAAACGACGCCTAATATTGGTGCTTATTATTGCTGCAGCGGCGGTGTTGGTAGGACAAGTCTTTGTGCGACGACAATGGCTTCGCTACCGGAGAGAACAGTCCTTGTCTGAGATATCCACATTCATTTCGAACTCGCAAAATTTTGATAGCGCAACCGAAGCTACACTTTCCCTTGTCCAAGAAGTTGAGCTGGTCTCGCGTGGATACCGAATGTCAGTTTTCTCTTTCCCCTACTAGTCATAACCTCTCCGGTCATGGCTATATTTCAAATACATCACAAGCTGACAGCCCTACAGTAGTGTCCCCCTTCCACCGGTCAGTCGGCTCGAGGATCGTACCCAAAGCAGAAAATGTGTTCGGCTACGAAGGGCGCTCAAAAACTCGCTTGCAGAGGTTCTGCAGACGTACAACCAGGTGTCCGATGTTGTCAGGGGCTTCGCTGAGCAGATGGAGCTGGAGAAATACTACGACATGTACGACGTTAGCGACTTTGACATTTCGGACTCCCGTCTGGGTTTCAATGCGGCCGAGTTTGACGACCTGGAGTCGCTGAGAACGTTGAAAATTCTTGCTGCGCGATTTCATACCACCCGAAAGATGCTCCTCTGCGCCCTGTTGGCTCTAGATGCCAATGGGGAGGCCAGAGACCTGCTGCGTTGGACAGCTGCGGTGGAGTCGCTGAAAAGCGTCAACATCACGACCAAGTCTGTGTTTGAGAAGCTGCAAGGGATACTAAGCGAGGAAGAATGTAAGTGGCTTATTATACCCCCTCTCCTTTCTTCAGCATCCCTCGTTGTGTAGGCGAAGTTTCTAACGAATTATAGCGTTTCCCGCACCACCAACTCCACAGATGCCCCTTACACCGGGCAAAGAGCGATGGCGCTCCCAGCTGCGCAAGCTCAGTTCCATGTCAACCGGAATCCGAGGCTTACAAGCCAAACTTCACCTGCTACGAGAAGAATCGGACAGGGCACTAGACGACTCCAACGACATCTCCGAACTGGGACCCAATCTCATGTCGCAGTATGACTCCATTGGAGTGGACCTGAGAATGCTTATGGCGGCATGGGAAGAAGGCAGAGCCGCTTTGGCTCAGGGCATTGACAGAAACGAGAAGCGGCTTTCATCAATAAGCACGTTGCTATCGCCCGCCAGCTCCCTGAGCGGACTCACTACAATAGGCGAGGGAGGTGCCGCAGAGGCCTTCAAGGCTCTGACTGGCGAGTCCCCGCCGGCGTCAGATATCAACGACGCCGAAGAGGACCAGGAAATCTTTGAAGCCGTCGCAAAGCCACGACCTCGGAGCTTGCTGACGCGAGAGGAGAGGATTGCAAAGGTCAAAGAAGAGAGGGAGCAGAGGGCGTTGGCACGACAGCAGTTGGAGGCCACCAAGGGCATGCTGAGAGAGCTGGAAACAGTCATCAGCCTACGGCCCCAGAAACGAAGCAGTGCTCCTGCTGGAACCCGCAAGGTCTCGATGTGAGCTCGACTCACACACAAGTCTCGACGACAAACCGTTACTTTCCTACATTTCACGTTACATGTACAGGCGCATGGCAGCATCACATCTCTCGTTATCGTTTTACATTTCTTATTTTGTTGATCTGTCTTTGGTTACTTTTTCCTTTCTCTACTTCATACAATGGGGCAAGACACGGTGCAACGGCTAGGGGTTCGGGGTGCTTGCTTTTGTATTATTTGTTGTGATTATTACTCTAGAGCCCGGTCAGTTTGGTGGCGGCGGCAGATGTCTTTTTTATTTTTTGTGTTGACTGATACGGACTCGTTTAGACAAGGCGTATGATGGGATCGAAACGCACCACAATCTTTGTATATAGCCATGTATGTACTAAACATTTGGCAGATTATCTCGGCATGCGCATATATGGGATGATGGATGGGGCCACCAAATTGACTGCCGCGGATGCAATATTTTAGACCAAGGAACTAGAGTAGGAGGCTGTATATACTTGTATGCTCTTAACATTCATTACTTATGTATTTCATCTCTTTATGCTATGGATATTGTCTTGTACATGGATCTCTCCCCTTACTGCTGTCCCTGCGTCTGCCAACGCGAGGAGTTCCATGTTTGTCACGCTTGATTATACCCAAAATTGTATAGTGTCTCTGGCGTCCCCTGTAGGCTGTAGGCATAGGTGGTGCTCCCCTGTGCAGATGCCTACAGCACAAGGTAGAGCTTTGTAGCTTCCAGCAACAGTAGTGATGGATGGTACCTCGCGTGTAGGCTGCCAATCCACGGCACGCAAGGTACCTCGCATTCAGCTGGGCACTAAAATGTGCCCCGCGTAAGGTTGGCGTCTCCCGCCAGCCAGACGCGTCTCGACTTGCCCACAGCTCTCGTGTTAAGTGCTTTTTCTGCCTGCTACCTCGAGCTTCGCCTCCACCAAGACGTGCATTTTACTTCTTCACCATCCAACACCTGTGACTCCGGCACTGCAGTAACGCTCCGATTGTCTCTGCCTCTCCTTCAGATTCGACCTAATTCTTCTCTCTTTTACAACTCTATCCTTTACTTAATTCACACATCCATCCAGTACGTGCTAAGCCCTGCAGCTAATTGCGTGCATCCCCTCTTTCTTTTTTTCCCACGCCCAAACTGCCCAATTCAAGCCTCGGAGCAACGGCAAAAGTATATCTAACACGCGGCAGAAATGTTGGAGGCACGGTTGGAACAGGCTAGCATCCTGAAGAAGGTAAATTGACCCAATCCCACGTCTTTCCAAAAGTTTTCCTCGTCCTTGGCCAATGACCCGTTGCTGACCACGAAATTGATACTCGCAGGTGGTTGATGCCATCAAGGACCTCGTCCAAGACTGCAACTTTGACTGCAATGACTCCGGCATCGCGCTGCAGGCCATGGACAACTCGCACGTCGCCCTTGTGTCGATGATGCTCAAGGCCGAGGGCTTCTCGCCATACCGATGCGACCGCAATATTGCTCTTGGTGTCAACCTGACGTCTCTCACAAAGGTGCTACGAGCCGCCCAGGGCGATGATATCTTGACGATCAAGGCGGAGGACGCTCCCGATGTCATGAACCTGCTGTTTGAGAGCAGCGGAGAGGACCGCATCAGCGAGTACGACCTCAAGCTCATGGACATTGACCAGGAGCACTTGGGCATTCCCGAGACCGAGTATGCGGCCACCATTACTATGCCTTCGGCCGAGTTCCGAAGAATCTGCACAGATCTGGCAGCCATGTCAGAGTCAGGTATGGAACAAGAATAACGCTCCTGCGCCAATCACTTTGAGAGAGATTGTGTGCGTATTTATGAAATAATACTGAAGCTAACGTCAAATCTGCTGGCAGTTGGCATTGAGGCTTCCAAGGATGGTGTCAAATTCTCCTGCAACGGTGACATTGGTAATGGCTCCGTCACTCTGAGAAGCCACACCTCCATTGAAAAGCCCGAGAACAATGTCGACATTGAGTTGACAGAGCCCGTGTCTCTGACCTTTTCCCTCAAGTACCTGGTCAACTTCTGCAAGGCTGCTGCCCTGTCTACCCAGGTTAAGATCTGCCTCTCCAGCGAGGTGCCGCTCTTGGTCGAGTACAACCTCTCCGGCAGCAGCTACCTGCGCTTCTACCTTGCACCAAAGGTTTGTCTTTTCCCTTGCTCTCCGATACTGAACTTGTATGTAGCATGCTAACGTGGAGTCAGATTGGTGACGACGAGTAAATAATTACACCTACACTCCCGATTCAGACGACCCAACACACAACCTCCGCATAAACCAGACCGGGCCATAGGCAGGAAACGATACAGCCCTTCAATCGCGGCTGGTCAACTCCCCGACGATGACAGAGAGAGGAGAAATGGATATCGAGAATATTGTCAAAGGCCTTTTTCCTTTTATTTTCTAATCATGATCTGTAGCAAAAGAAAAAATGAAACGAGCACGTGTTTAGCCTTTAGTCTTGCCTGCCGATAATTACCTCCAACAATCTTGTCGAGTCCCTTATGGACTGATTCTTACACCGTGCCCTTTTCCCTCTGCTCTCTTCTCTTCTTGACGCCTAACCTGCTCCTTGGTGCTTATCTGGAGCAGACGCTCATACAAGCGGCTTAGACCGGATCGTAGCTTCGGCCATCGGCGGGGCGTTTTTCCTAACCCCCCGTGATATGACTCTGTCTCTGGCGCCCTTTTTGCTAGCTCTCAGACATACGCCCTGCTTTTTTTGAGTTTTTCTATGCGGCTGTCGCCTCAGCAAAAGAAACGGGCGTCTGCTGTCTTGACGGATACTAGTGGTGAGCCGCCTGCTGTTTTTTTCCCACCTCCGCGGTTCTGTGGCATTAAGCTCGCTCCGCTGACGGCGGGACCCTTTCGCATGGGGGGATCCCGGCAACGTCAGTTTATTATTCATCCAACTCTGATCCTCGCCAGTCTGACCCAGCCTTGAGTGAGATCAAAGACGCCTGGACCAGATTTTGCCCCCTTTATGTCATTGCACACTATTTCTATTTCTCCCTTATGCTTCTTTTTTGTCTTTTCCTCTAACATATAGTTTCAAGGCAACATTGCGAACCTCCGGATCTCGGCGCACGGCAGAAGTGCTTTTTCTTAGTCTCATACACAAAACAGAACATAATGTCTTCTGTCTCACTACTTCCGCCACGAGTGTTGGCAGTTGCAAGCCATGTAAGTTGATTTCATGATTTATTGAAGCCTTTAAAGATTTCATTGTGGTTTTCAGCCGGCTGACTGTGTCGTTTCCGTAGGTTGTCTCAGGGTATGACTTGGAAATAGAAAGCAAGCGTGAAAATGCTAGTCCATGAGATGCTGTGAGCAGTTGAGTTAACGTGGCTTTCAGCAACGTGGGAAACAAGGTCGCCGTCTTCGTGCTCCAGTCGTTGGGATTTGACGTCGCTGCCCTGAATACGGTGCAGTTCAGTGAGTTGGTCCGGAATGTGCGAGGGGATTACGGCCACGAGGCAATGCTGACTCACTTTTGCGTGTCTCTCCTCCAGGTAATCACACGGGCTACAGACAATGGACGGGAACGAGGGCCACGGCACAGGAGATTACCGATCTCTACAGCGGTCTAAAGCAGTCGTACCTGGATGACTTTGACATGATGCTCACTGGCTACATCCCGGGCGCAGAGGGAGTCACGGCGGTGGGTACGATTGCAAAGGGACTCAAGGAGAAGTTTCAGAACTCTCCGGGCAAGTTCTTTTGGGTGTTGGATCCTGTCATGGGAGACAACGGAAAGCTATATGTGGCGCCGGAGGTTGTGCCTGCGTATAAAGCTCTTCTCCCGTATGCAGATCTGATACTGCCGAATCAGTTTGAAGCTGAGTAAGTATCATATGAAGTTATCAACTTTGACGTACACACATCCATTGCTAACCCAACTCTTCCGCTTATAGACAACTCTCAGACGTCAAGATTGTAGACATGGACAGCCTCACCCAAGCCATCCAGGTGCTTCACGACAAGTTCAACATCCCTCACATCATCATCACCTCCGTCAGCTTCACAACCCCAGGCCACCCGCCCTCGCACCTCACCGTCATCGGCTCCACCATGACCTCAGACCGCAAGGCCCGCCCCTTCAAGATCGTCTTCCCGTCCATAGACTGCTACTTCTGCGGCACTGGCGACATGTTCGGCGCCCTCATCACAAGCCGCATTCGAGAGGCCGCCAACGCCGTCCCTGGCTTGAGCGGCCGCGCCAGCTGGCTCAGCGACGACGACGTTGCGGCGACGGATCTGCCGCTGGCGAGGGCGGCGGAAAAAGTGTTGGCTAGCATGCATCAGGTTTTGGCTAACACGCGGGATGCGATGCCGGAGGTGATGGAGAGGACGTGGGCTTTGCTGCGGCCGGAAGATAGGAATGACGAGACGAAGGCGCATTATGTCAAGTCCAAGGCGGCGGAGCTGCAGTTGGTTACCAACTTGGATAGCCTACGAACCCCGAGCATATCATTTTCGGCAACGAAAATTTAGACTGGGGGGTGATACAAAAACGTCAAGGAAAAAGCGAATTGGACATAGATGGAAGGGGGAGGCGGCGTAGAATCAAGTCTTTTTTTTTTGTTTCTAGTATTCATTGTTATAGACCTAAACCAGGACGGCCGTCTTGTCTTTTCCAGCACTATATTCTGCACCCGACACCGAGTCGGCACAGCTTTCTTTTTCCCTTGTTCTGTATCGTATCGTAATATCGTTTTATATTAATCCCATTATATTGTTGTCCCTTAGTTCTTGCCAGTGCTTCCAAAGCCGCCCGCTCCCCTGACGCTCTCCTCCAACTCCTCCACCTCAACGACGTCGGGCGTCACGATTCTCTCCAGCACGAGCTGGGCAATTCGATCGCCCTCCTTGATCTCGTAGTCGGTTTCCGCATGGTTGAACAGAAGAACCTTGACGGGTCCGCGGTAGTCTGCGTCGATGACACCTGCACCAGTGTCGATGAAGTGCTTGGACGCAAGGCCAGAGCGGGGAGCAATACGGCCGTCTTTTATAGTGATTAGCTTTTGTTCTCTTCCCCCTTCTTGTCTTATAGATAGCATGTGTTGGTGCTTGACTTACATGTTCCCGCAGGCGTGGCAATGCTAATATCCGTATCGACAAGGCCCTTTCCTCTGGCCGGCAAAACAGTGTCTTTCGCAGCGTACAAGTCGTACCCGGCGGAAAAGGCGCTGCCGCGCGTGGGAAGTCTGGCCTGCGGCGAGAGCTTCTTGACTTGCAGGGGGACGGGGGCCTCCATTGCGGTTGCTGTTGCCAGTGTTACTGCTGCTGCTACGGCTTCTTCGACGGCGGCGGGTTCGGGGAGTGTTTCTGTGTGGTCGATTGTCTTGATGCGCTTGGCGGGAGGGGAGGTTGTGCCGTTTTCGGGGACTGCAGACATGACTGGGGATTAGATTTATGGAATTGGAGGTTTTGTTGCTGTAAGAATGCTTGTGAGAGGGAGAGGTAACGAGTGTAGGTAACAAGATGTTGGAAGGGAATGGGCTTTATTTAGAAGAAGAAAGAGAGAGGAAATCAAAGGGCAAAATAGCTATGTTTGCTTTTTTCGGCTTACTTACTATTTTCGTTGGTAGTGCAAGGCTGGAAAAAGGAAGTCGGTGAGAGAAAAGCGATCTGTCTGGCGGGATTGGGGATTGGAGGGGCGAAGACACGCGACGCGTTGAGAGTTTGTTGGTTGGTGGGGGAAGAGAGAAATTGGGCCAATTGAGGCGGGGGGGTTTCGGTGGTTGCGTCTCGTCTCACAGGGCGGCTTTGGCTTTGGGCTTATGGGCTTGTCTCCCTTGCATTTGGGTTGGGAATGAGGAGATGGATGTGATTGGATCAGGTTACGGAGGACTTTGTTGCATTTGTTGAATTGGGTATCAAGGCGGTATAGAGCAATATTAATCAAGTGTGTTATGCAAGGGAGAGCTATTCAGCACCCCGGAGTTGGCTGCCAAGCATCCCGTGTCGTGGATAAGTTAGGCTTCACAGTACTGGAAGTGATATTGTCAAAAACGAGGAATATAGCTGAAGCAGCAGACACTAGAAGAATATAGCCATAGCAGTAGCAACTGCCTAGTAGTGAGATGTGTTATTCAATAGTTGATTTGTCTGTCATTGTCTTTAGTATCATATCCAAGGTGCATCAAAAGATAGTCTAATCGTCCAGCTCCCGCCCAAAATCAACTAGCCGTATCTTGGTAGCATCCCTGGGATGGAACTGCGCAACCTTGGACCTAATGAGAAACCTCGCCGCCGCCGTCTCATGCGGCAGCTTCACGTAGGCATCCGAACTGCTGCCCTTTGCCTCGACAAGCCTGTTGAGCAGCTCCTCCGTAAGCTGTCGCATCTCTGTCCCAGCCGCCGAAGCTGCGTCCCTCGGCTTTGTCTTTTTGCCACTACCAGCTCCGTCGCCATCGCTCGGGCCCCAAATCTCGTCTATCCGCCGTTGGCTCTTGTCTTTGTTGATTTCGCCCTTTGGCTTCTTCAGTTTCCCCTGCGCGTTGAACCCCGCGGCGAGATCTTGGGCGTCAATGTCCATCAAGTCTCCCACCACAGGCCCGCCCATAGCCTCTGCTGCGAGCATTACCGCCAGGTGGTCATCGATGAAGCGGTTGAGAGCTTTCATCAGCTTGCTTGTCTCTTTATTGTAGCCTTGTTTCTTTCGCCGTAGTTCCTCGATCCGTTTGCGCGCTTCTTCTTCTGGTTGCGTGTTGGTTCCCGATTCGACTTCAGTGCGTAACGATTCGATCCTCTGCTTAAGAGCTTCATTAAGAAGCTGGTGATCTTTCAACGCAGCTTCATCTTGCTTCAATTGCCTTTGTTCTCTCTCGGTTGACTCGGTTTGCGAGGCTAAGAATGCCTTTGACTCTTGAATCGTCTGGTGTGTCTTGCGCAGGGCTAGCAGCGCCGGGAGCACTGATCCTGGGAACGGGAGGAAAGGTTCAGAGTTGGTGACATCGTCAAAGGCCGCTTTGAGGAGCTGGGCTTGGCCGGCGGCAGTGCTGGGCGTCTCAAGCTCTGCGGAGCGCAACTGTGATTGCTGTGTTAGACGCCGTCTCGCGTGCGTTCTAGTGGTGCGCTTATAGCTACCTCGTTCAGCTGAGCCTCATATTCACGGACTTTCCGCTGGAGCTCCTTCAGTGTATGGTCGATATTGGTGGCATGGGCCTGGGCTTCCGAGCTGTTGCGCAATCTGTCGTCCATGGCCTGTATTTACTGGTAGATTCGCGTGCCTCTGACTTCATCTTTTAGCCTATGGTGGGTGCGCATATGCTCCGAGAAGCTGCTCGGCCTAGATCGAGGTACGGGTTGCACAGTCTTCAAACTGTGTGGGCTTCCCCCTGCAGCAACTCGATTTCAGCGCTGACAATGCGTCCGGGTCCTGTGGGGGCGCGACTCTCCCCACCGAAAAAGCTCCTTGTCCGCTGTAGCCTCCTCCAATCGCCTGGAGATGCGGCGACGTGGCGCACTCCGCACTGTACAGCCCGAGCCGCACCTTGTTCTTGGCGGCCTAGTGTCGCGCATACAGTCGCCCAATCGGGGGCATCACGTGATAACGCCGCGGGCGACCTCTCGCAAGGGAGGCATGGGCCTTTTTGTTCTACCCCGACGTCTCATCAAAGTTTCTTCCTTCATCCGCCGCATCTTCTCCTCACCATTCTCTTGCGACGCGCCCAACCCGACGCCATCGATCCGATCGCACCAGTGTCCTTGTGGCATTGTCCCAGCGCCCTGCGAGATTCCGTTCCGCCGCTGATTCTAGGTCACCTCCACGTGTGCTTGTCCGCGTGTTCTAGCTACCTGTAGCCTTGCCTGGGGTTGCTGGCCGGAAAAGCAGCTTTGGTCTCTTTTCTTTCCGCTTTGTTAGCCTGTCCCTTTCATCGGAAGCCGTCACGTTAGCGAACCACGTGCAATCCATTGCAATCGTCGAGGCGACTCCTCCACAATCGAGAGACGGGCCGTCGATCGATCACTAACTTTAAACGCGCGAGGTGCTGGTTGGTTCTTGCGTTGAGCGCCAGTTACGGGAACTCACAAGGTCTTGCCAAGAAGGAAATCAAGGTTTGAGCTGAGCGCATTGTCTCTTCATTCTCTGCTTTCGAGACACCTGTCCCAGTAACGATACATCGCTGCACCATCCTCTCCATCACCACCACTTTGTCATCAGCCACTCAGTTTTCATCATCGCCCTTTCTTCCCGTTCACCATTTGGACGTTCACCGAAGATCCCTAGCAGTCCGACACCTTTTTTTGCCAAAGTTCTGGATCATCTAGACGCGGAAGAAGAGAGTTGCACCCTTTGAGAACACAACTCCTCCCACTATCTATTCCGCTACACACAGCCTGGGCAGCGCCCTTTTGCGACACCACCAAAGTCACATCACGAATCCTACACACACGAGAAAGCCGATCCTTATCATCACCGATTCCAGCCACTACACCAGCACGTTTTCCTTCGAAAACCCCCTGAGTGTAGATATAAACAATCGAAACAAGGAAAAAAATAAAAAAAGAGCGACGAGAAGACACAAGATCTTTGGTCATCGCCAATTAGACGATACTTAATTCGTTCCAATTTTTGTGAACCACACTGTTCCTTTTGCAAACGACATAAAACTCAACCCAACGCAAATCACAATGTCTGCCTCACCCCCACAACCTACTCAATCGGCCAAGCGCCCTCTCGAAGAGGCCTCCTCGCCCTCCCGAGCCACCGACCAGCCTGAGGCCAAGCGACCCGCCCTGGACAAGACATCCAAGAATGACGAAGAGACGGAAAAGCTGGATCTCGCACCTGAGCTACCCGTCGAGACTGCAGAGGAGAATGGCGAAGAAAGCGCCAACGGCGTCGCCGCAACTGAGGACTCGGCCCCTGCAACCGATGCCGGCACCACTGCCAAGGCCACTCCTACTGTAGCGATATCAACGGAGGCTTCATCTGCTGTGGCTGCTTCGGCTGCCGCTCATGACGAGAGCTCGTGGATCCATATTCGAGCAGTCATCTCTAGTCCGGAGGCTGCCACCATCATTGGCAAGGGTGGTGAGAACGTATCTAACATTCGGAAAATGTCCAACGCCAAGTGCACCGTCAGCGACTATCAAAAGGGAGCTGTCGAGCGCATCTTGACCGTCAGTGGCATCGTCGATGCAGTTGCCAAGGTAGGAATAGATCCCCTTTCCCCCTCGTGAACTTTCCTGTAAGCTGTTGGACTAACATTCCGTTCTCTTTCTTCTCTTTCTCCTTTAACAGGCTTTTGGTTTGATTATACGAACATTGAACAATGAGCCGCTCAACGAGGCATCTACTGCCTCTTCCAAGACATATCCCCTCCGTCTTCTGATTCCCCATATCCTGATCGGTTCTATTATTGGCAAGGGCGGTTCTCGTATCCGGGAAATCCAGGAAGCGTCGGGCGCCCGGCTGAATGCCTCAGACTCGTGCCTCCCCATGTCGAGCGAGCGCTCCCTCGTTGTGATGGGCGTTGCCGACGCAGTACACATTGCCACTTACTATGTCGGCAGCACTCTGCTTGAGCAGCTCAATGAGCGATTCGGTGGACCGGCCGCGTCTGCATATGCGACCAGAAGCGGCGCTCCCGTGGGATCCATCCCCGGCGGTATGCAAGTTGTCCCCTACAGCCCACAGCCTGCATCAGGGCACTACGGACGAGCAGAGAACTACGGCCGGCATCAAGAGCGCCGGCCTCATCACATGCCACCCGCGCCCTACCCCCAACCGTACCCTCACGGTGCTCCTCACGGCACCCCGGCGATTCCCATGCAGTACGGAGCGGGCCAGCCTGCCGCCTATGGAGCGGCCGCGCCTCACGTACAGCCTCACATGGCACCCCATACCGGCCCCCAGGCGCACGGAGCCCCCCAGGGCCAGCCCATGCACGCCGGCATGCCTGGAGGACCGATTACCCAGCAAATCTACATTCCCAACGACATGGTCGGCGCCATCATCGGCAAGGGAGGCCAGAAGATCAATGAGATACGACAGATGAGCGGCAGCGTGATTAAGATTAACGAGCCCCAGGACAACAGCAACGAGCGGCTAGTAACGATTACGGGAACGGAGGAGTGCAACCGCATGGCCCTCTACATGCTGTACTCTCGACTTGGTGAGACGCAAAACCGATCCACGGGAGCCTAAGCTTCTAACCAGTAGCGAGCGACAGAATCGGAAAAACACCGAATTTAACCACTTGCAGCGGGCGACGAGGACGACGAGGTTGCTGCGCCTTGTAATACAGGCGAGCAATGGGAAGGCCAACGTAGTGATGAAGCTGACGACGATGAGGCAAGGGATCTGGGCCGGGCTGGATGCACTTTGTAACGTGTTGATAAGGAATCAATGAGAGGCTATATGATCATGGCAGCTACAGATACTCGGTTTTCTTTTTTTCCTTTTCCTTTTTTTTTTTTTTGATTTTTCTAGTTTTCAACCATTTCTTTAGCAGTCTAGAAACGGGATGTTTACTGTGACTGGGACTGATCTGGGGGTGGAAGAAGTCGGGGGCAGATAGTGATGAAGACTAGAATGGAGCTCAATGGGATAGTTGACGGTTCGAGGGCAGGTTTGACGTTATTTGATTTTTATCAGAAATGGGAGTCTGCGAAACTGGCTTTTTATAAGGAGATGGGCCATCATTTGACATGATGCCACGGGATTGCAAAAAAAGTACAGATGTTCTATAATATGCAATGATTTCTCTCTGCTTCTCTTGTATTTTCCGTTTGCTTTCCTTGGCTTTTCTGTTCCTCTTTTCTTTGGAGTCAAATAACACACTAGTACCATGAATTTGTTTTCTTATGTCCTGGCGACGAGAGGTTAGATATCGTAACGAGATGCAGAGGAAATGTTTATGTACGTTGTGCTATGTGGCTTGGGATATCTATGGTGGGAAGTTGGATAGCCACCTTCTACGTGTATATGTTCAAGCAGCGACTAGCAAGTATCCATTTGATGGGAAGCCTCTCATTCTGGATGGCTTTGCAAGGGAATGTCTATCCAGTAAATAAACAGTTTTCTTTCACATCCGGTTTCTGCAGTCAAGTTTGGGCTCTATGACGAGTAGAGTCTCTGCACCGTCGTGTTGAGGCAGAGAAGCAAGACCGGTCATCGCGAGGTCAGCCTTCGAGGGAGTCAACACATCTCTTCCCTAAAGCCTTTGAGGTGAGCTGAGGTCACCCGCATTGACACTTTGACACTGTAAACCCTGAGTATCTCATCAATCTCTCAACAGTTGGTTGCCAACTGCCGGCTGCCAGCCGCCAGCTGGATGCCTGACCGCCGCGCCTATTTAAGCCCTCTTCTCTTCTCTTCTCCCGTGCTCCTCTTTCTCTCTTCTTCTTCTCTTTCCTCTCCATCCCACTTCACCTCATTTTTATTCAGCCACTGGCTTGTACCACGCCAACTTGCTTCTACCTTGTCTCCTCCTCTCCTCATCAAAGCAGCCTCCGCTACGAGTCAGCATTTGAAATCGATATCACCACCTCGCGAGCGTGGCAGAGATTTACCATGGCGGACGAAATGAAAGAAGACGCAATGGAGCCAGACTACGAGAAGTTCGAAGAGCTCATGGCCTTCTGGAAGACCATGGCACACGAAATGCATGTGTCGTGGCACGAAACTCTAGAAGCCGCAAGCGCTCTACCTGAAGGAAAACGCTCGCTCTCTGAGATACAGCGCCTTGTCACCAAAGCCCTCGATAGTGAAAGTTTCGACCTCCGATTTTTGGACCAGAAGCTCCCAGAAGAAGTGTCGAAATGGCCCACCCTCATCAAAAAAGAGGACGTAGAGCAGAACATGCCCATGGCTTTTGGGCGTCTCCTGGGCATGAAAGAGCCAGAAACTCCGATGAGGAACGTCTGGGACAATTATTACACTCCTCTAGCCTCCACGCGAGAAATGGGCTCAATTTGGGAGACGGTTACCTCTATTTTGCGGATGCTGTTTATGGGAGAACGTTCCTGGGGATATGAATTTCTCGAGGACGCAGTGAAGATTCAGTTTAGGAAGTTCAAGGCCTACCTGAAGCAAAAGTATCAACCATGGAACCAAGAATGGGCGATTCAATTCCCTGAATTATTGGAAGCGTATCCTACCAATGAACGACGCGCTGCATTGGACCAGGAGTTTTATGATTGAATGGAGGAGCAGGACAATTGACTGTGGAGCTAGGAGGTACAATGCATCTGGGCTCAGTAGGAGACATTTTTCTATTTTTTCTGCAGTTATGATATATGGGAGGGCTGAAGGAAAGGGGATGGTTATTTCTAGACTTCGCTTGGGGGCCATATTGTTTGGACCGCGACTTACTAGCTACAGTTGATGCTTGGGGTAACCTTCTGCTAGAAGAATATTAGTTTCTTTGGTGCTCGACAACTTCTCAAGCACAAATTGATTCTTATCATTTTCTTCATTTCCTCGTATCTTGAGCGTATTCCTTCAACATACTTCTCTTCAGCACCCCAAGGTGCCTGCTGGTAGTGCTATCTGCTGAGGTAGATGCCAGTTCTCTGAGTGTCTGCTGCTATTGCTAGTATCACGTAGCTAGACAACAACAGGCTGGGCCTGTAGTCTTTGTCCATTGAGAAGATTGAGAAAAGAGGGCACCAACAAAGAGTTCATTAGAAGCAGGGTCGGCAAGCAGATGATAAGTTGATTGATCGGTCCTCCCCCCAAACAATATGACTATATACCACGGCTCATGCCTGGTCCAGCAGAGACGAAGAAAGCAATCCTGCAATAGGCTCATATCTGGCCCAGAAAATAAGAAACCGATGCTGCCATATCACTCATGCCTCCCCCCAAGCCGTATTCCAAGCAGTGACATTCAGATTTATACCAGCCTTCCCCGAGACTCCCCAAGTAGGCCCAGCACCCATAGATATCCCAGAGAGATCCCAGCATCCTATCCTTCAATATGACGCCCCCTCCACTAACCAATATAGGGTCTCGTTAAGCCATGTTCATTACGTCCTCCCAGCCCGCATCGGATGGCTCCATTCCCCCAAGCGGCTCCTCCGGTACCATGTCAGGGGGGGCATGAAGGGCAAAAACCTCTTGTCCAGCCTCCTCTCGGTTAGCTGCCTCGCCCTCTCCTTTATATACGGACATTCTAGCTCTCCATGCCTCCTTCCTGGCCTTAACCTCAGCCTTAACCTTTGACGCTCTGAGTGCATCTTCTTCCTCGAATCCATCTGCCACCTCCGGGAACTCCTCCTTCCACGCCTTCATCCAGTCGGCGTAATGATCCGTATTCAATGACTCCTCCATCTTCTGATACCAGACCTTAGCCCTCAGGTGCATATCCGCGATAGAATTAAAGTCCTCCAGGTCCACATCCCAGAAGTTGGTGATGAGTTTGCTGGCGTATATCAGGCTCATAGAGGCGGGCCATTGTTGACGGATCTTGGGGGCAAAGTAGCCTTCCCAAAGTTCGCCTTGTTCGGGGTGCAATTCCGAAAACTCGTCGTCCTGAGGGGGTCCCATGCCCATCAGTTGAGCCAAGACCCGTGGAACTGTCACGCACATGTCATACTTCAGGACGGAGTCCGTTAGAGAAGCTATAGAGAACCACTTTATCAAGAGTAGATCTTGCTCGGTGGCCCTCGTGGCTTTCTCCACCAGCTGCTTCAACTCCTTTGTCGGCTTCGGGCCCAGCGTAAACCTCTGCTTTGCCTCTGCCAGTCCCTCTTTCCAATAGAGATGGACCTGGGGCGGCGGGTTGGCATGCAAAAAGTTTTCCCAGTGCTGTATCATCTTCTCATACTTTGGGTAGTCTGTTTGCTGTACGGTGGATGCTTGCTCCAAGGGATCTTTGGGGTTCAGGGTCATGCTCCGTTCCCAGTGCGGGATGATATCATTCAACGTGCTGTTGCCAGCTAGAGCTACTCTTGCAGCATGCTCCGATTCGGGATCCATGTCAGGCTTGTCTTGCTCAGTTGCTGGCCGCGTGGTGGTCGCTTTAGAAGCGGTAAGAGATTTGTGGTCCGGGAGGGATAAGCAGAGAAAATGAATGCCAACGTGGATGATCTCGAGATGGCGAGATGAGGAGGTGGAAGAAGGAAGAAGAATGAAGCTCTCCCGAGCGGGGAGAGAAGCGAGAATTTATGCTCAGCCTCGGGGCTGTTGGCAGGTGGGCGAGCAGAGAAGCACGAAAGAAGGGATATTGTAAATTGCCTGGTGTAGCCACATAAATCTGAAGTGCTGATTTTTCTCAACTCCGTTTGTTCTCGCCAGCTGGCGGCTCACAACCTCTCTCCAGGCCTGGCAGCTGGCATACCCTGTCCTGAGGCTCTCTTCAAAATGTGGCTCCATCTGAGTCGGAATAAGTCTCTGCCTCTGAGAGCTGCCCATTTGCAAGAGGCTCTTCATGAGAGGGGCCTCGGATGAGCCGTACGGGACTTGGATATCCTCAGAGTATCTTCGTGTAAGGTCAGTCCAGATGTTCCACATACTCTCGAGTGACCCAGGTTTGTTTGATTGTAGGAGCTCCTTCTTTCTAGTTGTGAGACCCTGAAAGGTCCCTTCATCGGGGCATCAGCTTGGGAGGCTTGCCCTCCTGCGATACCATGGCCGGGTCCCAACCTCATATTCTTTGTGGTCTCTCTATGAATGACGATCCTTCACAGCGTTGCCCTCGGCAGTGCAACACTTCTTCGTGTATAAAACTCGTTCTCGTCAGCCGTTGATGTGGCGATATAGTTAATGGTCCGGGGCAGTTCTTTGCCACGACTGTACAGTAACAAAGACAATACAGGAAAATCAACCACACCTCATCAGCAACACAGCTCTCAAATGACCCTCTTGTCTTGTTCACTCGAAAGAACATTAAATGGAGGCCACACAATGCCCGTCAGAAGAACATCCGCCCGCAAGCATGTGCCAATCCATTGGTCCACTAAGCTCGCAATCCCTTGTTAGCGGTGCTCTTACACGACATGACTGCATTTCTAATACAATGACTTACAAACAACTTGTCGAAACTACGCCCTTGTTCTTCAACTAACACTGACATCCTGCTATCTCCTATTCATTTTGCTTCGGGCCAGCAATTGTGCCCCGTAACGTCCCTCGGTCGGCTGATAGCGGTGATTTGCTTAGAAATGAGATTTCCCAAATGGGCAAGTTTTTCGGGAAATAGCCTGAAGAATAGGTGCGCTTGCGGTCATTTCGGGCTTTGCGGGCGTTCAGATCGTATAGCACATCTCACGTAGAACAACGTGCCTATAGATGAATATAGTAAAATATGTTGTATTAACAATCAACTCGAAATGACAACTTCAAGTTGCTGCGGGATGCAGCAATTGTCGGACGGTCGGTGTCGGATGGTCGGTTTCGGACGGTCGGTGTTGTTGCTTATCAACAGAAGATGATGTGATTCTCAACTAACTTTCGACTATATATAGACAAGTGGTGGTTCTACATTAACCTCAGCAACTAACATCACATCTCTTACAACTCAACTCCCATCATTTAACATTTACATAAACAACTCTTCGCATTTCATATCATTATCACAACCATGTCTGAGCTCCTCGAATTCTCAACAATCACCCTCAAAGAAGGCTCTTCGCCCCCGCAATCCCTGCTCAACGACCTCAAAACTCTCGCTTCAACCCCCGGCGTCATCGCCTTCTATTTCGGGCCTCAACTCGAGAATCCCACCAAATACACGTGGGTCGCCCGCTGGACCTCTCAGGCTGCTCTCGACGACTTCCACTCCAGCCCCGGATTCGCTGACTGGGCTGCCTCTTACGTCGCCCCGCTGGCAACCTTTACGGTGTTAACCTGCGCTGCTGTCCACGGCGACGCTGCCATCCCTCTCGAGGCCCCATGCACCGAGTTCCTCTTTAGCTATGGCGCTGACGATGACTATCTTGATGCCCGACTCGATCCTTTCCTCAAGTCTATTTCTGACGCAAAGCTGCCCGGCATGGGTGGCGGCATCAGTGGAGAGCTCACGCCCGTGAATTATGTCGGCGTTGAGCAGCCGGAACCTAAGATTGCCATTTTGTTGCTGGGCTGGGCCTCACTAGCTGATCACCAGGCTCAGAGAGGCGAGGGCAAAGGTATGCTTCATCATCGTCAATCCTCTTATTATCTCCGTTTGAGATGGATGGCGAATGGACTGTACTGACGCAAGAATGACAGTGATTGACAAGCACATCCACTACATCAGATCAGGCCGCAAATCTGTTGAACTGGTAGAGACTAGCTTTTCTTTTAATCAGGCGTCAAGGCCGCGCTGACTTTGCATTTGCAGTTCCACGTAAACCTTCAGAAGCTATGAAACCACCCATGACGAGATATTCCCATTCGGCTAGATACCTGGTAGCTGTACTCCGTGGCCTGAACGGATAAATACACAATGACCTCTAGTTTTGCGGGCATTCACCGCCTCTACGAAGCGAATGAAAAATTGCCAATGTCCTCGTGCGGTACTTAGATTAGTATATAATATGTCATATTGCTGGGCCGCATCTTTGGACACACTTTTCAAACCGAAAGACTGTTCTTGTAGGCGTTTTGAGAGACATTGTACTGTTCCAGGTCGTGTTAACACCGCTAATACAGTACATCAGAGAAAATGTAGCTACATACATGTATTAACAGGTAGAAATATAGCCGTTTAGTAGTTCACTCAAAGCGGTTATAGATTGGTAAGACAAGAAATATTATGTAGAGACAAGCCACGACATGACTGTCATCTTCATCCGCACGGGGCGTCAGAGCGAGAATTTTTCCTCCAGTTGACGTGTGAAGATGTGTTTTGTCTGATACTTGTATTGTATAGAGGTGACTGTTGTCAACAGCCTGAACCCTGCAAGTGGGGGTGGTTTACGGTTGATCGGCAAGTCTTCCCTGTTAAACTACCCAACTCTAAAGAAGCCGGGCTCTAAAAGACTAAGTTTATTAAGAAGTCTAGTATAATAGGTGTAATAAAGAAACCCCGACTTGACAAGTGGTTTGCATGGTATTATTAAAGACTGGAGAACTGCCAAGGCAGCTACTAGATTTAGCATAAGGCTGACGAGAGACTGTTACGATCCGATCCATCGCAATACTACATTCCCTTATAAGCAGTTGAGTCTGACACAGTCATTGCTACAAATGCGATGATTGGCTTAACCTTTTGCCCTGTTGGCGCTACGGTATAACAGAACATAACATGGACGTAAAAGCGGCTTAATTTCAACCTCGAATGGCAACGCAGTCATAAAAGTCAAGCTGTACATTATACATCTCGTGTTTTTTTAGCATCAAGGTTAAGTCGTGTACATTGTACGTCAACAGGTTACATCGGTCACCTACCTATGTATAGTTTGTCTTACTGCTTCACTGCATCGTATTGCTTATTGTATCCTCCGGAAATAGGCCGATGTTCCGAACTCGAAATAGGATTCCGAAGTAACGAGTAGCGGTGTAGTATGTTTGTCCGGTCGTCCAGTAATGCTATTATATTTACAATAGTTATGATAATATACTAAATTGACAAACTTATAAATACTCTTCTTGATCCCCTTGAACATTACAATTAAAAGACATCACCATCAACTATCAAAACAAACACTCTTCTCTTCAACTCCTACTACCGACGAACCGACAACATGAAGGTCTTTGCCTCTGTCCTTACTCTCACTGCCATCATGGCCACCACTGTTCTTGGACAACAGTGCCGCGACTGCAATGTATGAGTCTTGACTATTTTACTCAATTCTGCTTATTATAACTGTATAATTAACCATTGTATAGGACTGCCCTGGTGATGAAGTCTGCTTCTTTGCTGCCAGCCCCGGAACTGGTGGTATTGGCGCATGTGTTGAGCCCAGCGACCCCGCTTGCTTCGCTGGAGAGGGATTCTGCGATACCGCTACCTGCGATTAAACGGCATTATGGAATGAAGTTGGGATAATTTGCTTCCATTATTAATGATTGCGTATGGAAACGTGACCTCTGGGCAAGCTGCAACTGGTCTCTGCTCTCTGTGTAAGGCAAAACAAAAACATGAATTTAGGTTTCTTATATAGTAGTATACAAGTACTAGTATAATTTCATGAAGCCTTAAATCTGAAACGTACAACACTGTAAAACCAAAGGTGTTATTTTACATAAGAACCCTCTTAAGATATATTGATTCATGTATATCTTCTTCTTAGTATAAGTTAGCTCTACTGCTATTACTATTATATCCCACTCTATATTTAGTTTCCTTTTAATAATACTGTTGTAAAAGTGTCAGGAGCTAAACTCCTATTTAGACTCTAGAGAGAGCTTAGCCCGAGAGCTTCAAGTGGGGAAACATGTTGGCCGTACGTGCATTGCAGACAATACGCCTGGCTTGATCTTGACCTTTAATATTATTCAGTGATCTTGGCGCAGCTCCATGATATTCTTATGTAGATGAATTACAGCAACACATAAATCAACGGCTTTCCCTTACATCCAGTTTCGATACCCTGATTCCACGCAATTGCTGAGGCGCTGGACAGCTACCCAGTAGGTACATGTACTCCCTAGTTCAGCGCAGCCCACTATTACAGGGTAGTCTCAGCTACCTAATGTACCTAGGTACGTCAACATCCAACGGCGGCCCGATAAACATACCATCTTCACCACACTCATCATCTTCATCCTACTGTGCCGGCTCATCAAACATCATGAACTCACTCAGCTGACACACGAAAATCCTTGCCAATCCATTTCCAATCAACATCCCACTTCACCGAGTTTAACAACACCACAATTCCAGCTCAATTGGGCCCCCATTCTCTCTCCCCACACAGAAACACACTCCATCAGCCTTGTGACGACGCAACGCAATACTAAGGACATGGACGAACCTTCTTCAGCCTCGCAGGCCACCAGCCAGCCTGTCACGCAAATCCGGCTCCTCACCCTCAACTGCTGGGGCCTGCTCTTCATCTCTGATCTGCGCACTCCGCGCCTCGCTGAAATCGGCCGCCAGTTGGCCCTCCTCGACCCCCCGCCGGACATTGTCTGTCTTCAGGAATGCTGGACCCGGGACGACTATCTCGCCATCTGCCGGGCTACCGCTGACATTCTCCCTTATGGCAAGTTTTACAACAGCGGTGCCTTTGGGGGTGGCCTTGCGCTTTTGAGTCGATGGCCGGTTGAGTCGAGCTCCATGTTTCGGTATCCGCTGAATGGACGGCCCACGGCGTTTTGGAGAGGCGATTGGTATGTCGGCAAGGGCGTGGCGTGTGCGAGTGTGAGGTTTGGGCCGGGGAAGAATGATGTAGTTGAGGTCTTCAACACTCATGTGAGTTCATTTCATTTCCATCTCCCCTCTTCATTCCTCACTCTTCACCAAAACTCATACGTCTATATGAGCTGTGTGTTGTGTGTAAACGAACTGTTTCAAGCAAGGGAAGAAGGAAAGAAGGGCTCTGCAATCCATGTATATCCTGCTCATCTCACTCACTTCTTCACACGAAATTCACCCTCAGCATCTTATTCTCCTACTAACCCGCCACAGACTCACGCTCCTTACGAGAGCCCACCAAATGACACCTACCTCTGCCACCGCACAGCCCAAGCATGGGAAATCTCCAAGCTCCTCCGCGCCGCCTCCCTCTCAGGCCGCCTCGTCGTCGCTCTCGGCGACTTCAACATGACGCCAAGATCGCTTTGCCATCGCATCATCACCGCCCGCAGTCCCCTCCGCGATACCTGGCGTGTTCTTCACCCCGACAGCTCTCTCGGCACCGCTGACGATCCCGTAGAGAAGGCTAGGGGACTTCCTGTACCCACTGCCGGCTTCAATCTCAAATTCAACGGGTCGACAAGCGACGGCCTCTACAACACCTGGCGCTGGTCCAAGAGCGCCCAGAAGAAATTAAAGACTGACCCTTGCCCCGTCGACCCAGACAGTCCAGATCCTCGCGGCAAACGCCTCGACTACGTCTTCGCCTCCACCGGCCCCTTCCAACCAGACGTTGCCAATCCCCAACAACCTCGAGGCTGGGTCGTCCATTCTGCATCAGTCGAAATGACCCAGCGTCACCCCGAACTCAACGTCTCCCTATCCGACCATTTCGCAGCCCTAGCCACCCTCAAACTCCACGAAATCTCGCCTTCTTCCCCCATCCCCGAGTTAGACGCCCAGCTCCTCCCCCCAGCAGAATCCAACGACCCAGAAAGCGCCAGCCTAACCCTCTCCGACTACGATGAAATCCTCGCCATGACCCAAGAATACATGGCCCGCGAAGTCCGCCAGCGCTACTGGCGCGGCATCCACTTCTACGCCTCCGTCCTCGTCTGGATAGGCTGCCTCGTCGCCGTGTGGTTCAGCCCCCGCAACTTCGTCGCCTTCATCCTCATGCTCGTCGCGAGCTTGGGCCTCGCCACGGGAGTCGTGGACGGCCTTCTTGCCCTGCTATTCTTTTGGTCGGAGATTAGGGCCCTTAGGGAGTTTGAGTGGGAGATTCGTACGGCTAGGTCGCTTGCTTCGTCAGACGATACGGCTCAAACGCCAGCAGCAAAGGCTGGCTAACGGTGATTTCTGCTACACATCGGTATATTTCATGAACCATTTCCATGAATTAAATCGATAGCAGATAGTTGAAAAACTGGGCATCTATTACTCAAATAAATGATTGTAGTAGAAAATAAACGGCATTACTTACATCCAGTTTTGGTCCTCAAACTCTATGCAGTTGCTGGGGCGTTGGATAGCCACCTTCGTGCTGAATATTGGCTTCCTTTATACAGCCTTCTCGAATGATAAAATAGCAAGCAAAATCATATAATCAATACCAGTTAATCATGCTGAATCCATTAATTCTGCTATGCAATTGTCCTATGTTTGTTTTATTCGCTGATCAAAACATCCCCTATCCACCCCGCCAAGTTCCGTTAGAGGATAGGAGCTTTAACTCATCAATCTGTCCTTCAATATGCCTTCTTCCTCACGCTATGCCATTCGTAACCCATAAAGGCGCTCTGCTTTCTTACCTCCATGGCAGTACCCTTCATGTTATCGTCTCGTAGAATAATGTCTCGTGGTCGCTTGGGTACTCTCCGCCCGTACTCCCTCATGAACCTTTTCAAAAGCTCCTTCTCTTCGTCCAGAAACGTACTCACCGAGTCAATCTCCAAGTCCCTGCTGCGGAGAGCCCCTGAATCATATGGGGCGTGAATCATCCGAATCGCCACGTTCTGTATGCTCGGTCTAAACTCTCGCAAAATAAACCGAACTTCTTCATCTGTTAGCCCAGGCTTTTCAGCCACCGACTCGATTCGATCATCAAGAGGTTCTGATTCATCAAAATAGTGAGTGTCTTCAAGGCTGTCAATATGAGGGACGAAGGGTGGCGCTGTGTTTTGAAGGGTATCCCACGGCACGCTTTTGAAGAACCGATGCGCCTTGATATCCTCGGCATCGTCGGGGAAAATGTATCTACCATACATGCCGGTTGTTGCCGCTACTCCTGGTTGATGCTGATCAAGCATCTGGTATCGTTTGGAGCAGAGTCGTACTTCTTTGTCCTGAATCAGGCGGTAGATTAAGTCTTTGCATCTATCGCTGACGAGGGGTCTCATGGGAAAGCGAAATTTTTCTCTATGAGCCTTTGATAGCATTAGCACCTATATGAAAATAGTCATAGACACACTTACCAAGATATTTTGCTTTGTAGGCTTTCTGCCTTCGTCTGAAAGAAAAGGCGTGTGGCCATAGAGACACTCGTACAGAATGATGCCGATGCTCTACTAGTCACATCTACCGTCGTAGTAGGTCTGGAAGTTTTGTGCTTGAATCACCTCGGGGGCCATGTATTGACTTGTGCCCACGACAGAGTTGGCTCTCGTACGATTGCTCCGCGTGTTCCTCCACCCCAGGATAGCAGCGAGATCGGGATCACTTCCTAGGTTCCGCTCGTCATGCCGCCCGAATTCAGCGGCCAGGGCTTGAGCTTTCTCGACCTGCGACTGAACGCTTTTGCAACCTTCCTGGTCTTTTTCATCGCCTTGAGCATCAAGGTTGAGTTTCCGAAGCAGTGCGTATCGATGGTAATTGTAATATGACGCGTCATGAGGCCACTTTCCATCAAACGCAAGCCCAAAATCGGAGATTTTAAGATGCCCCGAGCTAGAGATGAGAAAGTTGTCAGGCTTGATATCACGATGGATAAACCCAAGGCGATGGGTCTCTTCAACGGCCAGAATCATTTCAGCAATGTAGAAACATGCTACAGCCTCGTGCAGTATGTTCTCTCGAATCAGCAGCCCCAGAAAGTCGCCACCTGGCATGTACTCCATCACAAGATATAGATTTGACATGTCTTCGAAACTTGCAATCAGCGGGACCACCCTGTGTGAAAAGATGACATGTTAGCTGGACAACACGTGTATAATGAGAGAAGTAGAAGGAAATAAAGAGTGTCATTACCAGGTGGATCCTTCGCAAGAAACGAGAAAATCTCTCTCGGCGCGCAGATGACCTTCTTGGCTGCTTCGAAGCATATCGGACTTTCGTATGACTTTCATCGCATAGATTTGATTTGAGAAATTATACGGTGAGGCTGATTTCTCACGTACTAGCCTGACAACTCCAAAGCTGCCTTTGCCCAATACCTTGAGCGGCTCATACTTGGACACAAAGGGGCTTACGTTTTGTTGTTTAGCTTGGAGCGTGCATTTGGATTTCAACGCCCGTATGTCTCTCAGTCGACAGCTTTCCGAGTAAAAGAAGGTGCTGTAGTCAACGGCACTATTTCCAGAGGCGAGATTGGAGCCATAAAGAAGACCTTCTTTGAATTGCCGCTCTGCAAATTCCTGGCATCTGATCAAGCGGCGCTGTGATTCACCGCAGAGCTCATTAAAGTGAGTCTCGAGATATATCTTGGCAGCAGCAGCTTTTTCCACTGTCAGAATGGTTGGCTTCGGTTTGTCCGTCGCCGTTTCTTCGATGGTTCCCAGCCCTGCGCCTTCTGGGCTGGATCTGGTCCAGCGACTGCGACGACTCAATTTCCTCCTTGGGCTTCCTTTTGCTGAGGGTGAGCCAGAGATACGAGAGTCGATTGATGTCTTCCCTGTCAGATTATCATCTGGGCTTGCCAGTCTACTGCTGTGAGTGGATGACCATATATCATCCTGCTCGCTCGAGTCATCTGATTCGGTAACACTGGTGAGATCTTGGAACGATTGATGCTGCTGCAGAGAGGTGTCGGAAACCACAACAGTAGAGCTTGGTGAGATCTTGGCATCGTTTGATCGTATCTTTCTCATGAACCCCTTTGTCGCTGGTGGCTTTCTCGCTTTCCGTAGCACCGTAGCACCATTGCTCGAAACACCGACGGCGGGATTTTTCCCCTTGTTCAAGTTCAAGGATCTTAGTCCTTCGCTTAGAGACCAGTCAAGAAAAGCAGAACCTTGCGAGCCTGCCAATTATCAGCACTGTCCAATCTCTCAAGCTATAAATGCAGGATTGAACTACTATGGTCATTTCTCCCCTTGACTCCGATGGCCTTGCGAAATTTATCAGTCCACTGCTTCGAGTGTTTTCGATGAAGTCTCAAAAGGTCAGATCCTGCGAGACCTTCTCCTCCGCTAAATGGAGGCCGAAAAGAGGGAATATGAGATTCATTGGCTCCGTTGGGGGGAGGATCCAGTGCAGGATGATTCCGTCTTGCATCGTGATGCTGCGGCAGCATTCTGTGCCAGGAATATGGACGAAAACGGGCGACAGCCACAGGATCCGGCAGCTGAACGGAAAGAAAGGGACAGGGTATGACGATAGAGATGATGATTTTTTTTAGTATTTTTCTTCGATAGTTGATAGTTATGAATGAATGAATGACCACGTCAAAAGTATGGAATCGACCTGGTGAACAAGTGGAGAGGGAGAGAAACAGAGCAGATGACGATATTGGGGAGAAGAAGAGAGGGTAAATAGGCATGACGTCGTTCATCGAGCACTGCTTCCAGTTTTGGACACACCGCCCGATCACTCTTTTCCAAGCAGAGCGGCATTGAGGGAGTAGCTATCCAAACACCTTCAGGTGTGTTATCCAACACTTTAACATTGATCCATGCCACATATGTCCAGTGCTGAGTTTAGTAGATATAGTGGGTGCTACTTCATCAACTTCTACAGCACACGCAGTGTTTATATGAGAACAATATTTTCATTTCGTTTTATAGACGTCTAAAATCGCCCATTTCAAATCCCTAAGCACCCAAATTTTTATCAACAGCGGCGACATTGTACATAGGAGAGACCAAAGGAGTGCTCGGCTTGTAACGCTGAAGCTCAAACAATTCCGGCTCCTCGCCTTTGAGAATCCCAAACCCCGATTTGTATGCCGCACCCGAATGCCGCATGGCACTATATGCCATGGCAGAGCTGCAGGTCTTTGCATACAGCAGGACCTCAGACTCCTCGTCAGAGGTCAACATGTCAAAAGGAAACAAGAAAAACAGAATGAACCATGCCCAGATTCCACGTCGTCCAGAGGGTAGGGGTAAAGAATTAGTACACGCAACCACGGAAGTCATCCAACGCCAGTCCCAAGTTTACATTGACTTTTGATTTATTTGATCTCGAGCAGCTTGACGTCAAAGGTCAGCTGGCTGTTGGCGGGAATGCCGGGGAGGCTCTTGGAGCCGTAGGCGAGGTGAGCAGGAATCGTCAGTCGGCGTTCACCGCCGATGGCCATGCCGACAATACCAACGTCCCAGCCCTTGATGACCTGGCCCTTGCCGATCTTGAAAGAAAAGGGCTTGCCCTTCTTGTTGGCTATAGTTCATCCAAAGTTAGTCACTGCGTAAACAAAGAGTCATGAGTTAAACTTACCATCGAATTGCTGTCCATTCTGGAGCTTGCCAATGTATCGGACGCCAACAGTGTCGCCATTCTTGACAGTGCGGCCCTTGCCAATGGTGCGGTCATCAACGGTGACGCCCTGGACATTCTTGACACCAAGAGACGCCTTGCCGGTCTGCTTAGCCTTCTCAGCGGTGGAGCCGGTAGGGCCTTGCTCCAGGTTCTTGGCGAACTGGACCTTCTTTGCGTCCTTCTTCTCCTCCTTCTCCTCAGCGGCCACAGCCTCACCCTTGTTGTTCTTGAGCTTCTTCTGCTGCTTCTTGGAGAGCTTGGAATCGGCAGCCTTGGAGATGAGCTCGTCAAGGCCCTCAACCTCAGCAGCAGCGCGCTTGTTCTTGCCCTTCTTGCTGTCTGTGGGAACCAGCTTGGGGACCTCCTCCTCATCGGAGTCGACCTCGGTAATGCGAGGATCCTCGAGATCGTCAAGATCATCGCTCTCCTCTTCGCTGTCCTCCTCACCCATGGCATATTCCAGCTCATCGGGGGACAGGTCGTAGTCATCCTCGCCATCCTGGTCCTCGTCATCCTCATCATCCATGATGTAGTTACCGGTCAGGTAAACGGTGTGTGTTCCGGAGACAACGAAGAAGACCTTCTCGCCTTGGTTGACAGTGATGTCAAGGGGCTGCTGGTAGTTCTAAATCGAGGTGTTAGTATATCGCATAGGTTTTGGACATGTGAGTCTTGCTCTGAAAGAAACTTTCAGAAAACTCTGATGGTGTAGTGAGGCTTACTCGCTCAGTGTCGAGGGTGCAGAGAACGAAGTTCTCGAGGTCACCTCCCTCGCTGTCGTCGTCCTCATCATCCTCTTCCTCCTCGTCATCTTCCTCTTCCTCCTCGATAGCCTTGCCCTTGCCCTTAGCATTGGCGTTGCTCTTCTTGCCCTTCTTAGACTTGGCACCGTTGATCTCGGCATCCTCCATCTCCTCATCCTCAGAGTCCTCACCGTTGGTGGCCTCGAGAAGCTTCTTGATGGCGGCAGCCTGCTTCTGCTTCTTAGCCTTGGCAGGGTCGCTGGGGCCACCATTGGCCTCCTCATCCTCGTCGTCAGAGTTGCCGAGAAGGGCGCTCATGTACTCCTCGTCGAGCTCATCATCCTCATCCTCGTCAAGGCCGGGGAAAGCGCGCTTGATCAAGCGCAGAGTAGAGCGAGGGACAGAAGGAGCGTTCTTGGAATCATCGAGCTCAGGCTCCTGAGTAGGATCCAAAGCGGCCATGGTGATGCGGAACTGCGACAAGGAGCGCGGATGGTTAGCATCAACCGCGCAAAAACCAATAGCTTCATCCATCGGCAACCGTTGGAATCTAGGCCGAAAAGAAGGCAAAGTATGCTCGATCCGACTAGTCTCTAGATGAATGCCAACAGCAGTTGAGAGAGAAACAACTTACAGAAGCAGGAAACTCCAAGTTGGCCGGGATCAGCACCTCTCCAGGCGGGACCTCGAGGCCATAGACGGGACCGGGAACAGCAGCCATTGCGACAGGAGTATTAAATCTAAGTATTGGTGGTTATGATGCAAATCCAAAAGAATTGGTACAGAGTAGAAGAGAAAGAGTTCCGGAGAGAATGTGGTTCTGCGAGTCCCAAGGCTTGGAGATGACGACGTGAGAGGAAAAAAAGGCGAGGCAGGCGACAAGCTCAGAAAATTTCTGGTTGCTCTTTTTTTTTTTTTTTTCTTTCTCCGTCAAGCCATTCAACGATGTCTCCACTGGCAAATTTAGGCCAATAGGGTCAAGCGATAAGGCGGTTATCGTTGATGGATGTCGCTGGCTCAGCAACCGACCCCGCCGAAGCGGAGCCAATGATGCACGAGGGTGGGTCTCACGCCATTGACCGTCTCTGACCGCCTGCAGATTACGAGCAAGCTATCAAAGTTGATGGACAGCAGTCAAGATCTGAGGCCATCATTAAACATACAACAATTGAAATCGGGGCACTACGGTGTACAATGAGGTCTTCACATCCATATTATCAATATGCCTATTCTGTACAGTGTTTATGTCACATATATGATAGTCCTTCATCTGGGCATAGCAGATTGGGAATTAGTCAACGCTCTGCTTTGTATCAATTCTTGTAAGAGTTGGCTCACAACAGCAACATCACGTTAGATAGGCCAACACTCTGGGTTGCTCTACGAAACTCTGAGAAATTACAGTTTCATGTATCTGTCACCAAAGTGAATAAGTCATATAGGCCGCTATCTTGTCAACATGATTTAGAAGTCCAAACTGAAAGTGTGCCTTTCAGCTTACATATATTTAATCAGTAATACAGTACAGTACCTTGACTCATCCCTCTTACATATATGTGCTTCTAGATGCATGAAAACTCTATGTGATAATTGTACTAGTAAGATAGGCGATATGTTCAATTCAGCGGGCATACTCTACACAACTCAGCCAGTTCTCCGTCACAAAGGTGAAAAAGCCACCACTTACCTACCCGATAACAGTACACCTCGACAATTTTCCATCGTCTCTTCACGACACCATCAAAACCGCAACTCAGCCACCAATTAAATAAAGCAGTAGAGGATATGCATAACGATAATATACTTTCTCGCTCATTTCAGGCACCGTCGTGTATTGATTGGCTGAGGCTTCCACTTTCGCATCCGACTCGCCGCCCTGCTCGGAAGCCCCACTAATCTCCGCTCCGCCTCCGTAATCCAAGACTTGTTCCGCGCACTTGGGATTTTACGGAACTCTGCATTAGTCGCAGCCTCTAAATTAGAGCCCATTTTTGGGGGAAGCAATTTGGCAGTTACAGTACACTGTAGTTGGAAAATTGAAAGCATCATGATGGATTTGTTTATTATAGCTATATCCTATTACTAAATCCTGAATCCCGCGCAGAGTATATGTAGAGTGCCTGATTAGATATATTACCATTATGTATCTTCAGTGTATTCATCAGTGCGCTGGTAGATGTGCTCCCAACTCCATGCTTCTTCGCTTTGGGGTGTTCCATACCCGTAAACTCCAATTAGATCCTTCGCAATAGCTCCCATGAATCGAGCTGAAAATTTCCGTATCCTTTCCATTATATGTAACTTACTTACTCCTGCCCGCAAAAGGTCCATGGGACACAACGATTATGCTTCAAAAACTTGCTCATAAGTGACCAACATGAATATTCAAAAGCAAATGACGTAAAACTCTCTCAGGCAATATCTTCCACGGTCACAGACTTTGCCCGCTGCCGAAGAGCCTTCTTGCTAACGGTATATTGCAAATCGGCAGTCCAAAAGTGCGCAATTTCGGCTTGAGCGCAAGGAATAGCACCATACAAAGGAGCTACCAGAGGAACAAGGAGATAGTCGACAAAGTTCTTCTTCAATGAGCGATGGGAGAAGCACATGCCGTCAGCCAATCCAGCCTGGATCATGTCCTTCTCACGCGTGCGCACGCAAACTCGGTGGTAGCTTTCGTAGAGAAAGATGTAGACGGCCATCTCCATGAAACCCATAGTGCGAAGAATGTTGCAAGTCGAAAAGATCCATGATAAGTTGTTGGGGTCGTCGCTGCCCTCAGTGACAAATGTATACAGAGCAGACGCGACTACCAGAATTAGCATCTGGAGGGGAAGAAAGTGTGCTTCAAACAGACGGTGGCCCATGTAGAAGATGTGCTCCCAGTGAGGCTCCTTGAGTGTGTCTCTCGTGATGTCGGAGAATACACCATTATCGACTGGCACTTCCGATGTCTCCTCAACCTGGGACTCGGGGAAATAGGCGTCCAAATTGTCGCCACTTGTAGATCGGTGCAGAGGACGGAAGGCTCTGGAAGTGTACTTTCTATCCTTCCACATCGCGGCCGCCTTGCGCAATGCGAATCCACTGTCCAGAGCACCCCACATGTGTCGGAGTGCCTGGCTATATCGTGCCTTGATGTCCAGGTAAGCACCGCGCAAGCCTCCCTTTCCACCTCCAGTCACATTGGTTTGGCTCACTGGGCTGAGAACAGTGCGACATGTGAGATGACCGTTCAGAGCGAAGAAGCATTTGATAAACATGTGCAAATCCTCGCCAATGGCATCGGAATCACAGTCCCAGCCGCCGACACGGTCAACGAGGATCAGCGGTAGGGAGTACACAGATGTAGGAGGAGCAATGACAGAGCCCTTGTATAGACCAGACATACCGGCAGCGCACCAGAGAACATCAGCGACGCGGACAAGAGCAGTAACGTTGTGAGCATTGCGGTCAAAGATGATGGGAGCTGCATATAGAGTGGTCGAAGCTGTATCCGGATGGATCATGTGCATATTGGAAATTTGGGCAAAATATCGTGACGAGAGGTGGCTGTCAGCTACAGGCAGAGGCATAGTTAGCACAATGATGACTTCCGCAATGGCGATCAAGACAACAGAGAACATTGAAAATTGTAAACATGTCTCATGAAAGAACCGTCAAACTTACCATCAATACCCGTGACAATGACATTCTTGCGCACCGACATGGGATACTTGGAGCTGAGCTTGCGAGCCGCCCAGGCCATGTTACTGCCTTTACCGGCTGCCTCACCGGGAATGTCTCCTGGATGCAGCGTATAATCGATGGACCGAAATCTTTTGAGAAACTGCTGGATAAGGCTCAGAGCCTTTGATTCGCCGCCAGTCTCGCGGAGCTCCATACCAAGGTAAACCTGAATTCGACCGCATGACCAATTAGCATCCAGCCCACGCTAATCATGTCGCGCAACCACTCCACGTGGGGAGCGACAGGGGGGATATCAAGCCGTTTTTACGGCGTATCTCGACTTACATCGTAGCAGCTTTGGGCCTGGGGGTGAGAGGCCAAGACGTCCAGAGTCTCGCGGAGGGTGTCAATCTCTTCCTTGTAATTGGGGATGACGATGGCGTGGATGATGGGACTTTCAGGCACATCCTTTCCATCAACATAGTATTCGGATTGAGAATCGCTCAGCTCGCTGTCAGTCGAAGATATGCCATTCATGTTGCTTGAGGCCAATGTCTCGGAGCTGGCCACTGAGGATGAAGAGCTGTTGCGGCGATGGCCTCCGTCCTTGTACTGTTCCATGGCTCTGCTCTGCACGCCTCGCTTCAGAGACTGCGTAATACTCCAGATGGACCAGCACGCTCGAATGGGAAACATGGCAACCATGAAGTGAATCAACAGGCAGTAGTATGCGAAGATGAGAGTCCAGATACCAGCTCCAATGCTGGTCGTCTTTGATGAGTATGTCTCGCCTTCGGTGCTTGTCCCTTCGAACTTGAAGCCGTGCTGCTCAACCATCGATTCTCGGGATATGACCCAGTAGCAGAGGCCGATCAGGACCAGCATGCTCAAGCCAGTGGCACATCGCGAGCACCACGTGAGGAAACCCATTTTGTCTGCAAATGATGATCAGCCTGGGAAAAGGGGGTGAAGGCCGATATGCAGGAGGAAGCCGGGAGAGTCGTCACGAGAATGGAAGCTTCCAGGCAGAACACTCAACAGGTGCAGGTCTTAACGAAGAAAGAAGAAAAGAAGATAAGAGAGAGGTAAAGAAAAAAAGAAAACAAGAAAAGAAAAGGAACAGTGGCATCGAAGAGCCAAGAGCAGGGCCCAGTTTAACCCACGGCCAAAGGCAGAAACAGAAACCTGGATCTACAAAGTAGCTACCCGCACCGGGTATGGTACCATACGCATATCAAAACTCCTTATTATAAGCTACATGGCGAATGGATCCTTAACACCGGCAGTAAGAGCGGAGAGCAGGATACGGCAAGTCTCTTCACACGTATGATGGCTAGTCCGGGGAGGAGATGCCATGTCCCATGCACATGATTCTTCCCACAATAAGTCGTTAGCGGGTTCTCAAGGTAGCATGGAAAGGAGATTGCCTGCGATCTGAGACTGCGTGTTTTTGAGCGAGTAATTGGATTCGTTGAAACGTTGATAACCCCAGACCCTCTTGGCAGAGCTCATGGTCCCAGTATGCCCTTTTAGTACTAACTTGGCCATGCACTTCACCATGTGCCAGATGATGTGACTGGCAACAAGGCTGCGAGACCCATTTTAATAAAGATGTCCCATGATTCAAGTGACTTGGTAGTTTTTCTACTTGATTTATTTTGTCGTGGAAGTAGGGAGTGGCTCTCTAGTATCCACTGTTCCAAGTTTGAAGCTATGAGGTGATAACACCAGGTGCCAGTAGAAAGTAGCGGTAGTAGCAGATATGCAGGGCACTGTATAGTAAACGAAAGGCTACCTTAAGCTGTTAGTGTAAAGGGGGGACGAATGTGTCTGTCGTCAGCTCAGGCAGGCATCAAGACAAGAACTCGGCGAGAAGATGAAGATACACAGCCTCCTGCAAGGAAGAAGCTATCCACGTTTGCCCATGCGAATAAAAAGGTATCTCTCAAGAAATGGACGTTGAAACATGTGCAAATTACTCATTGCTTTTGCAGGGCTTAATCAGTAGACATGGAGCACTTGAACTAAAGACTGCATATACTAAGACGCCGCGCTACTCTGTAGTATCACGACGACATGCGTTCTAACGTGAGGCTAGGACTAGGTAGGCTTTCTGTGCATGAACTATGCTTGCCTAAGATGGGCTTTATTGTCTCAAAATGTCTGAGTAGTCTCGGGAGATACTCATTGTTGCAGCCGGATCTAATGTGTGACGCAGAAATACAATGAATATCGGTGTGTTAGCGGCTTACACCAGACACCACACCACACCACACATACATATTCTGACAGCTGAACAACACCGTTTACATCATTCTGCAGTCTATCAGCTGGAGATCACAAACTAAACATGAGAAATTTGGCCACTGCCTGCCTCTACTTTTTCTCGGCGGTCAAACAAATGACATGCAGACTATGGTTGGAGTACCCGAGATGTCGCGTCACTGGCATCGATCATGAATCATGGCCCTTAAGACGTTACCTGACACAAACCGTCACCTCCAGGCCACCCAGCAAGTCTCTCACTATCTACAGTAAATGGTAAAGCCCCATCTCATCGTCTTGGAGATCTCCAAGGCCTACAGAAGGCTCCGCATTTCATACCGGCATGGGAGGGATCCAGTTCTCAGCCCACTAACTGTGGCACTCCTCAACGTTCTCGCTTGGCTGCCCAAAAACTACGAGTCGCAAAAGCGTCTGGGCCAACCCAAATGCCACACGCCGCGGCATGTGAATCCCAGTGGACGACCGCTCGGCTCTTGAGGCGGGTCTCTTAAAAAATCAAGGCGGCTGTTTTTTTCTTCTCCTTGCCTTGTTAGATCAGGCGCGTGAACAGATCCATGAGCTTCATGTCGTCCGCGGCTGGCCGCTAAGGGGATCGGCGTTTACAAAATGCTCCTATGAGGGCGCTGCTTTGGCGCATGCATGTCCAACCCCGGAAATAAAGAAAAAGGGATGGTGGAGTGACCAGGGACCCCTAGATAAGCAGCTTGGCAGCAAAGAATAGACGGAATCAACATACAGAAACAGACAATCCGCACGTATACGCACCGCACTATCATACGCCTTTAGAATCGTACTCGTAATCTCCTCTGGTATGCATATATTTACGGCCCTTGATTATTTATTCTTGAAATGAGCCGCGGGGCAGCATCGTAAGCGCATGGCGAGCGTCTTTCTCTGCTTTCTGTTTTCTCATGTCCCATAGCTTAAAACGACCGCCCACTTAGACTGGAATTCCAATACCACATTTCCAAGGTTGCGATACCTTGCATGCTGCTAGTTGCAGAGTGCATGCTGCTAGTACGCTCTGAGCATCGTCTTGTGCGGGAGCAACGCACTGCCGAGATACGCGTACGTTGAATGTACGCCTGTGCTCCATACACGTGTGAAGCATCACCTCCTGCTTTTGTAGCATCACAATCTTCTAGGGCGGGTTTAGGGTACTTCCAGGTTGTGTTTTATTTTATCCATTTCAGCCGCCCGACCGAATTAGGTCCATATGTCTCGACTGTGTGGCTATAAGTATGCTATTTAACAAGGAATAGTTTTGCTGTGCGGTATTTTCATCGGCAATCAGTAGTATATCTATTGTGAGCGATGACTCAAAAGGCTTGGGCTTTGTCAACTAGCGAGATGGACAACAGTCTATGAAGACGCGTTTCTGCGGAGATGACAGCCCATGCTATCGACAGGACGAACGAAGAGTTGTCAGCAATTCAAAGCTCTAGACAGCCTCGAAAATTGTCCTCTCTACAAAGCATCTACGATTCACTTCACATAGTGTGCCCGCGGACACACCTCCCTCTACACCTGAACGCATTGATGAATAACGGCTCTATCTGTGTATCCTTGCCGAACAAATCTGATCCAGAGACGTAGGTGCTAGTAATTGAAAGTCTGGCCGACAAGCTGCAGGAGAAATGGGTGCGACCATGGCGCTTTATGTGATTGGAAGCGCATCAAAATTAATCGTAATAAACCGTAGAGTTATCCACTCTCCCATACCGATTCGCCTGGGCAGGCAGTTCCGTCAAGCCATCATGTAAACTTGGACCAGGCAGTTCTTGCGCGACATGGCAGCGTGAACAGTAACCCACCTAGTGGACATGACGAGCATCAAGATGTGTATCGTTGTGTTCTTGCTAGTATATACGACCTCTGCTGCGCTCTTAACGGGTCAAGCATGCTCAGCCATGATACATTGGATGGGAAAGCTGCTAATGCCCATCTCCGGCGCGCCTTTGTCGACCATCTTACGAGGTGGATCTAGCTGCAAGGCCAGCTGGTGCAGGAATTCCTGGTCTGCCGAGGCGAGGCCGCCGGAGCGGTCCGCAGCTCGCATTTCCCATCACTTGATTGGTTAACTCGCATTTCCCATCTCCTAATTGGTCGCGTCGCCGTCCGTCAGCCACGAATCTTGCGATAAGGCAACGGATGGTAAGCTGCAGCAGTCACTCATCTGCCCGTATGCCGCTTTTGGATAGATTTACGACGGTCAACGATTCGTAGCCGGTAGGGGACCTGTGATGGGTAGAGATCCAGTACATCACTATGGAAAATATATTTGCCATCTTGCCCAGTTTGGTCGTCTTCCTCCGATCCGTCTCTCTGGCATTTTCACCACCAGAAGCACTACACCTGGGAGCAGACTAAAGGGATCTACGAAAATAATTGGTGATATCAGATATATATTAGTCATGCTAATAGTCTAGATATATAGGTAAATATTATCAACGATTCCATTTTAGCCAAAAATAACATCAGGATTACCCGCTTGACCCTATTTAGTATATGATTGATTAATAACTTTTCACTCTTACTTTTAGAGACAGGCGACTTACAAAAACTTGCAACTTCCGCTGGTATATCTTCCATTGCTTGCCATCAAAAACAAGGTCATCCAAAAACATTTGGTATGACGTAAATATCTGACCTTCGCGAGCGCCGTGGCCGAAGAAGGTAGCAATCACGTACGTGTCCACTGAAGCGTTGACTGTCGTGGAGATATTTACGCTTTGACTCCCAAAATGATGCATAGTGGTGTAGTTCTGTGCTGTTCGAGACTCCGAAAGGCTTTCGACGAAAGCTGGGATCCCGCGCGTTGGCTGGGCGCCAGAAGCACTATAGTCGACGAAAACATCATCTGTGAAGATAATATCAAAGAGAGAATAATCCGGCGTATCGACTCCGAAGGGGTATAAGTCCACGACTGACCGAACCTGAATGGAAAGGTCTGTTTCGTTGCCCACTATGATGCCACACGCACCATAGGTTGGCATAAGGGAAAGTAAAGTCAGGCTAAGTTGTGTCAGTTTCATATTGATTGACTATTTGTATACTATATCGACTGTTAAGGCAATAGAGGCGAATTCCTAGATTGAGGGTGCTGGCACGTTATTGATATAGTTTTGCCAAGCCGCTTGCGCTACGTTTACAAAATCCACTATACGGGTGCCTCGGAGGTTGATCGCAAGAGTACATTCCCTTTTAAGCAGTTAGTTCTGGCACAGTAATAGTTACAAATGCGATTATTGGCCTGATCTTTTACTCTGTTTACCGCTACAGTATGACAGGACGTAACACCAAGGTGGCTCCTTGGTCGGAGCATTAAGAAAACACCGAGACCGATGGCGAATGAACGCATGCCTTTGATGTGAAATAGATTATCTCGGACCTGACTTGCGCTAACTATTTGTTACGACCCCAGTCCGGGTGTGACTATTACTCCTATGGGCATGCTTGATAATCTGTCCCTATTTTTATCGGCAATCGTTAATATATCTATTGCAAGCATTGACTCGAATAACTTGGGCTTAGCTGAAACTTGTCATACGACCTCTGCGGTTGCGTCATCAATAAGCTCTACTTGGCACTGATCTTTGTCTTTAGGAGTCTCGTCTATTGGCTTCTCAGGGTCATTGGTAGCCTTTTCCTATCCACATGGATGGATAGAATTGTCTGTAGTAAATTACAATTAGCAGTGGAGTAGTAAGTACATGCATAAATACCATCACTTCTATTCAAGGTATGGAGTATAAATGTAGGTAGGCCTCTATTCAAATCACCTCACGCAACCTACTTTGACAGTGAATGCAGAGCTCTATTACGCCTTCTATAGACGGGACTGTTTGTTCATCTGTTTTAGTTTCCATTTCTTACTAGAGGGACTGTCACTTTTGTCTACTTAAGCGACATACTTCCCCATCGGTGTTTCACCTCCATGTCTATCAAAGGCGCATCAACAGGAACATCGAATGCTAGCCCAGTGTTCTCTGATTACTTTCGATATATTTCACATTGCCAAAATGTCGAGCCATCTAAGGACTCAAAGTTGCTAGAAGAAGCTAATGATAGTAGTAAGTCTAATAGGACATACAATAAAAATTATTCATTCAAGTCCACACTTCAGCTACTTGGTGAATATAACTCAATTGATTAATGTGATCTCTGCCTTTCTGAGTATGGCTACTCCAGCCATGTTTCTCTAGCGGATACTACTATACTATGTCTATACTTCTCTAGTGTCTGCTACTACGTCTACATTTCTTTAGTATCTGCTGCTGTGTCTATGTTTCTTCGGTATCTGGTAATTTTGAATGAATTTAAATTTGAGAATGGGTTCCTCAATAGCCATCTTGGGATGCTAAACAGCCACTCCGTGTGTGAAAGAGTTGGTGTATCTTCTATCCACTGAGCATTTGGTGAAGATTTACAGGGGTCAAGAGAACTTTTAGGCCAATTTCGGTCAAGCCTACCAACTAAGTACTGGCCAATCAACATACGCGATAAGATGCGACAGCCCCACATTTTATTTTTTCTGCCCGCCCAATACTTCGCAATCAGTTTCAAGGCCGCCAAAAGTTCAGAATCATACAAACACAGAATCACGAGAGCGACCGGCTCTTCAAAAGTCAACAAGATGGGGTTGCTTGCTGAGTCAAAGTCGTGAGTCTTGTGAAGAGCAATTCACCACTCAGGCAAAGCACTAACCTCAATGCAGGCGCAAGAGAATCCAGAACGATCCCAACAACACAAGATGGACTCGCGACACCACCACCTTTGGCCAGAAGATGCTGCGATCGCAAGGTTGGGAACCTGGCCAGTTCCTAGGAGCCAAAAATGCGGCGCACTCTGAGTACCACACCGCTGCGAATGCGTCGTATATCCGAGTATCGCTCAAAGACGACATGAAGGGTCTCGGATACAGCAAGTCGAAGGAGGACGAAGTGACCGGTCTCGACGTCTTCTCAGACCTGTTGAGCCGCCTCAACGGAAAATCCGAGGCTGAAGTGGAAGAAAAGGTGCAAGCCAGATTGCAGGTGAAGATGCACCAATACGTGGAGCAGAAATGGGGACCTATGAGATTCGTGCGAGGAGGCTTGTTGGTTGGCGACAACATGCAAGAGGAGGATGACAGCTCAGACGAATCAGAAAGCTCTACAGCGGCAGATGATAAGATACCCGCGGCTACCAAGGAGTCGAAGAAGGAGAAATCTAAGAAGAGAAAGGCTGCGTCACTAAACGATGACGACGAGTTGTCTGCGGACGACGAAGATGACGAGAAGAAGAAGAAGAAACAGCGAAAGGAAGAGCGAAGGGCTAAAAAGCTGGCTAAATCTGAATCAAACGAGTCCAGCGATTCAGAAAAGGCCAAGAAGAAGAAGGAGAAAAAGGAGAAGAAAGAAAAGAAGAAGTCAAAGAAGGACAAAGCTCTGACTGAAGAGGAGGGCGACGAAGATGCCATGGAATTGGATGATGCGTTAAATAACGCATCATCAGCTTCAAACAGCGGCCCCGAAAAGTCAAAGAGCTCTAAGGAGGACAAGAAGGAAAAGAAGGAAAAGAAAGAGAAGAAGGATAAGAAGGATAAGGACAAGAAGAAACGAAAGAAGAGCGACACATCTGATACGGAGATGCCCGATGCCTCATCTGCCGTAGCATCGCGTTCAGGAACCGCTACTCCAATCACCACGGGCACATCAACACCCAGAGGCGGCTTTGTCACTCCTCGGTCCCGGTTTATTGCCCAAAAGAGGGCTGCATTCATGGACGCTCAGGCATTGAATCAGGTATTTACATCTGCAAGGCTTATCAAAAGCAGCTCACTAATTTATATGATAGATTTTCATGGTGAAAGCGTAATACACAAAAGTTCAAGCGCGGCGTTGATTTTATAATGGGTCTTGCTACTTATTCTCGTCTGCTCAAGGAGGCTCAAATCGGAATTCTATACAGGGTTTAGACTATAGAAGCTTCTGATCATTTTTGCGAAAAGAGCATTATTGGCGTTGTACAAGCAGACAATAGGCCATTGGTTTGAGATATTGTAGTACCTTTTGATGTTATTTGCTGAAATAAAACAAGCATGAGATTTCAACAGCATGTGAGATGCAAGTTTGAGTGGCATCGGTCTCTGTGACATGGCTATTTGAGATGACCAAGGTATGCCGTTAGATGGTTCCTGTGATTACAGTTTCAATCAATGCTTAAGGAACTGCAATTGGACTTTATCAATCTCTTTTCCACCCTATTTTCCGCCTGTACCTTATGAAATTATGCCTTAAAACAGTGTATCAACTACCGCTGCTTTAAGAGAAAGAAGCAAAGGTGGGCTAAATCTGCGCTAAGCCGAATTAGCCCACCGCCTACCCTTCCAAGCCGCAGAAAACCAATGAACCGGCAGAAAACAATAATTTTCCTCGCCCATCCAAACCACCAAAATTCTTGCGACGACAATCCAAATATACCCCAAGATCCTCCTCTCATTGAGCATACCACCGCCAAAAATATACACCAATTTCTACAATTACAAGTAGGATCTCGAAGAAGAATACACAGAGCCACAATGTCGGGCTCTTCGCCTGAATACCTCCGGTTCACCGGCCACCGGTCCTTCACCCGCCGCCTCACCATCGCAACCCTCACCGGCCGTCCCATCCACATCTCCAAGATCCGAAGCTCCTCACCCACGAACCCGGGACTCGCCCCCCACGAGGTCTCCTTCCTGCGCCTCCTCGAGGCCGTCACCAACGGCTCCTCCATGCAGATCTCGTACTCCGGAACAACCATCACATACCACCCGGGCCTCATCACAGGCACCATTGCCGGCCTGGGCGCCGCCGACGGAGACGTAATCGAGCACAGCATCCCCGTCACCTGCACCAGGGGCATCTCCTACTTCTTGCTGCCGCTCTGCCTCCTCGCGCCCTTCTCCAAGGCGCACATGAACGTGCGCTTCTCCGGCCCCGGCGTAATCACCTCCTCCACCGAAACGGGCGACGTCTCCGTCGACACTTTCCGTACCGCCATCCTCCCCCTCTTCGGCCTCTTTGGCATCCCGCCGGCTCGCATCGAACTGCGCGTCCTGCAGCGCTCCTGCGCGGGCCCTGGAGGCAAAGGTGGTGGCGGCATCGTCGAGCTTCGCTTCGCCAGCCAAGTCCGTCTGCCCAAGACGCTGCATCTGCATCGCAGCCCCGGCCGAGTCAAGAGAATACGAGGTGTGGCGTACTGCACGGGTGTTTCAGCTTCCAACAATGCACGCATGATACACTCTGCGCGCGAGATTCTGAACCCTTTCGTCACGGATATCCACATCGCAGCACAATACGACCAGGCGCCGCTGGTACCTACGGGAGACAAGGCAGGCAGCAAGAGAAGACTGGGTATAGGCTACGGTCTGAGTCTCGTAGCGGAGTCAAACTCCGTTGGTGTGCTGTACTCGGCAGATGTCGTCGTGCTGCCTTCGGGTGGAGAGGTCCCTGAAGATATTGGAAAGAGATGCGCCTATCAGCTGCTGGAAACCATTGCAAAGGGAGGCTGCGTAACTCCTGTTTCAGCAGGTTCTGTTCTGACTCTGATGGCCATGGGCTCCGAAGATGTTGGCCGATTGAGGATTGGCAGAGATATCCTAGCCTCGGAGGAAATAATTGAGCTCGCACGAGACTTGAAGACATTTGGCGCAAGTAGCTGGGGCCTACGAGACGTCGATGATGACGACAGCGGCGATATAATCATCTCCGTCAAGGGTACTGGCGTCGGTAATATTGGAAGAAAAGTTGCCTAGAGGAGATTAACTAATTTCACGGGGGAGGGTCCCCTTGTGCCCCTTTGGCGAAATCACAGCGGTATATAAAAAATGGTCTGCGAGGCTTGCTTTTTGGGATTAATTGGTTTGTCGTTTCTCCATGTATGGATACTAGTGTATATCAATACATATATATTCTAGCCGGTCGGACGAGCCAACGAAGTCTGTAGGGTCGCACCTCGGCGCCGACCCTGCATACTCGCCACGGTTGCTCGATAGCCAATCGACTGCAGAGACAACGCAGTTGAACCTCCAGTGTTCATTGCAGCGTTCCTCAGTGTGTGAATGATGTGATATTCGTTAAGAACAGCGTTACCGGAACTCATAATGTCGGATAAATGCGTCCTTGGTGGCTCGTCAGAGCCATCTCCACCTGCACCTCCAGGTTGCTCGCTCCGGTCTTCAGATCCCTCGCCATCCCCCGGTCTGTCCAGCTGCTGCAGCTCGATCTCGTCCGCCTCATTGATCATCATTCCCGGCACGTGTCGAGAAACCCCGCGCTCCTCCGCGTCCAAGTCTTCTGCAGAACGACCAGCGACAGGCTCCAGAAAGATCTCAGAGAGAAGCGGGCGGAATGTCTTGAGAGCAACACGCAGGCTCTCCCGATGATTGTGTATTGTAAGCATCAGACACTGAAGGAAAAGGATAATCAGGTCCGCCATTAAATAATACAGTCTATGAGTGGCCGGCATTTGGCCGATAAAATCGATAACCATCCCCCCATGCTGGTATCCTCGGTGGTAATCGGGGCCGGTGGGAAGCGAACCAAAAAGATGCAATGCCATGCACAGCAGGTTGGGCACCAGTATCAAGAGGACATGGAGTTGGGTAGCTGGCATCAAAAGTGCAAATGATTCGTCTTTTGGGGAGAGATACATGTATTGGGGCGCGGCTCGTAAGAAAAATCGAAACATGGAACATCTGGATGAGGAAGCATGTTAGCTTATCGTTGCTTAAATGATCCTGACATGGGAGGAGAAAGGGGATGTCTCCGCGTAAACGCACTCCATATAGTACAAAGAGCTCAGCTCAGCAAATAAGACGAGGTCGAGAGTCTTGAGCAAGTGGGTAAGAAAGGCCAGCTTCTTGGCCAGCCCCGGATTCTGCTTTCTCCTGCTTCTCCTGCTCCCCCTCCTCCTGCGCTGTCGCCCGCTGCTGGACCTCGAGCGCTGCCGCGACTGGGGGCGATCACGAGCGTCCGCATCTGCCTCTGCGTCATCGGCATCGGCATTTGCACCGACGCCAGGTGGTGAGAGCCGATCGGGAATCCGCGCGGAGGAGCTAGACGCGGCATCATGGTTCATAGTCGCCTGTCACCGTCCGGCTCGGCAGAGGGGTATGCTCTGCATTGAAGCAGGCCCAGGACGACTCGAGCTCGGGAGAATCTGCACTGGGTGGGTATTGTTTCGCGGATGGATACTCGGGGGAATAGCTTGGAGGATATCAAGATCAAGATCAAGCCATTGAGCAGCTCGATGGTGGAGTCTCGGTCTGGCATTCGTTACCTCTGCTTGGTTCCTGGTGGCTTAGCTGACCACTGTCAGGATCAACACTAAATCCGACCGACAGCTTCTCGCGGGCCTCTCGGTACGTACTCCGTTGCCGACGTGGGTCCTTCCCCCGCAATACAGGGTCTTGCAGTGCCCCACGCAGCTCCACACCAAGCCGGTACATGAATCAACGCCAACGAAAGCATACATGGGCCTTGTACATGGACGTTGCCCGGTATCTTTGACATACGTCACGGAACGATGGATGACGCTATGGCATCAAACGCCACTGGAAGGGAACGGTCGACAGGGCAGGGAAAGTGAGATGGTTGAGGCGAGGTCGAATCGATGGGCATCGCGGCGATTGATGCAGGTGCCTTGAACCATCACACCCTCGACGCCATCGTACAGATGAGACACCAATCTGACCAGGGAAGATTGCCAGCAACTAAAGGAACATAGCTGTGGTAGCAGATAATAGGGAGATGTTGCGATAGTAACAGATACTGGAGAAGTACAGCCATAATAGCAGATACTAGAAGAAAGCAGTGATAGTATAGCCCCATCTTGAAGGATGCAGCGTTCTCAAACGTAGGAGTATGTAGCATCCCAAACTGTCCGCTTACACATTGTACATGCATATTCACTATTACAGTTCGAGCATAATGCACCAAAGCTACAGAACAGGCGAGGTCTCGTGCGCATTTGTAAACAATATCGAACCATTTGCCATGGCTTATCCAATCCAAGCCGCCTGGTTTAGGTATCGATCACCCCTCTTCTTGTCTCTCCCACTCCGGCCGCCTGGCAATTTAATTCCGGATACAAGTTGGTTGGCTGCTGATACCACGTTAGCGCCGATCGAGCCTCTAGCCGCAAGCCAGCCAAACGGCATGTCAATCGAGACCTTGACGGTGTGCGAATGGTGTGGCGAGCCGATATGGTCATTGGCCGGCGTCATTGGCTATCCGGTTGATGGTCAGAAAGCTTGTCCTGGCTCGCTCTCTTCTCTCACGGAAGCTACATAAGGGAGCTTCCCCTCCTTCCTCCCCTCTCTTCTGTTCCAAGTTGCTACCTAAATCCATTGCATCTATCTAATCTTCATCTTATTCAAAACTACAGAATCCTTCAATCTTGACAATTGAAATCCTCATCCTCAGCCAATATGAACAATCCCGAGCAGAACCCAACCCCACCGGCAAACCAGGGCACCCGCCGTCGAGTGCGTCTCATACTCTTTACCCGAACCCCCACCGAACCCGCGTACTGATGATTATTGTCCAGAGCTCCGGCTTCATGCCTGCATTTGAGGGCCTCTCTCAACACCACCAAAATGCCAGCAATACTGCCCGGCGTCAGAGTATGACCGACCAACAATCCAAACCGGGCATCTTTGGCCAATTTTTCCACAAGTTAGTTCATCCATACCGTTGAGCTCAGTCTATATGCCTTATCTGACCATTTATTACTATAGTACATTCGGAAGAAACGCCAAATAATTTGTAACACCTAAGTATATATATGATGGCGTCCTCGAACACGAGAGCTGTTATTGCAGCTTGTCTTGTATCTACCTCTCTGTCCTAAGGGTACCGTGCGCATCGGATAAAGAAAGCCGGTGGAGTTGGAATGGGAAACAGATTGAGCTCAGTGTAAACATAATACATGATTAGTACCGTACAAGCGACCCTGCGCAATGCTGTCAGCTTGTGACTCCCTCCAATGCTTGAGAATTGTCGGACCACATAAAAGATATTCAGACGCTGCAGAGAACTAAATAAAGAGACAACTATTCAGCACCCCGAGTTAGCTATCCAGCAACCCAGCGATCACGTAAAGGTTAAGTGATGGTAAAGGATGTGAAGGAAAGCCTTTCAATTATACACATACTTAGCAGCACACTTGGGGTAATACTGAATAGCGACTCCCCGAAATCACTCCTGTAAAAACTCTGTAAACGTTTAACATCCAAAAGAGGACTCTAACGGGTAATTGTTTTGTAAAAAGCAGCGAGAGTTGCGTACCTTATTAACGGTAGGTAGTTGTTCCAAGAGATCAATTGAGGGCGGCTCTCTGTAAGTTGTTCATAGATTGTTTTACAACATATTGATCTAGATGAGATGATAATGAACTTGTAGCCGCCGGTCCATAAATGGACTTTGCTAGAAGTAAAATGATGACAATACAAGCAAAATAATCATTGAATCCATAAAACATACATGATTGCAGGCTCCAAGGCGCCGATGATTTGAGTGTAAGTACTTGGGTACTTCTGAAGCACCAAGCGGGCGCTTATCGATAACGCCATGGTGGGGAGCAAATCCGCTATTACTGGTACGGCAATCGCAACAATCTTGATCATCGAAAAAAAAAGTTCCAGATGCTCAAGTGAGCGAGTGCTGGAAGCACTACGCTTTATTTGTTTCACAAAAAAATGTCATGCAGGCCGATATTGCGCGACCTCAGGTGTCGAAACGACATCGTCTGCCGCTCATGTTTGGCTGGTCGCGCAAAGCAGCCTCCACAGGCATGGCGGCCGGCTTCATACAGCACCCAAGCCTCTCAAACCGCGAGCAAAGCAAGGCTACGAACTCGATCACGGCCCAATGAAGACATCACACGCCAGCCTACGAGAGAGGAGATGGCTCGCTACTTGGAGGGCCTCAAAAACCTGCGGACTCCTGACAAGGCAAAGTCCAATGCGGAAGACTTTTCCGTCCGATTCTTCGAGCAGGGCGACCAGAATCGAAAAGAGCTGTCCAACGAACAAGCCTTTGAGGAGTCTTTAAGTGGCATCGGCGCCTCTGAATTGCGAGACGATCTTGTCAACCTCAGGGCAAAATTCGGTAATCAAGACGATGGAGATGCCTTTAGGGACGTTCTGAAGGCGATGGGCGAGGACTGGGGCAAGATCAACTCCGCAGAAGATGTCGAGAAGGTTATAGCAAAGATGGAAGACTACGCACGGTCGATCGATGCCGAAATAGAACAAGCAAGCACTGATCTACCGAGGGGAGTGCTAGAACAGCTCATCGGGGACGTACCTGAATTGTCGCTGGAAGAAGTCGAGACTCGAGACTCGATACCACAAGTCCGCATAAACCTCGATGAGACAAAACCAAACCGAAGGCGAAAACTCAACACATTCAACTCCGTTGTATCACGCTTCATTCTAGCGGAAAGGGAATCAGGGTTGAAGCAAAAGGCCGTGCAATCCCTATACAAGTCGTATCATGCGACGAGACCGGCGTTAGCCCAGAATTGGAACGATGTTCCACCCGCTTTGTGGGAGGTCCTCTGGAGAGCATTCTCGAGTGAAAAAGACAGCCCCAGCAGCATATCACGGATAGCCCGGCTTGCTAGAGACATGAGCGATGCCAAGGCTACCCTTCGTCCTGCTCAACAGGTCCTAGCCATCGAAGCCATCTTTGTTGACGGATGGGAGTCCAAGGCCATTGAAAATTGGAAACGATGTATTAGCACACTAGGGGCCGAAAACTCAGAGACATTCCAAGACTTTTGGGAGCTCGGCGCCAGGATGTACTGCCGTGTAGGCGATCTGGCGCAAGCCGAACGAGCGATAAATAAGCTTCTTGGGCGCAACATGAGCCCGCGTATCTTGATTCCTCTTATCCGAACATGCTGTGAACAGGGAACAGAAGAAGGTCGACAGAAGGCGTGGGCTACCTATCGCCAAATGAGGGAGCTCCTAGGGAAAGAAATGACACTTACAGACTACGACCAGGTCATTTCATATTTCCTGACTGCCCATCAGGTTGAGAATGCCCTGTACGCTTTTGTGGACATGATGAGCGACGGCCGGATTGATATGACGCGGCAAAGACACCTACCTTCCGTCATTGCAAACAAATTCTTCCTGGGCAAGTGGCTGAAGCGACTCATCGGCGCTGGAGAATTGGATGGAGCTTTCAGCGTAATGGAGTTTATGCGAGCCAGGGGAGTTGAGGCTTCGCCGATTCAATTGAACGGTCTCATTGGGGCATGGCAACGGTCTGGTGGTGCTGAGGATCTTGAAAAGGCTGATAAACTTGGCTGGGGCATGATTGAGTCCAGACTGAAGTTTGTCGCCGACAGAAAGTCAGGCAGTCGTGTCTCCGGCAGCTACAACATGCCATTACCAAAGGATACCCCAGCGGAGTTACCGCGGGCTACTATCGAAACATTCTCTCTTCTAGCCGAGAATTACCGCCAACGAAATCTTCATGGACGCTTAGAGGGTTTGTGGGATGCCTTCCGCACAGCAGAGATAAGCCCCGACGCCTTTATGATGAACCAACTTGTCGAATCACTCATCCATGAGGGCCAGACTCAAGAAGCACTGGCTTTGTATCACTCTCTCATAGAGAGCAGCAAGGTAGTGCCTGACCCATACACATTCAGCGCACTCTGGAAGACATTGGGTGCGAATCGATATCACATCAGGGATCCTGAAACCCGAGCCAAGGAGATCGAGGCCACACGAGCCATGTTTAAAGAAACCGTCAAGCATCGAGATGTATTCCAACCAGACGGGATCGACGGGCAACTCGCTCGCAAAATCCTCCACACATTCCGCCGCCTCCAGGACAACGCAGGCTTCCTCGTCGCCATCACCGCATTCAAAGAGACGTTCAAGTTCCTCCCGCCCGAGACGCTCGTCATGGAAATGGTCCTCGGCACCACAAAACTCACCTGGGACACGCCCTCCCAGCGCAGCAAGCTCATGGTGGCCAAGCGAGAGATTGACCGGGAGCTGCTCGCGTGGGCGGAATTTAACACGGCGAACCTCGAGGGTGATAAGAAGCGCGGCGCAGCGCTGTATGCGTACCTGCAGAAGAAGTTTTGGCCGGCGGAGGGTAAGGAGGAGGATAAGAGGAAGATATTTGTCGAGGTGGCGAGGCAGATGGGGGTGTATGAGCTGTTGGGCCCGAAGAAGGGTGCTGGTGGGAGGTGAAAATGTATAGACTGTATCACTGTATATTAGAGATATGAGGAACGAAACTTGGATGGATCATCTCCAATGACGAGGGTTTTCTTGGGATAGATGGGACTTACGCAGATAAACTGTATCATACTAGGACATAGCATCTCTTACGCATTGTAAAATTAAGTAAAGTACACTCTAGACTTTTGCTTCTTATTTATTATGGGAAATGTTATCCAGCATCCCAAATTCGTTATCTAACCCCCTAGCGACTGCGTGGAATTCAAGTATTAGAATAGGATATAAAAAGAATATATCTAAAGAAGCCGATACGTCCTTTACAGGGACTGTTGGGCCCCTCTCCGGAAGTGATGACTGACGTCGACTTTAAGCTTGAGCCAGCAGGCGTTAGTGCTGGGCAGAGATACCTACTCTATTATTTATTGTTAAGGCCCGCCAACTTTGAAGCAGTGAAGCGTCACGTCTTGGGTAAAAACACGACAACGACCTCCTCGGACAGGAGGAAGGCATTCGATGATGCTACTGAAAGAGCCCTTAGAAATAGAAGCTAATTTTCTGCTACTATCACTACTTTCTGCTACTATTACTACTTTCTGCTACTATTACTACTTTCTGCTTTTATCGTTACTTTCTTTTAGTGTCTATTATTATAAATATATTCTTCTGGTATTTGCTGCTATTGTAGTTTTTCTTTAGAAGCTGAAATTATTCTTTAGTCCGTACAGCTCTTATGTAAAATATGGGATGCTGGATAACAAACTTGGGTGGCTGGATGACCGCTCCCTTTATTATTTCCATAAAAAAGTCTCTCTTAGCCTTCCAAAACTCCAACGCTATGCAGTTATTAAGAAAAAGAAAATGATAAAGCAAAGCCCAGCGTCCACCAAGACGACAAAAACACCCATCCAAGTCCTCCTATCACTACGATGCCCCCATCTTCCTCTGCTTCCTCGACCTCGTAGAGTGAGCTGGCGGCGCATCAGCCTCGAAAATACCATGTCCCGCCTTCTAACTAAGATCCATGCCCTCGATACCCTCACCGTCCAGCCTATCCCCCACGGAGCTGAGGCCCGAACTAGGGGACCTTCTCATCTCCGCGGCCTCGAGCTTGTTGTCTCCGTTCTGCTCCGTCGTTTCGTGGGGCGCGTCTGATTCTGGCGCTCTCTTGGATATCCATTCGCTGATGCTGGTTATGGGCCCGCCTTCGACGAGGATCTCGTTGCCGTCGTTGAATTTGCCGAAGATGGTGCCTTGCCATTTTGCGTCGTCGCCTGTCTTGCTGTGTTTCTTTTTGAGAGCTAAACAAATGATGGTGTTAGCCAGATGTTTCCAAGTTAAAGAAAAAGAGGAAAGAGAGAAAGAATGAGGTAGAGAAACTGGGGGAGAATGCAGTTGTCTCTGTTTCTCCTCGTTTGGCCATCTTACCTGCCAGGTAGTCTGTAGCGTCAGATTCAGTATCTCCGCTGCCCATCTCCATCATCTCCTTCATGCGCGTCCCGGCAAACCATTCGATAAACTCCTCCACTCCTCTCATATCCTCCTCTCCCTTCCACAGTTGCTCCGTCTCAGCTCTCTCCGGCAGCAGAGCTCCAACCTCCTGCAGCGCCATCCTAACGTCCACTATATCGTAATCGCCCGCATCGCCGTGGTTGTTGGTCGCATTGTTCGCCGTCTTCTCGCATAGAAGCGTTAGGTATCGCGCTGCAATGTCCGTCAGAGTATCGAGCACTGCAGGGCGCGTGCTATGGTAGCCCGTTGCGCGAAGGATTTGTAGGATGGAAGGCCGCAGAAAAGCGTGAAACATTGATGGCGGACGAGCCATGGCGAAGAGGTTGCGTGTTCTTGAGGGTTGTTGTGAGAGAGAAAGAAAGGTGAAGCGGTCCAGGTGGCTAGAAGAATCGTTGCGATGGACTCTGTCGCACAGAATAGCTCGCACAGCGCATGTTCGCCTGTGATGTTGCTGGTGCGCGACACTGCTTGGCGGATTGTGCAAGGGGCGAAGCTCTTGGTTGCGGTGGATGAGCTGCCAGATTATTATAGCAGGAGGGCTGATTAAAGTGAAGCTCGGTGCATCAGTGAATTGAGATTCCCATTCAGATCAGCTCCAGGTCTGATAAGGACCCCCACAGTGTTGATTGAAGATTAGTACAATCCACACTGTATGCTACGAGTCTCTAGCCATAGTTGAGAAATACAAGGTCTTCTTCCCCGTTTTGTCTCATTATTAGAAAAAAAAAATGAAAATGAAAAAGAGTCTTCCTATTTGCACCGTAATATATTCCTATTTGGACCGCAATGGCCCGTGCTAGTACCAAAGTTAATGCGTATACACTATCGTTTCTACGAAGCTACACCTAATTATAGTACAGCGCCTTGATATATTACGTATTTTATAATACTACATAAGACTACAATATTGTGATTTCTTTATTATAGTTAAGGAGGGGCTCCTAATTATATATAAATTTACAGGCTATGAATACTATAAGAGGATAACCCCGAAGATCTGTAATAACCTCTTCTACGGTGAGGCTAGCTTCGCTGACTGCTATATTGGGGAAGTTATTGAAGTTATCTTAGCTACCTAATTAGACGCTGACGAGTTAAATAAACTAGCTGGCCTATGAGAAGTGTTTATATAGGTATATTGAATTTGGTTGGAAATGCGATTTTTGAAGAAATTGGTACTGATTAATGGGGGACTTATGTGTATGATATTTTTTCCCAGCGTGTTGCACTGTATTCTTGTGTATGGGTGTGGTAATTGTGATTTGGGGGTAAACTTATCTCGTGATGTGGAGTATTACGGTTTAAATAGGAATATGTTACGGTGTAAATAGGAAGACTCATGAAAAATCGACTGCTTGCTTTTTTGTTACTTTAATTGATAAATATGTGCTACCATCAGAGCCCAACAATATGCCATAGCCATCAATGCAATTTGCCAAGTTCAAGTTACTACCGTTGAAAAGAGCCTCCTAAAGTTCCACATGTTTCACGAACTTATAATACATGCGCAAACTCAACATGCAAACAAACATCCGAAAAGCAAAGGGAAAAAGGGAAATAAAAGAGAAGTTTGGTATAAAGTATGTTATTTCTCCTCCGAGATTCCACTGTACTTGTTGATAAAGTTCAGCACCTCCCTGTGCCAGACCAACGAATTCTCTGGCTTGAGCACCCACTTGTCACACATTGTCAGTATCTATATCGTAAAATGGGATGAAGAGACTTCTTTGACTTACGTGATGCTCGTCAGGGAACATGACAAACTTGCTTGGCACGCCACGAGCCTGAAGGACGTTGAACATGGCCAGACCCTCTGAAATGGGCAGACGGTAATCGAGCTCGTTGTGGATAACCTGTGAAGCGGGCGAGTTAGTCGATGACAGTAGACACATGGCATAATCTCAAATCCAGCTTACCAGCTGCGGCGTGGCCCAGTTTCCAACATGCTTGGCGGGATCCCACTTCTCATAGCCCTCCCTGTTCTCCCAAAGAGTGCCACCAAAGTCATGCTCGGGGAAGAATAGCTCTTCCGTAGACCACTGGTTGAGAGTCGAAAAGACTCCATCGTGGCATACCAATGCCTTGAATTTTCGTCCAAGATCATGGCCTTGGATCCAGTCTGATAATAGTTAGATTCACGCTTCCAGAAACCATCTCTACTTTACTTGGGGACAACTCACTAATCATATAGCCTCCATAAGACGCGCCGAGAGCTACAGCTCTGGTTGTGTCTATGTAGCTCACTTCCTTCTCCAGATACTCAAAACATTTGACCAAATCCACATAAGGATCACCTCCCCAGTTGTTCTGGATAGCATCTGTATGGTCTTGACCATAGCCTGTGCTACCAGTTGGGTTGGGGCTCACGACGACGTAGCCCTGCTCAGCAAAGATGGCTGGGTTCCACCGAGTGCTCCAGTCGTCTCCCCAAGCACCTTGAGGACCGCCGTGGATGAAGAAAGCCAAAGGATACTTCTTGGAAGAGTCAAAGGTCGAAGGCAAGGTGACCAGGGCATGGATGGGATAGCCCTTTGAGCCATTGAACCAAATCTCCTGGCACTGTGATCTGTTGAGGGAGAAGGTTCGACCTTGTTTCGAGCTTGAAGAGATGGTGGTGGACGACTTGGATTCAGGGTCCAGGATCGAATAGTTGGAGCTTTCGACTCGCGACCTCGTTGTTATCAACAACGATGAGCTGCTACCGAGAACTCTCGCCTCCGCCACGGAACCGTCCTCGTGGATTGGGGTAGGAAGAGATTTTGCTTCCAGCGGTGATGACGGGAGCTTCCACAGGACAACTCGAGCATGCTTCTCTGCCGCAACATACAATTCCTTGTTGTCGTGGCTCCAAACGATCCAATCGGGCTTAAAGTCCCAACCTCCCTTGTCATCCTCGGTCTCGTAAAATTCCTGCACGTTGCTCAGATCAGTTACGTCTGGAATCAGCAAGAGCCTCGTCTTGTCTGCCTCATATTGCTGGGATTTCATGCGCAGGAAAGCAACCTGTTTGCCATCGTTTGAAAAGACGGGAGAGCTTGAATATCCGAGCAATCTCCCCGTCTTTACAATCTGGGGGAAGCTAGGCTTATCCAAGAATGAAGCCAGAGGAACAAAGTAAAGGTCAGTCTTGGTGTTTCTGGCATGGTTCAATTCCGGATCCTTTGCAACAAAGACAATGCCAGTCGAGGATACATCGAAATCACCGGTACCTCCAAAGGGAGGCACAGGAGAGGCGAGGCCAGTGCCCGCAAGCAAGTTTGTAAGGGCCGAGTTTCCAAGAGTCCATTTTCCGTCAACCTTTTCCAGCTGACCGTACCAAAGCGAGTTTTTGTTTTCAGTGTTCCAGGAGTCCCAGTGTCGTACAAATAGGGATGTGTAGATCTTGGCTGATGTGTGAGACTTTGGTTCCGAAGCCGGGCTGTACATTTGTCCATCGGGAGTGGTCAGAGCGGCAGCGCAGAAAGCTACCTTGTCTGCGGACAAAGCCTTTGCCTTGAGACTGGAGATGCTTCCGCTGAAGCGCTGGATGGTGTTTGACCTTTATTTGACACGTGGGTGAGTTTCTCTGGAAGCCGGCATGGTGGATGGAGGAATTCATTCATTCACTTACTCATTTGGATCGAGAACATGCTGCGCCACCAGAGACGAGGCACCGTTGTCGAGGCTCTTGACGTAGGCAATCTCCTTTTCGCTGATCCAGATGGGGTCGCTGGCTGCGGAGTCTTCGGAGACCAGATGCGATGTTCCCTCTTTGATGTTGAGGACGCGGATCTGCGCCGTCTTGGAGTGGGTATCGAAGGAGTAAGTCGAGACCTAAGATGAGGGCCAGTGTGAGTCCAATTCGATATAATTCCATCCAAATCTCATCGCGACTCATCTGCACATGTGATGATGCGATACATCCAGGACATCGCGTGTCTCAATTGAAAGCCTCTTTCTCCTGCGCAGCTCCAACAAACAAGCCAACCAACCAACAAATCGCAAATCTTACCGTGTATAAGACGAGCTCGCCCGTGGCATTGGGCACGCCAGGCGAGCGCCGTGGCGCCGAGAGGAGCACCTCTGGCGTAAACTTTTCGGCCTGGATTGTCATCATAAAGGGCTGCTCAAGACCAATTGTCGACGCAAAGAAAACACAAAAAAAAGAAAGCCAGCGATACCAGGGCCCAATTGATGGTTATCTATTTATCACATCATACGAGAACCCCGATGGCTGCAAACCCCATCAGACCCCTCATCTGCAACCCCGCACTATCAAAAGACGTGCGTGCGTATGTGCTGCTAGGATCAAAATCCACTGCTCAGGGGACCTTTTTAGCCTGGGGGGGTCTTCGGGGTAATTAATAATGGGAACGCCAAAGGGACTTTTTGTATCACGGCTTTGGGATTGTGGAGGTTCGTCGTTGTGATAACTGACACCCGCTGAGTTGGTTATACTATATTACTGTTCGCGTACTGCTGGGTGCTGAGGTACTATGCGGAAGATGGATACCAAGACCAAACACCAAAATACCAAAAATACTCCAATCTACATCTTGGATATGCAGATACTCAGGTAGCAAAATAAGCAGCTGTTTGAACTACTGCATATTACCTAGTCATCTCGGACCGACAAGAGAAAAGAGCAAGTTCGCCGCAAAGGCCCGCTGTCTTCTTTGAATGAGCGGATGCTGACTTACAAATCTATTTGCTGCTACTGTGCCGGCTTGCCGGGTCCCAAATCTAGTTCGAATCTGTTCCAGTTGCGATTATCTCCACTCCCAAGACATTTTATTTAGTTTGTGACTTTGGTTATAAGCAAAAGCATATGGCATGAATGCTCCAGGTATTCTCTCTCAGCACTCTATTGGGAACAAATAGAACTGGTTGAGTCTACCGGATAGATATCACCACTAATAAGACATCAGTCTTTGAAGACCCTGTCCAGCCTTCACTTGCCTGCGCGCTCCATCTTTCAATAATCATGGTTTATAAATATTTTATAAATATCGCTCAATTTATCCTCTTGCCCAACGCCTTATTCATTATACCTCAATGTATCCCATCCTTATAAAACGCCGCTCTTGTGTCAAATCGTCATCCTTGGGAGCTATAGTGTTGCGGGGATGATACTAGCACCTGGATTCCAAAATCCAATTATCATAGCCTCTACCCTTCATTTTCTCGATGCCCCAAAGTTCGTTCGCTTCTTGTTCGTCGCCGCATCATTCTCGCTATCTTCCGTGTCTCTCTTCTTAGGCTTGCTCGCCTTGTTCCCGCCTGCCGATGTTGGCGTGGGATTGCCCGATGCGCTGTCTCGGAACGTGGTGGAAAGGGGTGTCGGCGCAGGCGTTGAGCCTACTGATCCAGGGGTCGAGGAATCCTATACAAGTCCATCCAGTTAGCGAAGAACGGGAATGCCAGTCAAGCCCGGCAGGGTAGAGACTCGTATGTTCAAGTCTCCCCTCCTCAAAGTAATCTTACCCCATTATTCGGTCGATATGAGATGGATGAGCGCGAAAAGACGCGGTTCTGCTCTGCAGGTCCTGTCTTTCGTCGCTGGGCCGCTGCACCGCTCGTGCCTTTCATATAGTTGTCGAAGCCGGTAATGATATTACCGCTAGGAGTGCTATCAAGGTAGGCCGATTCCTTCTGGATGATGCTCTCTTCCATCGCCGCCTATTTGAACGCCATCGTTTAGCCTGCGTCGCCTTACGCAAATACCGTGAATGCGCAAAAGAGCAGCCAAAAACTCACCAGACGGCGCTCCAGCTGCCTACGCCGATCGACCAAGTCTCGCACACGCGCCTGCGCCTTCTTATATTCTGCCATGGTGGGCTGCGCCTCGTTGGGTCGGGATGCAATTGTTTGCCTGTTGTCGGCCATGCGCCAGCGCTTCTATCTCGAGAGACTGTCGATGCGATAGCGATGCCAACGTCGAACTGGTGATGGAAATGACTTTGCGGTTGGCACTTTTGATGTTGTCATGGGAAAATGAACTTGCAAAAGGCAAAGCCGACTCTGGGTGACGCTAAGCTAGAACGTGCAGCATATGCCACTCTGGTTTCTAACTAGTCCAAATAGAGTAATGGTATGTAGAACCCAACTTGACTGCTCTTCAACACCACGAGTATAAGTCAAACAGGCTATCTCGGAGGTCTATGTCTCATGAATTGATGGTAAGTACATAGTCTCATATGCCTAGGTAATGTTTAATAAAAAGCAAGCGTTTCCCCTCTTTCATTCTCACTTTTTGTTGAAAGTGTCACAGTTTATAGTATATTATAGATGAATTGCCGCTTGTAATATTTTCTAAAATGATTGAAGAGCTGCCGCCTATTCAAACTGACCAAATTCCAGTGACAAACGTGCATCGCTTTTCTTTTACCAATATCTACTTTCGTAGTTCTATCCAGTTTCAATTCGACTTTTTCCTGGCTCTGTTACTTTGCGAGGCAGAGCTGCGTGCCATTCCTTTCATATTCTAGAGACGAGAGCTTTAGTAGCAGTTAGCCTCAATTGTTGATATGAGCGCTAGTATCAGAAGTTCTCATCTGCTTAGTATCGTTTCCAAAATCTCTCCAGCACGGGTGCCTTTAGAGTGACAAGCTTCATGCTGCGTCAAGAATCGTTCAAGCAAAGTTAGCGATGAACTAGAGTTGCTACTCTTTCCACCCTCCCATCAGGAGCTTACCCACCTCTTCGCTGTCGGCCGGTGCCTAGCTAGGAATTCGGAGCACGCGATTCATCTTCCAAAATATCAGCCGACTTGCCACGGTTTGACGGAGACGAGGGCGGAGAGGAGCTATTGCGTCTCTGCCTTTCAGATTCCTTGCCCCTGGCTGGGGCTCCATGATCTTTATGACGACGATCACCCCGCCGGTCACGTCCGTTATCATCCTCCAACTCTTTTGTCGTACCACCTCGTCGGCGATCTTGTCGGCGTTTCGCGTGTGAACTTGATCCAGCGCTGTCGACGGATCGATTACGACGGTGATTGGGGCTGCGGCTACGGGCCACCGAGGAACTCCGCGAAACGGAGGATGGTGTATCCGAGTGACGTCTTCTGCGCTCTCCAGAGAGACTTCTGGAGGTAGACTGCCGTCTTCGCTTCGGTGGAGGTGAGGCGCGCTCTGAAGATGGTGAGCGTCGATTTCTAGCATCACGGCGATCCCTTCCATTGCGCGACTGTCGCCTTGGTCGGTAAGCATCGCCACGAGGAGATCTAGATCTCTTTCTCGAGTCTCTAAATCGTGCGGGTGGTCCTTTGCGGCGCGGAGGGCTTCTAGAGCCTCGATCGCTACGAGACGCACTGCTACTTGGAGATCGAGATCGCTCTGATGCTGACCCGGATGGTGAGCGACTTCGTCGCCGCTGCCAGCCACGATCGCGATCGCGCCCTCGGCCACCCCGACCTCGAGGGACATAGCTGTCTCGCCGGTATGAATCTCCAGAAGCGCGGTGCCGAGGCTCGGGAGAACGTGATCTATTTGCACTCCAACCATGACCGCCTCTTCCACGGCCTTCAGGAGCCCGATCTCCACGGCGGCCAGATCGATCACCTCTATCATTTGCTCGGTCTCGACGGTCTCGATCCTTCAATTCTGCAATTTCTCGATCACGGCGGTCCGAGTCGTCGCGACGTTTTCTGGCATTTTCAGCAGCTCTGTCGGCTTCCATCTGGGTTGATTGTTAGAACCAGAAAAGTAAGCGTGAGAAGTCCTCACGACGGGACACCAACCTTTTCCTGCATAAGCTCAAGCTTCTTTGCTTCTAATAGCTCTTTGGGGACTCCCTGAGGGTTACTTTGAGCACTCAACAGCAATTTCCATAGCTCCTTGCAGAATGGTCCAGTATCCTTGTCTAGAAACCCGGTAAGCTGTATTTGAAGCGATTTGATATCGGGCTGGTGACCAAACAGTTAACATGGAAAGCCGCAACAAAGTCGAAGCGAGAAGGATCTAACATACATGTCTGGGTCCTTCGATAAGATTGAAGCATAGCTCGATTACGACATCGTCTTCGCTACCCAAGATTTCCGAAATCTTGTTGGCAATCCATCTGTGAGATTAGGCGTCAGGACTGCAAAGGCGGGATCCGCGATAAGACATATTGGGGCCCAGTGACAAACTTTTTTATAACCTGCAGATTGACCTTTTGCATGTCAACCTTTTGATTGAACTCTGTAGGGAATTTGGTCGACTTCATAAGCCGAGCATCTCCTGCGGAAGCCATTGTGGCCTGCGTCGCGACAACAAAAATGCTATGGCACGCGTCTGGGAAGTTGGCAGGATAAAGAAGGATTAGCAAGGTGACGTCTGTGCTGCTGTTAGTTGGAAAAAGAGCCGGAGGTTAGTGCTTCGTATAAGAAAACATGCACGGGCCAGCTAGGAGTGGATGGTGTAAAGCTGCCCGTCTGGTCGAGCTAGAGATACTTGGCGGAACTCGCTAACGGCAATTGTTTATAGCGATCTTCGAGTACCCGCTAAGTACCTTTCTCTAACCTGCTAAAAATTGAAGGCTTCAGTGAAGTGCGTAGGCCTCTACTGTTCCTGGACCCCGCAAAAACCGCCCCGGAATGTTCGCTGTTGGTAATGACAAGCTCTAAAACAGCTGTGCTGAGTTCGCAAACCATCTGCCTCTAAACCATCGAGATCAACCCTTCAATACCATCTCTCTTTTTCAGTTCAAGGTTCTCTTTCAACACTCCAGCTGGGACATAGGTATTGTCGCTTAGAATGGATACCCTTCACGCACCGACTGTGCCCTCTGGGCCGACATCAAATTTCAGCCAGAGAAATGGCGATGCAGGGAAGCAGAGCTTCGCAGAACTGCAGCGCAAGAAGGACGATATGGAGGCAGAACTCAAAGCTTTGGGAAGTGTCCTTGATTCGGTATGAGTCTACCCTTTATTCTTGATACAAACCACAGTCGACAATGATTAATATGATGCTAGCACGGCGTCGATATGCAAACGCCGCTGTTGACCAGAGATGGCTTTCCACGAGCAGATCTCGACGTTGCTCAGAGTATATGAGACCAAAGAAAGCTTGTTCACGAGTGTAGTCTAACATGTATGCCACAGTCCGCACAACAAGAGCGCGCATCATCCGCCTACGTAATGATTACAAGGAGCTCATGACGGCGATAGAAAAGTACCTTCACGAACATTTTGCGAACATCCAAGATGGGGATGAAGCTCCTAGTACAGCTGGGGATGAGCTTCGAATTTTACCGGATTCTCATTCCGAACAGTTGGATGAGCCGTTTGCAAAGGTCAATACCGTCGCGGCAAACAGTCCAGCGCAACAGGCTGGCTTACAACCCGGTGATGAGATTCGCAACTTTGGCTACGTGAATCGATCAAATCACGATGGTCTCAAAAAGGTGGCAGAGTGTGTTCAGGGTAATGAAGGAGTATGTCCAATATCGTCTGGTACCTCTTTGGTCAACGCTAACAATCGTCAACAGAGAAACATCTTTATCAAAGTATCTCGGCCTGATGGAGTTGCTCGCCGGCAGGAGCTGAGATTGACTTTGACCCCAAGGAAAGACTGGGGTGGAAGGGGAATGCTAGGCTGTCACATTTTGCCTCTGTAGCCTGTCATCGGGATGCAATATTCTCACGAATTGACCGAATCAGCAGCTCTGGCTTGATGGAAATATGGTCACGCCCGGGTCAGTGGCGCCATACCAGGACCAAACAGTCGTTGTCGATTCATTGCTGTATTGCCATCCATCACGCGCTTAGGCACCTGTCGGCGTGATCGTAGACAGGAGACTGGCCATGATACTCGTATAACGTTTTTGTTGAGAGAAGCTTGACGCGGCAATTGGACGGGTTAGTTAGGCACCAGGAAGATGCTGACAAAGCCGGTGCGGCAACAGGGGGGTAAAAGTTGCGTCATGATGCTGTGCAGAACTGCAGAAAGCCAAGATATCAAAGCTGGTCATGTGAAAACGGCTCGATGGGAATGGGTTGTAGAGAAAAATGGCGATTGATACTGCCAGCTTGCGGCATTGCTGGCTTACCCTGGTGCTACTAAGTACTGCTGTGTTAGAAGGCAGCAAGTATTGATGCAATTATGCCTCTTGTACCTACACAATTACAGACATGGAGTATAAGGCAGAATGGAGATTTAAGCACTTGCAAAGTACCTTTTTCAACCTGGCTCTTAAAGTAATAACAAGCATTAAAGTGAATCAAGGATGGAGCAAACAAACAACTCCCTTGCTTGCATCAAACAATCGGCGTTGCAGTAGCATCTCGTTCACCGCACATTCGTTGGGCCCTGAGACATTGCTCCTGGGCGCTTGCAGCTGCTCTGCATTGCAGTGGTTGTACATACAGCCTCCAGCCTCCAGCCTCCAGTACCTGCTCGGTACCGCCTGGGCAGCATCGCGGCTTGCGCTACGAAGGACGGAGAACAGACCAGAAGAGATGATGGATCCCAGCTGGGTCTGCAGGCCCCAAACAGGCAGGCGGTAGGCACGCGAGCTGCCCTGCAACAAGCTTTTACTGCCGGCGCTGCTCGCCGCTTGGCTGGCGCGGTACAAGGCAGGACCTCCGTCTCTGGGCAGAAAGAGGGAAAACGAGGCAGGGAGGGGCTGATTCCAGGTCCTCGCAGGTAGCGGGCGAGGGCGGTGATGTCACGTGCGGGCAGCCCACCCCTGGCGACTGAATTTTTCGCTTGATGATGGGAGGCAAGGTCTTGCTCCCTTGTCTCCAGTTCCCCGCCGCCTTCAAAAGAACTCAGGTCAAAGACCATCCGGTGCAACTTTTCGACGTCCACACCACCCTCGCGTCGTCCAAAAACCCACAAGGTATGTGTCCAACCTATTGGTTTTGCCTTAATTTTCCCTCTCTCGCGCACGTCTAGATGAGCTGCCGGCCGTTTTAGATTTATATGCACATCAACAAACCGTTGCTCGCGTTCAGGATTCGAAATCAATCAGACTAACGCCATCTCGCAGGACCCCGCCTGTTTACATCACCTCACGCTCGTCGCTAATCACTCGAGCCGTCAATATGGCTGAGCAACAGACTCCTACCTTCAAGCTTGTGCTTGTCGGCGATGGTGGTACCGGCAAGGTGTGTTATTTCTTGGTTCATGGATATCAATCGGCGCTGCACGCAAACGAGATCGAAAACGATGCTCCTGCCTGTCGTGGCGAACGATGATTTTTTTTTTCTTTCCCTGATGGCGATCTACGCATTGGCGTCCACCACTCGCTAACAAACCTTTGACGCAATAGACCACCTTTGTCAAGCGTCACTTGACTGGTGAATTTGAGAAGAAGTACATGGCCACCCTCGGTGTCGAGGTTCACCCCCTTGGCTTCACCACCGTGAGTTTCAACACACCGCCGCCGTCGATAGCGCGCCACATATACTGATATGCAACCAGAACTACGGTCAGATCCAGTTCGATGTGTGGGATACCGCCGGTCAGGAGAAGTTCGGTGGTCTCCGTGATGGTTACTACATCAACGGCCAGTGCGGTATCATCATGTTCGATGTGACATCCCGTATCACATACAAGAACGTCCCCAACTGGCATCGTACGTCACCCTCCTTGGATATCCATCCTGAACATAAACCGTGTTGGATAGTGGTACTGACTCATGGTTGCAGGTGATCTTGTCCGCGTTTGCGAGAACATCCCCATCGTCCTGTGCGGTAACAAGGTTGATGTGAAGGAGCGAAAGGTTAAGGCCAAGACCATCACCTTCCACCGAAAGAAGAACCTCCAGTACTACGACATCTCCGCCAAGTCCAACTACAACTTCGAGAAGCCCTTCCTGTGGCTGGCCCGCAAGCTCGTTGGCAACCCCGCCCTGGTTAGTATTCCCGTTGACGTGAAGTTCCAGTATGTCGTGACAATGCGCTGACTAACTGTCAATATAGGAGTTCGTTGCTGCCCCCGCCCTGGCTCCTCCCACCGCCCAGGTCGACGAGGCTCTCTTGGAGCAGTACAAGAAGGAGATGGACGAGGCCGCCGCCATGCCTCTTCCTGGTGAGCTGTCTGACGATGATCTGTAAACGAATCGCACGACGGCGAAAAGTGTTTTATTGATGATGCTGGGACATCCCGGATTACTTGAGGATTAAGCCATCGGCAGCTGGAATGACCGTTTATGATAAAGGAAGGGGATTTCCGGGTTTACATGAGCTCGACTGGAGAGGGCAAGGCTATAATACCCTTGGTACCTCGTTGGGGGGTAGATTATTGGGGCGTCGCCGCAGGGAGTGCGGCAAAAACCAACCTAGCTAGACTTTTTTCATATTAAAGACACCTATTTCGTACCACTATGCCCAATTTTACGTTTTGATTTTACCTGACTCGTCGAGATGGAAAGTGAGTGGTGAAATAAACATATTGCTATATGCGGAATAGCAACTTGATAACCAACTTGTGAGTTGTTACTGTCTGAGACAAACTATCTCTCCACTGTCGTCTGTCTATTACATATCCATGGATGCTAATCCGTGGAACAATGACAAGACCATGAGCTGGCAGGGCATCTAAATCGGCAGATGCTGGCTGACTGCTTTCTCAGCCTGGTTCTCACCGAACAAGATCGAACAAGGCAAGGAATGCATAGGTAGTTACGTTACTAGGTAGTAAGATTAGTGCAGACAAGGAGATGCGAGCATCCATCACCTGTGCAGAGATATCAGATCTGCAAGCAACAGCTGTTTCGGCCGGTCGGTGCTTTGTTGTATGAGTATGAGTAATTGTCTTGCACGCTGCAACACTGCATGTACGATAACGGGCCTATTTGGTCTCGCAAGTCTGGTAAGTTCCTAGGTAGTCAGCACCGCATATGATGGAAGCTGTATACATAATGCATCGTTGGTATAAGGAGGAATATTCTATACGTGTATGGAATTAATATCTCCGTGCACGGATGCATATAGGGAATAACTACATGTATTCAGCGTCCCAAATTGGCTACTTGTATTCAGCAGCCTAGCGACTGCGTGGACTTCAAGTATCGAAATGGATGTAAAAGAAAGCTATCTATTTACTACTGTAGACATTTAGTTGAAGAGTATATAAACAATTCTTTGGATATCTGCTATTATAACTAGTTTTTGTTATTATGGTTATGTTCCTCTAATATATGCCACTCTAGCTACATGTATATTCCTCTATTATCTGCTATTATAGCTACTAGGTACGTCTCTCGAGTGTTTCTTACTATAAATACATTCTTCCAGTATTTACTATTATATCATATTTCCCTTTACTATTTGCTACGCAGTAAATGTAGCCAAAATGCAAGTTGTTTATGAATTGATGTTCTTCTTCTGCGTCTCGCTACTGACGCCTTGCACACACAGCTAACCTTGACGACCTGTAACATTTTTGATAGCTGGAGAACTGACTAGCCACTCCCCTGTTCTTGACAGCACCAGACAGCGAGACATCTAGACTTGTGGAATGCATGTCGGACAACGCATTCATGTGCGAGGAGCTCCGTAGTTACTCCATACTGACTAACGAGGTCGGTCCAAGCAAAGATCCAATACGGGCCCCCTGTCTACGAAGAAGCAGCACCACGGCCTTGCCTAATTTTGGGTATGCTGCATGTAGAACCCAAAGGCAGCACGAGTAAGTATGTAACATGCCTTTTGCTAATGTAAGCAAGCATCAATATTTACATGATTCAAGTGCTTTATGTAGGTGGTAGGTACGCAATTGCAATAGTCTCTGCATTGCAGAAATTAGATTAGACCCAAGCCAAAACAGACTGAGTTGAAGAAAAGCAGTCAGAAAGGCAAAGAAGAGAAGAATTGGTTGGGCACTACGAGGAAACGGGGGTGTGGTGCCTTTGACAGGGTAGCATTTTTGGTCTCCCTGCTTGGTCAACTGCGGTGAGAGAGAGAGAGGCAAATGCTGTGGCTGGGCTGGGGGGGACGTGCGGGATGCAGGATGCATGTACATGTAGGAAGCAGGTGGCCGGGCCTGGACACGTACGACGTGGATGTGCTTGTACGGTACGGAGGAGGTATGCCATGTACTCGTAAGGCAATGTAGAGATACAGAGACGGCAGGGAAACGGAGCTGGCCATGTAAGTTGAGTTTGCAATGCATATGAGGAGAGAGGCCATTTGGAGGGCAAGGATTTGGTGTTTGATGCATTTACGGAGTACAGAGTAGCTACGGATGAATTGGATCAGTGAATTGGGGAATAATTGAGTTGTTGTTTGACAGGAAGAGATGAAATTGGAGATGCAATATGACGTGAGGTGATGTGTTGTGGTCTCTGGAGAGAGGTAGAGAGAGATATGGAGAGAGAGTGTGTGTGTGAGTGAAAGTCGAAGACGAACGAGGCAGAGGCAAAAGGCAAGAAGGCACGCAAGAGGCCAGATGGAGAGGGTGGTGTCAGGTGAGGCCCCAGAACAAGAGTCAAAAAGGCGGAAGGCATTCAATTAATCGTACATAGATTAGGCCTGGGCGAATCTGCCGAGGCCAGCGCATAGCATTGGGCACGGCTGCTTTGCCGTTGAAGAGGCCGGAGGAGCGGACGGCCGTGATAGGCCAATGCGGTTCGCACGTACGGAGCCAGATGCAGTATGATATCCTGGGCAAAGGACTGGACCAGGGGAGCCAAGGCGGTCAAGCTTTTGGAGTTGAAAAGCACACGAGAGGCTTTGGGTAGAAAGGATGGCGGCCTTGCCAGTTAAGGTTGGCCATCCGTCTGGATGCAGCAAGCAACTCCATAACATGGTACAACGCACAACGTGGCGGCTCCAAAACAGGGGGGGCTGGGCGCTAAGACGATCCACCGGGCGAGTGAGTCTTTTGGTGTTCGTAAAGCGGATGCAGCAGTGGCATGGGATGAGGGAGACACGTTGGAGTGCTTGCATGGCGGTGTCCCATTTTAAGCGTGGGTGGATGATGTGAAGTGACCTGATGAAGAAGTTTAGCTTGTCCTGCGCTGTACTGTGCTGTAGATGCCATGCCGCTGTTTGTTGCTATCGGACGAGGGCATCATCGATACCCTTGTAAGATGGATTGATGGATTGATGTGATGTGATGTACAGTAGAATTGGTGGTTGTCGGGTAGGTTGATTGTTTTTTTTTCTCCCCGACTTTCCATTGTTTATCGACGACGAACCCAATGCGGCCAAAAGTAAACAAACCTAAGCTCTCAATGCTGCTAGCAAAAAGCCGCTAGCTGTTCCGACTCAATAGTACGAGTAGCTTCTGGTGGTGGCAGCACTACAGTGAAAACAGCAAGACGCTGTGGGCGGGACCATGCAAGCACTCAGCAAGCAAGGTATCGTGTACGCCTCTCATGCGTTCGTTGGCCAAGCTATCCTGGTCTTTTTTTCTCTTGATGCATGGCTCGGCTCTTTTGTTTTACAGTAAATACTACAGGTATTATTTTGCTTCTTTTCTATGGAGCCGGACTACCTGGGTACTTGCTGAAAGAGAAATAGACAGATAGAGAGAGGGAGTAACAAAGAACATGAAGAAGGAAGAAAAAAAAAGGAGCAGTCGTCTGCATCTAGCGGACAGGGGTTGTGAATGGTCCGAGCCAAGCTACGGTGCAATTGGCAAAATAGAACAACAAAAGAAGTGATGAAGAATCGCAGCAAAATGGGCTTGGGCGATGCATCGTTTGGTTGACCCTTGTACGAGTACCTGCAACGCGTCTTGACATGTTTCCCTATTTGGACATGCCAGCGCCAGGCGCGCGACGTGATTTGGCCGTGAATGGAGCCAAAAGAAACGCGGATCGATTGTGCTCTTTTTTTTTTTTTTTGTTCTAAATTGCTAGCAGAGAGAAATTGAATTCGAGGCGCCCGGAGAGCTAGAGGGGTGACTTCTGGAGGTGACTTGGGAGCCTGGCGCCCGCCGTACCGATACCAGCGGTCGGAATGCGGTTCTATGGAGCCCATGGATCGCTGGCGAAAACCCCCCTGGAGCCAGCCCACGCCCCTCCCGGCTCCAGCGCCAGGGGACCGCCCGTTGGCGTGCTGTGCGTGCTGTAACCTGCTGTACTATGCGCTGTCCACGGCAAGCAGCAGCGCTAGCGCCCCCTGTACCCAAGGTACTCTACCTGATCGACCTGCCGATGCAACTGGAGCTTATGTACCCAATTCAATTCCCACCGCCTCCTGCACGTCCACAACACACACGCCACTGCCTTACCACGTCCTTGTCCTTTCGCTACACGTCGAGACAGGCCATCAGTGCTATTTTCTATTTTTTCCCTCTTCATCCCCGGCACCCAATTGTTGTTTATCTTGGTCTTTAATCCTCATCCTCTCCCCCTAATCCCATCCTCCTCAATCCGCTTCTCGACAATCCCGACAGCCCGACGCCCAAGAGAGTAATGCCTTTCGCTCTAGGCGCCTCTTAGATCAACAACCCGCGACACAAACAACAACAACAACCACAACAACAACAGCTCTCCACCACCACAATGTCCAACAGCCCTCTGACACCGCCTGCATCCATGGCCGACCTGGATCATCACCATCATCAGCATCTGCGGCATGTCAGCTCCCCGTCGCCTATCCGAACCTCTGAGTACATGCCCGGCATGGCCCAGAGCGCGCTCCCCACCGTCTCATCCCCCACTACAGATAAACATCCCAAGGGCAAGAGAAAGCGAACAGCGTATGTCCACCCGATGATTTGCTGCTTGACTGCTTGCTGGAGCCTGGGAACCATAAACACAGGTCACCTGGCTTCAGCTTCAGCTTCAATTGGCCCCGGATGCTTGGCAGACAGCTAACATGTTTATCTTTCCTCAATTAGCACCAAGGACAAGTTGATCCTCGAAGAAGCATACTCCATCAACCCCAAGCCCGATAAGCAAGCGCGTCTCGAGATCGTGAACCGCGTCTCACTTAACGAAAAGGAAGTTCAGGTATGTCATCTGCTTTAAAAATTTCGCACGTCCACTCCTTGCTGCCGAGCCGGGATCCGGGGTGGTCAACGCGTCTGCAAATTAGATCAATCAAAGATTTATGCAACCCTTTATGCTTCGAGAACAACACAAGCTGACAAGGCTGTTTGCCGAATTAGATCTGGTTCCAGAATCGTCGACAGAATGACAGGCGGAAATCACGCCCGCTGTCACCGCAGGAGCTGGCGGCTCTCCGCTTCAGCGGCATGCACAACATCGCATCAGACCCCATCACCTCTCGCAGCATCGTCGTCGAGCTGGATCCCGCCTCGTTTCCCTCCCCCGGCCATTCTCCAGATCTTGTCAACCATCCTCTTTCACCACCCTCTCACCATCCCAACAGCCCTCTGCATGTGCACCCTCACCACGCTGGTGTAGAGGCCATCCATGCCACGCCGGCACCCCGCTACGGCTGCCCGCCCTTCTCTGCCAACGGTCTGCCACATGTGACACCACAACGGCAATTGTACCCATCCTCACAGGATGAGGTCCATCATGCTTCTCACTCTGTCGGCTACCTGGCAAACCGATGGAACCTGGGCAATTCGTACGCCACGCCTCTCTCTCGTGACAACTCTGTGAAGTAAGTTATAGCATGTTTGATGGGATTGTATGTCGTCTTCATTTCGCTGACTTTGATTCCCAGATACGACCCCTTCTACCCTTCCTCTTGCTCATCTAATTCATCTAGAGCATATCAGTCTCAGATGCGTCTTTCCCTTTCCCTTGAGGGCAAGGCTGAGCTGGTGGCCAACAACGAGTCATCTCCAGTCCGTGAAACCCCATCGAGGCCTTCGTCTACTCTGCCATCTCTGCCCCAGTTTCGACAGCGTAGCCTTCAGCGTAGCCATAGTGCACTCCCTGCTGTCACTTTACCCCCCATCTCAACATTGACCAACTCACTTCCACCACGCCTGGTTCGTGGCCGATCTCGTGATGTTCATGCTTGGGAGCTGTGTGCCGACTCCGAGACTCGCGATGAGCTGACAGCTCAAGCTGAGCACGAGTCCAGCGGTTCTGCCATTGCTGCCATTAGCCTGCTCCGCTCCAGCAGCGGCATCCTGCAGCCTAGCAGCATTAAGCGCAATGCACCGCTGTCAAAGTACCAGCGCTCTCGCGGAACCAAGAAGCCCAGGCTCGGCCGTACCAGCTCTAGCGTTGCTCGGCTGGAAACATGCTGGGCAAACGATGAGAAGCCGCGCGAGTCCTTCCACGCAAAGATGAACGTCTCCATGCTCGTTTCCCCGTCCGACTCGGACAAGGAGAACTGGAGCCCGCGAGATGGCGCAACTTCTGCTGAGGGACGACGGCAAATGGCTCCTGGCAGCCCCATTAGATCGCAGAGTGCGAGACGCATCGGTCGAGTGCTGCAGGGCCGAAAGAGCCCAGCGGCGTTCCTGGTGCGGTCTGACACTGTGCCATCGGAGCCTGGTTCTCCCGTGAAAACGGGTGTCCATGGCTTCCGGGATCTAGAGGCCAAGGCAGAGTCCCCACGGGACGATGAAGTAAGCCGGTTCATGTGCGGCGAAGTCAGCCCCAGCAAAAAGGGCGACATGGACTGCGTTGCCGGCTTACTGTCTCTGAGCCAGGGCGCTTGGAGGTGAAGCAAGAGGCGAAGAACCGGGGAGAAAAAAAAGAAATATTAATTTTGTTTGGAAAAAAGAAAGACAAGAAAAGCACCACTGCACACACTCATTTGATCATTCCCTTTGTTTTTCATACGAAGGCATGAATTTCGAATTCTTGTACTCCCCTTGACGATTTTTGACATTTTTCTTTTGTCTTTAGAGGCCGAGGGGGATATCTGCATCAAAGGATATTTGAACTATTATTCTCTCCAACTTTGGGAGAGACAGGAATGTTTGCTGGTTTGGACATTGCGGATAAGGGAGTTTTTTTGTCCTAAGGATTGGCTTGCGGCTGGAACTGGCAACAGTTGGATTGATTCTCCCAGGCCAGCAACAGCATTTTAAAAACGGCGCAACGGAGCGGTGGGAATATTACTGGCGGGGGATAGAAAAGAAATTGTTACATCTACATTGTTTACTTAGCACCAATGCATGAGAATCAATGATATTAGAAAGCTACTGCATGATTTACTTGCCTCGAGAGGTCAACTTGCTTGAGTGACTCCAGACTCTTTCATCTTCATTCACTTGGGTGACTCTAGAGCCTTCGATCTTCATTCACTTGAGTGACTCTAGACTCTGTGATCTTTATTCACTTGAGCCGGCATTATGCATCGACACGTATCTATATAGGCGGTGAGTATGCAAATGGCCGCGCGCAAGTGAGTTGGCACGTAAGTGAATTGGCCTCAAAATGTCTATATAGTTAGGGCTCGCCGGCCAGAAGCTCAAGATCATCTCGTAGATTTCCACTCATCATCTGAGGTCAACTTGGAACAACACATCTTTGGCCATTGTCGCCATCTCTGCGATGACGGCCGGAGAGTCTATAACGATGTCTACACTGAGGAAGATACTCAAGTGATACATACAACTCTGAACAAACTTTACAGATACACACTGAAAAGGAGAACATTACTGAGTTCTCACTGCAGATTCTCTCTTAGATGGATCGACAATACCTGTTGTCCCAACTCATGATCACCACGAAGACTGTTTGCAATACTCCTCCCACCCTCTCAGCAAGAAGAGGTACGCTTTCAGAGACTCAAGCCCGTGGTCTCAACAGCACTTACTCAGATGGCGTTGCGTGTGTGCAAGCCTACTGGGCATACTCGGTGGAAGTCTTTTACTACGAAACACATTGCCTCATGGACAGGTTTATCCGGCAGCCCTTTGCGGTGTATGCATACAGAATCAACAACCTCACAAAGATACGACTTTGGAATGGCCCGAACTATTTGGCTCAACTTGATGGAACTGGTTCGCAATGGAAAGGTGGGTTTTTGATCGGAACAACAACCAAACAACACTGAGCTCATGTTGATACCTACCTAGCAACTTGAAAGCAGCAAAACAATAGCCGGTAAGGATCAAACAAGGGTCGTCTTCATCTCTCACTGATCCTGTCACACTGCGCCTGAAATACAAGAATATCGTGTCAACACTCGGCTGAATACTACAATCTTACGGAACGTTGGGTCTAGGGAGACGCCGAACAATTCTGAGATCTATGGACTTACCTGCTCTTTGCAGGACTTTGACAGCAGACATTCCGGACCTCATCGATGGATCTTAGAGTGTCTATGGTAAACAGGAAAGCTTGAGGCAATACACTTAGTAGGAGGGTTTCTCCTACCGACACGCCCGGCTGATGCCACGGCATTGAAGAAATTGGTGAATGTGGGTGCCCAGTGTTCCTTACCTCACCACTCCAAGATGTGGTCAGCCAATCAATATTGAGGCTACCAAGAGATACACAACCGGAGCCAACAATGGCTCTATCACCGAAGTCGAAAAGTTGGCCTCCAGGCCAGAGACTCGTGCTGTTTTAAAAACACTGAAGGACGGAGACGACCTTGATGTGCCATCACTAATAAAGTCACCAAAGAAGGACGAGAGTAACCCCGGACTGAGGAGAACAGAATAGAGAAAGATAGACGGCTTCCTATGCATGGAGTTGGCCCATAAATACGTCTACCTATACAATGAGCGCATTGTCATCTACTTGGACACACCGTGGATCCAGCAGTAAGTTGTTTTTGTTTATTTTACTCAAGGCAGAATGTTATTCTATATTCCAGCAGTTATACAATCATTCACCCTTTACATTTCCCCCATGAATTGGACCACTAAGTACTAACTAGGGTTATAGACTTATGTATGCCTCCATGAAGATAGCCGGATTTGTTACCTTGACTGTTCGTTCTACAGACAAGCAGGGTGCAAAGATTAAAGCGCTCCGCCTATTTACCGATCCTCACTCAAAGACGCAAATCCTGGTTGCAAACATCAACATCATGGCCACCGGGGTAAATCTGCACGACGCCTGTCGTGTTGGAGTGATCGTAAGTCAGCATTTCAATCCGAAAACGAGTCTCCAAATCCACGGGCATTTGAACCACCTGGTCCAGAAGCACGCAGTAATCTAGCATTGTCTTAAGGCCAAGGATTCCTTCCATGACCATCAAGAGAGGGTAATGCTCACCAAGTGGGCTCGCCAGCTCTTGGCGATATCAATAAGTGGCTGACCGGCGCCCTCCGAGAGAGAGTGCTTTTTGAAACTATGAAGACCTACACCAATCTCGTCGATCCAAAGATGCTCATGGTAAACACGAAAGGAATCGACTTTAAAGTTGAGACTACCCACTTGATAGCTGGGCCGACGATTCTCCCACACTACATACCTATTCAATGACAAGCCCAGCAAACTGAGTGGCCTCACCACCACCAGCCAGGGCATCTGCAAGCACCTCGCAATCTGCTGCGCTTCCAGCCGAGGGCCCTCGTCCGCCAGCATTACCTGTAAGTACTAGGTTACCAGTATCTGTCATTCCCCAGCTTCCTTTCCAATTGCTAACCTATCATAATAGTGCGGACAGACCAGGGTTACTCCATTCTTATATGGCGCTCATGTCGACCCAGCAGACGGCTCTGCCGGGATCGCTTCCAGAGAAGAAGAATGCCCAACTGTCGGCCATTGCCAGGGATCAAGAGACCGCCATGATGAAGGCTGAGCGCGAGAAGAATACCGGCCCCAAAGCTGACCAGGACATCAGCATGGAGAAACTCAGAGACATGCGTGGCCAGCTGAGACATCAAACTCTGGCAACAGTTTCAATCGCCAACTGATCTCAAGAGCCGCGTCTTACCAGGACAGCCCTGGGAGCCCATTTGCTGGGTCCCAAGAGTTGGCTCCAGAGGCCTTCTGGGAACCTACCAGAGCCAATTTGATCCGTTTACAAGATCATCCTCTCCCAGCAGACTCCGTCAAACCAACGCTGTGTGCTTGTGACAATTGGCCATGGATGATTTCTGGATCTCGCATACCAAACGTATACAGCCCCGTGGGCGCCGAGACTAAAGAAGTCAATACAAATCTTACTCGACCAACAAACGTCCTCTATTATAGCCTTAATGACTCTTGCGACAATGAATGATAATACAACAGCAACGCCAACAGATATTCATGGTATGGGAGAAGAAGTTTGCCACTGTTTTATGCCACACTGGGCCAGGGAGGATCTCATATCTAGGTGTGGGAGTTGCCTTGGAAAGGTGTCGTCGCAGCTGAATCCAGTACTCTTTGCTTCGGCTCTCGAAGGGCGTCCTCAACCCCCCTGATCACCAAAGATCGTTGAAGAGTGCCTCACCAAAGGCCACGGAGGAGTACCCCTTTCTGAAGGCGTTCCCATTGAAGCGCTGCTCTCGCAGGTTCCCGCAACGGAGAACGTCCAATTTTTCTTCCGGTTTCTTTAATCAACGCGGCTCTACAGCGCCGTCCGTTGCTACGTTTTCCCTTTTTGCATCAACGATGCCACTACTTTGCTCAACTGAAACCAGTACTCATGGGATAACCTACCACAAGAGTTACTACTTATTGGCCTCGTAATAAGGGCAGATGCAGTGAACGACAAGAATAAGAAGTTGGAGCTGTGTATGAAGGGCAAACCTGCGGGGACTATGCCATCAACTATACCACTACTTTGCTCAAGTATTCTTATATTTTCACGGCATTTCTTTTGTATCATGGGTTATGGAATTCGGGTAACGTGAAGCAAACCGCTACACCTTCGGGGGTGTGTTCGTTCTCATCGACACCCACGTCGACGAGCTGCTTGCTCAGCGCTCACTGGAGTTGCTTCTTGTTCCATGTCTTGAGGGCGTGCTCAACCCCCTCATCAACGAGCGCCTCGCTGCCGCTGGCATCGAGCCTTCCCACCTCCACGACCCCGACTTATCACAGTCATACTATACATCTCCCATATGATTAAGTGGATGGGGTTGATGGAATACCCCCACCCATTCCGATTCTGTCAGCGAGCTATGGAGACGGACATTGCCTGATGAAGTCGATGCCGAACCACCCTTCTGAGTGCGCTACCGTTGGGCATCGTTCTCTTTCGGCAACAACACAACTACTTTGCTCAACCACACTTTGCTTAACTACGCTTTTATTTTTCATAGGATTTCTTTCATAATGGGTTATGGAATTCGGGCAACGAGTGGTAAAGGGGTGTGTTGGAGGAAGATGAGACCGGATGAGGACCGATAAAAGGTCGCCCCCTTAGCAACATAGCCTAGAATTTAGCATCAACATCAATCAATCGGTCGCAACAACTTCTCTCATTTCTCTCAAATCTCAATATTATATACTGTAGTAGATACTAGAAGAATATAGCCATAGCAGCAGATACTCAAGGAGCCTGGTATCTATTATAGCCTAGATCAGTACCCGTGGTAGCACATAAAAGGCTGTCCTCCGCCTCCTATTCTGAGTTGACCTCGCAGTCGCTGGGATGCTGAATAGCTACTCTCTAAAAGGTTCTACGGCACTGAAACTGCAAGTCAGATAAATGATTCACCAAAAATTTACTCTAAACGTGTGTTGCAAACGAAATCTTCGTGTTCTTTGCATTTCAAGCGACCCAAGATCGTTGCTCAGGTCGTATCTAGCTACATGTATGTAGTATCATCTAGTCTAATAAGACTGTCATTTAAAGAGGGAGCCAAAAAATCTAACCAAAAGGGGGGACATTATCCAGAGGAGTCCCATCCGTATTCCAACGCCTAAAAACTCCAAACATATCCTATATCTATATGTTCAGTGAAAGTGTATAAGAATCAATGCCGGTGTAAGCAAAGCCTGCAATAAAAGTGCTGACATGACACGCTCATGTATAACTTGAGTAGTAAAAAAATTGCATGAGTTTATCGAAATCACATGCCCAGCATGCTCATTTGCCTCCTTACGGGGCTGGCGGCAGTGCTGCCCTCTTCGCTCGCATAGTATGCGCTATCAGTGTCGATATCCCAGCTGTCGTCATTGTCATCATCACCATCAGGTGAAATGCCGGATGCATCGAAAGGCTTCTGAGCAGCGGCTCGAACGTTCCATCGCAGAGTGCGGCTGACACTGTCAAACCATTCCGTGTCGGTTCGGGTGACAGTTGGGAAGGGATACTGAGATGCCGTGATAGTAACGTGATCACCCTGCTTAAGCTCCACGCGTCCCTTGCCATCGAAAGCACAGTACGCGGTAGCTCGAGAGTTGCGCGGGACGGCAACACGAAGCGCCATGGTGTCGGAGAGAACCATGGGGCGGAACGAGAGCGTGTGTGGGCAGATGGGAGTCAGGAGGATGGCAGGGATATCCGGGTGAACGAGGGAACCACCAGCCGAGAGGGAGTAGGCAGTCGAACCAGTAGGGGTGGAAAAGATGCATCCATCAGCTTGAACAACTGTCAGGAGCTCATCATCTCCGTATAGCTCCAGGTTCGAGACATATGGCGATGGGCCGCGGTCAATGACAAGCTCGTTGAGAACTTCAAACTGCTCGCCCTCGTCAGGACCGTTTGATCCATCTCTCCACACGGTGCAGGTGAAGCGCATGCGGAGATTGATCTTCATACCATCATCTCCCATCACGCGGTTAAGGTGCTTCTTGTAGTTCTCAAACTCGAATGTCGTCATGAAGCCAAGGCTGCCCAAGCTGAATGAGAGGACTGGGGGCACAATGCGCTGGAAGAGCCACGAGGTAAAGAGGACAGTGCCGTCACCTCCAAGGGTGAGGACCAGGTCGAATTTCTCGGGCTGGCTCCAGCACAGATCTGGAGTCCAGTACTTGAGCATGGTCTCGAATCGCGCGTCTTGAGCGACAATGCCGGCAGCGTTGAATCGCTTAGAGTTGCGCAGCTTGGCGTCCACGTAAACGTTGACGCCAACGTCGGACCCATATCGGGGGGTTTGCAAAAGCCACGTTGTCAACTCTCGCGTCAGGTAGACAAGCTGGTTATCCCGTGCCTTGGTGACAATCATGACATTGCGCACTGCGCGCTTGACAGGGCGGCGCTGAAGTTGCTTGGAGATTTCGCGGACACTTGTCGCGGTCTGGACCAAGCGAGAGTGCGACATGGACTCGTCGTTCTTGATCTCGTCTAGGACCTTTTCAAAGTCGACAGCATCGTCGAATCTCTGGTGGTAGAAGCATGGCGACAATAAATTGCTGATTGCTGTGGTCGGTGTATTTCTCTTCTTTGCTAGGTCCTGGAGCGCATCGGCGAGCTGCTGCTGAGGGCTCGCGGCGGCGGAAGAGCCGCCGTTGCTCTGAGGGAATAACATGTTGTTGTTGAAGGAAAGAGCCTCGGGCTTTCTGGGACGCGAAACAGAAGTGGTAGACGCGAGTGCCTTGAGAATGGTTTGGCGAGGAAGCAAGTCGTGGGCAGCAGTAGGTTGGTATTGGTCGCGCGGTTGTTGCTGGTTGGAATCCGCCGAAGGCGCAGTGAGGCTTGTTAAAATTGCGGTCTTGGGCGATGGCACAGTCGAAGGTTCGGCCGGGGAAATAATAACAGGCGTAACGGAAGGACCCGTGGCACCAGAGCCACCTAACGATGGAATAGCAGTGTATGGGGTGTTCGAGTCGACTTCATATCGGGATGCTTTGTTGACGTTGACGGACAGATTATGAATGCCGGACGATGACTTGGGGCGGCGGTCAAATATATCGGACTTAGCCAACAAAAGCGAAGCAGCAGGGCACTCCTGCGAGTCAACTCCGCTGCCCTTTTCGGGTGTAGGGTGGAGGTCGGTCCGAGGCGACACGGCGGCCATGATTACTCTAGCGAGTGTCGGTAGCGGCTACAGCGCGTTGCAAATGCGATTGCGAGAGCGATTATTAACCCCGGGCGGGCTTAGGCAGTGGGTGCTTGGAAACGCCGGGATTATGAGGCGCAGAGATGATAGCGGAATCCCGTGTTCCGTGGAAAGCTGTAGAACAGTGTAAGCCTAGATTGCGACCGTACAGCGGCGAGTCCACCACTGTGCAAAGGGCCAATAGCCAGGGACACGGCCTTACAAATCGGGAAAGGCAAAGTCAGCCGGCGCCTTGGGATTATGCGGAGGATTGGCTGCTACTTTTGGCGCACAGTTGTTCGTACGGTGATGCAGCTAGCGTCACAGCGATCCCCCTCATCCAATTTTGCAAAACGCGATGCGCTGCAAGTGCAAGCACAACACGCTAGGCTCCAGCGGAAGCGTCGGAGCGAAAGGTTCGTCTGCGTAACCTTGCAGTTTCCTGTTCGCGCTGTGGGATCGTTGCGACTGTTGCTTATTCAGTGGGAGTTTCTCCGCAGCTGGGCGGGTTCGAATATTACCTCTTTCGACAAATGCTGATGCAGCGAGAGCAAGTATTGCCGTGTTAGCGGTATCGAGGCCGAACAGTTGTTCCGCTGAGCAAAGTATGATGACGTTGAGCTGCAACAGACCAGCTGTAGCACAAGGCAATGGAATCGGCGTAGATGAGGAGAAATGAGGTGTAGAGTGAAGCTGAAGAATCTCCAAATCAGAGGGAGCAGAAAAGGGGCAAGTTTCTTGACACTAGGAATTTGGTGGAAGGAACGAGCCGACGCCAGGTCTGGTCTTGCCACAGCTGTCTTGTATCGATAGCAAAAGGAGCCGAAAGAGGCAATGAAGAGAGTGGCTGGAATTAAAATGATATAGAAAATGTCGTCAAGAAAAGATGTGTAAAAAATGAAGATGACGAAATAAAACAAATCGAAAAGACACGCTGTAAAAAGCACTTGCAGGAACTTCCAGAGTTCTGCTTCCGGCACTGCGACTCCAAGCCGTTGAGGTGATTAGGATTAATCTCGATGCGTGCGTCGACACCGAAACAAACAAAGAAAAACCAACAACAAAGAACCTGCTTGGCGCCAGGAGTCTTTTATAACCGACAACCAAAGAATCAAAACCGCATTCTCTGACCGCTAACGAATCCCATCATCTATCACAAGCCTTGTCAATAATTGATGCAGCCATCGTCACAGCTCCTAAGCTGTCACTAGCCCCCAGAAACATTTGGCGTTGGCGATGAGCGAAACAATAGCTATCATCCCCCTACCCGCCGCAGTACACGGAGCTAATAGTACGGAGTAGCGGGACGCACCGCAAAACGCATCCCCTGAAAATGAGGAGCGAAGGAATGAGACTGGGGGAGACGCATTGAATGAAGGCTCTGCATCTGAGACGCAGACGGGCATTATGCCCGGCAATTGAAAGTGGCAGGTACCTGATACGCGCTGCGTCTACTGCAGAACAGAGGTGCTTACAGGTATGAGCTACCGAGACAGGGACAGGTATGCACCCCCCATAATCCGACGGCCAAAACCAAACACAATGGAAGGCAAATCAGGCCGAAATGCTACTCTGCGGAGAAAAAAAATCCCATAAGTGCCCTGTCGCAGTGCACGTTTCTAGTGGCGAGTACGGAGGCGATTCCTCCATGCCAGATACCCGCTGGTTGATAGTGCGGCGTCTTGGCAGTCTCACCAGCCCCCAGCTTCTAAACATGGTGTTCTGCATCTGGATTCGAAAAGAGCATGGAGCAGACAACTTCCCCTTTGCTCCTTTATCTACGGAGTAATATTACAATGATACTCACTGACTCTCTCTCTCTGCTGCAACGGTCGCTACGGGCCCTGCCGCTGGTGGTCGAAACGCCGTTTCATCTCTCACACCAGGGGCTGTTACAAAAAAAAACACATAGGCATGCCCAAATATTACCTAGGAGGTTTGGTAGTCAACCCAAATTTAGATACGGCAAGATAGAAACCGGGGCAAGAAATGTCTCGATTTGCTATTCGGCACCCCAAGTTGGCCATCCAGAATCCCATGTAGGTGACCATTAATTCCTTTTGCTACCCAAGCAAGCGGAAGACAGAAAGACCGAGACTGGGAAGATTACGAGCACCAACGCTTTAAATTATACACCTATTCTTTAGTAACTGCTACTATATCTACATTTTTCTAGTGACTGCTACGATATCTACATTTTTATAGTAACTGCTACTATGTCTATATTTTTCTAGTAACTGCTATTATATTTATATGTTTCTAATAACTGCTACTATATTTATGTAATGCTGGCTGAATACGCGTTCTACGAGCGGGTTAGGTGCTTAGGTATATTTACTGAATGTATGTATGTATTCATTTTGCGGTCTCGCTTTTTCTGACCTCCGCTTGCCAAGTTAATAACAAGTCCCTTGTAATGTACCCCACGTGTATATTCCCCCAACTTTTTCTATTATCAAAAGAATTCAGCCTGTTTGGCGCACCCTCCTCGAGATGCAGCGACATATCCGGGAATTATTGATGCAGCTTAGCGAACTGCTATCTCGACCCAGCTGACCTGTTTGGATGGCATCTCGTAGGAATATCACAAATCCAATAGCGCTTTCCGTCTCATCCTTTCCGTCCAGTCTCGAGGTGTTCCCTGAGGTGATAGCGCCTCACTAAAGCCGGCTCCCACGTATCACCTGTGAATTCACCTGTGAATCGCCCGTCTAAACCAGGGCGCTCCGCACCATCGCAAAGATACGAGTACAATGGGCACAACCGTCTCTGCTGGCGCCCGTGATATCTATCGAAAGGGGGAGCCAATGGTAGGGAAGAAATGATGTATCAACAACGCCAAATGCTTCACCTCCAGTGGAGACCTTCGGCTGCTTTAGCTTCCAGGACTGAGCGCATAAACTGTTGCACATTTTCGGACTCTGCCCCGTAGCCTCCCATTTCCGCATCATCTTCGGCCTCCTGGCTGCGGCAGCACACTTTCTCCGCTGTCTGGAGAACCTTGTCCCACTCTTCTGCTGAGAAAGAGCCCTCGCTCTCGGCCAGGAGAAGGTCTCGGCTGGCCGTGAAGCCCAGCACGTGGACAGATCTCGCTTGGTCAATTTCCGCAGGTGTCGGGTCTACCTTGACGGTGCTCTCATCATCATTCGTAATTGCTAGGCAAGTTGCTGAAGCCACTGTTTTCAGGGGAATTGTTGCCGTTAGGAGACCCAGAATCGAGGCGTGGAGGAGTGCCGGAATGATTCCGAGATTCTACGTAGATGAGTATGAGATCAGCCGGCCAACAACCAGGCTCGTAAACGGGAAAACAAGAAACGAGACAATACCACTCACCAGTCGGGGCTGGAGCACTTTGGTGTTCACATAGGCGTTTTCAGGCACTTCCATGACCTGGAGCGTGACTTGAATCACGCATCTCGGAAAGTTTCTGACCGGGATGAGATGTCGCAGAGCAGGCTGCAGGATAGCTTCCAGCTGGCGCTCGGCCGTTCCTACAAGGCAGCGATAGATGTCAGCCGGATGAATGAAAATCTTCGTCACCGTGATATCAACTCACCTCCAACTCCTGCTGCCGGCCGCACATTCACATCTACCAGCGCCTCGAAGGGATTCTCATCTCGACGCTGAGCCTCTACCGGCCCGTTGACGGCCGCTGTGATTGTGTAGCCGCCGAATGCAAAATTTGCCGAGCCGTCGGCCTTGGGAAGATGTGACAGCTCAGCTGTAGGAGGAGCCATGGCTGCAAAAGATGAGGCGTTGTGGTGAAAGAAAGACGACAATGAGGTTACAAAGTGCCTGAGACTCAGATATGCACAAGATTGAAATTTTGCCCGTGATGAGGAGCCCGGCTTTGCTAGTCTCGATCTGCAAAGGTACATTCTCTGTTTAGGTACCTTGACAGCAGTGGGCGTGGCTGCTGCTCTCAGGTTCAGGTACTAGCAGATACCTTGTGGGGACCTCCCATCACCAGTGACGTGGGGTTGAGCTGCTGGCACATTCAGGTACCGATTTTCGCCATCCGGGTAGCTCCTCAGCTTCTTCATCCTGCATCTTACAAAGCACAGCTTCAGCATCGGTGAATGTGAATCCGAACACACGCGCCATGGCCTCCGAATCACCCGCCCAGCCAGCTCCTTCACCATCACTGGCCTCGGGCATCCCCAACCTGAAAGACAGAATCCCCAAGCTCGAGCCTCGCAGGAGGAGACCCGGCCCCTCCAACCCAACTCCTATTCCTCAGACTCCCGCTCTCCCTTCGCCCCCGGACTTGGCGGACTGGAGCTTCAAGCTCCCAAGCAGGCGCATTCTTTCAAAACAGGACCATGAGCTGTTTCTGGCCTCTCCAACCTACAGCCTCATTGCGGCTTGGGTCTTTGGCCTATCTGAGTCCGTAGTGGACACACCCAAGTCTGCCGTCAGGGATGAATCCCTGAGTGAGGGCGTCAAGACAATTTTAAGCATATTAGACCAAGCGGAAGCTTTTGTGTCTCAGTCGCCACCCAACGAGCAGGGCGGTTCTCGCTTCGGCAATAAGGCCTTTAGAGGCTTCCTGGATCTGGTGAACGAAAAGACCCCAGCATGGCATGAAAGTCTAGGCCTGCACAACACGGATGCCATCGCCGAGGCATCTGCCTATTTTGCCCAGTCATTCGGTAACCGGAATCGAATCGACTATGGATCAGGACACGAGCTCAACTTTATGATGTGGCTACTTTGTCTGTACCAGCTCGGCATCTTGCAGCGTTCCGACTTCCAGGCACTTGTTCTCCGAGTCTTTGTTCGCTACATCTCCCTGATGCGAGTGGTCCAGATGGCGTATTATCTGGAACCTGCGGGCTCCCACGGTGTTTGGGGATTGGACGATTACCAATTCTTGCCGTTCCTCTTTGGCGCCTCTCAACTTCTACACCATCCGTACATCACCCCTCGCGCCATTCACCAGGACCTTACAGTCGAGGAATTCGGTGATGATTATCTCTATCTCGGCCAAGTCAACTTTGTCAACAGTACAAAGACTGTCAAAGGCCTACGATGGCACAGTCCCATGCTGGACGACATCTCATCTTCCAAGTCGTGGACTAAAATCGACGGAGGCATGCGCCGTATGTTTGTCGCCGAGGTTCTTGGAAAGCTACCGGTGATGCAGCATTTCATGTTCGGGTCCCTCATCTCTGCTGCTCCTGGTATGAGTGAAGAAGACCCGTCAGCTGCTGGTGAAGACGATGGCGAAGATCACTCCAACCATAACCACACAGGTCAAGCACACGACGGCACGGGCTGGGGCGACTGTTGCGGTATCAAGGTGCCCAGTAGTCTTGCTGCTGCTCAGGAGATGAAGAAGGGCCATGTGGAAACATTACGTAGAATCCCCTTCGACTAGGGGCGAATCACTATGTGAGATAAATATACGTTACGTGACAATATATGACCTGGTTCAAGAGAGAGAATGAATTGCCGGATAATCTTGGATACTAATAAGAGGTTTCAAAAATTCTTTACAATCAATCAAACCAAGATATGACTACCACAAGATACACTATCCATAAGATACACTAGCCATTCCGCTTACAACCCTCTCTTTGAAGTCTGAAATGTTCATGTTTCTGAAAACTTTTGTTGGCAGTGGACAGCGTTCAGCATGTTATCGCAGGATGTAAAAGACTCGTCTCTGTCAATCGTGTAGTCAATTTGTTCTTTAAATATCTGCCAATCCCCCCTTATTACCCTCTCACTCCCGTCAAAATATCGTCGGGCATCGAACAGTACCTGGCCAGCGACAGTCTATGGGTTCATCGATAGATACACGAGATACCTCATCATCGTGGAGGTTCGTAGTGGTATATGGAATCCATAAGGTCGTTCAAAATATAACAGCGAGCGGAAGAGACATGACTAAGAACGTGCTGTAGTGAAGCGAGATTAAAAAGAAGCGTAGTAATCTTTTGTTTTGCTACCTAATGTCCAATTATTCGAATATCTGCTATTATCTCTACTTTATCTACTATTGCTATGTTCTCTACTATTGCTGCTATTCTAACTTGTACTGCTCTCTCCATACTCTTCAAGTAGAGTAAATCTGGCAGTGCAAACACACATATATATATCGTCGTTGGGATGTCCTTTGGGTTCCCGCTCAAGCTCACAGCCTTGACAATTGAGTGGTTGACGCGGTCGAAAGTGGCATCCATCAAATCATCCTCATAGACTAATCTCGCCTTCTCGAGGTTCTTATAAGCAACTACTTTCACCCTGACTCTGACGTAGAAGTCTTATTTCTTATAGTCAGGAGACATTTCGATTATCACATGTTTACGCATCTGTCTATACGCTAGGTACCTGCTATTACACAGCCCGGTACTTGGACCGGATATGACTTGGGATAACAAGCTGCTGGATACCAAGCTGCGCTATTTGTTGCCTTGACCCTGCACAAACATGTGGCTTCGTGAGAAAAATATCTACGCACGTGGTGCTTGAAACAGCTAAAAAGGGCGATGGATCACCATCGGACGAGTGAAGCCGACTTTTGATCTCATAATGCCCCAAGCTTTTCCCCTCAAACACATGTGTTATGGTCTGTGGCCTTCCGGAACCAACCGCTTTACCAGACCAACAGCGGCCGTTCGTAAACATGCCAAGACAAATACGATGCCGCTGGTGCGGTAACATTCTCATACTCCATCTTAGGCAACGATATTTCCAAGGCTATACTGTGGTTTCACACTTGAAACCAGTGGCTATATGGTATTCCATGTTGGCCGCTAGTTGGATAAATGTGATAGTAGAAAAGTCTGGAAGAGATAGCGCTGGTAGCAGCTATTAGAAAACTGTACTGAGAATAGCAGATACTGATGGGAAAGGGTAGACTAGGGAAGGAATGGCAACAGATACTGGAGGAAGATGGAGGATACACGGTTGTAGTCACTGAGATACGAGTATACGGCCTGCGTGTGAATGGCGATTGGGTAAAATGGCAACACGATGCAACGTACTCGGCGCATCTGTGCCACCATAAATTACCACACCAAGCAGTAGCTGGTCAAGGTTTCCCCGAGCCATCCTCGCGTCTTGTGTCGTCCGAGGCGGCTTGATGCGGATTGCTGTGCACTTCGGCCGTTGATCAGATTCCCGGACCAGAAGCCGGAGTCAATACCGTAATAGTCGTAGTGTTGACCGGGAAGTTGTGATGAGGAGATGGGCCTAACACGGGGTATAAACAGTGGTGGATTTATGGGTGTGACAAGTGGTTACATGCCTGTCAATAATCTTGGACAGGCCAATATGCAGGACAGCAGCTCGGTCTGGAGGCGGGAGCAATTCAAGCTGCATCATTGGACGCCATTCTGCCGTAAACTGCCAGTGTCAGCTCGTCCAGTCAAGACCAAAAGGCTAGCGGCCGGCGCCACGGTTACTAGCCGTAGTTGGGTGCATATACTCGCACAACAGGGCAGAGGCGAAATGACAACTCGCAAGGCATTGCTTTTTCCTAAGTTCCCTTTTCTTTTTTCTTTTCTTTTTTTTCGCGCTCCGCCTGCCCTTGTGATCCTTTGAGCAGGCAAGTATCACATATCGTAAATGGCTCAATAGGAACTGGCCTGAAAATTTTGACGATGGCGCTGAAGGAAGCATCCGTTTGGCCAGCGCCAGACTCTGCATGATGAATAGAGCATGCAGTAGCCGCTCATGACTCGGGCTGTGCCGTCTGCGAAAAGGAAAACCAAATCTGGTATGGGATTGTATGACGGCTATCTTGGGTGGCGGGTGGTGGGGACGAGAAGAGCGCAGCTGTGCAACTCCATCTCGAGGGAGACGAGCCAGGGACGGAACAAAAGCAAGAAATATGTATCACGTACTTGTATGACCTCCTATCCATGTGAAGCACTGGCTAGCGATTACAACGCTGCCTCCCGCTTCTGGATTTTGCGCCACGGCAAGGTAGACTGCTGTTTCTATTCGGGGCGATCTGATTCCAGTGGCATATGCGCCGGCGACATTTCCTCAACCAAGGACCAACGCTCCCGAATCCAAGAACTGGGGACCAGGTAGAGGTGTGGTCCTGTCAAATCTGCCGTACGTGATTGTTGTAGTGATCTGTGCCGCATGATAGGTCGCACATCAAGGCCAAGGCCGAGATCGAGTAGAGTACTAATACATCTCGTCAGCTCAGTGGCTCACAGACTATCAAGTACTAATATCACCCTGTTGAAGGGGCAAATGATATAAGGGCAGAATGTGAGATGTGAGCGATGATATAAATTAGATCGCCGACTGGCATGCTGGCCGCGGCTTGCATGAGGGTAGTAAGGCCGTCGCCCTTTGTAGTGGGGCCGTCGCCCTTGGTCTGCATATAATTCGTTCAAGTCTCCCTTGAGTCCGTACTTGGTAGTAGTAAAAACAAACCACCAACTCTGATCGGGATGGGTGGACAAGGGCAATAGATTAATGTTTCTTGGTGTATTTGGAGAGGAGGGGTAACGAACATGTCCTTTGATAAGATATAGCCATAGTAGCAGATGCTAGAAAGATTTAGCAATAGCAGCAGATACTAGAGTAAAATATTGATAGTAGCAGAAAGTAGGGAGAGTAGGTAGTAGATACTTGGAGTGATATAGCCATTCATCGGAGGCACTTGATGTCGGGGTGAATCTGGCATCGCTTGTCGATGCGGTTGTCACATACCCGAGCAAACCCCTCTATTTCCCGCTTAGACACAAGAGAAATGAAACGTCGTGTCCATATGGGAACAAGCCACGATGGAGCAGAGTCATGCGCTAAGGCTGGCTTTGAACATGCTAGAGGACACGGAAAATCAAAGGCTCGACGGGGTGGCCATTGGCCGGGCTGTTTCTTTTAGAGTTGTACTGTCTTGGATGGCACGGCTGTGTAATGCATACCTCGGGTCTGAGGTCCTGTTAGAATGTACAAGCAGAAGCGCTTGGTCGCTCAGCCTGGATGCTGCCCGCATGTCTCACCCGCCCGATGCACGCTCACACCAGCAGGGGAGAAGGGCTGGAGGCGAGCTGGAGGCGATGCCTCATCCCACATCCCCGAGCTGGCTAAAGCATCCTGCCAGGGCGGATCTCTCTCTACCATCAGTTGAGGGCCTCACGCCACCCTGGTCGACGTCCGTGAGCCGCGGCGCTAATCTGAGCATTTTGTCTCTGCCCTGCGTCCGAAGTGGCTCTTGGCTCCAGTCGCTCCAGTCTACCAGCTTTTTCTTCTCTTGGGCCTCGGGCTGCTAGTCGAGTGGCTTGCTGCATCCGAGCGCAGGCCGTGGGGACGGTGGAGGAGGACATCCGATTTGCTTGTTTCTTGGATGCTGGTTCCCAGGGTCTGGGTCTAGGGTCCGGGATGTCTTGGAGGGAGGAACAGGAACTGCGCGGTCTTGGTCCTGCCCTTGGAGACACGATAAAAGTCTCCCTCGACCCCTCTGGCTCAGAAGTATTGGCTTCTTGTGTCTTGTACTGTCTGTTCCTTGTTCCTTGTTCCTTGTTTATTCGGATTTCCCGCGTGCTTGAAGTTGAACAGGAAGAGATTCTGCTTCGAGTCGTCGCTCTTGTCAAATTCCCCTGTCTTGTAGCTGTTGCTCCTTCTGTTCTTCTGCAGAGCCGGCAGTCGGCATATTGGCAACAGCCCTTTGCGGTTCCTTCCATTCACTTACACGTCTTATCGCGGTATCGCATCGCCTCTCAGAAACCGCCTCCAAGTTCAAGCTCTTCTACCAGCTTGGAATCCAACATCACTCCCGTACGAAACTGCATCCAAAATATCTTCATCTAAAAACCAGCAACTCGCCAATTCATCATCAGAGAACAGCTCGCATTTCGTTGTCGCGACGTCTCATTCTAACACGGCCTATCACCGTCGGCCGCAGGAGATACAAGGCGCACCCACGCACAGCATCGCGAGGTGCATCACTTTGACACATTCCTACGGCACGCATATCTTGCACTACGCTCGCTTTGGCGCCGGTGTGAACAGATTAGGTACCACGAACAGATCTTGCGACAGATTGGGCCTTGCCGTAAGGGTACCGGCCAGGTGTTTTTGATTCATCACTTGGCAGCCGCCCTTGGGCGAGGTGTTGCGGAGTGGACTCGCCATCATTGTTTTGACTTTCTCACTTTTGATTCACTTCTGCTTCACTTTTCACCTTGTATGGGGATCTGCCTGCCACCCATTAATTTCGCACTCTACTTCGAAAAAATCACCCAGCTGTTCACTTTGTCTACCAACTTCTGCCAGTTCCTTCTCCCCAGCCATTCTCCATCAAAACAGAAGCGGCAAAGACATTTAACACACATCGTTCCCTGCCGCCCTCGACGCGGATTCCCATCTGCCATCTTCACTGTCTCTCTTTCTTTCGTTCAATTTTCTTCTTTCATTCTTTCTCCTTCTCCCTCAACATCTCTCCACTACGATGGCGACCGGATTTGATCGCCTCGAGAGGCTATTCAGCATCAAGCGCAAACCTTCATTTGCCTCTGTTTCGGTTGCTACTTCTATCAGCACCCCGACAGAACCCCAGTTCCCCTCTCCTTCTTTCATTCGCCCGACAGCCACTCGCATGGCAGCTCGAGAGGAAGTGCGATTGCGAATAGCGACAGGGCGATCCCCCTCAGCCCCAGATGTCACTCCTTCTCGACTAGGCTCACTGAGTTCCCATGCCTCCAGTCCAGGCTTCAGTCACTCGCCTACCCGATCGCCTTCCCTCCTTGGCCCTCACCCACAGGCAGACTCTCTAGTGGCGAAGCTTCGCGAATATCAATTTCCTAAGTCGCCGAGCCCAGAGGAGAAGGCGGCACCAATGTCCACGGCGTTAGAGATACGCGAGATCCCAAGTCCTCGTTCTCAGTCTCCGCTCCGTCTACGGGCTACACCACGTCTTGACACCCCTCCATCTCCTGACCTGGAAGACATCGACTCCTGCCGCCGCTCGTTTGAGAGCATCAGAGTCCCAACAACTTCCTATGATAGTCCGCCAACTCCTGAATATTCGCCCGAGATTCTACCCGTGCGCAACGCGCGCAACCTGCTTGCCGATTCCAAAATCTTCGACATTGCGATCGATAAGGCTCTCTTTGAGGAAATTGAAGATCAGTTTCTTCAGACTTTTGATTATCCATCTTTGAACGATTCATTCAGCGACTCGTCCCCCTCTGAAGCATCATCCAATAGCTCTACCTTGCGGGAGCCTGACTTCAACGAGTTTCTGAATCTGAGCGATGACGATATTGCTGAATTGGCGCCTGATAATCTAGACGTTGAATCTGATAGCGGCACGCAACTGCACTCTCCGCTCCCAATGGACACCTCTCCCCCTTCGCCTAAGCCTTCTCCCCTCCTGACACTAACGCCTCCTCCTATCAGCCGGCCTGCTACTGCCGCTGCTTTCGAGGCCGCTAGAATTGCAAAGAGATATGATTTCGACCTTGTCTATGTGGTAAATCTTTGGCCAGGCGGACCGCGTGGCCAAGTTTTCGACCTCGAGTCTGCGAGTTCTTGCAAGAGGCCCTTAGTTGGTCGACTGTTGGCAGCGCATGGCCTTGATCAAGTCCCATCGCCACTACAAATTTCCCCGGAGGCTCATGCTACCATGTTGCGGTCCAAGGGCTGGGTCGAATACAAAAACACAGAAGCGCAGTTGCACGAAATCGCGCGTGGCTACGCATGCTCCTTCTACTCGGGCAAATTTTCTCAAAGTTCTTCACGCGATCGAGACAGCCCAGTTTCAGGAGTTCGACTATCAGAGATGATTGATCGAGGCATCGTGTTTGCAGCATATAGAAAGCCTAGAATTGGCCCATGCAGACTGGGGCACAGCTTTACTGGGCAGGATCTCAGTTCTCTATACGGAGATGCAGAGACGTTGGTGGAGATGCTGATTGATATCCATACCCGCAACCGTCAATACCAGCCTGATTCCAACAGCCAGCTCTGCGATGAGACTGGCCCCCTGCCTACGCAAGAACTCGACCAGTCGTCTCTCTAAATCGAAATCGATCGACACAATTCTCCTATATTCGCCTACAACTCCATGGTCATCTGAGGCATCAATTTTGGCCTGTACACTTTTTTTTTTGTTGTTGCTTTCCGATATTTTGTCAACATAAATGATGAGTTTACGAATGCATTTCCTTTGTCATGTTATTTCTTTTGATGATACCTCTGGGGGCGGTTGTTTTTGTGAACTCGATACACGAGATGGTTTGCATGTTGCACTTGGCGTTTTGTGAGATTCTGAGGCTCTTCAGCTCTCTCTATCACATCAAGGTGGATTTTTACCGAGTTATTATCGGTGGAATTTTGTTGTATCCATAGTCTGGAAGGAATATCTCCAGGAATTAATGATGGGCATCTACGAGGGTTTGGCCGTCGGCATATCTCATTAAAAAAAGTAATTAGGTATATGCGCATTTGAGACTTGAACGAGTTTAAAGCATACGATAGCGCGATACAAAAGAAGCATTTTACTTCACCTACCTAGTTCTTTAATCAAGAGAAATACTAGCCAGCACCCCAGCAACTGTGAGGTTCAAGTGTTAGAATGTTAGAATCGGTACCTAGTTATCCAACAAGTAATAAATATCTGGCTCTTCAAATATCTACTACTATCACTACATTTAGCTACTGTCACTACATTTAGCTACTATCAGTATTTTGCTCTAGTATTTACTCCTAATAGCTATATTCTTATAGTTTCCGATATTATCACTACTGGGTATCTTTCCATCTACGGTATTTGGCAATTCGCGTCTTCGGGTTCTGGCAACTGATAGCCAGCCTGCATGATCGGTGCCACGCAACATGAAGCTTGGATGCAGGCAGCCACGGGACGCCACAGGCTTCATTTACACTGAGATCTAGGCACTGGCCCGCATCCTGGAGCGAACCTCGAGATCTCGTCATACCGTCTATTGGCTGCGAGCAGAGAATGGATGTCTTACAGCTTCGCTCTATGAAGCAATGGCCCACTGTGGTTCCTGTTGGCTTTACTTGTACTAAGGCGACGGAAGAAAAGCCACGAGTGAGGGCTCGAGCGTTAATGGCGTGATAGCCCGCATTCGTAAAGTGAAGGGGCTGTTTATATGTGGGAATAAGTTATTCATGAGTCTAGAATGTCGAGCTAGGTCTATCCTTATATCATTTCCTGCGCAAGGTGGACGTTGGGTCTTGTCTGAACAATGAAACAGAGAACGGTAGTGTAGGTGCTTATTTACGTAGATTCGTTCTCTGGCCAAGCCTCAACCTTGAGTCCGCTCCAGATTGCCTTCCACCGCTCTACCTTCTTTTCATAATTCTCCCTTTTCGCAAAGGCCGTGTTCGGCCGGACAACCATGTTAAAGAAATCAGACAGACCCCTCGGCGCATAAAAGATCCATTCCCCATGTTCATCCAGCCTCACACCAAGCATCGCGCTTGTCGATATCCACGAGTCAATGCCATCCTCGACACTCTTGTTTGCCGGACGCGCGAGCCCGAATTTCTTCTCATACCATAGATGGACGCGGGCCTGGTTACGAATCTCCACCTCGACGGGGATGTCGGCGAAGAGCTGCTTGCCGGCCTGGATGACGACGTCCTCGGCTTCATACGAGAGATCTGAGGCGTCGTAGTAGACGAGATCGTAGTCGTGGATTCCTGTCTCGGGAGGGAGGGATGAGACGTTGTTCCAGATGGTTTGTGAGAGGGCACCGGCGGCTAGGTACCAGTTGGGCAGGTTAAGTGATGCGGCACGTGTGAGCACAAGGACTAGTGTTGGGTTTAGAGATAGGACATTGCGGAGGTGAATGAGCTGCGATTGTATTGGGAGCTGTGCTGGGTTCATTTTTTCAAGGTCAAGGAGCCGTCTATGTAAGTTTGTGAACATAGAACATTAACAGAATACGCCCCGTCAATAGGTAGAAGCTCAGCTTACTCAAAGGACGGTCCTGCGCAGTTTAGCCTTGAGAGATTGGGTTGCACATATATTTGGAGTATATTCCTAATGGCTATAAGGAAAGCAAGTCGGAGTTTGTAAAAGCACAACAAGTTTTCCAAAATGTCAACTGGTGAGATTCCCCCACCTAAAGCTCGCCACGTGATTAAACCCAGGCCAGCTAAACGCCCTCATCAAGTCACGATCTAATCCTTCGTACATGTTACTGGGTGATATCTATTTTTTTCTCGTGCCATCCCGTGAGTGCTACCGTTGTTTCATCATTAGGCCGCGCACAGATGTTTCTATTCTATTTCAATAGTATGTGTTACGTGTATCAAAAGAGAGGCTTGTTGGGTCTTGGGTGGTCTCATGGGTGTGAGGATTGGAGATTTCAGCTTCGAGGGGCCCAAGACATGATTCATATGGCTTACATGTTTGGTGTTGCTATATTTCATGAGTATATCAAATGTATACAGTGGAAGGCAAGTGATATATAGGCACTTTACAGCACTTGCTAGTACATGTCCTCGGCCTCGTCGAGCCGGCTGCAGAGGATGCCTTGTTATCTATATTATTGACCTTGTGGAAGCTCCATATCCATGACGTCTTGTCCATCTTTCTTCCCTTGGTGGCTTGCCAGTGTTGGCGGGACGGCTTGCTTGTATTTCTGGACGACTTCTTCGAGGAACGCCTCGTAGAGATCCTGGCACCCTGGGCCGAGGGTGGGATGGACATCGAATCCATAGTCGACACCCATTTTGAAGTGTGGTGGAGCCGTGCGTGGCAATGAACTAGAGTGAGTACGCGGTATTCGATGGCCGTCTCAGCTTCTTCCTTTTCTCGAGGAAGAGGAAGGATGGAGAGGCAAATGGCCCTCAACCCCTTAAGACGAGGCAGGTAGGGAGTTATAGCCAGTTTTGCCTCGTGCTGCAGCTCGTATCCGGCAAGCCGCAGCAGCCACAGGTCAAACACCGCGATCCTTCAAAACGTAGGCGTCTGTTTGTTCATTACAACTGTCCAGTGTCCATCGTAGGTATAAGCTGAGATGGGTGTACAGCGTGAGCGGCCAGATAGGTGACCCATTAGACTATAAGTGTTAGGTATCTGGCTACAGCGCGACACCTATTTCGCCTTCTACTATACATGGTTGGCTCAGAAAACAGGTATAAGAAGTCTCTACGATTTGTTTCCTCTTCGAAACACGGCACAATCCAACGCCGTGTGACTGTGACTTGAAGAACATGACATCAACGGCACATCATAGGTTACAGCTTTGCCGCATCTGCTTCGCCATCATCCTCGCCGAATAGTCCCATAAATGCAGTGTGTACCTCGTCTGTGAGATCGCTTGCCTGCAGGCTTCGTCCCTTTTTGACAAACGCTAGCCGAGAGCACTCCTAAAAACAAATTCTTCGTTAGTATGGTTAAGAGAACCAAGCATGTTTTCACCGGCTAAGCACAACTTACCCTGGTCACTGCGCTTCCACCAAACGCAGCCAAGCCCATCATCTCATCAGCGTCAAGAGCAGGCTGTTCATGATCTTTCCACAGACCATCCAGATAAGCCTTTCGCCATCCCAGGAACGTGGCTACGGCACCGGTCAAAGTATCGCCCTGTCCGCCGCTTCGCTTCTTTCCGCCCTCGAGATCACTGACCAGAGTGACTTTGCCGTTGGAAATAAAGTCCTTGTAGCCTTTCTGGATGATTGTAACACCGCCTAGTTCTTTGGCTAGGGTTTCTACCTTGCCCGTCTCGCTGGATTGCTGGCCGACGTCGATCTTGAGGGCGTCGCATAAACGCTTGAACTCGACAACGTTGGGGGTCAGTACCGCGTATTTGTAGCCTCTGACTACATCTGGATCGTTTTGGACGACCTGTAGAGCATCGGCATCGAGGACCACGGGCATGTTGGACTCTCTGGCGGCCCTGATGACACGGGCTACAGTTGCTTGCATGAGCGGATCACGGCCTAGTCCAGGGCCTACGACCAGGACGTGAAGTCGGCCCAGCATATCGATGATCTTGCGTGCTACGTGGTCGGGGTTGGAGTCCTCGTCTTCTGATGTTTTGTTCTGCGGAGGTGATTGGCGCATAAGTGGGTGAACCATGAGGTTTGGTGAGTATGTCTTGATGACTGCCGCAGCTGCAGGAGTGCAGATGACGTGTGACTGTCAAGTTTCGTATCAGCATCACATCTTTGCTCAATCCAGTCCCAGTAGAATTCTCTGAGGTCTCCTTTTCCTCCATTGCCAAACCGTGGTATCTGATGATAGAAAAGAATATCGCCAGGCCTCACTCACCATGTCACATCCCAGCCTCGCACTAGCCATGGCTGAAAAGTACGGAGCTCCGGTATAGTCCTCGCTGCCTCCAATGACAGCAACTCGGCCCAGCTGACCTGTAACTTTGTGTCAGCTTCTTTGCCTCTCATTTATAATGCTTCAATATGGGAACGGTGCAAGCTGGACTGAGAAGCCAACCCATCTTGTCACATCGTTCATTCACATACCTTTATGAAACGTGTCCAGCATCGGCGGGACCATCCGCCTGACCTTGCCTAGAATGTTTTTCGTTGATGCGGACATTTCGGGGACGTCTCTGTAGACAGACATTATCGATCAGTTGAGCAGAGAAACAAAGGAGGGAGAGTTTGTGTTGTGTAAGGTGATGTGTATATGAGATCTAGATTTGTCAGTGGAAAACGGGAATTCCAGGGTAAGTGAGGGGTGGGTTACAGCGCTCCAAATCCCGTACCTCTGCTACAAAGTGAATCAGTCTAGTGATGAAGCATCTGATATTTTTTTTTTTGTCTATTAAGAGAAAAATGACAGAGTGAATAAATAATGAGGTGAGATGTCAATTGATTGCATTTTTGGTTGATGGAGGGAATGCGTGCCCTCTTTTTGATGTGCAACACTATGATGTCACCATCACTTCAAATTTAAGTGTTATCATACAATGCTCTAGATTGGCTATTTAGCATCCCCTGAGTCTGGTATTCGTCGTTCTGAGAAGAAAAGGGATAACAGAATAAGCAGGGCCTGAGAAGCAAACATAGCCTTAAATTGTTCTACTGTTTGAACAGAAAAGTATCTAGCTACAACCGAGGTAGTAATAAATATTAGAGAAATACTACTATAGTAGCGTATTATATAGCTATGTTTCTCTACTATCTACTACTATAGCTATATTTATTTACTATATACTACTATACCTATATTTATCTACTATCTACTACTCTAGCTGTATTTAGTATTTACCTAGTATTTACTATTTACTACCTCGCGGCCCCGCCCCTGACTTGGTGAATCCTTCCCGGAGCCTGTTAGACCAGCTGAGCGTTCCCTCAAAGGCCACCTACTTGCGACAAATATGGGCCAGCCTGGGACTCCTGTACGATCAGGGAGTTACTATCCCTGACGGTATAGGTACTAAGCTGATATTTTTTATTATTTATTACTATACTTATATTTACACGCGACTTGTTTAGAGATGGCTCTGCGGTGGAAAGGACTCGTGGGACGAAGGAGGCAAGTCGGAGCAGGCCTTGAGGTATTCCACCAGTTTGGAGCACCACTGGTTGCCACCCCCAACGTGAGCAAGTATCCTGCCCTGGAACAGTTTATCCTGCCCTGGAACAGTTTATTCTGCCCTGGAACAGTTCAAACTGGCAGCCCGCTGTCGGAATCTGATCAACCCGCTGTCGGAATCTGATCAACCCGCTGTCGAAATCTAATCAACCCGCTGTCGAAATCTAATCAACCCGCTGTCGAAATCTCATTAACCCTACTCCTGAGAAGTTGGAGGCCCGCTTCAAGCGCTTATCTGAGGACTGCGGATACGCATATGTGGGATTCAGTTCAGTGCTGGACGGACCTATCCTGATCCATGGAACGACTGACGACAAGGCGGTGCTGAGGTCTACCCTTGCAAGGGAGCAGTGGAGGACCGAGGAAAGAGCAATGAAATGGGCAATGCTCTTGTGGCTTCTCTAAGTGTTCAAAAGCACCCCGGGTATATTCGAGTCAAAACTTATGGCACGCTGCCAACACTTGAATCTGCCCCTCGCCGTCCAAGGCACAAAGCTCGGTGGACAAAAGCTCGAGGCGGAGGAGGGGCGTTGCCTACGTGGGATATTGGGTCTGCCATGCAGGGCGTCGTACTGCTTCATGGGAAAGACTGACGCCAAAGTAGAGCTGGCACGATGCTATAAATATGGAATACATGATGCTATAAATATAGAATACGAAACACAGAACGCGCAGAGTGCAAATCAGAGCCAAATGGCCAGGGTATAGGTAATGGATGAATCCTTCACTGATCCAGCTCCAGAATGTATATATTTCTCTAGTCTCATATACTATTAGCTATATTCCCCTAGTCTCAGCGACTATAGCTATATCACTCTACTACCTGATATTATCAGCAACTTGGGGTACGGAATCATAGCCACTCCTCTCTATGTCAAAGTAGCCGTACTGTCCAATGCGCAAAAAGATAAACCGAGTTCAACTGTATGACTAAAGTTTCTATTAAGTTATTTATTTTTTTATTCGTAGTCTACGCACATAGTGTAGGACACATGCACGACGATTTCAAGCACAGTCACCTCTCAGACGTCTTTGTCTAGATTTAACAGAACAAAAGGAATCAAGGACATCCATTGAGTAATGTGCTCGTATTTTACAAGTGGTAGAATGACTGGCGCGTCTCCCTTTATAAGCCATGGCCCTCTCATTTGGCGCAGCCATCACTTTTTAAACCCCCCCTTCCTCCATCTCTAGAGAACGACCAACAATAATTGGTATAGACAGTAGCACCCCTCCAACAGTGACCTTTTTCTATTTCGCTCGACGCGTGCTTCAACTTATTATTTGTTTAGCTGAGGAAGCTCTTGACGAAGTTGACGGTGACGTCCTTGAGTCTGGCCTCGAGGTCCTTGCTCAGGGCACCCTCCTTGTCAATAGTGGCGAGCAGGTCGGACTCGTTGGTCTTGAGGTGGGCAAGGAAGTCAGACTCCCACTTGAGGATCTGGTCGACGGGGATAGCGTCGAGGTGACCGTTGATACCAGCGTAGATGAGGGGAACCATCTCGTTAACGGCCATGGGGGAGTACTGCTTCTGCTTCAGGAGCTCGGTCAACTGTAATCACGGCTGGTCAGCTATCTCACGCGGCCCAAGAGTCATCGATGCGCATGTGCGCATATGCAAGGGGAAATAACTTACACGCTCACCACGGGACAGGGTCTGCTTGGTGGCAGCATCAAGATCGGAACCGAACTGGGCGAAAGCGGCAACCTCACGGTACTGGGCCAAGAAGAGCTTCAGGGAACCAGCGACCTGCTTCATGGCCTTGAGCTGAGCGGCGGAACCGACACGAGAGACGGACAGACCGACGTTGATGGCAGGTCGGATACCCTTGTAGAACAGCTCGGACTCCAGGAAGATCTGGCCATCGGTAATGGAAATGACGTTGGTGGGAATGTAGGCAGACACGTCACCACCCTGGGTCTCAATGACGGGCAGGGCAGTCATGGAACCACCACCGTGCTTGTCGTTGAGCTTGGCAGCACGCTCCAGCAGACGGGAGTGCAGGTAGAAAACGTCACCGGGGTAAGCCTCACGTCCGGGGGGACGACGCAGCAGCAGGGACATTTGACGGTAGGCAACGGCCTGCTTGGACAGATCGTCGTAGATGACCAGGGAGTGCTTTCCATTATCACGGAACCATTCACCAATAGACGCCTTGAGGGAATCATTGTTAGTAAACAGTAAGAGGAATGGCAAAGGGAATAGATCATGGACATACACCGGTGAAGGGGGCAATGTACTGCAGAGGGGCGGCCTCAGAGGCAGTAGCGGCGACGACGATGGAGTACTTCATGGCGTCGTTCTCCTCCAGGGTCTTGACGAGCTGAGCGACAGTGGATCGCTTCTGGCCGACGGCGACGTAGATGCAGTAAAGCTTCTTGGTCTCGTCGTTGGAGTTGTTCCATCGCTTCTGGTTAAGGATGGTGTCGAGAGCGACGGCAGTCTTACCAGTCTGACGGTCACCAATGATCAACTCACGCTGACCACGGCCAATGGGAACCATGGCGTCGACGGACTTGAGACCGGTCTGCACGGGCTGGTTGACGGACTTGCGGGGCAGGATACCGGGAGCCTTGAGTTGAGCACGGCGCTTCTCCTTGGTGTTGAGAGGGCCCTTGCCGTCAATGGGGTTACCCAGAGCATCGACGACACGGCCGAGCAGCTCAGGGCCGACAGGGACGTCGACCTTTACGGGCGGTTAGCATTGTTTCTGGCAGTGCAGTCGTATATAACTCACAATTTCACCGGTACGCTTGACAGTCTCGCCCTCCTTGACCAGACGATCGGAACCGAACAGCACGACACCGACCTGGCCGGCCTCGAGGTTCATGCACATGCCCTTGACGCCGGAAGCGAACCTGGATGTTGTTAGCTGCAGGTGTTCTTTAGTGACGAAGAGGAATTTCCACATACTCGACAAGCTCCTCAGCCTGGACGTTGGCCATACCGTGAACACGGGCGATACCATCACTATCCTCATAGTTAGAAAAAAATACCAAAAAAGTCAAAAAAAGCTCATCAGTCGATAAGAAGCATGTCTTTTGATAACCCTCCATCGCATGCATCCAATGTTGACAAGGATTGCATTCGGCGTTGCGGCTTCAAAGAGCAAATGCAGCTTTGATAGGTGGCCTCCACATACCCAACAGACAGGACACGGCCAGTCTCAGCAAGACCGGACTCCTCCTGGACACCACGGATTCGCTGCTCGAGGATAGAAGAGACCTCAGTGGGCGAGGCCTTTGCGTCGGAAGCGTAGGTGCGGACAGCGTTGATGGCGGCCGGTGCGGCATTTCGAGTCTACATTGGGTAAGAAAAAAACATGTTAGCCGAATGGCCAATAAAAGAGTATGGAGAACCCCGGCAGGCGTGGAAAAAGCTCAAAAAGCGTGCTCTGCGGCTCGAAAAAGTCGAAGAAGAGCTCAATTGAGGTCGGTAGGCCCAGTTGCAGGCGGATGCGCAAGGCTGTGATGCATCCTCCTCGCTGTCCACGGCCGGGATTCATTTTTTTCTGCCCCATCGTCGCCTCGGGCTTGCGGAAAAAAAGACACTCACCACGGAGACTCGGCCAGCAGCGACGGCGCCGACAGCGCGAGAGGACTGGCGGAGGGCGTTGCGGAACATCTTGAGGGAGGAATCTAGGGGCCTCAGAAGAGAGGGAAGCAATTGCAGCGGCGTGCAATTGGGGAGGGGATTGAGGGTTTGTTGATGTCTGCCTTTTGCAGGAAGAGCAAAATGGAGATTTTCGGGAGGAGAGGCGATGGAGAGAGCAGAGTCTGTGAGGACCAAGGTGGGGTTCTCGGGTTGCCTCGCTGGCCAATCACGGCCACTTGCGCGGTTTTGCTGGAGGAGCCGACGCCGCCTTAACAATTTTCCATGGGCAGCTTAGTGAGGGAACCGGAGCGGAGGCTAATACTGGAAGGGGAGCGCTTTTTTTTCCAGCCGTGGTATTTTGTTGGTGCCTTAGACTGCCTGATCGTGAAGGCACGCATTTGCTCATCGTGGAGAAGGTGTGGCCAAGGCAGGGGGTGAAACCGGGTTGCTGTAGGTACCTACGTACCAGAACATTCAGGTTGGGAGTGAAGATTGAAGCATCTCTGTTTTCATTGACAACGCAGGGATTCTTTATATGCCTTATGAGAAGAACAACATATTCTCTGATTATGTATAGTATTGAAATGAATTCGCAGAAGTGTAAGTATCGTAAAGATGAATACTAATAAATGCTGCATTGGTTGGTGAGAGATATATGCGGAAGAGCAACATTGTAGGCGCTCTTGCAGGCGAAGAGACTGATGATGCTGCATCACCTTGAAATGATGCGATACAGTCATGTACAATGCATCGTCTTCAAAGAACACAACTCGTTACTACCACAGTGAGAAATCTATGGAGAAAATTTTGACATGCCGTATCAATTCATGATACGAAGCCATCGTGATTCATCAAACACATACATCGCTACTGGGAAAATAGAGGTTTATACAAAACAAAGACAGAGGATAATCAGCACGAATATCCTCCACCAAGACAACAACAAACAGGCATTGCCAAAGATATAAATGGTGCCATCACATTGCAGGGGCAATTATATGTGAAGCCGGCATAGCGCCGGTCGGTCTCTCAGGCCGTTGCTCGACTCAAAAATTTTGGTACGAGCTGATGTAAAAATCAAGCGGAAGAATACATGACCATATGATCCTTTTTACCCCCAAATGTTCGCCATGCCCATTTCCTTCAAGACAAGAAAAAAAATATTTTATTCGGTTTGGATTTTAAACCGTTTATCGGACAATGCCATCGAAGCGGCCCTTGAACCACTTGACGGTCTCATCGCGCTTGATGCGGTGAGAAGCACCGATTCTGCTCTTCATGCGGCGGCGGCGGGTGACACGCTCACCGGGGCGGGTCATGCAGCAGTAGAAGTCCATGCCGTAGATACCGATGGAAGGGTCGTACTTGATACCAAGATCGATGTGCTCGCTGATACCGAAGCCGAAGTTGCCAGTCTCGGAGAAGTTGCGCTTGCGAAGCTCGTACTCCTTGACCTTGAGGCCACGCTCGAGAATCTCCTCAGCCTATCCAATACAGTTAGTCAGAACTATTCCAAGAAAAAATTCCTTGAATTTTCAGATTCAATTTACCTTGGGGCCGCGGACGGTGACGTGGACAGCAATCTTTTCGTTACGGCGGATACCGAAGGTACGGACGGTGTAACGGGCCTTGCCTGTAGTCAAATTGGTTAACATCTTGATATTTTTGCCTCCTCATGGGAAAATTGATTGCGACGCACTGTAGACGGGGGTTTGACCAGACAGCTGCTCAAGCACCTTGGCGGCACGAGTGAGTCTGTCACCAGATTCACCGACGGAGATGTTCAGAACGAGCTTCTGAATCTTAAGCTCCCGCATGGGGTTGCTGGTCTTCTCGGCGGCCATTTTTGCGGTTGTTGATCGACGTGGTCTGCTGCTGCGTCGGAAAGGGCAAAAAGTGAGGTTGAACAAGGTCGGCCGATTTTGTGAGGGCGGGAAAATTTCGAGGGTTTGTCTGCCCTCAAGCGAGAGCACAAAAAAGCGGGGTGTGAATCCCAACAAGGGCTAGCGTTCTCGCTGCATCGCCGCTAGTAATCTTCATGCTTCAATTTGCCCCAGTGAGCTATTGCTAGCAAAAGCTACTGGAAAATACTCTAGAATGCGCCTAAGAGCAGGCCATTAACGAGTATTGGAAAAGTAGATTTTGATAGCAACTCACAGCTCTTCTTCTCCAGCCGCCAAAGCAGTCACGCCTCGGAATTGATGAGGCATTGAATGCTCGACAGGCCATCTGCACCGTCAAGTACATGTTGTCTACCATGACACTTCCTGATTTTGCAAGCTTTTCCATTTCACATGTTTCCTACTTTGTAGAATATGCCTAGCGACTGAAAGGTAAATGTCGTTTCCATTGTCTCATAACTTATTTGTCGTTAAAGGAGGTCGTAAAGAACAAAAAAAGCAAGAATGAAAAGATACATTCAAGCAAAAAGAACCCGCCCAATACTCATCCACAGCACATAAAGTTGCCATTTGTTTTTAAAAGCTCACACCCATTGCATCTTCCCCGTCATTAAGGGCTAGCAACATGGCTGAATACCTTTGCAGCCAGTTGGCTCAACAATCTCGCCCTATCGGCTTGGGGAAGTTCCTATGTATACATTAGCGCTCAGAGATATCTGAATAAACCAAGTCAGTCTCAGAGTTGGTCTGAGATGCGTAGTAATTGTGGTTACGCAAGCCTGTCTGTGCCTTACCTGGAAGACTTCATAAACGCTCTTCCCCTTTGCGTCTCTGACCGCTCCGAGTCGGTTGCCGGCCACCGCTCCGGCGAGCAATCCAGGGACATTGCCGACGATGAATCCTAGAGCGCCGCCACTGACTGCACCGACCATACCCCACATGGTCGAGCCGGTGCCTTGTTGATTCGGAGTTCCATCCTCTGAGAACCCCTCGTCTCGCATCATCTCCTCAAAGGCATCGCTAAACTGTGCATTTTCCGTCTCTTGGCGGCCGCTCGGGGTGGTGCCGCCGTTCCTATTCTCAAAGTGCTCCCATGCCCACGAATAGCTCTGCCCCGTAGAGTCTTCTGCGTCTGAAAAGGGATCGGATGCCGGCGGCACGTGGTAGTATCCTCGCTGGTCGTCGTATTCTCGTCGTCTGGTAGGGTCGGAGAGGGTATAGTATGCGTCATTGACAAGCTGGAAGCGTCGAGTTCTCTGCTCACGGTCGGGCGAGTCGTTGGCGACCCGATCGGGGTGTGTCTTCAGAGCAGCCCTAGAAGAGAGACGGTCAGTTGGTCACCGCCACATAGACTATGGTATTGACATAGATGGATGACATACTTTTTATATGCATCTCGGATTTGCGAAGCAGAAGCCTTCTCTGAAACCTCGAGGATTGCATCTGTGTTGGCGTATACATGTATCAGCAAGTGCCTCGGCACAAAGTGTCTCCAATGGAGAGCATTGTCTTGCTTCTTGTCTTGGATCAATGGCGGGGAGAGCTTGTGCTTTGCTGCATCGACTCACAATAATCAGGTGGCGTATTTCTCGTCATTGTGTTAACGTCTTTGGAGGTTAGTAGAAAATAAAAATCGGCTACCTTCCCATCCCTATTATTTAATAGATGCCAATAAAATAGCCAAGGTAGTGAATTGATAGGTGCCTGATGCAGGTTCGGTGCTACAAGCATGCAGGCCCAGCACAATGATTTATCCAGTAACACGTCAACGTCATGTGGCGAGACGACTATGTGGCTGGTGCCACGTTTGCGCATCTGCAGCCCGACTCCACAAACAGGCTGGTTCGCATGATGGCAGGTACAGGCTTAGCTTGGCCGCATATGTTTCACGAGGAGAAGCTGTTATCAAGGTACACCAAACAAAGCGACACATGGCAAACGCTGCACAACTAAGACTTTTATTACTTGCATAGTAGCAATTTATAAAATAACATTACTTGTATACTGTTGAAGATACTCTGTCGAGTGTCCAGCTTCGCCTCTAATCCAATAGGCTATCCATCAAAGAAATCTCTATAAATAAAATGAGCAAAACAATAAACCGGCCTCCCTAGCGATACTTCCTAATGTGGCAATGTTATCATTCCCACTCTCTCTAAAACGCCGACTGACCTTGCGATCCGTAATCTCATCATGTAAAATTTCAGCCTGGGAGATCATGTAAATACTGCTGCGCCCTGGTGATGGCGTCTTGGGCCACTTGCAGAGCGTCGTCTATCTTGCCAACCTTTTGGTAGTAGGCGGCGAGCACCCACATGTCTCGGATGACACGTAAATTCGAGGTCGTACCGTGCGCTGCCTCTCGCATGTGAATGGCCTGCTTTAAATTCTCTTCAACTCGGTCCCAGTCCTGTTTGCTCTCACATATTCTGGCCAGCATCTTGCGGGCATATGCGTGGAATCTGGCGTTCGAAAGCGCCCCTGACCAGAACTGGGTGGTATCCAGCAGGTCCAACGCCATCTGCTCCGCCTTCTCCTTATCATCCAGGTCCATTTGCGTAAACTCCAACATGAGAGCATCGACTCTCAGCTTCTCCAAGTTGCCGTCGTTGCTGTCACTCACCAAGTGTTCTTCATGATGGCCCAGGCTCTCGAGGCCTTCGTACATAATCTCCCGTCTATTAGCAAGCCCATTGTTCCTACGCAATCTTGTCCGACCATCCCATATCAACTGCTCATATAGCCAAAACTCCTGAGGGGCTGATCTCTTAATGTGCTCCGAAAGAAGATCGACGTTCCGTAGCCATGCTTGCCGTAACAGATAACAGATGAATTGACGGCCATGCTCGGTTTGATAGTCGCACGACAAGAGCTGTTGGAGGATACGAATGAGAGGGTGGGTTTCGGGGAAGCGGCTCCGTGCCAGGACAAGCGCATGCCGTATGAACATGCTGAGGAGCTGTAAATGACCTCGGTCGATCATGTCATATATTGTGTCAAGCATGTGCCACAAAAGGTCAGGGTGGTCCTCGGTCAAGACATATTCCATGACGTAGAAGCCCTTCCTGGCAGCCATACCCGCCAGGTCACCTTTACCATAGGACCACAGGTCGAACACCAATTCGAACGTCCGGTACATGGTGCGGCTGTCTTGAATAGGCTTGTTGGGAGTGGCAAGATATCGGGACATGGGATCGGACGCTATGCGATACGACTCCAGCTTCTCTGAACTCCAAGTCATGACACCGTTCAAGACGAGTTCTAGATCCGCGAGGGGCTTGAATTGGGGATTCGGCACCAGGTCAAGGCCTGTTACTGCAGGGGTTTCTGGCGTCCTTGGTACTTCCTCGACATCGTCATCCTCTTGCTTTGAATCGGCCGAAGAAGAAGACGTGGAGGTGGATGTGGGAGTGGCAGCGGAAGCCGAGGAGGGAGTAGAGACTTTGGTCTCGACAGCTGATTTGCGATATGCTCGTTTTCTTATGTTCCACTTCTTAAATCTCTTTTTATACATTTGCTCGCTTTTGCATTGGGTTAGCACACTGGGTTAGTCACCCCTCGCCTCGCTTGGTATTTTGCCTATTCTTTGCATGCGAGCAGTACGAGTACTCGCATGTACCTGGACAGGCGTAGGCATGTGCAAGGAGGTAGCAAATAGCAAACAACAAACAGCAGGGCCAGGACTTACGTAGCGGCGAAGCCATACTTGGTCTCCATGATGGCCATGATTTCGTTCAACTTGCGATTGTCGCCTATGTATAGCGCCTCAATGAGGTCCTTCCGCGCGGCCCACTCCTTTTCCGTGTGCTCTTTGACGCTCGGCCTCTCGACGACCGGCGGCGAATTGCCTGGCAGGCGAGGGGCCAGAGCCGGCAGACGGGGCCTGGCGGGATACATGGCGGGATGCTGGCCAACTGGCGCGGTTACTGTTATGCTGCCCATGAATGATAGCTGCTCTGGAGTAGAGAGGACATGGCCAGCCGCATGGCCATGACGGGCCCTGAAGGAATCGGAAGAGAAGGTTTTTGGTGCAGAAGTTGAGCCACGATGCGAGTGGTCGTGAATCGGTACTAGGCTAGTACCTCGCTACTTCGTGCCTTACAGTGAAGCGTACAGGTACCTCGGCTGCTACCCGGGCCGCAGAAGCAGTCAAGTGATCTGCGCCTGATTGGTGTGAAAAGTTCCCTGCATGGAATTTAAGCTTTTTACAGCAGTTGGATTGGCTGCGCATCACGTGGGCCAGTTCGCTGTTTGTACTGGTACGGATCCCCCGAAACAGAGTTTGTCCGTCTATTTGTGGTCCAGGGCCAGAGGTACGAAGTGGCAACGAAATTGTACCGTCTCGACGAAGACAAACTGTGACGAGCATGTGGTGCAATGATTTATCAGCACTTGGGAACCCCTATGGCTGCAGAGAAAGCTTCGGTAAGTACCTAGTGTAAGTTGAGAATATTTTTGCCATGTCCACGGAGTACGCCGTAGAGTATCTATTGCTGTTATTTAGACAGCCTATTTCCGGACACGCCTTATGTCTAGCAATTATTTCCGCTCATACAGTAGTCGGCCTCACCAACGTACAATCATGGCCAACCTCGGTAGTATCTAGAGAACAACCCGTCCGCCTGCTATGTGCCATCACCCAGCCAATTGGAGCATTAGGCGTTCCACCACAAATCTGAATTTGATTATCTTGAATCCAAAGTACTTTGACTGTCCAACCAATGGCTTTTCTGTATGCTCAACCGATCGAGATAAGCTTCGGGACGATCCGGCCCCAGTTAGGAGGATTTAATCTCGGTACCTATATATAACAACCATGCTTATCGGGACGACTGTTTGCATAAGTGCTGTGGCTATTGGCTATCATCATCATCTTGTTTGAGCCTGGGAAATTGGCCGACAAGCTATTTGGTGTGTTGTATCTCCGAAAGCGTGGATAAGCTTGTAAAAGTCTCATATCGAAATCCGATAGGCCACTATGGTGGCTCAACTACCTGCCCCGAATTACATAACATACTTCCGTATTTGTTGGGATATTTCGCTCCAGTGTGTTGAATAGACCCTATTATTATGGGAAGTACGTTCTTTATAGTGAGATGAAGTCGTGGGCCCTGTTGCGTACATGTCCAAGTATACATGTAAGCAGGTTCTAGGGTACCTATTTGCATTTGTGCTCACACAATCTCACTGGATCAAACGCAATCGTATTGAAACAGCTCAACCTATTGTTTAACCGACAATTCAATATTGTTAACTCCGAAAAAAAAAAATAGTAATAGTTGCTTGGAAATATTGGTACTGCAGCATTACTAGCAAAACGAGGCAAGCTTGTAAGCGCGCATCGTGTCAGACTGTCCCGAACCAATCATACGCAGCTGAACCCAGCGTAGGTAACAAACAAGCCATAACTGAAGACATCGACACCAGCATTCTGATACCGGAGTTTTAGATACAATGTAACACTCAATCGTCAAATCAGAGCAACACGATCTCTTGGCTCTCATTCACTATATAGGGAACCCGGGCTTAGTGAGACAATTATATATAGGTATACTAATCTCATAATCACAACACGGCCGTATCTGTATTAGCAGCCCGTAATCATACATGAGAGTAAGCTTGTAATCAACTGCTCATCACTCAGCGCATGCATTGTCAACCTCTTGGAATTATACCAAGAATACGCTTCACTCATAATGTCTCAAGAAATATCGAATGATGAGGCTGAAGCTGACATGCTATAGAAATGAGTAGACCTTGCCAGCATAGATGTGTTTGTATATATATGAAGCTGGAATAACCATAGCTTAACGTTCCTCTCTCTCAACCACCCGCCATCAGGACCAACTCTAGAGAAGATGGGCAAAATAATCGACGCTCTTCAGCAAGCGCTTCCGCTCCTTGGGGTTGCCGCAAATGTCACGGCTGCTTCCACTTCAAATATCTTTGCGGTCCCAGATTCGGCCTGGAAGTCACTCAATGACAGTGTCTCTGGCCGGTTGCATCTTGCCTCGCCTGCGGGCTTACCGTGCTTCACCAGCTATGAGAATGCATGGGGGCTTGATGCAAATGCGCCTAACGCAGCGCAATGTCAGACAGTCGAATCTGGCCTTTCGACGTCCCTAGACATCATCTCGAGATTTGGAGGTTACCATAACCCAACTTTCAGCACTTGCATGAGGCGCGGCCAGAAATGCACCTTGACTGCCACTGGAGGCATTCGCAATGATACCTGTTTTCAGGGAACGGTGCCCGACTACTATGTGGATGCCCAGTCGGTTGAAGATATTCAGAAGAGTCTGCAGTTTGCTCAGCAGTACAAACTTCCCGTCACTGTCAAGAATACTGGTCATGATTACAGGGGCGGAAGCGCGGGTGTCAATACGTTTGCCATTTGGACACACAACTTCGCTCCTGACCCAGTGATTACTGAGAACTTCACTCCCGACGAGTGTCCCAGCCCCGTTGGCCCTGTTGTGACATATCACGCTGGCCAAGTCGGCACCCACCTGTACAACAGCCTTCAAGGAACCGGTTATATGGTAAACCTCTTGCCTCCATCTCCATACCATCAAAAGCAACTTCTGACTAAGACTGCTTTCATAGATTGTTGCTGGTTCATGTCCCTCTGTTGGACCTTCTGGAGGATGGATCGCTGGCGCTGGCCACGGCATCTTCACGCCGTCTTTTGGCCTCGGTGTGGATAATGTGCAACAGATGAAAGTCGTACTGCCTAACGGAACATATGTAACAGCCAACCGATGCCAGAATCAAGATATCTTTTTTGCTCTCCGTGGCGGTGGTGGAGGTACCTTTGGTGTAGTGACAGAAACTACCACTAAGCTTCACCCAGACCAAGAGTACTCGGTGAGTTCCTCATTGACCATATAGTTTCTTGGCTAACAGCAAGTCCTTTTTTCAGTATGCGTTCGTGCAATTACCTGTACCGGACGTTCGCACAGCCAACGAAGTTTTGGTTGCAAATGCTGAGAGGTGGTCAGAAGAGGGCTGGGGAGGCGTTTACGGAGTGCTGGACGTCGCGGGTAGCCCCAACCTTGTATGGCTCGGCTACAATGCGAATCTCAACCTCGACGAGGGCAAGGCGTCTCTGAAGCCAGTGACTGACTACCTCAAGTCCCTGCCAGGCAGCGAGAACCTGATTACCGACTTCAGGATCCTGCCGAATCAATTTACCGCACAGAACGACCCGGCATTGCTCTCCATCCTCTTGCCTGAAGCTGGAGTTTCCTTGACTCGATCATCCAGATTGGTGCCTAAGAAGAACTTCCAGACTGCCGATGGACAACAGGCGCTTGTTGACGCCCTCATGGCTAACAAGTTTGGCTGGGGAGCAGTCATTGCTTCTCCAACAAACTATACCTTGGCCGAGTCAGACCAGCCTGGCGGCCCGGGAGAGTCTTCAGTGTCACCAGCATGGGTAAGTCCAACTGGTACAATTTTATATGGTTGATAGAATCGATTTGGAGCTGACCCTTTGTTATAGAGAGATTCCGTGTGGCATTTGACCTACACAACGACTTGGGATCCAGCAGACCCGGTCGCCACGACCCCTGAAGCTCTCGCGAGCAGGTTCCAGGAGATTAGCGAGGCAATGGACCCTATACGTGCCATTACCCCTGGCGCTGGCGCGTATCAGAACGAGGCTGATGTTTATGAGCCGGATCCCATCGGATCGTTCTGGGGCGAAAAGAACCATGCCCGCCTTCTTGCCATCAAGAAACAGCTCGACCCGGATAACTTGCTATCGTGCTGGAACTGCATTGGGTGGAACGTGGATGATGAACGACACGAGTGCTATCTCAATGTGAGAGGCATCGGGCCATCAAACTGAGTTTTTTGTTGTTTACATGTGCCTTGTACCTGGATTTGCTTCCATGTGCAGGTACTAGATACAAACTAAAGAGCAATTGCCTCGTACTAGAAATAGGTACTAAATACTCTAATCTTTAGCTGAATGTAATAACCTGCTATTCGAGCTGCTGCGAGTCATTGTCAAATTGTTGTAAGCTGAATATTGCATGTGCTGCTGTACCATTAACTTGTAGCCTAGGCCGGAATGGGATAGGATAATGGCATTCAATAAATTGTAATCTGCAGTATTTTTTTGAGACATGTCGTGTCGCGTTGCAAAACATTCCCGATGGCGATTGCATCATGTTGTCATTGATGTCAATCCATCGATGACGCTTACACGCGTAGTCGCTCAGGTGCAGGGAGAATCCCTGGGCGTCGCCACAGCGGGTCAAGCGCTGAGCAACGTATTGATGCGGGGGGTCTCCAGCTTGCCAGGGGAGGGTCAAGTGCCGAGCCGGCTGTTGAACTTCACAGGCACATGCTATAGTATGTAGGATGAGAAATGATGAGGACAATGAAGAGCAGATAAGAATGTGAATACGATAAAGGGGATTGACTTTATTCACTGATGTGAATTCAATGAGCCAAATAGAAATCCTCAGATTGCCCTGTCAATTCCCATCTTATCAACCTGTAACTTTTTTGGCCTGGATTGTGCAATTTACAGGGCGCCGCCACAGCACACGCCCCCTGGCCCGAGGTACATGTACAACCTCATTTCAATCCGCCTACACCTCCCACCGAATCGGCACCAGGCCAGAATCAGCATCGACCAAGGAGAAAATTCAGGAAATCATTTGCGGTGGCTCATTTCAGTTTACAAAGCTTACACTTATCGCATGTACACCTACTGTACGCCCCTTTCTCCGCCGTGCTCTCATTCGTTCGTCTGGCTGCAATGACACGACGAATTGATACGGCGTCTATGACGTACTTGTTACCCGAGTCCAACGTCACTCACCTGTGCGATTGGCATCAACGGGCTGGAAAGCTTGTAACGGGCAGCTGAGAGCAGCAGTTTAGTCTAGACCACCGTGCCAGCTGCTGCTATTGGTAGTGGTCGATCAGTGATGGAAGCAGCGAGCAGCTCGCTGTGATTCCGTGGCAGCAGCTATAAACTTCGCGAGTGCCGCAACCAGCTCTTGGCTTGGCTTCTCTCTTCTTTCCTCCCTTCAAGAACATCAATTGACAACGTGCAATTCCATTAATCCGGCAGTGTTGCCATCAATCACTGCTCTTAATTCCTGTGATACCCCGAGAGCTATTGCTCTTCACGTCTACTGAAAAATACCCCTACCAAACCGACCCTTTTTACCCTTTTTGGTCTGTTTTCGCTTCTCCTTACGATACTCCCTGTTACGCGACAAGTCTAGGAGCACTTTTTGATTTTTACATCTCTTCTACTTTCTTCTCGATTTCTGCGCTTTAAACATACAAGAGAACCCTAAGAATAGCAAATTCTTTCGTCACCATGGCTGCGAATGTCAACAGACCAACCGACATCAAGCAGAAGGAGGATGACATCAATCGCAAGCTGCAGATCTACGGCATCTTTCATGCCTTCAAGAATGGGAAAATCCCGTCGGTATGTTCTGTTCCACCATTTGTGACAAGTGCTGGCGTGCTATAATGCGATCTTTTACTCACTCAATCCTTAGAACGATCAAATCGACGTGGCATTGAACAGCTTCCTGCAATCTAGACCTCTCGCTCGCCCCTCTGACAAGTTATCCGATGACGGAAAACTACTGGTTGAGGATGCAAGAGAGGTTGTGAAGCTTGCAAAACAGCTCCTGCTGTCCAAGAACCACGGCAACCTGCTCCAGGACTTCATCTGGCAGACTACCCATTACGACACACAGAGCGTCCAGGCCCCAGGAACTACCTTGACTAAAGACGCCGCAACACGAGACAAGGACGATGCTCTTGAAGGGTTAAGAACTCTGGGCACCTTGCTCATCACCAATGGCCAGTTCCGGAAACTTCGTAAGTCAAGCTCAAGCTGCTCTCTCTGTTCCAGTTCCATACGGCTAACTCTTCTGTTATAGTCAAGGATGCTAGTATCCTAGTCCGCGACATGGTTGGGGATGGCGCTACTAACGCTGCCAACTTTATTCGTCCCTCGGATGAACAACTTCGCCAAATGGACCAGGCCGCCCCAGACAACACGTGGCACGAGAAGCCCGACTTTTCCAAGGAGAATCTAAAGAATCAGGCTCGAAACGTCTACAAGGGCGATCCCAAAAAGGACGCCCAAGACGTCGTCTCGGCTGCTGCTACTGGCACTACTGGTTCAGTGCCTCAATCTGGGGGTACTGGTGCAGTGCCTCAGGCTGGAGTAGCGCCTCAAGGAGGAGATATTCCACAGATTAGAGTCGCCCCTGAAACCGGAGTCGCACCCGAGTATGGAGTGGCTCCTCAGGCTGGAGCTGTCCCCCAGGTTGGAGCAGTTCCTCAAGTTGGATCAATCCCTCCAGCTACGGCTCCTCAGGCTGGAGCTGTCCCTCAGGTCGGAGCGGTTCCTCAAGTTGGAGCAGTTCCTCCAGCTACGGCTCCTCAGGGCACAGTCACAAGCACATCTCGTACCAATGCAACCTCCGGTCTCGACGCAGCTCAGGCAGTTGTGGACCAGAAGCTGGACCGTAATTTGGACGATGAGACGCAAGAAAAGGTCACGAAGCGGAATGAAGAGTACCGCCGCAAGGCCAGAGAATACCTGAAAAAGAAGATGCCTCAAGAGCGCAAGGATCAGGTCATCTTTCGTCTCAAAAAGATTGTGCTTGAATGCCAACAGCACCCCGATTACTCCCAAGCCGTACAAACGCTCCTCCGGCTGGCTGAGGAATACGGCCGGCATGGGCGCAACCTTGGAAAGGGTTCCGCCGACTCTGCCAAGGATGTCCGCACTGGACTTTCCGCAGCCGAGGAAGATTTGCGTACTCTAATTGAGCGGTTCGCCAATGGCACCTCGACTGAGGATCTTTGGCAGGCCATCGGCCAAATATACAAAGATGCCGATAGGGACCAGGAACTTCGAGACTGGTTCAAGCAAGTTGACACCTACATCCGCAAGTGCCTGTTGGAGCAAGGCTACGTCCTTGAAGACGCCTCCACTGATGAATGGAACCGGCTCTACGACCAAGGTCGATACCTGCTGCGTGAGAAATATCGCGGCCACACCGACCGCGTTATTGACGAGGTCAGGTTTGTTGCGGATCAGTTTGACCACGATCCTCAGAACAAGGCATTTGGCGTTGCAGTCCAGAAGCTGTTCAAGGACTTGGGCAATGATGAGAATGGAAAGCCAACCTTTAAGCCTCACCTCGTCAAGGATCTAACCGAAGTCATTGTCCCCGCCATTTTTGAGAATATTGCATACGTGCCGATCCCACGCATTGAATATTCTGATCCTAAGGTTGATGCGGTCATTGAGAATCTGGTCCTCGAGAGCGACAATTTCATGCCCAATGTTCTTGAAGTCGCCAGCGACAATTACTTCCGGTGGGGACGCAAGAAGATTGCCAACAAGCACAAGAATACCGTGGACATAAAGGTTACCGGTATCCAAATGGATCTCCGAGACGTCAGCTATCACATCAAGAAGAAGTCTGGATTCCCCTCCATCACCGACACCGGAGTACTTGATCTTTTGCTGCCTGGCGACGGTTTCTCCTTTAGGTTGAAGGTGTCTACTCCTGAAAAGAAGGACGCTCAACACGTCTTCAAGGTAGAAAAGGTGGACGTCAACGTTAAGGGCCTGAAGCTCAAGATTAAGAAGTCCAAGCACAAGCTCTTGTTCGCGCTCTTCAAACCCCTTGCGCTCAGGGCTGTCCGTCCGGCGCTCCAAAAGGCCATTGAAATGGCCATCAAGGACGAGTGCGACAAGGCAGATGAGTTCCTCTTCCAGGTCAAGCAGGAGGCGGACCGTGCTCTTGAAGAAGCCAAGGAGGACCCCGAGAATGCACCCAACATCTACAACCGGTACTACAAAGCTACTCATAAGCGAATCCTCCAGGGCAAAGCGAAGGCAAAGGCCATCACGCAGGACAAGAAGGTCAACGTCGCTATGACTAAGCAGGAGAGCATCTTCCCCGATATCCACCTTCCCGGTGGCATCAGCTCCAAGGCCACAGAATACAAGGACCTTGCTGCCAAGGGCGACAGATGGGAGAGCCCCGTCTTTTCCATTGGCGACGCCCAAAAGAGCACGGATATCCCTCCCGTGCCGCGAATTGAGAGAAAGACCCATACTGTAACTGGCGGAAGGGCCAACGGAAACATTAACGGTTCAGCCAATGTAGGAGGAGGTGGCTTCACAGCCGGAGAAGGCACAAGTGGCCACCAACTTGGCGGACAAGGTCTCACTGCCTACTAGGGATGCGGTGGTCAGCTCAAGTCCAGAAGGTGGAAGAAGAGTGGTGAGCAGTCACTTGAAGGTGAAGGTGTGGAGGTTCTATACCCATTGGGACAGACGTAACGTTGTTCTATTCTATTCTTTTTTGTCTCCTTTGTCCTATTTTCCTTCCCTCCTTTGTTCTTGGCTTCATGTTTAATGCTCTACCAAGTTACGATTCGACAAGACGTTTCTATTATATCCACCTCGCTCCTTTACTGGCGATTGCCTACCTGATAACATGGTAGTAATAGTTTTGTAGCAATTAAAATTGACGAGTTTTATTTATTTTTGCCATATGTTTGACCAATCTCGGGACATTATTTTAATGACGTACACCTGTATCGCTGATGCTGATTCTGGCTCTCTTAACATGTGATACTGTAGAAACTTGATGATAGAACATGTACTGTAGTATGATCTCGGTGGCTTACGGCCACTGCCCAATTGAGTTTACGGCTATGGATTCAACGACGTATCAATGAGGTTGGACGTTATTTGTTAGTCTGTTGCTTTGTTTCTTGCTTTGTCTTAGCCTGTGACCTGGACGCTTAACGGGGTTGAGCTCATTGATGTTCGTATCGGCAGATGCGGCTTTGTTTAGCAGCAAAGTACCGTTCCAAAAGAAAACGGTTGGACGGGATTCTGCACTAGCCGATCGAACGGGGCATCGAAGATCGGATCCATGTATGCGGTAATGCTGTAGGCCAACGTGCCGCTGTCTGTTTGTATGCTTACTCAACGCCGTGCATTTTCCATTGACCGCTACCCAAATGCACACTTGAATGAGTGCCATGGACGGCTTTGTATCAACATAGTGTACTACTCATCGTTTCATATTTATTTTTTATTTTTCAAAGAGGCTTTTCATTTTCCTCTCATACTGGACCAATCTACTCAAGGAAGGATGCGATAAAATAGCTCTCTGCCTAGAGGCCCTCATCTAATAAGCCAACAAGGGCATATCCAACACAACACAAACAACCATGGAGGCGGAACAGGCGGTAGAGGCGCCTGCATCAGCATCTGAGCCTGCACATTCATCGACGACGACAACGACAAGGACGCTGACGGAGGAGCAGACGCGGGCGCTGTTTGACATCCTGACGCACCGGGAGACGTACGCCGAGATTGAAGGCTTCAAGGCCCCGGATGCGGTGACGGGCTACGGGCGTCCGTTTGCTCGGACGATGCTGAAGCAGACGGCGTCGGCGGTGGGGACGCCCAAGGCGGGGACGCCGAGATCGAGGACGCCCGTGTCGTTTTGGCGGGCGAGGAGGGGAGTTGATAATGATACGAAGAGCGAGGCAGATGCTGATGGTGGTGATGAGGCTGACAGCAGCGATAGCGACGACGAGGCTGGCGGGAAGGAATCCACGTCGCCGCTGCTGCAGTTTATGCTGACGAGGCTGGTGCTGCCGCTGCCGGGCGTGCGAGACTTGCCTGCCGGGTTCTGGAACGTGAGGGTGCAGGGCTTGCTGGCGAGGTTTGCGGAGGCGGAGCTTTCGGAGAGCTATGATAAGGGTGCGATGGGGACGAGGAAGACGCTGGCGACGGGGGCGAGTAGCGTGTTGGAGATGGTGGCAAGGGGGATCCTGGGCGGCGTGGTCAGGACGGCAGGAAGCGAGGAAGAGAAGAAGATGAAGCAGGGGGAGTATGACGAGACCAAGGCGGAGGACTTGCTGAGGGCGTTTGGGGATGTTTTGGAGGACTGGGCGTATGGCGATTTGATGGGGCGGGTGTCGGAGCATGTTACGGAGACGGAGGACGTGGAGAGCTTTTCGCCGGCTGTCAAGGCTGCGATGAATTATGCCATTATCAAGTGAGTCTTTGTCTTGATCTTGATGAGATGGATGAGTTTTGGATGGAGTACCGGGTCTGACTGACACTGATATTGTAGCGTTGCTACCTTTGCTCATCATACCTTTACCGTCTCCCCAGAGGGCCAGGACCTGCTCAAGCTGATTGAGAATCTCAACAGCTTGGTGCCCTACAAGATGATCAAGCAGACGCTGCGCATCGGCAACGCAGCTACCATGATTAGCGGCATGATGCGTCTCATGCTGGCAAAGATTAGCGTCACCAGCTTGACCAACTGGGTCGGGCTCACAGCCAACGCAGACGACGGGATGAATCTCCTGCAGAGAATCATTTCACTAGCTTTATCATGGGATGCCTCGGAATTCAAGAAGAGCGTCGATAAAATCGAAAAGAGCAAGGGAGATGCTGCGCCGACGGATGAGATGCTCGAGGCGATTCGTCTGCACGTTTCGTTGCCTCGGAGCGAACATCTTGCTGTGAGAGAAGCGAGTGTGCGGGATTCAGAGTCGATTATCGTGGCTATTCTGAAGGCTTCGGATCCGCAGATGGTGGAGGGTCTTACGGAGGCTCAGCATGCGCAGTGTTTGGAGTATTACGCTGCGCTGCTGTCGGTTCATGATCGCGAGGCGATTACTTCGGTGTTGTGTCGGCAGCCGCCGGATCTGTTTACGCAGGCTGTGAAGGATGTTGTTGGTGCGTACGAGCCGATGATTAGGGACGTGCACTCGCAGATCGACATTCGGTACTATCTCGAGGCGATACAGGGCTTCGTGTCGGAACTTATTCGCGTGAGCAGGCAGAAGAAGGTGAAGCGGAGCAGCAAGAAGAAGGACGATGACGGCAGTTCCAAGGAGGAAGAGGAGGAAGAGGCGGATGGGGCGAGCGTAGAGGATTACGTGGTGCTGTTGAGGAATCATAGGGGGTTGTTGTATAAATGGTTGCATGACTTTGCGAAGAACTGTCCCGATGTGTGGAAGGACTTTCCTGCGTGGGGGCAGGACATCGCTGTGAGGTTTCGAAAACCAGATCGCCATGGTGATGGGATGGGGGAGAAGAAAGGGATGGAGGAGCAGCTTGATGAGATGGTTGGGGGTCTTGATGGGGCTGTGCGGGAGGATGTGCTAAGGGCTGTTGATAAGCATGCGGAGTATCTTGCTGCTATCACTCGAGTGTCTCAACGGCGGTTACAAGCCGTCATTGATGCTGCTGGATCTTCCTCTTCTACGTCTGCTGCGTCTGGTTCTCGGACTACGGCGTCTGGACCTGGAATCTATCTCTCGCAATGGCAGTCCCTCCTCGACTCTACGATAATCACACCATCCTCGAAAGAAGGCCCTCTCCGTCACGGCGAAGACGTCAAATACGTCACTACAATGGGGAAACTCGGTCTGGGAGGGCGAAGATTGAAAGGAGGAAAAGGAGTGGGAGAGGAGGAACTCAAGGCACCGGATGTGAGCGTCGTGGAAGAGGCTTTGGGAGACGCGTTTAGAGATGTGATTCGGCAGAGAGCGGGAAGTGATGCAGAAGTTTAATCGTTGAGGACATGGTGTTCTTGGGATTGGTTTTTGTTTTTTTATAGGCATGTTTGGGAAATAGAGTAGGATTTGTTAAGAAAACTAAGCTAAGTAATGATATGGGACTGAGTTGTGTATATATGTTCCGTGAGCAGAATAAGGTATGCATCGTAAAAGCATAGTAATAATAAAGATGAAGATGAAGAAATTGCCTCTGGTAGTACAGACATGAAAACTGATAACAATGATTTCACATCACATTCAGATTCCCCTTTCCAGGTGTAATGTACTTTCGCCAGCACTCAAAAAGGCTCGGGAGACTCAGAGTACCGGCGAGATGGCAGCTCGATCCACATAGTCGACCCCCTCCTACCTTGAGGATGAGGAGCAGCCGTAAAGATTCTCAGTCCTCCACCATCTTTACCCGAGACGCGGTGAGTACTCGGAAGACGAGTCGGCGTTACCTGTTCCTTTCGTACAGGAGGTGCTTGTGAGCGAGCATCGCGAGTCCAAGTGTAGTTTCGGGAAATTCTTGGTCTGCTGCTATTGGCACGGGCGCGTTGTTGTCTGCCACCGCTAGGTGGTGGTGTAAGCATGGGATTCGTCGCGAGTGCAGCTTCTACCGTCTCCATAGCCACTGCGTCTTCTGATTCTGCAGAAGCAGCCGCAGCGTATCCAGGGGGCGCAATCTCAGGCGTAGCGGGAAGTGGCTTGTTGATGTTCTCGAGGTTTGTGGCCTTGCGCTGCTGCTGCTGTTGAGCGGCAAGAGCCAGGATGGCATCTCGGGCGCTTGCGGGGCACTCGTCGATTTGGCCGACACAATATGCCAGGCCTTCGATATATGTGTCCGTCGGGGCGCGTGTGTTGAATTCTGGTTCGGGCGTGGGCGAGTCGGAGATGGTGTTGCTGTCGACAGTGAGATTGACAACCTCGGAATTCATGGGGTGGTTGCTAGAGAGATCGATAGTCTCAATAACATGGACGTCATCTGTCATAACAGTGTCGGAGTCGGGTTGAATGGCATCTTGCGACTGCGGAGGATTTGCCCGACTGCTGTCCATTCTCCTGTTTTCATACACCTTTTTCACCAGCCGGTCTCTCCATATAAGTTTGAGGGTGATTCCCGTAGCATTCTGCAGCCTCCTGACAAACTTGCCGCAGAAAGAACAGTTTTTGCGCGAAAAGTATATTTCGAATGCAGGCTTCGAGCCGTCGTCCCAAGATGCCTGTCTTAGCGCCCTCAGGTGCTCAGGCGAAACGTTATCCAGGTCTTGTGTGATGCCAAAGCTACTCAGCAAGATGCAAATGGCATGTACCGCGAGCTTCACTTCGACGTGGCTGCCCTGAAATACGCCATCCATTCTTACACCCATAGTTCGAGTGACGATCCCATCGTAGGGCCGGTTCATGCGCAGAGAGAGAGCGCGGCCCATGTTGATGGCCCTCTTCGTCCATAAGTCGTTGGGAAGCACACTCGGATCGGGATCGAGCAGGTCGCCTAGACGGCTGATCCCATGCCCGCTCTGTGCCCAGGCCAAGACAACTCGCTTCTGGTTTCTGCCAGTCCGAAGGGCGAGGAACCCCGTGACTTTGGCCTCCAGACGCTTCGAGATGACGGAAGCGGCCAAACGTAGCTCCTTTGCGCGCTCGTGTCGGAAAGTGTAGGCGAGGTTTGGACCAAGCACTTCAACGCGGAGGGTAGCGTCATCGACATCGATGATGTGATGGAAATAACAGGAAGATGCCGCATCCCGAAAAGCAGCGTCAAACTCGGGGAGTTGCCTTGGTTGTGGCGACTCTTCTTCAGCGATCGCCTCCATTATGGCATCAAGGCGATGCTGTGAGTTGTAGAGGTTTGAAGGAGGTTTCACATTCGAAGAATCCGTAGGTTATAAAGCTGCTGTCATCGTATCAGCTCAAATCCCTTGACTCTTGAGCGAGAAATATGTGGTGATGATGGCATCACACTCACCCAAAGTATCTCACGAGCAAAGGGTGATGAGAGCTTCACGATAGTTGTGCCGCTCAAATCTTCTGGGAGGCTTGATATCGATGGGAAATCTTTTAACAGCGCAATGACCTGCGGTAACACTGCTCTGCATGCGGTCAAGCGAATATCCTGCCTCTCCACCTAGAAAGGGAGGTTGTGCTGTGTTTGAAATCGTTGCTCGAGGAGCACATGCGGTGATTTCTCTCAAATAGGTGCATGATGAATTGGTTGCTTGGGCAATAGGGATAGCTATTAAACAATGGTCTTCACTTTGCCGGGGCAACGAATGTGATTCCATGTGTAACAAAAGGGCTGTCAACGAACATGGCGCCGAAATGCCAAAGGCGAGTTTGGAAAATAGTAATATGATTTGCCATCGTGTGAAGATACGGAGCTTTCTTGAAGTGGATATTGAAGCAATTGATGTGTATGAGAGTTGTTATGATAACGAGTGCGAATACGTGATCAAGTAAGAGTATCGTGAAGTCTGTCGTGGGAAAGAGCTTGGTGTTTTGGGTCTGATATTGATTGCAGTTGGTTTGGCTTAGTCATCAATACAGCAGACTTATCCATCATGAACTGGGCAAGATGGCAACGCAATCATTACTGGGATTGCTCTACGTAGCTGTCTGCTTGTCAACAGCCAAACACATAGACATCACATCAAGTTGGAACTCAATATAGATCAAGAGACGGCTGTGGCACGTCCAGTTTGGTAACCGAAAGCCCAAAACCAGAGGGAATCTTGTTCATACATCTCAAACACTAAGACCGTACGCCCATTCCAATGCCGCCATCCATGACAGTTGTAAGAGAAAAGCAAAAAAAGACTTTTTTTATTTTGATTTACTCCTCATCCTCCTCCTCGGCCTCAGCGGTGGTCTGGGCAATTCGGTCCAAATCACGCTGGCCGGACTGGGTGATACGGCGGCCACCCTTGTCCTCGTCCTGCTCAACGACGCCAATCTTCTCGAGGGCCTGGAGGACCTTGCGGTCGACGGAGCCGGAGGCATCGACGTGGTGGCTGGGGCGGTTGCCACGGTTCTTGGCAGTGCCGTGAACCTTGCGGAGACGGCCAACACCGACGGTCTTGCGGAGGTAGACGTGGCGGGCGACGGAGGCGGCACGGACGTAGAACCAGTCAATGTCCTGGGGAGGCAGCTCCTTGGCGGGACCAGTCTTGACGGTGTCAACCCAACCTTTTAACAGTGTCAGTATATGCGCGCCTATATTTTATGCGATCAACTAAACAAGTGAAAAACTTACCAGGGATGGGCAGCTTGCCCTGACGCTTCAAGAAAGCAGCATAGGCAGTGATGAACTTTTGCGCCTGATTACAGAAAAGGACCCATTAGCAAATATTCCGTCGTCAGAAGTCTTGCGACTCCCTCGCGCCTGCTCCTAGATCCCTCAAAGAATTTTTTTCCACATATATGCCACGCTTATACACAGCTTTGTATGCAGCTGGTCCGAGGCTCAGGCAGCTGGTTCTTTCTCAATGCATTGTATTCAGATCAAACGCAGGCCGCTGCGGCTCGTCGGAGCCAGACCACAACATCGCCGCGTCGGAGGTTTCGAGGATAATTTTTTTGTTTCTTCGGGACCAAGTTGCGAGATCGTCGAGAGGTGATCGTGAAGGGGGGAAATCCTAGATTTTATGATTTCAATGTGTTTCAAGGAGGACCTACATCGACATCGCGAACGGTGATTCCGCCGGCCATTTTAACGGTGTTGGATGGGGTTGGTTGGGGAGATGGTGAAGCTGGTGGACAATTGACTGGGCGTGAGGTCAAAGAAAGTTCGTCTAGATTGAACACGCACGAGTTGCAGTGGACTTTGGTTGGTCTAGGGCTTTGACCCTAGCGCGAACGGGCTGAACTGTGGTTAGCCAAAAATGAAAAATGAAATGATGACTAAGGATTCAGCCACGTGCATCAGCCACTATAACTCTTCGCGCCAAGCTCTCATACTGGCTATCGGAATAATATCGGCTAGTTGCTACAACATTGAAGCCTTGAATGCTGATTCGATGCAAGTTGAACTACATAACGTTTATGATAGGAACATAAACAAGTTGGTGAAGTTATATATCATGTTGAAAAGCCTATAGACTATTATACAGATCTAAATCTATTTCTTTTACCAACTCCAAACCCAAGTGACCGATGCGCCCTCTAGGAACCAGACCATCCGAGATAACCCGTTATACTCCTACATATCCATACAATCATGACTGAAAACGAAAGACAAAATATCCAAAAACTTTTCACATTACGCCCATTTTGCCAACAAAGACATGATTGCAACTCCAACAGCCACACATCCAAAAGCAAAGAGCTGAATCTTCAATGGTGCTTTGCGCATGTGAGGGTTGAACATGAACTCATGTGCGAGGAGCTCAACCAGTCCGGTGTACATGAGGATGCCCGCGCTAATAGAGTCAAAGATGCCATTCACCAATTTCTGGGTATTGGCGTTGTTAGGTCTTGCCCCTATACCGGCCGCCGTGCCGATTGGAGTTGAAATGGCAAAGATGAAGCCAAGCAGATAGGGCATCCACTGCTTATTCTTAGGCCAGGGCGCTGTTGCTAGCCGAGACCCCAAACCGAGGCCCTCAAACATCTGATGGAAAACAAGTACAACAAGGAGAACAACCAGATCCTGCGTCGTACCGAGAGTGAGTCCAATGAACACACTGTGAAAGACAACACCAAACTCGAGGACAAAGATGGCGGTGAGCTGGCCTGCGAGGCCGCCGTGAGAGTCGCCGTCATCATGCTCGTGGCCGTGTGCGAGGTGATCTTCACCACCAGGTGGATAGCTCACATCATCGGGAAGGCCAGGAATATTCTTAGGATCCGGCCCCCGCAAGACACCCCTCTCGAGGTCGTGGGGACAGGCTACCGCGAGTGTGTCCTTCTCTTGTAATTTCTTCCCGGATAGTACGGTCAGTGACGGGTCAGAATCGCTGTCTGAGCCCACCGAGTGGCTGTGTCCATCTTCATCCTCCCCGATTCTTGCAGCAAGAAGCTCAACGAAAAACATGACCATGACCGTCATCAAACTGATGCATAGCGCCCACGGATAGTCGCCCAGTCGCGGCTCAAGGCAGGGGTCTGATAGATTATCCACGGCTGGGTCTAACAGGTGCATCCAGGCAGTAGCAATGATGACTCCAGTACCGACGTATTTGCAGATAAAGAATGTGAATTTGGGCACATGCATCTTCTGTTGTCTAGCGAGGAGGATGGGTGCAAATGCGCCAAAGGTTGCGGCCGCCATAACGATGAAGATGGAGCCGATACGCAGCCCGCGGTTGGTGAGATCAACAACATCTCCGTTACAAGCATTGTCGCTGTCCGCCATGGTTATTTGTGTGCTGCTATTGTTGCCACGAAAGTAGTGAATGTCCAGTCTTTTTTGATGTAGCAGATTCGCAAACCAGAGGCGACAGGTGAGCGCGGGATGCTCACTATTTATCGAGTCCTGTCAAAGCATAAATGGATCATAAGCCTCTTTGAAGATATTATTTGCGCTCCAGAAAGGTAACCGGTATATGTTATCTTCGAGGCTGAGGAGAAACGGCGCGTCCAAGGAAAGGAAGTATGCGTGCGCCAATCTTCTAGTGAAACTTGCTCTCGATAGGCAGTATAGAAAATGGAAATAAGAAAAGACTGTCGACAAGAAGATGCTCGCAAGATGTCAAGCCGCGCAAGATGTCGCACAGATGCGGAAAGTTCCGTCAGTCGTCACCCTGGCAGTGAGGCAAGAACGAAGATGCTCCAGTCGAGGAAGAAAACGGCGCTTCGACAATTAAATGAGAAGAAGAGAATCCCGGTGTCCAAGGTCTCTCCAGAGAGTTTCCCGACTGAATATCTACAGTAAAAGGGCTGAGAAGTGAGGTTGGCCAGTCGCAAAAGGTTTGAGTTCTGGCTTGGGGACTCGGAGTGTGCGATAAAGGAGAAGTAAGATGTGGACCAGGGGCAAAGGCAAATGCAGCACGCCTCAAGACGAAAACGGAAATCGTATAGAATGCTGAGAGAACGCGGCAATGGACATGGAACACTCAAAACGAGCGCCTCGGTGCGATTTTAGTGAGAAAATGAAGAGAAACAGGACTTGATACTCTGGGGAGGGAGAAAAAGGCGTCTTATTTTTAGCCCCGCAGACGTCAAAGGTGTGCTGAGAACCTTGATGGTCTCTGTCGGTAAATGCTCCACCAAATCTCCCGGGTGCAAGAGAAGACGGGCGGCTGCAATTTGTAATACCTGGAATCGGCGATAGTGAGGCTCTCACTGGATCACAGCATCACCACGGGGGCACTCGATCTCGAACGAAGGCATCGTTACTGAACAAATGGGAGGTTCTCTTTCCACCATGCGTCCATCTTGGCCTCACAACGAAAAGGGGTCCAAACACCCCCAAGACGACAAGAACGACGAGCAGTGGCGCATTTCTCTTCTTCTATTCGCGAATCACAAATCACCAAGCCCAGCTGTCCGAATCACCAGGCTGTCGAGTCTGCGGGGGATATCTGGTGAGCATCGTCGCTGCAGTCACGAGGCGCAATCGCAGTTCTCGGCGGCCGCACATGTGAGTGAGTCGTGATGACGGGTACCTTGGCTGGGAGCTTTATCGAATTGTTAAATTACGCCGGCGGTGATTCGTCACGGTAGCCCCACCACCAGCCTTTTTGCTGACGAACCAAGAATCAGCCTGGACCATCAAGGTTCTCATGAATGGAAGCGGCGGAACATGTATCAAATCATGCCGCTCAACTGTAGATAACGAAATGCCTAACAACGCAAAGATACATTCTGGAGAAAATCTTCATGCGGCTGTATTGTTACTAGCGTGCACTTTGACAAGCATCCACGCACAGATACCAACAATATGCAGTCAAGCGGAGGTCAGAAAAAGTGAGACCGCAAAATGAATAGGTACATACATTCAGCAATATGTGCACCTAATCAACTCATCGAGTACTGCTTTTGCAGGGGAACGCCTGTTCTGCCAGCACCCGGACTTTACGATATAACTTGGCATTTACTAGAAAAATATAGACATAGTAGCAGTTAATAGGGAAATATAGACATAGTAGCAGTTAATAGGGAAATATAGATATAGTAGCAGTTAATAGGGAAATGTAGATATACCTAGTAGTAATTCCTTTTGTAGGCGTATGATTTAACTTGCGGGTGCTCGAAATCTTCTCGGTCGCGGTTTTTCTGTCCTCCACTTGGCAGTGTACGAGTATGTGCATGAATGATTACACAACCTTGACAGCCTTCCAGACTCGGTAACTGTGGGGTCGATATTACAGATGTGCTCCAGATCAGCTACCCTAAACAACATGTAGATGATGCTGGGGAGTGTTTTTTATTCCTCTTCAGCTTCAAATACCACTGGAATACGCAGAAACAGAATATGCATCACTCAATGTTAGAACCCCAAACAATTAGACTACCCCTGATCACATGATACGATGCAGACAATGGCGTTGGCGGAAAACAATTGCAAGTCCGCGTGTCCGAATCCCGCCTGGCCTGCGGAGCGGAGGACGACTCCAGGCAGAGAGCATCCTTCGCGGTTCACGACAAGCTACAAAACTCATCAAAACGTCTAATCTTCATCAAGCGAATCTATCGGCAGAGATCACTCACCGTTCATAATGGTTTCCTACAAAGAAGTACAAGCCTCCAACGCACTCATCAACGACGCAACGGCACCCCGTGTCTCCGTTTTCGTCGGCGGCACATCAGGCATCGGAAAGTTTACAATCAAAGCCCTTGTGTCCACGGGTGCCAGCGTGAGAATCTACCTCGTCGGACGCAAGAGCTCTGAAGAGTCCGCGCGCGCTTTTATCCAAGAGCTAAACGCCATCAACCCCAAGGCGGAAATCGTTTGGACCGAGGGCGAGGCCTCGCTTCTCGCTGAAGTCAAGAGAATATGCGAGCTCATCAAAAAGACGGAATCACGCGTCGATTTGCTGTTTCTTACAGCGGGCTATGCGCCATTCGGTACGCGGAAGGAGACTAGTGAGGGGGTGGAAGTCGCACAGAGCTTGGAATATTATTCGCGGATGCTGTTCATCCATCATCTTCTTCCTGTCCTAGGTGCATCTGAGGCTCCCAGGGTCATCAGTGTCCTGGGCGGTGGGCTGGAGAAGTCAAGTGTCAATGTGGATGACCTGGACTTGAAGAATCCCGGAAATTTCAGCGGCATTAAAGCACAAATACAATACGTAACTATGAACACGGCCTATCTGGAGAAGCTGGCCATCCAAAATCCTAATGTGACGTTCATCCACTCCTGGCCCGGATGGGTCAGCACGGGAAACGTGAGGAGGGGCTGGGATGAAGGCTCGATTGTAGCTCGAATCTTTTGGTTTGTCCTCGAGCCAATCATCTATCTATTTGGGTTTAGCGACGAGGAGTCTGGGCAGAGGAACCTGTTTCAATGTACCAGTGCTGCATTTGGTGGTCGTGGTATACCATGGGGAGGGAAGAAGGGAGTCAACTCCCTCGAAAAGTCGGAAGATGGACTATTTCTCGTCAGCTACAACTGCGACTGCACTCCGAATGCTAAAGCATTGCCTGGACTTCGGGAATCGTCACAAGAAAAGATTTGGGATCACACGCAAAAAGTTCTTCAACCATATCTATAAGTCACTTGGGCTTATACTACAAAAGTTTAATGTTTACCACTATGATAGTTTAATCATTTGACAGACTGATATCCCCCCTCTTAGAATCTGAGACTCTTTATTTCTGATAGGCATCCCATGCTGCGGTGCCAGGCCTTATAAACTCTCGCGCGTCTGCCACAAGCTCGGTTGGGGAGTCCCAGGAAGCGAAATGACCGCCGGAAGAGTAGTGGTTGAAGAAGACAATGTTTCCCTGGCGGCGTGCCCAATCTTCCGGCTATTGAAATGTTAGAGACTTTGCGACTAGACGTATCAAATACACTTGACTGACCGTGATAAAACCTTGCTCGGCAAATTGAGTGATGCCCACTGGCTGGTGAATGTAGTCAAACTTGCCAGACCATGGATTTTGTCCCTATTTCCAATGAGTAACTACCCAGAGACCTCTCTCTAAGGGAGAACCTACCCGTAACGAAAGCTCCTTGTACATTCTGGCGCTGCCAAAGGGCCCCTGTATATATAATAGCATGGTCCATGAAATGATTTCATCCAACGTCCAGTCGTACGACGGGCTGCCACCTTTCAACTCGGTGAGTATCCATGCCGCACAGCCCACCGGGCTATCCGTTTGAGCGTATGCCCACTGCAGAGGCTCGTTCCCAAAGACTTGCCGTTGTCCTAGAAGCGTAATCCTAAACGTTGCTAGCACGTTGATGAGAAAAGCCTCCTCTGCCGTGGAATTTTTGGCGTTGAAATTGTCCATGTCTTGCTGGTTGGGGACTTGATACCACAAGTTGGTATGTAGTGCTCGAACGCTCTCCGGTTGATCGATGGCCATGTATCGTACGGTGTGGGAGCCAAGGTCACCGCCATGAACGATGTACTTGTTGTATCCTAGCTGCAGCATTAATTTGTGAAATGCTTGACCAGACTCTCGTAGTCCCAAGCCGGGATATTCGGGAGCCGGCGAGAAGCCGAACCCAGGTAGGCTAGGAGCCACCACATGAAATGCCGTTTCATTGCTGGGAGGATTTGTGTACCCGTCAATCACGCGTTCTACCTCTATGATAGACCCTGGGTAGCCGTGTACAAACAGCAGCGGGATGGCGTCTTTTCTGGAGGATTGTCGGTGAACAAAGTGAAGTGGGATTGGGTGCGAGTAGTTCCCAGCGCCATCGATTGTAGTTGTAAACTGTGGCAAATGATCATTCAACCTTTTCTGCGTCTCATTCCAGTTGTAGCTGTGAGTCCAATAATCTTTAATTGCGGTAATGTTCTCGGCAGGAGGGCCATCCTGCGGAACATGCTGAACGAGGTCTGTAGCAATTCGGGCTAGAGAGGCTTTGACTCTCGTTTCTTCGATAAAAGAAGGATCTACATCGATCAAAAAGGGGGCAGGACTGGTTCCAAACTTGGCTTTGAAGGGAAAGTTGGCGGAAACCGCCAGTGTGGCCAACAAGAGCTGTAAGAGAAAGCGATGAGACATTGTTGCGATTGAAAGAGCATACGATTTGCTTTTCCATTAGTAGCATGAGAAAAAACCATGGTAAAGAAATATCAGTGTTTATATGGTTCAGTGAAACCATGAAAGATCACTGGATGGGGAGCCTTCGGGGAGTAGTTATTGTCCGCTGCATATTTTACCAGGCGGGAAATTTACCGCAGCCCACTTACATGCGGACTCCGTCAGCAAACAATTACTTTTGCTTTTATAATGCCAACTCAGACTTCAGTTAAAGGGGCGGCCGTGATTGATAATCACGAGAAACGTGAGTATAACGAGTATATTTTCATCTTCAGGTTATTTCCCTCGATATATGCCTGTGGAAACCGAAAGGGGTGTACTCCTTGACCCGCAAAGTGCGTACTTGTTAGGTTGAATCTGCGGATAACTTCTCGCTATATAAAGGAAATTCCATACAAGTGCTCAAATGACTGCTAACAAATAACTTCGTCACATACATGATATTTTCAGAGATTTGAATAATCATAGTGTTATGTTCCTTGAATCAATTTGTCTTGACAGTTTATTTCTATCAAAGTTTACTGAATACTACATTACCCCAGTCTCCCCCGCTAATACAACTCCTCCTTCCTGATTTGAAACAATACGCCAGTATTTATCCAAGAGGACCGCTCTATTTTCAAGATATTAGCAAGAGCAAGGTATGAAAGGACGGCTGCTCAACAGCTCCCTCTTACCGGATCTTGGCAAGTGATACATCCCGCAGGACAGCATGTCAATTTCCCATCGGGTGATCCCTTTGTTTGGTTTTAGTACAAGAACAATATGAAGTTATGATGGTTCACATTCTGAAACTTACTCCTGCAATTTGCTGGTTGCGAGAAAATGTTAGCGTGCTACAAGCAGTTGCTCAGGATGGATTTAGAACATACATCATCGTAGACAGAAGGAAAGTTGTCCAGCTGGGCATTGCACAATGTAGCAGATAATGCCAATACGTAAAATGTGATCCAGTTGAAAGTCTTCATAATGAATAATTTGAGAGGGCAGAATCGCCTTGAAAGCTGTAATAGTTCTTGAGAAGAAAGAGAGTAGTTCCGGTGTTGGAAGGATTCAATTGACTGGCTCTGCTATATATACATGCATTCATCTGCCCTAATCATCTGCTTAAAGAATGACATCTGTTGTTATAAATATACCAGGACTGGGACTATAATTGAGCCGGCGGAAAAATGCCCGCCGCCTTACTTGGTGATGTTTTGTCTTTCAAGTTCCATATTAAGCATGTCGATTTACCCTTGCATATCTGTGACTACGTACTTACACACTTTCCTCTCGTTTCAGTCCGGCCTGATCGGAAAGGACGTCTGTAACATGGGGGAGATAGTAAGAGCGGTCAGTTGATTCATGGTCATGGGATGTTGCCTTCGGATGAGAGTTTGACCGGCATTGAGTTGGTTACCGCCCTGTATGCACCACAACGTTACAACCAGCTCCCTGGATTTAAGTCAGAGAGAGCGTCACTCAAGAAGATTGGAACAATCATGCATCCCATAGAGTTTAAAAGAAAAGAAAAGATCAAAATCCATTATATTCTGCTCGAAAACGCCTTCTAGTTGGTCCGTTAACACGTAAACATGATATGCAGGAATGCAGCTAGCTGCTGGCTGCTTCGCCTGTTGCCGTTGCCTTTGGTGCTGCTGATGGAGTGCCCAAGTCATTAAACACCTTTGCCTTGATCTCGGCTGCCATCAATCCAGACAACTCCTTCATGGCAACCAAGTTTGAGTCCTGAGCAAGCTTTTCCACCGCCTTGTCAGTGCCCTTTCCACCCACCATTGCAGCCTGAGATACCCTGGATCTCATTATATTGGAGGTTGCTTCCTTGAGTTTGGAGCTGAGGTCCAGCATTTGCTTACTACCAAAGTCGCGATTCGTCAGCAGAGGGCTCTGGCTCAGTGTCTGCACCCAGTATTTATGCCACAGGAGCTCCAGTAGATGAGAGTCCAATGTACTCTTGAAATGGGAAACATCGAGACTGTAGTATCGGCTAGAGTGAGCACCAAACTCGGCGGCCTTGTCCAAGGGGACTGCCTGGAATCCGTCTGATGAATATCCAGCGGCACCCTCCGGTTTGTAGTTAGCGGGATAAGTGCGGAACGCCCCAATCTCAACCTTTCCGGCGCTGATGGTGCGATCGGGATCAATGACCACAGCCAAGAAAGGATCCTGGAACTGCTGCTGCAGAGCCTCTGTCTCGACATCGATGCCACTCAACCAGCATCCGTATCCAGGATGGCTGTGATACCACCCAACGACATTCTCTTGTCTGCCCTGCGCGCGGCTGAGATCAAGATATTCGATCAAGTATTCGTTCGCTTCGTTCTGTGCGTTGACTCGAGTCTCGGTGCCTTCGACAGGCAGTCGAAAAGCATCCGTCACCACAAAGGTTTCTCCATCGATGTAGCCTTGCATCAGGCCCATGACTTCCAGCGAGCCTCCAGACCGCGCGTGCATCGTCATCTTGATCAGGGCGACGGCGCTGATCCTCACGTACTTGAAGTAGTTTGGATCCTTGATCCACGGGCGAGCGTCGGCTATGGCTCTTTGGACATCGGCATCGTAGTTGTAGAGTGCATCTCGTTTGGCGTCAACCAGCTGGACGTTGTTGTCCAGCTCTATCGCGCATCACATAAATGTCAGCTTCTGTACACGGAATATAAAAGTCTAAAAAGGAAGTCATCACTTACCCCATGATCGAAGAGCTGTGGCCTCCATCTTTGGCTGCCGCACTGGTGTTTGGCAGGTGAAGATGTAGCTTAGCAGGCAGTGCAGAGGGAAGCTTTAATGTCACGGATGGTGATACTAATGACTGTGCCCCGCCCGGAGACATCGCACATGCTTTATCGATAAGGGATAAGATTGGTGGGGAGTGCCATTCGATTTGTTTGTACCTGTGTACTCTCTATTTATCTCTAATGATCTGGCTTGATCAATGTGCCTACAAATTATCACGTTTGTCTATCTTTGTGGGGAACAGAAGAAAGATTGAGTTCTGAATGAAATTGGAAAAGAAATGACATCTTGTTTTGTTACTGTCCTGTCTGATCATAATGATGGCGAGTCACAAGCCTACTAGTAGGCAATCGCTATCACACTAACAGAAAGCTACCTCTTCTTAAACAGGTGTTATTGCACACGGCGGTATTCCTTTTCGACTGTTTTATTTTCAGAAGTTGAGTGAATTTGAACACACAGCAAAGAGACCTCCAAGTCAATGGATTTGTCTTGATAATGTCTATTCTGCGAGTGTCTAAGTACAGAGGGCGAATGTTGCTACTAGCAATGCGTTGAGCTACTAACAATAAGCTTTTATACATGTAATCTCTTCGTTGCGCCTTTAGGAGTAGCCTCCCAGCAGATAGATAATTTTTTTCCCGTGTTGTTGTATAGCCATATGACCATTTTAATAGCTGTTTACCATTTAGCATCCAGACACGAAAAAAACTCAAAGATTGCGGCAAAGACTTACTTGAAGACGAGAACGCCATTTTCATTAGAGACATAGCTATTCAAGTCGAGGAACTGCTCTTCTCCGAAGCTTCCATCTGACCGATACAGCAACGTGATGATGGTTGTACCGTCAAGTCTCCATGACACCTGATCAGCGGAATCAAAGACGCCATTTCCTCCGATTTCAAAAAATCCTTCATTGTTGCCAACGTGGTTGTTGAGGTCAAGTACACTCTCAGTCCAAGAGCCGTCCTCGCAGCAGACGTCAGCAATCAGGCAGGAGCCTTCAAGGCGTACATTCTGGGAAGACTCAAAGAAGGACATTTTGAAGTGGTTGTGGTGTTGACAAAGACTTGGTTGATGATTCAGAAGAGTTGCAAAAGGGCAGTGTTGAAGGGGTTAATCTTATTTATAATAACTAAGCTTGGCTCGTGCCAGAGGCCCAGGCGGGAGGGTCATCCTACCTTTGTGCAACTTCACGCCCTCACCGCTCCATGCATGAAGATTAGTATAGACAAAGGGGATATCTATTGCGGAGTTACGAGGCCTCTATCCTGTCGGGCATGGACAAGGCAGAATCGACAGCGCAAGCTCCACGTGTGGGCACAAAGCGCCAACAAAGCCAAGGAGTTGCCAAGAAGAGGAATGTGAAAAAGTTTATTCTCTTTACCAACCGACTTCACATGACAGTTGGCAATTCCACTGTAGAAGTGGAATACAACGACAAACCGAGCTTGGCCCGCACTACCTATTCGCTACCACAAATCCAATATCCCGCCGTGATAGCAGTATTGTACTCGTATTGATACTCTCTGCAGAATCTCCATTTCCCTGCAGCATTACCCCTCATTCGTTTGGCCATTGGCACCCTTGGCGACTCCATCCGCATGGGGCTGTGTTGATGGCAAACTGGATGGTAATTCACTCAAGTTGATCCGAGTGTCAGCTCGGCTCACCGGCAAGCATCGTTCCACCATGCGATACTTCAATGCTACCTGTCGGCACTCTGCAGCCGCAATGGAAAGTCCAGTTGAGTAGGATGAGAAACGCTCAATCTATATTAGCATATGTAGGACTTGGAAGCCAGCATTCGGGTGAACTTCTGCTTTCTGAAGAATTATATATATGTGTGTGTGTGGTTTTTTTTGGATAGCTCCCCACAAGCTTGAGATGTTGGATGCGCGTTCGCTTTGTATAGTTGGGACAATGGGCAACATGCGCGACACTTCGGGCCACGGCAGATAATTAATCATAACTAGTATCGAGATTCCCAAAGTTGGAACCTCTCTCGCACGCACATGAAGTGAAGTCTTCCCGCCATCACAATCTGATAAGATTCGTCAATATTTTGTCTTTGAGTCGTGGGTGTTATTTAGCGCCCGCTCCCGTTACCCCATACTTTCTTGATCGAGTCAATGCTCCGTTAGCCTCGTCCCATAGATCCCGATCGCACAAACGAATAGCTCTAATTTTTTATGATTTACCACTACTCCGTACCGCGTGTAGTATATTAATACCCTTGTTGTTGCTCGCTCGATGCTCAAATTTCGCGAATCTGATACTGCCGAGATGGAGACGACCCTCATGACATCTGGACTAACAAGTGGCTCTTTGTAGGTGGGTCAGAGTTTAAGAAGCAGTTTTCGAAGCTCGAATCATTAACATATTGTGACATAATCGGTCAGTGCTCACGTGAAATTGAAGAGCCTGAGAATTGTAAAAAACAAAAAGAATAGGTATGGTATAAAGTACATTGCAAATTACTTGGAGATCTCATTCAATCTTCACAAGTTGGGCCCCCAATTTGATAATCCAACGCCGTGCTCGTCACAAGAAGTTCCAAACATTCCCTACATTATTAACGTCTTCCACATTGATGTTTGTGAAATTCTCTTCATCCCCTAATCAATAAAAGAAACATTGTACCAGAGAACTGGTGTGTGATCATCTTTACGACGACTTGAGAAGAAGAGCCGCGTGGCACTCCGTCCCGATGTTGGGGTTTTTCAGGAGGGCAAATGACAGTGTGCCGGACTTGAGATAACAGTCTCCAGGAGCGCCGCCACTCTGGGCGTTCTTTGCGAAACTCCACGAGGGAATGAACGAGACGGCTACACAGGTGCCCTTGGTGGTAGTGTTGTACGAGTTCCACGCGGCGCAAGCATCCATACAGCCGTTGAAGTCCTTGGCGAAAACAGAGTAGATGGCAGGGTTGTTCGTATCCTTGTTGCAGTACATGGTGAAATGCGGCTTGCCAAAGACTGGAGATGAGTGGTTAGTTACTGAGTTTGTTACGCATCGTAAAAGGTATGACAATAGCTTACATGCAGAGGTGTAAACGGTTCCATTAACACCGTTCGGGTCATCAGTGCATCCGTTGTCGAGGGAGTTGAAGATTGCAGAGGTGCTAGAAGGGGTAGCAGCAGCTGCAGTGCCTGTACCAGTGGCACAGGCTGCGTCGGGCGGAGATGTAGCCTGGGCATCAGCCAGAGAGGAGCTTAGAGCTGCCAGTTTGGAGTTTGCATTGTTGTAGTTATTGGTTGCAACACCAGTACCAGCTGCCAGTCCGATAACCGCAGCCGCAAGAATACCGATGATGATGGAGAGGAGGAGGACCAGGGAAATTCCACCAACAGTCGTGGCCGTCTTCTTTTCCGGGTGAATGGACTCGGGAGAGGTGTATGCTCCGTCAGTTCCAGCATCGGTTGCTGCTGCTCCCGTCACGCCTCCTACAGCACCCGCCGCTGCGCTCTTTCCAGCCTCCGAGTACGTTCCAGTAGTGCTGTATGCGCCGGTGTTTGTGTAGCCCTCATTGTTTCCATAAGTTCCAGGGGGCTGAGAGACATAAGTCGGCGCGATAGACGGCTGAGGAGACCAGACTTGTTCCGGAGGTGGGTGGCTGACATAGGCCTCGGGCAAGTCGTGGCCCTCGGCGAGTTCAGGTGAATCGTCGTACTGGGCAGCAGTCATGTTAGTCGACACACTTCACAGTGGTGTTAAATGGATGACTTGGCATTTTACAAACGTACAGTAGGTGCCATCTTATATGAGTAAGGATATGCCCTAGACATTCAAGCAAGCCCCAAGAAAACAGGAGCTCTGCATGGGAACGGGGGTGAGCTGGGGGCCTAGCGAGCTTATGAACGATTTGGCGGCTGTTTACGGAGTAGACCTGGCATACCGTCTTGAAAAGCTGCAAGCAGTTCAATCAGGAGATGGAGGGCATGGATCTCAGAGCCTCCACCTCGAAATCCACCCTGCTCACACAAGGATTCCGGTTTGCCTCCCTCCAAACCACAGGTTGGGGTCCCTGCTCAGCCCTACATCTTCATGACGCCGCGTCCAAGTATAGCTCACAATGGTCTATTTTTCAAAGCAAGGCTGAGCCAGTATTCTAATCGGCTGCATATTCAATCCATCTTCTTGGACTTCAAACCATTCATCAAGTCAACATTTATGATAGCTTCTTTGATGAGAAAACATTAGAGCGGCAGAGATTTCACGCGACTCTACCAAACATCCAAGGTCTCTCGCTAGCGCTGACACTGACAACGTACGAGACCATGTAAGCTGCGCTTCTAACAAGGCGCCGCAGATTCTTTCCACCCCCGGGATTCATGTTAGTGCGGCACATAGCCTCTGGTTGGCACCGCTTGCCTGGACCGCTCCGCCGGTTATCCGCTTCTAGCACGACTATTCTGTGATTTATGGGGGGATTGTGCCTGTTTCTGGTAATTGATTAGTTGGACCCCCTGCCGGTATCACGTCGCCACCTAAGTATAGAAAAGCCGGGCCACTCCCAAGCCTCTTCCGAGTCGACCACTCACATGGCTGAGCAGACACAAGAACACCAAATCTGAAATGAACGTGTCACACTCCCCTCGTGGGAAAAAAAAAACTTGGTTAGCTGCATTGGTTGGATGTATTTCCGGAATACTGTTGCGCTAGAAGGTGGTGAGGGTCAGATGCTATGAGAAATTGGTCTGAGACGTGGGTATTGATCGGCAGCACACATTAGCCCGAATTGTACTGCTCAGAAACAAGTTGTCAAGCAAGATCATGAGCTGTTTGTTACTCTTCGTCTGATTGATAAACAACTCCAAGGTTCGCGGTCTAAAAAACGCCTCGCCAGCACCGTCGTATCTCACCAGAATGGCGCGAACGTGTACGAGTAATAATAAGGGGGTGGGTCAACAGCCCTGTAATCAATTAGCACAGGGGAAGGATAAGTGGACCTTTTCAGCCTCTTCTTCTTGTTCACCGTGAAGAGCAAATGCTATGCCGAAGAGCTACTATTGAGCGGGAAAATCCATGTCGGCCAGAACGTTTGTTTCTCGCAAGCTTTGAAACTAGCCGCGCTAACTGTCGCCGTTTAGGACATGGCAGCTTTGCCGGGGAAAGGAACGGTGCCCAATGATTAGTAGGATGTAAGTGGCATTAGATAATACCATGCATGGATTTTTATTTTTATAGAGTCGGCGACCAAGATGAGCCAACCACGATTGGGCTTACAAACAAACGCCGGGCTCGGAGTTTGGCCGTGAGTCCTTTTGCATTAGATATGAACAATGTTTTATACAAGCCCATTCGCTTCTGTTTGAGCAGTTTTGTTGTTGTCCAGCTCTTGGGACATATATGATCGCTTTCTGCTTTCATCGGCGACACCAGGTACCATCGTGTCATCTACTGGTAAGACGGAGCTGACGCGATGATACTCTGTGGCAAGTCCTTGCTTGCCACGCGGACCCTCCTCCATCATCGATTGACATATGGAGTAGTGTTAACCGCGGATATCGCCCCTTGAGAATGGCGCTTAAAGGGTGGTCCTAGGGGCTCACACCATCGATCCATCGCGTAAACAAGTCTCCATTATTGATAATGCCCTAGGGAACGAGAGCGATGACTCCGGATATGGAAGAACGTCAATCATTGGAGCAAGAGGACACCTCCCATCGATGCGTAATTTCACGTGCATATTTCCTTCATTTCTAGCTCGGTAGAGCAGCTCTGCCGAGATTCATTGAATCCTTCATTCAAAAGGTGGGTGGAGTCACATCTGGTCTATATCTGTGAATGCATAGCAGAGAAAACAATCTGCATTAGTGCAGGTTGATGCAGGTACTGCCCCTATCTGTAATCTCTAGTGGGAGCATTATTCAATGCCGCGATTGGGGATTAATTTCATTCTCGGATTTCAATGCTTTCAAGTGTAATACCGAGAACGCGGTTAACAAAGCTGGATGCGCCAGTAACAGTGAATGACTCAATGTGACGACCTCGTTTCCAATTTCTCGAATAAGGAACTCTGACGTACTTTAGACTGTCGAGTTTCATGCAAGATGTATTGAATTGAACTCATCTTCCGCCTGCAGGCTCAGGTGGTCGCATGGTCTTGAAACAGCTAGCTAGCTAGGATAGCACCGAGAGAATTATGGAATGAATTGAACCAAAAGTTCGCTTTCGAGAAACATGAAAGAAGTAGGTGGAAGGTGGCCCGTGGATAAATCCAAGAGACCGGACGAGGGTGCATGGGGTGGTGAGGCAGATTTTGTTGTGTATTTCCCGCCTGTATGTGATTCCATTACCACCTACCAGGGATTAAATGATGGAATGAGAAATGATACCCTTTTTGGACGTTGACAGCAGTCAGCCAAGTATGTCTCTACCACGGTATAAAGTATTGTAGTTCTCTCCTTTCGTTTTATCGTTCTAATCTGATTCGTAGCTTGCACAAATGTCTACTCTCGATAACTTCAATTAGTACATCACAATCAATATGGCCATGATTGTGATGATATAGAGTTTCCACACGCATCTGATAACGGAGTCGCTATTCCCTGCCTCGATTTCAAGTGTGGTTCTCAGTAATACCTCGGTCTTTCGTGGGCCGATCTGGGGTTCCGGACATTGACAGGTGGGGCGCTTGACTGGGCACAGTCCTTTAACCGCAGATTCCCGACAAGAAAGGGGGTTCATGGAGAAGAGAAATATCCAATAAACCTCTTGATTTGGCTTGTTCTTTCGTGTGGGTGCCGATCCTGACAGCGGCTTCACGGTTGCTTTGACCAGCCAATATGAGAAGCAACAGGGGATATATGCAGCAACACGTTCTGGTATAGAAAAGACCAAGGGTAATGTAACAACTTCATGCTAATCTTAAAGAGAGTTCCTTCAAGGTGATTCTCAATGACCTTCATAGAGCGCAGAAAGGTGCGATTGTCTCCCAATTTGGAAAGACTGTTCAAAGGACGTGCCAGGTGAGAAGGATCCGCAACCTATGCCCTTGCAGCACTTTTGAGTTCCTAGGAAGAGGCCTACCCTATGAAGGTCTGATAATTTGGCTCAGAATTAATACGTATGACCGTGGTGAAGTCGACCCGCGTATATGGGATGTAGTCAATAGGAGATACATATCGGCTCCAAACTGTTGCAAGATACATATGTTTTCTTCATGGAAATGGTAAGAAGCATCTCTAGCGGCTTGGTAATATTTATATGCTATGTACATATTACTTCACCCTTTTGTAATCAATAACCAAGACAGGCCCTTCACGAAATGTGTCTCATACAGTTCATGAGGTCGCCGTATTTATTGATCACATTAACCATTACAATTTTTGCACATATCGACACTTATAGTGAGATCAGTAGAAGCATAATGAAATGAAATAAAACAGACAGATTTCCTGGCTGTTGACACAAACTTCTCTTAGGACACAAGCCTGTTCTACTTCAGATTGCCTGTTAGAGCAAATTCTCTTTTATAACCGACGCACAACAACCTCAAGCATTTTCCTAGAAATCTCAGTGGGGATTTGGGAAGCAATTATAAGTTCTCTCCATGTCACCGATAATCTGGATTATTTCAGAAATAAGGGAGATACATGAACTATATGGTGCACCCCTTCAGAGAGCGGTAAGTGGATGGTCACAACGTGTATTCGCAAGAATACATCAAGCATAATAGATATACTGCAGCATTTATTCATATCTCAATATTTAGCCTTAAATGAAATACAGTCATAGCTCTTCGCAAATCCGGAAATTATCAGCTTCGGACTGGAGAATTTAAAGAATGCTATGCGCTATGATCTGCAATGCCGATCTTACCCCTGTATCGCAATGACAAGACATTGTAAACCCCTTCGATCCTGAGGAGCTTTATACCATTGCCTGCCAGCTAAAGAGACGCAGATGCGTGCATAATTAGAGACCAAAATGCTTGAGATCCACAGTTGGGTGTTTCGTCTTGCAATGTCGTATGAGATTATCTTTCCGATTGTATGCTTGATCATACTTCTTGCAGCTCTTTACAGTACACGCCCAATAGACCTGACCATGTTCATGTACGGTTTCGAAGTGACGCTTTAAGACGCTGTTGTTAACGAAGCTCTTCTTGCAAATATCACAACGGTGGCGAGACGTTTTATCATGGCGAGGGCCTGCCGCTGTTTCGGCTGAGGTTGGGTCGTTGGGCTGCTGCTGGCTTTCATCCCAAGGATGAGCAGGATCCAGTATAGGAGAGTGAGGGAGATTGTGGTCGTCAAGGCAGTTATAGCCTGGGAAGATGTCTTGTTGAGCACTATATAAAACTCCTGATCCCGAATGGACACTGTCGGCGCTCTCGTTCTCTGACAAAAACGAGGGGGTAGAGGGTGGTAGGGAACTTTCGCGCACGATACAAATCTCGCACGTGTCGTTGCATCCCCACCCACTACAGCAGAAACACTCGAAGTTCTCTGACGAGAGCGCTGAAGGATCGTAGTCGTCCGAGCGGTAATGGGAGGTGGGTTGACATATAGCTCTACAAGCACGCGGCTTGTTGCTTGACAGTGGTAGGCGGTTTGGGCCTCCTGCTCAACGGACAGGAGACCCGGCTCCTGTTTAAAAGAAGGAAGTTGAGAACTGTGCAGTCCTGGGCCCTTCACAATTTATACGAGCCCAGGACTGTTGATGGGAAATGAAGTATATCAATTGAGGCGGGGGAGCTTCTGTTGCCTAAAGAAACTCGAACCGCTTTCCTTAGCGAGATGACCTTTGGCTTTATACCTTTCGCCTAACGGTTCTTTTGTTAGGCTGACTTAACTCAAATCAACACAGAGGCAAACTGCTGGCCTCTTGCACGCTCAATGAGGCTGTGCCTAATGTGTATAATCCATCATCAGGTTATCACCTAGGCACTGTCGTATGGGGCTGAATGTGAAGGCAACCTCAAAACTGACCAATACGAGGAGAGAAATGCAGCCTTGCAGGCCTTATCGACCTAACTGCAGAACAAGAATATTGTTTGGCGACTCAATAAACATGTTGTGTGGGGCTTGATGCAGACGCAACCTCAAAATTGGCCAATTGAGGGAGAGTGCACATGTGTGGCTCACTTAACGGCCTCTCGCGTTTGATATCAGGATCAATAGAAATGCGCTCAGGCTATCGCGTGACGACAATCTGCCTTACTCATCTCTTTCTCGGTGAAGCCTCTCGCTCTTGTGACTGAAACTTTTGCATAACCATGCATATGGCAGCCTGGCGACGCTCTTCAAGATATACTAAACCTCGAAAAGAGCCAACTGAGAGCCGAGCCGTATATTAATGCGGAGGCACTGCCACGACACAGCTTCTGATTGCTCATTTGTTATAGCCTTAACTGAACGGACGATTCCTTCGCGTATAGCGAAGACGATACACTTTGAAAATATAGTCAATCTTGCCTTAATCTTCTTCTATTTAAACGCAGGTTCCCTGCGAAGATAATGCTTTTCCAATCCTCATCTTCATCAGGAAAACATCATTCTACTACCAATCACTCTGCTCGTAAATTCAAAAATGACGGCCAGTCAAGATATTATTACTTTATCAAACCCCGTGTTGCTTGAAAAAATCGACAAGCTCCGCGATGCGAATATTGGTCAACATGTGCCGCTCCCTCAGGTAAGTCCGGAAATTCGATGCGTAGTATGATTCTACATAAGCTCACAGGTGAAATAGCTTGTTGTGGTTGGAGACCAAAGCTCTGGCAAATCCTCTTTGTTAGAAAGCCTGAGTGGCATTCCGTTTCCTCAGGACCAAAGCCTCTGCACTCGTTATGCAACGCAAATCACTTCGCGACGTGATATCAGCAACTCTGTTGAAGTACGCATTATTCCTGGGCCACACGCATCGGAAGAGCATCGGAAGCATGTCGAGGGATTCCACAAACAGGTGCATTCAAGCTTGGAATTTCGGGAACAGTTTGCAGACATCTTGAAGAAGGTGAGTGAGACTCGAATGACTATGGCAAACTCCAGTAACTTAAGGAAATATCAGGCCAATGAAAGAATGGGTGTACGGGCTAATGTCTCAACGGGAAACGGCACCGTGTTCAGCGAGGACGTCCTTAAGATCGAGGTTTGCGGACCTAACGAGGACTATCTCACCATCATCGATGTTCCTGGAATTTTCCGCACCACTATGCAAGGAACCACCAAAGACGACATGGCCATGGTGAGAGACCTGGTCAAGAGGTACATCAAAGATGGCCGCACCATCATCTTGGCAGTGCTGCCTAGCAATGTCGACATTGCCACCCAAGAGATCTTGGAGCTTGCTGAAGAATACGACAAGAATGGCGAACGCACTCTCGGTGTTCTCACCAAGCCTGATTTAGTACTTGAATCCAGTGCGCAAGTTGCTGTCTGCGACCTTGTTCAGGGCAAGAAACGGCCACTCAATCTTGGCTACTTCCTTGTCCGAAATCGCGGACCGAACGGCGACCTAGAAGGGCCTTCGGAACTTGACAAGATTTTCCGAAAGCAACCATGGGCTGATCTTCCGCGAGATCGAGTAGGTATCGTAGCCCTTAAAGAGCAGCTCAGGTCACTCTTGGTTGAGATTACCCGACGAGAGTTTCCTACATTGATCCAAGACGTCAGCAACCAAATCAGAGAATGCAAAAGAGAACTAAACAGCCTTGGACCGCCTCGTCAGGATGAGCGCGAGCAACGAAGTTTTCTTAGTAGCATTGCTGAGGCTTTCCAGGATCGCACCAGGGCAGCATTGACGGCTGATTATAATGCCAACTCGGGTTTCAACGAGGGTGAGCTTCGCCTCATCACTCACGTGGTCAACATTACCGATGTCTTCAGCGCTGATTTTCACGAGAGTGCCCATTCACGACACTTTGAGAAGCTTGAACCGGCAGAACCGCCCGAAGAAGTTGAGACACCTGATGATAGTGATGATAAAGCCGGGTTGATGGTAAACGAACTGCGAGAGCTCCTCGAGAAGGCAAGAGTGGATGATGTTGCACCGGAGGAACTTGCTGAACTTGCCGACATCATTTCTCTGGAGAAGATATCCATGCCCGTGCCGTGTGACAACTTTGGCGAATGGATCAATAGCGTCTACCTGCAATCTAGGGGCCTGGACCTGGGTACCTTCAACGCAAACTTCCTTATCACAGCTTTTGCAGAGCAGTCGCGTAAGTGGGGAGACATAACGAAGATCTACATGAGAAGAATCATCATCGCTCTCCATCGCTTCATCGCCGCCGCACTCCGTTCCGTCTGCTCGGAAGAGCAAGTTCGCAGCAAGGTGTGGACCGCAATCCTAGAGAGCTTGAAGGAAGGCTACAAGAAGGCAGTGGACCAAGCGATACTGTTGGTCGAAGTCGAGCAACGCAAGCAACCCTATACTCTTAACAAGCAGTTTGCTCAAGCTTTGTCAAAGGCCAGGGGCTACCGAGTCGCGGAAACGCTGCGACCCAAGGCTAGAAAGGACACCAAGCAATTTGGAGGGACTCAGTTCGTGATTAATTTGGACGACATTGCCAAGGCTGTCGAAGTTAAAAGCAATGTCGAGCAATTGCAAGAAGAGATTCATGATATTCTTCATGCCTACTACAGCCTAGCCGCTGACCGGTTCATCGACAATGTCTTTCAGCTCGCTGTTGACTACTGCCTGTTGCGTTGCCCTTCCAGTCCCTTGAAGGTTTTTACCCAGGTTTGGGTTATCGACTTGGAAGCTGAGCAGCTTGAACAGATTGTTGGTGAGACCAGATCTGCTAAGAGGCGCCGTCAAGGATATGTGAAGAAGATTGCGGATTTGACTAATGCCTTGAAGATCCTCCGAACTTAGCTACGAATCGCTATTTTGGACATCACTGGGAAAGTAGGTCGGAAGGTAGTCTATCGTTTTATTCGAGAATGGGCTCAAGTTGGGGAATGTCATGGCAACTGGTACTGTTACGACCAAATCAACGCGATCATATATTGTGATGAGAGAAAGAGTAAAGGAGAAGAAATATCTTTGTTCCAAGGTGGAATTTCATTTGTAGTTTTGAACAGATAAATAATCCACAGCGTGAAGTTTTGAATACCTGCCCTTCTCTTCATTTTGCTCTGTATTCATGCTGGCTACAAATCCCTTGGGGTCCGTGCGCAAAGCGACCCTATTTACACTGAACGCTTGTCTCGACTTCTACCAGATGTCTTGCATTTGTTACTACCCACTAGAAGTAAGACATCATGAATGAAACTTTACAAGATCAAGTAGGGAGGAATGGCGGTCAACTACTTGAGGCCTAGAGGTATTAAATGCACAATGCCCCGTTCAATTCGGCACTCGGCTTCGATACACCTTCTCAATAACTTGACAGAGAGCTGTACTTTATGCCCTTACATAAAATGAAGTCTCCTCAAATTCTCTCCGCTTTGCCTCTATTTTTTTTAGGGCTGACTACCGTGGTTCATGGACAGAGCTGCCTGAGCGGCCACCTGTACTGTGGATATGCTTTGGAAAACATGGGTGAAGCTGCTCGAACAATATCTGTAATGTAGTGGGCTTTCTAACACGTACTGCAGGTTGGAGTAAAAACGACCTTATTGTCATCGTAACCAATGACCTTGATCCCAGCCAAGGCGCCATCGATCATCCAGGCCACGCTCTCTACCAGTGTCTTGATTCTGAAGAAGAAGTCTTTTATGTTGGTTATTGTAATCAGGGATGCGATGCCATGGATGATGGCCACGACGACATTTGCAATGGGGAGTAGAATAACATTCTTTAGTAACTGCGCTTACATTTACTGACTGACCATTATAGCACCGATAGTTTGATGGTCTATTGTGAAGCCGGAAGAGATGATGACTGTCGGCTTAGGGTTCAGGTTTCAGCAGTTCAGACAAGTTTCTGATATGCTGCGGGTTACGGCTGATAGTTGTGTTATGAAAGGGAAAATTTGCGACTTCTAGAGATATTTCGCAATAAATATTCATGGAATCATCTACCTCTACGGCAAAGCACGTAACAAATTGAACAAGACAGTCCATCTCTTATCTAGTAGTTAAGACAAAGTAATTGAAGAAGCAAATGACAGAGGGAGGAGCTGGAGACCAAGATACTACAGTTGGCATTTCCGTTCAATATTGTACATGGTGCTAGAAGAAAGACCTGATACTTGATGAAATGTAGAAAAGGAAATAGTGTCGGGATATTCACAAATGCGGAATCTTTACCTTTACAAGAAGTATATACAGCATGATAAACGTCTTTAGTACTTACGGTGATATAGATCGCGTCGCGGAAAGAGGGCTATATCACTTCAACTCATGCCCAACAGGAAGCAGCGTGCTCTACTGATAATGACGATTGCGTTGCCAGCGACCGTCCCAATCTATCTTGGTTGCTACTGCTGGCTCAAGTAAACAGGTTGGCAGGGCAGAGTTTGATGATGCCCTAAAGCGGTATCTATACCCGCTGGCTTCACGATACGCACTGCATAGCATCAGCATCGATCAGACAATACGCCAGTTGCATTCACTTCTGAGGGCTAGACGTCATTGGTGCGACTCCATTTGCTCGCGTAGCTATGTTGATCCGATTTTTCATCGTGGACATCGACGATGGGAGATCATAGTGTATCGCACTGTAATGCGATCCAGCCATCCAGTGATTGTCGGAGCTGGTACTAGTCGATCCCCAAGCACTTTAAAAACGATGTTCATTGACATGGCTGAAGTAAAATATGGCTGAATTCATTAACCGTTGCTAGAAGAGGTACTCGTTCGATTACCAAGCGCCCAGGACGGACTTCGGCGTTGTATTTGATGAGGTACCAGATTAAATTGCAAGCGGTGGTTGCGACGGAGAGACGATTACCCGACTGATAAACAGTGCTCCGTAGAGATGCGCATACTGCAGGAGGATTCGATTAATATACTGTGCCGTCTCAGAAAAGAAGGTTGTCGTCGAACGGGTACGACCGGAGCGGTGATGAGGGGGGCAAAATGAGAGAAATGAGACGAGGGTTCACAAAGTTCAGATACGACAAAACACGTGGATATATGAATGGCTACACGAAGAAGATAACGAGTCTTGAGAGAGTAGAATCACACGCTTGCTTTCCGGATATGATCTGAGAGATCGAAGCAAAAAGACGGGGCGTTAAGAGAAAAAAAATCCAGGTAAATGTCGACTGAACGGTCCACGGAAATGTCGCGATGCCAAAGACAAGCCCCGTAAAAGAAGCGGAGCAGTATGGAGAAGGATGGCATCCTCCCCGCATTCCATGGTACGTACCATCCGGCTCAGGCCTATCACGAACTGAGATCCAGCCGTTAAGAGCAGGCAAAGGGCCAAGAATGGGTACGACTTAGTACCACGATGACGGCATAATCGTGGTGGACGAGCTGAAGCTAAACCGCAGCGAATGGGGCACCGTTGATAAGACGACTTCAGAAGGTGAGACGACAACGAGGTACCTGGCTTTAGTAATAACGCTACAAAAAGACCCCTCGAGGTACGAGGCGCTCCATGGTCGAATCTGTAAGAAGCCGAGTCAATGATACAGGTACGGCCAAGAGCCAAGAGCCACTCAAACGCTTTTTTGTGTTGAGTTTCACGAGTACGGATGCATCCCGGGGGCTGGCGGGCGATGCTGTGCGCCCTAACGCAAACTTTTTCGACGGCCTGCATATGAATATGAGGAATGAAAAGTTTTTCAGCTTCTCCCCTCTATTTTGCATGATAAAGAGGGTGTGAAGCCGTTGCTGATGCTGCACAACGCATGGACGTCTCACAGTGGAGGGGATGTGTCGAAGGAACCCCCCGCAAGAAATTTGCGCATGAGACAAGTCAGCCAGCGAAGCATGGCTGAGAGCACGCGGACTTGCACGTGTATGGTTGGCTGACCCTCTCGCTGCGAGTGTGTTTGCCTGTTATTGGGCACCGGACATCTTGGGCATGGTCATGGTCATGTCCTTAGCCGTGTGATGCGCGCTCAACCGTGACTGCGCAAGTGGTTAACGGCCAGGCTGCCTTGGGATTCAGTCAGAAATATGACTCAGAATCGGAGCCTGAGTTTGATACCGTACATACGATACTGTCTGTACGAGGACAAATGGCAAGCAATGCAGGTCTGAAATGCTACGATATCGTTTATGCAGGGGTTAGAGTTTGGGGCCACTGGCGAGACGAAAAAGGCTCAATTTAAACTTACCTGGACATTTGCTTTCGACGTGGCCAGGTAGCTGTTGATAACGCCTGTAATGGAAATAACGAGACCGACGTGTCCGAGAGCGTGGTAGGCAGCAAAATGCCTGGACGGCTCATTCATTGGCTTATCCCGGCCAGCACACTTAGATCCAAGGCAAGCCATCCGTGTCAGCCATCCAATAGCTCTATGACGCCGCATCAACCATCATATGATAACAAGGTGCTTCGAATGCACAGTGGCATCTCATGAGCCGGCCAAGGACGCCCTGCATATCCCAGGCGCTGCTTAGCTGCCCGACCGAGATGCACCACCCACGACAACAAAAGATAGAAAGAAGTTGCGCTGCGCGAATCCGCTTATAATCCTAGGGCCATCCGGGGGCCAGCACATACTGGTACTAGCACGGCTCGAAAGAGGACATGCGTTCGATTGCTACATGCCACAATCGACGAGCAAACGGGGCCGGGAGGAGCATCGGGAATGGGGGGCCTTTTGGGGGTCCATGGAACTTTGTTGAGGTTGAAGCATCGATGCCTCAAACTGCGGCTTTAGTGTTTGCGTATGCATTGCACCCCTGCTGGGATTTCGTGCCTCGTAAACGTACAAAGCAGGGCCGTCGCCGTCTTCTTGGTCTGCCGGTCTTGTTCCCTTCAGCTGCATGTTGCTTCTTCTGTCCGGTAGACGCAGATCATCGTGCCTCGTGCGTATCCGGTGGCCATCTCGATCGCCCTGACCCTTATCATCTGGCCCTTTCTTGATTTCAGGCGGTTGCAAACAAAGGGTCCCTGTTCAGGCCTAAAGCACGCCGTCTCGCCGCTGCGTCATTACCCCGTACCCCGTATTTTTGTTGGTGGGAAGAAATTCTTTGTCGACACGATCGGTCAACTTTGTTGAAGAAGAGAACCACTTAAGATTTTTTTTTAACCTATTCGTTCCCATCGCCTCCATTCCTTTCTATTTCGCCTTCCTAAAGTCCTCCGTTCTCTCACCGAGCAGAACAGCGAATAACGCATCGTCGATAAGGCGAGTCAGCTAATCGCACACGACCGGCCGTTCCGTAGCTCGGAGTAGGTGCCACCGCAGAGGCACTGTGTTATCGACAACCAAGTCCTGGCTACCGCCCCCGCCGCCTGCTCCCTCACGATTACAGTGTATCATTTACACTGCAAGGCACCGCCGGCCGGTTGCGGCACCAATCGCCTGCCCACCTGAAGGACGCCTGACAGTTGCACTTACCTACCTAAATCCGCCCCAGCCGTTAGCCCTAATCGCACGCCTGCCATTGGCCAGCACGTCTCCCTGACTCTTCCCCTTCAGGCCTACTTTTCCGTCCACGCACGGGTCGGTACCACAACGGAGCACCCGCCCTGGTACAGGTACACGCTATCAGTGGCACCTTCGCATTGCATACGCGCGACCGAGTAGCGCGGCAAGTACGCTCGCTGTACAAGGCGCAAAGTCGTCCGTGTCCGTATTCCAGAAGGCCTCGCCTGGAACACAGCGCCCGACCCTTCTGGGAACTGGCATGTCTCCACTAGAGTCTCGGGCTGTCTCCATCGTCCCCCGGCTGCTCGTGCCTACACCATGATGCTATACACTCCTCGTCCGAGGCTCCCTCCAACTCCTACTCCTGCACTCTTCCCTACCACCACCGTCTCTACAGCCTCTCGCTCCTCTGCTCGCCCTCCAGCATCAACCGAGTCTCTCTCTTCCAAACCTACGATAGCGGAATCCAACATCTCCATCTCTACCGTCTCTGCCAAGTCTACCAAATCAGTCGTCACCATTCTTCCACCACACGCGAGCAGCCCGAAGCATGCAGAGGGCAGGAATAGACCATCGTCGATTACAATCACCGTCACACCCATCCGAGCTGAATCACCTTCGCCTTCCGACATCGATGCGGAGATGGGGAAACCCGGATTGTCTTCGCCAATGTCTGCTGCCTCAGACACCATGACGAGTCGGCCAACGACACCAACAAGCCCCGTCCAGATCCCAAAGCCAGGCAGCCGTAGCCGACACTTCGATGCTGTCCATCCCGTGCGACGCCATAACACCCCTCGTCGCAAGGCCCCAAACAATGTTCGCTCGCCGGAGTCTCTATCGCCGTCGGTGGCGGCCTTGTTGGCTGTCACTGACATCCCACGGCCCCGACGGGCGCAGCGGAAACCGCGTGGCCAGGACCGCTTGTTAACCGTCGATGCCATCATTGCTAATGAGAGCTCACTCTCAGAGAAGGAACTTAGCTGGTCGCTGAGTCGCGGCAGTCCGATGGACGTGCTGATGTCGCCTCCCGACAGCCTAGATGAGGACTTCTTGGGCAGCGACTGCGGAAGCGTCCATATGGCCAGAACGCTTTCTGTCGATTCCATGCCATCTCTTGGCAACTCTTTCGGCACCGATGTGATTTCCTCTGTCGAGTCCCCTCGAAGCTTAAGCCCTCAGTCTCTGCACCGGAGAAAGGTCAGCCCCATTCGTAGGTCGCTTGGGCCCATCCGCTCTCCTCCAGACAGCATCGCCGAGCACCCACTCTCTCCTGAGCCATCACGAGACGAAGATGAGCTGGACACGCTGAACCTTCCAAGTCCCGAGGACGACCAACCAACTTCATACCAGTTCATACAGTTCAAGCCGCTCCGGGCAGTCTTCAAGTCCAATCTTACAGCATCACTACGAGCGCTGCGATCAGCAGCCAAATCCTTCTCAAGCATCAACTTTCCATCTATTCCGCCCGATGATCTCATTACCCGCTCTATCCTCACCATGGACCCCAAGGTGCCCTACGCTGACGAGCGTCGACCACCCGTCACGGAGGAAATACCATCTGCCGAACTACGCCGGTACCTGAATCCAACCACCAGGCTGTCGCGTGAGACGCAGTCTCGACCTCTGCAACAGCCCGGCACTTTTGCCGCATCCATTCAAATGCAAACCTACAAAATTCAGCGCACACGACCCACAGATGCCGCGGCGCGCAATGCGTATCCATCCACCTCACCGCTATCTCCATCGACTCCCGCGAGCCAGCCTGCGCAAACGCCGGTCCAAGATTCAGTCCCTCCGCTTCCTGCTATGCGACAGCGAGAGATGCGAGAGAATCCCGACTTCATTCGCATTGCCGTTATGGAAATGATTATGCGCCGGCGAGGCAAGCTGGACAATAGCAAGCCTGGACGTGCGCGCTGGGCACTGCCACCCAGAAAGACATCGACTAAACCCTATGAGATTGGGGCCGATGGTGTTCCAGAGCGATGGATTCCTCTGCCAATTGCTGACTAGTGGGATTCGCCGGAATCTGGACTCGTGGACGAACACACACATTGCGCCCCGAGGCAAAGCTCATAAGGCCGAAGCGCGATTTGCCATGATTCTATTGGCTGCCGACCACGACCAACACATCGGCGAACGCTGGCTTGGTGATCCGAGACAGACCCTGATTTTCCCTCTCAGCTCTTCTGTTACCAAAGCCGACGATTTGGTCCGCCGCACAGAATTACTGTGGGCCCGTGTCAAAATCACCAGGGAATAGCATGATTTGACTTGCCAATGGCGAGCCGCTCACTGTTTGCTAGGGTGGCGATAAGACTCCAGTGACACATGGCAGATTCGGCACTGGGATGGAGTTGAACACCCTTGTCTCCACATGGAAGGGTTTTGGAAGGCTCCGAGCCCTGGAGAGCCACGGAACACGAGTCGGACAACACCCACCTGCGGCAACATGTCACGAACTATACCGAGAAGAAAACGTCAACATGCGTTTCGGGCCGCCGTTATTACTTAACAGGTACCTGCTGTGGGCATTGGCCGATAGGGCAGCAACCTGTCCGGACAGCTGGCATGCTTTGACTGGGTGAAACATATCACTGAAAATTTTTCAGCATTCGCGACACGGCCCAAAGCAATGCATGCGCGTTTGAAAATTTTTTCCTCCTCGGCAAACGACCTGGGAATAGCCTTGTTGCGGGACGCTGCAGATGGCTTCACTGGCATTTTGATTTCATAATATGTTGCGGATTTTTGGGCGACAAACAAAAGGTCAATCTTATGGGAGCAAACCATTACTCAATTCGGAAGGCCGAGAGATGACACAGCGGCCAAAAATCTCCGAAACGGCAGCCGATTGTTTTTGTTATCAACCTGCTTCTTCCGCTCTACTGCACAGGTTGTCAGGGACCTTTGCCAGATTGGTATCCATCGGCTAATGTGCTCTAATCTGGACACACCTTACTTGAAGTTCGGCGGATTTCGGGGCCAGAATGAGTGCAAGTCGCTGATGGTCAAATGGTTTGACGATTGGGCTCAAATGCGAGCCTTTGGGCTACGAGAGCCATTATGCGCCATTTCTTGACCCATTCACTTTCTCTACTTTTTTCTCTCTCTATGAAACCGCGCGTTCTATTCTTGGACTAGTCGCTTCATGTCGGTTACACGGAACTTTTTTCGTTTCTATTTTTTTTTTATTCACAGTTTGCCGCATCGCGATGGTGGAGTCTTGCATCAACTTTTTCTCTTTTATTTGGAGTATCTAGCATTGCGAACTGGCGGCGTAGGAATTGGGATACCCTTTGATTGGTGTATAAGGCTTATTTTTGGCATCTTATTTTTCCATATTTTCCCACGATTTGAGTTTTTGGTCTCATTTCTTATTTATTGCCTATCACCATTGAGATGGAGAAGATCCTCACGAGATTAGTTTTTTTTATTGGATTGTACGAAGAACATTCGTGGACAGGGGATTTACGTGAGAGGAACATATAAAGAGATGGATGGTTACGTCGCAAGGCGATCATAGCGGTTTTTAGCTGGCATTTATATGATAGATTTACAGCTTTTATAAGCAATATGGTTAAAAATTGAATACTCTACTTAATTCCTCGGCTCGAGAATTGTGCGGTCCTTGTGAAGTATAGACCTGTTGATAGAAGACTATCTAGGAGGTTTGGAGTTTGAAGCAATCTCATAAGAACTTTTGGATCTCTCTGACTGGGACAATGATTGAGCCAGCTTAACTGATCATGAAAATCCCGACTGAATCGAGGATTGACATTCCTATTTTAAAGCTCTTATACAAGAGCAGGAAGAGGATTATAAGGAGCCAAGAAGGAGATATGGAGGTACGTGTATGTTGAAGCCCTCAGATTATTGTTCTGCTATAAGAGGGTACGCATTATCCTTCAACATGATATATATAAGCCAAAAATAGTTCCAAGGAGAGCATTTCCTCTCCGAAAATTGATGTTCTCCTAACGCCCCCCGATGTGTAAACCCCGTTGAATGTACTTGTTACGCGAAATGCTGATATATGTCCACCCAGTCTTTGATGTAAATGTAACGACACAACGCTCGCTCGCTTGCTTTGTAGTAGAATGAGAACTGAATGACAAAAGTAGAAACGAAAAGAAACAGAAAAAGTGAAAACGGGATCACTTTTGAGCCCACCAAGATATAAAGTTGGCATAACAATGCACTCTTTTATCCCAGAGAGCTTTCCGTGCGGATGCGAGATAGACTTCCAGCTCGGTGTCGTCCCATCCTAGTGTTCTGAGAGGTTTCGCGGCGAGGGCGCCGACGAGCTCGTTGATGGCGTCGCGGAAGAGAATTCCTATTTCACGCTGGTGGGGATCCTATGAGAAACGTGTTAGTCTGCATGTTCAAGAAGCACGTCCTTGTCTGAGCGTTACGGTACCTTGGGCCAAGCGCCGAGGGGCGTCTTGATTACTCGGCATTGGATGTTCTTGAAACCCGCGGCTTTGTATTTGTCTTCCAGCTCGTTGATGACATAGGCATTCATGCCGTATCTCGATAGGGCCTGGTGCATCATCATGGCGACTTGCGCGGGTGGGTGGTTTTCGGGCATTGTGCCGTCATCGCATCGGAGGAAGCTGCAGTAGTCTGTGATTTCAAGCCAGCCACCTTCTTTTAGGTGGGAATAGCTGTTCCTTATCATCTTGTCCACGTCCTTCAAGTAGATGCATGAATGACGGAGATGAATCAAGTCGTAGTCGCCGCGATCCATCCACTCATCCTCCACGTCGTCGACTAGGAACCGCACATTCGGGGGGACCATAAGTGGTTGGATCGGGCTGAGGTCGAGGCCGACGATTTCGGCGCTTGGATACATCTTGGCAACTACCTCTGCCTTAGCAAATAATCGAGGACCTTGAAGGAAGAAACAGAGGGAGTCGCAAAGCTTACCCGCTACTGGCCAAAGCCCTGTGCCGGTGCAAAGGTCCAGTATTCGTTGTGGATTCGGCGCAATGGGAGAGTTGAACAGCTTGCCGCTGACGAGTTCCATGTGTATCACATGTTTCAAATACTCTCGCTCTTGCTCGATTTCGTCGTTTGGTAGGGGATAGCGGCCGTGGCGATAGTGATGATACTAGCAGATTTCTTTTACTCAGCGACATGCTCTTTAACAGACTCGGCAAAGGCATAGACTACATACCCTTCGTCCTCCCTCCCACTCGTGCTCCCATATGCTACTCCGTACAGTGACAGACTCCGCAGAGTTCGTATCACCGCCATCGAATTCGTCGTCCTCGTCGTCGCCTTCAGCGTCGTCGCTGTCCGTCGCATCAAGCGGTGGATCCTGTTCCTCGATGTTAGGAGGATCTCCTGACACCATCATGGAGGGCTTTCGAGGCTCTGCAACCTTAGCTTCTGGATCTGAGTCTGTTGCTGGCGCCTTACCAGCACTGGCACTGCGCCGCCGCCGCTCTTCTTCGCGTGTGGTATCTCCCATTGCGTGTATGTGTGTGTCAACCAGACGGCGTCGTGGTCGTAGTAGTCGTAGTCGTGGTCGTAGTCGATGACCTGATGTCTTGTCGTCAACGTTGTTTTTATGCTGCGCTATCGAGGAGAACGACTGATCTGATCGGTGATAATGACAAAGGGCCACCTCGATCCGTCCCGAGCCCGATCCGTGGAGATTGAATTATAGGCGACTGGGGGAGATGGAGCATGCTGGAATGGAATGCTGGCGGCAGCTGAACTCAGCCGTTCCCTTGGGGCTAAGCGATGGATGGCGATTTAAGGACCGGCGCGATTTTGGGCTTCCATTAAGCGACTTTCGTCTTGTGATGGATTCGAAGCTATGCAGCGGTGCTATTAGCGATAGTCGCCCGGCCAATCCGGTTGAGTTGCGAGAAGGCGGATGGATGGGCTTTGAATGCGACAAACATTTGACTGGACAATTGCTCTTGATTCTCCAGTCAGCTGATTGGAGAGACGGGGAGGGAGTCCGGGGCACTTTGGCTATGCGTTCCGGATACTCCACAGCGGCAGGGAATCAGCCAATGAAGAAAAGTATCCTGTACGATGCCCCGAGTATTTTGTACCAAACTTTGCGCTAAAAGTCGACGGACGAGGTTGGCAGGATTGGAATTAGAATCTAGAGATTGGCCTAGCGTGGGCATTAATCGATTAAGGAGATGAGATGGAAGAAAAGGAGAAGCATTTTGGAGCCGGTATATACCTAAGATACATGTTAAACAAGATGCCAGACGAAAATAGCACCAGGCCGACAAATCAAGATAGATGTCAGATATTAGTGAGCCGGGATACTATACTTCACTATCAATAATTGAACCAAATCATAATATTCTCCTATAATGTTTATTATCTGCAGCAATTAGCGAATGTTGATTAGACTCGAAATGGGCTCTTAATATTACTCGATTTGTCTAATCTTCGGAGTTCATTCCGTACCGCCTGCTGATACGTGTACATACAGTACAGTATGTGGCAGCCTAGTAGATACATAACTACATAAGCACAGGAACTTGCTAAGTGATGCGAGCTATTCCTCTGCTGGTTCATCTTGCATGTTGTTTTATCCTCCATCGAGTAACAAGCTGAACATGGATCAGAGTCATTCACATAGCCAATCCGCTTTCCCAGTCTCGTATGCTCAAACCGGCATACTCGACTCTTCATCGTGCCTCTTCTTCTCTTTCGTGTATCTCCTCCATATCATCACCTTTTTAAACCATGAAGATGTTTGTGTCACCTTGCCACTCTTGCCTCGCCTCCACCACAGCCAACCCAGTGACAAGAGGACCAACACGAGGGTCAACGGTACTGAAATGTACCATAACAGATAGAATAATGGTGTTGCGCTGACGTCCCATGAGCCTTCTTCGTCTAATTGTTCCGATAGCAGTAACCCCGATCCCGCGATAGTTGCAACGGTAATCGTGGGCAAGAATATTAAAATTGAAGCCGCGATGAGCTTCATCGAAACCGGACCCTGTATGGCTGCTGCGGACTGTTGTTGCGATACCAAGTTTGATGCCAGAGCAGAAGCGGCTTCGATTCGTTTCTGAAGGTGGGAGAGCCGTAGCTGGGTTGAGCGAAAGAGTGTGCGACGATATTCGAGGCACTCCTTTAGCTGTAAGTCGACAAGTGACCGCCGATTACTGCTCATGTTGTTTGAAGGAGATGGTGGGTTGTCCATAGAGGTTGTTGGAGGGATGCTGACGCTGGCGTTCATAAGAATACCCTCATTGATCATTAGTGCAGACTCAAGTACTCTTGATAGGTCTGTTGCATGTCTCGCAAACAAGTATAGTTCTTCATGCCGTGTTCTTGGATTTGAGATCATATCGTCAGAGCCTGCGAGCTGAATGATGGACTGTTTTGTGAGGTTAACATCACTCGTCTGCCATCGGAGTATGTAATAGATGTACAAAAGCTGGAAGCGAGTACACACCTTTTCTAACGGCTCAAATTCCTCCTCCATTTTCCGTGCCGTATCATCAACTTCTTCGTGCAGCCCTTCCAGGGCAACATCGAACAATATCTGGGGATTGGTAGCGACATCACTCCATCCCCGGCTCTTCATCACATCATACATCCTTCTTTTCACCCTCGGCCCTGCATCAAAACACACTAGTGTTACACTGGTGTTGGCTGAAGCCTGAAGAAAGAAGGAAGATTCCCTCTCTGAGTATTTATCAGGTATCGTAGAGTTCTCAGTCGAATCATCTTCCCCATCCGGCGACTCGTCATCAGCTCCGGCAGATGCAGCTGATATGTACGAAAATCGGAACCAGGAACTAAACCCGTTGTTTTCGTCACTTCTCCGACTGAAGCTATGGTTTATAGACCGCACCCTCTCCACGGTAAAGTCATGCGGTATACCGAATTTGTGAAAGAGTTCCACCATCAAGCCTTTTGTTTCTCGTCGTGGTACATCTGAGGGTATAAAACTTGGAAAATAGATCAGCACTGGCTTCTCGGCTTCTAATTAGATTGACAGAGCTATCTGCTACAGCGAGCGTGGCAGATCCACCTAGTAGACTTACACGATTCTGAGCTGCGGCCTGCCATTGAGACGGCGTACAGTGGTCTGGACATACTCGCGTAGTTGCCCATCTATAATATTGTTAGGCTCCTCTTTTACAGATAGGAAGGTCTTCATTTTACCTTCTGATATGTCCCAGACTTCCAGGCTCCAAGGCCTTTCAATTATGCTTTGAGATTCACTTGCAGCCTTCTCAGTGAAGTCTCTGTACAATATCTCTTGTGATCGTTTGGTCCAAGACATGGTTTATTCGGTCTATTTTGAGTAACAGGTTTGAGAATATGTGCTTTTACTCAAGTTTTCACCCCTACTAGCGCTGTTGGATGAGATTCAGAAGCTGAGCAAGAACAAGAGATATGAGCCTCAAGTCTATTAAATCGGGTGAACCGCATTCTTATTATGACCATCTCAATTACAACCAATACATCAATACCAACTTTCGGTGTGGTTGCACCCACATCTTGGCATAAAAAAAGCATCGTTTTACGGAGTAATGCTATCCCTATCAAAAGCATCGACCACTCTATCCTCGCCACATTGCTATACCAGCACATAATGAGGTCGTTTAGCGCAACCCCCTTGCAGCACAAGTACGGTCTCGATCACATTCGACCATTCACCACAACAGCTCTCCTAAAAGAAAAAGAAAGAAAAAGCACACAGTTCAGATACTACGAGCGAGTCGAACTCCTTACCAGCTGCATGGCCACGGTGTCATCCCTTGCCAAGCCCAGTTGGGGGTCAACGACTCTATTGCGAGCGCGTCGTTGCGCACGGCTCAGCGCAGCGGCTGAGTTGGGACGCTGTGAGTGGACCACGATGGAAAGATGCGAACTTGAAGCTTGTCGTGTTACCGGTAGCTCTTGGGGCTAATCCTTTGATCGCGTGCTTGGCGTGGTCAGATGAAGCTTTCAGCTGGAAGAATCCGCCCCCAACAGCGATCCAATTGCGGAGTAGTTGATCCAGTCAAGGGAGCGTTAAGCTGCAATGACGGCAGATGTCGGGTTGTCCAGAGCGAGCTAAATATAGAGTATTCAGCGCGATGGATATGGGTAGAGAATCGTTGACTTATTCGAAATCCACCAGACATGTTCATAACCGTTGTACCAAGAATGCTGGAGTACATGTGCATCAAGCAATGGCATATGCCGAAGACAGTCCATCATGAAGACGCTACCCCAGATGTCTTTCATATACATACAGCTATAGCTTGGCCTTCCGCTTCGCGTTCCACAAAGACACCAATGGTCCTTGCTTCCCATATACCGGGTCAGCTCGCGGCCTAGCAACTGCTCCAATAGTCTGGACGAAGGAAGCTGGCGGACGTTCACCCATCTCATTCGTCCACTTCGGGCATTCCTACGTAATGCTCGTCAGTGTACACTCACCGAAGAGGGGGAATCTGATAAGTGATATTCTAAATACTGACCTTCGGATATACCCCAATGTAGCGATAGTCGTCGGAACTCCGCAGAGAGGAGTGAGCGGTGCCGGCTGGAAGAACAATTACGTCGCCGGTATTTACGTCAACTTGAACACCGTTTCCGTCATTGATCTTCCCAAGCAGAAGAGTTGAGTGGCCTTGAAAGATGCCTTTTTACACAGAATGAGTCAATCCCTTGCCATGGAGATTTGTTGGAGCATAGATGAACGTACCATAGCATTCATGTGTGTTGGGATGGAAATGTGGCTCTCCGATATGGCCCCATGTTCCCTTATATCACAATTACCTGTGAGTTTGCGCATCAAGAAAGTGAGAAGACTTAAATAATAAGAAGCATACTCTCTTTTCCCAGCCAGTTCTTGTCAAAAACTGCGTCGTCGTCTCTTCTGTTTGTGGCTGAGGTAACACATTCCTGTAGTGAATTACCGGTAGCCGACTATTTGGCGCATCATTTGTCGGGCCAAGAAGATAGCATTCAACAGATAAAGACATTGCAATAATGCCGTATTTTTAAAGTTTTATCATTTATGTACGAGGTGATCCAATTGCTTTCCTGACTGTAAAGAAGGAAGTAAAATAGAGTACACGGCAATTCAAATGCCCGATGTTCGTAAGCACCACCAATCATAGGTTGACAATGTTTTTAGCGAGAATTTCCAAGAAGAGGGGTCCTGCAATACGGTCATTCTCCAAATAAGATTTGGCCAGCAACGGTGATTAAAAACAAAATTTGGCGAATACCAGATTTTATTGCGAGCATGAATATCATGATTCACGTCTCCTGTAGCTTCAATTGGAGTCATTCAAAGATCAAGGCTGAGTATGTAGTAACTACAAAAGTGATATAGCAACGAGGTTGGAAATTCGTCCGACTAGTAATAAACGATATGACTTAACCTTCCGGAGACCTCTGTGATTAATTTCCTTACAGGACTTTATTATACCTCTGCTAATCAAAAACTATTAGTTAGACCTCCAATCATATCTGATCCCCGGCTTGGCGTTGAAACTTAAGAGCCTGAGCCTTTGCTTCTGCCACTTTCTTGCCAAAGTTAGCGTCTGACAATCCCCTTTCAAATGTATTTTCTACCACTTTCTTCTGAGAGAAGTTTTCAGCATTACTTTTTCCCTCTCTTGCTGTCTCCAAATAAGATTGATGCAGATTCTCGTTTTGAACCAATCCTCTCTCTTCTCTTTCCTTTAGATCATAATCACCATTGTAGGCAGATTTAGTCTCTCCTTCAACTGCAATTTTTCCCACGTCCACTCCTGGGGTCGTATCAACGTCATGCTGCTTACTTCTAACATCTTTAATTTTCTCTTCAGCACCTTATGACTTGTTAACTTACTGCTCATGTACAAGCTTCTCAGAAGACGTAGTTTGTATCTCCGCGTGTTGCTTTCTGCTGCTGCTATCAACAGAATTATTATCCTTCTTGTTCTGCGCAGTGTTGACAGTCTCGAAGCCGGGATGGCCCACTTTCGGTATTCTATTTTGTGTCGGTAAATTAAACAGTCCCTCACCTCTTTTGTAAGAGGCACCTCTGTCCTTCACAAGCTCCTCGTTCGATGTTGTCGTAGCCATATCTTCTTCTTCATTTAGCCTCGCGTCTCGCCACGGCGATTCGTGGAGTTAAACATACTTGTCTCACTTTCTTCGTTAGATGCTTGTAGCTTTTCTCTCACCCAAGTAGTCATATGAGACACTTCATCACCATAAAAAGGATTCTGTTCCTGCCCTGTCCACTTAGCCTCAGGGATGGTGTCTTCCTCTTCTACATGCTCCAGAGGATGAATCCCTATAATTCCCGGCTGCGACAGACTTGGTAGGTCAGGGTTCTGTACAGCATCCGTCACACTCCGAAAGGGCGGCCTGAGATTACCGGCAGAGAGGTCAAACTCCGGTAGATATGATCCCGAAGATCCCATTGCATATTGCTCAGGTGATGAGGGATCGTCATCTCTTCCCTCATTAGCGTTTAATAAGTCTTCGTCATTTGTTGATCTCTCCTCCAACGATCCTTCTCCAGGGGTTGGTAGTGACTCCTGTATCTCAGATTCGGGTAAGCCAGTAATGTTAGAGCCTAAGCTGTCGGCTAGGCTTCGTTTGTCCTCCCCATCATCTTCTGTTGCACGCGGGATCGCAAAAATTGCGAGCTGCTCTAGATGTGCCGCCACATGTCTTTTAAATCGCTCGGTGCGAACTAATATAGTCTGATTTTTGATCTCTTGAGATTTCAATTTTTCTTTGGGCTGAAGGGCCACGGACCAATCGTTACAGAACGGGCAACTCTGGGCGTCGAAGCTTATCGGGGGTTTCCTTCCAGCGTCTTCCATGGTTTGCAATTGGCCTTCGGGAAATTGGCCATGTGACTTCAGAATGTGTAGCCTTAGATTCGCTTTCTTTCGGAAAAGTTCACTTTCACATAGTGGACACACATATTGCGACCTATGACAATCAAGCTCATGTTGAAACCACGAGTTTCGGTCTTGGAAAGTTAACGAATCACATTCCTCTCCTCCGACTGTGCAGGAGTAAGGTTTGAGGTCATGGAAAGCGTGCAAACTAAAGCACATTAGATCTTATCTCAGTATTGTATTTAAAGAATCACACGTACCGCCATGAACGCTCTCCCTTTATAGATCTCAGAGTGAAGCATATAGGGCATTCAAACGCCTCACCTTCTCTTGAGAGATCTTGGAGACGAGGAAGTGCCAGTGTCGAGAGCCCATCCGTTGTAGTGGATGTTGACAGGATGGAAACCACGTCATCTTCATAATCGTCGACGGCGAAGTTCGGCACGGCTTGTATTTCTTCGAGCTTCAAAGTGGTTGCTTTACTGGACTGTACCACGGTTGTAGCGTTTTCAGCTTCGATGTTCTCGTCATCTAAAGCGAGACGAGCCCTGTGATCTCTGCAATACTTGATAAATTGCCGGCGTCTAGCAATGGCCTTACCCAGACGCTCGGCGAGCCAAGATTGTTCTTCTGTCTTGAGTTTTGGATACTTCTCTCTAACGTAATCAACGTCAAAAGTATGAGGAAAAGTAAATTTTGAGGCATAAATGGCCCGCTCAAAACGGTTGTTGGTGTTCGTTTTCCTTATGAGCACTGCAATTCGAAAGAGCGCTTTCAGTGACTCAGATATCAGATCGATATTCATGCGAATCTCTTCAGATAATCCTTCTTCTGGATCATCAGGCTCATCAAAGTATTCCATATTCATGTCGTCATACATTATGTCGTGGTTTGTCTGTTTCTCCTGAACAAGGGCGGCCACTGATGGGATGTTAGATATATGGCTTGGAAGGGCTATATCAAACATACCATCATCAATAGCTTCTAAGAGATAGTCAAGCTGACGATGGATCTGAATTCGAATTTCTGGAGCTTCTGCGAGTCGGTACTCTAGTGATAACTTAGATGTAGGTCCTCTCAAAGCTCCGAGATTCCCAGCCCACAAAGCGAATCTCTCCAGAGCGTCTGTGATTTCACTAGAAGAAATGACGTTTGGTACGTCATTGTTCTCTAAATAATTGATGAGGTCCACGAAACATATCTGCACTGTGCGACTCTTTTGCGACAGAGTTTGCTTTTGTTCTATCATCATCACTCTCTGTCGGTAACCGCGTAGAGGGTTGAAGGCACGATGGCCGACCTAAAATTAAGATAAACGCTTCAGGGAGGTCCTTTCGAAAGCAAATATCGACGAATAAATGGTGAAGGTTACTTATCTGAACAAGATGCTACACTGTCACGATACCTTTGCTCACTTTGATTGGGCACGGGAGTGTATGCAGGACAATACCCCGCTTAAGGCAGCACCTGCAATTTCTCAGCCTCCTCATTTATGTGTATTCGTGATACCATTTCTCATAAGTTTTTAACGGCGGTCATTATCGTTTCCGTTGGTAATTTTCAGTAATGTCTGGGTTCCAAGCCATTGGCATCGCCCTTGGGGTGTTTCCTCTTGTTATAAGTGCCCTTGAGAATCATCAGAAGGCGGCTGCCCGACTTAGATTGTTTTCCAAAATGAAGCTTGAGTACAGAAAATGCAGCAACGAGTTGAAGCTTCAACAATTGACATTCGTGAGACATTTGAAGCAACTCTTACTGCCGTTAGTTGTCGACAATGAGAAAGTCCAGGAACTCATTGATAAGCCAGCAGGAGAAGCATGGAGGGATGCATCAATGGTGGAACTCCTTGAGAAACGACTCGGAGATTCTTACGAATTATACCAAGAATGCATCAGCGGTATGAACCATGTGATGGACAAATTATATCATGAACTCGCCTTGAACGACGAATTTGTGCAGTCAAAACTTTTGGAAACTCCTGTAAGTGTATTCAGTATCTTTTTTTTTTTATAAAAAGTCAAGTTAGAAGCTTACTCTGGAAGAAACGTCCGGCAACTCTGTCAAGAATTAAATCTGCTTTTGGCAGAGATGATTTATCATTCCAGTTGTTTAGAATTAAATTCAGTAATGGCGAGTCCGTTCGCAGTAAGCTTTTTGCCGAGCTGCAGGCCTATAACGACAAACTCGATAAGCTTCTCGATTCAAGTGACAGAGTATCCGCTCTAGAAGAACGGAAAGCTTCCAGACACCAAGAAAAAGCTACTGATAGTGCTATTTGTAGCTTCTGGATTCAAGCAACTAAGCTATTCAAAGCACTCACTGCAACGTGGAAATGTCATTGCACAGAACATCGCACCATAGTACCCCTTCAACACAGAGCGGCAAAGAGTGTAGAGTTTGAGCTCCTCTTTCTTAAGTCTCTGCCTTCATATTGGGAAGTAAGAACAGCCAAGATATCGAAAGTGGAAAATGCCGTCGGGGAACCAGGTTTTGCAACGGGTACTATAAAGGTCGTTGGAACATTGCCTCTGCGCCAGCCAAACCATCGTTCTAATCGCCCGACTAAATCGGCAATGAAAAGCAAAACTTCTACTACACAAACGGAATTATTGAAGTAAGTATGAACATTGAACCTCAACAAGCTCAGCTATTGATGAAATACAGACCACCACCATCCATTATCATTACCGATGTTGTTGTGAACCAGGGACCAGGTCCTTACCAGCTTATATCCAATTTGTGCAGCGATCTTAATCAGTCTGATGGATCATGTTGCGGCTATCTACCGACGGATGAACAAGACTGCCGATACTTCGTTTACACCGTTTCCTCTCAGCGCAGAAACTCCATCACATCCATTTCACTCGACCATATCCTTGGAGGGGATGTATCCCCTCCACCAACACGGCGGCAACGTTACGCAATATCACTCTCTTTGGCATCCTCATTCCTCCAACTTCTTGAAACGCCCTGGTTAACCTCCTCTTTCCGCAGGGAGGACATTACGTTCTTCAGCGATCCTACTAATACGAGTAGTTTTCTCCTTGATCAGCCCCATATCGCACGCGGGCTTGCTGCAAGCCCGTCTACAGATAGACTAACTACAAGCTTAGCACAAGCTCTAGATCAATTTGGAATTCTATTACTTGAATTATGCTTTGGAAAACTACTGGCTGATCAACCTTTAAGAAAAGCATGGCATACAGGGGAGACTGAGGAGGAACGAGCTAGATTTGATGCTATGGCTGCGAGAGATTGGCAGTGTGAGGTAATTGAGGAGGCTGGTCCAGATTATTCAGAAGCTGTTGCATGGTGCCTTGGTGGCAATCGAAGTGCACCACCCGAAAGATGGAGGCAGAATATGCTGAGAAATGTGGTGATGCCACTACAGCGTTGCCAGGAGTATTTTGTAAACAGTAGAATGGTATGAGTGTAGGAAGGGCTACAATCGATTATCCTATCTTTCTCTTCAACTTTCTTCAGCTCATAGAAGTATTTGTATCCTAAAGGGACGACCCAACTATTCCTAGAACTGTGCAGCCATTCAACAATTGGATATTGCTTATACGTTGAATTTTGGATTAGAGGCTCAAAGATATTGGGCTGCGAATGTGGCAGTGATAACTGTCTCTTATACTCCGCGTATCGACCAGACTTCGCAAAGCCATGTAGTTGGCGTAAGATAGTAATATAACTGCATGTAGTTAGCTGGATGTGGAAATAGAGCCTAGCTATACCAACCTACCTCACCTAGATACTGCATTGATCCAGATCAATTCGCTGCATTTATTGCCGATTCTCCAGTAAATTGATGGCTTCAGAGTCTTAAAACACCATGAGAAAGACTTATGAGACAAAATCTGTAAAGGAATCTCCCTGCTTGTTTCGAGAAATGTACCTATACACAATGGCATTTTGCTCTCCTGAAGAGGTAAACATACACTACCCAAGCCAAGCAAGGGGTGATCCAACAGAAACAATTAAATTAACTGTCTCATAACGAGTATATGGCAGCATGCATATGGTGGCTGCCACTAACCGCATGGCATACTCCATATTAGATAGTGAATATGATGTCTTCACTGGCTATAATCCGCCCTTGCGGGGCAATACTATATCACGTAGCCCAATTGGATTGCCGCGGCTGTGAATCGAGGGTGCCATGCGGGAGGCCCATTGGGAGGTCTACGGGGAGGCCTACAACATATCTGCGGATGGTTAGTAGATAACAATAACTTGTAACGGTTGCAGCAATGGATTTTGCGTATAAAGCTTTCGGACTCTGCAGATCTGATTCCAGATCGTGGTAGCCAACACTTCTTTCAGTGCCCAGCAAACTCATCATGGTCCTGACACAGCTTGCATCTACAAACCTGGAAGGGCTCTGCTCTAAAGAGCAGCTTGAGCTCCTCAATACGATCGATTCGTTGCGATCTCAAGGAGTCAGTCATTACATCTCCTTGCCCCAAATAATTGTATGTGGTGACCAGTCCTCTGGCAAAAGTTCCGTCCTCGAGGCCATCTCTGGTGTCTCGTTCCCAGTCAGCACTGGGCTCTGCACGCGCTTTCCAACAGAACTTATCCTTCGAACGGCATCACATACTTCAGTCAAGGTCTCTATCATCCCACACCTGCTACACAAACGAGACAAGAAAGACGCTTCGTCGGATTTCCATGAACAGCTAGATTCAGTTCAACAACTACCAGACTTGATCGAAAATGCCAAGGCATACATGGGAATAAAGACTCTTGGCAAGGCATTCTCCAATGATGTACTTCGCATCGAGATTAGCGGGCCAGATCGCCCACATCTCACCATTGTTGACCTGCCGGGATTGATTCATTCTGAGACCAAGAATCAATCGGCCTCAGATGTCCATCTCATTACGCAAATTGTCAAGAGCTTCATGTCAAAGCAGCGAAGCATTATCCTCGCTGTTATATCTGCAAAGAATGACTATGCCAACCAAATCGTCTTGAAGCTTGCCCGTGATACAGATCCAAGAGGGCTACGTACACTTGGTATCATCACCAAACCTGATACTCTTGCTGCTGATTCCACAAGCGAGAAAAGCTACATCTCTCTTGCCAAAAATTTGGATGTAGTATTTCGTCTTGGATGGCATGTACTGAGGAACAGAGATACAGACGCAGACAAATGGACTCTGGCGCAACGTGATGTGCAAGAGAAAGAATTCTTCTCCAAGAGCGCTTGGTCCGCCTTGCCCGAGTCATCTCTTGGTATTGTATCTCTGAGAAGTCGATTGAGTAAATTATTGTTACATCAAATTGCTTCTGAGCTACCAAGTTTGATGGATGAGATTTCTCAGGAGATTGAAGGTTGTGAGACGGAATTGGGGAAATTTGGCCAGCCTCGCATAACCGCACAAGAGCAACGAATCTATATGATTCAAATCAGCCAATCATTTCAGTCTCTCATGCAGGCCGCAGTTGATGGCACATATACCGATCCTTTTTTCAGCGACTCGGAAACGAAATCGGGCTATGATAAGCGTATTCGCGCGCTTATTCAAAACCTCAGTCGCGACTTTGCCAAAGAAATGGAAGATAAGGGTCGTTTTTATAAGACTGTGGACTCCCACAAGAAGGGTGAAAAGTCTAGTGGCCACACGATGTTGACAAGAACTGAGTTTGTCGATAAAGTCGTCGACATGATGGCCCACAGACGTGGCCGAGAGCTGCCTAATTCCTTCAGCCCAGCAGTTGTCACGGATTTGTTCCGCGAGCAGTCGAAACCATGGCAGGCAATTGTCAATCGCCATGTAAACAAAGTTTGGGAAGCAGCTCGAGTGTTTGTGGATCATTTGATCTCACACATCTCTGATTCAGAGACAAGTGACGCCATTATGGACGCCGTTGTGAGGCCCAAGATGAAAGCAATACTGGCCAATCTCCTTGATAAGACTACAATCTTACTCCAGTTATATCGAGATGATCATCCCATCACCTATAGTGATTTTGGCGAGGCTCTTCAGAAAATTCGTATGAAACGATACTCGTCACAGATGGATGAAGTTCTGCAAAGACACTTTTCGAGTGTTTCTCTTGATAGCACCAGTTCGCATGTGAGCGCATACATTAATTTTGTAAGTCTGAAGCAAGAATTGGCACAGTGCAATGAGCCCGATTTATATCGTTGGAGTGCTGCCGAAGCGCTTGATAGTGCCGAGGCATATTATGAAGTAAGTTTGCAAATCTTAGCAGATACATGGGTCGATCAACGAAATTAACATTTTTTAGATAGCTTTTAGACGCCTTATTGACGAGATCTCGATTCAAGTCATTGAAACAGGCTTAGTTGCTGAAATCCGTGAGATCTTGAGTCCTCTGGCTGTGGCATACATGGATGAGGACGAAATGGAGGCCATTGTCGGTGAGAAGGAAAGCATTCGTGAGGAACGCAGGAAGCTGGAAGCCAAGCTGAAGCTTCTTCATGCTGGCTCCGAGACATGCAAGAAGTTTTCTGGGTTTCGAGCCTTGGGTATGCACATCTCCTGGACGTCCTGATCTTGACTAATTGTGACCAACTATAGTATTTAATGATAGCAACGAGGATGCTAATACTTCTGCTACCATTGCGGCGAAGCCTTGGAAAGGTTTTTGGTCTGTGGAAACTACTCCAGAGGAATCGGAGGAGTGAGAACTCGGGTGTCTAGGCCATTTCAAAAGTAGAGGGATAGCAAAAGAGAGGATGAGTCTTGTTTAATTGATAATTGAGTAGCTTCGTTTCCAACAATGTACCAACGATTACTACTTTAAGTTTGCCAAGACAAGTTCTATGGCAGATGTCGCCTGGGCTGCTTTCATGTGATCTACATACTTTTCAATGAACTTAGTCGAAATGTTGCAGTGACTGTTTGATCTATAATCTGGTGACGCAATTGGTCATACACTAATTGCTCACTCCTTCTTCAGTATTGATACGCATGTAAAATCACTATGACAATAATCTTACATCATAAATATCTAACTCTCATTTAATGAATATAAATAGTACGTGTCCAATGTGTTGAATCAGCAATTAATTCTCCATCTTGAGTAAGAATTATTGCTTTGACCCTCAGAAGACTTAAAATGGCACCGAATGTACAAGACAAGGATGGGAAGCCAATTAAAGAAGGCGACGAAGTCTGGACTCCAATTCGAGGTGGAAGACGTCAGGGAGAAGTAGAAAATGTTCTATACACAGAAGAAGAAGCAAAATCTGTCGGCGCGAAGAATCCACCAAAGGTATCTAGCGAGAGCAGCTAACATAAATACTTTTAATACTTATGGCAAACGGACTGACCAGATGCAGGTGGTATTCACTGATCAACATGGACATAGAGTCGCACACAATCCAGAGGCACTAAAGCATGTAGATGAGTAAATTTACATAAATTTCGGAGATTGCTATTAAAAAATCGTCGCATAGATCTAGACATAGAAATATGCTTATGATGTTGTAATTGCGGCGCCTTTACGCCTCAGTCTTCGTAATATTCAGCTCGTAGATATCATCCGGATCTTATTATAATGGTTAGTCTCGTTCAGATCGCTCGAAGACATTTTAACTCACCTTTTCCATATTCTCCAATGTACTCTTGTACTTTTGTCATTTCTTCGTTGATGCTTGACAATAGCCCCGGTAATTTTTCATGAATGGCATCGTTATGTAGAGCCGAAGCATTCAATGCCCTTGAAGCCACATGAAATCGGCTTACGTTGTTCACAAGCATCATGTCAAAAGGCGTCGTAGTGCTGCCTTCCTCCTTGTAGCCCTCAACTGTCATACGATGCAACGCTGGGCGCCCAAAGAGAAGCCCCTGTAACTCCGTCGCGTAGCTATGATAGTTGAAACACACGGGTTTATCCAATGTGAATAGTTCTTCAAAGTCCTTTGGCTTGAGAGCATGTGGGTGGTGCGATTCGTGTGGTAAGACCAAAAGGTCGGTAACGTTAATGACTCTGACACGCAGCTCCGGTACAAGCTTGGCCAAAAGCTCTGCAGCTTTGATGACCTCAAACGTCACTTCGACACCAATTCCAACAAGAACTACGTCTGGGTCTTCGCCGTCGTACGTGCTTGCGAATTTCCATATTGAGATGCCTCGTTTGCAGTGCTCCATTGCGTCCTCGGTGGAAAGATAAACTGGAGTGGGCTGTTTGGATCCGATCATCAAGTTCACGTAGTTTTTAGACTTGAGACAGTGGTGCAAGGTGCTGAGGAAGCAGTTCGCATCAGGGGGTAAATAGACTCTTGCTGTTTCGGCCTTCAGATTCAAGACTGCGCCGATGAAGGACGGGTTTTGGTGTGAAAAGCCGTTATGTTCTTGTCGCGCCCATGTACTGGTTTCAATGTAGTTGATGGAGCTCAAGTCGCCTCGCCATGAGAGCTTGCGGCTTATCTTGGAGAACTTGGCATATTGAATCATCATGGTGTGAATGATTCCCAGGAATGACTCGTAACTGGGAAAAATGGCAGTTCTTCCCGTCAAGGTATACCCTTGAAGGAACCCTTGACAACAATGCTCTGACAATATCTCAATGACACGGCCGCCTTGTGCACGGGCATATTGGTCCCACTGGAAGTTTCGTCCCGAATGATCTAACACGGCGCTGAGTTTGTTACTTTCTAGCTCATCAGGCGAGAAGATGCGAAAGGTCTTCATATTTTTCCTTGCCACGTCGTCGAGAAACTTGCCCGATTGTTGCATGCTGCTAGCTTGGTCAAATTTCTTAGCGGCATGCGCCGTCCAATCCGGCAAATCGAGGCCGCGATAGCAATCGTATACAACTTTGAGCTGACCTAGTCTCTTATACTCTTCTGGTGGCAGAATGTCCAAGACATCATGCGAAGGTTTCCCTTTCGCCAGCAATTGCTGCACCTCATAGCTCTTCAGCCAGTCCTGCAAGATCTGAAGGTGTTCTTCACTCTTGTTGGCCTTAGCTACGGGGACCTGGTGGGCACGAAATGAGCCTTCAATAATCTCATTGTCAATCGTTCGAGGTCCTGTCCATCCTTTGGGAGTCCGGAGGATAATCATCGGCCAACGAGGTTTGGTAATAGGACTGCCCTGTCTTGCAGCGTTCTGGATATTCTTGATCTCGGACAAGGCCCAGAATAATGCTGTGTGTAATTCGACATCTATAAGATCCAGATCTTCCACAATGCACACCTGATAGCCGTAGCCTGAAAACAACAGGATCAGCTCTTTGTTGTCCATGCACCCAAATATGGTTCGTTCACTAATTTTAAATCCGTTAACGTGAAGAATAGGGATAACTGCTCCGGATTCTGCTGGGTCCAAGTATTTGATGGAATGCCATGCCCTAGTGCTTGTTAGTAAAGTGGAAGAGCATTTGTAACATGTCCTATGCATACGCTGCTGTAGGGCCAGTCTCGGCCTCACCATCACCAACAACACAGGTGACAATTAGGTCTGGATTATCCATCACAGCGCCAAATGATACCGATAGTGCATATCCTAGCTCACCACCCTCGTGGATACAACCTGGAGTTTCTGGGTTAATGTGACTTTAGGCATGTCAGTAGTCGATAACTTTGTATGCGTCGCCGGATCCCATACCTCGGAAACCCTCCAGGGGTAGAGAACTTTGTAACTAGATTATGCAGTCCTTCGTTATTGGTTGGGTATTTGTCTGGATAGAATCGTTGTAGCGAGCCTTCAAGCCACAAACAGGCCAATGCAGCAGGGGCTCCATGACCAGGTCCAATAACGAATAGCATATCCACGGAACTATCGCGAATGAGAAGGTTCAAATGCGACCAGATGAGCACGAGCCCGGGACACGTCCCCCAATGCCCTTGATATGACAAGTCAGCATTCGTACAGTTAGAAGAGCAGAATATTGTTTACCTAAGAGCCGTGGCTTCACATCTTCCAGCCGGAGATCACGTTCTAGAAGGACATTGTCTTTGAGGAATATCATAGCTGCCGGGCTGTTAGCAATACGCGTATGACGGCGTGCATTCTGAGCTGCTCTCCAAAGCACGTACCGCTAGCAATATAGCATGCAGCCCGTTGGAATTCTCTTAGTGAGCACAAGTCATGGCTGTTTAAAGGTGCCTTTGTCGGCTTTACGGCCAAATCTTCTGTTGAGGCCGGGAATTGGCTGGGCAAAGGCGGAGGGTTCGGTTGGTCGATAACTTCACCAGCCATGTTGGTTTACTTCACACAGTAATGTGCTTTTTTCGGTTGTTTAGAGAAGAGATTGGTGGTATTGCCAATCTGGCGACGATGTTGTTATTCATATCGCTGCTGGAATACCGGCACACTTTGTCCATTTCGGGCCTGCTGTGGAGATGCCTGCATAGTTGATTAAACGATTTAAATCCCCAAATGATGGCGACATGATTCTGTCACAATCTCTTGGGACTTCTTATCCATTAGCGATTTCATGACGTTAAGTGGACGTCATCCAACCCACTGCTCATCCAATACCGTCGCTATTGGTTCAAAAGTAGCAGGATTCTACGCATGTTCTGAGGAGCAAAGAGGAAGTAAGCACATATGAAGCCCAACATGTGGCCCTCAATTAAACAATTTGGCTATGCTATGTTTATAAAAGTTTTCATTTTATTTGGCTTTCTATTCATTCCCTACAATAGCTGAATTTATATGCTAAAGTAATGTATTTTGGTGCTCATGACGTGGGCCTTGAGATCATTGTTACTTGCTGATCTGCAGCACTAAATCTGCATACTATCACCACTGATTAGGTCCAAGAAGCGCCCCATGTATGAAGACAGCTGGATATCGCTAAGGACTGAAAGTTATCGATTTACAGATAATCCTTGAGTGTACTGATTATTTGATTCAGAATGGCGTGAATTCCGTATACAGAAGCCATTTGACGTGGTATGCGAGAATCACGAAGATAGCCAATGATAGGGTTAGAAAGCCGATGAAGCAAAAGGCGTTCATCCAGATGCCATTTATTGATACGTTACAGCTTTTTTTGCAACCGGCCAACTAGTGTTCTGAAGCATCGGCAGGGCCTCTCTTTGATGGAATTTCGGGGCCCATCTTGCTAATTCCTTTCGTGTCATGATATCCTTCGTGATCCTGCCGACTGGCAGTTCCTTTGCCTCCACCGCTCAAGATTGAAGTTGTATGCAATCTAAAGTGATCCGATTTACTCGAAGCTTCGCCACCGCCAACGCCGCCAGTTGGCAGCTGGACTTGGCCACTTTGAGCATCTCTTTCGGATCCTGAAGGTGCTGCAGCATTGCTTGGGCCGCCGGTCATTTTGTTGCCCCCAACACCTGCACTACCCAACCCGAGCTCGCGTGTTTCTTGAGCTTTATTGCTCCGTATTTGTGCATTGTTTGTTTTTGATTCGTTTTTCCGTGTGGCATAAAAAATGACACCAACCATGCTTACACCGGCGATGGTTGTCATTGTGAGCCTCTGTCTGGACATCTTGTAGTAGTGTGGAGGTGATTTTTGCTGGAAACTTTAAATAATCGGTAAAATGATAACAATGGGTTACTCAAATTGCATATTTGAGATTTTTCGAGCATATATAATATGCTGATCCATAGAAAAAGTTTGTTAGTCAGAATGTGGTGTAGATAACAGTCCTCGATGACGCATGGTCGAAAGTGAAAGTTTGACAGAAGGATGGAGTATGTTATAGTGATTAACCACTGACGTGGACGATGTCCAGCCTTATTCATCGAAGGGTAAAGCAGAGAGGCAGCATTATAGGTAGGTAGTTGTTTGATGTCTGCTTTACATTATTACAGGGGTGTTGGCTCTTCATCAAAAGTGCGCTATTTGCCACCTCATGAGCGTTCTTCCACTTTCATTGCTTTTAAGAATGCTCATCGAGCTTTGCAGTCGTTAATATATCGTCATTTGTATTTGTTGGTACCGTTACGAGCGAATGTTCTTGACCAATACCCATAAAATTCCACCCATTTCGAGAATACACAACCTAGGCAATCCCATCCTTGATTGCCTTTAGCTGCTGCCGCCCATACATCTTTTGCTGGTTTTCAAAAATTTCCAGATTCTTGACTATATGCTGTATCCGCCTTTGTTCTTTGTCGTCTGACTCCGGATGATCACTAAATGTGCTTCTCTTTCGCCTTTTGCTATTACGTTTTTCTATCTCCGGAGCTTGCTCGCCATCCTTTTCGCCATCTGCTCTTTGTTCCGCTATAGTAATATCTGGAGAAGCAGTCTGGGTGATAAACGTATCCGGTCGTGGTGTTGGTGTTGGTGACCATGGTGGATTGTCCGGCACGTCATTGTCACAGCTAGGTTGCCCCCAGTACGAGTTCTCTGCCCATTGTTCAGTTTATATCTTTTAATACAAATCAGCATCTAGCATATATACTGGTCCCTTACCAAATAAATAGGGATCGATAGGCTCAGATAGCTTGCACTCTGCAGGCTCGCATTGCTGGCCTAGATATGGGTCGACAGGATCTGCCATTCTTCTCTGTTCGCTGTATCGATCTCTCTCGTGAGTGTTGTGCTGAGCTGGCATATTTAAGCTGAAATCTGTATTCATCTGCGCAATGGCCAGCTGAGTAAAACTTCCTGCAGCCAGAGGCAGCTCCCAGTCTTCCATTCGTGTTGGGGGCAGGTTCGGCCAAAATGATCCAAAGAGCTGTGTATCGTATATTATTTGGCACAAGTTCATGCAAGAATATGATAACGCTCGAAAGCTTGAACGCTATCGCACGTTGCCCCTTCTTTAATATATCGACGCGTATTCGATCTCGTTGCAATTGGAAGGATTGCCAATGTAATAACGTGGCGCCTCTGATTCGCGGATCTTACATTCCATACGCCACGCACTCTTGATACATGGAGGCGATATTGATGTGTCAATGTCTTCTTGTGTGTGCATGTCCAAACATTCTCTTGTGTGAGGCTGCACTCTGCGAAGAATCTGACGCACTGGCTGTGGCTCTCATTCACAAATCTATCGCAATTTGTGATACTCAGATTTGCTAGCTATGAAGGATTCCATATGAGTTCATGGGTAAATAATTGATACATCATACCCCAGATAATTCACAGAATCCAGTAAACACATCAGGCAGAACATTCAATGTCTGGGAGATCATTCTTAAGATTGCCTCTGACAAGAGCGCAAGTGGCGACGGGTGGAGGCGTAGATTCCGTCATGATTAAACCATGCTAGAAGCTCTCTGAGCCAATCTGGTCCAGCCATCTGAAGCCATCATTTAACTTATGGCAAGATGTGAGAAATCGGTAGGAGTTGCACTCAAGGTTGGGTGTGGGTGGGTATAGCCTCTTTTCATTGGACTAGAAAGGCAGATCAGCTACTCTTTGGTTGTTATTGTTACCCTTGAGCCCGACAAGCTCGTGAAGGTGAAGCGGCAAATTCCACGCTTTCTGTATTCAAGAGAAAAACATGCACTTGCTGAAAGATAAAATGCGTTTGGAGAGAATATTTGGCGTCGGAATCTATAATATGGTTATTTGTTGAAGAGTGGAACAAAAGTGTCGAAATGTTCTAGCATCTCATACACGAACTACTTTCCTCTAGGAAGATCGAGTCTTGACGTCACGTTGAGCCGTGTGAATCTCGATATTTACGCAATAACTACGTATAGCGATGTAGAGCAAAGCATCATGGGGCTGAAAGAGCTCAGACGACGATTGGATATTCCCGCTCTTTTATTGCCATTAATTTCCTGAAATGTAACTTTGCGAGATGTAAGCTGGTCTACGATGAGATGACTGTCCAGTGTGAATCAGCATAACATTCTCTATACAATTTGTCTTTGAACAGCACGAAGCGGTGTTTCATTCATCCGATATTCCGCATAACCATTTTAAACATTTTATACTACTCAAGCGATTCACAGCTGCGTCCCCAATGCTTGCCAGCGCCAACACGTCGTCCATTAACAACCATGAAGATGGTCCTCGAAGCGCGGACAACGACGAGTCATGGATCTTATTCGTCGCGGGACCTACCGGATCAGGCAAGAGTTCTGTTGCGAAATTCCTCGCTTCAGAATTACAAGCTCGCTTCTTAGAAGGCGATGATGTGTGTCATTGGTGAATTGACTTTCGATGACTAGAAACATGAGGCTGACGCCATTAACAGCTCCATCCTAAAGCCAACATTGACAAAATGCATAGAGGAGAACCATTGACAGACTTAGATCGCCAGGGGTGGCTTGAGGCAATCAATGAGCAAGCGTCATCATACAACAAGCATCCATCCCAACACCACCACATGATAATTACATGCTCTGCTTTGAAGCGAGCTCATAGGGATATTCTGAGAGAAAGCTGCCAACGAGCCGGGTATTCTCTCGTGCATTTCTTCTTTCTAGACGCGCCAGAGTCTGAGCTGCACCGGAGAACAGAGGCCAGGAAAAACCATTTCGCAAAGGCGAATCTTGTCCACAGCCAATTCGATGTACTGGAGCGCCCGAGGATCGATGAATACGATGCTACAATTATCAGCGTAGTACCGTCGCTGGATGAAGTGCAGAGTGAAGCACTAGAGGCAGTAACTCGACTTATTAACAAAGATTCATAAGGGCATTGCGCTCTAGGACTTTGACTCTTCTTCATTCACTCCTCGCATTGAGTAAGCATTTTAGTTCAATATCATCTGATTTATAATGATAAGCTGCAAAGCTGCACAATGACTTTTTAAGCTGAATGTTTCTATGTGGTCCATAACTTTTGTCATAATCTCATTGTGCACTGAAGCGCACAGGATGTGCTGCTCTAGCTCTATCTCGACATGAGACGTCTATGTCTAATCTTTTGTAATTGTATGTCTATGTCTCGTCTTTTTCTGGATTGTCAGAATCTGCAATTAAAAGGGATATATTAACTTCCACATACCTAATACCACATCTGCATTCTATTATTGTCTTTTTTCACGGCATTTTCTCTAGCCGTAGCGTGTAGGAGATGTCGAGTTGTTTTCCTCAGTCGCAGCTGTCTATATCGCATCAATGTTGCCATGTCGTGAAGAAACCACTAGTTGTCGACTTCATGTTGTAGATTGATCAATAATCATGAAGGGGGGATAGCAATAGATTAAGAGCCCCCGGTTCCTGACATGTCGATCTGGGGTTGCATTGAGCCTTATATACATTTTGGGCGGTCAGAGTCGAAACGCCTTTCATCGAAAAAAGTACATGTCTTAGTGTGCCTAGCTAAATAAAATAGTAAGTGATTTCACTATTCTTTGGAAATGACGACGACATTCTCCGACAATGGTTCACTTATACGTGATTCCTCATCGCTAAATCACCAACTAAGTGGAATCAGGTCGGGTTAGAATTCTACCGGCCATACTCACCTTAATGACATCAACATAGATAAAACTTTATTCTTATTTAGTAGATCCCTTTAGTTAGATAAGTTAACGTACTAAGCAAGTATTCATCCATTATGTCATTCTTGTTTGTTTAAACTACAAACCAGAATCACGGACTCTACTTTAATTCCGTCGGACAGTTTAATATTGCAATGTCCGTGTTATCAGATACAACTAAAAATTCCAAATATTCGCCAATGTCGAATTTCCCATCTGCCCGCCATCACTTCTGGTTATAACTCGGAGGCGTCTTGTTTCCTCTTTCCCTCCAAGCATGCCAGCATGAATCAGCATCTACTCACAGTTAGCCACCTCAATCCCAGAAATCCCCTTCCCATCCAACAAAGAAAGAAACTCACCTCCATGAATCTTCGGAGAAGGAATATCCTTCCTAGCCTCCCTCTTCTCCCTATAATTCGTCCCAAACCTCTCATCCCGCTCCTCAACCTTACTAAAGTCCAAATGTCCATCACTCGTATAACTCATCATAAGCTGCGGCTCTCCCAGTGGAAGCTCATCACCTCTGTCCGTCTGCCACAGATGATACACCTTCCCATACAGCGAGATGATCTTTTCCATTTCCCTCTTCTCCGCCAATTCCCACGCTGCTTTGGGTACCATGCGGTTAGGCATCACGAGCATTCCCGATTTCACCTCGTAAACGTGAGAATGCCATAGGCGGCGCTCATCAGCTGGTAAAGATTCATAGCGGTTCGGTGTGATCATGTACTCTATGCCTATGATCCGTGCATTGGGTTCCGCAGAGTCGTATAACACACATTGCCGAACCTCGTCATCTATAATCAGTCAGTATGAGTACCTGTACCCTCAAATAATCAGCAAATAGCTCCAAGGCGACTACGCACCCAATTGGCTGCAGTAATGATTCGTTTCCACGGATCGCATAGGATCATTCGCATAAGCGTGAAACGCGTTAAGATGTGCGCATATATTCTTAACCGGCTTAAAGTCCTATTTCTCTCTAGTCAGAACATTACTCACACCAAGATAATTCAAGTGAAAGCTACCTGCGTAAAGGATGCCGCACTCGAAAGCACAGTGTCTTCTTTGGGCAAAAGATCACCCGGAGCTTTGTCGTGTGCTTCCGAACCCATTTTCGGTGTGTGTCTTGTCTCGAAGTCCAATAGAATGCCGAGTTGTGATCACATGGAATGTTAAAAGTGATTCAACCCAATTTGCTAGTGCAATTGGGAACTGATCTTGTCTATATATACAGATTACTGAAAAAGCTGGAGGAAGGGCGTTCATGACGTTGACGAACCATCATCAGTATTTATAGTCCGAGATTTAGCGTACGGTGATATCACACCACGTCTTGTCGTTCCACAGCTCTCGTTCCACATCTTACAAAATGTACGCACTGTATATTTTATCATTGCCTTTTACAGTTACCTCGCAAATTAAGCACTAAAGCGGCTCAATCTGGCGTATATCATAACCTAAGATGTGGCCGCCGATCTGATGAAGCAAAAATGGTGACCCGCAAGATCAGCATATCGAATGGGACGATCAACATCATGTACGATGTAACTCCAGATATTGCCATGGACAGAAATCGTCACAATTAAGACTAAACATTGTAATATCTCACACAACAATACAATCCTTCGGGTGTCCTTTAAGTCACCATCATCAGCAATCCCACATATATATATCGACCATGTATATCGAACATATATATATACAAACACAACGCTCCGCCAATCCAACCTCTCTCATACGCCATTAAACAAATAATCAACAAGTAAAAAGATAAAACAATCAATGAAACGCTAATCCCACCCATCGTCTTCCCTCCCCTCTTTTTTCTGTAACCCGTAGAATTTTCGCCCCGGCCTCCGGTTTGATATGCTCCAACACCAATTTTGTGTTTTGACAGAATAAAGCAGAAAAAGCAAACGCATAACAGAAGAGTCCTCCAAAGAATATGTAGACAGCAGGTGTGTTTCCCCCGTATATCGAGTATATGTACGTATACCCCAGAAGCATAGCGGCGTAGCCTTTGGTATTAAAATTACAACTGTAACATGCTTTGGGTAAAGCAAACGGGTAAAACAGCAGACAGGGGGTACATATGTGACCCTAAAGTCATTCAACCAGTCGTCTTGGATCGTGACTGAGACCAACTTAGCCTCTTATTTCTCAGTGCTTCATGATGCATGTGTTCTGCCATTGTTGGAGAAGCAGCAGCTTCTTCCTCGTTCATTTCCTCAGGCTCGTCAGTCTGCACTACAGCAGGTTGTTCTCGGTGGCTCATCCTCTGCGTGAGAGCAGTAAGCTTGTCCCTCAGACCAAACCCTCCGCTGCTGACACTGGTGGGACCAGGATTCTTTTTGTCGAGATGTCCAGCGCTGGTAGAGGGCCTTGATTCACTGCCGCCTGACAAGGTCCTCATAGCATGGCGGTGCGATCCTAATCCCTGGCTGGAAGACGGCCTGAGAAGCTCAATGGCTAGGCTGCTGTGGCCATCACCTCTGCTAGTAGCGTCTACTGGCGTTGGGGGCGTCATTGTCAGGTACGATGGGACCTGGGGGATATTTTGAGCAGAGCCGGTTGTCAAATGAGACCTGCTGCTAGTAATGCTACTGCTGCGACTTGCAGATCGCGGAGCCGGAATGCCACTGCGAATGCTGCTGCGAGTAGATCGTGGAGGCGAGCGTGAGTAGTCTATCGGGGACGTACCGTACATACTTGCCGAGTCATCGCTGTCGTGTATGCTGGGCGTGTAATTCTGAGACAGGCTAGAGGACATTGGTGAAATAAGAGCAGAGCTGCTCGCAAGTTCTCTTAGCCTATTACGCTGCTCCGCATTGGGCTTGTGCTTTGAGAACTTGTTTCCAATAATGGCACCTGTATGAGAAATGAGAGCTCTCACAACGGCCTTTTTCAGCGCCAAAGCGAGATCCAAGTTTGACCAAGTCTTGTTCTGCCACTCAATGAGAGGAAGGCGGAACACAAAGTTGTGAACGTCTTCAAAGTTGCGTTGGTCTTTGCCCTTGTAGCTGAGACACAGCACAACAGAGGGTATCTTGATATGCGCAAACGTTATGTAGTTGTTGGCTCGCTCAATCATCTTGGTGAGATCATCAGACATTTGCTTGTCCTCAGTGTTATGCCTGCTTCGTAAGCCGAAACGTGTCGACTTCTTTGAATCCGAATCCCGGCTGTCTCTGGACGAGAATCCAGTTGAAGACCGACCAATAACGCCAGGTCGTGGAGTCGCCGTCAACGGTCGCATAGACTCAATCGAAGACTTCTTGCCCAGTGTTCGTGAGGTGCCTGAACGGAAAAGTCTGAAATGGCCGCCACCCTCGCCGTTGTTAACGCCCAGGGTCTTCTTCGAGGTTCTTTCCTCTGCGACGCCGGATGATAGTGTCGGCTTAAGACGTAGCTCGAGCGAACCCGGGCGGGTTGAGAATGAAGTATCCAAGCTTGGCGTACCCGTCCTGCTGATTGTGCTCTTGGGAGACTCGTTTCCTTCTTCATCCGCCTCGTTTGAATCGCGCCGAACTACGATTGAAGGATTTGTCTTGGATTCTTCATCGGCCTGCTCCATATCCATACCAGGGAAGATGTATTCGAAAAGACGTTTGCCGACTTCACGTTCCAGCTGGATCTTGATAGGAAATAGCTCTATCTCGAACTGGTCCATAACGGGGATACCTGCTATGGCCTCTAACATGTACCAGTAGACCCGAATCATGTCAGAATCGCCGTCGCCATATCGAGTACCTGGCCTCTCGCCTTCGTGATATGGAGTTATTATCTCCGGGTATGTTGCGTCCGGCAAAAGGTTCAGGCCAAGCAACTTTCCAACACGAACCAGATTCATGTGGGAGCCATCCGAATGATCGGTGCGGTCGTACTCTAAATTCTTAAGTTGAAGCTCAACCAGCGGCTCGTTCGAATCCTGCATGAGGTGCCAGACAATATCTCTCACGGAGATGCTCCATTTCAACAGTGCGTCAGAGCGTGTATTGTTCTTTTCGAGTCTTCTCTGTGAACTCATGATGGCTTTCATCATGAAGAAAAGCTCATCCTCGGAGGCTGCCAGGTCACGCTCCAGGGCCAAGCGATCTTCCCATCCTTTCTTGTCCAAATGCAGGGAGTAAATCTGGAAATGCGACTTGATTTCTTCCATCTGCCTGATGCGGTCCTGCAGTTTCATCACCATTTCTGGAATACCACTCAGGTCACTAAAGTCAGACCCGAGGATAATCTTCTCCAAGCGCTCATTCCTCGTCTTTTCGAGGGGCTCGCTGTACATGAGCAGATCAAGCACGATGACATACACCGCGTAATACTGCGATGAGTTACAGAGAGCGCGAGCTTGCGGGAATTCCACCCAGAGGTTGTCCACACGTTTCTCCGTGGGTTCTTCGGTGGTTTCGTCTGTGTTTTCACTATTGACCTCGTCGTTATACTTGAGACGGAGATTGTTGTACTTGTCATACCGAAGCATGGCTGAAGTTTTCTGCACAACACGCTTGAAGCCGAATGGGTCGGTGCGGAAGTCAAACATGACCTCCATAGGTACCCATGGTGGCCACGAGGAACCCGTGGGCGTTCCATACTTGCTGCCCGCATACATGGATACCATGTTGGTGAGGAACCATTTCTGATGCGTGACGAAGAACTGAGTGCTGTCCATGTTGACCAAGAATCGGCGTTGAACAAGGCCGCTGACTTGGTCCGAAATTCGCGACTTGTCCATGACTTCCACCACTTTTAGTTCCATTCCTTTTGAGGTAACCAAAACAACGTGCTTCTTGTTCTTTTCACTCTGCAGCTGAATTTGCGGCGCGATAAGCCGCACATGATAACTGCATTGCGGGTTGAACTCATCTGATATACCGCTCTCCAAATCTTCAAGGGAGCCTTCCACAACGCCATCGGCATTGAGAGCAAAGCCTGTGCTCGTCGAAAATTTCCGTCCATCTGCCAAGATACCTTTGATTCGGTCTTCGAGATCTGTTGCAGCGTCCTTTTCGTGAGACGGAGTATCTGGAGACGTGGGAGTCCCGTTGGCAGCTGATGCCGGCTCTGAATTCATGGCTTTCCCCATCCTAGCCTTTGTCTGCTCGTCTACCATGTCCAGTATGAATTTCACTGCTGGTCTGGATAGGTAGTATATAAAGCCACGACGTTGGCTACTCTGGTGGACATATCGCAGCACAATGTTACGCAACAGGTTGTTCCACTTCAGCTGCATATTGTGAATCACGAAGCGGTTCTCAAATTCGCTTTCAAACTCAGCATTGGAGGGTATCGAGGGCATGTCCATGTGATCACTCGGGGAGTCCACGGATCCTTCGGATCGATGTGTGCTCGCCGCTCCGCTTGATGCATGGCCATTAGTCGATACTCCGTTATTCATTCGCTCCAGCATAGTTTCAAGGAATGCTCTCTTGTCCCGAAGTACATTAGAATGCTGGCGAAGGGTATCAAAGTCTTCCAGAATCTCGTGGTCTTTGGAATCGGTGCGTATCACTTTCAATTCGGCCTCACCCACATGTCGGATGTGTGCTCGGATCTGTTCATCGAGTTGAGCCAGACGCTCTTTGATTAGATGTGCCTGTACACTCTTTGGATCATTTTCTTCACTCATGGTACAAAAGTGTGTCGGCTCGTTTCCAAATGGGCTTGTTCTCGTTGGGTCTCCAGCAATAATACCTCCAATGTCGGTCTGACGGAAGTAAGTTAATCGAGGGATATAGGCAAGAGGCAAAATCTTGGTCTCCGGATGAGCTTCGGTGGGCAGAATCCAATCTAGCTCGACGAAATCGTCCATATCAATCCAGCTGTAGTCTCCGTCGGGAATCGTAAAGCGAGATACATCCGGCTTCTCGTCCTGATCGAGGGTGAGATGTGAAATTGATCCTTTCTTGATGGCTTCTGTCGTGGTACCATACAAACTGGCAGAGACGGCTCGAATATCTGCGCAGGCCAAATCCAAGTGTGCTGCATGGAGCTTGATTCCCGTGATTCGACTAGGCGAATTCTTGGTCTTGGCAATGGTATCGAACTCTTCTCGGCGCTGATGAAGATCAAGCATGAAGCTGTCGAACCGAACTTTCAGGCCAGTGGCAGAGACGGCGTTTTCAGAGTAGTCCTCGGCATCTTTGTGCTTGTAAATGTGACTCAGGAACAGCGGAGCAAACAGGAGATTATACTTGACAGTCGCCAAGTGCCTCCCGAATTTCTTGCTATTCTTTTCTCTCCCAGGGAATAGGCTACCCTGCCGAATAGGAAGCGACATGGGTCCGCTGAAGAGTCCCCACCAAGCGAAGAAGTGCGTGAAAAAGCGAGGAGTAAGATGGATCGTGTTGTAACTCCGCGAAGGCTCAAGGCTCTGTGACATCCATTCGCGATCAGCCGGTGCGCGTACCGCAATTGACAAGTGAATGTGACGACTCCTGAACCCGCGCATGGCATCATAAGGGCATCCGTTCTCATCAGGCTTAGCAAAGAGTGGGTTCTTGAGAACAACCTCATAATGAGGTTTGAAGTCAAAACTTCGTCTGCCATCCTCGATTGCGCGCTCAAATACGAGACCAGCGAGCCATTGTACTCTTCCGGACAGCTTCATGACGACTTTCTTAAACTGAGCCGGACCGCATCTTAAATGGTCATCCGCAAGTCGACTACTATCATCATCTCGAAGTCGGGCAGCTTCCCGCACCTGCATGCTGTAGTCTGGAATGGCAAGAATGTACTCGCCGCTATCCACCGTCATGAACTTTTTGGGGTTATCCTCTGCATTAATATTCCATTTAATGTCGTTTCGCCAGCACATGATGAAGCCTGCGCCATGTCCAGTTACCTGATATGGGTCGCGTGTGCCCTTCATGGCAAAATGCATATCGCCGTCTTCTTTCCAGGCAACATGGATGCGCGAATGGAAATTAAGTCGAAGCTTATCCCAGAACCCAACCCGTTCAGACGGATCAATCTGCGGCTTGGTAAATGATTCAACGACCATCATCATATCCTGAATTGCCGGTTGGTAGCAGGGACCCCATGTAATCCTTGTGGGAAGAGATGTGTTGATATCCATGTAGACATCCGAGAAAGATTTGACAGGGCCAATGGTCCGCCTCACTTCAATCGCAAAGCATCCCTCTTTAGATGCACCCGGATCCGAGCTCTTGGGAGGAATAATATTCACTGGAACTCGTCGTGAAGACTCCAGTCCTCTAAACTCTTCGGCCAAGACAAAGTTCGTTCTCAAAGAGACAGCTTGCAGCCTAGAAGACTGTCCAGCTTTCAGCCCCGGGATGTGTAGCAGCGGCAGGGGGTAGTCGCGTAGCGAGCAGCGTGCTTCACCCATATCGATGGAGATATGCATCGGCACCAAGAGGCTGTATTGCATATCTTTGGGCATACCTTTGCCGACCTTGTAAATGAAGTCAGGGAGATCCTCAAGGGGGAACGTTGGCTTGTCAACGGCAATGTGGAGGTTGGAAATGTAAGTGGCCATCAACGCCGGTCTGGGGGCGACCTCCAAGATGTTTTCCGTCTCTTCAACGTCGCTCGGCATCTCGTTCTGTCCCCAGAATAGACCGCGCAGCTCCTTGACACCATCTCGAGATACCTGATAAGCCCGATCAATCCTCTTTTTCCATGACTGAGCATTGAACATGTCCAAATGGAGGCGTGCCTCCTCCACTGAAACTTTTGCATTTCCGTTGATGCCCAGGGTCTCGTTTTCAGGGTTATATCTCGGCATGGCGCTGGGTCGACCCTCGCGACTGCGTTCGTCTTGCTTCGTTGCATCGGAGCTTCGGCTACGGAACCACGCAGATGAGGAATTTTCTGTCCTTCCACGTGGGAAAGCAGATCGAGAACGATTCTTGCCATTATTCCCCCGCTTCAGTTCTTCTTCCCGCACCCGATTTAGCTTGATGCGGAATGCCTCTTCTCTGGTAGCCCTCTGTATCTGTTCCATACGCCCTGCCCGGTAGATCATGCCCAATTTCCATTCGAATGCGCCATCCTCCATCTCGAAAAGGAAATTTCGCGATCGAATGGATATTTTCGGGACGGATTTGGGTCCTTCGGGCTTCTTCTCTAGGATGTACTCGTTTGTGCCCGTTTTGAAGCGATGCTGCAGCTGCTGCACCGCTTTAATCACGTTGATAATGTTATCGGTAATACGGTGAACAATGACCTCGTGCGGAATACCGATCCGAATCGCCTCAGTAGAGACGTCGATGAGCTTCTCTTCCTTAGTGTCTCCTTGGTTCGACTTGTGCTTGGACTCTCGCAAGTCAAGGCGTCCATTTTTTATGCTAACCATTCGCGACCATATATTGCGCATACGTGGAGATGCAACGTACAAGCGTATTAGCTTGGACGACAAATACGGCGTGGACCATCTCTGACGTCCAGCATCCACACTATAGATGTGAAGCATTATCATTGGGTCATGTGGCATCTCCGCCTTCACCTGAATCAGAGCAACTTTCACGTCAACGACTACGGAGTCTGTGATTGTGGAAGCCGAATCTGCAGGAGAAAATCCAGAGGTGGTAGGAGGGACTAGAAGATCCGACTTTGGTGTACCTTGCTGTGAAGCTCTTGGCGCGTCACCACTGGTTCTCATGAAGGCCTGTCTCACAGTCTTCATAGCAACACCCACGGCATAGTGTCGGTAGAGTGAATACTGAACCATGATGGAACGAATCGAGGATTGAATGTGAAACAACGGGCCATGATTATCGCTTGAAGCAGAGAGTGAAAATTCAAGACGCGGCACGTTGATGAAAGGCTCAAGCTCAAGCTGCTCAGCGGTTTCGATGATTTGAGCCTCAATACCTCTGGCATTGAACACCAGACGACGACCATCGCCGATATTCTGGGGCTTCTTTCTCGACCTTGTCGGACTTGTAGATGCGAAATCAGAGTCTGACTGAGTGAGGGATCGGCTGTGAGTTCGTCTCCTGAGCATCCGTCTCTGCAAGCCGTCCAGTCTTTGAGCACGATACTCCGCCGACATGCCGTCAAGGTGCAGAGATATGCCTTTACTATCATCGGAAATTTGTTCATCTACACCGGCAATCTCAATGTTGACATCATTCGCCGCGATTTGATAACGGAAAAGCCATTCGGGGACCGATCTCAGGAAGTTGGGATGCCTTCTTGACTTGGGCTTGGCTCGCTTTGTTGGCTCAACATCGGTGCGTAGCTGGCGTACAATCTGACGAACGCCATCTGTGATTTCCGGCCGCACCATGCTGACTGAGAACGATTGGATGTTGCTCGTGGCATCGACAGAAACTTCGGGGTTGGCTGCCAAGTGGACTTTCAGGTCGAAAGACTCGGTTGTTATCAAGTCGAACCTCTCGCCAGACACAGCTTGGTAGTATAGGTGGTGGGATTGCAGCCGCATTGCTCCATCCAGAGAATAGTGCAAGTCTTCAAGCGGTGAATGAGATGATTCAACGTCAAGAGCAACAGATGAGATTGATGAAATGATGAGACCGTAATCATCTGGGTCCTCTGTCTTGCCGAGAGGCTTGAGCTTGATGCGGAGAACAGGCTCGTGCATAGTAAACTTAATACTCGCCTTGGGAAGCAGTCGGGAAAAGAGATATTTCTGCTGCTGCCTTTGTTCCGTCTTTGGAGGCTTTGGTCTAGACCGCATCATTGCTATCAAGAGAGGCAGGTGTCTTGGATCAAGATCGATAGATGGGGAGGTGACCACAGAGTTGGCGAACAGAATATTCGCATTCTTGTCCTCAAAGTCATCCACCTGAGATAGCTGGATGGTCTTGGAAGGCAAGGTGGTTCTGACCGTCGTGGTAGCCATGGGAATGTACACAATTCGCTGCGGTTTACCGAGGCCATCGTCCATGCCGACAGAAATGGAGAGAGCGGCCACCAACGCTTCGTGGGCAATGTCTGTGGACGGGAAGTACATGCGATGTGCTGGTGACTTTGGATCTAGGCGATGCAGGTCGATGCCAACTTCCTTCATGGAAGCAGTGAGATGGACGGGTTTCGCACAAGGGTTGACAGACTCAACCTTTTTGACGAGGCCGACAAAGCTAACGGCAAACTGAATTTCTTTGATGCCTCGCAAGATGGAGCTGAAGAACTCCTTCGAGTCTGAAACAGTTTTCATCAAGTGCTCATTTGCACTGCTAGCGGTTCCATCTTGCACTTTACTAACAAAGATGTCGACGGGGTCATCCAAGTTGGCAACCTTTGGCTTCTTGCGAGACAGCTTGAACTTGGTTGCACAGTGGTGCAACTCGTCGTACGGAATCTGGACTCTGCCGAGCTTCAAGGCAACAGTCGCATCCCGGAGGCCCTCCTGTGTCGGATAGAGATATCCGTGCACATTTAGCAATGCATGGTCGAGAATCTGGAGGGATTCCTTGCCATCCACTGCGAAAAAGACACTCCGGACGGTCAATATCCATTCGGCCTCGGCGTGTTCCTTTGAAGAGTCGGATCGGTGGAAGAAGAATCGAGCTCGATCGGCCATTTTGTGTCTCGTATCCACGGCAAGCGTCAAGCTTCCAACCTGAAGGCTGCCCACATCGACCACGTTAATGACCGAGTTAGTCACAACGACATCCACCAAGCGCAGCCATTTCACGCTGTGGTGCAACTTTTTCACTTTCTCTTTGAGCTTTTGGAGGCGCGACCACGTCTCAGTCTCGGCTCTAGCTTTGGCTTGATCTGGAGGAGGCAGATCTAGTAGCGGGTCTATTTCTTCCTCCTCCGCATTATCTGTCTTTCGATCCACACTTTGTGGCGTCTCGTCCGTGGCAGGCTTCCGCTCTTCGAGCTTCTTAATATCGGCGGTAACGGTCAGGTCGCTGAGAACAATGCTCAGCCACGTGGGTTGCGCAAAAGTCGGACGATGAATGTTGAGCCCCAGGCCGCGAATCTCGATCCTGATTCCATCTCTAGGTGAGTACGCAAGGCGCCTGAGGGAGAAGTAGCCTATCCGCTGGATCGATATGCCGGTGACGATTCGAAGAACGGCGAAGAGGACGAAGGAGGAGAGATAGAGGAGGACAAAGACACCGAGGGCGAAGGTCGGACTGAGAAGCGCCATGTTCGCAGCGGCGCGCAATCAATTACCTAGCTGAACGGGGAAGTTAGACGGTGTGCCACGAGGCAAGCAAAGCTCCAATCAATGGCAGCGTACTTACAGGACGCCGGTAGCAGAGAGACCATTCTCTCGCAGAGCAAACAGGCAATCAGTGGGAACAAAGAGAAGAGAGACGCGACATGACAGTCCAGTGGGAGAAAAAGAAGGAAAATGGAAGCTGGGAGATTCGACGAGGGAGGGGCCCCGAACCGGGCCAGGTAGGGGGACCTGGACTATCGGGACGCCGGAACAGCTCCTGTGATGCGCCTGGGGTTGAGCAGCAGGGCTTCCCGGGCCGGCTAGGAAGATCGGAGCGAGGAGCGCCGCAAGAACTCCGGATGACGCCTGCGACCCGTGTCGCACGAACAGTTGAAGTACGGAGGTTTGCGAGACGTGGGAGCTGTAAGCTGGCTGGTGAGAGCTGGTATGAGTGCTGTACGGTGGAAGGTGAATGGAGGTAAGCAGAGGCAGCGGAGCCGATGCGGCAGATGGGCCAGCAGGTGGCAGTGGAGGTACCGAGTACTTGGCGGCCGAGTCTGGCGTGTCTGGCGTCACGGATTCCCAAGGTACCGGGTCCAGGCTGGAATGGTGGAAAAGGGGGGAATAGGGACAGTCGGGGTTGCAAAATTTCTCGCAGAGTCGAGGCCAGGAATCCAGAAGCCACCGTGTTCCATAAAAGGCCCTGCGCAGGCCCCGTATTCGAGATTACGGCTGCGCATCAGGTGTTCAATTGTGTGCCGACTTACTGGATGCAGTGCAGTCCCTATCGTACCTATCGTGCACATACACACACAGACAGACTTGGAGCCAAAAAGCGAGCGTGGGATTGATTGGTGCCGGGTACCTCTCACGCATGTGCCCTGTACCTATCTATACTTTCAGGCTAGCTGGGAACAGTTCCCGGCTGCCGTGGCCTTGTTATCGCGATGCCACGCCTCTTAAACCTAGCACGGCCGCTAACAACGGAGCTCTAGTATAGACACCCGACGAAGCGGATTTAGACGACGAAGCTCACCGTTCAAAAATAGCCTAAATATAAAGGAGCGGTTACGAGGTAGTCGAGGAATACATATCAGGTAAGTATTATTAATAGAAGGAGGTAGCTATGCAGTATCAACATCCAGCAGGACAGATAGATGTGCTATATTGAACAAGGAGAGGCTTTTCTCTTGGCAACAGAGAGATAAAAGACAGTAATCAGGTCGTCGTAAGTCACGATATTGAGATTATCCCTAGGTTCGGAGCAGCAGCGGAGTTAGCAATAAGGAGCACCCCCGTTTAGATCTGCATTTGAATACTCGTACATCATACGCACGCGATGTGCCCATGTACACACGAGCCATCGCTCTTATTAATGTTCTTAAAAGGAGACCACAACCACAATACGGAGTAGGTACATTACTAAAAGAAAGACGCGTCAAATCAACCGATGGTAATATTAGCAATTAAATCCACTCCCTCGGAAACTTACTATAATTCCCGCTTTCCTCGCCTCTTCTCGCCTCGACCTGTCAATCTCTCTTGGAAATATTCCAGCTGCTCCCACTCTGGACTAGGTCATCAAGATTCGGAGCGTAGCAGCCGTAATGGCTACGAGATTGCAGACGGTGCTAGCGGTGCTAACGGCCTCACGGACCACCTCCGCCAGGATTTACAAGGAAACCCCCAGATGCTTTTTGACTACGCCCACCAAGCTGAAGATATTATCTGTACAAATTTCAAAGCAGAATACGGCCACTCAGTATTAAACCAGGTCCATCTCCTTGATTGCGAATTTATTTTCTTGCTTTATTCATCTATCTTCCTTAGGGCTAGATCGGGTGAGACATTCTGCACGGACGGCATATCGGACGCGGATAGCAGCTGTTGATTGGACAATGGCAGCTCCTTGGTGACATAAGCACAGGAACACGATCAACTCCCCTGTTAACCTACAACTCTAATTGTGCTTCTATTATTGACCATCACATGCTGCAATTGGTGAGCGCAGTCTTGTAATACGAGATTCATGCTTTCTTCATTGCAGAGAAATAGCTATTTCGTAAAGAGAAAAAAGAAAAACTGTGTGCGTCGTTTAATCGCAGGCGTACGACATTATGCTCCGTGGACGCCGATCCAAATAAGTTGATGTAGCTCATGTATGTACAAGTTGCAAGGATATCAACCGTAACCATTACACAAAAGTGAAGAAAATTAGAACCCCCCCAATAAGTTTCATGTCTTATTTTCGTTTTTAGCTTTCTGATCAATAGACCTTAGCTCGGCGATCCTGTCGTCAATCAGGGCAATGTCTGCATCGACTCTGAGGATTTTCTCTTCCATCATGTCGATGTACTCCTGATCTGTGAGTTTCCTGAGCGGGCTCCAGTTCGACCGAAGCCAGCTATCATTCTCGTCCTTGACTTTCGGCTTCCTGTTGCTCATGCCATTGGCAACTATCTGCCCGCCTGCTCCCAGCACTCCCCACATGGCCATGGCAGGTAGAATCTTCCCTGGGCCCCCTTCTCAAAAGTTAGTTGACAAGCGCTGATATTAGCAGAAGCTTGTTACTCACGTATCAATCCGGCTACTGCACCGGCTGCTGATCCGCCTATGGTGCTCGCTATGGTTTTGTCGACTGGCCTCAACTGTTGGTCGCCTCCCATTGCCCTGACCGTCATAGATCTAGTAACTTGATGGAGTTAATAACGATACGCATGGGTAAGAGGCCGGCCAGAGGCAGGATAAACTTACACCAGAAGCTCCCTCCCAAGGCAAACCATTGAAATCCAGTTACAGCACCACTGGCTACAGGACTGGTGTCCCGTGCAATGGCGCCAGCAACACCGGCTAGCACTCCAGCAGCGCCTTGATTGTACATGTTAGAGCCAAAGGATATAATTTGCCATGAGTGATGGACGGAAACTTACCGGTGAAAGAGCCAACTTTGACGGGCGCCACGATGAGGTCTATAATCTCTGGTGGCAAGATACCTCGTCTCTTCTGCTGTTGCGGCTGCAGGGGGCCGGACGAAGGTTCCGGCTGGTTGCTCATGATGATAGTCTTGAGATTTTCCACCCCACGTTCCTTTTTTTGAGTGGTGAATGTATATGTCTGAGAGAAACAGCAGTAAGGGAGTAGATGATCAAGTGAAGGGAGAAATGATAATAATTGCTAACAAATAATTAATAGAAGATGAATATGTAGGAATAATATATTAATACAAACTAGTAGTAGTAGACTGGATGGTGTTGATGGAGATTGATATCATTAGCAGGTCAGCCTTGGGGAAATGGATTGGAGGTACCTGTGAACATTTAATTCCTCGCCTGGCATGGTGGGGCTCTCGCTGGGCGGTGGGGATGATATGCACAAAACGGGTCGGCGGCTACGGGCAGTGACTTTGAGATACCAGCGATGCGCAGGCACCGCAGCCACGGCGGCCACTGCAGACGCTTGGCTGGCTAGGCACAGCAGGTATCGGCAATGTCGCAGCGCCTAGCCCGACGCGGCCTAGCGCCTCCCACTCTTGGGCGGGCGAAAATTGGAAATGGAAAAGGCAGCCAGCCCTCTCACGACGCCGCATCTTTTTTTTTCCTTGACGAGCAAATTTCACCTCGCCAACCCCAGACCCGGCATCTGGGACTCGTACTCGCGCATCCGAAGCCAATCTGGTCCCTTCATTGGCTCCTCCTCCTCCTGTCGATTCTCTTCGGCCACCGCCTATTTCTCTCCCGCCGCAGCCTAGCAAACGGTCTGCCCTTTTGCGCATCGGCTGCTGATACTGTGATATCCTTGCGCGAGCTCGCCCTTCTCAACCGCAATCATGGGTATGTCACCGAATATGGCTCTGCGGTACTGTCGAGAATACCAGAACATCCTGCTGACGCTGCTCAATAGCTCCTAAGAAGAAGGAACAGCAGAAGATGTCCCTTGGGGACTTTCTGGCTGATTCAGGTTGGTGCTTCCGTCACCCCTCCCTTGATGCCCTCGTCGACCGCTACGGATTTGGGGGGGTCGCATCGACACCCCGCGCCGGCACTAGAATAAAAATTCCGGACCGACAACATGCTGACTCTTGGCGCAGGTTTTGGTGGAGGCTCCTGGGCTGATGAGGTTGAGGAAACCTATGGTATGTTGCTCCTGCTTGGCGAATTCTTGTCGCTTGGACCCTTGCTAACCTGTCCACAGTTTCTGGTAAGTGCATATAATAATCCAAAACCGATCTGCCCGAGAAGAAAAAAAAAGAATAAGAGGAAGGAAAAGGATAAGAGGAGGAAAATAAAAGAAAGAATGAAAGAAGAAAACATTGGCATACGCTCGGCTATATATGCACATGACAGCATGATATTGACTTGATGATACAGGTACTCAGGCTCTCCCTCCCGCTCGAGACAGCGGCCGTTCCATGACCACGTCTTCGTGGCAGGACCGAGGTATGAATCCTTCACGCCGTGGCCAGTGGCTGCTCATCACTCATCATTAACGGCTGCCAGGCTACTCTGTCCGCGAGTCCGTCCCCGCCAAGCTTCCCGAGAAGCCTCCGTTTACCGCCCACCTGGGCAACCTGTCATATGATGCCACCAACGAGTCTGTGACCGACTTCTTTGACGGCTGCGACGTTGTCAGCGTCCGAATTATCGAAGACCGCGAGCTGCAGCGCCCCAAGGGCTTTGGATATGTCGAGTTCGGTAACCTTGACGGCCTGAAGAAGGCCCTGACCCTTGATGGGCAGTCGTTTGAGGGCCGCATGATCAAAATTAAGGTGGCCGATCCTCGTATGTGTCTTCCCACCATGGTATTATATGACGAGTAAACTCCGTTTGCTAATTGATGATGTAGCTCGTGGTGGCGAAGGCCGAGAGGGCCGTGGTGAATCTGCCCGAGACCTGAGCGAATGGACCCGCAAGGGCCCTCTTCCCGATCTTCCTGGAGCGAGGGGTCCCCGGTCCGACTTTGGTGAACGCCGCCCCCCTCGCGATCCCGCCTCTGAGGGCCGTTCTACTGGGACGTGGGAGCGACGCGGACCTCTGTCTCCCCTGTCCCCCCAGGAACCCGGATCCCGTGAAAGCAGCCGCGCGCGCGGACCTCAAGAGGGTATGGGAGAGCGCAGCGAGTCGTACCGCGGAGACCGTCGGGGCCCCGCAGCTTGGGGAGAGGGCAGACAAGAGGGTGCCCGTCCTCCTCGGCAATACAACGAACGACCCGAGCGCCCTGAACGCCCGGAGCGCACTCCTACCGCCGCTGAGAAGGATTTCCAATGGCGCGATCGCATGCGTCCGGATGCTGCCAACGCACCCCCCGCTGAGACTCCGGCCTCTCCTGGAGCCGCGCCCCCGGCCCAAGCCCCCGGTGGTCGCCCCCGTTTGAACCTTCAGAAGCGAACCGTTTCGGAGGTTGCTGATAGCTCTTCTTCTGCCGCTGGAGACGCCAAGGCTAGCCCCTTTGGAGCTGCTCGTCCCATCGATACCGCAGCAAGGGAGAAGGAGATTGAAGAGAAGAGACTTCAGGCCATCCAGGAGAAGAAAGAAGCGGACGAGAAGGCCAAGGAAGAGCGACGCTTAGCCAAGGAAGCCGCCGCTGCCAAGGCTGAGGCCGACGCCGAAGCCGAGGCTGAAGCCAAGCAGGCTACTGAGGCCGCCGAGGCCAACGTTGAGGCGAAGACAGACGCCGCCGAGACAGAAACCAAGGCTGAGGAAGAGCCCAAGACTGAGCAGACAAAGGAAAATGGTGCGTCGGAGCAAAAGGTTCCTATCCGAACTCGAGACCAGCCCAAGGATTTCAGCCAGGGACAGAAATCAAGAGCTACCGAGTCTGGCAACTGGAGATCAGCCACCAACGAACAGCGACTCTCCCGTGGAAACTTCCGTGGTGGCCGTGGTGGCAGCCGTGGCGGCCGTGACGATGGCGCGCCCCGAGGACCTCGCAACGAAAACCGGGCACCTCGTTCCAATGGCCAGCAGGCTGCTGCTCCCGCGGCCGAGGGCGACGCTCCGGCTCCGGCTGCCGATGAGGACGGCTGGACTACCGTCTCCGTCGGTAAGAAGGGACGAACTGGACGGGCGTAAAAAGACCAAAAGCAAAGCAAGAAACCAAAAAAGAGCGATTGTAAAAAATTGATGTCCATTTCCTTTCGGTTTTCATGACTAGAGATGCCGTCGCAAGATTTTCTGCCAGCGGATCCCGGTCCTGACATCGTGTGCACTGTTCCGATTTCTAAATACGTTACCGATTTCCGGGCAAGGCGTTTCTGCAGTCTCCAATCTCGTCCATCTCCAGCCGCAAACCGCTTGGATATGGCTCATGACTTTTTCGGCAAGCCAAATGATGCCGTGTCGACGCTACAAGATGTTTTCTCTATTTCTTCTCTCTTTTTTTGCATCTTTGTCCACTCGAGCATCTGATGGCGTTGCTCGTTACAGCGCTACTTTGTCCTACCAAGCTCTGCTGACTTGGCTTCGAATGAAGCTTGTTTGCTTGCTGCTTGGTTGGACGGGATATAGTGAAAGTTGGTCGACAGTTGCTCGGCATATAGGCCGTAATAACGTTTTTCTTTTTTTATTCTTCATTTTTTCTTCAACAAATTGGGGCAGGAAGGGCTAGGAAACGGTCAAAATGATGCAATTTTGTTTTTCTATCTCATGACATGCATTTATGCGGGACAGAACAGATTGAAAAGGAGGGAGAGATGATTTGCACGATCAGCTTTCAATGACGATGATGATGACCAGCTCACGCTTTATGCAGTGTCGATGAGGAGGGCGGGTTCTATCTATTCATCTGCGGACTCTTTGGGGAACATAAAAAGGGGAATCTATCTGCGCAGTTTTGTTCTTTTTTTGTTCCTTGCTTTTCCCGCCTTTGCCTTTCTTCTTCTTCACCTTTTCCTCTTGTTACTTTGAAGATGTTGCTCGGACTGGAGCGAAGAGAGCGAGAGCAAGAAACAAAAGCTTGAACTGGACAGATTCTCACCGGCTGTTGAGAGAATTGGCGGGCATGGATGTGATGCGCCTTGGCTGGAAACTGAGGCACGAGAAAAAGCAAAAGAACAGACAATGGCATGGGGCCGAATGTAGCCGCTTTGAAGCGAGTCTATTTGATAGAGGGCGAGGCAAAATAAAAAGGGTTTCTATTTATTTGACGATGACGATGATGTGACTGTTTGTGTGAAATTGTGTTGCCTTGTGACTGTGACAAGGCAGCGGGATTTGGAAATGTTTGTGCCTGGATGGCGCCCTTTGAGATGCATGAGTGCTTGCTGCCTGCCGTGCCCAGGCCGGATATATTATATCGCGCACCCTGTCCGCTGAGTTGTGAGTCTTGTTTTTTTCATTCTTCATCCCATCTTGACTGTGATCTGATACCTTACAAACCACACCTCAATTTGAATATTATTTATTTTTCAGTTGCTAACAACAACTTTAATTACACCAAATCATTCACAATGACGGCATTCACTTACACCCACTCACCCTCCCTCGCCCCCCTAACAACTCAATCCCCCCAAACCCTCTCTGCAACCAGCAACCCCCCCATCGACCACCTCATGACCAGCGTCATGGTCCTCCGCCAATCTCACTCTCACTCTCACTCTCAAAACAAACTCCCGCCGCAAATTCTCCTCCTCCGTCGCCACCCAGCAGATTCCTACCCCCTCAAATGGGAACCCCCCGGCGGCTCCATCGACCCTTCCGACATCACGGTTCTCTCCGCCGCAGCCCGCGAACTCCACGAGGAAACGAACCTCTCAAACCCTCATTTCCACACATGGGTCGCCATGGCGCGGGAATTAAACACCGAGGAAGCTTCGCGGATGAAGAACTGGGGTGTTTTGCCGGAGGAGGAACTCGCGAGGGATGTGGATGTGAAGATTGATGGGGAAGGGAATGTAGTTAGGGTGACGACGTTTTTGGAGACAAAGGATGTTTGGGGGAAGATGAATTTCGTTGCTACGGTGGATGAGGGTGCGGAGGTTGAGATTGATCCTGAGGAGCATGTTGAGTGGGGGTGGTTTACGGAGGAGGAGGTGAGGAGGGGCCGGGCTGTTTTGCCTTTGGAGAATGGGAATGGGATTGTGAATGGAGAGAAGGAGGAGAAGGAGAGAATGTTGGAGTTTACGAGTCAGGCGGTTTGGGGGTCTGTTTTGGAGGCGTTTAGGGTGGGTAGGGAGTTGGGTGTGATTGTGTGAGTCAAAAAGACGAATGTTGATGACTTCGAGATGAATGATGAAGTTTGTTTTTCTTCGAAAAAGGACCTAGGTCGATAGAAGGATAGACAAAGAAGAATAGACGAAGCATGACATGATGCTTTACTGCAACCCATTGCGTCCCATCGGAAGTGCTAGTGCTTAAACCCATCAAAACAATATAAAATCCTCCCAAGAAGAGAAAAGAAATAGAAAAACATCAAGTAGTATCCTTGTGAAAAATCATTCTCAACGCCAGGCCAACATGACAACAAAAAAAAAAAAACATCAACAATCAAAGCTCATAAAAATCACGACCTCTTAGCCCCCATCTCCTCCATCCCATAATCATCCCAATCAGCCTCCCCAATCGCACTAATCTTCCCGCCCACAAAGATCCCCACGCCCGTCACCACGCTGCCCAAGAGGAACCAGCCCTCAAACCAGCCGTCCACAAACGCCGGCGTCAGTGCACCCCTCAGAACCCCTCCGACGGCAGATCTCGCCTCGCTGGGGAGCTGGCTGCGTAGAAGCAAACTCGCCGAGATGACATACGTCGCTGCTACTTGTCCCACTGCTAGGGCAAGATTCGCCTGGGCGTGCCGCAGTAGTCCGGGAGTCCATTTGGCGAAGAGATGGAATGTCTGGATGGCGCTGTTTGCGCTGGCCACAAGGATGACACCGCTGAGGGCGAAGCTGATGATGCGCGCCCACGCCATCTGATCGAGTTTCGGGTCCCAGTGTCTGGCTAGCAGTCCCAAGAAGCGGTTGATGGGGTCGCTGCTGGCGAAACTAGCCGACGGCGAAGAAGCTCTCCGGAGAGTCGTCAATGATGTCGCCAGGATGCGGTACACGCAATAGGCGCTGAAGATGTATGATGGCACGAGCAGGATGCGGCCCATAGTTGTGGAAGCGCGGGCCGAGGCGGCGCGCTGGTTCTTCATCAGCACCAAGTTGGAAGATAGGTTGGCTTCCATGGCCTCGAGCCCGACAATCTCCATCTTGAGCGTTTGTATCTCGGCCTCTTCGCCTGTTGCCCCACGGATCGACCCCATGACCATCCCGACCAGTCCAGTCTTGCCCCTTTTGCTCGCTTCTTGGCTAATCTTGCGTTCCAGATACTGCAGGCGATGTCGTTTCGTCGCCAACATCTCGCTAGTTGCGTCCAGCCCGGTCTGCTTGCGATTGACATCCGCCTCAGTCAACGGCCTCCGCCTAGTATCGCTGCGACCAAAAGTGTGCCAGGGCGCCGATACAGACGCAAAGCCCGACAGCAGTGCCATGAGTGAGATACCCACGACGCCAATACGCTCCAGACACGCCCTAGTCAGATCCTCGCCCATGATGCCCCTCGAGTTCCAGCTCGGGCTCGTCCTCCCATCGTGGTCCGCCGGCGGCGCTGACCGCAGCAATATCTCTGCCCGCGGCACGACGCTGCCCATGGACCAAAAGATGAACAGCCAGCCGCCAAACAGTACAGCCTGCAATCCCAATGCCACGCGCGGAAGCTTCCCCTTGGCCGTCCTCTGAAAGCTCCAGCCCGCGCTAGACACGAGACTACGACACTCGAGCCACGGAATCAACACCACCAGCATAAACAGCAGCGCCGGCACCGTCACTCTCAGCGCCAAGTTCCGCGCCGCCGGGTCAACCGCCTCAACAATCTCAGCCATGATGAGCGCGCCCAGCGTCGCCGCCAGCCCAACCGTCGTTCCAAAAGCCCACGCCGCGCCTCGTCTTCTCCAGCTCTTACTGCCGTGCTCAGCGTGGATCTGCCGCAGCGCCGCCGGGGCATGAGCAGGTAAGACGTCGTCGTCGCCGTCGCGAGCATCGTCTTGCGCGGCGCGGCTCAGTTTGGGGAAGATGAGGCGCACGGCGACGGCGTTGGCGGCGACGAAGACGGCGGCAAAGGGCAGCGCCGACAGCAGAGCGGCGGCTGTCACGGCGTGCGGGCTTGGAGGGACGCAGGCATCTTGGTCGCAGGACGAAGACGAAAAGGGCCACATTTGCGTTGTTTTCTTTGGGGTGGTTGTTGTCGTATTAGGTGTCGTTGATCTTGGCCTTTCGTTGGGGTTTCCGTATCCCCCTCCGCTCTCCCTCTCTCTTGCTTGTGTCGATCAGATTAAATGAATTCAAATCAACCTCAATCGCCCTCTCGTAGCTCGTGTCGAGAGTATCCCTCCCCTCTCCAATCCAATCCCGTCAGTCTCCTTATCGCAAGCTGTCGTCGCACTTGTGTTGTCCAAATCCAATCCCCCGCCAGAGACGCCAGCTGTAAGTTACTCGAAGGCCGCTTATTCCCACTTCTCAGTTACTACTAGAGGCAGGCCTGTAGTAGTAAAGATAGCAGGTTTCAATCAATGCAAAGTCAATCAACGAAGCCAAGCGAATGTCTGGTAAGCAGATAGAGAGGTAGGTATTTATCGCAGGCAATAAAACACCCCACGTCGACTTTAATAAGTGGTAAAAGCGCCGGCTCAATGGAAAGCTGGGTCGAGAAATACTTAGGCGGAACAAGGCAGATATAGTGCCTTGGTCGTTGCTGTCGTACCCCCTTGTAATTACTCCATACAATCAATGTAACCCCAGGAAAAAAAGAATAGCGAGCGAGAGAGAAAAATAAACCACAGAGGGAAGAGAAAAGAATGACGACGATCCTCTTACTGCAATCTGGGGCCAGTCCCACCCAAAGCGTGTACCTGTACTCTGTACTTCAGACCTTCAGCGACGCAATAGGCGGATAAAGCTGCATGTGGCCGCCAATTCTAACCAATAGCGTCCACAAAATTCGTGGGTGGGCTCGTACTCGGTACCCGCACCAACTTACAAGTGTCTCCCCACTATTCCCACCATCTATTTTCAGCAACATCCGAACCTACCTACACACACAAATCTGCAGCAGATGCCCGGCCGCTTTATTAGTCATTCTTCAAGGTTTCTTGTTTGTTTTACTTTACACTGCCCAGCCGTATCTGCCAGAATCATTCCACTTTGTGTTGCTTCGCCCGCGCTGATCCTCCAAAGGCCATGCAACTCTTTAACCGCCAAGCTTGCCCCAGACTATCCCGTGTTTCGTATCGTATCAGAATGCATCCAGCTTCTTTACTTAGCACTGACTGGCTTCAACATGCTTCCCCTCTTCTTGAGCCGCGTAACCCCCCGACAAACATGGATTATTCATCTCCCGTCATCGGCATCTTCACGGAATTCACGGCACGCTCAAAAGTCGTCATGCTTAATCGCTTTCTTCATCTGGCTGTCTCGGCGCAAAATCTAGATGCCATATTGCCATGCGCTAATCTTTCCCCCAAACCTACATGAACATAATCCACCGCTCTATTATTATTCCAATCCACCTCCATCAACCAATGAACCAATCAAAGCAACCAATCGCTAACCTGCCTGTGTCTGCTGAGCTTGCTGTCCCGTGAATGAACCTGTGCTCAGTATGCAATTCCGAATCCCCTTGCCAAATAGCTGCGAGGAACTCTCCCATCATTCTTGTTTTCTCTTATTCTGAGCGGCATTCTGAAACCATTTCTTCATCGTTGCAAGAGGTGATCTCTTTGTAGCTGCGTTTTCGGTATCGCCAGCTGCCTCTGCATCCGCATCAAGGCTGTCTTTTGCTGATTCCACAACATCGCCCTGGTTTTGAACCTGGTTAAAAGTTGAAATGCTGTTCCCTGAGCTGGTCTCTGGTACGAATGCCGACGTCTGTGAAGCAAGGGCTTCTTCAAGGCGGGCGGGCGGCCACAAGCCAGCTTCTTGTAGCATCCGTTTGAGGTGCTCTTGCTGATGAACGTTCATCGGCTCGCCCTCCTCTTCCTCGCTCTCCTCTTCACCCTGCTGCTGCTGTGGCGATGTGGTTGGCCGCTGTGGCGACGACGTTAGCCGCAGCGGATGGTTCGTTGGGGCATAATATTGCGACCTAGGTACATTCTGTTCGGGAGACCAATCAAGGGGTATTCCCCCTGAGACTGGCCGAACGGATTGTCCCTGAGGAGATCGCGGCACTGACACCCGCTGTGGGGACCGTTGTGCCGATGCTGGTTGAACGGACCGTCCCTGAGGAGAATTTTGAGCTGATATCGGCTGTGCAGGCCGTCCCTGAGGAGAGTTTTGTGTCGATGCTGGTTGAACGAGTCGTCCCTGAGGAGAGTTTTGTGCTGATATCGGCTGTGCAGGTCGCCCTTGAGGGGAACGTTGTGCTGATACCGGTTGAGCGGGCTGTCCCTGAGGAGAACGTTGTGCTGATACCGGCTGAGCGGGCTGTCCCTGAGAAGAGTATTGCGCTGATGCCCTGGGAGAATTGCGCGAAGAAGGGACTGGACGCGTCGAATTCGGTTGCTCTCGTTGCTTCGGCTTGCTTTGCTCCACGAGGTCATCAATCTTATGAGCCAGATTTAGCGTGTCCGAATCCTTTGGTCTAAGGGCGACTTGCTTCGATTTCCCCGTGCGCGAAGATATACTCGCAGCGTCAGATGCTCTTGAATGCTCCCCTGACAGATCATTCAATCTTTGAATCTCCCTTCTCACCTCCTGTCTGGCCTCGTCGTCGCCATCTAGTAACGTTTCATCCGCAGACTCAAGCAAAGCAGTCACCCGAGGATCCTTCTTTTTTCTGAACATAGTTGAGGGTGCTTCAATCGCATTTTTTGCACCAATCGCCAAGCTCCAGATCTTTGAATCCGAAGGCGAAGGTCGATCGTGTATAATTCTGGACCTGGAACTTGAGCCCCTTGGAGCGTGACCCTATCGGCTAAAGCGACTGACATCTCTTGAGGCAGTCTCTGACTCCCTTGGGGCATTTTTGGCAAATTGGACAAGGCCGGGTTGTCTCTCTTTTCTGGCACGTGGAGCTACGTCTCTGGCGGAGGGAGGTACATCCGTGGGGAAGTCGGAGGGTTCAGCAATTGGAGACAATGAAGTTGGCAGGTCATGTACAGATCGTCTTTTCCGTGATTTCCTCCTTGATGGACCAGGCATAGAAGGATCGGCCCCATAAGGGCTCGTCCCGTAATAATCGGATGTCGAGGGACCTGCTGTCGAAGGACCTGCTGTCGAAGGACCTGCTGTCGAAGGACCGGCTGTCGAAGGACCGGCTTCGCTAGGAATAGATATGGGAGAAGTTCTTGGAGCAGGGCCGGCTGCTGATGGGCTGTTCGTCAAAACCGACGCTCTCTAGCCATGCGGCTTTGAGCTCGGCTGCTGCGAGGTTGGCGCTCCTTGACCTTGTGACTGACTTGATGCCACTGCCTCAGAATTCGATGTCGCTGGTCGTGATGTTTCCAGAGTCGTTGATCCTGAAGAAGGCCCCTTAGATTTTGAAGACTGCGCCCGCTGGTCTGCAATTCTCTTGTGGAGATAGCGGCTACGAGGAGTGCTATTGTCTCCGCCTCCCCTCATCGTAACCTCGGGGTCTGCCTCGCCTGCGTCGCCGCCATCAGCCTTAGGAGCCACTACCAGCGTATCCCTGGAGCCTTCTGCATTCTGACCCTTGGGGGTACGCCCTGGGCCGCTGCGCATCTTCTACGATGCACTCCCAGAGTTCTGCCCCTGGGCCTCATCCTCTTCCTCATCCTCATCCTCGTTAATTCCCTGCCTGAGCGCGGCTGCCTCGCTGACTTCCATTTTGTGAAGCTGGTCCAATTTCTGCTGCTGGTTGAGAGCCTCTACTCCGGTCATGACCTCAAACTCTCCTTCCTCGTCATCTTCCTCGTCATCGCTGTTGGGAGCGCTATTGGGAGCGCTATTGGGAGCGCTGGGCGGTGACGGATCAGTGGAAACGCGGCGCGCAGCACTTGTCCGAGGGCCGGCCACGAGGTCGGGAGATTTTGACCTCATCAAGACCGTCTCGTGGATGGGTTTGATAGTTGGGTCAAACTTGGCTGGCAGACCCAGCACCTTTGCCACCTGATGCGCCTCCTCTTCGCGCGGAATTTGAACCTCTAGCTCGTAGGTGCTGCTGGCTTCGCTATCGGCCTCATGTTTGCCATGGGTAGCAGCTAGCATGCTGACATATGTTTGCCGCGAGTTGTCGTTTGTGCGCTTAGCTTTTTTTTTATTCCGTTTCTCGGTAGGTCTCACGACAACGACGGGTATGGGAGAATATTGTAGGCAGTACTTTGAAAACGAATTGCGGTTGTTGACAAGGCCTTGAAGTCCGCCAAGGGACCGTCCTCGTGTGCCCACGATGAGCATGGCTGGTTGGTACAGTTGAATCTGGTATTGAGAAAAAATAATTAGGTCAAGTCCCGCCAAGAGGGTGAAATTACGGCCACTTACCAGGGACTGAAAGGTAGCATGTAGCTTGCCCACTGCGTACTCGAGGACAAAGGCAACAGCACTGCCTCTCTTATTCTTCGCCATGATGCTATCCAATACCTGTTGCGCATCGCTACGATATGACTTCTCGCTAACTCGTACGTCCTTTTCAATAACACGAACGCAGATAATTTCGTCGCCGTCGTCGACAAGCTCGTCTAGAAGCCATTGAATGGCATAGTCTGAGTACGGGTGCTCGTCAATGCCGACCATGAAGGTGCGCGATCTCCGGCGTGGCTGATACCCATCGTGTTTGATGCTGAGTACGAGGGACGAGGTAACCTTCTTGGACGTCTCACCGCTGGTGACATTGTCAAAGCCGACATGGCGCTGAAATCTGTCGTGCGGTTGCGAGGTTAGTGTCGCCATTCCCGTCGCAAATGAAACAGGGGCTTTGGGTGGAAAGAGATAGAAGACGGGTGGTAAGAAGACGGAGACGATGGTTGAGAAATAAAGGAAAGCATCTAGTTGATCAAGAGTGCATGAGACATAATATATAGAGCCCAAGAGGAGATGGTGAGGGAAATATGCAAATGCCAAGGGTGAAGCATGTGAGAGGAAGATGACGGAGATTTTGTGACTGCGGCAAGTTGGACCAGCTCCGTCAAGTTCCACCGCAGAAAAAGGTGCGAGCTATCCCATCTCCTTACTGGCGGGGTAAGAAAGAAAATAGCCATAACGAGAAGCTCCCGGAGCGGTGGGGCCAATGAGCTGTTGGCTTTGGTCGCTTCGGCTGGATCTTGTTGGAGAATTGGATGGAGGAGAGAGTTGGAGAAGAGGCATCCAATCACCAAGCAACAGGGTATCGAAACCGGGCACCCGCAGATTCTCTGTGCTGCCAACCTCACACAGGCGGCTTGTGCTGCTCGCTTGAGATGCTGCACTCGAAGCCCCTCAGAGACACGACAGAATGGGATTTGGATCCCCAGGGTGCAAATAAGGAGTGCCGCTAGCGTGAGGATCGAAGGCTCCTCGGCCCACATGGACTTGACACTATCGCAACTCTACCGCTCTACCCGACGACATGCGCTCTCGGGAGAGAATCGTGTGTGGTAGAACAGCAACAGAGGCAAACTCGAGAGAAATGCATTGTCTATCCCTGGCCGGCAAATTCGTGCCGAGAGCACGCGTCAAAAAGGCCTGGAGAAGTACGAGAGTGTCTCTTGTGAATTGAACGCAGAAATCCCGCCGAGCACAATGTCTTGGAGCGCCCTTGAGTCTGCCAGTACACCACTTGACATTTGCCGCATTGCCGTTCTAGGACACGCAGCATCGAGAATGGGAACACAGGAGACATACACAGAGCTAAAGGGGATAAATCTGGGATGGATCGACAAGAGAGTGGGGATGGACAGAGAGAAGAGAGAGAGAAAAGAAGGAAAAAGAAACAAGGCGCTTACCTGCTGTGAGGGGGAGATGGAGCTCGTCCCTTGGCCCCGTCCGAAGGCCGTTTCTGGGTGCCAAGAGCCTTCCGCTTGCCTATAGACGAGGCTGATATAGTCTTACTCAACGGCGCTCCGCTGGGCTTTGCCAGCTCTGTAGCAAAGCTGATGCTCGAGTGCCGACGCGAAGAAGTGTCGCTAGCACTTGAGGCCAGAGGTACCGAGTTCTGGCTGCCACTAGCATCAGATGGAGGAAAGTACTCTTCTTGAGACTCCTTTGGCGGTGCCATTGACGATGGAGAAACGTCCGAGTCCGAAGCTTGGGGCGTCTTTAGCGACTGCATGGTGAATGATTTCCCGTAGTGCTGTCTGCACGAGTCGGCAAAACTTGGTCTGCTCACTCGCTGCTGACGTTGGTAATGAGTGAACCAGGCGAGAGTTGACCCGGGTTATGAATCCAGAGGTGTTGGTAAACGTGATATGGAGCCGAGGAAGTCGAACAGAACCAGGCAAAAAAAGACAAAACAGTGATCGAGGTGTATCTGGTCGCGGTCGACTAAAGGAGAATCCCCAACTCAAGATGGCTCAATAATAAAAGAACGAGATTGAAGATGAATAACGGAAAAAGAGGGAGAAAAGAATACAGCCCGAGGAAAAAATGCTGCGTCTTTATGGATATCGTATTTTTGCTGGTGAGGTTGAGAAACAAGTCCAAGACACACGATCCACGGCCCGGCACCAAGATGCCGAGCTGGCGCGACACGGCGGACGGGCCTTTCGGGAAGGTGCAGGCAAGTTCCGGGCTTCCGAGGCACAAAGAGTGCAAGAGGATGGAAAAAAAGACGCAGATGAAGGTTTCCCAAATGGAGAAGAAGAAAGGGAAATTGCAAGAGGCGGAAATGCGGGAGGGCGAGATGGAATGGGTGGAAGAAAGAGAGAGAGAGGGAGGATGCAGTTGCGAGACAAGTCGGGGGTTTCTGTTGGCCGGAGAAGAGAAGAGCTGCCGGAAAAAGAGTTGAGATGCCGTAATAGAATCAACAAATGACAACAAAAGTCTTCTTTCTCGATAACCGTTGAGAAATGCCCAAAGAATGAAAAAGAGAGCAAAATGTTGAAGGCGAAGTGATGAGGAGAGAGAAAAAGACAAAGGCGAGGTAAGAGAATAGTTTAGGTGCCTGGGTACCAAGGTAAACACGCAAACAGGCACGACTCGCAGTGTCAGATCACCTCTTGACGGCCGTACTCGCTACCTGGACTAGATTCTTCTCCTCAACTCTGCTCCACAGGCCAAAATGCACGGATCGTCGACGTGCGCAGCAGACAAGCATAAAAACAAGCAGCGCCTCTAGTTTCTGGTCGGGATCCTGCGTCTGGCCCTGTTTAGGGCTAGGGTGGTGTGCTTTTTTCTTCTATTCTCTTCTCTCCTTGTTCCTTTTTCCGTGTCTCCCCTATCTCACTCGGTCCTTGTAAAATCACACGCTGGCTCTGAGAAAAAAAAACACCCCGCAGCCGGGATGGGAGATCTGTGTGAAGCCACGAGGGGCCACAGGTCCAGTCGATTCGCTGGCGGCCGAGCTGAGCTGCCGGTGATGATGCAGGAATATGGTGATTATTGGTACCTCGTCCGTCGGTGATTTGTCGATAAGAAAAAGGAGCGTGAGGCTCGTGATGGCGCCGCCAGAATATTGAGTTGGCGGCTCAGAACCGAGGGTCTGGGAGCCGCACTGATCAAGAGCAAGGGCTGGTTCCTAGCCTCCGCTTTGCTGCCTTTTGCTCCACTGCGGGTTGGTGATTTGGAGATGCTTGAACCTCGACTGGCTTGGCACTTGGTCACCGTGGGCTTGAGAGTATGGGAGTGTTTGTTTGCAGTGAACCTTGGGGGGCAGATGGGCAGAGAGAGGCACACAGACAAGTCAGAGCTAGAGGCGGATCAGGCACAAAACTCAGGCGCAAAAAGCGAACACCCGCCGGTTGTGCTTCCGGGGAGCCGGTATGGATCAAGGCAGTGCAATGGCGGTGTGTAAGAAGCGTCGGATCGAAGCAGAAGGAGATGTGGCCGATGTGAATCTGGCAATGCTGCTACGACTTGACTGCCGTCTTACTGCGGAATGTCTCTGAGATGAGATCGATGCGTGCAGGCAGCAGTTTGGTTGGTGGTGTCACCGCTATGGCCGCCTGCAGTGCTCACGATGCGATGTCGCTGATTCAACAACAGCACCAATCACGGGAAGAAAAGAGCTGGATTGTAGTAAAATATGAGAGAAAATGAAACAAAATGACAAATCAGAGGAGAAGAAAAGCAGGAAACTGGTTAATGGTGGCTGATGAGAAATACAGCCGTTGTTGGGATGGGATTTGATGAGCGGAGCCCCGGTCTTGTCGATAACACATACAGCTGCAGCACCGTCTGCGGAGTTTGGAGTTTTATAACAGGTAACAAAAATCAACAACTCGGTCAACCGCCCGACTGACGAGGACGGTCAGATGCTGCGTTCGATAGGGCCATCTGCCGGCAGAGCTTGCTTACCTGCTACTACTCGTAACGTGCTTACTTGCTTAGTACCATGAAGATATGCAGCATCGTGGCCATGTAAGATATCCTCAGCTCTGCACGCCGCCAGCCAATCGCGCCGGCACCAGCCATCCAAGAGCAGCCATACAGACACAGCGGAAAGCGCCTCCTGACTGAAATTACTCCGCGCGAATCAAGGGCCAGCGCATTCCTCTGCCAAGAGGCTTGGCTGGCGCTCCTCATGGCGTCAATGAAGAGAGAAAGGGAAAAGAGCCCCATGGCGAAGCTAGGGGACCCCTACTATCTCGACAAGACGATGTATTACAGATATTCGAGAGGGAAGTGTGTGTACAATGGCAATCTGGCCGCATATTTGCACGGCTCCAAGCGCTTGCTAAGGTCACCACTGCAACCACACTTCGTGCGAATAAACTACGTACGAGGATTGATACAGACAAGGTCGGATCCCTGTCTTTTTGCAGTCTTGGCATCACGTCTGGCCGAGAGCTAAAAAGCCACAGTATAACAACAAGGTTGGCTGCGTGGCGTAACCGTAACCACACTACCAAGGGGTGGTGTCGAAAAGAGCAGCTAAACCTCTATGCATGCTCTATATGATATCGCACGGCACGGGAGAGACAATGTACTTGGTGCATGGTATCATAGGACAAGCTCTTCATTGGCAAGGTGAGTCTGTAATAATGATAGACAAGCTGATAGCAGAGTTGTATCGGAAGATTCCAAAGACAGCATAAGAGAGAAATGAAGAATGAAGCTGGCTCTCATTCATCCTAGTAACCTTCAGCTTCTTGTTGGCGTTGGTACCTCTCCTCTCCGGACTCTCTGTATGACGCATCTTCGCATGAAAAAATCGAGAGGCTGTGCGTTGCAGCGTCACACATTGCCCCTCCTGAAAACCCACTATCATCATCAACAAAAGAAAAAAAAGGAAAAAAAAAAATCTCCCAAACTCGAAAGAGAAAATCCGCCCGCCAAGAAAAGCGGCTGCTCATCTCTCTCGCTCTTCTCTCAATCTCTTCCCGTGTCTTAGTCTTCCGGCTCCGAACCGACAACACACAGAAAACCCCATCACATGCTCCTCGGATCCTAACCGCACCTCCGGAACAGCGATCTTTCTGCTAGTACTCGTATATCCTCATTTGCCCATTTCTATTCCTTTTACGTACTACAGACAATGAAGAGGCAGCCCGAGACACGCAGCAAGTCAGCATGTCGTGTCATTCGACAAGTCAACCAGGGGCTCTCGCTCTCCCAATGGGCTACTACAGGCAGGACATTTCGTTTACCCCCTTGCCGCAAGTTGCTCACCTGACCCCAGTCTCCTTTTTCGCAAGTTTTCTTGTTGCCACGCTTTTTTGACGTTGTTTTTTTGATCACATTTCAGCCCTGGCTAGCTAAAACCTTAATATTTGTATCCCCCATCGACTTAATACACATAAAATAAATTCCAGCTCCAAGCTATAGATGTTAGTTCTGCTGCTACCAAGAGCTATTACTATTGATTACTACTATCGCCGCTTTTGGTGCCTAATCGTGCTACGACCATCACTCACTCCCCCCTCATTCTTCCCGATCCGCATGGACAAAAAGCTATCCCTAAGCTCCCAAGTGCTCTTCGCCACCAACTTGATTAAGCATGTATGTACCCTAGCTCAAAAACAAAACCCCCCAGCTAGAGCCGAAATAATACCCAACATCCTTCCAGGCTGTGGTGTGTGGGCACTAGTGCTTCTCTGTTTTTTTGTGCTACCTTGTTTGATGCTTTTGTCGGGATTCCGCTCGTGTTCCAGTAGTCGGTTCTCAGGATATGTATGTACCCTGGCATAGCCTGCAGGCTGTGCTGATGTGATGGAGGCGATCGTCCATTCACAAAGTCGCAGTCATGATGGGTATCTTTTCCGCGGCCTTGGTTTTTTTTCTCTCTTCATCTCGGGCGTGAATCGGCATTCGTGCCTCGGCCATGGCATTTTCCCCTCCTTGAATTGTCTTGCTCTCTCACTTGTTGATCAGATGTCTCCTAAAAGCACGTTTCATTTCTAAATCCAAAATTTGAACAAATCCCTTTCTTTTTTATTCAGATCGTAATTTCACATCAACATTATGAACACTCTACAAAGATCCACTTCCTCAAGGTTTGTGTTTCCCCCCAGGGCCACTTTCGAGCAATCCTCGTGCCCTCATACGAGTGCCAACCAACTCCGTGACGCCATAGCCATGCAACCGGCCAGTTGATCCAGTATACCCGCCCCAGCTTTCCTCCGACTATTCCCGTTTGCCGCGCAATGGCCCTCGAAATTTTTGTGCCAGCGCCTATACCTGGATAGTTTTTGTCCGTCTACTTCTACTCCTAGTTGTAGGTGCGAGACAGGTTGCGGAGATACCAGTCTACGAGCTTTCGGCCGACCTTGGCCTCTGAGATGTGAATCAGGTCCTGTAAAAGAGATACATGTTAGCATAAAGGTTGCAGAGGGGGAAAGAAGAGAGAAACGTACTCCTTGCAGAGCATAGTCAAGGTCGCTGACGTTGACCAGCTCGCCGTCCAGGAGACCTTGGTCCTGCCATCGCAGCTGCTTGGTGCGCTGCTTGGTCACCAGGAGCCAAGATCGCAGCTCATCAGGCTTCACCTCGAGGAAGCCAGCCAGCTTGGTGAGGTCCATGGTGGTGTAGAGGCGGAGGTAGGACTTGATGGTGGGGCTGTACATGTTGGTCTTGACCTCGTCCATGAAGATGGACAGGTGGTGCTCCACGGGGTCAATGTTGGACTCGGGGTTGTCAAAGTCCGGAGGAATGGGGGAGATGAACTTGGGGCATGCGCTGCGGAACAGCTCCTCGAAGATGGGCAGCGACTCGGGGCCGCCGCGCTGCATCTTGAGCAGCTGGTCGCCGTACTTCTCCCGCAGGGCGCTGTGGATGGTGTCGTCCAGTCTGGTGGGGTGGAAGGCCACGCAGATGGCAATCAGAGCATACATCTGCTCGTTCTTCTTGGTGATGGAGTCGAACTGGGCGTTCTTCTGGAAGTTCTTGGTCCGCGAAACGTAGATCAAGATGTGGCTGAACATGCGGATGGCATCGGCATATCGGTGCATCATCATGTAGGAGAAGCCGACATAGTAGTATGTCGTAAAGTGAGCCGCCATAACGCGGGCAAACATGGCCTTCTTGTTGAGCTCAATGTCATCCAGAGTCTTGAGCGCCAGGCCAAAGTCACCCAGCAAGCAGTGCACTCGCAGGAGACCGATGATGGAGAAGTATCCCAGCATGCGGTACAGGTTCTTAGAGCCGTACTCGCCGGCAACGGCCATGGGGTCCTCGTTACGCTTCATAGCGCCCAGCTGCTCGGTGATCTGGGATCGCTGGATCAGCGAGTAGAGCACGTTGAGGACGCTGTAGCAGCCCCACGTGTTGGGGTTCTCGCGGAGGATCTGGATCTCCTCCTCATTGTTGGCCTGTCTCGCGATTCGGCTTCGGTATGAGCTAAATGAGTTGAACTGGTAGATGAACTCATCGATGACGTCCCAAGCCCAGTAGTACTGTTTCATTTAAAAGAAAAAAATTAGCCATGGCACAATTGACAATTGAGCAAGCGAGCAGCTCAAGCAGGGCTCCCCAAAAAGTCACACGCACAGAAGGGGGCTCGAGGTCGACGGGGCCGTCCGAGTTCAAAATGTAGTGGAACAAGCTGCAGTAAGAGTCGTAGCTCTGGAACTTGACTTCGAGAGGCGCGGAAAAGTCCAACGGCTGGGCAGCGGACAGGAGGCGGGACTGGATGTCGTCGGTCGACTGGGCCATGTTGAGCGACGTCGTCTGGCTGAGCTCGTCGCCATCTTCGTATTGCACATGCTCCTTGTACTCGGCCACCAAGGCTTCCTCCTCAACATCGCTGTCGTCAGCAATCGCGCGGGCCGGAGCCCCTCCGTTCGTGTACGTCGCCATGGTTGTGTCTGACCGCCCGTCGTGATCTTGTCGAGGCTGGGGGAGAGGGGCAGCGAAATTTTTCTACGCCTTGCGCGGGAGGGGCTTGACGCTCTCACGAATTTTCCCCTTCGTGACTTGTTAGGGCTTGGTGCATCGCTACGTGCATGGGGGGCTTAAGCGATGTTGCGGGGACGCTTTGTTGCATGGGCTATGCAGCTAACCGAGCGATGCTCTGATGGAAGCGTAAGAAATTTCGAGGCGGGGCACAGGCGAGGTACCGAGTACAGAGTACCCTGGCAGAGACGATGACACGGAGGGGTCGAAAAGACGAGGGGCAGCAGGAATTTACATGGGAAACTGTTGTATGGGAAACTTGATCAATACAAGAAAAGATTCACTGCCAAGTTTTGGAGACTATATTCATTACTTGCAATACTCACAAACTCTCTTTCGTCCACATCGACAAAGTTGAAATCGGATTCGAGCTTGTGCCTCAGTACCTGATTCGTCGCATTCTGTAGCTACCGCATTAATAAGCAACTGCAGAAGTTTGCGACTGAGAGGCTCGACCACCAAATTTGCCTATTCCTGTCAGCCCGAGAAGAGTCATAGGTGATGAGCAATCCTTGCTAAATATCGCCCCTGATATCTTCTGTGTCATACTTTATTTCTTTCGAACCAGGGGTGTCTAAAGAGGCGTTTTTGTCTGGAATTTAGCTTGTTTTATCGTATAAAGCGACAGGCAGCGGCGGAGCATCACCAACCAACCGACAGTCTTTTCATATCACCTCTCCTTTCTCCCATCCATCCCACATCACTACTTGCCCAGCATGCCGGTTGTGACACCAGAAAAGCTGGCCAGCTTGCAAAAGCAATCGCAAGATGTCCGAAATGTACGGAATGCCTAAAGTGTGTGAATTCAGATATAAACTCTTACTGATGACAAATAGATCTGCATTCTCGCCCACGTCGACCATGGCAAAACCTCATTAACAGATGCCTTGCTGGCCACTAATGGTATCATCTCGCCCAAGTTGGCTGGAAAGATTCGGTATCTGGACTCTAGACCGGATGAGCAGACTCGAGGAATCACCATGGAATCTTCCGCCATCTCACTCTACTTTTCCATGTTGAGACGATCAGCTCCAGAGGCCACCCCTGAGCCGAAGGAGTATTTGATCAACTTGATCGATTCTCCAGGACACATTGACTTTAGCAGCGAGGTATCCACCGCTTCTCGACTATGTGACGGCGCTGTCGTCCTAGTAGACGCAGTTGAAGGAGTTTGCAGTCAGACAGTGACCGTCCTCCGACAGAGCTGGATCGAAAAACTCAAGCCCCTCCTGGTCATCAACAAAATCGACAGACTTATTACCGAGCTCAAGATGACGCCCCAAGAGGCGTACGTCCACCTCAGCAAACTTCTAGAACAGGTTAATGCGGTCCTGGGAAGTTTCTTCCAGGGCGAGCGAATGGAGGAGGATCTCAACTGGCGAGAGAAGATGGAGGAGCGTGTCAGTGCCGCAGCCGCAACGAAGGCATCCGCAAGCGACACTGCCTCAGAAGTAGGAGACCTTCAGTTCGAAGAACTGGATGATGAGGATTTATATTTTGCACCCGAGAAGAACAATGTCATTTTCAGCAGTGCCATTGACGGCTGGGCTTTTACCTGCAGGCAATTCGCCAGCATTTACGAAAAGAAGCTCGGAATCAAGCGAGGCATCATGGAGAGATGCCTTTGGGGCAATTTCTATCTGGACCCCAAGACCAAAAAAGTCCTGGGACAGAAACATCTCAAAGGTCGCAATCTCAAACCCATGTTTGTCCAGTTGGTTCTCGAGCCCGTCTGGACCGTCTATCAGGCTACTATGGGCGTCGATGGAGGCAAGGGAGATCCAGCACTCCTTGAGAAAGTTACAAAGTCACTCAACATCAGCATTGCTCCTCACATTCTCCGAGCAAGAGATCCCCGACTGCTCTTAACCACAGTATTCGCTTCTTGGCTACCGCTTTCAACTGCTTTGCTGGTCTCTGTTATCGAATCGCTCCCTTCACCCCCCGTGGCACAAGCTGAGCGAATCCCTAGCGTCATCGACGACTCTCCAGACTCAGAATTCGTAGACAAGTCAGTCAGAGAGGCCATGGTCTCATTTAAGACGGACAAGTCAGACCCTGTTGTCGCATACGTCAGCAAGATGGTGTCCGTCCCTGAAAGCGAGCTTCCCGAAAACAAGCGCCGAACTGGTCAAATGACTGGAGAAGAAGCGAGAGAATTGGCTCGACAGAAGCGAGCTGCCGCCGCCGCCTTGGCTGCTGCCAACAGCCAAGATGATGTGGCTGGTTTGACCGACGCACTGGGGTCTGTCAATATTGATGATGTGACACCAGCCGCCGAAGAGGAAAAGGTTGATCCTGAGCATTTGATTGGCTTTGCGAGAATCTTCTCAGGAACTCTCTCCGTGGGAGACACATTATACGTCATTCCGCCTAAGTGGACACCAGCCAATCCTCAGGCAGCCGATCCTCAACAAATTACCGTCAAATCACTATACATGTTCATGGGAAGGAGTCTGGAGGCGCTAGATACTGTACCAGCTGGCGTTGTCTTTGGCATCGGAGGCTTAGATGGCAAAATCCTCAAATCGGGAACTCTCTGCAGCAAGCTTGAAGGCGCCGTGAACCTGGCTGGTATCAGCTTGGCCGGAAAGCCCATCGTCCGCGTTGCACTTGAGCCAGTAAACCCTGCAGATTTGGACAAGATGATTCAGGGCCTGCATCTGCTTGTTCAGAGTGACCCGTGTGCAGAGTACGAGCAGTTTGCAAGCGGAGAGCACGTCCTACTGACAGCTGGTGAACTTCATCTTGAGAGATGTCTACTAGACTTGAAGGAAAGATTTGCGCGATGTGACATCCAAGCCGGTGCACCCATCGTACCATACAGAGAGACGATTGTCAAGGCAGAGGAAATGCGCCCTCCCGTGAACAAGGATCTGGGTCGTGGAACTGTTGTTTCTTCTACGAGCTCGAAGCAGGTCAATCTGACCATTCGTGTACAGCCTTTGCCTACAAATGTTACCGAATTTTTGCTTAAAAATGGCGATGCCATCAAGCGATTGCACAATGTCCGCAAGTCGGCAGAGGAAGAAAGCGGAGAAGATAGCGAGGAAGCCATCGAGGTTGATACAGAGCTTACTGCTGGTGCAGCCATCTCTGCGGAAGAGCTCAAAGCGCAGTTGCAGAAAGAGTTGGAAACCGGAAAAGGTCGCGAAGGATGGAAGGGATTGATCGATCGAATCGCAGGATTTGGGCCTAGACGAACGGGTCCCAATCTCCTCATCGATGCCACCAAGGATGGCATTCTTCCCAAAATCTTTGCCTCAGCCAAGGCATCTGATGCGGCATCTGAGTCTCTTGAAAAACTTCACCCTAGCCATCTCTCCGATAAAATCACATATGCTTTCCAACTGGCAACGGCACAGGGACCATTGTGCAATGAACCCATGCAGGGAGTTGCCGTCTTCGTGGAGGACGTGTCTCTCAACCTCTCAGAGGATGACACATCCGCTCGCGATAAGCTGAGCAGACTTACAGGAGAAGTGATCAAGGCATTCCAATCATCACTGCGCGCAGGCTTCCTCGACTGGTCCCCTAGACTCATGCTCGCCATGTACACGCTCGAAATCCAGACCTCTACCGAAGTACTAGGCCGAGTATACGATGTACTTACCCGTCGCAGGGGCCGCGTGGTGGCCGAAGAAATGAAAGAGGGCACGCCTTTCTTCACCATTCAAGCTATGCTACCGGTAGCTGAGAGCTTTGGGTTCGCAGACGAGATGCGCAAGAGGACTAGCGGGGCGGCGCAGCCACAGCTGATTTTTGCCGGATTTGAGATCCTGGATGAAGATCCGTTCTGGGTGCCGTTTACCGAGGACGACTTGGAGGACCTCGGAGAATTGGCCGATAAGGAAAATGTAGCGAAGAGGTACATGGATGGCGTGCGAAGAAAGAAGGGCCTGTTGGTGGAGGGTAGGACTGTCGCCCGAGATGCGGAGAAGCAAAAGACTCTCAAGAGGTAGAGGAGTCAGAGTGGATAGGCCAGTGGATAGAACAGACAAACAGACAGACAGATAGGATAGCACCTGATAGAGTCAGCGGTCAACAAGCGTAAAAACAAACATGGACATGGCTTTCCCCATCCCCCTCTTGCTCCCCTCAAGTTTGCCTTGCATTGGCCTTGGAGATCTAGCCCTCTCCTCATCCTGGGGTTAGTTCTAGCACTACTCTAAAGCTCCACCGCCGCTAAAACGGGGAGGCAGGACGAGTGCCGAGAGCCTGTGTCGGAGCAAAAGTCATTGGATGCACAAGGCGATCTAGCATCCCAAGCCTTGGTAGCCGACTCCACCAGCCAGCGGATCTCGCCAGAGTGTCGCGGCGGATCTGCGAACACCAACCAGTTCGCTCCGGGTCTAGAGCAGTCCTTTTTGCTCGCAGTAAATAGTTTGCCACGCTTTAGGTCTGATCACACGAGGTTTTGACCATCGTGAGGAGGAGTTTGTGGCTCGGTGAACGGGAAAGATGTTCGTAGGTCTCGGTGCCGGCTATCGTTGAGAGAACCGGGGGGTCCTTGACCGCGGTGGGTTTTGCCTCTCAAAACCTGATCCTGGTGCGAGTTCTGGACCAATGCCTGTGTGCTATTTCGATTGCCAAGTCCCGTACGCCGTATTTTCTGCTCGCATTTGCATCGTATCGCTCTGGGGTCGAGGAGGTAATTCGCCGAGGCAGGCGGGTTGTAGCGTCTCCGCCCAATTTGGGCGTTGGTTGGAGCCTCGAATCAGGTCTTTGACGACGGCATGGTCTGAATCAGGGCCCGAGTTGGGGCCTGACATTTCTCATGCATGTCCCAGAAATAGATAGTCGAAATGCATGTGGAGGGCGGTTGATTGATCGGATGATGGGCGTGCATGTGCATGTGGTGAGACTAAACCCTACCGATGATAGGCACCTACGATTACAGTACCTAAGAGAGGGTTGCATGTGAATAATTGAATGATCCCAAAGTGATTGAAGTGACTGGAAAGGAAAGCGCAAATCTGTCTCTGCTCTTGCCTGCGGAAACAGAATTACAGTGAGACATAACAGGCAACCGCCCCCGACAGTCAACTGCGGCAAGAGCGGCCCGTGGTCCTAGTCCAGCCACTCTTATCAATCGCCAATTTCCTTTTGACTCTCTTTTCTTTTTTTACAACTCTCTCTCTCTTGTCCCTTGCGTTTCGTTTCATCACATGCATCGGCGGTTGGTTGATACGAGTTACTCGTAAATGACAAGATGCGCGAGTCAACGGTCGCATATCGCGGACCAATTATGGCATCGTCTGTTGGGACATCGATCTCAGGCGAAATCGGTCTCATCCTGGCCGTCAGACTCAGCGCTACGGAGTAGACACAGCGCTATCATGGTGAGTGGCAGCGAAATTTCCCCGCATATCACACAAGAGAGCAGGGCCAAGGCTGGGCCTCAAAGCTGGGTCCGAGCAGGGCCTCAGCAAGTCTTCCGAATGGAGCGACAGCAACGGAAAACGGAGCGCTGCTAGCCTCTACCCACTCTTCAGCCCTGGACAAGACCAAGCCTGGACCAACCGCTTTGCTTGGGCGCTTTAGTGGCGTGAGACAAACTACTAGCTGCTGTGCACTGACAGCTCCTTGCTTTCGCCCCTCTCGCGCGCCACCTCAGCTCAGTGCACAGCTCAACTCAATCCGTCATGCTGTGCTGTGACAGGAGCTTGGAAGAGCTATGATACGGAGGGCGTCGTGGCCCAAAGCAAGTGGACGAGTCATGCGATCTGCTGCGTCTCGACTTTCGGTCCGTTGGCGCGGGGGCGTCAAGGTGCCGGGCCCAGCGCTTTGGGAAGGTTGCCAGCTTTGCTGATGCCAACGTGCTCGTTCGTTTGCCGGGAATGCAGATGAGAGACATTTCGAGCTGGGGTCTGGGGTCAAAGAGCCGTTGCTCTCCCCTTTGGGTGGGTCGAGACAAGCTGGATAAAGCTGGGGAGAGGTGGGCAGTTTATCTTTTGTATTTGGATGGTTTGATCCCGGACATCACAACAGCTGAGGGCCCCTCCTTGTACCTCGTGCGGTGGCAAATTATATATATTACTTTCATGCCGCGTCCCAGTCTCCCTCTTTGTCTTTTGTCCCTCAACATTTCACCGTGATGATAATAGTCAAAGGCCAAATCTCTTCCAGGGACATTGAGACGATACCAATGAACCGAGACAACATGGAAAAAGCGGAAGCCCTAACAATACAAATCTTTCTTCTCCTTGGCGCTGCCCTGGTTTCCATAGGCGGGCGATTATACACCCGATGGCGGCAGGCCGGAATGAAGAACCTTGGTCTCGATGATGGCCTTGCAATTGCGGGAATGGTAAGTATTTCTGTGATGCATTTTACATTCATTATCTGCATCTGTTCTTACACTGGCTCCAGATTCTCTTTGTGCCCAACGTGGTCTTGGCGTACATGATGAACACGCGGACCCATTGGATGGGCAATCACTCTGTCAGCAGCAATACTGCAACACAGCCGAGTCATGACGAAGATCAGATGAGGTAATGCTTTCTGCCGTCTCATTAACGCAGCTATCATCTAACTTGTTTCAGGGAATTGGGATCGAAACTATATCTATACAGCTGGTTATCCTATTCCGCTGCGTTATGGACGTTCAAGGCAGCCTTTCTCGCAAATGTCCTCCGTCGAATTCCCGAATCCGGTAGACGACAAACTCACCAGTATCTCGGCTTTGGCTTCCTGGCTGTAACATGGGTAGCAACGACGATGGCTCTCTTCCAAAGCTGTCGACCGTTGCCTCACATGTGGCAGGTATATCCCAGCCCAGGACTGTACTGCCAGCCTGCTACTTCGCCGGTGTTGGTGTGGGTATACTTCAGCTTCGACATCGTTACGAACCTCTATCTAGCGTCTGCAGCTACTCCTGTCGCTACTAGAAAAGACAAACCCACATGGGAAAAGCTTCAGTGGGTCGCAACGCTTGTTTGCGGGCTTCTTGCCACGGCGGCCGCAGCTGCGCGAGCTATCATTCTGGTGTCGGTGAGTTGGCTTCTGGTTATTCCAATATGATGGCCATCCCAAACTAATATCGATTTCTAGGGTCAACATGCAAATGCAGAGCAGATTGCAGAGTCATGGGCGATCTGGCAGATCTTTATCTTTGTTGCTGCAGTTGATCTAACAGGGCTCTTTTATCAGCCAGCAACATCTTCCTCTTATCCACCTGAGAAAGATTTTGATGATGCCGCTTTCAACAATTTTATTTACTCGGAACGGTTTTCTACGAGACAACACAGTCTGGCCGAGTCGGACGCAACTATTGTTGTCACACCCGAGGTGACAAATTTGTACGAGAAATTCGCCGAGCCATCAATCCGGGAAATTGAGGTACAAGGGCGTCGAAACTCGGGTATTGAACGCAAAGTCGAAGTATCAGTGTTTCAAGAGAGCTTCATAATAGCTCCAGAGGGACCGTGCGATATCTGTGGAAATTACACAAGAAGCTGGGCAAATGACGAGGATGCAAACAAGCCCGAGCAGAGGAGCTCCTATTTCGGAAGCAACATCCATTTTCATGTTCCAAAGTACGGTGTTAAATCACAGGAAGTTTCATGAATCGGCGTTTTAGCTTGGCTATTTTAAGATGCTTTTAGCGTTGCATCGGAGTTTTGTCATCGGTTGGTTTGGTATGGATGGGTATTGGGATTGGATCACTATTTATGGCATTGGTATTAATGGGTGTCAAAGAGATGTAACATTGTTCTGTATCAATCAGGTTTATGTTGAATGAAGACAAAGGCTCGTCGTCATGATAGCCTTTTGTGACACTTTGTATTGTTAGTCAAATGCAAATGCAAACGAATTGCATGGGATATTGTCTCCTTTGTTCAGATATCTTTTTATTTTGCAAATCCCCAGCAGCTCCTCTTCTCTCTAGTGATGCCATCGATTTTCTGTCATGTTCTTTTCCTCGGTGTTTGCGATTATCACATTATCCGTCATGGTCACGACTCGTGCTCAGGCCAAGGCTGAAAGTGCAAATGGCGAGAACACAGATTCACGGCCCAGGTATTATGAGAGTGATGATGACGCTGGTTTCGAGTCGGAGGAAGAAGATGGCGACGATGCTGATGAAGATGAGATGATGCTTGTCCAAATGCCAGACTCGGCAGAAGTCTCTGACCAGAATGCTACATTACCAAGTCCATGGTTATCAGTTGACACTCGCCATTTTCTTTCTTCCTCTTCTTCTCCTTCTCCCTCTCTTTCTACCCCTTCTTCTTTTTCGGACCAATCAGTCGAGCAACCGGACGACGCCCATACAACAGCAATTCACGGAGTCATCACACGGCGATACCGGCCGCCTAACCAGCCAACCTTCTTTGAACAACAGCATGAGTTTGTACCGCCTTCCTACAGGGAACTTTTACAACTCGAGTTCTATCAGACGTTCCCTCACGATCCCGCGGCTACGCTTTGCAAGAAGCATTTCTTGCAGCTTGCCGAACGGTGGTTTCAGCGTCGGCAGGGACAAACAGAGCAGACGTTTCATAACATCAAGCAGAAATTTCCGTATGGTGGAGTGGAGAAGTTCTTCGATTATATGCGTGATCGAGATATTTTGAAGCAGGTCATATGGAATGAGAAATGGCGACAGACGCCACCTAAGGAATTCATGGAGACTTTGAGGCTTGGGTTGCGTTATGCTGAAATTGAACAAGCTCGGGAGCGTCGCAAGGCTATTGTTGGGACGGGGAAGCGTCCGAGATGTAGTTTGGAGAGTTGCGGCAAGTTGAGTTGTGGGTACTGTCTTGCAAGGAAGAATCGAGGGGGTGATTTGTATGAGTTGGTGAGAGAAGCGAGAGTAAAAGAGCCTCATGGGGAGTGGTGGGAAGAAGATCTCGCTGCGTTTGAGGAGCATAGGAGGAAGGGGTTGGAAGAGGAGGGTGAGAGGGCTGATGTACAGCCTGAGTATGTGAGTGTGGGAGAGTTACATTTCATTGTGGATGTGTGTAATGGGGAGACGATGATCCGATTCCAGTGAGTATTTGGCGTTAGTTTTACTTGTTTTGGCGGAGAATTGAGGTTTTGAAGATGTTGTTGAGCTGACCGCTTGGTGTTTTGTTTGTTGATGTAGGAGCACGCGAGCTGCATTTGTCGAGGGGCGGCAGAATTGGGAGAATGGGATAACTGATAAGTATTTCTATGATCGGGCTGGGATATTTGAGTTGGATGGATGTAGTTTGGGTAAAGAGAATTGTGCGTGTACGAATATCGGGGGGTGATGTGGATGGGTGTTGTTAAGAGGTATGATTCATGTAAGGGTGATTGATGTAGTGTACAAAATACATAACTAGTGGTCTTTATTATAGAATATCTTGATCCTCAATTAACTATTTAGCATCTAGATAGTGTGGCTATCTCTCTTGCCTCAGATCTACAACATACTGAATATGATGGAGGTCCTCATGAAAGCTCGCATCTATAAACTAAACTATGCACAAAGTATATCCTCGCATAAAATATGCCCGCCCCCTTTATTCCTCCTACAGCATTTATGAGGCTGATCGAATTTATCACTATAGAGTTCACTAACATCCAGTTTAGCCATTGATACGACTTCTAGGCGATGCCTGGTACCGGGTGGTCGACGCAAAACCCGAAAGGCCGAATCTGGGTACCCTGTCGGGCAATAATGGTAGTCATTGGTTGAATCCACAGGAGGTTGTAGCGAATTAAAAGGAAGTATTTAGGCAGCTTCAATAGCAATAATAAACCGCAGTTACCCCTCTTCGTGGCCTGGTTTGATCATTCCTAACAACTACACATAGACGGCTACTAGGATGACAGCTACCGAGACCAAAACTCACAATGAATACACGGTAGGCTGGGTTTGTGCCCTGCCAAAGGAACAAACCGCTGCGACGGCCATGCTGGATCAGCGACATGGCGACCTACCGAAACCAGCAAATGATAGCAATACGTATACTCTTGGGTCAATAGGCAAGCATAATGTTGTTATTGCGTGTCTCCCAAAGGGCCATATTGGCAATAATCCGGCGGCAACAGTCGCCGCTCAAATGGTCTCCACGTTTCCGTCTGTCCGGCTTGGTTTGATGGTTGGCATCGGCGGCGGTATCCCGCCCAAGGTCAGACTTGGCGATGTTGTCGTCAGCACTCCAGTCGGAAGCTTTCCCGGAGTGGTTCAGTGGGATCTTGGCAAGGCAAAGGATGGTGGCTTTGAACGGACGGGATCGCTGAACAATCCTCCGGTCTCCCTTCTCACTGCCCTGGCGAAATTGGAAACAGAGCATGAATTGGTTGGATCTCAGATCCCAGAATATCTGGATCAGATGAGACAGAAGTGGCCGAGATTGGCAGCAAAATATCTCAGATCCGACTCGTTGGAGGATATTTTATTCAAGGCAGACTACAGCCATGTTTGTCAGAGCGCCACAGAGGATCAAGTCTCTTCTGGCAGTAGTTATGAAAGCGAAGAAGAAGAGAGCTGTCAGCACTGCGATAAGACCAAGATTATAAAGAGGAAGCCTCGAGATATGCGTGTCCATTATGGCCTAATCGCCTCAGGTAACCAAGTCATCAAGAGCGCCACCTGCAGAGATCAGCTCAACAAAGACCTTGGTGGAAATCTTCTCTGTGTGGAAATGGAGGCAGCAGGGCTAATGAACAACTTCCCTTGTATTGTTGTCCGTGGAATCTGTGACTATGCAGATTCGCATAAGAATAAGGATTGGCAGGAATACGCTGCAGCTGTAGCGGCGGCATTTGCAAAAGAGCTTCTAGCCTACGTGAGCCCCAGCGACGTTGATGGAGAGCGCACTGTAAAAGACATGCTGAGTGATGGTTAGTTAACATGTGTTGCCTGTAATTTATCAAATTCGTTACTAATGGGGAAAACAGTTCTTGCTGAAGTATCCTCGACAAAAGTGATTGTTTCAAACCTCAAGTCCAACTTGGATAATGACATAGACCTTCGAATCTTGGAATGGGTCACTCCAATTGATTATGGCCCTCAACAGAGCGATTTCCTCAGGAGGCGGGAACCAGGAACTGGTCAATGGCTCATAGACTCAAGAGAGTATCAAGCTTGGCTAGGGGCTAGGAAGCAGACACTTTTCTGCCCTGGAATTCCAGGAGCTGGAAAGACTATTCTCACTTCAATCGTGGTCGACCATCTTGAAAGGACATATGGAGCCGATCCAACAATTCGTATTGCCTACATTTACTGCAACTACCGGCGCCAAGAAGAACAAAGTATCGAGAAATTACTCGGAAGCCTACTGAAACAATTGAGTCAAGGAGAGAATTGTATCTCAAACTGCCTAAGGGACTTTTATAAACATCATATAGAGAAGCGGACGCAATTATCGCTTCTTGAGATTCAGACGGCTCTTCAGTCAGCGGCGGAAAATTATTCGACTGTCTTCATCGTGATTGACGCACTTGACGAATGCCAGAATTCGGATGGCAGTCGGCAAAAGTTTTTAACAGAGCTCTTTAGCCTCCAGGAGAAGTCTGGATGCAATCTCTTTATGACGTCGAGGGTCATTCCAGAGATCGTCGACCGTTTTAATAAAACCAGCATATCGCTAGAGATTCGTGCAAGCACCGAAGATATAGAGAGATACTTGAAAGGCAATACTGGCCAACTACCAGCATTTGTGCAACAGAGTCAAGGGCTACAGCAGATTATTGCAGCGGAGATTTCGAAAGCCGTTGATGGAATGTATGTTTCTTACCAATGCAACGACTAATTTGTGTACTGACGGGTTATTATAGGTTTCTCTTAGCGCAAATCTATTTGAACTCACTCAACGACAAGATGACACCAAAAGCTATGAAGAATGCATTAAGCAGCTTCCACAAGCCAATTTCAGGATTGGACGAAGCTGAAAAGACCAGTGTCCTAGCCCATGCATACGAGCAAGCGATGTTGCGAATTAACGGGCAACAGTCAGGGTTCAAAGAACTTGCTCATAAAGTTCTGTTATGGATTGTTTGTGCAGAACGGCAACTCAAAACAACCGAGCTTCAGCATGCGCTTGCTGTTGAAATCGATGAGTTAGAGATTGACAAGGAGAATATCCCATCGATTCAGGACATGGTCTCTGTGTGCGCTGGGTTAGTCACTGTTGACCATGAAAGCAGCATCATCAGATTGGTTCATTACACAACACAGGAATACTTTAGCCAAACACGCAAACGCTGGTTTCCTGATTCAGATATGATTATGACAGATATCTGTGCCTCGTACCTCCTATTTAAAGCTTTCGAAAACGGGGTTTGCCTACCAAAACCCTTTTGGGAGCGGTTAAAACTATATCCGCTTTACAGATATGCCGCTGAAAATTGGGGGCACCATGCGCGGAAGGCCTCCAAGCCAAGTCACAGGGTCATGGAGTTTTTAGAATGCGAGACGAAAATGAATGCTTCAATCCAGGCGCTCCAGGCTAATGCTTCCCGCTTAGAAAATTGGTATTCAGGGAAACCAAATCCTGCATTTGGAATGACAAGCCTTCACTTGGGCGCCTACTTTGGTATTGAGGAAACAGTTAAAACCCTTCTTAAGAAACCAATTGACGTCAATAAGGAAGACGAAGACGGATCAACGCCACTATCATGGTCAGCAGGTAACGGGCATGAAAATGTTGTCAGGTTACTCCTAGCGATACCTGGTATCGAAGTTAACTCTAGAACTGAGAATGGAGATACGCCGCTATCATTGGCAGCACGAAATGGGCACGAAGCCGTCGTCAGGCTATTGCTTGTAATGCCTAGCATTGACATTGACTCGAGGGATGACCTGGATGATACACCATTACTCAGGGCAGCATCTAACGGGCATGACGCTGTGGTTGAATTATTACTCTCTGCCGGGGTGGATCCAAATCTCCGCAATGGGAACCAGACGCCGCTGTCTAAGGCGGCGGAAGGGGGGCACGAAGCCGTTGTTAAGCTACTGCTTGCAATGCCTAACATTGACATTAACTCGAGCAAAGTCTTATACGGAGCAGTAGATGGAGGACATGCCGCTGTTGTTAAGCTATTGCTCGCAGCCGGAGCAAATCCAGATCTCGGGAAGACACAGTACACGACACCACTGAGGTGTGCAGCAAAGAACGGGGATGTATCTATCACCGAAATGCTGCTTGCAGCTGGAGCAGACCCGAATCTCAACCGGGGTCAACCTGGCGTAACGCCGCTATTGAGTGCGGCAGATCGAGGGCATGACGCTGTTGTAAAGCTACTGCTCGCCGCTGGAGCAAACCCGAATCCTAACCCTGATGATGCATTTACGAGGTCAGCACTGCGTTCAGCAGCAATTGAGGGGCATGAGGCGGTTGTGGAATTATTGCTCGCAGCTGGTGCAGACCTAGATACCAGGGATAATACTGGCCAAACACCACTATGGCATGCCGTAGAGAGAGAACATGAGGTGGTTGCGAAACTATTGCTCGCAGCTGGAGCGGACCCAGATCTCGGCAATAAAGACGGCGAAACATTGTTACATATCGCAGCATCTAGAGGGCATGAGACTACTGTTAAGCATCTACTCGCGGCTGGAGCAAACCCCCAAGTGGAAAATAAACAGGCTGAAACGCCACTCTTGCATGCTACAATGAAAGAGCATAAGGCGGTTGTGGAATTATTGCTCAAAGCTGGTGCACGCCCAGATGCCAGGGATAAGCGTGGTCAAACACCGCTACATATAGCCGCACGCAAAGAGCTTGGCGAGGTTATGGAACTCTTACTCACAACTGGAGTGAACCCAGATCTCAGGGATAAATACGGCACAACACCACTATCTATAGCCGCATACAATGGGTATAAAGAGGTTGTGGGACTATTATTCGCAGCTGGTGCAGATCCGAATCTTAGGGGTAAGTATGGCTCAACACCGCTATCGACGGCACAAAGGCGAGGGCATGAAGAAGTTGTTGTTCTGCTATCCGACCAGCTGCCAAGGTCGACTTGGCGGATAAGGGTGTCATGACAAGGCTATCAGCAATTGTTGAATCTGAGCCAAAGCGGTGAAATGACGAGGTGGAGTAGAACATGCCTATATACTTTACTTATTCTCTTTATTAAACTATTGTCCGTACACCGGTTTGTTGAGCAGTCTTCCTACAATTCAACTTACATGAATGCCTTGGTTGGTGTTCGCTAATGCTCTTCGACGAATAACCATCCCTTTCTACACATCTTATATAGGTATACTTTAAAATATACAAAGATATAACATTTATATTGAATTTATCGAGATCCTATTGTCTTGTTTATGACGTCTCTTTCAATGACATACCGTTGAAAATCGCACTTCCTTCTAGGGTAACCAACCAATCAATCAATCCTCTGAGGTTCAACGATGACATCAAAAAGGCCCGGACCCTGGCCCCCACAAGTGGCACGTGCCCAGTCCGCGAATCGGAGCAGTCGCCAACAAAAGGCATTTGTGGGGCGCTATGAGAGATGCCAAAAAACCTGCTACTGTACCTAGAACTTGCTAGACTCTACACTACAGTACAGGACAGGCATTCAATGGACTGATTCTGGCCACCCAGATGCCTGGAAACTTGCCTGATTCCTCCCCCAGGCTGCAGCGTGTCCACCCGCTAAAATCGCCCGCTAAAGCACCAACGACAAGCAGCAGCCAGTAAGATCAATGGCTGGCCTGGAACCTGGATGTACTCGTACTGGTAAAATGCCAGAAACAAGGTTGACATAAGCTGGCAGCTTCCTTCTTTTTCCACCTTGGGCTTGGCTTGGTTGTCTTGCAATCCCGCTTGCCGCCTGGCTTCTCTCAATTGTTCGTGGCTGGACGCGACGGATTTTTTTTCCCTCTTTCGATCTCCCATCATCTTCTCTCTGGGTAGAACAAAACTTCTGGCGAAGCAGCATTAGTTTCTCATTCTTACTAATCTTGTATTTCTTTTTTACCCTCTCTCTCGACATTGTCACATTATTTTCTCACTTCATTTTCTTGTAATCCAACTTTTATTTCTCTATTTGTTCCAAACCAGAGTCTACTCCGTTCATCTTTTCCAGCCTTCTCAACGAAGCACCGCCACTCCTTTTGTTCTATTTGGAAACCTCATTCAAAACGGCTCTTTTTCGCCTCCCCCGCCACCCGCTGCCGTCATCGCCCTGTCGCGACCCTGTCCCGTTATTTTAAGTCCGGTGTCTTTCTTTGGCTGTCACTCTCTCAGCATCGTCGCGTGCCCGCCATCGGCCTCCCCCCCAAGGCAGTCCTTTCCCACGACAACCGGCTAGGCAGAAGAGAGGGACCCCTCGGCTGAAAAAGCGCAAAACACCCCTGAGCCGAGCACCGCCTGATCTGATCTCTCCACCAAACCCGGATTTCGCCGTCTTTCTGCTTTTTGCGCAAACTCGAGATCTTCGACTTCCCGCCTGTTTGATGCCGCCATCATGCCTCTCCTCAGTGGAAAGGGCAACAAGTTCAAGGTCGACCCGCCCAAGATCCGCATCGAAAAGGTCACCATAGAGCGTCCCGCGCCTCCGAAGCCCAAGCCCAAGCCCGCATCCCGACCCGCGCTCTCGTCGTCTGCGCGATCATCGCCCGTCCCCAGGCTCTCGCCCAAGGCTCCCTCGGCCTCTGCGGCGTCGTCAGCGTCGTCAAGAGCAAAGAGCAGCTCGCCGTACCCCTCTTCGGCCGACGAGAGGCGCCTCGACCTGCAGCGCAAGCGCAAGGCTGTCAGCGCGTCACAACGCCGTTCACCTGCTAGCGACCGCATCGAGTTCGACAAGGACAGCGACGCCGAGGACGATGGGTGGATGGACTTGGATTCGCACAAACGCCAGCGCAAGGCCACCAGCGAGAGCAAGTCGGTCGATTCGAATCGCAAGCTGAAGAACGCCAGGGCGTTTGAGCGGAAGGATGAAAGGCTGCAGTTCATCCATGCCGTCGACGTTGCCTCGCTCGAGCACAAGTGCGTTCCCATCATGGGAGCGTCTAAAGAGGATGTGGCCATTGAGCTTCAGTATCCCACTCTGCAGCGCCGAGAAAAGTCAGTCAATTTGCATCACATCTCCCCTTCGGTTGATTCCGCGCGGCCCCTCGCCCCACCTCTCCCGAACGCCTCGTCTTTCAGATTAATCGTCAGGTTATATTTTCTAACAAGAAAAAACAGGTTTGAGCTCGTTTGGGGCAAGGACAAGATCGATGCCGTGGAAGCGAGTATACGCATAGTACGCCTGGTTGCCGAAACCTATCTCACCGACGTCGAAGCCGAGCCCTTTACCAACCAGACCAACGGATTCATTCGACGACTTGAAAAAGCCTCGAATCGCAATATCCAGGACCTGGCGGGCTTCAAGGCCGCCTTACGCGAGTACAACGAGACGCTCCTCGCCTTGGTTGAGGATGGCGTCGTTGCCAAGAATCTCGAAAACCTGCACGAACTGCCTCCGCACCTCGCAGCCTTTATCCTTGACCAAATCTATGACCGTACAGTGGCTCCCAAGGTGGAACTTCTTTCCAAGTACGAGAATGGAACAGATTTTGTCTATGGCGAACTTCTCCACCCCTTCATCACCAAGCTCCTCGTTGAGCAGTGCAAGATGACATCCGATCAGGTCTTTGTCGACTTGGGCTCGGGCGTGGGCAACGTCGTTTTACAAGCAGCGCTCGAAGTCGGATGTGAGAGCTGGGGCTGTGAGATGATGGAGAATGCGAGCAACCTCGCAGAGGCTCAAGAGAAAGAGTTTCATGCGCGATGCCAGCTTTGGGGCTTGAAGACGGGCGAGGTGCACATCGAACGGGGTGACTTCCGTAAGAACGCCTCGATCCATGATGCACTGAAGCGGGCCGATGTCGTGCTCGTCAACAACAAGGCGTTCACTTCGCAGCTCAACGAGGACTTGATCCGCATGTTCCTCGACCTCAAGTCGGGATGCAAAATCATCTCGCTGAAATCCTTTGTGGCCGACTCCAAGAGCAGCCACAACATCAACGACGTGGGAAGCACCATCCTTGAAGTCGAGGAGTGCACGTATCCCGAAGGCTACGTCAGCTGGACCAACGCCGGCGGGCAGTACTATATCTCCACGCGGAAATAGACTAATTAGAGCTTCATCAGCACTGCATAAAGATAAGATGTTATGTTGAGTATTGTAGAATATAAACCATCGAGTACAAATCGGGTATATGGGTATTTTTTTGTTTTCTCTCTCTCTTCTTCTCTGGATTGAGAGCGTTTGGGTTAACGGCTTTTGGAGGATAATCTTTTTGTTTCAACGAATTGTAGCCATCGACAGCGAGACAAACGCGTTGGTAGATGATGGGATGAAAAAAACATACTTTAACAGTACAAACAATGAATATGAATGAAATAGGCCATCCTTACCGCCATGGAGGAGGAGACGCGGTGCATTTCCTCTCTACTGCCATGAGGAGGAGGAAACGGTGCATTTCCTCTCTACCGCCCCTTTCCCAGCGTGGGCTCGTTTGCCAGATTCATGGCGTCGGCCTCTTGACCCATTCTCTTCATCCACCTGTCGATGAGCTCGCTGTTTTCCTTCTTGAGCCGGTCCCTCTCCTTTTCCGCCATGGAGAGTTGTAGGTTCAGTGCAATCATCTCGTCTTGGACATTCTGTTCGCCGTATTAGTGACTACTTACTTAAAAAGGCGGGGGTTGTTGTATAAATAGTAGATGAAATACCTCGACTAGCTTCCGTTTTTCTCTGAGCTCGTATTCCCGATCGTTTACCTTGGTGGCAAGGGTTGTCCGCTCTCCAGTGAGATCTCTGATGGCTTTTGAATCCTGTTTTGTTTTTGAGCGCAGCTTTTCTAGTTCCTCTTCCGCGGTGCGTAGTCGCGTCTCTGCTACGCCTCTGGAACGCAAAGCCTCGGCCAAGTCAAGGCGAAGCTGAGCTACGCCGGGGTCGTTGGCTGCTGCCTCGCTTGGTTGGAGGGATGGTGACTTTGAACGGTTGTTCCCCAGACCGGCGATGTGAGCTTCCAAGGCGAGTTTCTCAGCTTCTAGGGATGAGATGCGATCTGCCATTTGTGAGCCTGAGGGGATGGTTAGTTGTGTGTCCTTTTGACAAGGTGAGTGAGTAAGGTGGGCGAACAGGCTTGGACGAGCTCCATATTGACGGGGCTGTTGAGCTCTGATTCCCTCAGGGAAGAGAGATATTCGTCTCTCCAGTTTGGCATTTTGTGAGAAAAGAAGTTGTGAAGAAGGGCTGTAAAAGAAACTGTATATTCGAAAGCGGCGTCTATGAGAGATTTCACGCAAACTCTATATTGAATGAGAAGATTATTATTCGATGATGAGACGGTCACTGGACATGAACCTGGTGGGGTTTGTATCTGTCGCTGTACTTTTGCGCTGGAGGGATGATGCAAGCAAAGTCCCAGGCTGCCTCCCCTTGTTTAGCCGACGAATAGCCTCGCCTCCCATTGGCCGAAGCTATGGCTAGCTCCGGGTCATCGAACCTCAACATCCACAGCTTGTCACTCACTAACTTGATCCATCTCATACCGCTACATGAGATCACTATAATATTGTCATTCTGCAGTCGTCATGAGAGTGAGATGAGGTAAACTGCAGCCAGCATGGACACGCTTCACGCAAGAGCCGACTGGGAGCGCGTGGGCGACAAGTGGTTCCGCAAGACGGAGCAGTATACCGCCGTCTTTGGCCAGGATCTGGATCTCGATGCCTTCGTTGTGACGGGTGCGCCTTATGCCGGTGCTCTGGCGCTGTGGCGGGACGACTCGAAGCTGCAGGCTCACAAGTTGGGACAGACGACCAAGCCGGGGATTGATATCTACAGCCTGGCGGGCAAGAAGCTGCGGACGATATCCTGGGACAGCGGCGCCATCAAGGGCCTGGGATGGTCCGAGGACGAGTCGCTGCTGGTTGTGGCGGCGGATGGCAATGTGAGGTGCTACGATATGCAGGGGGACTTTAGCCACTTCTCGCTGGGGAACGGGGCGGATAACTATGGAGTTGAGTCGTGCCGGTAAATGATAACAACTTGTGAGGCCAAGTGAGGCGAGGGGAGCGCTGAAACGGTGATATCTAGGTTCTACGATAACGGCATGGTGGCCCTGCTGGGGAACAACACACTGGTAACAGTTTCGTCTTATTCGGAGCCCCGACCAAAGCTGCTGGCCCCTGTGCCCGCGGGGGAGATTCATTCGTGGGCTATCGTCGCCCCGAACCATACGCTGTCTCGCTCTGTGGAAGTTTTGCTTAGTATTGGGCCGACTGTTTACGTGGTTGATGCGACGGACTGCGAGGACCGGTTTCTGGATGTTGGGCCGTTTTCACACATTAGTGTCTCGCCGGATGGTCGCTTTGTCAACTTGTATGGCAAGAATGGCAAGGCGCATGTCATATCGAGCGATTTCCAGGAGAGGCTGTTTGAGCACAACTCGAATTCAAACACACCTCCCAAGTATGTGGAGTGGTGTGGCAGCGATGCCATTATTGCTTGGGAAGACGAGGTTCATGTTATTGGACCCGGTGATGAGTCTTCGTCTTACATCTACGACAGTACCCGAGTGCACGTCATGTCTGGTAGGATATGAATGCTCGATGACATATGCTCTAAGCTAACAAACGAGTAGAACATGATGGCGCTAGACTAATAACGAATGATTTTTGCGAGTTTCTTGAGAGGGTGCCTGATGATACACTTCAGGCGTTTGGTGCTGCCTCAGAATCATCCCCCGCATCCATTTTGCTCGATGCTGTAAGACAGCTTGAGCTGCAGTCTCCCAAAGCAGACGATTACATCCAACTCATTCGGCCCAATCTGACGGAAGCTGTCGATACGTGCGTTAATGCCGCCGGTCGAGAGTTTGACCCTCAGTGGCAGAAGCGACTGCTCAAGGCTGCGTCTTTTGGCAAGTCGGTGCTCGACATCTACAACAGCGACGAGTTTGTCGACATGTGTGAGACACTACGGGTTCTCAATGCTGTACGAAGCTTTGAGATCGGAATTCCTCTGTCATTCCAGCAGTATCACAGGCTGACTCCTGAGCGGCTTATTCAACGACTGATCCAACGGCACGAGTATTTGCTGGCACTCAAGATTGCTGGCTACTTGAAGCTACCGACGGATCGCATCTATGTCAGCTGGGCATCTACAAAGGTCCGCGTGGGTGCTCAAGACGACGATACCATCTGCCGACTGGTCGTAGAGAGGCTCTCTGGCAAACCTGGGATCTCGTTTGAAGAGATTGCAAGAGCTGCATATCACGAAGGACGAGGCCGTTTGGCTACAGAGCTGTTGAATCATGAACCACGTGGAGGAAGACAAGTGCCCCTTCTGCTGGATATGGAGGAAGACGAACTGGCTCTGGACAAGGCCATCGAAAGTGGTGATACTGATCTCATTCTTTTTGTTCTCACAAAGCTCAAGAAGAAGCTACCTTTGGCGTCATTCTTCCGGGTGATAAATGTTCGACCAACGGCAACGGCACTGGTAGAGTCAGCGGCCTTGGCGGAAGGTGATAATACTCTTCTCAAGGACATGTACTACCAGGATGATAGACGAATCGACGGTGCCAATGTTTTCATCCGCGAGTCGCTTCGACAGCCTGATGCTCGTACTGCATCTGATAAGCTAGCTCTTGCAGCCAAGCTCCTATCTGAATCAAAAGATAACGCAGCAGAAGTCTACGTGCTCAAGGAAACAACGCAACTCCTTCGTGCACAAGAGGCACTAGACCGCGACCTGACGGATTCCTTCTCCGGACTCAGTGTCAACGAGACGATCTTCAAACTCATCCGGCTCGGCTATCACGGAAAGGCGAAGAAAATTCAGAGTGATTTCAAGGTACCAGAGAAGGTTGTATGGTGGATTAGGTAAGTCGCGATATCCGGTTGCTGATTTATACGTGATACACCAAAGGACATGGCGGCTGACTGGCGGCGGGCGTTTTGCCCCGTTCCCGTCCGATAGGCTTCGGGCACTTGTTGCAAAGCGCGAATGGGGTGAGATTGAGGATATCGCAAAGGCTAAGAAGAGCCCGATCGGATGGACGGTAAGTGCTTTTTTGAGTTTCTCACTTGTCATATCCTACCGATCCGAACCACATGGCGGGAGTGTAAGACTTTGTTGCTGCCGCCAGGGTGTATATGGTGTGGGAATAAGATATAAAAAAAAAGGGACCAGCTAACGAGAAAATCTTTTTTGGTAGCCTTTTTTCAACCTTACGTTGCAGGCGGGTAATCCGCGCTTGGCGGCGGTGTTTATACCCAAGTGTACTGGTTTGGAGCCCGGGGAGACGATTACCATGTATGAGAAGTGTGGGATGAGAGTTAAGGCGGCGGAGGAGGCTGTTAAGTTGAAAGCTGCGGCGGCGTATGAGAGGTTGTTGGAGGCGGCGGGGAGAGATACGACTGAGGGGAAGGAGATTGAGAGGATTGGTAGCGCGGTGTTTAAGAAGTAATGATGGGTTGTGGGTAGATGGCGTGTTTAGACTTGATGGGATTGTTCTTTTGGGGGTTAGAGGATTATTATGACTTGGAGTAATGAAGATATATATTTCACTTGTTTTCTTCGTGATGGACGGGCCTTTGTGGCTAATTAGACCAACTGCTAGCTTCTCAACGCAGATGGTATGTCTCTTCCTAGCTTATGGTGCGTGCTATGGCGGTTTCTGGTGACGATTCATTCCTTGGTGAGTGTGTCTCTGGATGTATCTACAAGTGTCTTTTCTCCCGTGAGCTCATGAGGCGAGGCGAGTATAAAAGACTTACTAGAAGGGTTATCAGAGAAAGAGCTTGTGTTGAAGTAACACTGATTACTAAGAAATTGCTCACTCGTATTGATAGGGACTGTGCCGAGCTTCTGAGCTCCATTACTGAACAAGATATTCTTTCCTGAGGTTCCGCGGTGGTAAGATAGTATACAAAGACCCTTTACATCACCCTATTTACTGCTTGTTAGTTGAGGACTTGAGGATCCGCACTGTTAGTATGTCTTGGTTCTAACCTTGAAGAACAATCTGAATAACGTGTTGAGGCTTACGTATACGCCAGTTTCGTCATTCGTTTTGAGCGGGAAACTAAGCTAGAAGTTGGTAGCCAAATGAGGACGCCCTCGAGTTGCGAGTCGGCGCCACCTGTGGTTGCACCAACACGTCACAATCGTCACGAAGACGCTTGTACAACGGTGTGTGCTACGTGGTTTCCTTCCGGCTTGAAGCTTTATGCTGACCTAGACTAGGCATGTACTTTAACATGAGCGCGAGTCGCCAGAGAACTCCATCATCTTCTCTTAGTAAGGTGTAAACTGAAAAGTCAACATCATGGCTTATAAAGGTCACGTCTACTGCTTGTACGTTTCAGTGAGATCGGCAACATATACTTGGAGATCCGGGCCCCTAGATACACAGAAGGAGTTCTCTCTTGAGGGTACCAGCGGCTTCATTACTATCCAGGCCATCCACTTTGAGAAGTACGGTGCACAGAAAATTAAGGATGGCAAGTCTCTTGTTTCAGGTAAGGTATTGAGAACCTCAGTATGATCACTTGGGTTGGGAGAAAAACTGAAGACGGGAGGAAATCCTACGGAATCCTGCGGAGTGTTTGTAAAATTAGCAGTCAATCCTTCTAGGGGATATGAAGGTCAAAGCTCTGGGAAATTTGGAAACGGATAATTGATGAGGACAAAGGATGAAGAGGATTCAATGAAACGTACTCGGTCAAGGACCTACGTCTCAACTCAACCAAGTACCTAACTTCCAGGTTGTACACGCATACATACACGTACCGGGATATATCACCTTAGCAGTACCACCTCCTCAGATGGAGCAGCTCCATCTACTCGATTTAGGCACGTCGGGCGAGATGGAGAGATTGGCGAAGTCTGTAGCCTCGGGACAAAGAGTGAGATGCGCCGAGCACACTACGCTACGGATATTCCTCCGTGCGAGGGTTGGGGGAACGGTGAGGATGAGGCCTGGCTGCTTACGGAAGCCTTATGCATTGGCACTGCTACGGTTGCTTGCTGCTTACTTCAATTTGCTGTTTTCCTGCTGGCGCTGCGACGTTGACCTGCTGGATCCATGCTAATCCTCCGCAGCTAGTAGTGGAGTGTTGTAGTCTACAGTAGTGTTTGACCCCGTCGAGAGATGGAGATGGCGTCCGAGGGGGAGCAAGCCACATACAGCCTTACCGCAACAATCGGCACTTTTCTTGTCTGGACATGGCATGATATGATGGCATTTGTTTGATCTGATATCGGAGCGGCATCTGAGTTGAGCATGGGGAAAAGAAAAAGAGACGGAATAAAGCAGATGATGGTGATGTGTTGTGTGCAAGGATGAATCGCCCGATCTGCTCAAATTTGTCACGTTGTTTTCCTGGTGCGATGCCTCATGTTTCTGTGTCTCATCATGGGTCTCAATGGCAATCTGGGCGACTGACTCGTGTCAAAGTTCCCTCCCCGCACGAAAGCAACAAGATGGCTACTAAGGTACGAAAGTAACATTTAGCATGCAAGGTTTTATGGCACCAGGCAAGTTATCGTGCGAGGATGGTGCGGGGGTGATTCAGACAAAGAATCTGCGATGCGGAACGAAAAGGGTAAACGAGGAAAGAAAAAAACAGGGCCATGGAGCGATGTACGAGTATCGGATGATGCGAAAGAATCACACCCCGGTCTGGTGATGCGGAGCTACGGGCGGGTTTTGGGGGACGCTATTGTTGGTGCTAGCTGTTGATGCTTGGCTGGGGTGTTTTTTTGATAGGAGAAAAGAATGAGGAGAAACAGATATCTGGGAGAGGGGAGAGAAGTGTGAGGGGGGGATGGGCCACGTGTTTCTAGGGGGGCGTGAAGGAGGCGATATTTTGAGATCGTTGGATATTCTGGACGATTTGAGGGGAGTTTTCAGCTGCTGGGGATGAGATGCTATGTCTGGTGGTTTTTTGTTTGTCTGTTTGTTTGTTGTTGATGTTGAGGATTTTGTGGGCTGTTTAGAAGACATACGAGTTGTCAATGCTACAGCGGGATGAAGAATGGATGATTTGACCCGTGTCTGCATGTACAGTATGTGTGTACCTTTTTGTTCTGGCCCAGTCTGGAGAGATGTCGATGTTCGATGTTCGATGCAAAATGCAAATATGCACGTATTACATGGGAACTTACATGGGAACCCCACACTTGAACTGGGAAAATTAGTCGTAGCGTCGCATCCATTTGCACGCAGACCAGCCATGTGATTGACCGAGATGGAACGGGCTGGGTGGATGATGTGGTGGCGATGTGGTTGGTTGGATGCCTCAACCAAGCAATTTTAGTGTCTTGTAGCTTTTTTGAGTTGGGCTGCGTGCGGGTCTGGGGGAGGGGAGAGGAGAAAGAAAGAGGAGAATATTCGTGTATGTCGTTAATAGAGAGTGAGGGGTGATGATGGTATGAATTACTAGTGAACAGAGTGTATCATAGTATGAGTGGAGAGATTTTGGTTTTGGTTTGTTGTGTGAATGGAGACGTTGCATGTGTTACGAGTCGAGAAAGGACAGGGGAGAGGATTTTGATGCATCACTTTGGGGGTTGGAAAAAGTCGGGACAGGGTTTAGTTTGATTTTGTTTGTTTTCTGTGATTGACTTTTATGTTGTCTTTTTTTTGACAGAATTAGCCGAGGCTGCTACAGTACAGTTGCGCTGTTCGAGTATGCAGTGCAGTTCGGGTAAACAATATCAATTAATAGCAGCAGTTGGATTGGACAGACAGATGGACGTTGTGAGTGTCGATGCAGACGACAGGTCTTTCTGTAGGCCTTGATCCTTGTTACATGCAGCACGGCACAGCTCCAGTTCAGTCCAGGTCAGTCAAAAGTGCATCCGTGTTTGCGGGCGGGGGTGGATTTCAAGCTTCAAGCAGACACGGAGTGCATTCGCTAGCTTCATTGTTGACTGTTTGCATGAATCGCCAACCCGCGTGAGAACGGGATCAATGTAGTTGGCAGTGAGATTGTGGATGATGCTCTACTGTACTCGTACAATGGATGGGTGCATGAGCATACTGTACTGTCCCCGTACGGGCAACGCATGCAGTCAGCAAAAAGGGAACGCGGAATTCTGTACTTTGCATACATATCAGCAGGGTCAAGACGGGAGAGAGTCCTGACTGACCAGGTACGGGTGCAGCTGAAAAGAGATGGAAAGCAAAAAAAGAGCAAGCAAGGGATGGAAGAGAGACCCTGGATCAGTCAATAGCTTGGCTGCATCTGCATCTGAACAACGCACAAGCCATCAATATTCCAATACGGCAGTTTTATTTGTGGCAGCTTTTGTCTCGGATAGCCATAGCTTTTCACGCAAAAAGTAGACACGGCTGGCATGTTTGCGGCTGGGACTCAACAGACCTGGTTGCATATCCAAATATAGAAACTCTCTTGTCCCGTTTCTTTCTGGTCAGAGACATTGCTAGGGCCGCAGCTTGACTACTACTAGCATAGATTGAGTTGGGCGTTCGTCCCTAGGAATAATTGAAAAAAAGGGAGAAATGAACCTGGAAGAAATAACAAAATAAGAAAAACGTGGCTACGATCTCCCGGAGGATGGATGCGTGCCAGTTAGCCTGGGCTACCTACCCGCTGCAGTCAGCGGCACTAACAGGTTTCACGGATGACGGAGTGGGATTGTAGGTTGTCCCATCTGGAATGCAATATGAGGATTTCGGGGTCCAAGGAGCCAAGCGTAAGAGACAAGAAAGCAAATGTCTCGCCGAAAGCCTTGTACCACAGTGACCGCATGCGTGGGGTTGAAAGAGAGAGAGACGCACAAGAAGGATGAGAGACACACGAGAGACATAAAAAAGGAGCAGGAGGGGTGTGTGTGTAGCCTGACGGTATTTGAAAAAAAAGAAAGAAACACTAGATGAGTATCAAGATGAAGAAGCCGTTGCAAAAAGCTGGGGTGAGCCAGCCACGAGGAGAGACAACGTGATGGGCGAGCTGACGAGAGCGGCGCTGTGTGTGTGTGAGTGTGTTGCATGCTGCCTATTGTTTTCTATTGTTATCATTTCTGTCGTATACGAGGGACTATTTACTCCGTATATCGTGGACATAGGCAGGATGCATGCATTCTTTTCAGCACCCGGCATTGCTGATTGATGCGGTATAAACGCTTGTACATGTGCATTGCATGTGAGCTCGTGATGCAGGTCACACAACGACTGCGATAGCCTGCATCCGCTAGTTATATCGCTGGCTTCTTGGGTTGCCAAGAAAAGGTGCTCAGATGCTCTCGAGATGACTACAAGTGAGAGGCGAGGCAATGAGTGAGTGATATAACAGCAAGATAGGATAAGACAAGACATGCGCATCTGTAGGCCAGCACGCGTACGAGTCTGGTGATGGGCCAAGGCTGTCTTTTTCATCGTCACTACGGCGTCACAGCTAGTCCATACGAGTACATGCAGGCATACGAGTACAGTAGTAGCTGGGTTGAGCTGCAAGGCAGGCAAATGAGATTGATGAATGATAGGACTATTAGCTGATAAGTGATTGGTGAGGTCTGGTGTTGTGTTGTGCTGTAGGGGGGACGGGTAATCACGGCGAAGCTAACAAATCGCATGACAATTTCAGGCTGTCAAAATGGTGGTTTAGTTTAGCACAAGTACATGTATCTACGAGGATGTGCGTGCAGTGATGAAACGAAACATGGCCATTTGGATGCCTCTTGTTTCAAGACATGGACGACAAGATTCGCACCGGGGGAAAACGCCACGGAGGCAAAAGGAGATGGCGGTGGATGAATCGATCTCGCATTGATTGGCCTCTTTTGCTACAGCACTGTACTCGTATGTGTCTTTGTCGACGGGCTGGACTGGACCCAATCCTCGGGCCGGGTGCAATTGTGCTGGGTTCGAGAATGGTCGAGGCCTGGACTGGATGGACCGTCGCGGTACCTGGGGCGAGGGTGCAGGCGGTCGCGCGGGTGCATGTAGCTGGCGGGTATTGGCCGTAGCGACGCTGTCCACTGTCCATTCAGCGGCATGGCGCTGGTGCTGGAGCTGATGACTGGTGGCGGCAAGTTTGTTGCAGGGCTGGGCCAAAAGCAAACACCTGAATCGGTCAAATACATTCAGCTGGCATGGCTTGACCACTGGCATGCCGGGTACCTTGCCTTTTGGAGGCCCATTTGTATGTACCATCTCATACCATCTCATGCCATGTGTCTTTTATGCTTTGTCTAGTGACGTCCTCCGTTCAGCCTTCAATTCCCCCCCCTCATTGTACTGTATCCATTTTCCCATCTGAGCAACCGGCAGCGCGCAAACCGATCAAATCAAGTCGAGTACCTGCATTCGATCCAACTCGACATCACGCACACGTCACGGCTGGAGCGAGCCGCTGACGGCTGTTCAATTCCTCTTCCTGGCCAGGCTGCTGATCACAGCACCCCTGCAGCCCAACCCGCTAATGGCAGCGCTACTGTCCACTACACTACGGTTGCCAGCTGCTCTATGTACCATCTGCTCTCAATATTGACGTCTACGGCAGCGACAGAATCATTCAATTTGATCCAATAGTGCTAGCAGTAGATTGAGTCCATACTACTGCCAGTAGCGAGTGCACGCTAAACCTGCTAGTCGGGTCCCAAGCCGGAACCAGGCAAAACCAGCACCAGGCCATAAACACACACACAGCCAGGGATCTCAGACATTGCCAGAGGCGTTACTCGCACCGTTACCTTACCTGTACATTACGCACACACCCCTAGCCGCATCAATCCTCTCGACAGCCGGAGGAGGCGAAAAAAAAGAGGGAAAACAGGCACAGGTTCAAACCACACAACCTCAGGCCTTTTTCCTTAGCCCTGCGCTCGTGCCGCGGTGGAACTTGCCGGCTGTACGCTGTACCCGCCGGTGCCCACGACTCGGGCTGCACCGACACTGACGTTTGCGACGTCTTGTGCGCAGCGTCTGGTATTTGGCCGGTATCTGGTACTTGCGCCGCTCTGCGACCTTTGCAGCTGTAAATATCCATATACCGCCAACCCCCCGGGCGCTCAGACTCACTCAGACTGAGAGTTGAGTATATCCTCACCATCTTCGCCTGTTGGGTTGACGAACTTGTTCTTCCTCTTCCCTTTTTTTTTATTTCTTCTCTTTTTTTTCTCTTTTCTGCTTCTGCAGCTCTCGACCAACCGGTGTCTTCTCTCCTCTCTCCCCCGCATCAGCCTGCCAATCCAATTCATCCGTTGGAGGTGCAAAGCAAAAGAACCGCTGCCACACTTATTCCCACGCTCACGCGCACTCTCCAACTTTTGGCTATCACCCAATCCGTTGCGTGATGCAAACGATTCGCTGCCAAGGCAAAGACATCAGGCAGTAAAATATCCCGCAGAGGAGCAGAGCAGCGATATAAGCCGTTTTCACCCACCATCCGGCTCAGCTTTTCAACTCTTCAGTTCTCTTTGTTCTCTTCTCCAAAAGAGCACGAGCACGGGCCCTTGGAATCGAACAGGATTAAAATCGCACAAGTCGCCGTTTGCCAGGGTCTCTCCGGAGCTGCACTTCTACATACGCTTTCCCACTCCACTATAATACCGGTAATCTACCTGCAGTCGCCTTGGCACCTTGCGACTCGTGCCATTATAATACCACCTTGACCACCCTGCCTGGACAACTGATTTCCCCTCTGCGGAGAGGAAATAAAGGAGGAGGCAATTCCTTTTTTTCTGCTCTGGCTCTGGCTTACACGCCTCTAAATTCTTTTTCCTGGTGCTTGGCCCCATTGCCCGTTTAGAGCTCCAACGGCCCCCCTCTCCCCCCCTGCTTACACCGGACCAGTGTGTCTCAATCCCTCAATTACAGCGCCCACCTCCACTGAAGGGTACCCCCGAGAGCAGATTATTGCCCTGAACCTAAGACCCCATACAATACCTGCGGCGGAACATTGGACTTGGAAATGTTTTCGCAGCCAGTATCACCGACGCCGCCTGGGCTGACTTCGACGGTTTCGCCCTCGCCTTCCAGAACCAGCCGCCTGCGTGGCCTGAGCATCCTGCGCAACTACACGCACAACCATCTCCTGTCGCGTGACAACAGCCATCACGCAAACGGCACCAATAGCAACAGCAACAGCAACAACAACAGCGGCGGCAGCTCGCCCTCAACCAGCCAGTCGGGCAACGGCCTCACGCGGTCCGTCAGCTACTCTCCCGTCACCTCAACCACGACCACAACCACAACCACTTCCAACGCCGCCACGAGCCCCAACAGACTGACGCTGGTGGCTACCTCTCCCGACTCCAGGACGCCCAATTCAAGGGCTTCGGCCACGAGCCCGGCCTCAAATACCCCGTTTGCCCAGGCCAGTGCCTCATCCTCGTCCTCTGCCCCCGAGTCGCCCTCAACCATCGAAGAACATCCAGCCATGGCCCGATCCAACGAAGGGTCGAGCTCGTCCGATAACCAGCCCTCCATCCGATTCTCTGCATACTACGACCCCCGATCCACGCGGCCGTCGCTGTCCTTCCCGCCCGTCTCCAGGACGCTGTCCAACGGCACCGAAATCATTCGCGTTGGCCGCTACTCTGAGCGCGACAGCCATGCCCTGTCCAACGGGCAAGGCGCGGCGGCTCCCGTGGGCTTTAAGAGCAAGGTGGTGAGCCGTCGTCACTGCGAGTTTTGGTACGAGAACGGCAAGTGGTACATCAAGGACGTCAAGAGCTCGTCCGGCACGTTCCTCAACCACATCCGTCTGAGCCCGCCGTCGCAGGAGAGCAAGGCGTTTGCCGTTAACGATGGCGACATTGTGCAGCTTGGCATCGACTTTAAGGGAGGCGAGGAAATGATTTTCCGCTGTGTCAAGATGAGGTTGGAGCTGAACCGCGGGTGGCAGAACAAGCCCAACACCTTCAAGTGAGTGAATCCTTATATCATAGATGATTTCAACTCGGGAGTGAAAACGAAAGAAGCCCCTTCTCTCTCCCAAATTCCCATGCTATTCTCATCGTTCTTGAACTACGGCTAACCTTTTTGCTCAGCATGGCCGCTCACAAGAGGCTTCGTAACATGGCAACCACGGGAGCAGCAGGCTCCGCATCCAGCACAAGTTCTCAGGACTGCTCCATTTGCCTCAACTCCATTGGCGTAAGCATCTCTCCTGACACTCGATTATGACTCTCAAGCTAACCTCTCCAACAGCCTTGCCAATCACTCTTCGTTGCCCCTTGCTCTCACACATGGCACTTCAAGTGCGTACGCGCTCTACTCACCTCTCCACAATATCCCATCTTCATCTGTCCCAACTGCCGTGCCGGAGCCGACCTAGAAGCCGACGTTGAGGACCCCGAGGAGTGGCAAAACCTCGATGATTTTGACGGCCCCGAAGAGCCGGCCGCCCCTACCACCATCGATGCGCCTGCTCCAGAAATCGAATTGCCTCTGCCTTCTCCTCCTGAAGAACCACACGAAGCAACAGTTCAGGAAACAGATACCATGGACGTGACTGTCAATTTTACTTCAACAGCCAGCCCAGCCGAGAGCCCGACGGCACCGCACGCAACCTCCGAGCCGTTGCCCATAAGAGGAGCTGGCCGTACCGCTCATTTGCGAGAAAACGGCACTCCCTCGCCACCTGGCAGCGGGGCTGAGGGCCTCATCACGCCTAGGAATAATGCAGGGCCATGGGTATTTGACGGCAGGGCAGGTCGACAACCACCGAGCGACACAGCCGATATGCCGAGCCTCGACTCTGCGGCAGACGCCGACATGACTACACATGAATCTAGCGACGACTCTGCCAGCCGGTAGCACCAAGTTGAGCAACTTGAGAGCATTCCAATTTTGGGGGTGTGTCTGGTGGTCGACTGTGCCGGCACTTGGGTGCTGCTAATCATAATGTATCATTTTTTATCTGCCATGGTTTACTCATTGTTCGTCGCCTCCTCTGCCTGCTGGGCATGGGCGCAGACGCCTGTTGCATCAAACTTGTTCGACGTTATTTGCGGCGGCGGATTTCTCGTTTTCTTCACAGCTTGATCTCACTGTCTTTTTTATTTTTATTTTCCTTTGTCGATTTCCTGCGTGTTTGGAGTGTGGCGTGATTCTCCATGAAACGAACCGCAAAACAGACTTTTGGGCGTATGGCGTCATGATCAAGCATGGCTCATTCTGGCCGCAACTGGGACGGGTGGAAAGCATCTTTAGCATGGGCACTAGCGCGGGATATGGTTAGAAAGCTACAATTCTGATTTCTCTATTTCTCTCTCCCCGAATCACTTCATTTTACTTCTGCATGGTTCATTTTTGCTCTTGGGGGTAGTGAAAACTGGGAAGAGGCTGTTACTGCTGTTACGACGTCTTCATTTCCGCACGGCCCGGTACGGTACGGAGTTGCCGCCTGACATCCATTTTTATCGGCATAAGGCAGGCTGGTTTTACGGCGCCAATTCAAGGGTACAGGCTAAAAGATTTGGGGAATTACTGCACTCATGGTGTAAGACAGGGGGAGAAGAAAAGTGATGTCGATTTCTATACAAGAAAAAGGGTTCCTCTGGGATTTCTCGGTCTTTTCGCAGCTGGTGATTAGACGGCCGGAGTTTGAGTGGGATATGATGTCAATGTGGCAGCCTTTTGACGGTGATTGGCTGGGCAACTCTGGGCTGGAGAACATTGCGGCAACAGCTCCGAGATGAGGTTATTTGGGGGGCTTGAAACCGCCCTGAATTCTCTATTTTTGGGCTGTTGCTGGACTCGGCGATACTATCGAGTACATATATAGCATCGTCCATTTCTACATAGTACATGGTAATCCGTACATGTCAATATAATGTTGGCTTCTGATCAGTTAAACTGCAAGAATGAGATGCTCCGCCTTGCCTGTCCGTCCGGTCGGAGCTCCGGCACCGGGATGATCCGACCTATCGCCGAGATAAAAGTGACGGCACCACAATTTTCCAGTGCCGCCTTCGATTATGGCCGGAAACTGTCAAGCTGCTCGCCTCTTTTTTGTTCTCCTCGAGTCGTGAATCCGCTTCTCTCTCTGTCTCTCTCTTTGATCTTCATCGTCTTTTCTGTTTAGGTAGAGAAAAGAAGAGGGCTTTTTTTGACAATGTTGCGACAATTTGCTTCTCGGGTGCAGCCTCGGGTGAGGGCCCAGGGCTCGAGGCTGCTGAGTGCGCAGAGCAAGTTTGGTGCGATCAAGGCGCAGATGCCGAGACGGACTATGGCGACGGTCAAGGTGGAGGGGATCCCAAAGGTTGGTTCATATGAGGCTTCTCTTTTGTCTTTACGTCTTGGAGGCTAATTCTGGGGATTCAATGTGCAGGAACCTACTGAATTGGACGAAATTACGACACTGCCGAATGGTTTGCGAGTCGCTTCCGAAGCCCTCCCCGGTTCCTTTTCCGGCGTGGGCATCTACGTCGAGGCAGGGTCTCGGTTCGAGAACGATTCGCTGCGAGGCGTTTCCCACATCATGGACCGACTGGCGTTCAAGTCGACCTCGAGACACTCCGCGGACGAAATGCTCGCAAGGGTCGAGACGCTCGGGGGGAACATCCAGTGCGCATCTTCGCGGGAGAGCATGATGTACCAGGCGGCCACGTTTAACAGCGCCGTGCCGGAGACGGTGGCGCTGCTGGCGGAGACGATTCGCGACCCGCAGATTACGGATGAGGAGGTTGCTGAGCAGATTGAGACGGCAAGATATGAGATTGCGGAGATTTGGAGCAAGCCTGAGCTGATATTGCCGGAGCTGGTGCATACGGCGGCGTTTAAGGACAATACCCTCGGAAACCCGCTGTTGTGTCCCGAGGAGCGATTGGGGAGCATTGATAGGAGCACGGTGAAGATGTATAGGGATCTGTTTTACCGGCCGGAGAGGATGGTTCTGGCTTTTGCGGGTGTGGAACACGGGACAGCGGTTAAGCTGGCTGAGGAGTTCTTTGGGGACATGAAGACGCTTCCGCGGACCGGCTCAGAAACCAGCGTGAGCTCTCTCGCCAGCGACGCATCTGCTTCCTCCTCAGCGTCATCATCATCTTCTTCTTCAAGCTCCTCCTCTTCACGATTAATGTCCAAAATCCCCCTCTTCAAGAACATCTCCACATCTACCACCCGCAATGCCACTGTCCTCTCATCTCCTTCTGAACTCGACATCACTCAGCCTTCTCGATATACTGGCGGATTCCTTTCTCTTCCTCCCCAGCCGCCGTCTCTTACTGGCACCAACTTTACACACATTCACCTTGCTTTTGAGGGACTGCCCGTTGCTTCAGACGACATTTATGCGCTGGCAACATTACAGACCCTTCTCGGTGGAGGAGGATCTTTCTCTGCTGGTGGACCTGGCAAGGGCATGTACTCTCGCCTGTACACCAATGTGCTCAACCAGCACGGTTGGGTCGAATCATGCGTTGCCTTTAACCACTCTTACACCGACTCTGGTCTCTTTGGTATCTCGGCGTCTTGCTTGCCGGGCCACACCTCTGCCATGCTGGACGTGATGTGCCAGGAACTCCGAGCGCTGACTCTTGAACGGGGCATCTCGAAGCTGCAAGAGGGCGAAGTGACACGAGCCAAGAACCAGCTGCGGTCATCGCTGCTGATGAACTTGGAGAGCCGCATGGTGGAGCTAGAGGATCTCGGACGGTCTGTGCAGGTTCACAAGCGCAAGATTCCCGTGCGTGAGATGTGTCGACGGATCGAGGCGCTGAGCGTGCGGGACTTGCAGAGGGTGGCGAGCATGGTGATGGGCGGAGCGGTGAAGAATGCTGGGGGAGGTAGTGGTGCGCCGACGGTGGTGGTGCAGGAGGCGCAGGCGTATGGGGTGACGAGCCATACGATGACGTGGGATCAGATTCAGGATCGGATCGATGGGTGGAAGTTGGGGAGGAGGGCGTAATGGGGTTTGGATGAATGTGTGGGTTTGAAAAGGGGGATGATGATGAAGGGATGAGGATATACAACTTGGCATATATATAAATTGGCGCGGGAAGGGTGGTATTTGGGATGATATACGTGTATACATATCGTGTATTTTGTACGATTATTAAGGGAATTATTGAGATACAATGCTCTTTTATGGTGGTTTATGTGTTTGTGTTGTGAGTGATGTTATACGAGACATCTCGCAACGATGAAATAGAGAATCGTATCCATCGAAGGCTGATACTCCAAAGCTACATGTACGGGAAGCGTATCTACGAGGCCAGTTCACCGAGGGCATTACTTGCTGGGCTAGAAGCCTGTATCAATGACCACGAGTCTCTATGTCGCGAAGCCAGCATATTATATCGAGATATTCCATCAAGAACCTCATAATCGATGAAGAAGAGGAAGATCCTTCATAGCGTGAGTTTCTCATAGACTTCGGTCTCGCTGTAAAAGGGAGGTGAATACTAGGTGCTTTGGGGGCGAAGAGGAAGACTGGGACGCGAGCGTTTATGGTCATTGGAGCCCTTCGTGGCGTTGAATGCTCTTTTATGCATGATGATTTGTATGATTGATGGTCGTTTTACGGTATGGCTCACGTTTTTTGTTCCAGTGGTAGATGCTGAGAGGTGTCGATGGATGTCGATAAACATCGTTCCTCGAGGCAATGTACAGCTCAGACTAGAAAGGTTTCATGTTTGAACACTATATTCAGTTCAATGAAATTTGATAGATAATAGAATAGAGGTATCACGTCTCTCTGTACTCCTACGTTCACCTCATACCAGAAGCTTGACCAGCATCGTTGAATGACCCCCAGGCCGTGAGGAGGCTCAATGTTCTCCCTGCTTCCCGGACGCCTTTTTCTCTCTCGCTCTAGTAGCCGACTAGTGTCTAAGGCGTCCACCAGATGCATAGATGCATGTTGAGCTGGCTCAGGTCGTACATCTTGCCCGAGATTTGCTTATCAATTCGCCGAAACAGTGCCAATCACCATCGCGAGAAGATTTGCTTGGCAATGCAGGGCGGCAGCAATCTCAAGCCTCTCACTCGTATTGAGCTGCGGCTGATATTGTTTTCTCTCTTTTCTTTTTGGCGAAAGCTGTGGCAAACTTTTTGGAATATATCATATATCCGGAAGCGGCACGGCTGAGACATGCGTGGGGGCCATCTCTTTGTTATTGGAGTTGATGCAGGACATGGTATCCTTGCTTAGTTTATGAATGATTCTCACGATCTATGATTGGCCTGGCTCTTTGACGCGACTTCGTATTTTGTTACTGTTGCTACTACCCCATGGGATCAATGTTACCGCTGTGGACTCTCCCGTGGAAACGGAACGTATAGTGCGATGAGATCTCATATTCGGATACTACGAACAGATTACATGTTATTGCCGGATATTGTAAGATATCATACCTATCTCACGAAGGCAAAAAGTAAGGATCAAAATCTGTCTCAAAGGTAATATCGACGACACCCCAAACGAAGTCTCTGCAGGAGGGCGCACAATGCAGCCTAATCTGGGTCTGGTGACCATATCCGTTTATTACCTTGCCCAATAAATCTCAAGAATACACGAGTTCGGTGACAAGGCAACTGTACGATGTTACTGCATGCTGGCTGCTTCTCATTCTGTAAAAGTTGATGCCCAGGCTGGGAACAAACCCTGTCACTTACATGAGGCTCACCGGAAAAAAGAAAGAAAGACAGGGTGTTTTGTAATTCAGCTCTCTTTTCCGTAATAATAAAGCAATGGCGTCACTTCTGACTGATCATGGAACTAGCCTCAGAGATCTTTAGAATTTGAGATATGACCCAGTAGCTTTGTAACAAGGATCCTAGTGTCGGGAAGTTAAGGAGATATGCGAAGAGCAAAATCGAGATCCGAACCGACAGAAGTGGATATGATTGTAGCCCAGTAACTAATACAAGTAAGCCTTTTCACAGCTCTACATGTATCCAATCCTTAACATTATACAGTATTAAGTAGATAAGTTCAAATTCACCCTTCTGAGGTATTAGCCACAGCCGTTCTACAGCATCTCAGTCATCTCTTTCGACCTCCCGCGTTTATGGACTCAGTGTGTACCAGAAAAAGAAGCGGAGAAAGTCCCGAAAAATTCCTTGTCATCTACATCTGCCTCTGGATAATTGCCACGTCGGAGTCGCCGCAGCTGAGAGCAAGATGTCTCAGCCTCGTCTTTCTTTTTACCCTGGTCCCCAACAAACAACGCAGCTCAAAGAAGCCACGCCAGCGCGGCAAGTCTAACCTGTATGAGACGGCTTTACAGCCTATTCTCATTCAATCTGCGCTGGGACAGTGCGGCGGTGGATATATGAATACTTATTCCGTAGTATTGAGATACGTCGGCCTGCCGGGGGTTTTTACAGGTATGTGTGGAGTACGGATTGAGCATAGATATGACGCCTGCATCTCGACCTGAAATTTTGTGGGACGTCCTTGGGAGATTAACAAGAGAAAAAAGGAAAGAGAAATTCGCCTGAGGATACATGCAGCTTGCTATACGAGCTACCCAATGACCAACGACTTATAGCCACTACATACTTCTTAAGGGATTTTTACACGAGTAATCTTAGTATATGCACGGCTGCTCTCAACATAATCAAGACTGAACGATTTATTATTTTGTATGTTGTGACAGGAGTGCCAAGATACTCGAGGTACCTAGGCAGGAGTTCTTGGAAAAGCAGGGATTACAACGGAGGGCGTTCAGCCCAGGCCATGCAGCGTATTACTTTTGGAAAAGCCACAACTGGAGTTCCTTTTGCAACAAGGGCTATTGCAGAACAATTGCCCAGTCGCCACAGCCACTTTGGTTCCTTAAAGGAGCCACAATTTCAAGGCTGGCCTAATCTGTCTCCAGGGGCATCAGCTGAGACGTGCGCATTTGTGGTGCTAATATTGACTTCTAAGTAAGCATATATTAACATCTCTCTTAATTTGATCTATTATAAAAAGGCTTGGATATCTGCACATCAAGACATGAAAAGCTCATTAACGTATACCCATTGAAGTCGGTACTCCCCACCACACCAACAACGCCTAGTCTTGCTATTCAAGTTCTGTACAAGTTCTGAGAATAAAAAACCAGTTGTTCAGGTGTATATTACCATCGTTGATGCTGAAGCTGTCTCTACGGCGAGTGATTCGACTTTTGTCTCTTTTTACTTCCAAAAGCGTCTGCCGCTATGGATGCGATTGGTACGTCACGTCACTCATTCTCCTGTCGTATTACCACTAACCGGGAGTTTTCTTGAAGAGTTGAAACCTGAATTAGCCATTCCATTTGATGCCCCCATAAAAGCTCGCAATCGAGAAACGTATGCCTCTTTTGGCGAAGACGGTCTCACAGCGACGGCAAATGCTCACGGACATCTGATCCAGATTACACGGTATTTTGGTAACGAACCATCGGGATTTATCTGCGTTGACCTCCCTGAAGCTCCTGCACCCTATTATGTCACGGATCGCATGAAGGAGCTTCAAAGGTTCTGTGAAGACTCTCACAAAGGAATGAAACTTCAATTGCCGGAACCGCTTAACAATGAGAGCCAAGAATTTGAGGATGATAATCAACCACTTGATGATGGGCTTAAATGGGGAATTGGGAAAGATATACCAAAGATTCAATTCTACCACGATCGCTGGCCTTCTTTTATTGCACAAAACCTATGGTTAGATTTTGAAGTCCAATACTTCATTTCTGCCAAGACAGTGTATCAGACATACACATTCAGCTCCGTTGAAGGGATGGAACAGATGTTTCCTAAAAAGTTTCCGCCATTGATAATTAGCGCCAACTTACTTCTCCGCCATCTCGATTTTGTGACAGAAGAGAATCCTGTGAACGCTTGGAATTCTCATTCTCTTAGTGATAAAAAAGCAGAAGATCGTTATATTCATGATACAACGCTCAATACAAAAGCCATTTTCATCAAGCACAAAGACTGCGAAACAGGGCCACAAGGCAAGAAAGATGCCATTCTGTTCATATCACCATATATAGACCACCGCTCTCAATCGGTTAGCCGCACTGATCAACACGTCAATTACGAAATAAAAATAGACGAACAAGCACAGAGGGATCTATTAAAGAATAAAAGAGTCAAAGTCACGTTAGCTTATACTCTTGAGTTGGCTTCTTCAACTGGTATAATCAGCAGCCCACTCTCCGAAGGTGCTCTGCCACACTTGCAACCCCAAGACTTTGCATATAAGCCGCCATTGTTCGCTGATGATAAGCATCTCAATTTTACGTTGAGGAGGAACCTAGAACATATTTTATCCGTTTGCAGCATCCCTATATCCATACACAAGGAACCAAAAGATGAGATTATACCAATTGCGTTAACATGTGGAGACATATCGGGCCACAGAATAACTAAGACAGCAAGCTTGTAAGTTTAACTATGTCATTTACTCTTGGTATTCTTCAAGACTGACATTCTAAAGCTATGCTTTTCAATACTTACTCAAAGCTTTTGAACATTTCAATAATGAATCTGATCCCAAAGATTCAAAGAGGCTACTCCTAGCCACCCATCCGTTGAGCCATGATGGTTGCGAAAATTACAATTGTCGGATGAGGTTTCGCATTTGGAAGACGTGTCAAGGGCATTTGGCTTGGATAAGCGACAATATGAAAACAGAGCGCATCACTCACAACACAACACGAGAGAGAACTACTGAAGAAGTTATAGAGCGTGGCTTTGTTGCGCCACACTACTGGGCCGACGGTCAAATAATAGGCAATTGGGAGGAACCGTCCGAGGCATTCCTCGCTCAAGATATCACTGATGCGCCCATACAAATTATCAAATTTGGAGAATATTGTCGAATCACTGGGGGTGAAGATATAGTCCAAAACATTCCCGCCGGCTTTAAGAGTATCGCGACGCACTGGGTTGAAAGCCTTCATAAACGAAATAAGGGCAACGCATATGCATTTCCACGCCTCAGGGAGGAAGAAACGGGGAAGTTTTACCTGGCTGATCATGCTCTCATTTGGTGGGCTTCAAAATCACTGGAAGAACTCGGGCTTGAGTCAGCGCTTAAAGTTCAACTCGACAATTCTTCTAATACATCTGGGCAGCGCACAATGGAATACTCCTCTGAAGAGATCAGAAATAACTTCATCAAGAGATTTACAATGAATAATCCTGCATCTAAAACACGGATGCTTGCAGTTTCACGCAGCTCCGCCGAGACCAGATTCACTCTTTCAGCAAGAGAAAGTGTCCTCTTTTATGCTATGGATCTCGGCTTATTTGATGTTGAGATACATCAGGCATGGAAGAAGTCGATAGACGCGGCTCGTAAAAGAAGAAGTGCTTCCACACAAAAGTACATGAAAAGCCTCATCTACTGGTTATCGAGCTTCATTTATTATCTTACTACCAATGGAATTAACGGATCCTTGACTGAGGAAAAGGAAACCTTGATTGACATTTGGGAAGATAAAATTAACGAGTGGACAAATACAGTGGATTACCAAACACAATTAGAAGATCAGCTCGATGTTCACTGGCATCATCCACTTCAGTTTGCTCTTTCGGTTGTCATATCTGCCAAGAATAAATCCACGAATTCAAGGCTCGCAGCCCAGATGTTTGAGTACTCACGCTCGATTCTTCTTGAAAGCTCTTCTCCCAATGGACTTTTCCCTGGACAATTGGATGTATACAAGAATCCTATTCTCTTTGACAGAGAAATTATGCGTGATGTCTATTGGCAGGCCACTTTCGAAGTGCCATTCATTCTTTGGAAATATCTCATACCTCCACCATTAGCCAAAGAATCGCCTATTCACATACCTGAGTTGATCTCTCCTTATATCAGAACATTGGAGAACAATATCAATCTTTTACCTGGCTCGAATGGCAATGGGATACCCAACGATGTAATTGACCAGGGCAAAGTCGTAAAACTTTCAGATGAATGGCTTTACAATGAGCTTGATTGCTTCAAGCATAACATCAAGGTGTCAGAAGACAATATTAAGAAACTTTCAGAGGATTACAGATCACAAACCAATATGATCGTTATGAAGGAAGCAGCTCAAGAGATTCACGAAGAAGACGTTCAGCATCCAACCTCTCAAGTCAATCAAAAGAAGATTTTGGGGTATATTATCGATATACCGCGAAAGTCGGATAAAGGGCGAGACGCGCCCAAACCAACGGAAATAAAGTCAATCAAGTCCCTCTGTCACAACATTTCTCGTGAACGCACGACAAAGAAAGCTAAAAAGAGACTTCTTCACTTTTGTCACGCAACTCATAAAACGGCTCTGATTTGCTATATATCTGCTCTTGAGCACCCAGACATCTCCACTTTCTTCGACAGGCACAAGGCCTATAACAAACACTTCCACGAAGAAACAAACGCAGTGCTTAACCTATGGGTTACCGAGCTTCATTTATCGTTTTATCAGATTATTTCACAGCAGAATTCTCATGATATTTCCTCTATCCCTGATTTTGAGTATTATGACTTCCCATATAGTAAAAATGAGGAAGCGGGTAATCCCAAGCAGATCAGCAGAGCCGTGATGAGTTTTAGATTTGACGGGGATTTTTTCGATCGTCATTGGACATGCCATTTCTTCGAGTTCAGTGGAAACCGAGTAAATGACAATAAAATATCTGACATAACGAAGGAAAATATTACAGGGTCTTTGAAGGCACACCCTTGGAAGCAGAGACGGGTTTTGGAACTCGTCTTTTTCGGTAAAATTTTACAAGATATGGTTGAATGCTCGCAACAGCTTTTGGATGAGATTAAAAGACGGATTCTCGAAAGCTTCAAGAAAGGACCAAGGAAATCAAGTTCCTCGACATTCCTTGATTCGATTGATTTATTTGACGAGATCACGAGCAACATGTTTATATCAGCCAATAAGTCATGGAACATATTCCAATACATACTTCAAGTGGTGGAAGAAGATCTGTACGACAATTTAACCAAAATTGAGCTATGGATGAAGCGTGAGGAGCGGCCAGAGCATAATAAGCCCCGATGGACACTCAACGACGAACGCAATTACCGAGGCGCCATATATAGGCTACAGAAGTCAAACGACCTTCTAGTCCAAGATCTCAGACTGTGTTATACCAGAGCCAAATCTTTTAATGCCTCACTAACAAAGAGATTGGAATCTACGCGCGGCGAGTGGGAGGTTGGGAGTAATGACGATATCCGCCTTTTCACATATGTTACGGTCGTCTTTCTTCCTATTAGCTTTGCTACCGGTATCTTTAGCACGAGTAGCGCACCTACAAAGGAGACGATAAGTGGCATGATTACAACCGCTGGTCTTGCACTTTTGGTAACTGTTATGACATTGCTTAACGCCAAACTTTTGGACAGTAAAATCGTCAAGCCTTTCCTTGCCAACTTTCGCCCAATATCTGAGGCAACATTGCGACTAGTTTTACGCAGTCCTCTCTATGTACTCGGACTGTTATTCCGGTTAGCCTATCTAATCCTGATATCTCTCCTCTCAATTCTACCAGGCAAATGGATTTCTGTGCTACGTCGCTATTTAATCTCGCCGGCAGAAGAATCATCGTCTGGGCTATACAACATCACGAACGCACCTAAAAATTTCTTGGATAAGGAAATTAAAGGGAAAAACAAGCAAATCAAACAGAAATTGGTGGACGTAGAGAAAGGATAAAAGTGTGAGGGGATGGATTCAGTCCCTTGACTCAAACTCGAAAGCTTGGAGGTTGGAATGATGTCGTGCAGCTTAAATGTTCCTCATTGGCGATTAATGAGTTTAATCTAATTTATTTCCTCTTTTTGAATAGCAAGATTATGACTTGAATGGTACCTAGTATGCAAAGAATTACCTGAGACAAACTACGTCGCGCAAATGATCCCTTTCCAATGTTCCAAAATCTCCATAAACACTACGGGTATCATTCTCACTTAGGAAAAATTGGATACTTTTGAGAACAATCATGAGTATAATCTCTCATTGATCAACTGTCACTTCTCATTGAACCCGATATTATGTTTCGAATAGAACATCTGTACCTCTCAGCACTACTCATTTGAAGTATGATTACAAATGAGAAGCCACGAAGCACATTCCCGCAGAAGTCGGCAATCATGTAGCTTATGGATACTTGCTATAGTCAAGGTAGTTATCTTCAATTCGTTCTTCGCATCTTGGTAAATAACACCAATTCCATACCTAGGTGCGTTTCAGAGCCGCTGATACCAGTTGACCAGCTAGGGCCAAGATACCCACATATAATTCAGCGTTGAAATTGCTTGGTATTTGTGCATAATGGGCTAAAAGTTGAGTGGTCATTGACAACTGTTAACCTCATCACGGCTAATTACAAGATCAACTAGACGAATTTCTCGGTAACCAAGCCGTCATGCTTCGGAAAGTTCTGACGTAGCGGACAAATAGAAAGCTGGGAATGTTTGAGGGTGTCATGAACCAGGCAACCAGGGTTGCAAATACGTGGCATGCGGGGTCCAATCGTAGAAAATACATTGGCCAAGTCGGAGCCGCAGAAAGCCTTTTGGTGGAATTACGACGGCTTGAGCAGCTATAGCCGGGATCACTTATCAAACGACAGGGGTTGTTGGTTGTCCAGCTGTCAGCCGCATGCTGCCCGATGCTCAACTGGGAACCGGGTCTTGCAGTTTGTAGCCTGGGTCCATGCAATGATGGTAAAAAGGTGTAGAAGTATGTCGCGGTTGATATCTGTCATATAACGGCTCCATGTCCATATTCTCATTACAAATTTTGGCAAGGCGAATAGTACAGCCATCTCCTCCCGCAGTATGAAGAGAAAAACCTATGTATGTCCGCATGAGTATCTAGACTCTCACGTTACGGAACAACATCAAATCAATACCGACAAACTTTCTGGTTCGCAACCACTTGAGTCCATGTTGACCGCTTTCCTCAGCGCCACAGTTGATCCATCACTCTCCCTGCCTCCAGCCTCCCTGCAGCTCTGAGAAGAAGAGGCAAAGCTCTCAGATACCATCGCCATTTAGGATCATCAACACTGTCCTTTTTTCTGCACTATAAGGAGCTGCCTCGCATGGCCATCACTGGTACGCCACTTGTTCTCCCATGATACCGCAACAAACTTACAAAGCTACATACAGAAGAGGAACTTCCGGCCGCTACGTCGATCCCCAACAAAGCTCGCAAGAATGCTCGTCTACGGACAACTTACAGCTCCTTTGGTCAAGATGGCATCACGGCAACCGCAAATGCTTATGGGCACTTGCTTCAAATTACTCAATATTTTGGCAATAAGCCATCTGGGTTTGTCGCTGTCAACCTTGACGACACAGAAGAGCCGCATTTTGTCAAATGGCGCGCACATGACCTGCAGCAGCAATCCATAGATCCAACCCAAGGAATGCGCCTGTTATTGCAGAGGCCTGCCGATGATACATCTGCCATCGATATATGGGATACGAATCCCAAGACGATGTCGGTGCCAGCGAATGTCTCACCCTCACCGCTAGTGATACCGCCACCACGAGCGAAAGCATCACCAAAGACGAGTCGATATGATGTGCCAGTGCCTCGGCCACAGTGGGTAAATCAGTCAGAGTCTGGGTTAGGATCAACTGTAAGATATGTGCATAACCGGTGGCCGTGTTTTTCTACAAGGACGCCTGTATTCGATATAGACATACAATATGTCATATCCAATAAGACTGTCTATCAAACGTACACATTCCAACTTTGCCAGGGGTCACAAATCTTCTCCTCTGAGATTCCGACAATCGTCATAGACACCAACTTATTGCTCCGAGATCTGGATTTTATGGCAAAAGAGGAGACGAAAGAATATGGTCTGGAACCCCATTACTCTAGTCGCATTACAAACGACGGCTACAGTGTAGCCAGGATGCATAGCGACTATCTCTATAATAGGCACAGTGACGGTCGAAACGCAAACAAGAATGATCGAAACACAATCGCACTGTTCATATCGCCCTTCATTAATGAGCGGCCTCAGCAGTTTTCACAACCAGCTCCTGAAGATTTCGACAATTACTTTGTGATTCCAGATGAGCAAGCTTGGAGCGATTTAATAGAAAACAAAACACTCGAAATTACACTAGCATATACATTGAAGTTGATCACTTCAAAGGAAGAAGACATTTCGACGTCTCCAGTGTCAGCAGCAGATCTCAGGAAAGCAAAGGAGCAGATCAACAAGCATTCTCCAGGCATGGTACCGATCACCATTGACAAACACCTTGATTTTGTTTTGAGCCGAAATTTGGAGCACATATTATCTGTCTGTAGCATCCCCGTCAGGAAAGTTTCAGAGGATATTTATGCAACTGCTATTACCTGTGGTGATATCTCTGGTCACCGGGTTTCTGGGAAAGCAAGTTTGTAAGTTGACAATGAGGTACCTTTACGTTCCTTGAAGCTAACCTGCGCAGTCATGCTTTTCAATTTCTGCTTTTAGCCTATCAATATTTCGATTCCAAGGTTCCCGAAAGCGGCTTATGCAAATTGGAAAAATGCACGTGTGAGAACTATTGTTGCAATATGCGCTCCCGCATCTTTCGAGTGTGTCAGGGGCATCTAGAGTGGCTCTTTGGTGAAGATCATGGTTTCAGTCCTCACAGGTGGGCAACCGGGAGGGCAATCGCCGAGTGGGAAAGCAATCTTACTCTATCCGAAAAGTCTGTGGTTGACGCCTCTCTTAACATTATTAAAGCCGCGGATTTCTACCGGATATCGAAAGCGACACAGGATACGATTGACGACTTCAGAGGCGACGTTAACGACTGGATTGAAGATCTTCATCGGAACAACCAGGACATAGAATATGTTTTCCCACATTCCTCGGAAGACCTGCCGCTGCAGTTCCAATTATCTGATCATGCTATAATATGGCGCGCTCTCAAGTCTTTGGAATTGATCGGGCTCAGTTCAGAGCTGAAAGCCAATACCATACCCGGGCGCCGCAAATCTAGTTACTCGTCTAGGAAGATCCAGGACAGCATATTTAAGAAGTTCACCACAGATTGCACGCAATTGAGCGAGCGTTTGATGGCGACTTCGCGCAGCTTATCTGAAACCAGTTTTCTCCTTCACATAGAGGACACTGCAACACTATCAGCGATGAAAATGGGTTTATTCGATCTTCCAAAAAGAGAAGAATTAGTCCGGAGAATGACTATTGAGTCAAACGATGAGCCAGATAACGTGGCTCCAGGAATGCCAGTTGGCGCATCAACTAGCAGATCAGATAACGACTTGACGGATCCCTGGAGAAATAAACACGAGGCCTGGATGGCTACAATAGACAGCCAAAAACTGCACGAAGATAACGACGACGATAATTGGGATCATCCCCTCCAGTATGCATTGGCCATGGTCTTATCTGCAAGAGGAATACATATGAATTCTCAAACGCCGGCACAAATGTACACATTTGCACGGTCGATACTGCTGCAAAGCTCCTCTCCAAATGGATTGTTCCCCGGACTGTTGGACGAGAATAAAGACCCGGCTCTGTTTGAGGACGACGATGCCTATTGGCATGCTTCGTTTGAAGTACCGTTTATTCTCTGGGAAACAAAAAAGTATTCGCCAAGAACTGAAGAAAATAACACCGATGAAACTTCCAGCTCATTTTTACTACGACGGAACTCAGCTGAAGCCTCTATTTCTGGCGCAGGCTTTGTAAAGAGATATGAACCGTTTACCGAAACCTCTGATCTAGGGCCCAATTACGAATGGCTTTACAAGGAGCCTGAATTCTTTGGCTTTCGTATTGATCTGTCATCAAAGGCCATTGAAAAGTTTTGCGAAGAGCACAGACGGAACGTCGATAAGAGTTCTGAGACCATCAACAGAGCAGTCGATGCGGTTCAATCTCCAAAGCAAGATACTCTACAGGATTATGGATATATCATCGACATATCAGGGCCTGAATATACCAAAATACTTGGCCAAAGAAACTTGCCTTTTAGAATTTTTTCACCTGACAAGATTCGATCTTTCATTGGAGGAGTTCGCGACACAACGAACGCGAAGAAGAGGTTTTTCCATTTTTACCGTGCCAACTTGGATGTCGCATTAAACTGTTATCTGGCGTCTTCAGAAGAAGAAGAAATCTCCTCTTTCTTCGACAAGCATTCGTCATATAGTAAATATTTCTTCGAAGATACGACTGCCATTTTCAACAAATGGGTAACAGAACTGCATTTGTCGTTTTATCAGGTCGTTCCAGATGATGCCGCTTTCCAGGCCATCCCCTGGACGGAGACGTTTAAATTTCCAGATTCTGCAGGAAGTGAAAGCGACAAGCGTGTTGGCCGTGCTGTTATGAGCTTCAGATTTGATGGAGATGTTTTTGACCATTATTGGACGTGTCACTTTTTTGATCATAATCCACAATGGTTGTCTAACACTCAAGCAGGCCGTCCACTGATTAGCTCGAGGCATGTTAGCGGTACTTTAGAAGCCGACCCCTGGCAGCAACGGAGAGTTTTGGAGCTTCTGTTATTTGACATCATTCTGAAAGAAATGATCAAAGGCACCAAAGGGATTCTTGAAGAGATCATGACGAGTGTTTTGACAAGTTCCCACTCCCACAAACATCGAGCTACGGATCAGCCGACAGTCGACTTTTCTGAAATCGATGCATCAACTCTCTTAAATGCTCTTGAAGTGCTGTCTAAAGTCGACAGCAACACTTTCGCTTCGAAAAATGAACTTTGGAACAAATTCCAACGTATTCTTCAAGTCATCGAAGACGACCTCAAAGAGAGTCTAACAATGATTGCACTCTGGACGGATCGAGAGGAAAAACGAAACATTATTAAAGCAGGGTGGACTCCTCGTAAGGAGCAAAAATATCAGGGAGCGATATCCAGATTGAAGCTGCTCAATAGCCATAAAATCCACGAGCTAAGAAGATGCGGTGCCAATGTAGCATCGTTCAACATGCTACTTACTAGGAGATTAGAGGTGATGCGAAACGACTTGGACACGAAAAGTAACGTTGACATTCGACTCTTCACATATGTAACGGTTGTCTTTCTTCCCGTCAGTTTTGCCACAGGAGTGTTCAGTATGAGCGGTGCGCCAACAAGGGAGCTGTTGGGTAGCATGGCTTCAACAGCATGTGTTGCTCTGTTGATAACTGTGGTAGCATTACTCAACGCAAAAGTCCTGGGAGCAGAACTCTTCGGACCCATCTTTAATGGCATTCGACCGCTGTCCGAGGCAGCGCTGCGTCCAATATTCCGCTTTTGCACTGGATTGATCTATCTGGTCTTACTCTCCATTATATCGATTTTGCCCAACAAATGGATTTATTTCCTTCAAAAAAGAATCGAAAAAGCAGCATCAGAACAGTCAAGTCTGCAGACCAGTGCAAATGAAGGCTTCGTCGACCGCAAAGTAAAGCAAATCCGAAACAAAGTAAAGGCAATTGAAAAGGAAATCGGGGAAGAAGAAAGAGAAAGGAGAAGGAAGCAGAAAGAAGAGAAAAAGAGAAGGAAACAAGAGGAAGAAGAAGAAAGGAAGAGGGAGGAGGAAGAGGAAGAGCAAGAAAGGAAAAGAGAGGGAATAAAAAGAGAGTTAAAGGAAAAAGAGGAGGGGGTGGAGGAGAGGCGAGAGGAGGTCGCGAGTTTACGTCAAGCCGACCAAGATCCGGCGGCAGCAAGAGGACGCACCGGAGATTCTAGCGACAAAACAGTCGCATTGTCTAACATGGATGTCGATGAAGGGACTCCAAGAAACATTTTCGAGCGAATACGGCATCGGTTTGGGGGTGGAAGGTCGAGAATTAATAGGTCGGATGTATAGCTCAAATGTTTTACACGGAGAAAACTTTCGGCGCAATCGTTGGTGTCTCACTGTCTTAGCATTGCGTTATCTGGGGGAAAATTGAAAAGTATTGCAATTCAATAATAACTTCATGTCTGTCACATCGATTGGTTTGAGCAATCTCAGATGTGAAGGAAACTCTTTGGACTCATGGCCAAGGGTGAGGCTGTTAAGACCATCACTCCGCGATACAGATACGTAGCCTCAACACATTTCATAAGAGTGTGTGACATGAAAAGTCAACGCCATTACAGACATTGTTGCCTAAATGGCCAGTTTACGGGTATACACATAAAACTTGCCACCCAACACATGCCGTGCATATAGGCTGATAATGGAGTCCTTGTTGGTTGTTGAAGGAAGGTATTAATGGCAGACTGCCGCTAATTCTGGCCCATATTATACAAGCTCTGTCCATTTTTTACTCACTATGCAGCCATCCGTCTTTCGTTGCGATACTGGGGTGATTCTGCAACAACCCGAAACATATCGGCCAACACAACGGCATATCATTACCGAAAGGGAGGTGACGATAGCACCTCTTGCTAGAAGTCGCCGAACTGTATCAGGGGTTGCATTCAATCACCCGCCCTATCCAATACAAGCCGAATCATCCCATAGGTTTATACGCCTAACATTGTATACACTATCCATAGCGATTGTTAAATACCTATAGGCAGTAATGGACCAATACACTTCTTCCGTCAACTGGTGAAGCATATAGCTCACGGCGTGTATCCAGGTGCAAACTTCAATGCGACTGAGCACTTCTGCTTTGTGGTGATGTAGATGGATAAATTGAAGGAAGTACTGATGCTCAAGAAAGACGTTTGCTGAAACTGAGATTAGCATCCTCCACAAGAAATCGTGTTTTCGGGGGAATAGTGCACGGTTTGGTGCCAGCACGGGCTATCCGGAACAAGCGTACAATTATCTGGAAACTTGCAGCATCCAAAAGAGTAGCTATAGAGTGATATGTCTGTGATTTAGCCCGTAAAATCTTCAAGAGGTGGCCTATCGTGATTGGTTCTGTCGGTATTTATCTGAATATTGTTGATTGGTGTATGAATGGATGGGTAACAACTCTGAACTTCGCTTCTGAATCTATTGGTCAGGAAGGGACTCCGTTTGTAACATGTATCAGGACAACAACGGGGCTGATCTGAAGAAATTCTTAAGAGGATAGGATAAACACGAGAGGTATGTATAGTTGCCTCGGGTTCAAGTGGCGGAGAAATTAATGTATCACCAACAGCCTCACCCAACATACTTTATTCTGGTTGTACCAAACCTTCTTCGCCAAATTCGGCCTATCATTACGTCAAGATATATATTACTGATTCTAAATGGGCGCGTATACACGCAAGGCGTCCAATTATATGCGACCAAGTGAATGAGCCGTTTCTCGTCATGTACCTTTGACGAAAAAGAAAACCGTTATCATCGGTTAGCTGCATATAACGACCCAACATGCCGACTGTGTGCTTATTTATTCCCTGTAAAATACTTCGCCATGTGATGAACATATTTGTGGTTACTATTTATAACACTTAATGGGCATAATTCATCTTTGTAGCAGCCCCTCCTGAAAAAAAGCGTTCACGTCAGTATTTAAGTATCACCACGGCTCCAGGACTTGTTCGTCAACGTACAAGTCTTTTGTGAGTCTATTTGAATCCACTTTCAAGACAGATATTGTACTTCCTTTTTTACCACCTGGCTTCCCAAAAATATCACAGAGCAAGCACAGCTAGAGGGTCCACTCCTCCAACGAGAAGAAGACGATCTACAATGTCGACGCCTATGAGTACCGGTATTTTCTACACATTGGCATTTTTTTCATATCATCAACTAATATACTATGTTTATAGACCGTGAATCCACGCTAGTCTCTGACGACGAAAAGGAGCAGATTAGTGGTTGTCCGACCTACGCCTCCTTTGGGGACAAAGGTGTCACCGCTACAACGAATTCTCAGGGCCACTTGCTGCAAATTACGCGCTATTTTGACCATGGACCATCCGGATTCTTTTGTGTCGACCTTACTGACATCCTACCATCAGATACAATTACTCATCGCCTGCAGAAGCTACAGGAGTACTGTACAGACCCTAACAGCGGAGTGGGTGTTCGAATTGAACATTCTATGGATGTTGATGCTCATACTGAGAAGCCAAACGAAGAGGTATTAAATGAAGAGGTGCCAAATGAAGAGGTGCCAAATGAAGAGGTGCCAAATCAAGAGGTGCCAAATCAAGAGGTGCCAAATCAAGAGGTGCCAAATCAAGAGGTGCCAAATCAAGAGAAGCCGAATGAAGAGAATCCAAATGAAGAGGTACCAAAACTAGATTTTGTGCATGATCGTTGGCCACACTTCGTTACGAAAACACCAAAATTCGATCTTGAAACTCAATACTTTGTCTCCGAGAAGACGGTGTATCAGATATACACCCTCAAGCTTCGCCAAGGAGAAGATCATCCCACAGAAATTCCACAACAAGATATAAATATCGAGTTGTTCCTTCGAAACCTTAGCGTCAAGGCAGACAGTGATGAGAATAGTTCCAACTCGAACAGTAACGATACTCAGGACCCTCACTACGAAGAGTATTCCAATCATCTATCACCTAACGAAGACTATGTCAAAAGAACCCGCAAAATTCGCAACACAGCGCATGGTAATCATGATGTTATTGCTCTATTTATAACACCATTTATTAACAAGCGCCCTCAAAAGTTTAATGTTGAGCTTAAATCTGGAGATTGCCACATCGTTCTAGAAGACAGCGTCTTGGACAGCACCTTGGAGGATTTGAAGGAAGGAAAAAAGCTGGAGGTCACCCTGGCCTATCGACTGGAATTGATATCTTCAGGAAAAACAGAGTTTAATGGTTCTGTTTCCTCCGAATCTCTTTCCAAATCTCTTTCCAAGTCTCTTTTCGAACCTACTCCTGAATCTCTTTCTGGCCCTCTTTCTGAATCTCTTTCTGAATCTCTTTCTGAATCTCTTTCTGAACCTCTTTCTGAATCTCTTTCTGAACCTCTTTCTGACCCTATTTCTGATCCTATTTCTGATCCTATTTCTGATCCTATTTCTGAATCTCTTTCGAAGGCTCAGGCTGTGCTGAACAAGACTTTCAAAGAGCCATCATTGACCCAGGATGATGACTTCAATGCTAATTTAAGACGAAATTTGGAGCATATCCTATCCGTTTGCAGTATTCCTGTCAGCTTTGATGCTAATGGAAATAACCCTTCCATTGCCCTAACATGTGGAGATATCTCGGGACATAGAATCTCAACAGAAGCAAGCTTGTAAGTGATATGCTCAAGCATTTTGATCTTGATTTTGATATGATTAACATGATTAGCTACGCTTTTCGATTCCTTCTTCTGACGCTTGAGAATATAAACAATCCATCCAGAGGTGTATACCAGTTGGAAAATGATTCAAAAGAAGACGATTATGTGGCCAAGATGACATCCCGTATTTTTGAAGTATGTCAAGGACATTTAAGATGGCTTATTCGCGGGAACGCGAAATCAGATTCCGAGGTCTTGAGTCTCAACGGCACAGGCGGCGACGCTACAATAGTCGATGATGATAGCAATCCCAACGTGCTCAAGCAATCACTCATCAGTACATCTTTTCAAATCATCAAAGCAGCAGAATTTTGTCGAACGGTTATGTCAAACGTTTCGGAAGAAACAAAACTCGAGATTGCGGAAGGGTTCCGCACCATCGTCAGCAAATGGACTGCAGCCCTTGATGAAAAAAACAAGGGACGTGACTTTTTGTTTCCAAATCTGAGAAAAGAGAGAGAGCAATGGGTATTCCATCTCTCTGATCACGCCATAATTTGGTGGGCTGCTAGATCAGCAGAAGAACTCGAACTTCGAATTAAGGAAAACCTTGCTGCTAAATTGGCAGAAGAACTTGAACTTCGAGTTGACAAAAGCCTTGCTGCTAAATCGGCAGAAGAACTCGAAGTTCGAGTTGACAAAGACCTTGCTGTTGAACCAGCAGAAGAACTCGAAGTTCGAGTTGACAAAAGCCTTGCTGCTAAATCAGCAGAAGAACTCAAACTTCGAGTTGACAAAAACCTTGGTACCTACATAAGCCGAGATGGGATGATCTACTCTAAGGAGATCCAGAAAAGTCTTTTGAAGAGATTCACAATCCGAAATTCATCATTTGAGAAGCATATGATTGCAATCTCCAGAAGCTCTAATGAGACGAGATTCCAATTTCGGGCCAGAGACACTGTTCTTTTTTATGCCATGGAGCGCAGGCTATTCGATCAAGGCGATCCAGCCGAGGGTGAATCCTCCACCTGGGAAAATAAAATCGAAGCTTGGAGATGTACGGTGGACTACCAGAAAGAATGTGAAGATGATCAAAATGCACATTTGAATTGGTACCAGCCACTCCATTATGCCTTGGCGTTAATGATGTCGTCGATTAACAAACAAATAACGTCGCAGGCAATTTCGCGAGTACAGAAAGACGCCAAAAATATACTACTTCAAAGATCTTCTTCTAATGAATTACTTTTGGGCCATCCTGATGAGAACAAAAGACCTCCTATGTTTGATGGCGATGGTACGAGTGGTCTCTTCTGGTCGGCAACATTTGAAGTGCCATATATCATATTGAAATATACAATGGCCCAGACGCAAAGCGAGATCCCAGGATCGAGTATCACTGCGATCACTCCGTCACCTCAGGGTTCTAGTGCCTCGTTGTCACTTCTGTTGACGGAATCAACAGCACCTGATCCCACTCGAGAATCGGTCAGAAATAAAACAACACCATTGTCAACTATTGAGATCCCGACTGGCTGGCAGAGTCCGCTAATGAAGCATGGAGTACTATTCAACAATGCCATTGACCTGGGGAAAATTGTTGAGATACCAGATGAGTGGCTGTATAACGAACCAACATTCTTTAACTTTCACCCTACTATATCTTTCAATACCGTTGATAAGTTTCGCAAAGAGCTGCGTAAAATTCATGCCAAAGAAACGTCGAAGAAGAGTCCATCAAAGTATCAGGAATCTTCTTCGATGGCCAACATCAAAGAGACTCATGAAAAGATCTCATCGGAGTCTAATACAGAGCTGGAGGCAACCCGCAGAAACCAGACTACCTTCTGTACTATGAAAGTAGTGCATGGGGCGGCGGCTATGGCGGACCTTCGCTTGCGCGAAGGCGAGCCAATGGGCTGTATCATTGATGTGCCCAGAGTTAGGCGTCATAAGTAGAAGAAAGAATATGTTTCCGTCTCAATATCATCAAGCGTCTCTTTGATCAACTATCTGGGCACCAGGCGCACACCAAGTGTCGCAAAGAAAAGAATTTTCCACTTTTCTCGTGCCAGTTGGAATATCGCGCTAGTATGCTACTTTGCGTCGTCAGAAAGAAAGGAAATCTCAGACTTCTTCGATAGGCACGCATTATCAAGCCCATATTTCTTTGAAGATACGATGGGGACACTTAATAAATGGGTAACCGAACTACATTTGCCCTTCTATCAGATTAGCTCCTCCAAGAAATCCCTTGGCCATATCAGGAGCGTCCCTGATGCCGACAAAAGGGACACCATTCCTGAACCAAAAATAATACAGCTTCCGTATTCAGATACAAAGGGAACCACGGGGAGAAAAGCTGTCGCCAAGACTCTGAGCCGAGCTGTTATCAGCTTTAGATTTGACGGAGATCTCCTTGACCGTTACTGGACATGCCACTTGATTGAATACACACCGCAACAGATGGATGGCCCAAACGAAATGTCTTTTGATATTCCTACACAGACCATTAGTGGAGCTCTGAAGTCTAATCCTTGGAGACAGCGCAGAGTCCTAGAACTTCTTTTGTTTGACAGGAGTTTACGGGAGATATTGAGGTGCACGGAGGAAATCCTCAATGAAGCAAAGAGCACCTTGAGAGCTGCTAAAGACACTGGAAACGATGGCTGCAGCTATGAAGATGAAGAATGCAAGATAGAGCTCTCATATACTCACGATCGAAAGGTGAAAGCGAGTAGGGACGTTTTCCGTTCTAACGACTCGCTATATAAAATGCAGGAAGTGCTCCAAGAGGTGGAGGACAGCTTGAGCGAGAACTTGGCAAAGATGCAGCTGTGAAAAAATCGACAAAATGGACGTGGCCCTGAGAAGCCAAGATGGACTTTGAAAGATGAATATCGCTACGGCGGCGCCATATCCAGACTTCAAGCATCAAATAACTTCTATATGGAAGAGCTCGTCCGGTGCCGGGCCAAGATCCTGGCTTTTAATTCACAACTTACAAGGGAAATTGACGCCTCCCGCAGTGATTGGGAGATGCGCACCACCAATAACGTGAGATTGTTCACGTATGTCACGGTTGTGTTTCTTCCAACCAGCTTTGCCACCGGCGTGTTTAGCATGAGTGGAGTTCCTTTAATACCCGTGCTACGTCTCGTTGTGATTACCGCAGTTGTCGCACTATTTCTGACCATTATTACTTTGGTTAACGCCAAAAATCTGGAAAGAATGCTGCGATATGTTCGAGACAGAATATACCAATTCCGACATGGGTTAAGACACTATTATTATGGATTGGAGCAATCCATCAGTGAGACAAGAAAGCTGATACGTCAAATAATCTTGGAGTCTGGGCTTGCCATCGTCAACTTTTTCCTCCGCTGGTTGCATAGGACATACAAATGGGCAAATGAGCATCATGCTTCTGCACAAGAAAGAAGACCAATATCTGTGCGATATATACTGAAATCTATTTTTCGAAGCGCGCTCTACTATATTATCTACTGTCTCGCATTCCATATATATATTCCTCTTAGAGCAAAGACAGAAAGAATATTGCCGGGCGCTAAAGTATATGATCCTATCGGCAACATGAGCCTCAACGATGACCACCCACTTCAACAGGCTCGTTTCAACTATAACAAAAAATTGGATACTGCTTCAGAGGTAAAAAGCGACTCCTCGGAGAAAGGTGTTGAAGAGTTGTTTGATGACTTAGGTCCAAGGGATACTGACCTATTCAAGAATTGGCAACGGAGATTGAAGCCAAAGGGAGATAACCCCAGTACAGGTACCACGAAAAACCGTCCCGACGTGAAATTGTCGTCAGTGCGAAATGCAAAAGATTTCTTGGAGTGGTTACTTTGCAAATTAGCCTAGTCAGGTTTTGTATAGATTTTGAGCTCTATATAAGCCTTACATAAATGCCATCTCAATAGCTTGTACCTTCTTCCTCCATAACAAACAACAGTAGGAGCATGTAACTCTCTCATTTATACAAACGCTCCCTCACATTTAAGCCGGAGTCTGTGTACATTCAGCAGTCACCGTCCTATAAATCGTCCCACAACCCCTCTGACAAGTCGGACATGGCGCCAGCACCGTCGGCCTGGCAGCCGGGCAATCACAAGGCTTCGTAACAATCTTGAGCAGCTCGCAATTTGGGTGAGGGCCACAGTGCTTAAGATCAATAAGAGGGCATGTTGCTGGGATAGTAGCGATCGGACAGCCTTCTGGGTAGTCTGTAGGTAAACCAAGGAGGCCCATGCAGCTTTGTAAAGAGGTTAAGAGGAGTCACGACAGAGAATTTGGATGCTTTGCTTACAGGCCTGCTTGTAGCAGTGCTACTACCGTAGTTTGCACAAATGTCTTCATGGTGGCCAAGGTCAAAGAGGTCGAAAGTGCAGAGTTGACTATGAACTGTATGTTGAAGAGAGAATTGATCGTAGGAAACGCCCTCCTCAAATAGACGTAGAGATAACCTTCTTATGGTCCAAACTATACATTTAAAGGGAGGCCACAAGCCATGCCGAATTATCCGTTTGCCCCTTTCGCTCGACTATATCAGCCGCAGCGTAGCAACCCGACGTGAGACTGTCTCAGTACTATTCTGGTATAAGAAACCGTGATTGGTTAGGTAGGGAACGGCACGCTGTGTGTCAAGTCTCATTGAGACCACAGCTGCTGGTCTCAGTTGATACCTCCAATAGTATCATCACTTGGTGAAGGCTCGAAGGATCGTTAACATCCTCGAGGATTTTTGTCTAGATCTCGCTATTTTAACTGGTTGTGTGGCATTGCTTTTGGTCACTCGATGCTCTCCCAGATATGCTGTGGCCCTCCACAAGTGCTATTCAAGAACGTTTATTTCTACTTCCGGAGCCCACTGCCGATGTATCTTATCTAAATGTAGTATATAGATGCAAGTTACCAATTTGTTTGAGGCCAAAGTAGGTACTGTATACCAACAGTCTTGGTGTCCTCAGCACGGACATACCTCCTTGTCCTCGTCATGTATAACTCAGCTAGCACTTCTCATTCTGCTTTCACCACATTGGACATCCAAAACCCCAAATAAATTCACTCTCTAGAACCTAGAACCCCAAACTAAATAAAATGCTTCGCTAATCTTCAGATCCATGATGCACTGCTTTTGCCGCTTGCGCGTACAGGCCGCTAATATAGTATTAAAGTCATGCTACAAAATAGCTCTTGAGAGCGTTGAAAAGAAGCGCCGTAAATGCGATGTTAAATGGCAAAATAATCATGAGGGTATTGTGTGCACTCATAGTTTGGAACGAACAACCTCGAGACGGTACTTTACGTCCTTGAGGGCTTTATTGGTTGGCTTCCAGTCGTCGAATTGTCGCAGTAGCTCCTCCGTTTCAGCGCTGAGCTGCGTCTTGACGAAATCCTCTTCTAAGAGACCTCGCATAATCCATGGTAGGACATATGGATTCGATGACGCCAAAGGCGTCGTCTCTCGCTTTGGGATCACACAGGGCGTTGGTTGTGTCGTGCTGGTCGTTTCCAGGGCGTGCATGATGGCAAGATCATATACAGCTGAATCGAAATAGAGGCGTGAGTGGCCTTCGCCCGAGTATAGCGATCCAGCAAGGGCCGCAGACAGCTCACGGATGAGGCCATGATCTGATATTCCTAAATTACGCAGTTTGAGTGCGAACCCGATAAGATGTGATATGAAATCCGGAGCATGCACCCGACCGTCAATGAACACGGCGCGGTAGATGTAAGGATGGTTCGCAGGCGAGTATACAGCAGACTATGCAATCGTTAGCTATTTCTGTACGACGGCTGGTAAGAACGATCTCATCCTACCTCCATGGGAACAAGCTGGTCATCAATACTGCCTACGAACGTAATACGAGCTCCAAAATCAACAACGCGCTTGAGGCAAGCCTCAAATCGTTGCGAGTTATTGCTCTGAGGATCTCCAAATTCCCACAACTCAGCTGCTGAGCCCATGAGTATACTTGACTTGTAGTCGGGAAAGGGGCCAAGTGCCACGCCGGCCATGGCACAGACACCGATTCTAGTGTCTGTCAGGACACCAAGATCAATCAACTTCTCCAGCAGCATGATGCTGACTGGCACTCCCTGAGAGTGACAAGCGATAATCACTAAATCGGCCTGGCGGATATGCTCAATCCAGTTAAGAAGGAGCTTCCACAGGTTTGCCACTCTATCGTTGATTCTGCCTTCTCCTTCGAGGGCAACCTTCTCAATCTCACAATCAGAACAGCCATGGCTTTCAGCCCATTTGCGAATGGCATCAGCACAAAGTCCTACAAATCGCAAAGATGTACCAGTCGGTTGGCCAATCATGGGGCGCAAATATGAGGCTGGGAAAAACCCATGAACTCCAATGGCGACGGCCTTGCGGATCTTCGGGGGGTCTTTGACTCGAAAAACGTGGTTTGGAGGCGGTTGCGAAGTCCGAAGCACCAAATTTGTAATTTGTCGAAGGATCGAGGGGTTTTCTTTCATCTGATAGGTGCTGGAAAACGAAGGAAGGAGAACATTTGGTGGTTCCTTTACAGCGACCTCGCTTTCAGTAGATGGCTTCTTCGTTACGGACACGGGTATCTTCTTCTTGGAATCTGTCCTAGCCAGTGACTTTGAGGGAGGCAGCTCTTGTTCACTGCCGACTTGTGAATGAGGAGTAGTAGAAAGTCGGTCGACGGGAGCTGACTTTGTGCTGTCTGCTGACGGTGGCCGCACAGACTCGAGGTCCATTGATATTGGTCTAATTCGCTTACTTCTGCGCCAAGACAAGATGCCTGCTGGCGGCTCTGGCGGTGTAGAGTCCTCTTTGGAATCCTTGGTCGCGGATTCAGAGATTCTTCTTTCTGCTATAGGCAGTGGCTGGACCTCTGATCCCTCTCCCATCACTGCAATTCGTCCCGATTCTGGTGGGGTAGTCTTCCCTTTGCTCTTCGGAGAGTCTCTTGACCAAAAGGCCCAAGTAGAACCTGCTTTAGGAGGAGGACTCTGAGCTGCCTCTGGCTCAGGTTCTGTGGTGTCTTTGGCTGGCACATCTCCAGCCTTGCCCTTTGAATCCTCGTTGAGGTCTATCTTGGACTTTTTGCTCGAAGCTCGTGAGACTGAAACGGTCGACCCTTTCTTGCGTTCATCATTAGGGACAGCCGTTTCGCCTGGTGGCCCCGTGGGTTTTGTATCCGCTCCTTGTTTTGGAGACATTTGTACTTTTGGAACTGGCTGCTCCTTGGTTGGTTCCGGCTGTGTTTTTGGAGCTGCTTTTGCTTTGGGTTGAGGAGTTGAATACCAATACCCAAACCAAGAGGTCGCTGGTGGAGCTTCCGCAACGTTCCCAGGTGACACAGGCTCAGAAGGAGGCGCTGGTTCCGAGGGCGGGGCTGCCTCGGCAGGCTCGATGGTTTCGGCAGGCTTCGCAGCTTCTTCCTTTATTTCCTCAGGGCCCGGAGTAGATTTTGCAGGGGGCTCAACCGGCGCGGGCTTAGCCCACCAGCCGCCGAACCACCCAGCCGAAGGGATCTGCTCCTGTGGAGCATCAGTCGCTGGACCATCTTTGTCGGCGGGAGCCTCTGGAGGTGGCTGCTGCTCTTGCGCCGTTGTAGGGTCTGAAGCTTTCGGCTGCTGCTCGGCAGGGGGTTTCGTATCTGGAGCTGAGGGCATCTCTGGTGCACGTCCTGTATCCGAAGATTTCTTATCTCCTAGACGTAGAGAGCCCACACTTTTATTCGCATCTGATTTCTTGTCTAAATTTGAGGTATTCGAGGCGTTGGTCGATATTGTAGGGGGTGGCAGAACCGGGTCGGCGTCGTCGGCTATGCTCGCGTCGTCTTCGCTTCGTTTTGCTTCGAATCGAGAAAAGTCGGGCGCATTCCTCGTCTTGACAGTGCCTCCGAGAATATTTTCCCGAGCAACCGATGTCGAGGCCGTCGCCTTCTGGGGCTTCGACCACGAAGCGTACCAGCTGTTGGTCTTCCGAATCTATCGCCCAGTAAGAACCGGTTCGTCCAGGGGGTTCACACATCGCTATATGAAAAGGGGGGGATTTACCTCTTTCACCCTTTGTGACGCATCAGAAGACTTGCGTTCGCTGTTGGAATCGGATTGTGGAGGCTTTTTCTGGTCGCTAGCTTGCTGCGCCGAGGCAGATGACGCTCGTGACAGTGACGTCTCAGGCGACAGAGCTGTGGTTGGCAAGCTCAGCGAGCTCAGTAGAGTGGGATTGGGGCGTTGCCTCTTTCGAGGAGGCATCATGAACGCTGCGAGCGTGGAGGGTAGGCCATAGAAGAGATGGAGATGACGCGTAGTTCTAGGCGGCGATGATGAAAGGTTGAAGTAGGTAGACGGATTGTTGGAGGCAGCTTGAGATTGTTGGTACCTCGGAGGCTACTTTATTCGGCGGATTCCGCAGGTACTCCCAACAGTTGATGACGATGCCTGGAGGCGCCACGACACGCGCCACCTACAGTGAATGGAATTGGCTGTAGCGGCTTAACAGCGACCCCAACAGTGGCTCCCCAGCACCTGTCAGCCGGGAACCTGCGCTAAACCTCGCAACCGGCTGAGCTGTGGCTTGAAAGGCGGGAGTGGATCCGGAACAATTCCCAGGCCCACACCGCCTGCCTTATCGCCACGCTACTCTTATCGGTGTCCCGCCAGGGAAAAAAAATTCGAGAATCAAAGTTGAAGCTCCAGATTTGTTTTTGAAGCCAAAGTCGTCCATGCTAAAGGCTGTGTTTCTGCCTTTGCATCTTGCGGCTGTACCACCACCATGAGCACCCTCAAGAGGAAGGATGCCCCTGGTGGCAATCCTCCGTCCAAATCGGCCAAAAACTTCAAGGAAGCTCGACCGTCGAAAAAAGAGGCACCGGCCAAAGATGCAAAGCCCGCGGCCAAGACGCATCGCAAGTCGGATGGTGCGACAGAGGAGCGCGCAAAGGCTCCAATTATCTCTGTCTTGAAGGATGACGAACCTATGTTCTCTCGTGGAGGCGGCAGCGTCCTCACACCTCTCGAGCAGAAGAAGATTCAGATGGAAGCCAAGGCCGACGCCATTCGAGAGGAAGAATTCGAGACCGGCGCCAAGTCACAGAAGAAGAAGGCGAAAAAGTCGACAGTAAAGGGCGACAAGAAGACAGATAAAAAAGCAGAGGAGGATACAATCAAGATTGAGAGTTTGAACTTCAAGGTACAGCTAATACGTGAGCAATTGGTCACGGGAACTTGGGCTAATGGGTGCTACAGAGACTGGTCAAGGGATCATTAGTGCTCGGACAGGTGACTCGAATCAGCAACCTCAGCCTTGAGGTGTCATTACCGAACAACCTCATTGGTCATGCCTCCATCGTTGCTATTTCAGCCCAATTGACAAACAGACTTCAAGGCGATGCTGAAAAGGAGGGCGAGAGCGATGAGGAGGAATCGTCCGACGAAAACGATGTCAACTTGAAAACCATGTTCAAGGTTGGACAGTATGTGAGAGCATACGTGGTCTCGACTATGGATGGTGCCGCTGGAGGAAAAGGAAAGAGAAAGATTGAGCTGTCTCTGCGACCCAGCGAAGCCAACACTGGTCTGGAAAAGGACGATGTTGTACCCAACAGCACCGTCATGGCCTCCGTTGTCAGTGTCGAGGAACGCGGTTGCGTCATGGATCTCGGAATCCCAAACCTAAATGGTTTCCTCCCCAATAGCGAGATTGATCCCCTCATCGACCAAGAGAGGCTCCAGCCTGGTGCAGTCTTCCTCTGTCAAGTCACTGGCAAGAACTCCAACAAGATCGCCCAGCTTTCCTTGAAGCAAGACAAGTTGGGAAGCACCAAGGCTTTCCCTGCCGATGCTACCACGATCAACACATATCTCCCCGGTACCATCGTTAGCGTTCTTGTTTCGGACAACGAAGGTAGAGGTTTAGCTGGAAAGATTATGGGAACTGTCGATGCTACTGCTGATCTGATCCACTCTGGCATTGGGCCAAACGATGTTGGCCTCAAAGCCAAGTATAAGATCGGATCCAAGGTTAAAGCGAGAATTATTTGCAACTTCCCAACGGCCAAGGACCCAAAGCTGGGCGTTTCCCTGCTACCTCACATTCTGTCTCTGACACAGAAACACCAAGATGGTGACGAGAAGCGACGACCAATGGAGGTGATGCCCATCTCGTCTTTTGTTGAAAAGTGCACAGTCCGCCACGTCGAGCCCGATATTGGTCTCTTTGTCGATACTGGCATTGCCGGTCTGGGTGGATTCGTCCACATTTCCCGAGTCAAAGATGGAAAAGTCGATGCCCTCTACGAATCAAGCGGACCCTTCAAGATCGGAACCGTTCACCGCGGCCGAGTTGTTGGCTACAATGAGATGGATGGCCTCTTCAGCATCTCATTTGCGAAAACCCTTCTTGAGCAGCAATACATCCGCCTTGAAGACATCCCCATCGGTTCTGTGATCAATGGCGAAATTGAGAAGTTGGTTATTAAGGAGCAAGGTGTTACAGGACTCATTATCAAGATTGCGGATGGCATCAGTGGATTTGTTACCGAGACCCACTTGTCCGATATCCGTCTTCAGCACCCCGAGAAGAAGTTCCGTGAAGGCATGAAGGTCAAGGCTCGTGTCCTCTCTGCCAACTTTGCCAAGAGGCAAATGCGTCTCACGCTCAAGAAGACGCTGGTCAATTCGGAGGCACCCACCATCAAGTCTTATGATGATGTCAAGATCGGAATGCAGACACTTGGAACGATTGTCAAGGTACAGCAGAATGGCGCTCATATTCAGTTCTACGGACGGCTAAAGGGATTCCTTCCGGTGTCGGAAATGAGTGAAGCATACATTCGTGATCCTATGGAGCACTTCCGAGCCGGACAGGTCGTTAGTGTGCATGCTCTTGAGGTTGATCCTGAAGCCAGAAGACTCATTGTGTCTTGCAAAGACCCCGGCGCATTCGGACTAGAGAAGCAAACCGCTCTCAAGAACCTGAAGCTGGGCGATATTGTATCGGCCAAGGTGACTCAAAAGACCGAGGATCAAATTTTCGTGGAGCTTGTCGACAGTCAACTGAAGGCTATTCTACCGGTCGGCCACCTTACCGACAAATCATCCTCAAAGAACCAGTATGCCTGGAAGCGAATCTCAGCCGGACAGACTCTGTCTAACCTCATGGTTCTCGAGAAGAACGAGAACCGACGAGCCATTACCCTCACCCAGAAACCCAGCTTGGTCAAGGCTTCACAGGATAACAATCTTCTCAAGAGCTTTCACGATGCGAAAGTGGGCGCTGTCGTCCAGGGCTTTGTACGAAACATTACGGTTACAGCTGTGTTTGTTCAATTCGCCGGAAGTCTCAACGCACTGCTGCCGAGAGGAAAACTGTCGGCCGAGGCTCAATCGCAGCCTGACTTTGGCCTGCGCAAGTTCGAGTCTATCGAAGTGCGAATCATCTCGACCATTCCCGATCTGAAGCGCATTTTGGTTGCACCCGCCGACTCACCTGTGCCCGAGGCTGCGACCAGCAAGCCCAAAACTTCTAACAAGGCCCCGGCCCCAGAAGACGGCCTTACGTTTGGCAGCACAGCCCAGGCCAGAGTTACATCCATCAAAGACACTCAGCTGAACGTCCAGTTGGTGGACAGCGAGATTCAGGGCCGTATTGACGTTTCTCAGATTTTCGACAAATGGGAAGACATTGTCGATCCCAAGGATCCTCTTGACAAGTTCAACAAGAAGCAGATTCTCCGTGTCAAGATTCTTGGAGTCCATGACGCCAAAGACCATCGCTTCTTGCCCTTTTCTCACAGATCTGCTCATTCAGTCATGGAACTCACCACCAAGCCCAGCGATCTGAGCAGCGAAGCCCCCAAGCCGATCTCTTTTGACGACCTGAAAGTTGGCGATACTCACATTGCTTTTGTCAACAATGTTACGTCTCAGTATCTTTGGGTCAATCTGTCTCCCAATGTTCGCGGTCGCATTTCCATCATGGAGGCCTCGGATGACCTGTCTCTGCTGAACGACCTGGAAGCCAACTTCCCAATCGGATCAGCTCTCAAAGCAAGAGTGACATCGGTTGACGCTAAAAACAACCGTCTCGATCTGTCTGCTCGATCACCCAATGCTTCCGAGGCCATTACCTGGGCTTCGCTGAAGCAGAATATGATCCTGCCCGGCAAGATTACCAAGGTCAACGAACGACAAGTTCTCGTGAAACTGAGTGAAACCGTCTCTGGCCCGGTCCATCTTCCCGACATGGTAGATGACTATGGCAGCGTCGACACACTCAAATACAAGAAGGGTGACATTGTCCGTGTTTCGATTGTTGATGTCGACCCCAGCAACAAGCGAATCCGCCTTTCTATGCGACCCTCGCGAATCATGAGCTCTACGTTACCTGTTGCAGACAAGGAAATTAGCAAAATTTCGCAGCTTGCCACGGGTGATATTGTCCGAGGATTCGTCAAGAATGTTGCCGACAAGGGTCTCTTTGTCTTGCTGGGAGGTCAAGTGACTGCTTTTGTCAAGATTTCCAACCTTTCTGACCGATTCTTGAAAGAATGGAAGGACAGCTTCCAGATTGATCAGCTGGTAAAGGGTCGAGTCATCTCTCTCGATGCCGCCACAGGCCAGCTCGAGCTCAGTCTGAAGTCTTCCGTTGTCGATGAGGATTACACCCCCCCTGTAGGCTATAATGACATCAAGGAGGGCCAGATCGTCACTGGTGTTGTCCGCAAGGTTGAGGAGTTTGGTGCTTTCATTCTTGTTGACAACTCGGCCAACGTGAGCGGTCTCTGCCACCGAAGCCAAATGGCCGACAATGCCGTAAAGGATGCCACCAAACTGTATAAGGAGGGCGACAAGGTGAAAGCCAGGGTTTTGGACGTTGACGTCACCAAGAGGAAAATTAGCTTTGGCCTGAAGCCATCTTTGTTCGAAGATGAGGATACTGATATGGATTCTGATTCCGAAGCCGGCGCGGCGCTCGATGGCGAGGATGAGGATGACGAGGAAGGCATGGATCTAGATGAGGAGGCCTTGTTGAAGATTCTCGGCACGGACAACCAGGGCGACTCTGACGAGGATGAGGACGAAGAGGATGAAGAAGATGAGGATGACGAGGAGGCAGGTGAGGATAGCGACGAGGAGATGGAGGACGCTGCCGCTACCAAGAAGACCGGTGGCCTGGGTGGAGGTAAAAAGTCAACATGGTCGACAAACCCATTTGACGAATCAGGTTCAGAATCAGAAAATGATTCTCAAGCTGAGCAGGCCGACAAGAAGAAGAAGCGGAAGAAGAAGGGCGAGGCTCAGGTCGACCGAACGGCCGAGCTTGATGCCCACGGCCCTCAGACATCCAGCGACTACGAGCGACTGCTGTTGGGTCAGCCAGACTCATCTGAGCTTTGGATTGCATACATGGCTTTCCAGATGCAGGTCAGCGAGCTGCCCAAGGCACGTGAGATCGCCGAGAGAGCCATCAAGAGCATCAACATTCGGGAGGAAACCGAGAAGCTCAACGTCTGGGTTGCCTATCTCAACTTGGAGGTTGCTTACGGCAGCAAGCAAACTGTTGAAGACGTGTTCAAGCGAGCTTGCCAGTACAATGACGAGCAGGAAGTGTATGAGCGACTGGCCAGTATCTACATCCAGTCGGAGAAGCTCAAGGTAAGAACTACTGTTTCCCGCTTTCATCATCAAAGAATATCTACTAATTTCTACCACAGGAAGCGGATGAACTGTTTGAGGCCATGCTGAAGAAGTTTGGTGCCAAGGCGCCCAGCGTCTGGACCAACTACGCACACTTCTTACACGTCACCAAGAACGAGCCGGCTCGTGCCCGAGCTCTCCTCCCGAGAGCCACCCAACAGCTGGACAGCCACAACGGCCAGAACATTGTCAGCCGATTCGCCGCCCTCGAGTTCCGCTCGCCCAACGGCGAGCCCGAGCGCGGCCGTACCATGTTCGAAGGCCTGCTCGCCGCCTTCCCCAAGAAGGGCGATCTCTGGAACCAGCTGCTCGACCTCGAAATCGGCATCGCCAGCTCCAGCGCCGACTACACCGCCGTGAGGGACGTGTTTGAGCGGAGAACGAGGGTCAAGGGCTTGAAGCCACAGCAGGCGGAGAAGTGGTTCCGCAGATGGGCCGCTTGGGAGGAGAAGCTGGATGCCAAGGGCAAGGACAAGGTCATGGCCAAGGCGCAGGAGTGGGCATCTGGATTCAAGTCTAGAAAGGAGGCCGAGGCTGCGGCTGCGGCGGCAGAGGATGAGGAGATGGAGGAGTAGATTAGAAAGGGGGGGAGGAATAATGTGAGGATATTTTAAAAAATGGGCGGCCCCTTGTCAGGCTGGGCGTTTGGTAAATATTTCGTTTAAAAAATGCATATACTTTTTCGTGTTTGGTTGAATCAGACGATTTTTCGGATGTCGGTGCGGATTCGATGGAGCGTCGGTGACTGCGTGGAACTTTTATCGGCTCGAGTACAAATCAATTCAACGACGTTACATTAAAATTGAGCATATTTTTTCTCTTCCTTATTCAATTCAACTTTTTGAGGATATTCTAAGCTTGTTCAGGTTTTGTGAGGAGCAAGTATCGAATTTCTTGATTCGCTGGTTGCTGCGGGAAGTAAAGATGGGAGAGCATTCAGTGGCGGGTTATCGGCCGATAGCACCGAAAGTTGCGGCGAGTTCGCCGAGGCTCCGGACGAGCTTGCGGGCTGTCGGCGTAACTTCTTTACACGAGTCGCATCCGAACCACTGGTATCGTCCCATTGATAACTCAGTGACAGATGATATTTGGTGAAAAGAGGTAAATGTAACCTGTTATATATCTCCGTAACTGAAATGAAGGCGTCGGTAGGTGGAGGCTGCTGATCCGGTCTTCCACTTAGAGTGGCTGCTTATCTTTCCCAATGAACTTTCGGGTGCCACTGAACTCCTAATAAGTTAAGCTTTCAAGTCGGAAGCACATGAGTTGCTTTGAAGAAGAGGTATGGATGGCATAGTATAATCGTAATATTGCTCGGGTCCGTGTTCCGCCGAGGAGTTCCGTTATGTCTTATCAGTATCGACGAAACATGCGGCAGACAACGCACTCAAAGGTCCGAGACACTGTCTAACGGTCTCCGTGAGACATTCTTAAGGATCCGAGACTAAAGCTCGGCAGTTAGTTTATGTATCCGACGAGGTGGTACAAGCGTCACGCTGCTAAGAGCTCATGGTTACCGATTAGGGTTCGTACATGGGAGGTCATTCGCCGGAGGGGGAGATGGTGTGCGATGCTTGGCGAAGATGCATGAGGATTACATCAGGAATGGAGATGGTAGCAATGTGGCTTGCAATCTGCTGGATGGATACTGGGTGTGATTATGATAACGATGAGGGGGGAAGCTAGAGTTGAGTCAGATCTGCACTGGCTTGTCTGGGAGTCTGTAGTTTATGTAAGTGTCACGGAGATCGGAATTGTCTTTGGTTGAGTGTGTACGAGTATATGATATATGGCACCCCATTACTGTACCAGAACTACGAACATCGCATCAATGGAAAGGGATTGGATAAAGTAAATCAGCCAGAATTCCGGTAGAAAAGCAACAAGTATTAAACGCAAGATAAGTATTTCGCCGCGAATGCCGCCAGTCAACCGGACGTCGGCATTGTCGCCATTCGAATTAACGGTGACGCGTTTTTGAAGGGTCAAGATCTGCTACAAAGGTACCTCCGAAAGGCCGCGCAGGCGGTACCTCCGCCGTCAAAAGTGGCCGAGACGCCAGCGAATTGCCAGCGGGAGCTCACCGAGGAGCCGCCCGAGGGTACACCGGCTGCTTGTACCTCGAGCTCCTCAACTCCTCCAGGGCACTCAGTGAAGGAAGCACCCCCCCGAAGTTGTCAGTCAGGCTTGGTATCACGCGAGTTCCCCCTTCTATTGCACAGTACATTGCTTTCCACTGTTGTCAGCCGCAAATGCACCAGTACCGCCCAAATGCAAGAATCACGACCGGAAAAGACGTAATTACTGGCTGGTCTGATAGGGCCAGTGGGCGATCGCGCAATGGGTCATGGGCAAAAAACGTCTTGGAGGCGCCCGAGCACGTCACCCGCACTAGCGCCCATCGGTCCCTCGGGCAGGGCTCAAGGGCCCCAAACTCTGGACGGCCGGCTGGTCGCCTGGCGATGCTGGTTTTGCCTTCTTTTCACCATCTCGAGTGCTGGGATTCTGGCATCGCTGGTGTTGGGCTGGACTGCTGGATTTTTTTGCGATTTTTTGGTGGCCCTGGTTGTGCGATATTGCAACGATGGGCTGTCGGGTGTGCAGAGCGCGCAAGGTGAGTCTAATATGCCTGCTATTTGCTACTACTACAGCTACCTACTACTGCTGCTATTCTCCCGGCCTTACCAAGCTTGGCCCACTTCACTCTTCTCTCTTCCATCCAGCTCCTCATATCATATCATTTTATACTACCTTGTACAGCCTCTCACCTCTTGTTCTTTTACGCAGGTCAAATGCGATGGCAGGCCAAACGGGTGTCGCAACTGCGAGCGCCTCCAGCTCGACTGCGTCGGCGACAATGGCCTCGCCGCCGGCCGAGCAACGCCCATGTCCCTAAGGAAGATCCGCACCTATCGCTCATGTAAGAGCTGTCGCCTCTCCAAGACCAAATGCAACGGCGACCGCCCGAAGTGCTCGCGATGCACCGCCAAGAAGACCGAGTGCGTCTACGACGGCGGTTCGGCGCCGCGATGGGCGCGAAACCTCGACCGCGGATCCAGGACGGCGTCGACCGAAGGTAGCCGCAGCAAGTCGCGGGAGCTCGCCATTGCCATGCTCGAGGCCAGCGACGAGGCAGATGCTCAGGACGACACCCCCATGACGAGCATTGGGTCTGCTGAGCCACTGAAGTTGGGCGGGATCTCGGGGTCGAAGAAGCCCCTTGGCAGCGCCCAGAGCGTTGCGTCTATCGAGCCCTCTGGTTCCGACATATTGTCATGGTATGTACCGATTTGGTGGCATGATTTGATATAACAGTCTCCTGCTCACACATGACTCCCCAGGCTTGTCTCACCGAGTCTTCCCACTGGCCGTAATTTGCGCCGGGTGGTGGAGCAATACTTTGCCAATGTCCATCCCATCCGATGCTTCGCCTTTGTTCACAAGCCATCCTTTATGCGCCAGCTTGATAAGGGCTTCACTAGCGATGACGAATCGGCGCTGCTGCACATTATATGCGCCCACGGAGCAAAGTGAGTGGACATCTATCTTATGGGGATTGCAGTAACATATTAACATGCTGTGAATAGATTCTACGTCTTGAATCAAAACGAGCACCACACCTCTGCGTCTAGCTTCATCCGCCTTGCCGGCAATGAGTGGGCCAAGAGGGCCGAGTTTCTTATCCTGACCAACTTTGGAAAGATTTCCGTCCAAAGGCTCATGGTAAGCCAACCCAGTCTTACAAGTTCTCGACCATAGTGATCATTGCTCACCATTCCCAAGGTTGCTATACTACTTCATGACTTTCACTTTCGACTTGGAGAATACTCCCACGCCTTGATGCTCAGCGGCCTTGCCGTCCGCATGGCCCACGCTCTCAAAATCAATGTCGAAGCATCCCCTGACGTCCTCTGCACCGATTCCAGCGAATCTGCTCCGTCGGTGGTCACTAGGGAAAGTCGTCGCAGGCTCATGTGGGCGTGCTATGTCCTCGATGCGTGGGCTGGCAGTGGCATCGATCAACTTACTCTTCTCCGCGAAAACGATATCAAAATTCAACTACCTTGCAACGAGAGGAATTTCGGGCTGCGAATAGCCTCAGTGACAGAAACACTAGGCGTGGGCCATGTCCTCCAGTTCCTGCCGCCCTCTGTGGTGCCAAGAAAGCCATCAGCAAACATGGGCATCATGGCTTACTACATCCGAGTGGTGGCGCTCTGGAAACGAATCGTTAGGTATGGACTTTTTGATCTTGCCAACAGCTGTCCTTTGGCTGTCTTCTCATCCTAATTGCTATCGCAGATATGTAAACCAGCTAGACTCCAATCCTCCACCTTGGCTCCCTGAATCGCCGTTTGCTGCCCTCGACGCCGATCTTCGTCTGTGGCAGCGAGAACTTCCGGAATTTGTTGAATACTCGATGGAAACCATTTATGCGCGACTGGATTCAAATCAACTGGGAGCATTGGTATTGATACACTGTACATACCACCACAACTACTTGGAGCTGTATAAGCTATCTATGCCAGATCTTTTCAAGCTGCCCAAACCTCTGGTTGTTCCGCCGGAGCATCACGAATTTCTTCAATCCGCACAGGCCAACTGCTATCATCATGCGCAGCAGATAGCCGACATCTTGGCTGAGGCTGCCGATCACGGAGCGAATCTATTATCCGACAGCTTGCTTCCCTACTTTGTATATGATAGCAGCAGGGTGATGCTGTACTACGTTGCGCGTTTGCTCGACCCGAACAGGCCCGATGCACAATCAAAGCTGGGCGATGCCATCAATGCTGTTGAGAGCAACCGTCGGGTTCTCCGGATGATGTCTGCCCTGTTTCCGATTGCGCAGTCACTTGTGAGCCTTTGGAAACATTTCTAGATTAATCGTCTCCTGCTAACTGTATCTATAGTCAAATACAATTGATAGATGGCTGACCAAGATTCGGCAAACGTCTAATCGAGATGACCTCGTGAGCAGGATACTGTCGGAAGCCCGCTCCGAAACTCAGGAGGGCGAAAAGTAAGTATATATCGGACCGTCGGGTCGTTCGCCGTTTGTCATGTACGCTTGGCTAACACTGTATCTTACAGATCTACACCTGTGTCTGTCAGTCCCGTACAAGGCACTCCAGAGTTCATGCTTCCGTCTATTTCTCTTCATTCGCTTGCACGGACGGGTATCGCAACGAGGCGAGCCGCCGATCGTGCAAGTGGCGTTCGGGGACTAAGCTGGTCTGCCGAAAGTCCGAGCTCTGGTACCTGGGATCGGAACAATGCGGCTCAACAGCTCGTCGGTCTCAGTCAGGACGGCCTAGCTTCATCGCGATCTGGACTTCAGCACGAACAACCAGTACCGACGGCACTGCCGCAACCACCGCCAGTCCAAGCCAAGTGGGGTGGCCCGATTCAGCCAATGTTTGAGGCACTCGATCTTGACGACTTGCAAAACTTTTTATCATGGGACATGTATGGTATTATGGATATGGGCGACCCTATTCCGGACGACGGAGCGGAGGATATAGGGATGCGGTCGTGGTCCGGGTCTAGTGATGCGATATAATGGGATTGTATTGGGGTCTATTCTTTTGGGTATGGGATTAAGTACGGATAAGATACCTCTGGGCATTCGTTTTGGTTCGTTACACACGACTAGACTAGTAGTCGCTTTACATAGGGCAGGCATACAGGTCCTGGTGGAGTTTTGGGTTGGGTTGGATCGCTTCATCGCCAATGGCGCCGGCCCGTCGCTCGGGTGATCGGCTTTGATCAAGAATTGCTCTACCACCGTGACTATATCCGTCGAGATACCATATTAGCCGTCTTACCGGTGACAAGGCCGAAGAATGTGCGCTCTCGTCTATAAATCAGATGTCAAGCAGCGTCAGAGCACAGCAGCCTCGGGTTGTCATTGTGGATGCCTACACTAGAGGAAGACATCAGTTAGCTCAATGGCTTCCGCACTTAGCGTGAGGGGTACGGCTTACAGCTATCAATTACGCTCAGATATTTCAAGAAACATATCCGATATGGTGTAGTGGCTAACATCGCTCGCTCTCATTAATGATCCGAGCAGCCCTGGGTTCGATTCCCAGTATCGGAGTGAAATTTCTCTTTTGGTGTTTTTTGCTTGATTCAGTTTATTATTGTTTATGATGTTGAACGTATCTGTCCAATGACGCATTTCATATTTTTGTTTGTTTGTTGTACTTGACAACCTGTGTTGTTTTATAATGCAATGCAATGCTTGGTAAGAGTGAGCACTAAGAAGTAAATTAATTAATTGGCCAGGTCAACAACTCCATGACCACGGACAGCCCCATGTTTACCTGCAAGACAGAGGAGCACACAGCCTGGTAACACAGTCGCACAGATCCACCAGCTGATGGGCAACGGGATCTTTGTGGGACACCCAGGCTAAAGGATCTTGGAGCGGGATCCAAACAAATGGGCTTTTGAGACAAGGCCAGCGGGCATATCCCCGCTACGCATCAAAATCGGCTCTGTTGCATGGGGCCTTGTCTTGGGGCCTGTGCCCAGTAAAAACTCCGTATGCAATGCATGTAAACAAAGAGGAAGAGGCATCGGGATGCTTTGCATGAGTCTAATGCGGTAGCACGCGAGCTAACGAAATCTGCATGTTGCAAATAAACACAGACCTGCTTGATGACGGGACGGATTAGAGAAACAGAGAAGCAGACAGAAGTTGTTGGTAGGCTGTGTGTGTGTGTGTGTGTGTCTGTGTTCTGTTGGCCTTTGAGAATGCATATTCTATGCAGATTACTCTTCTACAGCATGCATTGACTATCTATATGCCGAGAGCGAGGGAGCAATTGATCATCAGTACTCCCCTGTGGATGCCTCTCCTCAATATCCATCTGAGCTGTAAATAGTAGCTGGAGGTAACCATCGGATCGGACACAGCCATGAGACGATGCGATACGATATAGGGCGGGGTTTCTGGGTGTCTGAAACCACCACTCAAACGGCGCCGCCCGCCTGCAGGGCGCCTGGAAAAGGCAATTGGCCGTCGCCATGGCAACGTACAGGCGGCTAAACAGTGGAGTTGCCCCCCAACAACCCATGTTGCCATGATGCCATTATGCCTTGCCTACAGTTATTTTTTCATGCAAAAGGTGTCTCACAGCGCTGCATGTTTTCGACAAATTCAATTCCTTTCTTCTTCCTCTTCTTCAACCCGAGCAGCTTCAGACCAAGGCGAGCTTTTGAGTAGGCGCCAACTCTCGTTATATTTTTTTTTTACATGCATTGAAGAAGTCGAGTATTTGTTTACTCCTTTTTTTGCTTTCGATACAGAATATCGATTACCGCCCGATTGGTCTAGCTATCAGCCTCGCCTCTTGTTCTGCATCGGTAATAAACACATCATTGATTTTGACACCCCGGCTTTCAGCTGCCCACTTGCACTGCACTGCCCCTGCGTCATCAATCGGCGAACCCCGCGCGCTGTTTGGTCCTTTTACCAACCACAGACTTTTTGCGACAAACTTGCCTGGCGGTTTTTATTCCAACCAACCGCCAGCACTCCACGAGGCTTGGGACTCTTCCAGCCGTCTCTAACAGAACATACTTAGCAGCGCTTTGAGTCGCCTTGGGGTGGCTGATTCGGTTCGCCATGGACACCAGCTACCTCTCCAAGCAGGTCAACAACAGCATTGGCCAGCTGCACAGCTTGTTCGACGACATTGGTGTGCCGGATCATGAGCGCGAGGCTCGAGAAGCCGAGGTACGATGGATTCCCCATTGCTTCTTCCTTTGCGATCGAAGAGGAGAAGTCGCTTGGTTTGCGCAATGATGCTGACGTGAATTGCGACGCAGCTGTTTCAAGCTCTGTCAGAAGCGCTCAACAACCATTTGCGCTTGGTGACGTCGGAGAAGAAGCAGATGATTGATGAGTGCAAGAAGGTTGTCATTGAAATTCGACAGATGGAGGCCTCTTTGGATGACTCTAGACCTCGAAGGAAGAATTCGAATGGCGAGAGCATCAAGATTACCTATCCTCTAATGGAATGCTTGGAGACGCTCAAGGAGAAGCACAGCCAGGTACAGAGACTGCGCCAGGAGCGGGTTGACCATGTGCAGAGTGAGTTGATGCCTGTCAACAACGTTATTGAGATTGAGGGGTGCATTGCTGACGTTTCACCGCAGAGCTTGTGGAGGCCCTTGAGTCTTACTCGTCACACCTAGAGCCTTCGTTTGTCAAGGTTCCCCTACCGTCTACGGAGCCCAACGCATCCATTCCTCTCAACTTTGACCTGTCACCGTCCTACATGGACCGCCTAGACGCAGAGTTTACGCGAGTGTATGAAGAGTATACTCGCCGGCTCGCGACGGTGGAAACATTGGGCGACGAAATCATCCAGCTCTGGGCCGAGCTTGGCACTCCTCAAGCCCAGCAGGACACAGCCATCATCAAGTACTACCGCGAAGCCCCTGAGCAGCTCGGCCTCCACCAGGAAGACATTCAGATTTTGCAGGGCAAGCACGACAAGCTGTCAGAGGAGAAGAGGAACCGCGAGAAGAAGTTGCAACAGCTCAGGAGTACCGTCGAAACGCTCTGGGAGAAGCTAGGCATTCCTGAAGAGGAGACCAAGGATTTCCTCAGCCAGAACAGGGGTTGTGGCATGCGACAGATTAACGAATTCGAAGACGAGCTTGAGCGGCTGAATGAAGTCAAGCGCCAGAACCTGCACATCTTCATCGAGGACGCGCGCGTCAAGCTTCAAGAGCTCTGGGATGCCCTGTACTTTTCCGAAGATGAGATGCTCGACTTTACACCCGCCTTTTCAGACGTTCACAGCGATGCACTGCTAGAGGCCCACGAGCGCGAGGTTGCTCGGCTCGAGGCACTGAAGGAACAGCGGGCCCCAATTCTGAGCCTGATTGAAAAGCACAAGGCTTTGATCAAGGACCGCGACGACCTCGTCGCCTCAAGCCAAGATGCGTCTCGCCTTATGCTGCGCGGACAGAAGGGTGAGAAGCGAGATCCTGGAAAGCTGCTTCGCGAGGAAAAGATGCGCAAGCGCGTCGCCAAAGAGCTCCCCAAGGTGACGGCCGAAGTGAAAAAGGCACTCGAGCAGTGGGAGGAAGAATACGACCGACCCTTTTTGGTCTACGGCGAGCCATACGTCGACGAGGTAGAACTCGAAGATGCAAAGAAGCCTACCCAACGCTCCAGAACACCTGCTGGCCCTCCTCCAGCATCTGCCAGGAGCCTTCTCAAGTCGGCATCGGCGTCGACAATGAGGCCTGCTACTACCAGCAAGGTCTCGGCACCTTCTCATACGTTGACGAGAACCCCCACGACGGGTAGCATCTATAACCTGGGCAACAAGTCTCAGCCAATGTTTTCAAAGTCTGACATACAGAGGAGCAACAGCAGCCCTACCAGAGGACCAGTGGCAAGAGTGCCCCTGTCCAAGATGAAAGATGGCAACAATTCACCAGAGCGGACCAAGCGGCCCATTGGAGGCTCGGTCAGAATCCCTCCGCCCAAGATGCGCGAGTTGAGATCAGTGGCCTCGCTGGAAACACCAATGAACCCATACAAGTCTGTGGGTCTGAATCATAGCATTATCCGCGCGGTTGATCCCGAAGATGTCTACGATGACCGGACGCAGTCAGCCAAAAAGGGCCGACCCGACTCGAACATGTCTCATTCTCGACAGAACAGCTTCCTGGATGAGGATTACGAGGATCACTACTCATCGGTACGGGGAGTCCCAGGGTATCCTCGACCATCAGCCAGACATCTTTCCAGCACATCCACAACATCAACAGTGGTTACCGGATCGGAGAACTGGGAGACGTATGATGACAATAGTGAGCCGGAGCTGGACACGTCAGATGCATACTTTGCCAAGCTCCGAGCTCTTCGGGGCAAGCGAACAGAACCCGAACAAGGCCATCGCCCAACAAGCAGTTCGGCAAAGCGCACACGTGGAGTTCCTGCAGCGCATGATGCGGCGCCAGTGACGACTGACCAGGACGGCAACCGGATAATATCTGGAAGCGAGTGGACAGACGAGAGTGCTTACTAGAAGTTGGCTTGATCGTTTTTTTCCTTTGCTTGTGTTTGTCTGGCGACTTTGCTGTTAGCGAATCATGGCCACGTTTTGTGTGCCTTCACGGCTAATGGTGAAAAATGGTGTATATGAGACATGTGTCCATGGTACTCGCTGCCTCGCCCTCTCTCATGTTTTTGGCAGCGAGACGATTTGAAGAGCTCATGAGGATGCGGGTCATCTACGAAGGGGCGTTTGGGAGCCTTGTGTCTGTTCTGCAGGCAGACACTTGGCACAGCGCCCGTTTGCTTCATTTCATTGTGGAATCTTTTTGTTTTGGTTTCTATTCTGTGTCATATATGTGTGCATTGGCCTTTTTGTGCCGTAGTTCCTCTTCCTGTCTCCTTTGTTGCTTCGATATCACGGGCTGGGGGTTAATGGGAAGGGCTTTAAGGGGAGGGACATGGGACTTGAAGAGGCGAAAAAAGGGAGGGACTTGGCGTTTGCATCTTGTTTGCTTTTTTGGTTTCGTTTGTACTTTGTATCGGATAGCTTTGGTTGACTAAGGGAGGCCGCTGTGCTTGTTTTTTCTTTTTCTGTATTTTAGCAGCATGGAAATGTTTCAATTATTGATTTCTAACTCTTGAGGCTTGTAGAAGATGCATGTCTTGGTGAAATCTGAAATCCATGTGGTCAAGTTGTTGAATCTCTGCATCGAATCGAATCCATGTCTTATCTGATAAGCGGCATGAGACAGCTCTCAGGTGATGCTTGTGCCCAGTGCCCAGTTATAGAAGGTCGTTCCAGCGCATGCGCTCCTCTGCAAGGGGCCCTTATAGTGGATGCGTGCACTGATCGCGTGGGTCAAAATCTCTAGCTTCATCTTCCAGGGTCACATTCCGCCTAAGAGAAAACACGAAAGCACTTAACAGGCAGCACGCATGAAAAGTCGGGGCTGCCGGCAGATGCAGGCCCGAAGTTCCGCGTTGAAGAAAAAAAGCGTTGGAACAAAGAAGACTGGACCCTCGTTTCGGAAGACCCCTGTCCCTGGGACCATTTTGGCAGCCGTTGGGGTTTTTGAGGTAGGCTGACCCGAGGGTTTGGCTTTCTTTTGGATCCTTCCACGTATTCGTTTTCGAGGTTTGCTGCTTTGTTTTCTGTTCTCCTATTTTCCTTGATTACCAGGTGTCTTCTTTTTTTTCTTCTGTTAATCTTTGCCTTGTCTTTTCGAACAACCTAAAGCTACACATCTCTATCGAACGCCCGAGTTCTATCTATTCCTTAGCATCCCATTGGAATGCCGCCTCGCAGACAAACATACGAAATCCTTACGAAAACGAAATAAAACCAAAAAAAGAAAAAAGAAACATTCCTTTCTGCCCCCCTTAGATGTCGTCACCCCGCGCGCCATATCGGTAATGAAGACCGACAACGCCGCCGCCGCGGCTGCGCTCAGGGGCGCCACGCTGGCCTTTCGGAAGGACAAGCTCGAACAGCTTGGGCAGCGGGCCGAGGGGGGAACAGGAGGAGGAGGAGGAGCTGCTACAGGGCGCAGTGGGAGGGACAATGGCGCGTTTACGGCTGCGACGGAGGCTGTGAGGGGGAGGGCTGAGGGAGGAGCAGCAGCAGATGGGAGGACACAGCAGCATCAGCAGTTACAGCGTCAACAGTTACAGCGCCAACAGTCACAGCAGCAGATGGATGGGATAATTATGGGCGGGGGTGGTGGCGCGTCGTCGGCGGCGTTTGGCTCTACGGGCGGCGGTAGCAGGATGGATGCGAAGAACCAGAGCTTGATCGCTGCGACGCTGGCGGCGAGTCGGAGCGCCAGTCCGACGGCGGGCGGAGGGAGTAGTGCGAACAACACGAGCGCGAGCGTCAATATGATTGTGGGAGGAGGAGGTGGTGGTAGTGAGGCCGTGGACTCGGGACCCTTGGCGTCTGCCGGATCGCTGATTTCGATGTTTGAAAAGGCCAGGGGAAGGCCTTCGCCGCCGGAATCTGTTGGGAGCAGCGTGGAGGACAGGGCGGACAAGATGAAGAGCGTGGAGGACAGGACGGATATGGCGGACAAGGGCAAGAAGAAGAGCAAGGCGGCGAGTAATAAGGCGGATGGACCGCCGACGCCGCCGGTTGCGAGGAAGAACAAGACGCGGCGTGATCCGGTGGCTGAGGGTCCGGCTGGGGACGGAAGGGCGAGGCCAAAGGCGCCGGCGGAGGCGTCGGGCGGCTCGGTAGCTTCAACTACTGCGCAGAGACAGCAACAGCAACAACCGCAATCTCAACAATCACAACATATACAACAGCAGCAGCAGCCGGCGAGATCAAGGGACAGCAAGCCTGTTGTCTCTTCACCTCCAAGGCCCATGACGCCAACCCCCGTCTCCAATACAGCTTCGCAACCATCCACGCCAGCTCCGTCGTCCTCGGAACACAAGAGCTCGCATGCTCGGCCGCCGCGCGCGCTACATCCGTCAACACCGCCGCCGCTTAAACCGCTCATGAGCAGGAACGTCACCGAAGTCATTTCTCCGCAGCCGACGAGGGTGTCGAGGACGCCGTTGAGTCCCGTCACGTCGGCTCACCTTACGCTAAGCCCGAGCATACACATTGCGCTTGCGTCGCCTTCGCCTGATCCTCCTAAGAAGAGTCGGAGCACTGCGACGAAGAGACCGCCTACGCCGCCGAAACCGAGGGGTAGTGGGAAGGATGTGGTGGATAAAGATAAAGATCAACCTCCGCGTCGAGGCCGGTCGAATAGCCATCATTTAGATACGTCGTCGTCTGGCCAGGCGCGGAGTTCTATTGCTTCCGCGGTATCTCGGTCAGCGGGACAATCGGTGTCTCCCTCTCGCCAACAGAGAGAGCCTCGTCCATCTTCAGTGATTATAGGGAGGAGACACTCTACAGTAAGCGTCGGATCATCTCCACATCGGGAGCTGGCTTCTCAACGACGAATCGCCAATGGTTCACCTGGTCGGACACAACTGGACAATCTCACCGATGCGATTGTGGCTGGTTCATTGGCTTCTACACGGTTGACGCCGCACAACACGGGGCCTGCTTCATTGGCTCCTCCTCCTTTGCCGAAACGGCAGAAATCACCTCGACTTTTACATACCCTCCGACAGCCGCAACTACTAGACGAAGAGGACGATCAACACAAGAAAGGGCATAGAGCTTTGCTACGAAAGGGCAAGCATGCGCATCATGAAGGATCACGGAAGAAGTGGCGGGAAGAGATTCGGCCCCGTGAGAGGAAACGATATGAAGCGCTGTGGGCGTCGAACCGTGGGATACTGCTTACAGACACGCGGATGATGAGTCCGGCGACGAGTATTAGCAGCGATCTCGATCGGGACGTGTCGCAGTGTGTGGCCAACGTTGTGGTGAGGGAAGTATGGAAGCGGTCGAGATTACCGCTGGACGAGCTGGCCGAGATTTGGGACCTGGTCGATCGAGGGAGGGCGGGAATGCTGAGCAGAGCGGAGTTTGTGGTGGGGACGTGGCTTGTTGACCAGCGGCTCAAGGGGAGAAAGGTGCCGGCCAAGGTGACGGATAGTGTCTGGGGGAGCGCGAACGGGGTCATGGTGAAGGGGCCGAATGGGAAGTGATTGATGTGTTTGGAGAGAGAGAGAGGCTTGTGTGATGAGATACAGATACCCCCTTTTTATAGAATAGAATAGCATGCGAGCATTGTTGGATGAGTATGGTATGGAATATATATATAGATTGGCTAGGATTAGGTCGGACTCGGTTGTTACGACTTTATATGGATGGCTTGGGAAAGTAAAGATACTACCTACAGAGTATATTGTATATAGATTTTAAAACAGACTATTTGGAATTATGATTTGGAAAAGGAGAAATAATTCGAGTATTTAGTTTCGTTATTGTGCTGTTTACTCAACTCTTACGAGGCAATAGTCAGGTTTCAACAATGTCAATAGTAATTCGCCGGTTCCCCGACTCGCATTAATCTATACTAATCTAAAATATCATCCATCGATCAATTCATCAACGTTTCCGTTTCAATCCTTCGAAGTCAAAAAAGGCAATAAGCAAAGCCAATCCATCTAATTTCCCAGCGCCGTTTACATATGCAAGTTTGTCAGGTCAGGTTTCCATCACGGTTTCGCACTCCATTAAAAAGTGCTAGACTCGAGGCATGGTCTCATACTTCTTTAGAAAGTGCTAGACTTGAGGGTGGGAGAGGTCGAGTCGCCAATAGTGACGGAGACGTTAAAGTTGGTAATGGTAGGACCATACACGGCGCCGTAAAGAGAGTACAAGCTGGCGCTGATGAGGGCGTCGCCCTTGGGGGCGCTGGCGGGGATGGTGATGGAGCGGGTGATGTTGTAGGTGACGTTGGACTCGTCTATTGTTTTGTTAGTTTTGTTTCATGAATGAAGTTAGGTTTGATGAAGAGACATACCAGGTCCGAGGTAGGAGGAAGAAAGGACGGTGCCGAGAGACTCGGGGAAGCCGTCACCGTTGGCGTAGCCAAAGACAATGGCGACGTCGTAGACGGACTGGATGTAATTCTCAGTCAAGACGGTGGCCTTGAAGGTAGAGCCGGGGGCGATGGTCTCTGGAACAGCGATGCCGACGATGCGGGCGTTGGCGACGGCCAGGAGGGAGGCGATGGCAGCGACGTTGAAGAGCATCTTGAAGATTGTTGGTGGTTGGTTAATTCTTAAAGAATAAGAAGTAGATGGTTATTGAAGAGTTGGAAGATTGTTTGTAAGGCTGTTGTTGTTGTAGATGTGAGTGTTGATGATGAGAAGGGAAGGTGATAGTGAGGAGGGAAGGAGTGTCTTTATAGGTATTCAGTGGAAGGCCTCACACGAGCAGTTTCTACACGGAATACCGGGTGTAGGTTATTTTCAGCATCATGCCGGTGGATCAGCATCAACACGAGCTTTTGGCTCCTTTGCGAGTCAACCAGTGACGATGCTGGCTTGGAGGAGTGTGAGGGGGAGGGACCCTGGTCCTATTTTGCCCCCTTCTCTTGTTTGGATGTCTTTGCTATTGAATCGATCTAGAACTTTTTGCTACTACTGAGTTACTAGGGATAGGGTGGATGATGTCAGGTGGGAGGCGGGACACGACATTCTCTTTTGCTACCGGATGCGTATGTAGGTGTACATGCATGTACGATTACGGTGAATGTCAAGGGACAAGGTGTATGTCGGTGCTCGATATGGACTTTTTTCTTGGCCTGTGCTTCCTGTGGGAAGGGATTAATGATCCTAGCGGCCCTGAATTGCCGATTGACACGACGCAATGACGCCTTGGGGCCGGATCTGATAGGCCGGAAGGAAGCATATACGAAAGAGGGCCCTTTCTGGCGACTAGACTAGGGCTGAGGGGGGTGATGCAGATCGGCGGAGATTGGGTAAGCGGGCAATCGGCTTTCTTTGCTGTTGTTTTGTTCATGAGTTTATGGTAGCAGGGGACCTACGTGGCGATGAGAGGAGGGAGAGGAAGGATTGGTGCTGAGCTGAGAATTAAAGAGGGATTGGACAGGATTAGTTGGTGGTTGTTTGGGGCTTATGCATTGTGGGAGAGGCTGAGATGGTGTATATATAGATTGGTGTACACTGTATAGTAATCTATATCATGCGAATAGTATAGGGCTTGTTGACGCCGGACTTGTAGGCTCTTGTTGTTATTCTTCCTGATGAGAAAATCATGGGCGTTTTTGCAAATTCTCATGTATGCTTTCTTTCCGGATGATTGGTAATTGGTACACCGTCTCTTTGTTCGTGTTTGTCAGGAGGGCGAAAATAGGAGATGCTGCGCGGATACGAGCGAGCTGCGTGGCTGCGACTGGGGTGGCGTTGGGCACTGCTTAAGGGGGTGCTTTGGGGAGCCAGAATTGGTAACTTCCAACGAGGTGAAATGAGTTGATTCAACGTTGTATGAACATGTCGAGATTTTGAATACTTTGTGACGATGATTTGGTACAAGTTTTGTTGTGTGCTAATTGTTGTATGAGTGCAAAGAGTAGCATTTTGTTAGCGTTTGGGCCTAGCCAGAGTGGAGGGCTGCCTGCATTACGAACAAATTATTCCCGAATGGCTACAGATCTTCGGGACTGTCGTCATGCACGACAGCTCAAGCTCAAGCTTAAAAGCCAGTTGAGCACCTGACAATTTGGGCATAGACGCAACGTTGTATGTACAGTATAAGAGAGGGTGTGATTTATGACTTCATAGTTGTATGTATGTAGAAATGAAGGGTTTTTGTGGCTTTTCACTTTATTTTGCTTTCGGGCCTATGGATCGGGAAAATTACAGGACAATGGGCAAGATTTGGTGATTTGACCCACTTGGCGGGAGCGCCGGTAGATGATTGTTCGGCAGTGAAAGATTTTGACAGCTCTGGCGGCGTTTTGGTTTGAGATAATGGTGATGATGCAATAAGAGTGTTGGTGATAGGCAGATTGATGGGTGATGAAGATGTAAGTTGAGCTTAAAGATGTAGACAAACAGACTATCTAGGTGGTGACAGTCAAGCTGCTCTTTTAGTTGACAACTGCGTGTTGCTTCAGCATTGTAGATGCTGGTGGCGGTGGATACAATGACGGTAGGGGCTGTGCTGCGGATGTTTGAAGGCGGGAATGGCTTCACGTACCCTAGAATCACGACATTTTCTGCAAGTTGAGAGTGCGCCTCAACCATCGACTTGGTTTTGGGTGCGTCGCACTTGAATCTGCATTTAACACTACTTGGATAATTCATTAAATTGTGAAATATAAATTACGATGAGGCCTTAAAGTTATCTAATCCATCGTGCACGATAAGCGTACTTTAAGAAGTATTCCTTGTAATTGAACAAAGATACACGCATGCAGCTTCATCTCGCAACAGCTTCTGTACTTAGCTATAATTATTACACGTTCATCGGGAGGGGATGCCTCTATGTGCATCAAGGAAGAGCAAATTCAATCACGCAAGACAACGTATAAACGGTCAATAGCATGTGCGAAGCTGTCGTAGTCTCTTACATGCTGCGCAGAATTAACGATATAATGCCTAAACCTTTATATAATAATATTGCACAGCTTCCTCCAACTTACTACAATGGCTGCTCACAGCCAATCATCTTCCGTAGTATAGTGGTCAGTATGCAAGCTTGTCACGCTTGAGACCCGGGTTCAATTCCCGGCGGGAGAGTTCCGCCAATCCTCTCAGAGGACGCTTCTTTTTTGCTCATTTTATTTTTTTCTCTCTTTACTTCTTTCTGTATGTAATTCCCTTTATATCAGTTGTTATCGCCCCTTAGAAAGTCCATGCGCGATTCTTTCTTTTCCTCTCTTCATTGTCATTATCATCGCCTTTCTCTCACTGCTCCCTTATTTCCTTATTTCCGCGTTTCAAGATCGTCACCACCGCATCCTTCAGCTCATCGATGGAACCAATAAAAATGAGTGCCCTCTTTGATGCTTGCTTTTCTTCTATTCTTGTAAAGCATACGCGTACGTACTTTGGGTGATAGGCGCTGGCCGTCCTCCCCAATCCTCCCCAGCTTTCAGCTCGCATGGACAGAGCCAATAGAGTGAGCGACATCTTGGCGTCCTTGCATGCCTGTAACCACACCACTCAGCAGCCTCACCGAAACAGGCAGACCAACCAATAGGACAGCTACAGTATGAGGTGTTGCCAAACTAATAATGTGAATAATGATTTGTGGTGGAGGGTTCGTTTTGGGTAGCAATTTTGTCTGCCTAAAATGGCATTTCAGTCTCACTATTCTCTTCCTTAACTTCTACGTTTTCTCTCCATGTTGAAACTAATCTCTGTATCATGCGATTTAAAGAAAAACACCTCTATTGTTATCCACTTATTGCTCACTCCTTTTTGATGAAAAGATACTTCCGGAATGAAGTTACCACGCTGGTCTAAGCAAACTCTCGTCTTTTGTCTAATACCACTTGCTCAAGCTTATACGGTATTTGAAACCAACTGTACTGCTCCCACCAGTCTATCAAACTATGTATCGTCACCCAACACTCGTGGTACTCTCGACATCCTATGGAGTTCTCTCTTCACAATCTTCGCTTGCACCTGGACACTTCAGCACCCCAATGTTCCCGCACAACGTAGCGGCAGTCGCTTTGGACAAGCGGAAAATGTTAAATGGATGAGCGCCCAATGGAGAAGTACGCAATGGAGGAATGCTAAATGGGGATTGAAAAGCCTATACAGAAATATGCTGCGGATGCTCTGGACGGTCATTGCTCCCGAACTTATAATGATTGCGGCTTTTAATGACCTGATGAAGGCGCGTGAGATTCGTCGTAAAATGCGGAAATATGCTGAGGAGGACGGGGTTGCTTGGAGTTCAGCTCACAGCTATCTCGCAAATATGGGAGGCTTCGTCATCCGATACAAGCCGACAGAAGAACGAAATCACCATAACCCATACCACCTTAATGGCGAATGCATCTACCTACTTCGACAAAAAGGATATATTACAAAACTGCCCAACATAACGGAAGAAGAAATAAAAGACAAGTCTAAAGGTGATATATTTGTCAAATTGATTGCACTTGGCCAGATTGTTTGGTCCACAATTCAGATCATCGTACGGGCAGTTAGAAGGCTTCCTGTTTCGCCTCTCGAGGTAGCCGTTGTGGCATTTGCCATCTCTGCAGTCTTCATATATTGTCTCTACTGGAACAAACCGCAGCGCGTTGGCGTTGCTCAAACAATTCGGCTAAAAGACGTTTTAATACCGAAGAGGGGAGCCAAAATGGGACGATTCATGTTGAATGAAGGAGCTGTAATGGAAGAAGAAGATATATCAGAAGAAGCCATATCAAGTGAAGCAGCCATGGAAGTGGTCACATCAGAAACGGGCATACCGGATGAAGGACCCCTACTAGAAGAAGAAGCGATGCCGGCTGAAGTGTACAAGTTACTCAAAGACAATGGAACTGACCGAGCTTTCAAGGATGCATCTCCGATGTTCCTCGAGGCTTTGGGGATTGACGTCGAACTAGATACTCTACCTGGTAGGCCAATCAGCGTCGACTCGGAGGATGGGACGAATGATAGACTGGCGCTGAGTGTTGTCGGAGTTGGAGCGGCAGTGTTTGGTGGAATCCATGTTGCGGCATGGAACTTTGCTTTCCCATCAGCAGTTGAGTTGACCTTGTGGAGATGCACAAGCGTTTATACGGCCGCAGCTCCGATTTGCACGATACTGCTCATTAGCATCTACAACGAGCTGAATCTTAACGATATTTTCGGAGAGAGCTTGTCTACTATCCTTTTCGTTGTCACTACCCTGTTTTATGTTCTTGCTCGGCTTTTTATTGTTGTTGAGATGTTTCGGACGCTTTGTTTTCTACCCCCTGGGTCATATGTTTCTACTTGGACATCTGGCATCCCGCATGTTGGTTAGTTGGTTGCGTTTTGTGTTATATATGCGACCCATAAGAGGTCTAGAACCACTCAGGGTTGCAATGAGTTGAGTGGTTAGATAACTGTCAACATGTAGTCTCATATAGAAATCACCGACATTCGAAATAAAGTTATTCAAGATGGGAGCGCCTCTTCAGTACCCCGTTGCAGATACCAGAAGAAAGTAACGAGAGTAGCAGATACCTAGTACTTAACTAGGAGTCTAGAAGATCAAAGGTACATGTACATGGATGTCTTTCTTCTGCCTCCTGTCACCACATTCAAACTGCGCATAGTCGTTGGAGAATGTTGTATATATATTACCCACTCAAGCCACTCTATTACATGTTGATCGTATTGGCTTAATATCATGCGTGTTTTTATCTGTTTTATTTGCCACTCGTGGACCCGGCATTGCAATTGCAGTTGCAAATAGTTGACGATGCGCGCATTGATGATTCAATTTCTTCTCATATTAAACTCATCACGATAACCTCGGTTATGTCAGACCAATAATCTCGCATCTACAGTCTCTGGGCTGACCCAATCCAGACGGCGGCGCATCTCCGTCTGCGTCGTCACAGTGCGTCTCCAAAATGGCTCTGCCGCCAATCTGACACGATTCCGAATTTCCGACCACAGCAAGAGAGCTACCAGCGACACTAAGACGCCGACTCATGTCCGTCAGGCTAAGGGTCAAGTCTCATCCGAATCTTGAAATGACACAAGCTAGCCGGTGTCTCGAGCCAATCGGCTTCATTCGCAGCTGACGGCAGTCGCAAATTTCGTGTCTATTCTCGGCGAGAGCGTTTCTAGAAAAAAACTAGCTCGGCGAGCATCGGTAAACAGTGGATGATGGCTTGACGGATCGATGGGTGGCTTGCATGATTTTAACATCATAGTGTGTCGTTTATAGAGCTAGATGGAGTACGAGAGTTTATATCACGATGTATATAAGTTGTCAAGGGGTCCATGTCTCCATTATCACTATCATCACCATCACCATCAACCAGTAAACAAATCATCTCAATGCACCCTTAAAGCATCAAATCTCATCCTACCCCAGACTTACAAACACAAGTCCATGTATAGCCAGCTACCATACAACCACCCCGGACTGTCTTCACGACACGAGAGGGATCTCCACCAAGCCCTCGTCTCCCAATTCGGCCACTATGAAGCTGAATCTCGCTCTTCAAGATGCCCACCAAGGGCCGTTTCTTGCTCGAGACCTCGTAAGAGCCTCGTTCGAAATCCGAGGACCTACCTTTCACAAATCGCCGCGCATCTCGGCCAAATTCGTCGGCACCATGGTGGTGTCGTTTCCCACGCAGGTTAACGCGGCAAGCCCGGGACAAATTACTACGGTGGTGAGTGATATTATATGATTCAGCTGCATTATGCATTAGGTTCACTGACAGGGATTGTAGTTGTTTGAGCAACACAAGACGATAGAGTATCGAGATTTGCAGTGGGACGAAGACGCTTCCACTGGCGAATCAATATACACCACTCCCATTGAATTCGAGTTCCCAGAAGGGGCATGTTACTGCGGCAAACCTCAGAAATGCCAGCTCCCACCTTCTTTGGACATCACAGAGCAGAACATGAGAGTCAAGGTAGCTTACACCATGACTGTTTCTGTGGGCCGCAGCGTGCTTGGTGCAATGACAAAGACAAAGAGCGTGGGGATGGATATTCCCTTTAGCTGCAATCCATCCATCGGAAGACTTCCACGATCATCCTGCGTCTTGTCGGTGCCAATGGACGAAAAGCCTGGACGACACAATGCACGCTTACGAAATACGGCAATGGAGGATCAAGAGCATGATGATGGCTCATGTCCGTCATATAACCCGAAATATGCACCATCCATCAAAGTCGAAGTTTTACTCCCACAGCCAGCCATCTTGATCCGTGGCCAGCCAACGCCGGTTCAGATCCTCGTCCACACACCGACCGATATGATCGAATCAGGCAACGTCTATCTCCGCAGCATATCCATGGATCTGAAAACATTAGTCACGACATCCACCGGCGCGATACCGCGAACAATCACGCAGAGAAGACATGGATGCAGCATGGCCGGCGCGGTCAAGGTTGACAACGAGCTATTCGAGGTCGATTCGGGAGCTTGGGGCAATTTTTTTGTCTTGAATACGAAGCCGACGACTGAGTCTTGCATATTGAAGATGGACCACGTGGTGGAGGTTGTGACGGGGTTCTCTGTTGGGCTCGGAAATGACATTAGAGTAAGTTGACTCGGAAACTCCGATCATGGCGAAGGTTGAAGCTGACTGACTCGTGATTAGTATGCTGTTGCGGCATTTGAAGTTATTGTGATGGATCCTCCGCCTGCATACGAAGTGGGTGATGCGATTCAAGCATAAATACAAAAATAATAAGAGTCTACACTGGAGGATGTACGATAGATATGGTTATACCCAGGGAGAGGAGCCTTGACGGAAAAAGATGATACCCAGCCGTTCTTACGACTTATATGACGAATGCATTAGAGATGAACAGCTTCGAAGGCTACTTTATAGATTAAAGACAAATTAATGAATACACAACTCATCTACCAAGACTATTAAAATTGTTACTCCCAAACTCCATTAATATGCTCACATCTACTGCGACATCACTGCCATCCGAAGCGGCGTCTCTCCCCTCGTCCTTCTCCACCGATTGGTCGATTCGAGCAACTCACCACATCCATCAACCGCCCACGACCATTTCCTTAGAAATCCCGGTGTCACCTCCCAACTATCCTTGTGGAACGGCTCCCCCCATAGAATCAACCCCCTGCGATCAGTCGGAACATCCTCATCATCCCCCTGAGCCCTGTTACCAAGCAACGAATGCGTCGTCTTGGGCGGCGGAGCAGTCATGCAGCTGATCAGGTTCCCCAAGAGGTCCGTCAGAAACTCCGCATGGCTAAAGTAGTTCTCCCACCGAATCAGATTGTCCCTCATCTTCGGAAAGGGAAACACGTCGATCCAGTTGGAGTGGGGACACGACATCTGCAGCTTCGTCGGAGCGAGACTTTCAGGGAGGCGGATTTGCACGAGGGAGGTTGCTTCCGGGATGTGAGGGAGGATCTTCTTCAGCTGGGCCGTGGCGCTACCTGTGCACTCGATGAAGGCATTCGGCTTGATGACTTTCTTGTTGTATGATAGGCCCCTGAGGACGTTGAAGTGGATTAGATGCAATAGATGATCGGAGAGCAGGCAGTAGCTGAGGTCTAGCCAAGGAGCTGAAGTGCGGCCTGGGATTGTGGTAGAGACGGAGACTAATGCACCATGCGGAACAAGCTCCCTGCTCGGTTCTGGATGCTTCGAGACGACCAGCTGATTGGACGGAGCGGACTTGTCTTTTACAGGCACACAGGTAGAGTCGCTCGGAAATTCCCGTGGCTTGATGTATGGTATGTCATCTTTACCGTCATCTATCCGCCAGCGATGGACTCGGTAAGGCTGTCCGGTGCCGTCAACTCTCCTATCCCGGGCTCTCGATCCTTGATGCGAGGTGTTAGTTCTAAGGGAATGGGCGCTTCACACAGCTGTGCTTGCTCTACGTACGATGTGCTCTCTGATTTAGCCGGTTCTGAATCTTTCTACGTGCCAAACGAATCTCATTGGCCGTTAGATCTGCATCAGGATCAGGAATCGATCGAGCTTTGCCGGATGCTCGAGTGTGTGTGCGCGAGCTTGGCGCCATGACAATGAAAGAGTGTAACCAAAGAGAGGAATAGTAGTAATCAAATGTATACGGAGATACAAGTACCTCCTTGCATTCCACAGGATATCACAGAGGGATGAAATAAACAAGAGAGAGAGTGAATCCAGCCCGTTGGTGATGCTGCGGCTAGGGGTCGGCGTTTAGCCTCCACGCCGGCGGACTATCCCCCAACAGGCAAAAAGTGTCATCACTCCGTGTGGCAGAATCGGCAGATGTGGGACCTGCGGCGTCTTACAAGTCCGCCGGAGTGGGAATGAGGAGAGCTAAACTCAACGGGGGAAAAAGCATCAGCCGGGGATTGAGGATATTGTCGGATTTATGGGGGTTCGTGCATGAGGCTTGAAACTGGCTGGAGATGGAGGAGAGCTGGATACGCGTATACACGAATACACGGGTATCTTGAGATGGATATTCGGATTCATGGAGATGGTAAAGGGTTGGATATAAGAAGAAACATTTTCCATGATGAATTGATAGAAGAAATCATCACCGAGTTACACAGATCTCATCACCACCACTTACACTATCATAATTATCACTTACACCGGCATCACTTACACCACAACCATCATGTCTCGCTACGCAGAGTCTCACGTCTCTCCCCAAGGCCCCGGCGATGCCAGACCAACCGCCCTTCAAGTCGTCAAAGACGAACAGATGACCGATCAGCTCAAGGGCAGGGTCATCGTCGTCACCGGTGTCTCATCCGGTCTTGGTGTTGAGACCGTCCGCGCCCTGGCCACCACCGGAGCTTCCTTCGTCCTCACTGCCAGAGACCTTACTAAGGCCAAGAGTGCTCTTGGCGACATCTTTGATGCGTCACGCATGAAGCTTGTTGAGATGAACCAGAACTCGCTCGCTAGCGTTCGGGCTGCGGCAAAGACTATTCTCGCTGATACTCCCAAGATTAACATCCTCATCAACAATGCTGGAATTATGGCTGTTCCTGATCTGCAACTCACTGATGATGGCCACGAATCACAGTTTGGTGTTAACCATCTCTCTCATTTCCTCTTCTTCCAGCTCCTTAAGCCTGCCCTTCTTGCCGGCAGCACCCCTGAATTCGGCTCTCGTGTCGTCAACGTCTCTTCCGCCTCGCACCGTTTCTGCGGAATCAATGCCTCAGACAACTATAGCTTCCAAAAGGGCGACTACAACAAGTGGGTTTCATACGGCCAATCCAAGACGGCAAACGTCTACATGGCCAACGAGATTGAGCGACGCTACGGATCACGCGGCCTCCACGGCTGGAGTCTTCACCCCGGCGGCATCCAAACCGGCCTCATGAGATACATCCCGGAGGAAGAGGCCAAGGCCATGGTTGCGCAGATCGGGCCGGAGGTTCTGCAGGGCATGAAGAGCCCGGAGCAAGGGGCGGCGACGCAAGTTTGGGCGGCGATTGCGAGGGAGCTGGAGGGTAAGGGAGGGAAGTATTTGGCTGATGTTGCTGTGGCTGTGCCTGGGCCGGATGATAAGGATATGTCGAAGCCGACGACGGTGGGCCACACGTATGATGCGGCGGAGGAGGCGAGACTGTGGAAGGATTCGCTCAAGCTTGTTGGGCTGGAGGATGATCAGTAGAGGTTTGAGAAAGTACTTGCATAGAGTGAGGATAATGTATATTTAAAAGCATAGAGATAATGGATGCTTGTCCTTCTGTTGACTGGCTATACTTGCCTGCTTGCTCAAAAGACTACCAGTGATATTCAGTGCATGTCTCAACCTATCACAGCTAACAGAATCTTTCAGCAATATTGTACCACAAGTCGAATTGCTTGTCACTTGGCGATAGATACTTCATTCACATATATTTGGGTCATTCGGTGCCTAGGACGTCAGTACTTCTGACTCTTGCATCCTCAACAATCGCCTACAAATCGAAATGGCCTTTCGAGTCTGATGACGGAGGCCACTTGGAGCCAACTGAGGTTCTTGGACCGGAAACCTGGAAATTAGTAGAGTGATACATTGGAGTGAAACAACTCCACATCATCAACTCTCCTAGAGATAGGCCAATACGACTAATTGGTGAAAATTCCAAGAAACGGGTGAGTTAGTATTGGTGCTATACTATGAGTCAAAGAGTCACACGTCAACTTGTCTTTCGATCGCGGCAAGATTTCTCAGATCATCATCAAATATTCGAATGAGAGTCTTCATGGAGGTAATCAGAATACAGATTGATGAATGGCCTACCAGAGGCTTACTCCTCGTACCTGATAAGATGGAAACAATAAGACTTCTCCCTTCTTCCTCTCCACCCTTCAGCCGTGGTCTTAGTTCAGCCAACCACATTTCCATCAAGCTGCATTCACCGCTTCGCCTATGTATCCCTTTAATGCATCCAGCACCAAGGCACCAAGCCGTGTCTCAGATAACCAGCAGACGCGGCATCTCCTAGGCCGAGCGTAACGCGAATGGCGGGGATCGCTATCCCGCGGCTGGCAAAGTAAGACATGTCATCTCTATCACATCGCCCATCACACAAGATAAGGGCAGCTGTGACTGACAATTTAGTTATTGCTCACGCAGATCGAAATATCTCCCTTGCATAAAATGACCGTGCTCGCAATAAAAAAAAATCTTTGTCTCACGTCAAGAGGCCGATATATCCGCACCGGCACCAGGGGGTCGCGAGCTGAGTGCCGGCATCCCAGGCTCCCGTCCTATGACGTCGAGGGCCGATAAGGCGCGATGAGACTCTTACTCAGACTGTTTGAACCACCAGGCCGGTGAGAGAGGACAATGAGCTAGAGAGTCTCATGTTCAAGGATAGGCCCTTTGTGCCTGTCATGTGGGCAATATAATGAGATTGTCTCTGTTGTGTGTCTTTGGGATCGCCGACCTGGACACGCGATTCCGGGTGCCCTTGGCATGTTTTCAGCTTGGATTTGTGCTTCATCGTAACGAGGGGGAGCATCTATCACAACTCCCTTTAATCCATGTAGTAAGAGTATCGTCGAGACTAGAGGGGCTTCCCCTTTGTAGGATAGCATTTGAGAGACGATGCCTAATAGTCCTGCAATAGACTCTCTATATAAAGCCGCTTGATGCACTTACAGCAGCGTCCTGAGATAATCACATTCATGGTCGGAATTCAACAAGGACTTCAGGTACCACAAAGCCATGATCGGAACCAAGCTGTGGCACAATGGTCGTCCAATAAACTTCTACAAAACAACAACAGGTCTGGGCGCCTTCCTGACTGCGGCTATTACTCAGCTTCGACTTCGAAAGAACAGTCATATTGCACAGCTAAATAGCAGGGGGTCGCTGTTTAGACATACACGTAAGCTTAATACAAGGCCAGTGATCGACAGCTGGCTTTCCCACCGGGCACATAGCCCTCTGGGCAGTTTCACTCGAGGTCTCGCGGCAGGCATGCTGTCTATCCAGGGGAGAGCAGAAAACAGGCAGATCATTATTGAAGAGCTGCTGAAGGACATGATTCAATACGGTAAGTTTTGGAACGCAGGGTGATATCATCGCCAAGATTAGACAGGTTCGAGGACGTATTCCATCTTCGGAAAGCACCTTAGATTTGGAAAAAGATGCGTAGAGTAAGGCACAATGTCCGTCTTGGCCGCTTGGCGTGCAGAGTATGCCCACAAGGCGAAGCTCAGGACTTTTCCTTCGGCAGAGATGGGGAACAGGGCGATTGCTCGTCTGATAGTCTCCTCTGCATGTCTTACATATAGCGTGTATGCCCTTGTGAACCTGTAGTCAGTGGTTCCACAAATGTCACAAATATCGGAGCGATAGTAGTTGCCGTACTCGTAATACCCGAAGTTAGAGAGGCGCCCTTATACACCACTCGATTAAGTTCGCGTCCACGGGGACCAGCGACTAGCCCCCGTGCCAAATCATAGTCTATCATATTTCACATCGGTAAACCCCGTAGCAGTTGTCTGACCATTGGCTTTCTGATCATGGAGAGACAAATACTGTTCTGAGTGATGAAATACCCTTGGGGCTCAAGTTCTCAGTTCGTAATGATGCCCGTGGGGGTTGTCTGCCGTCGTATCCGATGAACCTGGGTGGGTGGTGGCTCATGGCAGTGTTCAGCGTTTCACAGGTATTATTCATACAGAAACGCGAATAAATACCCATCTTCTATCTTCCTGGCAAAGATCCAAAGAAACAAGCCGTGAGCACCGCGAAACAATCGTCTGTACAATAATGAAGCCTCTTGGTGTAGTCGCCACGGCGCTGCAAGTCTTGTTGTCTGCTTGCTTGTCTCAAGCCCTCTCGATCGCAGAAAGTGATTTCCCTCCGTTGCTCGATGCTACTCTCGATGAGCTGCGCTTCGGGTTGGACAACAACCACTTCACAAGTGTCGATCTTGTACATGCCTACATTGACAGGATCTCAGAAGTGAATCCTGACTTGAAGGCTGTCACTGAGGTCAACCCCGACGCGCTCTCGATTGCTTTGGAGAGAGATACGGAGAGGAGGGCAGGAATAGACCCTGCTAAGCAGCCTCTCCATGGCATACCTATTCTCCTCAAGAACAACATTGCCACAGACGATGGGATGAACAACACTGCTGGCTCATACGCGCTGCTGGGTGCCAAAGTCCCTCACGACAGCACCATTGCCTCCAAGCTGCGCAAAGCAGGCGCCATTATTCTCGGCAAGGCTAACCTCTCGCAATGGGCTTCCTCTAGGGAGGTAGTCTTTCATGAAGGTTGGTCGGCTCATGGTGGCCAGGCAGTTGGCGCATACTTTCCAAAGCAAAACCCCAGAGGCTCATCATCGGGGAGTGCCATAGCAGCTTCTCTCGGCCTCGCCTGGGCAGCTGTTGGGACAGACACAGGTGGATCAATCCTTATGCCAGGGCATGCGAATAACGTCGTCGGATTTCGTCCCACGGTGGGACTAACTTCCAGATATCTTGTGATTCCATATTCGCTAAGACAAGACACCATCGGTACCTTGACTCGGACAGTCAAGGATGCTGCATATCTCATGCAGGCCATGGCAGGGCGTGACAAGCAAGACAATTACACGGATGCAATTCCTTTCGACACGATACCAGACTATGTTGCAGCATGCACGAACTCGGGTCTCAAAGGCAAGCGGCTCGGCGTATCCCGCAACACAATGGCGACAGATATTGATCCGTCGGCAAACACCGACCCGGAAGCATTTGAGAGAGCACTGGATGTGCTTCGCGCAGCTGGCGCAGAGATCATTGACAATATTGACTTGCCATGCAACATCCCCTTCACCGGCCACACCAAAGAGCGCAGAAGTAACCTTGCGTCCAACGACTCCACGGATGCCAGCTTCCTTGCGGTCTATTCCATCGTCGGGGCTGACTTTTTGTCCGACTTGCCGGAGAAGTACCTCAGCCTTCTCAAAGAAAACCCAAACAACATCACCTCAGTTAGCGATCTGCGGGACTTTACCAGAGACGATCCTCAAGAGGGATTTCCGCGCTTCGACACCACAGCATGGGATGGCTTCCTCAAATTTGGCCTCAACAACACGGACCCGAGTTATTGGTCCAACGTTACTGCGGATAGGGAGTTACTCGGACCGCTGTGCTTCACAGGAGCGTTGGAAAAGTACAGGCTAGACGCAATGGTACTTCCGACGCCGTATTCGGTCTTGATGGCATCTGGCCTCGGGCTTCCCGTCGTCAGTGTGCCGCTGGGTCGCGCTCCTGATGATTCTCCCATCGTTCCATCAGATAGGGGGAAATTGATACTGTCAGCTCCCAACGGTCCGTTCGGCATCGCCTTTTCCGGCCCGGCGTTTAGCGAAGAGAAGCTGTTTGCCATGGCGTACGACTTTGAGCAGCGTACAAACGTGCGTACGTCAGTCAAGCCATTTATTACACCCAAGACGGAGCTGGCGCATGTTGTGCGGAAACGGTGCCTGAGAGATCCAAGAGGTGCCTGTGGGAAGGAATTTAAATAAACTTGACGAAGTTTGATGATTTGAGTGCAATACGGCAATGCGGTTATTTGCTTTTAGGCGATGAAGTTCTTGTGTTTGTTGAGTCGATAATCCTGCGTACGGGATAGTGCTTGTGAAGCCGTCTAGCAGTGAATAGGAAAATAATAAACTCTGTCAACCAGCCGTAAAGACGAGATCCAGCAAGTTGATCATGATTTCACAATCACGTGTATGTTCACACAGGCTTTCAATAGTAATCAACGGCGACCAAGACCGTAGGATCGACTTCAGTATCACGCCGGGAGCCAAAAAGGAGATAAAACTCCGCATCTTATTGCTGTGCCAGCCAAGCCTAGATATGCATTGCAGTCGGTCATGGGATCTCAATGCCGAGAGCGAAATGTACGTTGCCGGCTTCAGATGCTTGCCGCGCGCTTGATCTGGTCTTGGCTGCATGTCATACCCATAATAGCACGGAGATTTGGTACGCTAGCATGGTCGTATGGTTAGGCTTATTTGACAGCTCGAGACGCATGGACTTCAAGCATTTGGGCGTATGAGCTGACGATGGAACGCTGCGGCTGGAGCGCACTTCGGTTCGACCATGGAGTCCGCTGTGGGCTGATAGATCCGATGCTGCAAGCGATCGAGTAACAGCTGCGTATCATATTGCCAACGACAGACAAGCCCTGGAAGCTGGGTGTTTGGCAATGAGAGAATCATGCTGTCCATACAACATGATCATCTTGGACCGATCATTTGCTTTCCTCTGGTTGAGACACAAGAGATCAAACCTTCAATTCTAGGCCATTCAACCTCACAGCATCGCCCACTCAAAACTCCGACAGCGATCCGGACCGTCGGCTCGACCCTCTTCATTGGACAAGGCATTTCGGCCACTGTCCCAAACGATTAAATCCCACGATCGAATCGGAGGCCACACCGCGCAGTTTTATGGAGAAGAACTTGATTCATCGTAATTCCGTGCTGACAGATGCCTCTGTAATCGTGTGGATCCCTTTATAACCCGCTGACTCACCCGGAACTGGCCAATCACCGCGACGCCGACTCAAGATCTATCAGAACACGAGATACGGGGGAGTTTGTCGCATTTTTCGGAGGAGGAGTTAAGATCTTATAAGTTTTCTTGAGATATAAAGGATATTTCTGGACGTCTTTTGCAAGAGTTTTGCGAAGAGAAGAATAGAGGAGTAAAAAGACGGATGATTTTGACGAGGATACCGACAAGAATTCACCCATTCAAGCAAAATATTTTGACTGGGCGTGGGATCATTGCTGTTGCTGCTGCTGCACCCACAGGGAGAGCTTTTATATCGAATTCTGCAACAAAGAGATACGCCTTCAACATGGCTGAGGCCTGTGACAAAAATGATGCAAGCGCTGCAAAGGAAGAGCTTCCCCCACTGACGGACCATGAGTTCAAGAACTATAACCGTCTTGCCGAAAGAATGGAGCTGTTTGTAAGTAGCATCGCTGCTCTCACTTATACTCGTGTCATGTATAAGGCATATACCTGCATATACATGCATACACACATATATATGTTGCATCATCTCACACTTTACTCACAGCACAACAACTTCCGCCGATCATGGAACATTCTCTGGCAAGCCTGCACCACTGGCCGTCGTCCTCAGGGCATGTCTATCAAGCAACTCCTCAACATCGGCACCGAGTTTGCTGAGCATCTCACCATACATCATTCCATCGAGGAGACTTATTTCTTCCCTCGACTAGCCCAGAAGATGCCTGAGTTTAATCCCAAAAATGGCGACCTGGTGAAGCAGCATGCTCAGATCCATGAGGGCTTGGAGGGATTCGAAAAGTACCTTAACGAAGTAAAGAGCGGCGAGAGGGACTTTGAGTTGAGCGTTTTGAAGGAGAAGATGGAGAGCTGGGGAGGTGTGCTGTGGACGCATTTGGACGATGAGGTTAGATCGTTGGGGGCAGAGAATATGAGAAAGTTTTGGACATTACAGGAGATCCGGCGGTTCCAAATGTAATTAGTTTTGTTATGACATCTATTTCTTTTTTGTTTGTAGATATACTTGGAAGCATGGCAACGACTGGTAGATAAAGCGAAGTAAACGGATCAAGATATTTGGCAAAAGAACATGCATGCATTCATAAACGTAAATGGTAAAATATAGCTCAACTATTACATGTGATCCAAACAAGCAAGACAGACAAAAAGCTTACATACCTATCCAACATTCTACCATTGCCCAGTTTCCCAAATATTCTTGCGAGACCAAGCGCGTCTTTTACTCCGGTAGATGATCTTACCCGCTGTGTATCTATATGTTGTACTGAGACAGGTGCCAAAATGCCTGCGCCTTTCCGGGTTCTGTGAGTCCTTTCACTTCGACTTCATGTTGCACAACCGCTCATGTCACCCAACAGATACCTCACCCCTTTCACCGGGGATTTTGAGGAAAAGAAATTTCAGAATCTTAAGCCGTCTCACGCCAGAGATCAATCATCTGTCCCGTTGACGGATACATCGCCAGCAAGGCAATCGCCGTCTCAGGGAGAGGTCCTCCACCAACCATGCCCCATTGGACAGTCAATGGGGCCCAGGCCAAGTTGCGGAAGAAGCTCTTGTTCCACGTCTTTGCCCAAGCAGCGTCCTTGGCCTGAGCGCTCTTGCGGGTGCGCTCCAACAGCAACCTGGCGAGCTCCATGAAGGTATATGCACCCCAGCATCGCACGCTAAGGAGGCCAAACTTGCCCATTGTCGTGGGCTTCAGATCAATGGCCTTTTTGCTGCCCAGGAACGCGAGGTTCTCAAACACTTGATATAGGATGAGGGCGACGATCTGGCTGAGACCGAAGGCGGTGTCGAAATGCGCCAGAGCGACCGACCCTGATCCCTCTTTTTCGGCATCTTCCTTCTTAGGGCGCGGCCGGGAGAGGACTCGCTTGAGCGCAAAGTACAGGCCGAGCAGACCCCAGAGCCGGTTGATCGTCCGTGCCTCGCTTAGCACGCCTGCAAAGGCCTTGAGCTTGGTCGCCAGGTTAAGCGCAAACGCCGCACCGGGAGGCGCTGGGGCTGATGAGAGAACGACGGTCGTGGCGGGCGGCAGCTGGAAGGCCATGGCAATGAGCTTCTGGGCTGACTGTCGCAGCGCATTGCGGCTCAGCGTCTCGAGCACGGCGCCTGACAGCTTGGAGGAGTAGCAGAGGAACTGCAGGACGGCATCGGCGCCGGCGCGGGTCTGGAGGCATCGCAGCAGATGGCCAGCAAAGGCATCCGCGTTGGAGGGCACGGCGGCTAGAACAGCGCCAATGGGTGCCTTGGCCGGCGTGGGAATCGAGGGAAGAGGATCGGCTACAGCGACGGCCGAGGAGTCGATGGCGGCGGCCACTTCAGTCGAGGCCGAGTCGACGGGGATGTCGGCCACGTCGGTCATTGTGGCGGGAGGAGAGGGGAGAGAAGGAGGACAAAGAAGAAGAAGCGAGACGAAGCGAAAGAATGGGAGGAGAGAAAAGAGCCGAGGCGAGGAGAGGAACAAGAAGTAAAGGTGACGATAAAGGGCGCGGTTATCGATTAGAGCCGATCCGAGTCTTATCTCAAGACCGAGTTGAATTGCGATTGCCAAGATTTAGATATAGACGCTGATGTTGATGTTGATGCTGCACTGAAAGCGGTTGATTGACGCAACCTTGGACGCGCGCTGACTCTCAATGTTTAGGCAATGTAGCATCAATTAATTAAAGTAATCCCCAATTGCCCTGGGTGAGCAGCTCAGCTCTTATTATTAGCCTCTTTGCTGTAAACCTACCGCCTGTTGAGGCGCTGCCGAGGTCCACCCCCACAAAACCTCGGATAAGGCGTAAGATCCACTGCCTCGATTCTCTCCACGTTTTGGCTTGCTGCCACTCGGCTCTAGATTATTAATACTTTTAGAGTTCCACTTTCTATTGGGGATGAAGAGAAACTGTGTACTTTATTTCATGTCAGATGAGGGATTCCAGGTGCCATTGACGGGTCTGATTGGTGGCATGGTGACAGGGTACACAGTGATTTGGAGGCGTGTTGGTGGTGGTGATTGACAGCCGTCGTAGCGTCTGGGGGGCTCCACAGAATCGACTTACAGGGGGCTTCTCACGTCCAACGTAAGATCTCGCAGAACTGAATCTATTAAAATGAAAGGGAATGGCTCATTGTCGCAATAAGTAAATATCTAGTTTCTTTTACTGCCGAGGCAAACCGACAGCCTCTTGTAGGAGAGTTGGCATCTTGATTCTGTAGCTTTGAAGCCAAGTAGAAGACCAGAGGATAGATGTACGCACTCAGGCTGTCATGGAGAGGAGAATTGATCATGATTAATCTTTCTATGGCCAGGCAGTCAGAAATTTGAGAATATGCAATTGGACATTAAATAGAAATATATAATTCTGACTAGATAGAAATACAGCTCTTATTTTTTTCTCTCTGGGATTGATTCAACTTGAGATACCGGCTGCAGTCAAGGCCCCCCGTTCTTCATGCTCTATCAGCACGCAGAGAGCCTATCACGTTGGATACATTTCACAGGCTTTTTCTCGATTTGCAAAACTTCAAATTCAAACTCACCTTCTTTCGCCCAAATCTCTACACGTACGTCTCCAGTGTGCTCATTACTCATGTTCCATCATCGCAAATGAGCGCCATACCATCAGTCCAAGTAGAACATTGTCAGAAAGAACTTGCATCCTCCAGCTGCCCCATCAATTGGCAGGCAGCTGTAATTGTTTCTCACGTTGATGTCACTTTACCCTCCGTCACGTTCCAGTCAGGTGACTGCAAGGCACAACTGAGCAGTGCTGGAGAGGAAGGTTCAATTCACTCCAGTTCACCCCTTCGCTACTCGCTAGATCACCTGATCTGCCAGCACAATTTGTGAATTCCCTTTTCCCTTCACCAAAAAATTCATATTCCGAGTACTCATCTTTTCCACAACCAATGGAGATATCCTCCGATCTTTACCAAGTCACAACGCGGCACCCTCTTCCGCAACAGCCACCAAACGAACTGTTTCTCCCAAGACCAGTGCCCCTTTCGTGGCGAAAACCAACTGCAGCCATGAATGAAACCTCTCCCGATGATGATCCTGAGAAATATCTAAAATGGTTTCCAGGAACTACTGAGCAAGAACAGCGATTTCGAAGATGGATCGAAGAAACCGATGAACCTCTCTTGTTTCCAAATGTTTCCGAGTGGCTGTGGGAAAATGCCGATACTATTTTTGACGACCTCGACGACGAGGACGCTGTTCAAGATATTTTAGATAACATGGCCAAAGATTTCCAAAGGGTTAGTACTTAGCCCTCATCTTGCAAGTCGCTTGTCTAATAATATCACAGAAAATTTCTCCTACAGCCACCATCATGCTCCCAGGTTATGGCTATCCCCTTGATATAATTCCTCGTGGCACTTTTCCATTCTTGGAGCCCTACAATGGAAATGGATGGGCTGCCACACCTCTCTTTGTGAGGGAGTTGTGCATATTGAAGGTTATCGAAGAAATCACCAACAAGCCGGCTTGGTGGGCCAACGTTCGCGATGTTCATACAACGGACAAGTGGAAAAAAGAGATTCTTGGGCTGAAGTGGAACAATTACATACTGCATGCTGACTTTACGCCTTCTATGGCTGACTGGGTATGCCATATTTTCCTTATGTCAGCTTCATGGCTTCCTGGAGTATCATCCTCGATAATTGCTCTTAATTTCGGTCAACTAACCTACAATGAATGCATAGTGTATCGAAGAGCTAAAGCTCAAAGCGGACCTTTACCAAAAAACAGGCCTCATTCCTGTTTTAGACCACGCTGCTTGTGTTATAAAATCTGACAAGCTTGTACCCGAAGCCCTAAACCATGAACTCTCTATCGGCAGACAGAAACTACTACAAGCCATATCTAATTGCAAAAGATCCCGCGGTGGTCTTGCTTTTGATTTGATAGATCCTTCTATATGCCCACTCATATATAACCGCTCTCGAATTCTTCCTGATCAACTTATAGACCTCGCCGATTGTCTAGAAGCTTGCGGTAGAGGGGATACTCTTGCAAGCCTTTGGGATCCGATGACCAGTAAAATCTGTGAGGATTTTGATGACTCTTTTCAATGGCTTCCATGCAATGTCATTATGGATGATTCCGGACAAGCCAAGATCAACAGTTACATCAACAACCTACACCCAGTAGAGCATGCCGATATGTATGCTACCATCGAAAAGTTCATCACCCTGGCTTTACCAGCCTTGGATATCGTATACAGATGGCCTAAAGAGTTTTCACATCAACGAATAGGCGTGGAGAATATTTATTATGACTGTAAAACTCCGAATATTTGCCCCGAAGAAGGATGCAGTTGGTTGAACATGCCTCTACCTGAAGGTAAGACATTGGCTTTCTAATAGATTCAGCTCATATATTACAGATTACCAGGCTGACAATTAATTCCACACAGTGGAAGCTTACCTTAAGAGAAAGAAGATCCACGAGGAGAAGGATGCACTCGAGAAGGAACAAAACCCGGAAGCAGCCGATGAAAAGCCTGTGTCAGTTACTCTGCCTAAATGTGATGAAAATCACCTGCTCAATCTCAAATTGGAACGCAACGAGGACTATTTGGACAAGTTCCTACGCGATTGGATCCTTGAAGGCGATGAGATGTGTCGAGACATGCTGGACAGACATAGTAACCCCATTTTCAAGTGGTTCATCGAGACTCACCCTTTCCAGTTCCCTGAGCTAAGATCAACATCTTTCGATAAGCACGTTCGCTTAAAGTCATCTGACGTTCGCTCGTCTGCTTTCTTTCCACGAAAGAATAAGCATCTTCAGTTCATCGTTCAGCTGACTGAAATTCATCTTACCCCGGAAAATCCAGAGTACGATGGTGATGTGTGGGATGTGGATGGTTGGCGCAACGAACATATCGTGTCTACGGCCTTTTTATGCTACGATAGCGACAACACGACGGATTGTCACATATACTTCGACACGGAAATCTTACCAGGGGATAGACATACCGTGCCGGACCCTAATGGCGATGACCTCTTGCGGGCGTTTGACCTACCACCAGTTAGCTCTCGCCAAGTCCTAGGTCGAGTACTTGCTGGTCCTGGCCGAGCTGTTTTCTACCCTAACGTTTACAGACACCGCCAAGGGTCATTTTCACTTGCAGACCGCTCTCGACCGGGCTATTACAAGTTTCTTAAGCTATGTCTAGTTGATCCAGCCATCCCCATCATATCGACATCCAACGTCCCACCTCAGCAATTTCACTGGTGGACTGAATGCAAAGTTCACCGCGAGGGAGTACGACTCGCCCAAAGGCTACCGCCAGAGCTGCGAAAGATTGTGTACGATTACGTAGATATGCCAATTGATAGTAAAGGGGCGGAAGATATTCGACGCCAACTCTTATGCGGTCGAATGGTAGCAGGGATTCGCACACCTTATGGCGAAGATGAGAAGAGATCAGGCTCAGATGAGTCTGACAATGAATGAATAGCTAGTGGTATCATGAAGATGAACGATACGCATCAACATCGAGTTAGATGACACTCGACTATGTAAGATCACTTTGGGCTTCACAGTTGTGCTCACAACGGCCAGACACAGTTTAGAGAAATACAAGGCAGACATTCATTCTATGTTTTATGCATTCCCTTTTTGAAATTTCCAGTTCAACCTATCAAACAAGTGTAGCGAGTTCCCTCCGTTTCCTCGCTCGATCGCCCGGGACTTTTTCTTCCATTACAAGAGAAACCCCCTCCTTTGATCCCATGCAAGCAACACAAGGAGAAAAATAAAAGGGATTTGAAAACACAACAAGTAAAAGTGTTCAAGAGATCAAATTCGGACGCCCTACCAGCCACCACCCCCTTCTCGTAATCATATGCTTCCACCTTAACCACGGACGGCGGCTCCCAGAGCTCCGCCCGTGAACTGCGTGCCACCAGCCTGTCGCTGGGGGTTGCCGCCACCGCGAGGGCCTCCTCTGCCACCGCGGGCACCTCCTCTGTGGCCGCCACGGCCTCTGCCGCCTTGTCTCTCAAAGGCACTTGATGTGCCCTGTGTGCGCTGCTCCAATGTCCGCTCGTTGGTCTCGATGAGCGCGCTGGCCTTGTCTGATAGAGCGAGAGCCAGGGACTGGAGTCTGCTGAGCTCGACGCCCTTGCGGAAGATCACGTTGTTGGTGACCTGGTCGAGGGAGGCAGCGAGCTCCTCGTGGCTGATCATCTTGCTGATGACGGCAGCCACCTTGGTGGAGTCGAGCTCGAACATGCTGCTGAGGGTGTCGATGGCGAGGGTGTCGTAGAAGGGGGCGTAGGTGAAGAGGTATGTTCGGAGACCCTCCTCCTGGATCTGCTTGGACAGCATCTCCTTGATCTCATCGGTGTTGGGCATCAGGTCCCAGATCTTAATGCTGTGGATGTAGGTAATGGACTTCTTCCACTCGCCGGCAGCCAGAGCCTTGGAAGCCTGCATCACGTGGTCACGAGTGTTCTCGGGAGGTCCAGTGAAGATCTGTCTCTCGTGGTACTCGAGCATACGGCGGTAGGTCTTGCTGATGACACGCTTCTTGACATCGGGGGAAGAGCCAGTCTGGGCTAGGAGGGGAATCTCCAGAAGCATGCTGCAAGTGAGATATACGCACTCGAGCAGCTCCAGATTGATGTGCATGTGGAAGGGCAGCTGGCGCTGCTTCTCAAGGCGCTCCTGCTCGGGAGAGACCTGGCTGTATCGCTGCATCATAACACCCTGGGCGAGCAGCTCCTTTTGACGGCCGCTTCCGCAAATCTCCTGCAGGGTGTTCTGAGCGTCGTAGATGAGCCCCTTGCGGAAAGCGCAGAGACCGACTTGAACAAGGGTTCGGTTGTACAGGATCTGGCTCTGGATATCGAAGCCGGTAACAGTCTCCTGCAAGTGAGACATGAGCATCATGTCGCGAGCCTTGTAGTACTCGTCGTGGAGAGCGAGGAAGTAGACTTGGGAGAGCAGGGCTCTGGCACGAAGGATACCCTCGCTGTGGGCGTAGAGGTAGCCGCAGAGGACGTTGACCAGGGAAGTGGGGTCCTGGGCTTGAGCACGAGGAGTAGTGGTAGAGTCGACGTTCTCGCCAACGGCCTTCCAGGAGTTCTCCTCGAAAGTCTTGACAACTTGGGCGGGCTATATATCACGTTAGCAACGCATCTTAAACAATGGAGATGAAAGATTCCTTACCTTGAAATAGACGTGCTCCAGTCGTCGCATGACAATTCGGTTAACGCTGTCCTGAGGAACCTCAATGGTCTCGTCCTTCTTCAAGGCCTCGTAGTACAGGAGACCGCGGAAGATGACGTTGTACAGAGCACCCTCATCCTGCAGACGCTCGATATACTCTGAGGTGTGGGGGTCGATGCTCTGCAGAGATCGGTGCAGCTCGTCGTCGAGTCTCTCGACGTAGGAGACGATGCTGCCGGCGACCTTGATGTGCTTCTCACCGGGCTGCAGAGTAGGAGGCTTCTCATCATCATCCCACTCCTCAACGTTCTCGAGAACGACATACTCGGAGGTCTCTGAGAGAAGGGTCAGGAGCTGAGACAGTTCCTTCTCAGCGGCCTTCCAGTGCTCCAGGGGCATAACGTTAGTAGTTCCAGAGCCAAGGTCGAATCGAGCAGAGACCAGGGTCAGAAGAACGCGAATCTTCTGGTAGGGGGTGTTGGCGATCTCGCCGAGTCTCTCCATAACCTTGATCTGCTCAAGTCTGTCGGTGTTCTTCTTTCCACGAGTCTCCATAATGCCTCGCAGGTGCTTGAAGATGCTCTCAGGGGTGTACTGCAGGGTACGGCCGCCCTTTCCAACGGTGGCGAATCCCTCATCAGCGACCTCCTCAGCGCCGGCAGTTTCGTCGAACTTGACGGCCTTGGGGGCCTTGGGCTGGGGAACCTCCTCCTCCTCATCTGAAGACCACAGGTAGGTGTCCTTGTCCTCTCGGTAGACGGCAATCTCATCTTGGTAGTCCTTGTTGGTCTTCTTGACCTTTTGCTTGACGGCGTTGAGAGCACGAGCCTGGGTGGCGTTCATCTTCTTGGGGGTGACCTTTGCCTTTGCAAGAGCCTCATTGACGGATTCCTCGATCTCAGCAATGACCTTGATGTAAGGCTTGGGTATTCTGCTGCCGGCAGGAAGCTTGGTCACTTGTCGGTTAAGCTTGTCGAATTCTGTTTGGAAATAACATTAGCGTGTGTTGTTCGGTCATCGCGTCATGATTGTTGCCATACCGGTAGAGATGAGAGACCAGTCGCCATTCTTCTGACCGTTCTCAATCTGCTTAATCGACGTTTCGAGCTCGTCCAGTCGCTTGACCTGTGCGCTCTTGACCTTGTCTCGGACCTCATCGTCGCTACCCTCGCTGTCGGACGCAACGTTGTCTCTCAAGAATCGGAAAGCTCCCTGCTTCTGGTCGCCGCCAGCATCCTTGTCGTCATCTTCACTTTCCTCGTCGGAGTGGTCGAACTCGTCGGATTCTTCTTCGGACTGTTCCTGGTCGAGTTCCTGATCCTCCTCTCCGGAGTAGAGTTCTTCCTCGTCACTGGAGCTCTCGCTGGAGCTGTCGTCACCGCCGCTGCGGAAAAAGCGAGACATGTTGGCGGATCGTATTCCTTGTCTTCGGTTGATCAAATATCCCGGTCGAAGGTGTCGCAAGATTCGGGAGCCAGGCCAAGGGCAAAGACTCTCCTTCGAGGTGCGCGGGGTTGGTTCAAAAGTCGAGGGTCAAAAATTCACTGATTTTTGGTGGGAGGTGGGGCGGCATCTTGGGGCTTAGCGAGTGCACTTTGCACTTTGCTGCTGACTAAGGCCATCTGACCACTAGCATGTAATCGCTGGGAATGGCCGGACATTTGCCGCTGCTGCCTCTGTGCCTGAGATGGCTGACATCAGCAGCGGAAATAGACGGCTGGATAATGTTTCTCGATGTCCTCGGCAGAACTCAGTCTTGAACTCTGCCATGTCCACAACAGATATAGGGTTATCTGATTGACGTCCACGATGATATCGCTACGCTGTACGGAGGGCGCCTCCGCCGCGCGATCCTTTGTCCAGCTTGCCAAGCGACGGTATTCAGTGGCTACCGCACATGTACAACAAACGCCTCTAGAGTTTCTCATACCGCGGGGAGCTTCTCACTCTTCACGACTACGGACGATCAGGGTCTCTCCTCAATTTGGAAATGGCATATCGATGACACCAGTTCCCAGAACATCCGTTCTTTCAATAGGCCGACAGCAGACCAGCCGGTCATTCACAGCATCCGCCACCCGACTGGCCACAATATGCGTACAAAATCCCGTAAAGGGCGAAGATGGCAATGAGATGAAGTTGGAAATCACTTCAAGAGCAGCTCAGGTATGATTTATGCCCTTAAGCCTGCATTTATTCATTATACTGTTTTGACCTCATTGCTTACAAATTCATACAGCGACTCTCTGAGATCATGGCCAAGGACAAGAACCCGAACCTAGCCCTGCGCATTCGAGTTGAGAGCGGAGGCTGCCACGGCTTTCAGTACCTTATGAGCCTCATTACGATGCCCACAGGAGAAGCACGCGAAGCTTCTACAATTATCTCCGAGGAAGACAGCATCTTCCAATACGTTCCGGACGAGGCCAACTCTGCTACTCCACCCGCCGATAGCCCGAAAATCGTACTAGACGAGCCTTCTCTGGAGCTTCTGACGGGCAGCAAGGTGGATTTTACACAAGAGTTGATTGGATCGCAGTTCAAGATTGTTGATAACCCATACGCAACAAGCAGCTGTGGGTGTGGGACAAGCTTTGATATCAAGGCGTAGAGCATATTAATTTCCATGTACAATTACCCATCTGCGTAGGAGTGGAGAGCCTGACTAATAATCGCCACTCAATGGTTCACTAAAAGATTCAATAGGCTGGGATATCCTACAAGAGCAGATAATGAGACACGAAGATACAATTGCATATCACAGGTAGACAGTTATTTAGAAGCAATTTGAGCATCACACGGCATGGAAACTCGAGTGTCATTCATCGAAGAGTCAATTTATCAAAAGCCAAGTCGCGATACCAACGCCGAGCAACCATGCATGATATTTCCTTGTTCCCACTCCCAAAATCCGTAAACCCATTTTTGTTTTAATTGACTTAGTTCATCTGGCGGATGAGACCGTTGATAGCCTCCTCACGGTTGCCAAGGTCACCACCCTCAATGAAGTGCTTGAACTTGCGGGGACGGAAACCACCGTTGGGGTTGCTGAGCTTGAAGGGCCACAGGAAGTTGGCAGCCTGCTTGAAGTTGGGGCCAACGGTGAAGATCTCGTGGACGAGATCCTCAACGCAGATGATGCCGTACTTGCCGAGGTTCTCCTCAACGATGGAGTTGTCGGTCAGGGCAACGCGCTGCTTGTCGACCTTTCCGTATCCACGCTTGTAGATGAGCTCCTTGACGGACTTCAGGTTGGGGTAACCGTAGGCGATCCAGGGCTCAACGATCTTGAGCATCTCAGTGATGGCCTTGGTGACCTTCAGGAAGACACCGTTGTTGATCTGGAGAAGACGGAGCAGCTGGAGGACCTTGCGGGGCTTAGGGGGCATCTTGTTGATACTGGAAATTTTGTTAGTTTTCAAAGGTTGCCAAAAAGATGTCGAGTTCACACATACCCCTTGATACGGACGACGAAGATCAGCTTGGCCTCAGCGGGGATGTAGGCAGAGTCGTCGGCCTTGGCGGCACGGCGAAGGCGGATCTTCTCACGCTCAGCGCTGCGGTACTCCTGAACGTACTTCTCAGCACGCTTGAAGATGACACCACGCTTCTCCTTGTTGGCCTATTGAAAGTCATGTTAGCGATGTGCTTTACACAGAAAACTGTAGCATAGCCAAGAGTATTCCAAATCAAGTATCAGACCCGAAAGAAGGTTAACGATCAACGACATCGACACGCTGTGTCTAGTTGACGGTATGTTGTGCATCATGAAGATATTGGAAGGAAGAGATATTATACATACAGCCTTGCGCTTCTCAACAACGGCAGCACGCTCAGCGCGAGCCTTCTCCTGGCTCTTGCGCTTCTTGAGCAGGGTCTCAGGGACCAGGACGTGGTCGTTGGTAGGGACGCTATATTCAAAATTCAGATTAGTACGTAGTCCGCCATACAGTTGTATGGAACAGAGCGCCGATGCAAGAACTGTAGCTGAAATGCGACATTCTCAACAAGGCTGACTCGAGCTGAATTTGATCGGTGAGATAGGCGACAATGGCACGCATGTTCCAGCGATGCTCAATTGAAGCCTGTATTCCACTCATCCGACAACACCTCAGACAAGAAAAACTTGTCCAAGAACGAAAAAGTCGTGGGCAATAGCAGCAAGGCCATTTTCAGACCAGAGCCAATTGCCTTTATACGACAATGAATTTAAGAGAGAAGACGCATAAAGAGCGATTCTTCATCTCCAACACCCCATGGCGCCGTCTCTCAGCTCGCAGGATCTGATTGAACAAAATCTTGAATAACTGAGGGAGACGCCTCGGGAGGGATCGAGCTGGCAGGCCGATCTTTTCACGAAGAAAAGCTTTTCATCGGCTGCCCAGCGAGAGGACCACGACAATCTGCAAACATATCGAGACCGGGCATCTGCCCCGTATCGCAAAGCGTTCAGGGAGGAGGCACATACGTAGACATTTTGGCGGCGGCTGATGGCGATGTCTGATTGTATCGTCGAAGCTGTGCTTGAAGGGAAAGAAAAAAAGACCAGAGGAGGGAAGAAAAAAAAAGAGGGAACAGTACCTCGCTGGTGGAGCTTGCAACGGGTCCCACTCTCGAAAATTTTGGTGTAGGGCAGGGCTTGTAGGAGCTCAACGCCCAATTTATTTCGCTGTGAATTTTTTTGTGTGGGAAATTAATTCTGCCGCGCCCCACCGCCCCTCTAACCGCCCTCGCTCGCTGCAACCACCACTCCAGCGCATCACGGCTTCTTTTTTCTTAGTGACTCGCCAGTTCTCAACAGCCCCGTGACGAATAACCAGACGTCGACAAATTCCTCAAAATGCCTCCCAAGAAGGTCGCCGCTCCTAAGGAGAACATCTCCCTGGGCCCCTCTGCCCGCGATGGTACGTTTTGAACCATCCCCCGACGAAATAATTGTTCTGGTGAATTTTGATGGTTTTGCGCAACAAACCTCGAAATTCCCATATCAATAATTGAGGCGGGGTGAAGAAGATGGCAAAATTGACGACTAATTTACTGACAATGGCATTCAACAGGCGAGCTCGTCTTCGGCGTTGCTCGTATCTTCGCCTCCTTCAACGACACCTTCGTCCACGTCACCGATCTGTCCGGCCGTGAAACCATCACCCGTGTCACCGGTGGTATGAAGGTCAAGGCTGACCGTGACGAGTCCTCCCCCTACGCTGCCATGTTGGCTGCCCAGGACGTCGCCGCCCGCTGCAAGGAGCTCGGCATCAACGCTCTGCACATCAAGATCCGTGCCACCGGTGGTATGTTGCGCCCCTCCCATCGCAAAATCTCGACTTGGGAATATAGAAAGTATAGAAGCTAACGAGGTCAACTTTTACAGGTAACGGCACCAAGACTCCTGGCCCCGGTGCCCAGTCTGCTCTCCGTGCCCTGGCCCGTGCTGGCATGAAGATTGGCCGCATTGAGGACGTTACTCCTACCCCCTCCGACTCTACCCGCAGAAAGGGTGGTCGCCGTGGTCGTCGTCTGTAATTGCTGTATTTTTTTTATACAAACAAAAAAAATATGGCATTTGCATGCTTGGCGAACCTTTGGTTTGGGATCAAGGCAGGAGTTTCGCTATCTGGTTCTTTTATGTGGCGTTGAGAAAAAACGAGGAGAACGGCCCTTAAAGCCTGGTCTCCAATTCTACCACGCTCTGCTCAGGTTCCTTTGTCCTTTTTATTAGAAAGAGGATATATGGCTTGATGTTGATGCAGTAGACAGTTACAATTTCGCCCGAAGAAGGCTATGAAAAGTTATCTTCCTGTCAGAGTAACACTCTTCTGTGAGATGTGCCACATGTGATTCTTGAATCTGAATGAGCAATGATGACTGTATGAAGCAAATGTGTTATGATTAAGTCTACTTGATATGTGTTCTAACACTCCCATATTATCCTCGTCTCCGAGTCTTAAGTCCAGACGCCATGCTACTTATTATAAAAAGATATTGAACTTTTCAGAGCATATCAAATGCTCCCAGATTAAAATCGAAGCTTACTTGAATTGTGGTTTCAACGACCACATGCCTCTCCCAGTACTGCTGGGCCGGTTCAATACCGCAATCATTTCCAACGCAGACTTGAATTCGTCGCTCTGTTTCTTTCCTGGGCAGTAAGAATTAAAATGGTCCACCAGCATCTTACTGGGAACCTTTCCTCCGTGACGGTTGATGAATGTTTTGATCATAGGGATGAAGTCCTTCGCCTTCAAGTTCTTTTCACCTCCAGGCGTTCCTGATCGTGAGCTGCTGCCGCTGTCTAAGCCCTGGCGATCCGCGAGGTTGCTCATAATACCCGCTGAACTTGGGCCTCCACGACGACGGTTACCACCAGGACGACCTGCAGTACCAACTTCGCCAGTCCAAGTAACTGTACCAATTGGTACTCGGCGAGCCTCCTCTCCCGCATGTCGAAGATGAGCTGCAGCCTGACGAGCCACCATGTTTGCCTCCTGGCGTAGGACAGATATATCAGCCTGCACCTTCTGTGGACCATTGACAATCTGTTCGTGGTCATAAGCGCTGTTGACTGATCGCGCAAAGATGCCTTCAAGCATTCGCCTCTCTTCATGGGCAGATGGATCTTCCTTAACTTCTTCCGTTGCAGCGACGAGATCTAAGCTCTTCAGTTCACCCTCTTGTTTTCCTTGACCCACGTTTTTAATAAGCATCAAGGATTTTGCGTCGGTGTTGTCTATGTTTTTGTTCAGGTTTACTTCCGCACCCCTGAATACTTCGCTTCTCGATGCAGCAGGATCTGTGTTCTTCTCAAAAGTAAATAGGTCGTACAGATCTGAGAGGTCGTAAGAGCTTCGCTGCTTCGGATCTTTGAGAACTTTGTTCGTCATAAACTGCTTGAAGATTTGACGATGATATATCTTCTCCTCAATGGTACCTTCAGTCATGAGTCGGTAAATCTTGACAGGTTTGTTCTGGCCCAGTCTCCATGCTCGTTCTCGCGCTTGCAGATCAGTGGATGGATTCCAGTCTGGATCAAAGATGATGATTCGATCTGCTCCAGTAAGGTTTGTGCCCAATCCACCAGTCCTGGTAGTCATGAGAAAGACGTGGATATCAGGATCAGAGTTAAACTTGTCAATCATCGGCTGTCGTTGATCGATTGGAGTCTCGCCATCCATTCGTAGATAGGTAATGTTACAGTTCCTGATGCATTTCTCGATAATGTTCAGCATCTGCTTGCCCTGTGAAAACAAGAGTGTCTTGTGACCGTTCGGAATCATGACTTTTTGCAAGAGATCTTTTGTGAGCTGAAGCTTTGCGGACATTTTCGGGTTGCCAACTTCATAACCCGGCTTATTTGCAAGAGATTTGTCAAGTAGATCAGGGTGGTTGCAAATCTTTCGAAGGATATCGATTCCATAGAGAGATTGGCGTGTCCTGTTTAAAATGGCAGAGACTTCGTCGGAGCGGAGAAATGTCTCGTATGCTTTGCGTTGGCCCTCTGTCAATTTGCAGAACAAGACCTGCTCTGTCTTTTCTGGAAGGTCGGCAGCCACATCAACTTTCAATCGCTGGAGTAGATATTCACTGATAGTCTCCTTCAAAGCTTCAGCGCATTTTTCAGCAGTCATAACTTGAAGGTTAGACGCATTTGCATAGCCACCCTGCCGAATGGGAATCTCGAATTGCTGCTTAAAGTTGACTAGAGTACCCAAGCGCATCGGATAGATGAAGTCAAAGAGCGACCAGAGTTCCGTGAGGTTATTTTGTATTGGTGTTCCAGACAAAATGAGACGGTTTGGCGTATTGAGCTCTTTGCAGGTAACAGTGATTTCAGCATTTGGATTTCGGATTTTATGGCCCTCGTCAAGCACTGCATAATCCCATTCAACGCCCAACAGCAGATCGGCATATGTCTGAAGACCAGTATATGTGGTAACCAGAACATGACCTTTCTGAACAGCTCCTCGAATGATCCTCCTCGCAGCTTTTTCGGATTTGGTAGCCATTGGGCTGAAATGTTCCACATCATATTCATCTTCGGCTGTAGGATTGAGCATTCCACTGCCTGAAGAATGCAGGATTGAAACACGCAAAGGGGGCCACCAGCGATGGAATTCGCTTACCCATTGCCGGAGGAGCGTGGCTGGAGCGACCACAATGACTGGTTTCTTGAGCTTTTTGCTGTAGTGCAGAGCGGCAATGAATGCAATAAGCTGGACGGTTTTACCAAGACCCATTTCGTCTCCGATGATGCCTCCAACATTTTGCTTGTAGAGTTCGGCCAGCCACTGCACGCCAGTCTTTTGGTATCCGAAAAGGGATGGATAGACATCGCCTGGCAGTTTGAGGTCATCGGTAAAATAATGATCTGGCACACCTGGTGCTGGTTTAAACCATTCGTCTTCCTCCTCATCGCTCTCTTCGGGGCTTGTAACAGAAATGCTTTGACGTTTAGCTCGCCTTGCTCGACTCCTTCGATCAACCCAATCCTTCAATCGCTTCTTGTAGTGAGCCTCATTGCCATCATCGACCTTGCTAAGATCGATAGCTTCTTGCTCAGCAGCCGATGCCTTGGCTTTGGCTTTACGACGTTGTTGACGGACGATGTCATCTTCTGTTGTTTGCTGCCACACTGTAGAATCAACAGATTCTGAGCTAGATTGTGCTTCGGGCTCAAAATCAGCCGACGGTTCACGTTCTGTTTGTTTTTGGACCTTTCTCTTCTTCCGCGGGCGAAGTGAAAATTCAGCCTCTGCTGCTCCTTCACTCGCGGATGGCTCTGTCACTTCTTCAGCAAAGCCTGGACGCCGGAGCAGTTGATGTGATAACGGCCCCTCGCTGGCTTCATTGTTCAGCTGCTCCGCGGTGGCTTCCTCTTCGGCATCCAAGATGGTGTCGGCGAGTTGGCCCTCAATGCCGGCAGGTCGTGCGCCTCCTAATTTCGAGAAGGGGGTGATCTTGCCTGTCCGGATGAGATAGTCGCGATTGCTTTCTCCAGGAAGTCTCTTCGATTTGGTCTGGTTCAGGCCGTTTAACGGATCTTCTTGGTGCCTCTTCTGAATACGTGATTCGAAATCGTTGATGTCTAGAGTGGCCTGCTTGATTTCCTGTTCGAACTTGGCAATTTCGTTTTGAATCGTTCGAGACTGGGTCGGGTTGCCAGCAGCCTTTTCCAATCTCTTTTTCTCCTTGTCCAGCAGAGATTTGAATCTCTCGCGGGTCAACTCCAATTTGACGATTCGGTTACGGTCCTTTTTGTCTTCAGCCTCCATCAGCGCCGCGTTGGCCTGCATGGTGATGTCTCGCTCCAGATCATCCTGATCTCGTACAGTTCCAGAGAGATTTTTCAGCGCATCTTCTTCACTGATTCCAATAGCTGGCGGGGAATCAGTGTTGGTATCGGGTGTTGAGCCTTGTTGAGCTGCTGCCACCATTTCGCCGAGCAAGGCACTGCGGCTTTCGCCGACATCCTTTTCCTTTGTGTCGCTTTCAGAGTCCATAATGTCAGGTGGACTACTCAAGTTTTTCAGATTAGTTGTAGCTGGGTATCGATGAGAGGTTGGAAATTCGAGGCTTGAAAATTTTGAAGAGAAATCACAATAAATGAGAGGAATTTAGAAGGGTTAGATGTGACATGTTCTGTGTTCCTTGGAAGTTGGGCGATGCCTGTGACGTCCACGAGGGGCGATTCACAGCGGGGACAATATGCAGACTAGAGACCAGCAAGAATTGCACTGCCTCTTCTTGTCGAGATCATTTATTATGTCGTTAGAATCGGCATGACCTTTAGCCGAGATTCCCGTGGCGAAAGATGGCTCATGAAGAGAAGATGAAGTGAAGAAAGTGTGGAAAAAAAAATGACGAGCAATGTGAAGCTGTGCTTGTAAACAGTGGCTGAGATGAAGCTTCAATGGCGCCTCGACATGTGAGTGGCAAAGCAGCAAGGCGCTGATTGGTCAGCATCAAAGGGAGCCACTGCATAAGCTCCAGGCGAGTCCGTGAATTTGTGCATTTATGTATCACGTGCCTGTACAATGACTGGCTTTTGGGAAATTTTAAAAGCAACTCCAAGCTTCAGGGTAGGAGAAGGTTAAACAAACAGCCGATCACAGACAAGGTACATGTAGGTACACAGATTGACAGAGTGTATAGAAATTATGTGGCAATCAATTCATCGAACAGATGACCCTCTCTGGAAGCCTGATGCTTCAGGTCTGCTAATTGGTCCTTCGGGCCTACATACATGTAGTTCTGCATGCATGTACTACTTGTAGTAGATTGAGGCCCAGATAAGTTTGGCTCTGATAGGATTCCTCTATTCGAACGCACGACAGTAACTATCTCCACCACTCGGTCCCCATACACAACCAAACCCACAGTAGGCCTCGAAAAGGACTTCTCCACCACTGCCGCCGGTGCAGTAGAATAAGGAATTCTTGCGATGTAGTGCGTCGGTTGGTTCGCCAGCCAACCGGAGCGCCGCTAGAATCTCGGAAGCATAATTTCCTATTTCCTATTAGATTCAATACCCAGCTGATGACTTGCGGTGCCATACCAATATCGAGAAGCTCGGCGCCACAATAGCTGAGGCTGGGGGTGCAGTTCCTTGCGGTAACGGTAGACATAACGGCAGCCAAAATGGCGAGTGAGCTAGTAGCAAGCTTGACCATTGTGAAGTAATTCTGTAGTTTGAAGAATATTGAGGAGGAGAGGTAAGCAGTGAGTTGGATAAGAGGAAGTTGCAATCTGAAATGCTCTAATTGCCATGATGGCGACGAGCCAATATTTATAGATAAAAGTGGTATGCTATAAGCTGCGGGCCTGCGGCCATTTCTCTATGCATATGATTTCATCCTTGAATTGATGGAACAAACTTAAGTTGCTTAGAATACTACCTAGTACTGGAGTCTGTCTCACACTCGTTTAGATATGGGTACCAATGATGGAACAATAAGTCATTTGACCTCTTAGAAAGTCTACTCTATGACTTCCTGTAGATTTCATTGGTTTTTTGACCAACTGATGGATCATATATGTGTATACATCTGCATACAGTCTCAAGCTTGATTCATGTGCCTCTTGTCTGATGGTCGACTCACTACGTGGAATATGATGATTGGAGAAAACTATGTTTATGTGTTGAAATATGTCATATAAGACAAGATTTGATTGAAGACTGGGACTGTTATCCCATCAGTGTCTCAAGAGGCTAACATTCTGCCGCAGCTTTGGCTGCTTCATGAATGCCCCAGAGCTGTTAACAACTATACATCCCAAGGTATAAGCTCAAGAAAATAGCAAAGTAACTACATGCCATTATCTCATATACTGAATAGCAGATAAACATACTTGATACACATCGTAAGTCAACTTTCACGCATAGAGTGTTGTATCATCTGATGGTGCCCAGCCGAATCCATGGCTTACTTCTAATCGGTTAACTAATGACCGCGGAACTGTCGTTACTGGCGGATCCTTGCGGGCGAGACACAACAAGAGACTCTTGAAACTTAGCCGTATGCGGTCGTGAAAGGAACATCTTGTGGTTGCTGGGCCTCCTTCAGCGAATTAAGATAGTGCTCTATGTCATGGATGAGACACGGCCTGAGATATCGGTAAAGAGTTTACTGAGTTGCCCCACTGTCATGATTCAGGAGGAGACTGGGGTGACTTCACTCAATCCAAACGGAATTATTACGACTGCCACCACAGTAGTATATAACTATGAGAGGAAGCTCGCATTGTGTTAACCACGGTTTCCATAAGTGGTTCATGCGGAGAGACTATCTTCATTAGTAAAAGTAGACGCACATTTCGACGTCTACTGTATTTGACGTTAGCTTTGTTCAAGCTGGTATTGAAGATGACAATATTGTGTGTGACGACTAAACGGCGACATTAAACTGGCATCTTCCGTCTCTGGGCACCCTCACAGTAAGATTACGAAGGGTGGATTTAACAGGCGATTTCTTATGCCGCTTCGTTCTATATTACTCAGTGCGGCACGCATGTCTTGCTCGGCCGGCCGGCCGACGGATTTGGCCTCGCTATTGGCATGGAATTAGTGGAGGGTGATTCTTGTAGACGGCTCGCCTACGTGTACTGCCGCCGACGACTAATACTCGTACTCTTTTCAACTATTTATTCAGTAAGACTTTGGCCAACCTGCGCCAGGCGGCAAACACTACAAAATTATGACTTTATACAGCCAACATAAGGGGCTAAAGAGAATTAAAGAGAGAGAGAGCAACGAGGCCCAGCGCGGCCACTGGAGATAGAGCTCGGCTTACATGGCCCGCCTTACAGCCAGTCCGGGCCGCTGCTAGGCCCCGCGGCGCCGGTAAATTGCGCGTCAACGCCTGTCGTACAATGGATAGGTCAGGTACATGTAGCCAGGAGCCACTTTTACTACTGGAAGCCTCTACCTAGTAGTCATCTGAAAATCTTCAACTGCGCTGAGTCATACCTTAGGTACATGTAGCCTCGCACTCCAATATGTGCTATTACTTTCCATGCCAGAACAAAGGCTTACATGAGTCACCCCTTCGATCTCCAAAATGGAACAAAATAATCTCCACCTTTGTCAAGTCTTTTTTGCTCTTGCGCGCCCTTGAGTTTACATTGTTTACATTATCTCACAACTTATCCTTCTATCAACGCTGTCTTCTCAATTCATAGACCAAGCTTACTGTACTTGTAAACCATTCACTTTGAAACAACCCCTCACCCAACTTTGTCATATAATGAGTCAACTCCTCCACCTTCAAGCCACACTCTTCTCTTCCCACTAAGCCTTCAACATGGCAATTTGGACAAGAGTAATTTCTCGCCCTCGGAAATCATTTCTCCACCTTTATCCACAGAAAGTCTTCCGTGCCGCTAAACCAATGGCGGCCTATTCCACACAACCATCTCACCAACCTGCATGGCTCAAGACCCTCTTAGACAACAAGACCCCGGCTCCCAAATTATACGCCTGGAGTCCAGAAAACGTAGACAGCAGTATCAGCGGCAATGGAAATACCACTCAATCCAACTCGGACGACTTGGATCGCCGAATATTCATCCTCGGCGTCGGCAATTTAGGTCGTCTCTACGCCAGCTGTCTGTCCATGCAATCTCCTCGGCCTCCAATCACTCTCGTCGTCCACAGAAAAGAGCTCTTATCTCAATGGATTCAAAGCCCCGGCCTTGAGATTACCCGATTGGGAAAGTTGTACAGCGGCAAGGATGAATTCCAGATTGAGTGGTGGACTGATGAAGCACCTACCCATGGCCCTGTTAGAGAAGTCGCTCAGGCGAGCAAAATTCGCAATCTCCTCGTTGCAACTAAAGCTGCTGCCGCCATGCCAGAAGCCGACAAGCTGCGAAGGTATCTTGACAGTGGCAGTAGCGTGGCCTTTCTCCAAAACGGCATGTCGAAGCTGTGGCCGCCCCATGGACAGGAATACATATCAAGGCGGTATCCCGATAATGATGGGCCTAATATCTTGGCCTGTGTCACGAACCACGGCGTCTTATCAGAGGGACCATTTAAAAGCCTTCATGCCTCACCCGCAGACACCGCTATTGGGCCTGTTTTACTGAATACCAGCACTCAGCCTCTCGCAGCGAGTGTAGCATATCTAACGGAGGCCATCGCCACTGCTCCCGACCTCAACGCAAGATCCATAACAAGAGCCGAGCTCTGGGTCTCACAACTCCAAAAACTCGTCGTGAATTCTTCTATAAATCCCCTTACCGCCGTTCTCCGCTGTAAAAATGGTGTCTTATTCGAGGATCCGAATGGCGTTATAGCGAAAGTTCTCGACCGCCTCCTCGCCGAATCCAGTGCCGTGCTCCAAACTCTCATCAATCACCCCAGCACCACCGAAATTCTGACTGATTCCACTGGGACAAGTGCCAAATCTCTGGATACTTTGAGAGAAGAGCTGACTTTGCGCTTTTCGCACGACCAGCTTCGGACAATGCTCTACAAGATTGGTCATATTGTTAGGGACAACACTAGCTCCATGCTTCAGGATGCTCGTGCGGGAAAACCCACGGAAATTCGGGATTTTAATGGATGGCTGGTCGAGACGGCAGATTTTCTCGGTACAAATAGCAGTGGTCAGCAGCTAGACGTCTCATGCCATCGGGCTTTGATCGCACTGGTTGAGTCAGGCACTGTTTTGGATGAGACGGAGTTGGGCAAACAGTTGCTTTCATGAACCTCGTTTATTACCTTTTCTTAAGCCTGACTCATGTGTCACAAAAAAATACGGATGTTTAACTCAATGTGTTATTTATTTTGCATGTTATAGATACAGGTACAAGTACATATGCCGTCATCACCATAATTTCGTCGCACGTCAGCTTTTACAATCCTTCAACCGTCATTTGGGAATGGAAACTGGGGAGAATCGTCAATGTCATCATTAAACAGCTCCCACACACGATTGCAGCACCCCATCGGCGTCACTCCACCGCCGACCCTCTGTGCAACGATGCGCCACTTTTCATCTTCATAGTTTTGTAAAGCGTCTAGCAATCTTTCGTCCTGAGGTAGCGTCAGAGTCAGCAATCCTGTATTACAAGATAGTATAAATCCTAAGAAATGACAATGAATAGCATACCATCTCCCTCGTCCATGGTGCAGAGTCAGTCTTTAGTCTTGTACAGTATCTCACTTGCAACGTGCCTGGATTGCGGCCGGGGAAGAAGTCGGCAATTTGCTTCCACGTGAGATTCTTCTGCTCTTTGAGCTCAATCAGAAGTTCGTCTTCTTCTTGAGTGAACTTGATCCTTGGCCGTTGAGGTCGCCGCGCAGGAGAAGGCATTCCTTCTCTTCCAACCAAGTTGTGTGCATCTTGGCTGCTCTCTCCATGCATTGATGAGCGACTCATGTCTGGTAAATGGTGGTGATGATGAGAAGGACGAGACCACGGCTCAGTACCGTCCGGTCCTGAGAACCCGTATATATTTGAGGCAGATCCTGGAGGGGTATCATAGCCTGGAGCTACCGATGAGCCAGGGTCATCTGCATACACCATGCCATGTGAGGAATAATAATGTCGATAAGACTGTGATGACATTGGGTTATAACCTCTTTCGTACGAATTGTGTCTTCCGTCGTGATCCATTGGTGATTGATGTTTTGTTGGTTACTCTTCAACTACAGTGACACCAGGATATCCCTTGATGGGAGTTATTTTGCTATCATATATAATCTCGTCACTCAGACCAGAGGAAACATCTTCTCGTTTGTTGTCCTATCGCATCCCGCTTCCCCTCAGCCATGGCAGCGGCATTGAAGAAACAATTCGCCCCCGCACAAGCACATGCTGCGAAATCCAGGTTCATGCGCGGTGGTCAAAATGTATAAGTTTCCGTGATATTGGGAGGTGTGCTGGGTGTGGTGTTGAGCACGGCTAGCCTCAGTGTAGACAGTCAACCGTACCGGGAAAAAGATCTGATGCCCACCACCATCTGAAAAGGGTAATATAGACCAGCTAATTCATCCGATATTGCAAATTCAGTGACCGAATAAAGTATGTGGGGGAGGCTCTTGTTCGGTGCCGTCCCGCCTGTTGCATGCATCAGGTCAAAGCGCCCCTTGCCAAGTAAATTTACCGATGAGGAGGATTTCGAGCTCGGACGCGGGCTGTGTATTTTGACGCCGTGCATAAGCCTCGGTAGAGGTGTTGGGTTTATATCCGGACAACTTGTGCCCTCCAAATACGAGACTCAATGCGAGATACGGCACTCGTCAGGGGCGCTAATGCAGCTCATTGACCCTTGATCCGCTATCAAGACGCACCGTTACCGGGAAGACGGGCTGGAGGAGGTTGCCTTGAGGTGGCGATAAATTGAATGGGATCGACAGCCGCTATAAGCAAGGTTCAATGGAGATTGTCGATCGTGTAACGGCTCGGACGGTCAGACAGGGGATCGGATAGTTGTTCCCGAGGGGAATATATGACAATTTCGGGGAGGTAGCCGAAATGACAGTTTATGCAGAGCATTTAAGTCGCTACGATTCCGCATTTTGGACTGTCAACCGGCATCGCCGCCTTGGCTTACTCTGTGAATCTGAACTGAATTGCCTTCTTTGGCTCGGAAACACTCGAATCGGGAAGCTGAGAGGATGAAGACACATACATCAAAACTTTGACATAGCCAAGGTACCGAGTAGACAACACGCGATTTCTCACATGTGAGAGAGGCATTTGGCCGATTTATCAGATCAGCAACAATCGTTCCGCGGCGAGAGTGCGGCGGTACTAATGAATCCCACTTCAACCGAACAGGCGCGAGGTTACGATGAAGTTCATTCTCGTAATCGTATATCGCTACGACTGGAGCACTTTCAACATACAATGATCTTACCGTGCCAGCTACGATTAGATGCATTCTCATTACCACCGTAAGTTGCTACGATCGGAGCACGGCCAACATACAATCATCCTACCATTCCTTACCACTCCAGCCACTAATAGGCTTACGGTCACCGATCTGTCTAATGTATCTGGTATCCAGCGTCTCAGAAATGTCGGGCCCAGAGTAGCATCGGGAACCCCAAGCTGGCTAGATACAAAGCTCAGACCTCCCTTATCCATGTAAATTTGTCGCCGCAATACATGACTTAGTCTCGGCGTACCTTTCGATGCGATGAAAGGCGTCGGTACATGTATCCAGGGCCCAGCCGCACTCGGGAAGACGAGAGCCGCATGCACAGCGATGGATCGGGCTTCGCTTCAACCAAAATTTGGCCTATTAAATCCTTGACGTAGACATAGCTCTGTAGCCAATGGCAAACCTCGTCCGAATTGCCAAGAAGAAGGCTACAGTGAAGCCTTTTGCCCAATGATGTTGTAAGAGCAGAACTCAGTGATTGTGCTATCTCCAGCTGCCATTGGATGCCCAAATCGGGTATCGGATTGCAGCCTGAAATGAGAAAAATTTCGGGCTGGGTCTCAAATTTCTCTTCTATCTTTGTATAGCAAATTAAGCATCGCCTGCGACTTTGATGTAAAATTTACGACTATATGGCCAACGTTCGAGAAATTTCAGGGAACACAATTGGGAACAATGTCACAATCGTTCAGGGTGACCTCAACACTGCTAATCCCAGTAGGCTCCAACTTATATCTACAATATTGGGCACCCATGATTTGGCTAACCATTCCTGCCTACAGGATCCCCAGATTCGATTGACGCTTTTCTCAATAAAATCAGTAAAACGGACCCATTTTACGACAAGAAGCGAATTTTAGAATTGAAAGGCCCCTTGTTACACGAATCTTTCAACTGGATACTCGACCATGAAGGCTTTAAGAAATGGCGCCACACGGAAGAGAGCAGTGTACTTTGGATTAAAGGCGACCCTGGAAAAGGCAAGACAATGCTCCTCTGCGGCATCATCGAAGACTTGGAAAAGACTCCTGGCGAAAAGAGCAAACTTGGCTATTTTTTCTGTCAAGCCACGGACTCTAGGATTAATTCTGCTTCCTCGGTGGTAGCAGGATTGATTTTCTCCCTCGTCAGGCAAAATCCGACACTTTTTTCGCCGATTTGCAAGCGACATGAAGATAAACTAAGTCAACTTGATGGGCCTAATGCGTGGCCTGTTCTTAGTGATATATTTGAAGCAGTTACCCAGATTGGAGGGATAACAGCCCCCATCTGTGTTGTCGATGCTCTTGATGAGTGCGAGCACGATTGCAAGCTGCTCCTAAGTCTCATTCTCAAAACAAGCAATCGCGTCAAGTGGCTACTTTCAAGTCGAAATGTCAAAGACATCGAACGAGGACTGCGTTTGATTGAACCCGCTCGGAGGCTCAGCTTAGAGCTAAAAGAGAACGCCGAGAATGTCTCTAAATCTGTTGATGTTTACATCAACAATTTCATATCGGGTATCGAAGCACTGGAAGACGATGAGGAACTTCAAACCAAAACAGTCACAACCCTAAAACGCAAAGCAAACGGCACGTTTCTATGGGTAGCCCTTGTGATCGAACAGTTGAGGGATACAGACCGTCGAAATGTTGAAGAAGTACTGGAAGAGATACCAGAAGGTCTAGAGAACCTCTACAACCTGATACTACAGCGAGCCAACGCTAAGCTAAGGAAAAAGGATCGAGAAGCCTGTCAAATCTTGCTCTCCATCGTTACTACCGCTGAGAGGCCCCTCCATCTTGAAGAACTCCATATATTTATAAGTTCTCAATGGGCACATTATAAATTGTCCTACGATATACTTGACATGAAAGATATAGTTAGAGATTGCGGATCGCTTTTAGCCATAAGAGACGACATTGTCTACTTCATCCACCAGTCAGTCAAAGATTACATAGTAGGGAATGTCTACAATAGCATTTTCCCTTCAGGAATTCAATATCAACATCGAAAAATGTTTGAAACGTCGATCAGTGCTATGTCTCGCATTTTTAGGCAAGATATTTATAATCTCAAAGACCCTGAACGATGCATGGGCAATATAAGGCGCAGGCCCTATATCGACCACCTGATCGATACCTGGCTCATGATCGATACCAGGCCCAAGGGAAATATCAGGCCGCCGCATCCCGATCCCTTGGTACCCATAAAATACAGCTGCGTATTTTGGGTCGATCATTTAATTCGTGGATACGACTCTGAAGGATTCAAGAGTGAGGAATGCTTTAAGGATGATGGACAGCTCCAGGCCTTTCTCAAAACCAAGTACCTATGCTGGTTAGAAGCCTTAGCTCTCTTGCGCAGCCTTATACCCGAAGGGGAATCTGCTTTACAAAGACTTAACAATCAAGCGGCAAGTTATTGTAAAAGCAGAGAAAATGGGCATCGGGTCACAAACTCGCAAGAAGAAGAAGATACAAGCGGCCTAATGAAGCTTATTGGCGATGCTTATCGATTCTTTCATTACTGCCAAAATTTTGTAAGGGAATGGCCGCTACAACTATACTATTCAGCGGTTGTCTTCGAGGACAAGAACAGTGCAATTTACAAGTCATATCGGCAATCTACACGCGCTCACGTTGGAGGTTTTTTAACCTTCATAAAGGAGCCACAAAGACGGTGTTCTCTACAGCGCAATATTGATACGAAGATACGCCGTTCCGATCTTGATTATACGAAGTTGCTTTATTCGCCAAACTCCTCCACAATATGTATGTTTTATAATAGTATCTCGCTCTATAGAACAGATACCGTGGAACGTGCAATCCGACTGAACGTGGATGAGACATGCCATCATTATGTCTCCTTCTTGCCCGATTCTGAACACTTGGTCTCAGTCTCTCACAAGGGCCTCGTGCAAACGTGGGCCATCGACAGCGGGATCCAAGTGCAGCAGCTTTCTTTAAACCTTGACATAAGCAAATCTCACCCTGACCATCCATCCGAAGTTTTCCGAGAAGAAGTGGTTAGTCTATCGCCGCATGGAGATCTGGCAGCATCGATGTTTCGTGGGTCGATGTTTGGTCAATCGAGTTTCAAATACTTGAGCTCGATGAAAATCTGGACGACAAAATCCGGTGCCTGCACGCGTGAGATAGACCTGATGCATACACCTAGCTTCAGGGATTTGTATGTTTTTGCACCCAATTCAGCACTGATAGCCTTGATACACAAGTCTGACGCTATCACCTACTCTATTTGGACGGGAAAAATTGTGAAACATATCTGCACTCAATCCAGTGATCCTCTCACCTGGTCTTTCGGTGATATTGGGCACTCAAAATTTTCGCAAGATTCCACACTATTGGCTTTAGCAAAGGACTATTCCGATATCGGCTTCTGGTGTACCAAAACGTGGACGAAAATATATCAGATTAAATTAAGACGTAGGATATACGATTTCGACTTGTCTCTCGATGGATCGATGTTTGTGACAGCATCACTGGAGACTTTGATCGTTGGAAGCACTAGAACAGGAGAACAGCTATTCAAAATTGCCACCAGGGATGAGACGTTTAGGGTCTCTTTTTCTCCTGATTGGTCAGCTTCCTCGCTTCTCGCATCTGCCAGTTCCAATGCAGTTCAAATATGGCGGATTGATAACAGGGAATCCTCTACCGAAATGAGGAGTTTTGCTCGCACATCCTCTGAATCATTCTCTGCATCATCCTTTGAATCATCCGTAGCTATATCACCAGGATCAAAATATGTGGCAGAACGAGGCCTCGAAGGGTACATCAACATATGGAGTGGAAAGGGTGGCGAGTGTATCCAAGCGCTCAAATATAGCTATTCCGACGAGTGGGCTCGCCCCGTTTTCTCACCAAACTTAGAATATGTTGCCTGTGCTGATGGTAATCGGCGTGATGTCCGCATCTGGCGCCTTACCACCGGGGAGCCTCTTCACTTGCTTGAAAGCCATAGTGCCAGCTGTAAGTTAGGTACGATCATCTTTTCAGAAGATTCAAAACACCTGGTTGCGGGTTATGACAATGGAGAGGCGAGGGTGTGGTGCGCGGAAACTGGCAAATGCTTATTTAAAAGTGACGAAAACAACGATGACAGCAACAACGATGACAGCAACAACGATGACAGCAACAACGATGACAGCAACATCGATGACAGCAACACCGATGACGATTATGACGACCCCTACATCGTGGCGTTGGCAATTTCACCTGAGTCAAAATATATGGCGAGAGCTTCAACATGGACGTCGGAGCGTGGGAGTCGTTCTGTTTGGGGAGTGCGCATCTGGGATTGGCGCGCGGGCCACCACCTTTCCAGCTTTGGCTCTGAGCAATCCTGGCAAGAGAGGTCGCACTTTTGTGCAGATAGCCTTCGTTTTTCGTCTGATGCTACGATTTTAGCAGTTATTCTCCAATTACCAAGAGGGGGGTCGGATGACGGCGGTCCTGAGTACGAAGCCCAGATCTGGGAAGTCGCCACAGGTACTTTCATAACTTCTGTTGCAGTTGGGGTGAGCTACAGTGAGCCGTTCTTTGACCCAACAACGAACATGATACTCACAGACCGTGCTGGTTTCTGCACAAGATCCTCATGGAAACACTGGGAAAAAATTCCACGGCGGGCATACTCGTTATGGCAACCCGTTTTAGACACGTCTTGGATCTGTTTTGGTGGAGAGAAAATCTTCTTATTTCCAGAAGAATATTCTCCAAAATATGCATCAAGAGAATATGTGGCAATCCAATCCTCCTTGTTGGCATATACAACTTCCGCGGATGAGATAATAATTATTCAACTTCCTAGCCAGCATCAATTACAGGGACTAGGAATCATTACAATGGATCCCGACAATGTCGGTCATTCAAGCTTGCGTGCTGATGACTCGAACTCTGAAGTTGATAGCTATTTGGTAACAAGTGAATCTGATGCAGACGAACCCAAAGGTAAAAGACTAAAATTATCGTACCCTTTGGAGTAACCAAATCTTGTTGGACAAGGTGCTTGAATGGATACAAACTGGCAAAATTCAGGATAGGTACTTCTATTTAAGAAGAGTTAGTCTTCTCTGAACTCTCGATATCAATAAATTTAATGCCGTAAATTTGAGATCGCTGTTATCTTGGGATTGTGATGGCTAGATTGGCTGTATTTCACGGTATGGCGACTATAATTGCCAGTTCGTTGATACAACTTGTCTATGTCGAGTAGGGTTTTGAGATGTATCGCAATATCTACTAATTTGCTAGGTATCCATCAAAATAAGCAAGCAGAACAAGAGTTGTCCTACAATACTACTTCACATAGCCGCGGCGATTCCATATGATACATTGAATGGGGAACATGAAGTCCGTCTACTATGATGTTAAAAAACAAAACAGACCTTTTTAACCTACAAGAAGAAATAAATATAAGAAAATAATGACAACTACTAGTAGAACTTTTGTTCGCTACTTATTTTTTTCCGGTCTCTCATTCTGGCATCTTTATCCCTTACAAATCTCCCCCAGAATTGAGATGACTACGTTATAAACAAATCCTGAGGAGACTCGGCACTTTTTAAGTGGCTGCGTGAAGAATAAAATGTCTCGTATAAGCGGCGGCAGAAGCTGCGGCATAGTTATGCCAATCATCATTCTTGTGTGAATCTGCATAATCGCATATTCCTCGAATAACCAAGCCAAGCAGCGTCCAGTCGTCATGACGCCAGTGGCCTCCATCTCAATGCATATCGCTTTCGTTTCAGTCCCAATACTATCTCTTAAACTCGCGTCCTTACAACTTGACTTCCGCAGGCGATTATACCGTAATAAACGTGTGGCCTGGGCGCCCGGGATTCTCTGATGACTTCAGGTCCTTTACAATTTTGACACGTATTTTGGCCTTCTTCGTGACTAAACCAAGCTTCAAATAGTCTATCACGGCCTCCTTGGGGCCTTTCGTATCCTGGTAGTCAGGACAAAATGTGTTGTATATGTGTTTCTAGAAAATCAGTGCTGCGATCGTGATTGGAATCAACTTTGCTGATAGCGGTTCTTAGCGAAGTATCGGGTCGTTGCGTGAACCCGGTCCTTAAGAGTCTAAAATCTTTCTGCATTGCTTTACCCATGTCGTACTAGATGATGCCTGTACCGACTACAACATCACCAAGTCGAATATCGTGCTCTTTAGAAGGAATCCCCCCGCCAATCCCCACTCGGAAAATACGATCCAGTGCAGTGAAGGTGTTATCCATGTCTGAAGCGACTTTACCTGCTGTGTTTATACCGTATTCTTCATATGGCAAACAAGCGGCACCCACGTTACGAGTTACGATGCTACCAAGGCAGTAAGTATTAGTGTCCCTCTCGAGCTGTGGTAAACACTGATGGTGTTTATCGAATCCTCGTGGCTTTGACGGCTGCTAGCTTCTTGGGTAGAGCATAGAGTATTCCGATTTTATAATCATCTTATGTGAGAGAACTTTCCCTTCGCTCCGAGATTCTAGGTGCATAAGAGCTCAATCCAACGCCACTGTCCGCACATGAGACATCATTGTTTTTGCTATAATCGAGGGATGAATAAAGAAAATGCCACTCGACATGATTTCCCGGCCATCACATCTAGACTAGTGTAAAGAGGTTAAATTGCCCCAGCAGCCCAAATAGCAAGGTGGAATGACCAGGAGAACTTATTTGGACCGCATTGTGACAGAATCAAAATATATGAGTTTATTTGTTCCTCTGGTAAATTTTTATTTTATTTTGGAACGTCGATTCCAACCCTAGATGGCTCGTGGATGTAACCAGTGCATCACTTCATGTTCCAAGTCATATCGCCCTGGCTAATGTTTACATTATTGCCAAATGTATTTCCAGAAATACTTCGTGTATTATTCTGCACACTTTGGCCTATTCATGTGTAAGTGGAGGGAGCATTTTAAACGAAGAGATTAGTTGAATCTTACCATTTGTCTGAGTCAAGGCGGAACCTTGAGCACCCTCAGCCACGACATAGCGAGCCAAAATGGCCTTCATCACGCAAGCCCCAGTGGCAGCCGCAAAGTCTTGCCATTGTTTATTCTTGTGGCTATCAGCATAGTCGCAAACACCCTTGACTACCAAGCAAGGGACCTCGTCCCAAGCTCCTGCGCCCTCCATCTCGAACGCAATGAGGTTATGCTGCGCGGCAATCCGGTCTCGGTCTTTACCACTCTTCATTACCGTATTGCCTGAGCCAATCCGTCCAATGAAAATATTAAAGACGCCATTGTCTAGGAAAGAAACATCTCTTTGGACAAGCTGAGTCTCGTCGCAACCCAAATCTGCGCAAGATGCTTTCGATGCTGATTCGCAAATCTCTCCAGAACTTTCCACGGTACTGCATGTTTCGCACTGCTCCAACTGGTGTTGATGGATATAATCCCGTAAAAAGAGTTTGTTTTGAATGGCCCCAGGATTCTGGTATTTCGCTCGTCGTCTTTTCCTCTTCGCGGCTTCTTGCAGTTGCTTCAAATAGTCCGCCGATTTGGTTGACAGCCAATCTCTCATATGCTCAGTTTCAAAAACTGCCAGCAACCCTCGAATGTCCTTGTTTGCTCTACCAAGACTATCTTCAATGGTATTCTTAATCTCAAAACCTCCTGGGTACTGTCGGCCAAAGTCATACTGGACAATGGCCTTGCTTACTACAACATCGCCAAGAAAAACATCCTCGTCTGCGATTCGGGGTACGCCCCCGCAAATCCCGACGAGTAATGCAAGTTTGAGGTTACTGTAGCTTGATCGTAGACTCGCTGTAGCCGAGGCCGCGTTGTTGGTGCCCATGCCTGGGAGTATGGCGAGAACAACATTGTGTTTTCCGATGCGGCCAGTGTTGTAAGTATTTGTGTCGCCATTCGCTCGTCCAAATGGATCGCTGTCCTCGTCCCAGAATTCATCAAATAGCAGCATGACAGCATCGGCTTCACGTGGCAGAGCGCATATAATGGCTATGTGAAACTGGTCTCGACTTGTAGGTTTAATGACCTGAGCCATGACGGAAAATTGCGAGAATTCGTAGAGTTAATGACGAAAGAGTATCCAAACAGTTCATTTAAAAAGACACGCCGTTGATGTTGTTTACATGAAGTAGTTTTATTGAAGCGGGGTATGTTGAGGCTGAGGAATCGTTCATGCCCAATTCTGTTCAATCAGGCTGCATGAGTAAATATATTGAGCGGATTGTAGTAGACGGCAGGCTCGCCGCGTGGGGGCCCGGCCGAGCCGCATGGCGATTGGCCCTTAATAAGTCGAATTAGCTGCAAGCTTGATCCCTGGAGACTAACTCGTATCAAATCACTCAGTTCAATGTTTAATGCTCTTTTGCGATGCCGCGCTGCTCAGATAACTTCGGCGCCAGAATGTTGAAAAGCCGCAATTGAACCACGGGCCTCAAAAGTTGAGTGTTGAATGTTATCACAAGTTTAATCATATAGAGTAATTACATATATCTCGATCTCAATATGCAGCTTGCTGCCCTTTTCACGCGGGTTCACGATTAGTCCAAGATCTAGCACAAATCTACGTCTACTCAGCATCATCATCAATGTAACTCTCATTGATGCTGATATACATTGTCAAGGTCAGCACTTAAATATAGCAAAATACGATCAGCGTTGGTGTCAACCTCTTCCTTCCTTTTTACTACTACGAGATGTGAGATTTCGCCTCTACTGACAGGCTAATACGGGCTTCTGCATGGCGACTGACTTAGCCACCTATTAAAGAAGCTTTATCTGCTAGAATAGGAAGCCAATTGCATTTGTTGGCGTACTAAATCCCTGTGGGAACCGTGGCTTCATCTGAGGAGTATTTAGCTCCGCCTAGTCTTCTTCCGTAGGTTGACATAGACATGTGAGATTGGGAGCTACTATTAATACAGTCTAAAGTATCATTTCGAGCTTCATCGGCCGAAATCAACGTAAAAGTAATGAGTTTGAACAATGTAGATCTAGCTCAACTCAGTTTTATCAGCCTCTGCCACCAGTATGTGTAGCTTAGCGCATAATCCATCGGCGAGTGTTCTAAATCTTCCATGCATCCTCTTGTTGCGTCGGTATTACCTCTCCACTGTATCCAAAACTTATTCTAACTAGCTAGACACCGAGTAAGCAGCTCTCGTAGGTGCTTCCCGGTATGTTCGGCCTAACCAGTGAGATCTCATTAGCATATCTTTGAAACTGCCATTAGACTGTAGATAACTTACAAAAGGCTTGTTAACCATAGTGAAGTGGTCGCAAGGCAACGACGAGCAGTAAACTGGGCCTCGAGTCTCTTCGTCCCATCCATCCGGTCCTTCATGCTTCTGACGCTCCCCAAAGAGCCATAACAACATAGCATCTGCTCGGAAGTTTGCGTTCGGATCCGAGTGCGCCTTGAGGATCTCTTGAATGCCAGCCGGTATTTCACCAAGCAACGTCTCGAGACCCAGGCCAGCCCAGGCTACGTAGGTATTCAACGGTGAACTTCCTGGATTCATCGGCTGCATTTTATACTTGGCTGTTGCTCTGAGCGATTGAAGAGAGTGTAATTTGGCCTTGTAAGTAGCAGGTGCCCAATTGCCCTTACCAAGAACATTGACACCATTTGCCATACCAATCATCTCCACTGTCTCCATCGTTGGCATAATGCGATTCTCATCGGATACAGGAAACTTGAAGTCAAGAACAAAAAGGCCTTGGACGACCTCTCCATCGCTCAAGAACCGTTTGCTAACCTCAAAGGCAACAAGAGCTCCAAGAGACCACCCGCCTAAGAGATAAGGTCCATGTGGCTGTATTCTGCGGATGGCAGCAGCATAAAGGTCAGAGACTTCTTCTATCGTGTAGACATAGTCTTCCGGATTGTCAAGAAACGGTGATTCAGACCCGTATACTGGATTATTGCCTGGGAATAAAGGCGAAAGGCTCATGTACGACGTCGCTGATCCACCACCATCGGCTATCAGGAAGAGCGGAATTTTGTTTGAAGTTGCGCTGCCTTGGACCAAGATAACATTGCTAAAGTAGTTAGAAATGGACGTCTTGTTCGTCTTTGAAGCCTTTGTATCACCTTTTTCTCTCCCATAACGGGATACCAAGGGGCTAATCTCAGAGGGTTCATTTGCGTTCGGTTGGCCGGCATGACCAAGTGCCTTCTTAACATCTGCAACTGTTGGGTGTTGATTGAAGAAAGAGGTCGGAAGTTCTACACCCGTTTTATTTCTGAGTTTGCCAATGACTTCAATGGTCAAGATAGAGTCAAGGCCCATATCGCTAATACGCGTGAATGGCTCAACATCAGCAGGGTCAATTCCTGTCATGTCAAGAATAACTTCCATAACAGTGTCTGTATTATCGTTATCAGCAGTTTTTTGAGCGAGTTTGGATGTAGAATTAATAAAAGTAGCTACTACTGGCACTTGACGTGTCTTTGGCTTCATTGTTGATGCATCATTGTTTCCAAGAGCCTTTCGCACATCTGCTACTGTGGGATGCTGACTGAAGAAAGAAACTGGAAGGTCTTTACCGAGTTTCTTCTTGATCTCGCCAATCACTTCAATTGACAAGATTGAATCAAGGCCCAAATCAGCGATTTGAGTCGAAGGTTCAACATCAGCTGGATCAACCCCTGTACTGGCAAGGATAACTGCGATGACATCTTCAACATCATCTCCATTAATCGACGTAGCTGATGTTTCACTGCCGCTTTTTCCTGTGTCTGATAACGGTGATGACAGATTACTTGTCTGGAAATCCTCAAATCCTGGTTGGATGGCTCGGGCGGCGGTATGTATTGGTTTGGACGTGATGGTATTCCTGATCGGCGCTGAGCTTTTCCCGAGCACAACATCAAGAAGCCGTCGAGCCACTCTCTGGAATATCATTCCAGTACTAGAACCGACGATTTTGTCCCCTGCAAAGACGTAGACATCGCAATGTGCAGCACCATCATCAGTCGCCTTTTGTATATGCGCATAACTCTGATACTGCGTCCCAGACTGCAGGGTGCTCAACATACGAAAGGTTCCTAATTTGGTAATAATCCAGACGTCGTCTCCATCGTCATCCGGTTTTCCATTTAACAAAAACCCGGAAACATGAATGAGAGAATCGGCCCAATAAGGGCTAAACGTGAAGTTATGCGTGTCCGTCGGAGGCAGCTTCACCCATGCAACGGCATTACTGGTGAAATCTTCTTCCACAAATACCTCCTCCATAGCCTTAAATGACGCATCATAATGCGCGAGGTTGGCAAAGAGTTTGTACACTATTTTCTGGTGGAGGCAATGTCCAGAGCCAGCTTTCGCACATCGAACGATATTATCCTTAGCAGCGTTGATAAAGTATTCATTGCAAGCCCAGTCATTCTTCCAGTCCATTTCATCTCCAAAATGAACTTGACAGCTCGCACAATCTTCTGTGATCCTCCCTTTGCGAGAACCAAAGCTGATTGTGACCACTAAGCTTCCACTCTTTCTCTCTGCTCTCGTTATAACGACTTGGTCCAGCTTCTTATCGAGATCAGGTATCAGAGGATGCATCATGGTCAGGTTAGCGAGAGACATTGCTGGAACCGCGTTCCCAGATTCTGTCCTCTGATATATATATTTTGCCGCCGAAAACGCCATATCCACAAATGTACTACCAGGAAAGAGAGGTACCCCATTTATTATGTGTCTCTGCGCAACAGATAAAAACGTCGGCTCGCACATCATGGATTCGAAGGTCACCACTGCCTTGAGCTCGTCAAACGACTCCTCTTGAACGCGTTGGAGAGTTGTAGTGGGAAACCCGGGTACAGATGGGGTGGATTGTGTCCCGGCTAATGTCTGAACTTCAACCTGCGAAGCCTTCTTTGTGGTAATCCAATAGTTCTTCAAGTCGAAAGCATACGACGGCAGCTCGAGTAGACTGAGGAACTGGACGTATTCTCGGTGGAAATTAGTCCAGTTGATAGGCAAGGCCTCTAGATAGGCAGACGCCATCGACTTCGAGATAGCCTTCCAATCCTCCTCTTTATTATTAGTTGTATGTAGGAGCTTGCGTCTCGGAACGTTGAGAGCATTACCAACAAGCGAGCTAAGTACCGGCTTAGGTCCAATTTCGATCCATACACTGTCATCATCAACTAAATTCTCATTCCGGCAAGCCTCTAGTGCTCCTATAAAGTCAACCGGCTTGCGAGCTTGGTTTGCCAGATAAGATGGTGAAAAGACGCCTTCATCCCTCACGACAGCGCCTACCAACGTCGATGCCACAGGTATACGCGGCTTGCCGAAATTGACTTTCTCAGCAATGTTTCTGAAGTCATCCAGAATAGGATCCACTTGAGAACTATGAAAGCTGTAAGGAACATCAAGCAATGTGCATGAGTAGCCCTCTGTCTTCAGCTGGCTCTGAAGACTGACGATATCATCAACCGATCCACTAATGACGGTCGATTTGGGCGCGCCTTTGCGGGAGATCTCGCAAGAGGGATATGAGAATATCTTCTCTTCGACATTTTGTTGTGATGCTTGAATTGCTAACATGGCGTGAGTACCTGAAGAGCACTTCTCTTGGGTTAGCATTGCCCGCCTTCCCACGAGATATAATACATCGTGAATAGAAAGCACGCCAGCTACATATAATGCTGCGTATTCACCCAGGCTGTAGCCAATAACGAGGTCTGGTTCAATATCCCATGACTTCCATAGATCAGCTAATGCTATTTCCAGAACAATGATGGCCAGTTGTGTTTGAACCGAGCTGTACCTCTCAATACTAGCTTCTCCAGAGGCAATGAGGTCAATCAATGAAGGGAATCCATGCCGTTTACATATCTCATGTAATGATTCCACAGTTCGGCGAAATCTAGGAGAAGTAGCAAAGAGCTGCTTCCCCATCCCCCCGTATTGTGAGCCTTGACCTGTAAAAGTGAAGACTATTGAGGAACGTTTGACAGGCGAAATATTGCGGTCACCATCTTTTCGCAAATCTGTTTCCAGCAACTGGCGAAGCTGGTCAACATTTTCCACCGCATAGCTCCTCCGCAAGTCCTCGTGGATACGCCTGGCTGTCGTAGTATACGCAAGATCAGAGAGCCTGATATCTTGATGGCGCTCCAGGTAGTCCAGGAGCTTCTCCATATTCTTCTTAAGAGAATACGTAGTTTTCGCGGATATGGCAATTACTTGATGACTTCTTGGATCTATGCCAGTCTTCTGTGGCCGAACAGGTGCATCTTCGAGGAGCATGGCATTGTTGCCACCAGTAGCATCAAAATTGCTGATCAAGATTCGCCTCTTTCCATCGCGACTAAAAGGACTAAATTGAAACAGCAAATTCGTCTCGGGAACACGAATGTTCAGCTCATCTATGTAAGCAAACTTTTTGTTCCGTGGTCCCGAAAAACCTGGTTGAGGAGGAATTGTGTTGTTGCGCAGCATCTCAATGGCCTTGATAAGCGAAGTAACTCCCGAGGCAGCCTCTCCATGCCCAACGCTGGGCTTAACAGAGCCGACATATAGAGGATTTTCCTTTGTGCGATCATTTCCAAAGACTCTGCTGACAGCCTCCATCTCAATTGCATCGCCAGCTTGAGTGCCTATGCCGTGCATCTCGACGAAGCCAATTTCTTTTGGCTCCACGCCAGCATTCCGGAGCACCTCCCGGACCACGCTGAGTTGGGCATCAGCGCTTGGGTGAGTTATAGAAATCGAATTCCAGGAAGAATTTCTGGTGCCTCTTCTTAGCACCGCCAGGATATTGTCGTTGTCCGAAACAGCGTCTTCAAGGCGCTTCAAAACCACCAACCCCACGCCATCGGCACGACAATAGCCGTCGGCATCTTCTCTAAATGTTTTGCATCCTCCAGGAGTTTTGGAGAGGAACCCGGCCCTACTCAGTCCTGCAAACAGATCAGGTGCTGTAAGGATCGATCCACCACCTGCAAGAGCTGTGTCACATTCTCGCGACAAGAGGGCATTGATCGCAAGTATTATGCAGGTCGAACTCCCGGAACACGCAGTATCAACAGAATAGCTGGCTCCGGCCCATTTATAATGATTGTGTAGACGCCCTGGAGCAAATGCCCTCGCGCCTCCTTGTATCAAGAAGAGGTCGATGCTTGGTTGGCGTTGCATTCCCTGTAGTCATCGCCGGCCTGAGCAAAGTATGTAGCGATGCGATTTCTATTTGTGGACAAGGTTGCTTCCGGGCTATATCCAGCCATCTGTAGGGCCTCATAACTACACATGAGGAGGATACGGTGGGCCGGATCCATCTGCTGAGCTTCACGGGGAGAAATGCTAAACAGTCGGTTGTCAAAAAATCCCGGGTTGTTCAGAAAGCAGCCATAGCAGCTGGTCGTTGTGTTTTTCCTAGCTCCTGTTGCATCGTAGTGGGTTTCAAGATCGAATCTACTTGCTGGAATCTCCGATTCGAATTGACGGCCCGCCTGAAGATTTTCCCAGAAACTGTCTATGTCTTCGCTTCCTGGTAGGCGTGATGACATGCCAACGACAGCCACCAGATCAGATCCATCTCGAAGTCTTTCCATGTTTGACTGAATAGCTGGTCGAAAGTTGAAGCAAATCCCTCCAACCTCCAACTCTTCTCTTAGGCTTTCACCAGCTTGGCTTTGAGGACCAATTGTGACGAGTTCAACAGTCTTGTCACTTTGAAACTCCGAGACGCAGTAATTAGATACTCCAGTCAGATTTTGCATCCGCTGAGTGATATCAACCAACGCCTCAGCGAGTATACTACCGAGATCTTGCCCCTCGAATGGCCGAGAAGAACTAGTCGATAAGACATGTACTTTTTCTCGGACAGGAAACTGAAATACTGGTGAGGTACCAAGGATTCCATCAATATCGAGTGGCGGGATGTGAGGCGCATGAGCGAGGCCTTTCAGTGGTAACTGTGTCTTAGAAATCGATGCCAATATCGGTGAGTAGGAATACAGTTCAGAGAAGACCGACGGTGGGCCGGAGATTACGACTCCCCGATTAGTTATTGTCCTAATGTACATGCGCCGGTGTTTTGGGACAGCCTTTTAAGAATGATCGTAAGCTTTTCTGAGACATGTAACAAGAAGCAGGAGACATTTCTTACCATGTCATTGTTGAAAGCGCTAAGAATAGCTTCTACCTCCCCTGGTGCAATATTGGTAACTTCCGTGGCCCATGATCCTGGTGTACTCTCAATTTCTAATGCCTTTCTCGTTTGTTGCAAGCCCAGTCGAAAGGTTACAGCAACTAGTGATTTCCCTATGGCTAAAAGCTCGCCAACATCTCTAGCTGTAGCTGCTGCAGTGGCAGGAAGGAGACCAAAAGATAGTCCAATGATGTATACGGAAGATGTATGACTTGTTGAAAGTAACGATGGATCTTGTTCAGCCCGCCTATCCCGTGGATTAGCACTACACTGTCTCTACACATCTCCAAGGGGTTTGTCCCAACGTACACAATGAGGCCTCCAAACTGCGAAATGAAGAACAAAACGATTGAGGTTGCCTCACTGGAGAGACTTTCTTCGGTAAGTTCGGCATGGATAACTGCTAACTCTAGAATATCCTCGAATCGCGAGTATCGGCGTCTCTCTTCAGTGTCAAGCCCTGACAGAAGGGCTTGCACTTCATCTGCGCAGTCTCGAAGAAAACGGGAGGCGTACGGCAAATTTCGTGATTGTAGTATCACGCCTCTGGTGTATGAAAGAGTGTCCGCATCTTAGTCTCCAAAAATGATAAGCCGTGGTAGATGTTCGGCCATATTATTCTGATAATCTAGGAAGAGCAGTTCAGCAGATTGGTTTTCGTACAGATACACAGTTCAAGGACACACGCACCCTTTTGTCTTTTTATATAGCTGAGACAGACCGCTGACGCAGTCTAGGAGTCTCTGTTCCAATTTGCTACCATGGAGCGGATACCGTTACCTTTTCCCTTCCAACCAGACAACCACCAACGCTTCGTCGGTACCGGGTGTCTACACTTTGCGTTAGCTTCTTTGACAACCCTGCCTCTCTTTTCAAGCTATGCTCCGAAAGTCCGATGCCTGTGGTTTGTATCGAAAATGCATATCGCGTTGAAGGTGAAGACGGGTTTTGTAATCAATTTGTGTTAAGACGCGCGCGGAATCTTTACCTCAATACCAGTGACATCAGTGAAATTACGTTTACCTTGCTTGTATACATGTATGGTTACTCAAAGCATATGTGACTTATTGGTACACTGATACGGAGATTATGGCTAGGAACATGACTTTGGTCAGCTTGGTCAGTATTCTTGTTTCACAGAGTACAGTCAACTATAATTGGCACAACACATTGATCTCTAAGCCATGAACCTCGCGCCTACTACCAGGAACGGTAAAAAAAGCCCCCGAGGTCTCCGCAGCTAGCATCACTTGTACGGCCAAGTCGTAAATACCATGTTCACGACAATTTCGATAGTAATAGGTTCTTGAAATAGTAGCTGCTTACCGATTACATCGGGTGTGGTATGTGTTCGATTAGGGGGCTCACGCACCATTGCCGTAAAGACCTGGATACATCTCACACCAACCTATTACATCGCGCCGAGGATTTCTGACTACATGATTAAGAAGCAAACTCCGCAATGCATGTAGCTAGATACTATCTCAATAGCAACGGCCACCACTACCTTATGCTTGATATTTATTCCTTATAAGTATAGTTACGTATAGCTATCGCTCATCGGTTGTTATTTCGACGTCGGCGCCTTATCAATAACATCATGGCTACGAATGCATTTGTCCTAGACAACACGGCTGGCCTAATTAAAGTCCTATAATTTCTAACTCCGCAATGCAAGGATAATATGACGCTAGCAGCCAACCTCTGCTCTGAAAATAGTGGTAAGATTTGGCTATTAGAGCGATCGTTGAAGTGGCACATCGTGTTACCATATCGCTGTAATACTACCCCTCACCCAGGACATGCGTTGCTCTATTCGTCAGACACTGCAGGGCAGCCGGTCATGCGGAGTTGCTGCGATCAAGCTGACGTGCCAATCTTGATTACCCCGGATGAGTAAACAAACACGGCTATCCATGTAAAGATAGAGATGGATGAATAGCGGCAAGGTGGAATACTAATTCAGCAGATGAGCCTAATCATCGTCTCTGCATATGTCCAAAAGCAGACACGATCATCTATTGAGAGTCTAGGCCCTATTTCGCATCCATCAGAGAAGTTTGAACGAGAATGATGGTGGAGTAATTTGCATATATACTGGCTATTAAGCACAGAAGATTGTCAAGAGAAATTATGTCGAGGCTACGTGAGAAAGGTACAGCTTTATGAGCCAGTAATACACAATTACATGTAGACAGCCGCGGGCTTCTTATTGCCACAAACCAATGCATGGTTAGAGACTAAGTATAAGTTACATTTACTGATGGCGTTTATTGGCGCTTCCCAGCTGCAGTGACTGGCTTATCAAATTCTATAAGGAGCAGTTATTATGCCTCTGTGGAGCAGGCTCGAATGTCGCTGTCACACATATGATTCCATCTACGCCACCCGCTATGAAGTACGAATCAGAAAGCCCGATCGATGGAATTTTGCATGCATCATATCAGATCCACGATCCTTTCTTTTAATAATCTCAGGCATTCTTTTTGCAATCCACACATTTATCGCTATTCGCCGACGTCTTGATGTAGCTCTTTATACAGAATGGTGGGGTTGCCATAACACATTAAAAACATGAAGGCTGCCGCAGCAAACACTCATCAGCATTCAACACTTTCTTCTTCAATAATACATCATAATTTCATCAGCCAATATTTCTAAGCAAATATCGATCGGCATTACGCATTTTCAGCTTCGTTGCGTACATTTTATGAAGGCATTGCTAGCGCGAATAGAGCTTAGAACAGCCTTAGTGTAAGACATACATTAGTTTGCTTGATGACGCTCATTGACTCTGTTGAAGCAAATAAATACCGTTCAGCTTCTTCTTTTTCTACGAAAATGTCTCTCGTTTCATATTTTTCAAGATTCTTTTTAATAGAGGTTCACTTTTTGCGGCCGTAAAAATGAGCGAAAATCCAGATCTGGTCTACCATAATGGCATCGACAAGACCCGCCTCGTCCAGCCAACTCCCCAACCCATAAACATCGTCTGTAATGCTCAGCCATTCGGCGGCGGCCCAGGCGCAACCCTGATGGCCGTCATGCCGTACTTACGCAACCGGTCAAAATCACTGGGTCCTGTAGCACTGCATTATGTGGGATCAAGCCTCACAATGGACTTTCAGAAGCTCACTCAGGCTGACTGGGACGGGTGTCATCATATCGACCTCTATTCAAATCCAGAGACAGGGAAGAAAGAGCTTGTTTCTCTGTTACAACGCTTAAAGCCACAGCTTGTTGTAACATCTATGGATGAGCTTGTTGCTGCCGCAGCTCAAACCGCCGGCATTCCTGTTGTCATCATCGACTTGTTATTATGGTTCTGGCCTAGCATTTCATCCCATTGGCATCAAGCCGATATGGTGATTGCCGCAGAGTTCTACGGCGTCCAAGAGCGCATCATCAGCGAAAATATGAACAATGTCGTGACAGTTCCACCACTTGGACCACCTCCAAGAACCACTGCAGGTCCTCTCAAAGATGTCCTTCTCAACTTCGGAGGAATGGTCAATCCTCTAATGCCAAAGGAAGAATATGTCGCCTACGCTCGTCTTATTTACAGTGCCGCGAAGCGTGCTGTCAACTTACGCAATGCCGCGCTTCCAAAGTCCCAACATGCCAAGTTGATTGTGTTAGTAGCTAGTTTAGATGTGGCACGAGGCATAGATCCTCAAGATCCCGAAGCAGCTCGCATGGTCTTACCCGACGAAGCACTAGATTTGATGGCATCAGTGGAACTAGTATGCTGTACAGCAGGACTTGGCAACTTATATGCGGCTGGCGCTGTTGCCAATGCCGTCTTGCTATTACCGCCTTTGCATGAGGGCCATGCGATACAGACTCACTTGGTGAGGAAAGCCGGCGTCTCTGTAGACGCGATGGACTGGCATGAATTCACAGGCGGTGCACCCATCAACTATTACAATGGATCACTGGAAGTCATGGACGACGTCAGCAAGGCCCAAAAGGAGGTTATCAGCAGTGGTCAGGCTCAAAAGGCTTTGACTGATCGAATGCTTGCGGCCATGTTGCAGAGTGCGGACTCTGCTGCTGGGCCATCAGCTCAAGATCCGCCACTGCGAGCGCTCATCACTACCTTTGGACAAGATAATGGTGACGCCATGGCTGCTCGGATTGTCGATGTGTTGTCAAGGGTCACTTAACATAGATGAGCAGAGGCACAGGTAGAGCAACAATTGTCCAGATTTGTCATTACTTATAGATGCTTGTGTATGTTTTGATTTGCAAAAATATGTAAAAGTTCAGAGCCTCCAAACACGCAACGGCCGTGAGAGCAGGCGGCGCGTGTAAGTCAGTCGTCGCTAATTCCTCCACGGTCCGTATATCCATCACTTTGCTCAACCACAGCTTCAATTAGAGGCAACTTTGGAAATTTTTCACTCAGAAACAGCAGTATTCCACCAAGTTTCTCCTCGCGCGTATTCTCAGAATGGTGTGCTTTGTTCTCATTCAGCGCGTGATATGCCTTGCATCACACGAAAGGGGAAGTTGAAAAATGGGTCAGCTTTCGAGCAGGGGGTTTGCGCTAGAAAACCTGGTTCGATATACCGCCTCCCACTTCGACTGGTTACATTTGTCATCTCAACAACCAATCATTGCCACATCCGATAGACTGCATAACATAGTCTGCAGTATGAGTAACAGCCTCATGTCTATACCCGTTCACGAATACTTGGACCAACGGCTCTCTAGGCAGACGCGGAGTTGAGGCTGTGTCCCACTGCCTAGGTGTTCCTCATTGTTAAACACAGCGATCAGAATCCACCGCTTCAAGTCCTTTAGAATCTAGTCTGTTACGCGTCGTTCCTCTCTCTATTCACAGCACAACTCAGTCCGCAACTCAACCGGCATCTCAGCCGCACCGTTGACCGGCATCTCACCCTCGCATATGCATCTCTCGCGAACCAAGGAGTGTTCCTCATAATTGGTCGAGCCTTACCCTCACGTTACGCAAGTCTCAACATCTTGACCAGCGGATTAGTATCCGCCTTCTCCCAGCCTCCTATCTTCCAGGATATCCTTGCACTTTGAACCTCAGCCGTACGAGTATCTAAGAGCCCATTCTTTCGCGTCTCTCAACTTTACTTCTGAGAATAGAGGTAGGGTGGTTCTATCCAACCCAGCGCCAAGTCTCTTGGCACCCGATTATGTCAAGCTCCAGTCTCAGTCAAGAAGCACATTGTATTCAATCTCATAGACGGATCGTATAACGCATACGATACGAGAATACATCCTCGCTACTCAGGTATAGCGTAAAGCTATACGCTGCCCCTGAACACGAAAACATTCGCCTCTTTAGCGAATATCCTAGATGGAATATACCAAATATGCCGACGATATGAGTGAGCAGCAGCATCACTCCCAATGCCCGGTAGCGTTTCTCCACCCCATCTTCCCACACCATGCCGTCTCGCCAACTAACACATCCATTCCCTTCCAGTTCAACACAGACCCGTTTGAGGAGAGCGATGATGAGTTGCAAGATCTCCTACCAGCATCCTATCACTACCACAAGTCCCATGGATACCGCAAGAGGCGCCACGTCGGAGACCCTTCTGAAAATGTCCCCCATTTCCTCACCTCGGAACTATCCCTCAAGGGCCTGGAAAGCATGTTAAAGCATCTCTGGCTCGCAGGCGCCAAGAGACCCCCTGCACAACTTCATTATCACGTCGCCCTAGGCCGTGAGATTACCATCACGGATCGCATCGATCTACATCTCATGTGGAATCCCAACGGGAGGATATTCATCAAACCTCTCCCACGCTTCCTCCTAAGCTCCAAGTTCTGGACAGTATACCTATTAAGTCCAGAACTCAGCAACGAGCGCAAAGTCGCTCTCGGCTTCCTCTACACATACGCATGCCTCATCTCCTCAGACAGCGACTTCCACCTCGCCATCGAAAAATGTCTTCTCCCAACCGGCCCTAACCAAAGGCCATTATCATGGAGAACATGGAAAATCATCGCCCGGTCCATTCTGCGAAACCATGACCCAGCCCAGATGCACCCCCGCTTCATACACGGCGAGCTTCGCCTCTCCCGCATCAACACCATCAACCGCGTCTTCAACCTCTCCCCCTTCGAAGCCTACTTCAACAGCTGGAACGACTACAGTAGCTTCTTCCGCGACAATCTCAGCTGGATCGCCGCGTCTACAGTCTGGCTGGTTCTCGTGCTGACCGCAATGCAAGTCGGTCTTGCAGCCGAGCCGCTTCAGAACAACGCCGAGTTCCAAAAGGCAACATACGGCTTCACCATCTTTGCGATTCTCGGACCAGTCGTATTTTTTGGTCTGGTTATGCTCGGGGCTGTTTATCAGCTTCTCTCTGATTTGCCATGGTTGATATGGCAAGCCATCGACAAGAAAAGAGAACCAAATGAGCCAACACCAGAGACGAGTACAGATGCAACGACGCATGCTTAGGATTGTATATAAAATAAAACGATATCAAGTAGTAAATTATAATTAGAATAAGTCATAACACATAAGTAATCCAAACAGTCATCACACAGGTCACGCATAGTAGATACCACATATAGCAACATCAAATCTCATTGCAACAAAGCATAAATAGGCTATATGAAAAGATTTGCCAATCTGCTAATTAGTCCCCCATTTTCCATAGTCTTACATATAAAGACGAGAGCATCCATTCGGGACAAAATTGTCCTCCATTTTTTTTACATTACAATAACCGCACTCATATACTGAAAAATCCTGTACTAAAATCACCACTTCTCTTCCAAATACCAACGCCCGCCAAACTCGCGTCATCATCCACCCTTCATGAAATAATGAGATTCGTCCACCATGGCCGACAATGTCCCAGGGTATTAAAAATATGTATTCGGCCGCCAGAGTATTCTTTCCGAGTGAGATGATTAGGCAAAGTTGTCGGAACGATCAACCCAAATATCCTCCAACTCCGCAAAGCTGTGGAAGTGGACCGGTCGGTGGTGATCGCTATAGAAGGGCAGCGGCGTGTCCAGCTTGACGTGGACTGACTTCTTTTCCATTCCTGCAAAAGCACTGCCCATGAAACTATAGTTCCACTTACCATCATCTGGCACGAGGAAGAAGCCCCTGAATCTTGGGCTGAGCAAAAGCTTTCGCTTCTCTCCCATAGTAGTCGTGAATCCCTGGGGCTGGTCGCTTTGGGTGTCCTTGTTTTCAGCTCCCCATTTGTAGCCTTGAGGCGTCAATCCCCAAGCAGACAGAGATACACTACCAGGAGTGAAAGACACAGACACTGTAACTGTGTTGGTCTTATCCCACTCCTCGTGTGCATCCAACAGCTTGGCATGCTCCGTCACATCGGCAGCAGGCATGTACGGGAGTTCGCTACCTGACATTGTGTGGATAACACCCAGCGGCTCCATGCCATCCAGGAAGTCACTCTGAGGCAGCTTCTGCGGAAGCTGTACATTGCGAAGGCCACCAATCTGTGGCATCATGACGATACACTTAATCTCCTTAACCTGATCATTATCAGGAGCCGAAGCACCGTAAAGGTAACCAGCCACCTGGACACGCAGATCTGCAATTGTGATGAACTTCTTCAGGATATTGTTGGGCATGACGTATGTTACGTCATCCAGATCACTATCCACTGACGAAACATAGATGTTCTTTGCTCGTGTTCGCAAGTTCGATGTCGCAATAGCTCGTGTTCGCCACTCAGTCTTTGAAGCAAATGTCTGCTGTTCGAACTGGGATGTGGTGGTGACGATGATCTCTTCACCGTGGACGTTTTGGGTCTTGGTCGTAACGGCCGTCAACTGCTTCTGCTCTTCTTGCTGCTTCTCGATCTCGGCAGCCTGTTGTCTCTGCATGGATGGTGCAGAGATTTCCATACCAAGGATGATATCACGGACTTCAGTGCTCGTCAGACTAGACACGTTGACGTTGTTCTTCTTGCCATAGTCGTTCAAGATGAGATCACGCAGCTGGGTTTCAACCTTGATCCAGTCTTCATCGTTCAACGATGGCCAGATGTGGTGGTCTAGCGTAATGACGGTCTTGTCGGGTCGCAGGATAAGCTTGGTCTTGTCGGGATTGACGTGAAGAGCACGCAGAATGAGAATGAGACGAGAGAAAGCAGTGTATGAAGAGATACTCTTCAACCACTCATCGTACAGGTTGAACAGCACCATCTGAGGCTCAGTCGCTCTCAGGATCATGTCACCCAACTTCTCAACCTTCATGGCAGCCTGGAAAGGAAGCTGCAACTCGGAAGCACGAATAGAAATGTTGGGGAAATCAACCAGCTGGACTTCGAGGGGATCCAAGAGACCCTTTCTGGTAACAATCAGTTGCTTGGGCTGCTCTTCAACAGGGAGCGAACGGATCAACGCCGCCACTTCTTCCGCCGTCTTCCACTTAGCGAGCTGTCCAAGACGTTTCTGGCCTGCCCACACACTGGTGTGAATGATCTTCAAGAACAGCTGACCAGTTCGCGGGTTGAAGATGAAGATGGCACCGTTGATGGGTTTGGTGGTCAAGTTTCCTTCGAATGTCTTGTGGATAGTCACACGGTACACGTTGGTGTCATCGATAAACAACTGCGTTTGGTTGCTGAACAGCTCAGAGTAATTCTGCGAGTTCAGGAACTCTTGGTTGCTTTCGGAAGCGTACAACTGCAGACCCTTGCGGATACGCTCTCGAAGGACGTACAATGCTGGGTTTGCCTTCATGATCTTGGCCATGGCTTGCTGAATGAGTACCTTCAGACCTGGAAAGTACATTCCGTAGGCCGAGTACAAATTGTATGCCAAATCGATACCAATCATGATACCAGTAGCAGAAGGATAAATACTAGAGCTATCAGTCGTGTAATCAAGGTACTTCGCACGTGTGTAACGCTCAATGTCGTGAGAGTCGTAATCACCATATCGCAGTTGCACATCAACCCAGAATTTGTTGGTTGTTGTAGGCTCGATGACATCCTTCGTGTCATACAAGAGCGAGGGGCGAGTGACGTTCCATTTGTGGCTGGCGAAGAGGAGAATATCAGCGCAGGAGCTGTTCATCTTGTAAGATTTACGAGGGTGAATAGTTTCCTTCTGCACAGTCTCAATGCCGAGAGACTCCAGTTCCTGGTCAAACACTTGACAGAGATCCATGACCACTGACTCATGAATCTTTTGCCACAAGTGAGCACGGAAGATTTGGATGAGAGAGATCTTCAGAGTAGGAATCTTTCCGTGCAAGAAGATACCAGTAAGATCCAGCTGGACCTGGAAACCGACGTAGACGTTGGCTCGGTTGATCGTGGGGGACCACCAGAGAGTGAAACGACGGTTGGGAATCTGATTCAAACCGGATCGCTGGGCGTTGGTGAGCTTTTTGAACTTCATGGACTCTTCGAAACCAGAGGCCTTTTCCCAGAAGAGACCCTCCCAGGATGGGAAACCAGTGGCCTTAAAGAGAGTGTGCTCGAGGATAGTTTCAACACCACCCAAAGCCTGAATGACATCAGTTCGGTAGGCGTTCAAGTTCCAAAGCTTTCCGTCATGTCGCTGGCTTGTCCACCAGAATGGGTTGCCCTTCATGAGCTGGTAGATCTTGAACTCGGCTCGAGCACGGAAACCCTTGTCAAAGCTGAGTGTGCTTCGGTCCTTTTGGAACAGAGTGTTGATTCTAGGCAAACCGCGATCCCAGCTATCCTCCAAGTCTTCCAGAGTCAGACGACGATTCTGCTGATTGGCCTCCAAACGCTTCTGGGAGTATTCGGTCCAGACACGTTGAGAGTCGATGAATTCTGCCTCCCACGGAATGATGTATCGGAAGATGTTGGGAATCAGGGTCTCCTCAGCATGTGTCATACCAGCTCGGTAGTGAGTGACACCAGTGTCAGTCTGCTTGGACCAACGCTTGTCACTGGCTGGAATAAGGATATGAGAGCCAGAGATCATACCCAATCCACCAAGCTCCTTGGGGGTATAGAAGACAGCAGGAGGGAAACGCGAAGGCATCTTTGAGTTCAGTCCGATCTTGACTCTTGTCTGAATCTTGGTTTCGCACTTGACAATAGTATCAAGGAGCTCAATGGTGGAGACTGCGGCCTCACGGTAGTACGTAAACAGGGCAATCAGAGCAGTGTTCCATTTATTCGCAATCTTGGTAAAAGTTGTTGAACCAGACGACATGAGAATTTGTCGAATACGGTTGTTGAACTTTTGAATATCTTCCTCGGTGACTTGCAAGAACGCGTGTGCCGTTCTTTCCTTGGTCGTATTATCGACGAGAGACCAGACGCTGTCTTTGACAGGGAACTCATCATTCTGGTTTCTAATCTTTGGCAGAATACGAACCTCGAATCCACACATGGAGAAGAGCAGGTTGGGGTTATCTCTGCTGTAAACACTAACGAAACTGTCATCCCAGTCAATTGTAGTGACAGATCGTGGCAGGCGGTTCTTGAAGTCCCAGAAGACAGCTCGTCCCAGGTTGACATCGTGTCGCATCAGGCGCATACGAGAGTCTCGTGGCCAGCACTTTTTACTCTTATATCCAATGACATTTTCGAAGTTGGGGTCAGGTTGCTCAGTAAGGAATCTTTGGATGAGATCTCGCGATTCTTCCGCTGTAAACCGGAGGAAGATCCAGATCTTGTCGATGTATCGGCTGTATAGTCGGATTGGGTGTCTGCTTTCCGTTTCCCGATCGCGGAACTGCAAGAAATCATTGGGGCTTTGGGGTGGTCCAGCAATTTCACTAGCTCGTTGAGGACCAAGCAAAAGCAAGTCGAGGACAAGGCCATAGTACTGGAACACGAAAGCAGAAAACTGAAGACCACGAATCATACCATAGCTGTTGACGTGGTTCATGTCCTTGTAGGTGAGCTGGACGTTGTTCTTTGCCGTGATGTAATCAGCAAGGTTGTGGTCCATGATCAGTCTCAGGAGAGAGTTGAGAAGCGTCAATTCCATCTTCTCATAGACCTTGGAGAGCTCAGTCTCGATCATGACATTGCACTCGCCATTTTCAGTTTCCCAAACCTGGCCCAGGTTGTTGATACCCTGAGCCCACTTGTAAACCAGCAGAGGGGGCACTTCAGAATCAGAGGGCTTGATCCAGGCGGGGAAAAGGTGTCTCTGATCAGCCTGGTACCACAGATATTGGTCAAGATAAGCATCGCTAATCTTTTCGATTGGCTCAATATCGTAAACTGGGTTGATAGTGCTGTAGTTGTCATTCATATCGATGTTAACTTCCTTGAAAGCTCGCTGAGTGAGCAGGAATCGCTTGATGCGCTCCAAAGTTGTACCAGGACTATCGTATGCCTGTTCGATAAGGGCAAGCTCTTCACGCTGGCTCTGGTTGAGACGACCCTTGACTGAGTAAGCTTCTCTCAATCTCTCCAAAGCGAGGATCAGAATCTTGGTGTCGTGCTTGTAAGAAACACTAGGGAACGGAATAGGCGAGAACTTGCGAGATTCCAGCCAGTGGACGGTTGTCGTATAGATGGCAACAGCCTCCTCTGATGAAACATATGGACCGTCCTTCATGTGGTTATGCTGGCGTTCTTGCTCTGCCTTGAGCCAGAGTCGGGTAAGACGACCAACGTTCTTCTTGGCAACGGTCTTATCAACGGTGGCACCGCGACGAATACGCTCACGATTGTAATGGGCAACAGAAACCCACCAATCAGCCTTGGATTTCACGTATCGTAGAATGATATTCTCGATAGGAGCAGGCAAGCCAGGCACCTTCCAAGGGATGTTACTCTTCCAGCAACGCCAAGCCTCAGAGAGATGCTGCAGCACAGTGTTGACCTTGTTCTGCTTAATGCCCTCGGGCATCATGTCCAACAAATCGGCCATGACAGACGCACGAAGCTCAAGATCGAAGTGAGATTCAACACGCTGCTTCGTGACTGTCTTTGCGACGCCCTTGCTGTGTCTACCCTCAAATTGACGAGAAAGCAAGTTTCCAAGCCATCTCTCCAAGAGGGGAATAATACCTCGCATGAAGAAGAGCCATACTCTCCAGGCGGGCGCCCAGAAACCACAGCCGGGACCTTTTCCAACAGGACCAGAGTTGAATCTGTAGTAGATGAGATGCTTCAAGTCCTTGCAGGTTCGGATCTGGTGCATAAGCTTGTACTTGTAACGGTACATGCCTGTAAGCTGTCCAACGTGGTTGAAGGCATAGAGGATACCGTCAGCCAGCTGGAAGGCGTCGATATTGCCCAGTCGGTACTGAACTTGGGCATCAACAATCAGCTTTGTCAGCCTCAAGATTTCACGCATCAAATGGAAAGCGTTTCCGAATCGAGACTTCTTTCGCTCCTTTGTAGTGAGGGTCTTGACGGGCTTCAAGTTGAAGTTGTAGTCAAGGTGAAGATATGTCAGGTTCTTCCTGTGAATCAAAAGATTGAGCATATTGAAACCTTGACGGCAAACCTGCAAACCAGCCTCCACCCAGTCGATAGTAGTCTGCTGGAAGAACTTGGTCTGCTTCAATGACCTCAGGAGGTTCTGGTTATTCTGAGCCTTGGGCTTCTTCTTGTGCAGGTCATTGAGGACAAAGTTCTTGAGCAGCTTCTGGTATGAGACGCGGACCTTTACAGGCGGTCGGTTTGCAGGGGGGTGTTCGAGATACCACTGCTTAATCAGGGGCACATCCTGGGCGCGAACCATCTTGCCGGATCGTCGATTGAAGGGGAACGGCGCCCACCAGAGCTCAATGGCAGCAGCCGTATCATCATTATCGAGATCCTCGTCGGCAAGGAAAGGCTCTGCGCCAGCGGGAAGCTCGAAAGCATCCTCTTCAGGCTCTTCGTTATTTCCGGGACCAAAAAGTTCATCCTCCAGAGACAATTCAACATTCTTGGGGGCCACATTACGTGATGAGATGGGGTTGATTCGACGGTCGAAGTGGAACGTGGGCAAATCTGGGTCATCGACACGATTGTAGACCACCTGGGGATGAGAGTGCCATGCGAGGTGCACGCTTCGAGGAAGGGAATTATAGAGGTATGGGAAAGCAACCCGGAACTCGGTTCGAATAGGGTTTCTGAAAATGATTCGGTCGATGGCGTTGAACTCGCCAAAATCTTCATCATTGGGGTTGATATCCTTGTATAGCGGCTCAAATCGGGGTCCACCTGGCAAGGCAACATTCAGCGCCTTGGCTGTGAGAAGACTCTTTAGATCAAAGAGATAGAAGTAGTTCTTATCCACAACATCTGAGATCAAAGGCCGACTGAGACGGAACAGCGCCGCCATCTGAGGCAATGTAAGGTTCCATCCCTTGTAGCTCGGGCCGTTAACATGGGGCGTATCAAGCAGCGGTCGGTGGTCGTAAAACCATTCATAGATTGCCTCATCTTCGTCCTCGTTGAGCTCCATCTGAATAGGCTCAAGCGGCTCCACGTCTTCGATATTTTCCGACCACGACAGCGGCGGCTCCTCGTCGTCAAATGGCGGGAACCGCATACGCTTGAACAGTCTTCGATCTGCCTTTTCTTTTCGCATGAATGTCCACATCATGGCCCACTGTGCAAAGAAAACAGGCTCGATAACTCTGGGGATTTCGTTGACCAGGGTAAGACAACCGTTGACATGGTACAGGACCTTGACCTCTCGAGCAGACTCCCACGGCATCGGCATGTTCTCCAAAAGTTTGAGAACAGCGTGGGGCATGAACTTGAGTGCGCCGAGATAGCTTCGCTTGTCGTTTGTGTACTTTTTCTGCGAGACATCGCCGATATCCTTGACGATTTTCCGCAGATGCTCGGGAGGCATGTCAGCCTTTTGCGTCTGGACAAAGCCAGCCTTGCGCTTCTCTCCAAATCTGTTCCGCTGGTTGCGAAGCCATTCCTTCTTCTTCTGGGCAAACTTGGCAATATGGGCATCGGCGGGTGGTCGATATCCTGGCGGCGGCGGGGCTGGAGGAGCGGGTGTCGATGGAGGAGGTGGAAGCGATGATGAGGGAGGCGGCGGAGGAGGAGGAGGCCCCCAGCCTGGCGGCGGAGGCGGCGGGAGTTGCGACATGGCGACGTCTTCACTCGTTCAGAGGCAATTCGTAAAGTTGCCTGCCTGAAGGCTTGGAGCCGTGGCGCGTGTCAACGACGCGCTGGCAGTTCTGGAATTGCGCACGCAAAACAGCGGCCACGTCCAATGCTGTTATGTGGCCTCTATTCTGATGATGCAGATGCCGGTCTCGCAAGAATCAGACGACGACCAGGGCGGGATCGATGCAAAGCCAGATTGATGTTGAGCTTCGCCTTTGTAGAACAATTTCTTGAACGAGGATCCCTGGAGGCACTAGCTTCAATCTCGATGCTAGTCGGTCACGTGATATCGAATGGCTGAGACTGCCTAGAATTGATGCTGCGTTTCATGGGAACAAACATATACCTCTGTTATCTGGATCAGGAAAATGTTGCGTCCGTCTCTATTATATATCCAAATGCAACTTTCAAGAAAAAGGCAATAATTCAAGTGATGTGGTGTGCAGCTTTTGCCAGAGTGATCTTCTCATATGGTATTATTACCTTTGAATGTACCTTAAGGCCTTTATTACTGGTCTAAGTGTACTTCTTCTAGACATGCTACTACAGCATTACCCTAATTACAGAGCTCAAAATGATCTGAGAATTATGAATAATAATATGAATATAATTTGATTGATTTTTCATTTCAGATTTCTCTGCAATATCAGTCTTTATACGACTTTCAATGTTCCAGAGTGTTGCTACAGGGTACTTGATGACGGAGCAGAAGCTGTCACGAGCCAATCAAAGTTATTCTAATGCACTTACATAATCACCGTTCATGATCTTCTGCCGCCAGCAACATCAAGCCGATTCATCGCGACAACAGCTCAAACTCACCAACGCCCAAGCAGCCGCCGTCACGACTCTGCAAAAATGGCGCATCTTCGTACGTTGCAATTGCACCATTGCTGAAGTCTACTAACCGCAATTCGCAGACGTCAAGCCGGACCCGGCTCTCCTGAAGCTGGAGGGTACGTAACATATCCGATCCAATGCCCATCTTTCAGATCTCCATTCTAACTCGGCGCAACAGCGATGCAAAAGGCTCGCCACCACCACTTCCGATTTACTGGTAGAACAGCCCGAATCAGCTTCATCTACATGGCCGCTATCCCCGCCGTCTTCGGTTGGGTCGCATACAAGACAGACGTGAGTGGAAATCGGGCAATGTGGGGAGGGGGAAGAGGAGGAGGGAAGACGGATTGATGAGATGCTAACTTGGACTAGGGACTGTGGGATCTACGAGCGAAGCGAAAGGGCGACTCTGTCTACGAGAAATAAGCGTCGAGATGTGTGGTAGGGGCGAGGGTTTATGTATAATTGAAAAGGTTCGATACGGAATAGAGAGCCTAGTGCTGGCCGGATATTCGAATATATATAAAAAAGAAACCAATTAGCACCATTTCGTACTGGAATCCCTTCAATTTTTTCTCTGTAATTTCTCTATTTGGTGTTGGCAATGCCGCCTTCGAATAGCCTGGTTTTCACTTCGAGCTGAGGATGTCATACTGGTGTACCAACCTGCAAGACTGATTAAGAGGACTGTATTATGCCTCGTCTAAACGCTAAATTATATGGGTATATCGCATCCTTTTAAAATCTCAATTATGCCTCTGAAGCAAGCCCTCCCTGCAACCTAATACCAGCGTCCTCTGCCTCGTGACCCCCCAGGTGGCCCATCCGGTAACTGCTCTCCTCTCCTCCAATCACCAGACGGAAATCTGTTATCTCTCCAGCTCGGCGCCCTACTCTGGCGACCGTGGTTGCGACTAAAGTTGCTCTCTCGACCTGGAAATCCCCCCCTAAAGCTGCTACCACGACTATCGCGCCCGCTGGATATAGAGCCTCTTCTGGCATTTGATGGTGGCGCCACAGAGCCGTCTGACAAGGGAGGAAGAATCGCACATGAGATGTAATCACCAACCACAAATCTCCAGTCGGCCAGTGTTTTATCCTTCTCACTGTCATCCTTCATGACATCCGGATCGGCATCATCTAGGTTCTCCGCGCCGGGATAGCCCTCGCCAATGACGATGCTTCCCAGCTCCTTAACGGCAAACTTGGGCTGACCAGCATTAATAGTACTAGTGCCGCGTAGATCTGGGCAGACAAGCTGGAAAGAGAGTCTCGTGCCAATAGCAGGAGAAGGCAATGCGCTTGGTTTCGCCGCTGCTAGCTCTAGGGCTAGCTCATAGAGTGTACATGTTGACCAGGTGTAGATGGAAACATGTGGCGGTAGAGATGCTGATGCAAACTCCTCTGGTCTAATTATGATGCTGATTAATTCTGTTTTCCTCAAAGTATGGTGATCTCATGATTATAAGCGCGTACCTGTAAAAGCTGCCAGTTCGGTGAAATAGACGAACTAAGAACGGAGACGTATCCTCATCCTCACTCGCCCGTGCATCTACCATCGTGGAATAACGTAATGTGACAGATATAGAGTCTGAGGTTACGAAATAGCGAGAAATTTTAAAAATGAACAGGACCAATTTGCTCTCAAACCTTTGTAGAGTTGGAGTTGAGAAATGCCGAACGCTGAAGCTGTATCGAACATATGATGTATTATCCGGAAATCATCCGTAATCGATAGCATGCTTCAACCTCGGTGAGCTCACCGGACTTATCATCTTGCCAACCTCAAACCTTGCCAAATTGCCAAATACTTGCATCTAGCGTCGCTCTACTATCAAAATTTGTGCAGATTCACAAATCACATCAATTTTGAACACCTAGCCGAATCATTGACTCTTTGACGCGACATCTTCAACTCTCAAGACGCTCCCCAGCGCAACATACTTCATCATGGACTTCGCGGCCCTCATGAACAAGGAGCTCTCCAAATCCAAAAAATCATCCAGCAACGATGACAAGAAATACATGAAGCGCTCCGAAGTCGAGGCCGAACGCAAAGCCGCCTACATAGCCGAACAAAAAGCCCTCGAAGCCGAACGCGCATCCAAAGCCGAAGCGAAGCGTAAGCGCGAAGAAGAAGTCGCCGCAGAAAACGCCCTACGCGAAGACAAGCGGCGCAAACTCGCAGAAGAGTCAAAAAAGAGGCAAGAAGAGAAGGAATGGGAGGAAGAGCAGGCGAGGAGGAAGCGACTTGGCCTACCGGAACTCGTCAAGGGCGAAGAGAACGGCGACAAGAGTGATGGCGATGCGGCGGACGACATTCCGGATGACGAGCTGATACAGAAGTTGAGAGAACTGGGCCAGCCGGCGATATTATTCGGCGAATCACATGCGGCGCGACTGAGACGGCACAAGAAGCTCACTACGGTGCTGACAACGGGGCCTATACCTACGACATTGAAGCTGGTAGAAGAGAAGGACATGAAGGTCGACGGCGCGGTACCAAAGGACAAAGAGGGCCGCTTGTGGCTATTCCGACAGTTGGCGAGTTACTTTACCATGGTGCTCACGGAGTACGAAAAGGCAATGGAGGAAGAGAAGCGGGAAACGAGCGCCAGCAAAATGGCCTACAGCGCCATGGTTCAAACCCGCGAAAACATGAAGCCCGTAAGACCCCCTCCTCCCATTCTCACCACTCAAAATCCGTCTGTAAAAGAGGAAAGAAAAGCAAAGGCTAACCTACCACACAGCTCTTCCGCAAGTTCGAATCCGGCGACCTCGACGACTCCCTCCTCCAGCCCATCATCGAAATCGTCCAGGCCCTCCAGGAGCGCCGCTACGTCGACGCAAACGACGGCTACCTACGCCTCAGCATCGGCAAGGCCGCCTGGCCCATCGGCGTCACCATGGTCGGTATCCACGAGCGTAGCGCCCGCGAGAAGCTGCACGACGGCGAAAAGGGCCATGTCATGGGTGATGAGGCCACGCGCAAGTACCTGCAGAGCATCAAGCGCTGCTTGACGTTTGCGCAGGTGCGGTGGCCGCCGCAGGACCTGAGGCAATTGATGGGATGATTTTGATGAGGCGGAGCATGCTGAATGCAAGGGAGAAGAGGATAAAGGGCGGATGGTTCACAGTACAGCTATTACAAGATGCTGGAATATTGGTGCCTACATAGTGTGATATGATACCCCGTCTTGATTGGACAAGGCAAGACAGTAAACCAGAATGCATATACGAGGTGTCTCTCTATTGAACAACACCGGGCAGCTTGTGCCGAGTCCTCATCATCGACTAACAACCTGACCAATGAGAAGGCAAGATATTGACTGGATCATAAAGGCAAGATTGAAAGCAAGCGATAAAAGAGTAATAATGCCTCTACCAGTTGTAGTTGGGGGCTGCTGAATACGAAAAAAGACACGAAAATCCCCTATTCTCCTTGCGCCTCCCTCTCTAATGAACAATCATGTGTAACGTTCAAGTCTCCAAGCATTTGCCGTCATAACCGTGGCCCCCTCATTTCGAGAAACGGTCCACGTAGGCCATCCGCAGAGCGGATCAAATCTCGGTTTCAGTTGTGTCGCTCACTGCGGCTGACCGATAAATCTCATTCGTAGTCATAGTAGCGTGCTCTCGCCCTCTCCAATAGACTTGCTCGACGATTTTGACGATCCTTGAGAATTAGATCGAGTTCGAGGCGGACTGTGCTGGCACTGAGCCCTGGGTTTTCCTTGGGGCCTCTTCTAAGACTCCTGAACCCGCTCAGCGCCTTGGCTGGGCAACTGAGTAATATCTTCGTACCAAGCCTCTTCGACCTCGGGCCCTCCAACGCCGCCTCCAACGCCGCCTCCCGGCTGCTTTTTGGCGCTGCTGACCTCGAGACCTGCAACAATCAGATTCACGCGCCGTAACCGCTCCTTGGCCTCTTGCTCGTATTTCTTCGCCACAGCAAGTGCATTTGTCTGCACGACTAGTCGTGGGTCGGGAGAAACGGCTACGAGAAGCTATGTGGGATGTAAGCAACACTGAATTTCATAGTGGGAAAGTGGAAGCGAAAGGGAGAGAGAATACCTTGCTCTTAGCATCTATTCGAGCCCTCAGCGAGCCATCACGAATCATCCTGATGAGCTCCAGCTCCACGGACTGGTTAGGTGTACCAAACGCAGCGTCCAAGCTGTCTAGTGTGACGCATGAAAAGGGAATAAAGTATTGAACGATGCACTTTTCGCGAATTCGGGAGTAGATGGTGGGAATATGTGGCTGCAGGTAGATGTCTAGGAGATAGTCGGCCTTCACAGACTCTAAGATGGTTAGGCAGTTAGAGTAGCGGCCGTTAACAAACAAACTAATCGCCTTTCGAATGTGCGGCTCATGCTCCAGAAACATCCTGAATGATTGGTTATCCAGTATGCGAGCTTGTAGAGCCTTTCTGTCCATGGTTGCCAGGGCCAAAAGGCCGCCGTAGATGGCAACATCGTTGGGACTGGCAACTGTGTTGTACTCTGTTGGGGATACATTGGGATTGGTGTGAAGAAGAGTATTAGCCGCATCATAATAGTTACCAAGTCCCATCAGAGCAACTCCGGATGCCACTTTGGTGTAGGCCTGCTGCGCCTGCTCATCATCTCCAGTTTGAATGTTGGCAATCTTGCCAACATTACTCAACACGGTGGCCCAGTCATGGCGCTGGAAAGCGACGCTAGCCAAGTGCATGCCGCAGTCGAAGATGTGTTTGGTCGTGCTCACGTCGTGGCGCATCTTGTTATATGCGTCTGTGGCCTCGGTGAGCTTGCCTATGCTCTCGAAATGCTTGCCAAGATCCTCATTGCCCATCTAAATACAAGCGGTGAGTTAGCACTATCACGGCGTCTCTGAACAATGGAGTGAAGCCTACCCGAATGCTCTCCTTAATGAGATTGTTTCTATACCCCTTAAGTTCTGTCTCTAGGCGAGTCGTTTCGGTTCTGTTGGCTAGCTCGGTGCTCTCGATCCATTCGTCGTCCCTCTTTGCCTCAGGCTCATCCGGAGCGACGGAACGGAGCAGCTGCCAGGCATCTTTATACCGAGTGACATCTGAGCCACTCTTTGCCTCGGCGACGGCAGCCTTGAGAGCTTCAACACGTAGGGGCACGCAGCATCGGCCGATGAGGATCAAGCGTTCGTACCGTGTTCTGCCTATGATGACGACAACAAGAGGCAGGGTTAGCATCTAGGATCCCGCCGACATCACTGTATGGTAGAGTGCCAGACAAGCTTAAGAGGACATGGGGCCATCGTACCGACATAATTCTGAATATAGAGATCGATATCAAGCTTGGGCAGCTCTAGATTGAGGCTCAAGGTCAGCTCCTCCAAGCAGGCATCATGTGGGGCAAGGTCTTGATCTACCGGAGACGATGACATCTGGAGTTTTTGCGTATGCCTGAGCTTCCGAGCCCGGCTGCGTGGAAGCGGGAGCAGCCATGGGGAAAGCAGCGTGATAAATGCTGTTTTGATAGGGAACGATTTGCTGTTCCGGCGAGGCTGCGGTATTGAAGGCTCTCCTGCACGTGCCTCAGCCTTCTGATGATGGAGGGGCGTTCATTGTGGGAAAGTGCTTGGCCATAGGCGTTTTGACGGGTTTGGCGGGGTTGGAGCTCTGAATAGGTGGTGGCCACAGGTACAAGGCCACTACAGAGGCATGCTTGCTAATACGTGCATTTCGAAGGTATAGCGCATGTACGCATTGCTTTGCACAACCAAATCAATTAGAATAATCCGCCACACCTTAATAAGTACTACAGGCAAACAGAAACATTTGAAATGTCATGAGAAGAATTCATTCACTTTGCCTGCTTCTGCATTTACTACTGATAGTAGTAATGCTTGGGAGCATTGAATAAGCAATGAATCTACGGCGAAGGCTAGTGCTAGTACCGAGTAGTACAAGTTGGCGCATCTCTTCCTCGATTCCTCTTAGCCAAGCATCTCAGCTATACTCGCTGCAACTCTCTCCACCATCTATCAAGGTGGCAGTATCAAGGCCTGGATATAGTAATGCCCTCACTCTAGGAAAGCTCTATAGCCAATAATTCTTCAAGAGGTAAACAGTGCAAAAGAAACTACGCCAAGCTCTTGACGAGATCAAATACGTAATCGCAAGACCTTCCCGAGTCGGCACTGGCCCCCTTTGTCCAGATCAACTAGTTTGCCGTCTTCCGATATACTCTGTGGCTTAGACCTCAATAAACCAGCCGGCGCAAGGGGGTTAGACAGGCACAGGCCCTCTCAGCTCAACTACAGTAAGGGGCTATTTTACAGGATGGCAGGGCAGGTGACGGATCGTGCGTTGTTCGACGCCGTTTGTACGAGGCCAAGTATTGTAATCCAGCATGCGGGGGAGAAGAGCGGCAGCTCCGAGTCAGAGTCGCAACGCAACGGCCCATGCATACGATGTCAGTAGGCAGCAATGTATTGTAGGATAAGAAAGACGCATCTCGTGGCGGTGTTTCGTCACGGAAATCGACAACCGGCCCATGGACAGGCAATCTGCCAGAAAATGCAGATCAGACGTCCACTAAATCGCGGGCGTGTGCATTTCGGAGGTGAGCCGAAGCCGAAGCCTCTCGTCATCCTGTCACGGAGAAGTCTCGGGGTTAGAAGCTTGGCTCGGCCACGAGCGGGAACAAGCTTGACCGAAAAGCTTACCTCTGGAATACAGTGCCGGGTCTACGAGTACATTCCAGAGAAGGTCGTGGAAAGAGGATCGCCGGCTGGATTCGGATCGCCATGCCGCGCTGTCACTCGATAGGGTTGTCTGTGATGACTTCTGGCGCCCGCTACGATAACGATTGCGACGGTAAAAGCACTCGAAACATGTGTGTGGCACGAGGCTTCTGGCACTAACAGCCAGTTGGATTGATGGTTGGTGTTGGATGGGTGTAATACTGTATAGTAAAGAGATAATCCATCAATGAGATGAGGATTGGTTATCACGTTTTATCATCTACTTGCTATTGGGACGTTGCTAGATGGTGCTGGCTTTTGCACTGAGTGGGTGTTCGGTTAATTCGGTAAATAGAGGCATGAAATCAAGATCAACGGGCGTCAAGTGCTGTAGGTACAACAATGGACGGCATAGTCAATCAGTGTTGTTGAGCAAGTAAAAACACAAACACAAACAAAAATGTCCTCTTTTTCAGGGCGCAACACAGTTTCTTTGTGATATGGCCTGAATTACTGTCAGCATCCCCTACTCTGTACTTTGTACCTACTAAGGTCCCTTCAATCTTAGCAGGCGTCTCCCGATTCCAGCCTTGTGGGTTATCCTGGCTTTATCGGCAATCTCGTTCCCACGGCGAAAAGCTTGGCATAGGCAAGGTGATGTAATGCCGCCGTGGCTTGAAGACACCGTACCGGGACAGGCCTAAGACCACCGAAGAAGCCGGAGGGTCTTTAGAACAAAATGAGAAAAAAATATTTCAAGAGAGAAATCCAAGGGGAAAACAGGAAAAAAACAGGGCAGAAAGAGAGAAATGAAGCTGCATCTTGGTGACTCGTGACCAGGGCCAGGATTGGCGAGTTCTGGCTGCCGAATGTCGCTACAGTATGGTGCATGTCGCACAAGGAACATGGGACAACGATTCATTTGCCTACATGCAGTGCAGTGTACGAGTACAGTGCCAGCAACGCCCGCCACGGCGCGCAATACGTGTACCTCAAGCCTTGCGCATCAATAGGGTGCTCGACTTTAAATCAAGGTTATCTCGAGTTCATCCCCGCCAATCTACTACCGGGCTCACCTTTAAAGTTGCGGTTTTTGTGGTGGGCGATGACAGGAAAATAAAAAAGAAGCATGTCACCAAGGTTAGGCATTGCAGGACTGCAAAAGTCTAAACCGCGGCACCCCATGAACTGGACTCACCGAAACAACGGCTGCAGAAGGGGATGGCACACACCTGCTGTGCATGCGAGGGCGAGTTAATTTAGAATACTGCTCACCCGCATGCGCTACAGATACAGCTAACCCAACAACCACAACCACAAGCAGGCAGCCAGATGATCCATTTGATGCTACTTGGACGGGACCTGGACCTGGTTGGACCTGGACTTTTTGTCGCTGCTGCGGGTAGCGCGTACTTGTACCTGCGGCGCTTGTACTCCGTATGCCCGCAACAGCCGCAGGTCGTATCATTTCCCGTTTCCCGTCTCCATAATTTGACCCAAAGCTGCAGAACGGCTCTTGGGGAGAGCGGGAATAAAGCGGACGTTGGCGCAATGGTGGACCAGCACATTCCATCATTTGCCAGGTCTAGAAAGGCCAGTGTTACGTTGAAGTTGCCGGGCACTCGTTGAGGTGGTCGCAGTAACGTATACTTGAGTATATTGGTTGCGTGAACAGCCAGAGTAACTCCAGGTCGAAACGAGCGGGAAATGATGGATATGAAGTAAATATCTGTTTAATTTGCCTGCTGGAGTCTTATTCTCTCCTTATCGCCCTCAATATCGTCACCTCCAATGGACGATAATACTGGGCTAAACTACCCAAAATCGAGGTCTAACTCGCTGTCAACGATAACGCCGACCGACATCTTTCGCGCACTGGGTGCTCGGCCCTTCCGATTCTCAAGATAAACTACACAGACTGGCGGCGGGCTGATGACCTCCTCGATGATGCAGCTAGTCCTGCACCTAGCACTAAGCATTTCCCAACTGCAGTGCGTGTCCAAAGTCAAAACGGCGAGAGACACACCAATGACAGCCGCGGGAGGCGTTTATCGCATCATTTCCGTAGCACTGAGACATGCCTCTCACCCAATGCTTTGGCTCTGACTTACCTAGTACGAGCACTGCTAGTAATTTGCAGTAGGTAATCCATTCTTGATCGATTCTGATCTGCCCGTAGCGTTGACGGGTTGCTGGGACCAGAATCCCGCAATTCAAACGGAACTGAATTGAAGCTTATCTAGCCAAGCCCAAATCTCGCCGGCACTGTAGCCATCTCAATGTCGCAACGAACCTTTGAAAGCTTCTTTTCGCCCTTCTACCGCCATCCCACCCCCCCATTGTGTCTTGCCCTGCCAGCCAAGCTTTTCAGCCAAGCCTTCCAGCTTCATTTCGGAGCCATCAATCCACATGCCGAGTGGCAGTTGAGGCGCTGGGATGCCATGTGGCAGTGGAGAGGTCGGATTTGCTAGTCAAACACTGCCATTTGCCCCCCCATAAGACACAGCAAGATTGAAGCAGAAATTCGAGCCCATTCCTAGGTATCGCCGAAATGCAAATGCCCGGGCTGGCTTGCAGTTTATCACGCGGCAGTAATTCTGGCGCCGCCTCTAGTCCAGCGGTGGAGTTTCCTGCGCGATGTGGACCTGCTCAGTTGTGTTTTTAGCCCCCGACGCCATCAAGAGCTCAATTCGCTGTCATGGATGGATCAATCGATGCTGAATTCTTTTTTCAAGTCCCTCCAGCCCGCTGAACGGGGCGGACATCCGCTGAAAGCCTCGCCGGGCACTTCCCGTGCTCTTGGGCGTCTGCGAAGATTGTCGTACGAGGATTCGTTCATCCTCCTTGGCCAGTTGGGTCTCGGTGGTGTGCCGAGTGCCTTGCAACCAGCTGAACCATCTAACACCAGAACATGTTAGTATCGCAGGGCCTGCCTGTGCTAAGGCAGCCAAAGTCTGGACTCTCGATTCATGCAGTCTGACGGCATTGCGATGCTGGCGCTCTGGACGCATGAATCTGGCACTGCGCGGCGTTTTGTATGCACTCCGTACAGGTACATCTGCAGAATGCTGTCGGCAGTGGACCTCCTAGACAAGATGGAAGGTCGCGGGCAAACCGGCACTCTGCAGCATGCTTGCGCCTGTACTGGGCACCTGAAGGTACACGTACTCGTACAGGCATTCGTGTCGCCAGATGCACGCAGAGCATCATACAAAAACCCAAAGAGTTGAGTATATATACATTTGAGCTCAGTATATTGGTATGAGGATTGAGGTTCCTATACCTGTGAATTTCGTATTTTTGGATGCATCTATTCCATTCCATTCGATCAATGCTTCTCACTGCCTTGCTTTCGCTCAGACACCTCCTGCTAGCCAACGGTCGTCAAGTAAGACAGCCTGGCAAGACATTTGGGCGAATTCGCATGAGGTATGTCTCTGTCAAGTGTCAAACTCATGCTAAAAACCAAATCAAACGGCTTACAAAGAATTGATCTCAAGCAGGAAACCTTGAGCGACGAGGTTGTGGAGCGCTGCATCTCTCTGTGCCTCACAAAGCGCCGTGTTATCCTTCTCCCTACATGTGCCAAACGTACTCACCAGACGTAGTGCAATTGCACTGTTTCTCACCCCAATGCTTCTAGGTTCATTGAAAAAAGCACGGCCTCGTACTCCGGGCCCAGCTCCGAATACAGACACAACCAGAACCCCCTGGCCTTTTGCATCCCCACACGCGTCAATGGAGTTGTGGTGTTGCTGCCCGGGATGGCTTTCCATCTTCCCACCGTGCAAACTGCAGCCCACGCACGGCCCGAACCAACCAGACGCCAAACCCGGCCCCAAGCGGCTCTCGGTGGGATTCGCGGGCTGCGTAATGCTAGCCGCACGGCCGCTCCACCGCAAAGCTGCAGCCCCAGTGTCTTCAGCGGGCCAGCCACTGTAGAACAGTGCTAGAGGCGCCTCCCACAGGCTCTCAGGCAATTTATCCCAGCCCAGCCACGGCGCCCTCTCGCTTGCTGTACTTGCGTCGGCAGTACTTGTACCGCCCTCTGGTTACAGTGCGGATTGGCCCCCAGTTCCCCCCAGCACAGGCTCTGGCTCTGGCTGACTCCCACTCGCTGGACTGCTGTGGACTTTGCAGCGCCTGAACGGCCTCTCCCTTCTGTTCCTGTCTTTTATTTCTTTCCCTCGTCCTCGCGCCATAATCTCGACGACACTCCCGCCAAATCCTCCCCATCTCGCTCCGGACACGGGAGAGACTGCGCTGTCCATCTGATGGCCTAGATTGGCAGACGCCGGGGCAATTGGCACGTACGCTGCCACCGACTTTGCATCCCCGGGGTCCTGTCCTGTCTCTCCAAATCCAAAGGCCTCTTCTCCATCGCACACGAAGCATCGAGCCAGAGCATCCAGCCCCGCCCAGATCCCAGCCCGAGTACGTGAATGAGCGGCCAAGACGGGACAAATATCGAGGTTGCGCTGCATCTGTTCTGACCTGCCCACGCTGCTACAGTACACCCTCAATCACATACGGATCGGCCCTGCGAATCAGCCCTGCGACTAATAATAGCCCTGTGAATCGGCCCCTGCTGAACCGCCATCTGAGAACAAAAAACTATAAATAAAAATGTCCGACGACGAGGCCATCACCGTCGGGTCGCAGCCCGCCGGCGACTGGTCTATCCACGATGCTGGATCGCCGGCGGACAGCGTCAAGTCGGACGCTGAAGACGACGACAAGGCGGGCGATGCCGAATCGGCACCGTCGCAACCCATCCAGAAGCGACGTCGAGTCACCCGCGCCTGCGACGAGTGCCGCCGCAAGAAGATCAAATGTGACGGCAAGCAGCCTTGCACGCACTGCTCCGTCTACAGTTATGGTGCGTATCATGATTTGGCGACGGTCCGTCCTTGGATATTGCTGTTATTTCGGCTTTACTATGTTGAACGATCCTTCGCTCCACCTGTCCCATCCCGCCTGGATCGGTCCCATCTCACTGCCTTGAGCACCGTTGCTGACCTTTTGTTGCGCAGAATGCACATATGATAAGCCATCAAACAGGAGGAGGAATCCCGCGCCGCAGTATATCGAGGCCCTGGAAAGTCGTCTTCAGCGCGCCGAGTCGCTGCTGCGAAAATTCGTCCCCGATATCGACTTGGCCGACCCAAATCTTGACCCTGCCATCCAGCAAGAGTTTCACAACCGAGAACGAGCGCGTGCTGAGGTTGCTAAGCTGCGGACTAATCATCCCGCTGAGCCTGATCCTAATGACACTCAGCTCACCTCCATGATCGACTCCATCGGCCAGCTGGATCTTGACGACAAGGGCGGCTGGGATTTCTACGGCATCTCGTCTGGCGCCGTTTTCCTGCGGCGCATGAAGGAGAATTTTCGCGGCATGCTAGGCCCTGTTGGCAAAGGACCGTTTCTACCACGCCCATCTGATCGAACCGCGGGTCTCTTGAACTTTGACACGCCGCCCGTTGGCTCGCCCTTCTCTACCATCTCCAACTACCCCGAGCTGCCCCCCAAGGACGTCGCTCGGAAACTCTGCTACTATTCTCTGAGTTGCGCCACGTGCCTTGTCCGTATCGTTCACGTCCCTAGTTTTTACGAAAAGTTTGACTACATCTATGAACGACAACATGAGCCGATGAGCCCAGATGACACCCAGTTCCTCGCCCTTTTTTATGCCGTCTTAGCGTTGGGCTGCATGTATAGTAATCTTGACGACTCTAGTTCCGGCGGCATGACTTATCGATTTGCCATTGATGAAGGGTAAGTTGGGATTGTCACTATGTGATGGTATTGGATGAAATTAGCTAACGCAACGGCTGCAGAGTCAAATACTACAAGATAGCAAGATCTCTGCTGCGTGATGTTACCGAGTGTCGAAGCCTTGTTTCCATCCAGACACTTGTTTTCATAATCCTTTTCCTTCAATCCACTGCCAACCTCAACACCTGCTACTCATTTGTAGGAATTGCTCTTCGATCAGCCTTGCGAATGGGTCTTCACCGCCACCTGCAGCACGAGCGAATAGGAAACATCGAGCAGCAAGTTCGGCGGCGGGTTTTCTATGTCATACGGCAGATGGATATTTACGTATCCACCATGCTCGGATTCCCCCTGCTTCTAAACAGCGACGACGTCGACCAACAGTATCCCATTGAAGTTGACGATGAGTTTATAAGACCTGAAGGCATTCTTCAACCAGCACCGGGAACGGCCTCATTCTTCCAAGCATTCAATGCCCACTCCCGATTGATGGATATTTTGGGCAAAATCACAAAGTACATTTATCCGACAAAGGGCGTTGGGCAAACGGTCATGAGGGGGGACAAACCATCATCTACATATCTCATCAGCTATAGCAAGATTAAGGAGATTGAGACGGATCTACACAACTGGTTCGAGAGACTTCCAGAGGCATGGCGGCCGAGCCCTGACGGCCCCATTGAAGTAGTTCGGTAAGTCGCCTTCTGACATGTCTCAAGAAACCCCGCTGACAGTCCCGTAACAGTGTGCGACATCTGCTGCGTTTTGCCTACGCGCATGTGCAGCTTGTCTTGTACCGACCATTTCTGCATTACGTTTCTCCTCGACTCAGCCAAGGCAACAGGATTGATGAGCTGTCGTATGCCTGCGCGGCGGCCGCCATCAGCGTGTCCCGTAACATCGTCCACATTGGCCTGGAGATCCGAAAGCAGCGCGTCCTTAGCGGCCCCTACTGGTTCATGCTCTACACTGAGTTCTTCTCCGTGCTCTCGCTGGTATTTTATGCCATCGAGAACCCCGAGAAGCCTGGATCGGCAGAGGTATTGGCTGATGCGCGCGCTGGGAGACAGATGATTGCCGATCTGGCCGAGAAGAGCCTCTCTGCTGAGAGGGTCACTCATACTCTCAAGGTAGGAACAGGCCTGGTATCCCTTTGACTATTATACTATTGTTGCTGACATGTTTTTGAAGGTTTTGTTTGATCAACTACCAGAACGGTTTGATCCGCCTCAACCTCGCCCATCGTCCACGAAGAAGAGGACGGCCCCGGGCGTTAAAGCACCAAACAACCCTGGCATCTCTGTAGGCATGTCTCTTCACAGACCAGGCGACATCAGAGGCGGCGGTATGTCTTTATATGGCACCTCCACTTCTAGGGGCTCCATGGACAGCAGTTTCGCGCAGTCATTAGACCATAGTGGATATCCTGAGCCCTCGTTCACCAGCAGCCTGAACGACGTGATGCCGATGGACTTGTCATCACGAGCAACGCCTGACTCCACGAGCACCGCCGAGAGTGTACACCGGCACCCATACCAGCAACATCCTCTTAGCGGGCATCTCGGCCACAGCCACCCGGTTCACAAACTCGACTCGTTAATGTTTCCTTCGGACGATCCATTCGCTTACCCGAACCAGCCGATGATGGAACTGGGATTCTCAGGTAAAACCGATGTGCCAGCCGTGTCGATGCCTCATCAACCTCAGGACTCGGGATTCTTCTTCCCCGCCTCGCTGGATGAGATGGGAGATCAGTTTATGGGACAACCTCCGCCGTACATGATGCCACAACAGCAACAGCAGCCGCCGCCACAACAACAGAACCCTATGGCGATGAACATGTCGGCCAACATGTATGACCCTAACGCTATGATGGGGATTCACCAGCAACCGCCGCCACAGCAGGCTCAGCCAGCGCCGCAACGACGACCCGGCGGGCTATCTCTTCGACGAGCAATACGGGGCGAGAGGCACCAGGAGCGGCAGATAGAGCAAATGTTTACGGATCACGGCATGCAGCCGGACTGGGGGAGTTTCTTTGGTTCTGGCAGGGGCGGATTTCAGGGAATGTGAACGACTGCCACATGATACCCATTTTTTTGACGATATGAAAACGGGAAGGCCTTGCGGTCCACCGGGGGGGAGTGAAGGGCGTCTTGTTGCTTTTCTTGTTTCTTTCTTTTGTTTGATCACCCATTCCTTGGACATCGTGGACGGGAAAGAAAGGTCACAGCGCGATTGCATGTTTTTACAACTCCTGTCAACCTATCCTCATCACTCGAACCATTTGCGGCTGGTGTTTAGATACTTGGGTCACTTTCTGTTCTTTCATCTGTTTCCATCTTTTTCCCCCCTCGGCCCCCCGTTGGCGGCAGGCACACCGAAACAAAAAACAACAACTATATGAGCATATCACAGTGTGTAGATAAAGGGACTTTGATCGAACCATATACACGATCAAATGTCGAAGCACCAAATCATACTAGGTACATACGAAGAAATAAACTATCCAAGGTACCCATAGAAAACGCCTCGCTCTCGTTGCTTAGTTTGGCAAACTTGTTTTTCTCTACTCGTGTTTCTGGCGCCTTTTCGTATCACGGAATGTCCTTTTGGTGTGCTTACGTATGCAATTTAACGCAGAAAGGCAATTGAAGACCGGCGAGCGGCCGACCAAATGGCCGACATTTTGGACAAAAGACCCTGGCCGCTTCGGCGCCGAATACAGTGCGACATAATGAGGGTCTTTTTCTTCTTCTTTTCCCTTGCTGCGTCTCGCTTTTGGTCGGTGACCTTTTTGAGGGGCGGTTTTTCTCTCTTTCTTTTTGGGCTACAGAGTAGCCTATGTGGTGTGTGCTCGCTGGATTTCTCGGGGCTTCGCGTTATTTCTTTTTGGTCCGTTGCCTACTTGTATGCACATTGATGGGGGCTCTCGGTGGAGGTGCATTTGCATTGAGGCGGCCAGTTAGGAAGCGTTGTGTACGAAAGGTGGGTGAGGGGAGTGTGGGATATGTTATGTACAGTAGAGGGGGAAGTGGGAGTTGGTGTGGTGATGGGGGACTGATTGATTTGACTTGATCTGATTATTGAGGGTTGTTGCCGGAGCGGGGAGTTACGAGGATAGTCTGGTTGACATGGATGGGGGCTGTTGGATGTTACCTGGTGTATGCACGGGGAGATGTGGTGTTGAATGTGTTGGTATGGTTGCGGTAAGGGAAGACGCTGTGCTCTGCTGTATTTGGGTAGGTATCCTATATGATTGTTATTGTAGTATTGCCTTTGCACAAACTGAGGCCTTGCTGGTGTTTCCAGGTGAGGTTCATGATAAGATCTGTATAATAAACGGTGGATTTCCATCGTGTTGCGCTGCGTTGATATTGTACTGTGAAAGGCCTTAAAAGGATCAAAGACCAGGGATGTCCCATTGTGGAAAGTGGATGTAGCGGGTAGGACGGAAGCTTGGACATCTGCCAGAGGTACCGGTACCTGGACGGTGTTCTGAAGGCGCTGATAGGAGGATGCAGCGACGTGCTTTGTGCTTGTGCATGTACTCCATCGGCGGAATACAGTACATAGCAATGGGTCTACAAGATCATTCCATCTCTTTTTGCCTTATATAATTAGCATCCAACTTCTAATTTCTCTCTATCTGGATATTACTACTGTACTGCTAGTAGTACAATAAACTTGACCCCTGAGATCACGATCAAGAAATGCAGCTTAAGGAGAGAAACGGCGCTAGACTAAACTGGTGGTGGCGCCGTCTGGTCTCTGTTTTTCCTGGGGTAGAGATTGGAGATTGAAGATTAGATAAGGCACCAGGGACGTTTGACACAATCAGGCACTATTGCAGGTACCTGGAGCGTCGCTCACGTGCTGCTGCGGCTGTATGAAGCGCCCGTTGATCAATTCAATACTACCTAATCATCATCAGAGGGAGTCATCGCTTTTCCATTTCTATCCTTTTAGAGCATATAATATTATAGAGAGCCACGCAATGGAGGACCTCGACTTCAGCTTCATCCTCGACGATGAGTTTGACGCAGTGTAAGCGCGCCACTCCATGTGTTGGTCGCAAGTCCAACTGCTTACAGGCGGTAAATGAAATAGGGCCATAGCTAAGAGGGAGGACTGGGAGGTTTGGAAGACGCGAAAGTATCCGGGTGAGTGAACGATGAATGCGACAGCTCTTTCTCTTTCCAACTATTTGACTGACTCTCTCCCGTGCGGCTTTTAGCCAAGGAGCATGCGCGCAAAGTCGCCCAGAAGCTCGGGGTCTCGGATGGCATCATCTACTTGCCTGGCCAGCCGGAGAACAACTACGAGGACTCGGACCAGGGGCCGCCATTGAGACAGCGCCGATAGTAAGCTCGACTCCCTCTGATCCTCTATTCTGCTATCCATGGAATATCTCTCCCTCCATGGCGCTGACAAGACCGGCGCAGCTTCTACTACCTGAGCGGCGCCAACTTCCACGACTGCTTCGTCACCTACGAGATTCGCACCGATGCCCTCATTCTCTGGATCCCCTATGTCGAGCCGCGCCAGGTGCTCTGGTTTGGCTCAACGCCCGACACCGCCAAGGCAAAGCAGCTGTACGATGTCGACGAAGTGCGGTATTCGAGCCAGCTGCACAAATTCTTCGAGTCGCGCCTCTCATCGCCAACCGTTCTGTACGTGCTGCACGAGGACCAGACGCCCGCCGTGGCCAAGGGGACCAAGGTCAAGGTCAACAGCTGGATGCTGCAGCCCGCCATGGACCGCGCTCGCTGTATCAAGGACGAGTACGAAATCGCCATGATCCGTCGCGCCAACGATGTCTCCAGCGCGGGGCATCGCAAAGTCGCAGAGATGCTGCTCCGTCTCACCAACGAGCGCGAGATCGAGGCCATCTTCCAAGCTGTGTGCACTGCGCGCGGGGCTCGATCGCAGGCATACGCCATCATTGCGGGTTCGGGCGTCAATGCTTCGACGTTGCACTACGATGAGAACAACCAACCCCTGGAAGGCAAGGAGCTTGTCGTTCTTGATGCGGGATGCGAGTGGCAATGCTATGCTAGCGATGTAACGCGCACGCTGCCCATCAAGGGTCGCTTTTCTACCAAGGGCGCAGCTATCTACAACCTCGTTCAGACAATGCAGGAGGAATGTATCAGCAAAGTCAAGCCCGGCGTCCAGTTCTATCAGCTGCACCTCCACGCCGCAGCCGTCGCCGTCGTCGGCCTCCTCAAACTGGGCATTCTCAAGGGCGACATTGGCGAGGTTACCAAGGCCGGCACCGTCACCGCATTCTTCCCACACGGGCTTGGCCACCACGTCGGCCTGGAGGTGCATGATGTTCCGGGCAGTCTCCCGCTGATGACGCTCCTTAACTTGGGTCTCGATGGTGGGAAGCGGCAGATGATTAATGCGGAGGCGCTGACCAAGATGAGCGCCGCGATGCGCCTTGGTGATGGTGAGACGGCGACTGCGCGCGCCAAGGCTCTGAAGGAGAGACAAGTGCTCGAGCCCAACATGATTGTCACCGTCGAGCCTGGCATGTAAGTTTTCTTTTTCACTCTATATCCCCTTTACAAGCTATTATCAGCCAAGTATGGTGTATGCTAATGGGTGTGTCAAATAAATAGTTATTTCTGCCGCGAGTACATTGAGGGATACTATCTCACCAACCCAGATCACGCCAAGTTCATCAACAAAGACGTTCTTGAAGGATACTATACCGTTGGAGGCTGCCGCATCGAAGACGACATTCTCGTTACCGAGGATGGCTACGAGAACCTGACATCGGCTCCCAAGGGTCAAGAAATGGTCGATGTCATTAACGCCAAGAAAGGCCGCCAGTAAAGAACTTTCTTTCTTCTTTTTTATTTCTAATGAGGATATACAAGACTGTTTATGGGAAGAATTTATTGGGATACCGGGTATAGTACAGCATATAATGTCTCTTTTCTTTCTCTCTCGTTCATTTTGGATGAGTCCAGTTGGTATTTTTTGATGTACCTAAGGTACTTAGCATATGATGCGAGAACGAAACTCCATAGCGGGCATGTTACGACGTCAAAATGAAATGTTTGCCTCGTTTTTGATATGTCATCCAATTCATGCATGCTATATATGTATAGACGTGTGATGTAGTTACAAATAAATGTGGGAAGATAAAAAAAAAATCGTCTTTTGTTTATACAAAAAGCCTCCCTCCTCTGTCTCTGAATCATAACAGGTCGTTCAACTTTCATGTCTCAACTCTCAAATATATATGGGTTTTCGTCTCCTCGCTCTTACTTGTGCAGTACAGAATGTATGCATTGGGAGGAGCGTGGGATCTTGGTTGGTTTTGGTGGGTTCGAGTGTAGGTTGGCAAACTGCGGCGCTTTCAAGCGAGTATTCAAGCCATCATCCATCGTCCAGATGTAGCACAAGGTCATCAGGAGAATGTATCACGTCCGCCATTGGCAATAAAATAACGCGGTGCGCCGAGATCGTAAAGTACCCTTTCATAGGTACTTCTTGGGTGAGTTTGCCCTCCGTCGCTTATAAACCACATATGCGCCCACCAGAACAACCTGCGTCCCGATAATCACGGCAATCAACTTGCCATGTCCGGGGATATTCTCCGTAACCCTCGCCGTAAGCGACATGTGGTGTGTCCGCAGCGCGCCATGCATCGACCTCTCGGTGGTGCTCAGCCTCTCGTGCAGCTCCGTGTTCATGTTGCGCACCTCGTTCTCGAGAGCGACGATGCGCTGCTGGAAGGTGGCCAGCTGGTCGAGCAGGGCGAGCTTGGAGTTGACGGCGGCGAAGAGGTCCTGGACTTCGTTGTGGCGCTGCTCGTCCATCTGGTGGTGGCGCGAGACAGAGCGGTAGACGGAGGCGAGCTGGTGGTTGGTGCCCTGGAGGCGGTTGTGCAGGTCCTGGAACTGCGCCTTGGAGGACTGGAAGGTGTCTGCGTCTTGGTCGGCGACCTCTTCGAAGTCTTGGCTGTTGGTGGGCACTTGCTGCTGGCGGCTGTAGGCGAACTGGGTGCCGCCGTTGGAGTTGCTGCTGGTATCTTTGTTACCATTGTTGTTGTTACCGTTGTTGTTATTGTTGTTATTGTTATTGCTGTTGTCGTTGTTGTTGCTGCCAGAGTTGATGTCGTGGCTGGAAGTTTCCGAAGTCACAACCATCTTGAAGACCTCAAACGAGTCGGGGCTGTCTGGTGTGGACGCAGTGATGCCCACAAAGTTGCCCTTTGGCAAGCTCACTTTGCTCGTCTCAAAGCACGTCTTGCCGTCAATCTGAACCCGGAAGCCATCGCCCCTCTGGCGCAACTTGATCTGCGCCGGCCGGCCCAGGTTGCGGTAGCTGAACTGGCAGTGGCCAAACGCAAGCGAGTCGACATTGTGGTGCTGCGAGAAGTCGGTCGAGCCGTCGTTGAGGAAGCCGCGCAACATGCCGCCCTGGCCGCCGTGCGAGTCAATGACCAGCACCAAACCGTCGAAGCGGCCAGCGTTATAGACGCTGCGGGTGCCGAGGTTCTTGCCATCGCGGGCCACCCAGATGTTGAGGTTACCGCCCGCCCTGTCGGGACCGCTGGCGCGAAAGTCGACGTCGATGATCCAGTTGGAGTGGACCAGAGGGTTCTCGCTCCAGATGGCGCCGCGCGCATTGCCTGGCGCAACGGGGGTGAGGATGACCTTGCTGGAGAGGATCTCTGGCATGCCGGGCTGGCCTGAGACGGCGAAGTTGGCGATGTGGCCTGGGTTGTCGGCCGGGCTTATCCTGGACGGCGCAGAGACGCATTAGCTGCCATTGTCACTGTCTCGAAGCAATTGGCGCGAATCAGACACAAGACAAAACGAAACAAAGACATACCGCCCTGCATATCCAAAACTGAGCTCGCTGACGAGGAAATAAGCTTGAGCGGCACCGGCGCCCAAGAGGGCCGCCAGCGACATGGAGAATCGCATCGTGACTGAGGGAAGGCGGGGGATTTTTCAGGCCAGGTTTACGGATGCAAAAAGCCCGGCTTCAGGTCCCAAAGCCAGGCACCGCGAGAGGGGAATATATAGAAACAATTGAACCGAAGAGTTGTAGCCGAGTTGTCGAGCGGGTTGGGAAAATAGCCAGAAGGACACTTTGCACTAGAGGCGCAGAGGCACAACAGCTCTGGAGCAAGTGCCTTTTGCGAAACAGCGCCGCCGAGCTTGGCTGAAGCACAGACGAGAAGAAGAAAGAAAAGATGAAATGCGCAAAAAAGAGCAGAAAATCCAACAAGCCGCGCACTGAAGCAAACGAGAAGCGACTATAGGCAATATACACATAAAATACACGGAGAGAGCATTATCTGGCTTCTATTCTCACCTTCTCCAACCATGGATCGTTTCATGGCCACTTACACAGCTGTGGCTAAATGTGGCGGGGGATGACTTCTGCAACGGCGCGCTAGGCCAAACCAGGCAGTATAAAAAAGAGAAAGAAAAAAAAAACGATATGCCAACTATGGGGTAAATTGCAAGCTTGTTGTGGCTGCTCCGTACCTTAATCTCAGACAAGGCAATTTGTTCTCTGTAGCGCCAATCACCACCATCTCAGGACTTTGGCTTGCTCTGCTCTCCAACTCCCTGCAGCAACACTCGAGATGCGGTAGCAATTCCGCCTGCAGAATAGACACAATGGCAGAGTCGTTTCCTACGCTGACGCAATGCGCGCTGGTGGCCGCCGCATTCAAGGTGCTCCTGTTCCCGGCCTAGTAAGTTTCATGCTCTACTGGATTCTAGCTCTGCTGCCTTGCTTTCACATGCATGCATGCCGCTGGAAGAAAGACGCGATGTTGACGTTGACTGACTGAACGTTGGCTTGTAGCAAGTCGACCGACTTCGAGGTCCACCGCAACTGGCTGGCCATCACCAACAGCCTTCCTCTGTCCGAATGGTACTACGAAAAGACTTCAGAATGGACTCTCGACTACCCGCCCTTCTTCGCCTACTTTGAGTGGCTGCTCGCCCACGTCGCTCGCCTGATAGATCCGGCCATGGTGCGGGTATACAATCTTGGATATGATAGCTGGGAGACAGTTTACTTCCAGAGGTTCTCCGTCATCATCACTGAGCTTCTCTTGGTGTACGCCCTGCAAATGTTCATCGACTCGTCACCTCTGCAGTCCAAAAGGGCTGCCCAGGTCGCCGCGCTGTCTGTCGTCTTGTCACCCGGGCTGCTCATCATCGACCACATCCATTTCCAGTACAACGGATTCATGTACGGAATCCTCGTTGTGTCGCTGGTACTGGCGCGATGCAAGTCAACGCTGCTGCAGAGCGGCCTCGTCTTTGGGGCGCTTCTCTGTTTCAAGCACATCTATCTCTATCTGGCGCCGGCCTACTTTGTCTTTCTCTTGAGAGCGTACTGCCTGTCGGCGAGATCGATTTTCCAGATCAAGTTTCTCAACTGCGTCAAGCTTGGCCTCGGACTTGCAGGGATATTCGGAGCTGCATTCGGACCCTTTGCGCTGATGGAGCAGATCCCCCAGCTCCTTAGCCGACTCTTTCCCTTTTCACGTGGCTTGTGCCATGCTTACTGGGCGCCAAATGTCTGGGCACTCTACTCTTTGGCCGATCGCGTCTTGATTCACTGTGAGTGCAAACTGTTACACTGGAATGCGTAAAAGAACGAGGAACTGATTCGCAGTAGTTGCGCCAAAGTTGGGTCTGCCACTCAAGACTGAGGCTCTGAACAGTGTCACTCGTGGCTTAGTCGGCGACACGGCCTTTGCAGTCCTGCCCGAGATTACCCCTCGCATGTGCTTCGCCTTGACGCTCTTTTTCCAAGTCCTTCCCCTCATCAAGCTCTTTAAACGACCTACGTGGGAAAACTTTATTGGAGCAGTGACGCTGTGTGGTTATGCCTCGTTCCTCTTTGGCTGGCACGTGCATGAAAAAGCCATTCTGCTGGTCATTATCCCCTTCAGTTTGATCGCCCTCAGGGACCGACGACACCTCGGCGCATTCCGGCCACTCATCGTCGCGGGTCACGTGTCGCTGTTCCCGTTGATCTTCACACCCGCCGAATTCCCCATCAAGACGATCTACACCGTCTTCTGGTTAGTCTTGTTCCTGACGTCGCTGGACCGCATGGCGCCAGCATCCAACCAGCCAAGAGTCTTCCTTTTGGATCGATTCAGCACGCTTTATATTGCGGTGAGCATCCCGCTCATTGCATACACGTCCCTCTTCCACCATATCATATTTGGAAGCCGGCTTGAGTTTCTCCCCTTGATGTTTACGAGCTCCTACACCGCGATAGGCGTGGTTGGCAGCTGGGTCGGATACATGGTTGTGTACTATACATGCTAGAGCTGGCGATATGAGAAGACAAAAAGTAGTGGGATGTAGTGATACCCTAGTAGAGAAGATAGAATTGTTGAAAGCAAATTTCGCTCTCTTGTTTGCCCGCTGCTAGAGCCCCGAACACGCCCGGATGCCGCGTCGCTTGAAGTGCGGCATTGAGGTGGGCTTAGTCATCATGTAGGGTCGGGTAGTGGGGCGCTCCACGTGAGGCGAGGCTGACGATTCCCGTTTTGTGCTGAGCCAGTGGAACCAGGGTTGAGACTGGGGGGCGGCATCGACAGGGAATGCGAACAAAGACACGCTGCCAGCATTGGGCAGAACAGCTTCAACGAGGGCAATGCCATGAGGGAAAACGGCGTCAATTGGCAGCAAGAGAGACTCTTGAGTCTTTTTTACACAGGGGATGCGAATAGCCGCAGGCGGAATGACGTCAGGGCTAGCGCGGACAGTTGCCGAATTTGGAAATCAGGGACACGAACGTTGCAAAAGGAACGGCACCGACCAAAGGGCATTGACAGCTGGTATAATTGAGGCATGTGAGGGACTGGTTGAGATAAACGGCACGATTTACATCTCATTGTGAGAATTGAGTTGCGTGCATTGTTTGCATCCATCATGCTGACTTCTCGTGACCGTTGCTCGCTGGCCCCCTCAGAAAGAAGAGCGGCCCCCCCGAGCCAAATCGCCCGCTACCCGGCCCCCGAACTGGAAGACTGGACCACTACCTGCCGACCGCCGATCCGCGCCGCGCACGTACGGGGGCATAAGTCGCTGAAAAATGGGCGGATGCGCGCCATTCAGCGTATTTTGGAATCGGTGAAATTCAGGGAACAAAACGAGCCCGAAAAAGGGCGTGATGTTGTAGGTTGCGAGGTTGTTGTGGGCGGTTGATGAGTGGAGGGTTGATGGGATGGGTATTTCGGTTGTTTTTTTTTTTTTCTCGGGGGGGTTTTTTTGCTAGGTACTCGTAGGTTGCAAGTAGGCCTAGTTGGGTTTACTGTGGTGGAAGGTTCCCTTTTTTTTAGAGGAGGGGGAGCGGATGGCCGGGGGTTTGGGTTTTGGAGAAGAAGGGGAGGGAAAAAAAGGAAAAAGACGGCAGACGGAGGTAGAGTGAGAGGACGGACGGGGGTGGGAGTGTCTTGGGTGGCAGGCAGGGAACAAAGGATTTGGCGCGGGGGGGTTCCGCAAGGAGCGGCGGTACGGGGAGGGTACATGGGTGAGTAGGGGGAAGTGCCGGAGGTTGCTGTGTATGGATGATGCGAGTAAGCAATGGGAGAGGATTGTGAGGGGATTTGGGGGAGATTTGGGGTTGGTTATGAGTCAGAGATGAAGATGGATTATTTTTAATGTTATTTTTCATTCTGGTCAAATGGTTGAAAGATGTTGTTGAGGTGAGAGTTGATGCACCCAGAAGACATATTCATTGGCTTATCCCCAAGGCATCCATCAAGGCAACAACCATCACCTGTCAGCAAGACAACAAATCGAATTGGTACAAATGAAAGAAAGCATCTAATCTAATCTATTTTCTAGGTATCAATACCATGCACCAGCTTCACTGCCCGTCAATGTCACCCTGACTGCCATATACCGTTTCTTGGCATTTCCCGACATGCAGTTATAGTAGGTACCCCCCAGGTACTCTGCACGCCCGCGGTACCGGCCGAGTACAACGCCAGGTACATGGACCGCTAAACGCTGGTGCTGGTTGACCGTCTCCACGGCGGGACGCATTTTCCCTAAGTGACTTTAGTTCCGTGGCAGCTCTCTCGTTCTCCCGCGCAATTCTTTTTCCCTCCACGCCTCCGTTGCACGTCACTCGCCCTCAGTCGCGTCGAGATCGAGTCTTCACGCAGCTTCCACCACCGCCTCGGCATCCAGGAAATGCCAGCCCGGCGTCCTTGCGAGCTGCCCGGACCGCGTTTGCGATAGCTTTGAGAGGTACCAGGCCCGCATAGCCTCGTGTAAGTGCGGCATCTGGTATCTGGTCTGCCCCGGCTCCTAGTTTCCAGGCACCGCGACTTTTCTCCTCTCTTTTTTTCTCTCTCTTTCTTCTACCCTCAGCCTTGTCCACGCCTCGAAAGCTGCAAACGCAGACAGAACATTCAAGAACCTCGAACCGCAAGCCACGACCGGAATATCGAAATCATCAGCGAATCGGAATCTGCCGTCGTCGATTCCCCTTCACTGCATCCGCGCCTCGACTTGCGCTTGGCCCGGATGCCTGTGCTGCCGAATCTTTCGATTAGATAACGCGCCAATCTTCCGATATCCTTTGTCGCCTTTCTGCTCCCCCCAATTCTGCCTGCGACAACCTTCCTGCTTTGTTTCTCTTTTTCTTTTCTCTTTCAACCCCATACAACCACCATCTCCAAATCCATTATAGCTCACAACCATGGTATGCTGTCACCGCTTTAACCCACCAAAGCCTGTCCGCAGCTCACATTTATGCTACAACAGGTGTTGTTCAAGAGAAAGCCAGTGCAGTTTCTGCCTCCCGCAGACATTGAGGACGACGATGCCGAGGTATGTCGAGCGTGGTCTGCATCGCTAATGGCGTTGCTCCCGACGTGGGATGAAGAGCGTAGGGCTGACTTCGGGGTCTCATTTAGGTCTGGCATATTCCTCAAACAGGAGAAATATTTGCTTCTTACGAGGACTACTTGAATCGGTGAGTTTGTCTGTTCCTTCCTCTCCGTTTCTTTGACCGTTACCATTATGCGCCGCATGCTGACGACTTTGTTCTTTGGCTTCTAGAATGGATTTTTACAAGCAGGTAACCACCCTCCAAAGCCCCACCATCGCCGGCTACGCAATGAGACAAGCAATATACTAAATTCAGGATTTCTTATAGCGCCGCTTCAATGACGAAATCACGGGCCATTCAGGTCTTACCTTTTTCGAGGCTTACACAAGCGAGGTTGGTTTGCTTTTCTCCTGGCACTCAATCGAATATGCCTGGCTTACTTACCTGATCGTTCACAGCGTGCTGGTGGTCAAGAGGTCGAGGCCGCCTTCCCCGAAGCTCTCAAGGGCCCTATTCTCCGAAAAGTTCAATTCCAGACTATTTCTCGCCTCGATAACCTCGTCGATATGGTTTACGATGAATTCAAGGCTGATTTTTATCCTGGAGAGGACGTCTTTGTCACCCTGGACGAGTTTAACAATGAAAGACGGGCTTGTCTTGTACGAGAAAAGACAACCTTTGGTGCTAGAATCTTGCCGGATGGCTCAAGTTCTCTCCCCACGAGCCGCTATCTAGTCGTCCTCGGCGGTGGCTCTGGAAAGGAGCAAGTCGTCACCAACGATAACCTGAGCCGCGAGCGCGGCGCCTTCACCAAATCCATGCTTCGGTCCTTTCTTAAAAGAACAGTCATTCGAGAGGCGTGGAACGGCGCTCCATGGCTTGTCAAGCACGATTACGCCAACCAATATCACATCGATACCAGGATCCCCCCTCACCTCCGGCACGACACCAAGATTCAGGAGCGCAAGCAGCTTCTGGCGCAGAAGCGTGAACGGAACTCGATACATGATGCGAATGGACACAGCCCAGCGGTGCAAACCGGCCCGGTGCGCCTGCCTGAGCTGAAACCCGCCCCCAAGAGTCATAAGGGGAAGCAGACTCCCAATAGTGCAGGGACCAAAGGCCTCAAATGGCCCACGGATATGGCACCCGATGGTGTCAATGGCGCTGGTTACCCGCGATATAACGATGAACCAGCCGCTGCACCGCGTGAGCCGACACCTCCACCGCCTCCTCCGCCACCGAAATACCCCATCGAAGATTTGCAGCTGGAGCCGAGGGAGGGCAATGTGCGGCCACAGCTGAAGTTTATGTGCAAGGATCCTCCTATCAAGATGGAAGTCGACGATACCATCTCCCGCCAAATCGATATGGACACTGTGGGACCTCTCCTGGAGACGTGGGACACGCTCAACGTTTACTGCGAAATCTTCAAACTCGATTCCTTCACTTTCGACGACTTTGTCGAAGCCTTGTCAATCGCTTCGAATACCACACAAGTTCAGCTTTTCGATGAAATCCATTGCTCCGTGCTAAAGATTCTTGTCGACTCCGAATCCGACGGCGGCAAGGTGCGCATCACTCTGCCTGAGGTGGAAGAGGATGACAGCGACGAGGAAGGCGACGAAGAAGAGGATGGAGAAGAAAGCGGAGAAGAAAGCGTTGAGCTGGAAGATATTCCCGTCGCGAGGGCTACCCGCAGCAGTCTAGCAAAGCTTGAGGCGGAGAGGCTGGCTGCTGAAGCAGCAGCTGCCGAAGAGGAGACTCTTCGCGCAGAGCAGGAAACCAAAAACCGAGCAGAGGAGCTTTTGAAAGAATTCGACTGGATCGAGCATCTTCGCCAGCGCAATTTCCAGAACGGAGGCTGGCAGAGGATTATAGTTGGTCTTCTGCATCAGCTTTCTAAGAATGAGCGCCTGCAACAAGCCTGTGAGGAGCTTCTGCAGCAGTTGGTACCTGCAGAGATGATACCTTCTCCGGAAAACGTGCAGCAACAGTATGCTGAGATGGACATCAACTACCGCGTCAAGGCACTGCAGATCATTTGCATGCTGACAATGGAGACAAAGGCTGTCAGAGGTTACATGGAAGACTGCAGCGAAACCATGACCAAGTATCGCAAGGACAAGATCGAGTGGCAGCGACAACGGAAACAGGCGTAAGTTGACATGTTTGCACACGGTACAGTTCATCTCACTGACTTTTCTTCCTTTTACAGAACCGAAGAGCTCCGGCAACTTAATGAGCAGCGTAAACTGTTGATGCCGGAAAACGAACCTGCAGAGGAGACCAACGGCACTCCTGTTAAGGAGGAGATAGACGTCAAGATGGCAGACGCTGACGAATCAATCGTGAGCAGAGATGAAGACGCCGAAGACAGCCAAGATGAGAATTCTAAGAAGAAGCGTCGAAGCCGCGTCTTGACGGACAAGAAGAAGAAGCATGAGGAAGAGGAAAAGGCCAAAAAGGCAAAAGAAAAAGCACTGGAAAAGACGAAACCGCAACAGTCGAAGCAGTATATCAAGCTTCTCAAAGACATACAAAAGAAAGAGGAAATCATCAAGAAGTGCGAAGAGGAAGTCGCCATCATCGACAACGATCTACGGGAGGCCGATTGTCCAAGAACTCGTGTCCTTGGAAAGGATAGGTTTTGGAATCGTTACTATTGGTTTGAGCGGAACGGCATGCCTTATGCCGGATTGCCTGACAGTTCTACGGCGCATGCGGCATATGCCAACGGATGTATCTGGATTCAGGGCCCCGACGACCTGGAGCGAGAAGGATATATTGACCTGCCGACCGAGCTTCAAAACGAGTACAAAGCCAAGTTCAATATGACTGTCCCAGAACGGAAGACGATGGAGGAAGGCGGTAGCAGTGTTTTCAACGCCAAGCAATGGGGCTACATTTCGGAACCAGAAGACCTCGACCAACTCATCAAGTGGCTGGATCCTCGAGGCTTCAATGAGCTGAAGCTACGAAAGGAGCTGGTTGCTTACAGAGACAGGATAGCCAAGCACATGGAGAATCGCAAAAAGTATCTCACCGGCGATGCCGAGGAGGACGAAGGTGACAAGAAGGAGGAGCCGAAACGAGTGAGCTCAAGGATCCGAGAGAAGACTCCTGACCAGCCCAACTATCGCTGTCTGCAATGGGAGAACACAATGGCTCTGGAAGAGTTGGGCCACTTGCATGGCGATCCACCGCCGCCTCCGCGATCCAGAAAGCAAACAAAGAAGAGGGAAGCCATGACCGAGGCTGCACCGAGACCCGCCACGAAAACGCGACGCAAGTGATGGAATATTTTGTTTGTGCCTTGAATACTGGGGCACTCTGGCCTCATCGACCATGAACGACACATACCTTATCCATATGCATATCCAAGCGGCTACATTAGCCACTGGGGGGTGTGGGCAGCAAGTTTGCAACGAGCTCTCTGATCTACTACCTCACAGTCTTGTCGAATATAACGCACCGTAACGACTGATTAGATGGCCCGTGTTAGAAATTAGACCGGAGTTGGGGAACCTACGCATGGAAAGGGCCGCCCTGTTTTGGTTTTTGTGTAATTTAAAAAGAAGAAAACTTTCCATTCCATTTTTGTTGTTTGCATGTTGCAAGGGTTTTGGCTGTGGAGGAGGGAGAGATGAAATAACCACTACAAAGGTATATATACAACTGCAGAGGCTGGTGTTGGTTACAATCGGAAAAGGTCGATTGAAGAGAGTTGCATTGAAAGGTTGGTTGAAAGGTGTTTTTGGAGAATGTTGTATTGTATGGATATTGAGTGTATTGAACTAGTATAAATGAATGCCATCTTGAGGCTTGATTGCCTAATTTACTGATGTCTGTGTTATATCTTCGTTCTTTGAAGGAGGAGGTTACGTGGTCTGGATTGGCACAAGCACAGTGGTTCCTACTATATTGTGGTTAGAAGCATTTAAAGGTTATCTCCAGAACGGTCTAACACCTAAATTAGGCGACCATAATTGGAGTAGTTGACGCTCATCATGCCTGGTCCTCTCGAACACGATGACCTCAGTCAAGCTAGACGATTTCTATTCATCTAGTTGTAGAACTGTTGCTAGATGTTGTACTCTGATCTATAGAGGCCTTCAAGATGATACATTATCGTACCTTGATCGTTCCGAGAGCATTATGATAGTTTGCATTGGCAGATGGTCGCTAGGAATGTATGATGTCTACTCAGTAGTATAGTACTAGAGTGATAAATGAATATATACCTCAATTTACTAAAGTTGAATGGAAGCTCTAGGCTCTCTTTTCCTCTTGTGACGTAGTGCGGCTGGTACATGTACCTTGTATAAGATGCATCTCATGGTCATTGGATAAATCGTTAGGCATCCACGGCACACCCAATGCGGCCCGGCATCTTCACTTTTCCATCATTGTACAGCATTTCTCAAAGATTTATGAAAAGATTCAAGTACTATTACAATTACTTCATCTACTGGATAGTTATTCTAACGTGGGTTGTCATAAGACTCGTACACAATGGCCAATTCAAACTTTCTTGAGACAATTGCCTCTCCAGAGGGGGCAAATGTTGAGTCAGTTCTCCGACACTCTCTCAAAATCTTATACTAATCTTGAAAAAGCATCATTGCCGTGCATGGAATGAACCCGGACAATAATGAGCAGCATGCAGATAATGCATGGACTCATCCTGGCTTAGGGATCTTCTCCCTTCACGAATCCCGAATGCACGAATATTTGCATATAGATACAATGCCAATATTGCATTTGGCAAATCGGTGGCTGGTATAGGCGAGCAGGCCAAGAATTTGCTTCAATGCATAGTACAAGACCGACAGGTTCGCACGATCGATGACAAGATACTCATATGGGAGCGCTGACGAATTTACTGACAAACAGACCAATGGCACACGACCCATCATCTTTATTGCACACAGTATGGGTGGAATTATTGTCAAGGAAGCCCTTGTAACCGCGTTTTTCAATGAACAGGCATACCCTACAATCTGGACATTCACTCGCAGCATTGCCTTTTTTGGTGTGCCACACGGAGGATCGCAACACGCTGCATGGGTCAAATCCATCAGCCCCATTATGGCATTGTCTCCAGCGAAACTGAACTCGTCGTTTATAGAAAGTATTGCTGCAGACTCAGCTTACAACAAAGACCTAAACAACAAATTCAAGGATTTATTTGGAGCATACAAAATTCTCAGCTTTTGCGAGACATTACCACACGGCGATGTTAGCCTTGGGCTTGTAAGATTATTATGCTTGATGTTTCACCAGATCAGACTACTGACTAGGTACACATAAACAAGGTTGTCGACATAGATGCAGCGATACTCGGATGGCCCGACGATCTAGAAACCAAACTATATATGAATCGCGACCACGTGGGTATTTGCAAATTTGCAAATGCTGAAGAGCCGGAATGGCAATAGACTCCACGGGATTTGCGCGGCTGGCTCATGCTCATTTAGGGCTCCCCTGTACCCGCTACTTTAAGAGATGGCAAAGGAGTCATCTCGGGTGACCTGGGTGCTTGGGATGACCCGATGGGCGCCTTGGGTGACGTTGAGTGCGCCGGGGAAAGGCTCTTCTCTTCCATTCCAAGGCATTCCTCCGGCTCCGCAGAGTATAACAAAGCTAGAAGACGTAAAGGACAAATTACTCTAAGTGTGCCACGCACCGGACCCTTCTGGAGACAAAACTGCTACGACTTGTGGCACAGGTCCCAACACAAACACTCTTTCTCTCTCTCTATACCAGTCATTATCCAGGAAGTCATCTGAAGCCTGCCGCAATATGACTAAAATGGAGCAGAAGGTGCCATTTAAGCTGGCGGCAAACATGATCCCCCAAGCCGCATAAGTAGGTAGCTATGTATATAGACAAAATGTAGTGACTTTATGGCGACGAAGTATCAGTACCTATATATTATATAGGGAAGATTCAGAGACTATGTAGTACGGGGTACCATAAGAAGGTGGCCAGTAGTGCTCGTACTGCTGGGTATTGCTGGCGTAGTAGCTCGACTACTACATTTATTCTGGCGTAGTGCGTTTTAGTTCATGCCCACTTCCCCAAGAAGCTCATGAGAACCATGCCAGCAATAAGACCAAAACCGGCAAAACCAGTGACCAAGGGGTTCGAGTTGGTCAACTCCCCATCATATATCCAATCGCGAGCCCACATTTCAACCACTCCAACCCACACAAGGATACCAGCTGAAAGTGCGTCCAGCGTCCCAAGCGCAATTAGCGTAGATGGATCGTTACCATTAAATTTGTGCAAAACCCCAATGCCGATGGCCATTCCGACAGGGGTCACGAGTGCGAATGCCAACGCCATGTACATCATGTTCAACCATGACAGTTTCCTGCTTGAAAGTTCCACCTCATTTACGGCAGCTCCTGTCGTCGTATCAATCTTTCTCGAGGTCGGCGGCGACGGGCTACTGTGGCCACCATGGCTCGTTATTGTTTTATGTCCCACGGCTGCAATACGAGTGCCGAGGGCAATGCCTTCGAAAACTTGGTGGAAGACGATGACAATAAACAGTGTGATGAAGAAGGAGTCACCAGCCACGACGAGGGTCAGTCCAATCACTGTTTTCCATTTAGTATGATGCCATGTAAAGTCGCGTCAAACTTGGCGACAAAGGTGTCGACAGGGCGTTGAAGATGAGTCTGAGGGAAGAACTTACGCAGGGAATGAAAGATGATACCCGCTTCCAAAACTAAAACGTTCACTACCTCATCGTTCTGTCTAGAAGATCCTGTCTCTGTCGTGCTAATTGTTCTGGATATACGGTGCGCAACATAGTCGGCCAGCCATGAGAGAAAGAGGCCAGCCATGACCACTGCCGATGTTAGACCTTCATATTCTATGGATAGGCATTCATTCGTAAACATCAGCGTGGCATGTGTAAAAAGCTGTCCGAGAAGTTAATTCAGCTTTTGCCGTCAATTTTATATAGTAACCAGCGAGGGGATACTTGCATGGACAAATGCAGTAGAGATTATTACACCAGTTCCAAACTGCTTTAATATTAAGAAAATGATGTGGAATTTCTTGGGTAATGTTGAGGCGAGGAATATGGGTGCAGAGACACCTAGACGCCCAAGTTAATATAGCTGCCGATAATATTTGTCAAGTTATTGTTTGGTTTGTTACCTATGAAGCTCGTTACCAGAATGACGAAAAGGAGGCCGATCCTGAGAGGGATATTATAATCACGTTCCTGGCGAGAGCAGTTTTTCACGCCCTCATTTTCACCATCTCCCCCAACGCAGTGCCTTGCCAAGGTCAACAATCCTGCTTCGTGTTTTGAAGGTGGAAAAATTAGCAGGGGAAATCAAGAACAAGCTTACTCGACACCAGCGTGGAAGTGACAATGCTCTCCATCGGGATCTGTAGTGTCGTCACCAGAGCTGGAACCGTCGTCTTCGCCGCCCTCGACGTCGGTGATGACTTCAACATCCTCGCCGTTAGGGTCAAGGCAGTAGCTGTGATTATATGAGTTTCCTTTTTCGCAATGTAAGCATCTCAAAGAGATTGATTACGTATCAGCGCCGTGGTGATGGCAGCCAGTGTACTCTGGCGCCGGGCTCGTCGTCCCGCTTGCAATGACTTGATACTCTGTCGTACCAACCATGCAAAAACTATAGAAGAGCAATCAGACCTTTGTTACTCGAGAATTTTGGACCGTGAATTTCGAGTTCTGAAAGGGAACACGCACAACTCAGTACCGTGTGCGTGGCAGGCGGTCACCGATTCGAAGTCATTGCTCGCAGCAGTCGCACTGGGCGCTGGAGTGACCGACGGTGCGGCGGTTGATGCTGCTTGTCGCTGAACAAATTGTGCTGGATGCAGCCCAGAAACAAGTGGCGCCAAAAGTAGTGCAAAAGTGCACAAATTTGGAGTGCGGAAAACACGGATATCCTGAGGTTGGAAGTATCCCATACTGAGGAGTTAGATGTGTTGCAATCTGATGATTCGGAAACAAGGTGACAATGATTATAGAGAAGAGGAATGTTTAATACAGTGACAAAATGTCCGATGTCTGAGCGAAGGCTGGAATTTATCGACGAGTAAGAGACTTTTTAGCTAGCTAACTGGAGTCAACATCCTAGTTATTAAGTTGTGTTTGAACAGCCTTGAACATGCGGAGGCTTGCTTGAGGGAGGAAATAGTGCATGCCGCACATCGACGGCCAAGATCAGTCACAGCGACAATGATTCTCCATTTGATTTCCCGTTCTCGAAGCTCGAAGGTCCATCAAGGTTCCTTCGCTCTCGTAATTTTCTATTGCCAACAGTCCTTGGCAAGCCAATGCCAAGAGAACGAGTGATTTTTAGACCAGGAGCTCGGCCGTACTATGGCAAAGGTCCTTCACAATGCCATGGACGCAGTTCGCATGTCTGTCCTAGAAGGTCTATCAAGGTGTTCTACTATACCTCGCCGTTCAATATTGCCAAGCATCTTGGCAAGCTGATGCCAACGAGTCCGGGTCTTGGCTTTTGCCAAGCTTCGCCGACTGGCAAGCGACCAATTTTGCCACTTTGGAGTCGTGGGGTGTTGTCAAGGGTTTCTGCAGATCTCTCTCCATCGATGTGCAGTGAGGCCTTTGATGTGATAATTAATTTCGTGAATTTACTAGGCTTCCCAAACTGTGAGTACGTGTAAGAATCTGGGACATGAAAATCTCCCAGCGCTATTCGTATTCCTGATTCCGCTCTTTATGTTGTGAGACGGTATTAGTTTGATATACAAACGGCATCTCAGAGGAACCTAGTGGTAAACTACGGACGAGCGCAAAGGTAGAGCGGTGGAGCGTGCCCTCGCCTTCAAGGACCCTTAGATTTCTGACTGTGATAGAGTTGGAATATAAGACTTAAGCAGAAGAGCTCTTGTATTGCAATTGTTCACTGAATATATAGTTTCTTGAATGTTGCTTTAATACTGTGAAGCAGGGTGTTGAACACTGCTTTCAACTAGTTTCCTTCAGATCTATAACCAAAATGAAAGCGTCGCGCACTCTTTGCACTCCTCAGTCTGAAACTCTTTGAGGTTCTAGATTATATATATTGACGCTTTCTGTAACCTCCATATGCGTGTTTCATTGACTGTAGGTGCATTGCGTAACTGAATTTGTCAGATTACTTAGACCGGAGTTTTGGCGCTTGAAGTTATACCTCGTCGCTCATCCCAGTTGAAGAGAACTTGGATCTAGCGAGTAGTATCATCGCAGTGATACTCTGTGGTTCCATCAGGGCAGACGCCGCCATGGGAATGACAGGTGTTGCTGTTGGGTTTGCGGCCGGCACAGCAGAACTCGCAGTTGCCAACAGGTGCACCGCAGTTTGTGGGTGGAACACAAGTTCGCAGAATAAGGTATGAAGTCGAAGGAGTATCGCGGGGCATGGGCGAGGTAGCCGCCGCCGCAGCCGCGAGGGCGTAAGGTAGAATAGCGAAGACCTTGAAGGAAACCATGTTGGTAAATTTAGGTTGACTAGAGGCGTGTTTTCGGGAACAATACACTGTTGTCACTCTTATGATAGTTGTTGCCAGCAGACTTACACACGAAGAGACCTGATCATAGTTTATATAGGCAGCGAACACAATACAAGTAGAACAGGAGCGTGCTACTCATTGATCGTCATTGCTACCAGACACCTCTCAAGGTTCTTGAGGATCATCCTATCTGGTTTATCCCATGACATGAAATCCATCAAGCATCTCGTTCCAATACCATGCGGTAAATTATCATCCTATTGTTGGCATTTGCAGATGGATCGTCACGCAGTAACCTGTTTTCAACTCTGTCGAGGAGTTCTGCCGCGAGCTCCTTTTTTGGAAGGTCATTACCGCTTGGCATATGAAAATACTACGTTGATCTGACAACATTCGGTGACCAAATTGACATTGACTAAACAGCTGTAACTCTTTAAGTTTAAGCTTATTATTAAGTATTATAATAGTTTAAATAATAAACAAGCTAATATATTTAGTAAATACTTAAATTACTTTTTAAAAAATACTAAAAGTTAAGGTATAAATATTAAAGAAAAATTAATATAAAGACTGTTTTGTCCTCACCTCCATAGATGAACTGTTTCATCTATCAGTCACGGGCCGAGTACCTCTGCACCCTGTCCAATCAGTGAACCTTAGTTCTCGGCTCTTTAACCTATCATAAAAGAAATGTATGTATTGTACATACCATAGGCATGCATGAGAAATCCTCAGGGGAAACAAAAGATACCGGGAAAACAAACAGGGCAGCTTAGTTTGGAGGATGCAGCCAAGAAATATAGGTTCTTGGCCAGTCCAGAGAGGTTCTCGCGAATACCGGGAAAACCAACAGGACAGCTGAGTTTGGAGGATGCAGCCAAGAAATATAGGTTCTTGGCCAGTCCAGAGAGGTTCTCACGCTACAATAACCCTCGAAGCAGAGTGAAATGATCCTAGAAAGAGGGGTAGTCCATTCCTGACCATGTTGGTAGCTTTAACGCTTCATCTTTGGCGGCATTATTATCGGCATTGCCAATTGGCAACGAATCCGTCGGCCTGTCCGAGAGACGCTCGATCTGATCCAGCTCATGCTGTGGCGCTCAGAGCTCAGAGAGAATGTGCCACTCAGAGGTCTCTCCTGACACATGTCAACATACCTATATATAACCAGAGACGCACAGTCGTAGGCCAATCCTACTCACAACAGCCTATTATCCCATCCACACATGTTGGCGAAGCCAATCTCCTATTCTAGTTTGTTTAACTCACTCATTCTTTAAGATCGCAAAATGCATCTCAGTCTAGCCATTCTCATCGCCCTGTCGGGTATGCAGCCGGTAGCAGCCCAATGCACGACAAGCACCCAAGTCATGGTTGGTATTGACACCACCGTTACCGACCTAAACGCCTTCCAGAGCTCGCTCAACTCCGCGTTTCCGGTTTCGTCTGGAGGTGACTCGGACACCACGATCTTTGTTCATACCTCACTCTATACATACCCGGGAGGCAGCTTTTATGGATATGCCACTGCGGACCCCGAACAGCTGAAGAGCGCTGGTTTCCATCTGGTAACAATGACGCAGACGACTACGTCTTGTCCCCCAACGACGACCGAGGAAACATCCGCGTCGTTTAGCCTGCCTCCCTCGCCGACTGGCTCAATCTGTACTCCGCATGAGGATCACTGTATGTGCAGTCTTATTCGATGTTGACTCGTTACTGGCTGAGGAAGCCAGGATCTGAAGTCAACTCCACACGGGCATTGTGACATGAAGCTAAATAAGGATTGTAGGGCATTGCTCGCCGACAAACAGCGTTTCTGAGCCTAGCGCAACCTGTTCGCCACATTTCGATCACTGGCACTGCCCTCCTGGTGTGCCATCTCCCACCTACCTACCACTAGAAGCGACAGGCACATCGTCCTTCGATGAGACCACGACTGGTGGGCCGTCCAGGACATCTGCGGCAACATCGGCGCCGTCGACTGTGGGTACGAACGCTGCGTCTAAGCCTATGGCGATGACACTACTGGGAATTGTTTCCTTAGCATGTCTCATCTCCAACTTTGTCTAGTAGAATTGAGAGGTATGGCACGCATAGAGAAACACATCTGGGTGTTGAATCATGAAAAGAAGGGTCTATGCACCCCTCGACTGAAGGCTGTAATACAGTACGAAATGAGATGGTTCTAGTCGTAAGCTTCTGGAGTTCAAATAACTGAAGGATGAGAGGGTGCAAACTTCCGTTCGACTACCCACCAACAGCACCTACCATTTGGGCAGCACATGGAGAAATTGATTGATATTCTCGCCTTATTTAAAGTCGCTGGACTCTTTAATACATGTTCTGTCTATTTTACGAGTAAAATATAGAGTTGTACTAACATTCGTGAGAGTTGAATAAGCTGATATACCTTCGATATCCAGCTTGTTTTGTATGGCCGTGCCATTAAGAAGGTCAAACGTACACAAATAAGTCGTGTAGCTCCAGACAGCGGAGCAGCAAGGCGCCAAGCACAAACAGAACACTTCACATTGCCTCTCTAAGAATATAGATATACAGAGGGATGACTACGCCAGATTGACTGCGAGTTTGAACAACAGCTCAAATAGATAGCCTTGTTTGCTCACCGACCTTCTGTAAATATCTGTGCAGTCTGTAATAGAAACAAGCAAACAGAAGTCACCCATAGGCGCACAGACAGCTCCAAGTGACGGTGTGGTGCCACATTGGTTCTACTTCGTACTCTGGTCCTCAGATGGTTGCCAAGAAGCCGAAGGTAGGGGGTTGTCTCCGTTCTGTGGAGTAGCAACTGCGTAGGGGGGGCTTACGAAAGCTGGGCGATGAGCATATAAGCAGCCCTGACCATCAAGGTCTATGGCGCAGCAGCTACGCAGGTCGCCGAACTTTCAGTATTGCCTCACTCTCACCGTCATAACTTTGGTCGCTAAAGTAGTATTGAATGAGGATGGGGGCCCGCAGTATTGTATTTGCTCTGGCGGCAGCCTTTTGTCTCCGGGCTGGTCTGGCGAGCTCCTTACCGCAATTCCATCATGAAGAGAATTTCGCCAGTCAATCCGCCCCGAAGGCGGTTTTGAACCAAGTTGGGCCGGTTTGTGGTGTTCATTCCACGGCATAACTTTAGCCAAGCGCTCTAACAGATGAAGGCATCCATTGATCGCATCGTTGAAATACACCAAGTCTTCGTCACTTACGAAGAACAAGTCGTCGCTTCTGATATCGACTCGCCCCATCGCAGCGCGGAGAAGAAGCAATTGCTAAAACGCATGAGCAAGTTTTACGGCTCCTGGAACAATCTTCATCCAAGGCATAGACTCCTTGAGGCTCTCCACGGCTTCTACCGTTATAAGGAGAAGAATCTACCAGAGCTAGAGCGGTGGAAAACACTCTATGATAATGCATCGCCGCAGCAGAAAATGGTGAGGCAAATTTCTCTCATTCATTGTTCCCGCAATTCGCCTCGGATCGCATCTGACACATTCAGCTTCTGGAGGACACGGTGCAATACAGCCAAAAATTTGCTTCCGTCGCTAACCTGATAACTGCCAACCACGAGTTGTGCCAAGAAGTGCTCCAGTCCGCGCTTGAATTCTATGAGATCCACCCCAGTGAGCTCGAGCAGTTTGTTCGAGACAGGGAAAGTCACGGACACACTGCGGACAGAGTTAGCGTCTCTCAGGGGTTGAAGCATTTGGTTCGCGACTGGTCCGACGAAGGAGATGTAGAACGCATTCAAGCATTTCCAATTATTCTGCGCTCCCTGCACAACCTGTTCCCAAACCGTGAGAATCAGAGAGTCCGGATTCTCTTACCAGGCTCGGGCCTCGGGCGCCTAGGTCACGAAATTGCCGCCCTTCGAGGTAAGTGTACTGCGCGACTGGTGCTGGAGTGGCGGCTGACAAGCTATGTCTAGGCTTTGAGGTCACGAACAACGAATGGTCCATGTACATGAACACACTATATCGCTTTATAGAGAAGCAGAAGGACATGAATAACCGCAAAGTTCACCCTTTTGTGGACAGCTGGTCGCATCATTCCACCTCGGCAAATATGATGCGTGGTGTTCTCTTCCCAGACAAATATATTAATTCTAACGACGTCTTACTTGTTGAAGGAGATTTTACAACGATTCTGAAGGGGCATGGCAAATTCGATGCAATCGTCACACACTTCTTCATTGATACGGCCAGGAACTTGATGGCATATTTGGATACGATCCATCGGCTTCTGAAGCCTGGCGGTTTTTGGATTAACTATGGTCCTCTACTGTATGGTAGTGGTCCATTTGTGCAGTTGTCGCTGGATGAGCTTATGCAAGTTATTGTGGCCAAGGGTTTCCACTTAGTGAATAGTCCTTCACAGGAAGCACTCCATGCTGATATACGTAATACTACCTTGCAGGATATTCCTGTATGGAGTGTAGAGGCTACATATGGGTTTGATGCTAGGGCATTGGTAAAAAATGCTTATCTAGCTCAGTTTTGGATTGCAATGAAAATATAATTGATTGCGGGTAATGTGAAATATTTCCTGTCGACTAAAATCTATTGATGATTTTGCGAAGCTACCTTATAAAATCAGCACATCTATTTAAACGCATAGAGAAGCTTACGTTTTATGCCTAGTATTGTCTGCGATATACGGAATATATAGCCCCTGCTAATAAAAAGAGGTCTAATATATAGGTAAGTAGTGAAAAGAATTACATTAGAGGAATCATATATTAATGCTTAGTAAGTACACACTTTTACTGATTATGGTATAAAGCTGATGCAAGATTATGCAGTACCGGGTTAATCTGTGGAGAGCATCCACCGACGAATTTTGCGAGGTAATTCGGTGTCGGCACTTTGCAATCAAGGTGGCGTTGGAACTTTGTGGGAACAGTGCAAACTCAGACCCTGGATAGGCTCCTTCAGCTCTGCCAGCTGGGCTAAACAATTGATCGCCTTCGATTCCGCATCGAGCGGCGTAGACGAGAGAGGCTCTAGGAGCCCCAAAAAGAGTAATCTATCACAGTAGTAGACTTCTGGAGATTGAATCTTCGAGCCTCCTAGATTCGTTTATGATATAAGAAGCTAAGAAATGAACTGTATGATGATCGCATCAACTCCTTTGTGACATTTCCGCTGTTAGGAAGCCCTGGGGAAATAGTTTCTCGGCGATGCTACAACTGTTGAGATGTGTAGTTAGATGCAATATTGTATTGGTGAAAGGTCTTGGTTATCTATCAAAACGTCGGGGGCAGGACTTCTTATATATACACAACCTACGAGATCCACAGAGACAGATCGGTCAAGGATACCCTGCAACAACAATAACAACCTTCTGGGCGATACGACTATCACAGAGAATATATGGCAGTTGAGGCTGGTTCATCAGATCTCATATAGAGGCGATCAGTGTTTCGACGGTAAGTCAAAGATGCCTCAAGATTCTGGAGTGGGGGAATGTCTTCCAACCGACAAGCTGGTGAGAGTAGCCGCATCTTAGCAGCTCCCGTCGTCTGGGAGCATGAGATGGCATTGCAACACCTGGAATGACGGATCCCATATATGTTTAGCTCATACAAAGAAAACATGTAAAGACCATAATGATGACGACGTATGTGAGAATTGCTTGCAGAGTAATCTTATAGTAGGACATGGGAGACAGTCTAAGAAGGAAACATGTCGGTATATTACTGAGGAGGAATAGTCATGTCTGCTTAAGCGCAGTGATACTGCCCTTGAACCGGAATTTCCACTAAAGTAGATATGGTTGAATACCGCCTTACAGGCGCAAAGGGGCCATGCGCCATTTCATTGAATACTCCATCATTTCTCATATTGTTGTATATTGCCTCGGATATAGTATATATACAGGGTTCTGCCTCCAATCAAGCCAGGGGAACAGAGTTTGGGTTTGCTATATACACCTGAAAATATATACCAGTTCGATCCATTCGTAACATGAGCTGGGATCGTGTGCCGCTTTCGTCTGAATCCTTCACCTGTAATTTCCTATTCTTATCTTTGGCCTTGGGGCACTTAGCACTGGACCGAGTAGCCGTGGGCGGTGCCAAAGCCACCCCAGCAAAGACCAGTTGGCGAACCAGCAGGGATGCCGAAGCTGAAACCATCGTTGCAGCCGCCCAACCAGATACGGAGATCGCACGAGGTGTCCGTTGCGAGGATGCTGTTGTAGCCGAATGGCAGGACCGAGTTGGTGAGCACGCACCCGACACTGCCGGAGACACAATTGCTGAACTGGCTTCCTGAGAAAGAGCATCCTCCCTGCTCGAAGAAATTGCCCTGCCAGCTGCACGCTCTCTTCTCTAGAGAGCCATTCCCAGCGCCTGCAGTCGAGTTGGTTCCTTGAGAGGCGAGCGAGAGGGTGAGCGAGTCCTTGCTGCAAGGAACGGGAACAGCGAGTTGGAAACCCTTGTCCGACTCGGTAGTAGGTACGGCGCTTGCGCAACCAAGAACGAAGAAGAGAGTTGACTTGAGGGAAAGCATTGTTGTTGAAGTATGGAGTGTGGTGAGTTGATGCTGTTGTAGGGTGAAGTAGTGAATTGAGAGGCTGGCTTGGTAGTTGTAATGTTAAGAAAAAAGATATGAATCGTGAAGGGATCAGCCTTTATATACATAGATAACTATACGGATAGGTGCCCGGAATCTACAGATTATCATGGAGAATATCATATCATCCTGACCCAATCGGCAGTTGAAAGATGCATTACAGAGTATAGTATAGGAAAGCTTAGGTGATAATGATGTAGGTAAGCAGAAATATTCATTATTATAGTCTAATTATGGTTAGACTAAGAGTAACGTTATAGTTATGTCTTATTGTATCAAGAGATACTCCATAGTAATGGAACTATCAACCCCAAGACCAGAATGATAAAATCTTGAAAGTAATCCCGCCAATTGGGCTGTCAGATGAAATGATTCACACCGCTGTTTATCTGCTGTTTTTTCTTATATGCCTTCCTATTGTGTATACTTTCAAGGAGAAGACTGTCAGATGCTGACGACAGCGAGTGGAAATGGGCCAATCTGGTTGAACCAACTCAATTCTTCCCCCACTCGACCTATCGCTTAAATTACCTATAATTAGTTAATTGCGTGTTACACCTTGAACTTTATCACTTTTCTCTTTATGCTCTAAACCACTAATAAACTATTAACCCATATTCTATAGTTTAGACTATTAGTTACTTACTTTACAACAGCAGAATGTGTGTCACGTGACTCCACATCAAGCTAGCTAGTTCTCCTTCGCGCTCCTCCCCTGCTTAGTCTTTTCTCCTCATCCACATCACAATCCAGATTACAGTCACCAAGCTTGCTTCTTTGCAACTGAGCCCAGTGCCTTTGGTCCCTTGTGTTTTCTCTCTTTGCTTTGCTCTTCCGTGATCCTTCGTTTGATCCCTCACAATGTGGGTTAATATCATCAAGCTACATACAGATTTTGCTGAGCCCATTGGGATTCAGTAGAATACGCTTATTTTTGTGCTTATAAGATTAGCCTATAGGCTTACTAAACACCATTTGCTCCCCTCAGCAGGAAATCATTATGGTCTTACCTTGTCCAGATTTATGGGTGATTAGGTTATCAATGAAATCAAGTATTATTTGGTGGCCTGGGCTGACTGCACATTCAGGACTTTCTGACAACTCAATAGTCGGAAAGTCTCATCACTTTGTAGTACACATCTGCTATAACGGAACATCGGCGTTAGTACCTCTAGTGTGACGGGGCGTCGGCATTATTATTACTTCCGTCACGACCTTCCCTGACTGCATGAAAGTAAGCATGGGAAAAGCTTAGACCTAGCAGCTAGTAAGGACAGTAGTGGTCTGACAGTATACCTTATCGGTTGGGCAGGCTTTTTGTAAGTCCCTCCCAAGGATCTAAGCGGTCCTGGCTCGTTGTACCGCCTCTATGTGGGCTCAGGGCACTTATGCCAGGATGTCTAGTCTCTCATATCTCGCTTATCCTTTTATATAGTCCTATGGTCTCTACTTTGGCCAGAAAAACCGTTGTTTCCTTTAGGCCTTACTAAGTAAGCTGGAGTATCTTCTTTTCCCCCTTGCTGTTTATCTGCTCTTTTGTAAGCCCGCACTCTGCCAGGTGCCCACATTTGCATTGGCTGTGTATGCTCTCGTGGTTAAAAACGCCCGTGGTAAGTTTCATAGTCGCCTGCCCCTGGCCTCTCTGCTATCAGTCAGGTAGTATTCTTTGTGGGAGCTTGTGCCTGTTGGTTTAGGCTCCTCTTCTGCTGCTTGCTAGCTTGCCTGGCTGCTCTTTTAATCCTAGCAAGGGATTCTTCTGGCTCTATGCTTTTCCTTGGGAGCCAGTCTACTACCTCAATCTCTTCTACTACCTCAATCTCTTCTACTACCTCAATCTCTTCTACCTCCTTATGGCCTGGGGCCTAGGATATGTATGTGGTGATGCCTTGCTATTAAGGGGAAGTTGCTGCTTGCCTGATAAGCAGGACTCTCTATTCTCTAAGAGCTTCTCTGAGTATGTCACGTAACACAAAAAAAGACTCTACTTTACCATAAAATCCTCCACTGAATTGCACTGGGGTCAAGAGTTTCTTCATCGCAGCTGCCGAGATATTATGCGTATTATTATTAGGAGAGGCAGGTCTGTTTGATAGTAGAGTCTATTGCTGCCGGATATATGGATAGCAGGCTAGGTGAGCCTACGACCAGAGGCTTGGGATGTGCTCGAGCTTGATAGTGACGGTGACAGCGATGGTGGGTATACGACAAGGGAGATAGGTACGGACTGCGAGTAGTGTATGAATTACATCGCCTCTCCTACTATAGTAGTTGGTGATTCAGAAATATTGTTATCTGAAGTTATTGGTCACATAAGCTTAGGGTAGGTGAGTCGTGGTCTGATCATAATATTTATTTCATCACGGCAAACATGAAATATAAGACGGCTTGGTAAGGAGAGGAAAGGCAATACATCAACGTCCTTATACTATACGAGTTGTACATCTATTAGTGAGCTTCTGCTTTCACATGAGCTGTCAGAAGCGCCAAATGTAGCACCTTGAGCTGAAAAAATGGAAGAGGTTCAACTTAAGAGAAGATCTTAACAGGACCCCGAATTCTCCTCTACCTATGGTCGGACGTGCTCGGTGATGCGTAAGTGCAGGCTATAGCCCCAGAACAGGCATGTATGTATTGCTTGGATCTCTGTCAATACTGAGGTTTAGTATATACTACCTGGCCATTCAATTCGTGATATTGTCCTTTGGAGAAAATTTGTTTAGCTCATCTAGTGAGTGATCCAAGCACTTCTATTAGATAGATTTCTCTGGTCATGGTTGTGAGATTCCAACTGATTCCACCTTTTAGGCCATGTAAAATCGAGATGATGTAGTTGAGCCTTGTATGCGACAACTAAATATATGTGCCAAACGCCACAGAAAGCTCTCCTTTATTTTCACAGTTATTCTCTGTCCTGAATTCAGCGCTGATCAAAATTGAATATCACGATGATTACAGGAGTGGATACATGTGGACCCTAGTGTAAGTTAGAACACTCCAATGTCCCTTCTCTTTGCAGTGTCCTCCTCCAATAATGCTTACAGTAAAGATAAGAGCCTGAATGTTTATTATTTTTACTAGTTGGTGTTGATCTTCAGAGTGGAATCTTGCACCTCGACCGTCCTAAGGTCTTATTGGGCCGCATGTACGTTAGGTATGGTAATAGAGAAGCCATGGATACAGGTCGAGGGAGTTGATTTATCTTTTCTCTGCTAGTATCTGCTATTATAGCTACATTTCTCTAGTATATGATGATACCTCTAGAATACCCTGCTAGATTCGCCTCGACCTTCTCCTGGATTTCCTGCCATCGGTAGTTTCTATCCTGTATTACAGCATTTCAGAAAGAGAGGAGTCTTGTTGGGCATCATAAGGTATCTATGCCTTAGGCCTTACTGCATTGATGTGCTTGTGGTTTGTCATATTTCCCTTTTAACAAGACCCATACTGGGTACATATAGAGCTAGACAGATGCTCTGACATGCAAATTGAGTGTCTTGGTCGGCGAGCTATGTAATGTGCTCACTCTCTTGTCCCGAATTTTATAGACCATGAAATAGGTACAATGCCAACGCATAAATGCAGCAATAAGCCCAACGGTGGTTTTGATGCCTAAAGCCCCCGAGTCTAGTCATGATTGATATATAAGCACGGATGGATAACGATCATTAAGTATAGAACTCGCTCTACTAGCCAACAGTTAAATCTCAAACATTTTCCAATTGCCCATTCTACACGCTATATTTCATTGATCATGGCATCTGCTATAATCAGTGTAATCGGCGGCGTCCTTACCATCGTCGATGCTGTCCAAACAATCCGGGGCTGGGTTGTTGGTGGTGCTCCACAAGTCATTATATTCAAGGAGCTTCAGGATGTTGTGCAAGGCGAGCATGCCGCATTCTTCCAGGTCATAGCCTTTGGCAGATTGGACTACCGCTACCGGCGTTTCTATGGCGTTTGCTCCCGGCCCTCACAAGTATGTCTAACATAACGTCGCAAAGCTTCGAGTCCGGCGAGGTCCGCGATATATTCAACAGCATCAAGGATTCCATCGCTGATGTGGACATGACGCTCAACCTGATAAGGAAGGTATATGAAGAGCGTTACAACGTCTTGCACATGGACGATGTCACACGCGGCTTCTTCGCTTCTCTGAGCGGATACGGTCTTCTCTTCCATATGCACGGCGTCTACTCTCAGCTAAACCGCCTTCGACTTGGCGCGGTTGATTTGGAAGACAGACGACTTGTCGTCGATTCTCTGAATGGGCTTCAATACATCTATGATGCTGCAGGGCTCATTGGATGGTTTGGAAATAACAACATCATTCAAAACAAGCGGATGGGGCTTGTCCCCGAGCAAGTGACACACGTCAACTCAATATTCTGGCGGTACTGGAACTATCAAGAACGATATACCCCTCTCAGTAACGTCTCGCCAAACCTTGAACTCTCCGTGGCTAGGCCGCCTGCATACTATGAGCATAACGAGGTCAACAACGTCAGAGGCGCTTTGCGAGACCGCAGAGCTAGAGTAGATGAGCGAGTGAGATTCATTGTCTTCAACGTGTACTCCCCCATATGGTGGAGATTAGATCGAACGAGGACCGTTTTGCAGGCGAGAGCTAGAAGTCAAGGCGCCACCCGAGTTGTGCCACGCAGGAGACCTGTGCGCTCCCTTAGCGGTTTGTCAAGAGCTATGCCTTTCAGTGTTATAGAGGCCAGTGTTGATGATACGGGCAATGAGAACGAAGTGGCAGAATTTGAGGATGGCGTAGGTGGATTCAGTGATGGAGGAGAGCCCGAGGATCCCAATGCTCCAGATGGTGACCCTTTCAGCATCACTGCTCCTGAAGTCGTCGCAGACGCCGAAGAGAAAACGCCAGCTGAAAGAAATATAGCCTTGGACAGCAGTCGACTTGGTGAAACAACCAAGCTCACAGTCTATGTTTCGTAGCGTCTCAGTTAGTTAGTTTTATTGATGAATTGTGTCAATGGAGTCTGCCTGGCTCTCTTTCGTGATGACCTTTTGTGGTGCTCTTTTCTGCAATTTTATCGGCCTAATGTCTACAACTGCTTCCCTTATCAGCAATCGGTCTTCGTATTCTCAATGCCGTGGATGCTTGTGTTAATCATGGGTAACCGTTGATGAACGGAGACGAGGGGGATAGTATATGATAGGATGTACCGAATTCCTTCCACCTAGATATTCGTGGTAATGAAGATTTAGATGACATAAAGAGAGATACTCGTTGATTCAATCTAAGCGCTCTAAGTGCGCGATGTACATGAAGCTCAGAACTAATAAATTTAATAGAGCGACAAGTCAATGTCCAATCTCCTCCAATACTTCCGATAGCCTCCTGACCCTTTCGTGATCAGCTCCAAGAACAGCGCGAAGGCCCTGCTCTGCGCGAATATAATATTGCCTGGCGTTTTGCGATTTTCCTTGTTTATAAAAAACATCCCCAAACCACTCAAGACAGTCCAACGTGTGGATGTGTGTCCCAATAGCATCGGGCCCCAGGGCTTTCTCGAACCCTTGAAGTGCCCGCTCATGCATAGCTTCAGCTTCGCCGAATCGACCTTGTTTAGTATAGAGATGGCCCATGTTATTGACTATTACGAGTGTTGAAGTTTTCTCTGGTCCTGATGCCTTCTCAAACCCTTGAAGTGCTTTTTTAAACATAGCTTCAGCTTCGCCAGGTCGGTCTTGCTTAGTATAGAGCCGGCCAAGATCATTGAGTGTCTCAAATACTTGGATACTCTCTGGTCCAAATGCCTTCTCAAGCCCTTGGAATGCTCGCTTATGCATAGCTTCAGCTTCGTCGAGTCGGCCTCGTTTAGTGTAGATCTGTCCCATGTAATTGGCTAATCCGAGTGTTAAAATATGCTCTGGTCCAAGTGCTTTGGACCCCTGAATGGCCCTCTCAAACATATCTTCAGCTTCGCTAAGTCGGTCTTGATAAGTATAGAGCTGGCCTAGACTGCTGATGATTCCGCATGTTAAAATATTCTCTGGTCCCAATGCCTGAGACCTCTGAAGTGCCCGCTCGAGTGTATCCAGAGCTTCGCTAAGTTTGCCTTGTGTAATATAAAAATCTCCTAGGCTATAAGCTGCCAAAAGTGTTGATGGATGAGTTGGTCCTAATGCCTTCTCGTAACCTTGAAGTGCTTGTTTACACATATCTTCGGCTTCACTAAATCGATCCAATCTCTTATAGAGACTTCCTAGGCTCTGGACAGTCATAAGTGTTGATGTATGCTCTGGTCCTAATGCCTTCTTGAAGCCTCGAAGTGCTTGCTGAAGTGTAGCTTCGGCTTCATCGAATCGATGTTGGATAACATAGATATCTCCTAGACGCTTGGCTATTTCAAGTGTTAATGTATGCTCTGGTCCTGATACCTTCTTAAACCCTTGAAGTGCTTCCTTCAATAGAGCTTCAGCTTCAGTAAATCGAGATAGGGTCATATAGAACATCCCTAGGCCATGGGTTGCTGAAAGTGTTGATGTATGCTCTGGTCCTAAAACCTTCTTAAACCCTTGAATTGCTTGGTTGAACAAAGCTTCAGCTTTATCAACTTGAAACTGATTTTTATAAACAAGGCCTAAATTCAGGACTGTTTCAAGGGTTGACGTATGATCCAATCCCCATGCTTTCTCTTTTCCTTCAAGTGCTCGCTTAAACATGGCTTCAGCCTTATCAAGTTGGTGATGCTCAAGATAGACAAGCCCAAGATTGTTAACCGCGTCAAGTGTTGATATATGCTCCGGTCCCAATTTATTTTCTTGCCCTTGAAGTACTCGTATACATATAGCTTCAGCTTTATCAAGCTGGCCTTGGGCCCTATAAACAAGACCCAGGTTATTGAGTATGTTGAATATTGATTTGTGGCCTGAGTCCAATTTTTCAAAGCCTTGAAGTGCCCGTTCAAGTAAAGCCTCAGCGTCATTAAGTCGGCCTTGCTCTTTGTAGACCACTCCTAGGTTGCTGACTGTTTCAAGTGTTGATATATGCTCTGGCCCTAATGTCAATTCTCTTTCTTGGAGTATTTGCTTATATTTAGCTTCAGCTTCGTTAAGTCGGCCCTGGTTACGAAGGGCGTTTCCTAAAGTGTTGGTTGCATTAAGTGTTGATTTATGCTTTGGCCCTAGTGTCTTCTCGAACCCTTGAATTGCTTGCTTAAGCAAAATCTCAGCTTTGCTAAGTCGATTTTGATCGGCATAGAGGAAACCTAGACAATGCAATGGCCGTGGGTTTTCATCTTCCACAAGGATAGTACTGATCAATTCATAGCATCGATCCGCATGCCCTAGGAGCCGCTGTTGCTTGGACCAAAACTTGGGTTGTTCCCGGCTCGGGACATGAGACCCTACGCAATCCAGGGCTGCTCGTGCCATATCCTTGTCAGATTCCCGATTAAGAACGTTAATCATCCAGGAGTGAACGCAAACATGCACGCTATACCCAGCTGTCTCTTCTTCCTGCGATGTAATAGGCGTACCAGCCTGCGCAAGCCCGTGATCGCATATTAGCCTCATCGTCGTCCGAAAGGGGATTCTGTCTTTTGTCAAATCTCGAAGCCAATCCAGTTTGTGTGATCGACCGTTCTGCAGTAACTCATACCATAGATCTTTACTATCAAAATAAGCCCATTGGCGAAGCAGAAGAGATGCAGTTGAATTTTGCTCCTGAATATGTTTATGTGTGATATCCCATGTCGTACACAAGACTTTATCATAAGATTCTAGGTCTTTAGTATTTTTGTGCAACTCCACCCAAGACTTTTCATAGTCCTGAAGGTATTCGGTGCAATTTACAGGCACTTGTCTCAGGTAAGCCCCGGCTGATGCAAGGGCAAGAGGAAGTCCATCAAGCCGCCTCGCAAGGTCGACAGCAGCCGGATCTGTTGCAAAAAGGTTAGTTCAGTCTCTTCTTCCTATAACAGCCATGGTGACATACCGTCAATCATATTACGGCCCGAATTTGAGGCTAGAATCTCTAGACAGTCATCGAGACTTCTCAATTTGCTTATTTCAATAGGCCGTCCTAACTTCCTTGAAGATACTCGACTGGTTATAATAATGGTGCCATGGTCGGCCTCGGGAAAATATTTGCGGATATCATAAGACTGCGATCTCACCTCCTTCTCTTGGCCCCTGAGATTCATGGAGACAGTAATTTGGCTAGAGATACCCAAGAACTCTTTGTCCTCAGTATGAGCGTTATCCAAATCGTGATAATCATAGTTATCATAAATAATCAACCATGATTTGTTGGCAGGCTCATCTAGCCACCTTTTCACTGCTTTCAGAATGATGCTTTGATCTTGGCTGTCCACAGCAGTCTGAATGTAGGTTACTTGCTCTTTCTCAAGGATCCGTTCTGCTAATCGGGTGAAGCTTTGGTTTATCGTCGTTTCATTTCTCGCCTCTAGCCAAATCCTCGTCGAGTAGTGTTCATGATGCCGCTGAGCATACTCAAGTGCCAGCTGCGTCTTGCCTATACCTCCCAATCCATGAAGAACAACAGCCCGACGGCGGTGGGGCCGAACTGTGGGCTGGAGAGCCTCTTGCATTTCCGTAAGCTCTTCTTTTCTTGCAACAAACTTTGAAATTTGACGAATTCCGGGCAAATATGACTGGAGATCGAAGGCCGTTGGTTTGATAGCTGTCCTTGATTGAATGTAAGCTATAAATGCGACCAAAATTCCCTAACCAGAGTTCATGCTTACTCCTCTTCTATCTCGGTAGGCATGTGGAAAAATAACCGTCTGGCATAAGCCGCAGCCGCCGCCGCCGCAAAACCATGCCAGTTGTTGTTCTTGTGGGAGTCGCAGTAGTCGGAAATGCCTCGAATAACCAAGCAAGGAAAATCGGCAAGTGCCCCTGCGGCCTCCGTCTCAAAACATAGGAGGTTGTACTTTTGTGCCAAGAAGTCCCTCTTCTTTGCATCTTTGATCACCAGCTCCCCAGATGCTATCGTGCCTCGATGCACAACAATAAAACACTCATCGTCCTCTTCCACTGGTCGTTCGATCCGCTGCTCCGGATTGCATCCTCCTTTCTCGCAAGTCATTCCCATCTGTTGGTGGTTGTAATCTGGTTGATAAAGATGATCGTTTGCGATGCCTGGAAATTTGAAGTGTCGCAAACCTCGACGTTGCGACCGGATCCTCTGCGTGTTCTCCCAAATGGGATCATTTTCTGCCCTGCTTTGTTCTACAGCCAAAGCTTGTGCAGCGTTCAGGAATGCAGCAGGCGGGGGCATGAGAGAGCCGGTGCGCTCAATAAAGCCATCTATTGCCTTGCCGTGATCATATTGTATCGCTCCAGAGTGTTCGCCAGTCGGCTTGCTAACGACCACATGCCCCAGTCGAATTATTCCGTTGTCTGTCTCTACCGGCACGCCACCGCCAATGCCAACTAGCAAACCGTATCTAAGTTTCTTAAATGTCATCCTCATCTGTGTGACAACTGTGGCCGTAGAGCAGTTGCCGGTTTGGGGAAGGCCGGCGATGACAACATTATGGCCATGGATGCTGCCGAGCTTGTAGACGTTGTGGTCGGTAGGAGATTGCTTGAGAGGCTGGTGTTCTTCATCTAGCATCTCCATCGCCGCGGTCTGTTCAACTTCTAGGGGACAGATCCATCCCACTCGATAGTCGTCGGGTGCGAGCTTTTTCAGGGACATCGTTAGTGTTGGCTAGACGGCAAGATTACAGCACTGGAGCTTGGGACGTATGTGTACGCGTTGTTGAGTAGATGGTTTATTGATGACTAGATGACCAGAGGGGATGGTAGGGATTCCCATTTAAAAAATCACCTCTATAAGCGACCACAAGGTGGGAGAGGTTGAGGCTCTTTGGCCGCGCTCCAGGCGCCAGCCTCGTGAGAAGTGCATATCACCGGTTAATTAGATGCATTAGCGTGACTTGAAAATGGATGGAATTATAGGGAAATGAAATATCATATGGCCAATCAATGCGAAGTTTTATGATATGGATGCCGCAGGTATGCAGGTTGGGTAGTATAAGGTCTGTGGAGGGTGGAAATCCTCCTGCTCTTTTGATCCCTTTTATCCGGTATCTATGGAGTAGAGCTCACTGGGCAAATAATTGGCTGGCCGTACTCCGTAGCCTTGTTTTGGCGAGCCTGATGGCTTGGCAACTTATACATGAAATGGTGCTGCAAACTAGGCATCAATATCACGGCCTGGGCCGAAAAGAAAGGAGATTCGTATTCGTTCGGTAGACTTACAACAAGAAGTGGGCGTGGGACTGGAAGAAGAGAGAAACAAGAAAAAGAAAGACAAGACAAATTTTTGGCGGAGTATTTCCTAGCAGTATGTATGTCCAAACTTGCATGTGAAAAGGGAAGACAGGAGTGATGAGTTGGTGTGCATGTGTGCGCCAACTGGCCAAGTTCCCGTGCATTCAATTGGATGCCTTGTCGTTCGAGGCTCAACAACGGCCTGGTCCTATGCAGCTCAATCCTAAAAAAGAAATTCGGCCGACTGCAAAAGGGTGTAGAAGATACAGCGCGTGATTGTTCATCACCAGTAGCGTAGAGTTCCTGTTCCTCTGAAACATGGATGTGAGACTATGTTTAGAGTCTTTGGCGTAGATAGATTTCCGCTGATATATATGGTCAATCATAACGGTCGCGCATCTACGCAGTGATCAGTAATGCGTTTTAATAATATCGTCTTTGTGTCTAAAGATATTAGATAGAGCAAATATAATACTTCTTGTTGAGCTGTTGCTGCATGGGTACGATAGTCCACGGCCGCAGAGCACCAATGTCTTAGTCGTCGTAACCATTGTCTTATGTGGTTAATCCCGAGAAGCGAAGCGTAGCTACGAAGCAGTTAATTCATCGTTGATCTTGGTATTGCTTAGCCGGGCATGATAAGAGAAAAGAGGCCACAAAATGAGTCTTAAACTAATTGACACTGTAAAGAAGAAAAATGAAGACGTGTGGCTGTAGCTTTGGAACACAATGGCGCAAGGAATTGAAAAGATTGAACGTCAGGTTAAAGAACTCGAAGTGATCGCGTATATCCTAATCGCTATAGTCGTATGTCCTGATCATAAGGGCGATTGGCATCAAGTTCACCGGAAAATACGGTCTGGCGAGAAGGCCTTCAATGACGAAGACGGTGATGGGACATACTCGACGCATATGATACTCGAGGCATTAGCCTTGTGTTTGCTTGAACGTTGCTTGCATTCAGGTCTGTAGAGATTGCAAATTCCTCCTTTGCGTTGGTTGAGTTGGACGTAGTACATAAGCTGTAGAATTGATACTGTGATAAGCAGTCAGATTACAGAGTCCGTAACGAGTCTTGGTTGAGTTATCGGAAATACAGATAGAGTAGCCCAAAAAGACACATTGATTGAATAGTCCACTAGGTGTTGATTCCCCCCCGAAGATTCTGTATAATTTGATAGTCTTTTCAAATATTCAACAGGGGCTGCTGATTCGACAAAACGGCGCGTGCAAGCAGTTCCAGACAGTGCGCTGAGTCGGCCAGTGACTCACATCCGGAAATACAGAGTCTAGCGCCACACTTCGAAACCACCTGGAGCGGTGCTGTGACCCTTGCGGTAATCATATCAAGGTTTTACGATGAGTTGACTGTTCAACTTGATGACTCTTGCTGTGACGATGACGGAAATTGTCTCAAAGAAGCAATTCATTTTACTCAGGAGACCATCCCATTGAGAGAATTACATTGGTAACACTCCGCATAGCCGAGACTGAAGGATTAATTACTACGACCATTCAGGTTGGTCTAGCTTCCGACGAGATGCGCTCTGTAGCTGGCCAAATATAAAACCCCAATGCAAAAGGACGGTTCTAATCTTTCAACTTAGTTGTGATACTGGATTCTTAACGAACAATTCTCAGCACTCCGGCAGAGAGCTACAAGGGCCGCGAAAATAACTCAAAACCTCATGATGGAGGCGAAAATTCTAGAAACAAGCCGATTGCACCCGTCCTCCCGTTCACAATCGCCAATCTCAACAGTATTATCCATTCTTGATGCCACGGTTGTTCGATTCGCTCCTACAGGAGCCATCTGGATTTTCGACAATGATTCACCAACTGAGATCGTGAGGAACCTTAAAGGCTCCTTTATCAAGGCGCTCGAAGCTTTCCCACAATGGGCCGGCCAGCTTCAGTGGGCGCCATTCCGCGACAACGGCTCCCACGGAGAGCGTTTCAATCGACCAATGATTACCTATGGCTTGGATTCAGATCCTGGCGTGGAATGGAACGTTGTTCAGCTGGACTCTTCACCAGCATCAGTGGCTCCAGAACCCGCCGAACGGGCTTCCAATGAATTGTGGATAGAGAACTTTCCTCAATCTGATCTCATGATCTCGTCCACAAAGATGGCTCTATATGACCTCGATACATTCCAAGGCCTGCCCAGCATGATTGTGCAGATCACCTTTCTAGGTGACAGCGGCTTTGCTGTGGCCGTGAAGATGGCCCATCCACTGGCCGATGCCCATACTCTTATGCTTTTCATGCGTCGATGGGCATCCATCTGCCGTGATGAACTCACGAAGCAAGACCTCACTAAAGATCTTGCGTACCCTGTCTTTGAGCCAAACTTGCTAGACTCTAGAGCCGCCGGCGACATTGACGCTCCGGATGGTGATCTAGAACTGATCTCAAAGGCTCGCTCTCTTCCTCTACATCGGCATGACTGGTGGGATACTACTGCCGGAAATCTAGCAGCGCTTACACCGTCAACACTAAACTCCAAGCCGAAAGATGTCGCGCTTTTACAAAAGGCCATGATGTCACCTGCGTGCCCACCTCCGTGGGAGACTTGGGATTTTTCCAAGTCCGTTACGACTGCTCTCATCCACTTTACGGGAGACGAGCTGGAGCGACTCAAAAAGTCGGCCACTGGGACTACGGCCAGAGTCTCGCGCCTCGATGCTCTGCTGGCTCATATCTGGGCAGCTATCAGCCGGGCTCGCTCACCATTATTACAAAACGACGATGAAGTCTTCTTGGACTTTACCATCGGAGTCCGCGGACGGGTTTCACCAGCCCTCCCAGACGCTTTTGTCGGTTCACCTTTGGTGCTAACACATATTGGCACTCCTGCGCGGAACGTCGGGGCTTCCGATACCAAAATTGGCTCAATAGCCTCACAGATACGGACATGCCTTGATCGGTTCACACCTGAGGCTATAGCGGCTATACTTCATGACGAAGCACACGAAGTCGCGCCTCAGCGCCTATGGAGATCCTTTCTTGGCAGGAAGCACACTCTTGTCACTTCGTGGGCACGGCTTGGGGTTTATGATATCGATTTTGTAGGAAGCGGTTTGCGCCCACGCTATGTACATGCTATTATGTCCCCACTGGATGGTCTGTTGTGTGTGATGGATAGTGGGATGCTTGATGGTGGCTTGGACGTTTCGCTGTCCCTGGAATCAGACGTTTTGCAGAGGTTTCTGAAAGATGGCAGGTTGCGGAATTTTTAGATGCAGGTTATTGGAAGCCGATACTATGGCTCCAATTCCCAAGACTTGTAGTGCAAAAGATAGAAGATATAATGCTGAATGAAAGAATTTGACAGGACCCCGTATAGTCTAACTCCTTGGTGATAGATTGACATGATGAATTCGTCCGCCTAACGCCATGTAAGCACCTTGTATCCCATGCCCAGTACTTATATAAAAAAGAGAAATACAGCAGTACAGCAATACTGACACTTACTGGAAGTAGTTCATCATGTCATTACCTCATCAATTGACACTATGAATCAGTCATCTTGCGACCGGCGATAGCTGCACTAATGCTGCATTAGCTGATAGGGCATGGGCACCTCCAGTATTCAGCCATAGAAGTCTTCAATTTTGCCCAATGCCCCAACTTAGTACGATAAACTACCAAACTCATATATGTCCTTTTAAACTAAAGGCACTTGAAACCTCAATGTCTATAGTTCGAGGTAGTTAGTGATCCGAGTTAGTATCGTTTCGCTGGTATATCGCATTACATCCAGCCTCAAGATTGGGAAGAATATCGGTTCATTGCTACTTACGTTAAATATTAAGCAGGAGATCTCTAAGCTGCATGGCTCATCTACCAATATAGACTCAAAACCTCAAGAAGCATCATCTGGGAGTTGTATTACAGATGCCGCTTCGTCAAATCTGCATTGCTGCCCAAAGGTGCCAAACACGCATGCCGCGCCACTTTCTTCACTAAATGGGCCTAAGGTAAGAAGCGGCTCCTCACAACTCTTCTTGGTACCCTTTTGTGTTTTTCTTCCATCTATCCCGCGTCAGAGTCGTATTCATCATGACGAACACAATTGCAGAATCTCCCGCTTACGGCCAGAACTATCTCCGGTTCGAGAACTACACAATAGGATGGATATGTGCGCTCCCTGTGGAGGCAGAATGTGCTTTGTACATGTTGGATGTTCGGCATCGAGGCATATTTCCTTTTGTCCATGGCGACGATAATCAGTACGAGGCGGGCAAGATCGCTGGCCACAATGTGGTTATCGCCTCACTACCAAAGAAGTCAATTGGAAGTGTCTCTGTAGCCACGCTTGCTTCCCAAATGCGCCAGAGCTTTCGAAACCTACGGTACGGATTGATGGTGGGCATCGGAGCTGGAGTGCCCGGGCGGGCTTTGCAACCCGATATTCGTCTAGGTGATGTTATTGTGGCCTCGTCCTCCGACCAGTCTATCGGCCCAGTGGGCGTCATAGGCTACGAGCTGGGGGCAGAGACTGTCGATGGTTTCATCCGGAAAGGTTGGCAGCCCGAGACACATCGACGCTTGCGAAATGCCATTGAATCACTTGAGAGAGACGCGCAAATCGACGACGTTTACGACTTTATACAACACCTCGATAGTCTCCGGGAAAGAAGAAACGGTCACAAGTTCCTATATCCAGGAATGGACAAGGACAAATTGTATGTGGGAGACTATACGGACGACTTGGTAGAGCGCCCACCGCGGCAGTCTCCGGAACCGGTTGTTCATTATGGCCTTGTTGCGTCGGGTGATAAGATTATAAAGAATGCGGCACTCAGGGACAGACTAAGGGATCAATATGGTATAATTTGTTTTGAGATGGAAGCGGCCGGCCTCATGACCATTATGCCTGTTGCCGTCATCCGAGGAGTCTCCGACTATGCAGACTCTCACAAGAATGATGGGTGGCATTATTATGCTGCAGCAACTGCTGCTGCCTATGCTAAGAGTCTCTTGCTCAAAATTGGTCCAGAACAACCTCCATCTATCAGCGGTTAGTCTCTCAGTTTCCTTGAACGCCTCATGCTTAGAACATGAGGGATTGATACTCTTCTATGAGGATATGCTGGCTAGTGGGGAAGTCGATGTGGTTAGGATATTGTGATGAAATCGACGGATAGAAATGGGGTCAATGCGAGATGACTATGTTCATTTTTGGAGACAGGCCATTAGGGCCTTGGATTTACACTTCTTTCTAATCCCCCTCTGAGTGTCATCTTTTACGATGACAAGTGGCTATTGCCTCATTTCGTTCTACAGTACTAGAAACTCGTGACAAGCATTCACCATGTGATTACAAACTGCTAACGCGTGCCCTAGACAACGCCCTCAACTATGATTCAAATCTAGTGTTGACAAATGAGAAAGAAGGTTCGCTTTCATTCCCTTTGCAGTATATATAATCAATGACTGACCAAACTAGACTGCCTCCACTCTCTTGTATTTCAAGATATGCTCCTTCGTCGGCAGAATATAGCTATTGATCTTCTAGGCGCGTGCGACTGGATATTTGAAAACTCGGTATTCATACAGTGGCGAGAGCAGGACGACTTCAAAAGACATAATGGCGTGCTTTGGATCAAAGGAAATCCCGGCGCTGGTAAATCCACCTTAATGAAACATATCTGGGCCAACTGTGACAAATTATTTGCGGATTGCTTCATCGCAACATATTTCTTCAACACTCGAGGCCATAGCCTCCTTGAAAAGACCTTTTTGGGCATGCTTCGCTCACTATTATATCAACTTCTGGCCACAGACGAGGCGGTTTATAAACGATTTATTACAATCTTCAGAGAGAAACAAAAAATATACCGAAGAATCGAGTGGCACGAGTCAGAGCTTCAAGATTTTCTCTTACTCGAAATGAGGCAGTATCGATCTCGCCGTCTGCTCTTTATTATCGACGCTTTGGATGAATGCACCGATTCAGACAGGTTGAAGGTTGTGGAATTCGTCGAATCAATAAGCATCAACTCTGGCACAAATCTTTGGATCTGTCTATCCTCCCGACATTATCCCAACGTCACTATAAAGAAGAGGCTTGAAATCGTCGTGGAGAGGTCAGATGAGCACCGCCGAGGCATTGCAAAATACATCAAGAACAAGCTGAAACAAAAATCCTCAGAGATTCAGAATCGTATCCTTAAGAAGGCCGCTGGAATTTTCATGTGGGTTATCCTTGTTGTCGCCAAGCTCAACGAGGCTTATGATCGTGGCCAAGTTGAAGTTGCAGATATGAGGGAAACTCTTGATCAGATACCGGGCGATCTGGAAGACCTATTCCAGACTCTTCTAAACAAAGACGATGGAAACAAGGCTGAGATGATGCTCATGTTGCAGTGGGTTTTATACAGCATGCGACCATTAAAGCCAGAAGAGTTATATTTTGCCGTAAGATATGGAATGGCAGCTCAAAACGGCAAAACCAGCAAAAGATCCACAGCAACAATCGACGATATGCGGCGGCGAATCACTTCGTCCTCGAGAGGCCTTATCGAGATACGTGAAGGGGCGGACGTCGTGCAGTTCATTCACCAATCTGTCGAAGACTTTCTCGTTCGATATAACAGGATGCGAAAAATAGATCCCTCATTGGGACAAAACGTCACTTTTAGAAGCCACGATCGTCTAAAAGTCTGTTGCTTGGAATGTATTACTACAGAGGGAGCGGACGATAAAACAAAAGGTGGTCCCTTCCTTCAGTATGCATCGAGGTACTTGCTTGATCATGCTGAAAGAGCACAGGCAGAATGCGATGTGAAATGGTTACACAGGCCGCATCTTTGGTTCAAACAGTGGAAAAGAATTCTCAGCAGCTCTGAAGAGTACCCGTTTCTAAAATACGACACAGGAGCCGGGTTGTTAAACATTTTACTTTTACGTGGCTATCATAACCTTTTCAGGATTGCATTACTTGGAAAAGGAGCCGATATCAATGCACAAGGCGGACTTTTTGGCAACGCATTACAGGTGGCAATAGTCAAAAGAGAGGATACAATTGCGATAGAACTGCTGGAGAAGGGAGCTGATATCAACCTACGGGGTGGATTCTTCGGCAATGCACTACAAGCGGCTATATCCAAAGGCAGCGAAGAGGCCATAACAATATTGATCGAGAAAGGTGCTGATGTTAATGCTCAGGGTGGAATATTCGGGAACGCCTTGCAGGCAGCTGCGGTCAGGGAGGATATTGAGATTGTGAGGTTGTTGCTCAAGAAGAGAGCCGATATCAATGCCCAGGGTGGCATCTTCGGGAACGCCTTACAAGCAGCCGTAGCCAAGGGAAATGACGAAATAGTGGCCTTACTTCTCGAGAAAGGAGCCGACATCGATGCTCAAGGTGGCATCTTCGGCAACGCATTGCAAGCAGCTTTAGCGGCGAGACGGGAGAGTCTAGCCCTGACGCTTTTCAAAAATGGAGCTGAGTTCAAGGCCTCAGGCGGTATCTTCGATGTGGTGCTGCTTATAGCTGCCGCTTATACCCAAGGAGATATTGTGAAGTCTCTTCTCGAGAAAGGAAGCATCAAACCAACGCTCTCGTCAGATATGACGGATATCGACCTTGAATGTGGACCAGCTCTCCTGTGGGCAGTTAGGAATGGACATGAAAATTTAGTAAAATGGTTACTAAGAAGGGGAGCAGATGTCAACGCAAAGTCTGAGCTTGGAAAGATAACGCCATCGATAATACGAATCAAAGCGCAAAGAGGCGCGTCCGTTCATTTTGACAGTGGAAAGACAGCACTGCTCTGTGCTGCCAGCCAAGGGCATGAATCGATGGTGAGATTGCTCCTCGAAAATGGAGCAGATGTTATGGCGAGTGATAACGCTAGACGAACAGCGCTATGCCTGGCGGCCAGCAACGGACACGAAGCGGTAGTGAGATTGCTATTGGAAAACGGAGCTGACATTACGGCAAAAGATAATGCTGGACGAACTGCATTGTGTCTGGCGGCAGCCCAAGGGCAGACTAAAGTGGTACAGCTGCTGTTAGCAAACGACCCAAACGCAAACTCGCAAGCTATGTTTGAAGTGACGGAGATCTGGAACCAACCCTTCCAGAGCCTGAGCATACACAGTATATCAGTCCATTTTGCGACCCGTGGTGCATGGGCAAAGATACAGATCAAAAGTCTTGTCATGAATGGTGGCTCGCTCTATTTAGCAGTAACCGGAGCATCTGCTAGGTTAGAGATCGGGAACCTCATCATGAACGGCGGTTCGCTCTTTGCAAAGGTAGTTGGCGGTGACGCCAAGTGTACAATTGAGACTCTGCAGATGAATGGCGGTATGCTGCATATGGAAAGCTCTGGTGGAGGTGCCAAGTCTAAGCTTGAGAAGCTTGAGATGCGTGGTGGTTCACTCTACTTAAACGCAGATGGCGGAGGTGCTGGCGTGAAGATTGGGATTCTAAAGTTATCCGGTGGTGAGTTCAGCTTAAATGCAGATGGCGGTGGCGCTGAAGTGAAAATTGAGAGGCTTGAGACAAGCGATGGCTCATCAACACCGGCTGAAATGGAGATGGTTCAAATGTCTAATGGAAAAGGCCAAGAAGTCCTCCGGGGACTATACGGGGAGCTTCTAAATGGGCGGAAGATGATACATGAAAAAGCCAGCACTGGGGCCGCGAGCAAAGTGCCGGAGGGTACACGTCTGAGCATAGGGGGAGGACCGACACCACTTCATATGGCGGCCGAGAATGGTCACGCTGAAACCGTAGGGCTGCTTCTTGCGAATGGCGCTGATTCCAACGCAAGATGGGGTAAATTGTCTCCCCTTCAATTAGCTGGCAACAACCTCCATAACCCCGTCACACAGCTATTAGTGAGGGGCGGAGCGCGTGTGGGAGAAGATGATGATAGCGACGAATGGACGAGGAGATTCCGAAGAGGGCCTTTCTTGCCGTCACGCGAAGGACGGTCTCCGTCCAGTTCATCAACGTCCAGTTCATCCGTGACGAGAAGATCACCACGACGACGGCGTTTCCTGCCGTCACGAGAAGAACGTTCAGTGTCCAGTTCATCAAAGTCCAGTTCATTCATGACAAGAAGATCACCCCCACGACGGCGTCTCTTACCGCCACGTGAAGAACGGTCAGTGTCCAGCTTGATCACGAGGAGAAGATTAGCAAGGCAGCGTTTCTTGCGGTCACGCGCAGAACGGTCAGCGTCCAGTTCATCCATGACAAGAGCCATTGGTGAGTTGTTTCTTATAGTATGCGAGTCTGGCTGCGTCCAACACCACCTCTGAATGAAAAGAAGCCCTCCAAAGAAAAAAATTGCATCGTGGAAAAACATCTAACAGTTGGCGAAGAATTAGGAGGAGAGTTCGGTGAAGAAATCAACCAGGAATCCGTTCAGGAATCCGACCAAGAGTCTGATGTAGAGCTTGATCAAGAATCAAGGGAAGAATCAGAGGAAGAATCCGACCAACAGTCTGACCAAGTTTCTGATCAAGTTTCTGATCAAGAGCCCGATCAAGAAGAGTCTGACAAACAGTCCGACAAAAATTCTGATAAAGAATCTGACGAGCTACTTGGTAAACCATTGAGCAAGCCATTTAGTGAGCAATTCGATGAACAGTTTGACGAGCAATTCAACGAGCAACTTGACCAGCAACTTGACCAGCAACCCGATGTGCAACCTGATATGCAATCCGATATGCAATCTGATGCACAAACCGATGCACAACTTAACGAGCAGCTTGATGAGCAACCAGACGAAGATCCTCATGAAGAGCTTGACCCAAGATCTAACGAGCAACTCAGTGAGCAATCTGGCGAAGAGGTTACAGAACAGCGCTTAGAGAAGAGCAAAAGTGCAAAGAGGTCCTGTCTTGGCTTTGAGAAGTGCTTGTTAATGTAGTATTTGTCTATAGAATTTCCTGATAGAGTAAACTCATGCCGAATCGCCTCCCACTATGGTTGAAGCACCAGTCTCACAAATAGAATCTTATCCCTTTGAGGACGCAAAAATGGCGAATAGGCAATAAAATGTGACTAGACTAAGCCTAGACACGGTTGACGGATAGGGTTGCCTGCTTCGATTGCATAAAGCGGCATCTCCATGACTCCAAATATCTAGCGCATCTAGTTTACCCTATGATAATGGTTCTCTCTTTAACTCAATACCTTGTAGTCATAATGGCTAATATGAGGTACCTAAACATAGAATGGAGCAAAGACCAGTTTGCAAAGGAGTCACTAGGTCCTGAAATAACCGATTGAAGACGTCAATTGAAGGTATTCCCAGCGATTCTTTTGTAAGTAAGCATGTGTACCTGTAAATACTCAATTGGAAACCTCTGTTGCACCAATATCTCTATCATCTCTTCTTCCCCTTCGAAACTTCGCAACCCTTGCCACTGTAGAAATATGCTTAGTATGCTTTATAGTATTATTACAGTTGGTCATAAATAATCCAGGGGAGGCCTTGCTCCCTAGCCATGCCGCCTTGTGAGCTAGCTATTTGCGGAAGTTGACAACTGCCTCTTTTATATTACTCCTTAGCATAGCACATAAGGGTAATAGCTTTCAAATACAACTTCTAAATACAATAGCATAAGCGAACCCCATTTTCGATTATTACTACACCACATGCTGCAAAGAGAGTTTTTGTAATAGTGTGGAGAAAAACCTAGAGGTTATCATAGACTGTAAGTTCCACATGGGGAGTTAATATTAGTGATCAGCACGAAACAAGCTTGAATTATAATTATTAACTTCATCAGTGAGGTTAACAGGCGATAGCATGAGCCTTACTCCTCAAGCACCTTCAATGAGATACTCCTGATTCAGATTTACACCGCTGGTCCGAGCATTGGCATTTTGCAAACCACTTCCGCCCCTTTTTTGAGATCTCGCCGGCTTTAGCGCTGATTATGATGTACACCGCTGATCGGGGTGTTGGCATCTCGCAATCACTCTCGCTCCCTTCTAAGCTGTTTTCTGCGGAGATGGAAACTATAAACATTGATATAAGGTGCCTTGCATTCGCATTCAGGCAGATCAAGCAGTTTCAACTACAGCCAGGTATTCAAGGAGTTATCTATTTAAAATGCACTTTCGAACGAGCCGGACCGTGGCGTGCTTGACGTTGATAGCGGGAGCAAACTGTCTCAGCACTCCTCGATCCGTACCATCACAGCATGGCCTCAAGGGAAAGCGTTCGATTGAAGTACGAGATGGCGTTACGCATACCGTGTTCGAACACCAAGCGACTGGAGCTAAGATTGACTATGTAACAAACTCTGGTGTCTGCGAGACAACTCCTGGTGTTAACCAGTACTCTGGTTATTTATCTGTGGGCAGTATGTACTGTACTGAGCTGACTTGTGTTGAGATTGCATTGGTTAACGAATGATGCAGCAAACATGAGCATGTTCTTTTGGTTTTTTGAATCGCGAAACAGCCCCGCCACAGCACCGCTGGCTTTGTGGTTGAATGGAGGACCGGGATGTTCATCCATGATTGGACTGTTTACGGTACGGAATTTAATTTATCTCTTTGTATATTGCAAGACTGATGAGGGACACGACAGGAAAACGGCCCTTGCACTTTTAACAACGTCGAGGGAAACACGCCAGTGCTGAATCCACACAGCTGGAATGAGTACGCCAACATGCTGTATGTTGATCAGCCTATTGGCACTGGATTCTCGTTCGGGAGCGAAACTGTCAACACGACCTTTGCTTCTGCTCCGCCTGTTTGGACCTTCTTGCAAGCCTTCTTCACAAACTTCCCACAGTACGAATCTCGTGACTTTGGTATCTTCACAGAGTCATACGGCGGACACTTTGGACCTAGTAAGACTATATCCGTCATGATCGGGATGTTTTGACTAACCCAGCTAGGAATTTCTGAGTATATCCAGTCCCAAAACGCCGACATCGCTAGCGGCAAGATCCAGGGTCAAATGATCAACCTGGTTGCCCTGGGAATTAATAACGGATATTATGACTATGAGATAGCGGAAACGAATTTCCCTAGGTTCAGTACCAACAATAGTTACTACCCATTGATCAGCAACAGCAATGCGCTGGAGTACATCTCGGAAATAGAATCCCAGTGTCTGCCTGGTGTATCAACATGTTCGCCCTTTGAAGATGGCCACTTCGACGACTGCGTAGCAGCATTTTCACCTTGCGTAGCGATCGATAACAAGTTTGGCCAGTTCTTTCTCTCCAACTACTCAACTCATGATATCAGACAGCCCGCTCCTGGGAATTTTCCACCCGCGACCTACATCACGTACTTGCAAGATCCGGCAATTATGAAGAAAATTGGTGTGAATGTGACCTACTCGGAATGTTCCAGCGACGTGGCGAACAATATTGACAACCTTGACGATGGTAATTCTCTCTTGCTACATCTCTATTCTGATATTCCATCTAACGTCGTTCAGGATTACGTTCGTACCTGCCCGCTCTTTCCAACGTCGTTCAATCTGGCGTGACTACAGTTATTTGGGCGGGAGATGCCGATGCTGTTTGCGATTGGTTCGGAGGATTTGCAGCTGCGAATGCCATCCAGTACCAGGATCAAACAGCCTTCAACCAAAAGGCGGTAGCCAGCTATACAGTAAACGGTGTTAAAGGAGGAGAGTTCAAATCCGTTGGTGCGTTGAGCTGGTTGAGGGTATATGGAGCTGGCCATGCAGCCCCGGCTTTTCAACCTGAGCTAGCGCTCCAGGTGTTTAAACAAACCATGACGAAGACGGCTTTAAAATCGACTTGAGAGTATTTGGCATACAGATCATACCTAGTCATCTATACAGTATTCCCTGGAAAATTTAAACCGCAGTTTTCTTTTTTGCACTAATCGTGAGGGGCCCTTCGCCTGGATCTGTAACTAGATGTAGGTTCAATATCCCTAACGCAGCCCGGCCCGGTGGTAGGAATTCGGCATTTGCCCTGGCCGGCAGCTAAATCCCCACGGTTCCTTTGCAATTAGATACACTTTTCGCGATCAATCCGGCCGTAATAAATTCCACTAACCATATCTGTGGACCAAATCTCTCATAACGTCAAGGACCCTGTTAAGCTTATTAGCCGCCAAACTAGACAGTAGGCTGGGAATACATAGCCTCACTGTGTGCGAAGTGTCTCGTTATCAACAAAAAGCGCTGATACATGGGTGTCAAACCTCCTAGCTTGATATCAGCTACGTATATCAGGAAGAAGGAAAAGAGTTTCTGAGTGTCTCACAGCCTATAGAGGTCTAGGCGGCCTTCAAAATCTTCTTCCGGCGGCGAAATCTGGGTGAATGTGCTGTAGGCAGCAACGTACTCATCCCCAAACCTATTGCAAGCCGGTCGCCACTGGCCAAACTCATCTATTCAAGTTATTTAGCATGGGTAACCGCAAGTGTTTCGTAGGGGGACGTACATTCGTTGTGCGCAAAGAAGCAGCACGCATCAAAGACAAGAGGCTGGTCGCCGTCGGCATCAATCCCTGCATTTGCGTACCAAAGGTCTCCATGAATAAGTGAGGGCTTCACTACTCGACCGTCACTCTCGAGAGGCCTCAGGAGCCTCGGGATGACCTTTTCGAACAGAGCATGGGAGAGGACATCGAGCTCCTCACTAGGACCTTTCCTTTCAATCTCCAGGTCAAGCGCCTGTCTCATGGACTTGGCGAAGAATGCCTCCCAGCTATCTTCCCATGCCACAAACTGAGGTAGGTTTCCCGCGTAGGTGGTGATGTGGAATCCGAACTTGCCAGTAGGCGATTCGCTTTTCTGGTGCAGTGCTGACAGAAAAGCGGCAAATTTGTAAGGGTCAGGCATATCGTCAGTCATTTCTCGAAACTCGCAGAGGAAGAAGTGGGTGTCTGCGATCGTCTCGTAGGTGCCGCAAGCGATGGGCCTTGGGACAAATTCAGGCAGGACGCTGTGCATCGCGCTCATTGAGTGAAATTCACCCTTGGTCATATTCATGCCTAGTTCTTTCGAAATGACCTTGACGAAGAAGGACTGCGGTGTACCATCGCGGAGCCGAACATCGACGCGACCTGTCTGCGCCCAGAAGCTTACGCCGTGGCTCTCGGTGGATGTGACCTTGCATCCTTCCGGCAGTTCTTGGGAGGCAGTCAATATGAAGACGATCTTGTGAGTTCGCCCAGGGCTTGTGGCTTACCCCTCAACAAGGCTGGGTCTATTTTGGTATTTCCCGCCCCGAATTCAAGGCCATCTGCGCCGTTGTAGTTCATTTCCTGTGTCAAAGAATGTGCGGAATCTGTTCAGCGTCCTGCTGGTTGGAGATCATCCGGTTCTCGGAGACGCAGGGTTTATTTATAGGCGGCGTTTCTGGATGCCCCTACCATCATGGTGGCCAATTGCAGGCGAGTGATTCGAGTCTTACCGAAACCACCCAACAGACCACAAGACACGACCTCAAAGGAGAACGCCACGGAACGACGTATAAACGCCGATTCTCGCAGCTAACAGTACACAATACCCACTGCCGCGAATCTTTATCAATTCTAAGTTGCTATTTTATTTTGTCAGACGGTGGTGAGAAGCACACTAGGCGGTGTCAACCAATTGATGAGAGTTATCTAAGGAGAAAGAGCTTATTGAGAGATGCACCGAGGCTGCAGCTCGTTCTGCGACATCTTTATGTCTCTATGCCAATTTCATCTCTAGATAACAATAAGAGGGTCAAAATAAACTCGAGCTGAGTGACCATCCGGGCCGTCTGGGCGTTCCCGCAACCTTGATCTTTTTCTTCTTCGTCTTCAGTGCCCAGTCATTGAGACCTTGGTGATTCTGTCACGCCAGTGTTCAACGGGGAACACAACCTTGACACCGTTTGCCTCCAGCCTTTCCTGCCCGTCATTGTGCGCGATAAACGTCCCTGGCTCCTTGATCCCCACGTAGACAGTCTTGATGGCGCTCTTAAGTCTCAAGATCCTAGTCACGCAGGTCATGTTGCCGCTAAGCCTCTCGTTGCATGGCTCCATGGTCGTGTACAGCGCCGTGTTGGCCGGAAGGACCTCATGAATGCGTTCCTCAGAGAGGTTGTGTTTGTCGGCGATCTTGATAAAACAACACTGCTCTGCGTGTGTGGTGCCTGGATCTCCCTTGTAATCTCGCGGATATTCAAGCGAGTATCCTGTCGATAGGACCTTTCCCTTGGCGGCGTCGACAAGTACGGCTCCAACGCAGAATTTGTTGGCAGCTGGCGGTGATTTTTGTGCCTGAATGAGAGCTAACTCCATGAAAGCCTCGTGGTCCCCAACCGCAAAGGTTGGATTCGTCTGTGTATCCATCGTAAATGGCTCTCTGAAATCATACACAATGCTTGGGCAATCTCTCTTATAAACCAAATCAACACAGCATCGTCAAGAAAGGGCAAAGAAGGTACAGGTCAATGGGGGTGTTCTTGAAGTATTGGGTGCGCGATTTTTTAGGGTAACACATGCCGTTGTTTTTCCCGAGCCTGTGCGACAGGGTTGAAGCAATCACACTGCTAATTGGTGGTTCGAAGCGGGAGGGAGGGCTGACACTCATCACCTGCTAGGTGCTTCGGTCGCGAGGTGGTTGAGCACCACCAAGAGTCTCTCCTGAAACAACTCCATTATATGCACTTTGAAGGGACAGACCATCGTGCCGACGTCACCTTGAATGAGTCTGGGCAACCGAGATTGGCGCCCCAGGCACTGAGTTCTGCGGACTACAATGGTTAACTTTCACCTCCTTAGCCTCCTGGGAACATAACTTGAATCCTACCAGATCGCTGACTGTACTAGTTCTTTCGAAAGGAGCGGCGCACAAAGCCCGACCTACATCCCGACAGCCCCTCAAGTAGTCGCGACTCGCGCAAGAGCTCGAAGAGTCTGCTTCCTCTATCAGAAATCCTACCCAGGACGTCAACCACCTCGAGCGATCAAGCGGAGGGCGTAAAGGGCCCGCTTGGACTGAGCCTCCTCTATTCCCCGACGGCGCCGGAGATCGACTTCATCTTCGTCCATGGCCTAGGCGGCAATTCTGGGAAAACATGGAGCAAGTCGTCCCTGCAGTCTCATTTTTGGCCAAAGGAGTGGCTCTCCAAAGACCCTGCATTCAAGAATGTCCGCATCCATAGCTATGGGTACGATTCGTATTACTTAAAGGGCAAGGAGGACTGTTTGAACGTACACCACATCGGCAAGTCATTCCTAGGCGCGATCAGCAATTCGCCATGCATCGCCAATTCCGGGACACATATCGTTGTTATTGGCCACAGCATGGGTGGCTTAGTGATGAAGAAAGCATATATCCTTGCGAAACAAGACGCAGTGCACAAGGCGCTGGCTGGGCGATTCGCCGCACTCTATTTCCTGGCCACGCCGCATCGAGGTGCCGACTCGGCAAAGATGCTGAAGAACCTCCTCAGGGTTGCGTACGACCGCGCTTATATTGGCGATCTAGAACCGAACTCTGGGGCCGTTCAAGTCATCAATGACGAATTCCGGCATTTTTCGGCCGGCCTTGAGCTTTGGTCGTTCTACGAAACGCAGAATATGAAACGGTTTAGCTCACTCATCGTCAATCCCGAGTCGGCCGTTCTCGGGTACCGTGAAGAGAAGCAGATACCTATGACTGCTGACCACCGCTCGATATGCAAGTTTGATACACCCGAAGACTCCAACTACGTCCTCCTACGAAACGCGCTCGCCTCTACTGTCAGCAAAATTTCCACGGCAATTCCGGAGCTGAAGCTGAAGCAAAGGCGTGAAAAGATCAAAACCCTCAAGAAGTACCTGGGAGTTGCCGACGTCTTGGACGATGACCTTGCAAACGTCTGCGAAGCTCGGATGCACGGGTCGTGTGAATGGATTTCAGCCAAGGCCAGTTACGTCAAATGGAGAGATGGGGAATCCGGAAATGGCAGGACGCTATGGGCCAAGGGCAAGCCAGCAACCGGAAAGTCTGTACTCGCTGGCTATGTCATCGATCAGCTCAAGGAGTCCGGCCAGGCATGCAGCTACTTTTTCTTCAAACATGGAGACAAGTCGAAGTCCAACCTAGGTCGTTGTCTACGATCTCTAGCTTTTCAGATGGCTAGCTCCAATGCCGAAGCCACTGAGGTCATCCTAGAGATGCAGGTGGATGGTGTTTGCTCAGATCGCGTCGACGAACGTACCCTCTGGAGAATCCTCTTCCTTTCTGGCATTTTCAGGGCCACAATGACTCGGCATTACTGGGTCATCGATGCCCTGGACGAGTGTTCCAATTCTTCAGTCCTTATTCATGCCATTGTTTCCAACATGGACGAATCTATACCCTTGAGAATTCTCGTCACAAGTCGGGATACGGTCGATCTGGACCAAGATTTCTCGGTCATTCCACCCAACCTAGTCCAGACTTTGCCAATCTCGACAACGGACACAAAATCAGATCTCAGGCTTTTGGTGGAAGGGAGGACCCAGGCCTTAGAGGTCGTGGGACCTGACGATCGAGGTACATTAGTCGAGAAGATTCTAGACAAATCTAAAGGCTCCTTCTTGTGGACAATCTTGGTGCTTGAGGAACTCCTACGCTGCCATAGCAGAAAGGAAATTCACCAGGTTCTTGAAGATGTGCCGAGAGGCATGGAGTCACTATACAAGCGGATTTTAGACTACATGTCGCAGGCCGCTCGTGGAAAGGAGCTGGCCAAAACCATTCTCATGTGGGTAGCATGCGCGGTTCGACCTATGACAATCAGCGAGTTAGACGGTGCTCTGACTCTAGACTTCCACGACTCATTCCCAAGATTAGCAGAAAGCATCGCCGCACTCTGTGGTCAACTAGTGGTCGTGGATAAATATGGGAGAGTTAATATGGTGCATGAAACTGCCAGAGAATTCCTTGTAGCCGGCGGACTTGAGTCCGAGTTCTTCATCGAGAAAACTAAGGCGCACACACGGATGGCTCAGGTGTGCCTCAATTACCTTGTCGGGGAGGAAATGAAGCCTCCGAGGAACAGTCGACGCCGTTCTTTGGCAAATGTACTAGCAACAAGACTAAATTTCGCCGCCTATGCATACACAGCGTACTCATATCATCTCTCGAGGGCTGATCCATTGGAGGCAGGGACGTTCCAGCTTGTCGTGCAGTTCCTGAGATCCAACGTCCTCACTTGGATCGAAACGATTGCCGACTCTCAGAACCTCAATGACCTGATCCGCGCCTCAAAACATCTTAAAACCTACGTTAATGCGTGTGCCGTTGAGCGTTCACCACTAGACCCTCGGATACGAGCGCTCCGACAGTGGACCACAGACCTTGCCCGGATACCTGCCATGTTCGCTAACGCCCTCATGGTATCACCTTCAGCAATATACGCGTCGATACCCCCTTTCTGTCCCACCGAGTCTATGGTATACAACACCGGGGGCTCAGGCCGGAGGTTCGCAGTGCTTGGCGCGCCTAACAAGCAATGGGATGATAGGCTGCTGTGCATCGATTTCCGTCAGGGTCAACCAAGGGCGTTGAGTTCTGGAGACGAATTCCTGGCCGTCGGTCTCAGTTCAGGAACCGTCGTATTGTACTACGCCACATCCTACCAGGAGTACAAAGCCTTTGAGCACGGTGAAGCTGTCAATTTCATTTCTTTCAAGGCCAAAAGCGACCTCGTGGCGACTTGTGGTATGAGGATGGCCAAGGTCTGGGACATCAGCAGTGGGCAAGTAGTGCACAGCCTTGCGAGCCCTACGCGTCCGCTGGGGATGGAATTCTATGGAGAGACGCTTTTAATTGCGAGCCGCAACAACTACGTCGCGACTTGGAATTTGAGACACGACGCCCGGCCGGAGTTGGCGCGGAAGCCATGGAGCGATACCGATATACTAGAGACGAACCGAACGCCTCCGTGTGGGACACCATGCGCACTGACTCTCTCTACCAGCCACGGAATGCTTGCTGTCGCCTACAATGGCCAACCCATTACGTTATGGGACATGGAAGAGGACGCCTACGCTGGTAGCTGTGGCAAGAAACTCTCTAGTGGAGAGACCAGCACGCATGTCGTCGTCGCGCTTGCTTTCAACCCCAACCCTGACGTTAGCCTTCTCGCAGTTGCATACCTCGATGGTGATCTTGCCCTCCTTAACCCCTTTACCAATCAGCAGCTGGAGTGTTTTCGTGCCAACTGCCAAACCCTCGCCCCAAGCCCCAATGGGCGTCTCCTCGCAGCGGGTGGTGCAAATGGGATTATCCACGTTTACGAATTTGATACGTTCAAGCTCCTCTATCGGGTCAAGTCATCCAACTCGTATATCAAGCAGCTTGCCTTTACCAGAGACAGTATGCTTCTTGCCGACATACGAGGCGCCCAGTGCACTGTTTGGGAACCTGAAGCTCTGTTGCGGGAGTCCCTGAGCGATGACAGCAGCGGATCTAATTCCACCACAGTGGTCGAGACGGTTTCCGTGGAAGCTAAAACGAAGATTACCGCCATGGTGGTCCATCACACGTCCGAAGTTGTCTTTTGCGGAAAGGATGATGGATCAGTGGTACTGTACGAGCGAAAAACAGCAGCGAGCTTGGGGACTCTCTACAGCCACAAGTCACCAGTCCGCCTGTTGGTCTGGATTGAACGGAGAGATGCCCTGCTTAGTGTCGATGCCTCCAACAGGATCTTCCTACACAGAATCAAGAAGTCAGCAGACAAAGGTTGGCTCAGCGATCAGATGGTACTCTTCAAGTCCCGCCTCGACTCCGAGAAGGCAATCATAGATGTGCTAGTAGGAGAAATGGCAGCGAAGTTTCTGGTATCGACTCGCGAGTCTGATTATCTGTTCAACTTAGACAGTGGTAACTATGAGAGAGAGCGGACATATCCACAAACACCAGGAATCCGCAAATGGCTTCCTCATCCAGAATCCTCTCTACATTTGGTTTGTGTCGACAACGTCAAAGTCTGCGCCTACTGCTGGAGTGACTGGTCTAAAGTTTTGTCTATTGCATTGCCATTTGACAACGATACGGCAGAGCTCAAAAGCGCGATCCTCTATTCGCTCGGCCAAAAACAAAGAATCATGCTCAACTTGTTACATCCAAACAGCTTCATCAAGACCAACAGGATTGAAATAATTGACGCAGACTGCCTCGCCGTCGGAAACAACGATAGAAGCTCGCTAGGGAAGGAATTGGATGTTGTGGCGGCGTTGGATCAACTTGCCACGGATGAAAACAGGCAGGATATGGTCATGACAACGAGTCCAGCCGCTCCGCTTCGTTCACGGATAACAACATTCGAACTAGACGCTATCCATATCATCGGAATTGACGAATCGAGGAAACTCGTATTCTTGAACCGGTCTTTTTGGGTGTGCTCTGTTGATCTCGGCGAGAGCGGGTTAGAGATCGCGCAACGCAAAGATTCCCCAACGATCGAGGTCTTTGAGCACTTTTTCGTCCCATACCATTGGCTCGCCGGGAAGAGGGACATTGCTTGTGCTTTGACAAAAGGAGATATTATGTTAACACGGAGTGGCGACCTGGCGGTGATTAGGGGCGGCCTTGACCATGCTGAGAGAGTGAGTACATGTATAGAATAAGAGGCTAAACCAGAGGGATATATACAGGTATACGCGGAAGAAAGACCCTTGAGGCACTCATGGCTAACCCATCGAGACTAGTCCTCCTCATTCAAGAAGGAAAAGACACTCCCATAGAGAGGACATATTAACTGCTATAACAGGATAAGGCTATACTTTACTAGCCAGCTACCACGGCATAAGGTCTCGGGAGTAATTTGCACCAGAGAAAATACAAAGACCTAGCCGTCTTGTGACACATGACACATAAAGTGAGGCAACTCGTGCAACCTAGGCCGATCCATGAATTAAACCCCTCTTGTGCCGCTGCAGTATTCCGTAGCCATGACTATAGTCATTTTTTTTCTAGTCTATATTCCACAGCGTGATAAGGATCTTTTATCAACCTATGAGCTGCAAAGCCTTGCACGAGCTGAAAGTTTGAAGAAGAGCAGGAACTCAGAAACCTCATCATCGCGATAATAATTGCTGCTGTCCTACTGCAGGTGGTCGCCAACAAAGCATCAGCCATTCCTTGGCATGGCAGACTAGGCTGAATGACATAATATAATAGGGAGGGAGGTAGTCGAAACTGAGGTCAGAACCATGACAGTCCGAAGAGCACGGCACTGATTTATTAATGTCTTTTGTCAATCAAATCACTTCAAAGTGTTTGGACCCGTTCTAATTGTTTCCATTCTTGCACCATGGCGTCTAGTTACGACGTATTACCCCAAGATGGAGAAGCTACTGGTTTTCAAGGAGCCATCAACAAGCACCAGGTGCAATTGGACGAGCCTGAAGCTCAAAAAACGACTGGTGTATGGCGCATTCATTGGCGGTCTCCGACATCGATGATCGGCTTGTTCATATGGGCTACTGGCGCCGCTGTTGCTCACCACTATACTATGATAGTATAGACGGCTCAGAAGTTGTCATTGTACAAGAGGAATGGACTCTGGAAGCTGTGCGCAATAGCCAAGAATGGAAACTGCGATTCGGGGCGGGACTCGCATTCCCGGCCAAGGCCATGTTCGCCGCCTCTGCCATTGTTGCTTATGTACAGCGAGCTTGGCTCACGGCTAGAAACAAGGCTGTTACGGTTGCTGGCCTAGATGCAAAGTTTTCAGCAGCTCAGAGTCCGCTGAGCTTCTTTAGCGTGGACTTTTTGCGTAAATCTAAAGCTGGAGCTATCATGGCCCTTCTCGTATGGTAAGTCTATCTCCATCTCTCTATGTTCTTTCCATCTCCCGTATTATAAATGGATGAAGACGGCTGATGCATAGCACAGGTGCATTCCACTTGCAGCCGTCATCACTCCTGGTACGCTCGTGGTGGTACCTACAACTCTATCAACCTCCAAGTCTTTTCCCGTTCCTGTCGTCAATTTCTATCGGGTTCAGCCTCTTTACGACTATGAGTCTAGTGTCGTTGGATATGATGGTCAATCAACTAGTAATGGAGTCACCCCATACCTATCGCGTCTTGTTTCGTCAACAGCCACCTCATCACAAATCATGCCTATGAATATTGGCCTTGCTAACACGACATATAATTTGACCTTCCATGGCCCGTCTTTCCGCTGCAGAGAGCCATCTCCAATAATAGCAGAAGCTATTTATATGACTCTCAATGCTACATGGGTTACATGGCCTAGCTAGCATTCACACCGCCTATGCCAATACTGTCCAGAATACATGTAGCCGATTCAAATAAAACACCACTCCGAAAACATTGGAAGGAATTTCTAGCTTTCGTATTTTCGTGTATTGCACAGCCGGCTATGTCGCACAGTAGCCTTCCAAAATTCGATTCTCTGCCTCTCTGTGAGGGTATCGTGGGTTCATATGATAATGGTAAATATAGAGTTCCTCTGCAAAATGTATCATCCCTGAATACTGGAGAATATGACCATGGCAGGCTCTGGGTCTCGGCTCGAAACATAATGTATGATTGTGTTTTAACCGACACCGAATACAACACGCGCTTCTTCTACTCTACGTCCGAGCAAGCGCAGCGTATTGATCCCGAATACAGCTTCAAGTGGACTGAAGAAGATGTATATGGCAGTTATTTCACCCTTGCCGATGCACTTGCAAATCTGCTCGGAGGAGCTGTGCGCGTCATTGGAAAGGGTATCATGGCATTCAAAACACACGTTACAGACACAGCCATCTTTGGCGCTCTCAATGCTGAGTTAACGAACAATACTAGTTCTGGCCTTTTGCCCAAATCACTAGCACAGGATTCAAGAGCTTTGGCCCGGAACAAGACTGTGGGCGAGCTCATAGAGGAGCTTTCGCGAAACATCACGTTGAGTGTGTTCAGTCTCGATCAGATGCTGTAAGTAAAGAGGCAACTCTGCAGAAGTTATGACACAATGGGCACCTGACAAGATATGTAACCGCCGCAGAATGTATAACGACACAATGGTTAGAATTTCCTCCGATGTGAATGTCTACTCATATAACCGAAGAGTTCTCATCATCACATATGCCGTCGTCTTTCTGGTCACGTTGATCGCGTTGCTCATCGGAGGCGCTGCTTATTTCAAAAACGGCGTCAGCCACCAATTGTCCTTTTCAACATTCATGTCAACAACGAGAAACTATCGCTTAGACGAGTTAACAGCAGGAAGCTCCATGGGTGCCATGCCGCTAAGGGATTCTATCAAGTCGACAAAACTTCAATTTGGGTTCCTGCGAAATGCTGATGAAGAGGCCGACCGAGAGGAAGCAATGCGAAGAGTGGGATTTGGGCTCTCCGATCAGATTGTGCCGCTGCAAAAAGGCGTTCCTTATTATTAGAACATTTGTCTTGTTCGTAAATGACAAAGCTATAGCTAATAGTCTTACCTATGGCGTCAAAAGCGGCCGGTGCCTTTTTAAGGGCCTTGGATTCAAGGCTGAATACGAAGTAGTCATGACTCTATTGCCGTCAGCATTAGTGTGTAAGTTCGCATTGTGAATATGTAGCTTCAAATTTAACATAGGTTTTGCCGCAAGTCAAAAATAACTTTGAGGCATTTTCAGGTCTTGTTTCTGTGTAAATTATTAATAAATTCAACGCGAAGGATTCTTCCTTGCTTACCGAGTGACAGACCGCCAGACCTAACAACATAGTTCAGTGTGTTAAGGACGGAATTGGCAAGCTGTTGGTTGTATTGCATTACGCGTTCTGACAAGGCAGAGCGGAGTTGCACCTGTGACCCAAGGCAACCGTTCTGAAGGTCGTCAGAACACCGCCATCAAGACAAACATTTTAGTATAAAAACAGCCATTGTGTTCCCTAAGTGTGTTTCACCTTGATTCCATATCCATCTGCTTCCCACCAAGATGAACGCCCCTGCCTTGTTCAAAATGGTGTTACTATTCAATCCATTCTTTGGCTTTACCTCAGCCAACTACAGCACCGATGGCTTCTCCAATCCTGTCATTGGCCCATCGTCCGGCGGCGGCTCGACTTGCATTTCCGGCCATGTTGCGGTATCTGTTAATACAACCGGCACAAAACTTCTGTATGAGGCACCTAAAGATCAGAGGGCCGTAACGGAGTCATTTGTCAAGTTGTTCCAGGCAGACGCAGCCTGGATCTCCGAAGTCATAGCTGGTGGACCTAGTGTTATATCCGGCCGTTATAATATTTTCGTCAAGCTCTGCCTACCAGCAGACCCGGACAAGTTGGCCCAGGTCAAAACAGTGCAACTGTTGACACACGGAGCCACTCTCGACCACACTTACTGGGATATTGCCCCAGGCTACAGCTACGTCGACGAGGCTTCTGCAGCAGGATACGCCACGCTCTCCTACGACCAGTTGGGCGTGGGGAAGTCCGATCACCCAGATCCCATCCAGGTTGTGCAGGCAACTTCTCAGGTCGCCGTCACGCATGAGCTGGTTGGTCTGCTCCGGCAGGCCAAACTAGGCGGTTACAGTTTCGACAACGTCGTGGGCGTCGGGCACAGCGCGGGAAGTACGCTGACCCAGGGCATCACCACGCAATATCCGCAGGACTTCGACGCCGTAGTCTTGTCTGGCACCAGCGCCAGTGCTGCCTCAGTCGCACTAACCGTCGCAGCCTTCAACTTCATTGAGGCAAATACAGACCCGGCACCCCAGTTCAAAAACTTGCCCGCGGGCTTCTTGACGCAGCAGTCGGCTACCGGTATCCAGTTTGCCTTCTACAGGTACCCAAACTATGAGGAGGATGTGTTCAGAAAACAGGTTGCCAACAAGCAGACGAATACGCTGGGAGTCCTGCTCACGCTGGGAGGCATCGTTGCACCGTCAACAGAGTTCACTGGGCCAGTCCAGATTGTCAATGGTCAACATGATCTCGTCTTCTGCGGCGGCAACTGTCTCTACCCGACGGATCAAAACGTCGTGACTATGTCTACATTCTATCCAGCCGCGTCGAAAGGAAGTCAAACGTATATCGCGGCGGGTGCTGGGCATGCCATTGCCGCCCACAAGAGTGGGCCAGATAGCTTCCAGAAGATGATCCAATTCTTAAAGACAAACAACCTGTGATTACTCCGACAGTAATGGTAGAAGCTTTGTTTTTTTAAATATTAAGCAGGGGGGCGAAATAATATTATATTCTAGCGCAGGGGTTAGCTAACTGCTAAAATCGGACTTATATAAATAATCCCAGATTTAAAGTCTTTGGATGTAGAAAATGGAAAAGACCTAATTAAGATAAAAGCTTCCTGTGCACGGGCCTACTAGAGTAACAATATAGGTTAAATAAAACTTTATGTCTTTCATCTAAGGTTGGGGAGTCGTCCACTGGAAACCTACTTGACTCGTTCCGGAGAAGGCAGTGGGAAGAGCCGTGTCTCTGTCGGACAATCTCCATATGTAGATGTGGACATGGACATGGGTTTGCGGATAGCGTGTCGTATTTCGTTCTGTAAACGAGCCACCCTTGGACGTTTTGGACGACAGCTTTTTTGTATGCCTTACCTACCACTAACATTTGTAGACCCGTTTCAACTTGACTCTCAAATCTTCACTGTTCACTGGTATCGCCAAAGAAAATTCCACACTACTATCTATGCGGTTTCATCTTGCAAGGGTTTATCCTTGATCTGACCACAGGAGATGGATGAGTCTGCCTTGTGAAGAGTGCTGAACAATTCGCTATGCCCAAACTGCTCTAGGAATTCGTTCTTGCATCATGAAGATCAATAACCGCCAAAGCAGATCCTTGTGTTCTGCCGATAGACCAACTCTTACTAGATGTCTATGAGCAACAACTTTTTAACCAACTCCCCTTAGTAATCTCTGAGTCGGGTCAAAGGAACTATTACTATTACAATGGGGAATACCTTCTTCTCCAGTTGAGACGTAAGTGCGTCTATGAGCTCGCTACCTGACTAGGCTTGGCGCTCGGCGAGCGCAATGACTTACAACATCGGCCTATGTATAAGGGATAAGGAGTTCATCTCGGGGGGGTTTTTACCGTCTCTCTCTTGGGCTACACATATACCCACCCCAGTATTCTATATTGTGTTACAACATCCTGGTTGACATCGGAGCATACGCTAATCTGAGAGAACTCAGCCACCAGTCCTGCCATTTAGCTCGGCCACTCCTCAAAAACAGTGCTAACATTTTGACGTACTATATGTGAATCTTTTTGTTGAGAGTCACATATAAATAGATACTAATACCAATTTTTTATCAGTCTGCCACCGCCTCTCTTTCTCAACATAGTCTCTCCTTTCTTAACAATTTCGTTGCCATATTAATCACCGCTCTCTATAAGTTGTTCAGAATAACATGTGTTAACGACACTGCTATTTTCATATACGGTTAAAGTAATCAAACCTCAAGTAGTGGTTTGACATAGAATCACAGCACCTTCAGTTTTGAGAATCGTTCATTTCCTTCATTTCTTGTTATTTTGCTCTTCATGGATACCGACACCCAACTCTTGGTAGGCGCTTTGATCGTCAGAGAGACAAGCCCTAGTGTGGAAGAGTTCAAGCTCTATCACTACAATCCTACAATTGGCGGGGCTGTTGTCTTTGTTCTCTTTTTCTTGGGAACAACTAGCTTTCATATGTACCAATCATTTCGGACTCGGTGTTGGTTCGTCATTCCCCTTATAGTTGGGGGTATTTGTAAGATTCATTCATCCGTTATTCTGAGGAGGAAAGAAGACAGCAACACCTTTTATTAACGCTGATTCTCCGCTAGTTGAGTTTATAGGTTATGCTGCCCGTTGTGCATCCGGCAAAGAATCGCCAAACTGGACTTTAGGACCGTATATAACCCAATCTCTCCTCCTTCTCGTCGCACCTGCTCTCTTTGCTGCGACAATTTACATGGAACTAGGGAGAGTCATCTCCCTTGTGGATGGTGAGTCCCATTGCCTTATCCGAAAGCAATGGTTGACCAAGGTCTTTGTTTTCGGAGACGTTCTTTCCTTTTTTCTTCAAGGTGGCGGTATGTATAAGAACAAGCCCATATCATCGTTGGCTTCGTTCTCAATCTTTTGATGAGACGATAGCTAATATCTCAATTCTCTCTAGGTGGCGGCTATCAAGCGTCGGGGACTGCTTCTGCTCTAGAAACTGGATCACACATTATCATTGTCGGGCTCTTTGTTCAGCTCGTCTTCTTCGGTTTCTTTATGGTGATCGCTGTCGAATTCCACCTATCCATTCGTCGCGTGCCCACGATCCGTTTATCCAACGAACTCCCATGGCAGAAACATATGAACACACTCTATATAGCAAGTACCCTCATCATGGTGAGATCCATTTTCAGAGTGGTAGAGTATCTCCAGGGCTTCAATGGGTATCTGCTTCACCACGAAACATATTTGTACATTTTTGATGGTCTGCTCATGTTCTTGGTCATGGTTTTATTGAATGTGGTGCATCCGAGTGAATTGGCATCATCAATGAAGCACAAAACCGCGACGGATTATGAAGTCAATTTGAGAGCATTCGCCGAACGCCATCAAAGACTTGGATCGGACATGACCTAGCACGCGCGAATCTGAATTCTTTGGTAGTGAGGCTCTTAGATCACTATTCGTCTTGCAGACTTATATCTTTTAGACCCCCAAAGATAGACTCATTTATACCTGTACAGATAAATGTGTATAATTAGACAAATATTATTGACAGCTAAGAAGCCACTATGAAAGACCTACAGCCTGTTTTGGCCATTCTGTCCACGGTTTCCAGTACTCCCCTAATAGTTCATCAACTACTTCTACAATATTCCTTCCCCATCCTCCAAAAAACCAGTAACCATTCAAGCTATGAATTACCACACCAAAGTAAGCAAAGAGCAGCATCGCATGTGGTTGTCGTTGGTGTAATCGCTGAAAATATTCCCCAGGCGTGGTTAATACCCAGACAATAGGCCCAGACAATCTTCTGTTATAAGTCAAAGTCCCCGCGGTCTCAGCATTCATGGTTTCGAACTGTTTCATATATGCTAGAGATTTTCTGAGAAGAAATAAGGTCTTGTCGTAGATATTATGGTCACCACTATCTGCCCATATATCGCCAAGGTTACGGAAGCGCTCATCATCGGCTACACGCTCGGAGTCCGGATCTAGCTGATCCCAATTTCCAGTGCTCAATAGCGAACTCAATGGTCCGAATCGGACGTGCTGGTACACGGGATGTAGAATGGCTTCAACACCACGTACCATTGGAAGCCACTCCACGCCTAGTACTCGTGACTTTCGGGCTGCCGGGGTCATATCGAGTTCCACATCGTCGTAAAGTTGCCCGTACGTGGCAAACACATAAATGATGTTTAACGAGGACCACGCGAACAGCGCATCGCTATTACCATCATTCATATGCTCGATGCCGCGCTGGAAGCCGTGTATTGCCTGGTTGTGATACCGCATAGCCTCCATTGTCAGCTGCTTTCTTCTTTCTGGGTAAAGGTATGCCTGATGCAAAGCAGCCAAGCTGAGAATGGCGTGCATGACGAAAGTATGCTCAAACGCAATTTGTGGAAATACGGTCTGCCAGTAGCGGCTCACGTCGGGAAAGTCGGCAACACTTTTGCTCGTCGACCATGTCCAGTGGTGTAATAGAGCCATGTCCTTGATGGTGTAAGTTGGAATTGTGCCACCACTCTTCTCAACCCTTCCGAGAGGAGAATGACATCGAGAGCTTGTTGCAGCCGGCAGAGGAGACTGCGGCAGTTGAGCTGCAGTGGCAGTGGCAGTATTACTTGTTGCTGCTGTTACCACACTCACGAGAGATGAGCTCGCCTTAGCCGGGTGAATCGGGAGAGGATCCTGAGACGGATACAGACATGGGATACTTCGTCGGAAGCAATGTCTGCAACGCGGCTTCTCTTCTCCGCACTGTAGAGACAGAGCGTTAGATTGATTTGACTACTATTGTACAGCACGAGCGCTTTTAGGCGCAGTTGACGACACAGGAATTTGTAGAAAGTTACATACCTTGACACGCCTCCTCCTACACTCGGCACAACCTGTTCTCGATTTCGTATGAGCTCGGCGTTTGTTCGCGGGTGGAGATGAGCCTGCCATTTCCGTAACTATAATGCATGTGAGGAATCACAAATCGCACAGTGAAGATAGCAAGGAGAGGAACGAACGAGAGAAAACGAGGAACGAATGAAAGAAGACGAGGAACGAGCAGATGCGAGCGTGGCGATAGACATTTGCATTCCAACCGACGAGCGGAAGTAGAAAGGTGGGTGGGTCATGTTCGGACGTGGACACGAAGGAATACGAGATACGATGATCTACCGAAGAACTGACGGGTCTCATTTGCGGAACGAAATGCGATGAACGAATCTGCATGGATTCATCCTTACACCTGAGTCCCACCACCCTTCCGTCCACAATTAGATCCAACACCCCCAATCCATGTTGCCCACATCTTGTCGAGTCAGGCAGAATTTGTGAATTTCGAGTTTCGAATGTGAGTAGAGCAGAAAAGAAGAATACAATGGCATCGCATTCAGTAGGCGAATTTGGATATATCATCTTTTACATGTGCCTCCCGAAGCTTTGCCCACTTGCACTTTGCTTTCAAGGTCCTCATGCTATACCAGCTTTCTACTCATTATTCACCGCTTGCGTAGCGCCTTTTCGGTTTACCGCCCTATTATTGTTATACTCGCCGAGTTAGTTTCCCAATTGTACATGCGACAGCCTCAAGACAGTACATCATTAGTTGTGAGGTTAGAGCTTACGTGCTCGATTGGATAAGCAAACTTAGAAGCAGAAATGGCATCAACTATGACGTACTACGTTGTCTTTAAGTATTCCTGGACTTAGGATAGGCATCTGTGCGAGAGATGATGAAGGCTTGGCAAACAAACTTGACAGATTTCTTCGCTTGTGTTTGGATGCGGGGAATCAACACAGGTATGTATCCGAGTAAAAGTGTTTATTCCATCTTCAACCTTTTTACAGTGATAACCACCACTGTAAGTTATGTACATAGCATAAACTAGGCCTGCCGCAGAAGGAAAACAATGAATTAAGCACAAAGGAGACAACCGCAAGTATCCATCTATACTCGATGGCTTGGGTGTTGCGAAGATCCCTTGTGTTTCAAAGTGTCGTTTGCGCCAATGACCAAAGTATAGGATGATTCTTCGGAGGGGGGTGAAGATTTCAGTTGACTTGGATGAACCCAAAGAAACAGAACCATGACGAGAAACATGAGGGTGGCATCAAAAATGTAAAGAAGGTACTCGTGACGAAGTAAGAAGCCGTTATTGCCCATCAAGTACTCGACAACGCGGAAAATGGACCGGACCATGATGAGCAAGGAGCCGACATACAATGTGTGCATGTGCTTCTTCCATTTGACAAGTCTCAGACTCAATGCCCCTTGATGTCGCGTGAATCGTACCTGGAAGATTATGGCGACGACGATGAAGAATCCAAAGAAGGCAATTTGTGCAAAGAGTCCAGCAATGATAATTTTCTCGCCCAGATTAAGGAAATCTAATGTGCCGGCTGCTTGAATACCGCCACCTGAGTCTTTCATCAGTACGCCGCATTGTATGAGACGAGTTATTCTGAGAACGTACCGGCCATTTGTAGAAGAAACGAGACGACATCTCCGGCGACAAATACCTTCGTCAACCATCTCCTAGGCACCAGAGAGTATTGTGCTCCGTCAACGAAGACCATAATCTGGCCGAGTATTATATAAATCGATGCAGCGAATAACGCCGGTGCCACAAGAAGTAAGATGCTTTGAACGATGTATGGTCCTAGAGCCCAAATGTCCCCGGCTGATATAATCCGACCGATGTAGCCGACAAGTTCAACTACTTCGTGTTAGCTTGCCGAGTAGCTGGTGTTTAAAAAAAAACACGCACAAAGACCGCCGATAATGAAAGGTGTGAATGACCATGTTCGACGTGTGACAATGATAGCGATGTGAGCAACGGTTACGATAGAATAGAGAGCGATGAATACGGCGGCAGCAGGAACGCTGGGATAGTATCGGTAGGGTACCCAGGCGTTTGGATCGTCAAGCGAAGGTTTGTAATTCTCGAACGCCATGGTAGATACTACAGGCGTAAACAAAACAACCAGGACGGATAAATAAAATATAAAGAATATAGCAAGCTTACTTCGCTTTAGTTGACAAATCAGGGCGAATACTAGACAACCAACAAGTATTTAAAAGAATGAAAAGCACGGCGAGTCCTTGGTCACAGTTACAGTTCCATTTCTTGGATCAAAGGAAGACCAGCTATGAAGACAGCCTTGAATTTTGGGCCTGGAAGGCTTCAATTTCAGTACACGGAGGTTCCGCTTTCGATGTTCCAATAGGAGCGAACTAAGCTGGCTAAACGATAAACGAGTCCCCCTTTCGAATACGCTCCTCATCGTAACGAGATACGACGCATTAGCTGGGCGCCACATATCCAGGTCCACTTTAACCCTGAACTGCATCGAGGCTTAGCTCAACTGGCCTCATTCAAATCTATTGATCGTTGGAATAATATTGATACGGATCCGCCTTGTAGCTTACAAAGGTGTATGCAACGTAAATGAAACGACTAGTGAAGCCCGGCAAGCGGAAGTCAGCAAAAGCAAGACCACAAAATGAAGAAATGGATACATTTAGCAATATAAGCAGCCAATCAGCTCATGTAAGGGACCGCCTATTTATATTCTTTTCGATACTTTCGAGCTTCGTTTCGATTTTCCTAAGCTTTTTCTTAGTTTCTGTTGCTGGGAAATACTGCGGTTTTATTACCACAAGGTAAGTCAGAAAGAAAGAAGCAGCAGTAAACAGGGTCGCAAGTATCGCCTAAACGATTGCGAACCAGACAGAAAAGTCCTCAGAAGCCATAGTAAAATCACACAAAGAAGCAAGTCAAAGTGAGCACTACCGTTTCCAAAAAAAAAAAAAAAAAAAACGAGTCTGATGGCGTCTTTCAGATGACTTGAGAGTGTGATTTTGTTTTCAGTAACGCCTATTCAGTACCCCAAACTTGCTATCCAGCATCCCGTGATGCAAGTAATAGTGAGTAATACCCAGTATGTGAAATTGTGGTTTGTGGTTGTGCTACTGTGTTATGTTATTCATGGGGACAGCTAAATCTAGGTGTTTGTTAGTCTGTCATTCATTGGGAAACCATGAGAAGCGAGTGCAGCACTGTCCATACATTGGCTTCCCATTCATGTTGAGCTTGGTGATTTGGAGGGTGATTGACAGCTCGGATCTCCCTTTGCTGCCATTAACCACCATCCTTTCCTCTTCGAGATGTAATAAGAGAGCTCATATATTAATAGGTAGTACTGGCGGAATTTCAGCTTCTGCAGCCGCGACCGCAAAACTATTGATCGGATGCAGAAGAGCGGCAGAAGAGGTGGTGGCGCGGCTTATGGCGGGAAGCTGAGACTGGAGTCTGACATAAAGCGATTGGAAGAGAGCTCAGCTGAATTGGCGCTATGGATTGTAATGCAAGGAAAGAGGTGCACCCTGGGCACATTTGCCGCCAAAATGACAATAAACTCAGCTACTTCCCGAGTGCCTCTTCAGACCGTTTGTAGGCTCCGCCTGCGAAAGGCAGACAGCCAATGGCTTTACAAACCATGCGTGACAGGGTCGCACTCCAGAACGATCCAGACGGCTGTGGTCGAATCAATAGTGTAGAAAAGTCAATCACAAGTCACCTTTCCTACCAAAACTAGACAGATAGAGCTCCAACATATTAGAGAATCGTATATTGAAGTGGAATATGGCTGGGAGCTGCGATATAAAAGTGTCCATAGTTCTCCCCCCACAGTTACCCGTATTCTTCTCTTATAATTCAGCAGACAATCATATTCAGAACAACAATTGTACTCTTCAAAAAGTCTTGACCTTGGTACCGTTACAATATTATTTCGTTAGTCATGGCACCATCACGTATAGACGATAGCTCTCCCAATGGAAGTGGCGAAGAATCTCTCCATCCTGTTCAAAAGTCAACACAGGGAGGATTCCCTGTTCCTGGTGTGCAGAATCCATCTGCCACATCTGTCATGGTTCAGGACTACTTTGTCAGGTTATTATTACTCTTTGGCTGTGTGCTCGGTTAACCAATACTAACGCAACTCTAGTGATAATACCTGGGAAAATATACTTTCCCATGGCAAGTTTGACTACATTGTGATTGGATCCGGTTTCACCGCACTTGCCTTCATTGATGAAGTCCTGAAGCATGATAAGAAGAAACGAATTTTGTGCATTGAAAGAGGTGGTATGTATTGCTAAATGCGTCTTGAAACGTTGCTGATACTGACTCCTAATAGACTTTTGGCTTCCAACACACTTTCAAAACCTCCCTCTGCCATTTAAGACAGTCCTCGGAGGCCCGTCGGAAACCTATCCTTGGACACTTTCTACAGAGACGTTCAAGACGAAGGAACTTGGATTTCTCCATGGATCATGCCCATTCTTCGGTGGGAGGAGCACCTTTTGGTCCTCCTACAGCCCACAACCTACTGAAGACTTGATGAGGGACTTCCCAAAATCCATGATTGATGCGACCAGGAAGGAAGGCTTCTGGAGTGCTGTTGAGAAGTTGCTTAACGTGATACCAGCTGACAAAATAAGAGACGGCATTTACTGTGAAATGCAGAATGCCATTGATGACCTTCTCAAGAAAAGACTAGGTCAAATTCCCACTCCTGATTCTGTTGAGCCAGCTCCCTTGGCTGTTGGTCCCAAGTCGCGCACATCCACTCTGCGCTTCAACAAGTTTTCCGTTCCTGGCCCACTGGTTGCGCTGCACGAAAGTCAGCGCAAACTTGCCGAGAAGGGAGAAGGACGGCCATTAGAGCTAATGATCAATTGTACCGTCACCGGACTGAAGGCCGATGAGGGAGGAGTCGTCCGAGCTATCGAAACCAATCGGGGTTTGCTCTCATGGACTGACGACAATACAAAAGTAGTTTTATGCGCTGGAGTAAGTTGCTCGGACACTACCCCCATTATAGCCGTAAAAGGCAAGATACTGACATCCATCACAGGCCGTTCCTAATGCCACATTACTTCTCAACTCATTCGAGGAGTGTCGCCCCTCAAATGGCAATGTTGGCAAACGCCTATCAGGTCATGTCCGGTCAAACATTACAGCACGTATTCCACGTGAAGCTATCCATTGGGATGGGAAAAATTCACTCCAGCTTGCTTGCACATATCTTGCTGGAAAAGATCCGACCACACACCGCCAGTACCATATTGGGATTTCTGCAATTCATAGTCCCAATCCAGAGGCTGACGCCGAGGACGCAGGGCGGGAATGTCCTGACTATGCCGCAGCTGCCACAGATGAGCAGCTCAAGGGCTCTGAGAAGCACATCGTATTTGGTAAGCACGAACACTTACCTCTGTCGTGGTTATGCTAATATGAAATGACAGTCTGCTCAGGATTGGGTGAGCTGGATGAAGGCAATAGTAATAATTGGGTCAAACTAAACAACACACATGATCCTGCATCCAATGTCACCGTACAATATACAATGAGCCCGAAGGATAAAAAGATGTGGGATACTATGGACGCGGCGATCTACCATACAATTGAAGCCCTTTCTGGCAATCAACCGAAAGCAATTGAATACTGGGACGACAGAGCTAATAAATGGGTCGAAAAGAAGCCCTCTATGGAATCGGTTCGTACACCTGGAGTAGTGCATGAGGCAAGCACGGCTTTTGTTGGACGCAAGCACCAAGGTGGCTCGTTGGACAGCTTCTACCGACCACATGGGATCGCTAATGTAGTGAGTACACCCACTAGTTCTCGTTACAGACCTCAACTAACAATGTACGTTTAGTTTGTTACGGGTGGAGCGGTTTTCCCCACGTCAGGAAGTTGGAATCCGACAATGACAATGTGCGCGTATGCACAAGACCTTGCAAGGAAGCTTGTATGTAGTCCGGGCTTGATCCCGCCATCTCAGGACTATGAAGATCCGAACTAGCCTCAAAGTTTGGATGTGAGTGATTAGGTTTGGTCGATATCAGTCGCCGCGGATGGAATTTCTCTAGTATTTGATGTAAGCATAGAGAGACGAATAATACTAGCTTGAGTAGCCGAGGTTAGGTTTCGAGTGCAAATGATGCATATTGTTTTCAATTTTTTCGAGTTCATTTCAACTTTCCAAAGTTTGTTCTCAGTCTCATCGCCGCATTTAAGCAAGGAAAAAGAAGCAGTGGCAAAAAAGGTCGCAGTTATGGTTAAAGCAATTGCAAACCGGACAGAAACGCTCTCAGAAGCCGTAGCGAAATCACACGAAAGAGTAAACTAAAGTGAGTATGGTTTCATGGGGGGGGCGGGGGGGGGGGGGGGGGGGGGGGTCTAACGAGGTCTTTCAGATGACTTGAGTGTAGCGGAGGAGGGGGGAAAAGAAAAGAAAACAGAGAGAAGAAAGTAAATGCAGGAGCTCGGTGTCAGCAGTAATGAATATGGCTGGGAGCGGGTAGAGATTAGTATATGCTGCTGATTTCTGACTGGATAAACTACAAAGTCTTCTCACCCGCTTATATTACTGACGGGATTAGCTTCAGGCATATGTCTATCATAGGGAACGGCTATTCGGCACCCAATTTTGCGATTTAGCGTCTTGCGTTGCAGATCATACTAATAGCTGGCCAGTAAGGTTCTAGAAGAATACAGTTAAAGTAACAAATACCAAAAATCTAGAAATGTAGTAGTAGTTCCTAGACAAATGTAGATATAGTAGTACATACTAGAGAAATATAGCTATAGTAGCAGATTCTCAAAGAACTAGGTATTTATTACTTACGTAGATGTTTTCAGCAGTACATAAATGGCTTTCCGGCTCTAATGCTTGAACTTCATGCAGTCGCTGGAGTGCTGGAGTGCTGGATAGCCAACTTGGGATACCGAATAGCTACTGTTGTAATCAAGCAAAGCTGCTTCGCAGATTTGCGAAGGTGACAGCAGGAATTGACGGATTGAAGACGCTGAGCGAAGTAGTCTGGCTGAGAGCCCAGTATAACCTAGTTGGTGCTGCTTCTTTATTATTTGCTTACCTAGTGGTGATAAAACTACAGTATTTCCCAGTAACAGAAACTGAGAAAAAACTTAAGGAAATCGAAATAAAACTAAAAAATATTAGAAAGAATACAAACCGTTTAAACTTTACTATGGTCAAAATCGTTCTTAGAGTAATTAAGCGAAATTCGGGTACTATTATAATAAAATTGTCGACCGCTGGAGAGCTTGGACTATTACGAGAAACTTTGACATTAACCAGGAATAATCAGCATGAAATGAGGCAAGACAGAAAGGCAATGAAGCAAGAAATGCAGCTACACAGCCTGAGCGTTCGCAGCATATCATCTGACATCAATCAAATCAAAGAAGACGGTATAAAAATCCGGGTTTACTCGCCTCTACCAACCGTCCGTACGGGTCGCCCACTGGAAGCCTCTCACGGGAAAGAATTCAAAGATATTCTCCAGGCTTTACTAGTACGGATGATATAAACTAATATCATCAGTCATATTTTCACTACCAATGGAGGATCTCTGATCATTGCAGTTGGAAGACTCATCCTGTTAATTGGCAAGCTGCACGCCATACACCGTTAGCCGAAATGTGTTCTCAGTGCTGGTAGCTCTACGGCGGGGTTGCTTAATCGCCAAAAACAGAACGACATGACCCCAAATTTGAAGCTTTGGAATACAAAGAAGCAGAAGGCATTAATTCTAGGAAAGAACTCGATGAGGTTCTGATATTTTTCTACCTGTGGTCGTATGTGCTCAAAGTTATGACATAGACTGAATTTACATCCAGATCGAGGGCTCCATGATATCATTTGACTTAGGTAAGTTTAGAAAGATAGCAGGTAGTCGTCGTATATGTATTTAGCAAAGTTACACAGTTCGTCCTTTTGTCGATAGCTTTGCTCCAGTAGATCCAGCCGCTTTGATCAAGTCTCTCACCTCGCTATCACTAGCCCACCAAAGGCTCTCAGAACTATTTATATGTCTCGTGAGCGCTGATGAGATGTAGCGATGTATATAACAAGTAATAATTCCCATTGTCTTCATCTCAAGGTAGAGCATATCATCTCAACTTATAATATTAACTTCTTGATACTGCTCTGCGTGACATGACGCTAGTGGTAATCAGGCTGCATTTATCCCAGGCCTTCAAGGCTCGTAGATATTTGTAGAGAGACTCGCGATGCAATAACGACTTGGACAAAAACGAGAGGCGCAAAAGAAAAATGTTTGTGAGGCTACGTAGCATTTTTTTTTTTATACTCATTAATTGCGTCGCTACGTGGCAGGCAACGAATAGCTCTGACATCAAATCCTGCGGTGTGCCTTATGCAGCTTATAACCAATTAAATACCTTTCTTGACTGTGGTCGGTGACAAAGCAAGAAAAAAGGCTGCAATTTAGATGGGAACGCGAATTGGAGCAGAAGAGGCGAAGCAGTCCACTCGCCCCTTGCCTATGGCACAATATAAGGTAGTACCCAAGGCAGTGCAGATATACATCCATGGATACACACGTACTCCGTACATATAACCCTCCCCGCCACCATAAGCATTCAGCTGCCTCCTACCATGTTCATCTGACCCTCATTTTCTTGTCAAGTCAAGTTTCTTTGAATGGCTCATTAGCTTTATTTTCTCTCTGCTGGAGTCATTCAAACCTAGGATCAACCCTTATGGACGACAAATCCCAAAAGCGCCAGCTGGGCGAGCAATTGCTCAATGAAGCCGCTGAACGTGTGGCCAAGAAACCGCGTGTGGGGTCGTTTGATACCGGCAGCGCAATCTCCCATTTTTCTGGCCAAGGAATTCAGCTTACAGGCCACGGCGATTTCAACGTTTACAAAGGCAATGTTAATATTACAACGACTAACGCCGCTCCAACCACTGCGACAAGAGACTGTCTGCGCGACCTTTTCATAACCGATCCATATGATGATAGAACTGCCCTGAAGCGCAAAAAGGGAAACCGTGCTACCGGCACTTGCGAGTGGATACTCGAGACGGAGGAGCTTACTGCTTGGCTTGGCCAGGGACAGACAAGCAATGTCCTATGGCTCTATGGAAATCCTGGAACAGGAAAATCCACGATGGCTATATTCCTCACTGAACAACTTTCGACAGTTTTCTCAGCAATAGAAGGAAAAACGCTTGCCTATTTCTTCTGCGACTCTAGCTTCGATAAGCGGAAGACAGCTACGTCAGTCATTAGAGGACTTCTCCTTCAACTCGTCCAGCAACACCCAAAACTTCTCGACTACATCTTACCAAAGTATAATGAGCGTGGGAAAGACTTGTATCAATCGTTTGACGCTCTCTGGGCAGTATTTATGGCCATTGCGACAGATCAGAAGACGGGCCAAAAGTACTGCGTTATTGACGCGCTAGATGAATGCGATCGAGAATCGCAAAAAATCCTATTGCAACAGTTTCAAGAAACCTTCCATAGCCAAGACGCCCCATCAAATGTTCGGATATTGGTCACAAGTCGACCATATTCTGAGATCTGTGAATACTTGGATGAATTCACAAATAAGGACGTGGCATCGTTTCCTCAAGCAAAGAAAGATATTGATCAGTGCATCGAGGAAAGAGTCGCAGATCTTGTTAAGAAAAAACATTACACCGTTAAAGTTAAGGAGCAAGTCAGCAATATCCTCAGAGACAAAGCTGAAAGTACCTTCCTTTGGGTGGGCTTAGCGTGCGAGGAGCTAAAGGAAATCCCTTCAAAAGACGCTGTCAAAGTCTTACAGGATATGCCCAAAGGGCTTCACTCGCTCTACAAGACACTCCTAGACACTGCTCAGGAGGAGTCAGGAACCGACATACTCCGACGTATTCTAAGCTTGGTTGCTGTGTGTATGCGGCCACTAAGTGTACTGGAGCTTTCTGAAGCTTGCCAGCTGTATGAAGAAGAAGTGGATATAGAGACCCGAGTTCAGTTTACACGCGATCAAATTGCATCCTGCCGCTTAATTATTATCGTCCAGGATGAAAAGGTGCTCTTACTTCATCAGTCTGTGAAGGACTATTTGGTTGGAACAAGTTCTGGTTACTTCATCGATGAACTTGAAGCACATGCAAATATTGCCTACCGATGTGTATGTCTTCTTATGGAAGAGTTTCACAGCGGAAAACAGCCGAAAATGCACTTCATTTCTTATGCCATTCGAAGATGGCCAGATCACGCGCGTATGGCACAGACAAGATTTGAAGTTAGAGACTCAGAAGCCGAATTCTTTCGAATTAATTCACCAAGTCGGGATCACTGGCTAAACACCCTAAGTACTCGCTTCTCGTTTGTAAAGAATACTTTTAGAATGTCCATATTACACATTGCCGCACGGTGGAACATTGCCCCCTTAATGGACTATGTTACCACATGTGATCAGAACTGTCAAGAGTCTGATGCGAAGAAAGTTTCATTTATTGATGTTGATTGTGTTGATGAACACAACATAACGCCAATCGAAATGGCCATTAAATGGGGGTCTATAAACGTTATTTCTAAATTACTTTGCTTAAATGCAGAGGTAAATGAACATGTGGTGGCCACTGCGGCAATGGACTGGAAAAATAACGAGGAAGCAATGGCATTGCTCCTTGACCATCGAGGAGATCAAATCACCATCACAGAGAATATTGTCAGGGATGCAGCAAGGAGTTTTAATGGCAAATTGATGACGTTGTTCCTTGACCGGCGAGGGGACCAAATCACCATTACAGAAAATATTGTCAGGGATGCAGCGTTGAATTCTAATAGCGAAGTGATGGCGTTGCTCCTTGACCGGCGAGGGGACCAAATCACCATTACAGAGAACATTGTCAGGGATGCAGCAAGGAGTTCTAACAGCGAAGTGATGGCGCTGCTCCTTGACCGGCGAGGGGACCAAATCACCATTACAGAAAATATTGTCAGGGATGCAGCGTTGAATTCTAATAGCGAAGTGATGGCGTTGCTCCTTGACCGGCGAGGGGACCAAATCACCATTACAGAGAACATTGTCAGGGATGCAGCAAGGAGTTCTAACAGCGAAGTGATGGCGCTGCTCCTTGACCGGCGTGGAGGCCAGATTATTATTACAGACGACGTTGTTAAAGCTGCAGCTGGAAACAGGCGAGAGGGATTGGAAATATTAACGCTGCTCTTTAACCAGCGTAAAGACCAGATTCTTATTACAGAACACGTTGTTAAAGCTGCAGCTGGAAACAGGGGGAAAGGCGAGGAAATTATGACGTTGCTTTTTAACCAGTTTGGAAACCAGATTATTATTACAGAAGATGTTGTTAAAGCTGCGGTTGAGAACTGGGAGAACGGCAAGGAAATAACAGCGTTACTCCTCGACCGATGTGGAAATCATATGACTATTACAGAGTCTATTCTTGAGGCTGCAGCAGGAAACTATGAGAGTGGTGAAGAAGTAATGACGCTACTTCTTGATCGGTATTCTGGTCAAATTAATATCACAGAGGATATTCTTATAGCTACAGCAGAAAACGCACCAAGTGGTAAGAAAGTTATGGCATTACTCCTTGACTGGTATGGAGATGAGATTGATATTACAGAGGATATCATTAAAGCTGCATTGGAAAACGAGGCAAGTGGTGAGGAAATAATGACATTACTCCTTGAACGGTGTGGAGACCAGATTACCATTACAGAAGATGTTGTTAAAATTGCAGCAACATGTGGTCAAGTGGAATTTCTTGACAGTCTGTCCAAGCAGGATCTTATTACATCTGACTGGGATAAATGGTACCGCATTTCAGATTTTTATAACGCAGCAAAAGCCGGAAACGTTGATACTATTGAACGGTTATTAGACGAAGGAGTGAATCCAAATCTAAAAAATGCGTCAGGGTATACGCTGTTGACTGTCGCAATATTGAATGAGTATGAGGCCGCTGTCAAAGCTCTGGCACAAAGAGCAGACGTGGATATCGACTCAAGCTCGGATATTGGGGTATCACCTCTTTTCCTGGCGGCCACGAATGGATATGAGCGGATTGTGACTATTCTATTAGAAGCTGGTGCGGATCCAGAACTTAAGGATGACCTCGGGCGTATGGCGGTTGATATAGCCAGAGAGAATGGATATGAAAGAATCGTTGAGATACTCGAGCGAGAAGGATAGAATGTAGCTGCGCATCAAATTACGACTTCAATTCCTTCTAGAACGGAACCATGTGACTCCAAATGAAAACCTCAAGACCCTTAAAATAGCAGATCCCCAACTGAGATAAAAAACTTGACTCCCAAATTCTCCTCTACCTATGGTGGTATATGCCGGTATATGACTTTAATCAATATACAGGGGGTAGACGGTCGCTCAACTTACATTGTCTAGCAACCCTATGTACCTTATGAAGAGGGCATGGATCAATGAATATGTTTCTATGATTATATTAGCCACCATTCCTATCGTTCAAGTCTTTTTTTGTTGCTATATTGAATCTTAAGCTCTAGTACATATGTCCTTTTTGAGGCATCAAGTTACATGCACGCCGAAAATACTATTTAATACACAGCTTAACTGAACACTACGGCATAAAGCTAGATGGGCATGAAAATTACTAGTTATTAGTCATTCAATTACAGTTGCTAGACATTTTCCTGTGGTCTAGCTTCTCACTCATGCCGTGGTTGTATTATAATAGCCTCCAGAGCATGCGTTCTTTCACAGCTACTTTCGGCTCCAGCCCCGTTATACACCTGTCGAGATTTAGCATATTGCAATCTTTACATGTATCTTCACTAATTTACAATAGTATTGGATCACTCTTCTAGTCTTATCGGCATTGATACTCCTGAGAAAGTAAATGCTTCTTTATGATAAGATGGAATATCAAAATCCCGCAACTGTTGTTCTCAATGCGCACTCGACCCAATCCGAATCAAAATAGCAAAGATGTAGCGTGGTAGACCTTTCATTCGTTCCAAGCTTCTCACACACATACCTCGCACTCAATAGGTCTTTGCCTTGCTATAATAAGCGAATAGACACTCAAGTATTAGCGGTGATTGTTTCTAACTCAGCCTTACATGTTAGTACATAATGCTACAACCCAATTTAATATCATCAAACCGCCACTTGCAACCAACCAAGGAACAAAAAAAGATTCGAGCCAAGGTTAAGTGATGCTTTGAGATAATAATTGACTATTACATATGCTACGTTACTATTCAAGATCTCGCGTAACTTCCGTCCATTGCGTAACTCTCCTTACCCCATCCTCCTCTAATCTAGTTATAATAATTATCACTGTTTCGCGACGTGTCTTTTTTCCGGTACGCTTTTCCTCAAAAGACCAGAACGACGTTGTAGCCACAGCATTTGGCCCTTTGCCGTGCGGGTATGTTTCGCCCTGCGCATCTTCAAAAGAAGCGACGAGGGCTTCATGGCTTTGTAACGACATGGTCCACTCCCTACGAGCTATAACGCAAGCATCTTTGAATGCATCGTAGTCAAGATGCTGACTATTAATGCTGCATATTCTCAGTAACAGACAACCGATTGTAATATCATGAATAATATTACCTTCCTGTGAAGTCTTTTGCAAAGTTATCAACGAAACCTTTGGATCCGGCGTCATCGTCATCCTGAAAGAATAGTACTTCAAAATTTCATCGAAGTAGTTGAAAAGAGTTGTTGATCCCATTATGAGACTTGTGACGCTAACTGTAAATTCAACGGAACGGAATACTCAAGGGCAATAACAACTTGAAATGCCATAAGCTCCTATTAGACATACTAGGCTTTATATAGAACCGGTTAAAAACAGGGGTTAAGAAATGATTCCACATCTAACTCTAAGTAGACGTAATCCGCACAGATCTAGGATGTCTCGGACCTTCAAAAAAAGCTTCATGTGGGGATAATGGTCACCTTGGATGACTATGATGAATCAATTCGGTCGACACTGACCTTCTGCTTATGAAGAATATCCCCGGAGCTACCTGTTATTTCCAGCCTTAGTGATTAGCCTGAAAGCAATTGCACCGACTGCATGCTCAAGACACTTTGAGCATCGTAATTTTCGTATACTATGCGCTTTGACAACGTGAGAACGCAAAGCATATATGCGAGTACCAATGGCCGCCCTCATCCGCCACGCGCGCTCCAATTTCCTTTTTCACCCCTCTCGATAGCTGCTCCATCTTACGATGTCCAAAGATTTGCTATGGTAACTTATCGCGGTGATAACAGGCTCGGCAATAAGACAATCATTTTACATATTTTGTCTATAGAGCGTGAAGTCAGGCGGCGTTACGGCACAACGCATCAATAATCGTGTTGGTCGTGAAGCCTCGCTTACCAAATGATTGACATAAAAGCTGAATACAAATCAAGCTCACCAGAAACTACACAACTGTTGATATCTACCAACAGTCAACCATCCGAATACTACTGTACCGGCTAGTGACATCTGTCCATGGAGAAGCAGGCATAGTCATGTTTCGAATAAAAGTCACGCATTCCGCATCCATTGTAGGCCTCACACGATACTAGAAGGTTTTCTCATCGCTGCTTCATTTTCGGGTCTGTTGTGTCGACTTCACGACGCTGCGTGTCGAGCCTGATGCAAGTTGTCAGAGCCTCGACTCAGAAAGCTTTACATTGAAGACTTCTGTGAAGCTCAAACCGTTCGGTTACATTTTGTCTGGTAAATCTTTTCCGCATTCTGAATGTCAACGTAACCTGCGAGTTGCTTCCACTCTACTGGAGTATAATTATGATCTACGCACTTCAACCCCGAACTCCAATACCAAAAGCGCCATAGGCCAGAATAAGTTTATTTTACATTTACTGAATCATGGCACACCCTAAACCACTATTAATGCAGCATTTATAAATTCAATTTCGTCTTGTAGTTCACGATCCAACTTCAATTATACAAAGATTTATTATATCTTGTACATGTACATCTTAGGATTATCTTACACCATACTCCAGTAGTAAATGACGTTAAAGCGATAATGCACTGTCCTGCAAGAGTTTTTATATGTAATTCATTTAGGTTTGGAACCATGACCTATGAAGAAGATGTGACAGAAAGAATGGCCATGCCACCGTCTGGTGGTGGCACACACCCCAAATCGTTGCCGACCCTCATCGAAGTTACGCCAAGATATTGGCCATTTACGGCTGCCCATGCGCCAATAAGGTACAGCTTCTGGAAGGTATCTCCAGCTAGATTTAAAATGTCAAAGGAAACCTGGTCAACCTTCTTTTGGAGCACGATGGCCTTGCCGTCAACAAGCTTGCCGTCGCCAACCGCCCGCAGACGCTCGTCCCATACTTCTTGTGTCACGTTGTGTCCAAAGGTGTGGCCCCTTCCAATCCCGCCGCGAGCATCTTTCAGCACCAGTTCTTCCTTGCTATTTGGTGAAGAAATCGCTGCATGCCAACCGGTCGAACCTGGGACATAAGTAGGGGCAATGCTTTCCTTTAGTAGTTGGTCTTCCATGGAATCCACTACTCCTGCCTCCAACAAACTATCGAGTTCTTCGAGTATAATGCCCAAGAAGCGCTTGTCATGAAGCAAAAAGATGGATCGTAGATCGTTGGTGCAAACGCGAGCAATCTCGCGCAATATCTCTGGAGAAAATTCTCGAATCTCGGCCTGTACCATATCTATGCTGATCTGCCACACTCGCTCCAGTTCTTCGCTATCATTGACGGCGCACGAAAGATGGTAACCGGTAGGTGAGTTCGAATCTTCTGTAAGCCTTAGGTCAGATGGTGAGATTATCCGCATCTCTTGCCCGGTCCTCTGTTTAAAGATGCCTGGGAGCAAATGAATGTCAAATCCTATCCATTGTTTCCCCAGCAGGATGTGGCCGGGATGCGATGAGTCAAAAAGGTTCACGACAGCATCGCCGAAAGCCTACGTATAAAAGTCACAATAAGACGACGTCAAAGCAATATTTCGGAGTTCTCTCCATGCTTACCACGGAATCATGGCCTGTCTTCAGACAAGACTCCCGCAGGCCAGCCCTCTCAAATGGCTCAGTCGCAGCCTCGACATAGAACCAGGAGTTATATGGGAAACGAGCATTGATCTCACAAATAATGGGCTGACATGGGCTCTCAGAAGTGGCTGAGAATAAAAAATCCGGGCGTGAACATCCTTCTCTTCCGGCATATTTTGGCACAATGTCAGACGAGGCGATCCACTGATGCATCTGCTTAGACTGGAGGACAAGAACGACCAAAATATTCAAGATTTCATACCCTAAGCACATCTTCTTCATGTTCGTCCAAGGGCATTCTCGATGGGAAATTTGCTCTTTTGTCCGAGAACCATCTCTCAATGATATTGGTCGTAACTTTCCCCAGTGCCGACTGTATTTGATCGAAGCGCGCCATCAATGAGGGATGTATGTATGTGTGATACATTGTTTTGGGTAAGGCAGCACCTAGAAAGGTGAGCATCGGTGGCCCAGTCTGGATATACTCGTTGTCTGCTTTCCTCTGCTCAGGTGAGGTGGTGAGCTCTGTGGTTCGCACTGGATGGCCCTGGCGAATGCTCTCCAATACATCCACCTGGTAAACCAGGTCAGTGGCTGACAGGGGCAAGGTTGACATGATTAGCTATCTGTAGTAAGAGATCGGCATAGAATGAATAGAAGGAACCATTCTGTTTTCTAAATAAGATGGGAAACAGTTGGATCATTATATAGCCTTTTCTCCTCCATAGATAACAATGGACCTAAAGAAATACGCATTTCGCCAGTGGGACTAGGACAGAATATGTGACTTATCTCACAAAGAGTCTCTTTAGTGCTGAGTAAGATCGGACAGATTGCCTGCTCCAGAACAATGGAGCAAATGTGTAATTCACTTCTATCGATTCAACTTTTATATGAGGCCTTTGGGACAAAAAAGACTCGTGTCATGAACTAGTTACACGTGGATGGCAGAGTTATTTCGGTATTACATCAAATGTAGCTGAGGTTTGTTGAAGATATTATGACTCAATAGAAGAACCTTTGAAGTTGGTTGTGAATCACAAAGGCGCAACTAGACCAATATATATATAAACAAAAGTTAGCCCTTTTAAAATAAGAATATTGCTGCCCATGCAATAACTCTTGCTCTTAGTTAGCAGTCACTATACAATGTGATTACTTTTGGGTCGGGGTAAGTTGAAGCATGGAGAAATCGAGGCCTTAAAATGAATAAGTGCATACTAGTACATGCAGCAATATAAGCGCCTAATTAGCTCAATACTAAATACTAGAGAAATATAGTATACAACTATACTAGCAGTTACTAGAAAATTATAGACATCGTAGCAGCTCATAAAGAAATATAGATATAGTAGTAAATATCAGAGAAAACATAGCTATAGTAGCAGATACTTAAAGAACAGGTGTATTATTCAACGCGTGGGTGTTCGAAAGATTCTCGGTCTCGGTTTTTCTGTCCTCCGCTTGTGGGGTTACACGAAAATGGTGCTGACTTCCATGATGGAGTCTGGTGAGCTCCAAAAAGTGGGTAGCTGAGCCCCAGAAAAGCAACCTTTAGTTACCATGATATTGTGGCCCTGAAAAGAACAGTAATGCATTGTAGAAGCTGTACGTTGGCGGTCCCAGATGATAGAACTAGATGCGCTCTCCCTTGGCTCTTAGCTCGCGATTCCTTCCGACTCTATAGATGAAAGAGCAACTCTGTAGTAGCCCCATTAACCCTGTTCAACTTGTCGGGCCATCCCACATCTTTCTTCATCCTATAAACTATACATAAGAGCGGTCCTACATGGTCTAGAAGCTCTCCTTGTATCAGATACTTGTTAGTTTGCGGTAGTCTTATTATAAGCCCATCGTGAGTGCTTAGTATTACAAACTGGCAAGGCATATGTCCACAGGCTCCCCCCAAACAGGATCGTCGGTCCTGACAGATGATGCCAAAGATGGGCCGTATGAAGGAGTCACAACAACAAGAGTAAGCATCAATCAGCAAATCGCTATGTTATAGATTAACCCAAATCTGCTCATTACATAGAACGGCTAGATAGTCTATAATAATAGTACTTATCCAAATCATCTGCCTCAGAACAGTATACCAAACGCTTGCTTGGAACCACGCCCTAATAATTTCAACAATACGAAGCTCTGTCATCTTTAGGGAATCTGAGCAGGTTTGTCATAGTTGTCCGGCGCGGCGTATACATCTCCAAGTACTCAAAATTGCGCCAGCTGCCACACCAGCTAATATGCCCTTGATAGTTCTCTTTTTCGGACACACTCTGGGTTGGGCTGCGTAGCTAGCAGCTTGATAATGGCTGGATGACCCCTCATAGTCGCTAATCCAAGTGCTGTCCAACCATATTCATCCACTGACTCGATATCAGCCCCCTTTTCAAGCAGCATCTTGACAGTAGCTTCATGGCCGCTATTAGCTGCATGCATAAGTGCTGTCTGGCCATCAATATCCTTTGACTCGAGATCAGCCCCAGCCTCAAGAAGCAGCTTAACAATAGCCTCATAGCCGTTCCTAGCTACATGTGTAAGTGCAGTCTGGCCATATTCATCCTTTGACTCGAGACCAGCCCCATTTTTTAACAGCAGCTTTACAACAGCTTCGTGGTTGTACATAGCTGCATGCGTAAGTGCTGTCTGGCCATGTGCGTCCCTTGGCGTGAAGTTGGCCCCGGTTTGAAGAAGCAGCTTGACAATAACTTCATAGCCGGACATAGCTGCGTGCATAAGTACTGTCCAACCAGTTTCATCCTCTGATTCGACATCAGCCCCGTTCATAAGCAGCAACTTAACAATGGTTTCATAACCATTTCTAGCTGCATGTGTAAGTGCTGTCTGGCCATTTATATCCTTTGACTCGACATCAGCCCCAACCTCAAGAAGCAGCTTGACAATACCTCCATGGCCGTTCCTAGCTGATAAGGAAAGTGGCGTTTCCAGGAGTCCAGTCAGTGAATTTATATCATATTCACATATCAGCTGCTTTGTAAAGTCCTCAAGTCCAAAATATGCCGTCAGATGAAGTTCTGTCACCCAATTTGCCCTAAAGAGCGGCATTGCCATTTGTGGGTATTTCCTTTCATTTATTTGCCATGCAGCTTCCATTCTTGATTGGCTTTTGAATAAGGCATTGGCTGTCAAATCCAGGTTGATCGAATCTCGTGCATGATGTCCCCAGTTTTCGGCTGCGTAGGAATAGAGAGGATTGAACTGCAAGTGATCCCCCATCGCCCCAACTGTGTCACAGACGCCTGTGCTAAAGATGTCGAATGAGAGGTAAGTGATACAGGCTGAAGTTATCTCATTTTGTGCATCCGGAAACCAATCTTTTTGCGTCCGCTGAAAGTACTCTTGCGTTGTGTGATGCACCAACCTAACAATGTTGCTGTTTTTGTCGACGGTGACTAATCCAGCACATGCAGAGACTATGTCCTCAATCTCTGGGATGTTATCCTCATCCATTTCGGAACTATCTTTCTCCACAGCTAGTGCTGTCTGAAGTTCAAATGTGGATAGCTGTCTCATAGCGCAGGTGATCCACGCTAAAGCTCGCAAAGCAAGCTGTTGGAATTCTTGTCCCTGATTCCGTATTCTCCTCATTGTTTCGCCATAGGTTTCATTCAAACCTTCATTACCCTTTGGCAAGTTATCTAAAGCTTGAAAAATTGCCTTGGGGGTAGGCTTGTGTTGGAGCGAGTCTAAGTGGAGTTTAGCAAAAAGAAACCTGTGCTGATGTTAGTAGAGACATTGATAATTCATCATATAACATACATTCCATCAACCGCGTTAGCGATTTGGTCTACGATTTTTCTCTTGCAAATCCGGACGTTTAAAGATAAAGGATGGTAACCCTATTATGCGCTCCTCTAAATATTGCCGAACATCGTCTTCTTTCGCACGAATCTCCAGTAAGATGCTTCCATCAAACTCATTTCGTATATCCTGAATATGTCGAGCAGTCGCAAAAATCTTTGCTTTCGCGGTACTCTGTAAGGAGAATATCTCAGCCAAAAACTTTTTGCGGTTGTTATCAGACGCTTAACATTCATCAAGTACGTCAACTATTAGAAAGACTTTCGAATACATCCGAGTCACCAAATGTAAAGCTTCATGAATCTCTGTAAGAGATGGTCTTGTGTGTTTTACTCGATGAGAATTATACAAATCTTTTACAACACTTGGCAAAGACGGTTGACGTTCGGAAAGCTGTTTTAATAGACTCGCCATTAAATCGATGACTTGCTGGTCATTGGCACGCTGGAAGTTGCAATAAATGTACGAGATTCCGACAGTGCTGTCTTGATCAAATCGTTTGTAGATGTCGTTTATTACCATTGATGTGAGAATTGTCTTCCCAGATCCCGGAATGCCTTGGCAAAATAATGTCTGCTGGCTTGTGTGAAGCCACTCCTGGTATTCTGCCGAGTTAAGAAGCCATTGGCCGGTCCCAGGATGTCGTCTCTGAAAGCAATCACTCTGTTGAAGGCCATAATTTACTGGTGTTAACCATTCGAGAATCTCAATGTCTTCTTTACTGGTAATTTTCGACTCGATACGTTTCACAGCTTCTCTGGTCGTAGCAAAGTTCTCGAAAACTAGATTTAGTGTTAGACAAATCCCAAGGTCACATATATGTGCCCAAGCGGGAATATCCACTAAATAGGACAGTAGAGACTCACGTTTCTCAAGGGGTTTTTTTATGGCGTCCATATTTTCGACTTCTTGCGGTTGAATTACTCTTAAGAGATCTTTCGCATATGCCGCAGCTACAACAGCTGAGTAGGGCTGCCAGACTTTGTTTTTGTGATCGTCAGAGTAGTCACAAATTCCTCTAATAACAATACAAGGGAAGTTTTCCATTAGGCCAGCTGCTTCCATCTCAAAGCATAGGACGCCCCAAGCGTCTCGTAGCTCATCTCGACGTTTGGCAGACCTTAAAACGGCATTACCAGAGGCAATGAGGCCGTAATGAACTATAGGATCATCTGAATCTCGAGGAAGTCTTTCTACCAACTGTGCAGGATCACATACTAAACAATCTGCTTCGGAAACATGACGATAGGCTGGGCTGAAAAGTTGGTCTTTATCTCGACCTGGAAATCGATACTGCCTCAACCCGCGAAGCTTTGCCGCTTTAAGAGCCATTTGGTGGATGTAATGCGACATGTGGCCTTCGCCAAAATCGTGTTCGGATTGCAATAGCTCAATGGCCTTTGACAAAACCTTGGGCGGTTTATTCAAGTGCGATTCGATGGGAAAATCTGTATCATTCTTCCATTTTCCCATGTCGTATTGAAGAACGCCGCCTAGATACTTAAATCATTAGCTTTGGGTCACAATAGAGAGGCGTTGGCGTTTAGCGGCTTGCCATGGCTGCCCTTTGCAACACCAACGACGACGTCTCCGAGCCGAAGATCATTGAACGGATCATCTGGATCCGGTCGGTTCGGGGCTCCGCCGCCCACGCCTACCAGCAAGCCGAATCGAATATTGGAAAAGGTGCGAATCATGTGTACCGCTGTCTGCGCAGCAGCATTTGTTCCGTAGTGACCTGATCCAGTGAAGGCAATCGCAACATTATGTCCTGCCATCCGACCGAGGAGATAACTGTTATCGTCTTTTGCGGCCGATGGAAGTTGTTCATGTTGCTCATCTAGCAAGGCCTTTGCCGCGTTGAGCTCACACTGAAGCACGCAAATCCACCCAACAGTGTATGCGTCATGCGATAACTGCTTCTTCTCGCTGACTCCGAAGGGCCTTGGTTCTTCCAGTAGCCCAGCGTGGGACATTTTTCAGCCAGCTGACGCCAATGTCTATGTAGCTGAAGTGGGAATAACAATAGCGCTAGAAAGATGCTAAGGAGATGAATGCAGATATGGACTAAGCGCTGAATTCAGTGGTATATCAGCAAAGTCCAACGTTCTTTTACCAGTGTCTAGCTACTTATTGAATGGTGATATAATGTTGCTTGGCAATAGCTTGCCGAGATGAAGGAATTCTTCATGTTTCGCATCTAACAGGCAGCAGAAAACGTGGGGTTGACTGCGGGGTCAGCGTATAATGACCATGATGCTGCTTGATTGGTGTAGCTACTTGCTCGCATTCTGCGCTATTCTTCCATGCTACATTAGGTTGCCATTCTCCGATTAATGTAAGTCGAATTCTTGTTGTAAAAGGTTTCAACGTAATATACATAGTTTCACAGTATCTCGACTATGGTGATCGCGGGCCACCGATAAACTCAGTGGCGCTTAGCTGGGCCAATGTTTAAGCTTGCCACATCATATATAACTTTCCACCAAGATTGAACCAACAGTCGGGGAGGGGGTTCACAGACAGATGATAAATCTGACCATTTCCTGTCATTCTACCTGTATGGTAGATAGTAACTGCAGTTCTCTTCTTTTACAACTATTGCATACATTCACATTTTAAATTCTCTAACTCATATTCCTACATCCCCCCATTACCACACCTATCACCGCTCTCGGTCTATCACGTCATGTCTTCAATATCACTTCGCAATAGACAATGGGATTCAACTTGGAACAGCTTGCCGACAGAAATTCGACTTCTCATCTTCAAAGCCCTAGCGCAAGACGGCTGCAGACTAAGTCCCTTGGTGACAGTGTCTAGAGAGTGGCAGATAGAGCTTGAGCGACATAAGTGCTCGAATCAAACTAACACCATCGCGCCTCGCTGACTTCAATTTGATGATTCGTCGCAATCGGGCCGTTGTTGCCTATATTTGGTTCTGCTTGGAACTTGATGAATATGATTGCACCTGGTGCTGGCCAGGCAGTGCAGGCGCGGAATTTGACGAAGCACTCGCTATCAGCGACACAGATCACTGTCCTATTACCACGTCATTCCATAATCTCTTCTCCATTCTCAGCACATGGGATCTTACTGCCAATTTGATACTCGATATTAGTATCTATTCGCCTAGTGACTCAAAACACTGGTTTAAGTATCTGACCTTTATGCCCGATACTGCTTTAGATACGTTAGACAGTCGGCGTAACATACAGCATATGGTATCAAAAAAACCAGTCTATCATGACCCTGGACATGGATGGGTTTTTGGTGGTTCATACCACTCTCCACCTCGAAGAGTGCTTCTCAAATCTTTTCATCCAATCATGGAAGAAGGACCGTTCGATAGTGATCAGTCGGAGCTACAATGGTGGGATCGGCTTCCGTCGGTTCCTGCGGTAACCACGTAACCACTTTGCTTCTGCGGCAACAGAACCGCCGTAGATGGAAGCCGAAATCGCTTGCACATATGTTTGCCCGTTTTCCCAGACTTCAAGAAGTCCACTATGAACCCTGAAGGGAATGGAATTTTAAGCAGGGGCTTACAGATAGACGTGAGTGTGGCTACATACATACCCGAATGATTGCTCGAGATCATCTGGTTAGGTACAAGACTGCTAATAATCCGCATCTCTCGTCCAGAGTACCCATGTCTTTTTAAATCTATCCAACGTTTCAACGGCAATATTAAAAGACTTGTGGTTTTTGAGAATTTTAATCAACAGTATCCTAGGTCTATGCAGCGATTCCCGTTCGGGGTTGAAGTATCTGGGTGCGACATTATTCGGAAACCTGCCCCTGCTGTTAGCCGGGTAGTCGCGCTCACCAGCCCTAAGCTTGAGCATCTCGCAGCATCATTTATCGTAGATGCTAGCCCCTTCTTCAACATCGAACCCTCTTGGGAGTGGCCAAACCTGACTTCACTTGTGCTGACTTCAAAGTTACTTGCACCAGACAAAAGCCCAATCGAGATTGGAGCTATGCTTCAGGCCGCGGCGGCAGTGGCAACAAAGATGCCACAGCTGAAGACAATGGAGATTTGGAACGGACGAAAGGGCGTCGCGGCGCTCTTTAAGTACCAGGTGTTTCACGATATACAGCAAGCTAGAATTATTTGGAGAGGCACCTGGGAATATATCATGGAACCGTCCGTAGTCCGGGCTTGGGAAGCTTTCGTACAACAGCACCATGGTTGGAGACTTGATCTAACTCAGGAACTACTGGATGAAGCTGCTATTAAATCCCACGGTGATGCAATTGGCTACCTTAGGCTTTCGGGTCAGGTCATTCGACCCATTTCGTTGCAGCAGATTCGGATAGAACAAAGAGCACTGAAGGGCGTAATGGCAATGTCAGAATGATTGAAGAATAGATACAAATATAAAGTGCTTTTGCATATATAGGAAAGACTAGCTAGCACCACAAGTCTGCCATCCGGCATCCCACGGCTTAGATTTAAAACCACATGAATCGCAAATTATAATACTAGAAACTAGAGAAATATAGCTATAGTAGCAGACAATAGCGAAATATGGCTATAGTAGTAGACACGAGAATAAAGTATCTATAGTAGCTGAAAGTAGTGACAGTAGCAGACACTTCAGACACTTCGAAAAGCTGAGTATCTACTGTCTACTAGGTAAGTAAGTAAGTAAAATACCCCTTCTCATGCTGTTCCCACACTTGAACCTCATGCAATCACTGGAGTTCTGAATGGTCAACTTTGGGGCTGAATAGCTACTCCGGCAGTCATGAGAAAATATTACTGCCTCGGTATCATTGGCATACATTGATGACTTGCTGAATATCTATTTCAAACATCACCACACACCAGCGACTTCTCTAGCCACGTTACACTTTCTTGACGATCTCGGTTACGACTTTTTGCACTATCCTTGCAACACACGATCAAATGCTTCAGTTGCAAACTGCTGGCGAAGGATTTAATTGTCTCATTCCGCATTGTAAGTGTCTGCTTCTTAGGAAGGTGAAAACAATTTGAACGTTACACCTTGCCTGACACCAGGTGGATGTCAATATTTACACTTCGGGTGCGTCTTCTGGATATTCCCGAGATTCAAGAGATTTGTGCTGCTTATCGTGAAAGACTGAATATTCTCGCCAAGATTTATCCATTTGAAACCATCCACTCTAGAAGTCTCATTTGGGAAATCAGCATTTTTCGGAAGGTCACCCTCCGCTACCAGTACGTTGCCCTTGATCACTAGTCCGTTATTGGGTGTATAGATCCAAACTTATAAGGCGTCATAGGAAACGATCAATCGCAATCCGCGATGGACTAGCTTTGTCACGAAGCAGGTGACCAAAAGCATGGGCGATAAAAGGGCCGAGATCAACTTCGAGTGCCGGCATATTCACATGCCCAGCGATGTAGACCATCGCCAACAGCATCGCTCGTTTGGGATGTCTCAAGGGCGATCATAATATAATGCACAGGCTAAAACCATCAACCGTACAACAGAACTCTTATAGCAGATTGGACTGTCATTAACTTGGCACGGTAGTTCAGATATCCTCCAGTGATAACGGAGACTAGTTGGCCCAATTTAACAGCTAAACTGAGGCTATAAAAAACCGTATTAGCCAAATTTTTAAGCTTATATGATTAGCCGTGGTTAAATTCTTTGTATGCAGATGCTACCTCCGCATGTTTTATAAGGTAACATTTTCTCCGCTTGTCATATAAGACGGTATCTCCGCCTATTACATAACGCGGCATTGACTCTGCCCAGTATACAACACCGTATTGCCTCTACCAGCCATACGAGGTAGCATTACCTCCGCATCGTATACGAAATGACACATTCAAATTCTCCGTCACCGGTTAATTATCTTATTTTAGTAACAGCATGAAACCTATGTAGATCATAGCTTAATTCCACCAATCGTGGATCCTAAACCTCTTACAGAATATTCCCACGAGTATATAAGAAGTTGACGATGCCCATTATCAATCAGATAAGTCGTTTGCTCCCGACAAGCTTAAATCCAGAATCCAAACCACATCAGCATGAAGTCTTCTGTTGTCGCGGCACTTGGCTGCCTTGCCGGCAGTGCTCTCGGTCATGGGCAAATCCAAAACTTCACCCTCAACGGCGCGTACAACCAGGGCTTTATCCGTACGTCTCCGTTCTTCTCGTAGCTTCCACCCAGCTTCATAAGATATGTCTCTAACATATGTACCCAAACAGTCGATTACTACTATCAGAAGGTCAACACTGGCCACTTCCCCAACGTCGCAGGCTGGTAAGTTACATGTCTAAGATCTATACTTTTTTTCGAGAGTGGATTGCTCATAAAGGCGATACAGGTACGCCGAGGACTTGGATCTAGGCTTCATCTCCCCTGACGCATACACCACGCCTGACATCATCTGCCACAAGAACGCAGCACCCGGTGCAGCCACTGCCACCGCTGCAGCTGGCTCCACCATCGTCTTTTCATGGGGCCCTGGCCCGTGGCCACACCCGTATGGCCCTATTCTCACATACGTGGCTCAGTGCAGCGGCTCGTGCACGACCGTGGACAAGACATCGCTCCGTTGGGTCAAGATCCAGGAGTCGGGCATCAATTACAATACCCAAGTCTGGGCTCAGCAGGATCTTATTAACCAAGGCAGCAAGTGGACCGTAAAGATTCCATCAAGCCTTAAGCCTGGGAACTACGTCTTCCGAAATGAGATTCTTGCGTATGTTGCTCCTTTCTTGTGTCGCTGACAGTATCAAACTAATTGAACCATTTCAGTGCCCATGGTGCCTCGAGCCAGAATGGCATGCAAAACTACCCGCAGTGTGTGAACATTGTCGTCACTGGATCGGGCACCAAGTCGCTTCCTGCCGGAACCCCAGCAACTTCACTGTACAAGCCCACTGACCCTGGCATCTTGTTCAACCCTTACACGACAATCACCAACTACACGATCCCTGGTCCAGCCCTGTGGCAAGGCTAAACTTGGGGAACACAGAGTGGGTGCATGTAGCGAGGTCTCTGGTGCGGATAGGGAGACGCGGGGTACATAGGCAAACGGTGCTGGGCTGAGTGTATATACAGGTATCTTTAGTGATTGAACTGTGTAGAAGACTCAAACAATCCGAAGAATGAATATAAGATATTTTGCTTATAACATATTGCGTTGCAATGGAAATGCATATTGAAACAAGTTCCTGCTTGGATACCTCTGTGAGCGCAGTAACGACATCGTCCAATATTGTCTTGCTTGAGATTAGTAACCATGGGCAGGGCATGTGTAAAGTATCTATTTAAGAACGCACACAGATTTACTAAGCAATCAGGTTCGGTCTGCAACCAAAAGTGCACTTATGGACAATTAAGACTAGAGCAAATTTGATTATCAACACAAAGGGCGCTTATGTTCTGTATGTTCTCCAATAAGATCAACTTGTGGCCGCTTCTAATTACACTACGGATCAACTTTTGGCGGCGCTTAGAGACCCCCCATGTCCGATTGTGGGGCCGAACCCCCACTCCGGCGCACTCGGTGCCAGAACCAACAACGGCCACTTCCGGACATCTTGACTCCGGAAGCCGGAAAACGTCAACTTCTGGACAATGTCAACTTCTGGACGGCTGCACGTGAGAAATTGTCTAGCAGGTGCGGGGAAAGGGAAATGAGGGAATATTTAACGCGCAACCATGCTGCCTGAAGCCATCCCCCCAACTCTTCCCAAACATCATCACCTCTGCACTCCCGTCTCTGACATTTGGTCTTTTTTTTTTTTTTTTTGGCTCATCTTTGCTAAATCTCTTGATCATTGAAGAGTACTACCCACCACCACAACAAACACCACCACGCAACCACAAATTTGCACATTACACACAAAACCATCATGTTCTCAGACCTTTTTGCGCATTTGGCAAGCGCCAACAACCTTCGTATAACGCTGCAGAGTATTCTCACTACACTTTTCGCGGTATTCCTCGCTCTCAATCTACCGCAACAGTTCCACCCTATCTTCATGGAGATGTTCTCAGACCTTTTTGAGCAATTGGAGCACTTCAACAATATTTGGGTCGAGCTTCAAAATACTGTGGCTTACGCTACATACTGTGTAACTTGCGTCGCTCCCATGGCGCCAAAACACATGCAAAGATCCATGGTGAGCATGGCCTCAAACCTTGCTACGCCATTGGCCCGCCTCACCCGCCTCAGCCTCAATATTCGCGATAGTTTCAGTACTTTTCTTATACCCAACCTCGCTACCCAGCTGCTCTATGTATTCCAGCACACGCGGAAATTCCGTCTTCCATGAGCCACCTTCCCATTCACCCATGGAGTCGAAGCTTCCCTGGCCAGCAAAGAGCGGGAAGCTGAGGATGATGTCTGCCGCGGTGAGGTGGTCGCAGCAGATGTAGCGGCCGCCGGAGGTTCGGAGCTGTTGATCGAGGAACTTGATGTGCTTGTAGATGTTGGGGAAGATGTAGCTTGCAAAGATGCGGTTGGCGACGGCGGTGGTGACTGGGCGGAGGAAGAATGGGATCGGGGGTTGCTTGAGCTCTATAAAGCGATGCATGTGTGTTAGCGTCGAGTTATTGAGCGAAATGATTCATTTTCTTGTCATTCTTTCTTTCGCTGTCTTTTTCTTTTCCTCTTCGTCTTCCTTTTGTCTTCTTCTTTCTTCTCTTCATAGGGGGGCTATACGCACTTCCAATCACCAGGCTGAGCACCAGATACGGCATGAAGCTGCCTTCGCTATAGTGCAAAAAGTACTGGTTGCGCAACCAGGCCTCGGTCTCACCACCAATCTTGCCCTCCATGCCCTCTTTCCATTTCTGCGGCACGAGGCGGCGGCCCTCTGGGAAATGCTCGCAGAGATACTGCGCCAAGTGGCCGCTCTCCGCGAGGACAATTGGCTCAGCGCCCTCGCCAGGCGGCGTGATGACGACGACGGGGGATTTGCCTAGAGGATGCACTTGCTCAAGCTCTGGGGGTGCGAGAGAGGTTTCCTTGTTGCGGTGGTACACCTTGACGTCGAACTTGATCTTGAGCTCTTCAAGTAGCCATAGCAAGCTTTGAGATCGAGATTGATTGAGCCTGTATCAATTGGATGAGCCAAGGTTGCTGGAAGTCGGGGGAGAATCAGGTGTCGGAGATGCAAGCGGTCAGCTTCGGGTTTGTATGACATACCAGTGAAGGGTGACTTGGGGTTGTTCCTTGTCAGTAGCCATGGTGAATTGAATAGCGCAATAAGCGATAGTTGATTTAAAATGAGATTCTGTTCCGATTGAATGAGAAGGCGACGCGTGTGAATTGCTGCAATTGAGTTGGATGAAACTAGAAGCAGTCTATGACGGTGTTTTAAATGAAATCAGACATCAGGGTCCATCAACGTCATAGCGACAACGCATTTTTTAAAGAAAAAACTAATAATGAACAGCCTCGGCGCAGATTTCCCAAAAGCGCCACTAGAAAACCGGGGATCATGTCATTGCTCCCGCGCATTTGGCATTCGAAACACAGACAGCCAAAGATCCAGGAACAGGCGTAAGCGGCACGGTGGCCCTAGTGTCGGAGCTCAGGCTTTGTTTTCGGCATGGGAGATTTTGTGCCTCGGCCGGATGTTTGTGCCTTTGTAAGCTCGCTTACTGTACATTGGACGTTCGCATTGAGCGGCTGCGGCGATGGATTAGTAGGATAGATTAGTAGCGAAAGATAGGTAGCAACTCTTTCATGATTCAAATGTCCCCGGTGGCAACCATGCAATTGAGTGCAATGTCCATGGTGTCGAATATATCGTGATGAGTATACACGCCTTGGCGTCAAAGTGCTTCGTCCGAGTTGCTCCGTCTCCATTACCAAGGACACGGAAGCTTCTGGGACAGTTCCATCTTCGTAATGTTCTCGATCTCTCTCAAAGCCTCCATTTCCTGCATGATTGTTTCCGTCCCGCCAGCGGCGCTACCGTTTGTAGCATTTTTAACCCTTACTTGAAGACTTTACCACTGAGAAAAAGGCCTTTTTCAGAGCAACTTCAACCTTCACTCAACGGGAGTACTATCCCCTCAAATGGTTCAAAAAAGCCCCACATTGCAGTATTGTTTTAAAGTACCTGTTTCTAGATGAAGCTCTTCACTGAGACTAAAAATGCTGTGACAGAGACAAAGGCCTCTCGCATGACTCTTTACACGTATTGAATTTCACTCTATTAATCTCGACAACTAAATGGGAAACAGGTGTGACTATCTAGAGCCATCAATTGTGCCTATATTGCCACTGTCAATACAATATAAAATCTCTTATCAAATCAATTACTACCATTGTCTCTGAACATCTCTCAACAAATAAAATACGCTCCTCGTCGATCAACTTTTCGTGAAAAAACGCATGCGCCACCTGGCATTTCATTTTCCCGCCACGTCATTGGCCGCTCACCTCGGTCAAGCCACATCTCCGAAAATGTTCCGCCACATCAACTCAATTCAAACCCCAGCAATTAATTCTCACATGCTCAAAACTCCGTATATAATAACGACCACCCTGTCAGCTCCCTCGAGCCATTGAGCTCTGCGCCATGCACGCACCAAGGACCATCTGCTCAAGATGTGCCTCGCAGATCCGCTCAGTGCAGGCTCGCTCCCTCGGCGGTGCGGCGCTGTTTGCGTCCATGAGTGATGCCTCAAATGCATCTTCAAACACATCGTCGAATGTCTCATCGAGTATAGCGCGGGACGGGGCTGGAGAGGCAGCTGGACGGCAGTTTCACGGCAATGGGCGAGGAGCTCCAAAAAGAAGCCAGCGAAGACCTTTCAACGGGCCGTCAAGCTTCACAAAGAGGGGACCGCTGCGGCCCTCGGAAGACTCTGCCATTGCGCTCTTCAAAGATGTCGTCAGTCCAGAGGCCAAGAGGAGGGCATCCCAGTCGTCTCCTCTCGGCGAGCTGGAGATTGCGGCCAAGATTAAAGATCTGTCTGCCAAACAGATGGACGTTGTTGAGAAGCTGCAAGTCTTCCAGACAACCATTGGGCCTCACCTCAACGAGTTCCGCGGACACATGCCTAAGCATTTACTCATCTCATCGACTCAATTCCTCGACAAGATGTGCGAAGAGATTGTCGAGCATGGCTACACCGGCCACGGCGTCAATCTATCCCTACTCTACGGCATCGTGGGGAAAACTGATCTCGACGTGAGAAATCAGCTCGTTCTCAACGTCTGCCGTGCCCTCATTTTCGATAAGAGAGATTCTGCGGGTCGCAGCGCCTTGTTAGACGAACTCACTGGCCTGTGGCAGCACATTTCTCAACTTCGCCGCTGGAGCCAAGACCATCGTCAGTTGAAATTTGCCTTTCCCTCGTTTCATGATGTCCGACAAGACATTGCCGAGGGCACAGCGACCAATACTCGCCTGGATCCCACAACGAGGGCCCTGGCTGCTCTCTTTCTGCAATTCAGCCCTGACGAAGCCCGCGATATCATGCCGGCACTCTTGTCCACTCTCGCTGTTCTCTCAGATTCGAGACTTGTCAAGAACGGAACGCACATCATCATGGACCCCTTGCTGAAGCTAGTAGCCGTGGCCCTCAGCAACAAAGAAGCCGCGACACAATCCTACGTCTCTGGAATCTTTGACGATCGTGTGCGATTTCCCTCGGCAAAGCTCGCTGAGATTCAATACTATGTAGTCCAGCAGTGGCCGCACGCAACTGAATTGATACACAAACGGTCAGGCTCCTCGTCCGGTTTCACGGGTCTCCACCGCCAGCTTCGATCAGCATACCTAGCCCGCGATTATGGCACTGTATATGCCATCTGGGAGGAATTCAAGACTCGCCTGGATCAGAAGCCGGATCTTGCTAAGCAGCTGCACAACAATGCCGAGTTCTTGGACTTCTGGGTCTTTATTTGGTGCGCGAGCCGCCGTCCCAGGCATCTGCAAGATACGTTTGACCTCATGCAGCGGCTGCGGATACACCCAACCCTCAAGACCTACACCGGCATGATGCACGGGTGGAAGATTTGCAAGGACACGGATCGGATCGACGCACTTTGGAAGAAGCTGGCAAGTTCCGGTCAGAAGCTCGACGCCCATATTTGGACGGAGCGCATCTCCAGTTTGATCGAGGCGGGTAAGCCCCAAGCCGGTCTCGAAGCGCTTGCAGAGATGCTTGCGCTGTGGAAGCAGGCAGTCCAGAAGAACGCCCCCCACACAGCAGTGCAGCCCACGATTGAAGCTGTCAACGCTGCCTTCAAGGGCATCATCCAGGTCGATCGCAAGGCCGCCTTTGAGGTGCTCGAGTGGGCAAGCCGCGAGCAAATTCAGCCCAATATCCGGACCTACAACGTCCTGATCCGCCATAGCTTCCGAGACGACTCTCCCGACGAAGTGCAGACGCTGCTCAAGGTCATGTCGCAGAACGGCATCGAGCCAGATGCGGCTACTTTCACCATCATCCTAGAGGAAGTGATTGGCAGAATGGGCACCGCCTCAGCAGCCGACCAAGTCGAAGCCGTGCAGCTCGTCTTCCAGGACATCCAAAGCGCCGGTCTCCGCCCCAACCTCGAAACATACGGCAAGATGCTCTACGCCGTATCATCCCTCGCCAACGGCACTGATGAGGCCATCACCGCCGTGCTATCACAAATGCGCGCCGACGACTTCAAAGTCACGCCGCACATGGTCACCATCCTCATCGAGCGCGCCCTACGCCGCGACCCGCCCGACATGACGGCCATCGACGCCCTGCTCCAGGAGCACGGCTTCTCGCACGTCGGTCAGGGCGACCAGACCCTGTGGGAGCGCGTCATGAGCGCAAACGCCATCACCGGCAACACCGAGCGCGCAATGGCCGTCTTTAACGACTTGCTCAAGGCTGGGCGACCAGTCACTTCGTTGCCGTGTCTGACGGATCTGTTGTGGGCGCTTTTGTCGAGCGAGAAGCGTGATGAGGCGAGACATGTGGTGGACGTGGTGCTGGATTACAAAACGAGGGATGGTGACAGCGATATCAAGGATGGGCGGTACTGGAGGCATCATTTCTGGTTTTTGGCTGATGAGGGGGGCTTCCTCGAGGGGAGGGATGTGCCAGATGTGCTCAAGGCGAGTCTGCGCGGGTGAAGGCTGTTAGATATTATATGAGATATAGGGGATTCATAGACTGACTGTATAGTACGTGGTTCATCATATACTGTAAAACATCCAATGACGACAACATTCATATACCAATACACTCACACACATGACTGTCTCGTACTTTCTTTGCTTGGGTATTATTGTTTTTTCACGTTTCCTCCTCATAAACTACGTCGTATCCATAGCATCTCCCCCTCCACCATCCCTCCCCCCTCCCAACATCGCCGCCACCTTCTCCAACCCTTCCACCTCACCTTTACTCAAACCCCTCCCCTCACCCTGCCACTCCCCGTCACGAACCTCTCCCTCCGGCCCAAGCTCCAGCCCAACCACCGTCTCAAGATACTTCCTCGAAGAAGTCTCAATATACTCCGCGCGCTCCCGTCTCCACGACGCCGCCGCCGATGCCGCCTCAGCATCCGTGACAGAAGCATCCCCAAGGCCAGGCAACAACTCCCTCAACGACCCCGACAAAGCCCGCAGCGCCTGCAGCTGCGAAAGCGTAAACTCCGTCGTCGTTGTAATTGGCTGCTGCCCGCCGCTCTCTTCAAGCCCGCCTCTATCGCGCAAGAAGGTAAACGGATGAGCCGCCGCCGCACTACCGCCACTTTCTCCATTCGATGATTCTTTTTCTTCCGTCTTGGTGGCGTCGGGGACGACGCCTAGTAGAGAACGTAGGGTTTTAAGAAGAGCGTCGTTGCGAGCTTTTTCAGCTTCCAAGACGGCGTTTAGCTTCTGACTTGCTTGAAGCCGTCTCCGAAGAGCGGTGATTGATTCTGGAGAAGGTTTATCGATTTGTTGCGCCGCAGCGGTATCATCATCGGGGAAATCGAGGCCGCTGTAATGTGAGAGACGCATGTATGGCTGGTCTTGCGGTCTGACTGTAATAATATTCTGCATTACATAGAGCTCGAAAATGTCAAAGTTCTTGTCGATGGAGGCGTTGAGTAGCGTTTCGAGCTGGTGTGTGCCGTTTTCGATTTCGAGTTTTGCGGCTTCTTCGGGGGAAAGATTTTGGTTTTGGTCGGGTTGTTTGCTACTTTTTGAGAAGCCGAGCTTCTTGGGGGGTATGGAGAGGAGGAGGCGTTCGACGGAATCGAGGGCACGGTCGGCGAGGACGTTGACGGTGTTGATGATGTCGTCGAGGAGGGACTGGAAGGAATTCGTTAGCTGGTTGCTGTGATTCATTGAGGTGGAAGAATTGTGAGACGTACGACTGGAGGGTAGCTGAAATGCTCTGTTAGGAGCTCGTAGTCGGAGTTGCTGGCAGCCATGGCGGGCTGAGTTGGACAAGGCTGATGAAGTCGATGGTGATGCTTGGGCAAGGCTGCGACGCGACACGGCGCGTTTTGATATGGAGTTGAGCTTTCTCCAAACCGCCGTCGATGTTGTTTTTATGTATCGTTCAACAGGGTAATTGATCCAATGAGCCTAGTGTTACTCCAAGATTGCGCAATCCGGTGTAATAACCATTCATCAATTCATTCCCATTCTTTTTCTTCGTCGCAGTTCTTAAATTCGTCGGTGTAAAATCACACAAACAAATCAATCAATCAAGGTCACAAAGTGGGGCTTCAGTGACAGCTCCTTCGGTACGTACCGACCCCCACTCTCTCAGCTCTTATCAATCATGTCAAAGGCGGTCTCGCCGATCATATCCCATTCAATCCACACAGAATCCGACTCTCCGAACAGCTCTTATATATACTCTACTGTACATAGATTTTTCTTTTCTTTACTTTTGTTGCTTCATATACGGATCGCGCGGATAAGCCGCTCTCTTCGCCCATCATGTCGAAATACGCCGAGATGGCCAAGGGCAAATTGTCCTCGGGCCGCGAAAAGGCCTCTGAGTACAAAGGCAAGGCCAAGGGCAAAGTGGTACGTCGTCGCATCGCATCGCATCTTCCAGCGTCTCACAAATGCTATATATTCGAAACACCAGACACAAGACAAGCTAACATATACATCTTCTTCTTCAACTACAGACAAAGCACATCCCCGGCCGAGGCCACAAAGAGGAAAACGAAGCTGCCACCCACGTCGCCCGCCCCTTGGCCTCCCTCCGCGATCCAAACTCCTTTGCTCCTCCGCCCAAGCGCACCGGATCCGGCCTTGCGCCTCCTCCACCTCCCTCCGCAGCCAAACGATCCGTCGTCACAGCACCGTCCAAGTATCAAGATCCGCATGGGCCGAGGGTCGAGCCGCCGCCTAGGTTCGCCGACGAGCACCAATTGGAAGAATACGAGGCACAGCAGGAGGCCCAGCCGGTGTCATCCGGACCCTACAGAGTCAACACGACGGGACTCTCAACAGATCATCTCCCGCCTCCCCCCGTGAGGAGAGACGCCGCCGCGGGCAGCCGGAGTCCGCCTTCGTATGATTCCGTCGTCGGCGCAGCTCCCAGCGATGCCAAAGCCCCGAGTCTTCCCCCGAGATTGCCTCCGCGATCAGGTTCCGGAACGCCGGATCGAACAGCCAGTCCGCTAGCAACCCTCGGAGTCAGCTCCGGCAGCCTGAACCAGGGAGCCGTCAACAGATTGGGCGCAGCCGGCATCTCTGTTCCTGCCTTCGGTATTGGAGCTCCCAGCCACGCCGAGGACGAAACACCTCCCCCGAAACCTCCTCGACCCAACGCCACCCCGCCATCACATCTCAATGAGCTGCAGAACCGCTTTGCCAGGCTAGGAACTTCAAACACGGGCTCTTCTACGGGACCTCCAACTCCTCCGACTGAGGCTGCTGCTGTTGCTGCTGTTGCTGCCGCTGCTGCGCCTGCCGCCACTACGTGGGCACAAAAGCAAGCTGCCATTAAGCCGGCAGCGCCATCCCCATCACCAACAGGATCGCCGGGCCTCGCAGGAAAGAAGAAGCCGCCGCCTCCCCCTCCCAAGAAGAAGCCTGGTCTGGTTGCCGCAGCTCCTTCTCCGAGCGACGGGGGCGCACCACCCCCTATCCCCTTGTCAACTCGTCCATCGTACTAATCGGTCTCTCTTGTGTGTCTAAGGGAGATGATGTCTGCTATACATTTCACTAGTTGAAGCAATGGCGTCTTGCTGCATTTTGCATTTCACATTTCGCATGTTCTCTTGCTTGTCTCGCCTGGCGTTGGGAAATCATGGATTGGATAGCCATTGTCCAGACTGCGCAAGGGAATCTTCGCAAACTCAGTTTCATAGAATAAAAGCACCAGAAAAAGAAAACATATTTTGGATCAGCAACTTTTTTTTGTCTTGTTTAAATCGTCTGCCGCTAGTTTCTCCAGCTATGTGGCTTTTAGGGATATATGCCATGCGCCGAGTAAAACGCAAAAATGGGACTCGTAACTTGTGTTCCTCCACTCCATCTCTCTCCAATGTATCTTCTCCTAGTTTTATGAAAAAAAAGATCTTGGCCCTCACATTCTGGAGAGCCCAAGGCTCCGGACAATGGACACAAAAAGCACTTAGACCTTCATCTCAGTGAGACCGTGCTTCCAGACGATGACATAGGGGGTGACACCATCCTCACGGTAGTTGAGGAGGACGATCCTATAGTGATTGTGAGTCAGTTTCGGTCGTGTTAAAATAATGCAAAGGGTTACACAAGTTCCGACTTACATTCCATCGGGGTTCATGGACTCGCCAGTGTAGAACTCAAAGTCCTTGAAGTTGGGCAGCAGCTTCTCCTTGACGTAGGTCTGGGCACCCTTCTCGAAAGCGGTGATCTCCTCAGCAGGAGCACCCTTGGCCTGGAGGCCAGCCTTGACAGCCTTCATGTAGCCTGTTGATGGAGTCGTGTTAGTAGGGTTGTACCGCTGAGAATCGGGGCTGCTACACGCATAGTGAGCATGCCACGAAGATGAGAACTAACCCTTGAGGTAGGCCAGGTAGCCCTTCTTGTCGAAGCTAGTGGACTGGAGACGGAAAGAGTGGACGATGTTGTTGACCTTGACCTCGGCATCCTCAAGACCCTCCTCGGCCTCCTCAGCGGAAGCGTTGGCACCAGTGTCTATGAGAGAATGTATGTTAGATATGAGCCCATATGATACCAATTATTGGCTTCGCTATTGGGCGTTTCAACCATCTTTTGTGTCTAAGCGCTGATGCGGCAGACAAGAGACAAAAGACGGAAGAAAGCTCAAGCTGGACAGGGTTCTGTACGCACCGACGTTGACGGCGCCCTCGGTAATCATGGCGCAGTCGGCCTCGTAGACGATGCCATCGACCTCCTTGAGGTCATACGAGTCCGAGATGATCTCGTCGTCGGTGATGAGGTCCTACTCAAAAATTTGCGGGGTCAGTTTTGGGCTGTTTTTTTCTTCTTCTCCCAATGGCGAGGCAAAAGCTGGAGACGGGCAACAAAATGCAGAGCAAGAGACCAACCTTGTAGATAAGCATGGCTGCGGTTGTGAATGGACGGAGATAAATGAAGGGAGGATTTTTTTGGTATAAGCAAAAGGGAAAAAAAGAGAAGAAGCAAAAGAAAAAGGCGAGATGGAGGGGTTAGCGAGGAAAGAGGCAGGTTGGCGATAGGTAAAAATCAAAGTGGGAAGAAGCGGACGTGATTGGCTGGACTGTCTTTTTTCGGTGGGGAGGGGCTTTTGAGTGTCCAAGCAGAGGGGCTGATGCTCACACGAACTTTGCCCGCCCCGCATTGGAAAAAAAAAAATTGAAACTTGTAGAGCTGTTAGCGCGGGAGGTGGCACTACCTACTGGAGTTCGATTAGATCTGGCTTGATATTTTGTTGTAGAAGTACTTTTGATGAGCTGGTTTGTTGATGGGGCAACTTGATACTAATGAACATTTACAGACACAGATTTGACTTTAAGATATCTCCTTGGCGAATTGGGGTGCGAATACGACAAAGTCTAGAATGGTGGTGATGTCAACAAACTCACAGATAGATAGATCAGCAAACGACTTCAAAGTGCAATCGCAAATGCTCAATTTCTCTACCTAACTTTGTCTCCGTTTGTCTAAGCCATAGCCGCAACTCAATGCAACGTGGCAAACCATTCTACCCAGCCAAAATAAAGCCGAGACATGGTGTTGCCAATAGCCTCAAACCGAACTAACTATTCATACAAGTGTCCCTGTACAGGTTGTGTCTTACAAGCTCCCCTTCCGCTCCGTCTCTAATCCAGCTCCATTTCTTGGTGGGATCTCTTCTTCTTCTTGATATCCTCTCCGCTCTTCGTCTTCTTCTTCTTATCCTTCTTCATTTTCTCCTCTCCGTCTTTCTTGTCCCCTTTCCGCTGCTTCTTCTCTCCCTTCCGTTTCTTCGCCTCAATGATATGAACCGCAAACTCTTCATCAGTCTCAGCGTCATCTTCTTCTGCTGCAGCCGGTTCAGCCACAGCCTGTCCATACATTTGCTTAGATGCCGCCATCTCACCATGCAACTTCGCAATGTCCACTTGTAGACTGTCAACGCGGTGCAGCATTTCCTCCTTGTGAGATTTCTCTTGCTGATCAAAGATGTCTCTCAGCGTGCTCATCTTAGCCTGGAGCAAACCACGAAGATCCAATTGTGGTACTCTTGCAATGATGGCATCTACATCGTGAAAGACTGAATGTGCTGATTGGGGATTCGTCCAAGCAGGAGCGGCAGGCTCAGTGAATCTTTCCGTCCATTGAAACACATCGACATCGTCTCGAGCTTGTTCAAGCCAGGATAGCAGCATTTCATTTTGCGATCTCGTAGCCCACATGTGTAGCATGTTCTTTGCTAAACTCGGCAACACCCTGACATTCTTTTCGGTCAGTACTCTCTTGATATCTTCTTGAATGATGCCGTTCCAATTCTCGCTCTTGAGTCGATCTAGGAGTGGCTGGAGTTGCATCAGGATGTCTCCACGGAAGACTTCTTTGAGAGTCTCGCGTACCATGGTAGGCCTCGACGTGAGAACCGACGTTGGCGCAGAATTCGGCACTGAGATAGGCATCGTAATTTGTGCTGGTACTTGCACTGGCACTGGCATTGGCAGAGGTATCGATGTCGGTATCGGCGCAGTGACTGGCACTGGCACTGGCCTCGCTGCTTCCTCCACGCGGAACTCATGTCTGTGTCCCGGAGATCGATGCGCAACGGGGGACTCTCGTTTCACTGTATCTTGCTCGTCGTCCAAAATAATCACCTCATTAGGTGCTTGGTTTCTCGAAGTTGGTAGCGTTTGATACAAAGTTCCCGCGTCGAGTTGGTTTATTATTTGGTTTGGTGGGCGTTGAATAGCAAAAGGTGACATATCCCACTCTTGGTCCAAAGTAAGAATCACTTGACGATAGTCCATTTCATAGAAATAAATAGCTGTCGCAGCCGTGTTATGACAGCCAAAATCGCTGAGAAAGCTGGACACCTTATCATTTTCGCCTATTTTGCCGTACAATATGACTTGCTGCAAGGCAATGGCTACCACCAGGTATGTGGCCAACGGGCAATGGAGCTTGTTGGTGTGTCGTGTCAAGCGCTCAACTTGTTCCATCTTGTCAAGGAAGTAGCTAAAACCTTCCCAGGTATTCCAACTCGCGGCGTTCATAGCTTTCGTGGACCTGCACAGGGTTAAACACGCAGTAAAGCATTTTGGAAACCGCTGGTAGTTGGTTCCAAGAAAGCGAAAGCTATCGATTATCAACGTACGAGTGAACTTAGACCTCGCCCGAGATGTTGAATGGCTATTTGAGCGGATTTCATGATAGTAATTCCGTAGACGGTTAGCTTTTGATTCAGAGAGCCTCTCAAGGGTCGTGACGACGGGTAGTGGGCTGCTTGTGGATGATTGAGGCATCCTTGAGCAACAGAGCTTCTACTCTTTCACTCAAAGAGTGTCAGAAGGAGGTAACGAAAATTTTTGGGGATGCAGACTAAGATGATTTTTGCAAACAAGGAAGTTTCACCCGAAAGAAAAATAAATAGCAGATGGTGGGAGAGCCGCCAGCTGTTGGGCAGTTTGGGCGAGGGCTTGACAGCTGCTGGAGATATTCTGCCAGCAGCAAGCCCTAAGCAAACGTCGCACTCCATTTTTCAAATATCAATTGGGCTTTGTCATACTCTATACTATTGGCAAAACTTATTTCATTAACATCGCGAAGTTGTTGCAACTTGAAGAAACTGCGTAAAGAGGATCGGTGTGAAGTTAAGTGTGTATAAGTGAATTGACCACTTCCAAACGCATGTGAATGCACACGTCTCAATGGATTACTTGCAATAAAAAATGTCTGAAGCCACGTTCCTCTTGATCATCTATAAATGATATCAGTCGTAGAAACAGCTCACTGCTGCAATAAATCGTTCCAGATTGTTCCTTTTAAAAGTATTTGGCTGCTGATACGCCGTCATCAACACATGTCAATGCTCAGTTGTGTAAGTGAGGAATGCCGGCGTTGATCGGTACAAGATACACAGACACGCCCCAGGAAATAGCACACAATACAGGTACCAGATACTTGGCAACATCATGATGGGACCTGCAGAAACCACCGATAAACGCCAGCAGCTGCTACGCTGCATCTACCTCTGGGCACAAAATCCGATTCGCCAGCTATTCTGCCTTCAAAAACACCAATCTACGAATCCCATCACATCCTCACCATCATCCCCTTGACTCGTGTTAAGTGGTCTGATCGTGGATCACAACACGCGACACGGCAAGTCACTTTCCATGGCTCCAGGGGAAAGTCTGCTTTGGGCTAGAGAATAATCCGGCGGCCGGCGCTCTTGTCCGAGTCTCCGACCGCGATAAAACTTTGTATGCGATCTGCACCCACTTGCTAACATTAAACTTCTTGGCTGGCGACTGTGCCGTCCATTTTTTTTTTCTGCCCACCGCTTGGCTTACTCCAGTCTACAGCGTTTCAAGGCTTGTAATCCTTCTGCTATTAAAATCGTCATCTTACGCTCCTTTTTCTCGATCCGGCCGCGCCTTTATAATAAAAAGGAACCGCGTCCTTGTTCTTCTCCCACTTGTTTCAATCTCGTTTCTTTTTCTTCTCTTATCTTTCTTGTCGTTCTCGTTTATCTTGTTGCGATAAGCCCGCCATCCCACTTTAAACATCTCACCCCCCTGTACGAGTATACCGACCAACCCATTACTCGCACGCGCCATCCGACGCAACGCCGAGATTAATTCGCTTTTTTGCTCCGACCACTCCGTGCTTTGACTTTTGCCTTTGAATAAATCCTCTCGATTCAACTCAACCTTTTGTTTTTGCATGGTCGACACCTTCAATCGCATCATGGAAAACCTCTCATCCGAGGCCCCCATCATGGCGAACCACAGTCTCTACGATTCCTCGCTTCCGCCGCTGCCGGCCTACACCCTCGAGCCAAAGCCCGACCTGTTCCCCTTCATCTCCGACCTCTGGCTGTCGCTGGTGCTGCCCGTCATCGTCTACTGGGTCATGTCGCTCTTCTTCCACTGCATCGACATGCTAGATCTCTTCCCTCAGTACCGCCTGCATACCCCGGAAGAAATCACCAAGCGAAACCACGCGACTCGCTACGAGGTTGCCCGCGATGTCATCATCCAGCAAATCATCCAGATCACGACCGGATATGCGCTTGCAGTCACTGAGCCACAGGAGATGATTGGCAAGCAGGACTACGACATTGCTGTCTGGGCCACTCGCATCCGCCTTGCCCAGCGCGCCCTGCCCGGTCTGCTCGGCCTTGTCGGCCTCAACGCGACCGCCATCTCCAAGAGCATGTCGTCTTCCTATCCCTTGCTTGCTGGTGTCTTGGCGGGTGGCTACTATCCCGTATCTACGACCGGCTCGGCCGATGCTACCCCGACATTCACTGCTTGGGAGATGACTCTTGCAAAGGCCATCTACCATGTCCTCGTTCCCGCCCTGCAATACTTTGTTGCCATCTTCATCCTTGATTCTTGGCAATACTTCCTTCACCGATTGATGCACGTCAACCGCTGGCTGTACAGTAAGTCTGACTCCATTGCCTCGTTTCCGAATATGTCATTGACCAACCTTCTCCTTGCAGCAACTTTCCACTCTCGCCACCACCGTCTCTATGTCCCATATGCCTACGGTGCTCTGTACAACCACCCTATCGAGGGATTCCTCCTCGACACCCTCGGTGCTGGCATCGGATTCAAGGTCACCGGCATGTCTCTGCTCCAGGGCACATGCTTCTTCTCCTTCTCAACCATCAAGACCATTGATGACCACTGCGGATACTCCTTCCCCTGGGACCCCCTTCAGCTCATCACGAGCAACAATGCTGCCTACCACGACATTCACCACCAGACTTGGGGAATCAAGGCCAACTTCTCACAGCCCTTTTTCACGTTCTGGGACCAGCTTCTGGGAACCAAATACAGTGGAAAGCGGGACAACACGCCTGTCGGCAGGAAGCAGGCTGAGAAGACCCAGTAAACCTGGCACGACACCACTTTGGTTATTCTTTATTGATATGTGCGCAGAATGCTCTATAGAGATGGCACACTCCCCCTTTTTTTAATACTTTGTTCATCTCATATTGATGGCGAAACATATGACGAAACGCGTTTTGGATGACGGCAGCAACACTGGCCATGCCAAATTAATACTCTAATGTCTTAATTTTTTTTTTTTTTATCGGCTCCATGGTCTGCCGAAGGCAAGAGATGGAAAAAGTTTCTTTCTTCAAACTGTATATAATCGCTAATTTTGGCTGCTTCTTCATTTTACTTTTTTTCTTATTATGGGACAGGAGGATGTTTTACTTCGGGGAAAGATGTGGGTAATACTACTACAAGTCGTGGGGGAGCTGTTTTTATGGGAAATAGGGTTCAGCCTCGGGCCACCTTTATGTATTATAATTTAGTTTGATGAGGAACGGTGTAGATGCAATGGGTGGATGTTAGGATGAGGCTTTCTTGATATGGGCTTCGTAGGAATAATATTTTTTTTTCCTTGGAAGATGTGAAGCCATGTGGGAGAGTGATTCAATCTAGCTCTTATCGAAGATATATTAGGCTCATCGAATGGGGATTTGACATGTGGTCCTTTTCACATTGACTTTGACTGATACGAGCAAGTCACTTTGCTGTTGAAAACGGATCTTGTCATTGCTCGTTATCACGAACCCCGCCATCTTTGCAAACACTCACGATACTTGGCTTTTACTAAGATGGCAATGTATCCAGCATCTATACTACAGCAATATCGGCGTCTCTCGAAATCATGTCCATGGTAAATCCAAAACACGCTCTCCAGTTACACATCTTGCATTCTCCAAGACTGCTTCACTACGTATTCATCTATATCATCAGTATATCACACTACCCTGGAGCTCAGCACCCTCCTAAATGGCCATTCACTGGCCAAGGCAAGCAGCATCACAATTCCTTTTCCTTTTTTAATAAATTACAAAGAATTACGTATTTCCTTCTCCCAAATCTCCAAGATTTAGAGCCGGGGTTTCATCACTCTTAGCCACAAACTCTATAAAAGCTATTCGATAAGGTGAAATCACACGTGTGATCGAGGAGAAGCGCATTAACAAGGGGGTTACATTTCTGTTACTGTGCCGTATCTTCTGTGAAGAAGAAACGAGTCCAGAGAATTGGTCAGTTTCACCTACGCCTATATTACGTCGGTCATGGAAAAGCCATAACTAATAGCAGCAAAACGTCACTGAGATAACCACCCCCTTCCGAGGCAACCTCACAAAAGCTCGTGAAAAACAAGAAATAAGTAATCTAAGCATATCGTGAAACTCATCTCCCCGCGATAGCCGCAAGCCATCATGCACAACCAAGTAGCTTCCAAGTTTCGAAGAAACGACCGGAGCTTCGATAGTGGCTGCGTACGATTAGTAGCATCACATCGTCGAGCTCCTAAGCCACCCTCCCCCCCTTTCTATCTCGCTACGAAATGCTTGCCAATATTACGCTCAGAGGAGAGAATAATCCTTGAGCTTGTTTGCCATCTCTCCCACCTGAGGCGCCGAAGTTCCGTGCAAGCGCGCGGGCTTCCGATGGAGTCTGTAGAGATCTGATCGGCATTGCCATGGCATTGCCATGGGAAAGCCAACTCAGCATATGCCAAAAGAATGCTAACGCAAGCACAATGTCATTACAACACGCTACTATCCCATGCCCTGGCCGAGCCAAGAGAAACAGGGCTGTCACTGGGTAAGCCTTTGACCCCAAATAAAGATCTGGTTCTCATGGAAGACACATATCCGAGCTCCAAGGCTCACCAGCGCGCGCTCCTTGCCTTGCACAGGAGTGAATTTGCAATTGAGGCGTGTAAATCACATCTCGCCTTCAAGTTTGTCAAAAGCTTGTGATTCTGGGTCCACTCCGAATGTTCCACTCTCTGAGACGCGCCGCTGCGGCGAGGGCCTTCGTCCCGAGCCCTGTTGATGCCGGAGGAGCTTAACGGATAAAGGAGGAGCTTCATCTAGCGGAAGCCACAAGGCTTTCTGATTCCAAATATCTATAACCTGCAGCAATCTCAGTTGTTAGACCAGGAGAAGCCGCAAATGGGGAGCAGCTAACAAGAACTAAGGGCGCCACCCCGCGAATATGGATGCATCTTCTACCGTGCTTGCGCCCGCAAGACCTCACGCCTTTGATGAAAATAGGGTCCCCTGCTCATGTAAATTTTTTTTTGCCAAAATTACAAGCCGAGCCCCCAGACAGCATGGTGCCTCTGGGAATAGTGGCAGAATGCCGATTATCAAAACCCGGGCTGACAGGCCCGACCCTTGTGCAGAGAACGCAGAAGGGGGGTGGCTGCTGCTTAGCTGTTTCATCGTTTTACCCGCAATCGAGCCCGACGGTTTGGACACGATCTGCTCTGCGGAGTCGGCACTTTGGAATGAAGCACGGAGGCGGATTGATTCAAAGAGCCCTTGAGGTGGATCGCCTTGATTGCTGGTGCGATATCCGGGGTAATTGTCTGACCGTGAAGATATTTTGAAGCTGCATGGATGTGCCTTGGAGAAGCATCGACGATCATGGCGATGATTAGCTGCTGATTAATAGATTGATAAAATACACAGTTAATGCACGCTTATTGCATAGAAGACCTGTATCGAGAGATATGAAATACTGTTACAGCCATTGATGAATGCTGTGAGTAGCATTTTTGGTAGCCCTTGTCTTGGTAGCATCGAGGTGAGAACCGTATCCCCAGACAGGCCAGGACAGGAAGAATGCATCACGTGAGATGCTCAATGAACGAAATTGATGCCCTCTCCAGAGTAAGAAGTCTTCTGCATCAGCACAGCAAAGCCACTTGTTTAAAATTATGTTTGGATAGCCGGATTATGAATAACCAAGGCAGACGACATGGTAGGGTAGGGCGAAATTTGAAGAGCGGAAGTTGACCGCACAGTGTTGACAGACAATTCAGGTTGATCATTTGCATTAGGTCGTCGAAACACGGCTGCGTTTGAAGGGTAGCCCTAAACTAAGGCGAGTGCTAATGCAGATGCCATCATGTTGCGAACCAGTGAGAGACTTCGGAGCTTTCTTTGGCAGCCGGGCTTGGAGATGAGAGGATGTTGAATACCCAGTTCTGGGCGTGTGATTGGCGGTTCCAGCTCGGGAGTTCTAATGTGCCATATTATTTCCGTGTTAGTTGGAGCATCAGCGTAGGGAGAAAGGAGAAGGCACAAAGTAGCCCACATGCTTGGCTCCGTATGCACAGCCAGCTCGTACGGTACGATAGCCGGCTGGAAGCCCCTACAGCAAGGCTAATGATACCATTGTTGTTGGAAAACCCGAGGCAAGGGATTTGCGTTGATTAGTCTCATACTGGTGGTGTGAATCTTATGATTGCTAAGCCTGTGGTGGCTTATTGGGGGTTTCCCCTTCTGGCAACCCGCCATAAGAGCCCGCCACGTTTCTTGAAGAAACATTGTGATATGTGATACTCTGTCCGAAACATCAGTAAAGCGCTCTTGACGGGAATCTTAGTCTTGCTTCATCGTGCACGTATGTACGGGCACAATGGGAATAACGACCCGCGGACCTCTTTCTGGCTTTCGGTCACCAACGGGCGTGACAGGATCTCTTCCCGTCCACGACCCAGAATAGGCAAAGAAGAAGGCTTGTGCTTTGGTTTGGTCCCCATTTTTAATTCTTTATTTTCGGCATGCGGGCGGCTCGAGTCGGGCGGGCCAGGCTGAAGATCTGGAGCTCCTGATGCCAGTAGCCGTCGGACCACGCGTGCTGTAGTACAAAGAAGCATCATGTGTCATGGATGTGCATCGACGGGTGCACAGAGTATGGAGTACAGAGAAGAGCCTTGGTAAGGAAGCGTGAAGCCATCGAATTCTTTCTCTCGCTGCGTTGCATGGCGTTTTGTCCCACAGTCGAGATTGTGGCGTGCATGCACTACACATATGCATGTGCAATACGTGGACAGGCTGGGATCCAGTGGTTTCTCTTTTACTCGACCTAGCAATGCTCTAGTTTGAGCATATTGGCACATTAGCGTGCTTTGCAGAATGCCTGTACGAAGAGCACGCTCGCGAATGCTCATCCATTGGGTGGTGTAGAGTGTTGAAGACAACCGCAATCAAATCATGCAGATGCTAATTGACAGTCAGCCCTGACCTCGCCGTTCTTTGTGATATCTGACACACGCCTCCGGGGACCTTCTCAAGGGACCTAATGCAGTTCCACGTGGAAAAAGGCAAAAAGGAGCTCCATGGCCGATTCTCGATGCTTGTGGACCAAGCTGGAACAGGGGCATCGGGGCCTAACATAGAAATGCATACCTGAACCCGCCGACTTGTGCATAAGAGGCTGAGACAATACAAGACAAGACACGCCCCTGTGGCCGCGACCAGACCTTTTCTGGTCGATTCGGTGATGTAGTCACGACATGACGGGGGTGTTTGTTGGCATTATTGCTGAAGACGTACTGCCGGGTCGCTGTCGGGCTTGAGGGGGCTAGAAAGAATTTGTCCTGTTGTGAGAGCTGCCTCAGCATGTCCATGCGAACTGCGATGATGATATGGAGCAGCTGGCATTTGCTTCAGGGCAGCCAAGAAAGAGTCGAAGCCCTGCATCTCGTATCGTAGATTATTACTGGCAAAATACCTATTTACTTCGTCTAAAGCTATCGATAGGCCAAAGCCCGACCAAAGCAGCAGGCGGTCGGGCTAAAAGAGGGAAGGAAGGAAGGAAGGCAACCCCAGCATTTTGTAAGCGAGCGATCGAAATCTTTTCCATCCCCACTCGAACCACAACCGCTTTCATTGAGCCAAACAAGAAAAATCACCTGAAGATATCGCGTGCAAACGTCGAGTATTGCAGAGTACTCGTGTCACAGCATACGGCCTTGCTCCTGTATACTAACCGCACTGCTTCTCGGCATGAGCCTTGCTAGGCCCGGCATGGCTAGGCGCTCGGCATCGTGCCATGGTTGAAACAAGTGCTCCCTTGCAGCAGCAAACCAAGACACACCGCAGGCAGCGGGACGTTTCCTCTAGTGTGTCGAGTCTGGGCCTAGATTCGACGTTGAAAACGGAGAAGAGAATGGGAGAAAAGCTGAGGCTCTACAGCAAACGCCGACCCAGTGTCGTCATGCCGCAAAACTGTCAATGCTCAACGGCAACGGCAATAGCCAAGAAACTAGGGTGCTTGGGTGCGGATAATGCTGCCGCCAATAATGCAAATAGCGGCCTCTCAGCGTCGACTTGCATATGGAGCCTGATGCCACGAGAGGCATCGCCCATGATTGGCGCCGGTGATGCCCCAGCACGGCCCCGTTCAATCTCTCTGGTCCCTCAACGCACGGCCAATCATCCAATCAGCCTCTCGCTGTGCCTGCGTGCGTCAGAACGTGCCCCTGCCGGGACCCTGGCCCGAAGCTTCCTTGGGATCCGGCTCAGGCGGCTGCTGCCCATCCCCGGCTGAGCTGAGCTGAACTCAACTGAGACCTGGAGTTTGGCATCGCCACGTCCATGTCCCTCCAGAGAAATCTCGGGGGCTGATGAGAGGCCGCTTGGTGCTTTGACTGCTCTCATTGGCACGGCATCGGGCTTTCCGATCAATAACCTCTGGCCAGCAGCTCGTTGTTAGCTGGCTGTTAGCGGAGCTCACTTGCTTTGTCCCCATCACGCCGGATCCAATTACTACAGCACTAACGAACACTATCTACGAGCGCCGCTCAGCTAGCTAGTCAGCCGTCTCTCCGGATCCCACGGTGGCTCCGGCAACAGTTCAAAGTTTACACGGCCATCACAAGAACAATTACCAAGCTATGGACGAGGAGGAATTTGTCTTTTGCCATCATCTTTTGTAGCCAGGCTGGAGCCTTGCGTCCTCTTTCTCATTTCCCGTCGTCCGTGTGTTTGTGGCTACCTCACAACTCACATATTCTCTTATAGCATCGCCATTCTTGGTCTTTGATCTTGGCAACGAAGCTGCAAACTATATCATCTCCGCTTTGAACATCTATTGCTGTATTCAGCTTGTCCGGTTACTCGCGATCCCTGCTCGCCGCGGCTTTTTCTCTCTATCCCAGGCCATTCTACCCGCCTCGCCCCTTCTGGATCGCGAGTAGCAAGATTCTTTTCAATCATACTAATAAGCGCCCGTCTCTTCTCTCCCTCTTGGTCTTAACCCCCCTTACTTCGGTAACATCCAACGCTGGAATACTACCCAAACATCATCCAACCGTCCAGGAACCGATTCCACTACTGTTCCCCCGGCCCATTGACGGCGCTTGCAGCATCCAGATCAAACACACCAATTGACCAATCACGTCACCCAAGCTCGGTGTTTCGGCGCTTCTTCAAACATGCCCACCAGCCCGCCTTGTTTCACCCTCTGAAGCTCTCTTTTTGTCTCTGATCCAACCTTACAATTAAGGAATATTGCATCGGAATACGCATCTCGACTTACTCTGCCATCGCCTGGGTATTATCCAACATTAGCGCGAGACACTGCAAGATAGCCGCCGGCTACCAGACCGAGCGTGTCACCTTGGGTCGCTTACGCTCAGTACTAATAAGGCCGGATCCCATATCATACAAACCTTTGTTGTTGCTTCTTTTGCCTTTCTAAGCAATGGATCCGACAACAACTCTCGTTACATTTATGTTGTGAGTGTGTTGCGGAATATTCTCTCTTTTCCTTCTTTTCTTCTTCCCGTGTTTTACATTCATTTCGGTTTCCTCCCTCGCTTTGGAACGTTCTGTCTCTCCTATTTTTGGGTGGTTCCCTTCTTTGCGACAGCCGAAGTCCTTCTTTTTTCTCAGCTGTTGTCTCTCGTTTACTAGTCTGGAACTGGGACAAGGCGCATTGATATTCATTTCTTCATTCTGCTGGCAGACTCTCTCTCCCCGTGCTACTGAATTTCCGCCCTTCGGATGCCCAACCGTTCATATTGTCCGGCCCAGGCTCCGTCAATTTGGCAGCACGGTACGAGTACGGAGTAACACCCTGCATTTGCTTTTCTCACCCGGGTGTCGTGCCCATCAGCGTGGCCGTCAGCCCGCTCTAATCGCCCACCCCCTTGCATCGCCTTTCTAGCCTATTGGTATGAGTCCATCATCAGTCTTTGCCACGCCGCTTCCACGCTGCCCTGCCCTTGATTCACCCTTTTCTTTACCCCCTTGATCCATGGTTACGCCGATACCGATTTGACACTACACCTCACTGCCTGTACCCTGTTCACATCACCAGCCCTACGCTCCTTGGGGGCGGGCCCGGCGCATAACACAAGATGGACGGGATCTCGACGACAAGAATCTTGACTCCCGGCTTGTGCTAGTATGGCCCCGGTTTCACACCACACATACATCTATTCGTACCCCCCGTTCAGAAATGATATTTTTTATCAGCCATCACTAGCCCGCTGGAACGGACTTGAGCTGACGCCCTAATCTCACAGTCAGACGGAACCCTCTGTCCAATCGGTACGCCTCATTGGCTCCTGGGACAACTTTACCATGTGCTATAGCATGGAGCGGGACAGTCGACGTGGCCATGGCCAATGGAGAGGGTGCTTTGCATTCCAAAACATTGTCTGCGATGATGAGAACCCGCACCACCAGAAGCGAAGTGGTGGTCTAAAGATGGGCCACACCTACTACTACTATGTAAGTCTTGTTCTTCTTTTCTATATCATCGACCCTTCTCCACTGCCCTTCCATCTCCCATCTCGATCCATGTTGTGGACCAACCTACAGTCTCTTCTTCAACTTGATGTTTCCTTTTTAAATACTCCCTTCAACCCCCCACCCATTCTTCTCTGTGTCTATCCACCTTCACATATTCCATCATTATCAAGTCTAACTTTTCGCCCTTTAGTACGAGGTGGACGGGTCAACTGAGACTTTTGATGCTACGATGCCCTACACAACTGCCTGCCCATATATGCCTGGTCAAACTGTCAACACTCTCCACGTCCCTATTGAACACACAATCCGCCTCCGAAGTGCATCCATGAACTCTATGCACCAGGAAAACTATAGGACAATGGACCCAGCAACCAAGTTCATGAAGCCGCTGCCGCCCACGCCTCTCTTACCAGGCATGGCCAACCGCCGGGCTCAATCTGCCCCAGTTACACGTCCATCATCGTCGTCATCTCGCTCAGTTTCTCCACCATCATGGAAGAGATTCTTCTCACGCAAGCCACACAGCTCTGACGGTCAACGCCGCCAATCAGCTGCTTCTGAAGAAACCACTTTCACCATCTATGACAACGTCATCACCGTCCCCTCACACGATGCTCGCCATGGTCGTCATACATCGTCACTTAGCGAAGGTGCCCGGCCAAGAGACATCTCCCCGAGCTCACTATCCCGTATCTTACGCGAGGGTAGCCACGCTCCACGTCGTCCTAGCCACACCGCTCAACTGCCATCCTTGACGATTCCTGAAGACGTTATTGAGGAAGACGAGGATGATGACAACTTTGCTGCTTCTGCAGTCTCGGAGAGCATGCCATTTACCACCATCCTGTCGCCGCCTCCCTTTCAACGTTCTTCATCATCAGAGTCTATCAAACGGGATGCCGAGGCAGCCAACTCTGCTGCGGTGGCCAAACCTAAGCTTTCAGTTCAGCCTCCTTCTCTTGACAGGAGTCAGCCTATATCTGCTGTAACAAACGAGCCCAACCCGGCACCTCAATGGTCCAGCTCGACAAAAGATAAAACCAGTGCAAGCCCTCTCAACGAGGACGTCCCCATGAGCTTCTATGACGATGAAGATGACGACGACGATGTCATGTCCAGCAACGATGACGATGGTCACTTCCCTCCCATCCCCATCTCAAAGTCTCGGCTGCTTTCCTTCAAGGGATATAGCTTGCCACGTCACATTGAAGAAACCAAGGATGCTTTTGTCCCTCATCAGACCTTTGCAACCACAAGCTCACCAAAGTTGATCCCTAGTGGATCGAATATCTTGAACACTCATGTCGAGGCTGGCCTTGATGACTTTGCCAGTGAGCTCAGCTGGATTGTTGATGCTATTGGCACGACCAACAGCCACTAGGCTTTCAACAAGGACCCTTGACGAATATTCTCTCTTTTACTTGCATACTCGCGCATATGGAGCGTGAACCAGTCGCTATTATATTGAGCTACAGATGGGCTCAGTTCTCACATACATCTCATTTTAGATACTACCTTGTATTACTTTTCTCTCGTTTTTGTTTTGCTTCTAGGCTCGGCGCATACTGTATAAACTCGGTCACAGGCATCTGGGTGGATACACAGGACGATATTCGTCGTTTTATTTGTCTTACATATATACTGGGAATCCAGGCCAAGCTTCAGCGAAGCTGCTGAATGGAAATGGCTAGGCGTTTTGGTTTGTTTTGATTGGGAATGGAAAATGGAGACGAGAATGTCTGATTTTATACGGGACATGGAAATGATACCTCAGAATTTAGAGGACTACCTCTCTTTGAAGATAAGAAGGCGTTGGCATGGGACAGCGATGAGCATTTAGCTATCCTTGATATTAGTTTTTTTTTTAGCTTTTCGAATAAGAACGACACGCTCGTTGAATGAATCAAATTCGATTAAAGCAGACATTGTTCATTATATGAGCGATTGAGCCTTTGAGAATGTGTGACCTGGGACGGAAGTTTGAAGATGTTATAAACGCTTGGTTACGGACAACCCATTCAGTCATATGATTTACATAGTAAAAAAAAAAAATGGTGATGTTGAGTCCGGGTGTAGATCATTAGTTCGACTGCAAGATCCGAGAAAATATCTTGGAGACCTCTCCTCACTTATAAAATCTCGTCTTTCCGTGTGGCTAAATAAGGGTTGAGGCAAATACTTTTGATGAGAAAGAAAGAGACGAGGGGATAGGTACGTAACATCACGGCTGAGATACACTGCTACATAATGATTCCACAGAGTTTTAGAGCGGTTTCTATGATTGCATTTTTTTTTTTTTTTTTTTACATAGATATATTTTCTACTAATACATTTCTGGTACAACAATTGGGTATGTTTTCGTTATTGAGTCGAAGTGGTCGTTGCCTGCACCGCTTGTTGTGGAATAGGGGGCACTTGCGGCGCACCTGTAGGTTCTTTTTGAGGCTGGACTTGGGGTTGAGGTTGAGGTTGAACTTGGGGTTGAGGTTGAGATGCGGGTTGAGGTTGAGGAGAGGGGACTGCTGCTTGAGCAGGGCTTTGAACAGCCGGAGGCGGTGATGTTTGCGCCGGCTGTGGTGCTGGTACTTTGAGAGGGGATTGCTGTGGAGGAGCCAATGCTGGAGGAACATTGGGGGCCGTGCTGGGGGGTGATAGCGGCGGCTGCTGCTGCTGTTGCGGTATTGGAGCTTGCAGGTTTGATGCTGGTCGGTTTTGGAGCTGTTGAGGTGCCTGTAGCTGCTGAGGCTTTGCCAGTTGCTGCTGATGGACCTGCTGCTGCTGATGTAATGGCAGTTGAGGCCGATGCTGTTGAGGTAATCTCTGAGCCCCCTGTTGCTGAGACTGCTGTAACTGCTGCACATGTTGCGTAACATGAGGCGATTTATGAGCTGCAGCCACGACTGCCGCCGGCGGCCCCTGATGTTGTTGTTGCACCTGCACAGGTTGAGGATGCTGCTGCTGGACTTGCACAGGTTGAGGCTGCGGCGGAACAGCCCTTATCTGAGCCAACCTTTCCTTTTCCCGCTCTTCAGGAGACTTAGTCGGCGCATTTGGGTCGAGGAATCTTGCTGGTACGCCGCGAGCAGCCACCTTCTCACTGCCTACCCAGGCGTTGAGAATTGCGCTCCAACTCAGTTCTCCACGCTTGATACGCTGGAGCTCCCGATAGGCAGCAACGTTGTGGTACGGCAACCCAGTATCAGGGTCACGGTAACGGGCTGGAAGGTTTGTAATGACACAATTCTGACTAGAAGGGGGTTCTATAACAACATCACGTTAGCGCGAGGGCTTTGAAGTGGGGGAATTGGCAGGGGTTAACATACTGTTGAGCTTCGTCATCTTGCGACCAAACAAGATCTGAGTCTGTATAGTCTTGTCTTGAATGGCATTTGTATCAAAGTTCTGAAAGATGATGACATTGCGAGTGGTGGTCTCAGGGGCTTGTACCTCAGCAGGAGCAGGAGCAGGCTGTGAAGGTGGCTCTGAAAGGCTAGGGCTCGCCGATTTGCTGATTGGTTCGAGATCGGGATTGATAGGTCGTAGAACGGTGTGTCGAAGAACAGGTTCGTTTGAGATATGAACAGCACCAGCCATGGGAACAGGAGGGGGTTGACCCTGCATTGGAGGTGCTAGTGTGGTCTGAGGTAATGGAAGCGCGAGGACATTGGATTTCGGTGCCGGGCTGGGGCGATAGTCCATGCTCATGACTGGCGGAGGGGCAAGCATAGGGGGCGCGAGTACGGAAGATGGCTTGCTGGCCTCTATAGGTCGCGGGCTGCCAATACCTGCGGGCGCCGCCAACGGTGACATCTGACGAGGTTGTCCAGAGGGTGAGGCGGCCGCCGGTGCAGCCAGACCGCTATGAGATGGGGGTGGTGGTGGAGGTGAGGCTATCGATGGCTGGCGGAGTTCTTCAGATGGCTTTGCGACAGTAGGAGTAGTAACTGCAGGAGAGGCAGGAGGAGGAGAGAGAACGTTCGACGGGGCAGCGAGGGTGCTGGCACCTGAAGCAGCGGTAGTAGTGGCAGCGGTGGGAGGAGCAACATCGCTAGGAGGCCGTGATGATGCGTCTGGAGATGGCTTTGATGGCTCTTGGGGTTTGAGGTTCTCCTCAGTGTCTTCTTGTTTCACCGGAGGCGTTGTGTCCGTAACTTTGCTTTCGGTTGCTGCTGCTGTTTGTTCCTCTTTTGACCGCGGCTCCGTAGGATCTGCCTTGGGCTGGAGAGCAGAGGCATACACATCACTACTAGGTACCACCTTCGCTGAAGCATCTGTCTGTTGCTGATCTCCTTTGCCTTGCTTATCTGCTGCTGGGTTGGCAGCCCCGTCCTTCGCAACTTCGGCTTCTTTGGGCTTCTTCTCTACCTTTTTCCTCTTTGGCTTCTCTTCCTCGATGACAACACGTCGCGCCTCGCCCAGTCCCGTCCAAAATGTAATCACCGGACCCTTGAGGGTTCTTTGGTTGAGAGCCGCTAGTTTTGCCCTTCGTTCCTCTTCCCTCTGCTTTTCAGCCACCTCCCATCGATTCAAGCTCTTGCTGTTACGCTTCTCCACGATGGCAGCCTCGCGAAGTCGATCCTCCTGCGTCATGGGGGGCTTCTTCAGTGCCTCCATCTTGGCCGCCTTTTTCTGCATCTGCTCCAGCTGCTTCAGCCGCCGCTCTTCTCGCTCAATCATCTGCTGGTGCAGCTGCTCTTTGGACATGCGCGTCGTCTTTCGAGAGGATGCTCGAGTGGGAAGATCGGCCGGCGAGGGCAGCCATGAAGTGCGTTCGGATTTCTTCTTGGGTCGAGGCGCGGGAGCCGGCGTTGAGGTGTCTGATGCTGCCGGGTTGATGCGGACCTTTTTTCTGAACTTGGCCGGGATGGCATCTTGGGCCTTTCGCTTCCGCTGGGCTGCGCGCCGCTCCCGAGCCTGTCGCTCGAGCTCCTGTTCGCCCTCGAGATCGTCGCCAGCATTGTTCTCGTCCTCGTCGTCGGACGACGAGTCCATCTGAACGTCAGAGGCGTCATCACCGACGTCGGAGAAGCCCTGGTCATTCTCGGATTCGGCAAATAGCAGTTCGAGGTCGGAATCCGGCTCTTCGTTGGCGAGCATCGACTTCATGCGATTGCCAGCCGTGGCGCGGCGCGATCGTGAGGTGGCGAGCCATTCTACGGGCTCAGCCTCCGTCTCCTGTTCCGCCTCTTTTGATTCTGACTCGCTGTCGCTGTCGGAGCTGTCCAGGTCGCTGAGAGGAGGAGGCGCCGAGAGCTGCGACTCTTCCGGTTCGGATAGCTTCGCTTCGGAGCCGATGGCCGACATTTTCGGCGACTCGAGAAGCAACGAGCGAGTTGAGTGGTTGAAAGCTTGAGCACTTGAGCGCGCTGAATTGTAGCGGCTACATTGGAGCCGTGGTTGATGGTGAGAGACAAAGGTGGGAGCTTTTGTGGATGGAGGGGGAGAGAAACGCGTTTGTATGTAGTTGGACCGTGAAAATAAAAATTCCACTTTCGCTGGCTGACATCACGCCTGTCCCTGATGAAGCTCATCAAGTATAGATACTTATAAAAGCATAGATACTACGCGGTGAATCAAGTACTTCTACTTCTGCGATGAGCAAGCTTGGGATAAAATGCATGCAATTATAATTACTAGGAACTACCAACACCACCTCATGTCACAAGAAGCAATAGATAACCAGATTGAAAGATAAACCTCAGTTGTCATTGTGTATATGCCTAGATACTATCCAGGTCGAGGTAGGTACTGTTTGCCACCTACTCATTTATCGTAAACGCTACAGAATGTTTGCCCGCTTCAAACACGAAATCTTCCCAACTAACCCCAGCAGTGGTCTATTAAATAAACAAGTTACCCAACGCCGTGATATTAAATCAGAAAAAGTACATCAACCTCCCCTCCAGTCATTCACATTCTTTGCCGTCATGCTGGAACCTCGGTGGGAGCCACTGTGATGGTTGGAGCGGTGCTCCCAGCGGCAGCTTGTGTGGTCGTAGATGTTACCGCATCATTACAGCCCCAAAACCTGCCAGGGGTTGCGCAGGTCGTAGTCGCAGGGATCGTTGCGAACTGAGTGCTTGTCTCAGTAGCATCATCGTTGCAGCCCCAGAATCGTCCGGGAGTTTCACAGGTGGTTGTTATGGTGGACTGAGAAGTGCTTGCCGGCGTCGTTGTCTTGTCTTTGCATCCAAACCAGCCAGGCGTCTTGCAGGTGGAAGTAGTAGTGGTAGTCGTCGTAGGTTCAGGCACGTGTGTGCCACCCGTGGTTGTCTCGTCCAAGCATCCCCACCAGCCGGGAGTCTGACACGTTGACGTACGTGTCCGTGTTCGAGAGGTTGTGGTGGGAACTGCAGACGTGGTCGTCTCAGTGCCGTTGCTCTCGTACATTTTCCAGGGGCCACAGTCTCGACAATCGGGAGTGCGGACACATTTGGGAACGGTATCGTATTTGAGAATGACATCTGAGATGACGGCCCGAATCTTGTGCGTGCCAATACCGACTCGCCACCCTTTATCAGCCACGACATCATAGACACATTCATAGCCAGTGTGGCAAGTAGACTCCATGGCATAGCCAGCAAACGAGCACGTAGCAGTTGCTCCATTGCATGTACCGATGTATACTGGGTCTGCGGTGTGGCCAAAGTGATACGTCCCTGTGTAGGCTCGTGTCTGTGGTGTGTCGGGGTTTGCTCCAGGAGGAATCGGGAGACCCAGTCGAGAAGCCGGAAGAGCTTCTGGTACGGCCTCAAAGGTTACGGCGGGTAGGCCATAAGTCAGGGCTAAGAAAGAAGAGACAGCACCTCCAAGAGAATGTCCTGCTACCCAAATGTTGGAGTCGGGATATTGTTCCGTGACGTTGGAGTAGAGCTCGCGAGCCGCGGCGTAGTAACGGTTCTCCTCTTGAAGGGCCGTCCTCACGCATGTGTTGTTGCAGGCATATGTGCCGGTAGCGCAGTCGCATACCTGGTGCCACGTCCACTGACCCTGTTGAGCGCAGCAACAACTGAAGAACAAGTTGTCATTAACCTTATCGTTAGTCGTTGTGCCCTCTCCGTCAAAGACGGCAGGTGATGTCCCCTTGAGGCCGATGATGACAGTGGAGTTGTTCTCATCAGCCCAGATATGACCACGAAGACCGTCCGTCCCCCATCCAAAGTCGAGACTTCGGTTGAAAGGGGCGCCAATGTCTTGCCAATCAGCCTGTCCATCATTTTCGACGTAGGCGTCAGCAGCAACGTACGCCATGGTAAGAACGGTGTTTTTGTCGGTGATGTCGGGTGAGGAGACTTGATCCATCGTCCATGCAGACGCATCTAAGACGGCTGCATAGCCTTGTTTTCGAGATTCGGCGACAATGGGGTCGACAACGGAGGGCCGCCTGTCAACCAGCCGCTCGATCGTCTCGCCACGGCTTTTGGCTGTGAGCGTCGGCACCGTGTGCTCAGCATATCCCTCGTCGGCGGCGAGGAAGACTCGGGATTGGTCGTGGACGACATCGAGCTTTCTGTGAAGCCTCGGATTTCTGTTGGTACCGTGGTGGTAGATGTGTCGAAGAGTGAAGGTATGTTCACCGGGGTGAACCGTGTTGGGCTGTGAAGGGAGTAGAGGGCCTGGGCCAACAGGCATCAGGACCTGCTGATCGAGGCCAACATCACCGCCGATTATATTGGCCGAGCCTGGCGAGATGGCGAGTGCCGATGCCAGCAGCAGGGCGGCGGTGACCCTGCCGGCAGGACCGCACCTGGAACTGGGCGATACCATGGGCAGATACGGTATGAAGAAGTCAGGTTAGAGATGGGTTATTCCATCTAGAGGGCGAGTTCGGGTCGCAGAGGAGTTGCCAGTGATGATAAAGGAGCGTTCGGATGATGACGATGGGAGAGTCGAGAGGAATGAATAGGGAGCGGCTGTCAGGTGATGGAGTGCATGTAGTTGTCATGGAGCATTATTGAGTTGGCATCGCACGCGCCCAGATGACTGACGTTATCTCGTTGCTACAGGAGGCGACGCACTGTGTGTGCTAACCCAGCGTTGGCATTGCGGAAGGTACTCGTAGACGGCTGCAACAAGCGTGATTAGCCGCAGTGTGGTCTTTAAGTATTACTTCGAATAAAATTTGCCATAATGGTACCTGTGAGACCGACACCTTCTACCGCATTCTGTTAGTGGCCCTGCCACCCATGGAGAAACCCCCGGCAGTTAGCGGGCCCTCCCCGTGCTAAACTTAGCGGAGCCACTGTGCTGGTCACTGTGCAAACTCCTGAACCCGGCGCTGACCGGCGGATGCTTGTTCCATGCCGAGCCTCAACTAAGCTTCACTTGACCTTCTCACCAGCACCAAGTCAGTCGCCAGCCTCATCTCACCAGCTACCGAGATCAAATACAATGGCGTGGCTCTCTCGTCCTCTGACCGTCATCGGTCTGGTCATTCTTGCTCATGGGTATGATATTTGCGCCTTCATCTTGTTCTTTTTTTCTTTGTCTTGTTTGTTAGGAATGCACATGTGGCTGCATGATACTAAGATGATGCCAGATGTTACTCTGCGCATGAGCACACAGTCCTCTCATCCACCTCAGTACAGCATCCCACATCACCCTCGGCAACTTCTCTACCCCTGGACATTTACATCGAAACCATTGCTGCAACTCTTTTGATCTGCTTGGGACTTGTGCTGGGATCAGGAACGCCGGAGCCAATTCAATGGCACACTTGGGCTGGCAAGATTGAGCGGGAGGGAGACAGTACCTCGGGCGATGCGGACAAGGAACTGCGCAGCAATCCGTTCAACGCCCTGGAAGCTCGAAGCGGGTTCATCAACATTCACAAGCTGCATGGCGACTTTGTCAAGTATCAGCAGCTGGGCAAATAGCTTCAAATTTAATGATAATCTTAATGGTAGTAACAACGATACCCGAGCACGATGAAGCTCAGAGCTTGGTAAAACGGCAACAGCCAGTCATATTCTGTGCCTTTATGTAAATAATTTTCACTCTGAACATCAAAGCCAGCATAATTTATCGCCTTATCTTGGTTGGTACAGCCGGTCTATGGCTTCTAGTCATGTAGATTCATCATGAGAGCTGCAAGATGAGATCCAGAGCTCAGCCTTTCTGATGCACGAGCCACACTTGCCACACTAGCTGGGGGGTCTGTTGTGGCTGAGGCGCAAAGGCTGAGGCGCACATGCGGGTGGCGCGTCTCTGCGCGGTGCAGCGTCGCGCCGAAGCTCAATTTTAATCTATTAAAGCAGCCTCACCTTGTGCAAAGCCACACGCAGCTTGATTTTCCAAAGCCTTGCTGGCATCATTTAATCCACATCAATTTGGGCAGCCAAAATGACTGCAATGTGAGTATCTTTCATTTCCCCTCTTCTATTATTTTCTCTATCATTTTCTCTCTCTTTTCTTCACCATGTTTCTTTGTTCTTCTCCCTCCTCTCTTCTTCCACCAAAGCCGAGGGAGAACTGCCACCATCTTTTGCGTTTGTTCACGGCGTCCAGCAAACCTTGCACCAAGAATCGACTCCCAGCATGCTAACCACAGCCCTTTCCATACAGTGAGAGTTTCGACAGCATCTACCTTGACCTCTCCAAGGAGAGCGGCAAGTGCAGATTCGCAGAGACCGGTTTCGGATGGAAACCCGCGGGCGGCGGTGACACCTTCACCCTCGATCACAGCAACATTGGAAGCGCCCAATGGAGTCGAGCCGCGAGGGGATACGAGATCCGAATCCTGCAGCGCAACTCGGGCATCATCCAGTTGGACGGCTTCCAGCAGGAGGATTACGAACGCCTCAGCAAGATCTTCAAGAACTGGTACAGCACGGTGCTGGAGAACAAGGAACATGCGCTGCGGGGGTGGAACTGGGGCAAGGCCGAGTTTTCCAAGGCCGAGATTGTCTTCAACGTCCAGAACCGTCCGGCCTTCGAGATGCCGTACTCTGAGATTGGAAACACAAATCTGGCTGGTCGAAACGAAGTCGCAGTAGAGCTGGCTTTGCCCCTCAACGCCAACGACACCGGCACCAATGGCCAGCTGGGCGGTGCGCGTGGCAAGGGCAAAAAGGCCGGCGCGGGCAAGGATCAACTCGTCGAGATGCGGTTCTACATTCCTGGTGTGACGACTAAGAAGGAGACCGAGGGCGAGGACGCCGGTAGCGACGCTGGCGAGGAGGAGGAGAAGAATGCCGCAACGCTCTTCTACGAGACACTGATTGAGAAGGCAGAGATTGGTGAGACAGCTGGTGATACTATCGCCACCTTCCTCGATGTTCTGCATCTCACCCCCAGGTATGTGTTCATCCTCCTTGGCAACCCTCCTAACTTCACTCTTTTCTAACAAACTCGCAGAGGCCGTTTTGATATCGACATGTACGAAGCCTCGTTCAGACTCCGTGGAAAGACGTACGACTACAAGATCCAGTATGAGGCCGTCAAAAAGTTTATGGTGCTCCCCAAGCCCGACGAAATGCACTGCCTGCTCTGCATTGGCCTAGATCCCCCTCTCCGCCAGGGTCAGACAAGATATCCCTTTGTCGTCATGCAGTTTAAGAAGGACGAGGAGGTGACTATCGACTTGAACATCGACGAGGCTGAGCTGGAGAGCAAGTACAAGGACAAGCTCGAGCCCCATTACGAAGAACCCTTGCACCACGTCGTGGCCAAAATCTTCCGAGGCCTCGGCAACAAGAAGATCTCATCCCCTGCGAAAGACTTCCTTACGTATGTACCTCCCTGCTTGGGCATCCCTTTTGATGATACCGTGCAGACGCTAACTTTGTCATATAACAGTCACCGCAACCAGTACGGCATCAAGTGCTCCATCAAGGCCAGCGAAGGTTTCCTGTACTGCTTAGAAAAGGCCTTCATGTTCGTCCCCAAGCCCGCCACGTACATCGCCTACGAGCAGACCCAGTCCGTCACCTTCTCCCGCGTCAGCGGCGCAGTCTCCGCCCTGTCCACCTTCGACATCACCGTCGTCATGAAGAACGGCGCCGGGTCATCGCAATTCAGCAACATTAATCGTGAGGATCTCAAGGCCCTGGAGTCATTCTTCAAGCTCAAGGGACTGCGCGTCAAGAATGAGATTGACGAGGACGCCAACTTGCTTGCCGCTGCTCTTCGTGAAGAGGCCATGGATGAGTCTGACGATGAGGTCGTCGCTCCCAAGGCGGATCGTGGTTCTGCGGATGAGGATGAGGAGAGCGTTGATGAGGACTTTCAGGCTGACAGCGACAGCGATGTCGCCGAGGAGTACGACAGCAATCACGAGAGTTCCGGCTCTGGAAGTGCTGAGAGTGATGTCGATAACGATGACGAGGATGAGGATATGGACGACGTTGATGACGAGGAGGAAGAGGAGCGACCCAAGAAGAAGTCAAAGAAATGAAGCCCGTCCTTTTCAGGTACTTTCTCTCAAATTTCACAATGGGGTAAAGCAAAAAGAAAATGAAAAGGCAGAGAATGAAGGGAAGAATGACTAGGATGGCGTTTTTGGAGGCGTGTGGTTTTGCTTTTTATAAGGCTGATCGAAGCTTGGTTTATTTTATAACATCTCTTTTTGATGCTTTCAACGTCGATTGGGTTATTCGCAAAGATACGGGGTTTCTGTAGTTGATAGTCAAATATAGCTACACATAACAAGAAGCATCATTTCATCACTTTCAAAAACGTAAAGGCACCTCAAAAACATATCCCGTTGTACGGTTCTCTTTTTTTCTTTTATATTTCAAGCATTCTCTATTCAATGAAATTATACACAGTTTTGTGTCCTGAACAAATCCAAATCCAAAATCCCCAAATAGCCAAACCCGCACTTATTACCCTTTGAATAATATCGGATTCAAGCACAACAAAAAATCCCAGGTATTTTCCTCGCGTACAACAAAAAAAAAAAGGACCAAGTGTGATGCCAACTCAAAAAAGACAAAGAAAAATTCGAGACGAGGACAAAAAGGCAGATAACAATAAAAAGAAAACTCCTTCTAAGTCCAGTTCATAAATCCCATCGCATTCGTCATAAAAACCCGCAATTCCATCCCGGAATTTCCATTTCCAGTCTTTCCAGACAAGAGGAAGAGAGAGAAAAGACCGCGGCAGTTGCGTGTATGTTTTGTCTGCCTTTTTTTTCTATATCATTCTTTTCTTCCGGTGGGGTTTTGCTCTCTTTTTTCCCCCTTTGTTCCCATCATCTCTAAGGAAAAGCCCAGCGTCAGGCAAACATAGGCAACATTGTGCCTCTAATATTCTATACAGCAGAAATGAAGAACGCCTTTAACGATAGGTAAGAATCTCAAAATCTTGACAAGGGAATAATCGGTGATGTACATCGCTAAGGATACATAGGAAATCGAATGGCGCATGCTTTCAAAAAGAGTGCGTGATAGTAGGGCCGATTTCGAATCAGATTTGAGCGCGATGTGTGTGTGTATGGGGGTGCGGTATGTAGGAGAGGATGTATTTGTTTGGTGGATTGTGTTTTATTTTAGATGCGATCGCCAGTTGGCTTGATGTATGATCGGGGAAACAGGGCATATTGTCCCACAGGAGGTGCTTGGCTGCTCAGACTAGCAGTCCTAGCTCGTGAGCCACGTCTCTGGCCAGCCTCGAATTGCTTGAATGAAGGCTCTTCGTGAATAATCGACTCGCTGGCATGAGACTTGTGAGAAACCTTCCTGGATGGGCCCAGTGGGAACGAGACAAGTTCAGGAACTGTGTCTTCTGGGCTAGCAATACCCGCCTCTTCTTCCGCGTCAACATGTTGTGGCACATCCACCTGGGAAACGGGCAGAGGCTCTGCCGACTCGGTCCAGGATCCAGTCATCTTGTGGATAGACCCGCTGCTGCTAGCTGTGTGGCGGGTGAAAAAGGACCAAGTAGAGTTGGTAGAGATGTGGCGATCGGCAGTCGAATCAGAGTGAGTGGAGGCAGTCCCCGTTGTGGAGGTGCTTGCCCGCTGCTGCGACCATTGCATAGTCTTGCTAGTTTCGTCATACAAAGCAGCTTGGGCGTATGGCAGCGCTAGCTCATCCTCGTCGGGGTACTCGTGTCTGGCGCCCTCTTCAAGGAGCATCTGCTGGTGGAAATCGCCAGGAATGAGCAGAGAAGGCGACAAGGTAAAGCCGTGAGACTCTTTGAAGCTCGAGGCGTGCGAAACGCGGAACAGCTTCTTCTTGTCAAGGAGGGGAAGAGAAAAGTTGGCCGAAGGGGCGGCGGAAACAGGCGTGATGGCCTCTTGGATAGTGGGTGTCGATACCTGGCTAATGGGGCTCAAGCCTGGAACGTCAAATGTGGCTACCGAAAGCATGCCAGGGGACGACCTTGCGGTCCCGATAGGCACCTCGACGTCCTCGGGAGCCAAAGTCACCTCCACCGGGAGAGTATCGCTATCACGAGCAGTATCCATGGAATCACGCTCCCACTGGTAGTCGCAGTCAGCCTCAGCTTCGTGCTCATAGCAATAGTCAATGTCATCTTCCCAGCTCTCCTCGATAACGCCAAAGTCGAACCCGTGCTTGTCAGCGTTCGAGTCCAAAGCAGCCTGTTGCTGCTGCACCGACATCGTGTGAAGACTGCCGAGAGTCTCTGACGCGTTGCTCGCCGGGCGATGGGATCTACGAAGCATGGGGACAGATTGGCTGCCACGGATAGACCGTCGATGGGCGGCACTGTGCTCATCTTCCTCCGGGACATCGGCAAGCGGGGTCTCGTATGTGGCCAACGTAGGGCTGGCGAGTGGCCAAGCGGGCTCAGTAGGCGAAGGCTGGATTGGCGAGAGCATTGTGTTATAAACATGGAAGTCTTCTCGGCTAGTCATGATCGGCATAGGCGGGAGTGGCTCGACTGGGTCGTTGGGGTTGTACGGCTGCGGGTGCCGGAAACCGCCGCTGGTCTTTGGTCGCTCGATATTGACGACCGGGAGCTCCTCCTCAATATCTTCGTATGCCACTTGAAGGCTCGGTCTGCGAGCAGGTGAACCAGGAGAGCCTGGCTGCGGTGCGGTGGGATGGATAGGGGATCTGGGTGGTCTAGGTGGTGGTGACATGGAAGGAGTGCTTCCTCGGAGCTGGTCCTGCGATCGGATCCGCCTCATCAACCGACGAGGTCCAACTGATGCTGACTGGCGTGAACCCGCAGCAGGCCGGGAGAAGAACGCGCCAGAGTCGTTGTAGGCGTCGGGGTGGAAGAGAAGACCAGATCCCTCGTTGACGTTGGGAGCGCTTGTTGGGCCAGTTGCCCGCATCGTCAGCTGCTCGGGGGCCTCATTCGCCGAATTTTCGTCGCGATTGGTGTGCATGACATGCTGGAAGTTGTAGGGACCCGAGATCTGCAGCTTCTTCTGTGCTGCTGCGGTGTCGTCTCGGGAAGCTCGTCGTCGAGCAAAGGCCTGTATGAATGATTCTTTGGGGGGCGGAGCAATGGCATTGTCCGGTGGTGCTTCAGCTGAATACATGGAGCTGGCTGAGGAGGAGTTGGCGCTGCTCTCGCGCTTGGATCTCACTCGCCGATGGAAGGGGTTCTTGCCAAAGCCGTAGATGCTGTCTGAGCGCTCTCTGGAATGGGCACTGCTGCCGGTGGACTTTACAGAAGCACGCCTGCCAAGTGACAGGTTCTCCAGAGTCTGCTCCCACCCGGGATTCTCGAGGTTGGAAGCTACTGAAGCCGACGCGGCGGTGCGGTGGCCGTTCTGGCGGCGCAGCTGCGAGGCTCGCCTCATCTGCGAGTTCAGCTGCCGAAGTCTGCTTGGGGAGGGTGGCCTGTCCATGGCAGGCTCGAAAAACTCGGCGGCACTCATGGGAGACATTTCGGATGATGGATGGTTGTCGAGGTTAGGAGAAGAAGGTGCCGTCGACGACCTATTCAAGTACCAGTAGGAAGACGTCTGAGGCCTGGCCCTGGAAACTTGCTGCGGCGCTGGGCCGCCAGCATAGAAGGCTATGGCATTCATGCTCCACATTGCGAGTCAAGGGCTGGGGAGGGCGACGACAGACCATGCCCTCTGGGGATCTGCGGCGAGACTGACTGATCCAGGGTGAAGCAAGGCGATGAGGGGCCTGTTTTTTTCCTCTTTTCTTTTTTTGGTGCTTTGCTTTTTTTTTTTTTACACTTGGCTCCGCTATTCGTATGAGTACCTGTAAGGATATGATAGTCCGTGCTCCATACAGGTATGAGTATGAAGATTGTTCCAGGGGAGTCTGGTGATGAACTCAATCGACAGTTCGGCCAGGGCGAAGCGTGAAGTGGATATGCTCAGCACGAGGCACGAAAGTAGCGGTCCTGGTATATTATATCTGGATGCTGGAGCTGAGATGAGCTGGGCCAGAGAATCACGAGCGAGGGCTTCCCTCCAGGGCCCTAGACAGAGTGTTGCTGCTAAAATTCCCAAATTTGGGGGCTATCCTTGACCCCGGGTCAGTCAGGAGATTGGACCGCGGAACCTCGTCGAGAGTAGCGTCGTCAACATGGGGGGGCCTGATGGAGACGATGGTGCTGGGGAATAGCTCCCTGTTGGTCTCTCGGCCGACAGGGTCGTGGGACCCCTGAAGCGTCTGGGATACTGCATCCTACCGAAGGCTGGGATGGCCGGGCACCTTGTCTGCATACCGATGGGGCCGGTGAGGACAGGCAAAGTTGCACGAACAAGCCGGAATGACTGAGCCCAGCTCTGTATGGACGAGGCCGGAGTGCAGTGCGGAAGAGAGGCTTGCGAGCACCCTCGGGCTCGTGTGACGGACAAGGCTACAAACATGTGCGAGCCATGCAACCGCATTTAAGCGTGATGCAACCTGCAGCTGCTACAAGAGCGTGCGATGCCTGAGCTGCAGGAACGCGACCTCGTACGGAGCGCAAAAGTAGCAGAGTCAAGTCGAGTGGTTGGAAATGGAAGCATCGCGAGATGAGCAAAGGACCGCTCGCGTACGATGGCGTGGAATCGCACGGAGTCCCCCGAAGCTCCTGACAATATCGTCGACGCCCTTCTGTGGGTGCTTCTAGAAGGCGAAGGCATGCGGTTTTCCGGCCGGGTCTGAGACAGCGCGGCGCTGAAGACGGCGTGTCTCATTTTGGCCGTGCAGCTGAAGATGAAGATCCGAAGACAAGACACTGGAGCTAAGGCCGATCGATAAATGGGCGATGGATTCTGGCGATGGCCGTTGAGGGCGGTGCGGCACCCGCGAAACAGGTACCTGTACCTGTCGCTGTACTTGTGCCTGTACTGGCACTGGCACTGGGGCCGGGCTAAGCCCAAAGCAACGCCCACGGGAGGATTCCGTCGCTGGCGTGGGAGGAGCAGCGCGCTAGCCTACGCCAAGGTACCAGGCACGAACGGAGAGCATTTGTACCTGTACTCGTACCTGCCTGTGCCTGCGCTAGGATGCAGTCAGTGCCGTTAGTACGAGGTACGAGCACTCATCGAGAGCTCTTGCCAGGGCGCAACCAACACTGATGAGGAGAGTCATTCCACGTTGTTGAAGGACCACGTTGTTGAAGGATTTGTGCTTGTCCTATTCGGGCACTTGTATCGTATCATATCTGTATCTGTACCTGGAGCTTTACCGTACCAGCCCGGGAAACACAGCGTATCTTCCTACAGTATCGTACTGTAATCCTTCTGGCAGGAGCCCCAGCAGCTCTGTCCCCCGTCCACGCGTCGGAGAGGCCAGACGGCAAGGATCTGCGTGGCGCTACTGAGCAGTGGCCCAATCCGAAGCGTCGGGTCGACGCTGCAGGAGCGCTGAGCAAACTCTTACCCTGGGCGAGGGGAACAAATCGGTGTGCAGTACGAAGTACCTGTATCTGTACCTGTACATGTGTCTTCATCTGCACCTCTGCTCTGGCTTTGACAGCTTTCAAGATTTCTATCTGCTAGCAGGTATCTTGGTGCAAGGGAAATTAGTATTTGATAGCCTTGCAAGTGAGTAAATGATGTGATACTTTAGTCCAAGCTGCCAGGTACAACGATTTTAGCACCTCATGGCTGTAGATGTTAGTACCTAGTATGACTGGTAAGCTTAGTAGCACCTCGATGCAGGTGCTATTGATCCCATCAATATTCCGTTCCATTATAGGTACTTACCTAGGTCAGGCATAGCTGGGATTAACGTTACCTGGTGTGTTTTGTTTTGTCTTGGAAGCAAATCTTGGCTCTCTTCACAGGCTCGACGCTAGCATGTACAAGGACATTGATCCCTAACTCGGCACCAATTAGACCTAGCCCGTCACACAAGGGGACCAATGGGTTTAGCTCCAGCCATGGCCAAACCTCGTACAAGCCTGCAAGTAATCGGCGATATGCGGCCAGCTTCCCCTCCATCCTCTACGGCGTGCATATGCAGGAACGAAGACGAAAGTTGGCCATCGCTCAACGATGTTTTTATTCGCTCAGCCTCCACACCGCGGCCGGAGCATTTGGGGTTTCTGCATGAATATTGGCTTCTTGCTTGCGTTGTGCGGCGTCGTATCGAATGTACGCGCAACACAACAGCAGCACAGCACGACACAACACAGCAGCAATGAAACACGAGCCCTCGCCTGTTCGGATCGGATACAGAGCTGACGTCCGCTGTAGAGTGACGTACGAGCCCACGAGAACGGCGATAACAATCACAATCCAGCATCACAACATGCAATCTGGTCGCAAGCACCAAATACGGCCAACTAGCTCTTACAAAGCAGGGGCCGCTGTCGAATCGAGAGGCTGCCCTACAGACAAGACATGGGTGGGGGCGACACGAAAAAACTCGCTCGAGATTGCCTGCCAGGGAAGCCCATGTCACGCCTTGCCTAGCTCTCGAGGCCATCAAGAAACAACAAGACGACAGTGCTAGGACTCGCTCGCCCCCGCCAAAACGCTCTTGATCAGCAGGGATTGGCTCTCCGGGCCGGACAGCAGTCGTGAAACGTCTGGCTCGAGGCCTAGTCTGCTCCTGGCACTCGAGCATGGCCCCCCGTCCGGCCGTGCTCCAACAAGCCCGACCAAAGGTCCACGATGAGCAGCCGTCCTGTCGAAACGGGAAAGCCACCCATTGTTTGTCAATTGTGATCGCTGCTCAGAAAAAGAGGCGACAGGCTCCGGCGTCTCATTCGGAGCAGCGAGAACCATCAAGTCCCGGGCCAATTGCTACTCTACGGGTTCATACCTGTTTCCTATGCGGCTCTGAATAGACGGATTATTTTCCATTTCTTGCTCTGATTTTCGTCGGTGCTTTTTTTTTTTCTCTTACTCCTCCTTTCGTGAGGGGTTTTCCAGGCTGCAGCTTTCGGCATTGCATTGCACAATTGCTAGCGCTCGTGCCTCGCTCGTACAGGTTACATACACACTTGTACGAAGCAAAAGGATGGAGCATGAAGCCAAGACGGTCAGTGGTCCATGGACGAGGATGGAGCCGTTCCGGGCCATGGTCCATGGCCCAGCATCTCCATCATGGTGAGGCACTCAGGGATCCCCCAGCGAAGCTCCGCTCGTGCTAAACAGTCCCAAGCCGACGGTTAGTACCTGCAACAGCGGCATGCCAGTGACCGCTGCCCGATTGCTTGCGTATGAGTACGACGAGTACATGTCGCAGACTCTGAGCAAGAGCCCGTGCGTGCTCGTGGCGGCCCAAGCTGCGGGAAGGATGCCGGTTCTATATTTGCTCTGTGGCTGCTGCAGGCACGCTGGAGGCTTCCGACGATGATACGAAGATGGACGCTCGCATTCGATAAATCTCGGCACTAGATTTACGCGTCTCACGATGCTACCGTGCCCCGTGGTCTCGTTCCTAGAGGATGGCAACACAAAGCAATGAATGGCCCTTGCTCCAGGTAAGCTCCCTCACGAAAAGCAGCTCTTGGTTTCTGTAGATCCCTGCCCTTCAGAGCACCAGCGTACTACTGCTAGTAATGAGTCGTCGTATCAGTTGTAATTTCCATGTATCTGGTCGCTTATCTCCCTGACCTAGACGTTCATCCAAAACCAATCTCTCCGGATATCGGCCGTCAGGATTCTGCCTGCGAGGAACGGTGAATTGTCGACATCAGCCTGTATTGGGGATTGTGATTGCCAATCCCCATTATTCCCCATTCCCCCCAATCACCAGCTAGTCAAATTACCGTGCCGTTTACCATATGTGATGCCCGGCCCAACAACGCGGAGAAGGCGTTCCTGGAGGAGGAGGAACTTCTGCCATGCTCATTTACACGCAACCGCGTCCATCTAAGATCGGCTGTGTACTTGATTGGTGGCGTTTGGACTAACACTGTTGGATTTTGGACCTAGGCCTGAGTTCCCGGCGGTCCCTTTCCCGTCCGGTTCTTCTTTCGAAACGGTATCACCAAAGAAGCTTCAGTGCAAAGACGGGGGAGGTTTCGACAGCGAGTCGCAAAATCGTACAGTTCCAATCGCAAATCGTGCAACTTTGGAAGCAAATCGTGCTACTCTGTGACTAAACTTGTTTTCGCAACGCAACCGAAGGGGGTCCGCAACCCCGGACAGCAGCCATTGGGCCGTTTCATTTGCTGGCTGCTGTTGGTTTTAGTGCCCAAGCAAAAGAGTGAGAAGCCAAAAAAAGAGCGTCGTCCGGGACAGGTCTGCAGGAATCCAAATTGAGCTACTCCATTGGCGCATCGTGGGTTCCCACTATGCCCTTCTGCGTAAGTCGAGGTAGAAGCTAATTTGGCTTCCATTAATTTAAATTAACGAGGCGAAGAGACGAGGGAAAAGGCCAAGCAGATAGACGGGCGGGATGCTACAGGTACAGTGCTACTGTACGAGTACACTACGACAAAGACGACATTGAGGCTATTTACGCCCGCCCCTCGAGAAAAAAGAGGGCACGCACCAGATTTCCTGATACGGTAATGTAGGATCAATGCAACAATCCAGCATTGGACCAACAGCTTGAGAAATGCAGCAGAAAACGTGCAGAAAACGTGAGGACAGCAGCGAGAGCCAGAGATGGAATGCAGTGACCAATTATCGCCTTATTGTAAGCATGGGTCTGGAAGCTTATCCGGGGGAGGAGAAGACAAGCCCAGCCCCCCTTCCCGTTTCCAGATCAGCAGATTGAAGCCAAATGTTGGACCAATATGCGGCATGCCGTCCTTGTCGAGTGTTTCGAGAAGGATTCGTCAAGGATTGGTAACACGTTAGCCCTTTAGCTATGCTTATTTCTCTATTGAAATTTTTTCTTTGTCTTTTATTTTCGTCGCGAGAAACCGGGTTCCGTCCCGCTGGTGGGATTTCCATGCATGCAGGACATGTCGCTTCCTTTGTGGCTGCATATGCAGAGACATGGATTTCGAGCTCAGCTCAGCTCTGTCTCTTCATCTATATGGAATCTTTGTTGCTGGCTGACGCCCGCCGGAAGCCGTCTTATACCAGGGCTTGGATGTTGTATCCGCGGCATCATGTGCTTTTTGTCGTTTCTTTCCGCCGGCTGGCTGGGAGCTACCCTATAAGGGAAGTTTATTTTTTTATTTTTTAATGTGAAACTTGACTGAGTAACAGGATGATGGGTGAATTCGGTATGGTTCGGTATGGTTACTAGGTTGAAAGAAGATCAGCAATTTAGCTTTGCTCTCCACACTGTTGAGTATGGAAGGGATTCGTTAGACTGTTTCCAGTAGTCTTCTAGTAAATGACAACCTAAGTCAAAGTTCAGCAAATCATACGTAGGATTTTACTAAAGCAAAAGTACTCAACGTTCCAATATACCATGAGCAAAGTTCCTGTAAATCATGAATAGTCCCCTACCCAGTAGTAAGCCCAAGTAAAATAGTATTAGTGAATTACAAGTACGTGTAGTCGGTCTTCTACCTCCCTGCAGTAAGCCACAAGCAGTCTTTCCGTCAATCATGGGCAAGTTCCCGTAAATCACAAGCAAATTCAAACACATCGTGAAGCCAAATTCAAGCCACCTCCAGTGTTAGTTTCCCAAGGCGCAGTACTAAGCTTTACCGTGTGCCGCGGCTTGCTCAGCCTCCTCCAGAAACTTTGATACCCCCAGATCCTGATCATCGGAAACCAGATCCCGAGCCGTCTTCCCCTCAAAATCACAAGCCAAGGGGTCGATGCCCTTCTAGACCAGATACTTGCACCTCCAAGGTGCTCTATCCCCCCAAGTTTCGGTCCGGGTGACTCCGTGCAGCAGCGTCCTCCCAAACTTGTCACGGACCATCCAGTCAACGCCGAGGTCGTCAAACTTGCCGAAAAGCTCCTCGTCTACGGACTGCATCTGCATCTCGGGGGATTCATGCCAAAAATTGGACCATTGCGTGCCGTGGCCGTGGTCCCTGCGGGGTGTGTAAGAGAGCATAAGTTGAATGGGTGTCAGGCCCATGTTATTAGCCAAATTGATGTACGAGGCGATTGATACTTGTCGAGCAGTGTGTAGAATAGCTGCCTGCGGCTCTCGCCCCATTTGAAAGCATCTAAGAAGCCGTCTGCGAGATAGTGAATGACAGTGTTGCCTTGGGCATCCCGCGCATGGACATCTGCGCCGGCGTTGATTAGGTCCAGAACAGTATCCTCAAGAGGGTAAAACCCTTCATATGAATAGTTCATATCATACGACCACATACGCCTTATGGATGAGTGGATCGGAGTCAATCCATTGTGATCGGGCTGGTTGGTTAGGGATGGAAATCGATCAGTCAGATAACGCAATGTCTGATGGTTCACTGGCGATTCCTGGAAAACCCACGAAGGCGCATCTAGCAGCTGATGCAAGGCGTGTTTGCCTTGGTTATCCGTGGCCAGCGGATCCGCGCCCAGCTTCAGCAACGCCTGGATTGCCGTTCAAGGTAGAGCATCCTCTGAAGATGGCTCCGAGTAGACGTCAGGTGGAAACGTGGCGAGATGCTCGCCCATGCGGTCCAACTTTACATCGTCGCTGGAATTCCAGCGTTGTGGCTTATCAAGCAATGCATGCTCCCCTCGAGCTGCGATAGGCTGATAGGAAAAGCGTGCGGCCTTGAGGGTCACGGTGTTCGAAATTCAAGTTCCTCATCACGGTCGTTGTCACACGTCCGATCCAGAAATCTGTCAAGCCAGTCATGTTCGCCTAGAGACATGACCTCCTCGGCTTTGGCATGGCGTCGATTGGGGTTTACTCCAGCAGACAGAAGTAGATCAACCACTTCTGGCCTGTCAAATTCGACTGCACCCCACAGGACGATAGGCGGAATAGGTGAGCCATTCTCTATGAGCTGCCTGACATGAGCTTCCTTAGACTGCTTGTATGCTTTAACCACGTTTATTTCGGCGTATGTCCAAATATAAGGCTCTATCGACGAATCTGAGTCGTCGGTGTACATGATGGACGGTATGATGAATAGTGTGATGATCAATGTCAATTGGAAAGTTTTGGAGCCTTGATTTGAGTTGAAATACTGTTTGCTTGGTGGCAAACGGAGGCAGTGGAGTGGTCATAGCGTAGAGGCTGAGAGTCGGGAGAATACAGGAATTGTCAAAGCTGAGAGACCGTGCGACACTGGCTAAAGATTGAATCAGTTGGGGTTATGAGTCACCGAACAATAAGAGGGACAATAGTTATTTAGCCATCTAGAATTGTATCCGTAGTTAGGAGATAGTGCTGCTTGTTTCTGGACGTCTGGTACAAGAGGCGAAGAAGGTATAGGGACAGAGGCGGACATTGGGAATATTGTTGGAAAGAACAAACGTAGATCTAGTTTACAGGCAAACCTTATTAGCGAGAGTACATGACAACCGCCGTCTGGGGACGTCGATTAGTCTAGATAGTTACAATAACAACATCCATCGTTTATTTACCGTCTTCTATCTCCAACATATATAACATACTAAAGATAAACCATGGGCTATATTCAAGATAAATCATGGGCTCTGTGCATATTGCCATGGTACATGTAGTGTAATGATCAATGCGAAAATTAATAGCAAACATTGGACTTGAATAGATACCTCAGTTAAGTCTCGTCGAGTACCCGCCCTCTGTAACGCCCTGCCTACCCGCACCAAGCTTCATGTTATTTTCGGCAACTATCTAAGACACCAAAACTCCGATTCTGAGGAAGATGTAATGTTGAGAAATGAGGGCATCTCACGTTTCAAATCGCGAGGACGCCACAAGCTACGCGCGTCCTGCTGCTAGTTGAAGAATCATTGATCGCATAACAATCAGCGGCACCCCTTCAGTAGGAAGTCCAAGAGCTTCGAGAATTCTTCGTGATTCATTGCCTAAAGGCGTGAATTATTACTCGCTAATTTTATAAAGAAGATGCATTTGCGAACAGCATGTTTGGACCCATATGCTGCTGCGACAAGTAAGTTTGGTGAAAAGAATACCACTACTTACCATCAAGCGCAGAAATTTCCTCCGCGGTGGCGGGAAATCGTTCAATGACTTCTCCGGTCCTTAGATCGGCTAATGGAATCAGAAGCACATTTGTGCCAGAAAAGCGTTGCATGAGCCCATTGTGCTCTTGACGATCCGCATTTCGGGCCCTGGAATAAATACATGTTAGCAACAGTCGCTGGAATACCTATATCTAAATGATAGACAAACCTAGCTCTCAACTCAACTAAAAGCTGCACTTGTATATCATGATACCTTCGCCATTCTTCTCGATACCGTTGAAGCTCCTCATAAAGGGTGCGAAGCAAGGTAATCGCCTGCTGGATGTCGTTGGACTCGCGATGGGGCGTTGGCATCTTGAAATTGGGTGAAAGCGATTGTTGAAGTGTATTTCTCTGATGTATAGGATAAACGGCGCTCTGACGGAGAAAGTAAAGAAAGAAGATGAAAGGCGAATTGAGGAACTTATAGCCAAGAGGAAGGAACGAAGAAACCCAAATACCATGATTTCTTCCCCCGACAGCCATTCTCGGCCTATCAGAAAAAGCAGAGGCGTCTTACACTTTAATCCTCTGGATTTCTCTAATGCTATATAATTTCAGTAGGTATAGATGGATAAAGTCTAAGGAACGTCGAGAGAATAAAGTTTTAGGCATCTACTATAATATTGTCTCATAGCCACTTTTCGTATCTTTTATTTCTTCATTCATCTCCACGTTCCCTAATACATTCAAGGCCCTGTTATCTTTCTCTTAACTCCATTCCTCCAAATGCGTATTTTGCTGCTTGCTATGCTCTTGGGCCCTTCCGCCCTGAGCATGACAACTACAGATCCTCTACCACCATCCAACGACGGATACGAAACAATGGAAGCGCTAGACGCAGCAGCTGGAAACATCCCCGAACACTGTATAACACTCTATACATTGGCTGCGCTCAATAACCTGCTCAAACAAAGCTTGAGCAATTATACGGACATGATGTCTCATGGATATGACGACAAATTCAAGGTGTATGCTCAATCAGTCGCCGCGCAGGCGGGTTCTACGCTTCGCAATTGGGTCAATACCAACGGAACAAATTACTTTACGTGTGAAGTTGCCGAGACCGCGATTTGTTGCGACACGTGTAAGCTCAACCAGAGGCGCCCTAGCAAGTGTGATTATTGCTTCAACGATAATTGCTATCACTATGTCCACTCTGGCGTTCCACTCGGGCGGTTCGGTCCTCCAACCCCAGTGTTGCGGACAAAGGTATACAACGAATCGGAGCCCTGTCCGCCAGATTACTCCAAACGAGGATATGGGTCGGATGACCCGTATATGCAGTCGGTTTACTGGACATTTTCCAACGAAACAGGCTTCTATGCAGACATGGAGTCGGATACAGGCATCTCGACAAACAAGACCAAGATTGGTAATTACAATCGTGGGAATACCTGTGCGCCATCGTCCAAACCAGACGACTCGTGTTGGGCCAGGGGCATGGACTACAATGTCCCCTTAATCAATGGATACTCTGCTTCAGATGTAGCCAACCCCAAAGAAATCGTAAAGAAGGGCCTCAAAAATGCGGAAACCCTTGGGCCGCAGATCGATAGCATCATCACCACTCTCAAGCTTGACGGCTGGATTGGCGAAGGCTCCGACTTGATTGACAGTCTCAGCATGCCCGATTTTCATGATTGCCTCTGCCACAGAGAAGATGGGCTTGGTGGAAAGCATCGCTGACAAAATTGAGGAAGAGAATACGAAGGCAGTTATTCTTGGGTTCTTGACAGCCATTTTCCTCTTCATCCCGATTGTTGGAGAGATTATTGGTACTGTGGCAGAACTTGCCGACGTGGCAGTCATTGTGGGCTTGATTGGAGCCGCGGGCAATGCCGGAATGGACATTGACACCATTGTCGACGATCCAGATAACGCACTACTGGCTATTTTCGATCTCATATTGAGCCCGCTTGCGCTTGAGGATGTGGCCAAGATCAGCAGGGCGGTGGACATCCGGCGAGGGATGACGGGGGATGAAGTGGCTAAGTTGGGCGACTACATCAAGTCGATGATGGACACTATTGAGAAGGTAAAAGGAAACGATGATGAACACCATTGAGAAGGTAAAGGGAAAATGTGTGACACGATAACCAAAATCTTGCACTGGGCTGAATGGATGGATTCAAAAAGAGTAAGTTGAGCGAGGGTACGTTAGTGAAGAGATGGGAGGGTTTTATTTCTTTTGTTACTGATAGATGTTGCTTCTTCTTTTCCCTGTTTTATGTTATCAGTGCAGAGGCTCGGATTTAATTATAGATGTAGATTTTGCGATAGGTAATTCTACAGGTTACCATGTTTTCTACTGATTGTATTGGACATAAATGTGTTAATAGCGTTAGTTCCATGTAGTACTCTCACGACCATTAAAAACCGGTATGTGAACTGCCATTCTCGGCCTATTAGAAAAGGCAGAGGCATCTTACACTTTGATCCTCTGGGTCTTCCAATACTAGGTACTATATTATTTCAGTACGTATAGATGGACAAAGTATAACGAACGGCGAGATAATAAAGTTTTAGGTATCTACATATCTACGCCAGGAAGACATTAAGTTTTTGATCTGTAAACAAAATAATGGTCGCCTCCCGCACCAGACATTTCCTTTTTGTTTACCAATACATCGCCATCTTACTTACTGTTCCTTGAATACTCCTCGAACCATCATCACCGTCTCTCCTTCCCAAGCCACACATCCCATCCGAGTTCATTTAGCTAGTTTAAGATGTTGTACTCCTTTATTCTTATCTCTATCCGCATCATGGAGTTTGTTATGAACTGGGGTTCTTTAATCCCTAGCATGGCAGTTACCAATGCGCTTCACAATACCAACCCACAGCCGCTTCTCTGTGGTACTGCCACGCACAATTACTCGGAACGACCAATAACCATGAAAGATTTGAGAATGAATGCTTTCGAAGGCATCATTAATGACGGGTTTTGCTCACTCGACGGGGCGGAAAACTCCGATCTAGAAGCCCCCCACGCCGATGAAAGCGTCTCCAAAGAGAAGAACCAAGTCTGTAACTACGATGGTGAAAGTCTTTGCATGTCGCCATCAAAGCCTGACGATCAGGTGTGTTGGACTTTTGCTATGGACTGTGACGTCTCCTTGGTAGACGGATACTCTGCTTCAGACGTTGCAAACTCCAAGGAGACCGATGAAACGGGCCTCGAAGATGAAGAGGCTCCTGAAGCACAGAATAACGACATCGGCGAAATCCCAAGTCTCAACAGCTTGGTGGGCTCTATCCAACCTGATGGCCTCACCTTCAAATACCCTCCTGACTTGCAAACCATGATCTGGATGGAGAGCGGTCTAAGTAAGGTTGAGCAACATAAGGGTAACGATCCATTTCTCGAGTTCATGTCACTCTATTTTTCTATGGTCTCCACTATCGGAGGTGTCATTGGCTATGTGGCAGCGATCGCCGATATGCCAGAGGTTGCTGATGCGGCAGCCAACCTGGGATTCATAGTGACTGTGGGAAATATCATATTGGAAGTCTGTTCCACTCTCGAAGACCCAGCAAATTCACGACTGGGTTGCTTAGCCCGCTTTTTGTGGCAGATTTGGTTAATGATAAGAGCATGATCGAAAGCGAGACAAGGCGGCTGCCTGCTACAACGGCCGACGTTTTCCGGCTTGCAGGAGGTATATGCACAAGCAAACTGGATGGAACTGGATTGGCATGTAAGAAGAGATAAGAGAGTTCAGTGTCTTTTATGATTATATTTTTGTATTTTGTTGAGGTTGGTCATTTGGCAGCAGAACCTTTGGCTTGAACAGAGGTGGATGTATGTTAAGAAGTTCTATAGTGTCAATGGTCTAGCTAGATAGATATATTTATTGTGAATTCATCAAAAGTCAATATATCGCTCTCATAAATCTCAGATTCATAATGGATAAACCACCATTGAGCTTGACTCTGAAGTTCAGACTCTACCATGTAAAGGTCGCCGCTGTATACGGCACATAGGGCACTGACTTCAGTCAATATGCTATGTCTGCTGAACCGAGTTCTTGGTACTTGTGGACTTGCTCCCCACTGAGTGGTTCTACTCCATCCAGAGATGTGAACTACAAGGTACGCTAATACCATGTTGCAATCCTAATTTCGTAGGGCTCAAGCTTGGGCACAGGAGCCCTGGGTCTTCGGGTTCGGGGACGTAAGACGGGGCCAACTGAAGGACGATGCTACCTTTGTTTGATGAGCAGTTACAGGCACCCCTGGCTTTGAGGGACACACGTGTGTAGTGGAAGAAAGTAACCATGGCCATGATCACAGTTGCACCGAAGCGGGGTGTTGTAAGTGACAGTCCGGGGAAAGGGGGAATGTGTGGGGGTTCGTGGAAGAGGCCGAGATGTCCGGGATAAGAGTTTTTTCGGGTACGAAACTTGGTCCCCGGTACCGGCACTCGTCCAGAACTCACATGTACGCTCGGCTCCCAGGTAATTATCCACAGGCGGAGTCCGCGGGCTGAGAGGATGCGGCAAGCTCTTGAAGCTATACTAGATGCTTCAGAGCTAATGGGCAAAGGGCCGACTATTCATTAGTTTAACAAGTTTTAGAGTGAGACAAGAGCTATCCCTCGTTTGTCTCGTGCGAGTTGAAGAAGAGCTTCCTGAAAGTGCGATCCAGCTAGTGTTGTGTTCTACAATTCCTCTTCTCACACTCCCAGTCATCTCAGACAGGAGATGGTTACTTTGAGCTGCCCTGAAGAGAGTTTCCTGCATGGCATCAACTCTTTCTAATGGCCGGTGACACAGTCTTATTCCCGAAAGCGACACTGCTATCAACGCCTCGCTGTTATTAATATGACCGACACCAAAAATATACTCAATGAAACCATCTGACCAGTAGCACCTAATTGTAGCATTATAAACTACCACGTGTGCGGTCGGTGTAACAGTGAGTCCTATCCTATTGCTGATGTCGTATTGAGTCGTTCATGCTCACAGCCTGGCTACTTTTGCTGCCGATCTTTCGCCAGGATCCCAATCAGATTCGGAAGCTCAAAACGGAGCCGGGTTCAATCGAGCTACATAGCCTTTCAAGAATCTGGGAGTGCTTGTTATCACGAATCTTCGGTTCTCGCTGCGAAAGCAAAGCTGGCTGTGCCCACGGCCGCTCCGCCACGGTTCTCCATACTTGACCAGGCAACTCATATTGATGCGGTATGACGCAGGATCGGGGAGGTCAAGGATAATACCACGTTTGCTCGCGGTCTTGGAAAGCGTCATCTTGCAGATGTCCTCGTGTCTAAGCCATGTCTCTGCATCTTGCGTCTGCATATGATACATAGGATATCCAGGTACAGGAGTCCCTTGCAGAGTATCCATGAGCGAGCAAGGACTTTTTCCTGCCCCAGCATCTCACAGTCCGGGATCAAATCCCTCCCCTGCTTACGCCTGCAGCAACAAGCATCACCAACTCGTATCCCTGTCCACAAGGGTTTAGCAACAACCATTCCGCTTCCAGTTGTATCGGTCTGCTAGCACAATTGATGCTTGCACTCCGTGCTATTGTAGTGCTTGTCTAAGACTGTCACCGCCATTATCATCATCACGGCGCCGAAACCGACGCCCGCAGCAACAGGTCAAGTGGAGATCCGGAAGCGCCATAACCGGGCCGTCCCTAATATATTTATGCGTCGTACGGAACAGAAGTCCCGGTAAAGCGTATGCTAGTGCCGTCTCTGTACTGTATCACGGATCGTCAAAGTACCTGTACGATTACCTACGAATGTCAACACGGCTCAGTCTGCCAAGGGAATGGAAATTCTCCGCTCGCAATTCTTCGGCCTTTGTGGTTTTTGCCAGGGGAATATTCTGGTGGATACCTGTAAGAACTACTGTCACCGCCTCATACGAGCCCAAAGTACAGGTACATCTCCCTCGTAGGATAGAATAACCTTGTTGAAGTTACCGCCTATTCGGAACAGTTCCATGCTTGTGGAGGCAGATGAGATGGAATCCAGTATTAGTTATCTTGTTCCACCGACGGGCCAATTCATGTCCACATGGTCAGAGATACGAGCACGTGGTGATCCTTTGCTCCACGGCTTACTCCGTACTGCATGTTGATCCAGGATAGACATAAAGTTCTTGTCCAGGGCTGCTCTTAATGGAGTCGAGTTTTCTATTGGTGGAATCGATCCATGTCCTGGATAGCTTTTTGACATCGCACTCCGTATGTGTTGGTTACCTTATACTAGTCGGTCATTTGCTAGAGTGAGCAAGACAGATCTCGATTCATCTGGTCCTTTGAGTACCTAAATCATGCGTTTTAGAGGTGAATCGAGCCTAAAAATGTTAAAGTTATTTGAGAATAACACCTCTTCACTTGCCACTCGCCCAGCCAGTATTCCATCTTTGCAAAATTAGGGCTACAGATGACCACCTATTACCATAGAAGTATATAACGCATATAAAGCCATCTGCTCTACCAAGAGAGTTTTAGATCTATCGTTTCTCTCTGTATATATATTTTTGATCTAAGGGTATTGTTCACCTTATGAGACTACTATAGATCTTTAAGTCTCTACTCATTTGTAGTGATTTGGCTCAAGCGATGCATCTATTGGATTGTAATTGTCAACTTTTACCTCAAACATTTGCGTCAATGAGATAAATTATAGTTAATGAATTGATATAAAGGCTCTTGTTTTTATCTCATTCAGCTTAGTGTGACAATGGTTCTGCTTGCTAGAAATAAGTCTTAGCTGAGAAAGGTTCCTAGCCACCACTGAGAGACCAATCGAGTCTCGTTTTGTTTATTGACAACTGCTGCTCTGTCTAGGTAGTTCCAACCATCGTTAACTTTAAATTATTCAGATAAGAGAAATGATAAGCTTTACGTATAACACGCCATGCTTTTACAGCGATAGGGCACATGAAGCTTGAAATTTGACTCTGCAGCTGTACTGATATATGCCAGGTTTGCTTACTGTGATTGAGAAGTGTGTGGACATTAAATCAGCTGAAGAGGCAGTCATGCACAGAATAGGCAGCTGGGAAATTTGCATCAACTAGCCTGTGTGATTACGTGAACTCCTCCTGAAAGATTATGAACATTTCGAGTATAAACAGCTACTTCTCAGATGTAAAATCACATCATCCCAAGAGTTATAATACGGTTCCTGAAATTGTGATAGCTTCTGCTAGATTTGCCGAGAATTTTCTACGTTTCTTATTTGAATGATGATCGCTACTCATCTCCAAAGAGTATACATCAATGTATATTCAATTGCCTTGCGGGCTGTTTCTAGCCCGTAGTTTAAAAGTGTCAGCACAATCGCATGATCTGAATAGCCACGTTTGCTTATGGTATGAATGCGCTATATTTGATCTTTGCCGCTACAAATTAAATGCAAACGGCCCTGCTAGTAATCAAGCTTAACAGGGATCGGAGTGTAGGCGATTGACGAGACCCAATTGAAAGAGATATTGCATACTCCGTATAACGTCTTACGACCTTTTTGGCCAGAAAAATGACCAATCACTCAACCACAACTCTATAAAGGAGAAAAGTAACAAATTTTATCTTTCTCTTCTTCACCTGCTGGTTCCTGAGGATGTGAAAGCACCAAACCGCAAGCTCAACAACCCTTTCACAGTCTTATACATCATTCAATCAGATAATAACCTTACCAACAGTTGTCAGTATCTCTGCGCTTATTAACTGGGTCGATGGTCCAGAAGTGGGAACTGAGCAACTATTCAAGCTCAACTCGATCAGCCCGCTCAGTCCGCTCCGTCCTCTCAACCACTTAAAAAATTACATATGATATGACTGTTGACAGCTGTCAGATACCCATATAACCTCCACAGATTACTGGAGAATTGTGGTGCTTCGTGCACAGTTCTAAGCTCTCAAAAATCCGACGGTGTGGAATGAAGGACTCCGTGCGTGCATTTAACTGATTACATATTACTAAACGGGCTTCTGATCAACTAAATATACGATTGAGTTACATGATCTCGTGAATCCATGGACAGAAACCTTGTCAGTAATGAGCTGAATATATCAGCTTATTTGAGTCTCATCAACATGCCTTCTTCAATATATAAATGCGCAGCGCGTTCTTTTCGTTTCAAATCTCCTGTAACTTCATCTCAACTCCTACAACTCAATCTTATCACAAGGTTTTCAGAAAATATTCCAAGTATGCCAACACCATCCTGCTTATAGTACATCAAGCCAACATTAACCTCGGTTGCAGAATGCACTCCGTTCTAGCCCTCGGCCTAGGCCTCCTCGCCATAGCTCCTGGCACTCTTGCCGCGGCCCCCCAATGCGGCGTTCGCGTTGTTTCTAGCCAGGGCTTGACAAACTGGAAACAAGGACGATGGGATGGCTTCTGGGCTGCCCGTGACTGGCTATGCAACAACACTCCCTGCAGCGATGGAACTTACAACACGGCAGATGGCCTGACCAGTGCTCAGACCAGAATTGCGCCCAACATTGGCTGCAGCCCGCAAAGCTGCTGGAACAACTTTGAAGCCATTATTGATGACTGCATGGACACGGCGCACGCACATAGCACAAATGGTGGGCAAGTCAGTGACTATAACGGAAACGCCTGGTACTGGATATCGACCAACACTGTGCTTGAGAATGGAAACTAGAACATATTTCACAAGTCTTTTGATTAAGCTATAATATGCATTGAAATATCTCCATTGGCGTAACACTGAACCGAATTACGAGTGTCCATCTTCTGAGATGTTGAAATGATGTGGCACATTCATCAAACATTGTAAGAGGTGGGAAGTTGTCTGGCGAGAAACCACGCTCATAATCCTTCTTCACAACAGAATAACTGAGAAAATAGAAAAGCACCTGTACAAATCGCTTCATGCGCATAGATGGGCAAAAAATAGAACAAGGCGCAAAAAAAGAAGTTTTGAAGGGTATTGAACCCAACCCGATTCGAACGGATAACCTTCAGGAGATTCCAAAGAAACTGGAATCTGACGCGCTACCGTTGCGCCATGGGTCCGCTGTGAATGCCGACCAAGAAATTTATTCTCATAAGCCCCTCTGCAAATTTGGGTACCGATCGCACGTATTCCGGATATTGTTGGGCATTGGAGTACACAGGCGCAAACACGCCAAAATATGTGTGTATGTACTCACAGTCATGTAATTTTTGGGGGGGTTTTCTTCATGACTTCAATTATGTTGCATTTTTGATTGGACTCAATCTTACAGCAATGATGACAGCAGCAACTTTTAACATGACTGCACGACAGACTACACACACTGGTTCTCTGTCTATGGATGACGCAGAACACTAAAGTACCTAGGTCGAGTGCAATTGTATGGTATGCAAGTAGTACTTGCATACCCTACAGTAGTAATCACTACCTAGTAGGGTGTATTTATTGGACGCAAGTGTGGAAGAAGATTAGAGCAAAATGAGCGAATTTACAGCTCTTTTGGCAACTGGCCCAATTGAATCTAATTCAGGTACTCTGTGACTTCATTAGAACCACATGCACTGGCTCAAATCTGAGTGCTATGCCAACTAATATTGCTAGATATGTTTGCGGTTTATTTCTTACCAAGGGCGTACATTTCTTCACGAGCAGCTTCAGCTGGAAATAAAATACGATTGATCAGTTTGGCTCTCACCAGAATATTAGTAAAGCTCCTAATTCCATTGAGAGAGCAACAATGAAATGTCCAATACCGGCAAATAGAGGTTAGCGATTTGCTGTGGTTTCGAAGCAGACAAAGTTGGTCTAGAACAAGCCGTTGGCGGAATCTTGGCGCCAAAGGCTTACAGACTGATTTTTCTCAACTAAATTCAACAGGACCCATGGCGCAACGGTAGCGCGTCAGATTCCAGCTCGGAATCTCCTGAAGGTTATCCGTTCGAATCGGGTTGGGTTCAATACCCTTCAAAACTTCTTTTTTTGCACTTTTTTGCTCCCGTCTTCCTCAGGCGTTATCTAAGTTTAGAAGTCTCAAGATCTCAATTGGGTACTAAGTGGTTAGCATATATCACCCAGTTGCAGGACGTCCCATGTCTGTCCGCAGTAAAATCATCTGTCGCAGACGGTGTGTGATTGGCGTGGTAAAGCACATGCATGTAAATAGCATCATTGCTAGTATCTGGCTCGAATCGGGTTGTGCATACGCCGTAAGATGGTCTGTTGGAAGTTGCATTTTGCTATACCATTGGATCTTCTCAATTGCAATATAACGGCTGAATTCCTTTGGACATCAAAATTATGGCTTCGTTGTACTTGGTGGTCGCCCCCCTTTTGTCTTAAGTTTTGCAGGGCTTCCAAAGTAGCTTTATGTTCCTTTTACCCAATGGCTCTATGGAATAAAATAAATAGAATCCTTTGATGTAGGAACACTAACTATTACCCTTCTTTATTGCGTCCTACCTAAATAAAGATAATTATGAAGAATGTTCACTGAGCGCAATTCCTGTTGAATCGTGATAAAGGAATAGTATATCAATATGAGATCTATTAGGAAACTAAAAAGCAAACGAACATATTACTGTGATCGGTGTCTGAATAGATCCGGACGAGAAATGTGTGCCTTCTATAGGTAATCTAGTGAATTGCGCAATGTCCTTGTTCGTGCGTCGACTGACTAGCTGTTCATATCTGCCATGCTATGATAGATGTCCAGACCCTAGAAAGAACGAGCTGAAGCCGTGGTATGATCCAGCTTGTTACTTCCATAGTGAGGATGAAAATTCGAAATATTCACCATGGTTAATGAGACAAGAGAGTATACAGATAGTAGAAGTTGGGGGGGGGGGGGGGGGGGGGGAGAGAAAGAGGGGAATAAAGCGATTAGATATTGACTGATAATCTTTGTAAATTTTCACTTCAATCAGATCCTACTCATTAAGTACGCAGATTTTTTTACGTTAAATTGCAGATTCTTATTGCCTACTCAAGCCGTTAAACAGGATATCGCTCTCCTTGTTCTCACGCCTCCCACCCTAGCTCCAGTCGACGTCTCACTTGAAGAATATCGGCATTCTTCTAATTTTTGGCTTGCCACATGAAGTCCTGTCGCTTAACATCTTTATGATCATCGTCCCAATCGTTGTATCTCCTCAAAAAAGCCTTTGTTGCCGCCGCCGCCGTTGCCGCCGCAAAGTTCTGCCAGCTGTCGTCCTTGTGGCCATCGGCATAATTGCATACGCCCTTGATGAAGATACAGGGTAACTTTTGCCAGTCACAAAATGTGTTCATGTCAAAGGCAATAGCCCCTCGGTGATTTGATATTCTGTCTCGCTCCAGTCCGTCCCTCACTACGATGTCATCCGATGCAATCTCCCCGAAGTGTATCGTTGGAATATAATCTTCCTGGGGATTATTTCGGATAACAAATTCCTGCTTGTTACACCCAATCTCCTGGCAAGAGGCTTTGCGAGCATCGTCGCAAACAGAATCAGGCCCACCATTACATATATTGCAATGGAGAACATTATCGCAGGCAGCATCAGGATGGCCATTGCACACAGTGCAATCGTTAGCCGTGATACGGTGCTTATGAATGTAGTGTGCCTCGAACAGGCGATCGTTGAGCCCTCCTGGATAGTTGTATCTGTGTTTGATTACACCCAGTAATTTCTGATCTTCGATGTCTCTGCTCCGGAGTTCAACCAGATACCGGTGCATTTCTCGCCCCAGCGTCAATCCACCTGACTTTGACTGGGAAGATCCGTACAGAGCACGTTTGACTTCTTTTTTTATGTTAGTACGCAGGGTGCTTTTGCTAATGAATTTGTCAGTGCTGCCCAAGTCGTACTCAAGAACACTCCTACTGATTACAGCGTCTCCTAGCATTATTTTGCTCTCTTGTTTACCATACTTAATCTTGGGTACACCTCCGCAAACACCAACTAGTAAAAAGAGCTCTAATTGCGGGTTAAGCAAATGGAGAAGCGGTACAGGATTCGTAGCAACTGTTTTTCTCGTATAGGGCAAGAAAGCAACCAGAACATCGTGCCTCCCAACGCGCCCGGTGGTGTAAATACTTTCGCCTCGATCTTCCAGTTTAGAATCTTTGTCCCAAAATGCGTCCAAGATAAGACAGACTGCATCGTACTCAGTCAAAAGTGTACATATGATGGCAATCTTGAGAAACTTGTCTGGTGTTTGGGAGCTAACAGAAGGAACGGCTTCGTCAGGGTCCGCATCCGCAGGAGGAAGCTCCTGAGACATAGACGCCGCTCCACCAACTAGAATGTCGTCGTCATCTTCTGTTGAACTATCGTCACTTAAGTCGCGATTAGTCTTTGAGAAAGGAGTAGCAGATTCAAAATCAACTTCTCCCAATAGATAGGTAAAGATTATCCCCAGACAATTTTGCTTTTTTTGTGCAAACTGCTCTGCAAGTTCATAGAGCTCTTGATCAAGCCTCTTGTGTGTTTCTTCTGGTATAGATGAGCTTTTCTCAATAATAAACTTTGGCGCTTTAAGCTCGGGATACTCTGTAGGTATATCAATCTTTATTTTGATGAAGATATCTGCTCCATCTTTACCCCATGGGCCTTTGAGCGAGGCACTCAGCGTCAAGTTGCCCATGTCAATACTGTCCCACCTGACGTTTGGAAGCTCAGAACTAACACGCAAGATCTCTTCTTGAACTGTGTACGGCTTGTCCGATTGGTCATCAGAGTCCTCTTGGCCTAGCGAATTTTCTTTTGTGAGCTGCTGTATAATGACAAAAGCTTCCTCAAGGTGCGCAGCGTTTTCAGCCTGTGAATATTCGTCACTGAGGAGAGTCTCAAGTTTATCTACTAGAGTAGATAGTTCTGTGACTCCTCGGTATTTCTTGATTGCCAATCTTATCAAGATCTTATCAGAAAGCTGTTCTCGCAGACGTGGTGAGTCGTATAGACGTGGTGAGTCGTATAGACTAGCAGAGTCGCAAAAATAGCTACGTGGATTTAACCACTCCCCTGCATTAAGTTCGGAACCATCATCTTCATCTATAATTCCTATTATACTAGACTTTACTGATTCTGATATGAAGTCTTCAATAGTGCTTCGAGTATTTTCATCAGATATCGAGTTGTCGCTGTGCAGGTACTCTCCCCGCTGAGAGTCACACTCGTCGTCATCTGGCCACGGCAATGACCGCAATGCAAGGTCTCGAAGATGTAGCGCAAAATGCTCCTCAAGATTATCGGAGGTGCCCATGCAGAATGGACAATCATCAAACACAGAATCCTTTGGGCGTGAGCTGTTCTCTGCAACAAGCGATAGCTGGTCGTTCCTGAATTTTCCTGGGTGTCCAACCTTCATATGCTCGATAAATCCGTTCTCACTGTCGAATTCTAAAGGTTGTGTATGTGGTTTGGCAATGCAGTACCATCTCATGAGGTGGCGTGTCTTCATGTGGGCAAGCCATTCCTTTCGAGATGAATAAATTTCGATGGGATCGTCGCATTTGTCAACAACGCAAACATACGGATATAGATCTTTGTTGACATGATCCCTATTTGTGTGCCAGAGAGTTACAACTTTGCTCACACGAGGTAATTAAAGTAAGAGATTTTGTGTGGATACTCACGCCCAGGCATTTCGGTTCAAAGCAATCTTGCTCGGGAGAATAAGACAACAATAGTCGCAAACGAAATCCTCGCCAAAGTTGGCCCCCTTGGGAGGAGGTGGTACGAGCAGCTGGCTTTGCTCATTCAGCGGAGCAGTGCTTCCTTTAGATATGCCGGATGGCGCTGACACACGTCTGCGGATGTTTGTGTCGATGGTAGTTGCTGTTAAACGCGATGGCGCCGTAGTTATTCCTTCAGGCTTCGACACAAATACTTTCTCGGTTTTTACTGGGAAGTTTGGTCCTAGAGGAGTCGACTCCGATTTGCTTGATGGGGTGACCAGCTCAAGGTTTTTAGTCCTGGGTTCGACTTGAGGTATCTTCCAACGTTGCTGCTGAGATCGCCTGTACATTATCCGCCTTCGCCTCATCAACATAGATGCTGCTAGTCGTTGGACTAGAGTGTTTTGCAAGCCACTGAATTCTCGCTTGATAAGCTTTGTGTAATAGTCGGTTAGAGTATCACTCATATCGTTGTTGTCTTCATCTTTAAGTATGAACTTATCAGCCCTTTTATGTTGGTTGGCAAAACTGGCTTTCCTGACAAGATTAGACAGCCTATGGAGCCAGTCAATGCTCTGGTGGATTGATTGCAACAGTTGGGTATTATTCCAGTCTTGAAACGTGGCGGCCGTTGTGGACTTGGTGGATATGGAGATGCCTGGCTCTCCATCTTTATCTTTATCTTCCTTGATCCAAGTTTTGGACAGATCCTGCAGAGCAGCATCGAGTACTTTTTTTCTCTATATTTAGTATATATGTAAATAGTATTTCTGTGGAGATAAATTTACATACGCTGTTGCAGCCTGTTCTCGACAGTAATGAGCTGTCTTGTGAAGGAGTCTTTAATATCGCTGAAATCTCGGAGCCGATAATCCAACGAAGAGTGAAGATCCGCAAAAACGCCTATATTGGACGTCCAGAGTTTGAACCGGCCGAATTCGTCGAACAAGCCATTTTGGTCTTCCGAGCTTTCAGTTTGAGCTAGAAGCAAGATGGCCTGGGAAAATAGATCAACACAAGTAGCCGCACGTTCGCGAATAGTGACACTTGGAGGCATAGCAAGTCGAATGTACTTGAGAAGCGATTCTTTACGAAGTCAATTTGAGTATTGACTGGGAGTGAAATAGAGCAACTCGTTTATTGCTCTTACATGGATTGTGCTGAGAAATGCGGGGTTTTGATAACGGCACCAACCATTCGCCTCACTGTTCAATTTCCCCCGCTCATCTGCAGCCTCGTTGCACTCAAACCTAGAATATATCCCGTCATCATTATTATCATTATTATATGTATATTGATGGCTTAAGCATTACTTCTTTCCCCCCTCTTTCCTCCAAATGTTATAATATGGGCGGCGTTATTTCATCTCCAAACAATAGCACGGATTCAGACGACTGCCTCAAGCTCGTCTTGTACACATTGCCTATCTTGAAGGAGCTCATCAGTCACTTGGAGAAGAGTTTGGATCCACGCGATAGGCGATATGGGTATTTAGGTAATATATACACGGCCGCCACGGTACTGAATGGCCATCTTGGCGCTATCAGAGAAGCCGAAAAGACACACTGGTTCGTAGGGCAGATCGCAAGTTTGGCCGACTTACTTGAGGAAGTCTTTGACAAGGTTATCGATTTTGCACTACTTCAAAAGGAACATGTATGAAGCCATCAGATACTGGTATAGCTTATCCACCTTTATGCCGCTAACTGACCGATCTCAAGGAATCTCATGACCCATCATGCAGGCACCCTCGGCTTCGGGCTATGCAAAAGCTTGTCCCCATGTCTGACAACTGGAAAGAAGGATTAGCAAGATTACACATTAATCCCATCGAAAACCAAACCATCGCATGGGGCTCTCTACAAGATGCCTTGGAGAGGCTGTCGGATGAGCTTCAACGATTCGGAGATGATGTCCCGAGCATTGACAGACCACAACCACCCATGACTTCCCTAGAACCATCAGGTGAACTCGTTGCATTTGCCGATCGCGTCTTTTCCTCGGTGCACGTAACTTGTAACAGGTGTGGAGGTGCACCTCAGCGTGAAGTAAGGCTTAGGATTGGAACCTACAGAAGGGGGAAGCAACGTCAAGACCATGAGGTGAACTGCTTGAGTATATTGCTCGCGCCTGATGCAGCTGAACACAAGTGGCATGAAATCTCAGTTTACGACATTCAACAACCGAGGTAATACTACATACTAAGCTACCATTTGTGTGCCAATTCTGACCGGTCAAACTAGACGAAAAGCGAGGGTCGGGTTTGCTGAGCTAGAGGGGATACCAAAGTCCACAGAACTATGGCTAATTGACAATCCAAAGACTTACCAATGCGTTTGCACCCTCCTAGATACTCATTCAAAATCCAGATCCGAATTCTGGAGGCTGAACATAATTTTGGACCCTATAGGTGAAGGTATGCAGAGCCATAAGCCTGATGAGAGAAGACACAAGCGTGAAACATTACAAGAAGAAGTGGATCTCAACACTCTCATAGCATCTCAAGCCAAAAGATGGACAGCAATGGCAAAATTCACTCTCAGTCTCACACTCTGCTACTCTCTCTTCCATTTCTATGGGGGATCCTGGACGAAAGAACGATGGAGCCGAAAGAATATCGTATTCTTCGGGGACGGCACACAGTTCCCTTTGCGGCCCTTTTTATCATCTGATCCTCAAAAGTTGGGTGGTCCACTATATGATCCGGATGGTTACCACAAGTATCCCGAATTCCTTGAGCTCGGCGTGACTCTGCTTGAGATCCACCTTGGGCAAAAATTGGAGTCGTACCTGGGGTACGAAGAGGACATTACCAACTACGATGATCTCTGGTGCAAGGCTTTGGAACTATTCAAGGAGTTGCGGCCCGACTTCATTTCGACTGTATATCGGGATGCAATCCAAAAATGTCTTATGGCAAACTTTTCCATCAGTGACACGTGTGATGAGCGGATGCTGCGAGAATCGCTTTTCAACGATATCGTAAAGCCTCTTGAGACGGAAGTCGGGACGATCTTTAAAGAGTTTTTGTCGATGGATGCTCTTGATGAAGAAGCAGAAAGGAAAATTAACCTTGGATCAAAAGTACACAATATGTACCATCGTCCTCACGCCGAAATCACTAAAACACTCTCTCCTCAGCCGAACTACGATGATGTTTCCTCCCTGCTGGACAAGCAACACACATCACCTCAGCCTCAAAAGGCCGTTCTTACTATCTCTACAATCCGATCACGTCCAGCTTCCCGCGACGATTTCGAAATCGCAATCGTCTGTGCGCTGCCGCTCGAATATGACGCCGTCTGTATTCTCATAGATGAATTTTGGGATGAGGATGGCGACCAGTATGGAAAGGCTACGCGAGACCCAAACATATATACAACTGGGAGGATCGGCAAGCATAACATTGTTCTAGTACTATTACCGGACATGGGGAAAGTTGGTGCGGCCAGTGCAGCCGCAAGTCTTCGATTGAGCTTTCCAGAACTGAAGCTTCTCCTGTTAACTGGTATATGTGGCGGGGTACCTGGTCCTGGAACTGCAAAAGAGCTTGTTCTTGGAGACGTCGTTCTGAGTACGTCCGTTTTTCAATACGATTTCGGGAGACGTCACGGCGATAAGTTCGTGCCCAAAGATACCTCAACAGACAGTCTTGGAAGGCCCAGCAAAGACATCCGAAGTCTGCTCAAAATTTGCGACACAAACCGCGGGAGAAGACAGCTTGAGAAGCAGGCAGCCTTCTACCTGGAGCATATACAGAACAGCGCCTCCACAGAGCACTCTATAGAACAGTATCTGTGTCCGGGAGCTGCAAATGATAAGCTATTTGAGACTACCTACGTTCACAAACACAACGGTGAACCGCACTGTCTCTGCAGAAGTCCTCACGAGACTTGTGACAAGTCTCAAAAATTATCTTGTCATAAGTTACAATGCGACGAGAAGTTTCTCGTTGAAAGGCGTCGGATAAAGCATAAGCTTCAGCTGGAACAACAAGGACGTCACAAGGAGGCTCAAGCACCTGCGATACTTCTCGGATCCATAGGATCGGGAGACACGGTGATGAGGTCTAGTCAGGACCGCGATCGAATCGCTGAAGAACACGACCTTATCGCATTTGAGATGGAGGGGGCGGGCGCTTGGGATGAACTCCCTTGTATTGTTGTGAAAGGCATTTGCGACTATGCTGATAGCCACAAGAATAAGATGTGGCAGAACTTTGCTGCTGCTACGGCAGCATCGGTTATGAAAGCCCTTCTTGAGAAGTACACATAGATAGAAAGATTCTGATAAGACTGTGATAGATAAATTGTATCATTAGATGATACGCGGCACGCATACTTGGGCCCATGCCTAATTTCCAGCCCGCAGCCTTGTTTCTCCTTGCACGTGTATACATAGGCCACCTGCCTTGCCCACCTCCTCGAATTGTTCTAGATGCCTCTTAGGGAACGTATCATTTACAGTAGCTTTCAGCCGCGAGAACAGGGGGTAGAAGGATGCCCCAGCCCCGTCTCGCTTGGAATCCTGCATGGCTTTGTCTCCTCTCTCTCTCTCTCGGCTGGCTTCGTATCACAATAATTGCTACATTTCTTGAATGCGCCTTGCTGATCCCTTACTATCAAGGAAGTCGTCTATACTATGAGCCCCGATTGCCAATATGGTGACCGACAAGCTACCCGTCAACATTTGCATGTGATGTTATGGGCTTCTTGAGTGGGTGTCATATCATACCTGTACCTGCGCATCATTCCATGTTTGTTCTGGTAAGTCTTGAAACTTACCCTGGCAAAATTGGCTGCTAAGTCTACCTAGAAAATGGCTTTGCGGAGATATGGGATCTGCGGGATGAGCATTAAGCGAGCTCGAGTTGGTTCCCCGACGCCAGGGATCCGCAACCGCAAAAGCGTGGAAACTGCTGTTGGTTGCTCTGTTGGTTGCTCTGTTGGTTGCTCTGTTGGTCGTCCTTCTGTCTCGATGTAGTAAAGGCAGCACCCTGCAATAGCACGACATTACAAGTGCTATTGGGACTTTTGCATGCTGCAGGCATCAGGTTTCAGCCTTACTCAACTCGTTAGCCCCGCTTGACCGGCGATTGCCATCATTCTCTCTTCTACCCATTTCTCTCTCCTCTTCTAATTCTCACGGGATTAGAAAAGTAGTAGATTGTTCTGATTCCCTGTTGTGTCTTCACCCCCAAATTCGCACCAGAAGCGAAGTAAAGGCCATGAAAGCTTGATCCGTGACGGCCCCAAGTTCACCATGTTAGTCGAAGAGCACCAGGACACGGCCACCGGTCCGGACACGACAGAGACCAGCAATTTCAACTTTACCTTTGAAACCCCTTCCACGAAAGAACCACTCAGTAATACCATCTTCCAAGTGCCCAAAAGTGATACGCACTATCAAGCCGTGGAACAAGGTGAAGAACGAAACTACCTTGGCGAGGTAACATCTCATTCATCTAAATGGACAAAGAACGTAGACTTCAAATGGAGCATATTCCAAAAGCATCTCTAACCTAGAATAGAGGGTTTAACTTCATTAGAAGTCGATTTACGAGGCGAAAGACCCAGATCTATTCACAACCGGGAGCTAAACATGACCATCTCAACGAAGCAGAACCTGATGGGAATTATCATAACGCCATTTACCAGACTGAAACTGAGCGGCGGTGGCGGCGGTGCCTTCTCTCAAAGCTGTCAGCCTTTGCGACATGGAAATGGGAAATGCTGGCTTTATTCACCAGCATCTTATGCATGGCTGCCATCATAGGCATCTTGGCCGCGATGAACGATCAACGGACAACCTCTTGGCGAGTTGGATCCATCACCATCAACGCGGCAATAAATATCCTTTCGACATTATCCAGCATGACACTTGGGTTTGCAGTACCTGCATGTTTTGATCAAGAGAAGTGGCGATACTTGAAACAGACCAAGAGGCATCGACTTCAGCACTTTACTCTACTCGATCGGGGCTCTGGTGGACCAGTTGGTGCTATCAGAGTTATATGGTCAATCAGATGGGGTTTAACGGCATTAGCATCTGTCATTATTATTCTGGACGTTTTCACCGGCTTCTTGATCCAACAATCGGTCAAAATCGGATCCGCTTCCGAATATATAAGCAACAACAATTCGCCCGCGTTTTATACTTATACTGAAAGCCTTGGTAAACTTGTTCATGTTATAACCGAAAATGGCATGTATACCTCCATTTTCTTTTGATTATCTTTGTCTTTCTTTCTGCTCCCTTATAAAAGAAACATCCATCAGGAAAATATTCTGACTGGGCTAAGAGCTAATAAGTTGTTCTCATAATTAGCGCAGTCGACCCTGGGGTTTTCCATGCAAGCCTCCATCTTTCGAGGGCTTTCAGAAACTAATTGGTCGAAGTCGTACACTTGTGGCTCTAATTGCACTTGGCCTGCCAGCCAGATAGTCCTGGGATTCGACAGTGTTTGCAGCAATGTAACAGCCCAAACAGCCAACATTTCACAGATAGCAAATTGGAACCGCGTCGCTTTTGGGGCGGTAAACCTAACAACCCCTGGTGGTATTGTATTCCCATATACGTGGATGGTTGGAGCGGCCGACGGCAGTGTCACTGCAGCGTCCCTAAGGACCATGACATTGGGGGCTGAAGCCACGGCTGCCAACGGCTCCTTCATGCACGTTGCTTTTCTCAGTGATTCATATTTTGGGCGATATTACATAGACCATATTGCCGTCACTGAGCCCGCTATGCCGGACATTATTGAATGTACCTTCAGCCTGGTTGCTTGGAACTATTCGCTCGTCACTTCGGATGAGAAAAATCTCCACATTGGATCGCGAGTATTGATCCCACTTAGTGATGGTGTTTACCAGGGCCAATCGGTCAACAATCCTCTCGACGTGACGGCCGCACACATCAACTACACTGCCGAGGGCCATGACTTTTTTGTCAGCATGGATGAAGTTGAACCTCTGCAGGTTTTTTTCGCCTCCCCAGCTTTCGAGGGTAGTGTTGATTACGGTGTCGGCAATCTTATTGATCATTACGCCGGGGTTGGCGTATTACCAGCATTTATGAACGCAAGTTTCACTGATGTGATGGACCGAGTCGCGAGAAGTATGACCGACAGCCTTCAGCAGAGCGCGGCGCAACGCGCGTACGGCCTCATGCAGGTTGATTTCAGCTACTTTCGCGTATACTGGGCGTGGGTTTCTCTGCCCGTTGCGTTACAATTCTTAGCGATAGTGCTTCTCATATGTACCATTATCCGTAACGAGGAAGCCGGTGAAGAGGGTCAAGTGCCTATGTGGAAGTCGTCAAGAACAGTGCTTCTATTTCACCACTTTAATGAGGAGAACGATTTGTTATGCGATGTTCAGGACTTGAAGGAGCTTGAGACTATGGAGAAGACAATGGAAACAAGGCTGGGCTACTAATATCTTCAAAACACACCAGTGAGATTATGGACTTTATGTTGTGAGGTGCAAGTGTGAATACATATATTTTTCATAGCTACCTTGGGCATCTGAGCAAATCTTTTACTGTAATGATCGGGCAGGCATACTATACAGTATAGTATTCTCATTTCTGTATGTCAATAGACGTCTTAGATGTGGTCACTTGTACCCAGACACGTTAGCTCAAGCAAGAACACCGCGGCTCAGGATGGTTTAGTTGAAGCAGCATGACTTCAGGAATATTCAGACAAATTCCGATTACGAAGATATTGGAGAAGTTTTCGAGGGCAAATTTCAGGAATCACATATGTTTGTACAAGGAGACGACTTGGAGGGCCTAAAACTCGCACAGTCTCTGAGACAACTACTAACATGTACGTAGTGGCCGAAGATGGCTCCTTGATTTATGTCATTTGGATTAAACCCATCGGACAACTAAGCTCGTCTACTTACATGAGGCTTTCGTCAGATTGGCCTAAAACGTGGACATAGATAGCTGCTCAATTCCAATTTGGACAAGATTGTACAACGCCAACAAGATTTAGTGTTGAAGAAACATCATCTGGCACAAATGTCCATAGGCCTCTCAAAATCACATATTGGGCATCAAATTGCGTCATTAGCTGATACGCGACATGTATGGCTGAGTCTATGCCCAATTAATGCCTACAGCCTTGGTTCTCCATGCACGCGGATGCATATGGTATAATCCAATCGCATGCCCTCAATTGATATCCGTTATCATAAACCCTTTTAACCGCAGGAAGAGGGATTCGAAAAAAGCCCGACCTCTTCAGAATTAGGCATCTATGAACTTCCCGTTCAAATTGGTATTTTATCACGATATTGAGCGCCTACAATTTAATTTCACTATAACAACAACTTTCATCGTCAATATGGTGGCAGACAAACTGTCTCAGCCAACTAGCAGAGACGAATTCGAGATTGCAATCGTCTGTACAAGGGCACTCGAATATGATGCTGTCTGTTTTCTCTTGGATGGTTTTTGGGACATGGATGGTGACCCATTCGGCAGAGCCCGGGGTGATCTAAACACCTACACCACAGGATACATGGGCAAATATAATATTGTTGTGGTGCTCCTCTGCAATTCAGGCAAAGCCAACGCAGCTAGTACATCAGCTAGTCTTCGTTCGAGTTATCCTTGCATTGAACTCCTACTTCTTACCGGAATATGCGAGGGCGTCCCAGATGCAAATGAGGAAGAATTGCTTCTTGGCGATGTAATCATCAGCGAAACAGTCATCCAGTATGATCTCAGCAGCCCGTTTCATCATGCACTTAAGAGAAGAAGCACTCTTGAGGATCGTCAAGGGCGCGCGAACAACAATATCCGAAAGTTTATCGCCAATTTTAAAACCGAGATGGGACTACAGCGCCTAGAGGAGAAGGCAACATTGCATCTAGAGCAGATCCAGAGTCTTGTTTCGGAGGCGAAGTATCGACAAAGACACAAAGGGGCAACATACATGTACCCTGGTTTTGAAACCGATATTCTCTTCGAGTCAACTCATTGCCACAGACATTACAATTCATCACAATGTGTGTGTGCCGATTACAACCCAGAAGAGGACTTGCATGCAGTGTGTGATGAAGCCAGAAATTTGGACTGTGAACAGACTGGTTGCGGACTCAGAACTTTGAAACATCGAGATCGTCTACACCAAAAGAGCCTGCTGGAGTTGAAGGCCGCACAAATTCCGTCCATATTTTTCGGACGCTTTGGTTCCGGCGACACGGCCTTCAACTCAGGTGTCCACCGCGACTCCCTGGCTAAAACACACGGCATCATCGCTTTTGAGATGGAAGGCGCTGGAATCTGGGACGAGCTGCCATGCATCATTGTCAAGGGTGTGAGTGATTATGGAGATGGTCACAAGACAAGAAAATGGGCAGAGTGGCAAAACTTCGCCGCCGCAACTTCTGCGTCGGTTGCAAGGGCTTTAATTGAGCGCTACCCCCAGACTGATAAATCGCCTGTCACAGAGCTGAAGGCCGATCAAGTGCATTCTCAGCTCCAAGAGAACAGAACTTGTCTAGATGCATTGTTTATCACAAACCCTGAGGATGATAAGCAGCGTATCGAAGACACAAAGGGAGGGTTGCTTCTGGATGCATATATCTGGATCATACGCAACGAGGAGTTCGTACAGTGGCTCGACGACCCTGAAACTCGTCTACTGTGGATCAAGGGCGATCCGGGCAAAGGAAAAACAATGCTACTATGCGGCATTATTAACGAGCTAAAGACGACGAGCTCCAGAGGCAACATCTATTACTTTCTCTGCCAAGCGACAGATAACCGCCTTAACAATGCTTCGGCGATACTACGTGGCTTGTTGCATATGATGGTTGTCCAGTACCCGGCACTTATCTCTTATATCAGACATGAGTACGACAAGTCAGGAAAGTCAGCATTTGAAGGTGTCAATTCCTGGATCATCCTATCACGGATATTTGAACAGATGCTCAAGGATGATTTATTAAAATCGAGGGAGCCAATCTTTATTATCGATGCGCTAGACGAGTGTGTGGTGGATTCCACACAATTCCTTGAAATCATAGTGAGATTGTCGACATCATCCTCTCAGGCGAAATGGCTCGTATCAAGTCGCAATGAGGCAGATATTCAAGAGTCGCTGGCAACCGCAGAGAACAAATCGACTGTAAGCCTCGAGCTTAATGCAGAATCTGTGTCAAATGCTATATCTACCTACATTCGACATAAAGTGCAGCTTCTAGCCAACAGGAAGGGTTATAAACAACCTACAAGAGAAAAGATCGAGAGATATCTCTCTAATAATGCAAACGGAACTTTTCTCTGGGTTGCATTAGTATGCGATCTCTTAAAGAAAGCACCACGATCTGATCCTCTCCCAAAATCGGCAGATTTCCCTCCAGGGCTTAATCAACTCTATGAAAGGATGATAAGTAGAGTATGTGATCCAAGTATATCAGATATCAGCAGAAAGGTTATAGCAATCGCTACAGTCGCCTACCGGCCTCTTACCAATGAAGAGCTTGTTCCTCTAATCAACAATGGCCGTCATGAGCAAACAATGTTGCCCTCCGAGTATGACTGGGAAGATGTACTAGGCCACTGTGGCTCCTTTTTAACCATGAAAAGGGGCACTATATACTTCGTCCATCAATCTGCTAAAGACTTTCTCGTCAAAGAAGGGAGCCATTGGTTATTCCCAAACGGCACTGAATATGTTCACAGAGAGATCTTCAAGGTGTCTATTATTTTTATGAGAAACACTTTAAGAAAGGACATGTATAATCTGATCGATCCAGCATTTTCGATAGATAATCTCTCACAGCATAACTTGGGCGACGATTTACTTATTCCTATCAGATATGGCTGTGTATACTGGATTGATCATTTTGCACAATCTATATACAAAGGTACAACAGACATTCATGATTCTTTTAAGAGCCATAAATTGGTAGAGGAATTTCTCAAAGAAAAATATGTTTACTGGCTAGAGGCTTTGAGCCTTCTCAGAAGTATTTCCGACGGGATAGTGGGAATGCAACGACTAGAAAAATTGGTCGTAAGTTGTATATGAAGCATTGTGACTGGAAAACATCTTCTAAATCACTGCAACAGGCTGATTCCAAAGTATCAGGATTACTTGAGCTTGTCGGGGATGCTTGCAGATTTATCCAAACATTTGGCAATGGCATAGCAAACTACCCTCTACAAGTTTATGTGTCTGCCATAATCTTCAGTCCAACTCAAAGCATTACTCGTCGCCAATTTGAAAAAGCAGCTCCCAAATGGATTCAAACATTGCCTGCCGGTGAAGCCGAATGGGTTCCAATTTCGAGGACATACGAAACTGGTAAAAGGATCAGCTCGCTCGCTGTTTCTTGCTGCAGAACGTGGATAGCCTCTAGCTATGAAGATGCTGCTATAACTATATGGGAAACTTATAGTGGGAAAACATTTCGCGTCTTGAATGCGTCCCTAAACGATCTTCTTACGAAAAGGGGCAGAAATGCCTCTTATTTTTCTCCTTGGAATAGAGAGGAGCTGGTATCAAGTTATGAGTTTCCAGGCCATTATCAACTTGCGGTTTGGGACGTTACAACGGGTAAAGCGTTGCAGCAGCTTCGAATCGAGGATCACCTAGTAACATCTTCATTCCTGGGTTCAGCGCCTCACATACTTGGTTGTCTCTCCCGGAGGTTCACTTGGAAAGGTAATAAGCCTGGCCAAATTATCACTGCTTCAATCTGGAATACTGAAACAGGTCAAATAATCAAGAAGATCCAATTCGAAGATTGGGGCTCTCCGCGGTTAGCCTTTTGCACTTTCTCACCTAATGGCGACAATATAATAGCAGGGCATAGAGAGCCTTACGTCGACATCATCAACATGAATACTGCAAGCACCATGCATATTCTTACGGATACCATCGGGGTTTTTAATGGTATGAGATTTTCTCCGGATTGTTGTTCTCTGGCCCTTAAAAAAAAAATATCTTCGGGTGCATTATCACAACCAGACATCCACGTTTTTATGTTGTTAGATACGTCGTCAAGTGAGATTATATGGTCATTCCAAACCAAAGACTTCATTTATGACTTCACTTTTTCACCCGATGGAAAGCTACTAGCAATTGCTAGTTCCCAAGGAGTTGAGCTTCTTAGCACAATTTCCGGCAAGTGCTTGCGAAAGATCAGAATGTCAAGCTCCCTTTTGATATTTTCTTCTGATGGAAGCAAGATATTCAGTGCTGAGGATTCAGTGGTCAGCGTTATAGACATAGGCCAAGAAAGCTTCATAGACACAGGCCCAGACGATAACTCTCTTGGCAACAATATCATCGATGATTGCGAGGTTTCTCTGTCACCCAACGGCAGACTAATCGCATCAGCATTCACAAACAATCCAATTATAGAAGTAAGGGATATTAGCTCAACAAACTCGACTAAGTTCCTGAGAACACCAAAGTGCGTCGATGGCTACCCTCCGCAGCTCCTTTTCTCTCCTGATTCAAACATACTGGTTTGTATCTTCGACGACGGTTTCATGCTAGGGGATATTTCCTCTGAGCCTGCAAGAACTATCTTGACATGGGAAAACACCCCTGAGCCGGCAAGAACTAGTTTGGCATGGGAAGACACCCCGGATATCATGTTCTCGCATATTAAGTGCATATTTTCATTAGACAGTAAACGTTTAGCTACCACAGTCTCCTACGATGATGGCTACTATCCCTTGGAAGTTCAAATCTGGGATGCAGGCTCAGGAAAAAAACTTATGTGTTTGGAAAGGAGAAGCGAAGCGTTCGCATTCACCCATCTTTGTTTTTCGCCGGATAACAAGCGGCTAGCTATCTTATACTCGGATGAAGACTTCGCAATCAGGGCCGAAATCTGGGAGATTGCCTCAGAATCAGTCATTCAATCAATAGACTTGAGCTGGCGCGATTTGTATTACGATTTACATAATTGTTTTCAATCTTCAAATCTTAGCCCAGAGATTTGGAAGTTACTGAACAAAGAGATTGAGGAAAAAGATAAATACAGTCTGACGCTGGACTCATTCTATATACGCGAGGTGAACTACACTGAGAAAGGCCACCTAGTTCTTGATCTATCACACGAGTCGAGAAGAATAGATCAACTGGCGGGTATCCGACTTGCATTGCGAACGAGAGCGGACCCCGAGCTCACAAGCGAAATCAGCAGCATGATACGTTTCAGAAAAGCAAAATCCTACGAGTTAGATTCAGAGCAGACTTGGATCCGTTTCAATGGGAAAAGGTTCGTATGGATTCCTCCACAATACCGAAGCGGGACCGTATGTATTGAACGTAACTGCGTTACATTCCATCACCACGGAAGATACCTTTCAATCCTCCAGTTTTCCCACAGCGAACTAGTCAAACAAATATCTCCCTCACACACATCAATCATGGGAAACATGCCTTGTGTGCCCGATACAGAGGCATTTACATATCTACGTGAGCTAGGTGACGACTGGCATATCATGTACTGCGACATGAGTGAACCAGGTGATAAGACGATGTACAGGATAGAGGGTTCAGATAAACCAGATGATGAGATAATGTGTGAGATAGATAGTATTGGTGGGATCAAAGACACATCAGAAGAATCCGCACATGAGGACATCGTTGAGAATTATTCCGATTGGATGTGGACGGTACTTGGCCCTAGTGGGACGCGGAGAGCTCACAAAGAACTTAGATAGTTGGAATCTTGATTTCCATTTCATTGACTTATATTTGACGCCAATCTTCCCATTTTGCTCTACCGTGCAATCTTCAACGCCCTACATCCTAGCATTATCACCAAGCAATGCATGAATGCATGTTAAAGAGATATACTCATCTGAAGAATTGGCGAGTCCTAATTGGGGCTCTTGGATAATTGACAATAAGAGCCAAACATAATATTAACCAAGACTTTATCAACGGCATCCCATCACACAAATAGAAAAAGGAGACCAAAAGGGGCTGACCCCATCTCAACTCATCTCGCCTAACCAACACAGCCATATATTCATTTTACTATCATCAAACAATAAGAAATGCCGCAAAATGCAAACAAAACAAAAACAAAACACAAGCAAAAACAGATCCGACTGACTAATGCCTTCCCCCGCCTCATTCATTCATTCATTCATACGAGCCGCTTTTCTCCCTGGCCCCCCTCCTTCGTGATGCCAAAAATAACGCCGTCACTATGGATGCAACGTTCTGCCGCCGGGAAAAAAAATATTTTGAACAACTATCTTCGAAACCAAGATATGAGTAGTGAAATGCGCGTTGAATATTAATATGTAAAGACTGTAAACCCGCCCCCCCAAGAGAGTTGATGTTTTAACTATTAAAATTATGGACTGCGACTTGATTGCTGCTCGTCGTCGCCATCTAATAAATGTTCGTCTTCTTCGGCCGCCTCGGCCTTCTTCTGCTTTTTAGGCCGGAAAAACTCTCCAATTGTGTCGCTCAGACTCCGTGCTCTCCCCCTTGAGATTTTCGCGTCTGTGCTCGGCCCAGCATCTTCATGGCCTAGTGCTTGGGGTAGATTGTCGTCTGAGTAAGGAATGATGGGCTCTTCCGCGATGCGCTCGGGTATGAGGGCATCCTCGTCATCGCTATTGAAGAATAGACTCGCTCGAATGCTGGATCGTATGCGTCGTAGAGATGATGCAGTCGCCTCTGGGCTGTCGTTTTCCCGAAGTATGACATCCTTGACTGCTGTGGTGACTGTGGAAGAAAAAGGTGAGGGAGAAATAAATGGTCGTGATCGGTGGTTGGCCGATTTGGAACTATGTGCCGCCCGAGGTGTTACGGGTCGATCGGTGGAATGTGATGGAGTCACCTGAGGCTCCTTGAAAGATGAGAGAGGATGTGGTTGTACAGGCGTTGAACCCAATCCAGACCTTGTGAGGACGGATTCCGCTGATACGGTGCGGGTGCCTCGAGGGGGATCTGGGCTTACCCACAGGCCTTGCCATGGGTTATTTACAAGAACATGTGCTTCGTCGCCGCTGAGATGCGCTGGAGAGTGTGCTGATTCGAAATAATGCGTTGATGGAGGTTCAAGGGCGCCATGAGGCGAATCGGACTTGACTCTGTCGGCGAAACTCACTCGCGACATTCTACTAGATCGGCGAGAGGGTGTTTTAGGAGTCGGCATGCTGAGGCGCCGCTGATCATGCTGAGGTTGTGGAAGCGCAGAAGATGAGGCGGTACCGTCGTGCTGCATCAGCCCAATAGTTTCTTCGATGCCGTCAGTCTCGGAGAGCATGTCCTCGTCATCATCTCTGTGGTCTCTTCCACTAGTAATGAGAAAGACGCCAAAGAATGTGAGAAGACAGCCACCGACAAACTTGGCGGCCTGCTTCTTGTTCGTCTTTTCGAAATCGCGATACAACACTGCGCTGCCGATGATGACACACAGTGTGAACATGACGAACTGAATGGGGATGACTTGAGTCGAGTCGAAGCGAGATAGAGCCTTGTTGACATAGCGAATCTGCATAATGGCAGTCGATAGTAGGATAAATATGAGGGCATATGTTACAGGCGTTGTGAAAGCCCCAACAAAGCTGGTGGAGAGCATCGATGATACACCTTTGGTGGCCAAGGCCGTATATCCACCTGCAAGGTCCGAGTTAGTATGAGATCCATGTAAGTGGCAGCATGAACAACTCACCAAAGAGGCCGACAAGGCCGAGGTCAATCAGGATAGTGCGTTTTCCATATATTCTGCTAGCCCACATGAGCACGATGATGAGAAACGTCGTAACGCCAAGGTAGATTTCGAATTCCATCGTGGTAATTGCTCCCCAGACGTCGTGGGGATTCAGTTTCGTCTCCTCCTGATTCGCACTCAATACGACGGTGACAACGCCAGAAACAGCAATGACAACGCCCCAAAAATCGCGAACTCTAAACTTTTCGTGAAACATGGCGGGTGCAATGATGCAGTTGGACACCAGCGCAACGACTCCGAGAGGCGAGACGATGGAGGCCGGCGCAAAGCCATACGCTAGGAAATTGCCTGCTTCTCCCAACGTTATCAAGATCTGGCCGAGCCACCAGTATGGCGATTTTAGATAGTTTGAGGATGGCTTTTTGTCTGATTTGGTATTGGTATCGGAGCTCGCCGTCGTTGCGCTGGACTGAAACGAGGCCATCAGGGGCTCGTCTTCGGCGAAATCGTGCTCGTCGTCCGAGGGGTCATCGTACAGCCCTCTCTCGTGGCCGTTTCCGTTTGTACTTGAACGGCCATTTTGGTAATGATCTCCTGTATCGTCGCTGATGATGGTGCCGTAGACGCCGACCTGCGTGCTCCCATTGCTACTACTGCTATGCGCTCGCTTCAAGGCTGCCCGAGCCTCTTGTTTTAGCCTTTTGCGCTCCTTGTGCAGCCGTGTGTGCGCATATCTCTGGACGTTGAGAGCAAGTGCAATCAGCACGTTGCCGACAATGGCCGTGATGATGCCAATCAGGGACGACCACCGCTGCAGGGCATCTTCGTCGTCGTCTCGCCCCGGGCTGTCTCCGGCTCCCAGGCTGCTTGTGCTTGTCGCTGTCGGTGCTGTGAATACGCTCGTCCACGTCGGCAGAGTCGACTCTGTGAAATCTGGTCCCATCGTCGCCGCCAAGTGAGAATGTGTCTGAGGACGAAGCAAGGCGGCAAAGGGGGGGGGGACGAAGAAGCAAATGACGGTAGGATCGGAGATTGGTGGAGAAACGCGAAAGCGAAACTACACTCGCCAGAAGCCGCGGCAGATTGCCTGACAAGGTATCATCGGGGCGAAGAGCAGCGACAGTCGGAAGGGACGAGGATCATGATCTTTTTAACCAAGGCTGATGCAGAGGCTGAGCTGGACATGAATGAAGCAGTTCAAAAATGCGGTCCAACAGTCACGCATCATTATTGCTGTCGCGGGCTTGGCGCCGAATTTCCGCCTGCAGATGCAGATGACGGGAGGTACGTACCCCCACGCTATGTCATCACTGAAGACAAAATTTCTGAACGGTGCAAAAGTAACTGAGACAGTAGTAGAACAAAAGACAGCATAAAGAAGAGAGCTGTTGATTGATGTAAATTGACAACATAGTTATTTATATCTGTCTATGCTTAATTATTAGTTTATTTATAGTTAATCTTCCTGCCTCTTTCATATTAAGCTTGATTGTTACAAAGAGTGTTTAAATGTGCTTTCAATAACACCTTGGAAGCCGCCGAAAGGTTACATTCTACGCAGGGCGGTGACATTGATCAAGTACCCGTAGACGAGTCTTCCAAGCACACGCAGCTGCACCGCCACAGCCGTACCAGCCACGTCTTGAGTGCGTACATATGCACGCAATTTAGTGCTGTCAGGTACTTACAATGACGGACACTCCCGTTACATCATATGCCAAAATCCAAAAGCTGGGGCTAGCTCCTCAGGTCATGAGACTTCTCGCTGTGTCTCGATAAGACACTGTATCATCTTCTTATCACCATCACTCAACTTCTTCTTCATCTCCCTTACCTTTGTCTGTCTCAATCCTTATCTCATCCTCATCCCTCACAGACAAACATCGTCAATGTCCTCGGAATGCCCCGCGACGGCGATCCTCTAGACGTCTTTGTTCGATTCAAGCAGCACGTGGACTTGGCCTTTCACTCCCTCCTCCAACCCCACCAGCCACAATTGCCAGCAGACGCTCAATCTGATCTGTCAACCTCCAAATCACCGGATACGCCTATTTCTGACAGCTCTAACCAGCCAGCGCCCCTTGCTACGGTCACAATGGACAGCTTAGAGTCTCGCCCACCGGCTCTAGACACCGTCTCAGTCGCATCATGGGCTTATTCGCCAGCCAATTTGCGCCACCTCAGACAGCCCGTCCCGAATGACCTGCCACCGCAATGCGACTCGTCCGTCTTCACATTCGAGGATGCTTTTGAGGATTTGCTCGCCGTTTCTCAGGGACAGCCTCTGCCTGATATCAAGTCTAGGTATAAGCAGAGGCTGCTGCTGCGGCAAATGTTTTCCAATGGCGAGCCTACTTGGTTCTGGCTTCGAAGGCTAGAATCTCAAGGTTTGCTTAGACGACCCACTCGTGAAGAGCTGTACTTCCAACCTCGACATTTTGGAATATGGGGAGACGATGCCGAATCTGAATTCCCCAACTCAAATTGGAATGACTGGTCTAAGCTTCACGAAGAACTCGATCGGAAGGCAGCTGAAGTATGGAACAGTGTTGCTGCAAGTGAGCAATCTAATGGCCAGAACCAGACCAACGGCACCAGCTTCTTTGATGAAGTGCGCCAAACATTCAAGCAGCTAGATGATAGTTTCCATGGCCGTAATAAGTCACACCAAGACGACCATGGTGACCACCAGAAGCGTTTCCCCGATCACTTTGATGACCTCTTCTCCTCTCTTGGCTCGACCTTTGCAGAGGGCCACAAGACGTGGGACACTTTCGTCAAGAGCATCACGGACAACAAACCTGTGTCCACGGATAACTCATCCTCTCCATCATCCAGTACGAGTGAAGAAAAGGTATATGATAACGGAAATAAAGAGGTTGTAACAAGAGAAGAAAAGGTCAACAGCTTCGGCTACTTGACTACAACGGTGACGAAGAAGACATACGATAAGAATGGTAATGAAATTGGAACGGAAACACACTTTACTATGCGTCCGGCGGATCAGACGCAGAAAAATGAGGCGGGGAGAAATAATGATACCAATGCCATCGAGCGAGCAGACACAGATGCAGAAGAACCGCAGACGCAGGACAAGAAGTCGGGATGGTTTTGGAAATAATGGCCCTGCTTTACGTTTTCCTTTTTTTTCACATCTTCTCAGCTCAAAATTCGTAGTATATTTTCACTTGGGCGGAATCACCATTCTTGAACAAAAAGCACATAGCCTCAGCCAAATTGACATTTTTTGAACCCACTACCGTCTAAAAAAGAAATCTTCAAATCCGTTATAGCCCGTGAGAACAGAAAAACTTATAGCTCGTGAAAACAGAATAACCATGTACAACAAAGAAATGAATCATGCCATTGGATATTATAAATAGACACCCAACAATTACGCTTTTCCCCTTGATCCCGCCTTCTTCTTGCGCATCAGCCTCTTTCGCGCAATGAGCTTCTGCTGAATCGCCTCTTTTCCGTCTACCGGCTTCTTTTCTTGTTCTTTCTCCCCGTCGTCTTCCTTGGCGGGCTTCTTCACCTTGGGGCCCTTGTTCATGTTTCCCTTGTTCTTCTTGCCCTTTTGCTTCTTCTTTGACGCAGGGGCCTCTTCTTCCTCTTCTTCTTTCTCATCCTCAGAGGCATCAGCGGCGTCATTGTCCTTTGTCTTGGGCGCCCTAGAGGCGTTCTCGGCGTCTTGTCGTCGCTTGACGACCTGTGCGTTCTCAATGGCAAACTCAACAATCAAGCGCTGCTTCCTGCCATTGTTTCCGTCCAGCTCGAGACCGTTCAAGTATCTCAATCCCATCAAAGCCCAACGGTGAGACGTGTACTCAATGAAACCGTAGCCACGGCTCTTGCCAGCTCCACTGGCCTCAGACACCTTGGATCCCTTGTTGTCCTCAAACACAATCTTGGCTTGCTTGACAATACCCTTGCGCTTGAGCTTGCGGTCCTTCTCCTTGTCCTTGGCATCCTTGCCATCTCTAGCATTTTCCTCCTTGGAAAGCGGCTGTCGGCGTCCTTCCTTGACATCCTTGGCAAAGCCGACGACAGCTTTTCTAGCCAGCTCTTTCAAGTCCTTGGCACCAATATCGTTGGGAATGTTTCTAAGAGCAAGACGGGTCATGCTGATGTGCAACATGGGGTTCTTCTCCACAAGCTTCTTGCGCTGCGCCGCACTAGCCTGTCTCATCCGAACTTCAGCGTCGCTCAAGAGGCCGCGCAGAGGAGAGCCCGCGCCGAGCTGGCCTTCTGATAGGAGGTACAATCGGCGCTTGTCCTTTTGCCTTCGCGCGGCGAGAGAGTTCTCTGCCAAGTTGGCGGCCTCATTCTTGCCCACGGCTTGGGCCACTTGCAAGACTCGGCCATCGAGCGTGTATTTACCAGTAGGATCGGCGTTTTCATCTTGAAGAATAGAGTGCTTGACACCTCCCGCGGTCGGTTGTGTGCGGCGAGGAGCACCGATTAAGCAAGTCTTTGCGTCGGCAGCATCAACGAAGCAAACAAAGCCTGTGCCGGCCGGCCTTTCGGTGGCCTTATCCATGACAACTCTGGCATATCGAACACTGCCGAAGTGGCCAAAGAAAGATTTCAGCTGCTCATCTGTAGCCGTAAACGGCAGATTTCGGACAAAAACGGTGGCGGAATTGTCCGTCATCAGCTCACGCTTTGGCTTCTCGGCTTCCTTTTCCTCCTCATCCTCCTCCTCGTCCAACAGCTTCATGTCTTCGTCATCTTCATCCTCATCCTCGTCATCTTGCTCTTCGTCTTCGTCCTCTTCGTCTTCCATGTTTCCCATGTAGTTTTTCATAAAGTTTGCAAGATCTGATTGTAATTGGTCATCACGGTTCTTGACTTCGCCATCAGCACCAACTCCCTTATCCTTGGCAGTTGGTTTATCATCTTCATCTTCGGCCTCCTTGGCCTCCTTATTGTCGCCGTCTGTAGTTTGTTGCTTGTCCCAGGTCTGCTTATCAACAGCCCAGTCGACGGCCAAGGTTCGACCGTCAATGACTTTGCCGTTGACAGCTTCAAGAGCCTTTTCTGCGTTCGGGCGTCCCCTGAGTGTGACGAAACCGAAACCCTTCAATTTTCCCTTGTTTTGTGGCAGATCGGCAAATTTGACTTTGCCATAGCTGATGAATAGCTTTGAAAGCTGTTCAGATGTCTTGATGCTCCAAGGCAGATTTCGAATAATCAACTTGGTGGGTGGTGGCTGGTACGCTTCTCTACCTTTGCCCTGCTTCTTGCCTGCATCTTCTGAATCCGGATCGTCTTTTCTTTGTCTAGGTTCCGCGACTTCGATTCGAATGCGTCGGCCATCCCACTCTTTCTTGTCCAATGCCTCCTTGGCGTCTTTGGCGTCGTCGGCATCGGCAAACGAAACAAAGCCAAACCCTCTTGACTCCTTCGTTTTCTGATCAATAACTACAGTAGCATGCTTGACAGGAAAATATTGCGAGAAGAAGTCTGCAAGGCTCTCGTTCGTAACGTTGGGGGGCAATGACCGGACAAAGATGGATCGTCGATCGTCAGTCTTTGCTTTCTTGGGAGTTCGCGAAATTCCACCGTCTGGGTCCTGAGTTTTTGTGGCAGCAGAGGTTTCACCGTCTGACCTTCTGCGCTTGCGATCATTCGTAGGGGGCGCCATGGTGTTTGTTGCTGCGAAAACAATTGCAACAATACTTTGGCCGTGATGAAAACAAAGTCTGGGACAAAGTATCTCTGCTAAGAAAAAAAAAATCTGGAGCTTCAGCTATCAGCATTGTTATCTTATCGATTGACTTGTTTCGACGTTGGCGCTAGCCCAGATGTGGATGGCGGGGTACCAACACCACGTTATGCCAAAACGGGAGAATTGTTGATCGCTGTACCTGGAAGACGCGCTGGCTAAACAACACACGATCCAACATACAACTTTTGCAGATTCACGGCATCTTGCGGCTCACGCAGGATCTCAACAACAAAAAATGCCGACAAGATCAGGCGCGCGTCTAGGGAGACCGGCCAGGGCCAAAAAGACCGAGGCCCCTGTAGAAATTACCGAAACACCAGCCAGTGCGCTTCGAAATCAAGTTTGCGCCATCTTTCGCGATGCGCAAAGAACCACGGCCACGCATCGAAAGCTGGCGGTCAACCTTCGAAAGATCCAGGAATCATGCTGCTACGAGCCCGTCAGTACGAAGAACCCATCGGAGGATCAATTCGACGAGAAGGCGTTCAACCACGAGTTCATTCGATGCGTGCTGCGCATCATGCCGATGAAGAAGGCGGAGAGTGTTGGCGAGAAGTTGATCCGATTCATTGGGCTTTTCCTGCGGCATGCTTCGGATAAGGATAACGAACTTTTGGATGAGGCCGATGTCGACACGAGCTTGATGCCCGAAACCCCAAGCACACGGCTTTCTTCAGAGGTCCTCCGAACTGCGCAGTCCTTGATGCAGGCCAAGGACAAGTACGTGCGGTTTAGATCAACACAGCTTGTCTCTCACATCATCAACTCTCTTGAAGCCATCGACGACGATTTGTTCCAAAATCTCCGCAACAACCTGTTGAAACGAATTCGAGACAAGGAGGCCATGGTCCGCGTTCAGGCGGTGCTGGGCCTTGGTCGACTGGCGGGAAACCAACCCGAAGACGACGGCAAATCAGACGACAGCGACAACCCGTCTACCGGCCTCTTGGATAAACTCCTAGACGTCTTACAAAACGATTCAAGCGCCGACGTCCGACGATCACTTCTTGTGAACCTCCCGATCCTACCCGCCACGCTCCCATACCTGCTCGAGCGTGCAAGAGATCAGGACGCCGCCACTCGAAGGGCAGTCTACTCTCGTCTTCTGCCAGCTCTGGGAGACTTCCGTCATTTGTCGCTATCAATGAGAGAAAAACTCCTCCGATGGGGTCTTCGTGATCGAGATGACAACGTACGGAAGGCGGCAGGAAGACTTTTCCGGGAGCGCTGGATTGCAGACTGTGCTGGCGTACCGCCAACAGAGGAGGCTCCACCAAACTTTGAAGGTTTGTTGGAACTTTTGGAGCGAATCGACGTCATCAACTCGGGAGTTGAGAATGGAGTGGCCCTTGAAGCAATGAACGGCTTTTGGGAAGGTCGTCCAGATTATCGCGAGGCTGTGGTCTTGGACGACAGGTTCTGGGAGACTCTGTCTGCCGAGTCTGTCTTTATGGCCAGAAGTTTCAATGATTTCTGCCGTAGCGAAGGCAATGGTCGATACGAGGCCCTGGTAGAGGAGAAGCTCCCAGAAGTCACCAAGCTGGCTTTCTTCCTGGAGCGCTATTTGAAGGTCCTGGTGGATGCCATCAAAAGAGTGGCAAACCTTGAGGAGGAAGACGATGAAGAGGATACCGTTGAGCAGGAATTCATCATCGAACAGATGCTCCACATAGCATTGACTCTTGATTACTCTGACGAGGTCGGCCGAAGGAAAATGTTTACACTGCTTCGCCAGTCCCTAGCCATCCCAGAACTCCCAGATGAGGTAACAAAACTTACCATGGAAGCTCTTCGGTACATTTGCGCTCCGGATGCTGCTGGAGAGCGAGAGTTCTGCAGTATTGTCCTCGAAGCCGTTGCCGATGTGCACGATACAATTGTGGATGAGGATGTCCCTGGAGAAGACGATGACAGCTTCGTCTCTGCCAAATCAGACCTTAGGAGCCGGGAAAACACTCCCGCCCCTGATTCCAAAAAGGAAACTGAGCTGACTGAGGAGGAAGCTCAAGAAAAGGCAGTGAGGGAGATTATCATCAACTTGAAATGTCTTCACATTGTTCAATGCATGCTTACACACGTCACTGGAAACCTTAAGGACAATACAGACTTGGTGTCCATGTTGAATAACCTGGTAGTTCCAGCCGTACGAAGCCACGAGGCACCCGTTCGCGAAAGAGGACTTCTCTGCCTGGGACTGTGTGCCCTTCTGGACCGCTCGTTGGCCGAAGAAAACCTGGGGCTCTTTATCCACTTCTTCACCAAGGGACACACAGCCTTGCAGATCACTGCCCTACATATCTTGACGGACATCTTGAACGTCCATGGATCTCAGCTGCTTGACTCGACTCCAGCTGTGATCAAGGTATACGTCAAGGCAGTCAAAGGCGGTGGCAGGTCCTCCGAGGTGCAAGCCGCAGCTACTATAGCAGCATCCAAACTGCTCCTGGGCCGCGTCATTTCCGACGAAGAGGTTTGCGAAGAGCTGCTCAAGTCCCTAGTGATTGCCTACTTTGATCCCGCGTCCTCTACCAACCAGACAGTTCGACAAGCCCTCAACTACTTCTTGCCAGTATTCTGCTTCTCTCGTTTAGAGAATCAGAATCTCATGAGAAAGGTTTCCCTGGTGGCGTTGCATTCTTTGCTCAACCTGCGTGAGGGTCTGGAGGATGACGATGTCGATGTTGAGGAGGACATGGTTAGCATGACGACTATTGGTGCTTGTTTGGCGGACTGGACCGACCCGCGGAAATGCTACAGCCCAGAAATTCTTCTTGACGGGGAGAAGAAGGGTGTCAATGGTGATGTGCATCTTGACTTTGCCTGTGATATTCTAGAAAGGCTTCGTGCAAGCATTAGCAGTAAGTTTGACTCTCTACACATCGATATTCAAAGAACCTTGGCTAACAAACTTGATAGAAGCCGAAAAGAAGCTGGTTGCTGGCCTTCTTGGAAAACTCTACGTATCACCCAACTCTACTGAAGAGAAGCTCCGAGAAACCTACGAGACTATTTCTGAAGCTGTTGAAGAGGGCCTCGTCACTGATACCACCGGCCGCAACGCGCTGTACAAGATCCACGTCAGCCTTGGCAAGATTGTCAATAGTTTGGATGAACAGCGCCCAGCGCATAGTCGTACCAGCCGCAGCGTATCAGTCGCCGTAGATCGACAATCGCGCGAAAAGTCCGTCGCGTCGAATGTGGAGGAGGACAACGATAACGACAATGACAATGACAATGACAATGACAATGACAATGACAACGACAACGACAATGTCAATGGCAACAAAAGGATTAAGATCGAGGATGACAGCGATGGGAATAGCGACGAGGGCACTGTCGTGCCGGAGAATTCGAGCAGGGATGAGCTTGTGGAGGATTTGTTGTCTGATGAAGATACCAAGATGGAGGATGTGTAAGGCAGCATCGCGGATGTTTAATGTGTCATGAAATATAGGTATATAAGCAAATTGGTTTAGATGGGTGTGACTCTGGGGATACGATACAATTAGGGGGAATTGGCTACGTAGCTTTATGACTTGAAATAATGCAATTGTCTTCTTTTTCTATATTAAAATATGTAACTGTCTGCAATATGAAGCCTTATTCTGGAAATCAAGTATCGAGAGTCTCATACATAACGTAGGTATCTTCTATACCCAACTCAAGTGCCCACCCAGAACAAAAAGCTCCCAAAGCCAACATTAATCAACAAATGCTGCCCCAGGCTCCACGCCATACAATACAAATACTTTGGCGAAAACACCGTCCAGATGAACAAATGTGTTCTCAGCGCCGTACACGCCGCAATCACAAACGCCACACTCATCGACACGAAAATCGTCAACAAAATGACATGATTCTTAAACGCATCCGTCTTCCCTTCTCTATATTTCTGCAGAAGCAACATATTCGTCGCCGAAGTCCAGAAGATAGGCCCCGCCCAGTTACTGATGAGAGTTAGTGCGCCGACGGCGAAGACGTTGAAGCCGCTGATGCCGTTGTATGCGCTGGAGAGGTCGACGGAGGAGATTGCGTTGGAGCCGCCAAAGGCGAAGAAGGTTGTGTACTGGAGGACGATGGAGGTTGCGGTGATTTCGGCGATGGAGAGGGTTGTTGATTGGAGGGTTTGGAGGATGATGCTGGAGAGGAGGAAGAGGGGGATGTTTGTGGCGCGGGATTGGGTCATTGCGAGGAGGGTGCATAGATGGTGGACTAGTTCGACTGATTTGGTTGATATGTTAGTTGAGAGTGTTTATAGTATGTGGCAAGGGGGTTGGTGGGAGGTTTGAAGACTTACCGGAGGATTGGGAGGCTCGAGGGCCGCCGGTTTTTGCTCGATATATGGCGAAACCGTATAAGACTGCGAGTAGGCCAAATATGATCCTCGCTCTGAAGATGAGAGATGGACCTTGAAAGATGTCGAGGAGGTCGTGAGCAAATCCCACAACCAACTCAGGTGCATCCTCCGCAGTGAAAGCGAGTTTGAAAGTGAACGTTGCCAAGAATACAGCCGGCATCAGAGATGTAGCCAGGATATATGGCAGACCAGATAAGCTCTGCAGAGTCTGGAAAGTCACGACGACATACACCAAAGTGATGAGCGCCCAAAGAATTTCAGGGTTGGGAATGAGGAATGTTTTGACAGTGTCTGGTTCACCGGCGAATTTCTGGCCCGTCTGGTTCCAGCTGCGGATGAGCCTTAGGGCAGCCAAGGCTACTACGTGGTTCGATATCGAAGAGAAACGTGAAGATCTAAGAATAGTCAGTATAATCACGCATAACGGAAGTAATGGTATAGTCAGCGTACCTTTGAACCTCCTTAACACCGAGGTAAGCCAACCATATAGTTGACGTCCAGTACCAGAAATGATGCTCCTCTTCCACATAGCTACTGGCAAACATCATGGGTCCATACGACGCTGCAAGCATGAACAACGGCAACAAAAATCCCGCCTGACAGAACCCTTGCAGACCCAAGCTTGCAACACTGGCAATCACGGCAGCAACCGACAGTCCCTGGCCGAGAGACAATCTCGACATGTCGTAGTTGGACGCCATACTGCTCATCAGATCTTGAGCTTTGCGAATCCAAGCAGACGTAGCCGAGAGCCACGCCTGGTCCACCTCTTTGGCACCAGCCTGTGAAGTGGCCTGTGAATTGATCTTGCGCCACTCGCAGGCCAGTTCATCAACATCCGAAGATGTGGAAACGCACGGGTCGACAGAAGCCCGGAGATCAAAGAGCTCGCTTCCAAACGCCGCCGTGACAATGTTGAGGATCTGTCTCGCGTTGCGAATAAGAATCTGCACCTTATCGCTCGAACTCGGCCAAAAGGGCAAAAACTCCGGGATGAACGCCCCAAGGTTATTCTTCGAGATGGGAAATCCCATGAGCGCGGCAAGAGTCGGCGAGATGTCGGATTGCTCAACCATGGAATAGTAGTCGTACTCGTTCTTGGGTTGCGCAGGGGCCGGATATCCGGACGATATTTCCTTGAGCTTCGGCGACAGAAAGACTAAAGCGGGCGATGTTTCTCCAGGGGATGATGCTCCGTGGTTGCCTGCGTCATTCATACCGTGATCGCCGCAGAGAACGAGCAGCGTCGACTGCAGGTGGCTCTTGGTCTCAAGGGCATTGAACAGCTGGTGGACAATGCCATCCATCTCGTGCTGCTTACCAGGCATGTGCGTGCTTCGGGGTCCCGACTTGTGGCCAATATGATCCAGGCCAAGATAGTGTAGAACCATCAAACTCCAGTCATCCTTCTCAAGTTCATCGTTGATGTGTCTCGTCACATTATTGTCCACCTCTGTAAAGTCCTTGAGATACATGTAAGCTAAGGGGGTCACCAATCAGAACGTAACGAGTGAAACCTTACTGCGACGAAAAAGCTAGAGGTTCCGTCGTGGCGGTCAAACGTCTCAGGAAACAGTTTGAGCCACGTATCGTCACCGTACATGAGGAGCTTGCCAGTGTCTTTGGCTTTGAGCTGAGATAGCCATGTGTCTTGGGCAGCCAATGTTGAAGAAGTGTCAGCCTCATCAAAATTGAGAATCAGGTCGACGAAAGAAGGAATCGATCCAGTGGTGATGGCCTTGATTCGAGGCATTGTCACCGTCGGTGATCGAGCATTTGCTGTAAAGGGGATGGCACTGCCATCTCGAATGAGGCTATTGGAATTATGAGAGACTGAGGCCAACAGTTGTGAGTGTACAGAACTAACCGCTGAGTATATTCAAATCCAGACTCCTCAGAGAATACAAAATCGCTAGCATCGCATCTCAGTATAAGTGACAACGCGTCCAGGCGGGTGAGTTTCAACTATACCTCCGCAACGCATCAACCACCATGAATACGAGTCTATCAAAGGGAGCCTTGGGCGGAGGTCCATATTCGAGAGGCTCAAATTCCGCCAGACCAGGAAGAAAAGGCTTATACGGGAAGAATCCAGTGGCAAAAACCAGGATAGACAGCGGTATTAGAAGGTTGGCCGCAGCGAGCAGCAGTGAGCCTGCAAACGACCCATTTCTTGAGGCCACCATGTTGTTATTAAAGGAAAGTCAATCAAAGACAGAAAGAGGCTAGAGAGGCGCCTTGACTTGGGTCAGTGTTCCATTAAGATTATGCACAGTGAAAGCCATATGGAGAGGCGCGTATAAAAGAGAAATTGAGTCTCCCTTTCACCAAGTTGTTGGAGGAAGCTCCAAAACGAAGCCAGTGGGAGTGGAAGAATGATTGGCCAAGGGAGAATCTACAGTGAGAGGATGCTGCGCCACAGGTACAAGGGCGCCATCAAATCCGAACTTTTTTTTTTTTTTTTTGGAGATTGTCATGGGTATCGTCAATTGAGACTGCAGAGCTGATATGTAGGACAATATGTATAATGAGTACTCCGTATAAACGATTAAGAAAACAGAAGCCAAAAAAGAAATGAAACCAGAATTAACAATCAATCAGTTACGCCTTCTTTGGTGCATTTCGAGCAGTCTTCCTCAGTCTGTCGCTGTACTTGGGGAACACAATGCTCGACTTCTTCCTCTTCTTGTTGATGCCCTTCTTGGCGCTAAAGGGTCTGTTTGGCTTCTTTGAGTCGACGTCCATGGCTGCGTTTCACAACATGTTAGCAAGCGTCGGGTCGATCTGGGGACACAGAGGAGAGAGGAGAAAGGAGAGGTAGGACATACAGTTCTCGTCTGCGCCAGCCTGCTCTTCCTTTTCGGGCGCATTGTCGCCATCTATTACCATTCAATGTTAGAGAACCAAAGGAATAGAATAGAGCGCATCTGGTCGAAAACTCACCATCAATCTTCATCTCCGCGGGCTCGGGCTTGGCCTGCTTTGCCAACTCCAGCAGCTTGGCCGAGAGACGCTCTTGTCTTGCAGTCTCAGCCGGGCCGAAGATGGAAGCGGCCTTGCGCTGGTTGTTGAATTTCTTGCTGCTTGATCGAGAACTCTTGGCCATGATTGCGGTATTGCTGGACCCTGTCCGTATATGATTACGTCGTTTGATGTATGGTTGCTTGTCTTCGTCTTCAACTGCGTAGAGAAGAAAGAAAAGTTACGATAACGGCGGGAAAAGATAAGATAAAGCGCCGGTGTGGCGTATCGTCACAAACTGTGGCTAGTGCGCCGGCGATCTTTTTTCGCGTCTCATTTTCACAGCAAAGGCACTCGGTTCTGCCAGCTGCCGCCGCCTGCCCAATGCCCAAAAGTCTTGTGGCGATAGCGTCGAGTTATCAATCATTATCTTAGCACCATGTCCATGCTTGGAAAAAGCGACCGAGGCTGATGGCGAGGACGACGAGGGTGAGGAGAGAGTGAATGTGAAGGACGCCGCTGCATCACCTGCGCGTTCTGCCAAAACCAATCCAAGCCAATCCATCGCAGTCACGCCGTTATAAATCTCGAACTCCCTCTGCCTTGCAGCGCCTTGCCTTGCATCGCTCGCGAAACTGCAGTCAGGCTCCCCATCGCGGCATCTGCCGGCATCGCAGCTGGCCTCACAGCGACTGCCTGCGCCGTCCAGCGGCTAGAATCCGCTCTTCTCTGCTTTGCGACTCTATTTTCCAATCAATCTTTGGTCCTTTGTCATCGTCCTTTGTCCCCAGATTATAGGGTGATTCGACCGCATTCCGATAGAGACGACGTCTGCATCGCTTCACGCTCTCCCCATATCAGCCCAATTCTTCTCTCCTCTCGACTCAACCCCCGACCTCTCCGCACCCGTTGATGCATTTGCAACCCTCTTCATCCCTCGACCTACGATTCGCGCCATCTCGCAACCATGGCATCTCCCAACATGACGTCGATTTCGCGGCATGACGTGAACGCGCTGCTTAGGCAGGTCCAGGGCAATTCTCTGTTCAATAGACAACTCTCATCCATCTGCCAAGTAAATGGGCTTAAGAGCACAGGCGTCAAAGCCGAGCTCCAGCGACGCATCGTACAACGTAGGTCTCCCCTCTCTTCTGCATCGCCCTGATCGCGACACTGTTCGCGTGCTCCTTGGCCCATCTCTGCGGTCACAGCCTCAGGCATCATCTCAGTCCTTGTATGTATGCTAACCTCTGTATCCCTCCCACAGTAATAAACGAAACGGTTACCAGCAACGATGTTGTACGATTCCATCAGATCCGCCACAGCATCCACAGCGCCTTTCAACAGCGAGCGAGTCCTGTCAAGGCCGCGACGGCTAGAAGCAACGGGTCTACAGCACAACCTGGTCTGCCTACTTCCGCGTCATCATCGTCATCCTACGGCACCAGCAGTTATTCTGGGCAACGAGCGTATGGGCAAGTCTCGGCAAACGGGGTGCCGGCTTCTCCTTATGGAACGTATAGCTTCTCGTTCAAGCCGAGCCCTTTCTATTACGTTGAAAGCGCCGTGAGCGTGTTGCGTACCTGTGAAGGCAAGAATCCCTAATCCCCTGTTTCGCTGCTATTACAATCTCGGCTAACCGGTGGCATTCATCTCCAGCAATGGCACAGCATAGGAACTCTGTCACCATCCCATTGAGGTTAAGCGACCACCCCGTTTTGCAGCGATGCAACGAGGATAAATCATACAGAATCATGGTGTTTTGTGCTAGCGACGACAGCGGCGTACAAGACGTTGCGTTCCCACACCAGTCCGAGCTTCGGGTAAATGGCGATGAGATCAAGGCCAACCTCCGAGGTCTCAAGAACAAACCCGGCTCAACGAGGCCAGTCGACATAACCAACGCTCTCCGCCTAAGGGGAAACTACATGAACAACATTGAGTTTACATATGCGCTGACGAACAGGGTAAGTTGAATTGAAAGACCATGAGCTTTACACATATGGCCCCTTTCTTGCGGACTTCTGCTAATATTATTTTGTTCTTGGCAGAAATTCTACCTAATCGTCAACCTTTGCAAGACTACTTCGGTTCCCGAATTGGTGACGACAATATCCAACCGTAGAAAGATTTCTGAAGAATCGGTGATATCTGAGCGTGAGTCTTTCCCGGACGAGGTACTTTCCCAACATATACTAACGTGATTATGGATAGTGAATAAAATAGCACAAGATCCAGATGTTGTAGCGACATCTCAGGTCCTATCCCTGAAATGCCCTCTATCCTACATGAGATTAGAAGTGCCTTGCCGCAGCTTGAGCTGCACACATTTGCAATGCTTTGACGCAACATCCTACTTGCAACTTCAGGAACAAGGTCCACAATGGCTTTGTCCTATATGCAATAAATCTGCGCCGTTCGACCAGCTAGCCGTTGACGGGTGCGTATCATTCTGTTCCAATAATACTCTTGCCATATGCTAACCAGCGTCTAGCTACGTCAAAGCTATTCTGGAAAAGACATCAAAGAGCCTGGAAACCGTGACCATTGAGCCCAACGGCAGGTGGTTTAGCAAACCACCAAAGGAGGAATCATTATCCAGGCCAAATGGGGCAGATCTTGAGGACGACGATGACGACGATGATTTGGAGGTATCCGAAATCAGCATCAGCGGCCGTCGAATAGAAACGCCCAAGAAAAACATGACCTCCTACACAGAGATGAGCTCTGGTGGCAGAGACGGTCACTCGGCCCCGCGAACCGGCTCACATAGCGCCAAACGACCAGCGCCAGCAGTTATCGACCTGACGCTATCGTCTGACGACGAAGAGCCCATCCAGCGGCCGCATAAACGGCAACACACGGGAGGAAGCAGCTATCGCGGCTCGTCGAGTCTCCCGTTCCTGAGCGAATCACCCAGCAACTATCCGTCGTAGGAGAGTGGTCTAGAAGCAGTGAGTACGAGACGTCCGCGGGCAGAGCCTCGCCAGCGAAAGCGTTGGAGGAAGCGATGAGTGTTGTCTATAAAGCGAACCAATATATAAATGATTATACCACGGAGAGTGGTAGAGAGAGGAGAGGAAAGGAGAGGAGAGAGAAGTTTGATTTACCAACTCAGCAGAGGCGTTTAGGGTGTGACGAGGGACAAAAAGGATGATTCCCCTAGGGTCGGTACAAATGCTAGTTTTTGTCTGCTTTTTATTTCCATTATTAAAGGGGGAGGAAAGATGTAAAGTTGTATGACTATCTTAGATTATTAGTTAGCGGCGACTTGCCGATTAGAGGCCGATTTACGAAACTACCTGATACGGACACTTGGTGATTGAGCGTGTCTGTGGTGTATCGTGTAAGTTGTATCATGTAATCTTCGTGTATCCATCACAGCTTATATCAGACAAGTAGCACAGATAATTTCACCATGTCAGGTATCTTCTCTTATAAAATAACATAAATCTTATTAATCAGAACGCATCATGTATTAATACAGATATTAAAAGTGCCCATAAATGCAGCTTATATGCCATCTCCCCAAATCATCCAGCAATTGTATATCTACTTCTACACCCCACCACATCAATCCCACCCCCACACCCAAAACCACCCTTTCCCCAACCCAGTACTAACCCATCCGTACCTGTACCGCAAGCCCATAGTCGATTGCAACTTTACCTCTCACCACCAAACCTCCAAACATCACCAACTCCAGCTTCCTCCCACCTCTTCTTCTCCTCCTCCGCCATTCTTCCACTCTCCTCTCTTCTCCCCCTAAACAAATTAAAATAAAAAAACAGCAAAAATGTCCCTCTCCCCCCCAATGCCCCCCTTCAACTCCACCGACCCAACCGCCTCCTTCCTCTCCTCCTCTGCCCTCGACTTCCTCCTCATCGAGCTCGTCCCGCTCGCTCAGCGCGTAACCTCCCAGCGCGACTTTCCTTCTTCCTCTCCGGCTACTCAGAACCCCGACGGCGTCACATCCTCTTCGCATCATCGCAAATCCGATTCCGCTGCCGCTGCGCATCATCCGCCGGCCGCCGATTCTCCAAAGCGAATAGACGACGAAGAGCACCTCGATGCGGTGCACTTGAGACTCGAGTCGCAGGGCTATCGCGTTGGCCAGGGTCTTGTAGAAAGGTACTTTTTCTCAACAACTACATCCTTCTTTCCTCTTCTCTCATAGGAACTACTCCCGCGCCGTCTCTCCTTTCTCTCCCTCAATCGAATCAATATAGAGACACATAAGCTAACACTCAGCTTTCCTCAGATTCTCCCGCGACCGCCCCCGCTTCAACGACACTCTCGACGTCATAAAGTTCCTCTGCAAAGACCTCTGGTCTCTCGTCTTCGGCAAAAACATTGACAACCTCAAGACAAACCACCGCGTACGTCACACACACACACAACACACTTACAACCCCCAAACAAACAAACAACACGCATCACAGGATCAAAAACTCAGAAACTTAAGAACTCACACATTGCGCGCATAATCTAGGGAGTCTACGTCCTCACCGACAACGCCTTCCGCCCATTCTCCCGCATGAGCACAGAAACCGGCAGCCAAGCTGTCCTCCGCGCACAGCCTGTACGTCACACAAACACACACACATACACAACAGAGCGCAATTACCTGTCCTCTGGCCCAGTCGTCGCGATCCCCCGTTGGTTCGGATAGACGAGTTTTGACTAACTTGCTTTACTTGAATTTGCTTAGTTCCTATGGTTTCCCTGCGGCATCATTCGCGGCGCTCTGGCTGCCCTGGGTATCAGCGCCACCGTCCAAGCCGAGGTCAACGAGCTACCAGCAGCTATATTCCAAATCAAGACCATCGCCGCCAAGCCATAATAACCGAACCGCATTAAAGACAGCATTGCCCGATTCAAATCTACCAAAAGATGGGAGAGCGAAAAGATGATGGGATGACCCCATGTGCGAACTGACGGCGACAAACCCGTCCAATTCTTCTCCCGAATAATCCTCCAACTCAGCCAGGAGCAACTAGCAGTGGACTAATCAATGGGAATGAGAAGCTGTCCCGAAGGGAAAAGGGCTTCGCATGGGGATAGAGATTCTGGGGACAGTTTACAGCCTATGAAAGAAAGCAAATCATCAGCCACCCTGCTTATGCACGCGTATATATTCATTATACCCAGTAGTCATAGCTATTGTCCCTCAAGACCGGCTCCCTCGACACTTGAACAGCTACCAACAGGTTGGATGTTTAGGAGGAAAGTATTTACTTTTGGGGAGGGTTGTGGGCAAAGTCGACGCCCTTCTGAATGTTGCCCTTGAGGCCCTCGACAGCCTTGCCAAGGAGCTCCTTCTCCTTCTCGGTGATCTTCTCAAGAGGGTTGGACACGCTCTCCACACCATTGGGCTAGGCTCAAAGTTAGCAAACACACATCTTTTGGGGGTCAAGCATGGGACGGAAGTGTAAACTTACTCCAAGAGTGACGGGGACGGAGAAGAAGTCGACGCCAGTAGCCTTGGCAACAGCCTCACCTCCGGGCACGCCGGGCAGGTAGACGTAGCTGGGCTCGACGAGACCCTGCTCGCCCTTGACAGCACGAAGCAGCTTCTCGGCAAATCTAAATATATTCGTGTCAATATTTGTGTCTCATGAATAAGTGAATGAAAACAATTGCCAAGTCGAAATCTTACCGGAAGCCAGCATATGCCATGGAGAGAGTGGCAGAACCGGCACCATCCTTGGCCTTGACGACCTCGTCACCACCAAACTGCACACGGTTGACAAGAGCGTCGTACTTGTCGGCAGGGATGTTGACAGCGGGCTGGGCGGCGCTGAAGAGGGGCAGGATGGTCTCGCCAGAGTGGCCACCAACAACGGGGATGGTGAGCTTCTGGGGCTGGGACTCGCCAACAATCTCGGCAACAAAAGTCTCGGCACGGACAACGTCCAGAGTGGTGACACCAAAGAGGCGCTTGGGGTCAAAGACCTTCTTGGCCTTGAGGACCTCGGCGGAAATGGGGACGGTGGAGTTGACGGGGTTGGAGATGACGAGGATGAAGGCCTTGGGGGCAACATCAGCAATGACCTCAATGAGGCCCTTGACGATGCCGGCGTTGATGTTGAAGAGATCGTCACGGGTCATGCCAGGCTTGCCTGTGAGCAATTGCAGCGTTAGCAGCCGGCAACTCGGGATTCAAATCACATGCCGAGGCTTTGAGCCAGCCCCAGCTAGATTTTTGTAGTAGTAGTCATATGAGTTATAGCACGTACGGGGAATACCAGCGGGGATGACGATGATGTCGGCATCCTTGAAAGCGGCCTTTGCGCCGTCATTGGCGGGCAGGTAGCCAGTCACTTTCTATCAAAAACACAGCGGCGTTAGTGAGCTGGAGCTGCAGCGGAAGTCGGGCCAAGGGAAAGCTCGCAAGATGGCTGTCGGCGATGCGGAGAGTCGGGAGACCACGAGGACAATGGAGTTGGAGCTAGGAGCTTACCGCGGGGGAGGAGATGTGAGAAAGGTCGGCAGCAACGCCAGGGGTGTTGACAACATCGTACAGAGCCAGCTCGTCGATGAGAGGGCTGCCCTTGAGGAGGAGGGACAGGGGCTGTAGGATATCGCAAAAAAGATGCGCTGTTAGCTAGATGAAAGCAAAGATGGATCGCAATGGCAATCAGAGTAGAGGAATGCATACCTGTCCAATGCCTCCGGAGGCACCAGCAACAACTATCGCACAAACCGTCAGTATCACGTTTGCCCGCACTCCATTTTCACCTCCTCAATGACGCGAGCTCTTTCAGACAGCTTCACGTCGCCGTGGTGCGGGGTTGAGGGGCAACTTCAGTGCTCGCGCCTCTAGGACAGTAATAGCCATACCTGCTTTGACCATGGTAGCGGTTATAGGGGAATATGTGGGAGGTATAAAAGGGGAGAAGAAGAAGGCTCAAAAAGAAGATATTCAGAGATGAAAGCTTGGAGAGAAAATAAAAAAGAGAAGGTTAGGAAGATAGATGGAGAGCGGATGGATATACTTTTTGCAAGAGGGAATTGCGTAAGACGGGGAGGAAGGTACCCTTGGGGATGGCTCTTGCACGGCGCAGGGACTCGGCGCGCTATATTCCCTTAACGGCCTCCACTCGCTGCTTTCAGGCGGCCTTTTTTTTTCTCTCTCAGGGAACCTGGAAGGCTAATGGAGGGGTAAAATGGACAGTCGGGAGGGGCCGCCTATTGCCAATGCGTTTTTACTTTACTTTGGAGGCACAGCGTGCTGCTACGGATGGTATTTGCTAGGCCTAGTATCACTGCAGGTAGCTGGTTTGCCTGTGCTGTGCTTTGCTTGTTTCGGCGCCGATGACACGGGGGCCGGCCAATCGGGGTGCAGCAAAGCCAGCCTTACAATGCACATGTATATCTGTTATAACGCCGAATTGGTAACAGCTACGATGATACCATACCATCAGCAACAACAAGAAAACAAGAAAAAGATCGTCCAGCATCTCGAAAATGAACCGCGGCCCCCGTCACATTCCGACCCGGGCTGCAAGGTCCCGAGAATCAAACCACACAAGAGAAGGCTTGTGATTGTGCACGGCTCAAGGGGACGCAGTCGGAAGAGCACCGCTGATTCCGAGGTCTGCCGGGCCGGAGCGGATGGGCGCCAGGTAAGGTAGCCGAGCTCGTGTGAGATCGGAATTGCAAGTGACGTGAATGACTTTTAGTTGTCGGTCTGTGATTGATTAATGCTTATATAATTGTTTACTTGTGTATTTGACATGCTAATAAGTGTTGCCGACTTTGGTTGTTTGATTTGCCGACTTTGGCTTCTTTCCGGGATGATAAGCCGGATGTGCTTCTGGCTCTCTCCCGACGGCACTCGGAGGACATGGATTGCTGGACCAAGTGGCGATACAATGCAATGGCTATTGTAATCATTTAATTGTCATTCCTTACGAGATGATCTCACAATAGCTAAAGAGAGCCGGCAAATATCGACACCCAGAAACACAATTCCAACATCAATCACCATATGCAGTTTCACATTCATCATAAAAGAACCATTGTGCGAGAATCCACTGGAATTGTTTCTCTTCCCTGCGAACCCTCAAAGCGGCAGCCTCATCGGCAACCACAGTAGAAAAGTTTCTTCTTTGTCTCGACAGTTTCGGGATCCAGCTGCAGCTCCGGCCTGTAACAACAACCTCTAAAGGGAGGGTTTTTCTCTTTTTCTTTTAACAAAAAACCAGGCCAAATGTACAGTTGAAAAAGCGGTTTCAGACCCCTACTCCCAGCCCAGCCAACTCCCCCATCACCATCTCCTCAAAAGCCTTTCCATTTTTTCGTCCCGTTCCTCCAATTTAGGACTCGCCAGCGGCAGCAGCCTTGGCCTTCTTGCCTCGCAGCTTGGGCTCGGGGTCGGCCTTGACGGGGAGCTGGGATCGGCGGATGGCAGAGGCACGCTCGATGGCGGCGGCACGGAGGTCAGCGCGGTAGCCGGACTTGGCAACCTGGGCGGCAACGGCCTTGTAGGTCCTACAGCAGTATTTTGGTCAATATAACAAAGGATTCCCCCCCGGTGATATCGTATAATGTCTGGACTTCGACTCACTTGCGGGTGGACTTGCCGCCACCGATGGAGGTCTGGGCAGCAGACTTGCTGGGCTGGTGAGCAGCAGCAGTCTTCTTGCTGGTGACAACAACGCCGCCCTTCTCGCCAGGGGCAATGCCGACAGCCTATCAATTGAATGTTTTAGCAACCACGTATATTCTTTCCCTTATTTATACTCCGAGACCGTGCTCGATCGGAATGTGTCGTACCTTCTCGTTGACGAAACCAGCGTACTATTCCAAACAGTTAGCCCCCCTTCTAGTGCTTTTCGTCTATTCCCATCCAAGAGTTTCCCGTACCTTGCGGCTGTGGACGTTGGTCAGGTTAAGGGGGTCGCGGGAGAACTGAACACCGCCGTTTGAGGCAGCACCAGTCTTGTGGAGGTAGCTGTTGTTGCTTCCTGTCCAATTTCATCATTTTAGCCTCATCGAACATCGTCGTTTTCGAGCTCTCTTCGTTTTTCCAGTATCAAACGAGCCCGTAGGTGAAAATAAAAAACTCACGGACGACCTCCCAGATCAGGTCCGAGGAAATGTTGGGCAGAGTAGCAGCGGCCATTGTGTCGGTTGTCGAGTTGTTGTGATGTTTCGCGACGTTTCGAGGTTCGTTCGTCTTCGCTGCGTGTAAAGAAACACACTCGGCCTGCAAAAAGTGTGGGCTCGCTTAGCTGCCGCATTGCGGTTAGCGCAGCCAGAGCATCGTTATCAGCTCCTTATCGAATCTGTGGGGCGCTCCCTTCCCTTGTGGCTGGTGGCGCCATCAATTTCATCTCACAGGCAAGACAGGCACCCCAAAGCGCCCACATGCGGCGAGCAGGGAGCTTGAATGGATCCCGCACAGCCACTCGCTGCAAGCCGCCATGCAACACGTCAGACGGCAGCTGAGGCCTCACCAAATCCGTTCCCAGTTCCCAATCATTCCTCCAACAAGAGGCTCGTATCAACAGCCAACACCAACAACCAGAGCAACAGCCTAGCCATGAACTGGTTCATCTGCTAGTCGCCGCATCTCAAGGCTCTCTTCTACTAGACTCGACACTATACTGCTTTCCTTTTCTTTCGTTTCCTTCTCCGCAAACACTCCTTAATCAACCAACAAAACTCCATCTCCGACTGAACCGAAACAACACCAAGAATCTCCGTCGTCACCATGGCCTACCTCCTCACCTCCCTCTGCATCTCCCTCGTCGTCCTCGCCACAGCGCTCTTCCTCACCCGATCCTGCTGGCTCCGCCGCCTCCCGGGCTCCGACTACCTCTACTCCCGCCTGCCCTCCACCTTCGCCGGCGACATCGAGGCCGGCCTCTCCAGCAGCACCTTCGACCTCAGCGGCAACGTCGAGGACGGCGACGGCCGCGCCGGCCTGGACGACGAGAGCAAGGCCGAGATCCTCAAGATCATGAAGAAGAGGCGCCTGCCGTTTGACCAGGCGCGCAAGGTCTACATGGAGAACAAGTTCAAGGCCAACGGAATTGGCGCCGACGGACGGCCAAGAGACCCCAAATTTGTCAGCTTCTCATGAAAGCGTTGAGCGACTTACCTATACCAGCGCTGCGTTGTCTGGAGTCTCAAATCATTTTATAAACAATTATCCCTATTCGCCATTTGGAGCATCTTTCGCGGAGCCTTTTCTTTTCTTTTTCTTTTTTTCTTATCTTTTTATCTTTATTCTTCTTTTTATTTTTGGTCCTCTCTTCGTTTCTTTCTCTTTTACCTCTTTTGCTTGTCGCGCTTGGCCGCACACTCATCCATTCATTGTCCTCTCTCAAACTCTTTTTATTCTCTTGTTCCTTTGTCATCTTAAACAAGGCAGAAATTCTGGTGGTCAGAAAATAAGTCAGTGGATGTACGCAATATACGGCCAAACTCCTCAAGACGAGCGTCACTTGGATTTTTTGTTCTTCATTCCTTTGTCCGAGCTGGAGTTTGGGAAAATGCCTTATTATTATTACATCGCCGGGTTATAGACGCCGGTGCATTTGATATCAGTCATCAAATGAAATATACTATAACTTTATCATTCAACAGACATTTTTTTCGTGATCCCATGTCCTCTAAACGCCTCTGCCACCCAAATGCCTGACAAAAACCCAATAGTGAAGCCCCATGATTGCCATGGGATTCCCTCTCATTATCCACCCAATATTTGATAATTATGTACACAGCAGTTAAGAATAAAATATGTGGCGGCAGATTATACAAAATATTCGGCACCAATCAGGCACCTCGCCGTAGCGCGACTTTCAACGTCGCGCCAGAGGGGATGGGACTTTTCATGGTCGTAAAAACGTCGCAAAGAAGGCTTATTGTGCGAGAAAATGTGTGCGCGCACTTATTTGTTCTTCTTGGTCGCCAGGTCAGGGACGTAGGTCCGGTCGTCGGAACCCTCGACCTCCTTGACAGTGGCGTCGACCTCCTTTGCCTCGTCCTTCCACTTCTTCTCGGACATCTTGACCTCCTTCTCGAACATCCAGGCCTCGGGCATCTTGTAGGTTCCGCCCATGCGGTCAAAGGCAGTGAAGAACTGGCCGTAGTTGACCTCGAATCGAGAGTGGTGCAGCGAGTGGCAAGCAGCACCGTTGACAACTGGGTTGTTGGTGAGGTACTCGCCATCGTGGATCATAATGGTCCAGAAGTTGACAAAGACAAAGAGGAAGACGTAGGCCATCTTCTGCAGCGGGAAGATGAAGGGGAAGACGTGGTAAGGGATGGATTGCATGAAGCCGTCGACGGGGTGGAAGGCATGGCTGGCAAAGGGCGTAGGCATGATCCACTTGTGGTGAGGCTTGTGCAGGTACTTGTAGACCCAAGGGTGGTGCAGGTATCGGTGAATCCAGTAGATCCAGAAATCGGTGAAGACGAGGAAGAGGGGGAACTGGAGGATGTTGTACCACATGCCAGGTCCCTCGGAGGTGATGTCGTAGAGCTTGCCGAACCCGCGGACCTCGAGCAGGAAGAGCGGCGCGGTGAGGAGAGACATGAAGGGCATCGACTTGTTGGTCTGGACGATCTCGAGCCAGATCTGGTTCTTGATGTACTTGGGGTGGTTCATGGTGCGCTTGTCAAAGATGAAGACGTAGGACAGGGTGGCGAAGATGAAGTAGACAATAAGACCAAAGATCCTAAAGTCGCGAACGTGTTAGCCAGACTGTCTGCCACCAAGAGGAGCTGTATGTATGCGTGTTGAAAGGGGCTGGGAGCCTGTAATCTGGCGACCGCGTGCCAAAGTCGAGATCCAGAGTAGAGCAGAGTAGAGGCACGTACCATGTAATGAGGTAAAGCGTGACGAACTGGCGCCAGACGTTATCTCGGGGAAGAGAGCTCAGGTACGCAGCGGGATAAGGCTGGACCTGGAAGTACTTGGTCGCGGGCTTGTAAGTCCATGATGAATAGGCCGCCGAAGCATTGGCCGCCGTGGCCTTGGGGAAGTCGTACGGCGCAGGCTGTAGAGGGAACAGCCAGGCGTAGGCGTGGTCGGCGATGAAGGTGTCGGTGAGCTCGAGCACGACATCCATGGTGGGCAAAGCAGAAACCGAAACCGATACCAAAGAGCAACTCAGGAATCAACACAAGGGCGAGAGTTGTGTTGTCGCGGATTCGGAGTTGGCGGGCAGCCCGGTCGAGTTCGCGGCAGCAGGGCCAATTTAAATACTGAGCCTAGACAGGCGACGGTCTGGGGGAGGATAAGGTAGACGAGAGGGAAAAAAAATAAAAACTGGGGCGCAAGTTCAGGGGTGCAACGCGGATCCCGATTGAGCTTCGGCGCAAACGTGGAATTAAGTGAGAAGGTTAGTAGGAGTAGGGGGGAGGGATCGATCAGATAAGTTTCGATTGTCGAGGGTCGCCACTTGTCGTCATGGAGATGCTGCTTGTTGTAGTGGTGGTGACCTCAATTGGGAGAACTGTGAATAGAAGTAGAACAGAGATGGAAGAGGCGAAAGAAGGACCAGCCACTGTTTTCAATCTGGTTTCCAATGCAATGTAATGGCAAACAAATAGAGCCCCGTTCTCTTATTTATATAGCTGGCCCCGTATATCGCAGGATGAGGTGCATCTTTACGCGATTCCGTATCTTCCCTCCCGCAACACTCACACTGCCATTCACGCTCTCTCTGCTCATCAAACTTCTCCCCCCCCTTTCCCGGAGCTGCAACGTCCCGGCGCCAATAGGTGGTCTGATTCACACCACAGAAATGTCCGAACATCTACGGCTCTCCGAGTCCAGCGCATCAAATTGGACCGCCGAGCGGAGCCGAGTGGCCAGAGAGGAGACTGAAATGTGCTGATATAACGGATGGTGCCTGAGACGCGACGTCGATAGGCGGGTTTGCCTTACATAAGCCGCATCCGTTGCGGGGCCCGGCGATCGCATTCGTATCGATAAAGAACACGAACACGACTTCGAGAACTTCAATCTCCATCCTTGCGGCATTCTTCTGCGGCGAATATCCACAAATCCAAATCCTGCTCTCTTTCTCCGTCGCTTCGGATTGGGCAGGCAAATCAGAAGGCAATTCACTGGTCGACAACGAGGGCAGCTTCGGTTTTATCGTCCCAATACTCCGTACTATCAACTTGCCATTCCCACTCACACTGACGCTCTGACCGCTACTACAGTATCGTATATCACAGCCTAACTGATACAATACCAACGACCTTTTGTTCGGCCTCTCTCGGCTGTCAACATATATTACAGTCTTTCGTCGTCGAGTAATTGTAATCAATCTGAGCACGCATTACAGTTCCTCAGCTCGACTGGACAACTTAAACCTCCATCGCATCTTCCCGTCTCGGCGCACTCAAACACTCTTCACCTGATTAGACCACATCATTGCACACACAACCTTACATACTAAGCGTCGTTTTCTATATGCATCACATCCCACTAACAACCAAATAGGCCACAGGCACCACCTCTATCACGCTGTCGCTATTCCTGTACTATCGCCTTTGTCTAGATCGGGCGAATACTACTAGGTAGTACTAGTAATAAGCAGGTAGGGTTGCAGAATCGCACAGCGCAAATGCCATGACACCCGGACGCCTTGGTTGGGAAACACGGTGGATTGCTATGCTTCATTTTTTCCCCTCTCACTCAATTCACATACACATCCAGAGTATCGGAATCTGCGGTATCATTAGTCTGCAAGGCGTGCCTCCCACAATAGCCTCTTTGCCATGATGCTGCCTCTTATTTTGACAACTGTGCCCGTCCCCGTCTCTTTGACAAAGTCCATATCACGTCGAAATGATGGCGTCAAAGATGTGGAGAGGAATCGATGCCATGCCGTTGATGGAGACTGCGTGATTAATAGCAGTGTCAATATGTCATGTCTTCGTGCCCGAACTGCTGCCTGCTCCACGGTTGCCGAATGTCCGGGTCCAACTTATACTGACAGCATCTCCTTCGCGGTGGGTTCGGCATGAGCCCGGCATGTTGGCCAGCTTATGTACGAGCACAGGCAGGTGTCAATCCAGCTTAGCACTCCATTCTTTCGTTTTTCGTGCCTAGGATTAATTGCGGGTAGATACCCGACCCTAGCCTTGAGCACCTTGGCTTGGGAAAGTTTGCCGGGTGACATAGCGCCTGTGCTAGGGGGTTTGTTTGAGATTGATGCTTGAAATGTAGTGTGCGGGCGGCGGAGTATCATCGGCAGCGAAAATGTTTCGCATGAAGGCATATCAACCCAACAAGCAAACAATGAACGCTCTAGCCAATCCAACTGCGGTGACACTGAATTATTACCTTTGACTGGACATTTGTTGTATAAAGGCAATTTAGTAGTTAGGCTGCGTACGATATTGTGTGTGCTACATAAAAGCACCTACTCGGAACCGGAGTCGGGGTTCAATCGAGTTGAGTTGAGTCTTTGTAGGGTAAGTGGATGGGGCAGGTCGAGCACGAGGCCTCTCGATCTCAACGAGGGCATTTCCACTTGCGAATCGCGATGCTCGCACAGGTTTGTGGCGTTTACTATTGCAAAAAGGAGTTGTTTCCGATACCCACGTCATGGCGGTCACGCAGGACATGAGGTGTGCAACCACACAGCACCAAGACACACCAGACTTCGAGTACATGCATGTAGCTATCTCATTAGGGCATAGAAGGTCTCATGAGTGCTTTTGTCTGATGCAGATAGCGTTGTGACGACGTTTCTTTACGCGGACGCTATCAGTGGACGATTTGGACTGTTGTTGCCATACTTCATCCAGGCTTCTGCATACTCCACGTCGGAGTTTACACCTATGGCTTCAAACTAAACAAACGCGTCTGATGCCGGGCCTGTTTGACGCTACCCGCTAGACAGCCCCAAAGCAGACTTCATCCCGCCTCTAATTATACCCTGGACAAGCACTCCCAAAGCACAAGCCATGATCAAAAACCACTACCTTACACTCCGTACTGGGTACAGGCAGGTATGTGTATCGTATGTGCCATGAGCCCGATGGCGGCCCGTGAAAAGAGCTTTCCAAGACATGCGTGCATACAACCTGACACCTGTTACATGGTAGGATCGCTGGGCACCACCTCCAGTACAAGTAAGCCGCAGATGGCCAATCCCACCAGGGGACTAGATTAAGACACGCACATGTTGGGTGTGGCTGCCACGGAGAAAATCAAGCATCATCTCACAGATAGGAAATACTGTATGGTACACAGAGCATGGGTGGTATTTGAGAAGCAAGGGGGGCGGGAAGAGGCAAATGGGGATGGAAATGGAAAAAGGAAAAGCGGGGGATGGAAAAAAGAGGATGGATGTTAGCAGTGCTGGGTTGGAATTACGGAGTACGTATCCGGCCAGAGCACACACACAAGATCTAGAAGCAGGCAAACGAGGCTGCCAAGACATCTTTCCATCGGCGGTCTTCAGCCTCATGTGGCTGACCGGGGGAAAGGTTGCGAGACACATGCGCCGCGCGGGTGACAAATAAGAAGAAGCGGCAACGTCTGAACGCAAACGGCCAAGTTGGATTAAAAAAAAAAAAAAGAGAAATGAAAAAAAGAAATAGCGAAGAGGAAGAAAAGAAGGAGGGCAAGGAGATTAGATTGCAACTCTGTTTCTGGCGGCACTTTGTTTGATGCCGAGTTCAGCTCGGCTCAGCCCAGCTTCTCTTTTTCAGGGGCAAGGGTAGACCTATCTCTGTCTGATTCAACCGTCCTTGACTCACCTCTGGAGATAGTAGTCGACAAACGGTCAGACACTTTATGCTAATAATAAGTGACTCAGACTCAAGGGAAAGGAATGAATGAATAAATGAATCTCGAGCTCGGATAGTGCACATGGCGCCTGGATGTTCGGATACCGGGTTAGGCCTCGATGTGCTTCGTGCGTGCGTGCGTGCATGCCTGCGTGTGTGTCGTACAAATAATCACAAACAAAAACTAAACCACAGCGCAGTTGAATCGGCAAAGGAGGACGAAGGACAGGACAGGGCCCTAAGCCGCAAGTGGGTGCAGTGCAGAGCCAGGTACGGTAGTACGAGCACAAGCACTTGGGCGATGGATATCATGGGGAACAGACTTGGCTGGGCTGGGCTGGGTGTGGCTGGTGTTGGCTGGTGTTGGGCTTGGGCTTTGCGAGACTTGGACCCGCTCCAACAGCCCCTTGTCAGCGCTGGGACCGGGTGGGCCCCGTTGGTGGTGCCGGGCCCCACACGCTGCAGCCCACTTTTTGCATCCCTGCGTTTTTGTGACGGAACCAGCAGCAGTTGGTGTTAGCACGATGTGGGCATTTCGACGGACGGGTTGCACAGTGTTTTTGCCCCTTAGTAAGCCAGTCCCAGGCAGAGCAGAGAGAGGGCAGAGGCCGCGACGTGAACACTCGCCGTGCAGATGCCCATCAGGGCTAAGCTGGGCCCCACCGTGCCGGGCTGGGCCTCTGCACCGGCCCTGCTGCTGGGGAACGGGCGGCGGATTGGGAAGCCAGGATGAGGGTACGCAGAGAGGAGACCGAGGGGGGGCGCGCTTGAAGGGGGGCTGAAAGGCGCTTACAGGTACATGCGGGTTGCGGAGCTTTGATTACGGAAGGACGGAATACTGGACGGGGGGAATGGCTGTATGTGTGATGACCAGCAGATACAGATGACGATGGTCGATGAGAGGGCTACGAGTACGTATATACGCCTCTGTGTTGTTTTGGCTTGAATGAGCGCGCCGCCTCACCGGAAAAGACTGCAAAAGTCAAAAATATCTCCCCGAAAAGCATTAATCTTGTTTCTCAACCCCATTATTTAAGGTACTATGACAGGTTAAGTCGTGGAGTTTATCTCACCTTACCTGCCTACATAGCACTACTACCTGTAGTAGGTAGGTTGTGGCATATTGTCTACTGTACTATGAGCCCCCGTGCATGTGTGTGCATGTGCATGGCATGCTCTGGTCTGCTTTATTCTGCTCTGGTCTGCTCAACATGCTCCATTGCCGTGTAACAGGCTCACTGGCGCTCTTCTGCCCGTTGTGTGACCCCAGGTGAAGAAGAGGTGTATCGTATGAGTACATGACCTAGTAGTATTCACCTCCAGGTACTCCGTAGACTGCACGGCAACGGTAACCACCTGTGCTACCCGCTCATTTAGTCCCCATCCAGCATCCAGCGTCCGGTACGAGTTCAATTCTCGTAGCACCGCGACAACTCGTTGATGCCATGCCCCATCCCATGCCAGCCCGCGCTACTGCACACCCCTAAAAAGAACAAGCACGCCCCCAAGAGAAAAAAGAAGACGACAGAACCCAATCCCAAGGGCAGAAATGGCCCGAGCTTCCTACTTCCCACCTCCCACCTCCCACGCCCCTGCCCGGCTGTGCCAGACACTTTGGGGCCCGGCTAGCGGGAGTACATGCAGCCCCTGTCGCCTGTACATGTGGGTGCTGGAGCCCCCCAAGAGTCCCCTCCCCGTGGATGCGTGGATTCGCGCGTGCAGTGGCCCGTGCCCCAAGTACCGCCAGGTACATGCGGCGGTCGTCTGGACTTGGGCTGCATGTACAACGAGGCGCCCCCCTTGGAAAAAGCCCCCCCCAGCTGCCTGTGGTCAGGCTACGAGCCCCGAGACGAGAAGCCTGCTCGCTTCAAGTGCTCCACCGAGTTACCTTATTCCCCCAGCCGCGACGCTGTACCTCCAAAGTTCCTCCTCTCACCTTTTTCTCTTTCTTCTCCTTGGACAAACCTCCCACGCCTCGAATCACGTCCCGTCGCTCCGTGGACGCGCGATCCCCAGGCCCTGGCCACGAGCTTTTCCTTCCCACCGCCCGCCCGTCTCATCATCGCCTCTGCCGTTCAGCCTCGGCCGGTCGAAGCTAGAATTTTTTTGAACATCATCATTTTTTTTGGAGGGTGTTTCGATTCGCGGGCTTCGATAGAGCCTCGTTGAGAAACTCGGCACTCCGGCAATCCCGCCTGCTGATCTCCGGATCGAGGCGACAGCTGGCCTCAGGAACCGCTTGACATTGCCTCCTGCATCACCTCCCGATCCGATCGATTGTCGCGCCGCGCGCCGTCGCCCTGCCTCCTATTTCAGTCACTCAGCCCGTCTCGATCAATCATGTCCATGTATTCCCATCGCGGCATGGGCGCTGTGCCCCCAGGCAACGCTCGCCTCAACGAGCTGCTGGAGCAAATTAGGGCCGAATTCGATAGCCAGCAGCGTCAAAGTGAAAACTTTGAGCATCAGAGTACGCTTCCCTCGCAACTATAAAGTTCCCTCCCCCGCCGCCTCCCGTGCGCTGTGACAACGTGGAACCTTGAAACTACAAGTGAAAAAAAAAAGAGGAGAAAGATGGAGAGAGAAAATGACGGGAGAAAAACAGAAAGAAGAAAACGATCAAGGTTGCCAAGCAATGGAATTCTGGGCTAACAAGGTGAATTTAGTCTCGGCGCAGGTCAGCGAAATGCAGCTGGTGCGAGAAAAGGTCTATGCCATGGAGCAAACCCACATGACGCTCAAGCAAAAGTAAGCAAACCTTCTAAATGGGCACACGTCTCTCATGCAGCGCTAACCGCATCTGCCTTCCCCTACAGGTATGAGGAAGAAATCAACATGCTGCGACATCAGCTCGAGGTTGCTCGCAAGGGAGCTCCGCAGTCCGGCCTCCAGGGACCTCCTCAGCACGCCGGCCCGTCTCAGCAGCCTCCCTCGATAGCGCCCGGGAATGGCCTCTTTAGTGGCATCATGGCCGGCAGCAACCCCGGAGGCCTTGCGCCGCCTCAGCCTCAGGCTCCTCCTCAGGAGCAGCAAATGGGCCCTCACCATCACCAGATGGCTCAAGGTCCTCCAGGACTGCCCGTCGCCCCTCCTCACCCTAGCGCACAGCAGCAGCAGCAACAGCAGCAACAGCAACAGCAGCCTCAGCAGCAGCCGCCGTACCAGGCTTATCCCCCCAACACCATGCCTCAGCCTCCGCCAAGCACGGCTTCGCCTGGTCCCGGCCGGCGAGCCATGGCCCGTCCTCCGGGTGCCGTCGGGCCTGCTACCCCCCAGATCAACACCCCCGTGCCGTATCCCGGCAATGCTCAGTCCCCGCAAGTGAGCCACCCGACCCCCGACCACGCTCGCATGAACCCTCGAGCCCCTCCCCCTCCCATTAGCAATGCTCTGGGCGATCTCGAGGTCGATGCCGTTGCTCCCCACAACAAGAAGACGGGCAACGACTGGTATGCCATTTTCAACCCGCAGGTTCAGCGCGTCCTGGACGTTGACCTCGTCCACTCCCTGACCCACGAGAGTGTCGTGTGCTGCGTCCGCTTCAGCCACGACGGCAAGTACGTCGCCACCGGATGCAACAAGTCGGCCCAGATTTTCGATGTCCAGACTGGCGAAAAGGTTTGCGTCTTGGAGGACCACAGCGCCACCGACATGGCTGCCGATCTTTACATTCGAAGCGTCTGCTTCAGCCCCGATGGCCGATACCTGGCCACCGGTGCCGAGGATAAGTTGATTCGGGTAAGCAAACCAACGCTTGGCAGACTCCAATCTCCCCACACAGCCCTGAGACACTAACCTTGATTTCCATCTTTAGGTGTGGGATATTGCTACCCGAACCATTCGTAACCACTTCTCGGGCCACGAGCAAGATATCTACTCGCTCGACTTTGCCCGCGACGGTCGTACTATTGCGTCGGGTAGTGGCGACAGAACCGTGCGTCTGTGGGATATTGAGCAGGGCACTAACACCCTCACCCTTACGATTGAGGATGGTGTAACCACCGTTGCCATTTCCCCCGATACGCAATTCGTTGCCGCCGGCTCCTTGGATAAGAGCGTGCGCGTTTGGGACATTATGACTGGCTTTTTGGTCGAGCGATTGGAAGGACCCGATGGGCACAAGGACTCCGTCTATTCAGTGGCCTTTTCGCCCAACGGCAAAGACCTGGTCAGCGGCAGTCTGGACCGGACGATCAAGATGTGGGAGCTCAGCTCCCCTCGTGGCCCTCCCAGCGCTGGCACTAAGGGCGGCAAGTGCGTCAAGACGTTTGAGGGTCACCGAGACTTTGTCCTGTCTGTTGCGCTGACCCCGGACGCCAACTGGGTCTTGTCCGGCTCCAAGGACCGCGGCGTCCAGTTCTGGGATCCCCGAACGGGAACGACCCAGCTCATGCTTCAGGGACACAAGAACTCGGTCATTTCCGTTGCCCCGAGCCCGCAAGGAGGCTACTTTGCAACCGGCTCAGGCGACATGAAGGCTCGCATCTGGTCCTACCGCCCTTACTAGAGGCCGTACCCGGGCACTGAGAGGAACCCGATCGTGCTTGACTCAATTCCAGCGCGATATCCAGCGCGATATTGAGACGTGAAAAAAAGAACGAAATACGCGAATAGAGCCCTCGCCACGAGGCCAAAAAGCAACACGACTTGGTTTGGAAATTGGGGAGAAGAATGGATGGTCTTGGGGGAGGATTTAGAAAAACCGTCCCCCGCCCAAGCTGCTCTTTATACCTTGGAATATGCGTTACGAGGCAAGATTATTGGGGGAGGGAGTGGTTATTATCAACTTACAAAGGCTGGCGCACAAGGTGGGAAAGCACAGCCTTATTGAACATGTACGGTATGAGGGAGGCCAAGTAGGGTTTATTAATTCGTCGGCCTTGTTTCTCTTGATGTTTTTTTTTGTCTTTAGTTTTTATTTTTGGTAATGAAAACGAACTTTTATGCAATGCAAAAGATTAAATGTGAAACTTCTTTTACTATGACATTGAATATGCTATGATATTGGCAAAAGCCGGGGTATCTGTATATGAAACATGGCTGGCTGAAGGGACGATATTACTGGCTTTGGTTATGCCAAGGAGCCGAACAGGCTGGATAGCGCATCTCCCTTTGCCTTTTTCTTCTTCTTTTTCTCTTTTGATGGAACTTCTTTTGATTTTGATTTTGATGGCTTTATTGCGTCTCGATCGAGCTTTTCGCCTTGCTGTTCGTCTGAGGGAGGTTGGATAGTGGATTGTGTCTTTAGGCGCTCTGTTGGCGGGGGTTGTTTCTGGCGAGCTATGGCAACGCCTTTATCCTGGCTTACGTCGTTGGCGCGTGTAGTTGATGATGATGGCGGAGGAATAGTCGGTCGATCGAGAAGTTGTGTGACGGCTGTATGTGTGCGTGCGAGGATGGCGAGGAGGAGAAGGCCGAGGGGAGCGTGTTGGTTGTCTGCGGCGAGTTGTGAAAAGGCTCTGTTTTATTCCCCTAAGTCAATTACTGAAATTGTATTATTTTTGGTGGGGGTAGTTGAGGTGATGGTTACATATATGCTCTGGGGATAAAGTGTTTGTTGAGCCAGATTGCGCGCGGAGGAGGTGACGAGGCATCTTGTCGACGACGAGAAGTTAGGTCTTCGAGCAGGGAGTGGATGGTTCGACGAAAGATGCGGAAGACGGGCCACCAGTGGGCGAGGCGGTGCTGGTTGTGGTGGCGGTGGTTGAAGGCGTTGAGTATGGGGAGGATGGGAGAGAGGGAGGTTGTTGCTGTTGCGAGGGATGACGTTGACGAACTCATTGTGTAGGCGGTTTGGTGGTGGTGGAGTTGGTTGAAGATGCGATTTTGAGATGTGATGCTTTTTTGGTGAGATAAGAGTTGATTTGCGGCTGATAGTGGCTGATAAGGGAGCTGGGGCGGGTGGATTAGGTGCCGTAATGGGTTGGTTTTAGTGTGTGTGGAGGGGGGATCATGTGAGATAGATTGATCGTTAGAACGAAGTGATAAAGATGAAATGATTTAGTGACGTGATGTGTAAAGTAATGGAGATGGATTGTTTGTTATCGAAGATGAAATGGAAGGAGAATAGAAGAAGAAGAGAAGAAATGATAGGTAGTTTAATTGAAAATAGAGAAAGTAGATAGAGACATCGTCAATTGCCGGTCAATCTATCAATCAAATGTCGGATGACGATGTTGGTGCTGCCAAGATGCTAAAACACACAAGCTGCATCCCATCAATGTACGAGTAAATGCAAGCATGTACTCACTTTAACCCAGACAGATAGCTACCTCGGCCATCACCTCTCCGCCCATACAAACCCAAGTACTCCCATAGCAAACCATCCCCCCCACACTCTCATCTCCATCGCGCGCAAAAAAACAAGATAAGCTCCCATGCATGAGGCCATGGTCCAACTCCAGCCTAGTCAGTTACATAGTCTAGCTTCTCTCCAGCTTTGACCAGGTGAGCATTTGCCCTTGATTCTAGCGACCGAATAGCCTCCGTTTGACCTGCTGTTAGGAGCTAGGTATTTTAACATGGTTGTGTTTTCCCTTGTTGTTTTTAGCGCATGATACGAGTATGATAATGGGGTGTTTGCGCTGAAAGGCCAAGGGCAAGGGGGGTTGGTGCCACCCCTCACTATCTTCGTTGCCGCCTGTGATCACACGCAGTTGGGGATATCTTCTTGTTTTCTCTTGTTTTCTCTTCCATTCTTCCACACCGTTTCTTTCTTGTTCCGCGAGTCGGATCATTCATAGAAACACCACCATTTCTCTATTCTTTTCTATACAAAGACATTGGATTGGCGCATCATCCTCATACATGATATAGACATCCAAACCACCAGAAAAGAAAAAAAAAAAGTTGACCTCATCGCCACTCGGCTACCAGCGGACACACGACAAACCACCACCGCGGCTTCTCAGCCCCAATGGCGCCGCCCTCGAGAAATCCCACCACATGGGACGAGTACGACGGCCTGGCATCGCCTTCGGGCAGCGTTTCGTCAAACCCTTTCGCAGAGGAACGACCGTTGCTCGACGATGACGACGCTGACGATGGTGGCGCGCATCCCGCTGCTCGACACATTGAGCGCAGACGGTAAGCTGACAAAGAACGGGAACAGAACAGAAGACAATTTTGTTTGCGCAAACATGCTAATAAAGCCTCCCCCGTTGCACAGGTCTTCCGTCACAGACCGTCTTGCCGCCATGGCAGATGTTGGCGGCGTCAACAGCTTCAGGTCCTTTGCCCGCAGTTGGCAGCGCGCCGCCGCGTTCCCAGAGGTTCTTCCTCGGCGCCCGAGCTTTGTCTTTGCGGCCGATCAGCAGATGGACGGCGAGGAGATCGAGTACACGACAAGTCACGATGACCGCGACGACGGTGGGTTTGGGCGGCGCTCGGAGGCGTCGCCGCGGGTGGGGAGTCCCTTTGCTGGTGCTGGCTCGAGCAACAATATCGTAGATTCTCAGGGGAGAGAGCGCGAGGGCAAGCAGAATGTCGACGTGGAAATGGCGAGCGGTGCGCTGCCGGCGACGTTTTCTAGCCATTCGAGCATATTTGGATCGTCTCCTTACTTGGCTACGCCGAGCATCATTGGTAGCTATGGCTCATATCGCAGTTATGGTACAATTGGTGGCCCGTCGCTTATTCGACATCGACCGTCTGTTATTCGAATAGCGCCAGGCCAGACGGAGGAGGAAGCGGCCCAAGAAGAGGATGCTGCCTATGGCGAGGAGCAGCCTATCTTGGTCAAGGAGGTTAAGCAAGGAAACAAGGTTGTTCTGACTATCGACGGCCAGAGCACCTTGCCCCAATCCATCTTCAATTCCATAAACGCCATCATTGGCGTTGGACTGCTGAGTTTACCACTGGCCTTTAAGATGAGCGGCTGGGTCCTCGGCCTTATCATTCTCACGGTGACTGCGGCTGTCACAGGGCACACGGCCAATCTGCTGGCCAAGTGCATGGATTACGATGCCAGCCTCATTACCTACTCTGACCTGGCATACGTTTCGTTTGGTACCAGAGCTCGTATCATTGTATCAGCCTTGTTTACCATTGAGCTCATTGCGGCTTGTGTTGCTCTCATCATCTTGTTCTCCGACTCGCTTGCTCTGCTGCTTCCCGGCCTGGCAAGTGTAGAAGTGTGGAAGTGCATCTGCGCCGCCATCACCCTCATTCTCAACGCTCTGCCTCTGCGCTGGTTGAGCTATACTAGCATCATTGGCATCTTTTCTACCTTTTGCAGTGAGCCCACCTCTATCTTCTTATATCTGCAGTGTTTGATCAATACTGACTCATAATTTCTCACCTAGTCGTGTGCGTTGTCATTGCTGATGGCCTCATCAAGCCGGATGCCCCTGGCTCCTTGTGGGAACCTGCTGCTACTCACCTTTTCCCTACGAACTGGTTGGCACTGCCTCTGGCATATGGCCTCATGCTCAGCCCATGGGGGGCTCACTCTGTATTTCCCTCGGTAAGAAGGCTTCCCGATACTTCATATCGTTAGACTTCTCCTGTTTTCTAACATTGCAAAACCAGATTTATCGAGACATGCGCCACCCTCACAAATGGGGCAAAGGCGTTGCCGTCACTTTTTCGTTTTCCGTACGTGTATCCCCCTAAAATCCCCTCTATACCACTTTGAAAACAAACTAACACACACTTCAACTACAGTACGTTCTAGACACCTGCCTCGCCATCGTCGGCATGCTCATGTTCGGCGACGGCATCGGCGAGGCCATCACCAACAACATCATCAGGAGCTCCAGTTTCCCAAAAGGCCTCACCATCTTCATGTGCATCTGCGTCACCATCATCCCCCTGACCAAACTCCCTCTCAACGCTCGCCCCCTCATCACCACCGCCGACGTCCTCTGCGGGCTTCACCACCACCATCACCATCATCATCATTCCTCCAGTGGTACCGACGACTGGAAACCCGCCTTTATAAGATCCTGTCAAAGGACCCTGGTGCGTGTTGTAGTCGTCCTCATCTTGCTCGGCATATCCATCCTCTTTCCGGCGTTTGATTCCGTCTGCGCATTCCTTGGTGCGGCGCTGTGCTCGCTCATCTCCATTATCCTGCCCATCTCGTTTTACCTCAAGCTCTATGCAAAGGACGTTGAGGCGAGGGAACGTCTTGTGCTGTATTGCTTGCTGGTGGTCTTTGGTGTGTTTGGCCTTATTGGCACCGTGTTTACGTTTTTGCCAAAGGAGCTCATTGGCGCTTAAACCAGAGTTGTTTTTGCTTTTGTTTTATATATATCCATCCATGGCGTGGTATATGTTTGTTTTTACATGGGATTATAGCATCTAGCATCTTTCTGGGCATTTACGATACAATTCCTTATTTTTCATCTTGTCACAAGGAATTGCTCATCTAGGTACATGGCTACGTTGTTCGAAATAGTTCAAAGCGTGTTTCTTACTTTTATGACTACTAAAGCATAAGCCCTTTATTTGGCATAAACCTTCCACCTTGAAACATCTTTAAGCTCTTTATTTGGCATAAGCTTTCCAGCTGGGAACACCTTTCAAGTAACCTAGACGACGTTTCTCAACTTTGTTTCCAACTTTATCTGGTGTAATGATATTTAGTGGCGTAACTATGTAAGGCCAACACCAACTCTGTATATACATGTCATCTAAGTCATGATCAAACCATCAGCTCAAACCAATACATATCTAAATAGTATCGACGACATACCTTCAAATGTACTTCATTCTTTCAACATCATGCCACAACTGACGTAAGCTGGAATGCTCACATCCCCATCCTGAGTTTACAAACAAATACATCACAATGCACATAGAAACTTATAAGTGAGTGGGTAACCTCTGGTATGTTTTATTATGTTAAATAAGTGATACGCAGAAAGCGAGTCAAAGCCTATATCGTCCCTCCCCGGCACAAAAGCAAAAGCAAGCAGTGCCCCTCAAAGTACTCTAACCAAAAAGTAAACCAACCATGAAGATCCAAATTCGAAAACTATTCTCCGTCTACAATGCAGATCCCCCAAGTAAAAGGGGCTCGATGCAGAGACGGCAAACCATTTTGCTTCTTTGTGTGTGTTCTCCATGATCCTGGTCTAAGCGCTCCAAGAAAAACTGCTCCCAATTTTTTGTCTTCTTCCATGCCAGCAATAAAACGATGGCGGCGATAACCACGATTGGTGGTTGAGAAAGCCCCAAACAAGAAAAGGGGAGGCCCCCTTACCAACCACCAACCCACTCAACATCTCCCAGATCGGTGCGCCTATCCTTGCGCCAGTTCCAATCTTTGGCCTTAGTCCAAGAATTTTCCTTGAGGCGATCCTTGCTCCAGCCCTTTCCATAATTGTTGTGTAAAGTATTGTTATTGTGAGAAGTAGAAAAATGATCCCAAACGCCCGCTTCATAATATTTGTTGTGATTGTTATTGTTGTTGCTGTATCCAAACCCGAAATGACGACGCTGCTTCCAACCGGGGCTTTTCTCCGGCTCCATGCTGATATTCTGGCCCCTACGACGCTCACCAAGCGCCGCCCACTTGTCAATGTTGCCGCGCTTAGATGGAGGCGAGTAGCGCGGCGTGATAGTAAAGGCCTGGTGCTTGGTGGGCGGCGCGGCCTCGTGAAAAAAGAAACCATCTGCAACCAAATCATCGTCCACATCCCCCTTGATGTCGTGAGCCGCGGGAACGGGCTCAGACTTTGGCACCGAGTGTTCGTTGGTGCTCTCGTGGCTCCAGGTGCGCGAGTTGAGCTCCTGGAGAGCGTTGACCCGCTGTTGCGCCTGCTGCTCCTCTTCCTCGTCCTCATCCCACATGTCGCTCCAGCTCTTGGAAACCGTGTCCTTTTGCATGCCAAAGACGGTGGCCATGGAAGGGAACGGCTTGCCCATGGCAATGGGCAGAGATCCAGCAGCTGGAGAAACCTTGGCCTTGGGCAGGGGAGGAGGGCGAGTGATGTTGAAGGCTCTCATGCGAGACTCAATGATGCGCGTGTCCAGGATGGAAGACGACGGGGTCTGCACATAGGCGGAGCACCAGTCGTTCGTCTCACCCGACTTGGAGAAGAGGTCTTCGCTGTAGCTCTCGTCATCCGGGATGGCGCTGAGCTGGCGACGATGAGCAGGAGTCTCATTAAGCGCCTTGGTCCACGGGAAAGCGCCTCCATCAACGTGTGGGGTCTGAATCGACGGAGTACGAAGAGGCTCACGATGGGCGGATGCAATAGTAGGGTTCTCAGCACCGCAAAAGTCGTCAAGGCTCTCGTCCTCCGTCGTAAAGCTCACAACGCGAAGGAGGGCATCCCGGGCACCCTCAAGGGACCGCTTCCTGGGATCCATGTTCATGCACTGCACGATGACCTCGTAGGTGTCCTGGGACATGCTAGGAAAGACATCAAAGAGGCTCTGCTTGTCACGAGAAAAGTCAAGGAACAGAGGGTCAGACTCAGTGGGGGTGGTGAAGGGGTTGCGGGAGAAGAGAATGTTGAGGAGGCAGATGCCAATGGCCCAGATGTCGGCCTCGGCGGGCGAGTATCCAGCACCGGCGGAGTCGAACTGCTCAGGGGCCATGTACCTGTCACTGCCAACAGTAGTCTCATAAGACCACTTGTCGGTAGTCGCAAGGCCAAAGTCACCAAGCTTCATGGCACCATCTTGAGTGAGGAAGATGTTCTCAGGCTTGATGTCGCGGTGATAGACTCCCTTAGAGTGGATAAACGCGACTGCGTCAACCAGCTCGAGCATAAATTGACGAACATGCTCGGTCTCGAGGGGTCCATGACCGTTGCGGATGGCCTCATAGAGGTCGCCCTGAGAGCAAAACTCCATGACCAAGAAGACGTGCGCATCAGTCTCAAACGTGTCGAGCAGGTTGACGATGTTGGGGTGCGATCCGAGGCCGTTATGCAAAGCATACTCCTCAGATTGGTCGTCAACGGCGAGTTCGAGACCGATGTCGCAAGGGGCGGACTTCTTGGTCAGGCACTTGATGGCGACAACCTGGTTGGCCACGGTATCCTGAGCCATGAAGACCATGCCAAAAGAGCCATGGTTGAGTGGTGAGATGGTCTGGTAGCGACCTCCATCAAGGAGGAGGCCACCAGTGAACTTGTTCCTCAAGCATTCCATGCTGAAAAAAGTTGAGATGGGGAAAATAAAATAAAATATAAGATAAAAGGGGGGAAGTCGAGATGAAAAGAGACGAAAAACAAGACAAGCAAAACTTATTTATACAGGCGTTTTGTTTGGTGACAAGATATGTAAAAACCGATATATGCCTTTCTCTTTTATCGTGAATCAATAGGCAGCCTTTGTGTAAAAGAAGCGTTCGACGTTTCTATACGCAAGGTTGCAGTGAGGCGAAGTAAGGAGAAGAGACGAGAAAAAAGACTGCTCAAAAAAGACAAGCAGTTGAAGAATCGAATAACAGATAACCGAAATGTACAAGCCGTTAGACAAAGAAAAGAGGTGAGACGACAGGTGTAGCCACGTATGATATTTGTTGGTTGGTTGGTTGGTATGATGTTTTGGCGGAGTGTAGTAGTAGTTTTATCAGGTGCGCATTGGTTGAGAGATTTCAAAAAAGAGGTAATGAAAAAAGAAGAGACAACAAAGGAGATGCGAAGTGATGAAGAACCGTGGCCAAGATGCCGAAAGCCGGCTTGCGTATAGAGAAGAAAGTTTAGAAGAGATGGGAGATTCGTTATGATAGCATCGAGGTCGCGTTATGAAGGTTGTGCGTAAATGAACGACTGGTGATGATTATTGGTTGCTTGTATCGGAAAAGAGAAGACGGCGAGGGTCGGATCCGTCGAGTCGAGAGAGGTAGGCGAGTTGAGTATGGTGTTGAGAGGAGTGACAAGTCAAGGAGAGTGAAGCAACGTGGCGGACCAACCAAACTGGCGGCCGGAAGCGGAGCGTAGCTCTCGCTGAAAGGGGGGTGACTCAATCAAGGCGACGAAGATTGTACTGGAGTCGCGAGCGCAGTTGAGCCGAAGGAGAACTTTTGGGTGAAAAAGCCGCTGTTGGGAAAAGAGGCTTGTGCCTTATCCGCCGTGTGACTCGATGAAGATTGACTGAAGATGTCGAGTGCAGGCCGAGACCGGGGGTGGTATGACGAGAACGGCGGGAGGCTGAGTGCCGAGGCAATAGAGTAGAAATTGGCGACGATATAGTTTGCGGCGAAGCAGTGACAGACAGGACAGTAACACGCTGACAGACGGGAAGCTTGTTGCGGCGTCGAGAATGTCAAGTAGACAAAAGGCGCTGATGGACCGCTGTAGGGGATCTTGCAAGGCAAAGGGACCCTTCTTTCTCTCGTCGACTGTATCAGGGGATCGGTCGGGATAGTTGACGGACTTGCGAGCGGATCGTCTCGGGGTGGCGAATTGAGAGTTTGGAGTCAATGCGAATGGGCGCAATGGCAGAGTTTCGAGGACGACGAATAGGATTTGAGAGAGACGCAAGCTCGAGGAGAAAGAAGGCCTTTGGAGATGGAGGACAGCAGTGCCAGGGGGGAAGGAGGAGATGTGATGGGGGAGGGAATGAAGAAGTAATGTAGGAACAGGAAGGGTGAGAGAGAGGATGAAAAGGGAAGACTGGAGACTGGGGATGAGTAAATGGCCGGTGGAAGAGAGTGGAAGCACGGGGGTGTGCACAAGAGCCACGAGAACCTGCCAGCAGCAGCGCTGGGGGGGTGGGGCAGCGCACTAGCCCGCTACCAGCGTCCCATTGAACGAGCGCTACAGGGCGCTACTTGCAGGTCAACAACGGTATCGGTACAGTTAGCACGCAGCCTACAGTGCCTTATGGTACAGCGCTTGGTTGGACTTGGTAGGAGGATTGATATCCATTAATCACTAGTGCGAGTACTGGGTACCTGGCCGCCGGCGTCGTGCATGCGGCGGTGCGGGTGCAGCCTGGACACGAGTACGGGGTACTCGGTACTCGGCGGTCGGCGCAGGGTCCTGGCACACACCTCGTTTTTAGGCAGGACTCGTACAAGTACCTACAGTACTCGATTGGAGTGCTCAGGACCACGTTGCAGCATTGAAGTAGTAAATGTTGGGTATCAGTACGAGCTCTGGGCTTTGTACACGGTGTTTGGGGCCCATGCAAGTACTCCGTGGCGCATACTGAGTACAAGGCCGCCGTGCACCGTGCGCGCTCACGAGCTCAATCGTTGACTCTTTTGCTTCCGGCTGCGGCCTCGCCATCTTTGTTGGGCTCTGCTGAGAGAGTCACGCGTGGTCAAGTTGCGGAGCACCGTGCGGGCTTTTGCACTTTGGATTGCACCACGCATCCCGCAGGTTCCCGGGCCATGCAGTTTTAGACTGCTGCGCTGGGCACAAAAAGAGAGATGGCGAGGTACCAAGTGTGTGTCCAGATGGTACAAGCGCAACAGCAGCCGCTTGGTACTCGTGGTAGGTACCCGATAGGGCCTAATCGGGTTGGGGAGTCGCGGAGTACTCCGTGGCAGCAGTTTTGGTTGCGCTGCAGGCTGCTCGCAAGTACAGCAAGTACTTTCTGCAGGTCAGGTACAGATTGGTCTTATATCAGGCCACGCATAGACTGACGATTCGGTACAATCTTCACGGCCTGCATGCCTTCATCATGTTCGCCCGTATCGGTGTGCGCTGAATGGGACCACGCAATGGCTTGGGTTTCTTACAACATGCGCCGGAATCGCTGCACGAGTCGCATAGCGGTCCTTTGTAAACGTAAACATCAATAATTCGTACAGTACTATTACGAGTATGTAATGCTGCTTGTTGATGACGAACAACTTAGAGCCGCTTGGAATGAGAAAGCGGATTGAGTTGTTTTAGTCACCTCCCAACAGGCAAGTCGCAACTGTTAGCGTTTTGGCCGACTGGTGATGTGCCACGCTAGCAGCAGTGCCAATAGAAATGCCAATATCGACCGGCGCTGACAAACTGGACGCCTCCCCTGGGACTAATGGCCAATGTAGAGGTTCATGTTCCATTTGCGTCCAGCAACGCAGTCACGCCAGGTGGCGGTCCCCACAGACGACGAAATGACGAGGGTCTGCGTGACTGGGCCGTGCCGCTGCTGCTTTGGGCCACTGTGCAGCTTAACAATTTTTAGTATGGACAGCATCGTCACCACCTATCCTATCGATTCGCTCACCTTACAGCACTCACACAGGTGGTGCCAGTAGCGTCTATCTTCACCGCACGGACGGGCATCAATGCGAGTTACTCATCCTTGGGGAACCAACGTCCGCAATCCGGAGCACACCCTCAGCCAAGCGACCCAAAGATGCGATGCGTGCCGCTGCCAATCGCCAGTCTCGGGCCAGCATCGCCGGGGGTAAACTGTATGTACGAGTATTCGTATGTACACGCACACGCATATGCACTGGTACGTGTACATGTCGGAGTACATGTCATGCTCTCTCTCTCTCTGCAGGATCGCTTAGTTGTATCTCGGCCGCGGATCGCCATCCGTCCACGTCGCGGCACGACAAGTCGAAACAGACAGGCAAAAGCAAAGCAAGAACATGACAGCAGTGCTGCGTGGCACCAATTGAGATGCATATATCGTCTCTTCTGCTTTCGTCCCCGCGTTTATTTTGCCCGCAGCAAGCGCTGAGATACAGGGTCTCATAGTCATACAGGGTCGAGGGCACACGACATCAATCAATCCAAACGGGGCTGCAGCTCTTGGTTACTGATACGACTATTGTTTGCTTCTCACGCTAGGGGACTTGCTAGCCAGCAGCCCAAAGTTGAGCTACTTGCCTATCTCGCATCCCGTGTTCCCAAATGTGGTAGCGATAATCGCAGATGCTAGACAAAAGGTAAGATACGAAGTGGTAGCAGAAGCTTGAGGCTGCTGGCCAATCCGTCGATCGCACGCCGTTTACTGTACACACCTCTACAACGCTGTGCCTCGACCGGTGGCAGAAAAGATGGGCATTGCATAGCCTCCATCTTCATTTACAACGGCTCCCCCCTTCTTTACTCTCTACTTCCTACTCGCACTATGTATATGATAGCTGACGCAGCCGCGCTTCATACGGAGTACATTGGGTCGCCATACAGTACGAGTACATATCGCTCTGCGTGCGGTTGCCCGTCAAGGTACTCGTACAGGTAATTAGACTTTCTGCTATATATGTCGTGATTGACGAGATTGGCCTCTCTGCGCAGTGCCAAACCCGCGGACGTGGACAGACAGTACCTCAAGCACTGGTACCCGCACCCCCGTCTGCGATGCATCTCGGTTGCAACTCAAGAGGGGAGACGAGAAACAGATACCCTTGGCCTAAGTACCTGCCGGATCCTGCGCAGATTGTCGAAGCAACATTAGACCCGGACCGGGTTTCTGCGTTTCATGTGCACAGGTATGTCCCAATGCCAGACCTGATTGGACCGAGACATGATTTTTGTTTCCTCTCGTACTGTACCGTATCGCAGAGAAACTTGGGGGTTTGATACTGTATACTGTACACAGTACAGGTTCGTTTCGTGCCTTGTGCAACCCTTTGTCCGGCTTGTCTCGACTTTGCGTCCAACCACGGCGGCAGATCTGGTGCACTGTCGGACACCAGAAACTCGAAACAAACGAGTTCATGTACTCCCCAGCCATTGGCACCGGCAGTGTTTCACATTCGGAGCGCCATGTCCAGGGAGAGAGAGAGCAATCAAGCCACCTTTCTGCTGGTCATGCTGTAAGGGAGGGAGACTCAGACAAGATGCTGTTTTTTGCCATTCTTCAAGGGCGAGTGAACCCTTGGTTATAGAATTTTCCATTTATGGTACGGCTATGCAAACATGATGCAATTAGTGGACCATGCGTGAACAAGACAAAAACGAAGAAAAGACGAGCGAAACCTGCATTGGAATGCCCGTTTCGCAATCTGGCTCGGGTTTCTGGGGGAACAAGATGGAAAGCCAACAAATAGCCAAAATAAGGCCCGTCCATGCATCATCCTGCGCCGCGCCGGCGCCTTGACTGGCACTGGGCGTTGGGCAGGCATCTTCGGCCGGCTAAAGTAAACAAAAACGGCGCTTCAATTGGTTGCCTTGGACGCATCCAGGAATTGGCCCCCTTTTGATTGATTTTCGGTTTTGAGCGCAAATCAATAACTCGCAACTGTTGATCCGTATGTGCGAGCGAGTATATACTCGAATGTACAGCTACCTAGTACCTACCTGTTGCTGGAGAAAGCATGGATGCAGCTGCAAGTACGGATACGGAGACGGATTATGATTATGGGGTCTGCACTTTAATGCCGGAAGCAAATCGCCGTCCGTCCAGGTACACCGGAGTTGCAAGTACCTTGATAATTTCAATCCCAATTCATTATGCCCAGACTCCCTTATTACCCAGTATCCAGTCCCAGTATATTACCCACCGCAACACGCAACACGCAAGCATCCAGTCCATTCTGTCAACGTGTCCTGTCCTAAAATTGGGTGAGTCGAGAGTCAATGGAACTTTCCATCACGGCCGCTCTCATTCCACAGCCGACCCAGTGAACAGTGGCAATCACTCAATTGCCGTCATAGGGGCCCAGTATTGATATGTTTCTCCATAGATAGATAGCACGAACTGACAATCACGATGGAGCACGCAAAAGGTGTCCATCCATTCTGTTACTCACAGTACAGTGGGCTAGTGCCGCTGTCGGCGGATAAACAATGCGGCACGGCGCTGTAACCACTAGCATGCCCGCTAGCACCATCAAGCATCAATCAATCAATCAGATGGGTGTGGTTCTCTCCCCCTGGATGTTTCTGTCTGTCGCTGTCTGAATGGCGAGCTTTTTTCGCTAAACGAATGCGCAAAGTGGTGTCATCCTTTACAAAAAGCAAGCAAACATAAGCCGTTTTGTTGATCCATCAAGGTCCAGTTCTACAGCGCGACATTCCTACCCCCTACTGGCCACAACAAGCACTTGCATGGAAAATCCTGCTTTTTTGCATTTCCCCCGTGTACGTAAATCGAGAGAGACTAGACTAGGGGCGCAAAACGTCGCCCTGGCAAAGCGACAGAAAACCAAAGAAGCAGAGCAAAAGAGAGAAGAAGAAGAAGAAGAGAAAAAAACCTCCCCTGACCGCCTTCCAAGAGGCTAAAGTCGTCAAAGGTGCTGCACGCTGACGCACCTCTATGCGCCTCTAATGCAACCCTCATGCATGCAGGCTACCCCGAATGATACTACTCGTGCTTCTTTGTCTCAGTCCAACAACCACCTACACACAGCAGCAAGCAAGCAGCCCAGACCCCCTAATTAATTCAAGCCAGGAACTAGCCTAGAGTGCTGTATCGTACTACGAAGGGGTGTGGCCCCCGTCAATGTGCGTCGGGCTCTAGGGTAGCAAGCAGCAAAAAAAACCCGCTTGGCACCAAACAGGCAAGTAGGAGCAAAAAGTACCCAAACAATGACGATTGCTCGCCCGATTGAGGGGGGAAAATGAGGTAAAAGAGTGTGAGAAAAAAAAATTAGAGAGGGCTCCATCTACCCGTCGTAGGAAAATTTTCCCTTTCCCGCTGGAGCCCCTGGACCTGTTTTTTTCTCTCTCAGCTACAGTTTATTACGACTACGCTCTTACTAAACACTGCAACCCCAGCCTTGCCGACTCCCGTTACTCTCTCGGGTTCTTTTTCTTGGTACGAGTACGTAAAAAAGACTGCACTAGAATATTCTGCAGGCTGTCTGTCCCCTCACCGCCTGCGTCTCTCAGTGTCCCTTGTCAAGTAGTTTCTCAGCTAAAGATAGACAAGACAGAAAAAAAGAGATGGCTGCTGAGACAGATTTTGGCGAGTTCCAAGTCCTCCTGCTAGACATTGGTATGGCGCCCCCTCCCCCCACTTACCCCGGGCTGATCAACGTGGCCAGCGACGAGCTGCGCGAATTCGCATCACGGGTTGCCCTTTGCTTCTTGCTCGCATCTTCCTCTCATGTCCCTCACGTCCTCTTCGCCTGCTGATTGCTTATCGCGCAACCTTCACTCATGCAGAGGGCACCGTCTGTCCCATCTCCTTTGTCAAGGATGTCTTGGTGAGTTCTCCCTTGGCTGGCTCTCATTCGTCCCCCGGCGACGGTCTGGATTCGCTGTCCCGTCAATCGCCGCCGGCCATCCCTGTCCGGCAGCCAATCGAGTGGCGATGTGCAAGACTAGACCACCCTTGCCTTTCCCCAACACGACACCTAGCTTCCTGCTCAACCACCTTATGCGCGCATAGTGCTGGTGCTGCTCTTCATTGCTGTACTCGTCCACTCGTCTCTATCCCGTCCCGTCCCAAACGCCGTGGCTGACTTTGAATGGGCCCTGCGCCGTGTTTCTCCTCACTTCAGTTTCCCTATGCCCTCGATGTCCTGCCCACGTTCTTGACTGAGCAGTGGGATGAGTCGAGCTTTGCCGAGTACCGCAACGCTTTCCCCGACGAGTACCGCAACGACCGCAGTGCCTTTGAGGCGCACGTTCGGGACCTCGTCGCCCGAGATGTCAAGGCTTCGTACCTAAAGGCGCTCCAAGGGTACCTCTGGAAGAAGGGGTACGAGTCCGGAGTCCTCAAAGCTCCACTGTTCCCTGACGTGCCGCCTTTCATCACCAATGCCCATGCGGCCGGCCAGAAAATCATGATATACTCGTCCGGATCGGTCCCGGCCCAGAAGTTATTCTTTGCTCACACGACCGCCCAACCCCCCGACATGAGCGTCCTTATTTCTGACTGGTTCGACACCGTCAATGCGGGGCCCAAGACCGACGTGGCTAGCTACACCACTATCCTGTCTCACTATCCGGACATCAGCCCCGCACGTTGGATCTTCCTGAGCGACAACCTCAACGAGGTGGACGCTGCTCGCCAGTCGGGCATGCACAGTGTCCCGGCCGTCAGACCGGGCAATGCACCGCTGCCGTCCCATCACCCGTTGACTGAGTTTGCCCTTTCCGAGTTCACTCCAGTCTCTGTTGCACAGGCCGCAGCTGGCATTGCATCCAAAAAGTCGGCCTGAAAGATAGAAGGCCCGTTGGGGATTGGTAGCTCGACTTTCAACACTCAAGCAAGTTTCCCTTCGCCGTACTCGTAAATACCCCCCACGAGTCAGTTGATGGCGGGGAAAGAATCCGGTAGTCAGGTGTTCAACATCGCATATTTAGATGACGGCAGCTTCGTGCAAGTATGTGCTGATATGTCGACAAATTGTTGCCAGCTAAAAAGGAAGAAATGCTATTTGACTGGGTCGCTTGTGAGATCAACCATGCGGGGGACTAGTTGACCGCCATCTCGACGCTCGGTTGGAGGTTTCGACCTGCTTGGGGGTGTGTGGGAGGGGGAGAGGTATGTAGGGAGGAACTTCCTAGGCGGTCAGTGTGTGGCTTGCTTCTTCTCCAAAAAAGACAACCAAAGAAAAGCAGTTCTTTGCCGAAAGTATCATGACGCTCCGCACCCGATTTTGTTGGGCCCTAGTGCATGAAGCTGTTCGTCCAAGATGCCGCATACCGAGTTGGGAGCTGTGTCGTGATCCGAAGCTTCCTGTCCGTCAGAAGATAGACCAATCAGGTCTTTTGCCCTTTGAGCGTCATGACGAAGTTGTTTCTGGTCTTTCCTGGGTTGACTTCTTGCTTCGGAAACGTCAGGCCGTCCTTTACCACTCCCGCGACTCTTCTCCATAAGCTGTAGGCCAGTTTCTGTGTCTTTTTGCTCCTCACTCTCGTGTAACAAAGCGCAGCCATCAGCTCATCAAACTTGTCATCCGTAAAGTACCGCGAATTGTCGACACAGCTCCTCGGTAGGACGACGAAGAGACAGGGAAAGAGAGGTTCGGTAGTAATCGTGGTGTCGGTATCGGCCCGGAGAAACGACAGCGTTCGTAGAAGCATGGCGCCACGGCCGAGAGCATCGGGCACGAAGTTGAGAACCAAGCTCAGCGAGATGATATCGAATGGGCCCTTGCCATTTTCAGGCAACGGCCTCTCCATAAAGTCCTGCTGCTGAATGCCCGGTTCCTGGCTGTTCAAGTCAATGTGCTCAACGTTGAAGATTTTGCTAGTTGAACAAGCGTTTCGGGTGCTCAACGCCCCGACTTCGAGCATCTGCAGAGTTTGAGTTTGCTTCTTGAGCTCATCCAGCGGGAGCCAGTCCATGAGAACCTTTGATGTATCTCCCCCTCTGTCGATGCTTTGTCCCTGTAGGCTGGCCTTTTGATAGTGATCCAACCCTCCCAGACTCTCGAGCTCAGCTGTGACCTTGGCTTCTGTTGCCTTATCTCCACTTCTGATGGCCCTTTTTCTAGTCTTTTCCAGCTGATGGTGCTTGTTGATCAGTGTCCTGCTTGCCTTTCGAGTCATAGAACGCGATGGTGTAGCAAGCGGTGGCCGGCCTTGGGTGAGACGAGTCAACGCCTTTTTCTTCTTGACGACCATGATTCCTTGTGTTGTTGGGGAGGACGCCCCCGGTATCTCTATCAGGCAGGGAAGATATCCTGGCTATGAGGATGAGATGTTGTTGATGAGCAGGATGAGCTTCGTGGTGACACTCGCACCAATTCCAATATCACGGACAGCTGCTGACGAAGGAATGAAATGACGCCTGTGATACCGGGTGTGGCATAACTAGCCCTTCAGCGTTGAAGTTGCATCGTGTAATAAGGCCTCGGACCGATAGTTTCTGCGTACGAGGTGCTGCGTTCAGAGTCTCGACGCCTCGGCGTGCAGACAAAGGACCATCTGGCCGAAATGATGAGAATGGCCATATTGCACACACTTTTTACTTATAAATACTCATCCGAATGCGGTTAGCACATTTGGCAAAACCTATCAATGATGCTCGTGGATGAAAGTCACATGATTTTTGCGCTGAACAGGCCAATCACAACACACGCTTGCTGGAGCCCTAATTTTTTTTTCAATTTCGCCCACACTGGCGGATTAATCTACCTCACGTAGCTGGAGAGACTTCTTTTCCCTTCTCTTTTTTTTTTTGCTTTCACTATTCCGATAAGTCGACAACTCCTCAACCGCACAATCCCTTTCCGTGCAAATTCGACACCAAGCCGATACAATGGCCCCCGCTAACAAGAAAGGTACGACTTGAAAGAGAGTCTTGTTGTCGTCGACGGAGCCGAAAGCCATCAAACCGTTTTTGCGAAGCGACGATACACACACAACACAAAATGCTCTCCCCAATCTCCGCGCAAGCATCATGCAGCAGCAGATTTTGCGAGTTCTGAATAAGAGCGATTGCTGATGCGTCATGTTCATGTAGCTGCCGCCAAGGGCTCCAAGCAGGCCAACGCCGCTGCCAAGGCCGCCCTCAAGGGTGTAAGTAAATTCTCTTTTTGATATAAATCGCAGAACCAAGGAAATCGTTTAAGGGCCAGTTTTCGCTAACAAGACATGCTTTGATGTACAGACTCACTCCTCCAAGAACCGCAAGGTCCGCCTGACCACCTCTTTCCACCGCCCCAAGACTCTGGTCCTGTCCCGCGCTCCTCGCTACCCCCGCAAGGCCATCAACCACGTCCCCCGTCTTGATGAGCACAAGATCATCATCCACCCTCTCAACACTGAGAGCGCCATGAAGAAGATGGAGGAGAACAACACCCTGGTCTTCATCGTCGATGTCAAGGCCAACAAGGCCCAGATCAAGCTGGCCCTCAAGAAGCTCTACGACATTGACACCGTCAAGATCAACACCCTGATCCGGTATGTTTTTAACGGTTCTGCGTTATGATATAAAAAGAATCATACTAATTCAATTTATAGCCCTGACGGCTCCAAGAAGGCCTACGCCCGCCTGACCCCCGATGTCGATGCCCTCGACATTGCCGCCAACAAGCTGTCCCTGGTTTAAGCTGGATACTTTGTTGAGCAGAGGTCGTTTTTTCTTTAGTCTTTCTTTTTTTCTCGGCAACGGAATTGGTCTGGTCTTGAATGCGTGCGCACAACACAAAAAAGCATGGGCATCGGAAACTATGGGAGTTGAAGCTTTGTCACTTATCGGATCGAAATTATGATACTATATGCAAAGACAAGCCGGTCCATCCACGTACCGAATTTCGGGGAAAACAAGAAGAGAGAATAAATGAAGACGGGAAGTGATGACAATTTCCAATGTTTGCCGTGATACTCTTCCATACTTGATCTATGTTTCAATTCTTCCCACCGCGTAGTTGAATAGTGTTAAGCTCAAGTGAAGTAATCCCATCATCCTCAAACTCACAACCTTTCTCAATGGTTCTCCACGTTATGGCAATCAAATCAAATAGAAGGAAGAATGTTCTATTCCCATTCCACATAACCAATTCCATATCCTCATAGCACAATACATAGCATCCATCATACATAATCGTACAACCCACCTCCCCAATCCTAACCCCTCGTCTATTATGACCGCATGTTATTTAAATGCTTCATCGTCAAGAAATTAATATCCAAAAACCGATCCACGCAGTTCGCCAAGCACCCTTCCTCGCCCTTCTCCAGCTTCGCGCCCTTGATGTTGCCAGTCACGCACTTTTTCCAGCAAATCTGCGTCAAGTTGTGCGTCTCTGCACATTTGTTTCGTTAGCAACCATTCCCAACTCTCAATTTTCTCTCTGGTAGTTTAGAAGGAGATGGGAGGGGGGAGGAAGGGAAGGGAAGGGAGACGTACGGGCTTGAATCTGCGATCGCTGCTGCTCATTCGCAAGGAACTGGCGCAGCTCCGTCTTATCTTTATCGTTGAGCTTCTCGAGATCGAGGTTCTCGATTCCAGTCTGTGCGGCGTTCATGGTGGGCAATCAAACGTTTATCGTGATATTCGTAAATAAAAAATTCAGGTTTCTATTGAAAAAGGAAGGGTAACCGGAGTGTAAGGAAGAGGGCGGTAAATCCGGGGCTTTGTATGTAGAATTGATTTGAATGGGATGGAGGCTGATAATAATTTTTCCTTGCTTTGGGTTTTGGGCCAATGGTGGTGTAGTGTTGGAGGTGTGGGTGGACGAATGGGAGGGGAGGGATTCGTCTCCACTCTGGGATAGCTTGAAATGCCTTCAATAGAGAGAGATGAAGAAGATGAAGGTATTGGACTTGAACAGGTTGTTGGTTCTCGATTCTAAGAAGAGAGAAATTATGTGTGATTGTGTATTTCTAGCATAGTCTCTTGATGCGGGTGAAAATGACAAATGTATGTATATGCATAATGAATTCAAACTATTATATCACAAGCAAGGCTATAATCATGACCACACGCCTCAGAATGCTTCCCGAGTCTATGATGCCAATTCTACCCTAACAACGACCAATGAATAAACAAGAAAAGTGCAACAAGAAACAACAAAACAAACAAGACAAAAACAAGCAAGAAAACACAAAACTAAGCCACCCTTTTATGTACCAGACCGCTACATACAATTCTCGTCCTTTATATCCAGCGCTTCAATCTCGCCACGGTAATCATGAGAATGCAGAGAACAGCCATGAAGCCGATGACACCAAAGAATGGACCGAGGCTTTCGCCCCCTCCGAACGGCACCTTGACGTTCATTCCAAACACACCGCTGACCAAGTTGAGCGGGACGAGAATGGATCCAAGCATGGTGATTTTGCTCAGCACCCGGTTCGTGTCGGTACCCTGGGAGATGCTGTTGATTGACAAGGTAGCCAGGTAATTGCTGTGGGCGCGAGACAGAATCTTTTCAAAGTGGCCCAAGTTGGTCGCCATGGTCACAACGTGATCCTGAATGTCACCGAGATACATGCCAATGTCCATGTGCGGCGTCACTTGGTAGTTTTCGTTACAGCGCTTGGTGAATCCGCGGAGGACGTCAGCCTTGCCGCCCAAGAGTCGCAGGAGGGCCATGCAATTCTTCCGCACCCGTCCAATAGACCGCAGGAACGTGTTTGAATCGTCGTACCGCATGACAAACACTTCGTCTTCTATGGCGTCGGCTTCAATCTCAATCTGGTTGATAACAGGGGCGAAACTATCAACAATGTTGTCACTACCGCCACATTGTTAGACTACCTACATATTGAATGTGAAAAAAGGAGGCGTTGTGAAAACTTACATCAAGGCGTAGCAGATCCAGTCGCTGCTGAGAGAAACATAGTCCTTAAGGGCCGTAATTCTCTTGCGCACCTCCGAAGCATGAGAGTTGGGCGTAAAGCTGAAGCTGAGCGTTCCTTCTCTGAACACAATGACATAGATGTTGAAAGGCTCGTATTCTTTCCCATCAGGTTCGTCCACAACATTAAACGACCGGAAGCACGCAAAATAGTACGACGGGAAAAGCTCAATCTTCTCTCGGGCTTCCTGAGTGACAATATCTTCAATGGTCAGGGGGTGAACGCCAAAGGCCTTGCAAAGGCCGTACACTTCTGCCTTTGTGGCATGATTGACATTGAGCCACCAGACACCGCCATCCTCGTCCTCTGGAAGTTCAAACAGTCCTCGGATATCCTCTCCCGGGAGGACGAGATCGGCCATCTCTGCGGCGTGAATTGTCGACTCCCATGCGGAAGAGAAGAAGCTGAAGCGTGTGTTGTCAACCGGAGGCTTCTGCTGCTGGAGCTTGGGAGGAGAAACACCTTCCGTGAACACCTTCTCGTTAGACATGGAGTCGTCAGAGGGAATCTCGAGGATATCGCCGTCCACCGTCACCATCTGTGCCGGCTTCGGTAAAGTAGACGTGCGTCGCAAGTCCCTGAAGCTCTCTGAGGCTTGAACCTCTGCTCGGGCAGCTCGTTCAGCCCGCTCTTCAGCCATAAAGTCCTCAAGATACTCGAAATCGATCCGGAGGTCGTGCTGCTTGGGATGCTTCTCCTGGAGAGGATAGCAGACATCTTCTTCGGCGGTCTTGTTGGTGAGGAAGCTCCTGGCATCGGCTTCTCCAGCATTACTGCGATGGCTCCGTCGGCTAGAGATGGACATGGCACGGCCAAGGACTTCCTCAACCTCGTCCCTTCCTCCAGAAAAGGACATCTCGCGCTCTCTTCGTCGAGCCTCGGCGAACGCTTTGACCGAATTCGGAGGCGAAATGGATCTACCATCCAGCGACGATTCCACCGTTGGGCGACGGCCGTGTCGCGGCGGAGGCTGGACATCTCCCTCTTCGTCGAGGATGGCCTCTTCAAAATCACGGATTCTAACCGCCGCGTTGCCGGGCTCGGACTCGAGATGGCGAGCGCCGTACAAACTGTCGAAAGTTCCACGGCGCGGTCGCTCAGCTCGTTGAGCGGCTGAATGCTGTCGGTGGTCGTCAAGTTCAGGGACGGGGGCATCGTAGCCTCCCGCGTCGGGGAACGTTTCCTCGTGCTCAGACATGGTGAAGAATCTGGTTTATCGAAAGGGACAAGAGCGGTCTGAATCGAATCGAAACTAAACTAACACCGCGCAACTCGGACGAAGCCTGCTGGCAACTCTAAGGGTTCTTGGACATAGTTTGGCAATGGTTTCTCTGACGCTTTAAGCCTGGGACAGGCTGTCAAGGGCCCTCTCGGCGCGGCAGAGGCGCGCCGAGTAGTTGGTTTGGAACAAAACGAAGACCCCTGGGTCTGTAGATGGTATTTCCCCCGTCTTTTGTAGCTGATGGAGCTACGGTAAAAGGTGAAGGGAAAATGCGGTATTGGCGAGCGAACAACTATCAGAAGGCCAACTTATGGGGGTTCTTTGTTGACTCCGCTATAGACCCAGCAGCCGGGTCCAAGGAGCGAGGGGAAGATAACGACCGGGGAGGCGAGTTGAGCCAACTTGAAGGTTTTCGGGGTCAAGTCTGCGATGCGCAGAAGCGAAGCTTTTCGGGGACCCTACGGCGGGTTTATGACTGCACAGCGGCTATGCGATGCCTATCGAGCTATCGAAGATATGGCGAAAAATGGTCCTTTCTTTGAAGGATTGGTGGTGGTGAGTAAAAAGGAGATTCTCCGAGTCTCGTCTCTTTTCGTTTGCGGCGAAGGGAAAAGGGCTGATGTGTGCGCCGCAAGGAGAAACGACGGGGTTTATACGCTATCACCTTAGCGAAAAAAAGGACTTGACTTGTTGCAAAGGCCCGAGAAGACGCGTCAAGGGCAGATTAAATTAGGGAGAATAAAGGCATCAAAAATGGTGCCTTTGGCTGATAATAAAAAAGAAGAAGAGGGTTTGTAAAGAGAACAAAGCCAAACAGCAAGGAACCCGTTATTAGCCTTTTGGGCGAGGAGACGAAATTTTCCCTTTTAGCGGTGCCCGCCGCCACGAAAATCAGCTGGTGGTCGCTAAGCTGGTTTGGCCAGACCGAAGAGCGCTGCGTTTTGGGGGGCCAAAAAAAACTTGGTGCTGGCGGGGAGAAATTTTTACTGTACGAAAGTCGGAGGACAAAGGTTCCGTGGTACTGGATTGGGGCACTAGGGGAACGGACTTGGACTTGGACCATGTTAAGGTTCTCACGTGTACCATATGATGCTATTATCCGGACAAGAGTATATTCTCATCCGTCGCTCTCCCCTTGCCAGTACCTGCTACCAGTCCTCAACGGTTTTCCCAGCGAGCGCCACCCGGTAGCTTGTCGCTCACGGCACGTTTCGGCCTGCCAATGGGGAGAACCAGAGCAGTTTTGGGGGCATATGCAGGTGCAGGGCGGGATTAAATCGGTTTGCGATGTTCTGATCGTCAAAGATTTATGTAACTTGTCCAGCAAACTCGATTGCAGGTCCAATAGGGCTTGTGATACACACAATCTTTAGCTGCGAGACAAGCATGTGAAAGCTCCAGAACGCTGCTATTCGGACAACGGCACGGATCCTTAGTATACTGCTATAATTCCCTCTCATCAGAGCTCCCTCCCCGGATGGAGTTTGCCGTGCAAGTAAAATAGCTCTCGAAAATGCTCAATGGGCGGATATTGTCCCCCGAAAATGATCGTCTCAATCACTTGCAGAAGCTGAGAAGCATTGGTGCTACAGACATACGTCAAGGTGCCCTGATTGCCACCGCAAGCACTGTGCGCTGCCAAGGTTCTGCATCATCTCCGCTCTCGCTTGCTGGACGCATCCCTGCTTGGAAATGATGGATACGGAGCAGCCCATCTCTCGGAAGATTTGATGGACTGACCGAAAAAATCTCCTTAATAACTATGTGGCCGAGTCAATTGCATCACAGCTGCAGAAGTTGTACTCACCTGTTGCTTCAGCACGAGCACTTCATTGCTCTACATAGCTCTGGAGCAGATCCCACGAGTCAGAGTCTCACTAAAAACTTATGAGATAGAAATAGCATCCACGGAATAGTACGATGACTCAGTATTACATACCACATGTCACAAATACCAATACATGACACGCGTATATCGCTTCGAAAAAAAAAAAAAAGGAAAAGGGAGGAAAAATCTCACCAGGATGCATCATCATGTCTTCCTTCAGACCCCAAATTCAAATGCAGTCAATGCAGTCCAGGTTAGGTCCCCAACAGTGACATGAGCTCGCACCGCCACACTTCCCCAGGCTGAGGCCCCACCATCTTCCCAGTCCGGAGATTTGCGCCACATGCATCACCTCCAAAGACGTGTCTACTATTACGGGCATGCAATCGCTCGGCAGACATCGTTAACTGCTTCGATTCCGCGCTCGCCCGCCAAGTCCTTCTGAGATTCCGCCCCGACACACGATCCCACACGAGGAAAAGCGGATTGAATAAAGGCCGTCGAAGGAGAAGCATCACGCAACATGGCGGAGGAGATCCTGGACAAAGTTCGGGATGTGGTGGAGGGCCAAATTGTCAGGACACCAGCATCCCATCTACCGAAGCGAACATCGGCTAACTGATTGTACCATGATAGGACTTCGAGGGCCAGCGACGAGCAGAAGGACTTGCCACTCTATTTCTTGCACTGACAGGCGTATGAATGACCCCCTCCAGCCTTGAATTGACTACAATGCTTACAATTTCCAAGCTCATCGCATTCAACGTCGGATACGTACTACAAGACATCGTCAAATGCCTATATGTTGGACTGGGAGGAACGGTCTTGACATTTCTCATTATCATTCCGCCGTGGCCGTTCTATAACAAGAACCCGGTCAAGTGGCTGCCTATCGGATCTGCGTTTAACACGGGCGGGACATGACGACTGGATAACGCCGCTCTGAGCAGGCCCCGGCGTTTTGTCACGTTGTCAAAATCAGCATGTAGCTTAAATCTTTCCGAAATCATGTGCCACATTTCCCCTTGTCCATGTCGTGATATCGTTCCTTGCTTTTGCTTCCCGTTCCGCCTGCTCCGTTTATCGACCGTACTTTTGGAACTCCCAGTCTCTGTTGTCTAGAGGGCATACCGATCGGGCCTTTAGCCATCGTGAAATGCAGTGGAAGTGGAAAGCATGCTAGTAAATCGTCAGTCATTTGCTGCTATCGACAACGGCTGTTTCATGTGTGGGATGGACGCCTTACGTTGCAAATTCCCCATGCGACGGTGCACTCCTCGCTCGTAGCGGATGCCTGGTTCGCCTGACATTCTATGCCTGATGGGCGTAAGTGAAATTCCATCTATAGGGCGGGGAGAAAGGCTCACAAAGATCCATGATATGGTTTCGGCAGATGGCGCAGTTGTCAACAACGATATCCCAAGCCCACAGGGCGACTGCGTTCCACTGCTCCAGTCAGTGCTGCTCAGTCCCGCATTATATCGACATGTCTCGCCAACATACCTTCTTGACTTCAAACTTCTTCTTGTCCGAGCCTTTGCTGACGACACCATCGGCCTTTTTGGCGGCCACCGGGGCATCGCTCATTTCGACGTCAGCCATGTTCGGATAGCTCGTGATCTCTCAAGAAAGGTCTGGCAGTGACGATGGTTCCGTGGTATCGCAGTGTCGCGATAGGGATGTATGAGTGCGAGGACGTGTAAACGAGTAAACGAGGGGAGTAGTCGAGCTCTTGGGACTCGATGGATGACCTGTGCGGCTCTGGTTAGCTATCAAGGTCCGTCGTAGCCTAATGTTAGTCCTGCAGTTACTCGCCTCAAGCAACGCCGCAAGAAATGCTGCTGATTAAGCCTTGTCACCGGATGCAGCAGCCCTTGGATAAACCGGAACTGCGAGCTAAGAAATGGGGTCTGAGACAAAGGCTGCAGAGATAAAGAAGAAGAAAAATGCCGAAGAAACACCAAAATCCTGCTGCTGTTGCTGGGCTTTTTGCAGATGTTGTAATCGTGCAATTGCTGTACGGGACTCGAGTTACTGAGGTAAGGCTAATCGCAGCGAGGGGCACGCTTTGATAGCGGGCCGGGTACCAGTAGCAGGCGTAATGGATTCGCAGTTACTGCTGGCACTAGCAGCCGAGTGCCCTGCGGGTTGCGAAGATGTACAGTCAGCGTTGTCAGCGTGCGTGAGGAGACCTCTGGGCTACTTTGCGGCTCTGGATGCTTCTCTCCGCCGTTGCTGAGCCAGCCAATGACGACAAAGGCAGCCTAAGAGTAAACACCAAGGCGTAATGCAAGTCGCTGTGTAACAAAGACGTCAAACCCAACTTTGGGGTACTAGAAACTCTAATTCACTGAGGGTATTTACTTCGTAGATTAAGAAAATATACTCATAAGAAGAAGTATAAGGACAGATATTGGAGCTTCTGTATTGATTTATTCTTTGTGTCCTTTATCTCTTTACTTTCTCATCCAAGAACTCACACAAAGCGCACCACTTTAACAAAGCCAGCCCTCTGCAAGCGCTGCATGTAGGTACTTCGGCGGCTGCCGACCGGAACAAAACGGAGGTTTCGTCTTAGTAGCGGTACCCATGCGCCCACGCAAAATTCGCCATGGCTCCAGTAGCGGTACCTCCAGCTCCCCATTTCCAGCTGACAACGCATGCATGCCCAAGTCTTAGTGCCATGAAGGTAAGGAACCACCGGGGCTGAAGTCTTCCGCAACTATCAACTCCATTCCAGAGCAAACGCATCATGAGCACTGCCCAAAGCATTTAGTTTTAATCATCTTCCTCCCCCTCCCGGCCGTTCCACCTCGCATCCTCGCATTCATCACCGAATAGACGAGATCCCCTGGCCCTTCACGTGATTGTCTGCCAACCGAATCGAAGTCTGTGGGCAGTGTTTTCACTTGTCTACCAGCAACAGACGACGACGGTCCTTTGTACTCGACCTCGAGCAAACGAAAGAATCATCAGATCGACACACAACTTCAGATCCAATGGAAGCCCACGCATCACCGAACAAGACCACGACAAATCGTCGCAGGCATCCTAGAGGCAAGCCTGCCCCTCTCAAAGCCTATGCGTCAGAGAACGACGCCGCTAGCTACGGAGCCTCTCCCCATCACCACCACAAGACGCCTCAAACTCCAAAAAAGATACTCTCTGCTTCCCCTGCACTAGCGGAAAACTATAATGCGCAGGCTGGCGGCAAGCAACGAAACCGTAGCAACAAACCCAAGGGCAAAGTCGACGCTGCCTCTCCCAACTATCACCTGAGCAACAACCAGTCGCCTCCTAGAACGTCGCCGACCTCGAAGCCTGGTGCCAGCGCAGCGTTTGCTGGTGCGACCTTTCATGCCTCGCCTGCTCCAGCCGACCTCCCCATTCCGAGCTTTCTAAAGTCCAACAGCGAGTCCCCGATGGTGCGAAAGAACAGGGGCGTCGTCCCACAACCATCCCCTCCGGCTACCGACTCAGAGGCACCTACGCCGTATCGACCCGCCTCTGCGTCCCAGCATCGCGAATCTCCTCTCGACTTCATGTTCCGAGCCCACAGAGAAGAAAGGGCCCGGCAGCAGTCTGACAACACTGCTGGCCCGGCCTCGTTGCTGGCCGGCGTCATGTCTCCACCACACTACACGGACACACCCCTCTCCCCGTCCTCGTCCAACCTGGCACAGAACCGCCGTGCATACAGCCGACAGTCCTCTGGAGGCGTTGAGATCTTTGAACTGGATGGTACCGGAAGCCAACAGCTCGGCCCACCATTTTCGGCTCCCTACCAGGATCGGATCAACGCTGCTCGCAGTTTCGCCTCAGGCCCCCCTACTGCCCACACGACTCCTCAACACACTCCAAGCGCCAACAGCAGCACGACGGCTGAGGATCCTACTGCAGCTCTCAAGAGGTTCCTATTCTCTCCTCAGCCGTCCACAACATCAACCCCATCCGCTGCCAACCTACCCCCGCGCAACCCCGAGTACTTCCCCAACAACCAAGTAGACAGCTCGGGCTATGATAGCGCAGGCAGCATCCAGGCCATGGAGAACGATCTTCGACGGATTTTAAAGTTAGATATGGTTTCCGAGGGTCCGCCAGCCGAGCGGAGACTTTTTACTCGTTAATTGCGATTGACTTTTTCCCAATTTCTTTTTGCCTTGCATTTTCAACAAATATCGCTTCTTTATTTCCCATCTCGGGTGATATATCATTGCTGCGGCTCACTGGGAAACGGTACCAAACATGCCCTTTCCCTCCTTTTCTTTGCTATGTCTTTTGCATCATCCTAGAACGGGATACAGTACGGCTGCCTACCTACGGCTTTCGGGAGCACACCAAGGGTTTGTGTGTGTGTGTGTCTGTGTGTGGTTTGACTCTATGCAAGCTTTCGTTTCCTTTCTTTTGTTTCTTTTCAAACGGCCAAGGAGAAACTTGCATCGAAGATGCTTTGGGCGCAAGCAGGAGGGTGGATTTGCATATCAACTATGGTTTTTAAACTTTTTCTGTTCTATTTTTACACGGTACTTGGGAGGGATTTGACTCTGGATGTTACAAGAACATGTAACCTTGCATCAGGACGAAGATTTTTTTCTTGCTTTGGGGCTTGACTATGTTCTGGTTTTCATGATACCCGAGGAGTCATGGGCGGAATGCTGGCAGGCTACCAGACGAAATCTTTTAGCACAGGCAGCGATTCTGACGCTTTCTTGTGCTGTTTGCTTTTTTCATCTTTTTTGTTTTCCCCACGTTTGTTGTTTATTGACTGCTTTCCAAGCTTCCTCTTTTCTTTGTTCACAGGCATTGGGAGGATTTTGACGGAATGGGTTCATTGGGCTGGGGCGGAGTTGTTTATGACAATTCCTCCTTTTGCCGTCTGCTTTTCATGTTTCAGCTGCTCTTTTCTCGATCTTACTTGTTCATTACTTTCGTTAACTTGGTCTTTTTATTTGTCTCTCCTTTTGCTTCTTAGTTTGTCCTTAGCGGGATGATGTTTTGATATGATCATCTGTATGCTTAGGCTCAGCATTCATTTTACGTACATCACTCGTTTTATCTCAATGTCTTTTTGCATGAGTGGCGTGGCAGGGCGTAGATAGCATTGTGATTTGAGCTTTGCATTTCCAAATGCGAGCTTGTTGCATGACATTTCACTTTGCATTGCAATAACTTTCCACATTGCATCTTCTTCCATCGTACTGAGCGTTTTATTCTTCCATATATATGTGTAGAGGAGGGAGATGACGAATTTGCCATTGCTATTTCATATCTACTCAGCGAATTTACTTTCTAGACGGCCTTTTGCTTTCTCCTCTTCTTTTCTTCGCGCGAGAAGAGTTTTCCGTGGGAGACTAGGAGGTACTTTACGAAGAAGTCTTGGGCGAAGTCGTCGAATTTTGTGTATGTTGCGCCGAGGCGGTAGGCGGCTGCTATGCCGCTGATGCAGGCGACTTCGTGCATGTTCTGTTGTTGTTTTATATTTGTTAGCGATGTTGCTGTATTGTTTCTCTTTCATCTTCTACTTGGAGTTGCTGTGCATTGTGATATGTGGCTATAAGATGATGTGTATATATATAAAAAGGGAGAGAAGGGGGGAATTGTTAATAGAAGGCGAGGGATCAGACATACCACTAGAGTCCATGATCCAGCGAAATAGGTGTTATTGTGTCCCTGAAGGAACATGACACCCGGGACAACGCGGACATAATGCTGCCAACGATGGCCGAGCTGATGCCACCAGTTGAGCTTGATAATTTTGGACTCGTCAATGCCGTCGATGGTCCAAAGATCACTCTTTCGTTTATCGAGGAAGATGGTCTGATAGACTGGTTCAGGGGGCGTTTCAGACGGGACGGATGCTTGGTTTTCTTTGAATTGGTGTTGGTAGTTGCTGCAGTTGAAAGACATTTCGATGAGTCGTGGGTTTTGCTGATATGTGTACGTGTAATACATGGGATCAAAAGATCGATGCTGTGAACCAGAACCGGAACCAGAGCCAGAGGCATAACCAAGAGTAGGAGAATCTCCCTTAGCGGACGAGATTTGGTGGCATTGAGCTTCTGATTTGGGCTCTCCGCACAGCTCGGGCTTGAAGCGAGTTTCGTACTGCTTCGTGAAATAATCAGAGTCGTGGTGGGTGACTGTGAGGTCGTCGTAGAAGGATGCGCCGCCGAGGACTAGTTTCTCGCGCCAGGTTGCTGATTTTCCTAGGATGCGGAGGGCGTCGTCGGCGAGGACGCATAGGACGAGGTTGTCAAAGTGTTCCGTTGTGATGTTGTCGGTGCTGTTATCTTTAATGACGAGATCGACTCCTTTTTTGGATCGTGATGGGATGCTTTGGACCTCGGTGTCGGTTCTGATGGAGACGCCCTTTGCTACGAGATCACTCTTCCATGTGTCGTAAAAATTGTGTAAACAGTCAAACGAGTACATGGTGGGTTGATTCGGCAGCAGAGTATCAGCATCGTAATCCCAAAGCTTCATGTTAGGATCGTTAAACAGCCGCTCAACAATGGCAGCGGGAACGTTTGCCGTCTGATTCCCCGTTCCGAGAAACAGGGCAATGAGCGGATAAACCATCTTGTCGCCAAAGTCCTTGCTGAAGAAGAAGAGGCGAAGCATGATTGAGATGGGCAACAGGCCGAGGACGGGCATGGTCCATTTGACGACCTTGAGGAAGACGCCGAATCGCTTGATGTCGGAGGAGTGCTGGGCGACGAGTTTGCTGGGGAAGCAGTTTGTCCAGAAGCCTGATTGGCCTTTGCCGAAGGAGACTTGGAGCTGGAGAGGTTGGGCTGGGAAGCCGTATTGGTTGAAGAAGTTGAAGGTGTGTTTGAAGATCTGGGAGAGATGAGTTTGTTAGTTAACTAGCACCGAGTGAGATAAATTGTGTAATAATGAATGATGTAAATGAGTATAAGAAGGATGAGCTAACTTGAGATCCTCCTTGAACTCCATTGTTCATCCATGATGCACCGAATCTTTTTTCATCGAGGGGGATGGACGTTGCTTGGCCTCCTACAACGCTGTTCTTTTCGAGAAGCGTAACCTTGAAGTCTTCGGGGTGATTGGCTAGAGTTGCAGCACAAGACTATAGAAGAAGATGTAAATTAGTTTTCATATATAAAAACTTATACAGGGGGAATGAATATGTGAGTTTGGCTGTTTTACCATGCCTGCAGCGCCGCCTCCAACAATGACAATGTGGCGCGGCGTCTTGGTTTGGTTGCGAGAAGACATTTTCACCGTCTGGAGGTAAGATAATATGGACAACTATATATTTTGAGAGCGTATTATGGTTAAATAGTATAACGAAAATGTTAAATTACGGACAGTAAAGGGGTTTTGATTTATATGATTTGAGACGAGGCTTCGTGGACGTCATTGTCCGATGCGCGTGTCGTCCAAGGCGCCGCCATGATCGGAAACCTTGTCAAGCAAGGGAGGGGGAAAATGCATGACGGCTCTATCCAACCACTGATTGATTCTCTTTTAGTAGCCTATCTAATAGTAAAATAATTACATGTGTTGGCAATTTCAAAGCAAGGAGGTTCTAATGCTATATTTTTCACGCTCACATGCTAATTACAAGTGCGTGCATCTGCGTGTATGCGTGTTAGTCAATCTACGTTCACAAGCTCCAAAACCCTCGAATAACCAACTACAAGCCCCCAACGCAAACAGCCTCATTAAGCTATCAATTCATCCGTCGCTGTAAATTCAATGCCTCACAAATGACAAACCCATTTCATCCGCTCCAATTGAAGCCCCCTAAATAGCTCTTCTCGCCCTGCATTCAACTCACTGCACAGCAACCCAAGAAACACCCCCCACGTGACAGCGCGCCTGCCTGATTCACGCAACAGGAAAGACAGGGATCACGCCGTGACTGACGCAAACGATCACGACCAAAATCACGTTAACAAATGCGGTGAAATTTTTTTGGCCCCCAAGTTGGATCAATAAGCTTGGTTCAACGACATTCCGGGTGCGACATATTGTGCTCACTTCTTTGTTTTCGACCGCATTGAGACATGGCGAAGCCGGAGGGCCGCGTGCCTGAGCTGGCGGATGATGCCGACGACGATGAGGCTCTGCGATACGCGATAGCGCTGTCGCTGCAGGATGAGGCGAATTCACCGGTGATGATTGTCGATTCGGATGATGACGATGATGAGACAAAGGCGGGCTCTTCGAGGTCAACCCAGCAGATGTGGTCGCAGACACAGACACAAACACAATCATCACAGACACAGACGACGCAGGCATCACAGTCACAGCATCAGTCGCAGTTTGGCAGCCTCCTTCTTGACCGCAAGGCCATGGAGCAAGAACGCCTCAAACGTCTCGCCAAACGCCAACGTTCACCCACTGATGACGGGGACGACGACGACGTGGTCGAGGTGCCTCCGCCCAAGAAGCAAGCCAGAACAGCCCCGGAGTCCACGAGCAAGACTACCAGTAAGGCAAGACCAACAACAACGTCAGCGTCAGCTCCAACAAGCAACATCACAAGCAGCAGCACCACCAGAAGCAACTTACCGTACCTAAACGGCACCGTTAAACGGACATGGTCTCGCGGCTGCCCACGAACAGGCGACGAAATCACCATTGAGGAAGTCTTTCAAAAAGACCAGCTGGAGCTCGCCGTGCTGTCGTCTTTCCAGTGGGACGAAGAGTGGATGATTTCCAAGCTCGACATCAGGAGGACCAAGATACTGCTACTAGCATTCGCCAAGGACGAAGCTCAGGTACCCTTCCTTTCCCGCCCCTGACGTTCCCTCTCCCTCTCCTATCTCCGCTCTCCGCTCTCCGGGCATCAAACTCTCTGCGGCCGTCAAGTTGCTGACAGGTAACCTCGTATAGAAGAACCTTATGCGAGGCAACGTCCCCTCCAACATCAAGTTCTGCTTCCCGCCGATGCATGGCCCTGGAGCGATGCACTCAAAACTACAGCTGCTCAAGTTTGCGGACCGCCTCCGTGTCGTCATCCCAACGGGCAACCTTGTGCCGTATGACTGGGGAGAGACCGGGGTCATGGAAAACGTCGGTATTCCCCTCTCCCTCCCCGGCCACTCTGATATCATATTATTATTCCTCAGCCTTTTTGGCTTTTTTGTCTTTCTCCATACTAACCAGGGGCATTATCGTTCTTGTCTACGTGCAGATGGTATTTCTAATTGATCTCCCAAGACTGCAAGACCCCGCTGCCAGTCCGCCGCAGACGCCGACTGGATTCTATACCGAGCTAGTATACTTCCTCCAGGCAACGGGCGTCGGCGAAAAGATGGTTGCCAGCCTATCAAACTACGATTTTTCCAAGACGTCAGATATCGCTTTCGTCCATACCATGTGCGTGCTTTCCAGGGATGTACCCGAGAGGGGCAGGGGGACGAGAAACAAGACAAATTGCCCCTCCTTTTGACCGACGTTGTATTACTGACCGGAATCAAACCTCATCTTTTAGACCCGGAAGCCACACGGGAAGAGCAGCAGAACGCACAGGTTGGCCTTGACAAAACCCGAGGTGTTATGAGTCGAGTGGGAACTTGCCATCGCTGACTGTTGCCTGCAAAAGGGTATTGTGGCCTCGGTGCTAGTGTAGCGGCCCTCGGCTTAGCCAATCCCGAACCTGTCGAAATCGACCTTGTGGCACGTTTTCCTACGATATCCACTGGGATGGGATGGAGTTGCTAATGGTAAGGCCTAGTGTGCGTCGTTGGGATCGATCAACCGCGGGTTGATAGAGGCGATATACAATGCCTGTCGAGGTAAAACGGCCCAGCATGACGGATTCCCACCTGCTTACTCCCCTTGACCAACATATTCTTTAGGTGATGACGGCATCGACGATTACAACAACTCCGGGGGCGCTAGCTCAAGGTCAAGACCGGCCAGAAAACCGGCAGAGACGACGTCCTCAAAGGAGCTCAAAGACCGGTTCCGGATCTACTTCCCTACGGACCAGACAGTGGCCCGAAGCAGAGGCGGACGCAATGTGAGTTATCATGGACCTCCCGAGGTCATTATGCTTGATCAGCAAGCGTTATTTCTGGCCCCGGCTTACGACAGTTCACAACTGATAATTGACAATGACAGGCGGGAGGCACAATTTGCGTCCAGGCCAGGTGGTGGCGGTCGCCTAATTTTCCAAGAGAGCTGGTGCGGGATGTCATCACTCGTGACCGGCTCCTCATCCACAGTAAAGTGATATTCGTGCGTCGGGTCGGAGATGGCCAAGCGACGCGGCAACCGCCAGGCTGGGCCTATGTAGGGAGCGCAAATCTTTCCGAGAGCGCCTGGTAAGTCTTGAGAGTTTTCTACCACACACCCGGTTCCCTTTCCCTTGTTTGTGCTTGCTGATGGGCACTTGGTGACTTAGAGGCTGACTGTGCCCGCCGCCGCCGTTGTGACGGCCGCTGGGGGTGGTTTTCTTAGGGGCCGGCTATCCAGAGACAAGTCTACGGGAGGCATCAAGATGAATTGTCGCAACTGGGAGTGCGGAGTGATCATCCCGGTACCTGAGTCAAAAGCAAAGACTGTTGACAAGACACGGGCTAGCGCCGACATGGCCATGTTTGCGGGGACGGTTCCTGTTCCAATGCAAGTTCCCGGGCCTGCGTACGCATCAAATGACCAGCCCTGGCTTTATCCAGGAGCCTGAATTGTGTTTGATTGAGCGATTTGAGCGATTTGAGGGTCATGCGTAGCCCTTTTTTTCTGGAGCCCTTGCAAAAACCAGGGGTCCCTGAAAGCAGGTCCGCTATGCTTACAGATTTCGACAACGGCACGAAGAAAGATGACTTTTGATAGATGTGTGTAAGATCCCTGGGAAACCCAAAAAACATGTGGTCAGAAGCGCAGAACATGCTTGCTTGCAGATAGCGTGCGGCCTGCATGAGTGGGGTAGGAAACAAAACCTTGTGGAGATGTTTTCCGCTGATAGGCTGGCCCAGATGTGACCAGGGCGCAGTGATCTGAAGAATGATACGATGGCAAGGATGGTGGAAATATGGAGCAGCACTCCACCGCGGCAAGGCAAGGCGCAAGGCGCAAGGCTCGACGGTTCGTTTCTTTGGTCTGGACGGAGAGAGGTTGCTGTTGGAGGATGGATCGATGGATCCCCCCGGCCTACGAGACGAGAGACGGAGCAATGGCCCACCGTCTTCGTCCCCATGTGGGTTGCGATGTGTGAGCCGGGATCATGTTTATGAGCGCTATAGGCGTCAACGAGAGCGGCTTTTTTTTTCTCAACAGACCGGCCCGGTTCCATTCCAAAGGTCATCGCAGAGCAATAACGAGTTCTCCCCATGATGGGCTTGCTAGGATCACAAGGAAATTTACTTGGGTGTGCGCTCCTCGGCCGACGATGTGGCTTGCGCCCAGAAAAACAAGCCGGGCTAATTCATGACAACGAACGGGCTGAGTTGAGCAGAGAAAATCGAAGGCGAAAAAGCCATGTGTTTGGATGTAGCTAGCATGGCTTTGGCGAATACTTGGCACCTCTTTGGACAAGGACAGAACGCCAGCTCTTTTCCCCCTCTAATTCGATGGCGTATATGGAACCAATCACGTACGAAACAGCTTGTTTGTGGCCAGTACGAGTAATTCGACTGTAGAAACATGTTTCGTGCTAAAAGGGCTTTTGGTCCAACCACCTTGAAATGCTCTGCGAACTACTTCCTTGGCTTGGGTAGCTGCTTGGCTTTGCTAAATCCAGCACAAGTTCTCTAAGAAGGACAAGAAATGAATAGATCAGAATTCAGGTTCCTCGCTTGGAGAGGCCGACGAAACTACGCGCAGCTAGCTAGTGTGGGTGCAGATAGGTAGGTCTAGGTAGTGTGTATGTTCGTTTCGTTTCAATGGCATTGGCAAAGGAAACGATTCTGACTGAACCCGATTTGGCGGTGCCTTGCGAAAAAATGACTGATAGGAAAAAAAAACCCCAGTTTACCGTCACTTGCGGAGATGACGGCCTTTGAAGGAAATACAGGAAATACAAATTAGAATACTTGCTTGTCATAGACAAGTAGTGCCGGTGGCCGGTGAGATCGATTATGATAGAAGTGTCCCAAAAAAATATGATCTGTAACGTCAGCACGGACGGAGGAGGAGGGGAAGGACTAGCCATGCTTAAGTCATCGCGAACTACCTTGGGTTAGTAGTTTTTTTGTGGTTTGACGAGGACTAGAAAGCAGTTCGCCGGTTCTCATTTGTCTGTGTGAAATCGGGGCTTTTTGATGGAGGGTGGGAGAGGGGGAGGGGAAGTTGCCAAGGGGTCTTTTTCTTTTTGCTGCTATTTTTCTGGTGCTTTGGGTTGTTCTTGATGGAGGGGAGTGTGCGTTGAGTGCATGTGGTGAAATGAAGTGTGTGTGTGTGTGTGTGTTGAAGAAAAGAGATGAGTGTGTGTGAGTGCTGCATCTTGGGTGTTCGTTTCGCTTGCACTTGCAGCTATCGAATGCATCAAGGAGCCGTGGAAGCCGTGTTGGTGCCTTTTTTTTTATTGTTTTTTTTTTTTTTTTTCTCTTTTGAACGACCTTGATGGTATTGGCGCTGGATATGGCTGCTTCAGGCTCAGGCGGAACTAGTTTGATCTATGATGACGAGAGGATTCTCTCAGAATTGGCTGTGAACTATTGTTTTGGGCGTTTTGTTGATGGTGGTGTTGGTGTTCATCAAACAACATGAAAAAAAAATCTCCCCGAAGTTGGCCGTGATAACCAATTAGCCTTGCCGTCATATTCTGCTTTTTCGGTCTCTTGCTCCATTCCCAACGTCACTTACACGATAGAGAGAGAGCAGTCAGTGGCTGTGCAAAGCAAAAGCCGTTACAGTAAGACGTGTCTGGACTTCTGGTGAAGAGATGAGGAGGAGATGAGGATATCAGTTGCGGCTTGCACGAGTGATCATCGGATGGCGCCGGTGGTGAAACAGGGGAGTCAAGATGACGAAAAAACGACGAGTAACAAAAAAGACAAAAGACGGTATTAGTTTGCATTGGTACCCCGTATCGTGACTTTTGTCCAGCGTCCTTTGGGGGAAGAGACGGCTCAGTTAGTAGGTAGTTTTGCAGCTGTTGTTGGCCGAGAGCAGGACGATAGACTACTAGGTAGATACCAGATAGATAGGGCACACAGCGGCCTGAATCTGGATAGGATGGATAGCGATGGCACAATCACAGTCACAGACGAGGCGAGACGAAGTCAATGGAGGAGGAAACGAGGCTACTAGAGGCTAGACAAGTTGCAGTGGAATGACGAGCCGTTCGCTGCAGTGGTTCTTGGTAGGTTGGCCCAAGTTCGCCCAGTGAGTGGCTCCCAGTGGTTCCCAGTTGGCTCCAGTTGATTCTCAGTGGTTCGCCGGCCGGGCTTTTGGGCTCATGCAGGCACTCCGATTGGCTCATGGCCCGTGCGTGAGAGAGGGGGCTTGAGGGGAGCTTCTGGGGAGGCGCTTTTTGCGGCGCTGTGCTGGGCAAGCTGCGGTTCGCTTTCGGGACGTATCCCCGACCCAGCCGTGTTAGTGGGTGTATAGAGTTTGCCAGCCCTGCGATAACTGCGGCTCCGTCCAGATACTTATCTCTGAGGGCGGTGGAGCCTGAGAGGAGCAACCCTGGCGATCCAATTTTCTGCTAGCGCGTGCGATCTGGTTTCCACCATCCGAAATCTAGCCCCAGTTCGAATGGGTTGATTGAGCGCAGATTGGCCGGTCGCGAGCAGGTACGAGAGCAGTACAGCTGAACATGTCGAGTTGTGCCGTGTTTTGCTACAAGTTGCTACAGGTTAGCCCGAGTACTTCTCCGTACGAGTACTAGCACCGACTCGAGTTCCCCTCGAATGGCTGGCTGTTGGATGTTGGATGGCTGTTGGTTCTACTGCTTGCTTCCCTGCCTGAGGCGCCCGCTTGGCCCCATGGAGAGCTGAGCGATATACGACAGTGTGGACAGGGACGAGCAACGAGTACCGGCGCTGTACTTGGCCGTGACGTGACGGTCTGCACATACTGGCACATACATGGCCTGACCTGACTTGCCTGACATACCTAGCAGGTAGACATGGGTGTGCTAAGCGAGCAGCAAGCAACGCTGCCACGCGGCCAGACCAGCATGTGATGAAGACACAATATGATAAGTGAGATTCTTGGCGGATTGGCGATGCAGGTACGCTGCATTTTGACAATGACAGTGGCAATGTCAATGTCATTTGCCGCTTCCCACAGCGCTTGCTCGTCTCGTGGCCTGGCCTGGCATCTTGCAATTTATTTTGTCTTCTTTTTTTCCCAACCTTTTTTTGAATCGCACCCAGCCGGCCAGGACAAGGACAAGAAAGCGCATGGTGCGCGCATGGCTCGTGTCGGCCACTTCCGCGAGCCGGGTGGCCGCCAGACAAACTCTGAACCACAAGCTTTTGCGTGTTCCTGAATTCTAAAAAGACAAGCAACAATGGTGTCCCACACGCACAAGTTACACATCATATTCTCGTTGCAGAGCATTAGGAAATAGATACGCATTCTTGTGTGTGCGCGCGGGCAGAGAGAGAGAGCGAGAGACAGAGTGCGAAGGAAAGCGAAGGCACAACATACTGTAGAGCCAGCCTCTGCCAAGGGAGCCGGACAAGCAGACCGGTCTCATTCGCAGGGTGGCGGGCTTGGGCGCAACGAACCACTGGGGCAGCCCTCTGGATCGACGGAAAATTCGGCGAGCGAAGGAAGCTGGCTGAAGATTTGATGCTCATTGGACAGTTAATGCCGACCCAGACCAGATACATTGCGTGCTGCCAGATTGGCCGGAAAGATGCACGACTCACTCTGACGGGTCAAAGAAGCGGAGAGCGGGCTTCTCTCTCTCTCCAAGCCATAAGAGCGAGCGAGTGAGAGCGACAGCCAACCAGGCCAGCGCCAGCCCAGCCAGCCATCCAGCGAGCTTTGCCGGGCTCCTCGCACCCTCTTGCTCCCCTCAGGGTGTGTATCCACGCTAAGAGGCTTATTCCAGCCCTATCCAACTCCTAGCGCGCTATGGGGGGCGTTTGCTTAGCACTTGGGTGCTTGTTTGGGTGTTTTTTGGTTGGAGCATGGTGGCGAACGGCCGTGGGGCGGCGAACTTGGATCGCCAAACCACGGAGCAGGGTGAGCTCTAGTTTGCTAGTGTTCTCGAGCAATGTTAGTCACGGCAACGCCGCTGCGAAACGAGAGAGAGAGATGAGCTCGGAGCTATTTTTTGAGAAATCCGGAGAAGGGCAGGACAGGGAGGTGAAATCCTGGGAACGGCGTCATCAGCCAGGGGGCAGAGCGAGAGCCAACGGTAGGGCGATGAGTTTGATGTGATCTTGGCGTCCTTGGCTTTGCGATTTGACAGGGGAATACGAGGATGAGTAAGGTATGCAGTATACTTGCGGGTAGGTACGCGGTCATATCTCCGATCAAGAGCCGCAACAGTTGTTAGTCATAGGCAGAGCGAGGCGCAGAGCACGCCGTGGCGGGCAGAAGAAAAAGGAACTTGCAAGCCGTACGAGTACGAGTATACGCGCATACAAAGCCATATCGTCAATATCTCTTTGCACGGGCCGGACAACTGCCGGGGTTGTGCGCATCATTGGGGCCCGTGTGTTCAAAAACTTCCTCATTCCCTGGCTTTTCTTGTCCCGCCTTGCTACGATAAGCGATAAACAAGGCGGGCATGGGTCGATCAACTGTAAACCGGGTTACCGTTACCGGGCTATTAATACATTCAAGCCAATGTTTCGAATCTCTTCTGTTGAGGCTCAATGAGGGGTCTTTTTGGAGGGGGCTTTGAATCGAGGCCCACGATCGTCGATTGCTCGATCGTAAGGCCAGGGCCAGACCTCAAGCCATGACGATGTTATACGGCACGACACAACTCAAAGCAACGAGGCGGAGAGCGCCGACATCAGCAACCCACGCATGTCCCCTTGCTTTTCTGGTAAACGAACACGAAGAGACTAATCGTATACAGTAGAGAGTGTGATAGAGGGCAATAAGCTGCATATTCGAAGTGTCCGCCGTGTGTGGTATCAAGGGCTCAATTTTCTCTCACAAAACGAACAAACCACCAGCATCTATCGCAGCAGTAGCACGACCCGTTACCGATTCGAGGCGATAAAAAACACGCCGTAAGGCTCGCACTAAGGCGGGCACCGCCAACTTCTGCTGCATATCTAACTCGTAGTCACAGTTTCGAGCATGTACTTTGCTGCCTTGCTAACAAAGTACAGTACAGTAGTGCCATCATTTTCTCATAAACCTGGACGGCCGCAGCCCCTCCCCTCCAGCGCGGAAACGGCTGGTTGCGGGAGCAGCAAGTTCGGTGCCTCACCTTTTTTAGGCGCCTCCACCAACCACTGGTGCTAGGTAGCTTGGGCTTTGGGCTTGGCTGGCTTTGGGCAAAACAAAAACCGCGGCCACGCTCGCGGGCATCCTAGCAGCAAAAAAGTAGCGCCAGCCCAGCAGAGGGAGAGGGAGAACAGTGGGAAAAACAAGAACGAGGGAGCGTTGGACCTAGCCCAGCCCAGCACCAGCGCGGCCCTTATGCCGGTACTATACGAAGCGTGCAGTGACGCTCTGTGAGCTGTCCTGTGTCTCTGTCTCGTCGTTGGCCTTTTATCCGCGGCAGGATGAAATTAGAGCTGCAGATGTGCATTGGCCGTTAGCAGCGTGTCTCGTGTCATTAGGTAAACTGGCATTGGCTGGAACCATACGGAACCAATGCATTGTCATGCTCGTGCATTTGAAGCAAGCACCTTTTCTCTTCCCCGATATACTACTTGCAACAGGTATCATTACCATCACCACCCGTAATCGGAGAGCCATTGATTGCATCGAGATGCCCTCTGCGCACAGTACGGTGGCTAGTCTCCGCGAATGGGTCTTCCAGTCGACGCCTTTTGCAACAACGAACGGAGACGGAGAGGGGGAAACGTGACTCTGAGACCCGGACACGTCCAACATTGGCGAGATGACGCTGAGCGGCGTTTTCCCAGTCCAGCCTCGTTTCGTTTTTCTGAGGCTTGACCAGAACCAGCCGTATCTTCTAATGTCATCTGCTTTATGTCATGGTCCATGGTAGCTGTTTTGGTGTACTTGCAAGTCACTTGGCACTCAGCACTTGGGCTGCTAGTACAACGGGCGAGAGACAAGTACAGTAGCATCGAAAGGGCGCCCCTCTCTCTCTTTGCCCACTTTGCGCCCACCTTGTGTCGTTCGGCCGCCTCATTTCTTTCCCCTCCCTTTTTTCTGCTTGTACTTGCGCCTAACATGCAAGATGGCGGAGGGGCACCTATCTTGACTGCGCTCTGGCGTTGTTGCGCTCTCTGGTCTGCACAGCCCCTTTGGAGGATCTTTTTTATCTTGATATCTTTTATATTCATATATTTTTTTTTCAATTTGTTTCTCTTGTATCTTGCTCATAGTAATTTGCCAGTAACAAGTAGCGCCGATGCACGGTAAGGCAATCGGCCCAGATCTCCTTTGCTCAGCGGGTCCGACGCTACGGTGCGGTGCACAGGCCCCGAGTACGATTCCTGCCTGCTATGTAGGTACATATCAGTCAATGCCACTGCATGGTTTCACTCTATACTTTTGTGCCTGAACGTTGCCAAAATGCAATGGAAAAAACTTGTCGAGGTCAATTGAGAAAATGCGATCGAGTCTGGCCTGCCACTAGCTTGCTTGACTTTGGTGGCCGTGATGCTTTGAGCCATCCGCTGCCATGCCGCTGCTACGAAGAAAACAGTGCAATAACAAGAAGCATCATTGCATCTGAGATCGAGGGCCAGTTGAGGAGACAACTGGGAGTGCAAAGCACCTTGTCCCGGCTAATAGCCCAGACTGCTGGTAAAAGGGCCCTTGACCCTGCTGTCGGCAGTTGCGGGAAATGGGGCCCAAGCACCCACGTCTCCGGGGGGCCGCGCTAAACCCAAGCTGCTGCAGTGGTCGATGCACGGAGGAGGAGGAGGTACCACTCCGTCTTGTGTGCTTGTACCGTACTGGGCTGTAATCAAAAGATGAGATGACTTAGCATTTAGTACATGTAATCAGTCAAGTGAAATTTCAAGGAAAATATTATTATCAAATTGCTCTGCTACCACACACATACACTAGACACACATGGACACACACACACACACGCACCGCATCGGTGCTACTGGCGCGCGCACTTGGTTGCTAGCTGTGCTGACCTGGCTGCCAGCGATCCGGCTGCTCGCGCTACTCCAGGTACAGTCGTCGCGGTGCTGGCACAGTCGGCTCTGTAGAGGTACCTGGCCGACGATGGGTCCAGCGGTAGGCGCTACGCCCACCTGTGCCCGCGTCGCCCGCACCCAGCCGTGTATCGCCTACATCGCGGCCATCTCTGGGCCTTGTCGCTTCCCTGGGTCGCATCCGCATTGGGTCCAAATCGGTCTCGCTCAAGCCACGGCTTGGTGGCCCCACCCGCACCACATCCAGGGCGTCCTTTGGTACGATACACTTTCGCTTTTTTCCTCCACTTTGCACCGCCCAAGCATATCCAAGGTACCGCACCGCACACAAGGTATCAAGGTACCAAGACCCAGCAACGGAACGAGGGGACCCAAAAGGTATGCCGCATGTAGACGCACCCGTGCCGGTACCTGGCTGCCCACCCTCCCTCCGCCCTGGCCGCCGGTACACACCCTCCGACACCAGCTCATCTGTACCTGCCTTGCTAACTGCGGTCTGCGGTCTGCGGGTGGGGCCCGACGCCAGCTCTCGTTCTGCCGCTCTCGAAGCAACTCCAACGCCCCTCTTCTCCGGCCTCGTTCTCCCTCATTCTTTTGCAACATTGGATTTTTCTTGGTTTTGGTCCCCAGCGAATTGCGCCGCTGCCCAGATAAACCTGCGCTCTCGAGCAATTGGGCTTTTTTAACAGCTGCGCTGCCCTGAGATTGCGCTGCCCGGACAGCCAAAACGAAAAAAAATAAAGCGAGAGAAAAAGCCACCGCCGCCTCCAGTGACGAATTTACTGGCTCATACAACGCCCTCTTATCTCTTCTCTCGGTTTTTTTTTTATTGCAGTTGCCTGCGGCTCTGCTTCGGGCCCCGATTTCTTCATCGTTGCTTGCTGCTCTTTTCGTATTTGGGGGCCCTATATAACCTGATCGTCGCCAGTCTTCTGCCTTCGCTTTTACTTGGTCTTGTTCCTTGCGCAGAAACAAATTACCACTATCGACCACCAACTATTTCCCAACGTTCCCACTCACCAACTCCTACTCCCAAATACCTATCCCCTAATACACTTCCGCTTCTATCATCACCTTCAATATCACTGCCGCTGCCAGAGTCTCTCTCTCCTTACTTGGCAACTGCTTCAGCGGCAGTAACAGCTCCGGCTTCGCGCCCCGGATCTGATCTTGAACGTGATAGATATTCAACCTTTACACTTCGGCAGTGACGCCGATCCGTCTCTACCCAAGCTTTCCACCAGACGGCTTCCGCTTCACCACTCCCGCTCCCTCAAAGTTCAGCTTGGCAACGTCAAACAAACCCAAACTCAACACAAATTCAACTCCCTCTCTCCTTTGCTCGAGTCAGTGTCCGTCATCAGCGGCATCGAACCGGCAGCCCTACTCGTTCCTTGCCGGCCTTTGACATCCGACTTGTCTCCGACAACGATAGCTTTGCCCCCCCGGCCCTGGCCTGGTACGTATTGATTTCTCTCTTCTTTCTCACTCCCCACTTAGATCCCGCACACACACAAGTGCAGGCATACATACACAATACACACACCCTCCTCTCCACTTTTCTTCTCTTCTCTCCTCCTCCTTCTCCTCTCTCCTCTCCTCCTCCTCTAGCTCTACCTTACTTGTACTGCTCTCTACTTCTCTCCCCCACTATTATATATCTCTCTGCTTCTCGCTCTCGCCTTCTCTTATCTCCTCCCTCTCCTTCTACTAGTATCCCTCCTACCTCGTCTCTACCCATCATCTCTTGCCCTCTACCATCCCATCTCTTCTTCCATCAACAACCCATACCGTCACTGGTATATCTGCGTTACACACTTCAACCCGTCTCACGCTCCCTTGCCGACTTGCCTCCAACTGTCCGCTTTGCCCCTTGGGGAGCATCAGGCCAATCCGTGACATATGGACAGTCTCGTGTATAGCCATCGGTCCCGACACTAACACTATCCACCTCGCATAGGCACTCGCTGCTTATTCACACGCTGTACACACAGAGCAACAACCTTCAAACTTTAAGCCATCCAAAGATCAAATTCGGTTGCAATGGCCAGCCAATCACCTCTAAACCCTACATTCAAGGGGCACGTAGCCACCACCTGGGATGCACTTCTCCTCTTCGAAGCGTGCTTGCAGGGTCAAATTAACCATGTGCCTCGACGTCCGCATGATCGTGAACGCCAAGAGCTCATTTCTAGCGGCAACATCTTCATCTATGAGGAGCATGCCTCTGGCATCAAGCGCTGGACAGACGGTATCTCTTGGAGTCCTAGCCGCATCCTCGGCAACTTTCTCATCTACCGCGAGCTAGACAAGCCCTTTCCTCCCGGCGAAAAGAAACGTGCGCTCAAGAGAAAACGAGGTTCTCAGGGCGTCAACAAGGCCACTCCTCGGTCCAACTCAACTGTCCTAGACCCGGCCACCATCGCCCGAGACCCAGAACGGTCGCTGGTCGGTTCTCTGGTGGACTCTTATCTGTTCAAAGAAAGGGGACTCGTCAAGAAGACAATTTCCATCACCTTCCAGGGTGTGCCGCACCATCTGGTCAGCTACTACAGTATAGAAGACGTTGACAACAAGTCTCTGATGACCCCGAGCGAGGCCAACTTCTTTTCACACATCAAGCCTCGCACCGAGCTTGTCATGTCCCAAAACTTCCGCAATCCTGTGGATGAAGTCACCTTGTTTGGCCAGGAAGACAATGGCTTCATGGGTGCCAACGCGCACTTCTACAACATGGGTGCCCACGTCGCCAACTTCTCCCCACACTCTCATGTTGCCCAGGTTGCCGATTACGGCTCTCAAGTCATGATGTCTCAAGCCCTGCCGGTGTCAACCATGGCCGTCGCTCCGATGGCTGCCTACTCTAGAGCAGACTACGAATACCTTGCCCAGCAGCACCAACCTCATGATCACTTTGAAGCTCAAGTGGAAGCCCAAGCTCAGGCGGAGGCCCAGGCACGCTATGCTCATCGCCATCATTCATTTCAATATCACGACCACATTCCGCAAGGTCAACTGCCGCAAGAGGCATTGCACCACCAGCAGATACAACAGCAGCAGATGCACCACCACCAACAGCAGCTACAGCGCCAGCAACAGCTGCAACATCAAATGCATGCGATACAAATGCAGCAACAACAACAGCAGTTTCACCACCAAATGCACCAGCCGCAGCCCGACGAGCAGCGGCAGCACCAGTTGTCCCACCCATCACCGCACCAGCAAGATGTGCAGCCAGATGAGCAGCAACAGAACGGCGAGGGTTTTGACTGGTCCAATTATCAGGGACCAAACGATTACTACTATCCTCAACAACCATAGTAGCTTGACGCGGAGGAAGCCATCGTGAGTAGCGTATTGCCATGACAGCCCTGATGATGATGCCTGACACGATGACTGACAAAAGCACCTAGGGCACTACCGTTGTCTTCTTTAATATGCCTCTTCGCTTTGGGCGCCTCGGGCGTTTGAAGAGAGGGGGTTTCTCATGTACATTTCTGTGCTCCTTGCTGGAGCCTCTCAAAACGGATTTGGCGCGGTGTTATACGGGTGGGAGCTTTGCTTTTCCTCTTCTTCTTCTTTTCTTTCTTTTTTCTTTCTTTCTTTTTTCTAATTCTTGCTCTTCTCTTTATATTGTAATTTCTCCCTGGTTTCTTTTTACGCATAGTAATAGTGTTGCGGTGGGTTTTTTTACACACGGTCTTGAGGGCATGTGTTTTTCCCATGATGGGCCATGGCGTTGGGCTTTGTACAATTGCTTGGACCTGGAGTTAAATGGCGGCGTATACGGAGTAAGGTTTGCGCCATTGTTCGGAACTGGGCGGGATTTGGCTCGTCGATACTTTGGCTTGTTCGTATCATGGTGGTATCTGTGGGTTGATTACCGGCGTTGGATGGGATCTCTTTTAACGGATGGGCTTTTAAAAGTGCGTGCGGAGACTTGCTGGCTGGGTGGCCATGCGCTCTGATATACACACAACCAGCTGTACCTTAGTGATAGGTTATTGATACTCTGGATATGTCTTATATCTCTTTTGAAATCTGCATGTGATGGTTCTGTCTATAAATGTTTGTAGATTTGTGGTCGGCTTCATCCATGATAACGATCGACAAAAACCAGAGGCTACCAATAATAAACAAGTGTGTGTATAAGTGCATGTTTCACTCTCCCCTTGTTTTGTGCCTTGATTTTCTGCTTGCCAGGCTGTCCTGTCAAAACTACGGCTGGATGAGGCGGTGATCAGCAGATTTGCCGGAGGGGTGTGTGGGATGCGTCGCCGGTGATGTAATTGGAAAGCCATGATTCTGTTGAAAGTAATTTCCAGGCTGTCATTGTCCTTTTTACTTTTGCAGGCTGCCATTGGCTATTTTACCTTTGCATCTCTATCTTAATCTTTATGTTTATGTTTAAAAGAAATTGAATTCAGTCTACTGAATCTGAATTCAGCTTCTTCACGTGCAATCCTTTGCTTTTTTGGGTTTCTGGTGGTGTTGGCGGCACGTGTTTGTTTCGTTCGGTACCTTTTGGCGAATGATGGTGTCCCGTGGGCTTTGCATGTGTTTAGGTAGATCGGTGTAGATGCATCGTCGTCATTTGATGCGCTCAACAAAATTCTGGAGGGGGGCCCCTTGATTTGGCAGAAGCCTTGTAGGTCGTATTGCGCAGGGCACTCAACGGATATAGATGCCTAGATTTGCCCTTGCTTCTTCTTTTCTTCTTCTTCTTTTCTTTCTTTTTTTGACCTTGTTTATTCAAGAGGTCTGGTTTCTGGCCAGTGTATGTGATTCTTATTTAAATCTTTACGGCTGAACTTTTTTTGGGGTAGCTTCCCGCTTTTTTTTTTTTTAAATTTAGCTGGGGTTGCACCCCTCCATCTTCCCTCCCGCTCCTGGAGCTTCTTCTTCTTTCTTTTGTCTTTTGTCAAACTTCGTTGCTGAGCACCTTTATTGGAACGGGTGGCACATAACGCAGCAATGCTGTTATTTCTACACAGGCGTGAGTTTTGGTCTTGCTTCTTCGGATTGTATCCTGGTTCTTAAGCTAACGTATGTGCTTGCAATGCTCAGCTTTCGAGGCGCTGGCGACGAAGCTTGCTGCTTCTCCCGACGAACGTAAGAGACTCTCTTCGACCAATACATTACCCTCCGTTCTGCGCAGCCTGCATCGACTCTAACCAATACATTTCGCCAACAGTTAAGTTGACCTTTTCGTTCCTTCTGTCGTACCCGTTGGCGGGCATCCTCAAGCGTCTGCCGGACGCGAAGCCGCTGCAAAAGAACATCTTTATTATATGGTAACTCGCCACAATTCCAACTTCAAGACTCCCCCCTTCAGCTTCAGCTTAGCTGACACAAATCGCAACGAACCAACAGCGTCTCGCTCTTCTACCTCGTCGGCCTCTTCGACCTGTGGGATGGCATCCTCACTCTGGCCATCAGCGCGGGCGGCACCTACGCCATTGCAAAGTTCCTGCGCGGCAGCCCCTACATGCCCTGGATCGGTTTCTTCTTCGTCATGGGCCACATGTCTGTTAGCCACATCCAGCGCCAGATCGCAAACACACCAGACGTGGTCGACATCACCGGCGCCCAGATGGTGCTCATCATGAAGCTCTCGGCCTTTTGCTGGAACGTGGCCGATGGGCAGCTGCCCGCCGACCAGCTGTCCGAGCTGCAGCAGAACCGCGCCCTCAAGGAGCTCCCGCCGCTCATCGACTACATTGCCTACGTCCTCTTCTTCCCCTCGCTGTTCGCCGGCCCGGCCTTTGACTATGCCGAGTATCGCCGCTGGATCGACACAACCATGTTCGACGTCCCCGCCCAGATCGATCCCGCCAAGAAGCCTCCCGTGCGCAAGAAGCGCAAGATTCCTCGCAGCGGCACCCCTGCCACCAAGAAGGCCGTCACCGGGCTCGTCTGGATCGGCCTCTTCGTTGGCCTGTCGGGCAAGTTTAGCCACACCCACGTTACCGACCCGTCCTTCACCGAGCGATCGTTCCTCCACCGCGTCTTCCTCATCCACATGGCCAGTCAGGTGACGCGCTTCAAGTTCTACGGCGTGTGGGCGCTGACCGAGGGTGCTTGTATCCTGGCCGGCTTGGGCTACAACGGCATCGATCCCGCCACTGGAAAGGTTTCGTGGAACCGCCTGCAAAACGTCGATCCCTGGACTGTTGAGACGGCTCAGAATCCTCGAGCGTATCTGGCTGGATGGAACATGAATACCAACAACTGGCTGCGCAACTACATCTACCTCCGAGTGACGCCCCGAGGCAAGAAGCCTGGTTTCCGAGCCAGCATGACGACGTTTGTCACCAGTGCCTTTTGGCACGGATTCTACCCTGGCTACTATCTCAGCTTTATGCTGGCCAGTCTGATCCAAACGTCCGCCAAGAGTAAGCTAATTTCCTTTGTTTCTATGACTGAAATATATGCTAACGCGACTGTGATAGACTTCCGCCGACACGTTCGCCCCTTTTTCCTCGATCCCATCACAGGAAACCCCACGCCCAAGAAGAAGTACTACGACTTCGCCACCTACCTCGTCACTCAGCTCACATTCTCCTTTACCACGCTGCCCTTCCTCGTCCTGGGCTTCAAGGACTCATTCCGCGCCTGGTCCCACGTCTACTTTTACGCCTTCATCTGGACCACGGCATCGCTCGCCTTCTTCGCGTCTCCCGGAAAGGCCCTGCTTAAGAAGAAGCTCGAGAGTCGTCAGGGCAAGGCTAGCGCCCGGCTCAAGCGCTCGACGAGCAGCGAGAGCCTCTCGGGCATGGAGCCGATTCTGGGCATCTCGAAGGATCCTGAGGAGGACATTGCGGAGGCTGTGAATGAGTTTAAGGCGGAGATTGCGGCGCTGCAGAAGCGGAAGACGCGATGATTTTTTTTTTAAATTAATTTCTTGTCGGACATTTTTTCTTGGAAATGTTTGCAAGTGTGTGTGCCTTTTGGGACGAGTATAATGGAAACGAACAATAGACAAATGGGCGGGATTAGGATGGAATGTTTTCTTACATGGGAACGGTTAGAAGAGCATGCGGATTTCAAGGGGGGACGACCTGTTATATATGTAGAGAGACAAAGTGTAACCCTCCTATGAATTTCTCGCGTTTAGTGTATTTCTTGCTTCACGGATTCGTTTGTATAACTAAATGAGAGAATGATGTCCATGAAGTAAAAGTATAATGTGGTTTTATTTCATCTGCTTTTTGAAATCTAGCCTTTCCTCCTCTTCTTCTTCAAAAACGCACTCATCATCAACACCCATCTTTTTTCCTCATCAAAACATCCCGCGAATCCTTGAGCTATGCGTATATATCGTACAATATCAGCATGTAACATTCGGACCTCCCTCCTCCCATCCATCGAAAAGATTCGAAAGACCCCCAACATCAGGTATCTATTCTCATGCTCCCATCCATCAAATTGTTAAAAAAAGTTATGTATATAATATAAAAAAATTGTGTTTATAAATATATCGAAAGAGACGTCAAAAAGGGGGTTTTGCGTTACGCATAAAAAGTCGTGTGTGTTTGTGCGTGTGTACACACATTTGTTGTTGTATAAATGTCTGTAATAATGTAAATGCGAGTGTGAATCGTTATCTCGTAAGAGTTGTGCGAAAAAAAAAAAATCGAAGTGAAAAAGAATCCGAAACGGCGCCATCCAGAAACGAGTATCCCAAAAGAGTATTGTTTCGTCGTCATCCCATCAGAAAAAAATATGATCGCTAAAATATCACAAAAGTGTGTTTGTCGCTTTTTATCCAAACATGAAAAATCTCCATGTCAGCAATGAAAAAACTCCCTGCCCAAAAGATCCGTTCCGCTCATTTGTGCCACGTCGTCACGCCGACGACAATCAGGACGACGCAGAGGCAGATGATGAGGGCGCCAATGATGGACATGCGCCGGTTGACGCTCCTCCACCACCTGGCACGTTCATGAAGGCGCTCCGCGTTGATGTACACCCTCTGCTGGCGTGCCTCCATTCGAATATCCAGATGGCCTGTGCTGAAGGCTTGTTCTGTCATTTCTCGCTCCAGCTTGGGAGGAATTGGCAGAATGGCGCCTATTATCCAAGCTATTGTTTCATTCTGTTAGTCAATGCTCGGCGTGTCGATACAACTCAAAAAGACTCACTAAATGGACAGATGAAGCCGAGAACAAACAGCACAAGCTGGAGGTTTCGTTTCCAGATTCCATAGTCGGCAGATTCGGCCAACGAAGGAGGCGACCAGATGCTAAATCGGCTGGCTCGTCTATCGGTTTGCAGATGCGGTGACCAGACGCTCGAAGTCTGCTTCTTGACACTGTGATCGACGGGCATATAAGGCTGAGGGCGGATGTCCATCGAATCGGATTCACTAGCGCGTCGATGCATTTCTCGTGGCCGACGACGGGGGTTGAAAATCTCTCCAGTGTGCGCCTCATAGCTAGGGGAGCGGCTGTGGGACGAATCTCGGTGTAAGCTGCTGGTGAACTGCGAAAACATGGACTCGTTGGAAGGTTGCGCCGCCAAAAAGCGCCGTTCTCCACTGCCGTAATAGACCCTATTCAAGTTAGATACACCAAGCTTCAGAGGCTGATTACGGGCTCTGGCTTACCTTGCCCATGCCGGAATGACCGACGCGTAGCTTATGCTGTTGTTTCGAGAATTGCTTCTGGAACGGGAACGGTGATTTCTGGCCCCTGAGTGCTCAGAAGCCATGCTTAGGCCGCGGGCACGGGAGGGAAGACGGTTCATACTCTCCAGGTCTGCCAAACCATCGCCATCCTCATCATGGTCACGTACTAGACGAGCAGTAGAGAAAGGTGTATCTCTTCCGTAGACCGGTTGAGGTCGGTCCACAGAGCCGTTTCGAGAATGAGATGCCATGGCCAAAGCCTCCTCCACACCAAAAGTGGAGAAGCTCCCTGTCTGCCTTAGCTGGTTGAGTGTAAAGACGCTGCTGCGAGCATTGCCAGACAGTCGAGAGATGGACCGAGTCGTGTCACTCCGTTCGCTCTCTGACATGACTGTGGACAGAGCAGTACCCCATGGCTGCGTTCGAGACGTATTTCTGCGGTGAACACCTTGGCTAGCGGTTGACTGAGATCGTGAATGTCGCCCTTCTAAATCGACCTGTGTGGACACGCCCGCTGGCGTATTGAGATCGACCTCTCGGTTGAACCCGGAGCCGGAAACAGAGTTCAAGGACCCGGTCCTCAGATGCTCGAGCGATCTAGTGCTAGGAATCGTCGAGCTAGAGTAGAGGCGACCTGATCTCATGGGCCGTAAAGGAGCCACTACCATGCTATTGTTCGAGTATTCGGATGGCGCGTGAGAGATATCCGTCCCGTCTGACTGCGTACGTCGGTGTCCGTGGACAACATAGTTGGGAGTTCCCTGGGCTTCTGAATCTGAGTGCGCCCGGGACTGGTCAGATGTTGACGCGCCGTCATAAACGACATAGTTGGGTCCGCCGGGGAAAAGCGAAGATGTGTCGAAATCCGATGCCATGGAGCCACGGACAGTGTCCGGGCCAGAAGAGCTTTGCGCATACGTCTTGTAATTTGTGCGATCCGACACGGTGTTGCCGGTTTTGTTGGACTGAAATGATTTTTTGGTAGTCAGAGCAAACGCAGCGATGCGCTCTTCCTCCACCGCAATCTTGCCTGAGGCGACAGGATCTTCTTCCAGGAATGGAGGCAGCTGGGTGGGGGTTAACTCGGTCTCGGTGGCATCGCTGAGGTGACTCTCAACCTTGCGCAGTCCACCAACAAGGTTGTAGTTCCAAGGGGACATGGATTCATCATCCTCTTCAGGGATTGATGGACCTAGGGATGATGCGGTCACAGAGGCGCTATCCTCTGCCAATGTCGTCAAGGCCGAGCTGGGGCGATCTTCGCTAAAGATGCTTGAAGAATTCTGCATATAAGAGGAGCTGGAGGCGACAGAGTAGTGCGGGTTTGAGTCGGTGCGGGTAGAAACAACAGAGTTTGTCCGGGAGGCCCGAACGGAGTTAAGGGGGACGAGGGAGAAGGTCTTGTTGTCGGAATTAAGGTTGATGTCGATGAATCTCTTGGGGCGACGTTGGACAGGGGATGTCGTAGCAGAGGCGGCGGTAGCAGCAGCAATATTGGCAGTAGCATCAAGTGGGAGTTCAGGTGGGAGTTCAGGGGATGGCGGAGACGTCAGGCTTTTCAATGACTGCGACAGAGATTGAGATCGATATCTCCCCCGAGGGGCGGCCTCGATAGCCGATGAACCGGTGTCGAGGATTTCATTTGGGCCAATACTCGAACTCCGTCGCTTGCCAGCTGAGGCGCGAGACGGACCGGCAATGGTCGAGGCTGAAGAAGGAGGGCTTGCGGTGGCGGGCGAGTCGTCCGCAGAATGGACTTCGACATTGTCCAGGTTCGAGCCGATGGAGGCATTCGGGTTGAAAAGCTGAGAACCGCCACTGAGCCGGGTCGGTTCATACGGCACAAGTCGAATCTGAAGTTTCTCGTTTGGAGACGATCGCCCTTCCGAGGACCGTTCGGAATCGGGCGATTCGGACATCCTCTTCTCACTAAACAGGAGAGCCGTCTCATAACATTTGCCCAACTAATTTGAAAGATGGCGAGAGGTCGGCGCGGCTGTGAATGAATGAAACTCGGTCTTGCAGGGCGCGAGGATGCGCAGAGCCAGTGAATCGCTTGGTGCGGAGGTGGCGATGCCGTATGATAACTCGATATTACGTCCGAGGGCTTCGATTCGTCGTGTGGTGCGAGCCGATCGGGCTGCTGGTCATGCCAATTCGGGTTGGACGGGCAGTCTCGCACAGAAACAAGAAACTGCCGGAGCACGAAGGGGGTATTTGATAGCAAATATGAAGAGGGGGAAGAAGAAGCAGAAATTGATTGGTCGCGTCAAAAGGGTCGGCGGCTATAATATTGGCAAAGCAGATGAAAATAAAACCCGTGAGAATCGAAAAGTGTAACTTGAAAAAATTAGCAGCGCGCCTGGGAGAGAGTCGCAGGCGAGCTGAAGAAGAATTTACGGACTAGTCCGAAGTAGCGACTGGAAGAATTAAAAATTAAAGAAGGACATAAACCGGACGATTATTCGTAGGATCCTCAAAGACTGTTGCGGCGGTTAAGCGGCAAGACGAAGCACAGCGATGCCAGCCAAGGCGTGCGCAGTCCGAGTATGGATAGGGCAGAAAAGAGCGTAACGGTCAGCGATTCGAGAGAGCGACAGACGGGCAAAATGAGCGTGTGGAGGATTGCAAAAGAGCGAAAGAGAGCCGACAAGGCGGTTGATGGGGCACGAAGATGCGGCCCGGGGGGGAGGCCCATGAAAAAGGGGAGGTCCGTAGCGTCCATGTACGAGTAGCCTGGCCTGGCCGCAGCGCCCGGGGGTTGTGGATGGGGATGGGGATGGACGAAGAGTCCGCAACTGGAGCTTTGGCCCGCCAGAGTTTGTGCTACTGGAACTGGACCCGTCTAGAGAGTTTTTGTTTTTGAAGCAATCATATCATGCAAGGCGACGATGGTGGTTGGTAGCATGTCGAGACAAGACGTGGAGCTGGCTGACCGAGTCTATTGTCGTAGATGGATCATGAGACTCGGTTTGAGTTCAGTTCAGTTTGGCACAGATGATCTGTTTCTGGTCTTGTTTATTCATGCGGTACTTGAGCTCCCAGGTCCAGAACAGGTACAGCATGTTCGTGCCTGTACATGGGCCTCCCAGCATCGCGATGGGGCGTTGCCAGGTATATTCCCGGTTGTCTTGACAGTCCTTGACCGCCTACGCGTGGCTTCAGCTCTGTGGACATCGACATCCCTTCTATGGCTTCTCTCGATCCGTCTCCCTCCGTTTTGTCGCTGACTGTGTCTAGCAGAAGTGAAAAGAGTGGCTCCCAGCAGGCCCAGGTTCGACGGATGGCCAGACGCAGATGCAGGGGTTGCAGAGCAGAAGCAGAAGCGCCGCTAGCACCTGCAGGGAGATGCAGGTCCGGGCTTCTAGCGACTCCAGCAGCGCGATAAGACGTACGAGTAAGACTGAGGGAAAAATAATAACAAGCAATTGAGCAAAAATGTGCGCAGCGAAATGGGGCCTCAGACAGCGGGCGCTGGCTGGCTGGTTGAGGTGAAGCCATCGCGATCGACGCGGTCGCAAAGAGACGGGGGTGAAGTAACCAGATCGGTGTCTAGCATGAACTCTACGGGCTGCTAGCTGTGGACTACTAAGATTTCAGGCACCGCAGGTGGTTCCGCGCTGGAGAGGCTCCTCCGGAACGGTGCCTGGCTAGGGAACAGTACCGTTTGCATTAATTACGGTGTCGAGGCGATGGACTGGAATGAGAGAATCCGGAACAAACAGCTTCAGGTTGAGCTCGGATCAATTCAATCGCGCCCAGTTCAATTCAATTGGCTGCGGTATTAATCTTACTCTTTAGAGTCTTTTTACTGAGGGAAGCGAGTGGCGCAGTGCGCAGATGCCCTGCATGCCCTGAAATTACAGGCTCGGGCGGATGCATGCACACGCACATGCACATGCACACAAACAGCTTCAGGTCGTTTCCAATCGTTTGTTCCATTCGTCTGTCTCGTGTCCTGCAAGCTGCACCGCACACGCGCCAGGGGCAGAAGCGCAGTGCATGCAGCAGCGCAGTCTGACAGTTACTATTGCTATCTATTGCTACCTAACTGACTGCTGATCGCACTGATGTGATGATATCCAGTCAATGGTGCGCAGCCGATTGGCAAACATGAAGCCGGTTGGAATGGACCTGAGCGCAGGCCTTTTATGCACGAACACTTGGACGAGTGAGATTGGACGCGGCTGGAGAGCTAGCCAACGCTAGAAGCATTTGGCAGTTTGGAAGGATGCAACGGTGAAACGGTTGCTGGCGTCTGCGTTTGCGACTGGAGGTTTCGGAGCTTTTTTCTGTTCTGTTATCTTCATCCACATCCACAATTGATGGCGACATATTGCATCCGGTTCATTCATTCATTCACCTGAAGCGTTTGGTGAGAGTGGCCGATGAAGCGGTAGTAGAGAAGAGAAGTTCATTACCGTTGACGCCATTGATTTGCTCACTTCCGTGGATTACGACAACGATCCCCCTGGCAAATCAATACACAGACGGAGTACCCGATCCAGCACGGTTCGCATATTGCAGGACTCGCTAGTCCGCACTCGTAGATTAGATGACTGTGACCGGGACACCCAAAGTAATACTACTGTACCCGTCAGATAATTAAAAACAAGCAAATCACCATCAAGAATAACCTAGAGCAGCAATCAATTGGGTAGTATTTCTTCATGTAGGTTGTTGTCCATTAGAGTTTTTATTGCAGAAATTAGTAGCCAAAGCCATCATCTGTAGTCGAGGCTTTAGTCATCAATGGTGGCCATCCATTTCCGCATAGAGTTCCGTTAGAGCCGCAGTAGCATCAACCAAAAGTTGCAACCAAACGCCCTAATTCTACTAAAACCTTCCGCACCAATTCAGGAACCCATTGTTCCAACCCACGACAAATCCATTCTCTCATCTCATGCTCCATTATGAAAACAATAGTAATACATTCGTCTCCATGATTCATTCTATTATTATGCTGCATATCATCAGCCAAACTTTGCGTCATTCCACTCCCCGCATAGGGTAGCCATCCCCTCTTTTTTTTCTCTTCTCTTTTTTTAAGCGGAACCACATGCACATGCAAGCTTCTCCGAGTCTTCGTACGCTTACTTTGGCGACTGGCGCGCGGCTGTTCAGCTTCCACCGAGCCTTTTGGTCCTATCCCCAACGCTCTGTATATCCTGTCGTGTAACTGTAACTTCAACCTTGTTTGACAGCTGGACATCTCGCCATTTACACGAACACGCTTCACTCTGCAATAGGCCGAGAGTGCCGCTGTTTCATATTAGCCTCATCAGATGGATCCTCCGTCTCCAGGTGCTCTCAGCCAGCCCCAGGCGTTTGGGCTCTTGGTAAGCAGTATCGAAACTCTCTTCAGATCATGCACACGTCGCTAATCTATTATGCTTTATGCTATTTGGGGAAAACACAGGCGGCATACACCCTCATCTATGTGCTCCCCCTCTATGCATCTTCAGAAACAAGAGCTGCCCCTGGCAAGTCAAGAGACGCCCCCGAGGCCATTCGCGCCAGGATCTTCGTCGTCTCACTGTCTACTACCGCGTGCTCTCTCGTTACGTTTCTCCTCTTGCCCTATGTCTGCACCTCAGCGGCCGCCACCAGCTGTAGCCCGCTGCATCTGATGGGCTATTGGCCGCTTGGCCTGGTCGAGACGCTCAAAAGCTGTCTTCTGACAGGCCTGCTCTTTGCCGCACCCCTTTACGAGTGTCTTATCATCGACGGCGTCTGGCGAGAATGGGCATCCGGTCTTCAGCCTCTCCGGGAAATCTGGGCTGAATGGCCCACCTGGCGAAACCTGGTTGCTGTGAGTTTCCAAGCATCACCCCAGCACGATGAGATGAAGAGCCCCATCATCGATATACCCCTGCCCGCATGTTTATAACTAGTCCGAGTGCTCATGTTTTTCTTGCGCAGGGCCCCATCACCGAAGAATGTCTATTCCGCTCCGCCGCTATCCCACTGCTCCTGGTGGCAGGGTCTAGCATCAGCAGAATCATCTTCCTGTCTCCTGTTGTCTTTGGCCTTGCTCACCTTCACCACTTTTACGAATTCCGCATTACCCACCCGCAGACGCCCCTGGTGGCTGCCATTGCCCGCTCCGTTTTGCAGTTTTCGTATACTTCCCTCTTTGGGGCCTACGCAAACTTCCTCTTTCTGCGGACGGGATCTCTTCTTGCCGTCATTCTGGTCCACACGTTCTGTAATTCCATGGGCTTGCCTCGCGTTTGGGGTGCCGTCCAACCGTACTGGCTTGACGAAGCCGACTCTTCTCGTCCGAGACGCACAATCCTGTGGTCCGGGATCTATTACGTGCTGCTCATTGGTGGCTCAGTTGCTTGGTGGAAGAATTTTTATCCTCTAACTGAGTCGCCTATTGCTCTGGCAGTATTCTAGCATACTTTTCACTATCTGTCCACATCGTTTCTCCCATGAGCTGATACATCCAGCTATGAATGCCAAAAGAAAAGAAACAAACCAACATTACTCCTGTGTGGCGATTCGCTTTAGCCTTTTCATGACCCCCAACCACACTATCGTGGGGTTTTGATGCTGCCCTTCTATATCCCGCAAATGTTGCCCATAAAGCCCGTATAATCAGATGCATCATCCATCATAAAAAACATACTTGTGCCCTATTAGCCCCTCGTATCCCTACTAAGACTGCGTAGCGAGCCTTCTTTGGAAAACTCATCGTCCATCAATGGTCGGCGGTGCCGTAGAGTAGCCTGCTCCCGGCTTTCACTTCCGACAGAAGGGTCTCTGTCTTTGCCTTTGGAGAGCCCAGCAGAACTTGTACTTCCTTCTGCCATGGCATCGTCTGGGCCTCTGGTATTCTTCTTCCTCGGCCACAGGCTTGGTAGTGCAATCTGCTGAAATCGTGGCTCGACTGCTCGCTCGTCAAACCACCTGTGTAGCCGTGATTCAATCAGCTGGGCAATCTTGGGCACGTCCTGCAACCGTGAGCGGCTACCCAGCAAGCTCCTGATGGAGAAGTCGAGCCGGTAGTCGTCGAGGAAGTTAAAGGCCATCATAGTCGGGGTCGATTGAGAAGGGTTGCTCGGGATAAATGATATAGATAGCGTTCCGCTGAATCTCACTACAGAGACGGAGAGGGCTACGGGAAGAACCGCAGACAGCTTTTTGGGATAGTTGAGAAGCAGCTTTGTCTCCACTGCCATCGTGAGCATGTCGCTAAGATCGACGTCCATTCGGGCCTGGAGGCGAGTGCCATCCCGAGCCGCCGTGGCGGGATCGATTTTCACATGGCTGCCCAGGCTGATGCCGTCTTCGTCGACAGGAATAATGCGACAATTGCTAAGAATGGGAAATTCTTCGCCCAGACTAAGCTCCGTGACGCGAATCTCATCGACAAAGTCCGGCCTCGACGTCCCGTTCAGGGTTTTGGTGAGAGAATTGAGAATGGCATCATCATGCTGGGCGTCGCTCCGAAACTGAGCAATCGTCTGTGCTATCAGCACGTTGAACCAGTCCAGGCTTTCCGGCTGGTGGCTGTCGACGTTGTAGTACGTCTTGCTCAGGATGGATCCGATGGTCAGCGTCGGCGGGTTCCTCAGGACGGTGGACTTCTTGCGGTTCAGGGTCTGGCCGATGCGTTGGCTGGGGGAGCGAAGTCTCAGGAGGGATTGCTTATGTGCCAGCGTCCGTGATCTTCGCTCTGTGGCGCGGAGGGAGGCGGCGACGTCGGGGGAGGGCGCATCGCCGAAGATGAAGAATTTGATGAAGGCGGCTAGGATTAGGACGACGGAGAGTTGGCCTACTATGAGGCCTTGAGTGAATGAGAGGCTTAATGCGTGGAAATATGAGATTCAGGTTAGTCTTCGAGGTGAAGATTTTCTGCTTTGATACAGAGGACAGCTTACGTCGGTTCATGCCGCGCCGGGCAAGAATCCGCCATTCTCAAAATAATTCGACTTTATTCAAGGAGGCAAAGATAGAGATTTGGCTAGGCAAGATTATAGCCGCCCATTGGGTGGGCACTGGGCTGGGTGTGAGGTGAAGAGTGAATTTGGTGCTGCTTCACTTTGTGGTGAAAGCACCATGATATCGACACCTGAGGTTCAATGATGGAGTGTAATGGGCCAACTTTTACGCATGTAAAGGCACAGCCAATCAGGCGTGGGGGACTGCCCACAGCCTTTTGGCAGTCTTTTAGCGGCGAAGCAGAGGGAAGGTCCATACCCACCTATTTCGAACTGAGGGCGTTTAGAAAAAAAGAAAGAAAAATAATAATAATAATGGAACGATTAGAACATCATAAATTTTGTTTCATTTTCTTTCTTTCTTTATATCTCTCGATGCTTGAGTCATCTTCGTACGTGTACATGTTGTTGGAGTGAGAGCATTGAGCATGTCTCTGCACGTCCACAGAACATGAGGAGGTAGATATCCGTACTCACCAAAACATGATTGTCTAAACATCTCACCTTCTCTCCATCCATGCTATATCATGTATAAATATAATTCTTCATTTTCTCCCTCATATGTATAACATCTTGTCATGTAAAGATATAACACTGCTGCGAGCGAAGAATACCTTAGCTGAATGATCATTACGTAGCTTCTCAAATTTAGTCCTAATTGGGCACTGGTTTGCTAAGCTCCCTCATGCGGCAGCCAGTTCTTCCGCTCTCCGTCTTCCCTCATTGGGCATTTCCCTCTAGGCGTCCAGTGAGGTCACCCCAAACTCCATAACACGTCTCCAGCTTGTCGATAGGCGCATGTCCAAGTGAGCGCTCTCAGTCCGGATATTCTCATTTCAGCACTTCAGTTTACCACCGTATTCGAGGTTGTCACAAATACACATCCAGCTACCCGGGGCATGATATCATGTAGCTAGCGGCAAACCGAGAAATTCGTCATCATGGATGTCTCTCAAGCTGTCTCCGGATACCTCTCCAAGATGATGCTATCATCGGGCGATCCTTCATCTTCAAAGATGAAGGTTCTGTTGCTAGATAGGGAGACTATTTCCATCGTCTCAACGGCCATCACACAGTCCTCGCTGCTTGATTATGAAATCTATCTCATTGACCGCCTGGACAATGCTAGCCGCGAGAAGATGCGCCATCTCCGGTGTATATGCCTAGTTCGCCCCTCGTCAGAGACAATACAGCTGCTTATAGATGAGCTTCGGGATCCGAAATACGGAGAGTATTACTTATTCTTCACGAATGTAGCCAAAAAGTCTGCCTTGGAGCGGCTTGCCGAGGCGGATGACCACGAAGTCGTCAAGCTTGTGCAGGAGCATTTCGCCGATTATATCGTCATCAACCCGGATCTATTTAGTCTCAACATGTCTCTTCCACAGCAGCGGATATGGGCTGGTGGACCTGACAAATGGCACCCCGATGCTCTCCAGCGGTGCTCTGAAGGTCTTTTGGCTGTACTTCTCTCTCTGAAGAAGAAGCCGTTAATCAGATATGAGAAGAGCAGTCCTCTTGCTACAAAACTGGCCTCCGAAGTACGCTACATAATGACAAAAGAGGAGCAGCTATTCGATTTCCGGAAAGTCGATACACCTCCCATACTTCTCATACTGGACCGCAGGGAGGATCCGGTGACACCTCTTCTCACCCAGTGGACGTACCAAGCCATGGTTCACCATCTTCTCGGCATCAAGAACGGCCGTGTTGACCTTAGTGAGGTTCCTGATATCCGGCCCGAGCTCAAGGAAATTGTCCTATCTCAAGACCAGGATCCATTCTTCAAGAAGAATATGTATTTGAACTTTGGTGACTTGGGTGGAACGATCAAGGAATATGTCGAGCAGTACCAGTCCAAGACGAAAAACAATGCCAATATCGAGTCAATATCTGATATGAAACGGTTCATCGAAGAGTATCCGGAATTTCGGAAGCTCTCCGGAAATGTAAGCAAGCATGTTACGCTTGTGTCCGAGCTTAGCCGGAGAGTTGCTGCGGAAAGCTTATTGGAAGTCAGTGAGCTCGAACAGAGCCTGGCTTGCAATGACAACCATGCTTCCGATCTAAAGGTAAAGAGCACTTCTACAACTGTAATTGGTGATTAACAAGGAAGAATGATGAAGCTAATGATTAACCCAGGCCGTACAAAAAATAATCCAGTCCCCTAACATAACGACAGGAAGCAAGGTTGGAGTGGTAACTCTATATGCCTTGCGCTATCAGAGGCACCCATCAACTGCCCTTCCCATGCTCATGGACCTTCTTGTTGCGGCCGGCAATGTATCTACGAGACAAGCAGATCTCGTCAAGAAAGTTCTCAAGTATCATTCTTCATTACACACCTCGGACTCTCGCACCGGCATTTCAGACATATTCGACTCGGCAGGCATTTTCTCTGGCACAGCAAATCGATTCAAGGGTCTCAAGGGCGTGGAAAACGTTTATACTCAGCATAGCTCGCTGCTGGAAGGCACCTTGCAGAATCTCATCAAGGGTCGACTAAAGGAGCAACAGTATCCGTTTGTGGAAGACGGCAGCTCTACTAGAGACAAGCCGCAGGACATTATCGTTTTCATGGTTGGAGGTGTGACGTACGAGGAGGCGAAAATGATTGCCGGAGTCAACGCTACGATGCCCGGCGTGCGTGTGGTTATTGGTGGCACATCAGTTCATAACGCGACAACATTTTTGGAGGAGGTTGAGGATGCCGTCTCCTCTTGGGCTTGAATAGAGACTTGGACAGGCGTTGATGACACGATTTGCAACGAAATGACAGCCATAGCTACTCTAATACTTGACGATATTCAGAATTCTCTTGACTTTAATTGTGAAACCTCTTGGATAAACCGTCTTAATTCTGGTGAGCCACCCAGACGCTGTAGTGGGAATACGTCATATGCATATAGCCGATATATGTATCTATCAAACCGCTTATCGATAAAAATTATTGCGACACTCTAGAGATCAAATCTAGCAGACGAATTGTCGCATGAAGACATCTAGGAGGGAGCAAGCATACAGGTGCTGGGTCATATCGAGATGAGATGAGTGCCTTATTGCGTCCTCGGTCGTTTCACTGGCGCCCCAGTTTGAGACATCGTCGGTTTGCTACAGTAACCGATAGGCATAGGTGCGTTGCAAGACTTTTCGGAGACACTACAAAGAGAGAAAGCGTCAACTAACACGTACAACAGAGCCTTCGATGTCGTCGTCATAGGTGGTGGGCATGCCGGAGCCGAGGCATGCGCTGCTGCTGCGAGAGCCGGTGCGCGGACGGCCCTGGTCACACCCAAGCTGGACAATCTGGGAACATGTTCTTGCAATCCGAGTTTCGGAGGTATCGGCAAGGGAACAATCATTCGAGAGATTGATGCGCTGGATGGCTTGGCCGGGAGGATCATTGATAAGGCTGGTGTCCAATTCCATCTACTGAACCGTAGGAAAGGACCTGCTGTCTGGGTATGTTTGCTCTGGACTTGTCATGTTGGGCATCCGCGTTCCTCTGGCCACAATACTAACATGATGTTTTCTTTTGTTAGGGCCCGCGGGCACAAATTGATCGAGACCTTTACAAAAAGTATATGAGAAGCGAGCTCGAATCGTATCCGAATCTATCGCTTGTCCTCGAAAGCGTGTCGGACATTATTCTAGCAGAAAACGAAAGCTCCAGCGACGGTTCAAAGGGCACAATCGCCGGTGTCCGACTCGAGAATGGCGAAATCCTACAGACTAGAAGAGTAGTTATCACGACTGGAACTTTTCTGGGAGGCGAAATACACATTGGGCTTGAGGCTTATCCAGCTGGCCGTATTGGAGAAGCAGCAACAACGGGCTTGAGCAAATCATTACGGGAAGCAGGCTTCCAACTAGGACGATTGAAGACGGGCACCCCGCCGCGACTTGATAAATCAACTATAAATTTCGACATACTCCAAAGGCAGCTGGGTGACGACCCCCCTGGTCCTTTCAGCTACCTAAATAACCAGGTGGCCGTTCAGGATCAACTCACCTGCAGCATAACATTCACCAACGAGGCTACGCACAAGATTGTCCGCGAAAACTTGGATAAATCAATACATATTCGCGAAACCGTTAAAGGCCCGAGGTATTGCCCCTCTCTGGAGTCAAAGGTTATCCGGTTTGCGGATAAAGAGCGACATATCGTCTGGCTTGAACCAGAAGGTTTCGACAACCCAATCATATACCCTAATGGACTTTCTATGACAATACCCGCAGAGGCACAAGAGCAGGTGCTGCGTTCAATACAAGGACTGGAGCAAGTCAAGATGCTGCAGCCTGGTTATGGTGTCGAGTATGACTATGTTGATCCTCGGGGATTAAAGTCCACCCTTGAGACGAAGGCAATTGGCGGTCTTTATCTAGCAGGACAGATCAACGGCACCACAGGATATGAAGAGGCAGCGGGCCAGGGTGTTATAGCTGGTATGAATGCTGGGCGAGCTGCCCTTGGACTGCCAGGCGCCTCATTGTCTAGGTCGGATGGCTATATTGGTATTATGATTGACGACTTAATCACCAAGGGTGTTACAGAGCCTTACCGCATGTTTACATCCAGAAGCGAATTTCGCATGGCTGCCAGAGCAGACAATGCGGACCTACGGTTGACGGAAAAGGGACGAGAATGGGGCGTCGTCTCGGACCACAGATGGAGCGCTTTCTCGGATGAGAAGCAACAGATTCTAGATCTCACCAAATCTCTCGGTGCCGTTTCCTTGTCACCTGACGAATGGATGAAGGCGGGATTTCAGTTGAAGAAGAGCTCTCAGCGCCGAACCGGCATTGACATGCTGAGGCTTTCCAATACCGCCGAGCGAATCCAACTGGATCAGCTCAGCGCCATTGTGCCTGAAGTCATGAACTACTCGCCGCGCATTCGAGACAGGGTTGTCATTGAAGCGGCTTACGCGCCTTACATTAAGATGCAGGCGGCGGAGCGTGGGCGGTTCGTCAATGATGAAAATATTCGCCTCCCGCTTGATTTGAATTATGATAGCATTCCTGGGTTGGCACTGTCGGAAAAGGAGGTTTTGAGGAGAACACGGCCTGAGACTTTGGCGCAGGCTCGTCGTGCGGAGGGCATAACTCCTTCTGGGTGCATTAGGCTGCTGGCTTATATTCGTCGCCAAGGGTCATCCGCAGCAGCACCTCTTGGTTTAGAGGAGAGTTCTTTGGATGCTCGCCTCTGATGAAGAACGCATGGTTATGATTATGAAGGCTGCGATTGTAAACGGGGCATATAAGCCGGAATATTACTTATAGCAGTAGATATTTACCTGTACATTATTATCAGAATAAAAGAGAATATTATACGCTACTACATCGAGTTAAGCCATAGTGATTGTAATTAGAATAATTTTTCTCTCGTCAGTTGCCTACACGGGTCCTCAAATACAAACGTAATTAATATCTGTCCACTCTTCCTGTCAGACGACGACACGAAGAGCTCTCAAACCCTTTCCGGAAGCTAAGTTGAGTTAGCCTATTTGCCGATATCGGTAGTGACTCGATGAGCTGCATAACAGACTAAGACTCACCCCACCAAGAATTTCTGACCTCCAATTAGCTTTTGGATAGAGGGGGAAAACTCCAACAAGAACCTTTTTTTATACTTTTGTCTTTTGCGAATCCCGTCCTCATTGAAAGAAATTGGTCAAAGGCGGCATCGCCTTTCAACGACCAGCAATGGCGGAAGCAACGAAAGCACCTCCCCAGACGATTTCGATCCTGGGCGAGCCAAACATCGTCGTCGACCATGCCCTGTGGCCCAACTACATTGTCCAGGACCTGACTCAGAATCTGGCCTCGTCGACGTACGTCCTCATCACCGACACGAACCTCTTCGATACCTACGTCCCTTCGTTCCAGAAGCGATTCGAGTCGTCGAAAGCGAACCAGTCCGCCCGGCTGCTCACGTACGCAATTCCTCCCGGCGAGGCTTCCAAGAGCAGAGAGACCAAGGCGGAGATTGAGGACTGGCTGCTGTCCCACCAATGTACGCGGGACACTGTCATCATTGCCGTTGGAGGCGGTGTCATTGGTGACATGATTGGCTATGTTGCGGCGACTTTCATGCGCGGAGTTCGCTTTGTTCAGGTGCCGACGACTCTGCTCGCCATGGTTGACTCATCTATTGGTGGAAAGACGGCCATTGACACGCCCATGGGCAAGAATCTTGTTGGTGCGTTCTGGCAGCCTCGCCGAATATTCATCGATCTTGCTTTCCTGGAGACTCTTCCTGTGCGTGAGTTCATCAATGGCATGGCTGAGGTTGTCAAGACTGCTGCCATTTGGGATGAGAAGGAGTTTACTGTCTTGGAAGAGTCGGCCGCAACCATCTTGTCGAGCGTTCGCTCCAAAGGCCAGAACCGACTGGAGCCTATCAAGGATATGCTGAAGCGCATTGTCACTGGCTCTGCTCGAGTCAAGGCAGAGGTTGTCTCTTCTGATGAGCGCGAGGGCGGTCTTCGAAATCTGCTCAACTTTGGCCATTCGATTGGTCATGCTATTGAGGCTCTTCTCACCCCTCAGCTTCTTCACGGCGAGGCTGTGGCTATTGGTATGGTCAAGGAGGCTGAGCTGGCCCGATTCCTGGGCGTCTTGCGACCGGAGGCTGTCGCCAGATTGGAGAAGTGTATTGCATCCTATGGACTGCCTACCTCGGTAAAGGACAAGCGAGTCGTCAACTTGACCGCGGGCAAGAAGTGCCCAGTCGATGTTCTGCTTAAGAAGATGGCCGTGGACAAGAAGAATGACGGAAGCCAAAAGAAGATTGTGCTGCTGTCTGCCATTGGAAAGACACACGAGGCGAAAGCAAGCTCGGTGGACGACAAGTCCATCAGAATCGTCCTCTCTGACTCCGTTGAGGTTACTCCTGGCATTCCCTCTGATCTCAGCCTCACCATTACCCCTCCCGGATCCAAGAGTATTTCAAACCGAGCCTTGATTCTCGCAGCTCTCGGCTCAGGTTCTTGCCGAATCAGAAACCTGCTGCACTCCGACGATACCGAGTTCATGTTGTCGGCAATTTCGACATTGGGAGGCACCTCTTACTCGTGGGAAGAGGGAGGCCAACTTTTGGTTGTCGAGGGCAACTCTGGCAAGCTCAAGGCCTCAGACGAGCCTTTGTACATTGGTAACGCAGGAACCGCATCGCGTTTCTTGACCACGGTTGCAGCTCTGTGCGCCCCTACTAGCACGGCGACTACTACAGTTCTCACTGGCAACGCGAGAATGAAGCTTCGACCAATCGGCCCACTGGTCGATGCCCTGCGCAGCAACGGAGTTGCAATTGACTACGTGGAAAAGGAAAAGAGTCTTCCCCTCCGAATCAATGCCTCAAATGGCCTCGAAGGAGGTGAAATCGAGCTTGCGGCTACTGTTTCCTCCCAATACGTGTCATCCATTCTCATGGCTGCACCTTATGCCAAGAAGGCTGTCACATTGCGATTGGTTGGAGGAAAGCCCATTTCTCAGCCATACATTGACATGACCATCGCCATGATGAAGTCGTTCGGCATTGAGGTCACTCCTTCTACCACTGAGGCGGACACATACCACATTCCTCAAGGTGTCTACAAGAACCCTGCCGAATACACCGTTGAGAGCGACGCCAGTTCCGCTACCTACCCGCTTGCAGTGGCTGCCATCACCGGAACCACTTGCACCATTCCCAACATTGGCTCCAAGTCCCTCCAAGGTGACGCTCAGTTCGCTGTCAAGATTCTCGAGCCTATGGGATGTGAGGTTCACCAGGATGACTACACCACTACTGTTACGGGTCCCAAGTCTGGAAATCTCAAGGCTATCCCCAACGTTGACATGACAACCATGACGGACGCTTTCCTCACGGCCACTGCCTTGGCCGCTGTGGCGACCGGAACGACGGAGATTGTTGGAATTGCCAATCAGCGAGTGAAGGAGTGCAATCGTATTCTGGCGATGAAGGATCAGCTTGCCAAGTTCGGAGTGGTCTGCACTGAGCTGGATGATGGCATCCAGATCACTGGCAAGTCAAGAGAAAACCTGACCACACCGACAGAGAGCATCCACTGCTACGACGACCACCGTGTTGCGATGAGCTTCAGTGTCTTGTCGCTTGCGGCTCCCGGTCCCGTTTTGGTGACTGAGCGAGAGTGCGTTGGCAAGACTTGGCCCGGATGGTGGGACGTCCTTGCTCAGTCCTTCCAGGCGAGCCTCGAGGGTGTGGATACGGAGAGCAGCCGTGAAATCAAGCCCAAAAACGCCACCAGTCTTCAGCGCTCCATATTTGTTGTTGGCATGAGAGGCGCCGGAAAGACAACTGCTGGCAAGTGGGTTGCAAAGACACTTGGCTGGAAATTCCTCGACCTGGACCATGAGCTTGAACGCCGAGCTGGCATCACGATTCCGGAGATGGTTGGAGGCCCTCGTGGCTGGGAAGGATTCCGGGAAGACGAACTGGCGCTTTTGCGTGACGTTATCGAGGCTCATCCCAATGGATACGTCTTCTCATGCGGAGGTGGAGTCGTCGAGACCCCGGCTGCCCGGGAGGTCCTGAAGTCGTACGGCGCCAATGGTGGTCTTGTTCTGCTTGTCCAGCGGGATACTGATCAAGTAGTTGACTACTTGACCCAGGACAAGACACGACCGGCATATACCAACGAAATCAGGGAAGTGTACGAGCGCAGAAGGCCCTGGTACAGAGAGTGCAGCAACTTCCTGTACTACAGCCCACACTCACAGGACTCTCCTTCAGTAGGAGAGACTGAAATCCCCGACGACTTTACACGCTTCGTCTCTTTGATCTCTGGAAAGTCCAAGACTCTCGAAACTGTCTCCAAGAAGAGACAAAGCTTCTTTGTGTCATTGACGCTTCCCGACCTCAAGAGCGCTGTGGACATTTTACCTCGCGTTACTGCTGATTGTGATGCCGTGGAGCTCCGCGTTGATCTCTTGCAAGACCAGCAGCCCCAGGCCGTCATGAAACAGGTCTCTTTGCTCAGACATGTTACTGGAAAGCCCATCATCTTTACTGTCCGAAGTGAATCTCAAGGTGGCAAATTCTCCGATGACAACAACGACCTGCGTCGTGCGCTCTACCGCTTGGCCGTCCGGATGGGTGTAGAGTATATTGACTTGGAAGTGACTTTGTCTGATGAGATTATTCAGGAGGTCAGAGACTCTCGAGGACACACCGTGATCATCACGTCTCACCACGATCCCGCTGGTACCCTGTCGTGGAAGAATGCGTCCTGGGTGTCTGCTTACAACAGAGCTCTGCAATATGGCGATGTGATTAAGCTGGTCGGCACTGCTCGAAGCGTCGAGGACAACTTTGACTTGATCCGCTTCAAGTCTAGGATGCTGGCAGCTCAGCCAACGCCCATCATTGCCCTCAACATGGGCTCTGCCGGAAAGCTCAGTCGTGTGTTGAATGGATTCTTGACTCCCGTCTCACATCCTGCCCTTCCGTTCAAGGCCGCTCCTGGACAGTTGTCCGCGGCCGAGATTCGACAAGGTCTGGCTTTGCTCGGCGAGATTGAGCCGCAAAACTTTTACTTGTTTGGCAAGCCGATTTCCAAGTCGCGATCGCCAGCTCTTCACAATACCCTCTTTGGTCAGGTGGGCTTGCCTCACGAGTACCAGCGCCTGGAGACGGACAAGGTTGAGGATGTGCTGGAGGTGTTGCGCAGCCCGGACTTTGGAGGCGCATCGGTTACCATCCCTCTGAAGCAGGACATTATGCCTCATCTGGATGAATTGACCGATGCGGTCAAGATCATTGGTGCTGTCAACACTATTGTTCCTGCGACTGACAAGTCCGTGGATGGCCGCAAGCGACTCACTGGTGACAACACAGACTGGCAAGGCATGGTCTATGTTCTCCGCAAGGCTGGTGTCAAGACCCAGTCTGGCAATGCCAGCGCTGCTGTAATTGGAGCTGGAGGTACAAGCCGCGCCGCCATCTACGCCCTGCACTCGCTTGGCTTCCAGCCCATCTACCTCGTCGGCCGAGATGCCAAGAAGGTTGAGAGCCTTGCATCGAGCTTCCCCGCCGAGTACGGTGTCCAGCCCGTTGCAAGCGCTGCTGATGCTGAGAAACTCGCCAGCAAGCCTGTTGTCAGCATCAGCACCGTCCCTGCCGACAAGCCTCTCGATTCAGGAGTTGAGGAGACTCTCGGCGCTCTCTTCAAGTCAACAACTGCTGCTCAGGGTGAGAGCCGCGTTCTCCTGGAGATGGCGTACCACCCTCCTCGCACCCCTGTGATTCAGATTGCGGAGAAGGCTGGTAATTGGACGACGATTTCTGGGCTGGAGGTTCTTGCTGCTCAGGGCTGGTATCAGGTATGTAAACCCCCTCTTTGACTGGTACTCTTCGTCAAATTGAGCTTTTCGGAACTAATACTTTCTCTTTGTCTTTAGTTTGAGACTTGGACGGGCATCAAGCCGCTTTTCAGCGACGCTTATGATGCGGTGGTGGGTAAGGAGTAAATAGCAAAAAAGCTTTCAATTCGAGAATATAAATAAAGGAGATCTTTTATTATTGACTTGTTCTTTGGGTAAAACAAATTGGAGATAAACACAATAATTCTCCATGCTTGAGTTTTCTTTCAATATACTATTATACAATTTGGATATTTCATATACTGAAGTATAATAACTTGTAAGGTATTTTACAAACGGGAATTCCTCAAGTATTGTTACTTTGGTATTTTACAAACCAAACACTACATATAGAGTTTTAATATGTAAAAAAAAGAAAATCAATAGTCTTTTCTTATTTATAATATTAAAAAATATAAAAAAACTAGATAACTCTGGAGGCAGTGGGGCTCGAACCCACGCATCTCTCGATAATGGTGTATAAATTAAAGAACTTAAAACCATCGCCATAACCACTCGGCCATACCTCCTTAGGTTTGTCCGTGACAGCCCAATTTCATTATATAAATCCATTGCGCGGCCAATGCACACTATAACCTTTTGAACGAGGCCTAATGACCTCAAATTGAGGAATTGATAAATGCAATTAGCTGCTTAAAATAGAAAACTAATATTAGTTCAACTTCTATCCATATACCTAAATGCTGCGGGGAGTAATACTCATGCAACACGAGCTACTTGGTGTGCACTAATGCTAGAGCGGCTACTTATTGTAAAATACGGGTATTAGTCTAGACCAAATACTAACAGAACTGCAATACCCATATCCTCACCAATAATTTAGACCCTCCCAAAAAGATAATAAAAGAAAAGAAAAGAAGCAAAGGGAGAGAAATGAAAAAGGAAGAGGGAACATATATATAAAGCGTAATATCTCCCCTTTGCACACTAGGTAGCAATAGACACTTAGCTATAGCTTGAGCTATTGAACGGTGGATTAACTTATAACTTATATTTAGTTGTCGAAGATCTTGTCTATACTTGATGCTGTTTGAACAAGTTGGGAATCACATGTGGATCCACTTAATCCTCTTTGTGTTGCAAGCTGTGACTGCCCCGTTTGCCGTTTATTATGAGAAAACAATGTCTTTTTCTTTCTTCCTCCTGCCTTTTCCCTACCTTGGATAGCTTTCTTATAGTCTATAGATATAGATCACCTATTTCTTATCAGAACAATGCAAGTCGCAATAGTCTCTTCGACTTATATTCTCTCAATTCCTCTATTATATTGCCAGTATCCTGGGAGGACTTTCCGATGATTGCGTTTAAATTGAAAGATATGTCTAGCTTCCAAGCAACAACCTGGCTGCGTAAGTGGCCATAGAGGAGGGGGTTTGGTCAGTGCTACAGTGAATGGTCTTCTGCTGGTGATCCTGGCTGGCACTGGAGCTAGTACTTAAAAGACAACAAACAAACAAACGGACATTACGAATCCACGGATCCACAAAGACCATTACAAGAGCTCTACATATTTGATGGTGCTCGATATTCTCTTTCTTTCTAGATTTACTTGTGCTCAACTTCCAAATGTTATGTCTATTTTCTGTCATTTGTGATGATCTTACCTGCCATGCATCCTCTCAATATTTCATCTGCGGCGAGTATCCTGGGACAAACTTCTAGAAACCCCTAAAAAAACATGCGTCATACATTCGAAAGATCATCGAGTCGGATCAAGGAAAGCTTATCAAGGATATTCTCCAACGTTTTTTTCAACGTGACTTGACTTTCAGGTCAGATAAGTACTGAACAGATGTTGAGATCCATGGGATACAAAACAAGATTGCTGGTGCTATCCAGCAGCGAGGCGTTGTCAATCATGACCCATGTGGTTTTGCCTGCAAGGAAATGTTCCGTTTGTAGGGTATGTTCACATCGAAGGCTTGCAATATGGACGTTGTGGCAATTGCATATACGAAGGACAAGCATGTAGTAATACTGATGGTAAGCTGTGTCTTCGTTTCCGATTTCTTCAGCAGTCTCAAGCTGGCCAATTTGGTACTCCAGACGGCAGAGAAGAAATTTACATGTTGAATATGGTCTCTTCCAGGGCAACAAGAGGGTCTGTGTCTGGCGCAACTCATCATCCTGACCCAAGTCTTACGGTACCTGAGCAGCGCCTCTGGGCAAGTTGAAGCACAAACCAGCGAGGCAGACAATGCAGACTCTTATCCTGTTCTTGAAAATCTGGTGCTTCTACGGCCACCTCAAGAGCTCAAGGATCGGGCAGAGAAGTGGGAACCACATCTTGCAAAGCTGAACGCTCGGAATATGGAAGGTAATGTTGCACTCAGCCGCGCCATACTTCGAGGCGTAATATTCTGACTGTACGAGTATTTTAGACTTGCGAGACCGTCTGATCCGAGATCTATACAAGTCATTTCTGGACTTTCAAGCCCAGGAGTCGGGGATATTTCAGTCTCTGTTTCAAAAACCTCCGTCTCCTGAGCTCCCAGTAAAACCATCAGGCTCATTGGCATCTCCATTGGCTCATCGGTTGCATCAACCCTCTTTCACGACAGATTGTCGTGACAATGCAGAAACGGCAGATCCTTCTAATGGCAGTTTGGCCATGGTGATGGGAAATACATATACACAAAATACATTGGTGTTCGACCATGTACACCGACAAGACGCCCGACCAGAGGGCATTGAGAATTGTCTCGAAAAATTGCTTAGCAGCCACGAAGGCTATACGTCAAATATTGCCCAATCGATGGAAGCAAAAAGTGAGATTATATACGGAGAAAAGCTCCGAGAAAGAATGCTGCAGACTCAAAAGTTTGAGATCCTGCCTTTATGGGGAGATTTTGAAGGCGCAGTTCTCTTGCTAGCACTCGAGTCTAGTTATGGTAATGTAGACCCTCGATATCGCTTTCGTGGTGTCATGTCACGGCCGGCTACCCGCAGCATATGTTCTACCAATCTGGAGGCAACGTTACCGCATTGAGACAAGACAAAGTCATGAAGGCTGCCGCCCTAATGGTTTGTGGTGCTGTCACCTGGGTAGACAAGTATTTTTCGGATAAGCTTTCGATGAGTTGTGTTCCTTCTCATCTACATCTCAACGAGATTCGACTATTTGTGAATATTCTAGGAAAGGAAAGCCGACTACCGACAGTTATTCAGGCTGATGAAGATGAAGGCGAGGCCAGACAACTAGAGAAAATCGCGGAAACGGGTGCTTGGGATGTTTACTTTGACGCCCAGCCTCACAGTAGCAAGTTGATGATAGCAAGTTGATGGGCTTGATACCGCCGGCTTTGGAAGCTTTGGGCACATCGGACTCCTCGAATGCCTGGGACGAGCTCACATATTTACCTGAGGCTGTCCCAGAGTGGATTAGGGGACAGACAGATGATTTGTTCACGGCGATGTCCTATCGAATCTTCAGAAATGATAAGCGCATTGGAGGAATTTATTGAATGGCCAATTCCCGAATCTATACTAGAAGATGGTAGCGACACCAGAAGAAAGTAGTGACACTAGAAGAAAGTAGCGATACTAGAAGAATCTACTGATCGTAGCAGAGAGATTTAACAGATTATGATACGGTGCAGAAGACAGCTTCTCAACTGCAATGCTAGTGGTGCACCCGTCGTGAAGATGACGAATTCCCTATCACCGGAAAATCACGGGGATGGACGATTGGCTCTCGTTTATACATACCATGACCGGAAAGCAAGGTGGCAAAAGACCTGCAAGGCAGCGCAAGGGCGATATTCACCCCAATAGAAATATTGCGGAGGACAATGGGGGAGGAGTCGCGAGCATGAGCGCCATGGTGGCTCGAGCCTCAAAACGCGCCCCAATTGCCCCAATGTTTAATGGCTCCATTGTCAGCACGTTTCACGAGAGATAAGACGATTGGGGGGGTTGACGGGGGAGAAATGTAGCAATTCTAGAAAAATCGATGAAAATTAGATGGACAATTCGAGACTGGAAAAAGATTTCGATACCACAAGAATATGTGGATTGTGGAAGAATATTAGACATCAATAGTGGCAGAGAGCTTCGGCAGAGTAAAGCAAACTGCGGTGCCTGGAGCTACTTACGTCTCGATCAAAAGTGCCAAAACTAGTCTTATCTGTAAACTCGTATCTTCGAAATCAGCTGTTCTTATTGTACTAAAGCTAGTCTATATTATTGTAAGCGATCACGAATACTCACCGGTTCAACTCACGGTCCTGATCCCCAAACGCTGATACCACCGTACAATCCCGCCGCAATTCCTCTCCATTTAAACAAAAGATAAACCCCAGCTTCTGCATTCTTAATAGCTCACTCAAAGCACGTGCTATGAAGCACATACTACAAAGCGCATGCTATTTTTAAATCCGTTCATCCTCGTTTCGTCTATAAATGTATGGCCTCTTCCTCCTCTCATCTCATCATACTCACTCACTCTCCTCCACCCTCAACAAGCACAACAAACAAACAAACAACAACATCAATCTTTCAAGATGAGATTCTCTGCCCTCCTCGCTATCATTCCTTTGGCCTCTGCCCTTCCTCAGGTCCCGGCTGCCGTCGAGGCCCGAGCTATCGAACCCCGAACTGCATGCTCTGATACGCGAGACACTTGCGTGGTCAAGTGCAGACCTACCGGGCTTGGCTACATCTACTGCGTGAGCAGCTGCAACGCCGCCTACTTGTGGGTGAGTCACAAACCTTTCCCCGAATTCCATTAACCCACTTGTATGTCTCTTTCAGTAAGACTAATGCTCTGAGCAGTGCAAGGCCGACAGCGACGACGAGTAAGCGTGATGCTTCAGAGGAGAGCTGATAATGGAACTGTCATGCCAACGTCCATTTCTCGTCTCAACAACACCCTTCTGTAACAATTATGGAGTTGTCTACAGGTTGTTCAAAGTGGTAGAGTCACATCTCCCAGGGCAGTGGAGTATATATCTTTGTTCTACTTGGGATCTTATAGAGTAAAGCAAATAGATATACAAAAAGAGTTGCATCGTTGCTTCATTTTCCCAAAATGCTTCTTTCATGCCGAAAATTCCTTTGTTGGTCTATTTGTTGCTCTCTTGGTGGACCAGGTCTAATGGTACAGCACATGTATCTACCTAGGTTAGGTACTTACAGGTAACCTCTGCATCTTTAAGTTCATGGGGCTATCAAAAATGAGATTCGTTGTCTTTTCCCGATATATTTGCGTGAGGTTTCGAATAATGCATGAGAGTGATGTTTTTGTAACTTGTTAATCAGTAGAGGCAAGAGCTGCATGTGTCACAAAACAGGACATGCCGTTTCGTGAAGCGCGATGTCCCAGGTTTTATTCTGCGATAGAGAGTCTGTAACGAGATTGTATATTGACGCCTTTTAATCACAGTACAGCAACGGCATGCGTAGCGGTATGGATACCCCTGCGACGCCGCAAATAGAGGCGTATCGTGCAACGCCGAGTGCTGTACTGGCAAAACTACTCCGTAGCTCTGTTACAAAGCCTTCATACATATACAGCTTGCATCAAGACTATTTCTTGATTGTGTTTTATTTTGAGAGCCTTGCTATCCCCGAACAGGCGCCAATCCTTAGAAACGTAGCTTGGCTGTTTTAGCGTATCCCTGCCTTAGAATATATTCCGATACCCAAGCGACCAGGAAAGCTCATAGCCAGAGGCTCAGTGTATGGCGTGGTAGCAGTAGGTGCTATCTATATATCAAACCTGAAGTACATTCTCCCTACTTATGAACATAACCTTCTTACTCCAATTCAATAGTTCCGGGAGGTTTTGAAGAACTATCAGATTTTAGCCAGCACTCTTGAATCGGGAGGGGAAAAGGGAGCATACAGATCATAGGTGACACGAGAAACTCCATCCACCTCATTGACAATTCTGCGGGCCATGGCCTTGAGTAAGGCGAAGGGAAACTCGTAAGGCTCGGCACTCATAAAGTCACTGGTTGTAACCGCACGAAGGCTATCAATGAAGTTAGCAATGACCTAGTTAAATAGGGGGTGGGCAGCTTACATGATGATATATCCATAGACACGAGTGTCACCCATCACACCAACAGCTATAAGAAACAGCCAGTTAGCAACGAGACAAAATGATTTCTCAACTGGTGCGGCTCTGAAGTATATACCCTTGCTTGTATCTAACCCAGCGTAGGCTTGGGAAATCTATTGAAGAGTCAGCTGTTGCTCGAACCATTGATAGTATACCAACCTACCTCATTGTAGATTCCGGCTTCCTTAATCATGGAGATGAAGATATGATCGGCTTGCCTTGCGATTTCAATCCGTTCCTTTATGATTGTTAGCTCATAGCTCATTTACACCTTCGTGTTCTCTGCTAGCTTACAGGTGTGCACTCTCCGAGAATGCGTACGCCAATGCCGGGCCTGTGTAATTCGTAAAATCAAATCAGCTTGTTCTCATAGCTTGACTTGCTGCGCTAAGTGTGCCCTGCTGCAAGGGTACTTTTGGCGACAACCAAGTTTATAGAGAATGAACTTACCCTGGGAAGGGAAACCTATTAACCAGATCTTCGTGAATTTTTAGGCGTCGACCAAGGTTTCTGACTTCATCCTTGAATAGCTCGCGAAGTGGCTCAAGAAGCTAGGGTACTGTTAGTCAATGTTTTCCCAAAGATGGGTGGAGAGTCCGCTTGAAATGGGGAAGTCTCAACTTACCCTTAAGCCTTGCTGTAATCGCCAGAGTCAGTCAAGATGCAGAGCGTATAATAAGAAAGGGTGTTCAGCTTACGCCATCCATCATGCGCTATACCTTGGTTAGTAAAAGTTTCGCAAATGAAATGAGAAATGAGGGCAGTGGTGTAGACGGTGTCAAAGCGGCTCGTGGACTGATCAGCCACCAGCCGCCGTTTGACACCGTCCGAGGGAAAGTAGTGGGAGAAAGAGATACTTGCCTTGGGTAGACCTCCAACGTTGTGATGAGCTGCGATAAGAGTTAGCAATTGCAGGCCTTGGTGTCTAGTAGAACTACAAACTTTTTATCGTTGCTGAAGGGCCCTTGAAGGAAAGAGATTCAATGCTGTATACAATTAGTTACCCTTCTCCTGGCACACAAGCCACTCTACTTACACGTCCGGGTACAGCTGTATCATGGTTAGTTTTACCATTAATCTATGCATCATATCAACAGATCATGAGGCAGGGGAGCATACCGTTCCCTGGAGAAACCAAGAAACCTTTCCGGCGTTAGGAGTATTCTCGGCTTCCTTCTCGATCCTGATTGCTTCTTTTTCGAACAAGTCGATCTATGGTTTAGTTAGCGCTACTGGAAATCTGAACTTCGTGACAAGATTTCGAGGTCGAGAACATACAAAGGTTTCTCCGATAATCTTGCGCTTTTTCTCTGGCTCTGTGACGCCCTTGAGGCGGTTGAGGAAAAGCTCGGTGCCATCAATCACTGTGAGATTAATCCCGAGATGCTCTTTCAGCGTCTCCTTTACTTTCTTGGACTCGTTGAGACGCATCAATCCTGCCACATGTGAGTGTCGGTCAGACTCATGTGAGAGGTTCAGGTCATACCGTTGTCAATGTGCACGGCATGGAAGCGGTCACCTGAATTTGCGTTAGCCTCAATTCACATCCTTGACAGCCGTTAAGGTCGTACCGATTGCTTCCGTCATAAGCTTGGCTGCCACTGTGCTGTCCACGCCACCAGAAACGGCACCGATGACTTGGGCTTTATCACCAACAAGCTTTCGAATTCGAGTGATCTCCTGCTCGATGAAGTCGCTCATTTTCCAGTTGGGTTGCGCTCCACAAATGTCGACACTGAAGTTGCGCAAGAGCTCACTTCCACGGGGAGTCTGTTAGATGTATCGGGTTAGTCAAGTAACAAGGAGTGAAAAAGACAGGATGGGACTGATGTGCATACATGTTCAAGCTCGGGGTGGAATTGTACACCTGTTGGTATTTCAAGTCAGTCGATAGGCACAGAGTTGATGATGTTGGACTGTGGTAGGTATGCAAAGCAAAAGAGAAAGGAGATGGAGGGGGCGAAAGGAAGGGGTAGAGGGTCAGTAGAACATAAGAAATAACGGACGGACGGGTGACATGAAGGATGGAGATGGGGAGGAAAACTCACCGAAGATGGGCTTGGTCTGGTGGGCAATGCCAGCAAACTCAGAGTTGGCCGTCTTAGCCACGACCACGAAGCCCTCAGGCAGGCGGACGAGCTTGTCAAAGTGACTCATGTAGGCTGTCGAGAGTTAGGTTTGTAGAAGGTAGGGATGTTTTATATCGAATGGGAGCAACTCACCATGCATGGTCTCACCCAAACCAGCGAAGAGACGGTCGGCATGGCTGTCGACTTTGTGAATGGTGACATCGGCATGACCGTATTCTGTGCAGCCGAGTTGTCAGAAGATGTGAGGTCAGGAGTTACATAGATAAATTCGAACCTCGAGCTGTTCCACGAGCAACGTTCTCAGAGTTGCTCTGCCAGGCAATTTCCTGCGCGCAGTTAGTAACAATAGATGAAATGAGATGGAAAATGGCGGAATTTACCTGGCAACCATAGCTAGACTCACGGAATTAGCACCGCGCCATAATGGGGCTTAAATTGAGTCATACCAGATGCCTCTATAAATGTGTGTCAGTAAGAGCGCATGTCCAACCAAGGGGTGCCAAGGCACTCACAAAATAGGAACACCGAGCTCAAAGACAGCAGGGTCAACGTCTTTATGAATCAGTAAGACTCGCAGGCCAGATATGGAGGATATGAATCTTACGAGGCGAGCCTTCATCGTAAACGGAGGAGGGACCTATCGATCGAGTTTGTTAGAATCAAAGACGGAGCGAGACCCATGAAGAATTCCTACCTCCAGACAAGACGATGCCCTTGGGCTTCCAGGTTAGATCGGCGAGCTTGGCGGTGCAGGGCAGCATCTCAGCGTACACACTGAGAGCTCGCAGGCGTCGGAGGATGAGGTGCGAGGTTTGGCTGCCAAAATCCAACACCAAGATGGTCTGTAACGAATCAAATCAGTCATGTGTATAGCTCGTAGGAATACGGGGATGCCGGTTGTGGCTGCTACCAGGGCAGACCAAAAAAAATGAAATTTGGGAATTTACACACGTCGAAATTGTTGTGAGGCGCCTCGGCATCATTATCGGTGGCCATCTTGTCTGATTGCTGTTATCCAAGGATAGGATCTAGATTGATTGATGACTGGAAAAAAAATTGAATGCCCGCCAATTTTCATGGATGCCCCTCCAGATTGAACGGATTTATCTTATCTTATCTTATCTGTAAAGAACCCCACTCAATACGCCTAGTAGTACTATAGTAGTACCTTGATTAACCATGCCGCTCAACCGCTGTTGCGTGTCACGTGTAACATGTACAAGGTCTCTCGACTGCTCCAATTCACCATCTAATCAATTTCAACCTGCGTACATATATACAATTCAAGTTATATGTACGAGCACTTCCGTTATACTTCTAAACCGAGGTCAGTCAAAATACTGGCCTGAATATAGCCTCCCTCCACAAGATATCTCGCTCTTTCAAGTGTGCGTACCTCCGAGGGTATGCTCGGTAAACCTGGGCATGAGGATAGAATGCTGCCGTCTGCCCCTGCTTCTTCAACCAAGTACTTGACAATCTCAATGCCCTCTGCCCACCCAAAAAGAGCAGCACCCAATGCACTGCCGAACTTTCCATGCTTTAGTTGTGCATTTGTATCAGCACCGTGCTCTATGAGAAGCTTGACGCACTCCAGCCATCCTTTGTACGCTGCCGTTGCCAAGGCACTGCCGTAATCTCCGTGGTTTAGCTGTGCATTCACGCTGGCACCATGCTCTAGGAGAAGCTTGACGCAATCTAGCGATCCTTCCCACGCGGCTGCTGCTAGAGGACTTCCGAAACCTTCCCATGAACATGTCGGTGTGAAATTAACATCTGCCCCATGTTTTATGAGCGCCCTCACTGAGTCGACCCTTCCCCTACCGGCAGCTGCCTCTAAGGCGCAGCCATATAGGCAACACCGGCACTGGATATTTGGATCCGCTCCTGCTTTGAGAAGCATTTCGACCAGCTGCTCTTCATGAGCAGCAATACAAAGATAACTTCGATAATTCGCATAGTTGTCAGGGTTGCAGCCTTTATCTAGCAAGAATGCCGCTGTTTCAACCTGTTGACGTCCAAGGGCCCAGGCTAGCGCACTGTCAAGCCCGCTTTCCAAGGGTCTGTTGATAACACTTCCGTGGTTGACAAGATCCGAGCAGAGACTGCGGTGACCATATCTGGCAGCAATTGATAGTAAGTCCATTTCCTCATCATTAATTAGTGACACATCGATGCTATCATCCCACCACCCTTCAAGCAAAGTGTGAAGGCCCAAGGCACAAATCCCAAAAATAGACATTTCTGCTGGAAACAGATCACGAAAATCCAAATTTTCAGGTCCAGTTCTTGTATTAATGTGTTTGCACCATGCTTGATACTGTCGGCTTGAAGATTTCTGCGGTCCCGCCGCTCCTAGAAATCGTTTCAAAATCGGTGATACTTGGTGGTAGTCCGAAGCACCGCGCGCATGCCACGCCCAAAACCTCCTTGCATAATCTTGAAGTGGATGTTCAAGGTTGAGATAGTCGCCATGATCTAGTACATTTAACGATAGATCTAAATAGTCGTTCCAATGTGGTATTCTCCACTCCGAGTAGCAGTCGATCAAATAAGAAATCAGCAAGATTGCCACATCTTCGTGTGCCTTTCCCGTCCAGTCCTTGTGTCTGCCCTCAAAATATTCCGCGGCTGATGCATGGGGGAACTTCCACACTTCCAGCTTGGAATCTCTGACAACCAAGTTGCAGCAGATTGACTCCAATGTAGACTGTGTAACAGGACTTGATAGTGTGAGGGCTGCTTCAACCTTGCTGTCTGTCTGGGTTTCCAGTCGAATGGCCCATAGGAGCACGTCGTTTGAAAGTGGCTCTGCAGCGCACAAGACCCATTTGACTGCCCGCTGCAAAATGGCCAACTCATATCCTTCATTTTGGGAATAAATCTCGTCATAGGCGTGCTCGAGACTTTTGGGAAGCTTCCCCAGTCTCTCAAGTATACTTTGGTCGGTTTTAAATTTCTTGAGCTGCTCCCACTGGAGATATGCCCATCTAAACCTGGAGATGGATATTAGGAGGGGATTGCTCAAACAAATCGAGGTAGAAGCTCAATACACTCACATCCCATCGCTTTGGTCGGTAATCGTGCGCTTGACCTCTTCTCTAACGCCTTGTGAAACCGATTCCCATTCTTCATCAAATCGTGTCATCTCTTGTTCAATGTACTTTTCGATATCACCTTTATTATCGGAGGTGCCAATCTCGATTAAACTTTCAGAGCCCAGACTTCTTTCAATGTCAGGTTCTCTGCGACTAGCGATGTAAACCTTGACTGGGCGCTCGGCATCCGTAGCAAGGCTGTGCAGAACAAGAACAATTTCTTTCCTAGCGCCTACTTCGCATTCGTCAAGAGCATCGAGTACCAAGGTAGTCCGTGGATAGGACTTGAGAAGTTCGGACAGCGCTGCTTTGCATTCGGTTATACTAAGTTCTCTCTGCTCTTTCTTGGCCTTGCGGTATAGATCAGAGATGCTCTTGTGCATCCCAGTTGGGTAATGGTTTAGTTGAGCAAGTTGGCGAATATAGCTTTGGTAAACGGATTTTGAATCTCGACGAGCTGTATCTGAGCGGCTGCAGTAAAAATAGGCAAAGCCTTCGTCGTTTTTACCTTGCGCTTCATTGTCAAAGACATAGCGGTCAATAACTTTAGAAGTAAGATAAGACTTCCCTGCGCCAACTATAATAAGCATCAGCTATCACAATCAGATTTGCAGTGTGAATCTGATTGAATCCCACGTGCTCACTTACTACTTCCTTGAAGCCATAGAGTCGAAGAACAGCTCGACTCTTCCCATTCAAGAAACCTCTGGTGTTTCAACAGCCACTCGCATGTCTCGGGCGCTCTAGTCTCTCTCTTCTCAAAATGGTGCTTCCCGATGGGGATGGCACTTATGTAGTCTAAAGCCTCGTCTAGGTTTTTCTCTTGGAGATGCTCGATCAAGTTTTTCACATTCTCATCAACGCGTCTTAGCGGTGCACTGAGACTTTGCAAAAGATTCTGATGCTCTTGCAATTGGATGGCACCACAGGCTTGGACTACCATCGATAACTTGTTTTCGTGGTCAGATAAAGCTGACACCAACTCTTCGCCCTTTCCGGGGGAGATGAGGGCGTGGAAGAATTGTCGTCCTTGGCCCTCGTTCAATCGCTCAAGGGCATGGGTTAGCAGCTGAAACAATACCTTGTATAAATTGAAAAGAACATCTTTTAAGTCCTCTGTTGCGTTATTAGGGGGCGCATCTTGGAGATAAACTATCTCATACACTGTGCCTCGCCTCATGACGCTGAGAACCCTTTCAGCACACCCGAAAATGGCTACGAGGTCTTCGCATTGAGCTACATGTGTCTGTGTTCGCCGTTAGAAATAATTTAAATTTGAAATCGCCCATGAGCTTGCCTTCATGAACACTTTGAGAGCGGACCAGATAATGGGAGACGGTGCGGGAGCAAAGTTGACGGCAATGTCCCCGATTGTCACCAGCCACATTACTGTCTTGTTGGCATAATCTCTCCATATAATCTCACGGTCACCTATCTTGAGCTTCGGAGTGCTGTCCTTGTATGATCTTTCTCTTTCTCGAACAAGGGTTATAAGATCTGCGGTCCACTGTTTCCCAGTTCCCGGTTTGAGTTCAGAAGTACCTAGAATCCATTTTCGGGACTTTTCATCCAGTGCTTGATAAGCTCGGGACCATAGATCGAACCCTAGAATTGCTATGTCTGGAGATTCGGCAGGCCCATCTCCTACGCTGCTCGTCGGCCTTAGGCTGGGCGGTTGAGACGAACCCGTCAAATCGGACTGTTCAGTTGTCTGTGCGCCTTTGATGGGTGGTTCTTCTTTGTTTTGTATTGCATTCTTTGACTGGTGAATGTTTTCTTGAGAACTCGGTTCTTTTTTTCGCCGGAAAAATGAACGCAACCTTGAAGATTTTGCTTGCTTCACATCACCCATCGTGAGATATTTAGACGTCTTATCAAGTGTCTAAAAAGATACTGAAAAAGCGCGAAAATGCAAAATAGCTGATGGAGAAGTAGAAAAAAAATACATGTAGGTACCCAACTAACCGAATGGGGCAGAATTAAGGCCTGAAGCCTCAACATACATGTATGCAAATACCTGCAGCGTCGTACGGCTCTGTGGCAAAGAGCGCAGGGGTATGGTGCCTGTGCACACATGTAAATTTGGCAAAATGGATATTCGATATCAATTGCGATTTCATCTTCGCCACAAAATTATGATTCTGGACTTGGTTAAGAGTCGGTCGCGTGTCTGGAATTGGTTTTGTGATGATGTCGAATCAATTGTTAGGCCTCTTTTTGAGCCCTTTCCGGCTTTAATCTTTTGGCTATACTTACTGAAATAAATCTCGAGCCGGTTTCGTCGAATCAACTTCGTCCGAATGAGTCGCTCTTGAACAAGACTCGGCCTTTGTGCATCTGTGAAATATTTTGCGCTGTGGCAGAAGGGATTAGAAAGATAGCAAATAGAACCGTTGAAACCAGATACATTAGCCGTCACCCATATATCTACAGCATATAAGCATCTCAGACCCCATGGTTCGTCTGATAGAAGTTTTTCACATACTTCGGAGATGGGTGTAGAAGCAGTTGGCCTGCAGTCTATGCTAAAGATGAATAGCGATAAACCCACAGTTGCAATCAACTTAGGCACATGGAATTGGACGTTTATTTGTGCTTAAGTAGGAGAATACAATGCTGATATACACGTTTTCCGAATTACATGTAGTCGGAAACGGTTAGCTGTAGTACTCGCCGAGGAGGATGGTGGCCATATACATGTAACTAACCCACAGAGTGAGCTATACGTAACAGTAATTCATCGATGCCATTTAAAGAAAATTTTTGGGATTACTTGGGCTATCGATGCTGTCCCAATCGGCAACCGTAGTGCTGATCAGGCTTGGTCGCTCTTGTTGCCCCGAGATGGTTTGGGTCATGTTGTATATGCTCAAGGAAATGCAACTTCGACCTTTTCGCTGTATTACCGTATATTGGCGTTCATTTCGGACATGGGGAATGTAAAAGAGCCTATCAATTAATGTTATCGACTCTGGTGCCGCGTCTTAATATCCACACCCAAGTATGTTGAAAGAAAATTACATGTAATGATGTGGATTGTAAAGCAATTAAGTTGCAACATTGTAATAGCTTGATTGATTATGCTGAACTCCTACCTATCTCTAGTGTTAGCCGGAGATAGGCACCACGGGAAACGAGACAGAACTAGCCTATGTCGTGGTATGTGGAGTGGATGATGGTGCCAAGCCGCTCTATGTAGTCGTATTGTACCAGACACATTGTGAACCTACGGGATATGGTGCGTAATGGGCTATTTCAGGAAATAAAAGAGGCCAAGGTTTGGGTTTAAAATGCTAATGTCAGGCTATCCTAGAGGATCGCCATCGGCCAGGGGCTATTACCCATCAGCCCTAAATTTAGCAGAAATGGAAACGGGAAGCCCTTGCGAGCCAACCAATCATGTTTGCTTTCTTGGCCGTAAATAGGTATGGGATCGTATTATGAATGCAGGGAATAAGAGAGAAAGCCTACAACTAATTAAGGGGCCCTAGAAAACCACTACTATATCCCCACTTAGCTTTTCCCAATGCTCTCAGTTCTGAGGTATTAGCAAATGTCTCGTCGTTGAAAATGGTGATTTGTGTAGAATCCGTCACTAAGCCACGCAACCCGCAGGCTGAACATCGTTGTCTACAAGGAAGCCAGCTCGTACGTTCTCGCCCGACTAGCTGAAAAAGGTCAGGTACGCCAAAGGAACAGATCACCAGGGCAGGGTTGACTGTGGAAAGTAAGATTCATGTTACGAACTCGTGCCTATCGGCGAATTACTCGTTAATATTCTCTGCTTTGGATTTTGCAATACAAGTACAAATACACCCCCTTGGCAGACTTGACAGTGTTGCAATGTAGACCTAAGCATCTCCCAATTATTCCTTCCCATGTGTTCCAATTCTGTACCAACCGATTTCTTTTTCGTTGACATGGCGCAACAAGACTATTTTATTCATTTCGGCCCAAATGCTAATTGTACTCTAGAGGTGAACGCTATTGGTCCATTGCCAGAGAGCCAGCATCTGCTAACATGTAACAAAGTTGTGTAGTATTGATGAGAGTGTTTACGGTTACCGACCATCCTTAGCCGCAAATGTTATATTCGCCGGACTCTTTACGATCGCCTTAGTTGTTCACGCCTATCTCGGCGCGCGATGGAAAACTTGGACCTTTATGTGGTGTTTAATTCTGTCCTGTCTTCATGAGATCACAGGCTACGTCGGACGCATCATCATGTGGAATAACCCATGGAGTTTTGTGGGTTTCATCATTCAAATCAGTAAGTACCATCTTCACTCGGTCTCTTCGTGAGCTGAAGTCCATCTTGTCCACTTTGGGTCTCTAATAAGTTGTAAAGTTTGCATCACGCAGGCACCAGTCTTTTATTGCGCGGCGATATATGTCACCCTGCATCAAACGTAAGTGCTGAACAATTTTGCATTCGGAGTCAGCGAGCGGAAACTTACTGATTGGGCATAGAATCGATCATTTCTCTCCATCGTTGGCGCGATTTCCGACAAAAGTCTTGATCTGGATCTTTGTTCCTTTCGATGTCACTTCACTTGCGCTTCAAGGAGCTGGTGGTGCCCTGTCCGCATCATCGTCTGGCTCTAGCCAAACTGGCGTCAACATTGCATTGGCCGGATTAATCCTCCAAGTTATCACGCTGGTTATATTCTGCGTTATATTCGGAGACTTCTTTTTCAGATATGCGAGATCGTCGAAGGGACAAGCGCATGGGCTACGGGAAAAGCTTTTTGTTGGTTTCTTGTCTGCCTCTGTTCTCAGTACCTTAGTCAGGTGCATCTTTCGCGCCGACGAATTGAAAGATGGATATGACGGATCTACTGTCAAGAATGAGGGATTATTCATTGGACTAGAGGGAGTGTAAGTGTCTGTTTTTGTCCTCAACACTGCACGACTTTTCTAACACTTCTAGATTGGTTGTATTCGCCGTCTTTTGCCTCTGTATCGGGCACCCGGGCTTTGCTTTTAAGAGGAACAGCCGTATGCGCGAAAATACCGAGATCAACAAAGATGTAACGGTTCCTTTGACGCAACAAAATTTTGGATATGAAGACATACACAGTACATCATATCCTTAGTATCGCCGCCTTCATTCAGGGATACTGGCGGTAAGGCGATCCTAGATCCGGCCTATTCCTATATAACCCCGTTTCATTACATTAAAATACTGAAGGAAAAACGTATTGGCGTGAGCATCCAGCTTCACCTTACATACTATTTTTATTTCAGTTTAGATAGAGAGATACACGGACGCACTTCTTAATGTCAGTAATAAGTTATAAGATACAAGTCTAATCTCCGCTGAAAGAGAAAGGCCTTACCTGATGGAGCGCATAGCATTGCATGTCCCAGAAACAACCATTGTGAATTATGAAAAGTTTCACCAGCTTCAAAGAAATAATAAATGAAAACTTTTTCCTTGCCTGGTATCAATAGTGAACCCTGCGAGTCATCTGTATTGATGAAACAGGGCTTTCATCAATTAATTCTAGGGGTCAATGATTCTTGGCTACATGTATCCAGATTACATGATCTCTATTAGCAAGATTGTTTGTTTCTAGGTCTCTTCCTTTTTGTGTAGTATAGATGCGGCAGAGAATTCATTATGCCAGAGTGTAACGCTGTCTTCTATCTGTGATGTTCTATCCAATCAATACAATAGGATGTTAAATTAACGGAACTGTGCCTAGCTAAATACAAACCTCCTTTTACAATGCAGCAAGAATTACGTTATATGATAACGAATGTGTCTAAGTACCTATGTATGTCTGTAGCCTTAAGGTACTGACAGATAGCTCTCAGCTCATGTACTTGGCTGTCAACATCATCCCGCCAAATCGGAACTCCGTTGCCAACGGCTTCATTAATCTACCGCTGCCGCGTGCTAGCAGTATAAGCTTATCTCCATGAGTGAACTCCCGGACAGGTCCACTTGAACTCCGGCAATCATCCCCACTCCAACTCCGATACTAAAAGATGTTCGGAGATGCAGTCGCCCGCCTTAGCTGACACTGGATCTCGACATTCTTCTCACAGAGTCATTTCTATTAAAAAAAAACACATATCAAATTTGGCATTTATTAATGGTCCCTTAGCTCTGTCATATCGCTGACTATGTCATCCGTTTCTGAACGTCGTCTCCACGTAGAACGCATCCTCAATTTGGGCCTTGACTTACAGTAGAACCAAGTCGCACTATTAAAGGCTGGAGCTCCTGCAGCGTACATGAAATGTGTTCGAAACAAGACTCACTCTAACAATACGCATGCCGTTGCCAGAATACTCGTAAACGAGATAATCTGTCATAAATTATTAGCGGATACGATTACTAAAAACAGCCATGAGCCCGACGTTAACTGTCTCTACACAAATTGAGATCGCAGCGACGCCAGCTGCTGTTCGATCAGTGGTGCGTGTCTACCTTATGTATAGTGACCAAAGAGTTAACAAGGGGAAAAAATACGTTAACATCGAAGATTGTTTTTAGTTCATAGACTTCGCTCGGTACACACAATGGCAGCAAGGATGGAAATTTGAACCAGCCGACTCTGATAAGCAGCCATTGGACCTGAAGCCTGGTGACGGGCTCAAGGTCAAAATGAACGGAACTTCGATGCAACCAATTGTAATGGTAGGCCAACCGTTTGCTATTACGATGGCATTACGTATACTAACTCGCAGAAGAAAAACTCAGTCGATTCTTTTCAGTGGAAGGGATCGCTACTCGGGCTCATGAAAGGTGTGCATCAATTTCATTTTACCCCAAGTAAAATAAATCCAGGAGGCACTACATTCATCCATAAAGAGGACTTGAGGGGGATTTTGATCACTCTCTCTTCGCCCTTGTGGAGCTCTCGGGAAATTAACCCAAGCTCTTGGAATCAATTTAATTCGAATTTAAAGAAGGAAGTCGAAAAGTCTTTGGTATAGATTATAGAAAGTTTACCATTTAGATACCAGGCTGTTGTTATGTTAATGGAGTTTGAGTACGATGATATGGGATCGAGATCTACATTCTGCTTGCAGATGCATGTACGCTTTATGACATCCCCGACCCCTCACTGAATGATCGGCAACCAAAATAGCTCAAAGAACACTGGATGTATGTCGATTGCACAATACCTTTTTTCCCTCCTTGAACGCTGATTCGTATCTGCTACCATCATTTGTATTCAGTTGCAAACACAGATAAGCTGTCTGTTTCTGGAACATTAAATAGAAGACTTGGAGCCAGACCAATATTTCGGACCCGCCAACCTACCAAACCATGAGCCCATGTGCGTCTTGCGTCTCCATCACCTATTCCAGCATCGTTCCTGGAGCTATATTTTATTTCGATGCGGACGCTCAGAATAGAGATGAATGCAGATTTTGTGACCTAGTTCGAGGATCATATCTGGAGTACCTCACGACCAATCTCTACTGGATCTACCGTCCGCCAAAGGCAACGCTGCAAAAGACAACATCACGGCATCTAATAAAGCTCACAGTCGACGATATTGAGTTAGTATCACCGGATGAGCGTCAATGCAACTTGAAGATTGCTCAAGTCACACTCCAAGACACTTGGTACGACGATGAGGTCAAAAGGGGGTTCTATTTCCACAGCAGCCATTCTCAGGGTATATGCAGATTGGACCATGTACCTAATCATAAAGAGAACGGAGTTCTTTCAGCCTGGGCAAACCTTGGACTTGCTCGGAGCTGGATAGAAGACTGCGATATGCATCATACAAACTGTCAGCCCATTATTCCTGCAGTGCCTTCAGAGGCACTTCATCCCTCCACAAGATTCATCGACGCAATTTCTGAATGTCTGGTCTCTTTTGACGAAATAAACTCGGCATCCTTCAAATTTGTGGCCCTCAGCTATGTTTGGGGGGTTGACTACCAGTTACAGACAACCTCTTCCACGCTCGAAGATTTTCGGAAGAAACTTCCAGGACCGACAGCCATTGATGACAATCTGAGGTTACCACTGACGATCAGAGACGCCATGGACGTGACAATCACCCTGGGGCACCGCTATCTGTGGGTCGATGCGCTTTGCATAGTCCAAGACTCACCGTCGGACCTTGAGATCCAGTTGGCACAGATGGACCGTATATACGGCTTGGCTGCGCTCACCATTGTTGCAAGGGGAGGCAGAACCTCAGATAGCGGTTTGCCAGGCATGTCCAGTCCACGGAATTGGTTGAGCGGTGAGAACATCAATTGTGAGATGAATGGCACTCTTACTATCGGCTGTTGGGATGTTCTAGACAGGAATTACGAGAAATACGAAGAACAGCATGGAGTTTTCGCAGACACGGCATGCTACATGTGGCGTGGCTGGACTTTCCAAGAGCAGATACTATCCACACGCACTCTCGAGTTCAACCGCCGCCGAATGGTTTTCTGGTGCGGACACCCAGAACATGCTGTAGAATGCGGCGTAGCTCCGAGGACGGATATGAGGGACGCTCACCACTTCCGCAGTGCCGTCCGGAAATATAGAGAGACTGATGGCATAGTTCCTCCAGGCCAGCCGGCGTGGGAGTACATGACCAAAGACATGCTCATTAGCCGATGGAGGGCTGTTCGTGAACATTACTCGACCAGGCACTTTACTTATGCCGGTGACCGTCGGAAAGCAGTGCTCGGTACGGCCTCGATGCTGAGGTATGTGATTGGCGACATTGACAGCAGCGGCCACGTTCTCAGTCAGCTTGGCACTGAGTTGCTCTGGCGTAAAACACTGCATCCCGGCTGGAATGAAAGTCAACAGTCAGCCATCAAGTTCTCTTACAGCGCAGTCCCATTTGGCACGTTTCCGTCTTGGTCATGGCTCAGTCTATGGCCGCTGACTTGGCCTAGCGACTATAAACCGTTTCCCAAGGTAGAATTGCAATTACACGATGCTGGAGTCAGTTCTTTACTCGAGATACGAGGGCGAGCTCTTGAAGTGAATGTGATCGAAGAAGGGGGAGATGGCGAAAAGGATAAAGTCAAAGTATACTATAAAGATGGAACTAATGCAAAGCTCGAGGTTTACCTTGATCGATCCTTGGAGGCACAGACGGTAGTTACGTGTGTTCCTATTGCTTCAGTTATCCACAGCGGGAAATTGATGCCGAAATGGTGTTATGGGATGTTGCTGCTTCAAAATGTTGACGAGTCGGGTTATAGAAGAGTCGGGGTTGCGTTTGTGGTGGAAGCTCGAGCTGGCGAGTTCTTACGGCGTATCGAGTCGGATGAGGCCCGCCACCTTGTGATGAGGTGTGTGTGATCCTAGCAGCCTCCCGTCATCTTCCATGTCATAGTGAAGACATCAAGGCGCTGTACATAGATGTGGCCTCCCAGCTTTACAATCATTCATTATTGTTCAGGACTCTTGTACATCTGAAGCGATACTAACCACTTACAGTGCAAGTCAATGTATGAGATTGAATTGTATCAGAAATTCCAACGGATTCATGATAATGCGAGAAATCTTTATAACTTCAACTCTCGGTGCACGAAACATCTCGCAACTATTGACGATTGGTGTTTGACCAACCAAAGGACACTCAAGTGCCCATAGACCCTTCGGTTTCAATTAGTGTAGATGTTGCAGCTACTGAAACGACAAGATTATGAGCTTGAGACTTCAAGTTGGATGGGTAAGCGTAGCTGGATGCAGGCAAACAGTTAACGTGGCCTCACGTTTGGCTGTCTCCTGTGAGGAATAAGCCTTGCCTGCCCCCTCTTTCTCCACAGATCTCAACTGTCAAATGATGACAAGTAAGGCACCCTGGGCGGTCTTTAACCACTAAACTGCAGAACTGCGCCTCAATTTCTAGGGGAGTTTTGGTGCGCAACTATTCGTAGATCAATAGATAGAGTAGACTATTACTAGGGCTGTTTTGACATGGCTTCTCGTGGCCTGCCTGCCTGTTTGCCGTTTGGATTAGAAGACGGTATCATTTGTATAGTTCTCCCTTCATCCTTTTTTCTTGATAGCTTCGTGTGCAGCCTCCGAAATAGAGTATCTGTGTCATGATTTCCACAGGGGTCGTCCTTGAGACACCTAAACTCGATGCAGAACGTTAAACTTGAACGCTCAAATAGAATTGCTATGTTCTTCAAATGACACACTTGCACGACACTTTCGCTAGTCCAAAATATCCTGGGCCCTCTCTTCCCACTCCAAATCACATTCGCCTCGTTTCTCTTCTTCCCGGGAGCACCAGTACAATTACCTGTGAGCTTATCATAGTCGACATTCATTCAGCACTAGAGTACGAAGCTCTATCATACACCTGGGGAAATGCTTTGGATCGTCAAGCGATCAACATACAAAGCATGTCCTTACAGCAGTCAACCGAGCTCTTAGCGACATCGAATTGCGTGTCCGCTCTCCGTCGCCTGCGCTACAAAGACCGACCACGCCTGCTATAGGTTGACTCTCTTGCAATTAACCAATCAGACATCTCAGAGAAAAATCATCAATTAACTCTCATGTCCAAGATATACTCCGAAGCAACAAGGGTCATTATCTACCTAGGCGAGTCTGCAGATAACAGCGACTTGGCCACTGAATTTATTACAGAATGCGATTATCCAAGCTCAGACACTACATCTCTCAGCTATCCAAAGTCTGAGCTTCTAACTGATGCCCTTCATAGCTTCTTCCGCCGACCTTGGTTTACTAGGGTCTAGGTTATACAAGAGGCCTTCCTCTCCAATGCCGCACTCGCATATTGTGGAGAAAAGACAATTCCGTGGTCTGCAATTGAGAACTTCAATAGCTGGAATATAGCCTCTAAGTGGCTGCGACAACTACCGTTTGTTATATACGCCTCCGAGAAATCATTAATAAGAGGCAATATAGAATCATCAATGTTCACGGCACTCAGTCGAACCCGGCATTGCAGCGCAACAAACCAACGTGATAAGGTATACGCACTCTTACCTCTATTCCAATCATTTATCGAGCAGCTCAATATTACGCCAAACTATGGGGATACGGTAGCAAAGGTATATACGGACTGCGCTATAGCTCTATTGCCAGAGTGTGGCTTCAAATTACTCTCTGCGGTTCAAGGGAGGTCGAACATTGATGATTTGCCTTCTTGGGTACCAGACTGGAGTATCGCGCGCAAGCGCAGTCATCTTGGAGCCTATGACCTATTTTATTTTGGATTGAAGGTCAGTGGCGAACAACTACCTCAATTGACTACCCATGTTTCGACGAATAATTCGATAACTACAGTCTCTCTACGTTCAACTGGACATTTATGCGGGAGAATATCAGGCATAGGATCAGCATACGTTGTTGGGCGGAATCCACTTCCTCTACTTGAATGGCAGCGTCTTGCATTCGGTGACTCCCTTGTAGATCAAAGGATTGAGGGAGAACCGCTTTCTGAGCCTCTAGAACGAATCTTCTACGCTGTTTTAGCAGCCAACAACGAGGAACATGTCGTCGATCACGTTTACAATTTTTTCACGTATTATCAGCATGACTGGTGGTACCAAGACTATGAGACGAGTTTGGCAAATGAGGTTCGCAGGATGGCCTCTCTAAGAAAGGACGAAAAGGTGTTTGGAGAAGACACATTGCCGTTCGAAGACATTCCATTCAATCTAGCAGCGTCCGCATTAGGTCACTCTATGCAGGTGTGTGTTCAAGCTATATTGAGAGCTTGCCACTCTCGTCGGTTCTTCATTACGGATACAGGGTACATGGGGATTGCTCCCGACAATGCCCAAATCATGGACCATATTTATATTTGCGCTGGTTCTGATGTCCCCTTGGTGTTTCGAGAGGTCGATGACAAGCCACATGGTCATGGGATGAAGCAATTCCGCTTGATAGGACAGAGTCATATTGAACAAGAGGCGTGGGATGATATTGGATCATTGCCCAATGCACTAGGATATCTGGAAATTATCTAACTTTACAAAATGCTGCCAACGACAAATCAGATGCCACCAAATTGTCGACGACTCTGTACATGTATATATACACGCTCTAGAGTAGGCCTATCCAGATGATATTTACTTCAAGGAGTAAGGTTAAGAGTTTTATGGTTACTGCAGCCTAGGGATAGTAAGTTTATTCGGCAGTATTAATTGGCACAAAGTGTCCTGCCTCTCTGCTCAGAGCTGCCATTGCGGACGGACATTGTAAGACTAGATGTTATCAAGATCTAAAGCGATGCCGGTTGTTAACAGCTCAAATGTAGTTTGAAACGTGTCCACTGCCTGTCATATACACTTCCGGCAATGCGGACGATGATGAGCCTGCCATTAGAAGCCCAGTGGGTCAAGAGGAGGGGAGCGGTTGAAGCCGTGGATTTGCAAATAGAACAATCCGAATATCGTCCAAAGTCTTGGTTTCATGTGCGATTCGCGTGTCCTCTACCGCAAATTTCGGATGTTGTGCGTCCCGAGACTTGCCCTCTGCTTGCGACACTACTCGTAACTTCATCTTGGATCGTCTGCAACAGTTTGCCTAACGCCAAGCTAGCCGTCTAACAAACTGCTGCCGATGACATTCCTTGGACATATGGATGCAGATTTTGAGGACTGGCCTGCTGCTCGATTTCCCAGGTCGGTCGGTTATGGAAGTAGTCACGCAGCAGCCTCGTGTACGGAACTGGTGACGGTGGTGGCCACGGATTCCTGCACGCGGCTCGTCACCGCATAAGCCATTCACTAATGCCGTGAAAATAAATTGCGGCTGATTCTTACACGGCTCCTCCACAAAGTTGTGCCCATTTCAGGCTGCGGCCACTCGGCTGCATATTGACCCTCAGCTGGGAGGCTAAGCGGACGATGGATGATGGGCGGTTTCGGTCTCACCTGCATGTCCTAAGAAGGGCGGAATTCAGGACGAGCCCAACGGACTGACTAGAAGGTTGCAGGACACGTAGTCAGACTTGGTATCGTGGAAGAAGACCCGGAGTGGTGGTCAGTGGTCAGTGATCAAACGACCCTCTTTGTGCTGTTCAAAATGTACATTGGGTCCAGATATAAGTGTATCGCTCCTGTTCTCAGAGTCTTCCCAAGACCAGAGCCAGAGTCTCAACATCTTCTCGACCCAAGGCACCTCATTTGTCCCTGATACAACTTTCTCCGCCCTGCCCACAGGCAAAGAAATACGATGACTCTAAATCTAGTCCATCTCTTCCCTCTGTTCGCGACGGTGTTCATGGCGGCTGCTGTTCTTGCTGATACTGGTATCACCACCGATATTGGGACTGCTGCAAGCCGTCGTGCGCTTGGCCTGGCAGTATGCAGGTATCAGAACCCGTGCGAACCTGTAATAAGAACGACAAATGGCCGAACCCTCTCAACTCTAGCGCTCAGTCGGCTTGCAATGGTGGCGACGCGTACACTTGCAGCAACAATGGACCGTGGGTTGTCGACAATAACCTAGCGTATGGATTCGCAGCGGCCAAACTTGCTGGGAAGTCTGAGCAGGATTGGTGCTGTGCTTGCTACAAGTAAGTCCAATGTGTTTCCAGGACGCTGGATGAGGAATAACACGCAGGCAATGGGACATGGGAAAATCCCGAGGACCAATGGTGGAGATCATCATGGTTTATTTGACTTAACTAACGAGTTTCCCTCAATCTAATAGGCTCACCTTCACGTCAACGTCGATTACCGGGAAACAAATGATCATCCAGGTGACCAATACTGGCAGCGACCTTGAAAACAACCACTTCGACCTCGCCATCCCCGGCGGTGGTGTGGGCATGTTCCCCCAGGGATGTCAATCACAGTTTGATGGCGCGTGGATGGGTGACACATATGGCGGCTACCAGAACAGGAACGATTGTTACAATCTTCCGGAGGGCCAATTCCGCGACGGCTGCTTCTTCCGTTTTGACTGGTTCCAAAACGCCCAGAACCCAACCGTTGAGTTTCATGAGGTGTCTTGTCCGCAGGCCATGATTGACAGGACGCATTGTGGTCGCTGGAGTTACCAAGATTTCGTCGACCAAGGTAAAGACGAGCCCTTAGAACAGGGGGGGCTAGAACTGTAGATTACTTTGTTTTCTTTTAAAATGTGCCTTCTGTCAAGAAGGCTCATCGAAATTCAATGACTAAAAAAGCTATTAAAAAGACCAAGCCACAAGACGAGCCGCTAGGGTGAAAAGGATCAGTGTAGCAGCGTAGCTTTAGCTTATAAAGTGGCACTAGGAATTCCTTGCTCTTACTGTATAAAGCAAGGAATCCAAATGCTTTATTAACAGGAAGGATCTTCCTTTTTTCTTCGACCTGATAGGATTGCGATTGCGGCGGTCACAGCATATGTACTGAGGAAGTCATCTAACGGGCCCTGACCACATGTAAGCTACATATCTTAGAGCAGATGTCTAAGTGCTCCTGGGGTTCTACAAGCAACAGCTTAGTAGTTATTACGATGGCGCCTTTCTGGCGATGACTCATGATGATAATAGAAATTACGATGCTGTAGGAACGAATGCAAAAAACAACGCAGGAAACGCTGGCCGGCCTTCCTGGCAGCCTTGCTGATAGCCTTGATGACGATATCAGCGGCGAGGATGATCTCTACAGCCTGCTGTCATCGCCGACCTTGCCTAGGTCGAAAATGCTGTTAGAAATACTATACAAACGTATTATAAGCTTCATCATAAGCTTCATCAAGGAGGGCAAGGAAGCCCGAAGCTCATAGGAAAACAACATATACAATTATTTCCTTTGAAATTGTAGTGTTTCAATTTTCCGGGCGTTTCATGGATTTTCAGGCCAGCTTGAAGCGGGGAGCTGAAGGTGAGCAAAGGAGGATGAACGGGACGATTCTTGCCTTCCAACCTCACTATCATTCAAAGAGCTGTTCGACATGCTGACTTGAAAGCCACATTTTCATTTGACCTCTGAATACGCAGCAATGGCATTGCCCGCATGCACTCAGCCTTCGGGGACCTCGGAGTTCGCCGAAGGTATGTAGGTATTTAGTAGGTAGGATTTTACTTACCAGATGCAAGCTGACGCGCTGACTTGAAAGCCACATTTTCATTTTTTTGACCTCTGAATGAGCAGCAATGGCACCGCCAAGACTCCAAGCCAAGAAACAATCAAAGGAAATGCATCCTGCGGTCGCACTATCGTCAGGCTGGCGGACTTCAGACTCTGCTGGGGAGGTATCTCGCCAGATAATTACATGTACATACTCAACTCTCGATGTAAATATAACAGGCTTGTTTCCCCAAAGGAAAGCATTTTCAGATCATCTCGAACCTAATATTCACATCTTTGTTGCTTTGGAAGATCAGTGTTGGCTGGTCTATCCGGAAGGCTACAAAGACCAACCGGTACACTGCACTGTCAAAGACTACGCACAAATTATTATCATTCAACCACGATCTCCGAAATTTCGACCCTAACCCTCCGTCGACGCCATCCTTATCTCATCAGGATGGCCACAACTCTCCTGAAGATGCTCGCCGTCGCAAGCGTTCTGGTCTCTGCCGAGACTACCTGGAGCGAGAACCTTGTCCTCGCCGACTGCGGCATCGGTCTGGGCCCAAATGGTGGCTCTACATCACGCGAGATGATGTACTATTCTGCTGAGGCTTGGGGCGCACCGAGATATATGAAGAACGTACCGTGGGATGGCTCCTACCCCTGGCGTAACAGCGGCGTGTCTCAGACTCTTCCCAACGGTGATACATGGACCGTGTTTATCAACAACGGCGCTGGAGATCCAAACTTGGCTGGATGGGCCACTCATACATATGATAATGTCGCTCTGACATGCTGGAGTCGGCACTTGGATGGGCTCTTCACACTGGACGATGGCAAAAAATGTAGCATGGCGTACATCTGCAATCATCAGTCAGTAAATCCGCCTCCGAATCCACCTCCAAATCCACCTCCAGGCCCAATAGGCGAGAATGCGACTCCTGGTGCCCTCAAATACCAACCTGTAATCGACTTTGACCAATCAGCCTGCTACAACACCGCAGCCATCACAAGTGACGGGTATTGCAACGATGGTCTCGAAATCGGCCAAGGTGATTGCCGCCAGTTGAATCGCCTGTACAACAGCAACACATACGTACGCGAAAAGTGCACAAACGACGGCTGGTGCTTCTACTTATACGGTTATTACTTCGAGAAGGATGAGGGAGGCGCTCTGGCGCACGGTCACAAGCACGACTGGGAGCATCTGGCCGTCTGGACGCTCAACAACGAGGCGAAGTACCTTGCTTGGTCGGCTCATGGAAACTATAAAGTCAACAAACCCAACTCGGTCGAGTGGCAGGGGAATAATCCCAAGTTTGTGGTGGAACGCGACATGGCCACCACCCACGCATTCCGCAGGGCAGAAGGAAACGAGCCACCCGAAAATGCATCGGGAAAATGGTATCGCAGTCCGTTGGTCAGTCTAGAGTGGATGGATGGATCACTTAAGGAGAAGATGTTGACTCACGACTGGGGCAACGCTCATCCTGACTTGACTGATGAGCGATTTGATAAGGCTTACTGGTCTACTTGGGAGGATGCGAAGGCTCTCGACCATGTTGTACCACCTCGGCCAGATCCATCCCCACCACCACATCTAGAGTTGTGAGCGTAACAGGTGGGTTGGACTAGATCACTCCTAAGCCAACTAGTGTATGCTGGCACCACATTCTGCGTTTGGTAGTTCTGAAGTTTTACAGATCAGTTGCCTACATGTAAATGTAGATATTTTGTCTCAACCTAGGTTATCATTAGAACCGAATATACTAGCTAACTATACAATTCAAATTGCATATTTGACGCTCATCTATCCTATATTGGCCCATTTTCCCCATGGTACGGCTCACTACTCTCAATCTCTCTCCAGACAGTGTGATACATCTCCCGGCAAAGGCTACCCATCTCGGCTACTCGATTCAGGTAAATCTCAAAACTGCTTTGAGACCCCACGTTCAATCCTTTGCAAATATTCCGCAATAAGTTAATCCACCATTCTTGAAGACATTCTATCTTATTTGGTGGTCCAGAAGTGGCAGCACCAATAAAGCAGATCCACAACAGAAATAAATTTGAAGGGTGATTGCCGAAACTTTCGCTGTTTTTGCTCATGCTTTGGCCCACGGCGGCATGAAGACGACCCAAGAGGGGTTGGTAAATGCCAGCAGAAGAGGGAATCTGGCGAAGGACCAGATATACGTAGATTATAGCTGCTATTCTTCTTGGTTCATGATAGCAAGAGTATATATCTTGCGGCAAGGAATGTAGAGCGTGCTCTACCAAGTAAATGTTATTGCTGAAAGAAAGTCGACGTGAAAATGAATTGTGAGAGTCGCAAAGTGCAACAGAGAGTTCCGAGAGCATGTCGAATATAGACCCGATGCTTGAAAATAGCGAGTTGTCTTGTACATAGGGTCTAGATAAAGGCGAACTGGAATGTCTTAACACAGCGAACCGTGGTTTCTCGTTTGTGAAGGCAGCGGAGCAGAGATCCGACCTTTGAGCTAGTCAGCAGGAAACTTCATGTTGGAGCAGGCTTCAGGTTCTTACCAGCATATAGCCCTTTGCAATAACGATGTTCCACAAACCTGCCGGGCTTCTTTTCCAACAATTTGTAAGCCACCTCTTTGAACCACCATGCGTTGAAGCCCTCGAAGATTCCAACGAGCGTTTTGTAGTCGGCCATCCAGTAACTAATCACCGATGTTAGCGCTCTTCCAAGCAAATTAACAGAGTGACTTGCGTCAAATGTCGCCAATGCAGTTACAGCACCGATGGTTCCATCGCTAAGTTGCAATGGCGTCTTTGTAATCCGTTCATTTATTATCCTCAGCATCTCGCCTTTATGCATGAGACAAAGCGGAGTGATCTTCGTTCCGACGCTAAGATCACGGTACAGACTTGTGAGCGCGAAAAGAGCGTGGAGCAGCGCGGCGTCAGCAAAGGCATATGGTAGAGGAGAATATTCTGGGTTCAATACGAGAGGGTTCTGCATGTAAAAGGTCATGGGTACTAGGATAGTTAGATCAGAGAATTTTGCACCAGAAAGAAAGACCAACTTAGTTTCAGAAGATGTTCTTGCAATGGACCTATCTTAACTGGAAGAGTATGAAATGGATCACTCTTGCCTGCATCAAGTGCTCGTGGTATGCATGTCTTGCCTGTTGCTGGCGCCACTCTCCCCTCGCTGCCATCGTCTTGAACTTTACTGATGAATCGTGGTTGTCGCGCTTTTCTGATCTGCGTGTAAGGCCTTGATCGAAATTTGCCCGTTAGCATTGACTGGGGCTGTAACACCGGCGTGATCGGAGCCTGGTCACCCGACAAAGCGGTGGCTTTCGCCCGGGAAGACGCGCGCATAGCATGTTGACGGATCCGTGTTTTGGACTGAGAGAAAATTAAAGATTGTGTAGAATCCAATGGTTGGCCCAGAATTATGCTAGCGAACTCTATAGGTTGGCGATCGGGTGTGGCATCCATAACATCTTTTACAGCTAATGGTTATAAAGGTTGTCAAAATAGACTTGGAAGAGACCCTACTTTATAGAACCACCTACCGCATGTGGCAGTATTTGGAACCTTGGGAAGGGGGGGGCGAATTTGCTTACTATTAATAGTTGGCTAGTTAGTTGACACAGGTGGAGTTTTCGTTATTTGTTATTAGACTTTGCCCCCGAAGTGATTCTGTGCCGCTATAAGTGAGTCTCCATGTTCCGCCGGCCCATAACTCTTATTCCTACCATGACTCTTTGGTAGCTTCGTCGCGATCCAGGCGCTGTAAGTACTATTGAGAATAATGAGATCTATTAGTCTGTGTCAAGGCCACAGACCATATGTGAGATTTTTTTTTTTTTTTTTTTTTTTTTGAATTGGTTGCGGATAACACGAGTAATGTGCATCTGGTGGAAGAGCGGGTACTAAAATCTTTTTTGTAATTTAGAATCCACTAATTTCTAAGCGTATAAGATGTAAACTAATCATTTTACAATACCTTTACTTGATCTCAACCTGTTGGTTAAGTGTTGCCCGACTATCGCATCTGCAATACTTGATCAATAAGTATGGGTTTATTCTTTGATTACTACGGTCTATGAATCATGCCGATGACAAAGTTGTTCAAGGTGCTAAAAGTCTAATCTAGGATACCGCATGTCTCTATGGAGGGTTCCAGCGCTTCATGAAGAACTTTCGCAGAGTTTATGCTTGTCCTCAGTTACGCTCAATCGTAGGCGTTTGCATATGTTCCAGCTCCTCCTGTTTCTTCTCTTCAAGTGACCTATTATCCTTGGTTGCATATAGCTCGGCATCTGAAGCTCCTTTCTCACCACCAAGCGTGTTTCCACTAACATTGTCATTGTACATGAAGGGCATTTTCATATCGAAAACCTCGCGGATGGCAGTGTACTGATGGTAGCCTAGGCGAGCAAGAGGAGCGGCTTTCAGAACATCAAACAACTGCGTAAACTCAGGTTAATTTCGAACGCAAACACACAGACACATAAAGAAAGACGTACCCCATCGGCTGTAATATATTCTCCCTTTACATGGATGGCGACGACTCGGCCAATCACGATATCAGAATGCCCCACGAGAGAATCTCCCTGAATCCTGACAATGGAGTGGACTTTACACTCCAGTTGGACGGGGGATTCTGCTACTCGAGGAGGTTTGACAACGCGACTTGGTACTTTTGTCACACCCGCAATGGGGAATTCGTCATTCCAAGACTCTAGAGCTGAGGCGTTCATTGCATCTCTAGTATCGAACCTGACGTAGATTAGCATAAAGCTCGTGCTATCACTGTTCCGTACTAACGTTGCCATATTCCAAACAAACTCTCCCGTCTGTCGCGCATTGACAACCGAGTCCTTGCTTTCACGTTTATAGACCGATTGATGCCCCACAAACATGATTGTGGGAGGGTCAAACGAGACATTGGTGAATTGGCTGAATGGCGCAAGGTTGTCCTGGCCATTGGAACTTGTGGTACTGATCCAACCTATTGGTCGAGGGATAACAAAGCTTTTAAAGGGGTCATGAGGTAGACCGGACTTTTCCCCTTTAGGTGGCTCATAAAAGATATCAGGATGGGTCATTTTGATGTATTTCTTGTTCAACTTCTCAATATGAAAAAGAAGATGAGTGTGGTAGGGTGTGTAGATTTTGCTGGAGCTGCTGTTACTTTCTTATTGCCTGTGATTTACTGAAAGATTCAACAACACAATCCCTCTTACAACTACTCTACTTATACATCACGATATTTGCCATGGATGTTTTATGTAATGACCCCGAACAACTCTGGCCGAAGGAAGAGAGACCCTGGACGCTACGTCACTTCGGTGCCACTCTCAGTGGCTGGATCATTAATTCGGTGGGAATGCCTCGGCCCACATAATCCTCGGCCCGCAGTTTAGAGTGAGAACTTTTGGGCGCTATACAGACATCGGGCGTCCATTTGTTCTAATTCGTGATGCCAACAAATGTGCCTTTTTCTGATTTCTGATCTTGTTTTGCGCGATGGAATGTATCTTACAATTTTGTTGATTATGAATTACGTATGACGCATGAATAGGCGAACTTGCTATCTCTCATCCACCGCACTCTCCGAAGAGAGGGACTTGGTAGTGGAACGGGACAGGTGTATTATGGAAACGCACAATATATGTATATAACGCAGCTAATTTGGCTTATAGAGCTTTCATCCTCTCATATATGTCTCTGCCATCTTATCAATACATACAATTTTCTGCTTCAGCCTATATTCCCTTCTGAATTCCAAATCAACACGTCTGGTGCCTTCGACTTTACTGCACAATGTCCTCTCCAGTAACAACACGTATCGAAGATACATTCACCAGCAAATGTGTAACCATTAAAACGACCCGCTCCTTCGATGAGGTGATTTCCCGCCTTTACAACTCCATTGGGACTCCTGCGGACGCTGGCTGGCCATCTATCGTCTCATACCTCCAAGGTCCTTCTCCCACAAAAGAGGGTTTCGTCGCAACTGCGAAGCAGTACATTGGTCCGGAACTCTTTATGCTGTTCTGGGAAATTGACCATAGCCTCTGGACGCCCTTGTATGGCATTGCCCCGGGTCAAAGGATTAAGAGAGTTGTTTTGGGAAACCCCATGAGTGCAGCGACAGTGATAGCTCATGAGGTAAAGGCGGGACTGGCAGCGCCAGCGGAGATATTGATTCTCGAAGGAGTCGGTGGAGAAGGTACTGAAGTCATATTTCAGTTGTTTTCAAGCTTAGCCGCAGGCGTGGAGAAGAGCGAGGAATTGGTGAAGGCGAGTTTAAATTTGGATGCAAAGGTTCAGCACTTGGTGGATCACATTACCTTATGAGGTATTGTCTACTGTTTCTTGGCGTGCCAAGGAAGTTGAAGGGTATATGTACTTTTGGATAATAATCACCATATGCCTTTTTATCATATACCTCAATTGTCATTAGGCTTCTCCTCCCGCTCCAATTACGGTGCATATGTAGGTTTGATCGATTTCTCTTATTTTATTTAACTTCGATCCTAGAATGAAATATTTTTATCAGCATTAGTTACAGGCACTAAGTAACCAAGCTGATGATACTCCTACTACTAGCATCTGAAGCATATTTTCTTGTCCGTTGAAGGAGTATAGTGTGTTGAGGAATTCGGTTTTAAGATTGAGAAAAAAGATGAAACAGGATCTAAAGGGCGTGTTGAGAATCCCATTCGAAAACTCTATTCGTTAGCCCATGCGTGAGAGATGAATATAATTGATCACTTGCAAGCTCATAAGTCCATCAAAGTCCATCATTACTATATAAACTGTACCTAGGGGCTGTTGTAATTAATTTCTCTCACTAAGACTGGTGGGTTTGTGCTGACAGCTACAGTGCTTGAACTATGCGACCAAACTTGAAAACTTGTGTTGATGCTTACAAGAGCTGAATTACCGGAGAAATACTATTTTACAATAACTCTGCAGTCTACTCTGTATGGGGTATTAGTTTACGGTTCCGACAGCGGAGAATGAACCTACCCCGCAAGTTGAGGTAACCCAAGTACATGTATCTTAGATATATAAGGACTACCTAGGCGGTGTCTTCCAGCGTTACTATCTCACTTAATTATTCCAATTACCGAGAGCTTCTGGAATCTATATTAATAATGGAGCCATCACCAGTGGAACAAGTCTCAGTCGAGCTAAGGGAGGTGAACGACACCTCCCAGAATCACGACCAACCGACTTTTGAAGCCGTAACCACAACCAGCATAACAAAAAGGCACAGGTTACTAATAGTAATTTTCATCGTATCTAGCAATATGGTCCAGGTAAGACTCGACTGGCTAATCTCTATCTTAATCTCCTTCTTAATGGGACTAGATGATATCTAACATGGTTGGACTCGCCGCCGGACTTGAGATAAGCAACTCACTGGGCTATGCAACTGGTCCTGGCAAAGCCAACTGGGCCGCCGCGTCCTACCCGTCAGTCCTTACATTCCCAAATTATGCCATTAGGGTAGTTTTTTAACATTAATTCCTGAAGGCTGACGCAAGGTACCTTCGTTCTGATCAGCGGTCGCCTCGGTGCCGTCTACGGCCATCGACATGTCCTCATCGCCGGCGCCGTCTGGTTCGTCATTTGCTCACTCGCAAACGGCTTCTGCAAGACGTTTGTCACTTTCAATGTTGTCCGTGCGCTGTCTGGAATCGGAGGAGCATTAATCATGCCGAACGCTGTTGCTCTGATCAGTACGACAATACCACCTGGAAGATCGAGAAATGTCACGCTGGGATTTTTTGGGGCCTCGGCTCCTATTGGAGGTTACCTTGGTGCTATTTGGGCTGGTATTTTCGTTGAATATGTGGATTGGACGTGGATATTCTTCGGCTTGTAAGTCTGGTTGTGAACCCCCCGTTGGAGATACGTCTAATATACATGTATGTAGGGCAATTTTGGGGACATTCGTTTTTGGGATTCTGGCGTTACTTCTCCCAACTGACTCTCCCGTTGACCGAAAAGGGACAATCGATTGGGTCGGCGCATTCCTTGGTACTGGCGGCCTAATTGCTTTCAACATTGCTTGGAAGTGAGTGAAACAGCTCTCTTAGCAAGATATTTCAAAACTAACCTTTTGCAGCCAAGCACCAGCGAGCGGATGGGAAACGCCTTTCGTATCCGTTTTGCTCGTTATATCAGTTGTCATGCTCGCTCTCTTTGGGCTCTGGGGGTCAAGGTTCAGCAAGAATCCCATCATACCACTCGGGATATGGACAGCACCATCCTTTACAGCCGTCATCTTGGTCGTTCTCTTTAGTTTCATGTCCAACGGCATCTTCCTCTGGTACATGGTGGCATGGCTTCAACTTCTGCGTGGTAAAACCATCCTCCAGTTTGGCCTTGAGTGGACTCCATTTGGGATTGTTGCAACAATCGGCACGTTCCTCGCAGCATGGCTGATTCCACGCCTTGCTGCGCAATGGATATTGGCAATTGGTAGCGCTGCCATCTTAGTCGCGAATTTACTCTTGGCTACGATGCCGGTCCAGCAGACGTACTGGGCTCAGGTCTTCCCAGCGACGATATTCATGGCCTTCTGTCCAGACTTTGTCTATGTTGCGGCCCAGATCGTTGCTAGCAACAGTGTCAAACGCAGTCAGCAGGGCATTGCTGCATCTCTCATTGGCACGCTTAACTTGTATGGGAACAGTCTCGGCCTTGGATTTGCGGGGACGATCGAGACGCAGGTGAACAAATACCGGGCTGATCAAGTGCTTGGATACAGGGCTGCGTTGTATTTTGGGGCCGGCATCGCCTTGGTAGCGACCGTGCTGGACTCGCTATTGGTAAGGGTCGTAAAGGATGAGAGGGAAGGATGGACTGATCCGGCGGACGAAGTAGCAATCATGGGGACAGGGTTTGAGGGAGGATTGTCGACGGCTACTGAGAGAATCAGGCGGTGACAGGCTGCCTGCAGAGTTCACACAGGTTCTGAACTTCGGTCTCCGGTCCTCAGCAACTGGCTCTTCCTCCTGTAAGACACATCAAGCGGTACGGCTGGATGCATCATCGTCGCTCTACCCCGTATTGTCTTTGCTGTTACATTTTTGATCAGAAGAAACATCATAGCGAATATTCTTTTTTTTTTTCCTCTTTAATTTATAGAGTACTTAGATCACGATCATTATGATCATGCATTCCACTTCGTAAATTCTTTTACAGTATGATCCTCTAATTCCGGACAACTAGCTTCTTCTACAATTTCAGAGCGCAGAGTTCTTGGTAACACGAGAATAATTGAATCTTATTATAGCAATCTACCTGTACCTAGATTAGCGCCTCGCTCACTAAAATATAGCGAAGTATCGACCATACCTGGACCGATCAAGGGCCATTTTTAACAATAAAACGGCGTCTTGATACAGTAAAAGCCGAAGCCGGCTATATCGGCAGAGGTCTTAAAGAACGCAAATAATTTTTTCACTTCCACGTGTGCTAGCAGAATTTAGTTAGATACTGGCGATCGTGCTCGTCCAGGTTATTGACGTTATATGGAAACAGTAAATACGCCGTAAGCCGATGTTACGGCCTCTGGCCGAGCAAAGACGACAACGCTACCTAACAGAGGTGAGTCGTATATGAACTTACACATCTGAGTTGTGAGATTTTACCGCTCTTTGGGTTCAACACATACTTCATTTATCCGTACACCGACATTTTAGGTTATTTTCTCTCTCTGTCATTCTCATTGTTTACTTCATTTCAAATAATACAGAGCCGTCATCGGAGGAGTTGACTAAGGTTATCTAAACCCCGCGGAGATTGCATACTCGTACATGCATTTTCATGTTCTTGCACCCTCAATCTCCTCTGGGTTGAGTTGTCGTGTGCCATTATGAATCGTCTTCAAGTCGACAGCCACCGCTTACGCGAAACCGCTCATTGGCTTTACCATGAGTCTGGGCTTCGCTCCGTCAATATCACCGGCCGTGATGCATGGTTGATCATCCTGGCACGAACATGTCGCATGTTTGCCTTTGGAGGAACGTCGCTCATCATGGCGCTCTTTTTCACTACCTTGGGCTTTAGTGATCCCCAGCTCGGACTTTTCATGTCAATGACGCTGGCTGGAGACACCGTGCTCTCCTTTCTGCTCACCTTTATGGCGGACAGCCTGGGTAGACGTCGCGTTTTCTTTGGTTCCGGCCTGCTAATGTCAATTTCCGGGCTGGTGTTTCTCTATTTTGAGAATTTCTGGATCTTGCTGCTGGCCGCTGTCATTGGTGTAATATCTGCCAGTGGAGGCGACTTTGGGCCATTCCGAGCCATCGAAGAGTCCGTGCTATCTCATCTGACGAATCCACAGACGCGCTCGGATGTGCTATCGTGGTATGTTGTGACATCGAATCTTGGATCCGCTGTTGGTATCGAAGTGGCCGGTCGAGTCATTGAAGAGTTAAAAAGGCGTGACGGTTGGAGTGAGATACGAATATATCATGCCGTCTTTGGGGCCTATATCGTTATGGGGGTTGTCAACATGGTATTTTCCTGTCTCATGACCGACAACTGCGAAATCACCGAGCCGGTGCTGTCAATAGACGAGGGGGCGCAAGTTACACAGGGACTTCTCAGCAACTCGGATGAAGAAGCAGAAGACGGGATTGTGCCACCCACCACGGAGTCGCCGGTGGAGCAGAAGAAAAGCCGGTTTGCAGAGATATCGTCGAAAACGCGGTCCGTCATGTACAAGCTTTGGTTCCTTCTAACCGTCGACTGCTTGGCGGATGGCATGGTTTCGTACACGCTGACCAATTACTATCTCGATCGCAAGTTTCATCTGCCTAAGTCGCAACTTGGCGACTTGATGTCTACAAACTACATCCTTGGTAGCATATCTACGGTCTTTGCCGGTCCTCTATCGCGCCACTTGGGACTCGTCAACACAATGGTTTTCACCCACTTGCCATCTTCGATGGCTGTGCTCCTCTTTCCAGTGCCACAAGGAATTGTGCTCACAGTGATACTTTTATTCATTCGGGGTGGTCTAAATAATATGGATCAAGCTCCGCGGGTAGCCCTCATCGCCGCAACGGTGAAGCCCGGTGAGCGAACAGCCGTCATGGGAATCACGAGCACATTAAGAACATTGGCCGCTCTTCTGGGGCCGAGTATAACGGGTGCTCTTGCAGATTCGGACAAATTCTGGGTAGCATTCGTGGCTGCCGGTGCGCTCCGCGTAGCCTATGATCTGGGGCTGTGGGCTATGTTTATCAATGTGAAGCTGCACGAGCATGAGGAGAGCGACCAAGACACGAGCAAGGCAAGGCGGGTAGCCGATGAAGAGGAGTCGACAGATTGATCAACAGGAAGAGGAATACAAAAGCGTATGATAAAGACATTGGTGATTGTGCTTCCCTAACGCATCCTTTCACCCCCAAACGGAATATTTAGCCGATTGCTTAACTGATATACTGTGTAAGAGGTTTAGCTCGTGTAGAATCTAGTCAAGGTCCTTGTGCATGCTCATAACGAAGTGCGCCACGACGGGGACATGAGGGTCAATTTTCCCAATTATTTTAGATAAATAAAGAGGAGCCGCTCACTAGAACCAACTTTCAAATATTTCAACTTATTATCATTTTAGGTTAATTGAGTCAATCTGGTAAATACCTATGTTGCGCAGAGTTATTACACTGTTCCTGTAACACTCGCTTCATGTTCCCAAAAAGTCCATAAGGCAGATGTTGAATCTGCCTACATATACCAGCCTCCACGATACCAAACTTTTTTAAGAGTTTAACACATTTCGTTGTTAATACTCTTAAGATTTGTTTTAAATATCAACACTGCGTGAATACAAGCAAGCGATGATATTTTTTGAGTTCTTTGGCCACGCCACAGGCATGCCGCTGCTCTTGACTGCGTCATGGATGTAGAAAAAAAAGAAAGAAAGATCGGATAACTCGGAACAGACAAATGCTATAGAAAAATTGAATGAAGCAAACTTTTCGAGGGGGAAAGAAGCTTGGTCCATTTGACGGAATGACGGATGATGCTTCTTGCATGGCTGCCGTTCTACATGTCCATGTAGTCGATGTGGCTGCTAATATGCAAGTTGGTGCAACTTCTACCGTATTTGCATTTCCCAATCTGATAAAAGAAACAGGGTTTGCGTTCGCTTTCCACGGAATTGTTTGATTGACTTGATGATGCCCATGGAACCACCGCCGCCGCCGACTTTTCAGCAACGGTCGAAGCGGGGCCGGAACGAGAAGAGTTGGGAACAAATATTGCGTCTAGCGACATTGATAGGAACACACCGGGAAGCTTCTCTATAGCCATGCCGAGTTTGCGATACTCGGGGTGGAATTTCACACTAGGCGAGTCAATGAGGGTGAGTCTCTCTTTGTTGCCGATATATGTCGTCAGGTCGGAAACGTATCCACCGTCATGGCAGGCGGCGAAGTAGATGTGTTTGCACTGCGAGTTCTCTGCGTACAGGTTGAGCATGGCGCGCAACTTGAAGTCGGCATTCTCTTTCCACTCGCCGGCATCCACGTAGTCAAAAAGGCCGTATGACCTATTGAAGCTGGCGACAAAGGGAGTCATGGAGCGCTTCTCAGGTCCAACGAGACCTGCTTTGTGGAGCGTCTTTGATAAACCGGCAAGATTCGCCCATACGCGCACCATGATTTGACAGTGGTCAAGGCCCTTGATCTGGAGACTGTTCTTGATGGATTCGTGGAGTAGCTGCGCCGCATTACGGCCACCATCGATCCCTTTGCTCACGAGGTTCTCGTTGAAGACGTAGCCGTCGCCATCAATTCTTAGAGCTATCAGTATTAGTCAAAGACGATTATAAGTCTCTGCTCGTGTATACAGCCGCAGGGTATGTATTTCCAGGCAATAATAAGGTATGACTGATAACGTGAAAGGTTCAAAGCCAAACTACAAAGGTCCGGACAACAGGGTTCAAGCACAACGCAATTGGCTTCAAGCCTATAATTGATTGTTCAATAGCCCAACCAATATGTTAGATAGGCTGTTGCATCGCTCTACTAGACCATAAATGATGGCGATAATCTTCCTCAAAAAATGGATGGTGTATCCAAAAGATGGCCAGGGTGTATCTGGCTAAGCAAACTACATGTACCTTGTATCCCGGCAGAGGGACACTGATGTGGTAACTGGAACCTCTGGCGCCCGGATATTCCAAGCTTTCAGAAGCCTTGAACAACATCTCACCTTTCGCAGCTCGAAGTTCTTCGCGGTAGATTGCAGCCTTGCGGATCTAACTTCTTCGTGGCCCAAGACAATGGACCTTGAAGCCATTATTCCGAGTTAAGCACATAATCTTAAGTCTGTACTTGAACGCCAGCTCTGCATCCAGCCTGGGGGCGGCAGGCTCAACTCGGCAATGTCAAATATTGAGGCATCCTCCGAAAGGCCTGCGCCAGTTGAGATCCCGAAAGAGAAACAGTCTTCGGATTAACCTGAGCGTCAGGTTCTTCTGAGAGAGGGGACCGTGGCTCTACGCTGGTTATTCAGATATTACGACGAACAAATCTACGTAATCAACATTTACAATCCATATATTTCCCGAGAGTAGTTCCGGTCTCTGAGCAACCCATAATACATGTACTGGGGAGAGCAGTTCTCCCAAAGTCATCAAGGAGACAGAACATTCGAGGCGAGGTTGCGATTGCATAGTAAAGTGAGTCTTGCCATTTATAAGGCAAAAGCGTATTATCGATCTCTGTCTTACATAGGCATGGATTTGATTTATGAGTCATGTGGTTAGAGTTAGGTATATTGAAGAGATTGGGTAGCATTCGTTCGCCTTCGCTGAAGTCTTCGTCGGGCATCTCGTCATATTGATCTCCCGTCCAAACCTTAAAAGATTTTACAGTACCTAGGTACCTAACGATTAAAACGCCCATCGATTTTTCACTACTGTGCATACATGCACTTGCATGTAGGTTCCATGTTGGTTGGTGGCGCGTTGTCACTGTATGGCTGGCTCAACAACATCGATTAATCGGTCACACTCTCACAAGTAAAACTGGACGAAAAAAGATGTCACCTTTGTTGCTCTAAGCACTAGATCTAAAATCCAGCATCGTCGTCGCCACTCGTGACCGACGCCCACACTGTTTGCTCCAGTTTCATCATTGACTTCGATGCTTCCAACAGCTTCTGGAATTCCAACGCTGCTCCCACGGCTTCCTCAATGTGTGCATAAGTTAGTTTGTCCTTTTTTGCACCTGGTTCTTGGAATGCAAGGCCCTCTGCAACATTCAAAACATTTCTAATTTGTCGGCCATTCAATTTGCGTTTACTTAACTCGTCCTGGACCCTCTGGAGTCCTTCCGGCCCAATAAGTTTGTCTCTACCGTTCAGTGCAAGTAGTTGAGTCCAGACTTGTGCCCGAGTTTCGGACGACATGCTGTTGAAGCTGATGCCAATTTGAATGCGAGAATGAAACGCGGTGTCCATAGTGTTAACTCTGTTCGTAGTCAGAAACAAGATTCCTTGGTAATACTCCAGCTCTCTGAGAAAGACTGTATGTAGACAATAAAGCATTGAAGTTAGTATGGCGGCCTTGTTATATGGGTATAAACGCGGGCTATGACTCAACTAGAAACAATGCCGTTTCTTCGCACATCTTCAAATGATCGAGCTTCGAGCACCACATCGGCTTCATCCAAGAGGAGAACCGCATTCCAGTCTATGGCTCGTTGGAACTCGGATTTTAGTCGTTCTTGGAGCTGCGTCTCGTCCCATACCATTTCTCCAATGCTCATTGCAACGAGAGGCTTTTGTACAGCCTCGGCAATTGACTCGGCGGTCAATGTCTTGCCAACCTAGCATAAAATATTAGCGTTGCCCAGCCTGCATTTTGAGACAGAAGAACGGACACCTGGTGGCCCATGAAGGAGAATAACAAGGCCTTGCCCTTTGCCTGCAATAAGATCTCCTGTATCATGGCGAAGGTCCCGGTCGGAGTGATGACGAACAAGACCCTCTAGCATGAGTTTTTTTCTTTTGTCCATGACGAGATGTTTCATCACATCCTTGTTCCAATCGACTGCCTGTAGATTACTGATACTGGCAAGATATTTGTTCTTGGTTTTCAAGTCATAGCAACCTATAACGGCTGGGCAAAGGCTTAGCTCCTCATCATTTAATTCTGGATATTGATGCAGCTCGTCTGGTTTATATGATACTGCGGGCTCGGTGCTATTGTGCCCGCGAAAGTTGTTAGGTCTTAGAATAACTTCGATTCCTTCTGAAGCTTTCGATTTATTGTCAATTACCACCCTGCCTTCCACCTAGTTCTAGTTAGCTTTCAACGCCCTGTACAGAACCCATTATACTGAATGAATAGATCACAACAACATACCCGAACTTTTTCACCGTCAAAGCTTCCACGGTCTTGACCGAATGCAAGTCCAGAGTGTTGTAGGCAGGTTGGCGATTTCTTGATGAACTCCCACCACTTCTTGCCCCTCTCTGCAAGATACTTCTTGCTATTTTGTCCTTCTATTTGGTCTTGGAAGCCAATCGGGTAAACTGGGAGCGACTTAATGGACCGCTGACCAGGGAATTTGGCACAGGTAAACGTCATGAATGTCTTAGAGAGATGACCTTCAACTGCATCCCAATTAAGGCACCAGGTTTCGAAATTTGTTTTGTGTGCGTATTCATCGTTACGAATCCAATCGCGGCTCTCGGTAACCTGGACCAATTTGAGAAGCCACAGCTTGCCCAGTTGATCCTCTCGTAGGACAAGATTTCCTTCCTGAAAAATAGAAGCTATCCTTTTATAGGTCACCTCTTTGTCATGAGTCACCTCTTCGTCATGAATCACCTCTTCATCATAGGTTACCTCTTCATCATAGGCCGCCTCTTCATCATAGGTCACCTCTTCGTTTGTGAGTCCATTCATCTCAAATTCCTCATAGGTCATAGGACCTATCCCATTGATCTGGTTCATGTCCATGGAGTTATGTCCAAATGCTGGAGAAGGCAGTTGTCAATAGTTGATCTTCATGAGACGGGGCTGATTAAATGATTATAGGCTATTCTGGTGATGCCCTGGCTTTGATCATGTTTCCGCTTCTCTGACATGTACAAAAGTGGTGGCTGGGACGTATTCCGTAGCTTTAGGCCTGGGCATAGCAGGCGATGTGCCAGCCTTTTGTAGCTTGGGCGTGAAGAGGGGGTCATAAATTTATGGTTGGGCATCCATGGATCATTCGAGAGGGGTCGTGTCTGATATATGCACCAATCCTGTCCATTCTGCGTACATGTACTCTGCATGTATACGAGGAAGCGAGGCTGCCCCACGTTCATAAGCTTCAGGTTATTCGCATACCTGTCCTCCTCTCGCACCCTCTTTCACTGTTGTTTTCCTCTTTGAACTGTTTCCTTCCCATTTTCTAGCCTTCAAGTTAGAGTTTTACAAGCAGTCTACTTACTCACACGCTACATAGAAGTATTAGATGGCCACTTCTTGGAGTAAATGGTACGAGTCTGAATCAGGGGACGATGAGTGAGTAGTGTACTCAGTTAACATGCCGCCTCTCAACTGATCTCTGCGTCTAGCTTTATTAATGCTGCTCTGAAAAAGTGCAAGAAAATTAATGAGCAGTTAAATGCACAGCCTTGGTGGGACGGCGACAGGCAGCCAGGATTGGTAGCGACAAAGATAGTTGAGAGTGCACCGATACAGCTGAAGAAGGCAAGACTGTATGAAGCAGCATGGGTGAAGAGTCGCATCATAAAAGAGAGTGAGCGGATCTTGGACATGCAAGCATCTAAGCCTGAGCTGCTATTGAAAATTACCCGTTCAGCTTATGCGCTGATCGACGTTACAACGCAGATTAAGCCAATTGTTGACATATTTATTCCACAAAGCCCTGAATATTCCATTCCCTACGCCTGCCTCTGGATTATTTTCAAAGTATATGATTGCAACAGTAATTCGATGACTGATATAGATTACTAACATGTGAAAGGGCATCTCGGACAGGAAAGAAAAAATTGATTCAGTACATAACCTCATTACATCTTTATCTGAGGATATTCCAATCCTGGAAGTTTACAAGGATATGTTCCCAACGAGAAGCATGAAACAAGCGATCACTGAGTTCTACATACACACTTTGGATTTACTTTGGAGGCTTTCAATGTACTATTGTAACAACTTCTTCAGTAAGCCACACACGGAAATGACGAACGCAGCCTATACAAATTCTGGTGTTCTAATATCGATATAGTACAGCTATCTGATGCCATGCTGCCACGTACAAAATATAAATTTCCCATGTATATTGAGAATATTAAGCAAGTATCAACCAGGATGAAGACGTTGTGTGAAGTGGGGCATATGACAGAGCAGAAAGATATCAAAAAAACTGTTGACGTTCTACATTATGGTAGGCACTCCCCTCTCCAGATGCTACAGAGTTTAACTCACAATCTTTGTATAGAACTTCGCTCGATGAGCCAGGAAATGCAAAAAATAAGCATCGGTGAGTCAATACTCCTTAGTTCATCGCAGAGAACCTATGTAAACTTGGCTAATCACTGTAACATTCATCTGGACTAAGCTCAATCTCGTCATTATATCTCAAATATCCTCGACTGCTGGAATTATAATGTTGACGACGTTGAAGAAGAATTTCGTAAATGGCAATCATTACGTTTCTTTACTGATATGCGTGACCACTGGGGTTACAACGGGACTCTCCCGCGCCTCGCCGAATGGCGTAAGCTTTGCGACAGCTCTCAGAATTCTATCCTTTGGGTGTCGACTGATGATAATGAACGGCAATTCTGGATAACCGAGTTCTCTATCGATCTTATCAATATATGTCGCACACAGGGCCAGCTGATAACATTTGCCATGTGCGACCGCCCCAAAGGCGTGACATGGACACCAAAACAGGTTTTGAAGCAGCTTATTTCGCAGCTTCTAAATTCTAGACCAAGCTTAACCATTTCTGCACCACATATTTTTAATACTAGGAAATTTCGCAAAGCGGAGACTTTTGATGCTATCTTGAAACTACTACATTCGATTATGGCTCTACTTGGATCGGTGGTTATTGTTATCGACCGCCTCGACAAGTGTGTTCCTGATCCAGCTGCCCCACCGGTCAACGTTGCCAACGCACTTTCCCTGCTGGTTAAGATGCACCCGCAAAGTCGAATCATTGTTACCACGGGTCAGGTGGTGCCACCATCCATATTACCTGGACGCCCTATCACCTTTGCAATAGTCAATACGAAACGACGTCCGCGAATATTGGAATACAAAAGAATATCGACCGTCAAGCGCCAGCAGCATTCGGAGGAAAATGATATAGTATATGGACCTATGACTGAAGCAGAAGCTCGAACATTTTATCATAAACATATCTAACAAGAATCTTGTTTGCACTTCTCTCTTTGTTTTCACACAACTACTATTGATACAGTAATACACTGAGAGAGACAGGAAATGATTTAATTGCAAAAAGTCGACAGTAACACAGCTGGAGAGACATGTACATTCTTAATAAAAAAAATGAATTTCACTGTAGTCTGACTTAGGAAAGATTTTCCAAAGGAAGCACTGAAATTGAACTATACGCGTATATACATATAAGGTACATACCTATATATACATGTATGTTCTTACATACCTAGTCAAGCTATACGTATCTATAACAGTGGCAAGTAGCAACTTCTTTGGTTCCTATATCTTGATTTATACGCGTTGGATCGAATAGTTCTTAGCTACTACATTTTTCTGTCATATTCCTCTCTAATCCTAGGGTCCCTAGACCTTGCTATTACTTTAGGCACTGTGTAATGCCCTGATTTCTATACCTACTAACATGTGATGAAGGTTCCAAAGGTAATAAGCCTAGATCAATAGGTTTATGTTGGCAGAGAAGATAGGAAACGGCTTTGAGTGGTGGTGGTCACAAGTGCATAAGTAGAATAGAATATATAGCTTGTATTCAGTCTTGATAACTTGTTAATAGTTGGCTAACTAAACTATGTTCATGAGCGTAATAAACTGACCTCATGTACCCAATCATCCTTTTATTCTCATTTGAACTTGTGCTATCGTGCTTGTGAAAATGGATTCAATCTCAGGAAGCTTGGAGTACGTACCAACGTGAGGCTGAAGAGCAGCGTCTTCAATGATAATTCTATATGTGCTTTATCTGAGGTACGCACCCTTTGTTTGGGTCCGGAAATTGTACCTATTACAAAGAGGGCAAGTAAAGATAAGTATAAGGTAGGCTTGTAGCCTTCTCTAGAGATCCAGTCCCACCAGTTTATAAGGAAGGGTAGGTTTCTCCCGACTATTCCGTCGTTTCAAATTACATCGTCAGCTCTGGCGAGCGACGAGGTGTCCCCGAATTGATCAACCGGCAGCAGATGTGCATATTTAGGCGAGTGAGCCTGTCGCAAGATAAGCGATCAAGCACAGAAATCAGTGCTCTGGAGGCTCTCGAGAAGAAAAAGCAGATAACTTGGTCTTTGAGAAGCAGCATCTGCAAGCCATACAGCGCACTGCGTAGGGTATCCTCTGGCTAACTGGTCTGAGATCCATCTCGAAGGGGTGGATTAGTTCCACCATCTACACGTATGCTCATTCATCGCTCATGAAAACTATAAGAGGGTCGTGAAAATGTTCTCTAGTAGATAGGACCATAGGTAGAGGAGAATTTGGGGTCCCGTCAAGCTCTTCTCTTGAGTTGTACGTCTTCCTTTTTTTACCCCCTTTCTTTTGCCGCATAAGATGCCAGATTTGGAGGGACATTATCCCAGTTTTGGAGGGCAATGAACCCCCCTAAGTGGTCTATTGACATTAAGTTACCTGATCCGACAAAAACAAAGCTTACTGCGACCGTTTTATACAATTGTAAATATAGCAGTTACTATTGGGCCTACATCCTCCAAAACATTGATGAGATGGTGTGTTGATACATTGGGGCAAAGAATACATCACGAAGCGGGACGCGTAGCTGTCCGGATTCGAGGTTAACTACTAGAACTAGGAGTGGGTTTTGAAGATACACGTACGCGTGGTTGGGGTGGAGGAGAATTATATTGATATCATTGTAAAACTTACAGAGAAAATGTAAGCTGTATCTCAATAGACTGGTAGCAAGTAAGATTAGGTCTACGTACCAACAGTAATATCTTTCACCAGCGAGACTGTGACTACCGTTAAATCTACTTCTATTTCTCTGAGCTCAACTTATCCATCCACTATCTTTGCTTACCTTGGTATGCAATCTAAGTGAAACACTTGGTTTGACTTAGATTGGGCTTTAAATATATGTAGTCAAAGGAGTACTTCAGACTGCGCGCAGCGAGTGGTCAATGCTACGTTGCAAGGACATAGATTAATTCCCCTGTTGTGCACTGTGGGCATCTGAAATTCGATTGGCTTTTGCTGCCGGAGCCTATACGCATCATCCACGTCAACTTTGGAGGATCGTAAGTAAGCCTTGCTGCCTAATTGATGCCTAGCCAGTATAAGATATATATGTTAACGATGTCGACATAGCAACCCAGCAGAAATCCATACCTACCTAGATACTAAACTGGCAAATTCGCGAGTACATTGACGGCTCAAAAATTCGTGTCCGAATTGTTCTGCTCTCGTTATTTGCCGAAGATGCAACCAATCAGCAAAATTAGTGCAGCCATCGCTTCTGCCACCCAAGAGACAACTTTCGCGCTCGCTAATATCAATTTCGACTTTTCAATTTGTAAATTTGAAGCACCAAAAGAATATCGTGGAGTTGGACAGCATCTGTCAGAGCGCCGACGAAATGCTGCTGAGGATGGTGATGAGCACATATTCGCCCGCAAACTTGGGGCTCTGTTTTCCCCTGTTCTTCCCTCGACGCCGCAATTAGTGACAGCATATGGAACTCGCTCATCACAAATAATAGAAGCATCGAGCAAAAAGGGCTTAAACAATGGCCCATTCCAGGATTGGGTGGGACCCGATGGAACAAGCATATGGGCTGCTGCAACATCTGGTCCTGGGGCGATTGCAGTCCATCTACTTGCCTGCATGTTGGCAAGGATATGGCCAGCTCGTGAAGCAGTTGCCATATGGGAGGAAATAATTGCTGGAAGGAAGGCTGAGCTTTCACTTGTGGATCAAACGGATCCGCTGTGGGTGTCTGCGAGCCTGGCGGCGCGCATTGAGATTTCATACCAACAAATTAGCAGCTGGGATGCTAGTGCTAGATCATGGCTTCAGGTGGCTGATACGGCAAAACTGCGACAACAAAAGCAGCTGGAATTGCTCGCATCAAATCTTACAATTCCAGTGAACCAAAAACCAAGTACATACTCTAGTGTACTGGAAGCATGGACAACAGGCCTTAGATTTATGGAGAATCTTGTATCTGGACTACCACAGTCGGTTCAAACTGGCGCTGAAGTTCTAGTACTCACATCTTGGCATCTATACCCTGACATCTCCGTTCTTGGGGCCGGCAACCCTCATCCCGTACCGCAAAGGGATGAGCTCATCCCGCCCGGGGCGATGATTACCCTTGGGCAGTTAAGCTGCTCACCTGACCAGAATGGGGAAGTCTATTGGTCTTTACCCCTCGCCTATCTGAAATACTACGGAGATCCAATCGTAACATCAAGAAGTATAGGTGAGACGACATCCCGCCTTACTGTTTTAGAATTCTTCCTGGTTGTCCTAGGCTCTGTATTTTGTGGCTTAAGAGTACAAGAAGCCGGCATTGACAAGGCTTGCGATCTCTTCCTCAAAGTCGCCGAACTTGTTGATGCTGCTACTTCTCGTCGTTCTCTTCAGAAACCGGGTTCTTGGCTGAAGTACCTGGCCGAAGCCGCAAAGGACTACAAAGACTCTAGCCCCAACAATGAGCATCAATTGGGTTTAATGATGCGTGGACATCGACGATACAAAAATTTCCTTGCAGGGCCGACTGAAGAGCCAAGTCCACTGTCAAATTTATTTGACGCAGATGCGTTGCTGCGCCTAGTAACGGATCCCGAAGATAAAATAGAATGTCTAAGGCTCTTAGCTCCGGACATTATCACACAGCCAAATGCGCTACTAATTCGATATCCGAAACCAAGGAGCGGGATCAAAACCGACGAGCACTTCGAGGCTGCGGACCATTCGAGAATTTTTAGGGACGTGTATGATACCTGGGAGTTTACGACTGCCATGATTCGCAGCCAAAATCCCCGAAAAGGGAGGGTGACACGCAGGCTGAACGTTGGTACACATATTCGATGGAAGATAGGTTCAAGAAGCAAACACAAAGGCGAGAAAGTTAGGGACTTATCTACGGTTCAAGTAATGGATCGCAGTGAGAGTTCATTCAGTTGGTCCGAAGAAGAGTCGTCATCGTTCGGGGCAATCGATACAATCTCGAACCCACCATACGAATGTATTCTTGGAGACCCCAATGAGGTAGCCCTTTTCAAACGCTACGATGCTGAAATTGCTGGTTCGTCAAATCTTGACATTGACGTCTTGCTTCTGATATTGAGCCGAGGTTGGGTCAACAACGTCGAACTCCTACAGCTTCTAGACAATGGCGGCCCGCTGCAATCCAAGTCCACGCAGTGTTTGGAGTCTTTACGATGTCTCGCTGCTGCTGCCGATGTATACAAACTGATGCCCGGCGCGACTATTTCAGCTAGTGTCTTTTCCAAATCTCTCGTGGACGCAATATGGATGAAAGAATTCTCAACGCCCCCGAAGAGATACGACTCAGAAACAGATACGCCCGGTAAGGAGCTACCAGACAAAGGATCATTTTTCCGGGGGGCCACCTTGGACCCTAGACAACTTTTCAAGAGTGATTCCGAGCCATCACTCGGAACAAGTGGTTTCTTTGGGATTTCGCGAGAACAACCTAAAGAATTTATTAGTGAACTTTCCAATGAGCATCCTCGGAAGCGCATGAAATACGAAGCAGAAGCATGCAAGGTCAACTCAGTAGAACAAGAACCAGAGCCAGAATTGGAGTTGTGTAAGAATGGGCTTCTAACTTATGAACTGAGTCGGGCTCAGACGTTTGCATGCATTGCAATGTTTGAAAACCGAGACGTCAATCTACACCCTGAAAGCCTGAAGAAAGTTATGGCCATGTCAGCTGGCAATTCTATCTATGTGGCTATGCCACTGATATGTGATCCATTCGAGTGTCCAAAGGAGAACGAAGTAAAACACATAATCGGTAACATCGGTAAACCAGGTGTGAGTTTGATGATACCGCCTGCTCCTCCAAAGAGGAAGAAAGTCGACGAATACGTATGGAAACACGCGACACATGCCCTATTTGATGGCCAACTAGATGATTCATTCAACCATACTTCTCTTCATTTATCTTTTACGAAATACAAACTGCCAGTGAATTTTTCTCATGGCTATCAGAGTGTTGAAGGCAACTTTATTGAGACGCTTATCTCTGTCTTCGATAAGCAAGAATGGATTGCAGACCTCGATATCTTGGGTGCCATTGACGAGTTAATGTGGGAGCGTATGCCAAATTCCTCGAAGAAAGAGTGTCGACACCAGCAAGGAGAAAATACGCCAAGGTTCAGACTGACGTCTATTGATTCCTGGGATGAGTTTTTGGATAAGCCTAGCAATTCGTGTATCTTTCGGGCCTCAAACAACTGGCTCGCCCGTCTGTCTGCTGCTGCACTAAACGCAAACTTGGGTTCTCGCACGATTATATTGGATACCTCTAAGAGTCCGTGCTGGGACTGCCTCGGAGATTTGGCGAGTAACTCGCCAGATGATCTTTCAAGAGATCCGCCTGAGGATAAGAATCCATTATTTATACATTGAGGATGACATAGGCTGTTTGAATGCAATATACTATTCTAATCCTATTTTACTACTTAGTAGAATCCAGCGGGGCTTGAGAAATATATTTTAAGGCTACAAGAGAGAAAGGGTTCCAAAAGCAATATGCACATATCAGTTACTACCTTGTTCGCCCTAGCTATAACACTCTATCTCACGTTTTATCATATATTGATCCTTCAGTTCTTGGAAAATACATATCCAATTCTGGTGTCTATTTTCTACGTTGGAAATGTTTTTTTAATGGACTCCACTGCTTGAAGTATTGGAATCTATGACTTGATAACAGTTTACACTCAATGGTGGGGTTAATATATCGTCTGATATCACGTTTTCCATAGAATGATAAAGTAAATTCATGAAAATTCAAGCACATACGACCATAGGTAGAGGAAAATTCGGGGTCCCGTCTGCTCCCCCAGAGACAAGCCTCTAACCGGCAGATTAGTAGTTGAGTGGGTGACCATCAGCGAACACCGGCTGTTGTATGTTTTCTTTTTTTGCTTTTTACTGTATTAAGTCCATTAGACATTAGACTGGGGATTTGAAACAGCTTGATTCCATTGTCAGGAGCGGTCAAACGGACAGGTTCATGCTTCGGGCTGCTGGTTTGTCGTTCAGTGGAGATGTGGGTTGTCCGAATGTCAAGATCTAGATTTCAGTAACTTGTTGCCTACTTGAAGGGATGTAATGCAACAACGTCGATTTACTCATTACAATTGGCTGCCTTCGTCGGAATCTAGAAGGGGGAAAGACGCAGCTACGTGTATCATCCTGGTATAAACTGGAACAGAAAGTCAGCGTTGAGAGTGGGCCAACATACTATCTAATCATAGCCGTTGCTAAAAGAAGATGACATGTGCCAAAGAAAAGAGAGAGAAAAGTGGCTTAGAGAAACAGCCAAAAACGCATGGTGTCAACAGGGGCCCAGAAACATAAGAAACGAGGGAAGATGCTTAGTAACGAAGACAGCTCGGAAACGAGTGACCCAGAAACACGAGGAATGAGGGGCCTAGAAACATAAGAAACGAGGGAAGATGCTCTGAAATAAAGCTGAAAACTGGAAATAAAAGACCCAGAAGCGAAGGAGATGTATGGATCTTAGAAATGAGGGAGGATTTTGGAATATGTGGATTACTTTCGAGGGATTTGAAATTCTTCGTCAAGGTACAGATACGTTTTGCATTAACGGTGGCTCGAGGCATATCATGATCTCGATTCTCTATAGTTGGAACCGTGACTGCTGTTCAGTGATACCCATTGTTACAACACTGCTTGGAGGAGGTCAAGGACTTGCTCAGCAGTGGTGAGCGGCCGAGGATTGCCTCGACACCACTTATCTTTCAAACAGTTTGCAACCAATTTGTGCAGATTTTCTTCTTGAAAGCCGACGTCATGCAAACTCCTTGGCATCTCTAAATCTCTCAATAATGCGTCCAGAATCCCTCCTAAGGTATCGGCGGTGCTCAGTCCACGAGAATGAAGGATAGCTCTTATCTGGAGATTACTAAAGAGCGTTTCCTTCACAACCTCCTGCTCATCTCGATTAACGGGGAGATTGTAGAGGCAAACAGCAGGGAGCAAGACGCAGCTTGTGTTTCCGTGGCCGACACCAAATGGCCCGAGTTGGTGTCCAATCCCGTGGCTGGCCCCAAGAGTTACACCCTTGATTGCTCTCATTGCGTATACTCCCCCAATTTGACACAAGAGCCGTGCCTCCAAGTCATTTTCATCGGATTTTGATCGGTAAAGGCCGCGCACGAGCAAAGTGAGACCTTTTGCTGCATCCTTTAAATTCTTGGGTGGTGAACTTGGGTTGCACATAGTTTCCACGCAGTGGTCGACAGCACGAATGCCACTGCTTAGCCAGGAGGACAGTGGAACCTTGACGGATAGCTTTGGGTCGAGAAATACGAGCGAAGGAGCCCTGCATAGGAAGCTTGCCTTATGGCAAGAGACGTCATCTGTTCCTCCAGCGGACGGACTATATTCGGCGCCAGACAGAGTGGTGGGAATAGCCACAATCGGAATCGCTGGCGATTCACATTTTACCGTTGTCGTTTCCTGATAGTCTCGGGTAAGAGTCCGCAGAGAATCAATATCCATTGCTTCATTAGCAACTGCCTGCGACTCTGGTCAGCGCTATGAAGGCTCGGTTTTTATCGCTGTCACCTACAAAAGCGACAATTTTTGCGCCGTCGGTCAAGCTACCACCACCAAGCGTTATGATCATATCCGCCTGAAGTGTCTTTACCTCTCTTGCTATCTCGACAATTTCTGACCACTTGGTATGAGATTTCATTCCGGTGCGGACTCCAATGCATCTCTCGCCTAGGGTGTTTGTAAGTTGTTCGAGATACTTGGTATGCCTGGACAATGAGCCTGAGCAAATGACATATATGCGCGATGCTCGTTGCAAGCTAACTATGTGTTTGTCAACTGCAGCTAGGAATGAGGTGTTGTAAATAACTGTTGGTTCGCGGTTCTTGCCAAAAGGTTCTGGCCGAAGATTGTAGTTTTGGGCAAAATCTAGCTCATCAACCTCATCAATAACAACGTGCAAAGTCCTTTCAGGTCGCTGCTAATATTAGCAGTTATGAGTCTCTGTGTCACTAACAAACTTACCTGAGCTGTAGTACTTTGATCCATTGAGTTTGATCACTTCACCAATAACGGTGGGAACTATTGATTGGTGCTTGCTTGAGCAGGGATCCTGTAGAATCTCGAGTTCCGGCTAATGCTTAAGACGTCTTTTAGTTAAGAGATGACACCCATTGAATTACCTGCCTTGGAGGTATTGAACATTTAACAGGCCCAGCTCATAGCTTTCACAGCTGGAGCTTCGCGCCTCAGCAGCTGCGTTACTCCAACAACATGCACTTGAGTATGGAGTTTCCGTAAGTGGCTGAGGTCTGCATGACCGGTTCCGTGACCCAATTCCGTGAGACCATTCCGTGTGCGTATTCCGTGAGTGCATTCCGTGAGTCCCCTCCAACATTGCTATCCAGAGTGCTTTCTGGGTGTGCTTTCCAAGAGTTCATTCATCAAGCGTTCTAAGACCCGGCAGACTTTGGAGTCCGAAATGGCACTTATTGTTAAAGGAGACGAGCCCGCCTTTGGTTCTGGTTCACCCGCCAAGTTCGTCAGCCCAGTCAAGCCAGCTGTGAATATACATTCGAGTTACCGACTACGCCCGGGTGCGATTATCTATTTTTTAAGAAAACATCAATAGAAGGCAGAAAAATGCCCGTCACAAAATTCCAAGTTGCCGAGAAGTATGACTACTTGCACGGATTTGGCTCGTATCATGAGTGAGTGCGTGCCCAACCGAAATATGGTTTAAGATAGTGTAACTGACAAACATAGATCTGAAGCTGTAAAGGGTGCTCTTCCTGTAGGCGCAACGTCACCGCAAAAGCCTGCGTACGGCCTTTATGCAGAAAAGTTTTCCGGCACCGCATTCACAGCGCCGCGCGGAGAGAATCTACAGTCCTGGCTGTATCGCATTCTCCCCAGCGCCGCCCACAAGCCGTTCGAGCCGATAAAACGACTTAGTAACACCTCATTCAGTCAGCCGTTGCATCATATTCCCAACCAGCTTCGCTGGGACCCATTCAACACCAACGTCAATGCTGATTGGACTGATTCCCTGCACTTGATTTGCTCTGCCGGCAACCCTTGCATGAAACAGGGTCTGGGTATCTTGATATATGCAGCGGGAAAGTCAATGGAAACAAACGAAGCCTTCTCATCCGCAGATGGAGATTTTCTTATAGTTCCTCAACAAGGAGTTCTTGACATCCAGACAGAGCTCGGGCGTCTTCTTGTGCGTCCAAGGGAGATTTGTGTAATACCAAGGGGGACTCGCTATAGGGTGTCGCTCCCCGATGGCTCGGTTCGGGGGTATATCCTCGAGCTTTACCAAGGACATTTCCAACTTCCTGAGCTAGGGCCAATTGGTTCTCAAGGCCTTGCTAATTCTCGAGACTTCCAAATTCCGGTTGCCGATTATACTGCCGACGCAGAAACCGAATGGCACCACATTACCAAATTCAATGGCGAATTCTTTACGGCAAAACACAACCATACGCCATTTGACGTAGTCGCATGGCATGGTACCTACTATCCCTATAAATATGATCTTGGCCGTTACAACACCATTGGCACGGTTTCATATGACCATCCCGACCCAAGTATCTTCACAGTACTCACAGCTCCATCTGATCACCAGGGAACGGCAATTGCCGACTTTGTAATCTTCCCGCCTCGATGGTTAGTGGCTGAAGATACATTTCGACCTCCTGAGTTTCACCGGAACACCATGTCGGAGTTCATGGGACTTATTGACGGAATCTACGATGGTAAGGAGCGAGGTTTTAGTCCCGCAGGCGCGAGCCTGCATAACATTATGAGCGGCCATGGACCGGACGCAGAGGTCCATGAAAAAGCATCTAATGAGGACTTGAAACCTGTCAAGGTTGGAGACGGCAGTATGGCATTCATGTTTGAGAGCTGCTTCATGATGGGTGTAACAGACTGGGGTCTTCATGAGTGCAAAAAGGTTCAACCAGATTATTCAGACAATGCATGGGGCGCTCTAAAGTCATCATTTGATCTTGCGGTAGATCGAAAGACCGAAGAAAGATTAGTTTACTGAGGTAGAGAAAATTTTGATGCCAAACTCAGCTAATCGGCAAGTAAATCCTGCATCCTGTTGAAGTTCCGTGAAGGGCAGTATTCGCCTTCACATTAACACGAATGGCCTCTTTATCACGCGCGCGGTTTGAGGCCGACTTCATCCAAGGCTAAGATGACTGAACCACCGATAATACTGCTAATCGTTAAATAAACTATTAAGTAGTTTCTTTTTGTTTATCTTGAGCACACTACAGTTGCGACTTGCTTCGTGTGATTAAAGACCAGTAGGATATCTCCACATGTTGGTCAAGTAATCCTGGAAGTGTCGGGCAAGTTTCGAGACTCGTAATAGACACTAAAAGACGTCGAAACAGTCATCTCTGAACTATTGGGCTTGAAATTTCAACTGAACTATCTGATCTACAATTTAAACAACAAAAAGGTTTACCTGCACACTCAGAATCTGTAATTGCCGAGGGCGTCATTTTTTAAACAGAGGCAGTGCCGCCAGGATTGTCCCGGAGACCTCGCCAAATCCAACCAAAGCACCTTTTCATCCTGCCCACCCACGTAAGGTTATCGTATCACCGTCCAAGAGAACAGTGCGCTCTTCCCCCCCATCAAGCTGAATAGGGACTTTGCCATTTTGCGTTTGCTCCATCATACTGCCTTCTGGACCTGGCTCCGCACCGGAGATTGTACCAGAACCAAGCAGGTCTCCCGGTCGCAAGTTACAGCCGGTGATGGTGTGGTGTGCAATAATTTGGGGCCAAGACCACAAAAGGTTCTTTGAGTTGGTTCGCGTTATCGTCGTTGAGTGTCCTTTCGCAGCTAAAAGAGGATCGTGAACCTGGAATTTTCATCGACACCCCAATCAAATACACTTACTGGTAATTTCAACTTCAAGTTCAATCTGTGGGATGCTGTTTAGACTATTCTCAGAAAGATAAGGCAGAAGTTGACTGCTATTTTGAATACCAGAGCCCTTAGTAGTCTCGATTGCATCGGCCAGAACTACCCATGCGCTGATACTCGTTCCAAAGTTCTTGGCACCGAATGGTCCGAGAGGGACGTATTCCCAAGACTGGAGATCTCTCGCGCTCCAGTCATTTATAAGAACATAGCCAAACACATATTTTTCAGCTTCAGATATAGAAATTGGCTCGCCCATCGTGTTTTCCTGGCAGATAAACAAGCCTAGTTCAAGTTCAAAGTCCAGCTTCTCGCTTGGTCCCAGGATAGGGACTTTTGTCTCTGCCTTGAGATTGGGCACAATCTGACCCCATGGGCGACGGATCGCTGTTCCAGATATTACTACACTGCTTGCTCGACCGTGATAAGCAATCGGCATATGGGTATAATTGGGCTGTAGCGCGTTGGCCGGCCCGCGGAGAATCTTTCCTACATTGGAGGCATGGTGTATTCCAGCATAGAAATCTGTGTAGTCCCCGATATCCAGAGGTCTGTGCATTTGCACATCGAACAAGGAAATAATTGCATCCTTCCTAAGCACAAAGTTATCTCTTAGGATTTCGGGGTTCTTGGTGTCGATACTAAGAATGGACTGCAGATATTCTCGAACGGTTCGTTGGAACTTGCGGCCCAGAATGGCAAAAGGATTCAATGTCTTGGCGGAGAACACGGCGACATGTTGCTGAATATCAACAGATGCACAGAAGCCACCGCCATTAGCAAACGATTGAGGATCCAGGACATAGTCACCGATAGCAATACCTGGGCGACAAGTACTGTTGTTTGGAGTTGAGAAAATGCCAAATGGTATGTTGGCCAAAGAGAACAGGCTTGTAGGCTGAAGTGGTAGCCACGACATTGCTGTATGGCTTTCTGCCAATCAAATTGGGCTGATGGAGAGCAGCAGGAAGGACTGTGCCGTCAAGCAATTGAAGTTTTCATGCCAAATTGTGTAACTATAACTACAGGTACATGTACAACAGTGTAAAATGCGTTATTTTGAGCGTGATGCCGTGAACGTCAATGTTCCTGATTTTGCCTTTGTGGGTGCATTGAAGCCGGCGGCTTCCTGGCTGTGACGACGGAAGACAGCGGTAACGGTGGGGCCTGACGGAAGCTGGTGAAGCCTTCCGCAGCTTTATTTCTGATTGACGTTTTGGAGCAAACTTGGGAGACTCTTCCTCTCGCTAACTGCCGCCTCGGCCATTGAACGGGGCCGAGCTATCCAAGTCATTCTCTAGTTGTGGAGAGATTAGCGCCGTGTGTGCTACCGAACAACATGGAGACGGCGGATCCAGTGCCATGATCAATTCCGGAGTCATTGACTGCATTCCTTTTATTCACATGGACTCCTCGGAACAACGGTTTCATCATCCCCGCACGGCTTTTGTCGCAAAGTTCATTTGAGGGGCCCATTCCGGAGCCTATTCCGGTACTATTATTCCGTAGCCAACGTAAGACGCACGGCTTTCCGCTTGGCTGAAGCGTCGTTGTTTGACGTGCATCTCATCTACTGTTCCGTCCAGGGAATACTCCTGAGTATATGCTGTGAAGCGCCGGTAATGCTGTATTGAAAGGATGACACTCGAGATGAAGATGAAATTTGCTCCAATGAAGTTGAAACCGACTTCGATGGGCTTAGAGGGTAATGTCTTTCGAACCTAGCATCAGCGACGGGCCACTGCAAGACGCATTCTCAAGTATCCAATCTCCACTACCAATACCACTAGCCATTGGTGTTCCAAACCTCTCTCTATATGTTCTATAACTTTAGCCAGAGACTGAGTTTCTTTGCGAGTTTTCAGACTGTTAGGACAGAAACAGAGCGCCTCGACATCAGATATAACCTTGCGAGAAAGTATAACAAGCACATACGACCATAGGTAGAGGAGAACTCGGGGTCCCGTCTGCTCCCCCATAGATAAGCCTCTAACCGGCAGATTAGTAGTTGAGTGGGTGACCATCAGCGAACACCGGCTGTTGTATGTTTTTTTTGTCTTGATTTGCTTCTTCTTTTTCTCTTTTTTATATGTGCGTGTGTTGTGCGGGTGTGTGTTTGCCCAAGTTTAAGTGCATAGGCTGTGGTGTGGTGGGGTTTTTGGGCGGCTGTATACATGCATGTAACAACACTGCTTGAAGACCCTTGGCTGCCTGTAGGATGATACATTTACCTGCTATACACGCATGAATCAGTCCCATCTGCGAATAATAAAACATCTTAGTTACTAGTTTTCAGTAACTCACAAGAATATTCTCACATTAACTTCTTTCCACATGCTTACTTCATTGAATCATCAATAGTAAAAGGAAGAAACAGACTTTCCAGCTCAAGGCTAAGCAACTACATGTACCTCATCAATCACCTGTTTTCTGATTCAATGCTGTCCTTTCTTGTCATTCTTTCCTTTTCTTGATGTGACATTTTTGCTTTGTTATCCTCCTTTACCTTCTACGATTTCTTCCAATTTTTATAGTATTTGGTCGCACCAAGGTTCATGTTATCTGCTCGATTTCATCGTTGCTTTTGATGCTCTTTATCCCATCACTATTTCCAGGGACGTTTGCCTTTGTTACCTTTGCCACCAGAGTCCTTCTGCTTCTCTTTGACTTTTGTCTTGGTAATTATTTTCTTCAAAACCCCAGACTCTTTCTCTTTCTTATCTTCCTCCTCTCTGCTCCTGGGTCCATAATTGTTAGACTTTTGCTCACTGCCATGACTTCATCTGCGACGCCAAATTGAGATATCCGCTTACCTGCTGGTATTATCTTGTTTGTTTTGTTCATTCCACTCGATCATTTCCACGTTTCCGGCCTTAGCATTCGGTCGCTTGGCGTAATATTTGTAAATCATATTTTTCGAATCTCCTTTTGTAAATTCTTTCTTGGTTGACTTCCTAATGCGAGTGGCCATTTTGGAATCGGCCACGGTATTGAGCGAAATGGCGGACAACATGGATGCGATATCACAATCGCCATATGCGTGCTTGGTCCAGGGGTTGTTTTCGTCCTTTTCGTCCTTGGTGATCAACCCCGTCGCAGTTTCGCTGTAGCGTTTTATGATTTCCTCTTGAATGTTTTCTTCGTGTATACTTTCCTGCTCTTTGCTTTCCTCGTGTATGCTTCCCTTATTATTGCTTCGTTTAGGTCTCTTATTGTAGTTTTGTTTAGTTTCCTTCTTCTCGCTTTGTGTGCTGCCCTCCTCGTATTCATACTGGCCGCTAGCATCAAACACCTTTAAAGCAGTATCTTTTCTCTCTTCGCCAAACTCAAATCGGATGAGAAAGTGCGGATCTTCCTTTTCAGACGCCACAAGCGGCTGCCAACAGATCTCTTCGAAATTCTCCACCCCCTCTAGCTGAGCATCATCAGTAGCCTCGATCAGCTCATCGAATGCCCCAATTAGATTCTCCAGGATGTCCCTTAGACTTCCTGGAACCAGGGCGGGCTGAAAAACAATAGACTCGCGTTTTACGCCCTGTTATATGTGCATATGTTAGCGATATATAACACTCTTGGATTTGCTCGTTAATGCTTCTGGTGGCAAACACACCTTTTTCCTCTTCCTATCAAAATCTTCAATTGCCCTCGCCACAGCCAAGTTTATAGCGTCCCCATTACGGTCGCCATTTTTCTTATAGTATTTGGCGCTGTCTGTTTGGCTGAGTATGTGGTCGACGTATGCTTTTCTCGATTCCGCCCATTTTTCCTGCGCTTTGGCTCTTTCAAGAGTGTCAGCTATCTGCGCTGTTCCAACATCGAATGGTGGATCATTATCATCGTCTTCTTCTTCAATGTCTTGACCTCCCTTGTTAGCATCATTCGGATCTTGCTTAACCTTTTCTTCCAGCATCTTAGCGTCCTCTTTTTCAGCAATTTTCAGACACTTTTGCAAAACGGTGCCACGGACGTGGTTGAAGTTAATGTCCTTATAAGAGACTTTGTCTTTACTGAACCAGTACACTGAGCGAGTCGAGAAAAGCCCTCGTACTTGCTTATTGTCGGAGTCTTGGCTACTGATGGCTTGAGGTAGTTGTTCAAAATAGCTTCTCAAAATTACCAGAACGTCCCAAGCTGTCAAAGAAAGAGTTCTTCGTTAGCTTCATCATGAGCATTTTCATCATTCGGCGGAGAGAGGGGCTTACTGGGGTGGCCGTGGCGGGTTCCTGGGGTAACGAGAACCTTACTAGGCTTCATATACTCGATGACTATGCCAATCTCTTTGGCATCCTCTGGATCATTAGTCACCTCTATCTCCAGATCGTCCGGTGTATCCAAGTTTTCTTCCACCAACTCCGACTCCGACTCGGTGTCCGACTCCGGCGGTGCTTCCTCAACTGGAGCTTTCTCTTCTGCAATGTCGCTGCTCACGGCCTTAGACGGAGTTTTCTCTTCTTCAATGATTTCGTCCTCGTCTTCTGCATGGAGAATTTTTCCAAGATTCTCCTTTGTTGATCCATGGTGATCCAACTTGACCATTTCCACGTCACCCCCAGGCCAGTGCTTCATGAACCACTCCTTTACAGGCCCTTTGAATACGTTCGGGTGGCCATCTCCGCCCGTGTAGTACGAACAGCATCCCTGACCCGGCCAGTACAGGAGAGCAAGGATAGACGTCTCGTTGCGTGATGGTTTTGATTCGCAAGCGTCTGGTTGTCCAATCCCGTATCCATTTGCGCCCACCACACAGAAACGCGGTTTGTTTTTGGAAGTTGAGTCATTCTCGTCCTTGGTGGTATAATAAGTTTCTTCAGACGCTTTATAGTCCACTTCTCCCGTTTCGCGGTCGAAATGGAAACTGCGCGTAAAAAGGTCAAGACCTATGAGGTTCTCACCCCATATGCACCTAAGTAGATTTTTACCGTTCTTACTCCTCGTCTTGGCTGTCTTGAAGCGACTCCAGCTCTTAAATTTATCCTCCTTGACGAAGGGGCGCAAAAAGTCACCCCCTCCCTTGAACATAACTGGTGCGTCCCATGCTCCGCATAATAGCACAGGCTTGGAGTCGAAATAAAGAGACACAAAGCTTCCAGGGTCGCCCTTGGTGACTTTGGCTCCATTACGGTTACAACGCGTGAACTCGATCTCATTATTGACAAGCAGATCCTTGACGCCGCGGAAGTGGTCCTCGTCCCAATGAGTAACTACCCAGGAGTCAAACTTCCAAGCACTGCCCAGCTGGAGGTCGATGAAACGAAGGCCCTTGAGGATTTGGGCCCAGGCGGCATAAATGCCCGCGTTGGTGCCGCCATCCATAAGAAACGCCCTTTGCACAGTCCCCGTTGCCTTATCAACAAGGAAGTGTGCGGAACAGTCGCCGATCGGCACGGGAATCTGGTAATTAACCACTTTCCAAGGGGAAGGATTGGCCATACTGTTAACCCAAGTTCTCTAGTTAGCTCTGTCTGTTACGAGGGGTCACTCTCAGGTTGATTGTTGTGCACTGACAGATCTAGGTTGATGTTGCCAATAACTTGGCCATTGTTAGCTGTATCCACGTAAATGTTGTCCAGCTGTATGGTGTTTCCAATATGCTGGCCATTGTCATCCAGCACATGTATGTGTGTGTTGTTCAGCGGTTTATCCGGGGTTATGTTTTTGGCTATGGGTTTCGGGATCCTTTTCTTATTTGGCCTCCTCTTCGTTGTCTGTTCTGCACCGGTCGGCTTCTTCTCGTCGAAAATTTTCCTCCTCCCGCCGTACTTTGTCTTCTTCTCGTCGCCCGCACTCTCTTTATCATCAAATTTATTCTTCTTTATAGCGTTCCTACTCGTCATGCTCCTCGTAGTACGGCGGTTCTCCTCGTCGCCCAGTTCCTCGCCCACTGGCTTCTTCATATTGGCGATATTGCAGCTTGAACAATTGGCAGGCGTTGCGGAAGACAATATTTCCGATTCAAAAAACAACAGATCTGGGCGTCCTCGTTCATGTAAAACTTGGTACCATAGTGTTTTTAGAAAGAAGACACAGATGTGACGCTGAACTACACATAAGAGGCATCTCTCCCCCAAGTCTACAGCTGAACATCGGATGCCTTCAGTGGTCCACATCTTCGTGCAAGGATGTTCGCAGGCCAAGAGTACTCCGTACGCTATTGCCAATAGCGCTTGGAACTAGCATTTACAGCTCCGTCCACTTCCCGCTCCCACGCATGGAAGTAGGTGTGGCGCTCTCGCGTCGGCCCGGACAGGACAGGCATGTAATAGTTTCCGGGCTGGGATGGCAAACGCCTCTGTCCAGCACGTCACTCGCCTTGGAAGGATTCTGAACAGTTTGTCTTCCCGATGGCTACTGATTCAGGTACAGATGAGCGGGTGCAGTTGATTAGCTGCTTCATCGCAGTTATAACGTCTGTCTACACAAATTATAATACACATTGTGAACAATATAGAGCTTGTCGTCAGCGCCATTAGACTACATGTATTAAACTGGACATACTGCACATTTGAATATAGCAAGAAAGCAAAAACATGCATCTTACTCTACCGCAAGCCAGGCAAAGCGCATCTCGGTCATGTTCGCATCACCCCACGTTCCTCCATGCCAACGCACCTTGTCCTTAGTCGCCCACTCGAGCTTTCCAAATACCGGCACAGGACCCGGGACAGTTGGATCTCCCGGAAAGTCAATGTAGTTGATACCGATAAACACCTTTGGCTCTTTGCTAAAGCTGCCGTTGTACCAAGGCTCCTCCTTCGCCGCCTGGTCCTTGGTGAACTGTTGGTACCCGGCCCTGACTGACTTGCCGTCAAACTCGGCCGGCCATGCCAACCACCCGACACGCGCCACTTCAAACTCATTGTTGTCCCATGTGTCAATATGCACAGTCATCCCGACAGCCGTGACGTTGCTGGTATATGTCCACAGGTACTTGCGAGTGTGTGGCTGCGAAATCTCTGTGAACCATACAAGAACCTTTGGCTGTTCTTTGAAACGCTTGCTAAACGTGACTGAGATTGTTGCGTTCTGGTTCGCCGCACGGCCGCCAGGGTTGTCACTTGCGTCAACATAACCATGCTGGAAGGGAATCTTGCCGTTTGGCAGGACCATGGCGCTGGCCTCGAGATTTTGCGTGCCGTGCAAGAAGGACTTGGCCGACAAGGTATATCCCGTTTCTGAGACAGACGGGAGACTAAGGGCAACACGAGGGCCGTTGACGTTGGTAACATCAATGGCGAGGAAGCCGTAGATGACCGTGGGGACAATGGGTAACGGCTTGGAGAAATTGTGCTGGAATGTGCCACACCGACCAGCTACGGTCCCTCGCCAGCCTAGATGCCTGTAACCACTGAAGTATTGAACCTCTGCATCGGTTGTGACTGTAGACGGGTCGATTGTATCCTCCATGGGGTTGCCCACAGCGGCAGCGGTACTCTAAAGCGTCAATGTCAGTAAAAAAAAAAATCGCGGAGGACACGATGGGATGTTAAAAAACGAACCACTTTGTTACCCCAGATCGGGGCCAGACGGAAGATGCCGCTCTTGGAGCTGATTTGAGGTGTTGTGGTGCCGTAACCCCAGAATCCTTTGATCTGAGCATTGACGAGCAAAGGGTCAAAGTGCTTCATGGAGAGATTCTCGAATTGAATACCATCACGGATGCCCTCTCCGTTCACGGCAGGCTTCCAGTCTTCCGAGTTACCCAAGAGGTCCGGGCCACGGTTGGTGTAAAGCCGAACAGCGGTTACGCGGAGCGGAGCATTGTCTTGACCCCGGACGCGGCCCGTCTCAATTGAGCAGGCAATAATCTTCTCGCCGTCTTCATGGTGCACCATAAGTGAAGCCCTGTAGTTACCTCCGGCTGTTCCCACGGCAGCTAAAAGGCCGTTGGTATATCGAGCACTAATGCCGATAACCACGCCGTCGTTGACGTCGACAGAGATGGTGCGTAGGCTGAAATCAGGTTTGACGAAATCCAAGTTGCAAAAGAGAGTGCCCTGGGCAGAACCAACCATAGGTGCCAGCTTTTGGAACACGCCAACGTCAGGTTGGTCTACAGCATAGCTCTTTGCCTTGGCATCCTCATCGTCAGTCGTGCCGTCGCCGTCGACACGCTCAAGCAAAGAAGGGTAAGGGGCATTAGTTCCGAAAATCTCACGATATGGTACTTTTTCCTTTTCTTTGACAGTGGGAAGTCGCTCGCGAAAGATGATGGTGCTCTGTATAGCCTCTGGGCGCTTTTCATCGGCGGCATAGTCAGGACGTTCCTCGATTGCATCGATTTCCTTGACAATCTTGACCATCTGGAAGCGGCAAGCACGGCGGGCGAGGTCAAGCCCCTTAATGGTCGCGGGGAAAGGGGTCTCGTCGGTGGTCTCGATAAGGGTAGAGGAATCAGCGAATTTAATCACGTCTTGGGGCCATTCTCCAAACTTCTTCGTGCCGGCTTGGATGTCAAAAAGTTGAGTTCCGAGGGTGCGGTATATCTGCTTAAATCAGCTAGGTGTAACTAGATTCCTTGAAGCGACCCAAAGACGTACGTTCTTGTAGTCCATGTAAGCGTCTAGCAGAGAGTTGGTGTAGATGGCCGCATTTTCGTAATACATCGGCTTAAGCTCCGGGGGCTTCAGGGCCATGTAACTCCGGAGCGATTCATACTTTGTAAGGATAGCACTGAAGATGGTTAGACAACCTTGGGTAGTTTGGTAACCGTTACTGGGGTGACTCACTAAGTACGCTGAGGGGAGTTCGCGACGAGGTCGGGGAACTTGGCAGCAGTCTCCATCAAGGTTTGGATCGTCCAAAGCTGGTCCACTGTATATAATCAGAATACCGAGCAGAAAAGGCAAGGGTGGTTTATGTTACCTGGCTTGATGTGGCCACCACCCGACCAGCCAACCTGAACAGTCGTCTCCGTCTGGGACGAAAAGTTGGACTTGCTCATGTCAACACTGGCCTGAGCTTTGATGTCCGCAGCCCCAGCGCTTAAGGCGATTTCTGCTCTGTTCCAATGTTAAGCATGCGCCGCTACAGCAAAGTGTTAACAAGAAGGGGGTACTCACTGGGCTTTGACAGCCGTGCGCTTGTCCTTATTCAAGACTTTCATGCTTACAAGCGCGTTAAATTCACCGCCTTCTAAGAAACCCGATATGAAGCAGTCTCCAAAGACTGAGCGAAAGTTATCCTTGTTCACCGAGGGAAGGCCCTGGAAAACGAGGGCATCCTTGATGTTGATGCTCTGGTTGATGACCTTGACGGAGATGAAAAAGTTGAGGTCACTCTCCTTAAACTTGTCTGTATCGATAAAAGAGCCTTTGCCGGAGCCACCAATGCTACCATACTTAATCGAAAGAGAGCCGGAGATGTTCATATCGTCAGTTATTTCACTAGTAACAATTAGTTACACCAATACGAGACAGAAAGAAAATTAGATAAAGGAAGTGATCAAATACCTAATTTTATTCACAAAGCGTGAACTATACGTGACGATCTGGCTCGGGCCACGCGTAGACAACTCTCGCGCAGCACCACGAGGATTCTTACTCTTTAGGCCAGTTCCATTTGTTTTGAGGCGAGCAAGGCGCATCCGCTTCTTTTCGAGAAGCAGAGCATCTCGTTTTGTATCGTCACTGCCGGGGACAACCGCTTCCTCGATGGCGGTCTCAAGCTTGGCAATGTCCTCGACAAGCTTGGCTATCGTCTTTACATCTTGATTTAGCTGAATGGCCATACTGTCAAGAGCTGTTGGGGGCGCAGGTCCTATCATGGCTGGTGTTCCACCTGAGGCATCAGTTCCTGTCAAAGCAGCCGGTGTTGGAGCCGCTCCGGGTAGTTGAAGCTGAGGTTGAATCCCGTCCTCGTCCTCATCGTCGTCTTCAGACTGATCTTCAACGGCAGCACGGGCGGCATTAGCTCGTGCACCAATACCGTACCGAAGCTCTCGCATGGTAAAGCCATCATTGGTAACCGCATTGTCGATGCGATCGGGATCAATTACAACAGCGTCGTCAATGCAGATTTGCTGTGTGTACGAATTGAAGCTGCTGCTGTTAGATTCATCATCTTCTAAGAGTCCAATTGCAGAACTAACCCTTGGCCTACACCATGCCTGTCAGTGGTCTATGTAAAGAAAACTGTGGATGGTATGCGAGCAACTTACCAAGGCGCATGCCATTGTTGTAAGGCGCGAGATTCAGAGACATGATTGCACAACACCAAACACACACGACCAAAAGGCAAACGAAGCAGATTCTCAAATCTCAAACTGGATGAAATCCAACAAGAGATTGAGCCCAATGTTTTTCAACTAAACCTCTGGCAAGACCCTCCATAGCTGTTCATTTTACCGTTCCCGTACTTTAACAGCTTTGATGGAGCTTGCGACTATTGTCAATATTTGACAGGGATATCATGCCAGGCAGCGGGCTAGTTTTCGATAGTGCCATTTTCAGAGACCACTTGCAGGACGTGAGCCCGATGCAGGTAGGATATAATACGAGTGCTGATCGCTGAATATCAGCAAATGATGTTGGCGCATCTGCGAGAGCTGAATCCCTCTTCCCCACAAGCCAGCATTTTTCTTTCCGAGAATGGCTTCAAAAAGTGACAGGTAACCTCAACCGCCGGCACAACACCAGCAGACTCGGGTAATTCCGACGCTTGGGGGCAGTCCCGAAGAAAGGTGGGCTCAGTTTTAGAGTGATGTTGCTATAGTCTTTTGTAAAATGCTGCTACGCCATGATATTTGCCTCCTCTGTGGCCAGTTAAGCGCTCTCAGCCGGCTTCACATCCTTGTCCTTCGAGTCTAGAACTTAGAAGCGGCGGCTGAGGATGGACTGCGGGGGCCGCTGTAGTCTGTAAGATACTGGAGCCGTGAAAGCTCCAACATTTCCAATCAGATTAGTTTCAGAAGACGTACAGGACTTTCTGAACTCCGGGCCGCTCAACGTTTGAAGACCTCGTCAGTCCCTCCTGCCTCCCAACCAACACCATGAGCAACCATGCCAATCTCTGGAATCGCCAAAGCTAGCAAACCGGCCCCTCTGACAGCTGATACCCTCGACCCCGATGAGTTCGACCCGCTCATCCCCCGTGTGGTCCAGCAGGCACTCACACGGTCGCCGATCCGGCTCCCATGGCAGGCCCGCGTCCTTCCCCTAGGCATGTTCTTCCGGTCAGCGGCCACGGCCAACGGCGAGAACCCATTCTCCATGCAGTCGGCGTGGGACACGGATTCCCTCATCTCAGCACCGATAGAGTTTACGGCAAATGATGGCAACTGCAGCTTCAGGTCCTCCGAGGTGATGAGCTCGTCCGCTTCGACGGACCATCTCAGCGTTGGCGCGGGTGTCGGTATTGACCTGCCTTGTCTCGAAGGCAGCGTCTCCGTCCACTATGACCAAGACGTCATGGAAAACAGGGACTCGAACAAGGCCTCAGTCACCACGAGCTACCGCGCCGGCACGGTGGCTTTTATGCGTCCGCCAGAGCTCTCACCAGATGCCTTTGACGTGTTGTATGGCCAGGGCATTGATGCTTTCAGCGCCATATACGGCGACTTCTACGTCGGTGGCTATCGTATTGGAGGCGACACATCGGTACTCTTCAGCACAGATGCGAGTTCCCGCAGCGAATCAGAAACAAAGAGGGTGAATATCGACGTGGAAACATGGCTCGGCGACTACCACGAGGAGTGGTCAACGAGTTCGTCGAGCACGGAGCACTCAACCTTGGTACATGTGAGCGCCTACTCGACGATTGAGCAAGCCCTCATCTCGCAGGCGGTACAGATGGGCACACCTGAATTCAGGGCTGCAACCGAGAAAGGTAGAGCCATCTCCCAACGCGCTCGGGGACTGGAGGACTCCGTCGCCAAAATTCTGAAGGAAGTTGGCGTGAGAGAAGGCAGGCTGGTGACTCGGGAGCAGTGTGCGCAGTTGTGCAGGCGGGCGGTGGTTGTAGAGCTTTTGCTGGTGCCGGTGGAATGTTTGCGCCAGATACGGTATTGGATGATTGCACTGTAATGGCTGTGAATAGAATGATGGCTACTGTGATATAAAAAATGGTCAAACCTGAGTTGCAAAGGATTAAAAGTCTCGTTGAATTATTACATGTAGTGCGCTATCCCCTTTACTCCAACTACATTAGTTCCACATCTACGGAAGTTATGAAGTGGCTACAGGTATTCAGCATTCAAGTTCACTGTCCAGCAATCGGTTCTCACGATCAAATCTAGTAAAATTTACCAAATTCCAAATAAACATGGCTACAGTGGCAGACATTCGAAGAAAATAGCGATACTAGAAGAAAGCAGATACTCAAGGAGCCACAAGTTCACTACCATGCCTCCTACCTGGTACTATAAGGTAGTAGTACATGCAGGAGCCAACACAGCTTATGAACAATTGGATGCGTTCCATGACAACGACTTAATTCAGTCAACTGCATTTACCTTTCAAGCATAAACCTTTATTCCATCTTCCACAAACCTCTTAGGCAACATCATCTGAGCCTTGGCTGCCAAACCCGGCTTAACCTCCATCCGCATCCAAACCCGCCAAGATACCCATATACATACAATCTCAACAAAGCATCTGAATCTGAACGCCGCATCACAAATCCACGTAATCCGACACATCAGCACAACATCTGCCTTCCCTTTGTCCTATTCCCACTACAAAAACAATTCCATCTCAACCAATCCCTTCCCCAGCCCTTTCAGACATTAACCGCCCTCTCCTTCGGGATCCGTACCTGACTCACCAACCCCGCTAGTCAAAAGACAAAAGAACCCCCCCAAACCTACCTCCGTACAAACCACACCCAATCATCCAAAATGATTCATTCATTCACTCACAAAAAAGCAAAAACGCAAATTAATTTAAATTAAATACATGACTCTTTCAATCACCAAACAAAACACTAAACAAACACCCCCCCAAAGAGTCGAGTCATCTCGTACTCGTATACTCGTATACTCGTAGGCCTCCTTTCAATCCACCGCACCGCAAGTCACATGCCAAAGCCACGCCTCAAAGACCTGACTAACGACTTTACATGGGGCACGTGATCAGTTCATGCGCCGCCTTAACGGGTAGGGCTACGTACTAACAAAGCCAGTGGAGAAAAAAACGCCCTTTTAGCGCCGCCAGCCTCGCAACGTGTTCCGCGTCCAGGTACTCTCGTATACCCTGCACTAAGAAATACTCGTACGATGAGAAATAGCAAACTACTGATTTCTGCATAAAATGGCACGTGCATCAAATCCGGGGTATTTCATGGTTCACTGTAGATGGAAGTAAAATGACTTCATGGGGCTTTCAATTTATTGCCATGATGAAATGGTAAGACTAGTATACATGATTTCTTTTTGTCTATATTCCAACCAAAGTGGTCCACATGTAAGAAAGGGAAAAGAAGCAACAAAGGAAATAAAGATTAGAGAAAAAAAAAGAAAAAACATCTGCTTCCCTTCAGAGAGTAACCCACTCAATGTTTAGCCCTGCATATGCGCCTTCGCCCTCATGAATGTCAATCCCATTTCTTTGTTTTTTTAATAAAACATTCGAATGCATTGGTCCGTAATGAGAATCCAGTCTGGCGAACCGTTGATCTTGTGATAATACACTTTCCCCAACAAAGGAAAAAGAAGTGAATCGAATCGATTATGCTTGCAAAGCAGAGTTGCTGAGTGGTCTAAAACAATAATGAAATCCGAATATCCTTTGCCGCCTTCCCATATGCGGCCCCGCTTTCCCAATGTGCAACAAAAAATGAAGTAAGAAACCGGAAGTAGTACAATGATGATGAAAGCCAAGGATGCACAACCGCGATCATCAAAGACAAAAGTGAACAAAGGGAATCAGAAAGAAAAAAAAGCTGGCACAAAAGCAAGCGCAGAAAATAGAAGCAATTGTGGTGTACAGTACATCATGATCGCGTAGCATCGTTGAAGCAGAAACAGTCAATCGCCAGGGAGGGTGTGAGAATAGACTTGGTTGAATACCAAGTTTGAAGCCGGAAGCGGATTGGCGCGATGAGCTCTGCGAGGATGATCGCGAGGTGCTTCCATCTGCTTCGTAGCATCATTCAACGCACAACATCAGCCAGAGCTGTCGTCATTGCGGTCATTCCCCAGCCATTGCAGCAAGCAGGGCCATCGAGGCCGAGATGAAATCAGGGCACGAGCAGACGTGGGTGATGTCAGCGGTGGAGGTGGTATGAGGTAGCGTGACGTCAGCGCCGCTTGCTCACCAACCAAGACCCTGCAGCTGCAGCAGGACCCTGAGACCCACTCGGCGACCGCTGGGACCGGACAGCTAGGGAGAAGAACGCCAAAGAAGATACTGGAGCCTTCTCATTGGCTCTGCTGTCCAGCCTGAAGTCTCCAACGAAGCGCACCTTTCCCCGCAGAGAAAGCTTGGAGAGCGCCAGGATCGACCATCTTCGATTTGCGTGCCCTCCAACTGTGCGCCATCGCTGTCGTTGACGTTGATTGACGTTGGCTGATGCTGTTTTCCCCCTCTCGCGCCCATGCAAAACGTCATACAGCCAAAAATGCCACTGTAATCGGTTTTTTTTGGGTTGGCTGCAATGAAACAAACTTCCCGTTGCATGTCTCGTTTCCCCGTCAGATTAAGCTCCACCGCGTCGTCGGTGCTTGCCGGGGAGCTCAACATCAGGGTGACAAACTCGGTAGTGTCTCGTAAGCGCATCAGCGCGGCTGAATGTCTTCTCCTCGGTACACAGGTTGCAGTGCACCTTTTGCTTCTTGGCGTTGTGAATGGTATCCTCGTGACGGGTCAAGTCGTAGGGCCGCGAGAAGATGGTATTGCACGGCTTGCCAGTGCTTGGGTTGATGCGGTCACAGCGATGGGGTCCGGCCTGGCTGTTGAGCAGGCTCGAGGTCATCCCCATGTGATCGTGGTGTGGCCGGGTAGCACCGGCAAGTCCGTGCGACTGTCTGTGGCCTTCACGCTTGTGCTTCTGTAGCAAGTTGGGCGTCTCAAAGCGTAGTGTGCAGCCGTGATATGTGCAGGTATAAGTGCCTCCATCAGCATTGGCGCCGGCAGGGCGGCTCTGGGGAGCTGGAGTGTTGTAAGCCGCAGACCCAGTAGAATTAGACTCTGCAGAGCTCAATTGAGATGCTGATGCGTCTTGGCTGTGTGGCGGATAGGCGATAAACGGGTATCGCTGAGGTACCTGAGGCAAGTTGTGCATGTGACCTGCATGATCCCCCTGGCCGTAGTTGGGTGCCGCTGATGCGTGGCCATTGACGCTTCCCTCGGGCAGTATCCTGCCCATGTGGTCCATGCCAAAGTTGATTGGCGTGTGCGAGAACAGGGGCATGTTGGAATCCTCTCCAGACTCGTTAAACTCAAGGACGGCATCCTTGGGAGAAATGGTCTGGGGCGTTCCGGGCTGTGTCGTCTTGGTCATCTGCTGCTGGAAGAAGTGGGCATCGTGCTGGCCATTGCGGTCCTGGCCCGGCATGCGCGGCTGTGAATTCATGGCCACGGCACCATGGGAGGAAGCCCAGTCGTGAAGTGGCGAAGGAGCAAGTGGAGACCCATGGCGGAAGGGAGAAATGTCTCGAGAAATGCTTGACGTAGGCGAATGCCTAATTGTGCTGAGGTGCTGGCTATTCGCGGCACTGATGCGCTGGTTGAAGACGTCACTAGGCGCAGCAGTCACTTGGCTCTGCTGTGGCGATGAGGTGATGGTGAAGTTTGGGTTGTACAGCTCATCGCCGTAGACGTCTGTCATCGTGCGGTCGAGTTTGGGGACAGTTCCGTTGCCATGACCTGCGTACCAGAATGATGAGTCTTGGTCGTCAATCGGCTGGTTGTTGGTGTTGAGAGGTCGGCGCCTACCTTGCCTTCTTCTGTCAGAGAGATCAACCTCTCCTGTGACTGGAGTAGCTGGCGAGTCGCCTGCTATTGAGCTTGCCACGGAGGCAGGATGTGATCGGGTCAAGCCATTTGCAAACTCGGGGGCGGGGAGGAGGTTGCGATCCTGTCGCAGCTTGTGGTGGCTGTTGGTCGGGATGGAGACTGGATATGCCATCTCGCTGACAGAGGCGTTGTCGAGATGATGGAAGTTTGAGTAGGGAGGCATCGTCTTGGCGGCCAACTGGTAGTAGGGGCCTGAGCTCATAGTCATGTCGTGCGAGTGCATGTCCATGAAGCCGTCACCATTGGCGTCAGTGACGGCGATGTGGGGGTTCGCGATGTGCGAGTTGAAGGGCGACGCCGGCCCCGTAGATCCCAGGGAAGACAGAGAGGATTCTCGTTGATGGGGGAGACGACCAAACTTGGGAGTTGAGAAGCGAGCGGCGGCGTCCCAGGATTCGGGCCGCATCGAGTCAGACGAAAACGCAGAGGCGATTGCGGCGTTGAGATACTCGAGATTGGACGCAGAGAGCTCGGTTGAGGGGAAGGTCGAGGTCGAGAAGTCAAAGTCGGTCGAGTTGCCAAAGGTGAAGTCGTCCAGCTTTGTCTGATGATGGTTGAGGTTGTTGTTGGTGATGTTGTTATACTGGTGCTGTTGCTGTTGCTGTTGTTGAAAGCGCTGATATTGTTGTTGTTGTGATGAGTTGTGGTCCACAGATAGCATGGTTGAGTTGAGTTGGAGATTGTATGGGGGCGTATTTGCAAGTTCGATCTGACGGCGATGTGGCGAAATGCTTTCTCTTTATATCGTCCAAGGGCCCTCCACCGGGTCGACCGGTTTCGTCAAGAGTCGACGCAGACACTCGGAGGTGGAGGGAGGGGTGACATGCTGATGGAGGGAGGGTGTGTGAAAGCGAGGGGAGGGGCGTGGACAATCGATGCGATGCGGGCCCCACCGGCGAAAAAAAGGGCATCTTCGGCCTTGCGAGCGCAGCTGCTAGTACATACGAGTACGTACCTACCTAGAGTCAGCCAGGCCCTGCGAGAATCTGCCGACAGACACATCCGGGGAGCCGCGGCTAAGGGAGCAGGTACATGCGCGGCAGGTAGCGCTGCGCTGGTTTGGTAATCCATTCGCTGGCAAAATTGTCTCAAGTGGTCTCAAGTGTCGCAGGGCCCGCGGATTACACACGCACCGCCACTACCTGGGGCTGAGGTCACTGGTACAAATTCGTATACACGGGTAATTGACGCTTGCATTCTCCGTACCGCCGCCAGGTATTTGGCATACTTCAAGGTCACTAGCAGAGATGCCGACTCAGCAGCGTGTCATGCTTGGTTGAGCAGATGCAGAGACCGGCGCTTGATAGGGCAATGGACTCCGCGGCTTCGCAAGGCAAGTCAGGAACCTGGTCATGGCTGCGTGGTGCGCGTATGACTAACTCCCAACTCATCGGTCATTTGTCATGTCATTACACGGCGGTTGGTTCTGGTATGGTATTATGCTAGTATGCTAGGCAGTTCCTCTTGCACGTCCTCTGCCTGCGTATGCCGCATACGAACCAACGGATTGCGTCCCCCCTACCTAGTCAGTCACTTGTCAGCATTAAAATCTCAACTATCAGCTCGCATCGGCATCGCTATCGTATAATTGCAGTAGTTTCGCATCGCATCGCCTTTCGCGGCCACGTTCGGAATCCGTGCAACTTCCACTTCACACCCCCAGGCACAGCCGCGGAGAAGAGACATGCCACATACGTGTGGCTTGTGCCTGTGGCTTCGGCCAAGGGTCCAACACCAGCCAAGTGTCTGACTGTATGGCTGTCACCGAACTGGACAGACGGGCAGCCACATCGCCGTAGCGGGCAGAGACTTCTAGAATTTTCCCGTCAATGGCTTTCCACAGCCCTCCTCGATTGGACTTAGCAAACCTTTTTTTCACAGAATATTTCTCCTTTCGGTGTTAATGGCTATAGTAGCCCATGAAACGTTTCGCCGACAAAGATTGACTAACGGACATGGCATTGTGTTAGCTCAGCGAGCGCGGGAACCACAAGCGGAAAAAACAGTTGCAACAACTGAAAGTGACGTATAGGCTGGCGTATCAAGTTTGAGTGCGATCGAACAAGATCCTTGCCCAGCGCATGCCGGTCCGCTCTGTATGTACAGCACATATTCTCATTGGTCTCAGCCACAGTCTGGCAGCGCAAGCAAGCAAGACATTCAAGATTTTTCTTGTTCTTGGGCTTGCCCCTTCCGGCGCAGTGCATACAGGTACGAGTACACATTACATACGAGGCGGGTACGTACCACAGCCAACATTGGCGTTGGAAATTTCTAAAAAAAAACTTGCAACCTGTTACTAAAACTTGCAGTACGTACTAAGGTCACATGACCCTCCCTCGAAAAGTCAATCCCCCATACTTTTCCCAAGCGCACGGGCTCGGGGTTCGCTGACCAAGGGATTTTGATGCCAAACGCCGAAAAGAAGGAAAAAGACAGTTCCGCACGGGAATTACTAATTGGGGGTGTCTGCAAGCAAACCTTTTTTGCTTTCGATGATTTGATCTAAGCACCAATATCGACCTTTTTTTTTTTTTTTCTCATCATCTGTCATGTCTCGCCAAAGTTTACTTGCCCACTTTGAAAAATGGCAAGATGTGCACCTGTTACCTCATCCCATTGACCGGATGTGTAATCGGGTGATATGGGCACACTTTGGTTGCGTGACATGCAGTGCAAGTGCAGCGCTGTAACTTACGCTGTAACTGCGAGTACACCCGATCCCAAGCGCTTTCGGGCGCGATCCCCAAGCGAAACCGCCAATGCAGGCAGAGACCAAACAAGCAAGAGATTTAGGGTATGGAGGTGTGCTGTGTGCATGCTGTGTGCTGCAGATGGCAGTCCCGAGGGGAAAAGGAGAAATGAAAAAATTTTCAACTTCTCCTGCATGTCGGCACGCGAGAAGAGAGAATGTTTGCGAGCTGGTTTGTTCGAGACGCAGCTGATTTTGGAGGGAGTCGGGATGGCCGACCTTGGCCTTTGGTTCGGAGACCGCCGGCTGCCAGCGGCCAATGGGCGGCCAGATTCTGGCACAGCTCAGCCACACACACTTCCCGCGATCTGGGCTCTTGCATGCATCGTCTGCCGGCACTAGAGCCAGGGAGCTGAGAAAGACTGAGAAAAAATTAAGATTCGTCTCGGCCTGATCGACACTTTGACATCTCCCAGTCCTTTTGAGGCTGAATGGCTTTGTCCGACGCTTCTTGTTGGGCCGAGGCTCTCTCGACCGGGGAAACTTGGACTGAAACCTTGCGCGGCTGAGATGAGATGCGATGCGCCGGCGGCAGAGGAGTTCCACGTCCGTCCAGTCTCTCTGCCCACAGGCGGCACGGCACTACCTAGTACTGAAGTGACAAGAGAGATCTAGAGCCACACCATAACCAAACCCTTGGGATTTGAGTCTAAGGACCAGCCTCGTGATCTACGACCCGGCGAACTCGGACCCAGGTCGGTATCTGGCCGCTTGCCCCGGAATCGCGGCCCCGAAGCCTTTCCGCGGCTCCCTCGCTTTCGCTCCAACTCGCACCAAGTACCGCGCGAACTTCCCACACTTCCCTTTTGATCCGCGAGATTCCATTATAGGTGAATAAGGCTGCAACAGCAACACAAGAATTGCCAAATCTTGCCGCATCCCGTGCCTGACTGCCGTGCCGCGCGACGGATATCGGATCAGCAACGTCAGAATTCGCCGCCCTGGATAAGAGGGCGGATAGGCTTCGGGGTTTGAGTTGAGTTGCGGGCTTCCCTTGCTCTCTGCCGAGGTGGTCCCACGAATACCCCTCCTGTAATTGAATTGAATTGAAATCAACCCCTCTCTCTATAGTGAAATATTGACCAGCTGAATGAATTCCCCCTCTCGCTATTGTTGTGTCTGTTGGTTCTCAAGTCATCTGGCAAGAAAGTCTCGTGATCAGCTGCTAGCCCGCCAATAGAACAATGCACCTTGGCCCAATACAACGGGACAATATCGATCCAACATCCAATATAATGGCGATACTATCAACTCGCTAAGGTTCGGCATGCTAGCCGGAATCAGACGCGCATCACCTCAGCCCAAGCATGAGCATGCCCGCCATACAAACGACATAGGGGAGCAAACGCTGGGTGTGCGAACCATATTGGCCACCGAGTCTTTCTTCCCCCCGTAATCTCAGATCAGCCGCGTGTACATTTGCCTTGTACGAGGATAGATACATGGCAGCCTGATACAGTACCGATGTCGCAGTTTGAGCAACTCGGTATGTCAACCTTCAGCCCAAAGTCCATGCCCAAGCCCAAGCCCAGCCGCCCCTTGTCTCGTCTCGTCCTTCGTCCCGTCTGGCGCAACTTTTTTCTTTTTCGTTCTCGTCCCGAACCCGGGAAAAGAAACCAGCAAAATGCAACATGCAACATGCAATACCACCCGGCAGTATTTCGTGGAGCCTCTTCTCCGGGCCTCCGGTCTAGATTATGTGGCTCCTCGTCCCAACATGTGGTGGCTCCACCCCCCTTCGGATCGCCTTTACCCGCCGATGCAGATCCGGTCTAGGCCTTACCCAAAATCCCCCCCTGCCCACGTGGAAGTTTTTCTCTCTTGGCAGCCCGTTCTCCGTAGTAGGGCTCTCTTACTCTTTTTTTAGGCTTCGCCTATGTCTCTGAAAGCAACAGCCCGAAAAATTCTCAGTTTAGGTTGTCTCAGTGAGTTTTTGGCATCGGCGGGCCCGCGTTGGGACATGTTGCAGCGCATAGCTTTTTTTTTTTTTTTCCCTTCCCCCCCTGTAGAGCTGCGACGTGCCGTCTTGTCTCTTGTGCATGCATGCGTACGTGCGTCTGTGCTGCCCTTTTTTTTTTCTCTTGCTTTGGTCTGGGTCTTTGGTGTGGTTCTCCTGTTTTACGGGCTCCATCCAGCTGTGTTGTGCTGTTTGACTTTCTATTTTAACCGACCGACATGCGTTGGCTCTTTTTTTTTTTTTTTTCTCCTGCCCCCTTCTACTATTCCGCTATGCAGGGATGCAATCAAAAAAAAGATGCAGCAGATGCATCCTGAAAATTTCAGATGGGAGGGTGTCTGGCTAGTAAATGCCAAACCAAACCAAACCAAACCAAACCAACTTTGATGCTGTGTCACTGCCAAACCCCGGACCAGTATCTCCATTGGACAGCAAAGCTGGCAGCCTATTCGGTTTTTTTTCCTTCCTCCCCCTTTTCTTTTTTTCTTCCTTGGGTAAGGTACTCGTAAAGTAGGGGCAGAGGCATCAGAACCCAATCGCATATCATCGGGTAAGATTTTTACCACTACCATTTTTTTTTTTCGAGCTCGTGATAGGATTGTGAGTTGCGATAGAAAGACAGCCTTGAGAGCCTTAGGTCCCCCGGCGAAGCGCATAAGCGGCCAACCACATGACACCTCGAACCACTCTCTGTTTTTACGTGATCAATTTTGGGTGATTCAAGCCCAATAAATCCACTGTGACTTTTTTCCTTTTTTTACAAGAGGGTGCTGGGCATTTGGGCTGAGGAGATGGATATTGATGAGTCACAAAATTGGATGCGCCGTGAGCCGTAGCATCGGATATTGGATCTTGCATATTGGGCTATCATATATAAACTTCGTATTGGGTTTTTGTATCAGGCCCTCGCAGCGGCCGACAGCCAATACTATTTCCAATATCCGTATACTTGCATGAGTCCCGAACGTCTTATTGCCTTAAAGGACGTGTACTTACAGAGCAAGTACCTATACACGTAGTATAGCAACTCATATAACGCGGCTAGTTACAGGCTGAGTCTTGACATCTGGAGTTCGTCCAGACTACTACTCGGACATGTGGAGACAAGCTCTCCTCCTCTATCGATACAGGCACGGGGAAGCTCCATATTCGGCGTGGCGATTTTGACATTCAGACAGCAACGACGCGTCACGCGTCACGGGAACAACATAGCTTTTCACATCTCCATCTCCCCTTCAAATACGTGGCCAGCGGGGTTGAGTCGTACGCGTTCACGGATATCACAGGTTTAAGTAGGCAAGGCAGAGTATTGTTCACAGTCAGGCAGAAAGATTTTACTTGTAGAGTATATGTGATGCTTTATTTCAAGGTCACCACTGAAGTCTCAATTACCCCCTTTCGGAAGTCACCCATTTCCCAGTACGTTGTACAGTACAAAATCTCAAAAAGCAATGACCCGCGCCCATAGTGAAAAGCCCAATCGTAACAAACACGCGAATAACACATTATGTCGACCCGACCTAGTGGCAGATCGCTTAACCACCGAAACCGTACAGGGTGCGGCCCTGTCGTTTCAGGGCGTAGACAACGTCTAGTGATGTGACGGTCTTGCGCTTGGCGTGCTCAGTGTATGTGACGGCATCACGGATGACACCCTCGAGGAAGGACTTGAGGACACCACGGGTCTCCTCGTAGATCACTGTGAAGGAAGACAATGTTAGACACTTGCATCAACCCAAAGAAGTATCATGTCGATGAGTGGAAACTTACTGGCAGAGATACGCTTGACACCACCACGACGAGCGAGACGTCGGATAGCGGGCTTGGTAATGCCCTGGATGTTGTCACGAAGAATCTTGCGGTGACGCTTGGCACCACCCTTGCCGAGGCCCTTGCCACCTTTGCCGCCTGCATTGTAGATTGTTAGTCAAGATGATCTTGAAGTGGCGATGGTTGGTAGCTGGCAGACGCGTCAAGGCCGAGGCTGAAGCTTCAAAGCTAAGGCGCCATGCAAGCCGTAAGGCTTAAGGCGACAGCAGCTGAAAGCTGGAGACAGCGACGGCGATGGACCAACGTAGCCAAGCATGGATGAGGCAAGTAAAAATAGAAGTTACTTACGTCCAGTCATGATGATTGATGTGGGTTGTTTTGGGAGTTTTGAGATATCAAAAAGAGATGCAGATGGTAAACAGTAAGTCGTACATAAAAGAGGGGAGGGGAAAAGGCAAAGTGTGGCAACACGCCAGTTTAAGTAGCAGCGGCCCAGATCACTGATCGATTATGGAGAGGGAAAAAAACGGGGGCCTTGGTGCTGTGGTGGGCCTTTTTTGGGTAAGTGATTCAAAGGAGAAAAAAAGGGCGATGCTGCAAAAAAAAAAAATAAAACACGGTACGTACTGCTGGCGCGGGAAAGGATGTGTGGGGCGGGCTGGGAAAAAAGGTAAACAAAAAAAAGACACGTCCCAATCACGAGCTTTGGATGCCTTGGATGGGCTGGTTTTGGTTTATTTTATTTTATTTTTTAATGGGTAAGTCTAAGCTCGTTTTGTCTGGTGCCCATACGAGGAAGCTACCTTTGTTGCATCTGATCTGTTTGACACAAAGAGGAGGAGACTATGGAGTAGCATTGGTGTTGATTGGGCTTGGTGACTGTGTTGCTTCGTCTATCGAATCACGAGGATGTCCAAGCACCCGTAGTATTAGCATCTGGAGCATGAGTACTTTGAATTCTGTGGTGATAGTATTGCAATCACAAGTAGACCATGGGTTCATATTGAATTGCTCCATCCCAACTACTCCATCCCCATGATGCTGGCTGCATGGGTCCATCTGCCCTCAACACCGTTTACGTTTATTTTTAGTCCTATCCATTGTTTGCCTTCACATGTCACCATAGTAGTCTTTGAGGCGTAGTTTCAGTTTATCCACTGGCATGTTTTGCGTCATCTTGAGTTTGCATGTTGGGGGTTGTTGCCGAATCTACACCAAAGACTAAACAGTGGTGCCGTATAATCCAACTACAGCTTTCAAGCATCATTTCAATATTCAGACTCAACCAACAAAACAACATCAAAATTCATAGTGCAACACATACAAAATAAAAAACACATCACCAAATAATCCATCTACCACACGTAAATTGCAATCTACCCATATTTCACCCATCTACAGCTCCATCACTAGATCGTGCATCTTGCATCCAGGGTAAGCAAGCTGAGAGATGCCTCCCACGCAGTTACATGCACTCGGTACCTCGCAAATCGAATCTAGGCTGCGATCGTAAAAAACATTCCCCCCTCCAGCCAATCAGAAAAAAGGAACGCGCTCGCCCTTTTTTTTTTGCGGCCCTCCTCGCAGCTTCCGGTTCCGCATCAGCCAACCTGGATTCGCCCGTTTCGGCGCTGCAGGTGGGGGGCCCTGACGTTCCACAGAAAAAAAGAAGGGGGGGAAGGAAAAAGAAGCGCTAACAGGCTCCCTTTTTTTTTTCTCACTCTGCACTGCACTGCTATTTCCTGCCCCCCTTTGGCTTTAACGGCTAACGGGTTCCCTATTTTTTTTTTTCTTACTGACGCGCGCTGCGCACGGTCCAAGCGTGCAACCCAGATCAGCCGCCACCTCAGGCGTGCGCTAGGCTCAACTATTAAAGCATCTTCCCCCGCCCGCTTCTCGGAGTTTTCCCTTCTACACTGCCATCTTCTCTCAGCCCCACAAAGTCTTTTTCAAGCATCTTCACAGTCACAACATCACAACTCATCATGGCCCGCACCAAGCAGACCGCCCGTAAGTCCACTGGTGGCAAGGCTCCCCGCAAGCAGCTCGCTTCCAAGGCTGCCCGCAAGAGCGCTCCCTCCACCGGAGGTGTCAAGAAGCCTCACCGTTATAAGCCTGGTACCGTCGCTCTCCGTGAGATTCGTCGCTACCAGAAGAGCACTGAGCTGCTGATCCGCAAGCTCCCCTTCCAGCGTCTGGTAAGCACATGATTCCATCAACACAATCATTAATGTCATCGCGTCTCTAACACTTCAATCAAACAGGTCCGTGAAATCGCTCAGGACTTCAAGAGCGATCTCCGCTTCCAGTCCTCCGCCATTGGCGCCCTCCAGGAGTCCGTCGAGTCTTACCTCGTCTCCCTCTTCGAGGACACCAACCTGTGCGCCATCCACGCCAAGCGTGTCACCATCCAGAGCAAGGACATCCAGCTCGCCCGCCGCCTCCGTGGTGAGCGCAACTAAGTTGGATGACTTTGGGAGGAACGTTGCAGACATGACTTTTGCTTTTCACACGAGTGTTTCTGGGGTCAAGGGATAATCAGGCGTTACAAATGAGAGTTTTTATTCCCCTTTATGGTTCGGAATGTATATTACCAGTGCGTCAGGGAAAAAGCACTGCATAAATGCAAACGAGGTTCACGGCCTCACGGGTTAACGAACTATAATAACTGCATCACTTTATATCTTGTGCCTCCATCGTGAATGTTCTCATCGTACCTTGCATGTAAAACGCGCACCATCAATCGCGCAACCTGCCCACTGCTTAGGCATCAACATCAGCGAAAGACGCGTCCCCATAACGAACGCGATGCCGCATCTCGAGATTACGTAGTGCCAATCTGCCGTGCTGTGACTCAATCGCCGGTGGCAAGTGGCGCGTCCACGTCCGCCCGGGACCGAAGAAGCGCAACCGCCGTCTTGCTGCGACAACATCGCGAAATATCCCGCACCGACGCTTCAATCTCTCACTGCAATCGCTCAACTACGCCATCGGCCGGGTATCATCACCAGCATCGGAATCTCAATCACATTACCATCTCTACAATTTTTTTTAAATCCTAGTTCTATATAGTAAATTAAATACACACTCATCCATTTTGCATACAGATGCGTGCACACGATTCCCAAGACACATCCATTTACGCTAATGAGTTGACATAATAAGTTGGCAGCTGGGTCAACACGTCGAATCCACCGGTGCCGACTCTGCCCAGCTTGCCCATCACCAGACGACTGCTCGGCGTCGTCAGATCGTCCCAGTCGCCATCCAGCAGGGCATCCTTGAGGAACCCGAGCGTCGTCTCGAAGCTCATCTTGGTAAAGGGACTGACGTTGCCCCTGAGGCCCATGCGGCTAAAGGCTGTGAAGTCGCCGCCTCTCGTCATGTGGTCGGCAATCAGGTTGAGATGTCGGTTGTCCACCTTGATGCCGTGGCCTCCGAAGACGCCTGACAGCTCTCGCACGATGTTGGCGCGGCAGGCCTCCACGCCGTAGACCTCCAGCACCGCCGCAATGTCGTTGGTCTGGATTCGGTGCGGGTCAATGAAGTCGCTGTATCTCTGCATCGCCCGGAGGTTGACGCCTGTCGTGTTGATGACCTTTTCGTTCTTTTCCTGAGCCACCATGCACGATCCGACGCCGGCAACTTGCTGAACCACTGTCTGGCGGACTGCATCCTCGACAATGTTGAGCATCAGCACCTTGGGGATGTTCACGTCAAACTCGAGCGTCACGTCGCACCACTCGCCGCCCTTGTCATCGCACTGGAAGTCTGTTACTTCCGCGTAGGCATTGAGCACGCGTTCTGCCCGCACCTTGGCGGACCATGACACGGGGGCCTTGTTCTCGTCCTCCTCATCATCTTCATCGTCCTTGTTCTGTGATGTTGAGTTGTCCGCGTCCTCGTCGTCTGAGTCGTCTTCCGCCCCCTTGGACATGTCATTCTGAATAGCGTCATCATCATCATCGTTAGGTCCGTAAGAGACTGCCTCGCTTCGGTTTGCGCGCTTCTTGGCACCGGTGGCGTCGTCGTCATCTTCATCGTCGTCGTCATCATCGTCATCTCGGCCACCTTCCGCTACTCCCTCGGGCCTGGCCATCTCAACAACTCCTGCCTTGACGCCAATCTCGGGAGTCGCCATTGTCGACTGGGATTGACGCTTCTTGACCTCTCTCTTCATGATGGAGAGAATAGTTCGGAGAAGTTTCTTTTCTACTGTGCCCATGATGTCTGACACCGTAACTGCATAGGTGGTGGAATACTCTGCAGCTGGGAAGAACTTGAGCTTGATCTTGTAGATCTTGGCGAGGCCGCGGAGCTTGCCCTTGCCAACCATTTCCTCCACGGTGACTCCGTCCAGTACTTGGCTCATGCGCAGCACGCTGATGGACTTTGTGAAAATTTCGGTATCCTCCTCCGATAGCTCGGCGTTTGGATACAGCGTCATGGCAGGTGTGGAAATTGTCTTACTGGCAGTCATCAAGATTTCTCTCAGACGGGGGATACCCAGTGTGACGTTCTTTGCTGAGTGACCAGCCAAATGGAAAGTGTTCAGCGTCATCTGCGTAGACGGCTCACCGATAGACTGGCCAGCCACGATGCCGACAGCCTCACCAGGCTCCACCAGCGACCGGAGATATTTCATGGCGAAAAGCATCTCCGCGTTCTTCTTGTTCAGCTTCACCTGGTTAAGAGACGTCTTGTCCTGGCTGTTCTTTTCTCGTACAAGTCCATCGGCATTGTCATTGAGGTAAGTCGTCATGGCTTCGTAAAACGTTTCTGAAGTTGCAAAGGCGTTCGTGGCGGGATCGAAGCTGGCCGTGAGGGGATCCTTTCCTTTTCGATCGTTGAGTTTGGCGTGTCGGACGGCGCTCTTCATGTATTTCTGGAACGCCTGTCGGTTGGCGCCCAGGCGTTCTCCAACCTTGGGGTCATACTTGAGCTGTGCCGCCTCCGAGGTTACGTTTTGCAGGATGAATCGGAAGTCTTTCAAGTAGTTTTGTTTTGTGACATCCAATCCATCTTCACCGTAGAGGAACTGAATCAAGGAACCGTCCGCGTCTCTTACTGAGGTATCGTAAGAGACTGTAAGGCCTTCCATTCCCTTGATGATACAACGCTGCAGATAACCTGAACGGGATGTCTTGACGGCTGTGTCGATCAAACCCTCACGTCCTGCCATGTGATGGAAGTAGTACTCTTGTGGTCGGATGCCAGTCAAAAATCGGTTGACAATGTAGCCGCCTGCTCGAATATTTGTATCGTATGGCTTGAAGCTGGGCAGAGTCTTTCCGCTAACCATGACTGGGACACGCCTACCCTCCAGAACCTGCTGTCCCAAGTTGCAGGAAATGAGGGAGGCGTTGACACGGGATCCCTTGGCACCTGAAGTGGTCATGACCTGCATCTGGTTCTTCGGGAAGTTCTTCTCAAGGCCGTTGGGGATCAACGCCTTTTGCACGGCGTCTGTAATGTCTTTGGTTCCCTGGTTCATCAGGAGATCGAGACCCTCCTGCTTGCTGTCGTCACGCATGACTTCTTCAAGGCGCTCAAGCAGGAGTGGATTCTGTGAGTCTTCTTGTTTGTCTAGGGAGACATACTTTGACGCAATTTCCAATCCCATCTTGTCGGCCGCAACAAGTTCTCGTCGTCGTGCTGCCTCTCCCTCAGCCGTTAGCCTCAAGTCGTCCATTCCACATGAAAAGGCTCGCATGCTGAGATATCTGGTAAGCAGCCGGCCCAAGCTACTAAGGAGTTTGCCAGCGACTGAAGGTCCGTATATCTCATGCACGGCGTGAATCAGACCGCTTGAGCTAGGTCCAATCTGAGACTTGTCGAGAATTCCTGTTATGAACTCGCCATCCTGTATCAAGACGGTTCCTTCCTCCGATGATGTACCCCATTGTTCGGCCTTGATTTGGGCGTTCTCGTTCATTGTCAGCCCTCCGCAGTTGGGTGGCCTTATGTTGGCGAGGATTGTGCTGATGACCTGCTTTCCTGTCCATCTCGGCACCGGCTTAATGATTGCTGGCGGAGGAAGCTGAAGTCTCTCCCCCAAGATATGGCCGCTCTCAGGGCGAAGGGCACTGTATATTAGCTGTTGGAAGTCGCTCCGGGTGAAAACAGCGTCTCGACTGCAGAGAGCGACTGAGACGGAAATGTGATCCTGAATGAGACCTCTCAGGGGCTTTCCAGCAGTACCAGACAAGTACTGGTGGTCGGTATCGGCAATTTGCAACGCCTCTACACGGGCTACCTCGTTTTGTGGGAAGTGCATGTTCATTTCGTCGCCGTCAAAGTCTGCGTTGTAGGTATTACAGTTGGCATAGTGCATTCGGATTGTCTTCTCGCCTGGCAGAACGCGGACTCGGTGACCCATGATGGACGGCTTGTGCAGTGTAGGCTGACGGTTCATCAGAACAACGTCACCGTTAGTGAGATGTCGATGGACCTTTTTGTTCTTCATGCGAGCCGCGCTGCTGTTTGTTGGCGCTAGCAGCTGGTTGGCAAGAGATATACGGTCATCTACGGACTTGTTGCGAAGGTTGACTATTTGGCCATTCTCATTTTCAATGGCAAAAGCTCCCGGCCACTTGTCTACACCGTTGATAACCGCCTGTTGCATGTCTTTGAAGTTGTGACTGGTGACCGGTTCAGGATACGTCAATTTCTTTGCAAACACCGGAGGAACACCAATCTCGTTGGTCTCGATGTTGGGATCGGGAGAAATAACACTTCTGGCGGCGTAGTTGACTCGCTTTCCCATCATGTTCTTACGGAAAAGACCTTCTTTCTTCTCAAGCAGTTGCTTAATTCCATCTTCGTTTCGCGCGGCAGCGGCGCCCTGCACAGGGTTTTTGTTCTTGTCGATTAGTGAATTCACAGCGTCCTGAAGCTCCGTCCAGGCTTGGTGCATGCTTGTGATATCTGCTCGTTTCTCGTTGTAGACACGAGCAATGCTTGAGCAGCAGCCGAGAATGTTCTTGTAAAGGGCGTTCTGCTGGGCTTCGGATATTTGTGAATCTCCAGTCCGGGCCTCAGGTCGGAAACGGTTCGGCGGCACCAAGACAACTGTAATGAAGAACATGTCGGGGGTAACTTTTGGTGAGCTCTGAGTTGGAGGCTTGGCGTTGTATACGAGTGAGAGAAGATCTTGCTCTTTCCTGAACAATTCCTCGAGCCGTGCCCGCACCTCCATGGAGCTGATGTATCTTTGAGCGCTCTCTTCAGATGCGAAATCGTCATCTGCATCTCCCATTTCAATATCCTGGGTCTCGGGAGAGTCTTCTGAGCCATTGATTTGTGTAACATCGCCGTTGCTCTCAGACTTTTTCGTTGTTGCTGATCTGCGATGGTGGACTCGGGTCATGGCATCACCCCACTTGAGGGCCTTCTGCGCCATCTTTGCCTTTTCCTTGGTTGAGAGGGACTTTTCGAAAATTTTGACAGACCGGTCCTTTCGATAGGTTGGGGAAATGCCTCCACAGCTAGAGCACACTCGCTTTTTGATGATCTCGGCGAGGAAGTCCTTGATGATTTCACGGCGCATCTCGTTGGCACCCTCATGCTTTCCCCTCTTGACCTCTCCCCTCTTGACCTTGATGCCCTGAAGGCACTGGCGAACGTATTTTTCTCTTTGCCGAGTAACGCCATCGGCTCCAGAGTTTTCATCCTCGGCCTCGCTGTCTCCCTCGCCAAGCGCCTCTTTTATCTCGATTGCCAAGTCATTCTCTCCAATCGACCCTACCATGTGCGCTTCATTGATAAGGCCATGGTGAAGTAGGCGCAGCTGGCAGGTATATTTGTGAAGGTCCTTTGGTGGCAGACGGAATCCCTTGCAATAGACACAAGTTGCGCGAAGTAATCGGTAGGCCTGGTCCAAGAAAACTGGGTGGTAGACGGGGACTGGGAGTTGGATGTGACCTGGATGTCCCGGACAGCTCGATTGATTCAAGTTGCAAGTAGCACATCTAGCAGATGATTAGAATTCTTGATACTGCCACTAGAACTATAGAAATACTTACGGTGCGTCGCCCCATGAACCCAGAGCCGGATCGTACAGGCCTCCTGGTACAGGATTGAGAAGGTTATCGAAAGTGCTTTCATTTTCGATGCGCTTCACAGAGATGGCCTGAATTTCCTTGGCGGAGAGAAATGTGAATTCCACACTCTCCACCTCGGAGGCAACTGGCTGCGCAATATTCATGGCGAATACAGGATCTTGGCTGAGGAATGGACTGATCCTGGCGAGCTTGCTGAGGCCATGCCAATCTTTTACAATAGGTCAATTGGCGAGAGTTGCTAGTGCCACTAGAATTTTTTGGCGGTGGAACATGGCAAAATTTTAGTGAGGTGGTGGGTAGGATGGAATCCCCACAGCCAAGGTTGCCAGGCTAATGCAGCACAGAGTGGCAGAAGCTGGCCATTCACTCTTCCAGCTCTATCGCTCTATCGCTTTATCTGCCTTGCTAGTCTAGTGCCGCATCTCATTTCTGGTGGAGCCTTGCTTTTCTATACCGATCCTACGATTTACGAATCTTGAAGACACGACAACAGGCGGAACGAGTGAACGAGACAGGGGCAAAGAGAGGCAAGACCCTTGGGATTTTGTACCGATTTACACAACCACCGTTCTGCTGCGCGTTAGCAGCCGCCTCGCCTCATGAGTCAATCGCCTGGAGGGCTGGGTCCCCATCACGATGGATCCTCGAGAATACAGAAGCCAGAAACCGCTGCAGACAGGATGGCTGCCCTCAAAGCCCGTGTAGCAGCGGCCGTCGGCGCGAGCAGGGCAAAGGGTGGCCTGAATGTCGGACTGCATCCAGCTCTGGAAGACTTGGGCTCCTGGAAACCGGCTGGCAAGTCGGACACGACAAATGGCCAATCCCACTCATCACGAGGCTCACCATCACACGCCAATGGATTCGACAGAGGAGGCGCACAAGATTCACTCGGAAAACGGCTGAGAGATGGGCCCAACCCATACTTCGACGACAAGGCAGCTGCACAAGAACCTACTGGGAGGCAGCGGATGCCTCGACAACTGGCGTTCAATCAGAAAGGAAAATATATACAGCAGGGCAATGCTTTGCGTCGACAGGCCGCCCTGGAGGCCATGAAACGGCGTATCGCGGAGCAAACTCGCAAAGCCGGTATTGACGAGGATCTTGACGTGGAGAAGAATTTTGTCGTGGACGCTCCTCCAGATATAGAATGGTGGGATGAAGGCCTAGTGGACGGACCGACCTACAACAATATTGACGACCCTTCGAAGCTTAAAATCACGACTCCTGATAGCATAGTGACCGAGTATATCCAACACCCGGTTGCACTCGAGCCGCCTCAGGAGAGACAAGCTGTAACGGCAAAGCCCATGTACCTGACCTCGAAAGAACAAGCAAAGATACGACGCCAACGAAGAATGGCAGAGCTCAAGGAGATGCAAGCCAAAATTCGACTTGGACTGGTGCCGGCACCGCCACCCAAAGTGAAGAAGGGGAATCTCATGCGAGTGCTGGGCGATGGTATGTGCATCAATATCTTCCTACTGATTGACCGTTTGGGGCTATGTGTGCTAACTAGTCTTTCACAGCTGCTGTCAAAGATCCTACCGCCGTTGAGGCCCGAGTAAACCGAGAGATTGCCGAACGATACGAGACTCACATCGAAGCCAACGAGGCACGAAAACTGACAAAAGAGCAAAAGCACGAGAAGAATGCGGCAAACCAGCAGAAAGATGCTGACAAGGGCATCCACGTCCTCGTATTCAAAGTTAACAGCCTTGCCAATGGTCAGCACCGCTACAAGATATGGCGCAACGCTGATCAGCTGGCACTTTCCGGAACATGCATTATGCATCCCAAGTTCAGCCTGGTGATTGTGGAAGGCGGACAGTGGAGCATCAAGAAGTACAAGAAGCTCATGCTGAACCGCATCAACTGGACAGAAAACGCTCAAGCAAGAGACCCCGAGAAAAACAATGTGGCTGGGCGAGACTGGCTATCGCCAGAAGACTCCAATGGAGACTTGAAGGACATGTCTCTGAACGAATGCAAGCTAGTATTCGAGGGAGAGCAAAAGGCGAGAGGCTTTAAGAAATGGGGGAGCAAGATCTGTGAAACGGATGCAGAGGCGAGAGAAGTTCTGGCCCGCGCAAAGATGGACAGCTTCTGGTCACTAGCTAAAGGCATCTCATGATGAGTGATGGGCTTTGGTGGGGTACAGCCAATAATACAAACATGAATATCCAGCGAATTTAAAACAAGGCAGCTATTGAAGCATACCGGTGCCTGTCCAGGTGTACGACGCGTGACGCATGTAATATTTAGTAATATTATCATATATTCAGGGTATCTGGACTATATCTGTATATCTGCTGGTACATCCACTGCTGCCTTTGTGGTGTTGAAGTTAGTGGCATGTGCTAATGCAGCGGAGGTGGTAACAATAGCGGGCAGATGGACCGGAAACGAACGAGCACAATTACGCAATGAATGACATGACCTTCCAAGGCAGCCAAGCCAAAACTTACACCCAAAACAGGCACCCAGAAGCGGCGCCGTTGCAGCCCGGGAAAAGGCCGGCGCATTCCGCCGTGCTTGATAGTGTGATCCGGTGACTTGCGAGGCGCGCGCATTGCGGCAATCCGACCTTAATCGTATATATTTTAAATGCACTGCAGCGGGCTCTCTCTCAGGCACTAGGCACCAGCTCCCCTTGTTGTTTTCTCCACCACTCGCTCGGCCTTGCTTCTCTCTTCCCTAGCGATTTAAAGGACCTGATCCGTCTCACAAATCAAGAGGCCAAAACGGTCCTGCCATCTCAGACCGCTAAGCAGCGATATTGTCGTCATAAGCTCAGTTGGAACTCGCGGCGCTGTGAAGAACCAGAACGAGAACTGTTGAAAGCTTCGCTCACTCGGTCCCGCAGCAATGGGTCTGGCCTACAATACCTACCTCACCAGCAACAAGATCTACGGTTGCAAGACATGCAAGGCGCATCTTGCTAACCACGAGGACATCATCTCTCGGGTGCGTATCTTATCCCCCGCCATACCTGTGCCTTGTGGCTGTACCTAAACCTGAACCTTATGCCTTGCATCTATGCTTGCCTGTCTTGTTCGCCTCGATGCTGGGAAAACTAACTGGGGATTGCGCAAACAACACAGAACTTCCGGGGTCAGCATGGCAAGGCCTACCTGTTCCATCGTGTCGTCAATATCGACACCGGTGACCCCAATGAGCGTAACATGACCACCGGCCGCCACATTGTCCGTGACATCGCCTGCCATCAGTGCAAAGAAACGGTGGGTTGGAAGTACGACAAGGCTTTTGAGACTTCTGAAAAGTACAAGGAGGGCAAGTTCATCCTTGAAGCTGAGCTGCTATGTAACGTCGCTTGATTGTACGATTTCACCTCTTTAGCATGATTTCATTAGGATGGCCCTTCTTATTTATTTATTCATTTTCCATGTTTTCTTTTGGCTTCAATAGGCGTTCAACAGATAGTTTCAGACAAAGCACAGCATCCTTGGGCTGGAGTGATGGTTTAAAGAGCCGAATTTAGACATGTTATGTATTAAGACGCCTCCCATTAAACTCGCTACGAGAAAACGTGTATGTCGAATGATAACCTATTCCAAGTCACCCAGGCACTGCCGGTACGCCACAAATCCCGCCAAGCTTGCACAAAATATCCGTCTTAATTGCAACGATACATCTGTAATTCACCGAAAGCATCTTGTTGTAAGATTTAGTTATGCTCGATTGGTTCTTCAGGGAGAAGCTCCTCAGTTTCTGCGTCGGAACGCAAGAATTCAAACGGTGGCTGCACGAGGCCGTTAAACAAAAAGGTAGAATAGACCAACAAAGCAAATCCAGCAATCTGCAGCCACTTGAAAGATTCCCATCCAAGGCCAAGAGAAACGACCCAAATGAAGAGCGTTCTGCAAGTATCAATGGTGGAGCGAGAGGTGGCACTGACGGTGCGAGTAACGGACAATCCGAAGAAGTTGAAGCCACTATTAATGGTGTTAGACAGACCATTGTCACTTTGTAAGGAGAGCATTCCAACTTACCCAATGCTTATCATGATAATGACACTGGAAACGAGTAAGGCCTTCTCATCCCACATTTGGCGAAGGCCTTCAGCGGCATCGAAATAGCCATATCGACCGGCTTCTGTCCGTCCAATGGCCAAGTGCAAAACAATCATGACGGCAACTGTGGTGACGAAGCCAAAGAGGCCTTCCCAGCCAACCACCTTGATGGGGTCGATGGGGGAGTTTTCGAGCATCCACTCTTCCAAGACAAACTGGGTGGCAGTGAAAATTTGCGCTCCGGCAATCAGTAAAACTCCAATGACTGCCTTGGCAACGTCGGATAGCCCCTCTGGGGAATCCGTGATAGAGGAGACGACATGTGCCTTGACGTCCGGCCAAATAGCACCAGCAAGTCCGACGACAGCTACTCCGAGAACCACGCCCACTAATGAGATCCACTGGAATAGACGCAGCGTCCTCCGCAAAAAGACGACGCTAAACAGGCCCACGAATAGGACTAGCGCGCCTCGGGTCATTTGGTAAATAGACGCCGCAACAAGAAGGAGGCCAATGTTCATCAAGGTGGTGCCGCAGATGTCGCAGATGGCAGGCAGAGCCAGCAGCAGAATTCGGTAGCCCCGTAAAACTGATGGTTGGTCGTCTTCAAGCGTCTCGTCGTCGTCACCATCGGTTCGGTTGGAATTGATGGCCTGGTAGCCACGCTCCGCAGGTGATCTCTTTGATGCAAGACGGCGATACGCCGCCGCAGCGCCCACGACGAGCCAGCAGCCCATCTCACCCACAAACATCTGCGCCGTCTGAAGCACGGGTTGGTTGAAGAAGATATGACGAGCGGGATTCTCATCCTCGCAATTGCGAACACATTGCTTATCCTATAGCACCTGTTAGGCTACCCGAATCCAAAGAATGGTCGACTGTGAAGCACGGAGTTTTTCCAGAGCCCCAGAGGCACCTCTTTCAGCACGTACTTGATACTTGGTAACCAATGTATTGCAGACACCCGTCAGCAGCATCATGGCCACCAGAAACGGGACGGTGCCACGAGAAATCGCCATCTTGGGCGACGTGGCTCGAGCGAAGATGTGTTTTGATGATAGGCGGCTGCAAGATTGGGGCGATTGATGTTGAAATAGCGAGAGTTGAGTAAGACGATGTAGGAAGATGAAGGAGAGAAGAGGCAGACGAGGCGAGGGATGAAAGAGAGCCGCTGCGCCCCGGATAATGGACAGAGCCCCTGCTTATCATGCACCAGTGTCACAAGACAGGTGCAGCGTTCCGGTGGACGGTAGCGATCCCGAGCAGCTTAGTGCCGATATTAGTGCCAATCAAGCAGGATGACATAAGCTGGACCACGAATTGAAGCTTTGGGATTAATATACGAGCATATGGAGGTACTGGGGTAAACAAGTAAGTCGAAAAGCATGTTGACGCTATTGAGAAAGTCTAATATCATGTTAGAAACCTACACGATAGTACATCAGACTTGTGTATAGTAACAATACGCATTATTGAGTAGTGACAGCTTCATGAAATCGCTTTGTACTGGTAGTAGCAATTCACACCGGGCGGCCTGCAGCGATTGCATGTCACTACCCAGCAGGCATATGCCGCTAAAACCAACAGCTCTTGGCTGCTACCTGCATTATGGATAGCACATGTACTCCGTAGGTAGTCAGCCACGTCATAGCCTAATGGCCACTCGCCCAGCTCCCTTTGGCCCATGTGCTTTCGCGCGCTAGGATCATCATCCCCCTTCAGCTCCTTTGAGTGTTTAAAACCAAGCAGCCTCGCATCATGACGCGGACCACAGGCGAGAGCCGACCATTTCCGCTTCTACATCCAAACCCCTCTGAATGTCCATCTCCGCGCATTCATGGAGCATTCTCTAGGCCCTGCCTGTCGCCTTCGACCGACCCCGGACACGGACGCGGACGTCGACGCGGATAAGGAAGATGGAATCCCCTCTGTCAAAGCTCAGTTCTTTTACACGGCCGTATATCCCATCGATGATCCGCTGTCTGGCACTGCTCCCTCTAGCAGCGCGGATTCTAAACCCTCAAAAGGACCCCTTCGCCCATTCTCTCAAGACGACAATGACATGCTACAACAGGCGTGGCTTGGCCTCATGTCAGAGAGCCTTCGTTCCCAACACGAAGCCATCAGAAACGGCCGAGAGCCTGATCCATACGCTGCGAAATCTGACACGGAGAGGCGCGACCAAATCATCCAGGAGCTAGCCTCAAAGCATATACACATCCATAGTGATAACCAGACGCGGGGATCAACAACTCAAGCCGCCGAGGCGCTTCCAGAAACTCTACTCACCGCCTGTTGCCCTCAGCTTGCCATCGACACCCTAGCGGAGCTTGATACGGCATTTTGTGCATTGGTGAGGAAGATAAACCCGCTATTCGATGTCGATGAGGTGGTAAAAGATGTAATTTCCGTCATGAACCAACCCCATGAACTTCGAAGTATCCCAACCAGCCGTCGGCATGTACCGATACGACACCCTTTGTTAACTCGGGAAAGACACGGCGGCATCCCATCTGACCATATTTCTCCCTCAGATGGTGCCACATCATCTCTTCATGGTACTCCCGAAACTCGGATTCGCCGCGAGCGTAGGACCACAGGATATGTTACTGCTAGTGACGATGGGATTTCTGGTAGACCGTTTGTTCGGGTATTGAGTAGTGAACACACCCAGCAGATGACAGCAGCAAAACAACAACGTAGCGATGAGCCAGCCATAGAAACCCCGCAGATCGATGATCAAATCGATGATAAAAACCTTGAGGCGAACGACGAAATCCTACCAGAACAGTCAACTGGGTTGGAGACAGTTGTTCCGAATTCCGAGGACGAGGATAAGGATGTCGTAGTTGGACTGGCCCGATTACACAAGGTGTCGTTGCAAACGCTGCAGATGAAACCCATATACTGGTCCCCCGTTAACGATATTGCTATTGTGACGAGGGGTACCTGGTTTTACAAGTATGTTTTTATTTTGGGATTTTACTTGATTCAGTCACTAACCTCGTTCTCAGAGATACGATGCTGCCGGTCCCGCCGGTTGTAGCTAATCAGCTGGAAGCTGGGTATCAGGAACTGCGCCCTTGGTCCGAAACTTGGCGTGATGAAATACGATGTGCTATTGAAGTTGGGGCTTCTGGAGAAGAAAAGGTTTCTTATCGACTTTGGCCGATGGAAGGCGATGGAAAATATCGAAATACCCCTGTACCAGACGAGCCTGTCATTTCTTCGCATCCCTTTTGTTCCGCATATTGCTTTCAGGGCGAAGCTGCCACAGAAGGCCATCTTGAGCCGCCCCAAGCAGACGACGGCACTTCCGAAAACATTCAGCAACGCGCCTATTCTAGCTACAATGTCATATACAAAGATCGAACACATGCCTTTCTATTAAAGCCAAGCCTCCAGCCATCTGCATATTACGGTAGACGGCCCATCCAAAAGATTATGAAGGGAACGAACGTCGGCATTCCCGTTGTTCGGGGGTTCGATAGACTCAGTTGGGAGCGTATGCATCGGGGGAAAAAATCACAGCCCACGAGGTCTGCGTCTCATGGCGCCTCTAGCAACGGCTCATTAGAAACTTGTCCTGCTTGCGAAGCGGATAAGGATCGCAGTAAGGTGACTGACTTGGTGCTCGTAGCCCACGGAATTGGTCAAAAGATTGCCGAGAGGGTTGAGAGTTACCACTTCACGCACGCTGTCAACGGGTTTCGGAGATTAGTTGACAGCGAATTTCAGGGTCCCGTGGTGCAGGAGATTCTACACAACAGCCAGAGCAGGCTCATGGTTCTGCCGCTCAACTGGAGAATAGGACTGTCTTTTGAAGACGGCGGAGCTCTTCAGACCGGAATGGAGGCGGACAAGTCGAGCGCCGCTCAGCCTTTCGGCCTGAAGGACATTGAGCCTAATACAATTCCCGCTATACGGAGCATGATATCCGATGTCATGTTTGATATCCCCTTCTATATGTCTCACCACAAGGGAAAGATGATTGCCGCTTTGGTGTCGGAGGCGAACCGAGTCTATCGCCTTTGGTGTAGGAACAATCCTGGGTTTGCTGAGAATGGACGTGTCCATCTGGTTGCACATTCTCTCGGCAGCGTCATGGCGGTTGAGGTTCTGTCACGACAGCCAACGGTTGCACCACAACTGGACCTATCTCGCCTAGAGCCGGAGACCAAGTTCTTCGAGTTTGATACGAAGAATCTATTCCTGATGGGCAGTCCTACTGGATTCTTCTTGTTACTTGAACGGGGGGCTCTTATACCACGACGGGGGCGCGTCAAACCTGGCGTGGATGCGAATGATGCCACGGATGAAAACATTGGTGGTGAGGTGGGCATGTTTGGGTGCTTGGCTGTCGATAACATCTATAATATTCTCGCCAAGGAAGATCCGATTGCCTACCTGCTCAACGGCGCAGTAGACCCGGGATATGCAGCCAGCCTCAGAACCGCATATGTTCCTACCGCTTCTGCTTCGTTTCTGAAGTCCATTCGGGATGCCATGAGAAGTGTTGTGGGCGCCAACCCTGGTTCATCGGTAACCGATGACGGCCGTCCGTCCACCGTCCGCCTGCCCTCTCAGCTGGAGCTTGAAGTTCATGATTTCACGAGAGAGGAAATTGCTGAGAAAAAGGCGTTTCTTCTCAATGACAACGGCCAGATTGACTGGTTCCTCAGATCTGGCGGCGGTCCGTTGGAGATTCAGTACCTTAACATGCTGAGCGCTCATAGCTCGTACTGGAGCAACACGGATTTCATTCGTATGCTGTGTTTTGAGATTGGTAGGCGGCCTGGTCGGACGAATACATTGCCTGCGATGAGGGCTATCAAGACTTCCAGGCGCCAGATACCTACTGCTAGCTAATTCGACCGAGTTGGCACGGTACATTTGTTCTTTGATATCCCCACCTCCAATCTATTCTTCTGCGTTTGTGTTGGGTGCAAGGCGATTTCCGGAGGAGTTATTCTCGGTTGTTGATGGTTCTGCTGGGGAAATTCAGGGGCTTGGGAGAGAGATTGATATACGGTTTACACGATTTATGGTATTACACGCGGCACGATAGAATGGAACAATGGGATGGATAATTAGCAAATGATTAATGTATAGACTATCTAATATCCCCAGACTCCTAGAAAAGACTGTAATTAAATAGAGTTAGTGTGAGCATACTGTGTACTCTAGATGACATCTGATCTGTACCCAGCTCATATGATACAAAACTGCTCAAAAGCCTTCCAGCTCCATCATTTCCTGATCGATATCTTCGAAATCAGACTCGTAAGTCGCAGCTATGCTGCCATGAACTGGCCTTGTATTGGAAATGGTAGGCGGGGGCTCCTCTCCCCTCTCCTCCTCCATCTTCTTTTGGTGCTGCATAAGGTCTTCATAACCCCAGGTGCTGATGCCCTCCTGATCCTTGCTTCGGAATGGCTGCGCCATTGTCTTCAAAAACCGCCGAGCACTGCTGACAGCCATATCCGTACTCAGATTTGTATCAGCATCTTGCAAGCCCTGATTGATCCATTTAGGTAACTGGGTCCGCTTCTTCTGGAATCGCCGGTCAGCCAGGACCATGACACCATAGTCATCTTTTCCTCGCAAAACACGACCCAGACATTGAGCTGCATGGCGCATGGCATCGAAGGACAAGAAGTCGTTTTCCTTTATACGATATGTTTCTCGCAAAAACTCAAGTCTTGCCTTCAGGATTCGCGATTCGGTGTACTGGAACGGAACACCAATACAGAGCACGGTTCGGCCATATTGATGATCAAAATCGATTCCTTCTGATACCTTTCCTCGCGCGACACAAAGCAAGATTGCTCCCCGTCCATTGCAACAAGCAGTCCGATATGTCTCCAGGGCTAGCGATGTTTCTTGGGCGTCAGGCGTTTCCACCAAGATGAGTTTATACTTCCATACTTCATCGAGAATGCCCATACCCTGCCACATGCTGATAATGGACTCCATGTATAGATATGATGGAAAGAACACAACCATGCCGTCGGGGGTAATTCTTGCAAATTCTGTTAGGAGATTACCGTAGTTTCGAACAACGCTCGGTTCGTTTCGAACCTGAAAGCTCGATGAGACTGAGGCTTGGTCACTGCCTCGAGTGACGATCATAGGAAGGAAGGATCTCCGCGCCAGAGTCATACTATATGATTCTTGAATGACTGTGGAAAAATCCAGCATTTTTGGATACATTTCGAGGGGTGAGATTGTACCGGAGGTAATGATTACTGAATAAAACCTTTCAAACACAGGCCGGATGGCGATGGCCGCATCAAGACATGTAAAATGGAGAGTAGGGTTTGGAACCTCTGCGGTATCGGATTCATACGGCTCCAAGATCAGCAAGAAGCCTTTTTCATATGTTGCGACGAGAGTTGCAAATGTTGCCACTTCTTGAAGTGCTTGGTAGTCCTCAATATTCGTAAGCTCCAAGGTCCGGACAAGTGATGTAAGTCGCTCAGCACAGAACCGCAATGGCTTCTTCTCGATAAATGTATGCTCTTTCAAATGGGCCAGAAACGACGGTGGAGTTTCTGAAATGACTTGACGCACTTTCATTCGCGTCTGGGTGGAAGCGGATCAGTATGGTGGTCAAGAAAAAGATGAGGGCGTATAGATGGGCGTGCCAACCTTGAGATATTCGAGAAACCGTTTCAAAAAAGCCACGAAATGTTCTGCCCTCCTGATATTTCCAGGCACTGCTTCTTTTAGAAGGTCATCTGGTAGAGCTGCAATACTGTTTTAGCTATGAATGGCCAAATGGGAAGGGCGTCACATACCTGGATTTGCCATGAATGCATCCTCCTGTCTCGCTTCATCAGTTTCACGGAGTCCCTGAACAAGCTTTTCATATTCGTTTTGGAGCTGCTCCTGGTCTGTCTCTCGCATTTCAGCAATTCTGCGCTCCAGATGTTGAGCGCTACGTGTAGCTTTGCGAATCGAATCTTCGGTAATGTCTGTGCTAAGGGACTCGATACAGACGTTGTCAATATTGTGGGCTTCGTCAAAAACCACAATGCAATCCTTAGAGAAGTCCTTTGAAACACGCTCCGCAATTTTTGGATCTAAGAGATAGTGATAGGAGAAAATGACAACATTGCAATACTCCATCTATTTGCTAATGTCAGATGGAATACTTGGAAGATTGATGAAGACGATCATACCATGCGTCGTGCAGTGAAATAAGGACACTGCTTATGTTCTTCGCCGTACCGCAAGAGCGCTTCAAAGGACCACACACCGTTCGGTATCAAGTTATGTGGTTCGAGGAGATCAAGATTCTACATCACGTCAGTTAAGCTCCCCCAGGACTCCGGAGAGAGTTCATCTAAAGCGGATGGACATACATCGTGATAAGTGCAAACGTCGACATTTTCACCTCGGTCCTTCTTTTCTTTGACGAAGCCTGCAGTCAAACTTCGGCAACGAGCATCGACAATTGAACCGCTCTTTTCCCTTTTGACAGAGGGATGAAGACACAAGTTCTTTCGACTGGTTAAACCAAGGCCGCGAAACTCTTCTTCGTAACCTAGCTGTTCAGCGCGATATTTCATCAGAGACTGTAGCTCGACTAGAGCCTTTTCAATCTCAGACATTGTTCCTATGCACATTAGGTCAGCATCGATGGACCGACCGATAAGACTGTGTGAAAGGGCTACGAACGAGAGCAGTATATAAGCTTCCGCTTCTCAGGCATGTGCTGCTGGTATGCGACAATGAGAGACAGCAGTGATACCGTCTTGCCAGTTCCTGACGGCATCTCCAAGACACAGTGGCCGCCCGCATCGAGGGTTTCTGTATCCGTGAGTACTTGATCAAGATCTCCGGGGTTCACGGCATACTTTTCAGATCACACATATAACTGAAACAGTTCTTCAGCAGTCAGTCCGCATGAAAGAAGCCACGACAATTTACTCACGCATATTGTTCATTGGGTATGTTAGCTATACATTGGCGTGCATGAGATTAACGGGCACATACCTGGATATATCCTTGGATAAGGAAATAGCACAGGAAGATCGCTGGGGACGCATAAGCTCATGTGAACGTGCCGCGCATCACCGAATTGAAACATACTCTATTTTAAACTTCATCTTGTACTGAAAATATGACGCTGATTGTCTCTAGTCGTTTGAATGAAGGTGCACCGTGAGTGATTGCTTTGTGTAGGAGCTTTCACGCTACCTCTGCCCAAGAGGTTTAGTAAATTAACGTTAACGCTTCGGATTGGCAGCTCGTCATAGAATAAAGAGCACACGCTCCATAGCTAGAAACGATCGAAGCGGAATTCTTAGACCCACCTGCGGCGCGCGTTACCACGTGACAGACAGTGCCAAAGCATTACGGGTGTCGACGATTACTCGTGTGGTTTTTTAACGTATAAACACAATTAGGTAGGTACCTGTCTTGCTTAAATGATTTCTTCCTTCTAAGCTTATTACCCTCGCATGAATTCTATATTACAGGTATATTTATGTGTTTGGTTGAAAAATGTCATGTGCTTGAATCATGGCTTATTCAGTATCTTGACTGCATCTTTTGAGAAGACATAACTCGCTCCACTCCAAATCGTAGTGGTAGCTACCACATATCTGCAATAGTTAGTATAATGAGCATAATAATTGGGTTGGTGATTGGGTGAGAGACGGAAACGTACTGCATAATTGTAAGCGTCGGTGCCAAGTCAACGCTTATCAGCGGTGCTGCTGTTGTGAGACCGACAAGGGCCAGTTGGAGGAAAGTATTGTATTTGCTGATTGTTGTAGGTCGGATTTCGGCTGATGGCAGTGAAAAGTCCCAGTATCGGCTGAATGTCTTCGGTGGTGGCAACGAAATCCAGCGATAGTAGATGGCTGAAATGGCCAGCCCGACATCCCTGCCCAGGATAATGGTTGCAACCCAGACTGGTCAGGGTCAGCTTCATGATCGTTAGCCACGGGGTGAAGAAAAGCTTCCACGTACTTGGCAATGCCCCCTTAATAGCCAGGCATACTGTCAATATTGTCATGAGGATTTTGTCCGCCATTGGATCAATAATTGTCCCCACAACTGTTCTGCGATTCCATCTCCTCGCTATCCATCCGTCCACCAGATCTGAGATGCCAGCGTACGCCAGCAGACCAACGGCCCAGGTGTGCGCATCTTGGAGTATCAGGTATCCTATGACAGGGCTTGCAACAATTCGTGTCACGGTAAGAAAATTTGGTATCGTGTAGATGTCCTCGTGAATGGCAGGGCTGCTGCTAGGTTTCTCCGCTACATTTTTATCTGTCTCTTTACCTGCTTGTTGGCTGAGCCGTCTTGGAAAAAAAGAAGCGAGCGGCACAGGCGCGCTACGATAAATATGTTAGAAGCTACGTAGAATTCCAATTGAAGGGGACTAGATCTCCAGGCAGAAATGCCTCGCTGCTTTTCCCCTTCATGCAATATATGATGAACTGGAGTGCCTTACATATCCCTTCTTCTCAGTTGACGGTTTCCAGAACTCACTGATGTCGCCGACCAGATGCATCGCCTACATAGAACCATTGGCCTTGTGATAAGTTTCGAATGCAGCGGCATTGGCCGTGAGATGCGAGAGAGCAGCATTGTGAGAAGTGTTCCGGTATCAACTCGGCTTGTTGTGTATGTATTTGAGCTATACCAAAGGCCGAGGTGAAATTGTTGCGTAACTTGCAAATCGCCTGGTTGTTTTTGGAGGTTGACGTATCGATAAGGAACACCCCATTTACGATACCCCACAATCTGCATGTCCTTATACTGGTACCAGAGTACCTACCATAAAATCGATGATAGGTTCTACATGACATTTATTATAGGTAGTATGCAGTCGTTTTATCTTGTTTTGGGTATGCTTTAAGTTGCCTTTTCTTTATTACTCGATTTTTTTTTTAAATTTAATATCTTAACGTCATTTGATGGCTGTCTTTTCCCAACCGCTGTAGATATACATATTGCAACGACATAATAATTATACAGATGCTTTTCTCCCTCCATCCTACCAACGTAGAACGAATGACTCCCAAATGATCTCTTTCGCCGTAACTCGCGCAAGTTGATTCTAAAAGGGTATATTGTTCCTATGATATCTCGTGGATGGGGTAGTTATAGTCTGCGGCTTTCTTAACCCGTCGAGAATTCAGAATGTCGGCCACCGCTTTGTCAGATTCGCCGATGCTTCCGGTCTGCCCCAGATGTGCCCAAGGAGCCGCTGACTCTAGTGACTTGGCTTCGACTTCCTCCAGCGACTTGGACATCTCCGCTGTGCCAAACTCCCACATATTTGCCTTCATACCAATGCCGTAGATCTGATGCTTGCGCAAGTAAGCGAGCCACAGCTGGACCGTTTCAGGATTGCCATCTTTGATTTGGATCATGCGCCTCAGGGTCACACGTTCAAAGTTCTCTTGGGATTTTTTGAAGATGAAGTGACTCCTGGGTACAGTCCATCGCTCTGTGATTCGGGGAAGCGTTATTGGTCCAGAAGCTGGTAATCCTAGGAAGTATGCTGCTCGTAGCGCAAAATCTGAGAAGAATTGGAGGGGTTGCAAGCTGAATGATCGCAGCTGCAGATCGCATGAGGGGATGCCGAATTGAGCCTCGCGTTTCAATGGCTTAAGGTGGATGGCTTGGAGGGATCGTGGGTTTCGTAGACTCGGTTCGTTATCACCATTCTTCTTGGCTGGTGTAGAATATGTTCTCGAATTGGATTTGTTGGACAAACATCTGAGCTTGTTAGGACGTTATATTACTCTGCATGTTGCCTTATTTCGAATACTCACCCGAATGCTGGGGTCTTGTTGGCAATCCATGGCACAGAGGCCTACCAGCTGGAGTTAGACACGCTTCTTTCCAATCCTAAGAGTTTTTGGCTATACCTGGAGTTGCGATAGACGCAGTGGGCTCTGTCTGAGCATATCCAAATGTCTCTTTCAGCTATGTCAAATGGCGAGTTTTGGTGGTTAGCGGATGCAGCGAAAGATTCTGCTACATTCAATGCAGTCAATTGGAGTGGGGTGAATCTTCGATTGGAACTACGCTAGCAATGCACTTAACCCAAAATGGCAATGGATCATTCTTAAAGCTGCTTTTACTTCATTCATACAGCCCTACCATGCATGCATGCAATTCATTCATTTCAACATCGCCACTACAGCATGGTTGATCCATAGATAGTTTTAACGACAATGTCGAGCAGTCGTGGCTTGGATGACTCGGCCGCGGGGTGAGTGTGATTGAGACGTCGTCAAGGTTAAAGTCACTAACTGTTAATCGCTAGGGGCAATGCGTCGGATTCTGATTCTGATTATGAGGAGCTCCAAGATGATATCGCCAAATTTGATCAGTCAGTAAGAGAGTTCTTGCATTCTCACCAAGAACGGAATGACTCACCGTTTCCAACGCGTGGCGTGGCTAGGGGACGAGGCTCTCGAGGAGCTCGAGGACCTCGCAAAGCCGCCAAACCTCGAGGAGACATTACGGCAAGGTTGGCCAAAGTCAACCAGGCATTTCTTCTTGGAGATTACTCAAGAGCTTTGGACCTCGTATCTGAAGTAATTAGAATCAATGCTGAAACACACCAAGCCTGGACGGCGTTGTCGTCCATCTTCCGCGAGCAAGGCGAGCATGCCAGGGCATTATCTGCCATGGTATATGCTGCTCACCTTCGACCCAAGGATGTTACTGCGTGGCTTGACTGTGCATCCTTTGCGCTCAACATTGTATCTGAGGATGAGGCGAGCAACCTTCATACGGCAAGGTTGTGCTACTCTGCTGCCCTGAGAGCAGACCCCACGAACCTCGCTGCTAGGCTGGGCAAAGCTACTGTTTGTCATCAACAAGGCCATCTAGCTGCTGCGATAGCAGAGTATAACATTGTCCTCAAGCACCATCCGTATGATCTCGAGATCGTACGGAAGCTGGCAGAAGCTTGCATTGATAATAAGAATACTGAGGCCGCCGTCCCTTCCGCTATCATGGCATATCGACGTTATTTTGACTATGAAATTGAGAACACACCACTTCACGGCTCAAGCGCTCCGTGGCATGATATCGGAATTTATGTGGAGCTCATCGCCTCAACTGGTGCATACGCTGAAGCCATTTACGAACTGAAAGCGTTGTCCAGATGGCTCGTAGGCCGTGTTCAGGAGCAATACTGGGATCAATGGCAAGCCGACGACTGCGAATGGGACGAGAATGACGAGCGTAGAAGTCATGTACCTCACTTCCATGACTCGATGTTTGACCCCGAGCTTTACGGCTCCTCCCTACCTCTGGATTTCAGAGCTCGACTGGCAATGTATAGGCTCAGACTAGGAGAAGAAGAAGAGGCTTTTGTAAGCTATGGCGTTCCCAGAAACCATGCCCCACGCGCGTAGTATCCATGATCTAACCTGTAACATTAACAGAGACATTTGAGCTGGCTGGATCCAGATAACCCACGTACATTCGATTTCATCACAGAATTCCCTTTCATTTCATATGATCTAGCAAGCGAGATCGCCAAGTATGGCCAGCCGCAGAGAGCCATCCGATATCTCGAGTTACTTCGGGCCTCCACTGAAGAAGCAGATGCTACACTCTTGGTTCAATTAGGCCGTTGCTATCTAGCTACTGGACAGCAATCCACAGCAGAGGAGTGTTTTCACGCAGCTATCGATGCTGACGAGTATAACATCGATGCCCGTATTGAATTGGCAAACATGTATGAGAAAGCTAGAGAGGATGAAGAGGCCCTCATTCTCGCTGCGGAAGCAATGGCACTCAAGGAAGCCCAAGGGCAGCCCCCAGGCGAGGCTTCGACAAAGGAGCAACTCCATACATTTTCAATATCAGATCGTGGTATACGGCGCATGGCAGCTGCCCAACCACGAGCAGGCCCTAAGCAGGCCAAACCGAAGCCCGCTCAGACGGCCCGTATCCTGCCCAGGAGATACCGTGCAAAACGATTTGCGAATCCTGATAAACGCCGTCAAGACGAACGTTCACGCGCCATCAAACTCTCCCGGCAGTATGAGCTTGTTCGTGGTCTTAAACAGCAAATCAAATCTGGCTCCAATGATCTCATCCCAGTCTGGATGGAATCTTGTAAGGAGCTCGTCGACGATTTTCGATCTCTCAAGAGATTCTACACCTGGGATAAATACCTTCATTTTCTTGGGAAGAAGGAGCTGCTTGAGCAATTTGCGAACGAAGAAACAAATACCGAATTATCACAGATGCTTGAGCGCCTTAAGCGATGTATGTGCTGTCACTCCCCAAATTCTGCTCTAGTTATTTGCGATTGTTACGTTACTGACGGTTGACCAATTAATAGCGCTTGCTCCTCAACCCGACAGCTTACCAGGGCCAGCATTCGATAATCATCAAGGAATATCATTCGATGACTGGCTCGATTTATTTCTCGATTATGCCATTGGATTGTCCCTTGCACATCGTCGCGAAGAAGCATACCAGGTATGTGAGTCCGCAAGGGACTCGACTGTGTTTCAATCAGCCCACCACAATTTCGCCATTCATATGGCTTGGAGCGGTATGTATCTGCTTTTTCAACTCTCCGCAACGCTGGGGTCGTATTAACTGGACTAGTGTGCGCTATTAATACAAATGACGAAGAGAAATGTATTACGGTAGCACGTCACTTGATGAGAGACGGAGGAATATCTGACTCTTCGCGGATGTTCGCACTGCTGTCCAGGTTGTGCCAGTCACCTGTTTCATGGTACACTTCTGGACCAGCCCAAAAGTTTATCTTGAGACAGATTAAAGCAATTGACATGAGCTATGAAGCCGCAACAAAGAATGCCGGTAATAATGACCTCGATCAAGATGCAACGGCTGCCGCAAAGATGAATATGGACATATGTCTGTTGATGCTTTACGGTCATATTCTTTTCACTTCTACGAGCTATACGTATGCGATAGGTAAGCATGAGAAGCATTCAATCCCCGCTCGGGTAGAAGCACGAGAACTAACCACAGACAACAGGATACTTTCTGCGTGCGTGGTCTCTTGACCATGAGAATGCCATGGTCAACTTAAGCCTGGGCCTTGCATATGTCCACTATGGCCTTAAGCGACAGTCAACCAACCGCCAATACCTGCTCCTACAAGGACAAGCTTTCATAAGCCACTATGTGCAATCTGGGGGAGATGAACCACAACTCCAAGCCGAGAGATTTTACAACGTGGGGAGGCTCTTTCAGCTGCTTGGTATTGGCTACCTCAGCCTACAGTACTATACAAAGGCATTGGAAGCAAACAAGTTGGCAGGTGGAAAGAAGCTTTTGAAGGATATAATCTTCGTCAACGAAACCATATCCTTGCTATCAACTAATCATAAGAGCCTAGCACATGAATTGCTAGTAAAAAACCTGAAGCTGTAATATCGATAGCTATCCACAGCACAGCGTTTAATAATGAAATACATCAAACAATAATCCTCCTGGCAATGGCCATTTGTGGGCTGGAAAGAAAGGAGGGAAATAGATTTGTTTGCTCATCGGACACATGTCGTAAAATTTTCATGTCAATAGCAATGGCGTAGATTCGATCACGAGCAGTCACCGTTTGTGAACAAAAGAATGATGGACCAGCAAAGAGAGCACGCAACTGTGCCATAATTTTAGACAACCAATTGTCTACCTGGAACTCATATTGAGATGGAACCCAATCGATATCTCAGCGTTATAGTGATTCATTTTCCTATTAAGCCGGCGAGGTATCAATTCCTGCGCAAATCGCGTCTAATGGTTTAAGCTGCGGCCATTGGCCTGAAACTTTGCAAAGATCCCCTTTTTTTAACCACCTGCTAAATCGAAATGCGTTTATGCGGTCTCGCGCTTGCCCTCCTTGAGCTCCTTCTGTTCATCAAGTTAGTTGACTGCCTGGCTTTTTTTGGTCTCGAACAGGGTGAATCGTACCAGAGCCTTCATGGTGCCGTGAAGAGCATGTCTGTGGTTTCGGCGGAACTTGGGGTCGGTTCCCTTGAGGGAAGGGTATCTCGAAGTCTTGGGCTTCTTGATGCTAGAAGGAGTTAGACACACGGCGGACGTTCGTAGATTTCCCAAGAGGTGACAAACCCGTTACGGTGCGCCTTGCGCGACTGGTTGTGCTGGGACGAGTTCTTTGATTCTAAATTACTCGAGAATTAACGACTGCCGTACGAGGGGACCGAAATCGTGGGACGAAAACTCACTGGCCATTGCTGCTGTGGTTTGACTGTGCTTGTCCGGTGAGATTTTTCCAAGTCAAGATTCAGATCGTGCGGAAAATGACGAGTGGGTGGTACCAGCCCTAGTGTGTGCGAAGAGGGGACTTTGCGCGTGTAAGCGAGGCGTGCCTATTCTTAGGCTAGGGAGCTAGTCGAGTTCCCCCAGACTACTGCTACGGGAATTTTGTGGCATGAGAAAACGGGTTAGAGTATTTTATTATTATGTAATACATAGATTAATGTTCATGAGCACATATTGAATAGTATTAAACAAGTATATCATTATATTGAAATATATTTATCAATCTGATACAGTATATTAATTCTTTTATTTATATAGTATTTTATATATAAAGTGGCTATTAATATATAGTCTAATTATTTTATTAAATTAATTTCTGGTTAACAAAACTCACCCAAGTTAGAAACTTTTACCCACATAAATTACGTTTGCTTTTTTATGCTGTCTGATACCTATATTGCCTTTGTACATAGTCTACTACGGCCTTCTATTGGTCTGATGGCGCCTAAATCTTGAGCAAATAGCAGCTAGGCGCAGTTTCAGGTCCTAGTCCTATGCTACGCTCGATAAGGCGTTTCGAATCATTCTTTACTCCTGGCATCCCATAGCCGGTCGCCTTTGGGTTTCTTTTCTTCTTGATAGGTTCTCCTTCCTCAGCCGCGTTTGACACGATCCCTCACGGACAGCTGATTGGTAGCTGGATTGAATTGCCTGCCTGGAAGCAGACACATCCCATCTTGCTTAACTAGTGCGTTTCCCTCTTGGTGAGCCTCGCCAGCTTCCAGTTTGCCTTGTTGGAAGGGACTCGGGCTCGGTCAGCTACGGAAAAAAAAGCGTGGCCCGTCTGCTAACGCGCGACTAGTTCGTTAGAGGAATATGTTGTAACTCGCCATAATTTGCATCGTTGCGGTTTGCGTGTCTTGTCAAACCGTTCTGCTCAGCTGGATACTGCAGGAATTCGCCAACTGTTCTCCCGTCCTTAGCCCCTCTTCTCTTTTTCACTACCCTTTCCTTCACCCCATTTTGACGCAGCCGAAGAATGCTCAATATGTCTGGCAGCCACGTCGCCGGCAATCGCAACAGCACCCCTGAAGTCAATGCGCCCTCTCTAAGACCACCCTCTTCCCGAGCAGTTGGCTCTGGCAGCTCGCTGCGCGCCTCTGCCGACATGGCGGCGATATCAGGGACGTCGCCGGCCAGCCGCATCAGGCCGTCATCCGATTTCTATGGCCAACCACAGCAAGGGGGTCACGGCCCTGGGGGCCTGGACATTGATTCTCAGGACAAGATCGCCCAACAGTGGATTGCGGACATTGATCAGTATGAGACGACGCTGGAAGAAATGGCTGCGGCCACGCTCGATCAGGATTTCAAGGATGAGCTGAGCGCTATTGAGCAGTGGTTTCGCGTCCTTAGCGAGGCCGAGCGCACAGCTGCTCTGTATGCATTGCTTCAGCAGACAACTCAGGTCCAAATCCGCTTCTTTATTCAAGTTCTCCAGCAGATGGGCAAGAACCACCCGATGTCCGGTGTTCTCTCCCCTGCGACTTTTGACAAAGGTAGATCTCGTGTGCAGAATTCACTCGCGCATTCGCAAGCTAACATGTTCTTTTCTTTTTGCAAGACCCAATGTCCAGTCGGCTTAGCGATGCCATGAACAAGCTCAACGTCGACTCTGCCCGAAACTCATTCGCTCGCAACTCAGCTATTTCAACATCCAAGCGACACTCTGGCCTCGATGCTTCCACGATCAATGCCATGTTCCCAGATGCCGCAGCAGCTATTGCGACTGAAAAAGCAAAGTTTACCCAGCAAACAGGAAACCCGCCTTCATCGAACCGTAACAGCGTTGCCATCGATCCCCGAGCCGCACTGACGGGATCCAGCATCCCGGCTGCCACTCCGGATTCTAGAGATGGCAATGTCGCCTCATCAGCATCGCCATGGGGCAGCGGCGGAGACCCCGCAGCAGCTTCCAAGGCGGGATCATCTCAAACCCCAATGGGCCAATTCGTCCAGCCTCCAGCCTCTGGAGGAGGTTTGAGGTCACCACGGCCACAGCTGTCGAGTAATTCTACTCTTCAAACCACCACCTTGACTCGTGACAAAAATGCGCCTGAGTTGCCCCTCTTGTCGCCATATGCAACTGGCAGTGGCAACTGGGCTTCCATGGTCAACACACCGATGGCACCAACATTTAATACAAACTCCGCTGGCCAGGCTGACATGGTGGCCAACGCGACAGCAATGAAACTTGCAGCTCTCTCTACGGTCAACAACCGCTTTGCTTTGGACGACGTTCGCAAATATCGAAGAGCCAGGTCCAACGATGCTCCAGGGGCACAGCACCAGATGCCTCCTACTCCTTCGCACATCAATATCCCCAATGCCAATGTTGTCATGATTAACGAACATGGGCAAATACTGAATCGCGATCAGCTGATGGCCCTTCAAGCACAGCAAGGTCTCAGTCTTGGAGGACAGCGATCTCGTCCGAGCTCTCCAGGCTTGCCCTTACAGTCTGGCATGGGACCCATGTCACATTTTACTTCTCCTCAACACAACGGCTTTCTTAGCGCATATGATGGTTCTGCATTGATGGCCGGCGGCATGTCGCCTGTCGGCTTGGGGCAACTAGGAATAAACACCCATGAAGGATACCTCTCGGACCACTCTGACATGGCTCGAGGACGGTCACCGAGAGGAAGACGAGGAAGCTCAAAGCCTCCGGAAGACCCCACGGATCCTACTCTTCTTCAGGATATCCCTAGCTGGCTTCGCAGCTTGCGGCTACACAAGTACACAGACAATCTGAAAGATATGAACTGGACAGACCTGATCGAATTGGATGACAAGGCTCTGGAGGACCGAGGTGTAAACGCTCTCGGAGCACGGCGCAAGATGCTGAAAGTTTTTGAGCAGGTCAAAGGTAAGTACTGATTTACGTCTGATGCCATCAGATTCAAAACGACCCTAGACAATAGAAACCTGATTCTAACCATGACGACAGAAGCCAAGGCGGAAGGCAGGATAGGTTAATGTCAATTTTTGGTATAATACAATACGACAGCATAAGCGCTGGCCATCGACTATTTTTACATCAAGTAGTTACTACTATCATGACTTATATGCTACGAAGCAGGATCATGAGACCAAGAGTATGTTATCACAATGGAATTTAATAGCAAAATTATATATATATGTTACACATATAATCAAAAGCAAAAAATTGAGAACGCGTATTGTTATAAAAATTGTCAAGTTCTTGTGATTTATTGTTTGGACTCCATGTGCTTATAGCATGCTATGTTACTAGACTATTGGCAGTGGATTCTTGTCCGGGTATCGCTGTATAAATGGGTAGGTATTGGGTTCAATTTCTTTTCCGTCGCTTGGCAACTACTGATTTATAGAATGCCTTTCGTCCTTGTCTCTTCGTCTCCTGGATAGAAGAATACTTGGACGCGAGCTTTGTGTCATTATGTGCGGACATGATACTTTCTGATAGCGTCTTCTTCTTCTCTCGGCTCCCCAGTCTCGCGCTATATGGATCGGTTGGGCTGGCAATGATTCTGCCCACCTGGGAATAAACGGGGGCAGAAGCTCGTAGGGCTTTTCTCTGCTGCTTAGGGTCTAGAACATTTCGCATGCGCAACAGTTGCCAGTCTCTCTTGAACTCTGGCGTCAGGTCGGTTTTGGGGAGGTCAAACCACTCAGGCCCTGCTGTGTTCTGTATTACGAGTTAGCGATAAGTCGGCTTAACACATGAAGAGGCCGGTGTAAGCCAGTCGCAATGAGTGAAGAAGCTGAGGTTGAGTCGCTTGGTATTCAGAGTAACTATGATGTAAATAGCAATCAGGAGCCACGGGCCTATAGTCCAAGACGGACGTTGTCCCGTGTCATTGTGCCTTGCGGCTAGCTTTCATCTTTATACCAGCTATCCTCCCAGAGGAAGAGGGGAGAAAGAGAGAGAGAAGAGGAGAAAAAAAAAACTTGGTTCTTACCTTACCCTTCCGCTGCTCTGATGCTGCTACCTGCGGTCGCGGCACGCGGACTTGTGTCTTCTCCTGCTTAGAAGGCAAAACCTTCGCATCCTCTCCTACGGGCTTGGCCGTTGTCGAAGCCGTCGAGGCTTGCTTTGGAACTATGCGGCCGCCGCTGAGGCGCTCCTCGGCCTGCTGGAGAAGCTTCTGCACGTCATTGTCGGCAAAACCAGCCATCATATGACTTGGGGAGAGAAGATCAAAACCGCCTCGTGAGAAGTCTCCCGTTGTAAAATTTTCAGGAAATTGGTCTTTTTGTAGTATGGAACTTTGGCGCTCGTATGCAAAGAAGTGGATATTCCATTACAAGAATTTTTCTGCCCCCACTTCTGTTACAATCGATTGTACAAAATTATAGTATGCATACTTTTGCAGTTAATGAATATGAACAAATCGAGCTTGCCAGCTCAGGTAAATGATTGGCTACTTAGTAAATGGGCTGCGCAGGTGGGAAGCACCTCTGACAACATCACCTAAGGCAGCCCAAAATCAACAACGCGATCGCTACGCTTCGACTCCAGTTACACCGTTACGCGCTCATATTATACCCAACAGTGTTTTTTGTTCTTGCTCACAGTTGCTTAAAGTTGTTCGACCAAGCTCCACGAGTAATCACAGGTACGAGAGAGTCCATCCCCGCTTTCAGCTATATACCACTGGACTTATAATCGTGAGAGCTGACACCGGTATTATTATTAGTAGTAGCGTCTCTCGCATCATCACGACTATCACTGTCGCTACTCGTCAACCGTCCAACTTAGACAATGGAATCACAAAATCAATCCGCACCAGCCCACCCTTCACATAACCGACCTACACCAGTGTATGATCCTACACAAGGTGGACACTATGGTTAGTTATTCTTGTCCAGCTGGGGCGTACATTATTGGAAGACTAATGCGCCCTCCTTAGGTGCCTGTGCTGCAGTTCGTATACATCGATATCTGTTCGGCCGAGCCTTTGTTTTGTGTTAACCAAGGATACAGCTTGCCTCGCAAGGCTTTGCGCCCGCGGAGCTCTATACCGGCCCCTGGGCAAATGTTTGTCTTCCTCGGTTGCCATGCTGCGCTTCGACTTGCTAACTAGCCGGCGCACTCTAGGTTCATCAGGGACTCACAGGACAGTACAAGGATATCCTGACGACGTACTGGCAACAAACAATCAGCCATTTGGAGAGTGACACTCATGATTACAAAATCCATCAACTTCCCCTCGCCCGCATCAAGAAAGTCATGAAGGCGGATCCCGAAGTCAAGATGATCTCGGCAGAGGCACCAATTCTCTTTGCCAAAGGCTGCGACATATTCATCACCGAACTTACCATGCGAGCTTGGATTCATGCTGAGGAGAACAAGAGGCGCACATTACAGCGCTCCGATATTGCCTCTGCACTTGCTAAGTCGGACATGTTTGATTTCCTGATCGATATTGTCCCGAGGGAAGAAGCTACGGCACACGCTAAACGAACTACCACACAGCCTTCCGCCGCGCCTGTTCCAGGGCCGGGTCAGGCGCCAATGCCGGGGCAGCATGCCGGCATGGCCCAGTCGGCTGGCCATCCATCGTCTCACCCAATGGCCACCGCAGATTATATGGGCGGACATGCCCTTGCTTCTGAGCAGGATTACAGACAAGCTCCCAACATGTATTCCGGCCAGGCCCCTCCTGCCCCTTATGGACAACCCCAAGCACAAGCGGCCATGTATAGTGAGATGGAGGGCATGTACCAACAATATTCAGCAATGCAGCCGCAACAGGTAAGTGATTTTCCGCCACAGCATTACTCTTCTAATCATTGATAGGCATCTATGCCGTCTGAGGAGTTTGAATAGGAGCCTCCCCATAGGCAGGATGAAAAGAAAGAGGTAATTGATCCAACGCTTACATGACGACAAGTGCTCTTTCAACTTCTGTTGCGGCACGTAAAAGTCGCAGCCTCAAAGTGGCCATGTGGGTAGCTGCTAATGCGAAAGAGTCTCTAGATATGCAAAATAGACAAGCATATCTTGTAGTTTAGAGAGGCGTCTAGACATTGCTTTGCTTCATTTCATGATGGCAAAGCGAGATAAGTTGGAAAGTGGCGCAGCTCTCCCTGAAGGCTGTGCGGTAGGAGTAAGCCTACGTTGTGTTAGCTTTTGTCTTTTAAGGGTTTTTTTGTTGTTTTTGTTTATTTTCAGGTGTTTCGGTGATGGCATACTTCTCAAGTAGGATCGGCCCATTGAGCACGTCAACTCGGCCATATTTCTTGTTGCGGATTGAAATATCATAAAATTCTTCATGATTGTCAGATTGCATCAGATTTACAGTCTGCTGAAGTTCGTCAAGATTTTCGCGTAGCATCTGCCCGTTTTCAAGACTTCCGACAAACTCTGTAAGATAGTTGACATCCTGTGCCAGGGCAAAGACACCATGCCCGTTGATGTGTCGAACCTCTGGTGAAAGAGGGAGGGCCTTTGAAAGCTAGTTAATATACGACGATCATGATGTAGGTACGGGGAACGGCATACCAGGATTTTTTCAGCTGCATGGCTGAGAGCATCAAAATAAATCAACTCCTTGATTTCTCTTGGCAACCCCAGAAGCGTCGAGTTCATAATATTGGATAGATACCGAGTGAGCGTTTGCATGTAATTGCTTGGCTCTGTCGGCACACCGCTCGCCAGCCTACAAATGTCTTGATTAGCGCCTATGGTGACTCCATCATCTAAAAATCTTACCAGTCGTATTCTGCCGTGTCAACGAGGTCATCAATTTTGGAGTTGACCAGTTCAAATATTCTCTTCTCAGCAGTCTTCTTGTTGTTGCGAAACTCTTCCGTGGCGTTTAATCGCAAAGGACCACCCGCTGAAGTAGACGACCTTGCTCGTATCAATAGCTGTTCTAGCTCTCGACAGGCTATTTCAAAGTGCTCCAAGTTTATAAGGATCTGCACTATTTGACCCAAATATTGAGAGCTTAGACGCTCGACGAGAGATTTGCAGACCTTCTCGCTGAGGAGCTCGTCCAGAGACTGTTTTGTTGGTTAGTTGTCTATATCTCTACTTGGATAGGGGCAGGGGTGGCAGTGTAAACCTTTCGAAGCGTCTCATCGATGATATCTGAGTGCTGAAAGTGATCATCGAGAAAGAAATAGAATTGATTCAGAAAGTTTCGAATATCGATACAGCAGAGTGGGTACATCTGAGAAAATGGTAAAACGCATGGAAACCTATCACGACTGTTAGTATTTGCTGTGCATCCTAGAAATATAATAAGCGTACGTAAGCTCCTCTGTAGGTCGATCTGGCGTGAACCAGCTGACGTTTATCACTTTTTCATAGTCGCTGAGTGAGTTGATAGCCATCGGCATATAATCATCCGTCGAAACGATCTGCCGAGTATTGCTCATGAGTAAATGGTCTTGAGACAAGGACAATTTGTACTACATACCTCTTGAAAGTCTTCGCTGAATCGGCGCTTCAGTAGCTGGGCATATTTGTCGAAGAGCTGCAGGAGAAAGTTATCCAGAGTGGATACAGAATATCCCCAGCCCTAGATATGAACAAGTACTTGTCAGAAAAATATGATAACGACGATTCACAAGACTGCATGCTTACTTCCATGGTCTGAATGAACAATGCAATGACGCTTTTAATTTTAAGTAAGACTTCAGCATTATCAATGTTTGTTAGAGCCTTCGTGGTGAGGGCTATGGCGGCGGTACACATGGAGTCCCACAACTCTTCTACCTGTAGGACATCGTTAAACCCAGTTGAAGACTCAAGAGTTCCAGGTGCGCTGATACTTACATCAACCACGGATCGTAGATACGGGACCCGTTGCATCGTTGCCTTTTCTATAATTGCAAATCCTGCAATTCCTTCGAGAAGACTGCTAAGAGAAGACCCATCCTCGGCCAGTAAATCAATTGAGGTTGGCACTAAAAGGTCCTTCTGCTGGCGTCGGGTAGAAGCGTATTCCGAGCGGAATCGGTCGCTATGTCCAAGGGCATCATGAATATGCAGAGCTTCAAACAGGGGTGTAAAATCAACCTGGAGCTCTTCGTTGTCGAGAACATCAAATTCCTCATTCTCATCTGAAATCAACTCAATAGACGAATTCAACTTGAAATTCTCCAAGAATTTTTCGTTTTCGATTCGCGCCCTTTGCCTGTTTCTTCGCATTTCTGTATGATAGAACGCAACTTCGCCCAGAAATTGTGAGGTCTCACGAATCCGAAAGAGCCAGGTGTTCAAGTCCGACATGACCGCTTCGGAAATTGCCCTTCGGGAAGCAGGAAGAGACTTCTGAATTGCATCCGCTAGGCGATGCTGGGTGGCATAGCGATTCTGGAGGATCGGAACAAGATGTTCATTCTGCAAATCTTCCAGCGATTTTAAGGCGGAATAGTATTTCTTGCGGCGTACGAGCTCGTGGGAGTGGTTCACGGCATGGAGCACCGTAAGGGATTCTCGAAGGGCATCCGCCGCGTCAGCAATATTCTGGCGCACAGCCTTTGTGTTGACAAGGGCACCCTTTTGATCAGCAAGCTTCTCGGTACTTGCTTGAATTGATTGGTTGAGTTTGAGAATCTCAGTGGTGAGGGTAACAGTCCCTTCGCGGACTTCTTGTAGTCTGTGGACCGAATCGAGAAACTCTTCGTGTTTGGTCAGTCCGATTCGTTCAATGTCTGCTTCGCGGTCCTCGGAATAACGAGACAAGGACTGCAGAAGGGCTGGCGTCCGCCGTGAGTTGGTTGCATCTTTAAGCACCGGTATGAGGTGATCTAGATAATCGGAATCAGAGGTCGACAAGATGATCTGAGACTTGGTTAGGCTGGACTATGAGGATTGCACATGATAGGAACACAAACTTGAGGCACAGCAGACGTGTAGTCGTCTAAAGCACCGTGCCTACGAGGCATTGTTGCATAGTTGCTCCGGCAAAAACACCCTTTGACTGTTCTCAACTACGAAAAGCGCTGTCGGTAGATGCAAACACGACCTGTGGCGAAGATGCTATTCGCAAGTTGTGCCAGCTGTAGTGTCGCAGTGACAGACAAGGAAGCTAGAAAGAAGCTTAGTACGTGTACTGGCTGGAGCTCCTAATGTGCCGTTTTAGTACCTGGTAGGTACCATTGGGGGCGCCCAATGATTTATCAGGTACTGCAAACTACGAGGTACCGCTATCTATGCAGTCTTTCCAAAAGAAAAAAAAAATCCCCGTGCCTGTTCTGGGCCCCCTGGTAATATCATCGGCCGTAACGTTGTGCGCCGAGGTACAAAAAAGTACCTATGCTAATGCCTTGATGCTGTCCGGAGTACCTTGGAGGGGATTCCGATCCAGGGGTCGCGCTACATGCTAGAATGTACCCCGCGCTGTACTTCCAGGCCCTGGATTCGATGATGGCCTCATCCACTCCCAACGAGCTCGTTCCGACATCTCCAGATCGCCGTCATGTCTGGAGATTCAAGTTTGGTGGCCTGCTTGGTCGAACGATTGTCCAGCAGGGTAAGCAGCAATTCGCGTCAATCGGGCATATTTGAATCCACGAACACTTAACTAACGGTTATCAATCCTCGCGTTGCAGCTACCGCACCTTACCGGAACGAGCAGTCCAAGTCCCCTTGAAGATGAAGTGCTACACATAACGAGATCGACACTTGTTGATTTGAGCAAATCTTCCATTAGTATTATATTGGAATCACTTGTGGGACTACTCGAAGACCTCGCGCGCCCCTATGGCACTATCTCAGATCATCCCAGCCATGTCTTGTCCTCGGAGATCTTTGTGCTGAGCCTGGCAGCCGATTGCTGCTCTGCTAATTGGACTGGGCAGCCCAATTCGCACGACAATGCCACACCTTTACCATCTACTGCCCTGGGCGAGCGACTTGTTGGCCGAATCTTTGACGCTCTCAAAGATTTGCTGGAACCCATATCCGACAATTACATGTTATCGGCACAAGTGCTGCTGGATCAAGGTATCGAAAGCAGTGCCAGCGTGACATCCTCAGCTGGTGAGCCGCAGCAAGATGTCCATCATGACGATCCCGACGTCGAGCGCCGCTTGTCTTCATATTTTGATCAAATCGAAACGCCTATCAAGACACTCGTGGGATATGTCACAGCGTCCAGCTGGTCAGACTCATTTAGCTACCTTAGAGAGGTCATATACAATGTCCGCGTTTCTGCAACAGTAGACGCTACTGCGGAGACTTGGGGCTCTCAGGAATCCGGGAGAGGGTCGCTTGTTGTCATGCGACTTCTTTCCTCCTTCTGGGTGGATGGTTCCAAGCTTGGGTTCATCATACAAGAGATTTGCTCGAGCTTTCTTCATTTTCGAAAATCATATCAAAACACTGTCGCTGCTACCATGCCTTTATTAATAGCTCGATGGATTGACCGATATCCGCAAGAATTTGTCCATCTCCACCGTCTTCATAAACGACTCGATGGAGGCGCGGATACCCTTTTTGATATGACACAAACCGTGACTGACAATGGTAGACGCAAAACCCTTCTGTTTCCTCTCCAAACAACTCTTCTTTTCCTCATGCCTGATGTTTTCGAGGTGGCCAGTAACTTAAGGGAGGCCAAGAGCAACAATATCATGAAGAAGGTGTCATTTTTGGACGCATTGCGTAAGACCATGAAGAATGGAAATGAGCAAGCCGGATATTGTGTCATCTCTCTACTCCGCGCTGCTCGTCATTTCAGCGCAGAGAGCGATTCTGCACTTGTCAGCTATGCCATGGATGTGCAGGACGAAGTACGGGACGCAGTATTTCGCCATTCCGCCACAAATTCGCCTTCTGCCCAGTTTGATCAGAATATGATTACTGCTGCCTTTATCACTCTAGCGCATCTAAACCTAGATGTCTGTATTGATACTGTCCTTGACACTTGTATCTCGCCCTCGTCACCTCATAGTTTCAAAGTCGCAGTTATCCAAGCATGCTGTTACCTTGCGAACCAGTCAGACTCTTCCAGATATAACGAGCTCTTCAATGAGGCTCTTCCATTTATTCAAACACAGCTGAAGGTTTGCCACACAAAACTGTTTTCTGCTTCTTACCACGCTTATACTAATTGGTTTCAGACTTGCGTAGCTGTTTCATGGGATCCGGCGGCAAATCTCAGTAATGAAGTCATAAATATGGCGCGCAGCATCCTCAAGTTTCTCGGTGCTCTGCCCACATCATTATTGAATGAGCTTAATCGTCAGACGCCGGCTCTTGATACGCTGGGGCCATTTATATTCACTGTAATATCATCCAACAAAACCATTTGCCAAACAGCAACAGAAGTTGCCGAGCGACTCTTTTCAGAGCATCCAGAAGCCGTCAAGTCCTTCAATGAGCAGAGTCATCCCGATATACTTGAGCTGCGTGAGACATTCTGGACTCGAAGGTAAGATGAAAAACTGGTAGTATCCAACATTAACTAATACTCTTCAAGCTCCAAGGTTTTGCTCGAGCTGTGTGAACGAATGGTTCATCCTAGGCTATCCGAACTAACAACTATGCACGACTATCTCAAAGCTCGGCTCACCTTATTGAAAAACATCCCGGTAAGGATCCATTAATCCAATTTACAGCGGCCCTCCACTAATGCTGTATCATGATTTCCTACAGGAATTGACACGCCTGTCTGATGAGCTTCCTGATATGGTAGCTGCCTCGTCCAAATTAGAGACCGTTCTTCTTGTATCTCTTTGCTCTGCCGATATTGATGTCTGTCAGCTTGTTACTTCTTGCATAGGCCTATTCCTGGCGGAGTGCTCTTGCATTGGTGAATTTGCTGAATCTGTCAAGTCATCAGCGTCAATCCTTCGCAACGGCGATATTTTCCGTGAGATCGCATCCCCAGGTTTTCGATTCACCGGACTGGTCGCCTTCCAGAAACGAATTCGAACCTTTTTGCGTCGCATACAGTTTCCAACATTAGGCATACTGAACGCTTGGGAAATCGCATTCGATCGTTGGATCTATTTAGTTCAAAAAGTCTCCACGCTACATCCAAATTCTGTTGATGACCGATTATTGTCAGAGTGGCGAAATTTGTCAGGCTTCCTTGCGTCTCTTGGAGGAGCTTGCACCGCAGATCAGGCCATTGCTTTGGAGGAACCATCGCTCCAGAATTTGAGATGGATAGATCGATCACCATCTGAGCAATCCGAGGAGCCTTCGCTCAAACGTTATCTCAAATTGGCTATTCAACTCCTAGCATGTGCAAACGTCAGAGTTCGTGAAGCTATGCGCGAAATTCTTTCGAGCGAAGTGTCACCTATACTTTATCCCGCCCTGTTCAAGTCTCTCGAATCAGAGTTAGAAGTGCTCTTTGCAGGTGTTCTCGCTCCGGCAGATAAGGCTCAGGAAACAGACATAATCTTTGCGGAGCAAGCTGCTTCTTTGCTAAAGACTCTGGTCGAGAGACTAGAAATCCCGGCCGATTTAGGGGCCGCCTCGTCAGTCCACTTGGGCCTGATGACATTGAACTTTGCCAAGTTCATCGACGGGATTGCAGATACTGCAAATACCTTACGAGTCAAGATAAGGGTCTGTCAATTGTGCGAAGCAGTCACAAAGAGAAAGGAGCATTTGAACCTCCGTGATGATGTACATATTCGAAACCAGCTCCTCGAATACACCATTGGTTGGATAGATCGACCACGATCACCACATGTGGATCAACCCGGCGCAGGTGGGAAACCTGATGATTTGAACAGAGTTCAAAAGGATCTTGATAAAGCTTGTTTGCGATCTCTCGCAGATCTCACATTTCGTTTACCGCTTCAGCCCGCTGATAGTCAGTCAGATGTTGGAATGAGCGAGATGAAGTCTCAGATGTTTCACACCTACTTCAACCGATTTCTTTCCCTTCTCAATCATGAGTCTGCTGAAATCAGCAGATCGGAGCTTTCTGCAACTTTAGTTGGCCGAGATGAAGTGATCTCCAATTCAGATTTGGCCATCACCATCCTCTCCAACCTCCTTAGCGCAAATATTGATGTTGGTCTCAAGCATTCCATCAATATCGGATATCACGACAATGTAGAGATCCGAACAGCATTCGTCAAAGTTCTTTTTAACATCTTAATCCAAGGAACTGAGTTTAGCAATTTGACAGACTCGGCTGTTAGCAAAAAATATGAGGAACTTTTAGAGGTTTGTTATCTCACCTGACTTAGCCCTTCCCAGAAGCTGACAGTGCAAATGCAGCTCCTTACAAAAGATGTATCACTTCCTGCCTCAATGAGTGCAATATGCCCTAGTACAGAAGTCGATGAACTTACAATTTGCCTTCTAACGGTATTTGAACAAAGAGGCCTTATCTTTGAATTGTTCGAGGCACTTATTAGGGCAGAAATTGATCAGACTGGTAAGATATTGCGTTTCTACTCACTCCTTTTAGTAGTACTGGACAAGGTTCGAGCTAATCTTCCATCAGAAAATGAGACGGAAATTTTGCGTCGAAATTGCGTTGCAACTAAAATGCTCTCTGTCTACGCTAGGTGGAAAGGTTTTGCTTATTTACAAGGAACTCTTCACAAGGTCCTTGAACGACTCATGCTCACATCCCAAGACTTAGATTTGGAGCTTGATCCGACCAGAGTTGGCACACAGGAAGAACTACAAAAAAATGCTCTTCAACTTCAGATAGTTGCAAAAGTTTTCATGGACGATATTTGTGCTTCTGCTTCCAATATACCCCCTTCGTTCAGAAAAATATGCAGCATAGTGAGTTCAGCTAATACCCCTTGGTTGTTGATCAATAGCCCTCACACCTCAAGTAGATTTCCGATGCTGTTCTACATCGCTTCCCGAATGCCAAATACACTGCAGTTGGCGCGTTCATTTTCCTCCGGTTTTTCTGTCCTGCAATTGTCGCTCCAGAAGTAGAGGGACTCGTGCCAACACCGCCGTCGAAGGAGATGCGTCGAGGTCTACTGCTCATAGCAAAAATAATTCAAAATTTGGCCAATAATGTTCTATTCGGAACAAAAGAGCCTTACATGTTTCCGCTTAACCTCTTCTTAGTCCAAAACATCCATGTCGTAATGGGGTTTCTACGTGAAATATCTGTAAGTGACTGGACAACTCTTTTTTGCGAAGATAGACTGACCACCCGAAAGATTCCACCAAGTCAACTAGAAATCAGCAGTAACAAAAAGGCCATCGATTTTGGGTCATGTGTGGCCTTGCACCGCTTCCTCTATGACCATTGGGATCACCTTCAGCAGATTCTTGTCTCCAAGGATAGGAGAGAATACGTCAGATCTCCAGGGGAACATCCTCGTGGTCGTTCACCGGCCATGGAACCTCTACGGAATTTGATTGCAAATCTCGGTCCCCCTCCTTTGGCCATCTCATGGAACCGGCCACAAATCTCAACAAACAGCCCACCTTTGTATTCACGATTCCAGAACTTTATGCTTCGCAACGCTTTTCGTGGTACAGAGTCTTATTTAACGTCTCGTGCGGTGTATGATGGAGGCGAGAGCAAGGTGAGACATAATTGCTTACTACCCTCTCAGCTCGCCCCAGTTCCTCAGGATATAAGAAATAACTAATGCTAATTGAGCTTTCTCTAGGACGGACTTTCGATCATTTGCATTATACTGCGTCATATTGAAGCGGATAATATTGATTACGACACAATGCTTTATTGTTATCTCAAGGTAAGCTCTTGGATCTTCTCCATAGTCATTGGCACTCCAGCTGCTGCGCTACATGAGAACCTGTGTAGCACCAGCTAGCCGATGCCCCTTGTAGCAATGGATCAAAGAAAGGGATTCTAATTCGTTTGACAGATTGCCAGCAGACTTTGGCATGAACCCTTCGGACTTTTCATAGACGCCACATGTTATAATGGACGGAACGACCCCCAAGATGACTTCTTTAAAATGCTTGATCTTCTTACTCCCTCAGAGCTGACACTTAACCTGACGAGAATTTATGTGTACAACATGAACAGCGCCTTTAGGTCGGTTAGATATGTGCCGTTACCCTTTTCATCATCACTAACGAAATGATTCCAGGAGATGCTTTCGACACCTGCTACGAGTATCCACAAGATCTGAAAGCAGTGCTTTTCACCCGAGAAACGTGGAGTACCACTTGATAGGAAGTCTTCAGGATCTCCAAGCTCATTTCCATCTCAGCCAACTTCATCTTCCTAAGGAAACGATTAGTGTTGTCACAGATACTCGCTATATGTTCCAGCCCATTACAAGGCTCTCAAAGTCGAAAGGAAAAGTAGAAGTGGTAATTAAGGTTGGAAGCCAGTTTGTCCAAGTAACCACAACCAAGAAACAGGAGGTTTTGTCTGGCCTTCGCCTCAGCACTACTGTCAATGATATTTTCCGCCTTGGAGATGTGGAAGAAGCAACGACAACACTTCAATCAGAGGATGACTCTTCCTTCGGACTCCGAGCAGATGGAGGGAAAATAGTCATGTACTTTACCAGCCCAAAGAAAGCTGACGTGCTTCAGACCATCCGCAGTGCCAAAAACAAGCATGGGAAAGAGAATCGTACCTATAAGCCGTTCGAGAGACTTATGCGTCCTCAAGACGTACCCGGTACATTACTCAACCTCGCCTTTACGAACCTTTTGAGCTCAGATCGCTCTCTCAGGTTGGCGTCATATAATTTGCTTGGAGCATTATGCAGGGCTTTCAAGTATAGCGCTGATTCTAGATTATCATGCGCGAAAGGTCGGTTCTAAGGCGCTTATTGATCGATCTGATCATTAATACTAATACCGTGTGCTAGACATCTCCATTCCCATTGATCCAACACGATTTGTAGTAGAAATCAGCAATATATTAGCAACTACGCAGCCACAGCTAACATCTGATTTCTTGACCGAATTCTTCGTAGGGTGGGAGAGCTTCCCTGAAGAACAAAGGCCTCTCAGCTTGGCTTACATGTCACCGTGGCTCACCGGTCTTCGAACAAATGTCTTGACCAGTGAACAAGACAGCGAAAAGGGACGAGAAAAGGTCGCGACACTATTGAGGAAGCTGATCGATCTTATCGTTTTAGACCCGCACCTTTCATATCCTCTCCAGCATTTTGTCTTACCATCAATAACCAGTGATGAACTCCTGCTCGACATATTCCTTGATGAGCTGATAAAAACTGCTCTAAGCTATGGCGCTCATGAGGAGTCGTTGGACGTCATCTCACCAGTCATCATCGGTATTGGTACTGTTACTATTCGAGGAAAGATATTCTCCCGACTTCGCAAAACACTCAATCGTTCGTCATTGAGACCAACAAGATATCTGCAAGATAGCCCTGTCTGGGCAGAGATATGCGTGCTTCTGCAATTTTGCGTCGCTTTGTCATTTGATAGTGGTGTTCAGTCTCGGTTATTCTTGCCTGAAATTTTCCACATCGTGACGATGCTCGCCAATACTGGCGACAATAGCGTTCGCCAACTGGTGTACAAGCTACTGGTCAATTCAGTCCATTCAGTCTGTACGGCTTTCAATCTAGACGAGGCAAAACTTACCAAACTAAAGGCAAACCTTGACCTTCTTTGTGAGCCTCGAGGTGAGGCGTTTTCTTTAACGACCTCGAATATCCGTGACGGCGCCTCCGTCTCTACGGCTCACGATTCGAGCTCGACACTAGCGGCAACTGAAAATCTAACTGTCATTTTATTCGACATATGCTCTATTGCAGCACCTTCGATTGACTTGGCCAATAGTTGGAGATCACGCTGGATGAGTCTTGTTGCAAGCACCGCCTTTCAAAATAATCCAGCCGTCCAACCAAGAGCCTTTGCAGTAATGGGATACTTAGCTCGTGAAGAGGTAGACGACGACCTACTTTACCAAGTTCTCGTTGCCCTGAGAAATAGCATCGGCCAATTCGGAGAAGATGGGAATAGCGAAATGCTCATCTCTATCGTAACGTCGTTGTCAAAAATGATGATCAAGCTTCCTTCTGCATCTCGGTACGGACTTCAACTTTTCTGGTTGGCCATGTCTCTCGTCCGACTTGTTCCCATTGGTCTTTTCAACTGCACAGCGCAATTCCTTGAAGCAGTCTTAACCAACATTGGCGCAGTGGGCAATGCTACGGGAGAGAAAATTGTCCCGCTTCTTTTACAAAGCCGTGGTCAGCTCGAAGAAGCTGCCTTGCCACTTGATGATGCGTACGGAATTCATTTCGATCATGAGAGCTTTCACTTTGCCGTCTGCGCTTACCTCGTCCGCGGACTCACTGATACGTCAACACGCCCAACGGCAATTCGCGTTCTATCTTCATTTTTTGAGATTGCCAACTCTACCGCAGTACCTCCAACAGCTAAAAACGACCCTACAACAGATTCATTACCATACCTTGCTCTTATTTCGGCGCGAGGCGTGCTTCCTGAAGACTACAGAGATGGCCTCTGGATTGCCGGTATCGGTGCAGAGGGCACTGGAAATACTACAACATACACTGGTCGACAAAGAATGGATAATGTAAGGGACAAAGACCTATTGCTCATCTCAGCTATCGAATTAGTTGACTTCCAGTATCTTGAGGAGCGGGTCCAAGTCCGGAGCCTTCAGTGGCTGAATGATCTAGCCTTGCAACGGCCTTTGGTATTTGAACAGCTGTAAGTATATAATGCTGCTTGACTACGCGGTTTGTTGACTGATTTCATATAGATGCGGCGCAATACCATCATTAATTGAGGAGGTCCTATTACATAGCCAGGATACTAGTGCTCTGAAGGCCGCCAATACCCTACTGCGAACAATCTCGTCAGATGCAAACTTTCAGGATAAAATGACGTCGATGCGGCCACTAATAGATGCATTACATGAAATGGGATTTACAGGATTATGGCGTTTCTCTTCTCAAGACCTTGGAGAAGAGATTCGGCGCGAATGCTTTGATTTGACGGAGAGATTAATAGAGGTAAGTTTTATCTTAGTAATAGAAAATAAGAAAGTTACTAATTTTAATAGTTAATAATTATATAAATTTTATAAAAATATTTATATATATATAAACTAGATTATACTATATATATATATTAAATATATATTTAATTTAATATAATAGTTATTTTTCTTAAATATAAAAAATAAATTATTTAAAAATTAAAAAAAATTATATTTTAATTTTAAATTTAAATATATATATAATAATTTAAATAATAAAATTTAAATATAATATAATTAATTTGAAATTCATAATTTATAATTTAATAATTTAATTAAATTAAATAATTTTTTTTATTAAATTATAAAAAATAATAATAATTTTATTTAAAAATAAATTATATATATAATATTTTTAAAAAACTTATATATTAAAATAATATAATTATTTAATTAAAAAAATAATTATAATAATTATAAATTAATTATAATATATAATATAATATTTAAAAAATATAATTAAATTTATAATAAATAAAATTATAAATTTATAATTAAATTTTTTAAAAAATAATTTAAATAAAAAAAATATAAATTAAATTATTTAAAAAAAAATAAAAATTTTAATTTAAAAAAAAAATTATTAAAATAATTATTAAAATAATTTATTAAAAATATATATATAAATTTTTTTATAAATAATATTTTAAATAATTTTTTAAATAATTTATTAAATAATTTATTTTTTATATTTAAAAAAAATTTATAATAAAATAATATATTTATTAATTAGTATTTAAAAAATATTAAAATTTATTAAAATTTTTATAATTTTAGTATAATAAAATAATATTTATATTTATAATTATTTATAAAAAAAATTAAAATTAATTAAAGTTTTTATAAAATTTATATTTAAAAATTATATTTAATATTAAAAAATAAATTAAATTATAATTTTTTTTAAATATAAAAAATAAATTACTTAATTAAAATTAAAATAACTATTATTAAATTTTTATTTAATAATTATTAATTAATAATTTAATTAATTTATATTTTTTTATAATTAATTTAAAATATTTTATTTATTTTATTTATTATTTAAATTTTAAATAAAAAAATTTAATATTAATAATATTTTTATTATAAATTTTATAATAGTAATTATTATTTTAATTATAATTATAATTAATTTTTTATTATTTTTAATTATTATAATTATTTATAATAAATAAATATATATTAATTATTAATTTATTATTTATTAAAAAAGTATATTATTTTTATAATATATTATTTTATTAAGTAGTTTTTTAATTTTAAAAATATTATATATATAATTTATTTTTAAAAATTATTATTACTTTCTATAACTTAATGAAAAAATTAAGTTTATTTAATTTATTTAATTTATTTAAATTATAAATTATAAAGCTTAAAGTTAATTATATTATATTTTAACTTTATTATTTAAGCTATTTTATATATTTTAAATTTAATTTTAAATTTTAATTAATTATATTTTATAAATTTTTAAAATTTAATTTAATTAATTATAATTGATTAAGTTAAGTTATAAATTAATTTTAAATTAATTTTAGATTTTAAATTAATAATTAAAGTATAGTTTTTTTTAACTTAATTATTATACTTTTATTAATTTTTTTAATAATAAATATAACCTTTATAAAAAAATTTTTATTATTTTATTAATTTTTTAAATAGTTTTTTTAATGTTTTTACTTAATTTAAGGTTTTTAGTATTTTTTAATTAATTTAATTTATATTTTATTTTATTTAATTTTAATTTTTTTAAAAATATTTTTAATTATAAATTTATAATTTTATTAATTATAAATTTAATTATTTACTTAATTATTTTATTATATTAAATTATAATTAAATTATAATTATTATAATATATTATTCTATTATATAAAATTTTTAAAGCTATTATATATATAATTTATTTTTAAAAATTATTATTAATTTTTATAATTTAATAAAAAAATATAATAAATTTATTTAAATTAATTAAATTATTAAATTATAAATTATAAAGCTTAAGATTTATTATATTATATTTAAATTTTATTATTTAAGTTATTTTATATATTTTAATTTTAATTTTAATTAATTAAGTTAAATTATAAATTAATTTTAAATTAAAAATTAAAAACTAAAATATTTTTTTTTAATTTAATTTTTATAATTTTATTAATTTTTTAATAATTATTATTATTTTAATTATATTAAATAAAAAAACTATTTTTATTAATACTTTTTAATATATTTTTTATTAATTATTATATTATAAATAATAATTAATATTATTTTTTATTTTTAAATAAATAATAAAATTAAATACTAAAACTAAAACTTTAAATATTATTCATAAATATTTTATAATAAAAATTAATTAAATTAATTATATAAATTACTCTTTATAAATTTATTTATAATATAATTAAATATTTAATAAATAATTATAATTTAATTTATTTATTTTTATTATATAATTTAATAATATTAAAAAATAATAAAATTAAAATTAATTATATAAATAATAATATTATATAATATATATAAAATATATATAAAACTTATTAATAAATTATTATAATATTATAAAAATTTAATAATATATATTATAAATAATATAATAATAAATAATAAAAAAATACTTTAATATTAAAAACTAAGTTTTAATATTTATTAAATATTTATAGTTATAATACTTTAATTATAAAAATTATATTTATTATTAAAAAAATTAATAAAATTATAATAATTAAGTTAAAAAAAATTATACTTTAGTTTTTAATTTAAAATTTAAAATTAATTTATAATTTAACTTAATTAATTATAATTAATTAAATTAGATATTAAAACTTTAATTTATAAAATATAATTAATTAAATTAAATTTTAAAACTTTAATTTATAAAATATAATTAATTAAAGTTTAAAATTAAACTTAAAGTATATATATATATATAAAATAACTAAAATAATAAAGTTTAAATATAATATAAATATTAAGTTTTATAATTTATAATTTAATAATTTAATTAAATTAAATAAGTTTATTATATTTTTATATTAAATTATAAAAAATAATAATAATTTTTAAAAATAAATTATATATATAATATAAAAAATTATATAATAAAATAATATACTTTAATTATATTTTTTTATTATATTTAAATTAAATTATTAGTAAATTTACTTTATTAATTTAAAAAAATAATTATAATAATTATAATTTAATTATAATTTAAGTAAAATAGCTAAATAAATAATTAAATTTATAATTAAAAACTTTAAAAAAAGAAAAATTAAAACTAAGTAAAATAAAATATAAACTAAATTAACTAAAGAATATTAAAAATCTTAAGCTAAGTAAAAGTATTTAGAAAATTATTAAAAAAATTCATAAAGTAATTTATTAAAAATATATATAAAGATTTTTTTATAATTAGTTTTTTTTAAATAGTTTATTTTCTATATTTAAGAAAAGTATTTTTTTTTTTATATTATATAATTTATTTTTAAAATTAAAAAATTACTTAATAAAATAATATATTATAAAAATAATAAACTTTTTTAATAATTAAAAATAAATTAATAATTAATATATATTTATTTATTATAAATAATTATAATAATTAAAAATAATAAAAAATTAATTATAATTATAACTAAAATAATAATTATTATTATAAAAACTTATAATAAAAATATTATTAATATTATAAAAATTTTTTATTAAAGTTTAAAAAATAAAAAAATAAAAAAAAGTAATTTAAATTAATTATAAAAAAAAATATCAATTAATTAAGCTATTATTAATTAATAATTATTAAAAAAAAAGTTTATAATAATTTATTATTTTAATTTTAATTAAGTAATTTATTTTTAATTTTAAATTAGTTTTTTATTAATTTTTAATTAATTAAAATATTATTTTTTATAAAAAAAAATTAAATTAAAATTATTATAAAAATTAAAATATTAATTTTAATATTTTAATAATTAAAAAATTATTTATAAAGTTTTTTTTTTAATTATAAAATAATAATTTATTTAAAAATCCTATTATAAATATTAAAACTTTTAATTTACTTATAATATTAATTTTATAATAGTTTTATTTTAATTAAATATTAATTAAATATTAATTATTTTTTAATTTTATTATTTTTTTTTAACTTTATTATTTTTTTTAATTTTTTTAAAAGCTTTTATAAAGTTTTTTTTTAAATAATTTTTAAATAAAAATTTATTATTTTATAATTATAAATTAATAAATTAATAAAATTATTTATTTAAAAATAAAAAAAATATTAATTAAAAAATAATAAAAATTTATATTATATTTAATTATAAAAACTTTTATAATTATTAATTAAAAATTAATAATATTAATATTAATTTATAAAATATTATAAAATTAAGTTTTATTAAAGTATAAGTTTTTAATTATTTTTTTATTAATATTTTATTTTATAATAATTTTTTTTATATAAAATACTTAATTTTATAAATAATAAATTAAACTTTTTAAAAATAAATTTATTAATTAATTAAAAATTAATAATTTATAAAATTATAATTTTAATAATAATAATAAATATAATTATAATATTTAATAATAGTATTTTATTAATTAATTAATAATTTAAAAATATTTAATTTATTAATTATTAAATATTATAAAAATTTTACCTTTAGGTTAAAAATATAAAAAAAAAAAAAAATTAAAATTTTTTTTATAATTAAAAAAAAGTAAAATTATAATAAATTTATTACCTTAGTAATTAATAAAAAAAATAAAAAAAAATATAAAAAATTTATTTTAAAAAAAATAATAATTTATTTTTAATTTATTTTTAATATATTTTTAATTTATTTTTTATTTATTTTACTAAATTTATAAAAAAATATTAAAAAAATTAAAATTAAAATAAAATTTAATAATTATATATATAATTTAAATTAATATATTATAATAAAAAAAAGTAAATATAAATATAAAATTATTTACTTTTTTATATATTTTTAATTATATTTTTATTTATTATAAAAGTATTTTTAATTTAAAATATATTATTTTAATTAATAAAATAAATTTATAATATAATTATTTTAATTATATTTTAAATAATAATACTAAGGTTAAAACTTAATTAAATAAAAATTAATATATAAAAAGTAAACTAATAAAAATAAATTTATTAAAGTAATAAAAGTTAATATAAAAATATTATAAAATAAATTAATATATTAAATTATATTTTTAAAATTAAGATTTTATAAACTTAAATAATATATTCTTTAAATAATATATAAAATATATTTAAGTCTTTAATTTAATATAAAAAAAATAATAAAAATAATATTTAAAAAAGTTTTATAATATACTTTTTTATAAATTATTTATAAATATTTAACTTTAGTTTAATAAAATAATTAATAAAATAAAATTACTTTAAAAAAAATATAATATTATATTAAAGTTAAAAACATAAATTATTTATATTAAAAATATATATTTATTTTAAAATTAAATAAATATATTAATATAATATTAATTATTACTTTTATAATAATAATATTTAAAATTATTATTTAATTTTTTATAAATAAATAAAAAAAACTTTAAAATTAAAAAATATTAAAAAAAAGTATTAAGTAATTAAAGTAAATATAATTATTATAAATAATAATAATAATAAGTTTTAAATATAAGTACTTTATTATAAAAGTATTTATATAAAAAAATAAAAAATAAAAATATTAATTTTTAATAAAATAAAAATTAAAAATTTTTTATATATATTATAATTATATTATTAAATTATATATTTATAAATATTTTTTATTTTTAAAAATTTAAATTAAATTACTTTATTATTATAAAAATAAAGTTATTATAATTTTTAAATTTAAATATTAATTTTATAAAAGAAAATTAAATATTTAATTTATATAAAAAAAATATTATAATTAATATTAAAAATAATATTATAAAAAAAAGTAATATATTAAATATTAAAAAACTTTTAAATTAAAAAAAAAGTATTAAAGTTTAAATTATAACTTTATAATTTAAAAAAATTTATAAAAAAAAACTTTTTTTTTATTTTAAAAAATTTTAAAATAAATATAATTATTATTAAATACTTAATTATTTAAAAGTAATTAAAATATAAATTATTTTCTTTTTTAATTTTATTATTTTTTTTATACTTAGCTTTTTAATAATTATATATTTTTAATTAAAGATTTTATATTAAATAAATAAAAATTAAAAATAAAGCCTTAGTTATAAAATTAATTAATTTATATAATTTTATTTATATTTATAATAAAAACTATAATTATAATAATTTTATAATAATACTATTATATTTTAATTTAAATAATATTAATTTAATTTAATTTTTTTTAATTTAATTTTAAATTTTTTATTTATTTTATTTTATAAAAAAATTAAACTTTCTTAAGTATAAAAAATAAATTACCTAAAAGAAATTAATTATAAAAAAACCTTTATATATAATAATAATTTTTAATAAATTATTTTATTAATTTTTTAATAAATTTTTTAAAATTTTTATTTAGCTTAAGGTTTTTAATATTTTTTAGCTAATTTAATTTATATTTTATTTTACTTAGTTTTAGTTTTTTCTTTTTTAAAACTTTTAATTATAGGTTTATAATTTTATTAATTATAAATTTAATTATTTATTTAGTTATTTTATTATTATAATTAAATTATAATTATTATAATTATTTTTTTAATTAAAAAAAATAAATATATTATTTTATTATATATTTTTTTATATTATATATATAATTTATTTTTAAAAATTATTATTACTTTTTATAACTTAATAAAAAAATATTTATTTAACTTAAATAAGTTATTAAATTATAAATTATAAAGCTTAAAGTTAATTATATTATATTTAAACTTTATTATTTAGGCTATTTTATATATATATTAATTATATTTTATAATTTAAATTTTAAAAATTTAACTTAGTTAATTATAATTAATTAAATTAAATTATAAATTTATTTTAGATTTTAAACTAAAAGCTAAAGTATAGTTTTTTTATAATTTAATTATTATAGCTTTATTAATTTTTTTAATAATAAATATAACTTTTATAAAAAAATTAAAAAAAATATATATTTAATTATAATTATTTAAACTTTTTATAATAATTTTAATTTTAATTTAGAAATATTTTATTTTTAAATTATATTATAATTATATTTTTTATTTAAATTTAAAATATTATTAATATATTTTTATTAAAAAGTTATTTTATATTAATAATTTCTATAATTTATTTTAAATTATAGTTTTTAAAAATTTTAATAATTATTTTATTTTATATTATAATTATTTTATTTTATTTAATTAAAATTATTCTTAATAAAAGTTTTATATAAGCTTAATTTAAAAATATTATAATAATTACTTAAGTTAATTAATTATTTAGTTTTTTTTTATAAATTATTTATTTTATAATATTTTAAAGTTTTATTTATTATAATTAAAAAAAAATTTAAAGTAAATATTTATTATATTAAAAATAATTTAAATAATATATTAAATTATTTAAAACATAATTTTAATATAAATTATACTTTATTTAAAAATATTATTTTTAAAAACATTTATTAAATTATAATTACTTAAGATTTATTATATAAATACTTTAACTTTTATATTTAAATAATAAATACTTTATATAAAATTTATATAATTATTATTTATTATTATTAAAAAATTATTTTTATATTATTAATAATATTATTTTATAATTAATATATTATTATAATAAAAAGTAAATAACTTTAGGGAATTTAATAATATTATTTTTTTAAATTTTATTATAAATTTTAGTATTATAAAAATAATTTAAAAATTATTAAAAAGTTTTTTTATTTAAATATAATATAAATATATATATTTAAAAGCTTAAATAATGAAATTTTAATATAATATAAACTTTAAATTTATAATTTATAATTTAATACTTTAATTAAATTAAATAAATATTTTTTTATTAAAGTATAAAAAATAATAATAATTTTTAAAAATAAATTATATATATAATTAAAAAAAATTATTTAATAAAATAATATATTATAAAAATAATAAATTTTTTTAATTATTTTAAAATAAATTTATAATTAATATATATTTATTATAAATAATTATAATAATTTATAATAATAAAAAAATAATTATAATTATAATAAAAAAATATTTATTATTATAAAAATTTATAATAAAAATATTATTAATATTAGAAAAAATATTTATTAAAGTTTATAAAATAAAAAAAATAAAAAGAAAATAATTTAAATTAATTATAAAAAAAATATAAATTATTTAATATTAATTTATTATTTTAATTTTAATTAAGTAATTTATTTTATATATATTTTTTTTTATAATTAATTTAAATTATTTTTTTATATTTATATTTTATAATTTAAGTTTTTTTATATATATATTAATTATATTATATTAAAACTTTATTATTTTAATTATTTAATATATTTTAAATTTAATTTTAAATTTTAATTAATTATATTTTATAATTTAAAATTTTAAAATTTAAATTAAAAATTAAAATATAATTTTTCTTTAATTTAATTATTATAATTTTATTAATTTTTTTAATAATAAATATAAATTTTATAAATAATATTTTTTTTATTTTTTAATATATTTAAATTTCTTTAATTTTTATTAAATACTTAATTAAAAAAACTTATTATTTTTTAATAATTTTAATTTTTTAAATATAATAAATTTAATTTAATATATTATTAATATTATAAAATATTATAAATATTAATATAAAAGTTATATTTATTATTAAAAAAGTTATATTTATTATTAAAAAAGTTATATTTATTATTAAAAAAGTTATATTTATTATTAAAAAAGTTATATTTATTATTAAAAAAGTTAATAAAATTATAATAATTATATTAAAAAAAATAATTTTTTAATTTTTAATTTAAAATTTAAAATTAATTTATAATTTAACTTAATTAATTATAATTAATTAAATTAAACTTTAAAAATTTAAATTATAAAATATTATTAAATAAAGTTTAAAATTAAACTTAAAGAATATAAAATAACTTAAATAATAAAGTTTAAATATAATATAATTATATTTTAAATTTTATAATTTCTAATTTAATAATTTAATTAAACTAAATAAATATAATTTTTTTATTAAATTATAAAAAATAATAATAATTTTATTTAAAAATAAATTATATATATAATACTTTGAAAATTAAAAAACTATATAATAAAATAATATATTTTAATTACTTTTTTTTAATTAAAAAAAAAAGTTTTACAAAAGTTTTTAACTTAGTATATATATTAATATATTTACTATATAAATTTATTAAATACATTATATAATAATTATAATTTAATTATAATAATTAAATAATTAAATAATTAAATAAATAATTAAATTTATAATTAATAAAATTATAAATTTATAATTAAAAGATTTTAAAAAAAAAACTAAAGTTAAATAAAATAAAATATAAACTAAATTAATTAAAAAATATTAAAAACCTTAAGTTAAATAAAAGTATTAAGAAAATTATTAAAAAAGTTAATAAAGTAATTTATTATAAATATATATAAAGGTTTTTTTATAATTATTTTTTTTAAAATAATTTAGTTTTTATATTTAAGAAAAATAAATATTAATATAAATAAAATTATAATAATATAAAAATTATATTTTATTATTATAAAATTTATAGTTAATAAATATAAAGTAAATTATATAATTATATAAATATTATATTTAAAATACTTAATATAATATTTAATTATTTTAAATTAAATTAATTTATATAATAAAATATATAATAAAAAAATTAAAAAATAAATATAAAATAATAATTATTTAAATAATATATTTATTAACTTAATAAAGTTAAAAATAATAAATAATATTGAAATTTTATTAATTAATATATTATAGTTTTTTTATTTTTTAATATAATTATTAATTTAATAAAATTAATAATAATAATATAATTTAAAATAATAATATAATATAATTAAAATAATACTATAATATAATTAAAATTATAAATATAATTATTATTTTAATAAAGTTAAATATAATAATATAGTTTTTAATTATTTATAAAAATTTTTTTTAAAATTATATAATAATAAAAATTTATATAAATAAATAATTATTGATTTATTATAATATAATTTTATTTAATTTTATTATAGTTTTTTAATATAAAAAATTTAAATATATTTATTATTTATATTTTTTTAAATTAATATTTTTTTAAATTAAAATTAATAAAAAATAATAAAGAATTTAAATTTTATTAAATATTATTAATATATATATAAAAATAAAAAATTTAAATTTTTATTATTAAAAAATAATAAATAATATATATATATATATATAAATATAATAAAATAATTAAAATAATAATAATAAAATTATAATTTTTTTATTATTAATACTTTATAAAATATATAATATTTATATTTTATAATTAATAATAATTTTTTATTTTATAAAAATTATTAATTAATAATAATTTATTTTATTAATTACTTAAAGAAAATAATATAAAAAGATTATTATTAATTAATTATTTTTAAATATTAATAAATAATAAATAATAAATTAAAATTACTATTAATTTTATTATTTTTTAATAAATTAAGCTTAATATAATTAGCTTATAATAAAATAAAATAAATAAATTACTTAAAATAATTCAATTTTTATTATTTATTATTTTATTATATATAATTTAACTATAATAAAAATAATTTAATTTTAAATAATAAATTTAATAATAATTTATTAAATTTATTAATAAAAAGTTATTTATTAATAAAATAAAAAATAAATAATTACAAAAAAATTTAATAATTTTATATTTTATGAATTTTTTTTTTAAATAATATACTTTTATATAATATATAAATAATTTAATTAAAGTAACTTAAAGCTTAAATTAAGCTATTTAAGTATTATAATAATTATATATTTTCTTTAATATTTAAAATTTAAAATTTAAATTATATTATTTAAATATTATAATAATTATATATAATAAAAAATATATAATATATAAGTATAATATATTTAATATATTTCTAATATAATAGCTTTTTATTACTTTTTAATTATAAAAAATATTACTTTAGGTAATATTAATTATAATACTTTTTATAAAAAAAAAGAATTATAAAATAATTATATATAAAGCCTTAGTAATTATTTTTTTATTTAATATAAAATATTTTAAAATAATTTTTTAAAAATTAATTTAAGTTATTTATATAATATAATAATTATAAACTTAAGTAATTATTACTTTAGTAATTTTTATTATATATAAAGATATATTTTAAAATTTTTTTTTAAATATATTAATTATTATAAATATTAATATTTATTTTATAAAAATAATTAAATTCTTTATTATAATTAAATTTAAATTACTAAGTAATTATATTTTTTAAATTTATACTTTATATATTTTTCTTAAATATAAAAAATAAATTATTTAAAAAAAACTAATTATAAAAATACTTTTATATATAATAATAATTTTTAATAAATTACTTTATTAACTTTTTTAATAAAATTTTTAATATTTTTCTTTAGCTTAAGATTTTTAATATTTTTTAATTAATTTAATTTATATTTTATTTTACTTAACTTTAATTTTTTTTTTAAAGTTTTTAATTATAAATTTATAAATTTATAATTTTATTAATTATAAATTTAGTTATTTATTTAATTATTTTACTATTATAATTAAGTTATAGTTATTATTTAAAAACTTTTATAAAAGTTATTTTTTTTAATTAATAAAGTAAATTTACTAATAGTTTTATTTAAGTATAATAAAAAATATATATATATATTATTTTATTATATAGTTTTTTATATTATATATATATAATTTATTTTTAAATAAAATTATTATTACTTTTTATAACTTAATATTTATTTAGTTTAATTAAGTTATTAAATTATAAATTATAAAATTTAAAATTAATTATATTATATTTAAATTTTATTATTTAAGTTATTTTATATATATATTTTAAATTTAATTTTAAACCTTAATTAATTATATTTTATAATTTAAATTTTTAAAGTTTAATTTAATTAATTATAATTAATTAAGTTAAGTTATGAATTATTTTAGATTTTAAATTAAAACCTAAAATATAGTTTTTCTTTAATTTAATTATTATAATTTTCTTAATTTTTTTAATAATAAATATAATTTCTATATTATATATATATATATATATATATTATAACTAAAACTATTTAAGAATATATTAATTTAATATTAAATAAATAAATTAATAATTTTTTTTAATTTCCTAAGATTAATTTTATAATAATAAATATTATAGTTTATATAAAGTTTATTTTTAATATAATTAATAATAAAAGATTTTTTTAATAAAATATTAAAAACTTACTAAAACTTTATAAATTATAAATAATATAATTAAATTATTAAAGTAAATTATAAAAAAATATAATATATAAAATTTTTAAATTTAAAAAAAAATATTATTAAAAACTTTTTAAATATAATTTAAGTAAATTATATATTTATATAAAGGTATAATAAATTTATTAAGTTTAAAAAGTTTATTAATATTAACTTAATAAAAATTATATTATTAAATAATTATAAATTAATATTTTTATTAATTTTTAAAAATATATTAAAAAAGTTTATAAAAAAAAAAACTTATATTATATTAAAAAATTACTTAAGTTAAAATAATTAAATAAATAAAATATATAATTAATATATATATTTTTATTTTAAAAAAAAATTATTAATAAAATTTTAAAAATTATATAATATTTTATTATTATATTATTAAAAAAATATATTAAATATTAAAAAGGTTTTAATTAAAAAGTAAATTTTTAATATTTTAAATATATTTAATAAAAAATAATAATTAAATTTATATTTAAATTTTTAAAAAAATAAACTTAAGTTAAGTAATTTTAAAATTTTAAAATTTAAATTTTTAATTAAAATTATTTTTATAATTATTAATTTTTAAATTATAAATTTAAAATATTTTACTAAAGTATATATAATATTTAAAAATATATATTAACTAAGCTATAATATTATATTTAATATTTATAATTTAATTTATTTTATTAAAAATAAAAATTTATTAAAGCTAAGTTTTTTTATTTTTATTAAAAATAAAAATTAAATAAAAGTAAATAAAAATTAAATTTTAATTATTAATTAAAGTTATTAAAAACTTTAAAAAATTTAAATATAAAAAAAAATATAATAAATATTATTTTTAAAATTATAATAATAATTAAAAGATTTTATATTAATATTATTTCTAAAACTAAACTTAAAGTAAAAAAAATTTAATATAATAAATTATTTATTTTACTTTAATTTTCCTAAAATAAATATATTTTAAAAAAAATTAAATAAATATTATAATTTAATAATTTTTAAATATAAACTTTTTTATATTTATATTACTAATAATTATATAATATTAAGAATTTATTATATTATTTAAAAATATATTTAAATTTTAAAAATATTAATAATAATTATTATATATTTATATATATTAAATAAAAACTTTTTTAAATTTAAAAATAATATTAAATAATTATAATATTTTAATTAAAGTAATTTAATTTATAAATAATAAAAATATTTTTAGTTAATATATAAAATATATTAATTAAAAGAATTAAATATATAAATTATTTAATATATATATAAATATATATATTATAAATTATTTTAAAAAAAACTATTAAATAATATATTATTAAAATTATTTTAGTAAATTTATTAAGATTTTTAAAATTATAATATTATCTTTAATAATTTAAATTAATTAATAGTAATTAATAATAATTACTAATAAATATAATAGTTAATTATATATATATTATTTAATAAATAAAAAATTAAATATAATTTTTAATATTTTAATTTACTTTAATAATTTTATTAAAGAATAATTTAAATTATTAATATATTAAATTTATTAAAATAATAAATAAATAATTATTATAATTAAAAATATTATAATTTTTTAATACTAAATTAAAAAAAAATAATATTTAAGTTTATATTTTTTTATATATAAATTAAATAATTTAATTAAGTATTTAAGTTAAATAATAATAATAAAATTAATAAAAATAATTAAAAAAGTAAATTTTCTTAAGAAATTATAAATAAAAAATACTTTAGTAATAGTTTATTTATTTAATATAAGCTTAATATATATTTATAATATATAATTACTAATATATAAATTAAAAAAGTAATTTTATTTATATACTTTATTAATTATTTTAAAATTTAATATAAATTTAAAACTTAATTAAAAAAGGATTTATATATATAATTATAAAGTTTATATACTTAATTAAAATTAAAAAATAAATAAAAAAAAAAGTTTTTTAAAATAAACCTTAAGGAAATAATTAAATATTTAATTAATTACTAAGTTTTTAATATATATTAAATTTAGATTTTTTATTTTAAAAAAATATTAATTATATAAAATATTAAATTCAATAAAAAAATATTTTATTTAAAAAAAAAAACTTAAAGTAATTTTTTATAATAAAACTTAATAAATTTTTTTAAAAAATAAAAAAAAAAATTAAAATAATTTTTAATATTTAATAATATTTTTATTAACTTAAATTTATTTTAAAAAAACTTAATAATTTTTAAAAATAAATAAAAAAATATTTTAAAAACTATTAAATAAAGTTTATTTAACAAAAAAACTTAAAAAAAAAAACTATATATATTTAAAAAAAGAACTCCTAAAATAAATATATAATATATAATATATAATAAATTAAATAAAAGTTAATTAAATATATTAATAAAAAAAAATTAATTATATAATATAAATAATATATTTTAAAATTATAATTATTAAAAATTAATATAATAATTTATAAAAATTAAAAATTAAATATAATATTAAATTAATTAAAGTAAAATATAAAAATATATAAAATAAAAAAATATAAACTTTAGAAATATTATTATTATTATTATTATTATAAAAATTTAATTACTAAAATTAAAGTTAAAGCTAAAGTAATAACTTAAGAATATATATAATATTTAAAAAAAAAAATTTAATTATAAAAAAAATTATAAAAAAACTTAATTAATTATTAATAAAAAATATAATTTAAAAAGCTTTATTATTATATTTATAATATTTAATATTATAATATAAAAAAAATATTTTTAAAAGTTAATATTAATAATTAATAAAAAAATTATATATATAAGTAATTTAATTAAAACTTTAAAAAACTAAAATAAAATTATAAAGTATTTATTAAAAAATTAATTTATTTAAGTTTTATAAAGGGAAATTAATATATTAATAACTAAAGAAATTTAAAAAAAAAAGCTAATATTAAATTAAAGTTAATTTTAATTAAATAAATATTTTATATAAATTTAAATAAAATAATATTATAATTTAATATATATATAATTATAATATTAAATTTATAAAGTAAATACTATAAGTTATTTTTAAACTTTAAAATTAATTAAAGTAATATTTATTTTTTAAAAGTAAATATAAATAAATAATTACTTAATTAAAAAAATATTTACTTTTTAAAAATAAACTAAAGTAAATATTAAATTATATATTTATTTTATAATACTTATTTAAAATAATTTAAATAATTAATTAAAAATATAAAATAATACTTAATTATATTTATAAAATATTATTTATTAATTATATAAATAAACTTTTTTACTTTTATTAATTATTTATTAATTTAATTTAGTTTATTTACTAAATATAAACTTAATATAAAGTTTATTTTTTAAAAATATTTTTATATTAACTTTATAAAAAATAAATTTATTATATATTATAATTTTTATTTAAATAATTATTTTAAACCTTAAGTAATATTATTATAAAAATATTATATAATTAATTTTTAAGTTTTAAATATAAAACTAAATTAAAAAAGTAAAATATAAAATAAATATTAAAATAATAATATTAATATTATAAATTTATTTAAAAAAATAATTATAATTAACTTAATAATTAATAATTTAATTATACTTTTATAAAATTTATAAAATATAAACTTTAATAATATTATAAAAAAAGCCTAAGTTTTAAATATTATTATTATTTAAATAATATATTAATAAATTATAAATTAAAATATTATTAATTAATAAACTTAAGTAATTTAAAATTTAATTATATAACTTTAGATTACTTAATAATAAAAATAATTATATATAGTTTTAAAATAATAAAAAAACCTTTATAAAAAAACTAAGAAAAATAATTAAATTATTTTTATTAACTTTTTTTAATAAAAACTTATAAAAAATTAAAGGATTTTTTATAAATATAAAATTATATTTTAAATATTTTTTTATTATTATAATTTTATAAAAATAATAAATTAATATTATAAAAAACTAATTTAATAATAAACTTAAAACTTAATTTAAATTATATTTTTAAAACTTTAAATAAAATAATTAAAAAAAAAAACTTTATTAATATATTTTTTAATAATTATAATAAATTTAAAAAATAATTAAAAGTATTATTTAAATAAATTAATTAAAAAAAAACTAAAAATATATTATTAAAACTTATATAATAAAGTAAATATACTAAGTATATAATTAAATTTATTTACTTTTAAATAAAAACTAACTTTAAAAATAAAACTAAGAAAATATTATATTATTAAAAATTAAATAATAATATAAAAAATAAATTTTAAAAAAATAAATTATTAAAAACTTTTAAAAAATAATTTAAAAAATTTTACTATATTAATAATTAATAATATAAATAATATAAAAAAAATAAATAAAAAAAAGTTAATAAAAATTAATAATATTTTTAATATTATTTAAATTAAGGAAAAAAATATAATATAATTTTATTTTATAATAAAAAACTAAATTAATAAATTTAAATATTATTAATATTTATAAATTTATAAATAAATATAATTATTATAGTAAAATAAATTATAAAAAAATATTATTAAAGTAAATATAAAAAACTTAATAATTTTAAAAAATTTATTTATAAAAATAAAAAATTTAATAAAATTTAAATTAATATTATTAAAATTATATTTTATAACTTACTTAGTTAAATTAAGTATTATAATAAATAATATATTATATATAAAAAAAATATATTAAATTAATACCCTTAGGTATTTAAAAAAAAATAACTAAAATAAATTATTATTAATATTATAATTTTTAAAAAAATTAAATAATTTAAAAATAAAAGTAATAATAATTAATTTACTTTTATAAATTAAGAAAAATATAAAGTAAATAAATTATAATATAAAGTTTTTAATATTTTATTTATAAAAATAAAAAAAAATAAAAAAATATTTTTATTTATAAATAAAAAACATTTAAATAAAATAAAAAATATATTAATTTAAATATTTTAAAATTATATTAAAATTATAAAGTATAAAAACCCTAAGGATTAAATTACTTTTATAAATAAAAACTTTTTAATTATAAATTAAAAAAAATTAAAAAATATAACTTAAGTAAATTATAATAAATACTTAAATAATATAAAATTACTTAATAATAAATACTTAGTAATAATAAACTAATAGAATATATTAATATTAACTTTTTATTATTTTATTATAATTTAAAAGTAATTCTTTAAATAAAAAAAAAATATAATTTATATATAATATTTTATTTATAAAAAAAATATAATTATTTAAAAATAAAATAATATAATAATATATTATATATTAAATATTATATAATTAAAATTAATAATTAATATTTTTAAATTTAATATAATAATTTTTATAAAAAATATTATATTAAAGTTAATTTAAAAATATATATAAATTAATTATATAATTAATACTTTAATAATAAAGTAAAAAACTAATATATATAAAAAGAAAAATACTTTAAAATAAATTTTTTTTAATATAAAAATAAACTTTATAAAAAATATTAAATAAAAAAAAACTATTATATTTAATTTTAATATTAATTATATTATTTTAAATTTAACTTTAAAATATATAATAAAAATTATATTTATAATAAAAATATTAAATACTTTTATAAATACTATATTAATAAAATTAATATTAATAAATATTAATAATATTAAAAACTTTAATAATTATAAATATAATAATAAATAATTAAAAATTTTAATATTTTTACTAAGGAAAAATATAACCTTAATTAAAAAAAATATAAATTAATATAATTAAAATAACTAATATAAAAAAACTTAAAGTAAATATATAATTTAAAAATAAAACTATTATTACATATATTAATAATAAATTAAATTATAATTTAATTTTACTATAATTAATTAAAGAATTATAAATCTTAATTTAATAAATAAAATAAATATTATAAATTATAAATATTATAAAAAAAATAAAAAATAAAACTTATTAAATATAAAATTAATTATTTTTTATTAATTATTAATAAAAATATTTATAATATTAAATTTTATATTTTAAATATATTAAAAAATAATTTTTTTTTAAATTACTTATAGTTATTTAATAATAATTTTATTATTTAATAAAAAACTAATAAAGTTTACTAAAATATTAAAAATATATTTAAATATTAATTATATTAAGGAAAATAAAAAAGTAAAATTATATTATTAAAAAAACTAAAATCTTTTATATTAATTATAAAAAAAATAAAAATTATTAAATTTAAAAAAAATAAATTATTAATATTATTATAATATAATAAATAATATAAAAAAGTAAAATATATTTATATTAATAAAATCATAATATAATTTAAAAATAAATTAATAATATTTAATAAAGTATTAAATAAAGTATAATAAAAAAAATTAAAAAAAATTAATAAAACTTTTATTAAAAAACTTTATTAATATAAAAATATAAAAAACTATATAAAATAATATTAAATATTAAATTACTTTTATATTTATAATAAAATTATATTATTAAAATAATAAATAAAAAATAACTTAAAATTTATAAAATTTATAATTTTAATAAAAAAAAATTAAAAACTTTAAAAAAATAATTAAATAAATAATTAAAAAAAAATATATTTAAATTTTTAATTTGTTAATAAAATACTTTATAATATTTATATTAAAAAAAATTAAAAAACTATAATTAATTATTAATTATTAATAACTTAATAAAATTATTATTAAAAATTAAATATTTTTATTATTAATTTTTAAAATTAAAAATAAATTAATAATTATAAAATAATCTTTAACTTTAAAAAAATTTATAATTTTATTTAAATTAAAAAATAAAATAAATAAAAAATAATATTTAAATTATATTATAAATTATTTAAATATTTAATTATATTTTTTAACTTTACTAATATATTAATTATATTTTAAAAAATAATTAATAAAGTCTTTAAGGAATATATTAATAAATTTATTATTATATATTTAAATAATATATTAATTTACTTTAAAACTAAAGAAAAATATAAATAATATATATATTAAGTTTTAAAAATATTATAAATAATTAATTTATTAATAAAATTAAAGAAATATTAATTTTATATTTAAAAAATTAACTTTTTAAAATATATTATTTTACTAAAATAAATTAAAATACACTTTATTAAAATAATAATTATTATAAAATAAAAAGTTTTTAAAATAATTAAAAAAATATAAAGCTTTTTTAAATTAATTAATTATTATTAATAATTTATTTAAAATTATAATAAAATTATTATATTATTTATAGACTTTATTAAAAAAAACCTAAATAATAAAATTAAAAAAAAGTTAATTAATTTAATATATAAAAAAACTTTAAAAAACTTTAAAATATAAAAAAAACTATTATTAATATATTAATATTATAAATATATAATTTAAAAAATTAATTATTATTAAAATAAATACTTTAAATTATATAATAAAAAAAGTTTTTAATTAATAAAATAATAAAAAATATTATATTTAAAAATTTTTCTTTAAAAAAACTTTATAAATTTAAATTATAATATTTTATTTATAATTAAAAGTTTATAAATATTTTAATATAATAAAAAAAATATTTTTAATTTATAATTAAATATAATTTTTATTTTTTAAATATATAATAATTTTATATTTATTATTAATTAAATATAATTTTTATTTTTTAAATATTTTAAAAATAATTATAAACTTTTAATTATTAATACTTTTTTTATAATTAAAAATAAAATTAATAATTATATATTAAATTAATTTTTTAAAAATATAATTTTTATAAAAAAAACTTTTATATTAAAATAAAAAAATTTAAATTATAAGTTTATTATAATAAAAAATAATAAAAATAATTTATAAATATTTATTATATAAATATAAAAAAATTATTAAAATACTATAATAAATTTAATAATATTATATTTTTATAAATATTAAAAAAAATATTAAAAAAACTATTTAATTATATATTTTATATATAAAACAAAATTTAATTAATAAAAACTTTATAATAAATTATAATTATTATTAATTCTAAAGTATTTTTAAAACTTTATTTTATTTAATTATATTATTAAGTTATTATTATTAAAAAACTTATAATAAATATAATATATAATAATATTTTTATTATTATTAAACTTTTATTTAATAACTATTAGTTAATAATACTTTATTAATTTTTTTACTTAGTAGTAGTTTAATTAATTTATATTTTCTTTTTTATAATTAATTTAAGTTATTTTTTTTAATTTTTTTTATTTTTTAAATTTTAGTAAAAAATTTTTATAATATTAATAATATTTTTATTATAAATTTTTATAATAATAATTATTATTTTAACTATAATTATAATTAATTTTTTATTACTTTTAATTATTATAATTATTTATAATAAATAAATATATATTAATTATTAATTTATTTTATAATAATTATTAAAAAAGTTTATTATTTTTATATAAAGTATATTATTTTATTAAGTAGTTTTTTAATTTTAAAAATATTATATATATAATTTATTTTTAAAAATTATTATTATATTTTATAATTTAATAAAAAAATATTTATTTAATTTAATTAAGTTATTAAATTATAAATTATAAAACTTAAAGTTAATTATATTATATTTAAACTTTATTATTTAAGTTATTTTATATATATATATATATATTTTAAATTTAATTTTAAACTTTAATATAATAATAATTATACTTTATAACTTATATTTTTAAAGTTTAATTTTATTAACTATAGTTAATTAAATTAAATTATAAATTAATTTTATATTTTAAACTAAAGGCTTAAGTATAATTTTTCTTTTATTTAATTATTATAGTTTTATAAATCTTTATAATAATAAATATAACCTTTATAAAATTATATTAACTTTAATTAAAATAATTAAGTTAAGTATTTATTTAATATAAAATTCTTTTATAATAATTTAATATTAAAATTAATAAAACTTTTATTATTTTATATTAATAAAAAATATTATTTTAAATTATATAAAATATTATAAAAAAAAATATATATATATAAAACTATACTTAAGGTAAATAAATTTAAAAATATATATTAAAAATTATATATATAACTTAAACTTATATAAAAATATATAAAAAAAATATATAAATAAAAAAAAACTTAAAAAATTAATTTTTTTTAAAAAAAAAATATAATTTATTTACTTTAATATATTTAAAAAAAAAAATTAAAATTAAAATTAATAAACTAAGTAATAAATTAAATTATAAAAAAAATTAATATTTATAAAATTTTAAAAAAAATTAATAAAATTAACTATAAATTAAACTTACTTAAATAATTAAATAAATAAAAAAATTAATATACTTAATTTTCTATATTTTATTATTAAAAAAATATTAATAAATAAAAATATAAAAAAAATTTTTAAAAATAAATTTATTATTAAAAATAAAAAACTTAAATATAAAGTTAATAAAATAATATTATTAAAAATAAATAAAGTAATTAATAAACTTTAATATTTAATAAAATAAAAAAAAATATAATAAAATATAAATAATTAAAAATTAAAAAGTAATTTTAAATATATTAATATTATTTTAAAAAGTTTTTGAAATAAATTTTATAAATAATTATAAATATAATAAAAATTAATATAAAAAAACTAAAATATTTTATAAAACTTAAGAAAATAATAAAATAATATTCTTTAATAAAATAAAAAAATTTAAACTTAAAATATTAAATAAATATTTAAGGAAAATTATTTAAATTTATTTATAAATTATATATTATAAAAAAACTATATTTTTTTATAATTATTAATTTTTTCATTTCTTTAATATTTAAATTATACTTTATTATTTTTATATTATAATTATAAAAAATATAATAAAGTTTTTAAAATTATATAAAATAAATTAATATTTTTTTTTTTTATTATTTAAAAAAAGTTTTTTTATAAATTTTTTTTAATATTTTAATTAATATAATTCTTTAGTAATATAATTTATTAAAAAAAATATATTAATAATATTACTAAAATAAAAAAATAAAAACTAATAACTTAATATTAAAATATATAAATTATTATAAAAATAACTATAATAAATATAAATTAAAGTTTATTTTATTATTATATAATAAATTTTTTATTTAAGTAATAAATATATAAAATAATTTTAAAATTAAAAATATAAATAAACTTAAATTATAAATAGTAATATAATTTTTTTAAAAGCCTTTTATTTTATTATATAATTAAATATTATATTAAAATAAAAAAATAAAAAATACTTACTTAAAATAATAAAAAAAGCTATTACTTTTATATAAAATATAACTTAGGCTTTAAAAATAAAATTAATAAAAAAGAACTATTATATTATAACTTAGTATATATATAATTATAATATTAAATTTATAATATTTATTTAAAATAATTTAAATAATTAATTATAAATATAAAATAATACTTAATTATATTTATAAAATATTATTTATTAATTATATAAATAAACTTTTTTATTTTTATTAATTATTTATTAATTTAGCTTAGTTTATTTACTAAATATAAACTTAATATGAAGTTTATCCTTTAGAAGTTTTTTTTATATTAACTTTATTAAAGCTTAGTTTATTATAAATAAAAAATTAAAAATATATAAAGTTAAATTAATAATTTAAAAAAAGTTTTAAAAAGTTTAATAATTAAAAAAACCTATATAATAATATTAATATTATAATTTTTCTATATATTAATTATATTAATAATTAAATTTAACCTTAAGTTTGAATAATATAATATTAAAAATAATTTTTTAATATAAAATATAATAAATAAAATATTTTAATTATATATAAATTCCCTTAGGTTTTTTATAAAGTTAATAAATTTATAAAGTTTAAAAAAGCTTTTTATAATTTAAAAGTTTTTTTTTAAAATTATAATATAAAAAATTAATAATTATATTTTTTTTATTAAATTTAAAAATTTATTTTAAAAAAATATATTTATTTTATATTTATAATAAAAAATTATTTTTATATTTTTATATTTATAAAATTATTATAATATATTATAAAAATAATTAAATATATTATATAAAGTTAATTAAAGCTTTAAAAAAAATATAAACTTTATAAAAAAAATAATATTATTTAGTTTTTTCATATTTATATTATTTAAAAATACTTTAAGTAGAAAATTATTTTATTATATAAAGTTTATATTATAATAATTATAAAATACTTTAATTTAATTAAATATAATTAATATTTAATAGTTTTAATTTTAGTTTTTAAATTTATAAAATATTAAAATTAAATTATAAAAGTAAAAATTAAATTATATTAAAAAAAAATAAACTTTATATTATATATAATAATAATAATTTAATTAAATATAATATATATTACTTTAGTATTATTATATTTTTTAATTAATTTAAATATAATCTATTATAAAGTTATTAATTAATTAATTTATTATTTTTATATATAAAGGTATTATATATTATACTATAAAAATATAAATAAAATATAAATTATAAATATATTTAATAATACTTTTTTTATTAATAATATAAAAATTAAAAAATTATTTTAAAAGTTTTTAATTATATTATTTAAAAAATTAATTATATAAAATATAATAAAGTAAAGTATAATTAATATTTTAATTATAAAAATAAAAGTTTTATTATTTTTATAACTAAAAAAAAATTATAATTTTATAATATTTATTTATATATATAAAATTTAATTTAAAAAAAATTAAAATTTTAATTATAATAATTAATAAATTATTTACTTTATAAATAAATTAAGTAATTAAATAAATATTTATTTATATTATATTAATATAAATAATATATAATTTTATTAAAAATATTAAAAAAAATAGTATTTAAAATAATTTATTTTTTAATATAAAAAATAATTATTAATAAATTTATAAAAGTTTTTTTTTATTAATATTTTAAATATTTTTTAATTAATATTAAATATAATAAATATAAATATTATAATTATAAAAATAAAATAATAATAATAAAACTTTTAAATAAATTAATTAATTAAATTAATAATAAATTAATTATATTTTATATAAATAAATAATTACTTAAAAAGTTTTATTTAGAAATATAAAATATATTTATATTTTAAAATAAATTACTTAAAAATTATTAAATAAATATATAATATTATAAAAATATATATATATATATATAAAGTTTTACTTTTATAAATTATTTAAATTAATTTTAAAATTAAAGGAAAAAAAATATTTAAAATATATAATTAATAAAAGTAATATTTAATAGATCTTTAATTTATATTTATAAAAATATATATTAATAATTAATAAGTTTATAAATTATATAATAATAAAAATATTTAATATTTTTTATATATTATTAAAAATTACTTTTTTTTTAAAAAATTATACTTTATATATAATTTTTATATAGAAAACTTTTAAAAAAGAATTTAATATATTAAACTAAAGGCTTAAGTTATAAAGTAAATATTATATTAATAATATTAAAAAAAAAATCTAAATTTTATTACTAAAGTAAAAGTAATATATTAAATAATAAAACTAAGATTTATATTATTAATAATATTAAAAATAGTAAAAAATATAAGTAAAAAAAATATAATAATATTATATATAATAATAATAATATAAAAAATATTAATTTAAGTTTATTATTACTTAATTAACTTTACTTAATTATTATAATTAATTAAATAAAATTAATTATAAAATACTTATATATTAAATCTAAAAATAATAAAATATTATAAAATATAATTTTTTTTTAAAAAAAAAACTTAGTTAAAAAAAATTAAGTTTTTATATAATTAATATAAGATTTATTTTTATAATTATAAATTAAAAATATATTACTAAAGTTATTATTATTAAATTATAATTATTATTATTATAAATATTAATATAATTTTTTTTATTTTATATTTACTTATACTTTATAAAAAAATATATAATTATAAAGAAAATTAATAATAATTTTATAAATTAAAAATAATTTATATTCTTTTTATTATAATTTAATATTATATTTTATATTTTTAATATTTAAAAAAGCTTTTATAATAGCTTTATTAAATAAAAAATATATAATAAAAAGTATATAATAAAAAATATATAATAAAAAATATATAATAAAAAATATATAATAAAAAATATATAATATATAAATATAAAATATTTAATATATTTTTAATATAATAGTTTTTTATTATTTTTAATTATAAAAAATATTACTTTAGGTAATATTAAATATAATACTTTTTATAAAAGAAAAATAATTATAAATTAATTATATATAAAACCTTAGTAATTTTTTTTTAATATAAAGTATTTTAAAATAATTTTTTTAAAGTTTAATTTAAATTATTTATATAATATAATATTATATATTTTTTTAAAGTTTAAAACTTAAAACTTAAATTAAGTTATTTAAATTTTATAAATTATTTATTTTTCTTAAGTTTAAAATTTAAAATTTTAATTAAGTTACTTAAATTATATAATAAATTATTTTAAATTTTTAATTTTTAAATTTTTAAAATAATTTTTATTTATAATTAAAATTATAAAAAATTTAAAAAATTTTTTAATATATTAAAAAATAATTAAATTATTAATAATTTTATAATTTTAAAAATTTAAAATATAAAAAATTATAAAAAAATCTTTAATTATTATTATTTTATTTATTAATATAAAAAAAACTATAATTAAAAAAAATCTTAAAAAAAAATTAATAAAAAAATTAAATTATTTATTTACTATTTTAATTATATAATAAATTTATTTTTTTAAAATTTTAAATATAATTAATTTATAATATAATTATAATTTAATTAAATATTTTTTATTTTTTTTATAATTTTAAAAAAGATTTTAATATAATATTAGTTTTAATTAATTACTTAATTATATTAAAACTTAATTTTAAAACTTTTTATTAATTAAATAATTAATTACTTAAGAAATTATTAAAAAATATTTTTAAATTAAAGTATATAATTATATATAATATTTAATTTTATTAATATAAATTAAAAATAAAAATTAAAGTTTTTTAATTATAATAGTATTTTTATAATTATATATATTTTTTAAATATAAAGTTTAACTTAAGTTATTTAAGTAATATAATAATATATAATTATGTATTTTCTTTAATAAAGTTTAATTTAAGTTATTTAAATATTATAATAATTATATAATTATATATTTTCTTTAATTATAAAGCTTAAATTAAATTATTTAAATATTATAATTATTAAAATATATATTTAATTAACTTAAATCTTTATTAAACTTTTATTAAGTAAATAATTTTTTTATATATTATTTATTAAAGCTAAGCTTTTATATTTAATTTATATAAATACTTTTATAATTTTTTTTAATACTTTTATTTAAAAAATATAAAGTTATTTATATTATTAATTTTAATTTTTTTTTTAAAATTAAAAAAACTTTTATTTATTAAATATTATTATTAACTATAGCTAGCTTTTATTTATTAAATATATTTATATTTTTTTAAAATTAATTTTTATTTATTAAATATTTTTAAAATTATTAAAGTAATAATTACTAAAGTATTTATTTTATTTTAATATTATTATTTTAATTAATTAAAAATAATTTTATTATTAATTTTTATATTTATTGTTTTTTTTTAAATTAATAACTTTTTAAAATTTAAAAAATTCTTTTTATATTATAATTTTATTAAGTAATTATTTTATTTATAAAAATATATTTTAATTAAACTTTTTTTTTTTATTTTTTTTATAAATATAATAATATTATATTTTACTATATTTTAAATATTTATAATCTATTAAATTTTTTATAAATATAATTATTTTTTAATTATTATAAAAAATTATAATAATAAATAAAGTTAAGTTTTTAATAATATTTATATTTTTTTAAAAGAAATTAATTTATAATTTTAAAAATAATTATTATAATTAAATTATTTTTTTATAATATTTATTTAATTTATATATTTAACTTTATAATTAAAAAATATTATAATTATTTATTTCTTTAATAATTAATTAATTTTATTATTATTAATATTAAAAATATAATTAAAAATTAATTTTTTATATTTAAATTATTAACTTAGTTAAAGTTATTATAATTATAAAATAATTAAAGTTTTTTTTATATTTAAAATATAAATTTTTAATTTTTTAAAAATAATAAAATATTTTTTTAATAATTTAATAATATAGTTTATTAAAGTAATTAAAATAATAATTAAATATAAAAATAATATATATAATATTAAACTTTATTTATAATATTAAATATATTAAAAATTTTATTATTAATTAATATTTTTATCTTTTTTAAAGTTATAAATATAATTTTTTATTAATTTTTAAAAATAAACTTTTATTATTAAAATTAAAAATTTTATATATTTAATTATATTAAATTACTAAAGAATTTTTTAAATATACTTTTATTAATTAAAATAAATTATTTTTATATTTTTATAATATTAAATATTTATTTTTAAATAATAATTATATAACCTAAGATTTATTATTTAAAAATAATTATAAATAGTTTTTTTAATTATTAAAATTTTTTATTTATTTTTATTAATAATAAATAAATTATTAATATAAATTATAATAAAAATATTATTTTTAATAAATATATTATAGTTTAATATTATTAATAATAAAAAGTATATTAATTAATTATATATTATTACTATTTAATAATAATTATAGTTTTTTACTTATATATAATTAATAAATTAACTTTTTATTTATAAAAGTATTAATATAATTACTAAATTATTATTTTTTTATTTTAATATTTTTACTTAATAATTAATTTATTATTTTTATTACTTTTATATTCCTAAAGCTTTATTTATATTATTAATACTTTTATTAATAACTTTATTTTTAACCCTAAGACTTTATTTATAATTTTTTTAATATTTTATTTTTTATTAATAATAATATTAATAATTTATTTTAATTTTAAAATTTTATAAAATTTATTAAAGTAATTTTTCTTAAGTAATTTAATTTATTTATTTATTATTATTTAATTTATAAAAATATTTTTTAATTTTATTTTTTTATTTTTTATATTTTTATAAATAAAATAATATTAGTTTTTATATATTTAAAACTTTTATAATTTATTAAGTTTTTAATTAATATTATTATACATTAATTATTATAATATATAATTATAATTATTAATAAATAGTTGTTTATTATATTTTTTTTTAAAAAATTAATTTATAATTTTATAAAAAGTTTTTATAATTAAATTACTTTTTTATAATATTTATTTAAATTATATATTTAGCTTTATAATTTAATAATATTATAATTAATTATTACTTTAAAAAGTAATTAATTCTTTTACTTTTTATATTAAATATATAACTAAAAGTTAATTTATAAATATTTAAATTATTAAATTAATTTAAATTATTAAATTAATTAAAATTATTATATTTTTATAATAGTTTTAAAGTACTTTAAAAAATAAAATAAAATTTTTATATACTTTATATATATTTTAGTATTTATTTTATAATTTACTTATATATATTATTAAGGTTACTTATATATTAATTAATAACTAATACTTTATAAACTAAGTTAAAGTATATATTAAAAAAATTATTAATTAATAATAATTTATTTTATTAATATTTTAAAGAAAATAAAATAAAACTTTTTTTTCTCTTAAGTATAAAAAATAAATTACCTAAAAGAAACTAATTATAAAAAAACCTTTATATATATAATTTTTAATAAATTACTTTATTAACTTTTTTAATAATTCTTTTAATATTTTTATTTAACTTAGGGTTTTTAATATTTTTTAGTTAATTTAATTTATATTTTACTTTATTTAACTTTAGTTTTTTTTTTAAAGCTTTTAATTATAAATTTATAATTTTATTAATTATAAATTTAATTATTTATTTAGTTATTTTATTATATATTTATTATAATTAAATTATAGTTATTATAATTTTTTTTAATTAAGAAAAAGTAATTAAAATATATTATTTTATTATATAGTTTTTTAATTTTAAAAGTATTATATATAGAATTTATTTTTAAAACTTATTATTATTTTTTATAATTTAATAAAAAAATATAATAAATATATTTAATTTAATTAAATTATTAAATAATAAATTATAAAGCTTAAAACTCATATTATAAACTTTATTATTTAGGTTTTTTTATATATATATTTATATTATATTTAAACTTTATTATTTAAGTTATTTTATATATATTTTTTAAATTTAATTTTAAACTTTAATTAATTATACTTTATAGCTTAATTTTTTAAAGTTTAACTTAGTTAATTATAATTAATTAAATTAAGTTATAAATTAATTTTAGATTTTAAATTAAAGGCTAAAGTATAATTTTTCTTTAACTTAACTATTATAATTTTATTAACCTTTTTAATAATAAATATAATTTTTTTATAAATTATAATAAATATATTATTTTTTATATAAAAATTATTATTAAAAATATAATATAAAAGCTAAATATTATAAAAAAATTAATTAAAGTTTTTTATTATACTTAAGGTTATTAAATTTATTAATAATTATTTATTATTTATTTTATTAATAAAGGAAAAAATAAATAATTATTATATTTATTATTTATTATTATTTAAAAATACTTAATAAATAATAAATTTCTTTTATTTTATTTTCTTTAATATATTAATAAAATAAATTATTATTAATTAATAACTTTAATTATATTTATAGTATTTATTTAAGGTTATAAAAAACTTTCTTTAATTTATAAATTTTCTTTAATTTATTACTAAAACCTATAGATTATTTAATATAAATATTATTTTTACCTTTTTTATATAAAAAAATTATTTTAATATTTATTTATTTAATTTCTAAATTTAAGGTAATTATAATTATAAATAATATTTTATATATTATTAACTTTATAATTAAAATAAATATTTTTATATAATTAACTTTTATAATTTATTTAAAGCTTTATATAATTTAATAAGCTTTATATTTTATAATTTAATTATTAAATTTTTTCTTTAATTTATATATTTATTTTATATAAAAAAGATTTATTTAAGAATTAAGCTTAATTAACTTTTAAATATTATTATTATAAAAGGCTTATAATTTATTTATTATTTTTTTATATTATTTATTTTATAAAAACCTATATTTTATTTTTTAAAATAATTATAATTTAATATTATTAATAAAAAACTTTAAAAAGTAATTAATATTAATATCTTAAATAATAAATAGCTTTATATTAAATATTATAATTTTAAATATTTAAAAAAAAATTTAATTTTTAATTTTTTATAATTAATTATTACTTTTATAATATAATATTATATACCTAAAGGTTTTATAATATTTCCCTAGCTATTATAAAGTAATTAATTTAAATTTAATTAAAAAACTTTATATTAATAAATTAATTATTTTATTTATTAAATAATTAAATTATTATAATATTTAAATCCTTAAGTTAATTTTAATAATTATTACTTAAAGTTAATATATAACTTAAATTATACTTTATATAATAATATAAACTTAGCTTAATAATATTAAACTTAAGTTATAATTATTATAATATAATAATATTACCTAAAGTATTTTTAAAAAGTTAAATTAATAAATTACTTTTATAATAAAAAACTATTATAAAAATATAAAGTATTAAATATAATTTATAATAATTATAAATTAATAATATTTATTTAATTAATTAATAATTTCTTTAAAAAAGTTAAGAAATAAAATAAATTTAAATTATTATAATTATAAATTATAATAATATATAAATTATTATAATAATAAAAATATAATATAAAAGTTTTTATTTTAATAATAAATATACGTTTTTTATAAAAGGTTTTTTTATTATATATAAATAATAAATATATTAAAAATAACTTAATTATTTAATATAATAATATTATTATTATAATTAATTATTAAAAGATTTAAAAAATTTACTTTAATTATAAAATATATAAAACTTAATTTTTAATATTTTTCTATTTATTAATTTTTAATTAATTATTTAAATATTAATATTATATATTATAATTATTAATTATTTAATAATTTTAAACTTAAAGTAAATATTAAAAAAATTATAACTTTTCCCTTAGGTATTAGAAAATAATATTTTATATTTTTTATAAATTTTAAAAAAATATATTTTATTTTTTTATTTTTAAACTTTTTCCTTTAAGTTTATAAAATTAAATATTAAACTATAATATATATAATTTTAATATTTAAAATATTTAAATATTATTTATAAATAAATTTAAAAAATTTTTTTATTAAGTAATTTATATAAACTTTAGTTTTATAAATAATTAATTATATTAAGAATTTTTAATTAATATTATTTTAAAATATTTTTTTTTAATTATTATAAATAAAAAGTTTATTATAAAAATTATATTTATTATTAAAATAATTAATAAAGTTATTATAATTAAGTTAAAGAAAAACTATACTTTAGTTTTTAATTTAAAATTTAAAATTAATTTAGACTTTAATTTAATTAATTATAATTAATTAAGTTAAATTTTAAAAATTTAAGTTATAAAGTATAATTAATTAAAGTTTAAAATTAAATTTAAAATATATATATAAAATAACTTTAATAATAAAATTTAAATATAATATATATATAAACTTAAATAATAAAATTTAAATATAATATAATTATTTTTAAGCTTTATAATTTATAGTTTAATAATTTAATTAAATTAAATAAGTATTTTTTTTATTAAGTTATAAAAAGTAATAATAATTTTACTTAAAAATAAATTATATATATAATATAAAAAATTATATAATAGTATATTTTTTTATTTTAATTATATTATTTATATAAAATAAAGTAGTAAAATTAAATAATAAATTTAGTAATAAATAATAAAACTTTTTTTAATTTATTAATTAACTAAAGAAAATAAATAAAATTTATTATTTATTAATAAATAATAAAAAGCTATTTATTTTACTAATAAATAAAATTTATTACTTATTAATAAATTATAAAGAGCTATTTATTTTACTAATAAATAATAAATAACTATTAATAAATTTAATAACTTTACCTTTTACAAAAGTTATTTTTTTTAATTAATAAAATAAAAATTTTAATAGCTTTATTTAAGTATAATAAAGAAAAGTAAGTATATTATTTTATTTATTATATATATTTTATAAAACTATTTTTATTTTTATTACATAAGCTATAATAAAACTATAGTTTAAATAGTAAAATTTTAAGTATTATTTAAAATAAAAAATAGTTTTTTATATTATAAAAAAACTTATTATTAAAATAACTAATTACTATTATAAGCTTTATAAACTTAATAAATAAAATAATAATATTTACTACTTATATTCTATAATTAAAGTTATAAATTAATAATAATTTTTTAATTTAAATTAATTATTAATTAATTTAGTTTTATTAAATTAAAAAAGAAAATTAATTTTATTAATAATAATTTACTTAATTTTATTAAATTAATAAAAAAAAATAAAATTAATAAAATTAATTTTACCTTAAAAAGTAAATAATAATAAATAATAAATAATAAATAATAAAATAAATTATTATTAATTTTATTATTAATTTATTTATTTATTAATATTATTTATATAGTAAATTTAAATAAATAATTATAATAATTTAAATAAAATATATATATAATAATAGCTATTATATATATTTTATAAAATTATAATTATATTTATTATAAAAACTATAATAAAGCTATAATTTAAATAATAAAATTTTAATTATTATTTAAAACTAAAAAAATACTTTTATATTTTAAAAAAATATATTATTAAAATAATTAATTATAATTATAAGCTTTAAAAACTTAATAAATAAAATAATAATATTTATTATTTATATTTTATAATATTATTTTTATTTTTATTATATAAATAATAATAAAACTATAATTTAAATAGTAAAGTTTTAAGTATTATTTAAAGCTAAAAAAAATATTTTTATATTATAAAGAAATTTATTATTAAAATTATTAATTTAGTTTATAAACTTTATAAATATAATAAATATTATAAAAATATAGTAAATATATAATAAATAATAAAGTTAAATTATATAATAAAAATAAAATATATTATAAAAATATAAAGTTATATATAATAAAAATATATTATATAATTTATTATATAATTTATTAAATAATTTATTTTTAATATATAATTTATAATTTAATTTATTTTTATTATATAAGTTATAATTTAATTTATAATTTAATTTATTTTTATTATATAATTTATAATTTAACTTATAGTTTAATTTATTATTATTATATAATTTATTATTAATTATTATAAAATTAAATTATTTATATAATTAATTTTTTTGTTTTATATATTTTTTATTTTTATTTATTATAATAATAGTTTTTTTATTATAATAATATTTCCTTATTTTATTATAATAAATTTTAATTATAAATATAAAGAAATTAATAATTTTTAAAAAAAAAACTTATAAAACTATTAATTTAAATTTTAAATTATTACTAATTTAAAACTTTAATTTTAAATTTTTTAATAATTTAAATTACTTTATTATTAATAATAAAGCTAATATAACTAGCGGATTTATTTATATTAAATTAAAATTTAAATTAAAAGAAAATAAAAATTTAAAAATTTATATTTTTTAGTATAATTTATTTAATAAGACTTTATTACTTATTAAAATAAATATAAAAAAAGAAATAAATATTAAATATATAAAGTTAATTATTTATTTTATTATTATTTTATTATTTATTTTATTATATTTTATTTATTATTATTTTATTATTTATTTTATTATATTTTATTTATTATTATTTTATTATTTTATTATTTTATTATTTTATTATTTTATTATTTTATTATTTTATTATTTTATTATTTTATTATTTTATTATTTTATTATTTTATTATTTTATTATTTTATTAATTTTTAATTATTTAGTTATTATTAAAAATTAAATTAATTTTATTATTTATTTATTATTATTTAAAAATAATAAATAAATAATAAATTATATTATAAAATAATAATTATTAACTTATATTTAATATATAAGCTTTAAAAAATAACTAATTTTTAATTTAGCTTATTAATAATTAAAAAGCTATATTTAATATATAATATAATTTAATTTATTAAATTAATTTATAAATAATTACAAAACTTTACTAAAACTTTATTAATTTATTATTTTTTATATTTAAAATTTAAAATAATTTCTTTAATATAAAGTTTACTATTTATATTAAATATTTAAAATAAATAATTAAAAATAATTATTAATTTAATTGTTAAATTAAATATAAAAAAATTATAAATAAAATATTAATTTTTTAATTAAAAATAATATTTTTTTTAATATAATTTCTTTAAATTTATTTAATAATTTATTATTTTATTATAATAAGTAAGTTATTTAATTTATTATATTATATTTATTATATTATATTTATTATATTATATTTATTATATTATATTTATTATATTATATTTATTTTATTATTTTATTATATTATATTTATTATATTATATTTATTTTATTATTTTATTATTTAATAATTAACTTAATTACTAAGGGATTAATTAAAATAATATTAAAGTAATATTATTAAATAATTATAATAAAGTTTTATTAAATTTAAATTAATATTTAAAAATAAATATTAAAACTTATAATACTTTTTTTAATAATTATTAATAATTAAATTTTTAATAATTAACTTTTTATTTAAGATTTATTATTATATATATTAATTTAAAATTTAAATTAAAATATAAATTAATTAATATTTTATTTTATTATTATTTTATTATAATTTTATTTATTTATTTATTTATTTATTTATATTTAATTTATTAATTATAATTATATAAGATTTTAAAAGTTATTAAAAAGCTATATTAGCTTTTATATATATTAAGAATTTTTTTAAATCTTAAAATATTATTTATATATATTAAAAATAAATAATATATTTAAAGATTAATTTTTTTTATTTATAATTTTTTTAGGGTTGCTAATTAGTGACAATTCGTTTCGTTAGTTAGTTAAAGAAAACAAAACGAATAGAATTCATTATTCATTAATGAATAATGAATAACGAATTATTACTAAATTCATTACTAAATTCATTAATAAATTTATTAATAAAAAATAATGATATTTATATTATATTAAAATATAAAATAATAATATTGATAATTTATATTTTAAAATACTACTTTTATTTTTATTATATAAGTTATAATAAAGCTGTAATTTAAATAGTAAAACTTTAAGTATTATTTAGACTTAAAATAACGCTTTTATATTATAAAAAAAATTTACTATTAAAATAACTAATTAAACTTATAAGTTATATAAACCTTATAAATAAAATAATAATAATTATAATATATATTTTATAAAACTATTAATATTTTTATTATATATCCTAAAATAAACTTAAATTTTAAATAATAAAACTTTTAGTATTATTTTAATCTAAAAGAACGCTTTACGTTTTTTTTACTTTTTAATAATTATATCTTTATAATTATACTATAAAAAAAATTCCTATTTTATAATAAAATAATATTTATTAAATAAATAAAAAAAAAACTATATAAATAAAATAATTATATAAGCTAATTTAAGTTATTTTCTTCAAAATATTCAATTTCTAATTCTTTAAAATCCTTTATCCAGCTTTTTAATAATATTATTTCAGAAACTAGGTTCAGATTTAACCTATTCCTAGCCTTTGTTATAATATTATTGCTAATAAAAAACATACTTTCTATAGCAGCAGAAGTAGCAGGAATAGCTAAATAACGTCTTACTAAAATAGATAAAATAGGAAATCTACTACTATTAGACTTCCACCAGTCTAAAGGCTTATTCTATTAAAATTTCGCACCTTCTGTTAAGGAATAAGTGTAAAATATAGTAAAAACCTTAATATATACTGTAAATAATAATCTACCCTTAAGGCTATATTAGCTATATAAGGAGGAAAAGGTAAATAAGGTAGGATCTTAAAGAAAGTTATAACTTTAAAGATAACTTACTTTATTATTTTATTAAATATTAAAAAAGCTAGCGAAAACGTAATCTTATTACTAACGCTATAATAAAAAGGTAAGACTAATATTAAAGGTAGAGAAAGTCCTTAGGCTATTTAAGAAAAGCTTATTTAAAATATTTTAAACTTTTTTACTTAAGCAGCTATTATATTAGTAATTATTAAAAATATTATTAATAATATATAAAAAAAACTTTAAATTAAAAAATAAGTATTTAAAGCTTTTTATAAAAGCTTTAATAAAATTATTAATTTATTTATAAATAAATATAAATTAAACTTTATAAAAAACTTTATTAATTACTTTATTAATTATTAATATAATAACTTAAGAAATAAAAAATTAAATAAAAATAATAAAACTTATATATAAGTAGTAAAAATTAAATAACTTAAAAAATAAGTAGTAGTATTAAGTAATAATAGGGTTAATAACCTTTATATAATTAAAAAACTTAAGTAAGGTAAGTAAAAAAATAAAGTTATTAAAAATAAGTAAATTTTTATTTACTTCTTAGTTAATAATAAAAAAAAAATAAATAGCTATAACCTTTATATTTATATTATAGAAATACTTAATATTATATTTATTAATATATTAACAGTAGTTTTAATTAAGTTAAAATAAACTATTTAGTTAGCTAATAAAAATATTTAATAAAAAATATTTAAAAAATAAAATAAGTTTATTAAAGTACTAGGAGTTATAAACCTAAAAGTATTTATTATATAGTATACTTATATAGTTTATAATATAAAATACTTTATTTTTTATTAAAAAAATAAAATTAAGGATATTATTTAAGTAATTAAAAATAAAGCTTATACTTAAATATTATTAAAATTAGTTAATATATACTTAATAAAAAAAAGTAAAAAAAAAAATAATAACCTTTACTATAGTTTTTTTATTTTTTTTCTATAATTAATAAAAAGTTTTAAAAATTATTTAATACTTTTATACTAATATTACTTTTAATAAAAAACTTAATATTAAAATAATATAAAATCTATTAAAATTATTATAATTTATATAAATATATATAAAAGTAATATTATAATAAAAATAGTAAAGTTATATATACTAAAATATATTAATATAAATAATATATAAACTACCTAAGATTATATAAGTTTATAAATAGTAAATACTTAATTAAATTTAAAAAAGTTAATAAGTAATTAAGGTAATTAATTAAAAAAAAATAAAAAAAAGTTAAAATAGTAAGTTTAAAGTTTTATAAATTAAAATACCTAAACCCTATTTTAAATATAATAAAATTAACTTTAAATAAAATAGTTTATACTTTTACTAAAATACTTTTTTAAAGTAATACTTTTATTTTAATATTACATAAGGAAAAATAAATAAAATAAATAAAGGAAAATACTATAATAAATTTAAAAAATTTAAAAAATAAGGAAATATAAAAGGGAGAAGAAAAAGAATTACTTTTTTTTTTTTTTTTTTATACCCCTTTATTTATAAATCCCCTAGCTTAATTTCCCCTTATTAATTAAAGCAGCCCCTCCTTTATTTTTAAAAAAAAATAAATTATAATAGCTTTATTTAATAATCTTTAAAAAATTAAAGATTATTAAATTTCTTTAGGTAAATATTAAAAAATATAATAAATATTATTATATAGCTTTATAATTAGCTAATATATATAATTATAATATTATATTTATATAAGAATTATATATTTTTACTAAAAAAAGTAAAAGTATAATAATCTATTAGTTAAAATATACTATCTATTTATTAATATAGTTATAAATAAATTAAAATAATAAACTAAAGGTATTAATATATATTTAAAAAAAATAATTATATTATTAAATAAACCTTTTTAATAATAAAAATATATTTAAAATTAAAATAAATAATATTATAAATATAATTAATATATATTAAGTACTTAAAAAATAAGGACTAATATTATAAATTTAATAGTAAACGTTTATTAAATAAATAATTATTAAAAATTTTTTTAATATTACTAACTATAGTTAATAAATAAATAAACTATAAAGCTTATAAAAACTATAGTTATTTAAGTAAGCTAAGGAAAATAAGCTTTACTTACTTAATAAATAAAATATTTTAATATATTAAGCTAGAAATATTTTAAATTTAATATTTATTAATATACTTAAAGTTATAATTATAATTAAAAACTATTTAATTATTAAAAGTAATTACTTTATTATATTAGTAAAAGTAATACTAAAATTACTAAAGTAATTTAGTAAAGATAAATATATAATTATTAATAAATAAAAAAAAATATTTTACTAAAACTATTAATATAATTATATATATACTTTTAATATAAGTTATATATTATAAAAAATATAAATACCTTAGTATAATAAATTAAAAATATAATTAAAAATAGTATTAAAGTAATTAAATATTAAAAAAATAGTAAATATTAAGTTAAACTATAGTAAAATAAAAAATATAGTAAATTATATAAAAAACTTTAGGTAATATAAATAAAACTATTTATATAATATAATTATAAAGCTTAGTAAATTAAGTTAAAATTATATAAGGTAGTTAAAGTAGTAATAAAGTTATATTTTTAAATATTAATAAAAAAAATATAAAAACTAATAAATATATTTTAAAAGCTAACCTAATATAAACTTAAGTATAAGCTAGTATATTTACTATTATAAATTAAAAATAAAATCTATTATATTACTAAAAATAAAACTTACGTAATATAAAAAATATATTTAAAAAAAAAATAATTTAAATAATATTTTTATAAACTATAATTATAAAATACTATAAAAATAAAAACTTATTAAAAACTACAGTTATTATAAAAAAAGTAATTAATTATATATATAAAGTAAATAATATTATACTAAATAAAAATAATATTATTATAAAAATACTATAACTAATATAGCTAATACTAGGCTAATATATTTAAAAATTATACTAAGTATACTTAAATAAAAAACATTACTTAGCAGCTTTTAAAATTACTAAAATAATTATAATCCTAAAACTAAAAAAAAAAAAACTTATAAATATAAGGTCCTAAAGACTAATTATACTACTATTTTACTTATTAAAAAACTTAGAAAAACTTATTACTAGGAAAATAGTATTTATTATAGTTTTAAAAAAAATCCTTTACTTAAACTAAGTAAGTATATTACTAAAATAATTAACTATTAATATTATTAACGCCCTTATATATAATATAAAGTAAGTATTAGTTAAAAACCTAGTAGTAATATTAATTATTATAAATATTTAAAAAGCCTTTAATATAATTTTTAAAAATAAATTAATAATATAGCTAATATAGTAAAACTAGCTTAATAACTTTATTAAATAAACAACCTTTTTTATAATAGACTATATAATTTATATTATATTAAATAAATATACTTTATAATAATAATAATAATAATTATATTTACTGTCCGTAGTAGGGATAGGCCCCGGCTTAGGTAGGTATTAGACGTACTAGGCTAGCTACTTTAAGGTATTATAGGAGCCGGTAGGGTTTATCTTTAATTACGTGTTCTTATCCTAAAGAAGCGTGCGTATATATATATATATAAAACCTCTTTACTGTCTTTCCGTTTCCTAGTTTTTATCTAGTAATTTAGATTTTTATTATTAATTTCTCCATTACCTTATAACGTTAGCGTTACTTTAGCTTAATTATTAAAATTAAAGCTGCTTTTTTTATAAAGCTTATTTATTTTTATATATATTTAATTTAGGGTTATATTTAATATTACTTTATTTTATAACCTAAGGGTAGAGTTTATTAAACTTACTGTCCTTAGTTAACTTAATAAAGTTAAGAAAGTTTTTGCCTTTAATATATATAATAGTTTATAAAGGTTTAGAAGCTAAGTAAAACTTTATATATTATTATATATATTAGTAATAGAAAATATAGTTAGGGTATTTTTCCCTTCTGTATTTATAATAATTTTTTATTCCTAAGTAGTTAAACTATATATAGTAAGCTATAAAGTTTTTATACCCGGTTTTTACTATAAAAAGTTTATATAGCTCTTTATATAATAATCTTAATTCTTTAGGGTATTTTCGGTATGCTTTAAGTTAATAGCTGCAGTAGCTGTCTAGTGTATTCTTATACTACTATAATTAAAAAGCTTTTACTTAGGCTTTTTTTATTACTTTTTTAATATATATAAAGGTAGGTAGTTCTTTAACATCCTTTTCTTATTTAATTCTAAGTTTTACTAATTTATTTACCTTTTTATTCCCCTTTAACTTTATATATCCTAGGGATTATATAAGTGTAATTTATTACTAGTTTATAAGTTATTAGAATATTAAGTAGTTGCTTTATAGTAAGTTAGGTAGTATACTATATAGCCTTATAAAGACGGATGTATTATTAATATATACGTAAATCTTACCTTTTGCCGTTTTAATTAGCTTACTTTATTTATATACTAGGGCAGCTTTAAGTACTTAAAGTACTCCTTAGATTTTACTATTAACTACTTCTACTTAATAAAGCCTTCTATACCCTTCTTCTACTATCCGGCTATTCCGGCGTATTATATAGCTATATTTAATATTATTTTTAATTTTAAATCTGTTTAAATATACTATTATATCTTTAGGGGGTAGGTACTTAAGTTATCTATTAAAGGATTCTATTACCCCTTCTTTACTAAATACTATAATAAGTTCCGTATAACTTCTTAGCAGTAGCTTAATTAATATTATCTTAAGTATACTTTTATATAGTTACTATAGTCTTATATACTAGTCTAGTTAATAAAGACTAGGCGTTTCCTAGAGTTTTTTTATAAAAAGGTATCCTAGGTTTAGTTATCTTAGCTTAACTACTATTAATAACCTGGTGTTTTTTATAAGTATTTCTGCTAGCAGGATCTTAGCTTTTTTATAAAGGATAAAGGTAGGGGTTGTTTTTTATACTAAAAGGGCTACTTTTATTATACTCTAGACTATTTAATTAAGTATTTTTATTATAGTTCCGTAGTCTATTTTAGCAGATTTTTTTCTGTTTTATACAGGTTTTCTTTTTCCTAGGTACTAGATCTTAGCTTTATATAGGAGAGAGGGTAATACCCCTGCTATAACAGTAGTCCGGGCTGCCTTAAGGTTCAGTCCTCTCTTTATATTATAAAGATTATATAGGTAGCCGGCCGTCTGTGCTGCTGCAGTTTACCTTTTTTATATATATATATTAAACCGTAGTTTCTTATTTAACTAGACTCCCAGCTATTTTATAGCTTTTCCTAGTACTTTAGCTTTACTATTATAAAATACTAGTAGAACTATCTACGTAGTGTTCTTATTCTTTAAAAAGCTTATAGTCTTTGTCTTCCTTAGATTAAACGTAATTGTATATTATAACCCTGTTATAATTAAGTTACTAACTACTTACGTAGCTGCAGATATTATTTCCTTAAGAGTTAGGCCTATAAATAAAAGCCTAATATTGTCTATATATTTATACCTATAGGTTAGTTATCCAGCTTTTAATAAAGGTTTAATATATAGTAAAAATAAAATTAATAAGATAGGTAAGCCTTATAGTAGCCCGTATTTAAGGGGTTATACGTCTAATATATATTTGTCTAGCGTAATATAGGCTATGCGGTCTATTATAAAGGAGGCCGTTTATTTAATAATATTATTAGGCTAGCCTTACTACGTTAGCTATACTATTAATCTATTTTTAAGAACTATATTAAAGGCTCCTTAGATATTTATAGTAATTAGTATTACTACTAGGTTTCTAGCTAGTGCTTACTTTATATTATATATAAGGGCGTTAATAATATTAATAGTTAATTATTTTAGTAATACACTTGCTTAGTCTAGGTAGAGGACTCCTTTTAAAACCGTAATAAATATTATTCTCCTAGTAATAAGTTTTTCCAGTCTTTTTAATAGGTAGAATAGTAGTAAGATTAATCTCTAGGACCTTATGTTTATAAGATCTCTTTTTCCCAGTTTTAGAATTATAATTATCTTAGCAATCTTAAAGGCCGCTAGGTAATATCCCTTGTCTAGGTATACTTAATACAGTCTCTAAATATACCCGCCTAGTATTAGCTATATTAGTTGTAGTGTTTTTATAGTAATGCTATTTCTACCTAGTGTAGTATTACCTACTTTATATATATAGTTAGTTACTTCTTTTATAGTAACCGAGTAGTCTCTAGTAAGTTTTTACTTTTATAGTATCTTACGGTTATAGTCCATAGGGATATTATCTAAGTCATTTATTTTTTCTAAGTATGCTTTCTATATTACGTAAGCCTTATCTTTAGTAGTATAGTAGATCCTATTTTTAATTTACAGCGGTGGATATACTAGCTTATGCTTAGGTTTATACTAGTCTAGCTTTTAGAATACGTTTGTTAGTTTCTATATCTCCTCCGTTAGTGTTTAAAAGTGTTGCCTTACTACTGCCTTAACTACTTTATGTAATCTTAGCCTAGCTTATTAAGCTTTACAACTGTATTATATAAGCAGTTCTATTTACGCTGCCTGGAGTTTTTTATATAATTTACTATATTTTTTATTTTACTATAGTTTAACTTAGTACTTACTGCCTCTTTAATATTTAGCTGCTTTAATACTATTTTTAATTATATCCTTAATTTATTATACTAAGGTATCTATATCTTTTATAATATATAACTTACGTTAGAAGTATATATATAACTACGTTAGTAGTTTTAGTAAAGTACTTTTTTTTTATTTATTAGTAATTATGTATTTATTTTTACTAAATTACTTTAGTAATTTTAGTATTACTTTTACTAATATAGTAAAGTAATTGCTTTTAGTAATTAAATAATCTTTAATTATAGCTGTAGCTTTAGGTATATTAGTAAATATTAAGTCTAAGATGTTCCCGGCTTAGTATATTAGGGTATTTTATTTATTAAGTAGGCGAAGTCTGTTTTCCTTAGCTTACTTAAATAGTTGTAGTTTTTATAAGTTTTATAGTTTACTTATTTACCAGCTGTAGCTAGTAGTATTAAAATCTTCTTTAATAATTATTTATTTAGTAGGCGTTTACTATTAGATTTATAGTATTAGTCCCTGCTTTCTAGGTACCTAGTATATATTAACTATGTCTACTGTATTATTTATCCTAATTTTAAGTATATCTTTATTATTAAAGAGGTCTATTTAATAATATAATTATCTTTTCTAAACGTATATTAACACCCTTAGTCTATTATCTTAGCCTATTTATAACTATATTAGTAAGTAGGTAGTATATCCTAGCTAGTAGACTATTATACTTTTACTTTCTTTAGTAAAAGTATATAATTTTTATATAAGTATAATATTATAGTTATATATATTAATTAATTATAATATTATGTAATAATATTTATTATATCTCCTAACGTTTACCTAAAGAAGCTTAATAATCTTTAATTTCTTAAAGATTATTAAATAGAGTTATTATAATTTATTTTCTTTTAGGAGTAGGGGGGGGGCTGCTTTAATTAGTAGGGGGAGATTAAGCTAGGGGATCTATAGATAAAGGGGGATAAGGTAGGAGGAGGAAAGGTAACTTTTCTTCTTTTTTTTTTTATATTTCCCTATCTTTTAAATCTATTACTATATACTCCTTTATTTATTTTATTTATTTTTCCCTATGTAGTATTAAAGTAGGAGTATTACTTTAGAGAAGTATTTTAGTAAAAGTATAAATTATTTTATCTAAGGCTAGTTTTATTATATTTAAGGTAGGGTTTAAGTATTTTAGCTTATAAAGCTTTAGATCTACTATCCTAACTCCTTTTTATTTTTTTCTAGTTAATTACCTTAATTACTTATTAACTTTTTTAAGTTTAGCTAGGTATTTACTATTTAAGGACTTATATAGTCTTAGGTAGTTTATATATTACTTATATTAGTATACTTTAGTATATATAACCTTATTATATTTATTATAGTATTACTTTTATATATATTTATATATATTATAGTAGTCCTAATAGATTTTATATTATTTTAGTACTAAATCTTTTACTAAAAGTAATATTAATATAAAGGTATTAAATAGTTTTTAAAACCTTTTTATTAACTATAGGAAAAAGATAAGGAGGCTGTAGTAGGGGTTACTATCCTTTTCCCTACTTTTTCTTATTAAGTATATATTAATTAGTTCTAGTAGTATTTAAGTATAAGCTTTATTCTTAACTACTTAAATAATATCTTTAATTTTATTCTTTTAATAAAAGATAGAATGCCTTACGTTATAAACTATATAGGTATACTATATAATGGGTGCTTCTAGGTTTATAGCCCCTAGCGCTTTAATAAGCTTATTTTATTTTTTAAGTACCTTTTGTTAAATATCTTTATTAGCTGGTCGAATAGCCTATTTTAACTTAATTAGGACTGCTGTTAGTATATTAGTAAGTATAATACTAAGTATTTCCGTAATATAAGTGCGGAGGTTATAATTGTTTACTTTCTCTTTACTATTAGCTGGGAAGTGGATAAAGATTTATTTATCTTTAGTAGCTTTATTTTTTTACTTACCCTGCTTAGGCTTCTTGGTTATGTAGGGGTTATTAGCCCTATTGCTATTTAATGCTACTGCCTATTTTTTAAGTAATCTAGTTTTTACTACTTATATATAGGTTTTATTATTTTTACTTAGTTTTTTATTTCCTAGGTTATTATATTAGTAGCTGGTAAAGTAATTAATAAAGTTTTTTATAAGGTTTAGTTTATACCTGCTTATAAATAGGTTAATAGTTTTATTAAAGCTTTTGTAAAAGGCTTTAAATATTTATTTTTTAGCTTAGAGTTTTTTTTATATATTATTAATAATATCCCCGGCAGCTGCTAATATAATAGCCGCCTAAGTAAAAGGGTCTAAGATATTTTAAATAAGCTTCTCTTAAGCAGCCTAGGGACCTTCTCTACCCCTAGCATTAGTTTTACCTTTTTATTATAGCGCTAGCAATAAAATTACATCTTCACTAGCTTTTTTAATATTTAATAAAATAATAAAGTAAGTTATTTTTGGAGTTATAACTTTTTTTAAGATCCTACCTTATCTACCTCTTCCTCCTTATATAGCTAATATAGCCTTAAGGGTAGAATATTATTTACAGTATATATTAGGGTTTTTACTATATTTTACACTTATTCTTTAATAAAAGGTATGAAAAAGTTAAATAAAAGGAGAAGGTTAAATAAATATACTTTAAATATATAACCCCTTAAGTATAGGTTATTATAAAATTTACTTATTTTACTAATTATATTTTTATTATATATTAAACCTTTAATAAAAATTAAATAATTAATCTATAGGTATAAATATATAAATAATATTAAGCTTTTACTTATAGACTTAACTTTTAAAAAAATAATAACTATAGTTATATAAATAGTTAATAATTTAATTATAACTAGGTTATAATATATAATTATATTTAATTTAAAGAAAATAAAAATTATAAACTTTTTAAAAAATAAAAATATTATATAAATAATTCTACTAGTATTTTATAATACTAAAGCTAAAGTACTAAGGAAAGCTATAAAATAACTAAAGGTTTAGTTAAATAAAAAATTATAGTTTAATATATATATATAAAAAAAGTAAATTATAGTAATATAAATAACCAGCTACTTATATAATTTTTATAATATAAAAAAAAAACTAAACCTTAAGGCAGCTTAAACTATAGTTATAATAGGGGTATTACCCTCCCTCCTATATAATATTAAAATCTAATACCTAGGAAAAAAAAAACTTATATAAGATAGAAAAAAATTTATTAAAATAGGCTATAAAATTATAATAAAAATATTAAACTAAATAGTCTAAAGTATTATAAAAGCAGCCTTTTTAATATAAAAAATAACCTTTACCTTTATCTTTTATAAAAAAGCTAAGATCCTACCGGCAGAAATATTAATTAAAAATACTAAGCTATTAATAATAGTTAAACTAAAATAACTAAACTTAGAATACCCCTTTATAAAAAGACTTTAAAAAATACTTAGTTTTTATTATTTAGATTAATATATAAGATTATAGCAGCTATATAAGAGTATACCTAAGATAATATTAATTAAACTACTGCTAAAAAGTTATATAAAACCTTTTATTATATTTAGTAAAAAAAAAGTAACTAAAACCTTTAATAATTAGCTTAAGTATTTACTTTTTAAAGATATAATAGTATATTTAGATAAATCTAAGATTAAAAATAATATTAAATATAGCTATATAGTATATTAAAATAGTTAAATAGTAAAAAAAAAATATAAAAGGCTTTATTAAGTAAAAGTAGTTAATAAAATTTAAAAAGTATTTTAAATATTTAAAGCTACTTTAGTATATAAATAAAGTAAGCTAGTTAATATAATAAAAAGTAAGATTTATATATATATTAATAATATATTTATTTTAATAAAGTTATATAATATATTACTTAACTTACTATAAAGTAACTACTTAATATTTTAATAATTTATAAATTAATAATAAGTTATACTTATATAATTTTTAGGATATATAAAGTTAAAGAAAAATAAAAAAATAAATAAATTAGTAAAATTTAAAATAAAATAGAAAAAGGATATTAAAGAACTACCTACTTTTATATATATTAAAAAAATAATAAAAAAAGCTTATTTAAAGGCTTTTTAGTTATAATAATATAAAAATATATTAGATAGTTATTATAGCTATTAACTTAAAGTATATTAAAAATACCTTAAAGAATTAAGATTATTATATAAAAAGCTATATAAACTTTTTATAGTAAAAACTAAGTATAAAAACTTTATAGTTTATTATATATAGTTTAATTATATAAGTATAAAAAATTATTATAAATATAAAAGAGAAAAATACCTTAATTATATTTTCTATTATTAATATATATAATAGTATATTAAATTTTAATTAACGCTAGAACTTATATAAATTATTATATATATTAAAGGTAAAAACTTTTTTAACTTTATTAAGTTAGTTAAGGATAATAAATTTAAAAATTTTTACTTTTAAATTATAAAATAAAGTAATATTAAAATAACCTTAAATTAAATATAAATAAAATAATTAAGCTTTATAAAAAAAGTAGCTTTAGTTTTAATAATTAAGCTATAGTAATATTAATATTATAAAGTAATGGAGAAATTAATAATAAAAATCTAAATTATTAAATAAAGACTGGGAAATAGAAAAATAGTAAAGAGGTCTTATATATATATATATATATATATGCTTTTTTAAGATAAGAATATATAATTAAAGATAAACCCTACTGGCTTCCGTAGTACTTTAAAGTAGCTAGCCTAATATATTTAATACCTACCTAGGCCAGGGCCTATCTTTATTATAGATAGTAAATATAATTATTATTATTATTATTATTATTATTCTATTAAAATAAATAATTAGTAAGAAATAAAATAGTAAATAATAAAATAATAATATAATAGTAAAATAGTAAATAATAAAATAATAATATAATAATAAAATAGTAAATAGTAAAATAATAATATAATAATAAAATAATACATAATAAAATAAATAACTTACATCTTCTAATATAGGATTTTCTTTTAAATATAAAGATATTTCATCATCAACACTAGTATTAGTGCCTAAATAAAATTCTTTATCAAAATCAGATAAATCATTATTATCAGTATTTTCAATAACCCTATTATAATTATAATCGTCAGCTAATTCATTAAAAGATAAATTAGCTATATTAATATTATTAATTATATTAAAGCCATTAACTTCATCCAGTAATCTAGGATAATAATATTAGTTAAATAATAAATAATAAATAATAAAAATAAATAATATACTTATTATATTCTATGTTTAATAAATATAAAATAGAATTATTAATATTAGGGAAAAAGTATAATAAGCCTTTATTTTTAAAATAAATATTTTTAAATTAAGGATCTAAAAATAAACTATAAAAAAACAGCTTATAATAAATTAAACTAAAAGCAGTTATCTTCCTAGGAAAATACTTTTCTAATTTACTAAGGCCAGATTTAATAGCTTTTGCATAAATCTAATAATAAGCAGCCTAATAAAAATAAGTAAATAATAAATAATAAATAATAAATAAATAAATAACTTACTAATTTATTATTATAACGCTTTTTAGTATATTTTAAATATAACAATTCTAGCTTATTATTTATTTTATAAATATATAATAAAGCTATAGGAATTGTAATATAAAACTGGCCTTGTAACTTAACAGAAGGCTTTAAAAAAATAAGAAATATAGTTCTTAATTCTTCTAAAGCTTCCCATTCAAAATCAGAAAAATATAACTATAATAAATTAGTTATATATTAAATGAAATAATAAAATTATAATAATAAATAAAATAATAAAATAATAAAAATAACTAAAATAATAAAAACATACCCTTTTGAATTCTTTATTAATTGTATTATTATAATAATATAATAAACCTTCTTTTAAGCTAATAGAAATATTAAGCATATGAAATATTAAATTCCATCGAGTTACATTATTTATTAAAACTAGTTATAAAAAATAAATAATAAATAATAAATAATTACCTAAAGGAATTTTTTCCTTATTATAAAAAGCAGGAATTTTTTTATCTCTTTTAGCTTTTAATATCCCTTTACTTAATAAGTTACTAAGCTCTTAGGTATATTTAACTAATAAAATAATTCGCTGTAATCGATAAATTAAATCTATAAAATAAATTAATGAATAATATAATTATAATTATAATTATAATTATAAATAAAAAAATTTACTATTAAAAGATTTATTATTTTCCTCTTTCTCTTCTTCTTCTTTTTCTTCTTCTTCTTTTTCTTCTTCTTCTTCTTTATTATAATTATATAAGTTATTATTTATATAATTAAATAAAGATAAATTAGAAGAAATAGAAAATATATAATCTTTTAATATATCTTAGGCTATTAAATTAATAATATACGCTATATATTTAATATTATTTATAAAGTCTTTATTATCAGCTTTTTTATAAACTTCTTTAAAAGATTTTATAAATATATTATTATTATAAGCATTATCCTATATAATACTAAAATATATAAATTAGCTTTTAATAATAATAAAATAATAATTATAATTATAATAATAAAATAATAATAATAATAATTATAATAATGAAATAATAATAATAATAATAAAATAATAAATACCTAAATAGATTATTTAAACCTAGTAAATAAGGAAAAGGTTCTGAAGCCTTTTTAAATTACTAAAGAGTATTGCTATTAGGGCGGTACATTTTTGCTATTAGGGCGGTATTCCTACCCGACCTTACCCGTTATAGAAAGGTTCAGCGGATCCTAGGCCTCTACACTAAAATACAGTATGTAGCCCTAGTAATTAAATAATAGATACATATTGTAATCGTAACTTTAACGAATTTAATAAGTATTACAATAGAAGGTGAATTTCCCTATAGTAACGCCTTTCTTAGCGGTTTTAACAATGATTTCCCTTAGTCCAATGGCCTAGCTAATAACTCCCAGTTACTTAATAATAAAATTATTTTACCTAACGCCCTAGGTAATAAAGTTCTTTACAGCGGTACCGTAGATAAGGCTATTACGCATCCTAACAAAACTACGCAAAAAAACAAAGCTATCTTAATATCTAACGGATCTTCTAAGTAAGAAATCCCTCTCCCGCCGCTATTATAAAAATATAACTCCTTTAATAAGCTTTTTACTGACTTACAGACCTACTATTGTAAAAATAAGGCAGCTATTGTAAAGAAGTCCCTGGGTAATAAAGTTAACGTTAACAAGGAGGTTATTTTAATATAATATACGATAGAATATAACTACAGCGCTAGGCAGCTATCTAAAAGTTCTAGGATTAAAAAGATCACAACCAGCAGGGTTAACTATAGGTTCTAACTTACAGCCTCAGCTACTAAAAAATTAAATTAAAAATAGACTTTCTAAGTCTCTAAGGGCTATTATAACTATAAGGCATTATTAAACCCATCAGTATACAGTATATATTACCGCCGCATACAAAAGCAGAAGGAGATTAAAAAGTCGCTGTTATAATATAAGGCTCTTCCTACCCAGGAGATAGGTAATATCATAAGGTCATAAACTAAAGGCCTTATTTATTTCTACTTAAAAAACATCTATAATAATTATTAGACTATCCATTAGTTAAGATTAAAGGGACTTACGCCTACTTAATAGTAGATTAACCTTCTTTAACGATAAGGTATTCGCCACTTTATCCACTATAATAATAAAAATAACCAGAAAGTTAAGGCAGTTTTCTAAACCTACCCTTAGTATAAGATAATATAGAAAAGATTTCCTTAAATTCTTAGCATAGATAATACGTATAAGACAAATAGGTTTAAAATATACCTATTCCAGGTCACTGGCGTCACAGACCAGAAGTCTATAGCAAACTTTACCTTTAGCCTAACCGATAGTAAAAAAAAGGATAGTTATAACTGGCTTTCTAATTAAATAAATACCTTCCGGAGGCAGCTTAAGATTCCTCCGCCTAACGTTATTATCATAAATAAAGAAATAGCGCTAAAAAACACATTAAAACGTATCTTCCCAGATGCACAGCAGCAGCTGTACCTCTATCACATTATAGCAAATATTAAGGCCAGAATAACCTTAAAGTAGGAGAAGGGAGAAGACGACGAACCTAAAGCCTCTAACGAAGCTGTCTACAGTAGTAAGACTGTAGGCAGCCTTGCTGCTGAGGAACCTATTCCTATAAGCAGCTTTGCCGCTAATAAATTTACTAATAACCTCGCCGACGACCTCCCTGCTAAGCCTTACGTACCCGCAGGCCTAGATAAAACACTGTTTAAATATAGCAAGGCCGGCCTTAAGAAGGCATAGAAGGTAGTTATATATATAGAAGAAGAAGATGACTTTGAGAATGCGTAGGCTGCCTTAGTAATCCTCTTTAAGGAGAAGTAGCATAATATTATTAGCTATCTTATAAGAGAGCATCTCCCCTAGGCCAACTAGTTTCTGCAATACTATATTAAGCACTATAGGAACTTTAGCCAGCAAATAAATAATTTTACCAAGACCGCCTATAAGGATATTAAAAACTATCTCATCACTAGCACCAGCAATCTCCTTTATCTTTACAAAGCCCTTGTCTAAATACTTATAAAAAAAAAGTAAGATTATCTACAGACTGCGGTAAAGTAGGAAATAAAGTTACAGAAGTATTATATTAGTTAAAAGTAGCTAAAATCTCTTCCTACAAAGATCACCTACGCTACAGTTAATCTCTTTACATAATAGCATTAAATTACTAATACCTCTGTATAAGGAGATAAGAATCTCCCCCCTAAGTCTCGCTGCTTCTTCACGCAGCAGTATGCAATACCTTACGCCTATTATCTTATAGAGGAAATTATCCTAGCTGGTAAGTCGTTAACTATTAAAACCATCTACCTACGATAGTAGTTAGATAAGCCTCTGGTATTTCTCCCTTTAATTTTCTATATAAAAGCTACTAACCTAGTATTATAGGACCTTAATAAGCTGCTGCTATAAATCTAAAACCTAGACATCGTTTAAAACCTACAAGGCCGGCTACACCTACTGCAGAATAATAAAAGGCCTGTAGATATAGGCCTGCAGCTGATTTTAATAACTTTATTATAGCTATTGCTGCTAACCTTATTACAGGGATCTCGCCGCCTTAATTTATTAATCCGTTATACCTATATAACGGTAGAAATTAAGGAAGGTAGTTAGCAAGCCTTACAGCCGTCTGCAAAGAGATCTAGATTAGCGGGAAATACTAGGGGAAGAGAAACTTAGGGATAATAGCGAGAAGGCCGTAGCTGCGGCTAAAGCAATAGCTATAGCAGCAGCCTTGCAACCGTTAAGGAAAGCAGCAGCACTATCAGCGCTATTAAGGAGGTTATCCTAGCTACGCAGCCGGATTAATAGAATCTTATAATAGCTTTATTTTCTATAGGAATACTATCTGACTATTATATACTATTCCTAACTCCTATAACTTAACACTGTATTTTAGTGTAGCGGGCTAGTATATAGTAACCTAGCTTGATTAGGCTTGGTTGGGTGGGAATACCGCCTTAATAGTAAAAATGTACCGCCCTAATAGCAATACTCTTACTAAAATATATATATTCCAGTATAGCTTTCTAAAAGCTCTTTAAATCTTATAATTAAATTAGCTATTAAAATAATATAATAAAATAATAAAATAATAATAATATAATAAATAGTTACTAATAAAAATATAGTTAATTATTTAATTGTAAATAATAAAATGAATATAATAATAAAATAATAAAATAGATAATAATAAAATAATAAAATAAATAACTTATAAATTATAAAAAGATAAAAGGTTATTAAACGAATTTAAAGATATAGTATTAAAAAAGATATTATTTTTAATCAAAAAAACTAATATTTTATATAAAGCTTTATTTTTATTAAATTTGTTATTAATAACATTTGACTTTTTATTTTATATATTTAAATTAAATAAAGAGTTATACGTTAAAGGTGTAATATCGGCTTCTAAAAGTAAGTTATTAATAATTAAATTATAATAGCCAGTTATAAAAGGTTATTAAGTAAATTATTAAATAATAAAATTACTTAACCTAAATAGCTTTAAGTTGCTAAATATCCCAACTAGTATTTTATAATTATAATATTATTATTATAATATTATAATTATAAAAAAAACCAGAAGTTCTGTTAAATTAATTAAAATAATAAAATAATAACTTACTTCTTTTTCTAATCTTTTCAGATTCCTTATTATAAGCTATAAGGGGGTGTTTTAATTAATAGTAACGGGCTAGATTTAATAATTTAAAGCTTTTTATTTAGTAAATAGCTTTAAATTTACAACTAATAATAATTAATAAAATAAATAATAAAATAATAATAAAATAATAATAAAATAATAATAAAATAATAATAAAATAATAATAAAATAATAATAAAATAATAATAAAATAATAACTAACCTTATACAGTATATTTCTATTCCTTATTCTTTACTTATTTTAATAGATAATAAATCCCTTGTAAATAGGTTATTTTAAAAAATATAAATTTTCAAATCCTTATTTTTTTCTAATTTAAATTCAGGTCTATTATAAATAGAATCGCTAGTTATACTAGCTTTATTATTTATAATAGAGGAATTTAAATGTAAAAAGGGATTAGAATTAAGGTTATTATGAATAAGTGGTGGTTTAGAATTTAAATCAGTAGCTTTATAAGCTTCCTCTTCAAAATCGTCAATTTCTTTATATTTATAATCAGTATTTATTATAATATAATAAAAAACTATTGTTATAATAAATAAAAATAAAAAGAATATAAAGGAAAAAAGTTAATTATATAGATAATTTAATCTTATAATAATTAATAATAAATCATATAATAAAAATAAGTCAGACTATAGGTTAGACTATAAATCATATAATAAAAATAAATCAGACTATAAGTTATATAATTAAAATAAATCACCTAATAAATTATATAATAAATTATACGATAAATCATATGATTTATTTTTATTATATATAACTTAGTATTTTTATAATTTATTTTATTTTTATTATACGATTTATTATACAATTATTACATAATTATTATATAATAAATTGTATAGTACTTAAGTTTAATATTTTTTATATATTTATTATAGATTAATAATATTTATATTATATATTTTATAAAGCTATTTTTATTATTATTTTATAAGCTATAATAAAAGGAATATTTTAATAGTAAATTTTACTTTATGTAAAAGCGTTCTTTTAGCTTTAAATAATACTTAAATTTTATTATCTAAATTATAGCTTTATTATAGCTTATATAGTAAAAATAAAAATACTATTATAAAATATAAATAGTAGTTATTATAATATACTAAGTTAGGTTTATATATCTTATAACTATAATTAGTTATTTTAATAGTAAATTTTTTTATAATGTAAAAGTATTATTTTAGGTCTAAATAATACTTAAAACTTTACTACTTAATTTACAGCTTTATTATAGTATATATAATAAAATTAAAAATAGTATTATAAAATATAAATAATAAATATTATTATTATATATATATAGTTTATAACGCTTATAAGCTAAATTAGTTATTTTAATAGTAAATTTTTTTATAATATAAAATCATCCTTTTAGCTTATAATAACACTAGAAATTTTACTATTTAAATTACAGCTTTATTATAGCTTATATAGTAAAAATAAAAATAGTATTATAAAATATATATAATAAATAATATTATTTTATTTTTTATTATAATATAATTATTATATTTTATTTAAATAAAAAAATAGTATTTTTTTAATTAACGAAATTAGTAACTAATAACGAATTTCGTTTCGTTAGTTAGTTAAAGAAAATGAACGAATTTCGTTATTCGTTAACGAAACGAATAACTACTAACGAATTTGGCAACCCTGATTATAGATAATAAAGCTAGTATAACTAGCGATTCTATTTATAATAAACCTAAATTTAAATTAGAAGAAAATAAGGATTTGAAAATTTATATCTTTTAAAATAACCTATTTACAAGGGATTTATTATCTATTAAAATAAGTAAAGAATAAGGAATAGAAATATACTGTATAAGGTTAGTTATTATTTTATTATTATTTTATTATTATTTTATTATTGTTTTATTACTATTTTATTACTATTTTATTACTATTTTATTATTATTTTATTATTTATTTTATTATTATTTATTATTTATTTTATTATTATTTTATTATTTATTTTATTATTCATTTTATTAATTATTTTATTAATTATTTTATTAATTATTTTATTAATTATTTTATTAATTATTTTATTAATTATTTTATTAATTATTTTTAGTTATAAATTTAAAGTTATTTATTAACTAAAAGGCTTTAAATTATTAAATGTAGCCTATTACTACTAATTAAAATACCCTCTTATAGTTTATAATAAAAAGTCTAAAAAAATTAAAATAAAAGCAAATTATTATTTTTTTTTTTAATTAATTTAATAAAACTTTTAGTTTTTTATAATTATAATATTTTTATTATATTATAAATATAATAATTTAATTATAAATAATTATAATTATTTTATTATATATATATTATAATATTAATATTTTATTTTATATAAAGCTAGTTAAATATTTAATAACTTAAAGTTATTTAAATTAATTAATTTTATTAATAAATAATTTACTTAATAACTTTTTATAACTGGCTATTATAATTTAATTATTAATAACCTACTTTATTCAGAATCCAATGTTATTTCTTTAATATATAACTTTTATTTAATTTAAATATATAAAATAAAAAGTTAAAGGTTATTAATAATAAATTTAATAAGATAAAGTTTTATATAAAATATTAGTTTTTTTAATTAAAAATAATATTTTTTTAATATTATATCTTTAAATTTATTTAATAACTTTTTATCTTTTTATAATTTGTAAGGTATTTATTTTATTATTTTATTATTATTTATTTTATTTTGTTATTTATACTATTATTATTTATAATTAAATAACTAACTATATTTTTATTAATAACTATATTATAATTAATTAAACTAATATTTGTAAAATATTAAAAGATAATTATAATAAGGCTTTATTAAATTTAAATTTATATATTAAAGCTAATTTAAAATCTTATAGTACTTTTTCTATAACCTTTAATATTTAGACTTTAAATAACTAAAATTTTTACTTAAGAATAGTTTTAATTTTTATTAATAAAGAATTTAAATTAAAATATAAGCTTATAGGTATTTATTTTATTTTTATTATTTTAATAGTTAATTTAATTATTGGATTTAAAAAGCTTTTAGAAAGTTATACTGGAATATATATATTTTAGTAATTTAAAAAGGCTTTACTAAATTGAAATAATCTATTTAGGTATTTATTTATTTTTTTATTATTACTATTTTATAATAATAATAATAATTATTATTATTATTATATTATTATATTATTATTATTTATTTTTATATAGCTAATTTATATATTTTAGTATTATATAGGATAATACTTATAATAATAATATATTTATAAAGTCTTTTAAAGAAGCTTATAAAAAAGTTAATAATAAAGACTTTATAAATAATATTAAATATATAGTATATATTATTAATTTAATAACCTAAGATATATTAAAAAATTATATATTTTTTATTTTTTATAATTTATCTTTATTTAATTATATAAATAATAACTTATATAATAAAAAAAAAAGGAAAAAGAAAAAGAAGAAGAAGAAGAGGAAAATAATAAATCTTTTAATAGTAAGTTTTTTTTTATTTATAATTATAATTATAATTATATTATTTATTAATTTATTTTATAGATTTAATTCATTAATTACGGTAAATTATTTTATTAATTAAATATACCTAAGAGCTTAATAACTTATTAAGTAAAGGAATATTAAAAACAAAAAAAGATAAAAAAATTCCTACTTTTTATAATAAGGAAAAAACTCCTTTAGGTAATTATTTATTATTTATTTACTTATTTATTATATATTATTTATCTACTTTTATTAATTAATTAATTTTAATAGATAATATAACCGTTAAAATTTAATATTTTATATACTTAATATTATAATTAATTTAAAGGAAGCTTTATTATATTATTATACTAATATAATTAATAAAGAATTTAAAAAGGTATATTTTTATTATTTATTTATTATATTATTTTTATAAAGCTAATTTATTTATAGTTATATTTTTCTAATTTTAAATAAAAAGCTTTAGAAAAATAAAGAATTATATTTCTTATTTTTCAAAGCCTTTTATTAAATTCAGGGTTGCTAATTAGTAATAATTCGTTTTATTAGTACTTTAAAGAAAACAAAACGAATTTTTTTTATTATTTATTATTTTTTATTTTTTACTTTTATAAGCTAAAGAAAATAAAATAAAGGTATTTACTATTAGTAATAATTTATTAATAAAGGTAATGAATTTACTAATAGCTAGCTTAATAAAAATATTATATAAGTAAATTATATATTTTTAAAAAGTTAGAAAATAGGGCTATAAGCTTATATTTTTTATTTTCTTATACCTATTTTATTTAATTTACTATTAAATAAATAAGATTCCTTTATTATTTATTTTCGTTAATAAAAAATTCCTTTATTTTATTAATACCCTAAAGAAAATAAACGAAATTTATTATTTATTAACTAATAATAAAAAGTTATTCGTTAATAAAATAAATAATAAATAACTACTAATGAATTTGGTAACCTTAATTAAATTATAAGGTTAATTTTATATAATAATTCCTATAGCTTTATTATACATTTATAAAATAAATAATAAGCTAAAATTATTATATTTAAAATATATTAAAAAGCTTTATAATAATAAATTAGTAAGTTATTTATTTATTATTTATTATTTATTATTTAGTTATTTATTTATATTTAATTTATTTATATTAAGCTGCTTATTATTAGATTTAAGTAAAAGCTATTAAATCTAGCCTTACTAAATTAAAAAACTATTTTTCTAAGAAAATAACTGCTTTTAGTTTAATTTATTATAAGCTGTTTTTTTTATAATTTATTTTAAATCCTTAATTTAAAAATATTTATTTCAAAGATAAAAGCTTATTATATTTTTTCCATAATATTAATAATTCTATTCTATATTTATTAAAAATAAAATATAATAAGTATATTATTTATAAGTATTGCTATTTGGGCTGTATATTTTTGCTATTTAGGCTGTAGTTCTACCTAACTAAGCCTCATTAAGCTAGAGTTAATCTAAGTTAGCCTGGCCTACTAAATTACAGTATTAAGTTATAGCAGTTAGGAACAGTACATAATAGTTAAATAATATTACATTTATAGTTAAATATATAGTAAAATAAAACTTTTATAAACCACTTAGCTAAGTAGCTAAACTAACCTCCTTAATAATCTAACTACTGCTATTCTCTTTAGTAATTATAAAGCTACTGCTGCTACTACTATAGCTGCTACTCAGGGTTGTAAATTAGTAACTATTAGTTTAGTTAGTAGGTTGAGTAAAACTAAACTCAAAAAATTAGTTACTAATAGATTAGTTTAAGTTTAGTTAGTTAGTTAAGTTTAACTAAACTTAAAAAATTAGTTTTTAGTTAATTATTATTAACTAAAAACTAAAAACTAAAAACTAAAAACTAAACTAATTAGTTACTAAAAAACTTAATTATTTTAAAAGCTATTTTTATTTTATTTTATAAGCTTTAATAAAGTTATTTTTATTTTTATTATATTAGTTATAATAAAGCTCGGAATTAAATAATATAATTTATAATATTATTTTTAACTTAAAAATTATAATCTTATGTAAAATTAAATTTACTATTAAAATAACTATTTAACTATATATACTATATAAGCTTTATAAATAAAATTATAATAATTATAATATATATTTTATAAAACTATAATTATTTGTATTATATAAACTAGGTTAAAGATATAATTTAAATAATTAAATTTCTAATATTATTTTAAATAAAGGATAATTTTATATAAAATAATTTTTACTATTAATATAACTAATTACAGCTATAAGCTATATAAATTTGATAAATAAAATAATAATATTTATAATTTATATTTTATAATACTATTTCTATTTTTATTATATAAATTATAATAAAGCTGTAATTTAAAAAGTAAGATTTTTAATATAATTTAAAGCTGAAAAAATACTTTTACATTATAAAAATATTTACTATTAAAATAGCTAATTATAACTATAAACTATAAAAACCTATTTAATAAAAGAATAATATATATTATATATATTTTATAAAACTACTTTTATTTTCATTATAATAGTTATAATAAAGCTAGAATTTAAATAATAAAATTTTTAATATTATTTTAAATTAAAAAAACGCTTTACGTTTTTTTTTACTTTTTTATAATTATATCTTTATAATTATATTATAAAAAAAATTCCTATTTAATAGTAAAATAACGTTTATTTTATAAATAAAAAAACTATATAAATAAAATAACTATATAAGTTAATCTAGTTTATTTTCCTTAAAATATTCATTTTTAAACTTTTTAAAATCCTTTATCTAGCTTTTTAATAATATTATTTCAGTAACTGAATTCAGATTTAACCTATTTCTAAATTTTATTATAATATTATTACTAATAGAAAATATACTTTCTATAGTAGTAGAAATAGTAGGAATAGCTAAATAATATCTTACTAAAATAAATAATAAATAAATAAATAAATAAATAAATAAATAAATAAATAAATAAATAAATAAATAAATAAATAAATAAATAAATAAATAAATAAATAAATAAATAAATAAATAAATAAATAAATAAATAAATAAATAAATAAATAAATAAATAAATAAATAAATAAATAAATAAATAAATAAATAAATAAATAAATAAATAAATAAATAAATAAATAAATAAATAAATAAATAAATAAATAAATAAATAAATAAATAAATAAATAAATAAATAAATAAATAAATAAATAAATAAATAAATAAATAAATAAATAATAAATAATAAATAAATAAATAAATAACTTACATCTTCTAATATAGGGCTTTCTGCTAAATATAAAGATATTTTATCTTAGCTAATAGTATTATTAGTTCTTAAATAAAATTCTTTATTAGAATTAGAAGAATAGTTATTATTATTATTAACAGCCCTATTATAATTAAAATCCTTTACTAATTTATTAAAAGAAGCATTTATAAGATTATTATTAATTAAATTTAGGTTGTTAATTTCCTTATTTAATCTATAATAATAAATTTAATTATTAGTAAAATAAATAAAATAATAATAATAATAATAATAAATAAATAAATAAAATAATTTACCTATTATAATCTAATTTTAATAAAGATATAATATTTTTATTAATATTAGGAAAAAAGTATAATAATTTATTTTCTTTAAAATAGGTAGTTTTAAATTAAGGATTTAAAAATAAACTATAAAAAAAAGGCTTATAATTAATTAAATTAGAAGAAGTTATTTTCTTAGGAAAATACTTTTTTAATTTATTAAGGCTAGATTTAATAGCTTTTGTAAATATTTAATAATAAGCAGCCTAAATAAAATAAATTAATAAATAGTAAATAAAATATAAATAAAATAACTTACTAAATTAGAATTTCTATTCCTTTTAGAATAATCTTTATATAAATTCTTTAATTTATTATATATTTTATAAATATATAATAATATAATAGGAATTATAATATAAAGCTGCCTTTGTAATTTAATAAAAAGCTTTAAAAAAATAAGAAATATAATTCTTAATTCTTCTAAAGCTTCCTATTTAATATTAAAAAAATATAATTATAAATAAATTAAATTAGCTTTATAAAATAAAATAATAAAATAATAAAATAATAAAATAATAAAATAATAAAATAATAAAATATACTTTTTTAAATTCTTTATTAATTATATTATTATAATAATAAAATAAAGCTTCTTTTAAGTTAATAAAAATATTAAGTATATAATAAGTTAAATTCTATTAAGTTATATTATTTATAAAAATTAGTTATAAATAAATAAATAAAAAAGAAATAAATAATAAATAAATACTTAAAGGAATTTTTTCCTTATTATAAAATATAGAAATTTTTTTATTTTTTTTAGCTTTTAATATTTTATTATTTAATAAAGTACTAAGTTCTTAGGTATATTTTACTAATAAAATAATTTACTATAATTAATTTATTAAATCTAATAATAATAAATAAGTAAATAAATAAATAATAAAATAAATAATTATAAATAAAAAATATATTATTAAAAGGGTTATTTTTTTTTTCTTTTTCTATTATATTAATATTATTATTATTATTATTATATAAATTATAAATTATATAATTAAATAATAATAAATTAAAAGAAATAAAAGATATATAATCCTTTAATATATCTTATATAATTAAATTAATAATATATACTATATATTTAATATTACTAATAAATTCCATATTAATAGCTTTTTTATAAGCTTTTTAAAAAGAATTTATAAATATATTATTATTTTAAGTATTATCTTATATAATATTAAAATAAATAAATTAATTATTTTATTAATAATAATAAATAAATAAAGTATACTTAAATATATAATTTATATTTAATAAATAAAAATAAAGTTTAAAAGCTTTATTAAATTATTAATATATATAAATACTAATATAACTTTTTAAAAGCTTTTTAAATTTTATAATTAAATTAGCTATTAAAATAAAATAAAATAAATATAAAATAATATAATAAAAATAAAATACTTATAAACTTATATTTTAATTTAAATTCTAAATTAATAAAAATAAAGATTATTCTTAAATAGGAATTTTAACTATTTAAAGTTTAAATATTAAAAGTTATAGAAAAAGTACTATTAGTTTTTAAATTAGCTTTAATATATAAATTTAAATTTAATAAAGCTTTATTAAAGTTATTTTTTAAAATATCTTTAATATTTATCTAATTTATAATAGTATATTTATTAATAGAAATATAATTAAAATAAATAAATTAAATAAAGGTTATTTAATAAAATAAAATAACTTATTTATTATAATAATTTAATAATTTATTAAATAAATTTAAAGAAATAATATTAAAAAAAATTATTTTTTAATAGAAAAATTAATATTTTATTAATAGCTTTTTCTTTATTAAATCTAAATAGAATTTTTAATTATTTATTTTAGGTATTTAAAATAAATAATAAATTTTATATTAAAGGTATAATATTAGTTTTTAAAAGTAAGTTATTAATAATAATTATAAAGGCCTATTTATAAAAAGTTATTAAGTAAGTTATTAATTAATAAATTAATTAACCTAAATAGCTTTAAGTTACTAAATATCCTAATTAATATTTTATAATTATAAAAAAAAAACCAGAAGTTCTATTAAATTAATTAAAATAAGAAAATAATAACTTACTTCTTTTTCTAATTTTTTTAGATTCTTTATTATAAGCTATTTGCAGGTATTTTACTTAATAATACCGGGCTAAATTAAATAATTAAAAGCCTTTAACTAAGGTTATAAGCTTATAATTATAACTAAAAATAATTAATAAAATAAAATAATAAAGTAAATAAAATAATAAATAAAATAGTAAAATAAATAAAATAATAAATAAAATAATAAATAAAATAATAAATAAAATAATAAATAAAATAATAAATAAAATAATAAATAAAATAATAAATAAAATAATAAATAAAATAATAAATAAAATAATAAATAAAATAATAAATAAAATAATAAAATAAATAATAAAATAAATAATAAAATAAATAATAAAATAAATAACTAACCTTATATATTTAACTTCTATTTCTTTTTCTATATTTATTTTAATAGGTAATAAAAACTTATTAAATAAATTATTTTTAAAAATATAAACCTTAGAATCTTTATTATCTTCTAATTTAAATTTAGATCTATTATAAATAAAACCACTAGTAAAAACACTAAAATCTTCTTCTATAATAAAGAAATTTAAATTATTAAAAAACTTAAAATTAAGATTATTTTAAATTAGTAGTAGTTTAGAATTTAAATTAGTAACTTTATAAGCTTCTTCTTTAAAATCGTCAATTTCTTTATATTCATAATCAAAATCCATTATAATAAAATAAAAAAGTGTTATTATAATAAAGAAGTGTTATTATAATAAAGAAGTGTTATTATAATAAAGAAGTATTATTATAATAAAGAAGTGTTATTATAATAAAGAAGTGTTATTATAATAAAGAAGTGTTATTATAATAAAAAACTATTATTATAATAAATAAAAATAAAAAAACTATAAAAAAAAAGGCTAATTATATAAATAATTTAATCTTATAATAATTAATAATAAATTATATAATAAAAATAAATTAGACTATAGGTCAGACTATAAATTATATAATAAAAATAAATCAGACTATAAGTCATACAATAAAAATAAATTATTTAGAAAATCATTTAATAAATTATCTAATAAATCATTTAATAAATCATACAATAAATCATACAATAAATCATATAATTTATTTTTATTATATATAACCTTATATTTTTATAATTTATATTATTTTTATTATATAATTTATTATATAATTATTATATAATAAATCATATAATAAATTATATATAATTTAGCTTTAGTATTTATTATATATTTACTATAGTATTATAATATTTATTATTTATATTTTATAAAGCTATTTTTATTATTATTATATAAGCTATAATAAAGGAAATATTTTAATAGTAAATTTTATTTTATATAAAGGTATTTTTTTAGCTTTAAATAATACTTAAAATTTTACTATTTAAATTACAGCTTTATTATAGCTTTTATAATAAAATTAAAAATAGTATTATAAAATATAAATAATAAATATTATTATTTTATTTATTAAATTTATAAAGCTTATAACTGTAATTAGTTATTTTAATAGTAAATTTTTTTATTATATAATAGCGTTCTTTTAGCTTTAAATAATACTTAAAATCTTACTATTTAAATTATATCCTTATTATAGCTTATATAATAAAAGTAATAATAGTATTATAAAATATATATAATAAATATTATTATTCTTTATTTTATATTTAGATTTAAGTAATATAATATAATAATAATAATATTAAAATAAAAAATATTATTAAAATAATATAATTATAAATTAATTAATTTTAAGTTAATTAGTTTAGTTATTAGTTTTAAGTTAATTAACTAAACTTATAAGTTTAGTTAATTAACTAATTAAAAACTTATAAGTTTAGTTAATAGTTTAAATAAAACTAAACTAATTAGTTTAGTAACTAAAAAAACAAAAAACTACTAACTAATTTTACAACCCTGCTACTACTACAGCTGCTTCCTTATCCTTAGTAAAATCTTCCTCCTGTAATATTTCCTATTATTTTAAATCTTTTTATAAATAATTAAAAAAACTATAAAGTATATTAACTATTAGCTTTAACCTTTACTATTATATAAGTATATTAAATACTTATATTTAGTCTTTAGCTACCTTATTAAATTAAGGTTAATAAAAAAAGCAGGGATTATATTAAAACTATTATTATACTTAGTTATATATTAAAACTAAGCCTTAATATTAACTATAAAATAAAATTAATAAAAGTTTTATAATTCTAAAAAAACCTTAGCCTTTTATATAAGTTTTTAATAATATTAAAGTTTTTAATTTTAAAAAGCAGCTTATTTAAATTCTATACTACTAGGTTAATAACTTTTATATAAAAAATAATAAAGAAAATTATTAAAAGCTTATTTAACTACTATTTTAAATAAATAACTTTTTTTATTAATAAAATATTAAGTAAAATAACTTTTTTTATAAAATAATAAATATATAGAAAAGTATATTATTATATAAAATAATAAAAAGCTATATATAGTAAAAATCTCCTATTATCTTTAACTATAGCCTCTGTTTAATAATACTACTATATAAGAAAGTTAATAGTAGTATAGCTAACTTATATTAAAATTAATCCTAGCTATTTCTTATTAATAAAATCCTACTATAACTTAACTTTTTAATTTATAGTCAGGGTTACTAAATTTATTAGTAGTTATTTATTATTAATTTTGTTAATAAATAACTTTTTATTATTAGTTAATAAATAATAAATTTTATTTATTTTTTTTAGGATATTAATAAAATAAAGGAATTTTTTATTAACGAAAATAAATAATAAAAAATATTTATTTATTAAATAATAAATTATATAAAAGAAATATAAAATAATAAAAAATATAAATTTATAGCCCTGCTTTTAAGCTTTATAAAAATATATAATTTACTTATATAATATTTTTATTAAGCTAGTTATTAGTAAATTTATTACCTTTGTTAATAAATTATTATTAATAATAAATACCTTTATTTTATTTTTTTTAGCTTAGAAAATTAAAGAATAATAAATAATAAATAATAAAAAAAATTTATATTATTTTCTTAAAGGTGCTAATAAAATAAATTATTACTAATTTACAACCCTGTTTATAGTTATTTAAAAATAATTTTACTTTTTTTTTAGCTATTATTTAAATAAAGGCTTTATAAAAATAAAGTAAATTACTTATACTAGTTAAAAAATAACTTTTAATATTTTTATAAGCAGTTTTAGTTAAACTATTTATTTATTAATTAAAATTCTAATAATACTTAATATAATATTACAGAAATTAATTAACTAAAAGAAGATATTTATTTAAAAAATAATTAATAATTCTACTTTAGCTATTACTAAAGACCTCTTTTAGTATATCCTAGGCTTATTTAAAATTACTTTCTTCTTTAATATAAATAACTTTACTTTAGGCCTACTTAAAACTAGCCTTACTATACTTAAATAAAGACTTTATAAAGCTAGAAAATAATATTACCAGTACTATAGCCTTAAGAAATATAGATTTAATAAGCTTATTAATAGTAAAGTTAAAGAAGCTAGTAGTAAGGCTATTAGCAGTAAGATTATTAGTAGTAAAACCTTCTATAGTAAAACTATTAGTAGTAAAACTATTAGTAGTAAGGCTACTTATAGTAGTAAAATTATTAGCAATAAGTTTATTAATATTTTCTTTCTTTTACTTTAAAATTATTTTAGCCTTAATATTTATATTAATATAATAAAAATATAGCTGCTGCTATATATTTAAAAAAAAATATTTTAAGGCCTTTTTTAGTATTGATTTTTTATTTATAATAATAATATTAAGCAGAAGAATCTTAAGCTACTACTAGAATATATTTAACTAGTTATAAAATTAATTATAACTAAGGTTACTAAATTCATTAATAGTTATTTATTATTTATTTTATTAATAAATAACTCTTTATTATTAGTTAATAAATAACTCTTTATTATTAGTTAATAAATAATAAATTTTATTTATTTTCTTTAAAGCATTAATAAAATAAAAGAATTTTTTATTAATAAAAATAAATAATAAAAAATTTTTATTTATTTAATAGTAAATTAAATAAAATAAGTATAAAAAAATAAAAAATATAAGCTTATAGTTTTATTTTTTAGTTTTTTAAAAATATATAATTTACTTATATAATATTTTTATTAAGCTAGCTATTAGTAAATTTATTACCTTCGTTAATAAATTATTATTAATAATAAATACTTTTATTTTATTTTCTTTAGTTTATAAAAGTAAAAAATAATAAATAATAATTAATAATAAAAATTTATTTTATTTTCTTTAAGGTACTAATAAAATAAATTATTATTAATTAGTAACCTTAGTTATAACCTTTAATTTCTTTTATTATTAACTAAGCTAAAAGTAAAGTTTATTATAAATTTCTAATCTATAACGTTAATTATTTAAAATAAATATATTTTAAATTTATTTATTTTATATATATTATTTAAGCTAAGAACTTCTAGAATTTTTTTTTATATAACTTTATACTAAAGGTAAGTTTAGAAAATTATTTTTATTTTATAATCTTTATTATAATAAATAAAATAATAAAGCTTTTATTATTAAAGGAGATTTATTTACTTTTATATAAATATAAGTCCCTTAAGTTATAATTATTAAATAGCTTAATAATTATTATAAATATTTTTTAAAAAAAAATATAAAAATCCTTAACTTTATATATATATAATTTATTTTATTTTATAAATACTAAGTACTTTATATTATAAAAGTAATTTTTTAATATTAAATTATTCCTTTATATAGTAAATATATTAATAAATTAAGGAAGGTATTATAATTATATTAGCCCTTAAAAACTTAAAATATTTATTTTTTATTAAATTTTTTAGTAATTAAAACTATTAACTTAAATATATAATTAACCTTCTTTATTTTTAATTTCTAAAAGCTTTTGCTAACTAAAGGTTATATAAGGCTATAGTTATAAAAAATAATATAATAAATTAAAATCTTTTTACTATTAACTTTATAATAGTTACTAAAGGACTTTTTAACTATAGTTATACTATAGTTATAATAAAAACTTTAAAGGAAGTTAAATAAATTTTAAAAAAAATTAAATTTTTTTCTTAATAATAGTAAAAGAAAAATTAACTTTATAATTTCTTTATTAAAAATATTAGTAGTTTTATTATAGTTATTTAAAATACTAGCGCTAGTAGCTTTTATTTTATAATAATAAAAAGGAGACTATTACCTAAAGGGCTAAGGGTATTAAAGAAGGTATTAAAGTAAAGATTTTCCTTATTTATTATTACTTAATTTATTATAGCTAGTCTTAGTATTTTTACTACTATAAGCTTTAAGTTATAATTTTAAAGTTACTATAGCTATATATTATATTTTAGTAAGCTAGGCTAACTTAGAAATAATTTTCCTTAATTAAGTTAAGTAAGGTAAAACTATAGCTTAAATAGTAATACTTTTATATATTTATTATTATTTAATTTTATTATTTATTATTATTTAATTTTATTATTTATTATTATTTAATTTTATTATTTATTATTATTTAATTTTATTATTTATTATTATTTAATTTTATTATTTATTATTATTTAATTTTATTATTTATTATTATTTAATTTTATTATTTATTATTATTTAATTTTATTATTTATTATTTTATATTTATTATTTAACTAATATTATTATTTTAGATTATAAAATAAAGTTAATAGCCTTAATATAAGTAATAATAATAATAATATAGCTAATTTATTTTTAATAAATTAGCTAATAATTTTAATTATAATAAAGTTATTAAAAATACTAATAGTAATAATTTATTTAATTTCAATAAAGAATTTTATTTAGGTATTAATAATAGTATTAAAGATAAAATATTTTTATATTTAAAAGAAAATCCTATATTAAAAGATATAAGTTATTTATTTTCTTATTTACTATTTTATAATTTTTTTATTATTTACTATTTTATTATTATTTTTATATTTACTAATTATTTATTTTAATAAAATAAGCTTTTAGATTAGTAAAAAGCTAATACTAATAGATTTTCTATTTTATTTATTTTAGTAAAATATTATTTAGCTATTTCTATTACTTTTGCTATTATAAAAAGTATATTTTCTATTAGTAATAATATTATAATAAAGGCTAGGAATAGGTTAAACTTAATTTTTAAAATAATATTATTAAAAAGCTAAATAAAAGATTTTAAAAAACTTAAAAATAAATATTTTAAAAAAAATAACTTAAATTAGCTTATATAATTATTTTATTTATATAAATTTTTTATTTATTTAATAATTATTATTTTATTATAAAATAAAAAATTTTTTATAATATAATTATAAAAATATAATTATTAAAAAGTAAAAAAAAATATAAAGTATTTTTTTAACTTAAAATAATATTAAAAATTTATTTATTTAAATTCTAGCTTTATTAAAGCTATTATAATAAAAATAGTTATAGTTTTATAAAATATAAATAATAATTATTATAATATACTAAATTATATTTATATAACCCATAAGCTTAATTAACTATTTTAATAGTAAATATTTTTATAATATATAAGTATTCTTTTAGTTTTAAATAATATTTAAAATTTTACTATTTAAATTATAGCTTTATTATAATATATAAAATAAAAATAAATATACTATTATAAAATATAAATAATAAATATTATTATATTATAGTTTATTTAAATAAAAAAAATAATGTTTTTTTATTAATAAATTTAATAATAAATTTAGGAATAATTTATTATTTATTATTTATTAATAAATAATAAATTTTATTTATTTAGTTTTCTTTAATTAATTAAAAAAATAAAAATTTATTAATAAATAATAAATAAAATTTATTTTATTTCCTTTAATTAACTAATAAAATGAATTATTACTACTTGGTAACCTTAATTATAAGCCTTTTTTTTATAGTTTATTTTTAGATCTTTGATTTAAAAATACTTATTTTAAAAAAAAATAGCTTATTATGCTTTTTTCCTAATATTAATAAAAGTATTATATTTTTATTAAAATTAAATTATAATAAGTAAATTATTATTATTATTATTATTATTATTATTATTATTATTATTATTATTTTATTTTATTATTATATTATTTATATTATTTATTAATTTATTTTTTATTTTATTAAAATAACTTTTTAATTTATTATAAAATTAATAAAAATAAAAACTTTATTTTATTTATTTTAGTAAAATATTATTTAATTATTTTAGTTACTTTTACTATTATAAAAAGTTTTTTTTTATTAATAATAATATTATAATAAAAGCTAAAAATAAATTAATTTTTAATTTAATTACTAAAATAATATTATTAAAAAATTAAATAAAAAATTTTAAAAAAGTTAAAAATAAATATATTAAAAAAAATAATTTAAATTTACTTATATAATTATTTTATTTATATAGTTTTTTTATTTATTAAATAAATATTATTTTATTAAAAAAATAAAAATCTTTTATAATATAATTATAAAAATATAATTATAAAAAAGTAAAAAAAAATATAAAATATTTTTTAATTTAAAATAATATTAAAAATCTTATTATTTAAATTTTAACTTTATTATAATTATTATAGTAAATTTAATTGTAATTTTATAAAATATAAATAATATATATTATTATTTTACTTAATAGGTTTTTATAGCTTATAATTATAATTAGTTATTTTAATAATAAAATTTATTTTATATTAAACTATTATTTTAGCTTAAAATAATATTAGAAATTTAATTATTTAAATTATAGTTTTAATTTAGCTTATATAATAAAAATAATTATAATTTTATAAAATATATATATTAATTAATATTATTATAGTTTTTATTATTATATATATATTTTATTATAATTATTTATTTAAATTTACTATATAAATAAATAAATAAATAAATAATAAATTTAGTAATAAATTTACTTATTTTTTCTTTTAAATAATAATAAAACTAAATTTATTAATAATAATTTACTTATAACTAAATTAGTTTTTTTAGATTAATAAAAAAAACTAATTTAATTATAAATAAATTATTATTAATTAAATTAGTTTCTTTAATTAACTAAAGAAAACTAAATAATTAGTAAATAATAATAAATAATAAATAATTGCTAATTAATTATATAACCCTAACTATATAAGACCCTTAGTTAGCAAAAGCCCACTATAATAATAGCTGTAATTTTCTAATAATAACCACTGTAATAATAGAGATACTATATATATCCATGGAAATTATTAAGTCTAAAACTTACTATTGTAAATAATAATTTTAATTAACTAAGGTTATAAATTAATAACTATTAGTTTAGTTAGTAGCTTAAGTAAAACTAAACTTAAAAAATTAATTATTAATAAATTAGTTTAAGTTTAATAAATTTTAATATTTTTTAATTAATTTAGTTTATATTTTACTTTACTTAACTTTAGTTTTTTTTTTAAAAATTTTTAATTATAAATTTATAATTTAATTAATTATAAATTTAATTATTTATTTAGCTATTTTATTATTATAATTAAATTATAATTATTATTTTTTATAAAGGTTATTTTTTTAATTAATAAAGTAAATATATTAATAATTTTATTTAAATATAATAAAAAAAATAATTAAAATATATTATTTTATTATATAGTTTTTTATATTATATATATAATTTATTATTAAAGATTATTATTACTTTTTATAACTTAATAAAAAAATATTTATTTAGTTTAATTAAATTATTAAATTATAAATTATAAAGCTTAAAATTAATTATATTATATTTAAACTTTATTATTTAAGTTATTTTATATATATTTTTTAAATTTAATTTTAAATTTTAATATAATAATTATATTTTATAATTTAAATTTTTAAAATTTAACTTAATTAATTATAATTAATTAAATTAAATTATAAATTAATTTTAAATTAAAAATTAAAAATTAAAATAAATATTTTTTTAATTTAATTATTATAATTTTATTAACTTTTTTAATAATAAATATAATTTTTATAAAATAATTATTTTTTTATAAATTTTAAAAAATATTAATTTTATATATAAAAAATAAATTTTTTAAAATATATTATAATTTTTAAAATTATATTAATAAATTTAAAAAAAAATTATTATTAATAATAAATAATTAATATTAATATTAATAAAAAAAAATATAAAGTTTCATTAAGTTAATTAATTATTATTATTATTTTATTTAAAATTTTTTAATTTTTATTTAATTTTTAATTAATATAATAAAAAAAATTAAAAATTTAATTAAAAAAAAATATTTTAAATAATTAAATAAATTATAATTTTAAAATTGATATTAATTATATATAAATTTAAAAAATTAATAAAAATTAAACTTAATATATTAAAATATATAGTTAAAAAAATATTAAATTAATAAAATAATAAAAAAAAAAACTTTATTTTATAATATTTTATTTATAAAAACTTAATAAAGTTAAACTTAATTATATAATTTATAATAAAAAATTATTAAAAATTAAAATCTATTTAAAATAATAAAATTAATATTATAAAAAAATTAAAATTTAAATTAAAATTTTTATTAATTATTAAAATATTATTTATATTATACTTATTTAAGAATTATTTAAATAATAATTAAAATAATTTAAATTCTTAAATAAATTTAATTATAAATTAATATATTATAAAAAATTAAAAAATTAAAAAAATTAATATATTTAATAAAAAAATTATATATTTATAAAAAATTCTTAATTATTAAAGTATTATATTATATTAAAATATATAAAATAATTATAAATAAAAATCTTTTAATATAATTTTTATAATAGAAAAATATAATAAATTTTTTTAAAATTAAAAAATATTATAATAAATTAAATATTTATAAATTAATATAAATAAAAATTCCTAAAAAATAAACCTTTATATTATTCTAAGGTTTATATTAATAAATAAATTAAATTAAGTTAATAAGTAATTTATTATTAATTAATATTAAAAATTTTAATAATTTATTATTTAAAATTATTAAATTATTAAATAATTTAAGAATTTACTTTTAATTAATTAAATAATTTAATATTTATTTAAAATTAATTATTTTATAAATTTATTATCATAATTATAAAAATTAAATTATTATATAATATTTTTTTTATTAATTTTATTTTTAAAACTTTATTATAAATAATATATTTTTTATTTTTTTATAAATAAATACTATTTATTTTATATTTTAAAAAACTTTAAAAAGTATTATTTTTAAATAATTTTTTATAATATTTAAATAATATATAATTTAATAAATTATATTATAATATAAAAAATTAATTATTAATTAATTAAATTAAATATTTACTTAATATTTTTAATTAAAAAATAAACTTAAGTTAATTAAAAATACTTTAGCTAAAATAATTATAAAAGAAATTAAATTATAAAAATAAAAAAAAATTTAATATAAATAAATATATTATATTATTATATAAAGTATTATTAATTTAAAAAAGTTAAATAAAATAAAATATAAAAAATTAAAAATTATTTATTAAATTATAATATTATTATTTAATTTAATTAATTTTATAAAGGTTATATTTATTATTAAAAAAGTTAATAAAACTATAATAATTAAATTAAAGAAAAACTATACTTTAGCCTTTAGTTTAAAATTTAAAATTAATTTATAATTTAACTTAATTAATTATAATTAACTAAGTTAAACTTTAAAAATTTAAATTATAAAATATAATTATTATATTAAAGTTTAAAATTAAATTAAAAATATATATATAAAATAATTTAAATAATAAAATTTAAATATATTATAATTAATATATATATATAAAAAAGCTTAAATAATAAAGTTTAAATATAATATTATTAACTTTAAGTTTATAAATTATAGTTTAATAATTTAATTATATTAAATAAATTTATTATATTTTTTTATTAAATTATAAAAAATAATAATAATTTTTAAAAATAAATTATATATATAATATTTTTAAAATACTATATAATAAAATAATATATTTACTTTTTCTTAATTAAAAAAAATAATAATTATAAAAGCTATAATTTAATTATAATAAATATATAGTAAAATAACTAAATAAATAACTAAATTTATAATTAATAAAATTATAAATTTATAATTAAAAACTTTAAAAAAAAAACTAAAGTTAATTAAAATAAAATATAAGTTAAATTAACTAAAGAATATTAAAAACCTTAAGCTAAGTAAAAGTATTAAGAAAATTATTAAAAAAGCTAATAAAGTAATTATATATAAAAGTTTTTTTATAATTAATTTCTTTTAAGTAATTTATTTTTTATACCTAAGGAAGAATTTAATTAATTTTATATTTATAAATTTTATAATTAATAATTATATTTTTAACTTTAAACTTTATTATAGTTTTTATTTTATTATTTATATTAAAAATAATAATAATTATTATAGTTAACTTTATTATAATAAAAATATTAATTTATTTTTAAAATTATTTTTTTATAATTTTAATAACTTATATATTTAATTATAATTAAAAACTTTTTATTATTAATTATATAATACTAAAATATTAATAAGCTTTTACTTTAAATTTATAATTTTAATATTATTTAAAACCTTTATAATTAATTATAGTTTATAAATAATAAAAAATAAATATATTATTAATATTAAGGATTATTAATAATTAAAATAATATTTAATAAAAACAAATAAAATAGTTAATATAATTAAAAAAACTAAAGTAAAATTTATAAATACTTTATTATATAAAACTAAGTTTATATTATAATTTTTTTTTAATTTAAAATTTAAAGTAATTTATAAAGATTATTTTAAAACTATAATTATAATTATACTTAAGTAATTTTATTATAATTAATTTTCCTTTAAAAAAATAAAAAAATATATATTAAAGATTTAATTAATTATTATTATAAATAAATATTATTTTTACTAAAGGCTTTATTAATATTAAGCTTTTTAAAAATTATATAATTATAAAAAAGTATATATTATTATATAAAGTTATTAATATAAAGAAAAATAATAAAAGTATTAAAGTAAAATTGAAAAATATTATAATTATAATTAAGTAATATTATTAAATAAAGAAGTTAATAATAATATAATTAATAAATATTAAAATATTACTTAGCTAATACTATTACTAAATAAAATACTATGAGAATTACTATTATATTTTAATTAATTTTTTTTTAAGATTTTTTTTTTAATATTAAATAAATTATATTATAAAAATTAAAAAAATTACTTATATTAATAATAAAAAAAAACTTTATATTTTTATATGTTATTTTTATAGAATTATTAATATATTAACTAAAATTATAATATTTTTTAATAAAGTAATATATTTATTATTTATAATATAATATATATTTTTTTTAAAATATATTATAAAATATAATTTTATATTAAATTATATATATACTTTATTTTATATTATATTAACTTAAAAGCTTTTTTATTTTTAATATAAATAATTTATTTTTAAATATAAAATATTTCTTTATAAATTAAAAAATTAATAATAAATAATAAAATAATATTATTATTTTTAATAACCTTTTACTTAATAATATAAATAATAAAGTTATTATTAATAGTATTAATATTAGTTTATATATTAAGGAGGTTATTATTATTATTAATAACTTTAAATTTATTATTATTATTATTATTATTATTATTATTATTATTATTATTATTATTATTATTATTATTATTATTATTATTATTATTATTATTATTATTATTATTATTATTATTATTATTATTATTATTATTATTATTATTATTATTATTATTATTATTATTATTATTATTATTATTATTATATTTCCTAAAAAAAATAATATAAAAAATAATAATAAAGAAAATAATAGTAAAAAAATAATAACTAAAGAAAAAGCTTTATTTTAATATTTACTTAAGAAAAGTAATATATTATTTTTTACTATATTAAACTATTAAGATTTATTATATAAAAGTTATATTAAAAATATATTAATAAATAAAAAGTAATTATTTTTAATATTTATATAAATTTAATTATATATTTTTAAAAATATTAGCTTTATTTTAGTAATAATTATAAATATATTTTATAATAAACTTTTTTATTTTTTATAATATAATTATATATTTAATTATATTTTCCTTAATTATTAATAACTATAGTTTTTTATATAAAAAATAAATTATATTATAAATAAAAATAATAAAAAAGTAAATATTAATATATTTTAGTTTTTAATATAATATATTAATAAATTAAGTATTAAATTAATATTATATAGTATTATAATTTTTAATAAATATATTAAATAATAAAAATAAAAATAAAATTAAAAATAAAATTAAAATTAAAATTAAAATTAAAATTAAAAATAAAAATAAAAATAAAAATAAAAATAAAAATAAAAATAAAAATAAAAATAAAAATAAAAATAAAAATAAAAATAAAAATAATATTTAAAAAATAAAAATATAATTTAAAAAAGTATAATTAAGCTTTTATAAAAATAAAATTAAAGTAAATTATTATTTTTATTATTATTAAATTATTATTATTATTTATAATATTTTTTTTTATTTTAAAATTATTTTTATTTTAATAAAGTAATATATTATAATAAAAAAAACATTAGCTTCATATATTATTAATTAATTATAATACTTTAACTTTTTTATTATTACTTAATATTAAGTTATATATTTTTAATAATTAAAAAAATATTTATAATAGTTTTATTAAATAAAAAATATAGTAAAATATATATAAAGTTTAAATATTTAATATATTATTATTTTAAAGTTATTTTTTTATATTATATTAATTTATTTATATATTAATTTAATTATTAATAATAATTTTCTAAAGTTTATTTTTAAATTTATATTATATTTTACTATAACTTTTTTTTTATTAAATTATTTATTAATTATTTTACTATTAATACTTTTACTTATTTATTTTTTTTATTAAATTAATTTATATATATTATTTTTTTTAACTTTAAGTTATTTATAAAATTATAATTATATAATATTTACTTATTTACTTTTAATTTAAATATTATTTATAAAAATTTTTATTATATTATAATAGTAATTCTATAATTTTATAATATTTTTTATTTATTTTTTTATTTATAAATTATTTATTATATTAAATTTATTTTTTAATTATATATTATTAATAAATAACTTTAGAAAAAAAAAATAATTATAGTTTTTATATTTAATTTATTACTTTTATTACTTTTATTAACTTAATTAAGTTTTTAAATATTATTATTATTATTAACTTAATTAAATTATTAAATATTATTATTATTATTAATTATATTTATATTATATTTATTAAATTTAAAAAATTTTTATAGTTTTATAAATAATATTTTAATACTTTAGTATATTTAATTTTATAATATTTAATATATTAAAATTTTTATTTTTTTTTTTATTTTTTAATTAATTTAAATTTACTTAGTTTTTATTAAATATTTATTTTAAAAATAATAAACTTTTTAATAATATATAACCTTAAGTCTTATTAAGTTTAATTAAATAAATTAGTTTTTTATAAAGGTTATATTTATTATTAAAAAAATTAATAAAATTATAATAACTAAGTTAAAGAAAAATTATACTTTAGTTTTTAATTAGTTTTTTATATTACTAAAAATATTAATATAAATAAAAATATATTAAAGTAAATTAAAAAATTATATAAATAATTTAATATAAATAATTAAAAAAAAATTTTTATAAATTTTATTATTTTTTAATTTTATATAATACTTTATATAAAATTTAATTATATATACCTAAGTAAATTTAATTAAAGAAAATAATTAATATTTTAATTTACTATTAAGTATAATTTATTTATAACTTTAATAATTAATTAATTACTATTTATTTTATAATTTATTATACTTTAAAAAATTTAATATAAATTTCTTAAGATAAAATTTAAAAAAAGAATAAATATCTTTAATATAAAATATAATTATATTACTAAAGTATATATATTAATTAACCTAAGCTTTAATAATTTTTTTTTTTTATATAATATAAATTATTTATTATATTTTTTTATAATTAAAAAGTTAATAATAAAATACTAAAATTGATAAAATAAATTTTATTTTTTAAAATGTATTTTTATTATTATTATTATATTTAATATAAAAGTAATTAAATACTTTTATATTTTAAAAATTAATTAATAATATTATAAAACTATATTATTAATATATTAAATATAAAGTAATAATTATATTAATAAAAATATTATTTTTATAATATTTAAATAAGTAATATAATAATTAATTAATATTATAAATAAATATTTTATATTATAGTTTTTATAAATAAATTAAAGTTTAAATAATAAAAAAAAATTTTTTTTATTAAAAAATATAAATATAATATAAAAAAATTATTAATAAATATTAATATTAATAATATTAAAAAAATATATAATATTTATTAATTTTATAAATATAATTTAATAATAATAATTTAAAATAAATTTAAAAATATTTTAAAAAGTTTAAATATATAAAAAAAATAATAATTATATAATTATTATTATTATATTATATTTAATTTTAAAATCTTTTATTATTTAATTAATTAACTAAGGTATAAATTAAACTTTATTTTTTATATATTTTTTATTTACTATAAATAATTTTATTATAAATATATAACCTTAATTTACTACTTAAGTATTAATAAACTTAAATAATTTTTTATATAAATTATATTATTACTTTAAAAAAAATAATTATTAAAAAAATTAATTATAATTATACTATAGTATTAAAATATTAAGTATAAATTTAACTTTAAAAATATTAAAAAAAAAATTATTTTATTTTATTTATATATATATTTTAATTATTATTATTTTTATTAATTAAAAATAATTAAGAAAATAAAATAAAATATATATTTATATATATATTATTTATTTAAACTATTACTTTATATTTTACTTTTTTATTTATTATTATTTTATATATTTTTTATTAAAAGTTTATTAATATTTTTTATATATATATTTTATTTATATATTTTTATTAATATATTTTTTATTTTATAATTATTATTATATTATATTAATTAAATTTTTTAATATATATATATATAAATTTAAAAATAATTTAGTTATTATTATAAATAAAAAAACTAAAATATAAATAAATTATTTTAGTTTAATTTTGAATTATTATAATAAAGTTTTTTTAATAATTTTTAAAAGTTTAAAAAAATATAAAAAATTAAAAAAATATAAAGTTAATTTTTATAATTAAAAAATAAATTAAATTAAATTAAGCTATAGTAAAAGTAATTAATTAAATTTATATATTTTATTATTAATATTTAAATATTAAATTTTTTCTAAAATTAAAAATAAAAATAAAAAAAAAATATTAAAAAATAATAATATTTTCTTAAAGCTTAATATTTAATAATTATTTAATAAATATATTAAAAAAATAATAATAATAAACTTTAATATTATTTTAATAATATATTTTACTTAATTATAAAGATATAATTTAGTTTTTATAAATTTATTTAAAAATAAAATAAAAAAAAATTAACTTAAATTTAAATAATAATAATATTTATAATAGTAATAGTAGTAGTAATAAATTTTAAAAAATAATATATAATAGTAATAATAATAGTAGTAGGTTATAAAGAATAATATATTATAATAATAATAATAGTAATAATAATAGGTTTTAAAAAATAATATATAATAATAATAGTAATTATATAATTTTATATTCAAAAAACTTAATATAATATTTAATTATTTTAAATTAAATTAATTTATAAAATAATATATATAATTAAAAAATTAAAAAGTAAATATAAATAATTAATTATTTAAATAATATATTTATTAATTTAATAAAATAAAAAATAATAAATAATTTTTAAATATTATTAATTAATATATTATAATTTCTTTATTTTTTAATATAATTATTAAATTAATAAAATTAAAAATAATAATATAATTTAAAATAATAATATAATATAATTAAAATTATAAATATAATTATTATTTTAATAAAGCTAAGTATAATAATATAATTTTTAATTATTTATAAAAAAACTTTTAAAATTATATAATAATAAAAATTTATATAAATAAATAATTATTTATTTATTATAATATAACTTTATTAAATTTTATTATAGTTTTTTTAATATAAAAAATTTAAATATATTTATATTTAAATTTTTTTAAATTAATATTTTTTAAAATTAAAATAAATAAAAGTAATAAAAAATTTAAATTTTATTAAATATTATTAATATATATATAAATATAAAAAATTTAAATTTAAAATAAAAATAAAAAATTTAAATTTTTATAATTAAAAAATAATAAATAATATAAATATATAAAAATATAATAAAATAACTAAAGTAATAATAATAAAATTATATTTTATTTTATTATTAATATTTTATAAAATATATAATATTTATTTTTTATAATTAATAATAATTTTTTATACTTTATAAATTTTTTTTTAAATAATATACTTTTATATAATATATAAATAACTTAATTAAAGTAACCTAAAGCTTAAATTAAATTATTTAAGTATTATAATAATTATATATTTTCCTTAAAGTTTAAAACTTAAAGCTTAAATTAAGTTATTTAAATATTATAATAATTATATTTTTTTAAAAAATTTAAAACTTAAAGTTTAAATTAAATTATTTAAGTTTTATAAATTATATATTTTCCTTAAGCTTAAAGCTTAAAGCTTAAATTAAGTTATTTAAGTTTTATAATAAATTATATAAGGTTTTTAATTTTTAAATTTTTAAAATAATTTTTATTTATAATTAAATGATAAAAAATTTAAAAAAGCTTTTAATATATTTAAAAAATAATTAATTTATTAATAATTTTATAATTTTAAAAATTTAAAATATAAAAAATTATAAAAAAATTTTTAATTATTATTATTTTATTTATTAATATAAAAAAAACTATTATTAAAAAAAAAACTTATAAAAAATATTAATAAAAAAATTATATTATTTATTTATTATTTTAATTATATAATAAACTTAATTTTTTTTTTTTAAATTTTAAATATTATTAATTTATAATATAATTATAATTTAATTGAATATTTTTTATTTTCTTTATAATTTTAAAAAAAATCTTAATATAACTTTAGCCTTAATTAATTACTTAACTTTATTAAAACTTAATTTTAAAACTTTTTATTAACTAAGTAATTAATTACTTAAGAAATTAATAAAAAATATTCCTAAGTTAAAATATATAATTATATATAATATTTAATTTTATTAATATAAGTTAAAAATAAAAACTAAACTTTTTTAATTATAATAATATTTTTATAATTATATATATATTTTAAATATAAAACTTAATTTAAGTTATTTAAGTATTATAATAATATATAATTATATGTTTTTTTTAATTATAATGTTTAATTTAAGTTATTTAAGTATTATATAATTATATATTTTCTTTAATTATAAAGCTTAAATTAAGCTATTTAAGTATTATAATAATTATAAATTTATAAATTTATATATTTTTTTAAAAGCTTAAAGCTTTAGAAACTTTAAAATAATATATTTTATATAAATTAAATAATTAACTTTAAAAGCTTTTTTATTTAAATAATAAATAAATCTTTATAATAAGTAAAAGAGATTTATTTAATTAATAAAACTAAGAATATTTTTATATATAAAAGTATTTTATAATATATTATAATATAAAAACTTAATTTTTTATTAATATATTATAAAATAATTTAATAATAAAAAATATAATTAAAATAATAAAATAATAAAAAAAATTACTTTAATTACTTAATATAATTAAGCTAAATTTATTAACTTAGTTATTTAAAAAATTTATAAAAACTAAGTTATTAAAGTAAAAAAATAAATTAAATATTTTATAAAAATATAATATTAATATTTTTATTATTTTATTAAATATTTTATATATAGTAAAAGTTATATATATATTTAATTTTATAAATAAAACTATTACTTTAATTATTAAATTAAATATAATATTTAATATTAAGCTTTTATTAAAAAAAAAAAATAAAAGTTATAAAAAATAAAATAAATTATATTATATTATATTATATTATATAAGTTATAATATATAAGCTATAATATATTATATTATTTATATAATTTATATAAAACTTATATAAATAAAATATATAAGATTTTATATATATATAAGTTATTATAATTATATAATAAATTATATAATAAAAATAAATTATATAATTTATTATATAATTTATTAAATAATTTATTTTAATTATATAATTTATAATTGAATTTATTTTTATTATATAATTTATTATTAATTATTATAAAATTAAATTATTTATATAATTAATTTTTTTTAAAATTTTTTTTTTATTTTATTATAATAAAAGTTTTTTATTATAATAATATTTCTTTATAATAAATTCTAATTATAAATATAAAGAAATTAATAATTTTAAAGAAAAAGGTTATAAAGTTATTAATTTAAATTCTAAATTATTATTTATTTATAATAATAATTTTAATTTTAATTTTTTTCTATATTTAAATTTATTTATTATAAATAATAAAATTAATAAAATTAATAATTTTATTTATAATAAACTTAAATTTAAATTAAAAAAAATAAAAATTCTAAAATTTATATTTTTTAAAATAATATATTTATAAAGGATTTATTATTTATTATATTAAGAAAAAATTAAAAAATAAAAATATATTATATAAAGTTAATTATTTATTTTATTATTATTTTATTATTTATTTTATTAATTAATTATTAATTATAAATTTAAAGTTATATATTAGTTAAAAAACTTTAAATTATTAAATTTAATTTATTATTATTAATTAAAATACCCTTTTATAATTTATAATAAAGAATTTAAAAAAATTAAAAAAAAAATTATTATTTTAATTTTTTTAATTAATTTAATAAAACTTTTAGTTTTTTTATAATTATAATATTTTTATTATAATATAAATATAATAATTAAATTATAAATAATTATAATTGATTTATTATATATAAATTATAATAATTAATATTATAATTATAAATATTAATTAAAATATTTAATAACTTAAAGTTATTTAAGTTAATTAATTTTATTATTTAATAATTTACTTAATAACTTTTTATAATTAACTATTATAATTTAATTATTAATAATTTACTTTTTTTAAAGTTTAATATTATTTCTTTAATATATATTTTTTTATTTAATTTAAATATATAAAATAAAAAATTAAAGGTTATTAATAATAAATTTAATAAAAATAAAGCTTTATATAAAATATTAATTTTTTTAATTAAAAATAATATTTTTTTTAATATTATATTTTTAAATTTATTTAATAATTTTTTATTTTTTTATAATTTATAAATATTATTATTTAAGTAATATTTTTTTATTATCTAAGTAATATTTTTACTTAATTAAGCTTAATTAAGCCTAGGTTATTATATATTAAAATATATATTTAATTAATTTAAATCTTTACTAAACCTTTATTAAGTAAATAATATATAAAAAAATTATTTACTACTAAGCCTTTAGATTTAGCTTATATAAATACTTTTATAATTATTACTTTTTTTAATATTTTTATTTAAAAAATATAAAATTATTCTATTATTAATTTTACTTAAACTTTTTTAAAATTAAAAACTTTTATTTATTAAATATTATAATTAATCAAAGTTAATTTTTATTTACTAAATATATTTATTTTTTTTAAAGTTAATTTTTATTTATTAAATATTTTTAAAATTATTAAAATAAAAAATATTAAATATTTTTATTTTACTTTAATATTATTACTTTAATTAATTAAAAATAATTTTATTATTAATTTTTATATTTATTATTTTTTTTAAATTAAAAGCTTTTTAAAATTTAAAAAATTAATTTTTATTTAATAATTTTATTAAATTATTTATAATTATTTTATTTATAAAAATATATTTTAATTAAACTTTTTTTTTTTTAATTTTTTTATAAATAAAATAATATTATATTTTAATATATTTTAAATTTTTATAATTTATTAAATTTTTTATAAATATAATTACTTTTTAATTATTATAAAAAATTATAATAATAATTAAAGCTAAGTTTTTAATAATTAAATTACTTTTTTTATAATACTTACTTAATTTATAATTAAAAGAATATTATAATTAATTATTTTTTTAATAATTAATTAATTTTATTATTATTAATATTAAAAATATATTTAAAAATTAATTTTATTATATTTAAATAATTAACTTAGTTAAAGTTATTATAATTATAAAATAATTAAAAAAAAATTATATTTAATATATAAATTTTTAATTTTTTAAAAATAATAAAATAGTTTTTTAATAATTTAATAATATAATTTATTAAAGTAATTAAAGTAATAGCTAAGTATAAAAATTATATATATAATATTAAGTTTTATTTTTAATATTAAATATATTAAAAATTTTATTATTAATTAATATTTTTATTTTTTTTAAAATTATAAATATAATTTTTTATTAATTTTTAAAAATAAACTTTTATTATTAAAATTAAAAATTTTATATATTTAATTATATTAAATTACTAAAGAATTTTTTAAATATAATTTTATTAATTAAAATAAATTATTTTTATATATTTATTATATTAGATTTTTATTTTTAAATAATAATTATATAACCTAATATTTATTATTTAAAAATAATTATAAAAAGCTTTATTTAATTTATAAAAAAAAGTAGTTTTTATATTTATTTATTTTATTTTTAAATTTAAAATAATTATTATAGTAAATAATATTTTATATATTATTAACTTAATAATAAAAATAAATTTTTTTAAATAATTTATATTAAAGATTTACTTAAAGTTTTAAATAACTTAATAAACTTTATATTTAATTATTTAATTATTAAAATTATATTTAAGCTTATATATTTATTTTCTTTATAAAATATTTATATTTAAGGTTATTAATATTATAAATTAAGTTTATTTTTTTTATAAAGCTTAAATTTTTTTAAATATTATATTATTTTATTTATTTTAAAAAAAACTTTTTTTTACTTAAATAAATAATTATAATTTTATATTTTAAATTATAGTTTTATTTTTAATTATAAAAGCTAAAATATTAAAAATATATAATAACTTTATAATAAATATTAAAGTTCTAAGTACTTTAGTTTTTTTTTTATAACTTTAATTTTTTTTATTATAATTTTATTTAATAATAATATTATAATTATAAATTAAATTAAATTAATTTTTTTATATTATTTAAAATTAATAGCTTTTTTTTATTTATATTTTAATTAATATTATTTTAAAATAATATAATAAAAAAATTTTATTTTAAAATAAATATTAAAGTAATTAATAATTTTTTTTTAAAGTAAGAAAATAATAAATTATATTTTTTATAAACCTTAAGAAAATATATTTTAGTTTTTTTTTATTTAGTTTTTTTTTTTATATTTAAAAAACTAAGGCCTAAGCTATAGTTTTATTTATATAAATATTAAAAATATTTAATTATTAATTAAATATAAATTTAAATAATATTTTATAAAAAATATTATATAAATTATAATTTTAAAAATAATTTATAATTTTTAATATTTTAAATTAATATTTTTATAATATTTTATTATTAATTATTATTAAAAATAATTTATTTTTAATTATAATATTAAAATTTTTAATAATATTATTTAATTAATATTATTTTATTATAAAAACTTAATAATAAAATTATATATAATAATTTAAAGTTTAAATTCTTTATTATAAAATTTTTTTATATTATTAAAATAAATAATTTAGTATTTTTATTATTATAACTTTTTTTTAAAAAAAAATATAATAAATTTATAAATAAACTCTTAAGTATTTTCTTTAATTTAAATTACTTTATTTTTACTAAACTTATTATAATTATTAACTAAGGTTATTTAATATTAATTTTTTTTATAGTTTATAATATAAAATAGCTTATAAATATTAATATAAATTATATTTTTAATATATTTACTTAGTAAAGTTTTCTTTTATATAAAAGTTTTTTTATTTTATTATATATATAACTTTTATAAATATAATTATATTTAAAAAATTAATATAATATAAAAAAAGTTTATTTAAGTTAAAGTAAAATATAAATTACTTTTTAATTATTTAATTTTAAAATTTATAAATAACTTAAGTAAAAATTATATAAATTAATATATTAATTTTTAAGTAAATTATAATATTTTTATTATATTTAAGTTAAAAAATATAATTTATAATATAAAAATAAAAAAAACTAAGTAAAGGAATAATATAATAATAAATAATATATTTTATATATATTTATATAAATAGTTTATAATTTTATTATTAAATAATAAAATTAAAATAATAAAAAAATTATATTATATTTACTATAAAAAAACTAATTATAATAAAATAAAATACTTTGATTTAAGATTTAATTTATAAAGAAAATAAAAAAATAAAAAAAATATAAACTTTATTAAAAAAAATTCTAAAATTTAACTTTTAACTAAATTATAAAATTAATATTAATTAAAGTTAATTAAAAAGCTATAAATAACTATTATATTATATTTTAAATAAAATATTATAGTTTTTAATTAATTTAGATTTTTAATTTAAAATATAAAAATTATATAATTTATAAAAAAAAAAAGGTTTAACTTAGAAATACTAAAGTTATATAATAATATTTTTAAAACAATAAAAAATATTAAAATCAAAGTTAAAAATATAAATAATATTATATATTAATATATAAATATAAATTCCTTAATTATAATAACTTTTATAAATATATTATATACCTTAGGTTTAAAAATTAATTTAATATTAATAATTGAATATTTTAATTATTATAATAAATACTTAAATAAAAAAAAAAAAAAAAAAAACTAAGTTAATAAATAAATAATTTAAGAACTTTTTTATTTTATAAATAAATATATTACTTACTTAAGTATTAGTTTTTTATATTATTATATTTAAAATAAAACTATAATATAATAAAATAAACTATTTAAGTAAATAAAATATTATTTAATTAAAGAAAATAATATTAAAAATAAATATAATATAAAAGTTTTATAAATAATAATAAACTTAAAATATATATATTTTTTTTATTTTTAATATATTATTTAAAATATACTTTATTTAAAAAATTAAAAAAAAATTTTAAATATTAAAAAATATATATAATAGTTTTTTTATTATTTAAAAAGTTACTTAATAATAAAAATTTTTTTAAATATTTTAATATATTAATATTATTTTATATATTAGTTTTTTAATTATAAAATTAAAACTTTATATTTAACTTTATATTTATTTAATAAATTAAAGACTTTAATAAAGTTTATTATAAGTTTTATTTAATATATTTATTATAAATAATTTTTTTACTTTTTAAAACTAAAAAAGTTATATAAATTAAAATTATTAATTATTATTAACTTAATTTTTAATTTTATTTTTATTAATAATAATATTATAACTTTAAAAATAATATTTCTTTATTAATTATATTAGTAAAATATATTATAAAAAATTTATAAATAATTTTATATTAATAATATTTAAATTTTATAATTAAAAAAATTTATATTATTAAAAAAAATAATAATAATATTATTATTATTTTTAAATTTTTTAAAAATTAATATTAATATTAATTTTATGTAAAAAGTTTTTTTTTTAATTTATAATTATTAATTTTCCTTAGTTTAGCTTTTTAAAATTATTATTTCTTTTATTAATAATATTAATAATAATTTTAAATTTATATTAGTTTTATAATTAAGTTATTTAAGGCCTAAGATTTTAATTATTAATAATTTTAATTATAATTTTATAATTAATATTATAAATAATCTTAGTTATATTTTTAAAAACTTAATTAATTAATTAAATTAATAAAATTTTAGTTTATTATTTTAAAAATATAAGTTTTATAATTTTTTTTTAATTAAGTAATTTTAGTTTATAAATAAACTATTACTAAGTTTATTAATTTAATAAAAGTAAATATTAATACTTAATTTATTACTAAAAGTATAAGTTTATAATTTATTAAAATATATATTTAATTAACTTAAATTTTTACTAAACTTTTATTAAGTAAATAATTTTTTTATATATTATTTATTATTAAGTCTTTATATTTAGCTTATATAAATACTTTTATAATTATTATCCCTTTTAGTATTATATACTAACCTATTATACTAAAATATAATATTAAATTACAAAAGTTAAAAATAATATATAATAGTTAAATTATATTTCTATAGAAAATAAAAATATTATAAAAATTTATTAATTTAATTATATAACTAAAATAACTTCTTTAATAATACTATTGTTTTTTTTAATTATTATAAAGTTACTATTATAATTATTACTTTAGCTATAGCTATAGTTTTTTTATTATTATTTTTAAATTTTTTTTCTTTAGTATTTTTAATTAATTTAAAATTTTTTATAAATAATTATAAAGTTTATTAATTATTTTTTTAAATTTTTACTATTATATAAATATAATATATTAATAAATTAAAGTAATAAAATCTTTATAATAAAATTAATAATAATAATTATAATAAAGTTATTAAAATTAATTATAAACTTATATTTATTAATTTTTATTATTTTATAATAAATATAATTAATTTTAGAATTATAAATTAATAATAATTCTTTAGATTAAATTAATTATTAAGTAAATTAGTTTTATTAAAGGGCTAAAGAAAACTAATTTAATTATTTAATTAACTAAGTAAAACTAAATTAGTTTTTTAATATATTAATGAAAACTAATATTAATAATATATAGTAAATAATTATTAATTAATTATATATAAAAACTAAAGTAATTTACTTAAATAATTAAAAAAAATTAATTTATTTTTAAATAAATTAATTAATTAAGTAAATTACTTAAAGTAAATTAATATTAGTTTTTTTAATAAATTAAAGAAAACTAAATTAATAAATAAATAATAATAAATAATAAATAATTATTAATTAATTATATAACCTTAGTTAATTTTATAGATTTTAAATAATATTTAGGTTTTAGATTTATAATAGTAGTTTATTAAGGTTTTATAATACTAAGTTAATAATTTTTATATGAAAAATTAAAAAAAGAAATATTAAAGATTTATTTAACTATTACTATCAATAAAGTTATAAAATAATAATAATTTATTAAATTAAATTAATTATTAATTAATTTAGTTTTATTAAATTAAAAAAAAAACTAATTTTATTAATAATAATTTACTTATAATTAAATTAGTTTTATTAAATTAATAAAAAAAATAAAATTAATAAAATTAAATTTTTTTTAAAGAAAATAAATAATAATAAATAATAAATAATAAAATAAATTATTATTAATTTTATTATTAATTTATTTATTTATTAATTTTATTTATATAGTAAATTTAAATAAATAATTATAATAATTTAAATAAAAAATATATATAATAATAAAAACTATAATAATAATAATTATTATATATATTTTATAAAAGTATAATTATATTTATTATAAAAGCTATAATAAAATTATAATTTAAATAATACAATTTTAATTATTATTTAAAATTAAAAAAAAAAAAATTTTATATTTTAAAATATATTATTAAAATAATTAATTATAATTATAAGCTTTAAAAACTTAATAAATAAAATAATAATATTTATTATTTATATTTTATAATGTTATTTTTATTTTTATTATATAAGTAATAATAAAACTATAATTTAAATAGTAAAATTTTAAGTATTATTTAAAGCTAAAAAAATACTTTTATATTATAAAGAAATTTATTATTAAAATTACTAATTTAGTTTATAAAATTTATAAATATAATAAATAAAATAATAATATATATTATATATATTTTATAAAATTATAATTAATTATATTATAATAATTATTATAAAGCTATTATTTAAATAAATAAATTTTAAGTATTATTTAAAATTAAAAAAATAATTTTATATAAAATAAAAGTTAATATTAAATTTTTTTTATTTTAGCTTATATAATAATAATATTATTATTATTATAAAATATATATAATAAATATTATAAAAATATAATAAATATATAATATATAATTTAATTTATTTTTATTATATAATTTATTATTAATTATTATAAAATTAAATTATTTATATAATTAATTTTTTTCTTTTATATTTTTTTATTTTTATTTATTATAATAATAGTTTTTTTATTATAATAATATTTTTTTATTTTATTATAATAAATTTTAATTATAAATATAAAAAAATTAATAATTTAAAAAAAAAAAGCTTATAAAATTATTAATTTAAATTTTAAATTATTATTAATTTAAAACTTTACTTTTAAGTTTTTTAATAATTTAAATTTTTTTATTATTAATAACAAAGCTAATATAATTAATAGATTTATTTATAATAAATTAAAATTTAAATTAAAATAAAATAAAAATTTAAAAATTTATATTTTTTAATATAATTTATTTAATAAAACTTTATTATTTATTAAAATAAATATAAAAAAATAAAAGTTAAATATTTAAAGTTAATTATTTATTTTATTATTATTTTATTTATTATTATTTTAATATTTACTTTATTATATTTTATTTATTATATTTTATTTATTATTATTTCATTATATTTTATTTATTATATTTTATTTATTATTATTTTATTATTTATTTTATTAATATATTTATAATTATATATTATTTTATTATTTATTTTATTAATATATTTATAATTATAATTATAAAGTTATAATACTAATTAAAAAATTTAAATTATTTAATTTAGTAAAGTATTATTAAATAAAATATCCTAAAATAGCTTATAATAAGTAATTAAAAAAATTAAAAAAAAAAAGTAAATTATTATTATTTCATTATTTTATTATTTTATTATTTTATTATTTTATTATTTTATTATTTTATTATTTTATTATTTTATTATTTTATTATTTTATTATTTTATTATTTTATTATTTTATTATTTTATTATTTTATTATTTTATTATTATTATTTAAAAATAATAAATAAATAATAAATTATATTATAAAATAATAATTATTAACTTATATTTAATATATAAGCTTTAAAAAATAATTAATTTTTAATTTAATTTATTAATAATTAAAAAATTATATTTAATATATAATATAATTTAATTTATAAATTAATTTATAAATAATTAAAAAACTTTATTAAAAATTTATTAATTTATTATTTTTTATATTTAAAATTTAAAATTATTTCTTTAATATAAAATTTATTATTTATAATAAATATATAAAATAAATAATTAAAAATAATTATTAATTTAATTATTAAATTAAATAAAAAAAAAAGCTATAAATAAAATAATAATTTTTTTAATTAAAAATAATTTTTTTTTTAATATAATTTCTTTAAGTTTATTTAATAATTTATTATTTTATTATAATAAATAAATTATTTTATTTATTATATTATATTTATTATATTATATTTAGTATATTTTATTTATTTTATTATATTTATTTTACTATTTTATTATTTAATAATTAACTTAATTATTAAAAGATTATATTATAATTAATTAAAATAATATTATAGTAATATTATAAAATAATTATAATAAAGCTTTATTAAATTTAAATTAATAATTAAAATTAAATATTAAAATTTATAAAAATTTTTTAATAATTTTTAATATTTAAACTTTTAATAATTAAATTTTTTATTTAAAATTTATTATTATATATATTAATTTAAAATTTAAATTAAAATATAAATTAATAAATATTTTATTTTATTATTATTTTATTATTATTTTATTATTATTTTATTATTATTTTATTATTATTTTATTATTATTTTATTATTATTTTATTATTATTTTATTATTATTTTATTATTATTTTATTATTATTTTATTATTATTTTATTATTATTTTATTATTATTTTATTTATTTATTTATTTATATTTAATTTATTAATTATAACTATATAAAATTTTAAAAGTTATTAAAAAGTTATAAGTTTTTATATATATTAAGAATTTTTTTAAATTTTAAAACTTTATTTATATATATTAAAAATAAATAATATATTTAAGTATTTATTTTTTTTATTTAGAAATTTTTTATATTTCTTTTTTAATTATTTATTTTATTAATTAATTTATTTTAATTTAATATTATAAAAAATAATATTATAAATAATAATATATTTATAAATATTTTTAAAAAATTTATAAAAAAGTTTTTAACAAAAACTTTATAAATAATATTAAATATATAATATATATTATTAATTTAATTATCTAAAATATATTAAAAAAGTATATATTTTTTATTTTTTTTCTAATTATTATTATTAAATTATATAAATAATAATTTTAATACTAAAAAAAAAAATTATTATTTTTAATAATAAATTTTATTTATTAATTTTATTTATTTATTTTATTTAATTAATTTTAAAAGTATTACTATTTAAGTAATACTTTTTTATTATTAAAGTAATATTAAAAGTACCTTTAAAAAATTAAAAAAAATATTATTTTTAAATAGTAATAAAAATAACTTTAGAAAAAATAAAAAAAAAATATTTTTAAAATTATATAAATATTATTTATAAATTAAAGTTATATAAAAGCTTTTTTATTTATTTATTTTAATATTTATAAAAGTTAATATTTTTATAAAAAATTATATAAATATTTACTTTAAAAAACTTTTATAAAGAAAATAAAAGTTTAGGTAACTTTTTATAAATATAATTATTTCTTTATATAAATATTTTTATTTTTTTTAATATAGTTACTTTTATTAAATAATAAATAAAAAAATTTAATTTTTCCTTAAATTTAAATTTTTTAATTTATTATTTAATAAAACTTAAAATAAATTAAAGAATAGTATATTTTATTATTAAAATTATATAATTTACTTTATATTTTATTTTTATATATTTTCTTTATATTTTTAAAAGCTTATAAAAAATAAAAATAATTTTTAAATTAATAAATTTATTTTCTAAATTAGGTTAATTACTACCTAAATAATAAAAAAGTACTACTTAAATAATAATACTTAATTTTAATATTAATTTAATAAATTAAATATAATAAATTATTTAATTAATTATATATATTTAAAAGCTTAATAATTTATTAAATAAAAAAAATATTAAAAACTAAAAAAAATAAAAAAAAATTTATATTTTATAATAAAAAAAAATTCTTTTAAGTATTTATTATTTATTTTTTTATTATTTATTTATTTATAATTAATTTTTATAATTAATATAACTTAATAACATTTAATATATTATATATTTAATATTTTTACTAATTTAAAAAAAATTTTATTATATTATTATAATAATATAAATAATAAAAAATTTAAAAAAGTATATATTTTTTATTATAATTATATTTTTTTTAAATATAATTATAAAAACTATTTTATATATTAATTTTAATATAATTTTTTTTAAATTTTTTTAAATAAAAAACTTTAAAAAAATTAAAGTTTATATTTCTTATTTTTTTAAAGTTTTTTATTAAATTATAAAGCTAACTTTATATAATTATTTTAATTATATTACTATATATTTATAAAATATATAATAAATAAAAAAAATTAATTACTTTATTTTTTAATAAATTTAAAAACTTTAATTTAATAATTTTTTTTATTTTTATTTTATTTATTATTTTTTATTTATTTAGTAATTTATTTTAATTAAGTTATTTATTATTAGGTTTTTATAAAAGTTATAAAATTTAATTAAATTAAATTAAAAAAATATTTCTTTAAAAAATTACTAATTTTAATTTAGTTAATTATAAATTATTTTTATTTAATTTATTTTTAAATTTTTAATTTAAAAATATTTACTTTATTAAAAATAATTTATTATACTCTTTTTTTAATATTAATAAAGCTATTTTAAATTTATTTTTTAATAAATTAATTAATAATTTTAATTATATTAAAAATAATAATTTTAAAAATAATAATTTATTAAATTTTAATAAAAATTTTTTTTTAAAAATTAATATTAATAATAAAAAATAAATTTTTTTCCTTTATTAAAATCCTTAATTATTAAAAATATAAGTTATTTATTTATTTATTATTATTATTATTATTATTATTATTATTATTATTATTATTATTATTATTATTATTATTATTATTATTATTATTATTATTATTATTATTATTATTATTATTATTATTATTATTATTATTTATTTATTTATTTATTTATTTATTTACTAATTAATTTTATTATTATAAATTAAATAAGGAAGTTAATAGTTCTATTTTAATTAATAATAATTTTATAAATACTTTTTTTAAAATAAATTAGTAAAGGATTTTAATTATAATAAAGCTATTAATAATAATAATAACTATTTCTTTAATTTTAATGAAAATTTTTATTTAGGAATTAATAATAATAATATTATTAACTAAAATAAAATATCTTTATATTTAATAAAAAGCCTTATATTAAAAAATATAAGTTATTTATTTTATTTATTTATTACTTATTTATTTATATATTATTTATTTATATATTATTTATTTATATATTATTTATTTATATATTATTTATTTATATATTATTTATTTATATATTATTTATTTATATATTATTTATTTACTAATTTATTTTATTATAATAAGCCTTTAGAATATTAAAAATCTAATAATAATAAATTTCCTATTTTATTTATTTTAGTAAAATATTATTTAGCTTCTATTACTATAGAAAGTATATTTTCTATTAATAATAATATTATAATAAAATTTAAAAATAAGTTAAATTTAAATTTAATCACTAAAATAATATTATTAAAAAGCTAAATAAAGGATTTTAAAAATCTTAAAAATAAATATTTTAAAAAGGATAAACTAAATTAATTTATATAATTATTTTATTTATATAATTTTTTTATTTATTAAATAAATATTATTTTATTATAAAATAAAAATTTTTTATAATATAATTATAAAAATATAATTATAAAAAAATAAAAAAAATATAAAGTATTTTTTTAGTTTTAAATAATACTTAAAACTTTACTATTTAAATTATAGCTTTATTATATTTTATATAATAAAAATAAAAATATTATTATAAAATATAAATAATAAATATTATTATACTTTTTATTAACTTTATAAAGCTTATAATTATAATTAATTATTTTAATAATAAATTTTTTTATAATATAAAAATATTTTTTTTACTTTAAATAATACTTAAAATTTTACTATTTAAATTATAACTTTATTATAGCTTATATAAAAAAATAAAAATAACTTTATTAAAGTTTATAAAATAAAATATAAATAAATTTATAAAATTAAGTTTTTTAGTAATTAATTAATTTAGTTTTTAGTTTTTAGTTTTTAATTAATAATAATTAATTAAAAACTAATTTTTTTAAGTTTAGTTAAACTTAACTAAATCCTAAGCTAAGTAAAAGTATAAAAATAATTATTAAAAAAATTAATAAAATAATATAAAGGTTTTATTATAATTAGTTTTTTTTTAATAATTTATTTTTTATACTTAGGAAAAAAAATTAAATTATATATATAATATTTTTAAAATTAAAAAACTATATAATAAAATAATATATTTATTTTTTTTAGTAATAATTATAATTTAATTATAATAATAAAATAACTAAATAAATAATTAAATTTATAATTAATAAAATTATAAATTTATAATTAAAAACTTTAAAAAAAATTAAAATTAAGTAAAATAAAATATAAACTAAATTAATTAAAAAATATTAAAAACCTTAAGCTAAGTAAAAATATTAAAAAAATTATTAAAAAAAGTTAATAAAATAATATATTCAAAATTATATATATTAAAGTTTTTTTATAATTAATTTTTTTTAAATAATTTATTTTTTATATTTAGAAAAAGTAATTATTTTATAATACTTAAAGTATTAAATATATATATTTTTTATATTTTTCTTTAGTTTTAAAATATATTAAAATATTATTTAAGTAAATAATAATAAAATTATTTTAATATTTTTAAAAAATATAAATATATTAATTAATTTTAAAAATATTATTAAAAGTTTATAAAAACTTTCCTAAAGTACTAAGAATTATTATTTACTTATATTTTTTTTTATTTAAGTTAATTTATAAATATTAATAAAATTTAATTAAAAATATATTATAATATTTTATAATTAAATTTTTATTTTAAATATTAATAATAAAAAAATTAATTTTTAATTATAATAGTATTTAATTATTAATAATTAATAATTAATTATAATTTTTTATTTTTTATTTAAAATAAAAATAATAAAATATTATATTAAAATATTAAAAATTTTAATATATTTTTTTTTATTTTTTTATTTATTTATTAAAAATATTTAATTTTACTTAATTAAGGTTATATAATAGAAAATACTTTAATTATTTTTTTTTAAATTTTATTATATAATTTTATTTAATATAAAATAATATTTATATATTTTTATTAAAAATCTTTAAAAACTTTTTTAAAAAAAACTTAAATTTTTAATATTATTTTAGAATTTTAATTATTAAATTTATAAATTTTTTTTTTAATTATATTATTTTTCCTTTATAATTTTTAAAAAATTAATTAAGTTTATATAAGTTTTATTTTTCTTTTTATAAATTATTTTAAAAATTAAATTTTTATAATTATTATTTATTTTTATTATTATTATATAAAGATTTTTTTAAGCTTTAGAAATTAAAGTTTTTAATTTTTTTTATTTTTTTTATTTAAAGTTTTTTTATTATTTTATTAATAAATTAAACTTTTATTTTATATTATTAAAGATTTATATTAATATAATTATATACTTAATTTTTCTAAAGTATAAAAAATAAATTACTTAACTATAATTAAAATAATAAATTTTTATTAAATTTTTATTTAATAATTATTAAATAATTTAATTAATTTTTTTTTTTTTTTATAATTAATTTAAATTATTTTTTTTATTTTTTTTATTTTTTAAACTTTAGTAAATTTTTTTATTAATAATATTTTTATTATAAATTTTTATAATAATAATAATTATTTTAATTATAATTATAATTAATTTTTTATTATTTTTAATTATTATAATTTTTTATAATAAATATATATTAATTATTAATTTATTTTTTATTATTAAAAAGTTTATTATTTTTATATAAAGTATATTATTTTATTAAGTAATATTTTATATTATATATATAATTTATTTTTAAAAATTATTATTATTTTTTATAATTTAATAAAAAAAATTAAGTTTATTTAATTTAGTGAAATTATTAAATTATAAATTATAAAACTTAAAATATAATAATTATTTTATATTTAAACTTTATTATTTAAGTTATTTATATATATATTTATATTATATTTAAACTTTATTATTTAAGTTATTTTATATACTTTAAGTTTAATTTTAAACCTTAATTAATTATACTTTATAATTTAAATTTTAAAAATTTAAATTATGAACTATAATTAATTAAATTAAATTATAAATTAATTTTAAATTTTAAACTAAAAGCTAAAGTATAGTTTTTTTTTAATTTAATTATTATAATTTTATTAATTTATTTAATAATAAATATAATTTTTATAATTAAATTAATTCTTTTTTATAAATTAATTAATATAGTTTTTTTTTTATATTTATAATAATTATAAATATATTATAATTATAATTAATATATAATTTTTATTTATTTTAAAATTTACTAAAACTTTAAGCAATTTTTTTATTTTAAATTATTATAAAAATATTTTTTTTTAAAAAAATATTTAGTTTTTTATTTCGATTATTATAATAAATTAATATTTATAATATATAAAATAACTTAAATAATAAAATTTAAATAAAATATAATAATTATACTTTAAATTTTATAATTTATAATTCAATAACTTAATTAAATTAAATAAACTTATTATATTTTTTTATTAATTTATAAAAAGTAATAATAATTTTACTTTAAAATAAATTATATATATAATATAAAAAACTATATAATAAAATAATATATTTACTTTTTTTTATTATATTTAAATAAAATTATTAATAAATTTACTTTATTAATTAAAAAAAATAACCTTTATAAAAAATATTAATATTAATTTAATTATAATATTAAAATAGTTAAATAAATAATTAAATTTATAATTAATAAAATTATATACTTATAATTAAAAGTTCTAAAGAAAAAAAAACTAAAGTTAAGTAAAGTAAAATATAAGCTAAATTAACTAAAGGGTAATATAAAATATATATTATAAAAAAATAAACTTATATAAAAAATTAAATAATAATAATAATATTATTATTATTATACTAAATAACTAAGCTAAGCTAAGTTAGTAATTAATTCCTTTATTAATTTCTTTATTATAGAAAACCCTTTTATAAAAAACTTATATTTACTACTAAAATAAAAACCTTTATATTACTTTTTTTATTATTATAATAGTTTATTATTATTATAATTTATAATTATAGTAACTTAAAGCTATTATATTTTTAATTTTTTAAAAAAAATTATTAATTAATTAAATAAATATTATTAATTAATTTATAATTATTATAAATTATATTTAATATTTAATATTTTTATAATAGTTTTTTATTATAAAAGTAATTTATTAATTTATTTTTTAAAAAATTATTTTAAAAAATATTATTATATTATAATAACTATAGTTAAAGTTTAATATTATTAAACTAAGCTTTTATTATTATATAAAATATAACTTAAATTATATATTAACTTTAAGTAGTAATTATTAAAATTAACTTAAAAACTTAAGTATTATAATAATTTAATTATTTAATAAGTAAAATAATTAATTTATTAATATAAAGTTTTTTAATTAAATTTAAATTAATTATTTTATAAATACTTAGTGAAATATTATAAAACCTTTAGGTATATATTATTATATTATAATAGGAAAAATAAATAATATATATATAAAAAAGTAAATAATATAATTTAAATTATATTTAAATATATAATATAATAATTAAGTAATATAAAATTATAAAAAAATAATAATAAAAATATATATTAAAAATTAAATAATATTAATATATATATAAATATATTTTACTTTATATATATTATTATATTTAAATAAATTATTTTAAAAATTTAAATAATTTTTTTTTTATTTTTATTATAAAAATATTATATAAAAAATAAATTATAAAAAAAATAAATTATAAAAAAAAATAAATTATAAAAAAAAAATAAAGTAAATATAATTTAAAAATATAAAAAATTTAATTTAAAATAAAAAAAAAATAAAATATATATAAAAAAATATATTATAAATTTAAATTTTCTCTTAAATATAAAAAATAAACTACTTAATTAAAATTAAAATAATAAATTATTATTAAACTTTTATTTAATAATTATTAATTAATAATACTTTATTAATTTTTTTATTTAATAATAACTTAGTTAATTTATATTTTTTTTTATAATTAATTTAAATTATTTTTTTTTACTTTTTTTTATTTTTTAAACTTTAGTAAATTCTTTTTATAATATTAATAATATTTTTATTATAAGTTTTTATAATAATAATTATTATTTTAATTATAATTATAATTAATTTTTTATTATTTTTAATTATTATAATTATTTATATTATTAAAAAAGTTTATTATTTTTATAATATATTATTTTATTAAGTAATTTTTTAATTTTAAAAGTATTATATATATAATTTATTTTTATAAATTATTATAATTTTTTATAATTTAGTAAATAAATATAATAAATTTATTTAATTTAATTAAGTTATTAAATTATAAATTATAAAGCTTAAAATATAATAATTATATTATATTTAAACTTTATTATTTAAATTATTTTATATTTTTTAAATTTAATTTTAAACTTTAATATAATAATTATATTTTATAATTTAAATTTTTAAAGTTTAAGTTAATTAATTATAATTAATTAAATTAAGTTATAAATTAATTTTATATTTAAAATTAAAAATTAAAAAATAATTTTTCTTTAATTTAATTATTATAGTTTTATTAATTTTTTTAATAATAAATATAATTTTTATAAAAAATTAATTATAATTATAATTAAAATAAAAATTATTATTATAAAAATTTATAATAAAAATATTATTAATATTATAAAAAAATTTATTAAAATTTAAAAAATAAAAAAAATAAAAAAAATAAAAGAAAATAATTTAAATTAATTATAAAAAAAAATATAAATTAATTAAATTATTAATTAATAATTATTAAATAAAAGTTTAATAATAGTTTATTATTTTAATTTTAATTAAATAGTTTATTTTCTATACTTAAGAAAAATTATTTAATTATATATATATTTTTTTTTATATATAATTTATTTTTAAAAATTATTATTAATTTTTATAAATTAATAAAAAAATAAAATTTATTTAATTAAATTAAATTATTATATTATAAATTATATACTTAAATTTTATATTATATTTAAACTTTATTATTTAAATTCTTTTATATATTTATATTATATTTAAATATTATTATTTAATTTATTTTATATATATATATATATATTAAATTTTAAAATAAATATTAAAATATAATTTTTCTTTAATTTAGTTATTATAATTTTATTAATTTTTTTTATAATAAATATAATTTTTATAATTAATTTTTATATTTAATTACTAAAATTTATAATACTATTATAATATTTATTATAGTAATTATTATTATTAATATTATAGTAATTATTATAATTAATATTATAGTAATTATTATAGTAGTTATTATAATAGTTATTATAGTAGTTATTATAGTCTTTGTTATAGCAGTTGTTATAGTGGGCTTTTGCTGACATAAGGGTCCCATGTGGTTGTATAGTTCCGTGGATCTATTGGGCACCTTACCCCTAGTGATGCTTTATAAGCCCTCCTTAAGGATTCTGCACCTCACTCGCTTATCGCAAGGCACTTCAGCGGAATCTCTGATTGGCCCGCTGGATAGTTGGAGAATTCTCACGGCGGAGGCTACCCGTCGAGGCTTGGCAAGCGGTTATCGAGAAAACGAAACGGGGCATATTATCGGCACACAGCAGTGAACAATACACACCTTAAGTTAATGTGTAAACAGCCTCAAATGGTGTTCTTATTACTCCATCGCACGCACATGTTTACTTTGCATTTCCTATTTTTTCACTTGCCACCTGCTTGCTTACCTATACAGCCAGCAACTTATTCCGAAGTGTGCTCCGTAGTATTATATCATAAGGCGGGCAAGGCGAAACCACACCAGACATATCGGGCACTAATCTGGTGTTTGTTGGTGGGCACTAAGCAGAAGAGGATGAGAACTTGCCCGGCCGCTGCTGTAACAGTATTATGCTACACGTAGGCTATTGCAACGGGTAGCAAAGCGGCAAATGAAAAGCTGCTGTTGCCCAACCAAGGAAGAGGCTATTGAACTCTTCGAACGGCAATTGAGTATGGGTAATATACACATGCTGATGACTCTTGGAGTTTCCCTCCCTGTGGACAGGGCGAATAAAAGTACGCAAATCATGAACATCATAATCCCACATCACCGGGCACTTTTCTCCCCTTCCCCCCCTTACCAGTCATGCCCGTGGCTTAGGTGTCGACTGTTTCGGCCCGTAGCCACAATAATAGGCAATGGACGGAGTATTACCAATTACCTCATGTTCAAGGTGGGGCCGAACAAGACTTGAATTTCCAAGCCGTTGAGGATGATTTATATCCACGCTTTCATGCACGGTATAATAAATCCTCCGTGCTGCTTGGCCGGCGAATGTTTTGGAGTATCAGATGACATCCATTTGAGACGACAAGTGCTTTGAAAAGCGACGTTTCAGTCAAGAGGCGACTAACATGGATGCCTTCGCTCCCGTGGCGCCGGGTTGGCTGCTGGGGTTTGTTGAGGCTCGCAAATCGCCTTCGTCTTGAAAGTTCCTACAGGGGAGAAAAGCGTCTTTTGATCCCCATTTAAAACTGGGGATTATCGTGCTTCTGAGTAGGAGATGCCGGCAGGGGAGAAGAAGGCTGAGGGCTGCGCACTGTAAGCAAGCAGGCTAGAACATACAGGTGGGCACAGCATTTTGGAGTTTAAGCTAGGTACCTACTAGGCAGGGCTACTAAGCTATTGCTCATGTACTTGGGCAGCACCGTTTACCAAGCCCGGTAGGTTTGTACAGTCATTGATTACCTTATGTACGATGATGCTTTGCGTGTGTTGAAAGCCTCCGGGCTCAAATGACGCCCCGCCCGAGGCAGCCGGAGAGGCAACTTATGATAGCTGCCGTGAGGTGGGGCAGGCAAATACGATTATTGCGCTCATATGGATGGATTGTCCCGATGCAGCAATAGGTGCCTTGTCTCGGGGTTAATATAGAAGACGGTGGAAGAGAGAGACACGGCGGACGGAAATGCGGAATTTCCCACAGCGGCCCCGGGCAAGTTCCCATAGGAGTACCGTACAAGTAACAGTGCGTCTCGGGGGGATTTGCCCGCACGAGGGTATCACCAGACGATACAAGACAAGACGATACCAGACAAAGATGAGACGAAAAGTGCCGTGCAGTAGTAGATAGAAATGGAATGGCATGGCATTGTATGAGTACTCGTATTGTAGCATTTTCAAGCCACGAGCATGGTGATAAAACGTGGCTAGCGTTATAGACTGGTTAGACATTTGTATGAGGTAAAAGAGCAGCGATGACGATGCGTCGCCCTGGGCCAATCACAATCACACGCCGAGTTCTCAAGCCAAAACCCAAACCCAAACCTCCTGCTTCTTGGGCGTTGCTGGGCGCCTCCAAGCTTGGGACTTGGGCGCGCATCCCCGTTCCGGGCCCCGTGTTTCCCACTAAGATGCATCCCACCATCCCACTATATTTACTTACCTCCGTCCCTCCCTATCTGTCCCTCGACTCTCCTCCATTTCTTCTCCATTCTCCTCCATCCGCCTAAACTCGCAATCCATCTGTTGCGAATCAACATTCCGTTGCTTTTTCGAATCCCTAAAAAATACCCCTTTGCTGCTACACAACCTACGCAATGTCTGGCCCAGTGTAAGTCTCCGGCCTCAGCTTCTTTTTTCCCTCTCCTACTCTCCCTACCTCACTCAACCCCTCCTCATCTTTTGTCATTCATTACCCCACCACCCCGCCCTGAAAAAGCCCAGCTCGTCACCTTTTGGATGACCTCAATTCCCGCACGCAATTGAGGCGAGATTTGTAGTCTCGTGTATTTGCTGTCGAGCTCTGGGCTATGCTGTAGCGGGGTGATGGTTGCGGGAATCATTGATGATGATAGCTGCTGTTGGTAACTACTGGTAGCTACCGGCAGCTGCTTGATGCTCGTTGATGCTTGATGCTTGCTTTGAATCTCCCCGCCTCTCCCGTATCCCGAGCTTCTTTCTCCCTCGCCATTGCCTTTTTCCTACTTTCTCTGCACTCTGCTCATGGTCCTGAGGTAGCGCTCGCCTCGCAAACATCAAGCTTGGCGGCGCCTCGCAACCTGATTCCTCCACTCCCGGTCAAGCTTCAAGAAATGCTGACAATGTTCCAAGCGCGGATCTTGGCCTCATCGGCCTTGCTGTCATGTAAGTTGCAACCTCCCCCTCCGGGTCATAATTGGCCGCCGTGTTTGCTGACATGACCACTCGCCAGGGGACAGAACTTGATTCTCAACATGGCCGACAATGGCTTCACAATCTGCGCTTACAACCGAACCGTCTCCAAGGTCGACGCCTTCTTGAACAACGAGGCCAAGGGCAAGTCCATTGTTGGCGCTCACAACGACAAGGAGTTCATCGACAGCCTCAAGTCGCCCCGCCGTATTATGCTCCTCGTTCAGGCTGGTAAGGCCGTCGATGAGTGGATTGAGAGACTCCTGCCCTACCTCGACGCTGGCGACATCATCATCGATGGTGGCAACTCTCACTTCCCCGACTCCAACCGCCGCACCAAGGAGCTCAGCGCCAAGAACATCCGATTCGTCGGCTCCGGTGTCTCCGGTGGCGAGGAGGGTGCTCGATTCGGCCCCTCTCTGATGCCCGGTGGTAACGAGGAGGCCTGGCCTCACATCAAGGACATCTTCCAGGCCATTGCCGCCAAGAGCGACGGCGAGGCCTGCTGTGAGTGGGTCGGTGACGAAGGTGCTGGTCACTACGTCAAGATGGTTCACAACGGTATCGAGTACGGTGACATGCAGCTCATCTGCGAGGTAAGCTTGTCTATACTCAGTTCCATCTCAATGCCCTGTGCGTATAGCTAACAGACACTCGTCTCATAGGCGTACGACATCATGAAGCGTGGTCTTGGCCTCTCCAGCAAGGAGATTGGTGACGTCTTTGCCAAGTGGAACAAGGGCGTTCTTGACTCTTTCCTGATTGAGATCACCCGTGACATCCTCTACTTCAATGACGACGATGGCACCGCTCTGGTTGACAAGATTCTGGACAAGGCTGGCCAGAAGGGAACCGGAAAGTGGACTGCTATCAACGCCCTCGACCTCGGTATGCCCGTCACCCTGATTGCCGAGGCTGTGCTGGCCCGATGCCTGTCTGGCATCAAGGACGAGCGTAGCGAGGCTTCCACCAAGCTCCGCTATGTCTCCCGCAGCAGCGGCAAGTTCGAGGGTAACAAGGAGCAGTTCCTTGAGGACCTCGAGCAGGCTCTGTATGCCTCCAAGATCATCTCATACGCCCAGGGCTTCATGCTCATGCAGGAGGTAAGAAGAAACGGATATACCCAAGATTGGAGACTTGAGCTAACGCAACATTTGTGACAGGCTGCCCGTGAGTTCAACTGGAAGCTTAACAAGCCCTCCATCGCTCTCATGTGGCGTGGTGGCTGCATCATCCGATCTGTCTTCCTCAAGGACATCACCTCTGCTTACCGCAACGAGCCCGACCTGAAGAACCTGCTCTTCGACAACTTCTTCAACGAGGCCATCCACAAGGCCCAGCCCGGCTGGAGAGCCGTCGTTGCCCAGGCTGCTGAGCTCGGTATCCCCACTCCTGCCTTCGGCACCGCTCTCTCATGGTTCGATGGCTACCGCACCAAGGACCTCCCCGCCAACCTGCTGCAAGCCCAGCGTGACTACTTCGGTGCTCACACTTTCCACATCAAGCCTGAGCATGCTAGCGACAAGTACCCCCAGGGCAAGGATATCCACGTCAACTGGACTGGCCGTGGTGGCAACGTTTCCGCCTCAACATACCAGGCATAAAGTTATAAAAGGCAAAAAATCTATTAAAGTTGGGTATGAATAGCACATGATAATATGACATAAAAAGGGATAATTAGGTTTGTAGTGCAAAATTCAAAAAAGCAGTAAAAATTTACAATTGTGAAAGCAAGATTATTTATTTCTCTCTGATGTGATAAGGATTTGTGATGTTTTGTAGCCCATAGAGTATGTTTTTACCCTACCATAGACACAGATGATAGTAAATTGCCTAGTACTAGGTAAGTAATGATATTATGTAATTTAGTAATAAATTTTGAACTAAGCTAGAAAGGCACTTAATGGGCGGTTTAAGGCGATGCATCTTACCCAGTGTTTGGCCTAGCTTGCAACAATTATTACTCCAATATGCTCCCGATTAATCAGTATCTTATCAAATGAGTAATATTACTCTCCCTTCGCAACTTGAACAATTACGAGTATGTCTTTCCTTATTCCAATCGCTGTAGTTGTTTCCAACCTTTGCCTTGGACTCTTTACTATAGCTATATTCTCCTCTCCGCAATGGCAAAACAATCCAAACCGTCCTCAGATGCTGATATCTTATCGCTAGGATTCATTCCACTCCCTGCTGGATGATTCTCTAATTGTTGCTATTGCGAGTGACCATGATCTAAGCACCAGTACCGGCTATGATGAAGCCTGTTCCACTTTGCGTAGTCTCGCACAAAATGTGGTCTTTGAAGAAGCCAGCAGCTTCGACCCAAGCGGTGCATATCAATTTACGGAACACGAAGATGAGAATCCGATTGATGACGCTGCCCCTACCCCCAAGTTGAACCAGGGAAACGTGACATCAGATGATGAAAGTATTGATACTCTATCATCGGATTCACAGTTGTCCAAATCTGAAGTTTTGGAGAAAGACATTTTGCAGCTCCAGAGCCTATTCCCTAGAATAGATGGTGTTGACATTAGGCAGGTCCTGACTAACGCAAATGGTGTCGTTGCCGCGGCGTTGGATAGTCTGCTCAATTTACAATACATCCAGTCTACAAGTGATCAAGCTCCCTCATCGAATGGGTTGCTTGAGGCTCACGACTCTGGGGCCAAATCTGTTGGCAAGGCTGGTGATGCAGGATATAACACCAGCGTGAGCAGTTCAAGCAGATTGAACAGTAAGTTGATCACTGCACAACGCATGACTGCTATGATACTAACGTACTCCAGCCCCAGCAGCTGTTACCTACATAGCAAAACGATTACACATGTCCACAGAAGAAGTTTCCATAATGTATGCTGAAAGCGGAAACTCCAAAATTGGCACTGTAATAGGAATCTTGGATCAGTACCTCTTGCAAGAAAACAGCGAGCCATTGACCAGTACGGAGAAGAAGGCTACCGGCGACCTCAAACAAAAATATCGCAGTGTTCCAGAAATTTATTTGGAAGTTATTGTTCAGATAACGGGACCAACGTCCACTCCCTCTACCGAGCTTGCATCGTTGTTGAACACATATTTCAGCAAACGATCGATGAACCAGAAACTTGAGTTGAGTTACAGATTGACGCCTCTACCACACGAAGACATAGAAGGGTTGGCGGGAGCGGCTGTTGATGCTATGACGGAAAGAAAGGGAGCTCGCTACAAGTCTCCCCCAGTGACAAGAGCCGGTGCTGATCTCACCCAGACACTTCAAGCATCACATGCCCTACATAAACAGAAACAAGACGCCATGGCATCTGCCGGAACTCTTTACCGGCGTGGAGCATCAAATCCGCTATATCGACAGGCAGCAGGTTACTATGCACAACAGGCTCGCGAACTTGGAAGACGTGCTCAGGACGCCACATCAGCTGCAGCTGACATACATGTCGATCAACAAAGCACTAACACGACGGTTGACTTGCACGGCGTGTCTGTTCTTGATGGAGTCCGAATTGCTCGCCAACGGGCTGTATACTGGTGGCAAAAGCGACGTGAATCACGATATGAATCACGAAAAGGCCAATCATCGGACCGGAACCTGACCATTATAACTGGTTTGGGCCATCACAGTGCTGGGGGCGTTTCACCACTCCGACAAGCCGTGGGAGCGGCACTCACTCGTGATGGATGGAAATATAGGGTTGAAACTGGAAAGTTTGTTCTTACTGGTCGATGATGATATATAATTGTGACAATGAAGATAGATAATATTGGATGAAGATGAAGGGAATAGGATAATGACTAACTAGATGAATAATTACTCACACATTTCATGCACAGGATATACAAGTTGCAAATTCCAATATGGATATATTGAATATTTAATATTATATTTACTTTACAGTTCTCGTTATGGAAATTTCATGACTTGTGAATACATAGTTTTACATCTTCACATAAGTGGTTTGGTGTTTTGTCCATTTCACTGTCGTCGTCATTATTTGTACAAGTGTGGAGAAGTGCTAATTACTAAAATATCCTACCTGTTTGGGCTTGGCTTGGTTTAAATCTCCGTTCTAGTATTTTTCCCTACCTAACCTCAAACTAATCTCAGCATCTGCAAACGTCAACTGAGCACACGCCAGGATCATTCACCTTTTATCATCTGCTTGATCCATTACGACTCCAGATTGATTGATTGCTTTCTTCTTTGCAAACAAAAACAATGTCTCGCGGCGGCACTACCTTATATGTCACAGGCTTCAGCCACGGCACCCGCGCCCGCGACCTTGCCTACGAATTCGAACGGTATGTCAACCACGCCACGCTCACGCTCACGCTTTCGCCCTCGCTTTCGCCCTCGTCCTCGTCCTCGCCCGCGCCTCGTCTCATACCGCAACGGGGAGTTCCTTTCGATGGACAGATTTGATCCCACGTCGATGTCGATGCCCTCGCAACCCTCTCCCCCCCGCTGACGCCTGAACCTACCTCCTCCCTTTTTCCTGCCGCGTCGGCCAATGCGTTTCATCCATCGCCTCGAGGTTGTTCTCTGTTTGAATGGATAGTTAGATTGCACCTCCTTTCGCAGGGCAAATCAGTCAATGAAGATTGCCCGAGAAACGGCTACCCCCGGCGACTGCGCCTTCCACTTCTGCCTTGTGATGGCATTCGCTAATATTACGTCTGTTTGATAGATATGGGCGCTTGGTTCGCTGCGATATTCCTGCACCACGATCTACTTCCAGCCGACTGTGGGTGATATATTTGGCCCTTATTGTTGCCAGATTCAGAAATACTGACCGCTCTCAGGTTCGCATTCGTCGAATACGAAGACCGACGTGATGCCGATGATGCGTATCACGAAATGCACAACAAACGCATTGGCCGAGACGACCTATTGAAGATCGAGGTATGTATTTGCAGATCTAATCGAATCGTTGGACAATATTAACGCGCTGCTAGTGGGCCAGAACGCCTCCATCAGCCTCGTGGCGCTTCGAATCTGGTCGTGATCGTGACCGCCGTGGACCCCGATCTCCTCGTCGTGGACGCTCACCATCCCCTCGACGCAGCACCCGCGACTATTCTCCACGGAAAGAGGAGCGCCGCGATCGTGACAGAGATTATGATCGTGATAGCCGAAGGGACCGAGACCGATCTCGAAGCCCTGAACACCGGTAAGGTTGTGAAGTTCATCAAGATGAATCGAAGTTTTGACATGATTACCTGTATAGGGACCGTGACCGCGATGCAAAGGATGAGCGCGATGATCGTGACCGAAAGGAGAATGGAACTAACGGTGACGAAAGGAAAGGTAACGTGGTATCTTTGCTCCAGATCCTTGAACCTACGTATTGATGTTTTTGTCCAGCTGAGAGCCCTCTTCCCGCCCATGACGATCTTGATGTTGCTGAGTAGTAGAGGCCACAAATGTCGAAGCGTAACACGGCAGTGGACTGAGTATCTGGAGTCTTGGCCTTATTACTCTCTTTTCTACCCACGTCTTCTTCTCTCCCATCGATCGTTTTGTACAATGCTCGGGTTTCCAGGTGTTTTCCCCTTTCGAGAATGTGATACAGCTTCATTGTGGGATATGGGATGCTTGGCATTGCCAGGCAACAACTTATGCTAGTTATAATGGTGTTCGAATATGCGCCTGAAACAGGCTGCGATATTTTGGAGTTGTAACTAATAGCTACCTAGTAATAAAACAGTTTTATTTTTTGTTTTCTTTAATACATGGGAGACTTATAACCTGCACAATCACTATCACACAATCACCATCACATGCCATGAACTTGATCATTTATCACTATGCGTACCTAGCAAAATAAGCATACCTAATCGCTTCTTAGCTGTATATAAATGGAGTCTGCCTGTACCTAGGCAGCAGTAGTAAAATACAGGTGCCTGCTTTGTACTCGTACTCTGGATTATGGCCCTGAGCTATTTAGCTCCAGCTGAATAGGCAGCTAACAGTTTAGCGTGGGGGGGAGACTGTGGCTGTGTGGGGTTTTGACGACTGTCGCTGTCGTAACCCCCTCCTTAGCTAAGGTAACATAGCTAGCTATTGCCTCTCAGCGCCGCGCGGTTCCTTCAATTCCGAACATAAAACGTTCAATCTTGCAGAGTGGAATATCACCAGCATCGTCCAGTATGAACGTCCTCAAGCTACAGAGGTATGCAGAGCTCCGTTTGGTACGGAATGTCATTGTAAATTCGTGGATCTAACAGCTGCGCAGGAAGTTTCCTCAGTTCCCGCAGAACGAGATCTTCCAGCTCTCCGATGCCTTCCAGCGCTTAGACGTCGAAGACCGAGGCTACCTCGACGAAGCAACTGCCATCAAGGCAACCCAGCAGAGCGAAAACCAGCCATACGATGTTGTTAGACAAGCCCTGAAAGAAGTAGACTTGGACTCCTCGCGACGAGTGGAGCTGGAAGACTATGTCGGCGTCAGTTATGTCATAACACACCTCACTTTGCAGTCTCTCTAACGTCTTTGGTAGCTTATTGCGAAGCTGCGCGCTGGGTCGGTCGCCCAGAAACGCATGTCTACAGGCCCTACTCCGGCTCAGCCTGGACCTGGACCTGCCCATGGCCATGCGTCCAAGGGCAGCGTGAGTGGTAAGATCCAAGTGCAGGGATCAAACGCAAACACCACACACACAATCAACGAAGATGAACGGACTGAGTTTACACGCCATATCAATGCGGTGTTGGCCGGTGATCCAGACATTGGAAGCCGACTTCCGTTCCCTACCGACACATTCGAAATGTTTGATGAATGTAAGGACGGTTTGGTGCTTGCCAAGCTCATCAACGATAGCGTTCCTGATACTATCGATGAGCGAGTCATGAACATTCCTGGACGAAAGACCAAGACTCTCAATGCCTTCCAGATGAGCGAGAACAACAACATCGTCATTGAGTCTTGCAAGGGTATCGGCTGCTCCGTTGTCAACATTGGAGCTGGTGACATCATCGAAGTTCGCGAGCATCTTATCCTGGGTCTTATTTGGCAAATCATCCGACGAGGTCTCTTGGGTAAAATTGATATTAAGCTGCACCCTGAGCTCTATCGGCTACTGGAGGAGGATGAAACTCTAGAACAGTTCCTGAGACTGCCCCCGGAGCAGATCCTGCTTCGTTGGTTCAACTACCACTTGAAGGCCGCAAACTGGCCTCGAAGGTCCGTATTTTCTTTTGTTGTTTTTTTCATGATATATTTACTGACTTGTTCTCCTCCCTCAGAGTTACAAATTTCTCTAGCGATGTGAAGGATAGTGAAAACTACACTGTTCTTCTCGCGCAGATTGGATCCGAGTACGGCTGCACTCGGGCCGCTTTGCAAACCAGAGATCTCGCGCAGAGAGCCGAGGAAACTTTGCAAGAAGCTGACAAGCTTGGATGCCGCAAGTTCTTGACCCCGTCATCATTGGTTGCGGGTAACCCCAAGCTTAACTTGGCATTCGTTGCCAATCTCTTCAACACTCATCCCGCGCTTGACCCCATCACGGAAGAGGAGAAGCTGGAGGTTGAAGACTTTGATGCAGAGGGTGAACGTGAGGCAAGAGTCTTCACCCTATGGCTCAACAGTTTGGATGTGCAGCCTGCTGTAGTCTCCTTCTTTGATGACCTGAGAGACGGATCGGTGCTTATGCAAGCATACGACAAAGTCATCCCGGGTTCTGTTAACTGGCGCCATGTTAACAAGGCTCCCGCCCACGGAGGAGAAATGCTCAGATTCAAGGCCGTCGAGAACACCAACTATGCTATTGAGCTTGGCAAACAGAATGGATTTTCTCTCGTGGGCATCCAAGGAGCAGATATCACTGACGGTCAAAGAACATTGACACTGGGACTCGTATGGCAACTCATGCGAAAGAACATCACGGTGACTTTGTCCTCATTGGCACAGAAGCTCGGCAAGAGAGAGATTACCGACTCTGAAATGGTCAGATGGGCCAACGACATGTCCAAGAAGGGCGGTCGCAACTCATCTATCCGGTCTTTCAAGGATCCGGCCATTGGCTCTGGTATCTTCCTTTTGGATGTGTTGAACGGCATGAAGAGCAGCTACGTCGACTATGACCTTGTGACTCCCGGTCAAACAGAAGAAGACGCATACATGAACGCCAAGTTGAGTATCAGCATCGCTCGTAAGCTTGGTGCTACCATATGGCTTGTCCCAGAGGATATTTGCCAAGTTCGTAGCCGCCTGGTAACTACGTTTATCGGTAAGTCAATAATATTATAGGCTGCAGTCTATTGTTGTTTTGATGTATATTTGCTAACATGTAACGATGCAGGATCTCTCATGGCGACTCATGATAAAATGTAGATTGTTTTACAAGTCTTGATTCAACTGCTCAATACAAGGCAATGTTAATTACCACTAAATATTAATTACGATGTACAAGAGTATAGTAAATTTCCCGCCCTTTTAAGAAGACATCTTCACGTCCGTGATTGAATTAAGAAGTCTGGATTGTTCAAAGTCAGCGTGCGTTCCCACAGGTTGTGCAATAAATAGAGCCCAAGTAGTTAAACTGCTTACTGTAAGTTGCGGTCTCTCATCTCCCGATCGAGAGTATCGACTTGCTTCGCCGTCAATCTAACTTTGCTGAGCTACTTCAAACGGTTAGCTAAATCAAGGCACCGTCAGCCGAGTTGTGAAGAAGGATTACGGGAAAGGCTGCGATTTTCAAGGGATTCTCGCACCAAAGCTAATGCTGTTGAAGAATGATCTTCGTCGCCTTCGGCTGCGTCATCTAAGCCGGTGGTTCTGCTGCTGTTGGATTTGTACAGAGCGGCTTGAGCCTATTCGTGATGGTTGGTGTTAGTTATGAGAAAAAGGGAAACATTGAGTTGACTGGAGTGAGTGCATGAAAACTTACCTCAGCTTCAGCCAGCTCTGCGTTCTTGATCTTGAACTGGGCCAGCAGTTGATCGTACTTGTCATCTGCGTCCTCGAGCTTCTTCATGAACTGCTCAACTTGCAACTGTGACTCGGTCGACTTCTTGTTAGCCTCCTCCAGCAGCGTAGTCATGCTGTCGTTCAAGTCATTATAGTCATTCCGAGCGACATCTTCCTTCTTCTTGAGCTCAGCCTGGGTGGCTTGCAACTCTGCCCTGACGGAAGCGAGCTCGGCCTTGAGGTTGTTGAGAGCCGTTGAATCCTGGGGCCTCTTGACGGCATCCAACTCAGCCAGCGCCATCATGCGCTCCATCTTCTCCCCGGCAAGCTGCTGGTTGGCCTCGTCGGCCTCGGCTTGGGCGGCAACGAGCTGCTCCTGCATCTTTTGCAGAGACTCCTGGAGGCTTCCGGCGGTGGCAGCCTGAGCTGACAATTGCTCTTCCAAGCTGGCGTTCTTGGCCTTGGATTCATCCAGAGCAGTCTCCATCTGCCTGTACACAGCTTGCAGCTCGTCCAGCTGTTGCTTCATCTGTAGCCCTTCTTCCTTGAGCGAGAAGCTTGCGTCTGTATGCTGAGCGGCGAGTTTCTCAATCTCAGCCGCATGTGTGCCATGCAATTCACGCTTGGCCTCCTCCAATTCCTGGATGGTGTTGGCCTTCGTCTTCTCTAGCAGCGCGTTGGCCTCTTCAAGCTTCGACTGCAGCGCGGCCAAAGCTGACTCGTGCTGACCGGTAGCTGTTGTCAGATTGGATTGATGGGCAGCAACTAGTTCTTGCTTTTCCTCTTCATGTTGTCTCTTGAGCTCATCCAGCAGCTTCTCATGAGAAATTTGAAGGGACTTGGAGAACTCGGCAGATGAAGCCTCTCCGTCTGCCAACGCAAGACGCAGCTGCTCATCGCATCGAGCCTTGATGGCATCAAGCTCCTTGACATGAGCATCCAGGGCTTCTGCGGCACTAGTCTTGGCAGATGTCAACTCCTCGGCGTGAAGGTTTCTGATCTTGACAAGTTCCTCCTCGTATTCCGCTTGCTTGGTCTCGAGAATCTTGGCGGCCGACGAATGGCGCTCTTCCGCCTCTGCTAAGGCCTTGGCATGTTGTTCTGAATCTTGGGCCACGGATGACTGAAGCTCGTTGTGCTGCTTTTCCAACTCCTCAAATCTCCGCTTGAAGAAGGCATCACCACGAAGACTTTCAATTTCGTTTTCGTAGTCTTGAGAAATTTGCTTCAAGCGCTCGTCGTGCATGGCCTTCAAGCTGGAGACCTCTTCATCCTTGCTGGTTAGCGTAGCCTTCAACTCCCCAACTGTGCTTTGCAGCTCAGCCTCGCTCTTGCGGGCAGCTTCAAGCTCCTCATCTCGGGCAGCCAATTCGCTTTGAATCTTCAGCTTATCGCTGTCCGCATTGGCCTCAGCCTCCTTGATTGCTGTCTCCGATGTTGCGAGCCTGGTCTTGAACTCCAGGATGTCATTTTCGAGATCAGCAATCTTGCCGTTGAGCGCATCGCGCTCAGCCTTGACTGACTCAATGGTTGACTCCAGCTCGTTTTTCGAAGCAGTTAACTCGTCAACCTGCTGCTGTAGGGTTTGAACAGTCGCCTCATACTTGGATTGCAAATCCGCCACCGCAGTGTCTGACTCTGCCTTGTCGGAGACGGAAGCCTGCAGCTTCTCGACCTGGGCAGCATAGTCACGGATGGCTTGCTCATATTCGCTCTCTTTTGCCTTGAGCTTCTCCTCACCTTCAAGCTTCACACTCTCAAGCTCTTTCTGCAGCGCATCGCGAGCCTCTGCTGCCTGTGCCTCTGCGGCCTTGAGCTTCTCCTCGCTGTCCTGCTTTAAACTTTCCAGCTCCTTCTGCAGCGCATCGCGAGCCTCTGCTGCTTGGGCCTCTGCAGCCTTGAGCTTCTCCTCGCTTTCGTGCTTAAGACTTTCCAGCTCCTTCTGCAGAACATCTAGGGCTTCTCCGCCTTGGCTTTCCGTCACCTTGAGCTTCTCTTGGTTTTCGAGTTTCAGGCTCTCAAGCTCCTTCTGCAGAGCATCGCGGGCCTCTGCTGCCTGGCTCTCCGCCTCCTTGATCTTCTCTTGGGTTTCAAGCTTCAAGGCCTCGAGTTCCTTTTGCAGTGCCTCGAGAGCTTCTCCTCCCTGGCTTTCTGTTGCCTGAACCCTCTCTTGGTGTTCGAGTTTCAGACTCTCAAGCTCCTTCTGCAGAGCCTCGAGGGTTTCTCCTCCCTGCTCTTTAGCGCGAGCAGCCTCGGTGAGCTCTGCATCCACAGCGCTAAGCTTGTCAGCTTTCTCCTGCAGCTGAGCCTCCAGATCGCGTATGATGGCATCGTAATCAGTCTTTGGTCCATCTGGCGCATCCTTTTGCTCCTCGTTGGAACCACCGTCCTCTGCTTGCTGGCCGCTGGTTTCGAGTTTCTGGCGAAGTTCTGCTACAGTGCTTTCGAAAGTAGTCAGTTCTGTTTTGAGAGACTCAATTTCTTTGTCCTTGTCGGCTAGCTTGGAGTTTAACTCGTCAAGTTTGGGGCTGTCAATGTGCGCATCGCGAACTGAAGTCCGTGTGGATGGTCGTGAGGCCCCAGTGACTATGCCCGGTGCAGCTGGTCTCTTCCGTGCATCGGCCGCGGCACTCGATGAAATAGTGCTTCGAGAGACTGGTGTTCTGGTCGAGGCTAGCGACTCGGAGCTCCCGCTCGGCTTGGTCCGTTGACCAACAGTGGGCTTGGGACTTGCCGCACCAACACCAACGGTAGATCGACGGGCGGTCGCGGTAGTGGACGTCGCACCGGCCTTTTTCTCTGCTGAACCCACGGTGCTCTCTCTTCGCGATGCAGATTTGACGGCATCGTCGCCCGCACCGACGCTGGCACCGCTTCGATGTCCCAGCCCGGACGTGGAAGCAGTAGATCGGTGTACCGAGGGAGATGAACGAGTGTGCGTCTTGTTCAAGGCGGGAGATCGAGCACCGGGGCCGACAGAAGTCCTGGCTACTGTCGAGGTAGCCGTTGCGCTGGCATAGCGGGGTGTGGCTCTCTGTGTAGGGCTAGTTTTGTCGGCAACATGCGACTCAGTCGCCTCAGCCTTGGGGGGAGCGGAAACCTCGCTCTCAGGCATTGTGGTATGAATTATATAGCGCTGGACAAACGCGTTAACAGGGCTGGGTCGATCGATAGACAGCGCGGGCACACAGACCTACCTTGGGAACAAGCGCCTTTAAAGTTGATGCTGTCGTTGAATGTCTGTCTGTCTATCCGTATATGGTCATAACATGCGTATATCGTGGTCGCGTAGATGGAATGAAAACGAGCCCGCCCCGACCTCTGGCGATGAGTTTTCAATATTCAGGGTCTCCCAGGACGCGAGAAGAACATGGAAAAGATTTGATCCAGCAAAGGAGTATTCTATCGATAGATATACAGGCGAGCTTGGGGGAGCAGTAAAAGGGGCACCTGAGCTAGCCCCACCGTCTCCCCGCTGCCCCCCTCCAGGGTAAAGCTGCACAGCGCTGGATATTCACACCGATAGATCAAATGTGAAAAAGGATGCAACGGAGCTAATGAGCCCATGTGCATGTGAGTGTGCTGCATCCTGACTAAGCTGCGGCCAAGGTATGCGCATGGTGCTAATGTACGAGCATGCAGCTGTCTCTGGATTGATGGATGAACAGTGACAAGGTAGGGCTTTTTATCTGTCGTTTTTGCATGGGGGAGGCTATCGAAATAAGGTAAAGTGGTGGCTTGAGGGGGTGGGCATCGACCATTTGTTGGAGGTTGTATCTTATCTATCAAGGTACGTGTCGTGGTTGGCCAAATGTCTTGTAAGCTGAGAGATGTTTTAAATGGCCTGCTGTAATGATTCTTTTCTTTACTAAGCTGCGATATCTTTACTACTAGAATATGTCTGTGTAGGTATGTAGAGAATACAACCATCGGCTATCGTCAACGTGGTTGAAAGCATCAACTGCATTTTAAGCTTTTTAGTACCAACTTAGTACCGCGTGTAGCCACAGCCCGCCTTTCGGCCCATGGATCACATCAGTGACAGTGACACTCAAAGCCGGCGCCTTACTAACAGCTCTAACAAGTTGAATATCTCTCATAATGACTAATGGCCCCACCATCCGACGGCTCCCCAAGCGGATAGCAAACTTACTTAGTGCTACATACGAGTACAGGCTCGATTCGATTCCATCACTCTTCGGACCTTGCAATGCTCTGAGTGGGCAGCCAGCACCAGTTCCAGTTCCAGCAACAGTGAACCAGTATTGACTGACCTCTTTGCTGATTGATCCTGTGGCTCCTCTGCTCTGGTCGCTCACGCAGTGACTCGACACTCTTCGTCTCAGATGAGGAGCAAGTCGGTGCATCGCCAACAAGCGGCGCGCGTCTGCTCTGCTGGGCTCCGATTCCATCTCCAACTCCATCTCGACACCTAAACCTACCTAAACCGCCCGTTGCTGCACTCAGTTATTACTCGTTCCTTGTCCTCCGTTTTGTTCTTGTCTACTCTACTCTTGTCCTGTGTCTCTCTTATCACACCTGACCTTATCATCCTCCCCCGTTTTATCTATTCTCGTGCTTCCTGCCTACTAAGCTCGTGCTTGCCCTCCTGATGGCGTAGTTTGGGCATGGCAGAACAAACAACGGCAACCGACCACGAAGTGCGACTTCCCGCGGCCTCACCCACGCCCACGCCCTCGCCCAATCCCACCGCTGCTTCAACCGCTGCTTCAACCGCTGTATCTGCTGCCGCGAGGCCTGTAACGGCCACTGTCCAAAGGTATGAAGCTTGGCTACAGTTGATGTTACAGCTGAAGACCGCACTGCTGGCCCTCCCTTTGACTGGCGCATTGATCGCCCTTCCTGGAAGCACTGATTTGATTTTGATTTGCTTTGATTTGATCTGCTTTGATTTGACATCTATCATTATCGCCCAACTGCGAAGCTCTGGCCCTCTCAAACTCTAACTCTTGCCTCTGCACACTTAAGTACTGCCATCGGTAGTGCCGTGGTGGATGAGGTACTTGCTCTGCATGCCGGAGCCTCCATTTCCCGTCACCTCGCCTGGCCTCGCCTTACCTCGCATCACCTCACCCCAGCATAGACCAGCCAGTGCCGCATCTATTCACTCTGACCCGGGCCAAGACAAAAAGAAAGCTGCTGGAGGCACCGTTATCCCTTCACACCCTCGACAAGCACCGCTTCCATCTCTACCCTGGCGCAAGGTCATCTCTTAGCTGCGATATCGCCGTTGAGGCAGCATCCTCAACCTCAACATCAACCTCTTCTCTTAACTCTTCCTCCCCGCATCTCCCCACCCCCAAATCCCATTCTTTGTCTGCACCTTGGGCACGAGCAAGCAGTCTTGTCGGCAAGTTTCTCATGTCTCCCAGAATAACCAGATCTTCCGCCCGCCAAGCAGCGAGCCAGGCGGCTCGAGCTCCTGCTGCCTCATCAGAGTCCTCGGCTCCAACTGCTCCCCCACCACCACCGTCGTCGTCGTCGTCGTCGTCCCGGAAGCGAAAAGTTTCGAGCGCGGAGAAGAACCTTGCGACCGGACCCCAACCTAGCTCTTCGGTTCGACGGTCCAAGAGACAAAAGATTCCTGAAGCTGCTGTCCCGCCACCACCACCAGAAACCGTACCTAATTCATCCCACTCATCCTTGCCGCGGAAGGGGAGGGCTGCAGCGGATATGGATGGCGCCGAGTTAGTCAGAAGATCGTTTCCCTTGGACATACCGCTAATCTCTGAGAGCAGGGTGCCTGCTGTAGCCGCCGCCATGGATACGTCTCCCAGTTCTAATACTGGTAGCCGAAGATCAGCTCGAAGCAAGCGAACTTCTAACCAGTCCCAAGGTCTGCCTCTACATCTCACAGCATCTGGCTTCCTTGCTAACTCGTTCCCTGAAGCCACCGTAACTTCGATGCCTGCAAGTCGAGATTCACAACTATTCACAGGAAATGCTTCCGATCAGGATGCCATTATGACCGGCATGGGCGATGACAAGGATCACTTTTCTTCTTCGTCACCTCATAGGGAAGATGCACAATCCTCAAAGATTGGCAAAGGCGATGGTCATGGAGAGGACGATGACTTGAGTAGAGACGGCGGCACAACCTCCATCGAACATGCTTCATTCAACGACGACGATGAAGACGAAGAGGACGAAGAGGAGGACGAGGACGAACATGAAAATGACCACGACAACGAAAACGAGGACGAGGACGACGATGATGATGACGATGAAGATGACGACGAAAACGAAGACGATCCCTTTGGCGCTTACGGCGGCCCAGGAGACCATGACTCCGGCCTTTCCAGCACCTTGCGGGCTTTGACCGGCATGATGACCGGCTTGTCTAGTCGACTTCGGGAACTTCTTGCAAGTCTACGTAGTGAAGATTCGTCTGTCCAGGTGATCGCTCTGCAAGAGCTGTCCGAGATTTTCCTAGTGTCTAATGAAGATAATCTCTCGGGTCACTTTTCTCCCGACGCCTTCGTCAAAGAGCTCGTTCAGCTCATGTCCAAGGAAGAGAGCCCAGAGATCATGCTCTTGGCCTGTCGCTGCCTTGCGAACCTCATGGAAGCTCTACCCGCAAGCATTGCTAATGTTGTGTATGGAAATGCCGTCCCAGTTCTCTGCCAAAAGCTGCTTGAAATCTCATTCATAGACCTCGCCGAGCAAGCTCTGAGTACGCTTGAGAAGATCTCAACCGAATATCCTTCCAGTATCGTTCGAGAAGGGGGGCTTACAGCGTGTCTATCCTACCTTGACTTCTTTGCAACCAGCACGCAGCGAACGGCTGTGACCACTGCGGCCAATTGCTGTCGGAACATTCCCGATGACTCGTTCCCTGTGGTTAAAGATGTTATGCCAACCCTCCTGAATGTCCTCAACAGTAACGACCAAAGAGTTGTGGAGCAAGCTTCCTTGTGTGTTTCTGGCATCGCTGAAAGCTTCAAGTATCACCCATCGAAGCTCGAAGAGTTGATTAGCGTTGACCTTTTGCGCGCAATACTACGCCTTCTCGTCCCGGGGACCACCAATCTTATTGGACCTAATATCCATACACAGTTCCTCCGCGTGCTAGCTTTCACCGCCAGGGCCAGTCCCAGACTCTCTTCTGAGCTGTTCAAATTAAATGTGGTGGAGACGCTCTATCAGATCTTGACGGGCGTCTCTCCTCCAACAGGGACCGAAGATGTAGCATCCAAGCTGGACAGCGTGATTGTCATGCAGGCGCTTATTCATCGACCTCGTGAGCAGATTGTGGAAGCTCTCAATGTCATATGCGAGCTGCTTCCGGGTTTGCCTCGCAATGCAGGAGTTGCCGTGGGAGACTTCATGGAGTTGCACGATGCGATTGAGCCCATTACGCCGTCATCCTTGAGCGGCAGAAGCAACTCGAATCACAACGACCGCCGCCTTGAGCTTTTGGAGGACTGCAAGGATCAAGTTCGCCGTTTCGTGCTCATCATATTCCCAACATTAACGGATGCCTTCTCCAGCACAATCAACCTGAGCGTTCGCCAGAAAGTCCTGACTGCCCAGATAAAGATGCTCTCCAACTTGGACGAGGGCCTACTTGCGGAGGCATTGGCACCAGTACCTTATGCATCCTTTTTGGCTTCAATTTTGTCACAAGAAGATCATCCTTCCCTGGTTATTTTAGGTCTTCAAGCGACTGAGTTACTCCTTACTCGCCTTGACAGCGTTTATCGATACCAGCTTTATCGCGAGGGCGTGATATTTGAGATACAAAAATTAGCCTTGGATGATGGCCAGCCCAGCATAAAAGAGGATCCTTCCAAATTGAAGAATGGGCCTCGAAGGTTGAGCTTGCCTGATGCTGGCGATAGCAGCGCGCCGTCATCAGATCATGAATCCGACGACAATGACAATGAAGACGAAGAGGCTGAGGACGAAGGCGCTGCTCATGAGCACCACTCTTCTGGTGGCGATGATGAGGATGTCGATAACGAGCTCAACGCTAGTGACGCATCGCCAGCCAGTTCTCGTGGCTCGTCAATGTCCTTGGATGCCGCATCTCTTCCTTACGTCTCCAATGTTCAACTAATGAAGTCCCGTATCGTCGTCATCGCCAAAAAATTCTTAGAGGCCCACGAGAAAGACGGTCGCAGCCAAGACATGCGAACGCAGGCCACACAGATACTCGAAACTTTATCTCATCTAGCAGACGAGCTCGAGGCCTTCTATTTGACTCGCACATCCAAGACGTTGTCTCCGGAAACTGGACGAATGCTCTTTACAAAGCTTTCGTCTTACTTTGACTCCGATATCCTGGAAAGTATTACTAGCGCAGAGCTCCTGGCCTCTGGCATGGTAAGAGTGCTCCTCGCAGTTTTCAGCAATCCCGACGAAGCGCTGGCGCACTCTGCTCAGGCAAGCTTCTTGGAAGTATTCATGAGTCCCCCAACGAAATCTAGACCTAGAACTGGCGTCACTGAATCACAAGCCACGCCATTTAGTGTGCTGATTCATAAGCTACAAGATCTGCTCAGTAGGTCAGAGCATTTTGAAGTTATCACAGTTCATCAAAACAGCTTTGAGGGCAATCGCAGCAGTCCGGCCTCGATGCTGGGCAAGCAACTTAAACTGAGGCTCGTCGCGGACGATGAATTGTCGATTCCGCGCCCCTATCGAAACATCATGGTGTCCATTCACGCAATTGCTACGTTCAAGTCTCTGGACGATTATCTTCGCCCAAGAATTAGCTTAGCAGAGCGGCCAAGGATCTCCCGAAGGGATGGACTTTCTAGGGCTCTTGCGGCTATAGCCAGCTCTGGCTTATCCCAGAATCTTACAGCAGGCGCCGGTCTAACTGAGCAGCCTCCCGCTCTGCCTGGGACTACGCAACAGCCACCCCTGCCACCGACATCTTCTGCGTCTTCTGGCTCTAGATTCTCTGGAAACATCAACAGTAAATCAGCCGAGATGTCTGGCGCGCCACCACTTGCCGGACCCTCTAACGACAAAGGATCCTTACGGCGGTCTTCCAGACTCTTCAGATCACCAGCAGATGTACCAACTCCCCCGACTCGTCCTCCCGATGAAGACAAGGCGCCGCAGCCTACCTTGGAGTGTGCAGATGAGAAGCAGCTCACTGATGACGAGGACGATGACGCTGGTGATAGTACTGCTCTTGATGCCATTGTCGGCGAGCTCGATGAAGACATTGGGGAGAAAGGAGAGGCTGATACTTCTGCCGTCAATCTGGAAGTCGCTGCTGAGAACACTATTTTGACTCAAAAAGAAGATAACTCTAGAGTTGCGACACCACCGGGAGCAAATCTTCATGGCTACGATCGAGTACTGTATAGGAACAGTGCTCATGCAGCACCCCACTCTTCATCACGGCATACTTCTTACGCCTCTATACTTCAGACTATCCCCCAAGATTGGCATATTGAGTTTACTCTGGATGGCAAGATTATTCCGAACGAGACAACCATTTACCGCGCCGTTCACATGTCGACATCTTCTGCGAATGACCACGGTAATAAAAACATCTGGTCTTCGACGCATCCCATCAAGTTTCGAAGAGTTTCTGGGCAGCCCCCTGCAGAGTCCAGGACGACTAGCTTCAACGCCGAAGTTGATGGAGAAATAGATAAAGGGATGGCGGCTTCACTGGCGAAGCATCCAATCACTGCTTCCATTTTGCAACTTCTCAACATCCTTCATGACCTCAATGCCAACATCGAAGATGTCTTGGTCGAGAATCGGAATAGCCTCATTGGCCTGCGCGTTGAGCCGTTGTCTCAGTTTGTGAACACAAAACTTACGGCTAAGCTCAATCGTCAGCTTGAGGAGCCACTGATTGTCGCAAGCAGCTGTTTGCCAAGCTGGTCTGAAGACCTAGCACGCCTTTACCCCTTTTTATTCCCCTTTGAGACGCGACACCTCTTTCTCCAGTCGACATCCTTTGGGTATGCTAGGTCAATGGCTCGTTGGCAGAATGCGCACTCCACGGATGATAACCGGCGAGACCGCTCCAACGAGCGGCCATTCTTGGGCCGCCTCCAGCGCCAAAAGGTGCGAATTTCCCGACTTAAGATTCTCGAATCCGCTTTGAAAGTTATGGAACTGTACGGCGCTTCTCAAAGCATACTAGAGGTGGAGTATTTCGAGGAAGTTGGCACTGGCTTGGGCCCAACTCTTGAATTCTACTCTACAGTGTCGAAGGAATTCTCCAAGAAGAAGCTCAAGCTTTGGCGTGAAGTCGACTCTGCTGGGTCAGACGAGTTTGTGACCGGCCAGACAGGACTATTCCCTCGCCCACTCAGTGCTGAGGAGGCGACCACACCGAATGGAGAGCGCATTCTTCACATGTTTAAAGCTCTCGGAAAATTTGTGGCTCGGTCAATGATTGACTCTCGTATCATTGATATCCATTTGAACCCAATCTTTTTCAGAATCGGAGATGCCTCTTTGACTGGTGTTAAGCCATCTCTAGGAGCAGTCAAGATTGTCGATCCCGGTCTTGCTCGCTCACTCATAACGATCAAAAAGTTCGTACTGGCCAAGAAGGAAATTGACGAAGACCCAGCCCGCACGCCTGCGCAGAAAGTGGCAGATACTGAGGGAATTATGATTGACAATATGAGGCTAGAGGACCTCTGTCTCGATTTTACCCTGCCTGGCTATCCAGATATTGAGCTCCAAGAGCACGGCTCTCTAAAGCGAGTCACCATTGAGAATGTTGATTTATACTTGGAAAAGGTCATTGACATGACTCTGGGATCTGGCGTCAAACGTCAGATTGATGCCTTTCGCACTGGCTTCTCGCAAGTTTTCCCCTACACGGCACTAAGAGCCTTTACGCCAGACGAATTGGTTTCATTGTTTGGCCGAGTAGAAGAGGACTGGAGTCTTGAGAGTGAGTTTACTCTTGGAATATCTTATGGAAATGAACATTTAGCTGATTTTATTGATCTAGCCCTCATGGATTCGATCAAGGCCGACCATGGCTACAACATGGACAGCCGAAGCGTCAAGAATTTACTGCAGACTATGAGCGAACTTGATCTCAAACAACGACGAGATTTCCTACAGTTTACTACGGGCAGCCCAAAGCTTCCCATTGGCGGTAAGTGCTTCTATAGCCGTGAGATGTATCCGGATATGTGCTTACTGTATACTAGGGTTTAAAAGCTTAACTCCGATGTTTACTGTTGTTTGTAAACCCAGCGAGCCTCCGTACACCTCAGACGCTTACCTTCCGAGCGTCATGACGTGCGTGAATTATCTAAAGCTTCCAGATTACACTACCATGGATATCCTCAAAAAGCAGCTGTACACTGCAATCAGGGAAGGGCAGGGAGCGTTTCATTTGTCATGAGCTGCTGACAATCGAGTCGTGGGACTTGATGTGCGCCATGATGGAGTAAAAGCATAGGTGGTTAGTTACTTAGACGGCGTGGTTGGACGGATCAGTCTATTAATACCGAATAGTATATTGCGAATGATGAAAAATGTATTAAATGTATGGACTTGGGCGGAGAGCTTTTTGCAAAGTGATGAAAGGCCTCAAGGAAGGAATGCACATGTAATGGTAGCGAAAAGCAGGGAAATATTTCCAGCACACAGAGGAATGGGGGTTTGGTCAGAGCAATCACATTGCCGAACCCGCGGTAAAACTACAGACGTGAACGTTAATTGAGTACATTATCATGATTCAAATCATTTCGTGTGACTATTCAAATTCCAATATGTCGAGGCTATCAAACATCATCGCTAAGTAGACTGTCGGAGAGCATCTGACTCTTTGTCAACAGTGGAGAGGAGTCAAAGACGGCGTTTGCTGGGAAAGTGGCCAAGGAGCTCCCGTGGTCTTGAAACAGCAAACTGCTTGGTTGGCCCGTATCATGATTCGTCGAACGGCTTTGAGAATGGGCCGCTGGATGTAGAGGCATACTGGACTCAGGCGAGCGCCAATCTAAAGCCTCGACGATGTTCTTCTCTTGGGTGTTTTCATCGTCCTGTTCTTCTTGTTCGGTACGGTCAAAGGTTGCGCATCGGAGATTCCATAGGAGTTGTCCTACTATGGCTGGGGGCAAGTAAATGTATCGCCGGACTTGTCCGGTGATCCAGCCTTCTTCTTGCATATCGCGCTCTTCTACTGGGTTGTTGAGCTCGTATACTTGATCAACGTGATAGTCCCATTCAGAGCCGTTGGGCTCGCCGGGCTGCACGCAGGCCATGTAGCGCAGTGTCTCTTGGTCGAGCAGCCAGAACCGTGCGACTAGTTCAGGTATTCGGTAGGGTAGATGGAGGAGTGGCTTGGAACCATTGACAAGGGAGCTGAGGACCTTGGAAGGGATGGGGAGGAGGATGTCTGTGCGTGCGGATACGGGGGTGAATGACTGGAGGATGTGAAGGGGTACGCGCTGAGATTCGAAGATTTGATCGTGTGGTTTTTGGCTGAGATCTGTTGATTGATGGGACTCGGATGTAGCATTTGGTGATTGTGAGATGGTGGGGGAGTGTAATATTGTTTTCGTTGTTGGTAGAGGATCGGTACTCTCTATTGGAGGAACCGGCTTGCTGTTTGATGAAGTTTCAGATGAAGTGGCTGTAGATGAATGTGGTGTTGATGCCACTACTTGGCTAGATACTGCACCTGGCACCTGTTTTTGTTCTTCTTCGTCTCGTTCTGGATGTTCCAGAGATGCAAGCTCCTCCAGGACAAGCTGAGTTTCGTGGCCCGTCGCAAACGTGTCTTGAAGTACTACTTCATCCTCTTCTAGCACCTCGAGCTCTTCATATTCCTCATCAGAGTCTGGAATCTCCCGATCATCCACATCCTTGGTTGAAAAACGGACTCGTGTCGGGGAGGGCACGTCGTCTTCTTGAGACGGCTTGAGTCTTTTCGAACCCCTTGGATTGCTACTCCAGTGGGCGCGACGACGTGGAGAAGCCTTGACGACGTCCTGTGGTTCTATGAATCTCACGCGGCTGGGAGATAGTACTAATGTATCTCGTAGTTGGATGGGTGGGAGCTTTATGGGCGAGGCCTGGGTTGACAAGCTGTCGTCTGGAGAGGCATAAGAGTCTTGAATGAACGGCGTGTCTCCTATTGTCTCCTCCTCTTCCTCCTCCTCCTCCTCCTTGTCCTTCAACTGAGCTTCTGAAGAGCCTTTTGGGAGGACAACCGGCTTGCCTGTATCTGCGCCAGAAAACGATCCATCCGACGCATCATCACTATCCGAAAGCGTAACCTCTTCGCTGACTTCGCTAAACGACGAGACAAAGTCCATCTGCGTCAGCGTCTGCTGCTTCAACGACGCGTCCTTCCCTCGCTTCTGCTTCTGGGCTGCCTTGCCCTTGCCCTGCTCACGACGAACTTTGCTGCGTCTCATCGGGAAACGGACTTGCTTGGCGGAGGGCGTCGAGCGGTACGTTCGGCCTTGCGGCGCAGCGACATCGCTTGACTGAGAATCTGGGATCATGATGATGATGATTCACCAGAAGGTCCAAGTGTGAGAGTGAGTCATTCATTAGTTCATTTATCGGCGAGGAAACAGTAGTCGGTATTATGATGAAGGTGTTTTGATGAATAATTTCAACACACTTCTGTGGAGAGCGTATCCAGGCAATACCCAAAGCTCGCTCCCTGATGTGAAGAGATCAGCAAAAGTCATTAGATGATGACATGAAGACGCGTGAACAGAATCTAGAGCCTCAAAATAGAGATTTCATGGGTTGACTATTTGAATAGCCAACAGTTTGTTTGATAAAGGAGAGCGTTAAGAAATGAGAGTGACGAAAGAGAGTGAGTGTGTGGAAAAAGAGATGAAAGTTAAAGAAAGAAGGTGAGCGGGTGAATGTTATAGCACAATCGCCATGGCGTCTTGTTTGTTCCCTTGCCTGACCCTCGAATTGATCTCTGGGGAACCGCCTCGGCGCGCTTGATTCACCTCTTGAGGATCGATATTCACACGACACGCTTAGACGCACTTTGTAAATATCTGGTATAGTGTAAATGTAGTGCAGTATGATATAGTATGGGTGATATAATATTGCTAAGGAATTAATTAGAGACTTTACTGTAAGCATCTAGACGACCCACTTGAGCCCATTATCACCCTTACTTGAACCAAGAGAGAGAGAGACTACATTACAATACTTGATTGTTCAAAAGCTGTAAAATTATTAAATATCCCAAGCAGCTAGCTATTATATCCCTGTAGCGTGAGCTTTTGATATTTATGCTACCTAGCCATAAGTATCTATACGACTTTGTTTTGACTCCATCTATATGTACCCATTTTTGCTTCATATTTACACACATATTATATGCTAGAAATGACAAGGGGGAACAAGGGGAAAAAGTAAAAAAATAAAATAAAAAACAAACAAACAAGACAGCAATGATGCATCTAATCCAAACAGAACTTTCTTATAAACTTCGACTCTCCTCGGCCGTCGGTTTTAGATCTGTCAGGAAATCACGCGTAACCTCGAAGCTGAGCCAACTTGAAGCCATGCTGGGAGCTACTTTAAGGAGATTAGGGACGATGCCCTTGTATAGTCCCTTGACGCCCTCTTGGAGGACAATGACGCGAACGGCGTCTGATATGGATTTGTACTGGTATCCCATGCCTGACATGGTGTTGATCTGGAAACGCCGTCGCAGTACGTCGCTGTATTGACAATGACAGTGAGTATGAGGATCGATCACAGAGTGAAGGCCACCACTTACAATGGATAGGTACACGTCTGAGCAACTGCGCCGGAAATGGCACCCGCCAAAAGCTTGCGAAGAGCACTAGGGTTCTGCTCGCCTTCAGGCGTGAATGCCTGGCGGATTGACTCATACACCATAAAGTTAAGACCAACCTGTCTTCTTGTCAGCGTCCGACTTCAATATACTCCAGCATGATGGAGCGAGAGGCAAGAAGACATACATAGGGAGCAACACCGGCCACAGTTGGCACAATGCCGCGATACAATGCCGACATGCCGCCTTCCGTCTTGTACATTGAAACAAGGGTCGCCCACATTCCCGGCAGTTTGCCCGTCCTCGTTCCTAGCTCTGCAAAGCTCGCTGACTGGATGGATAAGCGCGTTCGGACAATGTCGAGCGGGTAGGTGAAGACGACGGATGTTATGCCCGCAAGGCCACCACAAACGAGGCGGGCAAAGGGGCTTAGGTCAGTTCCTAGATATGGCTCGAAGATGTTCTGATGACACCGCATGGTTAGCCCTCCCGGATCTACAACGGGTGCGAATAGCATGCTGCTTGCTGCTCCCGCCAAAGGGATGAAATCATACCTTCTTGTAAAAGTTGTAACTGCTGAACTGGACAGCAGAGTAGGGAACAATGCGGATGCAGTTTGTCCCGTTTCCTCGCATGAAGCCCCTCCACCCTTCCTCCCTCCACATCTTCCCCAGCGCCTGACCGACAGACAGCTTGTAGGCATCTCGTCCGGCGCTCTGGATCTGGAACAGGATCTTGAGTCTCTCCAGCGGCGACACCACCGTCCGGGAGACAGCGCCGGCGACACCTCCACCGCAGAAGGCGGCGACCACTGGCTGCGAGATGGTTTCCCTGAATTGCAAATTCCAATTGGTGCCAGTCGAAGGCTTGAGCGCGTCGGGTACGGACTATCGAGAATCAAATCAATTAGCAGCCGCAAAAGCACATGTGTAGTGGTGATCAGCTAAGGGCATTGCGTACAGCTGACATGATGGCGGGAGACTCAATTGAGTCCAAGGTTCTCTCGACTCGATCTCTAATCTAAGTAGCGTTTCAACTTTAAGGGTTGCTTTAAGCCGATCTCTGCCAAAGCGACAGCATTGGTTGACGGCCCACGCAGCGTCGCTTGTGTTTAGAATATCTTTCGGTCGTATTTGATCGCTGCCGACGAATGGGTGTAAATGAGCGACTTGGGAACCGGAAACGCAGGGGGCATGCTTCGTCAAGGAAATCGTCGGAATCTGGTGATGCAAGTTCGAAGATGGCGTGTGCCTTCAAAGGGTCGCTGTCGGTCCGTCGCTCCTCGTTCAACTTCAACCCCGTTGCAAGTGAAAGCAAGTTGTCGCGACGAAGAAAAAGTAAAAAAGTAAATAGGCGGCAGCAATGGCCCCTTTTCGAAACCTCGGAGAACGGAAAACTCTTGAATTGGAGCAAAAAGAAACCCAAAGATGCAACTTGCAAAAGGATCAACAGAACCAGAACGGGCTGGATTATGTGTTGGCGCTTGTGTGCCTTGACTTCGGGTTATCGTCGGTTCTGGTACGAATTAAAAGCGGATGGAATGGCTATGCCAAGTTGCTCCGTGTATAGCCCGCCAATCACGTACTTTTCGCTGCTGATGACGGGCAATAGCGGGCATGGAGGCACAGTAACGTGATGGAATCAATGGTTTGTTAGGGGGAAACCAAATGCAGCAATTTTGAACAATGATTCTACAGAAAAACAATGATATAATATACAATTGATTATACTGCTTCTATTCGCCTTCATCTACAACTTTTCAACTCCCCCACAATAATCCGGGTGGCTTATCGATAATGGCACTCAGCTTCACGTGCTGCTACAATACCACCCAAACGCCGTTGTAGCTCTGCTCTGCTCTATTACGGCGCGACAACCCAGCAGTTGAGCTCCTCTTCAGATCCCATCACCATCTCCAACAAATTCCCTGCATCACTTACCCATCTCGTTACACTCGCCATATCCAACCCTCGCCTCCTGCTAGCCGAAAAGCCATCATGTCCGACACAGCGTCGCGTAAACGCAGCGTCTCTGCTGCTACCCCCGATTCCGATCCAAAGCGCCCGAGACTTGCGTCGCGAGATGGCCAAGAGCAGCAACCTGGAACGAATCAAGCTGAGATACAGCAGGATGCTCTCTCAGAATGGGCAGACGAAGAATCTATATCGGCAGTCGCTTCCATGTCTCCAACTGTGCACCAGTTTGCCCGAACTGGTATTCAACGATCTATTGCCATGGTCTTGTCGCATGATGGGTTCGAATCTGCCAGTCCCGAGGCACTGGAGAGCTTCACAGAATTGGTTGAACAGTGTATGACTCAATTTCTGTATGAATGATGCCAACCCGTTCCTTTCCACTAACGCGCCCATCTCCATAGATATGAGCTCCATCATCCAGGAAGTCAAGCGCCTCGCAATATCGTCACGTCGCGAAGTTCCTATCCCGTCAGACTTTGAGAGCATGCTAAAATACCACAACATCCCGCTCTCATCTCTAAAACCGCACGTCAAAAGCAGAATTTTCAATCAGAATGCGACTGACCGTGGCCTTGCGGTCGTAACCGCCGACGACACATTTACCTCTCTCCCACTTCTCGGCGTCGAGCTCAGCGGCCAGCCGGACAAGGACAGCAAGCCATATATACCGGCATCTTTCCCCGGATTCCCCAGCACACACACTTACAGATTCACGCCGCAAGAGGATAAGAGGACGAAGGATTCCAAGCAAATCAGAGAAGATGCGGCGAAGAGCGCACAACTAGGCGAGGATGCTCTCCGAAGACTAGTGCGCGCTTCGAAAATGCGCAAGCAAAAGGAAGTCAAGTCCCTGGTCGAACGCGACAGCCAAGGCAAGGAGCGGTTCCGGCTATGGGAGTCAACTATGAAGCGGTTCATGGGGGGAGACCGGTTCAGAGAGCACGCCGACAAGGTGGACATTGCTGACCACAGCATGCTGGTCAATGCTGATGTCAAATTTTCCCGACGAGAGGTGTCTCGCTTGGGTAAGAAGTCAAACGCTTTATGATGCGTTTGAACACGTAATGATTGAACCGTCATCAGGTACACAACTGGTGGATTGGAAAACCCAAAAGACAGTCTTTATAACGGCTATTCTGCCAGTCTTTTTATATATGATACCCGCAGTGTCATTCCAGCTTAGTTAATAGTAAAATACGGGAGAAGGGATTAATACAGATAGAACAATCAAGGACATCTCACGATGCATTCACGATTTCGACCCGACTGCGTTGAACAGTATGAAATTTTAGTATTCCTTTTTCCCTTGTACTCAGTAGAAACAGGAGCTAAGAACCATCTTCTTTATTAGAAGCGAATTGTGTCCAGTACCCTTTTTTTCAGTATTTCTGATGCCAGCAATTCTTAACCCTCTGCCAGGTTACATTCACACACAACTGTTGCCCCTATCTCGGTTACATCTTGAGGAAGAAGCTAACTATGCGATATGCCCTGTATTTCCACCACGTCCCAAGCCATGCTCACCCGCCTCTCTCTGTCTCCCGACCTACAGACAAAAACATTTATGCCCGAGACATGACACCCCAGGCACGAATGATGTTGTCAGTGTAACCAGCGAACAGAGTCTGGCCATCAGCAGACCAGGCCAAGCTGACACACTCGGGCTCCCGGCTCTTCTTGCCAACGGAGGTGAACTCGGGCTTGAGCTCGTCAACCTTGCTCTTCTTCTCAAGATCGAAGATGATGATGCTGCTGGCGGTGGCAGCGCACAGCCAGTATCGGTTGGGGGAGAAGACGAGGGCGTGGATCTCGTCGTTGGCGTTGAGGGAGTACAGGTGCTTGGACTCGTTGAGGTCCCAGAGCATGGTGGTACCGTCCTTGCCACCAGAGGCGCAGAGAGAGCCATCGGGGGAGATGGTGACGGTGTTGATGTAGCCGGTGTGGCCGATGTGGTCGGTCTGCAGCTTGCAGCTGGACAGCTCCCAAACCTATTGGACATTGTATGTTAGAATAAGTGCTAAACATGCCAAGTCGGAGGATATATCATGGATATGTGCTGTTTTCTTCTTCTTTCCTTCTCTTATTATAAAAAAAGGAGAGAGAATAAAACAAATTCAGGGCAAAGTGGATAAAAAGTTTGTCTCATTGCCATTGCTGGCTCTGAAGTAGCAAATACTTGAGAAATTGCAGTACATCATAAAAATGGTGTATTTTGTCATGGAGGGGGAGCGCAGAGCAAAAGCGGAAAACACGTACCTTGACCAACTTGTCCCAACCGCTGGAAACAATCACAGGGTTCTGGGGGTTGGGGCTGAATCGGACGCAGGAAACCCACTCAGTGTGGCCCTTGTCGGTGATGGTGTACTTGCAGTCACCGAGGGTGTTCCACAGCTTGATGGTGCGGTCACGAGAGCCGGAGACAATCTGTCGGTTGTCGGCGGAGAAGGAGACGGAGAGAACATCGTTGGTGTGGCCGACGAATCTTCGGGTGGTGGTGCCAGTAGCGAGCTCCCACAGACGGAGGGTCTTGTCCCAAGAGGCAGACAGGGCGTAGGCACCGTCAGAGGAGATGACCTGTTCAAAACAACTGATATCAGCCCACAATCCTTTCTTTTCCCAATCATCACCGGCATCTGGGGGCGGAGCATACACAGTCGGACACAATGTGGGAGTGGCCGTGGAGGGATCGCTTGGGGTATCCGTATTGAGTCTCGTCGCGTGTGAGGTTCCAGATGATCAGGGTCTTGTCTCGGCTACCAGACAGGAGCATGTTGGGGCTGTTTTCCTGTTAGTTCAACGGATCGACTGTACTCGTGAAGATCGCAAAGCCATCGTACTTCTCCATTGAGGTGGCCAAGCTGGTAACCCAGCCATTCTGTATCAAAATTGTCAGTCCCTATATCGAAATTGCAGAAACGGCAGCGATGGGGGGGAGAAGTCGTACGTGGCCCTCGAGGGTACCTTTGAGGATCAGTTGTTCAGCCATTGTGTACAGCCTCGCCTCTGCGCAAAGGATTGAAGAGATGGGTGAGGAAAGAGAGTTTTAGCTGGTGAAGACCACTTCTCTTCTGCAAAGCCGAATGTTAAGCTCTCGAGGTTGGGGCTGGCTGAAATTGTGAATTTTTTGTGTGGGCGAAAAATTAGGGCCGAGCGATGCGATTGGCTGCCGCTGCTGAGTAAGGTGGGAAATCTTGGCTATCAATCCGTTATCTGCTAGTGCACTTTAGCACCACCAAATATGCAGTATGAGGGGTGCCGTTTGAAGAAGTACGTATATATCACAATATGAGCCTAGGCAAACAGACTGTTCGGATTCTAGGAGAACGAGACTATTGTAAATAATGCCTGTTGTGAAAATTATATGGGTTAATTTGAATCATTTCGTATCTGTAGATGAGGATCCAGAAGAGGTGGGATTCATATAATTAGAGAGAAGAGCAGCATTGGTGTATGTAACCCCTCCCTTTTGACGAACCATTACTCCATTGGGCTGAGCTTCAAGGATCTGCCATTGAGTCGTCCGATGTGCAGCAGTGCTAAAGTGCTGTCCAGGTTTCTGGGTCCGGAGAATGCTACTAGTGATTCTCTGCTACTGAGAACTACCAACTTACGTATGTCCTAATAAACAAAAGGCACTCTGGAGTAAAGGGGCACTGCATTCCTTCTATATCCCATGACTTTGTACCCTAAGTAGAACAAATAATTACACAGAAGAATCACAATGCTTGATGATATGCTATGCTGTCTTTGGCGTCTTTGAAAAAAAGATGCCTTTTTAGTCACGCAGCTTTCGCTGTAGACGATTTCAAGGGGAGGGAGTACCAAACTCTTGGCGATTAGTCGCTTTGATCAAGCTAGAAAGCTTGCGTTAACCCCCCGTTTGTGCCGTTTCAAAGGTGAAAACGGCTTGGTGCCGGTTTGCGAGTTGAAAGCGCTTGTCGCGGAGGATTTTATTCTTCTTGGTCGACCTGCCGGTGTTTCCACGGCTGGGACTCCTTCCACGGTCTCATCTTCCTCTAGTATGATATCGTTAGTCTTGTTCAGAAGTTTTCTCTTCCTCTTCTTGTGCTCAAAAACAGAGCTAGGGTCAGTCGTTGTAGTTTCATGAAGCGTTTTCCTTTTGGGAGGTGCTGTATCATCGGAGTCGACATCCTTAGATGTCTCTTCGTCTTGAGGGTCTTCAGACCTCACACGTGCTATCTTCCGAACAGAAGCGGTGAGTTTGGACAAGTGGTCTTCATCCTCTGCTGTTATAGTTGCAGTTGCTGTAGCAGCAGTAGTAGTTGCTTTCTTCTTTGATTTCAGCTTTTCTCGAGGCCGCAAAGGTGTCGTAGTCTCGAGTTCGGCATCTGGTGCTATTATGGGCTTGGCATCAGATGATTTGTTTGCCATCACGAGTGGTGATGCATCATCAGCTCCGGGTTGTGCAAGCACATCGTCGAGCGTCAGTCCCAGGCCGTTGGTTTCTTTGGTGGTAGTGTCTTTTATCTTGTTGAGGAGCGGCGTGATTGAAAAGGTTGATTTTTCTCCCACGGCTGCTTGCTCTATTGTGCGCTTGTTCCTGCGCGACAGCCTCTCCTTATTTGTTAGAGATTGATCTTTTGCCCGAGCTTTCGTCGTCGCTTCTTGGTTGTTACTGGTATTTCCGCCCTCCGATTCGTCCTCTTTCGAGCTAGGTTGAGGTGCCTTGAGTTCTTTCCGCACGTCACGAAGCTCCTTTTGTGAATCTTTCAACTTCTTTTCCAGTTTTGATATTCTCTGTTCCAGCTTATCGTTCTGGCGTTCTGATTCTTCTAGCTCCTTCCGATGATTTGACTTGATGTTTTCGCGTTGTCTCTCTTCTTCAGCCAACTTTTCCGTGACTTTGTCCAAAGCTGCTCGAAGTTCGCTCATGTCTTCGCTTTCGCCGTTTGTCTTCCCAGGCTTTGACTGTTTCTTGCTCGCGAGCTCCGTCTTCCGTTGTTCGGATAACATCTTTTCGTAATTCGTGACTTGCTGCTTTAAAAGCTCCATTTCTGGTCGCAACTGTTGCAGTTCCTTCGTAAGGGCCAAATTCTCATCTAAAGCCTTGCTCAAATCTTGCATATGGGCCTCGCTTGACTTTGTCTCCGCCTTTGGCTTATTAGCAAGGGGATTGCGGTTGTATTCGTTCCAATATGACTTACAGCCGCATCATCTGCCTCAATTGCGGCGTCTTTGATCTGCGCATCCTTGGGCTGATTTTGTGCCTTGAATCCATCAAGCTCGACGCGCAATTGATCACCATCTCGTGACAGAGCCTTTATTTCTTCATCCTTCGCTGTGCACTTGTCTTGTAGCCGAGTGTTCTCATCTCGAAGCAGCAGCACGCGCAGCTGCAGACGACGAGCATCTTCATCCCGGCTGATGAGGTCGGTTTTGTGGCGGTTCTGCTGATATTCAAGGTCAAGAGCGTGAAGACGCGTCGTGCGCTGAAAAGGCTTCACATCAGCACACCGTCAAAGCATCGGCGATAAAGGGGATGGCTACCTCAATCAAGTCGGCGCTCATGGCTGTCATTCATTCAAGACCAAAGAGATACGTGATTATGATGGGAATACCTCCAATGAAAAGATGAATTTCAGAATAAATCTGGCGATTGTTGAGAACGCTCTTTTACGTTATCGCAGCTGCATCTCCGATTCGCCCAGGCCGTCTGACATGGTAAACAACAGGCAAACATGCAAGTTCTCAACTGCTAACAATTAGCTGCCGAGTCGGAGCAACCTTGGCGACAGGAATGGAGCTTGGTGAAAGGAGTAGAAAGAACCTAGAGTATACTTTCTACCGCACGCTTGAAATACGGTACCTTGAGTAGCTAGGAGTAGAAGCTACCTTGTGCTAGTATCATACGCTAGCCTTATATGGTCAAGAGCTAGTGGATGCATTACATAATCATGAAACGGGACAGCTTTGGTGACAGCACAGCAGCAACACTTGGCAGCTTAGTTGGCCGCATCGCAAGCTGTGCTTAGACTTAGACGGTTTGACACAACAGCTGCAAACAACCGCAAAGATGCGCATCCTGTCGTCAATTGCACCTTTGCTCCTGCTCATTGGCGGGAGTCTCGCAAAGAAGGCGCAGACCGATTCCTACGAGGAATTCAATAAGCTGGCGCAGCGCTCATCCCCGATCAAGTTGAATGATGCCACCTATGCCTCTCTGACGACCGCCCCGAGGAACCACAGTGTCGCTGTCCTTCTCACTGCTCTGGAAACTAGATTTGGCTGCCAGCTTTGTCAGGAGTTCCAGCCCGAGTGGGATCTTCTAGGAAAGAGCTGGACTAAGGGCGACAAGACTGGCGAATCTCGGTTGATCTTTGGCACCTTGGATTTTGCTGATGGCCGCGAAACCTTCATTTCGGTGGGTAGTAAAGCTGCAATTGGATGGAGATGAACCTCATGGGCATGCTAACGCATCAATTCGTACCACAGCTTGGCCTTCAAACAGCCCCGGTGCTCATGCTGTTCAACCCAACCGTAGGACCTCATGCCGCAACCTCCCCAGAACCCTCTCGATACGACTTCACAGCAGGGTAAATCGACAGTCTCCAACGCTGCACGTTGCCATTGATGCTAATCATATCACAGGCCTCCAGCTGCTGAACAGGTCCATTCCTGGCTCTCCCGACAACTGCCAAACAGACCGCATCCCGCTGTAAAGCGACCAATTAACTGGCTCCGATGGGCTTCGACTATTACTCTGGTTCTTGGTGTTGGCACTGCGCTGGTGAGCGCATCTTCCTACGTGCTGCCCATCATCCAGAACCGCAACATTTGGGCCTCCGTCAGCCTGATCGCCATCCTTCTCTTCACTAGCGGACACATGTTCAACCACATCCGGAAAGTGCCGTACATTGTCGGAGATGGTAAGGGTGGAGTTAGCTACATTGCAGGCGGATTCCAGAGCCAACTTGGCCTGGAAACCCAGATCGTTGCTGCCATCTGTAAGACAAACTTCTTTTATACCATTTTGTTCAGAAAGCTAATGCACTGTGTGATAGATGGAATACTCTCCTTTTGCGCCATTACTCTGGCTGTCAAGGTTCCGCGTATGGCCGACTCCAAGACTCAGCAAGTTGCGGTTGTTGTCTGGAGCATCACACTGTTCCTCGTCTACAGCTTCCTCTTGAGCGTTTTCCGGGTCAAGAATGGCGGTTACCCATTCTCACTGCCACCTTTCATGTAAATGAAATGGCTAAGAAGAACAGAAAGTCGAGATATCGTGCATTAGGCACGTCATAAGTGAGAAGGCTGCATCCATTGAGCAGTCCCCACCATTGGAGATCTCAGCGGTGGTCAGTAGAAGCATTGCGCTGAGTATAGCTATGTGATTTCCGCATTCCGAATTCACCTGGTGTCATGGCACGCGCGTGCCGTCGCAATGGGCATGATTCATGTAAAAAAAAACTTGTGTTTCTATCTGGGTCTTTATCGGAAACACGAATCCGAATAAATTGCAGTTTTTGAGAATGTACGTTGGTAGTAGAGAATTTCAGGCGCCGTTGAAACAGCTGCGATATGCTTTTGACATGGCCGATTACATGGATGGATATACATGGCCTCTATGTAGCTAACCAAACGGATAGCTTCATGTCATGCGCAAAGCATTGTCGGGTCCAGATTGTTACTACACCATTGAGGTGCCTAATCAGCCTAGCAGCTTCGATATCCATGGCCTCTTATGCGCTCTGGTTAACGAAGTTGCAACACACGTCGCTAGCCTATCGATCTCACCAAATTGATCCTTGATAGCCTCCTGTTCTCCGCGATCTGACTCTCCTGCCGCGTTGACCTTGGAAATTTCCGCGGTTGGGGCGCTTGGTAGGCCTCCCTGGAGCCGTGTAGCCTGAGCTGGGGAAGCCAGAGGGTAGCAAGTCCCTATTCTCCATCTCGATCCCACTCGACTACGGCCTTGTCCATCAGTTCATCGAGAGTCAGTTCGGGACCATCGCCGCAGCCAGCTACCTTGTAGCGCGCTTCGATGCGAAATCGGAAATCATAGAAAGACGGTCCTAGGTTTTGGAAAAAATAATAACTGGCGGAGTTCCTGGGGAAAGTCAAGTTGCATGCGGTCTATTTCGTGGAGGCGATCCTTAAAGGCTAGGATGTAGTCCCTGATGTCGTGATAATACTGCAGGTTATCTGTGCTTAAACCCTTTACGAGTTCTACAATGTAATTGGCTCTGGCTTCATTTCTGGAGGTCGCGATAGGCCGTTGGGGCGCCTGCATGTTGACGTATCTTCTCTCCATGCCATATAGCGTGAGCAGCACCGACGAATGCTAGCTGGAGAGTCCGTATTCATTCGATTCCAGTATGCGCCTTGGTTGGCGAAGTTGCAACACACGCCGCTAGCTTATCGATACACCCCACTTACTGGGGTTAGCTGGTTTAGTTGGCTCGTTGCGGCGCCGTGCCTTAGTCAGCTAGTCGTACCCTAATTGCCCTCACTGACCGCTCTGCCACTAGCTCAGCAACGGACCAATCAGAGCCCCAATCGAAGTCCCAAGCCCTGAAATTTCTGGGAAAAGTTCACCTTGATATTCACGGCCATCGTCGACTTTACAATAGCCTATCATCAAGCTTTTCAGCAACAGCCGTCGCCATGGGTACGTGAAAAAAAACTGATATAGCCTGTGTATGCGAGTGGTGATGATACCTCGTGTATCTCGCTGCGACTTGAGCGCCGTCTTTTCACAAAGATGTGCTGCCATTTTTGAGCATGAACCATCTGGCTGACGACGGTTTTCCAATTTTCCAGGTATCGATCTCGACCGCCACCACGTCAAGGGCACTCACCGCAAGGCCCCCAAGAGCGACAATGTCTACTTGAAGCTCCTGGTCAAGCTGTACCGCTTCCTGGCTCGTAAGTTGGAATCCGAAATCGTGGCACGAAAGCTTTCGTGCTGGCTGCATTGAGCGACTAACGTTTTTTTGCGATACCAGGCCGAACCGATGCCGCTTTCAACAAGGTTGTTCTCCGACGACTTTTCATGTCCAAGATCAACCGCCCTCCCGTTTCCCTGTCCCGCATTGTTTCCAACATCGGCAAGGAGGAGAAGCGCACCGTCGTCATTGTCGGCACCGTCACCGATGACAACCGTCTCCTGACCTTCCCCAAGGCCACCGTTGCCGCCCTCCGCTTCACTGCCACCGCCCGTGCCCGCATTGTCGCTGCTGGTGGTGAGGCCATCACCCTGGACCAGCTTGCTCTCCGTGCTCCTACCGGTAGCAACACCCTGATCCTCCGTGGACCCAAGAACAGCCGTGAGGCCGTCAAGCACTTCGGCTTCGGTCCCCACAAGCACAAGGTACGCCATATTTGGACTTGGCAATCGTTTAATAATACTAACCCGTGTTACAGAAACCCTTCGTCGAGTCCAAGGGTCGCAAGTTCGAGCGCGCTCGTGGTCGCAGACGCTCTCGTGGCTTCAAGGTCTAAATTTGGTTGGAAGAAAAAATGGGCAAGCATCAGGGTGGAGATACTTTTTATCTTCGATTTTCGCTTTATGTATGGGACCTAAATGGGATGGCGTGACTTGATATCATTCGAACCTAAAAATTTCGTGCCTGGACATGGCCAAATTGATGATCTGCTTGACCAATTCATCGTAGCATTGAATCGTGATGACATTTGTGTGTTTATTCTAGTGATCAATAGTAGCCTTGCCCTTTCTATAAAGTGCAACGAAATACGCCTCCTTGCTTTCCTGTAGCACTTATCAGTATGCTTTCTCGTGTATGGATGTACGTGGTTTGGGCTTACTGCTCTAGATGATTCTGGTTTCTCTCTATACACTTCTGAGAAGAGCACTTTGAGCTGCTGTTCCAACGACTTATCCATCGCTCCTGTGTAGAATTTGCAGACAAGATGGCCGCCGGGTTTGAGTGTGTCGCTGGCAAAATGAAGTGCAGCCTCGCAAAGATTCTGCATGTCGTCAGGATCATGTTCTTATCATTTTCCAGTTAGTAGAAGCCTGGGATTTGGTCTTACCATGCTGCCCGCATGATCTCGAGACGCAATGCCGCTCGTGTTCATCAGCCTGTTATAAGGGTTACTTAAACTTCTTGAACTATATCCAGATGCTTGTTCCCATGGTTCTGACATATCACTTAACACGACCTATAACGAGGTCAGCATCGGAGCACAACTATCACTGTTATCAATTACAAGACATGGTTGACGAACATCCACAAGATTTCTCGAAGTCGACTCTGCTGATGTGCTACTAGACGGAGAGCCTGTGGTCTCTGCTGAGTGTCTCTCTCGATCAATGTAGCTCGGCTGGTCGATGATGGTATTTTCTGGCAGCGTATCGCCATCTTCATCAACATCGTCTCTCCCGGCTTTAGGAGGTCTGTCGCTGTGGCTTTGGGCAATGAACTCCTTGACGAGTTTTTGAACTATCGGGGACAAGAAGTCTCCCTGGAATGCCGCAACACCTTGAGGGGGTTGAGCTGGTATAAGATCGATACCGATAACACGGCCATGAGGTCGAGTGCGATCAACGGCAACCTATAAAGAACATGTGAATCTCCCAGTTTATTCGAATACGGGGGCCGAGACTGGACATGGATACGAAGATACGACATACTTGTGACCAACTGCCGGGCGCATATCCCTGGAGAGAAGAGAACAAGTTTTAGAGGCTTGCAATTTGAATTGATGGCCTGATTTATGTATAACTTACTAGATCAACTACAGTTTGATCTTTCTTGAAGAGCTTGTACTTGGAGTCGATCTTTATTCACATTAATACTATGAAAGCTGGTAGAAATGTGAAGACGGGGCAGTCTTGCCTCCAACAGCTTGAAAGCTGCTCTACTTTTGAGTCCCTGAACTTTAGCATGGCGGACATATGCATCGCGACCTTGACGCTGTTTCCATTGAGTCCCAGAGGAAGATGGCCTTGCCCCGTTCAGCCGGAGGGCGGAACTCAGAGAAGCGGCGTGTGATGTAAGAACCCAGGGGCGTAGGATTAATCGGAGACTCCGTGGAACAGCCTGATATGGACGTAACATGTTCCCATTCGTAGGATTTTCATGTCAATGGCTGTCGAAAAGGCGTCTCCGAGAGTTTGTTTGCTTTGGGAGAGGTTCAAAGCTTGTAGCTCCATCGCTGAGATCTAGATAAGATAACCATTTACGCAGCCATATGCTAGGTGGGATTATATAATATGGCTTTTACAATATTAAACTACAGCAAGAGACCATGATGATATTATAGAATTTAATAAAATAGTCTTATTATTCTGTATTTTTGTATTTAGATCCCATGTATTTTCAAACTTGATGTGGTATAAAATCAGAGAGTAAACAAAGCAAAAATTAACTATAAAATATGACATTTAACAACAAAACAATCCCCAAAATCACTTTATTAATTCCTGTTAAATTCTGCTTTACGGAAATTCTTAAATCGCCTTTTAACATATACTTTTTGCCTAAATGCTATTGTGTTTTTGGCTTGTTACTCCTCCAACTGGCTTAGCGTCAAACTTGCTCTGCGGCAAGGCTGCCAATCAGCGTCTCAGGTAGCCACTCACTACCCGACCTTTATGGAGCAATAGTTACTCTCGCTCTTGAGCAGCCAAATTCACCTTCAACTCGCGGCTTGCCGTCCTTCTTCTACTCGCCATATCTTCGATACCCGCCATATTCTACCTTGAGAGCATCTTCTCTCGTACGAAAACCACCCACCGGACCATCTTTGAAAGTTGCGATCCGCCTGTTCTCTAAAGAATGGCTGTCGTAAGTGCACACTGTTCTCTTCCTGGTCTCTCTCAACCCTGGCTCTCGTGGCAGATCGGGGAGCTGCCCGTTCGGGGTTCCTCTGGATTCCTACACCACAGAAGGCATTTCGCCGTGTCTTTTTTACTCTAGTAGCATCTACCTCGTGTCCTGATGCTACCCTTCCACTTGGAAACTGGGAATGCGGGACGAAACATGGCCGCCCGCATCGCCACACGCCCCTCTACCCACGATTGTTGCTGCGCTGTTCGTTTGGACGTTGAGTTGGCTAACGGTTGCAGCCTCGAGCATATGCCCCTGGCTACATACAAAATGGTGCGACTAGCCTTCCATCGCCTGGAGCAGCGCCTCTCCTACCCAACCAAGGCCGTATCATCCAGACGGGACCCATAAGGATTCTCTGCATTGCAGACGTTAGAGGTATATTGCGGGCATCGTGTTACGGATGACATCCGCTGACATCCCGTCCAGGAAACCTACGATCACTCAACGAGCTTGCCAAACAGGCTCAGGCTGACCACATCATCCACACTGGCGACTTCGGATTCTACGATCACACATCTCTGGAACGGATTGTGGAGAAGACTCTGAAGCACGTAGCACAGTACTCACCACTCATCTCTGAACCAGTCAAGAAGGCTATTCAGCAGGGTGGCCCTGGCTCTGTGAAATCCAGATTCTCTGCAAGCGACCTGCCTCTTTCCGAACTCCCTCTGTTACTCAGTGGAGAGCTGAAGCTCGATGTTCCAGTCTATACCGTCTGGGGTGCTTGTGAGGATGTTCGCGTTCTTGAGAAGTTCAGGTCGTCTGAGTACAAGGTCCACAACCTCCACATCATCGACGAAGCCCGCTCCATGCTGCTGGAAGTAGGTGGTGTAAAGCTCCGACTTCTCGGTCTCGGTGGCGCTGTGGTAATGCATAAATTATTTGATAATGGAGAGGGCCGAACCACTATCGCAGGCGGACAAGGTACCATGTGGACGACCCTGCTGCAGATGGGTGAGCTGGTCGATACTGCCCATCGTGTCTACGATCCTACCGAGACTCGAGTCTTTATTACGCACGCCTCTCCCGCCCGAGAGGGTATACTGAATCAGCTCTCTGTTACTCTGAAGGCGGACTTTTCTATTTCGGCCGGACTCCACTTCAGGTATGGAAGCTCTTACAACGAATTCAGCGTCAATCCTACGTTGGATCACTACCGCGGGAAGCTCGCTGCCTCAAAAGCCTCGTTCAACGACGTTTGGGAAACCGTTCGAGGAGAAGTTGAGCCTGCTATCCAGCAGAACGAGGCCCAGCAAAACCTACTGAAGAATGCCCTGCAAATTGTAGAAAAGATGCCCACAACAGCTGCTGGTGGAAACCCATTTGGAGGTCCAGTGGGCCAGGGTGCTTTGGGCGCAGTTGACGAAAGCGCTTTCAAGAATATGTGGAATTTCAACCTTGCCGATGCTGCTTTTGGTTATCTGGTACTGGAAATCCAGGATGGACGAATCGGAACCGAGATGCGAGCTCAGGGATTCAACTTTTCGCACCGAGGAGCCAAGCAGCAGTCCTCTAATGCTCCTACAACGGCTGCTGCTGCTCCCCCCGCAAGCGCGACTTCTCCTGCTGTCCCCCCTGCCCAAATCGCCAAACAATCGCCACCAGCTCAACAGCCCAAGCCCGCTGCAGCTGCCCCCGTCCCTACGATACCGAACCGATCAACTCCACAGCCTACTGCGGGTAATGCTCCAGCTAACAAAGAAACCGAAAAGGCTTCGGCTTCGATTAATGGATCAGCAAACGCCCCTGAGCCAGCAACCTCACCAATCCCAAAGACGTCTGCATCTGATATCATTGGCCTGTTCATTATGAATGTCAACACGGACGAGCAGTGCCGCGATCTGTTTGATGAGGCTGACAAGTCCAAGATTCTCAAGATTGAGAAATGGGGTGGCTCAAACAAGGTTGTCCAATTCAGAACGATTGAGGACCGCGACGGAGCCATGGGCAGACTACCGGAAGCCGTCAAGACACGAACCACGGAGGATCGATCAAAACCTCTGGTCAAGATCTTCCACCACCGAGAGGGCAAGCCTTTCAATACCCGCGGCAATGCTGGAACCTGGGGCGGCAGCGGACGAGGCGGTGCTGCTTCAAGTGGATATCGCAGTGCTGGTGGAACCAGTGATTCCGAGAGCAACCGGCGAGGAGGACGCGGAGGACGCGGAGGGCGAGGTAGCGAGCGAGGCCGTGGATCTCGGGGACGAGGAGGTCTAAAGGGGGATTCAGGCGTGTCATCCGCAGCGGCACCCTCGACTCCTACTGCCGATTAGTAAACGCGGTCAAGGAGCATCGAGTTCCCTGATTGTCTTCGCCACTTGTAACGGCACTCTTCTTTTGTTTTTTTCAGGCGCGCCCAGCCTTGAGAATTTTATCTCATTCACGTGGTTTTCCTTTGGGACAATCTGGCGTTAGGCTCTGGAAGGTATGAGAGCAAGGTCCAGAACTTTTCATGGTATACATATGTATCTCATGAGCTTCCGGGAGGATTAAGTGTCGGGCTTGAGAATATTAGCCTTCGTCTTTCGATTGGTACCTCAAGTAGTTAGGTCACAAAAAATTTCTTATGCGACGTCTTCTGTTTATGAATGATGGCCACTGTACGCTAGTGATATCGTGAAAGATTAATTTCTATTTATTTTATTTCGGAGCGCCAGTAATTGGTGTCTCCGCAAGATAATATACATAAACAATCGCCTACATATGAGGGAGCAATCATAGAGGCTTGATGCCCTTGTGAATAGCTGCCACGCCACCTGTAAGATCCTCATACCCTTTCCCAACAATGTTGAATCCAGCCTCAGCAATCATGTCCCTGAACTCTGTCTGAGAGGGAAACCGCTCTATGCTTTCAACAAGGTATTGATAGCTATCACGGTCTCCTGCGACCAACTGGCCAATAAGCGGGATCGCACTGAAAGACCACTGCTTATAGATGGCATTGAAGATGGGATACTTGTCAACCTTGGAAAACTCCATGCAGGCAAAGATGCCGCCGGGCTTGAGGACTCTGTACGCCTCCTTCAGGGCAGCCGGCATATTGGAGAAGTTGCGGATTCCGAAACAAACCGTGTACAAGTCAAGAGAGTTGTCCGCGATTGTCTTCGGCAGGACTTCAGCGTTTGCCTCGAGGAAAGAAAGCGAAGACTGGTGCGAGGCTGGGAGAGACAGGGAGCGCTGCTTGCCGACGGCCAGCATGGCGGGGTTGATGTCGGAGATGGTTACGTGGACGTTTGGGTTGCCGTTGTTGACGTGGGCGTGCTGGAGCATGCGAAAGGCGATGTCGCCTGTGCCGCCGGCGACGTCGAGGATGCGCTGGGGCATGCCGATGGGGTTTGTGGCTCCTGGGTTTAACGAGGAGACGAAGTGATCTCTGTGAGAGGTATTAGTTGTGTCATACGGAAGCTGTTGAAGGGGTAATGGAAGACTTACTTCCATAGACGGTGAACTCCTAGAGACATCAAGTCGTTCATTTTATCGTATGATTCGGCAACGCTAGTGAAGACTTCTGCGACTCGCTCCTGTTTGACGGATTCCGTGACGGTTTCATAGCCAAAGTGAGTAGCGCGATTTGCTGTGGGTGTTGGATCTGAAGCACGAGACTGGCGTGTGGTTGAGAAGAGGCGGTTTGTGTGAGAGATGAGAGCCGTGGGCCGGAGCAGGCCTGCGCGGGTCCTTAGCAGTGAAGGAGCAGACATGGTGATGGCTTTGTGTTTTTTTTCTTCTTGGTTCTTGAGTGAGATGAATGGCGTAAGGTGAGGTGAGGTGAGGTGATTGGGAGAGTGGTTTTGTATGTGAATGATGCTGTTGAGTCTGGAATGGCCTGTTTTCCTCTCTCTGTCTTTCTGCTTCTCACTCTTGAATATCTAGTTGAAGATGAGATTATTTTTCTCTTGTACCCTGGTAGTCAGAGATTGAATCTGCCAATCCAGCGAGATGCTCAATTGGTTCAAAAGCCTTTAAAGGTATCAGATTAGCAATGACATTACAGCCAAAAAGAATTGTGAGTTTGCAAACAACCTGTCAAAAGACTTTCTACAGTCTTGCTGCCGCTTCAATGTCTTGTTGAGTTCCGACTTGGTTGGCTTGGCGATAAGCGACAAGAGCTTGGACAAAGTGGTGGATACTCTTTTGGAAGAACCAGCCAATCAGCGCGATGAGGATGAAGAGGCCGAGGATGAGCATCACCAAGTTGACTGCGGGAGGGGCCATTTGGAGAAGAATATTTTGAGGAGAGAAAAGGGATTGAGATGGATAGAATATCGTGTTTTTTTTATTGTTGTTTTTGATAATCTTGACTGCAAGTTGCAGTGTGATGCTGCTGGTGATGCAGTTGGCGATGTGTGATGATGGCTTCAACTGGAGAACTGGAGATGCGACATGCTCATCGAGGGTTTCGAGTCCGCGTAAAATAATTAAAAAATCATGGAATTATTATTATGAAATTAAATTGAATGAATTTGTTCGAATATCCCCAAGCAATTGTGTCTGACAGCTGATCGATCGTCTTCTTGTCTAGTCTGCCACCTGGCTGCCAATTACCCTCCTAGCATCCACGCATGGAATGTCGAGCACCTATGACTCCAAGGCTAATCCAACTGAAAAGAACATAAAACGAAGAAAGCTCAATATTTTGTATAAATATTGACAGAAAGCAGGATTAGGTGCATTTGAAGTTTGCTGCATTTGTACATTAATAGGTAGTACGAATAGGTAGAGGTGAATTACATAAAGCAAGCATCAAGCACCAAGCACCAAACTCAAGAGCCGAGCAACTCTCATCATCTCCCCCAACTTTCATAGTTCAAAGACGTCAAAACAGACACTTTCTGATTTTCGAGACAGTCTCTTCTTCTATAATAATAAAAGCATCTCCAGCCACTCGTGAGGCCGGCTTAGTGCTCAACTTGGAAACCTCGGACAACCAACCCCGGGTTAGCGCTGACGGATTCTGTCGGCTCAATTGTGACCGCTCTCTATCGGCAGACTCGCGCCTTATCCCGAGCTCAACCACAGGGAACCAGAGCCATCCCCGGATTTCTTATAATTAAAAAAGTTGGGGTCTGTCATCTTGCTGGATCTTGGATTGTGATTGTCAATTCTTCCAGCAGCCAAAATGTTGAATCCGCTCAAGGCCAACTCGCGCGTCCTTCGCAGGGCCTCCATCCGGAGACTGGCACAGCCGTCCGTCTCCGTCATCTCCAATCCCATCCGGAGTGCGGGAAGCCTCTCGCAACGGCCCAATTCGGGATTTGTGTCGTTCCCCGGCGCCCTCAAGAGCTCATTCACCAGCTCTCTCAAGTTTGAGACGCCCGAATCATACACAGCCCTGCCGACGTACAGAGTCGTGGACCAGAATGGCCAAGTGGTTGACCCCTCCTTCAGCCCGGACATCAGCGACGAGGCCGTCATCAAGCTGTACAAGGATATGCTGTACATCTCCATCATGGATCTCATCATGTTCGATGCTCAGAGACAGGGCCGACTAAGCTTTTACATGGTAAGCGCTGGCGAGGAGGCCGTGAGCGTTGGCACCTCGAGTGTGCTGGACAAGGATGATCCCGTCTTCTGCCAGTACCGAGAGCAGGGCCTGTTCAAGGAGAGGGGATTCACTACGGAACAATTCATGTCACAGCTGTTTGCCAACAGAAACGACAACGGCCGGGGCAGGAACATGCCCATTCACTACGGATGCAAGCCGTTGAACATTGTGAGCACTCCCAGGATGCAACCCCTGCAAATGACGACTAACACTTTCCGCCACAGCACACTGTCTCCTCACCATTGGCTACACAGCTTCCGCAGGCTTCGGGGGCGGCTTATGCCTTGAAGCTACAGAGACTACAAGATCCAAGCTCTAAGCCACGAGTAGCGGCGGTCTTCTTCGGAGAGGGAGCCGCCAGTGAAGGCGATTTCCATGCCGCGCTGAACATTGCCGCCACACGCTCTTGTCCTGTCGTCTTCATCTGCCGCAACAACGGGTTTGCCATTTCCACACCAACCCTCGATCAGTACCGAGGAGACGGCATTGCAAGCAGAGGAATTGGCTATGGAATTGATACCATTCGAATTGACGGAAACGACATATGGGCAGTCAGAGAAGCCACAAAGAAGGCGCGAGAAATGGCACTGCAGGACGGTGGCAAGCCGGTGCTTATTGAAGCCATGACCTACCGTGTCTCTCATCACAGTACTTCCGACGACTCGTTTGCATACCGAGCCCGTGTCGAAGTCGAGGATTGGAAGCGACGAGATAACCCCATCACTCGACTAAGGAAGTGGATGGAGGCCAAAGGATGCTGGGACGAGGCCAAGGAAAAGGAGGCCCGAGACAGCCTGAGGAAGGAAATCCTCAAGGGATTCAGCGAAGCAGAGCGAGAGAAGAAGCCGCCCATTGGCTCCATGTTTGAGGACGTTTATGAAAGTCTGACACCCGACCTCAAGGAGCAGATGGGACAACTCAAAGAATTACTAGAGACATACCCCGAGGAGTATGATGTTGCCTCGTATGAGGGCGGAGTAGCGAGCTTGGATGTACCAAAGGACAATTAAGCTATTGATAGATGAGCGTTTCTGTGTTTTGTAAATAGTTTGATGATTTCTTTAGAAGAATCTATAAATGGAAACGTTAATGGTTTGATATTCGCATCGTCCCATCAACTTGTGCATTGCATTGTAAAATGAAGAAGTACCATGAAGGTACCGCACAGAACAGAGAGAGCTTGCATTGCCCAATCCGGGCTAGAGCAGTCTTGACATTTGGCACAACAGTGAGCGCTAGCGCGTTTAAGGATTAGCTTAAGGTCCCTAATCAACATTCCACGCTGAGCTCTCCACCAAGTTACTTTGAAGCTACTCCAAACATCCATTCTCTTGATATCAACAAATCGCACCATGTCGAGCTCGAGCAAGAGGCATTCTATCCTACCGGCTGTTGACCGCAGCGGTCCGAAGCCTCCCGTCAACTTTTCCACATCGCTCACGATTTCGGACAATGCGGTCCTGCTGGGTTCCCATTCAATCACGATGCAGGCAGAGACGGTGGTTCATCCCCGGTCGCGCATCGAATCAAGCGTCGGCAGCATTCTCGTCGGGCGACGGTGCATTGTTCAAGAGCGAGTGCATCTCGGGGCTCCTCCAGAGAGCCGCGAAAAGGGTACTGGCGGTGTGAGCCTAGGCGACTATGTTCTCATCGAGGCAGGTTCGGTGGTGGAAGCTGGAGGGACGGAAATTGGCGAGGGCAGCGTCATTCAAGTTGGAAGCAAAATTGGAGGCGGTGCCAAGATTGGTAAAGTACGAAACACAAGCTACTATGATACGATGTTCATCGAGCTACAAAGCTAATGCTATGTAGAATTGTACAGTGTCTCACTTGTCCGTCATTGCGAGCGGCGAGGTACTACCCGACAACACGGTCGTTTACTCCAACGGCACCCGGCGAACCGACAGGCGCGGGACCCCAGAGCTTCGAAAACTAAGCATTGTGAAGCAGATTGCTATGCTAAGGAAAATGATACCGAGTAACCCAGACAAGTTCCGATAGTCTGCTACAAAATTCATGCTACATCAATAGCTCATGGCGTCCTCGAAAAGGCCCCGTAGCTGCTCCTTTTCAGCTTGCAGTTCCGTGGCAAGATTGGGGGCCAGCTTCAGCACTCGGGCTTGGGGAATGGTGCCTTCAACGAGTGCATCAATGTGCTCGCTACCAAAGCCCAGATCCTTGAGCCCATTCGGCTGGTCTCCCAGATCCTGAAGGAATTTCATCAGTGCCTCAGCCAAGACCTCACCAGCACTCTCTTTCTTTACGTTGGAAATGTCAACGCCAAAGGCTTCTGCCGCAACGAGATGCCTCTCTGGGTTGGAAGCTGCCGTGAAGCGGAAGACGGCGGGGGCAGAGACTGCTACGGAAACGCCGTGTGGGATGATGGGGTGCGGGATCTCATAGCCGGCGTGCTTGTAACCTGGATTTTGGCCAGAAATGGGATACGACATGCCTTCGTTACAGTTAGCTTAACAGCTGGCTAAAAATATGGTGGGATTAGGTCACTTACCGTGGCATAAATGAACACCCGCATTTCCAAAGCCAACTCCAGCAAGCGTTGCCGCCAATAGCATTTCGCTCTGCGCTTCGAAATCATCGGGATTTTTCACGGCTCGTGGGAGATACTTGACTGTGCTCTTCAGTGCATTGAGAGAGAAGATGTCTGAGATGGGATTGGCTCCCTGGTAAGCTGGCCGAAGGATGGGGTTTGTGGGCCGAGGTGTTCGCTCGTTATAGGGAATAGCTGTCCACGACTCGAGAGAGTGACACAGGACGTCTAGACCGGAGCTGGCCTTGACGGCAGCGGGCATGGTCCGCGTGTTGAGCGGATCACATATTCCAAGGGTGGGCTTGAGATTCCGGTGAGCAACACCTGTCTTTGCTCTCTTGGAAACGAGATCAAAGATGGCGGTTCCCGTGGTCTCACTACCAGTACCCGCGGTGGTTGGGACTGCAATCAACGGCTTCATGGGCTTGTCAATGGGGAGCCCCTTTCCCAGTGGCGCATTGACAAAGTCCAAGAAATCTGCATCTGGGTACGCCGTGTAGAGGTTCATCAGCTTGGCCGTGTCCATGACGGAGCCTCCGCCGACAGCGAGAAAAACATCTGGCTCATACGGCCTTGCCCATGCAATTGCGTCCTTGATACTAATAGTTTTGACGAATGCGTTAGTCGAGTCAGGGAAAAAACAACCAGCAGACGCTGGTATGATACACGTTGGATGGGTACAGCGGGGGAGGGGGCAATTCACGAGCTATCCTTTGGTTCTATCCTTACGTCGGAGTAGACCTTGAAATTGATGCCCTCGCGATCGAGACTCTCTCGAACTTGTCTCATGGCATCCAATTGATTCACAGTCTGGTCGGTAACAACACACACTCGCTTCGCGCCCATGTTCTTCAGGTCCATACCAACCTCCTGGGTCACGCCAGCTCCGAAGCGAATGGACGAAGCCGCCATCTCAAAGGCATACTCCTTGAGGTCGGCATTGGAAGGCGTGGCGAACCGGCGGCCGCCTATGTTCTTGTTCTGGGTGATGGAGGTGCGGTGATAACCCGGATTGGAGTGGCACGGACATGACGGAGGATGGGTATACTGGATTGTTCGAAGAAGATTCGACGCGCGCTTGGCGGCCTAGATGCGATTGGTGAATACGACAAGGTTGAATTAAGCATAGATATGGACAGGGACAGGGAAGAGGAGCTTGTACTATACATACATTTGGCAATACTCTGACGGAGGCTCCCAGGGTCATTCTGGCTTTGTGGCGTAATTTTTATTTAATTTCCGATTGCAATTAGAGTAGAATTCCAATCCTGTTTGTACAGCAACAGTCTACTTTGCGGGGTTGGGAGTTGATGCCAGGAGGGTATGTCAACATTATGGGGTAATGGGTTCGGTTTGCCCCGGTTATGTGGTAGAGTCGCAGCGCAAGGCTTAGAATGGAGATTGGATTGTGTTAAGCCTACCGGTTAGCGTTAGGAAGCTCCAGTTTAAAGAATTGCCGCCGTATGGGGTAACCGAGGTCATCGATTAGAATGGATGGAATGAAGAACTGTAGACGGTTTTCAGTGACCTTCTAGCGTTCCCCAAGTCCGTCCATGGATTCATTCTTTTTTTAGGGCAGTTTACAACTACCTTGGTACTATGTACGATTGAGGCCAAGTTAGTAAGTAAGCTGCATATCCGGTGCATACGACGGTACAGTCGGTATTTAGCAGATACCGACATCCATGGACATTACAGTAGTAGTTTAGTTAGCTGGTTTGCTGGTGGTGTGTGTGATTGATTCCGGGACACCCACCTAAGCACTCCGACCGTTTACAGTAACTCGCACAGCATGTTCTAGATGGAACAGGGAGCCTTTTTCAAAGCTTCCATTGATTAGTTAGTCGAGTCGCGGCTCTCCAGAAGGCCAATCCTCTTGCAAAAATTAGTCATCGGAAGTATTTTTCCTGCGTGCACCTCGTTGAATGCGCATCTGCAAGCTTTAATTGCCCCGTACGGAGCAGTCAGTTATGCCATCGGCTCAGCCGGATCATCTCAGCGTTGTTATCGGCACTCTCAGGTGACAACGTCATCATTCTTCAAGGTCCGTTGCCCGACGCTTTCTTGGCAACCCTGTTCCTGTTTTCCTTGGGATTAAGTTGTTTTTTTTTTTTACACCCAGTCCAAGTTCTTTAAAGAAATGGCGCCCACGTCGCCGCCCAGCCAAATGAAGGACTCTTATCGCCAGTAGTTTTCTTTTTTTATCCCTTTAGCTTTTTTACTTTCTTCATTGTTTATTTAGTTGTCTTTTTTTATAACCCTCCAATTCAACCTCCCCTGATCGCATCGTGTGTGAACAAACGCTGCTGCCCACGATGCCGGGCGCAGATCAGGATCCAGCGGCCGTCCGTTCCATGTCGGAGGATTTGCCAAACAATGCCGCTGCTGCTGCAAAGGCAAAGGCCGCTGACTCTCCCGCCAACGTCAACGGCGGCATCGCCATGTCCCATCACGGCACCGCCTCGCTGCCAAACATCGTCACCTTTGCGTCCATGGACACGGCCACCCGAAGAGCAAGCCATCAGGTCAACCCGGAATCCCCTCGCACAGACGCGCCCCGGCGAAGTCTCTCGTATGCGCTGCGGCAGGAATCAGATGTTTACTACGACTCGCGGGCTGGCACGCGCAAGGAATGGAAGCGACGAGATCGGACTCTGCAGGATTACTACGGCAACAACCCTCAGTTATTACCCCAGCTGCCGTTTACCTGGCATCACGGATGGAAGCGCTGGAGACTGTTTCTGTTCGCCATCATGGTGTTTATCGATGGCTCGGTGGTGCCGATTGTGCTGTACTATGCAATGAGATACGCAGGCCATGTCCCGGGCTGGATCATCTTTGCCGTCATCACAACCATCTGGGGCGGGCCAACATACGTCGAATTTGGCATCAGAACTCTGCGTCTCATAAAGAAGGAGAGATTTTATCGCCCGCTAGGCACCAACAGCCGCTGGTGCTTTGACACCTTGAACTGGACGTCGGTCCTCACCATCACGGCCGTCACGGCGCTCTTCATCGTGGGCAGTGCGCCGCATGAGGTCTGGCTGAGGGTTCTTTGCATGCCGGCACCGGCCATTTTGTACAGCATCGGCGGTGTTTTGTTTCTGATTACGCTGTACCACGCTATGGATTGGCGTGCTCCCTTCCGTCTGAGCTCTACGGGCAAAGGCGAAAAGGTATGACATCCATCTCTATACTCTATCTCCTACTTACAAGCGTCTCTTACTGACTTTTTTTTTTCCCTTCTTGCACAGGTCTTGCCTGGGGTGTATTATTTTATTGAAGATGTCGTCGCCGTCAACGCCGGCGCCGGTCGGCCATACCGAGAAGCTCTTGCTGCACGTTATACTGCTAGCCCCCGCTTCCGGCGAATGCTATTCGTCCAGTCTCTGTTCTGGTCCATCCCTGCCCTCATCTTGGCGGCCGGCCTCACCGTTGTAGCTCTCATCCACCCCATTCCCGCAACCGTCGCGTATGGCATATGCTGGGCTGTGCCATTTTTATGGTGCTTGCTCTGGTGCGGGATTACAATCAAGTGGTGCAAGCGGGACATGGTCCGGGAGAGAGAAGAGTGGGAAAGAAAAAATCCCACGGAGAAACTCGAGGCAGCAAGCAATGAGCCTTTGGCGGGAGTATAATTGTTGTATCTATCAAGGTTGCTGCTACTACTCTGTTGCATCGCATACATCTTAACCACGACGCATATCCCTACCGCACCTAGCCCATACATCGTTGGCGGTGATTGCTGTGCTGATAATCATGGCAACGGCAGTCACTTCAGAGTCTACTTGAACCAGCCCAACAGCAGAGGCTGGGAGAAGCAAGTCCATGGCGTCAGATATGAGCTTCAGGATCAGCGGCGAGACAGGCTCCCCGGGTTTTGTCTGTCTGTTGCTCTTTTCTACCTGATTCTCATTTGGCTTCTTTGGAGCAGATTCATCTCTATCTTGAAGTTCACTTTCCTTCTGCGCGTCTTTCTCTTTCTCGTTAGTAGACGAGGGACTGGGGGCCACTTGATTGCCAAGAATGCGCAATAATCTAGTGGCAGAGCGGAAGAGAGAGATGCACAAGGCAACTAGCCAGAACCATTGAGCTTGGTAATTTAAGCTTGCAGTTTGCTCGGGTCCAAATATCTGCATCTGGTTTATTTCGAGCAGATCGAGCAGAGTTACCGTCTCGAGCATGCCAAAGACGCCCAAGGACGTCTTGCAGAGCACATCAAGCAACGCATCGAAATCCAGTATCCCAGAGGCATAAACATCCCACCCCAGCTTGAACTGGTCCAAGAACCGGAAGAAACGCAAGAGGCGTCTGGTGAGGTTGATCTTGGATCGCAACAGCAGGAATGACGCTGGGGGTGGGACGTTGATCGACGTGAGATGGAGCTGTGCGGCGACTTGAAGGGCGGGATATGTGGCGATGAGAGAAACTAGGGCCTGGACGAAGCGTAATGAGCGCTCGATGCCGGCTTGGCTGGCGTCAGCATTTGCCAGTAGATTAATTTCATCACATTACTCTATTTTTGTGCTCCAACTTCCAAGTGATTTAAGCAGATTTGGAGATGGAGGGGGAATGTAACCCACCATTGTCCGTCCCAAAGACGATGAATTGACGCAGGAGCGTCATTATACTGTATCAGGAAGAAATACACTGCAATTGACACAGTATAAGCACCTAGTGAGCATGCAATTGAGTTAAGATGGTGTTTGTTAAAACATGTGAATGGGGAAGAAGATGGTGGACCCGGGCAAGTTAGGCAGTATATGTTGACAGGTGCAAGTATACGGCATGAATGGTAATGGATGTTTTAACGGCTCACGATAAGGAGGGCTTTGGGCAATATGCAGATGAGATTGCAGCATTATTGAATGAACTAGTAGCACCTGTAATAATAGTGGTCCTTTTACGGGGCACGATATAAAACTCCCGTCGTGTCGTGTTGCTACTGGACTACTAAGGCTGTTAGGCAGAGATATTGTGTGAATGCTAAGACTGCTCTAGTCAACAATCAACAATGATACTGCACAACATCGTGATACATTAGCATGTGATTCTAAGACAGAGACACAAGGAAAAATAGCTTCATCCACTAAACATGTGAAGCACATCTACCTTATTTCAACCTACCACATCCAAAGCGAACCAGCAGCCTCTGTCCATGTCCCCACTCTACCATCCCGGAGTATAGGGTAGCACTCGGGAGGGCATATGTGACGTTTTTCTTGATTAATGGAAACGTGCAGCTCGCCGATCATCAACTCGTCACTCGTCTTGTCATGTTTTCGTCACTTCATCGCCGATGCTTCAGCGTGCTAAGATCAACACATCCTCGTATCCGGAAGACTGTCCCCGTAACGTGCGGCTCTGGAGGTTCTGTAGATATCGAGTCTGTAAATCCACATCTAAACAAAAACCAAAATAAACCACAGCAACACAGCGCTAACGCCTGCAGCAGCTTGTACAACATTGATGAGTTTTCACCGTCCAAGTTCCTCGTTGTTCATTTGCCCCCGCTGCCTGAGAGTGCCAATGGGGTGAAGCAATTACCAGAGTTTCTGCACGACTGGCCCGTCGCCAGTATCAATTACCGATGGACGACTGAGCGCCTTAATGCCGCCAGCCAGGAGGACGAGGAGTTCCTCAACATCAACACTGCCGACTGGCCTGTGCCGATGCATGATGTGGCATTTGCCTACCAATGGATTGCAGAAGCCTTGATGCCGCCAGACAATGGCCGAGGCAGCATCTACGTCTACGGTTCTCATCTCGGCGCCAGCCTGGCCATGTCCCTCTCCCTGACGGAATCACACCCACATAAACCGTTCTCTGTCCGTGGCGTCGCAACTTACAACGGCATCTACAATTGGACCATGTTCCTCCCAGGCCACAAGGTCCTCGGCGCAAAGTCCGTCAGAGACGCAATGAGGGCGATGCGGCGTGCAAACGGGAATGCTCGACTCGACTCCCTGCATGGGAGACTGGTGTCCTTGTTTCAAGAGCCGGCGAATCTGTTTGACCCCTTTGCGAGCCCGAGTCTCTTCTTTCATAACCCGGGACTGTCTATACCCGAGTCGTTTTATGCTTCTGCTGAGTTTGCAGGCGTTGTGAGTGCTATGAAGGGGGAGAAGAGCTCCCTCGGGATGGAGACGGCTGGCACGCCTCGTAGATCGTATCTTGTGTTTCCACCGCGGCAGTCGACTCTCAAGATTCCTGAGACAATGCTCTTACATGACGCACCGTCTCAGTCACATTTACATCAACATCCACAGGAGAAAAAGACGAAGACCGAAAAATCAAGTTTAAAAATTCGCGATACAAGACACACATTCATGGCTCAGGCAGACGAAATGGCGAGTTTAATGCGGCGCAGCATCGCTCGGGTCGAGCTTAAGGAGCGGGCTAGATGGGATGAAGATGTGCAATATTTGGCTGAGGAGCCGGAGCGCAGAATTAATGTTGTGGAAGTAGGACCAGAAAGAGAAGAGCTTGGCTTGAATGATGCTGGGCAGCGGGTTGTTTCGGATTGGTTGGGGAAGTTGAATACGATACGACGATGGCTGTGAAAATGGCTCCCTTTTGGGTTGTGTCTTGTCCGTGACGTCAGTGAATCGTGATGTGTATCTGTTGCTGTGCTGTTTTATGCTGTGCTTATGCTGTGCTCTGTCTATTACAGGTTGTAAAGCTGGGCAGTGATTTGATTTGACAAAAAGAGCTCAGACAAGGGCTGCGTTTCATTGACGACACGATAAAATGACATCCATGACTGACACGACATGGGCTCTTAACAGCATCAGGTACACCGGGCACCGCTAATGCTGCAGCCTGTACCTTGCCTGAAATAGGCGGCAGCCGTCACCATCCCTTTGGTACTAGCCCGAGGTACGTACTGCACTAGCCACCAGTCAGCAAGCTACAGCACCAGGTACCTACGGCACAGCACAGCACAGAGCACTTACGCTACTCCATATATCAATCAACCCACCGCTACCGCTCCGTCACTCTCCATCCGTGACGCAATCATCCGTACCAACACCCTCGATCATCACAACAACACCGAAGCTGTCCTGCTCGACACTTTTGATTTTACAGCTACAGACGAGGCGCTGGGAAAGCTCGTCCCGGCTCGCATTTTGATGGCCATTCGGCCACGAGGCGCCATGCGTCTGGCGGTGCTGCAATCGGGCCTTGCCGCCTTGCTCTTCGGCTTGAGCGCCCACGCCGAATCCTACACGCCAAAGCACGAACTGGGCCGGTGTGCCTTTCGCGGTCAGTGTGGCAAGCAGAGCCTTTTTGGCAAGGAGCTGCCGTGTGTCGACAATGGCCTTGCGCACGATCCGGACGAGGATCTTCGAAAGGAGCTGGTTGAGCTCTGCGGCGCCGAATGGGGCGAGGGGCCGGTTTGCTGTAACATGGAGCAGGTATGTCGCGTGCCTCTTTTTGGTGGATAATTAATACTAATGGTTATCGAAAGGTCCAAGCTTTGAAAAGCGAAATGGGCACTCCAAAGACGCTCATCGGTTCTTGCCCGGCCTGCAAGACCAACTTCTTCAACCTGTTTTGCAAGTTTACCTGCTCTCCCGATCAATCGACCTTTATCAACGTTACCGACGCCGCAAAAAAGAGTGGGAAGCTGCTCGTTACTGAGCTTGACCAGCTGGTCTCTGAAGAATATGGTTCCGGACTCTATGACAGCTGCAAGGAGGTCAAGTTTGGAGGTGCAAACAGTAGGGCCATGGACTTGATTGGTGGAGGAGCCAAGAATTACCACGACATGCTCAAGTTCCTGGGAGACAAGAAGCCCTTTGTTGGTTCCCCCTTCCAGATCAACTTTCCGGAAAAGTACGACGAACCCGGCATGGAACCGAAGGAGATGAAGCCCAAGAAATGCAACGACGAGGATCCAGCTTACCGATGTGTATGTGTCGACTGCCCCGAGGTATGCCCTACGTTGCCGGATGTCAAGGAGGCTGGATCTTGCAAAGTGGGAAAGCTGCCCTGTCTTTCTTTCGCCTCCATCTTTACGTATGGCGTCTTGCTTCTAGCTCTTTTCACAGCCGTCTTTGGTCACATCTTCTGGTTCAGATACCTCAAGCGCCGCGTTGAAAGGACTCGTCTACTGCACGAATCCTCCCACAGCGATGATGAGGATGAGGGCGGGCCTATCCTTACTGATGCTATGCGAGATCAGCCCACGAAGCGGTATTGGCTTAATGACAAGTGCGACAAGGCATTTCGTAACTTGGGAGACACTGCCGCGCGGTTTCCTGGCCTCACCATAGGCATCAGCTTGCTCGTCGTTGGCATTCTGAGTGCTGGCTGGTTCCGGTTCGATATTGAGCAAGACCCTGCTCGTCTCTGGGTCAGCCCATCTTCGGCTGCTGCGCAAGAAAAGGAATATTTTGACTCCAACTTTGGGCCCTTTTTCCGAGCCGAAAAGATTTTCCTGGTCAACGACACTGAATCTTCTGGCCCTAGCCCCGTACTCAGCTACGAGACGTTACAGTGGTGGACAGAAGTTGAAAAGAGCGTTGAGAAACTCCAGGGTTCTACCTATGGAAGCTCACTCAGCGATGTTTGTTTCAAGCCTACTGGTGACGCTTGTGTCATTCAGTCTGTTACGCAATATTGGTACTCAAAGGGAGGAGATATCGACCGCAACTACTGGAAGGAGGACCTGCGCAGCTGCGCAAGGTCTCCCGTAGACTGTCGACCTGCATTTGGACAACCCATTGAACCAACCATGATCCTGGGCGGCTACGACGACGATGTCGCTGAATCTCAAGCCATGACTGTCACATGGGTCGTCAACAATGCCCCCGAGAATTCTAACACGCTGGCTCGTGCCATTGATTGGGAGAATGCACTCCGTGATCGACTTCTGCAAGCTCAAGAAGAGGCCAAGAGCCGCGGTCTTCGATTGTCCTTTACCACGGAGATTAGTCTTGAACAGGAACTCAACAAGTCTACCAACACGGATGCCAAAATTGTCGTCATCAGCTACATTGTCATGTTCATCTATGCCTGTCTGGCATTGGGTACGCCTCTGAAGCACCTCTTTGGAAACCCAGCACTGCTGCTTGTCGAATCAAAGGTCACCCTGGGTCTCGCCGGTATCATCATTGTTCTCATGTCTATCTCTGCGTCCATTGGTTTCTTCTCCTGGGTTGGTTTGAAAGCTACGCTCATCATTGTCGAAGTCATTCCGTTCATCGTATTGGCTGTCGGTGTTGACAACATCTTCCTTATTGTCCACGAACTTGAAAGAGTCAATATTAATTTCCCAGACCAGATGGTCGAGGAGAGAGTGGCTCGAGCTTTGGGCCGCATGGGACCTTCCATCTTGTTTTCAGCCTTGACTGAGACGTTTGCGTTTGCTCTTGGCTCTGCTGTTGGCATGCCTGCTGTCCGAAACTTTGCCGCTTATGCTGCTGGTGCGGTTCTCATCAATGCGGTTCTTCAGATGACCATGTTTGTGTCCTTCTTGGCATTGAACCAAATGCGAGTTGAAGATCATCGTTGCGAATTCTGGCCGTGGTGGCAGATTAAGAAGGCTAGAATCACTCTTAATGGCAGCAATGGCTATCCGCCAGCAACTGGAAGAGTGGCTGATGCCGACGAGGAAAGCTATTTGCAAATATTCATCAGAAACACTTATGCACCCACCCTCTTGCGAAGGCAGACCAAGGTCGCTGTCGTGGCCATCTTCCTCGGTCTTTTGTCAGCTGCTATCGCCTTGCTACCAGGCATCCAGCTTGGACTGGATCAGCGTGTTGCCATTCCAGATGGCTCCTACTTGATCCCCTACTTCAACGACCTCTACGACTACCTGGAGACTGGCCCGCCAGTTTACTTTGTTACCCGCGGGGTTGATGCGTCTCAGCGCCCACAACAGCAGGCAATCTGCTCAAGGTTCACCACCTGCGAGCCATTCTCCCTCACAAACACTTTGGAACTTGAGAGGCAACGATCTGACATTTCATACATCATGTCTCCAACGGCAAGCTGGGTCGATGATTTCTTCCTCTGGCTGAATCCCATCTACGAGCAGTGCTGCATTGAACGTGGCTCAACCTGCTTTGCAGACCGCCAACCTGCATGGAACACCTCTCTTTACGGCATGCCCGAGAATGACGAGTTTATTCATTATCTCAAAAAGTTCCTTGCAGCAAAGACTGATGACGTTTGCCCACTGGGTGGCCAAGCCTCCTACGGAGATGCAGTGGTTCTAGACGAGGAATCTGCGCACGTCAAGGCCACTCATTTCAGAACCGCGCATACACGCCTTCGCAGCCAGGAAGACTTTATCAAAGCCTACTCTTCCGCACGGCGCATCGCCTCTGACATCACGAAGGCTACTGGAGCGGATGTTTTCCCTTACAGCGTTTTCTACATCTTTTTCGACCAATATCTTAGCATCATCCAGCTGACCGCCGGTCTTTTGGGTGCTGCTGTCGGTGCCATTTTTGTCATTGCGTCGTTCCTCTTAGGCTCTGTTCTCACATCCGCCATTGTGACGTTGACGGTTATAATGAGTGTCGTTGACATTATGGGTGCAATGGTGCTGTTTAACGTCTCCTTGAACGCTGTTTCTCTCGTGAATCTCATTATTTGCGTCGGCATCTCGGTTGAGTTCTGTGCACACATTGCCCGAGCCTTCATGTTCCCCTCGCGAACCGTCATGGAGAACAGCTTCAATGTGAATGGACGAGATGCTCGTGCTTGGACAGCGCTGGTCAACGTTGGCGGATCGGTGTTTTCTGGAATTACTGTTACGAAGCTGTTGGGCGTCAGCGTTCTTGCGTTTACGCGATCCAAGATTTTCGAAATCTACTACTTCCGAGTGTGGCTGGCCCTGGTCGTCTTTGCTGCCCTTCACGCACTGGTGTTTTTGCCGGTCGCGCTGAGTCTTGGTGGAGGTGAAGGCTATGTCGATCCTGAGAGCGAGGGCACGGCCGCTCAAGATTTGACTGATAGACGATGGCGAGCGATTACTATTCACGATAATAGCGACTCTGAAGATGATTACTAGTTGAGGTCTTTGGAGACAAAAGACCTGGCAGATAATATTGGCTGTTTGCCTGGCTGCTGTAAGAAAGACTTGCTGAGGATTTGTTTTACCCAGATTGTCCTCGAGAAATTGGAAGAAATTGTGCTTGCACCATATTTGGGTTGAAAGAGGCGGGTTTCTTTTGTGTCAAATGGAGTAAATGGTGTCCGGTGCACGCATTTGTGTCAGGAAATTGCTTGGATGTAATAATAGGGAGCATACACGGGTAATAATAGCACAGTGAATTGGATATTGTATTCGAGTCTTTTATATGCTAAGATTGGAATGACTGTCCTAGAGTTTTCATTTTCGCTTTATTTTCTATCTTGTTGGTTTTTTAATAGGTGGTGCTGTTTAGGTAATATGGTTCTCGTATGTCCCATGTTTGGTAGAGTCGCTGTTGGTATAAGCTTAAGATGGCCTCCTGACGGGTCTAATGAGCCGGCTTTCTAAATAGAACTCGATAGAGAACAGACAACCCACTCTACCACAAGACAAGTCCCCCGTGAGTCCATCCGAGATTCTCATCAATGCGAGTGTCAGTCAATATTTGATCAGTGGCATGTCATCTGTTGTCTCGGATTCCTCGCTGGCAGGGATGTCCTCCTCCGTCTCTGACCATTCACAATGATGCTGCCAAGTTGTTGTCTCGTCCTTGTGAGCTTCATGATGATGCCAAGTTTCGACCTTGTCAGTTTCATCGCAATCCTTCCGCGCTCTCCATGAATCAGCACCGCTCCGTCCCCTCTCTCTTACCCCTCCCCGGTCCAAGACGTAAACCATCTCACGGCCGCACGTCTCGGGGAACTCCTGGCCGTCTCTGCCGACAAAGATGGGTTTCCAGTCGTTGAGCGGGTTCCTCAGCTTGCCGAACTTCCAGAACTCGGTGCGGTGGGTGCTGAGCCATTGGACGCGGAAAGGGAGGCTGGCTTCCCAGGAGATGTTGTTCATCCATTCTGGAGGGGGGATGGTGGTTGTTGGGGGGGAGGTCATGCGAGCCTGTAGGGGGGAAGTGGTAAGTTGGGAGACTTGAGGAGTGATGATTTGTGAGATTGATGGACTTACGTAGCCTTGGAAGGCTTTGGACTTGTTGACGGAAAAGATGAGAAAGACGTTTTTGTGGTGCTTGAAGGCATTGGCGAAGATGGCGCCGTTGCGGGCACTTGTGATCCATAATCCCTGTTTTTGTTTGTTAGTATGAGGGATTGGCTGGTGATGTTGAGGTTGTGTGTACTTACGTCTCGCTGGGACATGTCAACGTTTTTAAAGTTGAAGGACTTGATTAGAAAGTAGCGCGATTCTGCTACTGCTGTTGAACGCCGTTAGAATTAAAGGATTAGGAAAGATGGATTATGTTGAATAGGGGTTCGGATGTATATGGATACCTTGCTTGGGAGCTAGCGACAAGAGTTGGGTTGGAGTGTAGGTATTCATGCTCCGACTTTTGCTGAAATGACGTGCTCCAGTTTGAAATGGTCCATCCGACGAGGACAGAAATTGTGCTCCCTGAATCTCGGAGTCGGGACTACCAGGGGATGCAGTAGCTTTCATGAAAGATTTAGTATTTCGGGCACTACTTTGACGGGACGGCAGCCCATTTCTAAACGTCGTGGACCAGGTATCTGAATCAACTCCTTTATTGACTGAAGAAATCTCGGAGCCACAGTTTCCATTTGAGCTAGCAAAAGCCGTTGACTGGGAGCCCGACAGGACGTTATCGTCGCTAAATCTAGCCATAGCCATCGAGAATGTTGGCGACGGGTCTTTGAAAGCAGAAAACATCTGCGGAATCGTAGCAATATTGAAAGAACCGCAGTGCGCTGTAGACGTGCGAATCTCCTCGAGAAGCTTGAAGCGCTGCTCATCGAGGTGTTTGAGTCTGCGGAATCCGTCGAGGACTTTGAGGCGCTGTTCGGTGTCAAAGAAGCCGGTGTATTGGAGCCAGAGCTTGACGTCGTTGTTGGCATCCAGGGAGTTGATACCGTCAGAGGGGTGTTGATGTTGGTGCTGATGCTGGCTCTGGTTCTCTTGGGAGACGCTTGGGGTGGTTTCTTTGGACAAAGCCTCGCCGTCGGTGTCTGGGGTTTGCATTTTGTGTGGTTGGGACTTGGTGGAATGATTTCTGGTTTGCAGTTTGTTATAATCTCCTAGATGATTACTGTTGAACTTTCGTGCGCTGATATGGAGTAGTGAGTGATCAATATAATACCAGGTACTAAGTTTGTGTCTTTAGCAAGTCCTTGTACTAAAGCTTCCAAGTGGTTGTTCCACCCCCTGAGCAGGACTTACTGGCGCTTGGTGTTGTAGAAGCTGGCGGCAAACATGGATGTTGCTTGTTTGTGATCGAGGTTTTGTATAAATATTGTAAGAGCTCTTGAAGGTAGACCAAGCGGTGTAGATTTTTGGATGGCAGAACAAACGCCTTGAAAAGGCGGACTGCCTCTCTTGCCTTTGTGGGCAGAATGGACAGACACTAAATCACGGAACGAGCTGCACATGTCCGATGCAGACGTTCGAAGCATTTGCTCACCAATATCTTAAGTTTGGTAGTGATATAATATGTCTGTATGATGATGAGATAAACATTCGTGATTATGAGGTCGACAACAACGAGGCTTTGTAGACTAGGTAGAATTGGCTAAATCTTGGTGTTGTGATGAGTGTATTTGATGCTGAGCAACGAAGAGTGCGATTCAGAGAGTCTACTAAGGGTAATTAAGACAAGTTACACAGATTCATCACACCATCTTTGCTTGTTTGTATTTGTAAAGACGAACCGATCAAGGCATCTATGCTGGCGGCATAAACGAGGCAAATAAGCCTCCCTGGATACCGGCATACATGACCATAAAGACAACAACCACAGAGCCCAGTTTGCGAGTCTCACTATTTCCTAGGCTGTTGGCTATCCACCAATACCACACGGGGTATCCAGATGCCAGTCGAGTTATAATCTGCACGTGGAAATTGGTGATTGCCAGGACAGCAACCAATGTCTGGATCGCAGCTAATGTGAGAACAAAGGTATGATGTGATTCCGCAACAACAGGCGTAGTCCGGCTGAGGTTTCGACCCCAGCTACGAATAACTTGTACTCCTGACTTCAGAAGAAGCGTGAGCACAGGGCTGGCTAATATGAATAGAGGCAGCTGATTTGGGGTCCAATATCTCAAGAACCCATTATCCCTGTCCCCAGAGTGAGTACAAACTTGACGTGTGTCATTTTGATTTATAAAAACAACTTACCAGTAGTAGGCCTGAACAAAGGTATATATGCTGGGTACTAAGCGGGAACACCATGGTCTTGGCTCTGCGTTAGTGAGATCAACCTTGCAATATCTGAACCAGGCCACCGTTTGCGGTACTACACTGCCTGCTGCAATGCAGAGACCGCCAATGATCAAGGAGGCGAGCACGACCAGCCTTGAAATACTCGGCTGGCGAAAAAAGGCGAGCAAACCCCTGATCGCTTCTACGGCAAACAGGAGCCCACTGAACAAGCCGTTGCTCCTAAAAGCAGTGGCCAGTCCAAACGAAATGCCCGCGCCAAGAAAAGCTAGAATCCGTTTGCCAACGCCAGAACTGGGCTGGACACCCGTGGCAAAGAGCAGGTTGCCGATAAAAGACAGGCAGGCAAACGGACTCTCGCCGTACGGGGCGGATAGAAAGAGGCCGGCTGGAGAGAGAATGTGCAGAACCGCTGCCACGTAGGCTAGCGTTTTATTGCCAAAGAGAATGAGAGTGAGTCTGTGAAGAGCCAGAACGGCAATCAGGTGAGAAAAGGTCGTAAAGATGATGGCCGTTAAGGGCTCGAGGGCAGCATCATCACCGCCGACCAGATGTGTTAACGGCTTGAAGAGCCACAGCATGCCGCGTACAGAAAGCGGCAACGCTGCTCCAAAGGCCCATTGCTGCTCGTAAACATAGCCGTCGCGCGCAGCCTTCATAAAGTACAGCGCATCCCATCGCGTCAACCGGGTTGCGAGGGCTGATGCATTTGCGCTTGAGCCGTACAAGCTCTGGAAGAAGAGAGACGTTGACGTGTCATAATCGTGACTGACGGTGGTTCCGAGGGCTATTGCCAGCAAGAAGGCTTTCCAGGCGGTAAAGACGGTGATGAGAGAGTGTAATGGGCGTGACTCATTGTAGGGGATGAGCTTCATCTTTGTGGCTATGGGAGGTTGAGCATCGGATGATGGGTAAGTGAGTGCGTAGTTGTGGTGAGATGCTCAAATCATTTGCCTTGAATGCATTGGAATTGTTGATTTGCGTTCATTGACCAGCCTTGAGCAATATGAGTAGAATGGCGGATAACGAGTTTCAATGAGATTGCAAATTTATGAGAGTTCAGAGAGCATTGGTTTGATGTAATGTGTGAAGCAAGCATTTGATGAAGTCAGTACATGTAGTCTGGCTTTTACACGTCTGTCTGGTAAAGCACCTGCTGGTATGCTGGATAGCTCTCTTGTACTCTCTCCACTAATCTGCGACACTTTGGCGCTGTGCAAGCTTAAGAGTGCTTGATTCATAACACTAGCCAGTGGAGACCTCCTACCTTACAGAGATCAAGCAACTTGACTTTCATTCAACTACACTTCCCAAATCCACCAAATATATTCTGGTGCAAATATAATTGTAAATATTGATGGCGACTATCATTTCCTGGAGTCTATGACAATGGAAAGCTGACTCATATCTTTGCCTTTGAAATTATTGACAGCAGCCAGTATTAATTGGGTTGGTACCAGCCTCTACCACCATGTTGTCATCACCCGATTTAAAAGGGCCGCGATGGCACATATTTGGTCAACCCGAAGCGCACAAATGTCAAATGTCTGCCTACGAACCAATAAAGTGATACCACGTCGGAGACGTTAGGCAGTCTGTTACAGCCACTCTGCCTAAAACGCCTCGCAAGGCTTTATGACTTCCAGCACTTCTACCTAATTGACAATGCCCAACAGCTCCAAGGCTAGAGACTCTACCTTACGTGCTCTAGCGAGATGCATTGGAAACATCTTCACTTGTTTGACAACAAACTATTCCTCAAACATCTGCTATTATTGCTACCTGATATCAGCAATGAGTTTCGGCCTCGAGATTGACTTCTTAGCCGTGGCCGGGCTTGTAAAACAGATACGCAAGAGTTTTGTTGGCGCCCCGGAGCAGTTCAAGGCCATTTCTGATGATATTCGAGCATTTTCCATCATTTTGCATGACATCGAGGTCAACTGTACCGAACTTGGCCCGGAGCAGTCTCAAGAATACCAGAGCGTCGTTGCCAGCTGCAAGCGTCTACTTGTGCAGCTTAAAAGGACTTTGGAGGAATACTCCGGTGTTGCGAAAGGCGACAAAACTGGGAAAAGGACGGCCATCAAAAGAGTCTGGAACCGGCTCAAATGGGAACCCGACGACATCCGTGACATACGCAGCCAAATATCCGTCAAGATAGACACCTTGAGAAGCCTCAACGATCAAGTTACCAGCCACAACATCGTAAAGCTTATCCGTCACCAGGAAAATACGGAACGTGAAGCTACGATTAAATGGATCAGCGACATCAACTATATTGCGCAACAAAATGATATCTTTCTACGTTGCCAGACAGGCTCTCGAAAGTGGTTATTTGAATCCGAAATATACTTGGAATGGCTCAGGCGGAAAGGCAGCCTCCTCTTTTGCCCCGGAAACGCTGGCACAGGAAAGACCTTTACGACGGCGATGGTGGTCGAGAGTTTGCGGCTTGCGAATGATGCTGAAACTTTGACGACTTACATGTACTGCTCTTACCAGAATCACACCCAAACTATAGAGAAGCTGCTCTGCAGTCTTTTACGAGTTGCATTCGAAGAGGCAGATTACGAGGCAGATGGAGCTGTTTCCGCCTGCAAGCAGTTGCGGTTGTCTAACAAATCCATTTCTCGACAGCACTGCTTAACCCTACTCCAAGGCCTCTTTTCTAGATTTACGAGGGTCAATTTGATAGTGGATGCACTAGATGAACTTCCAAATGAAGTCCGACGACCGCTCATATACGACCTTCTTAAGCTCCATGAGCATCCCAACGTCAGCCTTTTTGTGACTTCACGTGGTATTCCCGAGATTCAACACTTCTTCGAGGACTGTGAAAACTATACCTCTCTGGAAGTGAGGTCAAGCGACGAGGATATCCGGGATTTCTTGCGAGACAACATTTTCCAACTACCGAATTTTGTTGCTCGGTCTCAGAAGCTGCAAGATGAAGTGATCGACTCGGTTACAGACGCAAGTGCCGGCATGTATGTATTAGGTCTCATATAATGAGCGTTTGTTGGCTTGGCTTTGCTCACTCATTCTTTAGGTTTCTACTTGCCGAGCTATACCTGAAATCTTTAGCCAACATAATACTAGTAGGCAGTCTTCGTACACGGCTTTCCAATTTGGCAACTGGTTCGAATACATACGATACTTTATATGAAGGTTCCATGCTCCGAATTGGATTTCAAGGGCCCGAATTGGAGCATATTGCTATACAGATGCTTCTGGTTCTAACATGCGCCAGGCGCCCTCTTTCATCCCAGGAGCTTAGCCATGCACTGTCTATTGACGAGAGCAGTGAGGATTTTGATGAAGACATGATTCCAGACATGGATGATCTGGTCGCCGCGTGTACCGGACTCGTTGTATTAGATGACACGAGCCACATCGTGCATCTGGTGCACAAATCAGCCTCAGAATATTTCGAGCGCACAAGAACCCGCTGGTTTCCAAGTGCGAATGAGAAAATGGCATTTATATGCCTTCGATACCTTCAAATTGCTGAAAAAGAGCCAGAAGAAACCAGAGGAGACAAGGCCCCCTTCTTCTACTATGCCAAGGCAAATTGGTGTTACCACTCTATGGAGAGTGAGAAGGAGGCCGTGAACGATGCTGCGATGAGTGATGCATCAAGAACAGAATCGGCTTCTGACAATAGTCCTTTGCCGAATAGACTGGCAGTTATTCAGCTCTCTATCCAGCAAATGACTAAAGAAGTGGTCGATGTTGATTCTAGTATCGTTGAAGCCTGCCACGCTGGCCATCAGGCATGGGTCGAGCAACTCTTAGTAGTTCGCAACTACGATATGAATATACACGGCATAAGTCAAAAGGAATTTATATCTGACGACGGGCAATTAATAACCTCTGCCTTACCGACCGAACTCTTCAGAGATAATGTACTGTTGACAATCGCGGCTGCACGAGGAGATTACAGCATGGCCCTATTGTTGTTGGCACAAGGGGCAGATCCAAATATTTTCAACGCTATGGGGCAGACGCCATTGCTAATCGCCATGATGAATGGTTTTGATAGCCTAGTCTCACTACTACTGGATCACAAGTTAATTAAGCCAGACATGATGTGCCAGCATTCAGGCGGACTTTCTACTGCTTTCTTGGCGTCGATTTACCTCGAGAAACAAGAATGTTTTAAGTTGCTTCTCGAGAGATCTAATCGTAGAGCAAGAGATAGCTTCAAAAGAGGTGCCATGTGGCTGGCTGCCGCTGCTGGTTACAACAGTATCATCTCTGAGCTTCTCAAATGGCCTGATATAGAGATTGACTACACTGATACGGATTTTTGTGGCAATCCACTTACTGCAGCGGTACGAGGCGGTCACGAAGAAACTGCTCTACTTTTATTGCCATTCTCAAAATGTCAGAGCTGTAGCCATTGTGGGATTACGCCAATGCACTATGCAGTCCGCAATAGACTCCACAATCTCCTGGAACGGCTACTGAAACATGATGCATCGGCAGTAGACAGCGAACTATATAACCAAAGCCAGCGTTTTCTGGTCGATTGTGATCAGTACCCTATAGAGCGTGCAAAGACGCCACTCACCACCGCCATTTATCTACAGGATGCACAAGCCACTCAAATTCTGCTGCCGTATGTCGATCCGAATCAAGGCCTGAAAACTTGGAGACTTCTTCACGGAGTAGTCGAATGGGGTAACGTTGAGATATTTGAGCTGCTTCTAAAAAAAGAAGGTGTAGAGCTGGATGCCGTGGATGAGCGTGGCCAAACACCATTTCTCTTGGCAGCTGAACGTGGAAATTACGACATGATGAATACACTCATCCAGAAAGGAGACATTCAACTTGACATAAGAAATAAGTACGGTAAAAGGCTATTTCTCGTGACAGTGGAAGGTGGAAATTTGGACATGGTAAATGTACTCATCAAGGAACAGGCTATTCAACTTGACATAAGACATAAGTATGGTAAACCGCCATGTTTCCTAATTGAGGAACGTGCAAATTGCGACACGCTAAATGCGCTCATCAAACTTGGGAGCATTCAATCTGATGGAAGGGATGTGCTGGGCTACGTTGCGGACCACTATTTCAAAAACCATTTCCCAAATATGCATGTGGACTGCTTCCGCATTTTGGCGTCTATCTTGGATATAAACATCAATCAAAAGGATCCAGCGGGCTCAACCTTTCTCCATCGAGCTTGCAGCGTGCGTCCAAAGATCTCTATTAAAAAGGATATGGGAATCCAGATATTCGAGGCAGAATTGTTGGAAACTAACTCCGCCCATCTGGTCGCTGAGCTGTTGAGGAGACCTAACGTTGATGTGAACTCGTTGGATGCGGAGGGAAATACACCCCTCCTCCTTGCTGTGAAGAATCACCAGCGAGACGTCGTACGCTTGCTGCTGGAACGGGAAGATACAGATGTGTTGGTCCAAAATGAATACGGCAATGATGCTCTATTGCTAGCCTCAGGATATACGCCCATGTTTATCCAACTATTTTCGAAAAGACCTTCTTCTATGAAGGCCGAGATCCGTCCTTTGTCAGGCCTGGTACCAACTCGCTATAGAGTAGACCATTGGCCTAAAGTACTGAACGCAGAGTTCAAGGAGTACGATGAATCAATTCTCAGCTTGCTGTTCCACGATAAACGTACACAATCACACCACAGGAACAACAAGGGGGAAGATATCTTGGCCCGTGTGGCCATGACAGGCACTAAGAAAATGGTCGAAACAGTCCTTGGAACAGCCGAACTGGCATCGACCCTAGATTTCAAACATCCGCGCGGGGAGAGCCTTCTTTCTCGTGCTTTACAGAAGAACAAAGATGACGAGGCTGTAGATCTTCTGATTGCGTACTGGCCTGTTGAGATTCTCCAGGAAGCCGATGGTGGCGGTCGTACTCCACTCTCGTATGCAGTGCAGAGAAGTACCAGCAAGGCAACTCGATCACTCCTGGAAGCTGGGGTAGACATCAACGTGGCAGGTCGATGTGGGAAAACACCCTTGTCCTTTGCTAGTCAAAACAGAGGTTCTGACGCAGCTTGTTTACTCATCGCCCTCAACAACATACAAATTAATATTTCAGATAACAAAGGCTTAACACCGCTAATGTATGCAAGCGATACATATCACATCCCCGCCGTGTCTGCCCTTCTCAAAAAGCCAGATGTTGATGTGCGGGCGATAGATGGTGAGAGGCATTCATTCTTGTGCTATCTCATGGAGTCCTATTATTCTGTCTATGATATTACAAGTGGACTAAAAAAGGAGCTGGACAGTCTAGACCATTGTATCCAATGTCTTTTACAACGTCATGGTTGCATTATCGACGCCTATGACCATAGCCCTTTCACTTGTGCCTTAGAGAGAGCTGGATCGTTCTCCAGGCTATGCGATAAAGACTTCCGTTTCATACAGAGTTTACGACGCTATGGCAGCCTAGCGAGATACTTCCATCCTGGTCTGAACCTTTCACGATGCCGCGACATAATCGGGCTTTTGAAAATACTAGGTGAAGATAATGAGGTCAGCCTTGACAGCTATTCCGACGATCGATCTCTCGGGTTGAGGGTATTACAGCTTTTCGAAAATAAAGAGGCTTACAATAGACGAATATAACGGGGTAATAGATGCTTACAATAGACGAATATAACGGGGTAATAAATGCTTACAATAGACGAATATAACGGGGTAACAGATGCTTGAATAGTAACCTAAGTAGAAGTTCAAGCTATTTCCTATGCATCTTGCCATGGCACGTCTGATATGATATCGAGGTACTACATATATAAAGAGCACTTCTTGAATGCATCATTTGGTTGGTGTTTGTTTATTTGTACTTCATTCCTCCATGTACACCCATTCTATAAGTTCAACAAATACAAAGAATACAAATCATAAAAACATCGCTGCCATTCAAACTCAAATCTTTTCTCCAGTCAAGATGGGCAGAGCCTCATCGCTCGTCCACCAACTTACACCCTTCTCACCAGGATAAGCATACTTGTCCATGCTCTCGGGCTTCATTTCGACACTGTATCCGGGCTCCGTCGGGGTCTGGTAGTATCCGTCCTTGATGACCGAGGGATGCAAAAAATGCTCGTGAAGGTGGTCCACAAACTCCAAGACGGAAAGCTTGCCGGTGACAACCACGTAGTCGATGGTGCTCAAGTGCTGAGTGTACTCGGGGAGACCCACGCCACCGGAATGCGGGACAATGGGCACGCCAAACTTCTTGGCCATGAGCAGAACAGCCAGGACTTCGTTGACACCGCCCAGACGGCAGGCGTCGATCTGGCAGACGTCGATGGCGCCCGTCATGAGGAGCTGCTTGAACATGACACGGTTCTGGCACATCTCGCCAGTAGCAACACCGATACCGTAGGGCTTGAGGGCCTCGCGAACAGCCTTGTGGCCCATGACATCGTCGGGCGAGGTTGGCTCTTCAATAAACCAGGGCTTATACTCGCTGAGCTGCTTCATGTAATCGATTGCCTCCGGAACGGACCAGACCTGGTTGGCGTCGACCATGAGGACGTTGCCCTTGTCGAAGCCAATGATTTCGCGAGCAATACCCAGACGCCTCCTGTCCTCTTCAACGCTGCCGCCGACCTTGACCTTGAAGTGTCTGTATCCGTCGGCCAGTGTGTCTCTCAGCAGCTGCTTCATCTTCTCCTCGCCGTATCCCAGCCAACCGGCACTTGTTGTGTATGCGGGAACAGCTCTGTTCTGAAGGGCCTCCTCAATGCGCTTGGCCTTGCCAGCCTCCTGCTCGCGCAGCATCGCAACAGCCTCCTCCGGTGTGATGGCGTCTGTGATGTAGCGGAAATCAATGCAGCGGACGTACTCCTCGGGCGTCATGTCGGCCACGATGCGCCACACGGGCTTGTTGAGCGTCTTTGCCCACAGATCCCAGACAGCGTTGACGACGGCTCCCAGGGCGAGATGGATGACGCCCTTTTCGGGACCAATCCATCGCAGCTGGCTGTCGTTGACTAGATATCGCCATGTCTTGCCCCAGTCGGCTACTAGTGAGGAGAGAGTCTTGCCTTTGAGGCGGTCGGCAACGTGGGTGATGGCGGCGCAGACAATGTCGTTTCCGCGTCCGATGGTGAATGTCTGTTACGAGGAGCGATTTGTTAGTTGATCAAGTCCCAATTGAGTGTTACAGGTTGGGGATGGAGGTAGAGCTGCTTACCATGCCGTGGCCGCTGTGAGGGGAATCTGTCTCCAGGATGCAGTACGCCGCTGAGTAGTCGCCGGCAGCGTTCATGGCGTCTGAGCCTGTCTTGTCGAGGGACGTCGGGAACCGAACATCGCGGCTCCTGAATCCAGTAATGGTAACTTCAGACATTGTGACTGTGTGTGGGTATGAAGTTGAGAGATGGGGTTGGAGGGGCAGAATGAGGTGAGGTGAGTTGGTGAGAATGGATGACAGAAGAAAGAATGACAAGCTGCAGCTGCGGCGAGAGGACCAAAGGGTATTTATTGCTCTACTGGATACCACAAAAGACTAAAGCAGAAGCCGGTTTCGCAGAAAAGGAAGAGGCAAAAGAATCACAAGCACATGCAGTTTCACTGGTGTCCCCAGTTGTCACGATATAGCTGGCCAATATAAGCGACGGAGAATATATAGCCGTTGAACCGGTTACGCCTCGCGAGCTCTTTTTACTCAGCCATTGGTGGGATCTAAACCGCCGGGACCGTCTACGCGTAGCAAAAGGGATTATTTACGGAGTCGAGAAACTCGTCGTCATCTGGACCGAAAGACGATTGGTTCGCAACAAGACAAATTGGTGAAGAGAATGACATCTTTTGGGGGTCCGGAGTTGGAGACTGAATCGTGTAATATGAGGGGAGGGCGGGAATGCTTTGCCTGTCTTGGGTTCTTCTTTTCCTCTATTGGTTAGACAGAGCAATATCTAGCCGGAAGAGCCAATCATTTTATCAAGTTCGGAGTTACGAGTGAAATAAGATTAGCCGCTTCTTTTGCAACTGAATCCCTTTTGGAGGGGCTTTCGGGGTACCATCGGAAGATGAGAACCCCGCCCCCGCATTGGATATAGAAGCTCGTGTTTACTTCGGTAGAGAGACCCGAACAAGCATCATTTTTGGAGTTGGATTTGGCTGGATACTTGTACTCAATAAACAGTTATGTATCATGTCAGCAATGGAGTATATATAGAGGAGCAAGTTTTATGGATGCAATAGTTCTCTCATACACATACCTTGGCTCTTCCTTCACTACGTTGATCGATGTTCATGAGTTTCTCATCTTACAGCAGTCATCTAATCCCGTCGGTTTTCATTCCTTCCGACGCTCCTCCACGCGAGTGACAATAAACTATCGACAGCTTATTTCCCGACGGCTTTTCTCGCTATAATTGACAACGGTTTTGGATATTTACTGTAAAATACATGACTGATATGGCTATTTTAAGCTTGATTAATTGAAACAATGTCCATGTCTTGATGTTTCATCATACAACTGTGCTACACGTGAGACTTGAGACATGAGAGCTGGAGAAGGTGGTGAGCCAATCCATATAAATGGAGTACCTGCTGCTTAATGACTTGCAGATCGATCTGATCTGTGTCTGTGTTTACTCAGCTTGCATTTGTTTAGTGATTCTAGCTATCTATTGGCTGAACCGATGTGTTGGGGTAACTGAACCTCCACGAGGCAAGATTGTATGGATGACTTTGATTAGACGTTGATAAGGCTAGCCAATGTTCTTATCGTCAGTTACAACGCTGCTACCTCTATTCAGTACGTACAGCCGTATTGCATTGATCTTTTTACTTTGAAATCAAAAAGTTGTGTCCATGTTCATCATTCACAAGTGTTTGTCTATAAAGCAAATCCGCCGCTGCATATCTCTGGCGGGATACTTTAGCTAATGCTCATCTCTCCCTTTAAATGAATCAACAATCTCCAAGTGAATGCACTTACTGATTCATCATCTGTAATCTAAGCATAGAGTTTAGTAGGTGGAGTGACAATGAACTGTGCATCAAGCTACATCATATCCATGTACCTGTCTTGTCCCCGCCAAAACTGCATCACGAAGCTGTTAGTGACGTGCCCCACTTTTGCCAACCGTTAATTCTTGAGCTCGATGCGGCGAGCTTCTCTTCACGTTCAACCTCGAATCATCCCAACAACAGTCACTTGATCTCTTCATTTCAATTTCATAATACCTGCTACACCATCTAACCAAACCATGGACGATGATTATGGCGCCGACGATGCCCTGCTAGAGGCAATGGCAGCTGTCGAGTCGGCCCATCCAGCACGCAGCTCCGTGAAGCAGCCCGCGCCTCAAGTCATCGACAAACCATCCGCTAGCAGCAGTTCCGGAAATACTGTCGTGCAGCCAAAGCCCCAAGTCATCCAGCAAAAGACTCTCGGGTCTGGCATCCTGGTATCGCCTCGCCAACGTGGCAATCCTCTCTTGACCAGCATCCGATCGATACCGTGGGAATACAGTGACATACCGGCGGATTACGTCCTTGGATTAACGACGTGTGCACTCTTCTTGAGGTGAGAATCTTCCATCATTATCACAGACAGGTCATTGATGCATATATCATTGCTAACACCATACCTGGCCTCAGTCTCAAATACCACCGTCTTCATCCCGAGTACATCTACACTCGCATTCGTAATCTCCAGGGCAAATACAACCTCCGCATTCTCCTCACTCTCGTTGATATCCCAAACCACGAGGACTCTCTACGCGAACTATCAAAGACTTCAGTTGTCAACAATGTGACTGTTATACTGTGCTGGTCGGCAGCCGAAGCTGCTCGGTATCTTGAACTCTACAAGTCGTACGAAAACGCCAACTTTTCGGCCATCCGGGGACAGCAGTCGTCCAATTATGCGGACAAGCTGGTCGAATTTGTTACAGTACCAAGAAGTCTGAATAAGTCAGACGCCGTAGCTCTGGTTGCTAATTTTGGCAGCCTGAAGAATGCAATCAATGCAGAGCCAGAGCAATTGAGCATGATCAGCGGATGGGGTGGCGCCAAGGTAAAAAGATGGACGTCTGCCGTTGAAGAGCCATTTCGAGCAAGGAAAGCAGCCAAGAGAGGCTTCCAGTCATCATCATCAGCAGCTGCTGCAGGACGTGATTCAAGGCCTGTGCCTGCAGTTGCTGACACTGATCGGCCTTCTGGGTCAGACGCTGAAAAGTCCGGCTCTGGACCCCCAACCAAGGTGACATCACACGCTTCTTCTTCTAAATATGGCTCGCCCGGTGGCAGCGCGCCAGGCCGTCAATCCGGAAGTACGCAGCCTCCCGCGCAGTTTCACTTCCTGGACGAAGATGATGATTCTGATGAAGAGGAGGCATTTGCTACGATGAGCCGGGGAGAAGAGAAGGCGCCTTCTCAACCTACAAACCAGCCCCAGGAGGAGCGCCAACCCAACAAAGAAAGTAGCCAGCTTAGTGAAGGCGTAGCAGCAGCATTGGCAAAGCTGCGTCAAAACGGGTGAAGACGCCCATTCGCTCGCATAAATTTCACATGCTCCCCCAACAGAAGTTGGATGCCTAGAGCGAATCGGCACGCGATGGAGCGCCGCGAAACTGCCGAGAAAGAGGGGGAACTTGATGCGATCCGCGGGTCACAACACATGATGCTGCGTAATAGTAATACGCTGGACTCCGCACGGCGGTGCTTCTCTGGCCATTGTCTACAAATTACGGCCGCACATTGGAATCCAGACGCAGAGACTTGGCTTTGTTCGGACATTGAGACCTTGCAAGATCCGACGTGGGGTCAAGATTACCCTTGCATAAGACATACGTCGGCTATATTGAACCATACGTTGCATTATTGAGTCTACGTGGGAGCAATGCACCACCGATGCAGCACAAGCACGAGAACAGGTCGCAGCTATCTACAGATCGTTGTGTGCACACACCAGCCAGCGATCGATTCTTAGCGGCTTTCGCATCAGCAGCGATCCCCTTGAGTGGCGGCGCGTCTCGAAGCTTGTCCAACCAAAGCCGGACGGTTAAGCTTGTCCCTGGAGCTGAGGTTGAGATGCGGGGCTCAACCACAAGCCGGTTCCTGAAGTGCCGTCGCCAATCTGTGGGGGAATCCAGCTGGTGCTGATATCATCGCACGTACGAGTGGCGCCCGCGGCGCTAGGCAGTAAGAAGCAGGTTGAGCGGCTGTTGTTGTAAGTGGTTCAAGATGTTACGATTCAATGGACATTAGTTCGGGAGATATGCCGGACGTTTGCAAGTGAGGCGCTCAAATTCCGATCTGGCCGGCCGTTTGTTTCACGGAAATGCCGCCAAGCCTTGCGTCCCGGCTTGGTTGAAGAAGATAATTACCGTATACGACGCGTTACTATCGCGTTCTTCTTTCATAATACGCTGTCCTCTGGAGTTTAGATGCAATGCCAATCTTTGAGTTTGACCCATGCGTGGGGTTGTCTTTGGTCGCTTCCCGCCCTCGACATCCCCAGGCTCACATACCACCGCACATGGTCTAAATGCCAGGATCAGCTCCGAATAATACCTCATGATAGCTGCGTATCGATTTAGGTTTCCCCTCTCTATCCCCTGCAAAAGTGCCCTAGGCTACCCCAGATGGATGAGCATTGTCAAAATGACTTGTCACCGACGACTCTGGGTCCGATTGATCCCATTGAGATGTCAATGTCGCAAAGAATTCCGTCATGGACAGAAACCACATGCAAGCTGCTGCTAGCTCTTGGTGTCACCTGCCTGCTGTGGCTCTGTCCACCGGCAATCCTCATCCACCCTTGGAGCTAAAGCGCATGATCCCGGCCGTTTCTTGAAGGAAAAGCATGCCGGACGGCCGTTGTCGCATCCCTGGACGGCGCCATGTCTTGGATGAGAAGTGTGGTGATTTATGCTTTGCACCCGCATGAACAATCCGTAGCATTGGTGGCTTAGTGTCGCATGAGGATCCCCATCATTCTCTTTGATCATGGTAGTAAAGGGAGGAGGAGGAAGAGGGGAGAAAAATGATTGAAAAACGCGGCCTTCCCGCCACTGAATTGTGATCTGCAACCCGTTTCCGGCCTTGAGCTTGGTCCCAACTCCCTCCTCCTCCCGGCTGTGCTATCCTACAGAATCGGATATTATCATCATGAGATTCATCAGTAGCTCCGTGCTTGCCTTTGGGCTTGTTGCACCAGCATTGGCGTATCCTCACCCAGTCCCAGGCGCAAAACGCGGTTCACCCAATCCTACAAGGGCGGCAGCGGTCAAGGCCGCATTCCAGACGTCATGGAACGGCTACCGCCAGTTTGCTTTCCCTCATGACGATCTTCATCCAGTTAGCAACACGTTTGATGATGAGAGGTAAGTTGTTGGCCGTAAATTCCCCGAATTCATGGGGTAAAACGGCGCCATTGTTTATCTAACTTTGGCCTAGAAACGGCTGGGGCTCATCAGCGATTGACGGCCTGGACACGGCGATCCTCATGGGAGCGACCGATATTGTCAACACGATTCTGCAGCGCGTGCCTCAGATCAACTTTACCACCACTGCGGTTGCCAACCAGGGCATCTCTGTGTTTGAGACCAACATCCGATACATTGGTGGCATGCTAGCCAGTGAGTTTCGATATGCGTGCCTCGTGTTAGTGGTAGCTTGTACTAATTGCCCTGATTTGCGTAGGCTACGACCTGTTGAAAGGCCCATTTAGCTCATTGGTGTCAAATCAGACTCTGGTGAACAACCTCCTGACCCAGGCCCAAACGCTGGCCAATGGCCTCAAGGTCTCGTTCAACACCCCGAGTGGTGTCCCAGATCCTACCGTCTTCTTCAATCCCACTTTCCGGAACAGCGGTGCATCAAGCAACAATGTTGCTGAAATTGGAACGCTGGTCCTTGAGTGGACGCATCTGAGTGACCTTACCGGAAACCCTCTGTATGCCCAGCTTGCTCAAAAGGGCGAGTCGTATCTTCTCAACCCCAAGGGAAGCGCACAGGCATGGCCTGGCCTGGTTGGAACGTTTGTCAGCACAAGCAACGGCAACTTCCAGGACAGCAATGGCAGCTGGTCGGCTCTCTCAGACAGCTTCTATGAGTATCTGATCAAGATGTACTTGTATGACCCGGTTGCGTTTTCAAACTACAAGGACCGCTGGGTTCTTGCTGCCGACTCGACCATTGCGCATCTCGCCTCTCACCCAAGCACCCGTAAAGATCTCACCTTTTTGTCGTCATACTCTGGACAATCAACATCGCCAAATTCAGGACACTGTAAGTTTTCAATACAATCAAATGACAGCATTTAGCTAATATCTCTTGTCCTCAGTGGCTAGTTTTGCTGGTGGCAACTTTATCCTGGGAGGCATTCTCTTGGGCGAGCAAAAGTACATTGACTTTGGCATCCAGCTTACCAACTCGTACTATGCCACGTACAACCAGACTGCTTCTGGAATTGGTCCCGAGGGCTTCAACTGGGTGGACAGCGTGACGGGCTCCGGAGGCTCGCCTCCCTCATCCCAGTCCTCCTTCTACTCCAAGGCAGGATTCTGGGTGTCGGCACCGTACTACATCCTGAGACCTGAGACCCTGGAGAGCTTGTATTACGCCTACCGAGTTACGGGAGATGCCAAGTACCAGGATTGGGCATGGGCTGCTTTCAACGCCATCAGCAAGGCGTGCCGCGCCGGCAGCGGGTACTCGTCCATCAACGACGTGACACAGGCCAATGGCGGAGGAGCCTCTGACGATATGGAGAGCTTCTGGTTCGCCGAGGCGCTCAAGTACGCGTATCTCATCTTTGCCGACGAGTCAGCCGTGCAGGTGAACCCCAATGGCGGCAACCAGTTTGTGTTTAACACGGAGGCACACCCCTTTAAGATTCGTCATTGAGGTGTTGTCTTTGGATATATGTGAGAGGATGTTTGTGGATATGTGAATATGAATAAAGCCATCAAATATGAATTGCTAGAAATAGACTATTCGTTTGAACTACAAGATGAGCGCACGTTGAAGTTATAAGTGAATCATGTTTGATGCTGAGTAAGATCTATTATACAGTCCAGCAAAGTAAAGTATGACAGGATTATAGTAAGGTAAGCAAATGCTGCTTAGGGTATGAGTGGATTTTGCCTTTTGCTCCTCGCAATTCAACCAACTTGGTTACTCTTCGCTCCCAGAAAAATAAAAACAAAAAAACATCCAAATCATCTCTCTACAACAACTCAAAACTCCCTGCTCTGACCAATGTCACAAACATCAAACACGCCCTCCTCCGCAATGCCCTTGCGCTTCAACGCCTCCTTAAGCTGCCTCGGAGGCTCCAGCACCTCCTCCATCGTCAAAGCCCACGTGCCCCAATGAATCCCCATGGCCTTTTCACATTTCGTATCCTGGAAAATCTCGACTGAATCAAATGGATTCGCGTGCATGGCGGAAAACGCAGCGCGGGGATAATACGCCCCAATGGGGATCAAGCCCAGATCAAACGGTCCGCGATGCTCGCCGATCTGCTTGAATTGGGGACATCGTGGCAAAGACTCGTATTCGGGGCCGTAGTCGTCGACGCTGGCGGGCAGATGAGGGACTGCGCGGTATCCAGTGTCGCCGCCGAACCAGACGTTCTTGTCGCCGGATTTGACGCCCCACGAGCACCACAGCGTCGTGTCCTTGTCAAAGGCCGTGCGGGCGGAGGTGTGTTGACACGGGAGACATGAGATCTGGGCCGAAATGGATTTCTTCTCGCCGTTGATGGGGGTTGTGACGGTCAGAGTGGCGTCTTCCCACCAGTCCAGCTCGGTGACGTTTTGGAGGCCGCTTTTGCGGAACCAGGACTCGAGGCCGAGACCGACGAAGAATTGCACGTCTGGATGATGTTTCTGGATCTCGAGGACGGAGGAGTGCGATAGATGGTCGTAGTGGCTGTGGCTGATGACGACAGCGTCGACGACGGGGATGTCTTTGAGATCGCAGGGCTTCGGGGTGAAGCGTTTAGGACCCATGAAAGTGAATGGCGAGCAGCGATCTTCAAACACAGGGTCGAATAGAACACGCAGACCAGAGGGGAACTCGACATAATAGCACGCATGGCCCAACCACGTCGCGCGGAGTTTATCCGAAGCATCACGAGCAGGAAGCCACTGAGGAGGAACGACAGGCACAGTGGGAGGTTTCGTGTCTGGCCACTTGAGGTCGCCGGTGATGGTTGGCCAAAGGACCGTCGACCACATGTTTGTCACGCTGGGCGGGTTGGACCATGACGGATACGGATTCTTGAAGCCGGAGATGTGGCCGCCGCGCTTGAGGATGTGGTGAGGGTTGGAGAGGGCCTCGGCGGGGATGTTGTTTCTGCCGGCGATTTTGAGGACAGAAGTTGTTGATGGATGAGAGGTTGATGGGTGAGAGGAGATTGTGGATGATGTTGATTTGCGCGTCATGGTTGTGGCGGTTGTTGCTGTTGCTGCGGCGGCGAAGACGAAGACGAAGAGGGAGATGCGTTTGTTGGTGTTTGATTTGTTACTGGAGTTTGAATTGGAGGATCTGGTGATGGTGTTGAGGGTGAGGCTGATGGTGTTGTAGCGTTGCCACAGCTTAGGAAGAAGCTGCGTGCGGAACTGCGACATTAGAGATGGAGAGAAGAGAGAAGACAGCAAGGGGGGAAGCTATCGACTCTTATATTATATATTACTTCTCGACTTTTCTCACTGACTGGGGTGTAAAAGGGAAAAAAGGGATCAAGGGGACTGGGTTGGATTGGACTGGGAGGAGATTCTCTCTATCTACTGGACTCGGGCGATGGAAGGATGGGATGGGCTGCGTCATGCTCCTCTATGCAAGCCACAATCCAGCAAAGCAAAGCAAGCGAAAAAGGAATTAAAATGATTCATTGTGTGTACTCGTACTATGGATGTGTTGGTCCGCATTGGTTCTACCTTAACGCGGATTAGGCCCAATTCCGCCAAGGGTCAAGCTTCGAAATAACACAATGCCACGTTTCGTCCTCCTGCGTCCTTCGTCCATGTTGCCTTACCTCCGTTGTTGTAGGGCTGGGGCTAAGCAGAAACAAGCAAATGGACAGGGAGAGAGACGTCGACGGAGTTAAAACAAGCGAGTGCGAGTCCGGCACCAAAAAAGACCCTTGCGGAGCTGGAGTTGGAGCTTGGACTGGGCTCGTCCGATTAGTTTTTCTTTTTCCTTGGGTGATGAGATGGGATTCATTGCTTTAGTGGAAGGATTTTGGTCGCTGGCTGGCGGGGTTCGGCATACATGGATGGTCCGCCTGAGAGGATTCAGAGGGAAATGTTTTGTCTGGGAATTATCTAATTTGTCCGTCCTTCATCAACTAACAATGTCCCGTATTGACGCTGCTACAAGTACAAGTGCAGCCCATCATACTCCGCCGCTCTATCTACAAGTACAGCCATAAGAAAAAAAAAAAACTCCATATTATAAACCCGCACTTCATCGGACCTGCGCGGCCCGCAAAGGCATCCAAGATACGAATTTCCCTTGTACTGTACTAAGCGGCGCTTGTATTAACTCCGCCCGTCCGCTGGCTGGCGCTTGTCCGGGCGGGCGAATGAGCGGCCTTGGGCCGCGTTTTTACGGAAAATTCAAGCGTCTTACAATATGATCCCAGTCAGAGTGCTGACGGACGGGTCTAGGCTGAGTTTGGACTCGATGGCTTTTTGATGTCCTCATCATGGTCAGTCAGCAGAGCAAATCTCAATTTTTTGTGGTGTTTGTTATTAAGTAATCTGGAGGGCCTTGATATGCAGGAATTGTGCCATCATCATCATCATCATCACCACAGTCATCAAATCACATGTCAAGAGGAAAAGTCGTCAAAGCTGCTCAGCTCAACACACAGGGATTCTATCCCAGGTGAAAAAATGTCATTGGCCCAGCTAATCTAAAAGCGTTGCGCTCGCACTCTGCACCCGCATTTACATCGTAGCCAAACGTGTAAAAAAGCCAGATGCACAGCCATGGCTATTCCAACCATATAAACGCTCCACCCTTAACCCAGCGCCACAAAAAGACTCGACAGCAATGTCCCAGCTTAAATGGCCAGTCTCTCGACCTTTTGCTGCAGGGCCTTGATCTGGCCAGACAGCTCAGACAGCTCGTTGGAGCTGATGCTGGCGGCAATCACGGCACGGCTCACACCGCAGGCGCGGCCCAGAAGAGTCTTGCTGGGGACGTAGACGTACGGGACGCCCTTGTCTTCGCAGATGAGGGGGATGTGCAGGATGATGGCCAGGGGCTCGGTGTCGGCAGCAAGGACGGCAAGCTCGCAGGTTCCACGGTTGATAGCCTTGGTGACTATAATTGGAAAAAAGAAGACAGTCAGCCACCATTGCAACCTCGAATTGAAGGGCAATATCAAAACATACCTTCGTTGGCACCCTTCTTAGCCTGACGGATGTGCATGGCCGACTGGAGGAGATCCAGAATCTCCTGGGTCAAGGCCGCATCGGCCAAGGGCCAAGCTGCAAAGAACAATTCCGTTAGCCCAAGCAATTGAGAGGGGAAACGGCGTATAGCTTACCTGCTTCATTGGCGTTTGACATTTTTCACGATGTAGGATAAAAGGGGGGCTCGCCCGAACAAGGCTCACGGCCGGATGTGTGTTTTGAGGGAGATTTGGAAAAAGTTGGATTGGTGATGGAACGAGATGCGCTTCTCGGAGAAGAAAAAAAAAGTTGGCGATAGCTATGGTGAAAAAGCTTATCGATCGAGCTAGTGGATAAGCAAATTTTCCGTTTGTCACGTGCAGCTGCACCAAAGCGGTGCATTTGCTTGAAAACAGTGACGACGATAAAGTGGGTCGTTTAATTGCCTCAAATGGAAATGGAAACGGCTGGACTTATATACAGAGCTGCCGATCAAGCAGTGTGTAATTGCTTCTGTTTATTAACTTGTATATGTGGTATGAAATGGATAGAATAGATAATAAGAGAAATCTGTGATTGTTGGTATTGTTTATTTTATTATTGATACAAGCTATGCCGTGATGCTTTATACACTATTAATGATACACTGTCTATGCCGGATTGCTTTTACACCTTCTTGGGTCCAACCATGAGCTCGGGCTTAACGAGCTCATCAAACTCCTGCTCAGTCAGTGCCTGCAGCTCCATGGCACTCTGCTTCAGCGTCAGGCCCTTCTTGTGCGCGTTCTTGGCAACCTTGCTGGCCATGTCGTAGCCAATCTTGGGGTTGAGGCAGGTAACCAGCATGAGGCTATGACAAAAGTTAGTTGTGCAATCTGAGAGGTATCAAGAGTAACAAAGAGACTTACGACTCCTTCATGATGCTGGCAATCTTCTCCTCGTTGGCCTGCAGGCCGACGACGAGGTTCTCCTCAAACGATCGCATTCCGTCGGCAAGGATGCGCGAGCTGTGTAGCAGGTTGCGGATAATCAACGGCTTGTACACGTTGAGCTCAAACTGGCCGTTCATGCCGCCAATGGTCGTGGCGACGTTGTTGCCCATGACCTGAGCGCAGACCATGGTGAGGGCCTCGCACTGCGTGGGGTTGACCTTTCCGGGCATGATGCTGCTGCCGGGCTCGTTCTCGGGCAGAACCAGCTCGCCGAGACCACATCGGGGACCGCTGCCGAGGTATCGGATGTCCTGGGCAATCTTGGTGAGAGAGGCGGCCAGGGTGTTGAGGCTTCCGTGAGCCTGGACGACGGCGTCGTGGGCAGCCAGGGCCTCAAACTTGTTGGGGGCAGTCTGGAAGGTGATGCCGGTCATCTTGCTGACCTCCTCGGCGATACCCTCGGCGAAGCCCTCAAAAGTGTTGATGCCGGTGCCGACAGCAGTGCCGCCCTGGGCCAGCAGCTTCAGGTCGGGCAGAGAGCTCTCGACACGCTTGATGCCAAAGTCGAGCTGGGCAACGTAGCCGGAGAACTCCTGGGCCAGGGTGAGAGGGGTGGCATCCTGCAAGTGGGTGCGTCCAATCTTGATAATCTTCTTGGCCTCAAACTCGTCGACCTTGGCCTGCAGCGCAGCTCGGAGGCTGTGCAGGGCGGGCAGTAGGTCGCGCTCCAGCTCGAGGACGGCGGCAATGTGCATGACGGTGGGGAAGGTGTCGTTGGACGAGGCGCTGCGGTTGACGTGGTCGTTGGGGTGGACGGGCTTCTTGGAGCCCATGGTGCCGCCGAGGATCTCAATGGCGCGGTTGGAGATGACTTCGTTTGCGTTCATGTTGGACTGGGTGCCGGAGCCGGTCTGCCAGACGACGAGGGGGAAGTGGTCGAGCAGCTTGCCGTCGGCGACTTCCTTGGCGGCCTGCTGGATGGCCTCGCCAATCTTGGGATCTATATCGAGTTGGTTGTCATTAGCATTCTGTCTTTGTGTCTTTGTGTCTTCCAATCTCAACTATCCTCTGTACACATACCCAGTCCGTAGCGCATGTTGACCGTGGCCGCGGCGCCCTTGAGAATGCCAAAGGCCGTAATCACCGGCGGCGGCATGCGGTCCTGCGGCTGGTTGATCTTGAAGTTGCCCAGCGACCGCTGCGTCTGGGCGCCCCAGTACTTGTCGGCCGGCACTTCAATCTCGCCAAAGGCATCGCTCTCGACTCGCTTGTCGGCCATGGTGACTCGTGTGGCGTGGATGGCTCTGACGCTGGCGGGGATTAACTTGGGAATGTTGGAGTTGGAGTTGATGCTCTGCGGGGTGAGGCTGTGAGAGAGAGGGGAGGCGCTTTTCTGCCACAGGCGAGACCCGGCGATCGCACCCGACGCAGCTCTTGCCGACGCTCTCCGAAGCATTTTTCTTTGATGTCTACTAGGTAGTAATTACCGTATACAAAAAAGAGAGAGGTGAGGCTATTCGGTCAATTAGCTCGAATTGGACGGCGCAAAACGTGCACTGAACAAGCCAATCGCAGTATTCCACTGTTTGTTATTAGAAGACAGCTGTTGTATAAGAGGAAAAAGGAAGAACAAAAAAGAATACGTCGGGAAAAAAAAAAGGAGCAAGGATGCTCACCGGCTCAACAAATGCCGGGCAATCGGAAACCAACGAGGGAAATAATCGGAGCCCGGGTGCCCAGCTCCTTAGCATGTACCGCCCCCCGCGAAAATACCTCACGGAGCTACTTCCATGTTTCCTTGATGCCCGGAATCTCCCACCTCGGGTACCATCATGTATTAAGTGACTTCTTGTATACCTTTTAAACATTACGTTGCTTTGGCTTTGACTTTGACCTTGAGATTGCCTTTTCCTCTCTTGTTTTTTCATCCTTTTTAATTTACAGCCTATCACTAAAATTGCAAAGCATCGAACCAAATCTTTGGAGCTTGTCACAGCCATCAAGGGAACAGTCCCACTCTGTTATCTTTGAGCAGATACGCCACCACTTGCAAACAAAGAACTGGAGGATATCAGATAATTTGAACAGGATTGGATATTGACAAACAAGGCTGATTCGTCAACATTGATATCTTCTTTGCATTTTGCATGGTCACGAGTTCTTATAGACTATAATTGTAGGTCCAATCAGAGGGAGCAGTAATCACGGTGGAATCACCCACGAAAGAAACAAAAGCAAGGGAAATGGAACGAAAATACCAAAGGCATCAAAGCTGAAAATATAAGCAAGCAAGCTAAATCAGTACAAACCAGACTCCGTGGTGATGAAGAAAGAGAAAGAGAAAAATGTGTGGCTGTAGTGGACGAGAAGGAGGAACAACTACGTGTACTTGAGTTCTTTGCTTTCGCACGCAGACGTCACTAAATGAAGGAAACCTGGGACTATGTGTATCAAGTTGCATAATCTCTCTCTATCTACCTTAGAAACCGTAGCATGATATATAAAAACATCCAGCGAAACCTTGATTATATCGGCAGTCGGGGACCAACAGACACCCACATTGCTGGATTGCTACGCTATCTTCGAGAAAGGCATGGTCGGCCGATGACCTCGAGTATCTCTTAGCTTCTTGTTAAGGGTGAAGCATTTGAATCTTCCATTTTTGCATAGCGAAACTACATGTAACTGATCGATACGCGAAGAGCGATGCTGAGATTCCTGAGTGCGCTCAGGGCGTTGTCGAAAGATTTCCATAAGATTGATATCAGCAAGAATTTTCTTTGGTCTCGGATGATCTTTTCTAAACTAAAATGTCAGAAATTTTCCCCATAAACTTGGTGGCGTGGAAGATTCTACTCACTGAGAAGTTTGATAATATCCTCAAGTGCGACAAGATGCTCATAAATCGCTTCACCATACTCGGGCGCCTTCTTTAATTGAGAATAAAGTGAGTGTTGAGAATAAACCGGGTGCTGAGAATAAAGCGAGTCTTCTTCCCCTCCTTCCTTACGTGGTGGATCAATCTCGAGCATCAATTTGTGAAACTTTTCTCTTTGCTTTTTAGCCTCGGAGGTGTCGGCCCATTCAGAGTCGCCTTTGTGTAGGGTGTCCAGAGATTGATAACACCGATCCTTAATGTTCTGGATGTTTGTTATAATCTCATCCAGAGGTAAGAAAACGGGCGTCCTAGAGCTTTGCATGGCTATCGAGTTAGATTCGCGTGATGAAAAGATTAAATAAAAGAGGTTTTACGGTGCTTCAAATCTTTGGGAGTAAAGGCTGCTTTATGTAGAGGCATGTACCTACCAAGCATTCCCCCGTGATCCGTGCTTGAGCACATTCCTTTGACGCACCCCAGCAACAAAGAACAACCTGTTCTTTGTCAGTGACTATAGTTGATGAAAGGTGACGTTTATACTCCATATTTATCATTCTTTTTGTATTCTTTGTGCGGTTATGGGGTACAGAGTACCATCATGTTCACATCTCAGGCTTCAAGAATTTACGCCGGATGGCTGAGGCGTGTTTCAGAGTACTGGTCCTGGACTAACCTCGAAAATGAAAGAGTAGCCTTTCTTATACTAAGTAAGAGATACACATGAGGCTTGACTCAATATAAGGTGCTTTGAGATGGCGTCCAATACTGGACAAATCTCTCCGAACAACGAGGCCCCTTTCTGACTATTGTTCCAGCTCGCTCACAGAATCTTGAACGGTAGGATACAGAGATTACTGCTAAAGAACTGGGAGTAATTTTGTCATATCTAGTAGTTCTATTTGCTAGGTTTATCCCTTTTCACTACATATGCTCATATCCTCCAAATCTGGAGCACCCCTTGTAGAGTTTTACTTAACTCGTCTTCTCTAACTTTATCTCGGCAGCCTATACTCCTACACTCAATTTTTTTCGCCCTCCTACAGAAATAATAGGTTATTCTTATCTTTTGATGGTATGCCCTTCAATCTTCGATAGCGTAGCAGGTCTTTAACTGGTGATTGGTACATACATCATACTCTTGGTTGTAGACTTGGGCGGGCTAAAGAGACCTCAAAGCTTCTATATGTTCATTTGACTAAATTAAGATCATATTCTACATGATTCCATTTCTCGCTCCATTACATTCATTTATTCTCTTCCTTCGACGTCGTACGTCGTCCATTTTGACGAATGTCATACTCTGCCTCCAGAATTCCGAGCCCCTAATAGTTGAAATCGGTGTCTCCCATATTTTTCACAGCCTTTGGTATCTCTTTGAAATAATGTCGATTAGTTTTGAGCTCGAATTTATTGGTGCGCCTCTCTGTGCTTTAGGTTTTCCGTTCCACTGGCATTAAGGGGAACACCGCGACACCACGGCAAACTTTCATATACGATGAAGTTTCCCTGTGTGGCCACCATGCCTTAAACTTTTCTTTCTGAAGGTTTCCATTTATTTTCCCAGGCTTTCACGTTGGAAAACTTTTCGTTCTAAAAATTTTCCAACCCGACTCCCTATATAAAGTTGCTTCCCATCCCACGGAGCCCCTGATAAACTCTACCCATCCATTCTCTTGTTGCATTATCTCATCCTTATTATTACCCGCCTGACATCTAGTATGAGTATCCGCAAGAATATCTGTCGACTCTTCTGCCTAGGTCCCCGTGAGCCCGAGGCTGAACAATCACCTCGTCCGCTCCAACAGGGGGAGATTCGTAACGGTATCATCGGCATGATCACAGAGCACCTTGACCAAACTCCTCTTGTTTGCTTTGCTACCGTCTGCCCAGACTTCCACGATGCCTATTTCCCCCTTTCTATCGCGAAGCAAAAGAGAATCCAAGTCGAGTTAGGAAGAGTCTCGGTTAGGGACTATTGCTGCTTCAGCTGCGACGCATATCATCCATTGCGGCAAGAATATTGGTTCAATGCCCAATTCTTTACCTGCAATGACTTTCATGGCAGACATCTAGACCCTCGATCTCTACCAATGAGAGGATTTGATTATTCGCTCAGTGTGTCTTTCGAGCTCGCACGAGAAATTATGAATAGTCACCTCGATAAGTCTGGCGACGGCTATCCGGTTGAACAATTAGTGCCTCGACATCCCTTTACAACTTATCAGGAAAATGTGGCCTATTCTAGATCATGGCACGCTCGGATTGTCGACGACCAACTGGTACTTCACTCTTACACCGCCTTAACCCTTACCACCGATCGTAGATTATCGGGAAACAGCATCGACATGGGGATAATTTCTATTTGTCGTCATGTAAATACCGGCCGGTTGTGGTTTGTCCATCGAAGTCCCCCTCAGGAAAATGATTTCTCTAGACGTCACGGTTCTGTCCTATCCTGTCCCGTATGCGTTACAGACTATTCCATTGACATTATTTGGGAAGGAGGGCATTGGGTTGTTGGAATCTCTACATATCACGTTCTTGAAACTACAAAGATGAAGACGGACTGGACCTGGGATGTCATGTCCTATTGTCCAGAAGAGGCCCGCAAATCACCACGATTTAGGAAGATGATGGGGACACCGCCAGGAATCGCGATGCACAAGTGGCACCTACGGAATGCCATGGCCCTTGGCTGGACGCCAGAGGGGGATTGGGCGCCTCAGCCAGCTTTCCACTCTGATCCAAATTACTTGGATCGGCCTGTTTATGTGTAGTGGCTTTGGGTAGGACTAAATGAGAGGTGTTGCAGTTTTCCATATTTTAGTTGGCCTGTTTTCTACATTTGTAACCAACCGAAGGGGTGACTGGGAGAAGCGGATATGTTTTGTTGTGCCATAGTTAGAAAAATGAGCAATGATAGTGCCGTGGCCTTCTTATATGAAGAAATATAGCTTATAAGTCTCATTCTTTAAACTCCTGGAGCCAGAATTCCAATGTCGTAACTAATGTTTGAATGCAATACAAGATTCCTCCCCTTCTTCACCCAATGGATATTCATCAAAATCAGGATCAACCTCCATGTCGTCGAGCAACACATTTTTAGACACCTCTCCATGCTCCCATTCTTCTTCAGAGTCTTCATCATCAACTTCGCCGGTGAGAAAGGCCGTTCGGTGAGAGAATAGCTCAGTTTCAACATCGCCGTCCCTCTTAGTCCTAATGACATACAGTCTGTACGCAAACACAACTCCGGGTGCAGTCTTGTAACTGTCATTCTTGCTTTGCTCCCTGTTGACAGCAACATCGCCTCCACCCGAAAGAGTAAGAGGGCCTGTCACTGTAGACGTAGATGCTCCCACTGATGTCAAGTTTTTCGTCCCGCTTTCGCTCGTCACTTGAAAGGAATCTTTGGCGATTCGCAATCCTGAGATGATATACACGGGCCGCTTATTGCCAAACATGCCGCCGTCTATATGCTTCTTTACCTGAGCCAAACCAACAATTGCTTTCAAGGCGTGTTCACTCATGCCACCATCAAATACTCTCGTTTCGAGGTTCACACTACCGTATGTCGTTTTGGTGAAGCGGGATGCAGTCACGTTTCCGACTGGCAAGGCTAAACTCACGAGTTTGAGAAAAGCTTGCGTGGTAAGTGAGGTGCTTTTGCTCTGGGAGTGAAGGTGGTCAGGTTCGGTGAAAGTATTGATCTTGGGGAGGATAATTTCTGGATGAGATGCTGAATTTAGTGAGGCGAGCGAGAGTGTAGGCCTGTTTGGATGCGGTATAATTGAGCCTAATGAAATCTCGCCATCAGGAAGAAAGTTGAAGCTAGGTGGAAAGAACCAGATTGGCTGAGCCATGGTTAATGGAGTAGTGCGGATTCGTAGATATATATTATATCTGTTTGGTGAATGTTGAGGTATTTTCAATTTCGAATGTGATGATTGCAAAAGCCTCGGTGTCAAGTACATGCATTAGCCACTTGATTCTATTGGCTACTATTATATTATAAATTGCCAAATGATTGGACAGAATATAGGTTTGGAATTATGTATTACAGTAGTACTAGAACCACATGGACTTATCTACGAGTGGCAATGCATAAATATATATATTGGGATACAAAAAGAATGGCTCTGTATTTTCATAAACTTCAAGTAAACAAAAGTCTCTTCTACTGTCCCAATATTGTATTCCCACCAGTATATAAAGCAGCCTCAGATACCTTATGGATGCTATCAAGCACCTCGGGAATACCACTATTCTAAATTCAGTAAGCCAAACACTTCAAGACGTATTTGCCTGCTGAGAGCTGACACGTTGCAGACATGAATGGATCACAGAGAATCTCGTAAGATGCTTGGCAGAGTCTTGGTCTGATGTATCCCTCCAGAACGATATTGGGTCTACAAACCACATCCTACTGCCGTCATTTTTTTTCGCCATGGACTTGAACAGCGCTTCCATGCCGCTCTTTCTTCGAAGCAGCTTAAGTCGGGATAACTCATGGTCTCCCTTTGCAGATGGCTCGAGACAGGGCAAAAGATCAGCATACGCAATCATAGTAGAGCAGATAGCCGCTGCTACGGCTGTGGCAATTGATGATCCCGGTTGGCAAACCCCAGGATGCTTCGCCTGTATATCTGCGCAGAATTTGTCTGGAACGTCACTTCCGTAGGTGCCCCATATAGCAGCAGCCCCGTCAGGCAGCCGAGGATTTGTCTCCATGAAAGTGCCGCGACAATTGGCAGCATATATAGATATCACCGAAGAGTGACGAGCAGGAAAGTTTTCATCCTCAAAAGAGGAGTTGCCAGCACTCGCTAAGAATATCACAGACCCTTCTCGCTGCGCTTGGACTGACTTGATGGCATTGTCAATGCCTTTATGATCTCTTGGGAATCCAAAGGACATGGAAATGACATCAGCCTGGCATTCCACACCGGCCCATAGAATTGCCTATTACATATCAAATTGTTACTGTGTTGAACAAACATATTACACCATAGATCATGTTCACTCACCTCTTTGATGTTTTCCTGGCTAGCTTCCAGATCTTTTGTGTTCTTCGCCACACGGGCTATAATGATCTCAGCTGAAGGGGTACAATGCCTAACGAGTCTTGCCATCAAGGTGCCGTGACCAAATGTGTCAGTCATATTGATGGCCGAGCCGTCCGCAAAGTCTCGTTTACTCTTAATATGCCATGATGCGCTGCCGTTATCGCCTTCGTCATTGCCAGTATCTAAGATTGCTACGCGGATCGCTGTTCTCACTCCGTGGGTTCGCCGTTGCCGTTCAATTATCGTGCCGATGGAATTTAAATCTTTAAGCCACTCCTTGGGCTTTACCGTATTCCCAGAATGAAACGATGCCTCAAGCTTGGATAGTTCGTCCGGCAACCCTGTATCTAAAGGGACTGCTCTTGGTTTCCTGCGTATGCTAAGTGTGTTTCCAATTTTATGTCCAAAGCCAGTCTCGGCAAGGTACTTTAGCGGACGCACCACATTCTTGTAAAATTTCTTTCTTCGTGCCAAAATGCCTTCTTGTTTATCCAGCAATGTTTTAGCCGACGAATCTGTACCTTTGCCAACTGGGCCGAGTTTGTTCTGCCTATCAACAAGCATTTTGCCTTCTCGAATGCAGTATTCAATCGCTTTATCAAAGATCGATTTGTCCTTAAGCCCACCCCATTCAACTTTTTTGAAATTTTTTAACCAATCGTCAGCGATTTTATGGTCGCGGTTGGCTTGTGAGATCCTATTGCGTTGGGGAACAGATTGAAAAGGCTTGGAAAGTCCAATTTCCAGCAGCAACGTCCCAATAGCCAGAATCCGGGGATGCTGGTGAACTAGCCTTGCATCATCTACAAAATCTTCTTCTGGGTCGTCCCTCGTTCCAAATGGGAATATCAAGTATGGTCGCAAGAATATCTCATCATTCTCTTCAGTAGGAGGCATGAACCAAATCTTCTCGCTCGTCCACTTGATACGCATCAAGTCTGAGTCGTAGAAGTGATGATAAGCCTGCGCAATGGTGTATGCTAGTATGATTTTATCTTTGGGTAGTAGTTGGAATCCGCGTAGCACATCAGCAAGGCTTTCTCCACGCCCAGGCCCAGGCTCAGTTTCGAGTTTTTTGTTCCTGTGGAATTGGAACTGGCTTTTGGATGGATCAAAGCCAATCTCTACACGGGCGTAGTGCCGCGTATCCACTAGATTGCAAAATGCCGGCTGAGGAGTTGCATTTTCTTCAATAACTGTGCTATCCTCTGGCTCTCTTATAAGCCGTTAGCGAGTACAAATGGTGGTGCAAAGAATGCGAACACTTACATTGTCAAATGGAAATCTTGCCAGTGAGCCATCTGCATTGGAGATATAAGAAGGCTCATGGAGGGAAAGTCATGCTCCTCTTCGATCAAGCATAATCTTGTGGGATGCCATGCTTGACTTTGATGATCATCTTGACTACCAAGCTCACTCGGTTTGCATTGAATGTGAAGTTCAAGTGCGTCGAATAGATGTCTGCTGAAATCAACCAGATGATTTTTCGAGACCGAGTTGAAGTTGACTGGCACGCTACCGCCATCATCATTACCATCGTCTATCAGTTTATAAAGGCGAGCGCAACTATTGTCAATAGTACTTATCAGATGCTCTGTATCTAGGGCTTTGAAGAAGGCTATAATGGAGCTGTTCTTCATTTGGTCGGTCGTATGAGGCTGTTTTCTGAAAAGCAGTTGAATGTCATGGAGAGGACCGTTTGAGCGCCAATGCTGCGCCCACTAAATTGCGTCAATACAGCTCTTCTGTTGTATACATGTAGATATGTCAATAGAGAGATAGACCTACGGTGTCTATGTAATCAAAATTATTCACCAGAATTTGACACAGCTCGTCAACTTCAGGCTCGATCCAATAAACTGGAATCGATTTGAGGGCGTGATGAGTCAGGGCCAAGTTTGTAGCAATCTGCATCACAAGACGCCGGCGGGCTGGAGGAAAGCTCCTCTCTTTAAGTCCATCATTAAGGGCTCTGAAGATGGGGATCGCCAGAGCCAAGAAGCAATCACGGTTGTTCAAGTCACTATCCATACTGTCTTCATCTGTATGAAGCATGCAAACACAGACGGGAGAATCTGTAGGAAACGAAAATGCAGTACCCCGCTCGACCGTGCCCTTGTCGACCAATGAAGCATTGATGCCCAAATCTGGAACCATGTGCAGCTCTCAGCCTCACTTCTCACCCCCCGCCTCAAATGTACAAGGTATACATACATATAAGAGAGTACGTACACATGCACGTAAATGCCTCTTAACGGCTAACTAGAACATCGGATTCGGATTAAGCAGTCCTTCTGTTTCTATAATATTCTTTGCATACGTGTTGATCTAGCTTTGGCTGCACCGATGTTGCGCTCTCCGTTAATAAAAGAATATCAGTTCTCATAATGTCCGCTAACATGTCAGTCTCAACCCTCACACAGCAATGCCTCGACAAATTTCATGAGGCAATGAGCCAGAAAAATGATTCGGGGCATCAAGATCACCTGGAAAACAGACTTGCAGGCTTCAACCTGTGGGTGGATAACGTCGGAGCCCTGGCCAAGTCGGGCGCATCTCTCGACTCCAGATTCCGATCCCGGCCTGACGACCTAGATTTAGTGAAAAACATCTTGAATCTTCTTTCGGATTTCTTAGACGAGTATAAAGATGCCATCCATAACGGCCTTTCAATTGACGAGCCTTTGTTGGATATAGATTCCGCCATTAGAAACCTGGCGAAAATTGGAATCGCGATACGCCGAACCGGCAAAGCTTCGAGAAGTCGCAAGGCCTATCAGTCATTCAACCCAGATGAGCACCACGAGTTCAAACAGCATCTGGAGTGTTTGATACTTCTTCGACCCAATGAAGATCGGCATCACCTATCTGGGCTGGAAATCTCTAGTATCAATGAGCTCAAGGATTCCCCATCAGCCGAGTCAAGCGAGAAGAATGGCATATCAAAGACCAAGCTTGAACAATTAGCTAAATCAAGGATGGAAGATCTCGCTTCCTCGAAGCTGAACGAAATTCAAAAAAGACTGGTTGACGCCAACCTCAGACGCAGACATAACTTTTTGTTAGCTCAAAAGAGGTCCCAGCGTGTCAAAAAAACGGCACAAACCAACTTCACCCCAGATAAGCATCAGTCTGACATTGTTCCTCTTAAAATCGCAAAAGTCCCACTCAGGGCCAAGGTGATAGACCAAGCCAATGTTCTTGCATCCATGGAACCTAAAGACGTGCCAACACAAAACATAGCAGCGCCTACTGTGACTGGTTATACAATTGCATCAACAGCCGAGGGGACTTTGCAGTTCGATCTGGCCAAAAGTCAGCAACGCGCACCAACCGTTGCTCCCTCCCAGATCTCATTCATTGCTGCCAACACTGAGTTTCCGAAGCCTCCGTCGTCCTTTCAAAGTCAATTCATGTTTAAATGTCCTTGTTGTTGTCAATCTCTGCCTAGTGAGGACTTTGCAAGTCCTAGTAGATGGAGGTAAGACAATTCCTCTTGCATATTCATTAATTTACCAGACGAGATATCTCACATCGTTCGGATAGGCAACATCTTATCGAAGATCTATGTCCATACACTTGTATCGCACAGTCGTGCCCAACGCCGGATAAGCTTTTCACCACTAGAAAAGCATGGGAACTCCATTTTGAGAATGATCATTCACCTCAATGGCAGTGTTTGTTATGCAGCGAAGATGATGAGCCGTTTTCATCAGAAGAAGATATAACTACACACACGCTGACTCAACACAAACAAGAGTTGTCAAAATACGAGCTCTCGTTTCTTCTATCCTCTGCTGAGGTGCGATATATGGGACTCGAAGCGTGTCCGCTGTGCTCATCACATGGACCACGAGACTCGACAGAGTTGGTTGACCACGTGGTGCATCATGCTTATGAATTTGCTCTTCGTGCTCTTCCATGGCCCCAATCTGTAAAAGAAAATCTTAACAAGCCGATAGGAACGTTTTCTCTACCAGAGGATGCTTCAAACTCTGAACAGCTTGAGAAATGGCTTGACAATTTAGAAGGGTCTGCGAAAGAGCTCTCTATATCTTCGTTTGACAAAATGGACCACTCACTGCCGGAGGAAGACGGTAAAACCCTTGAAGAAGACTATTTTGCAAACAACGGCTACTTTGAAGATAGGGAAACGGCAGATTCCTTCAAACGTCAAACGGCTCAAGGACGGTCTTCAATAGTATGGAGCGAGTCGTCTGGCCCAGATCTCGCTAATCAAGATGGTGTGAACGATCCTACACAAGCTGAAATAGATTTTTCTGCAGCTGTGTCACGAGGAGACGAAAATGCCGTTCGCTCTATGATTGAAGATTGCCAAACGTTTGATAGCGACGGCAAAATAAGAAAAAGAGCATTAATGGCTGCTGTCCAGGGAGGACATGTCGCAATTGTCAAAGAGCTCCTCGGTAGTGGCATTGAAATCAACTCACAAGATAAACGCGGCCAGACAGCACTATTCTTTGCTACGGAACGAAATGACGTATCAATGGTGCGATATCTTATCAAGTCGGGTATTGATATAGATATTAAGGATCACAATGGCCTGACAGCATTGCACATAGCCATTCTCCAAGGTGATAAAGAATTGATCAGTGCGCTATTTACTCACGAAATTTATCAAAGCTTCACAGATAAACGTGTGAATGAGCTGTTATCATGGGCAGGAGAGAAAGGTCTCCATCCTGGTTATAAAGTCCTAAGCAGACTACGGACAAGATATATGTCAACTCCGAGCGGCACCTGGCAACCTTTTAAGGTCACAACTCACACTAGGGAGGTACAAAAGATGACACAAGTCAATGGCTTGACTACTCTTATCGATTCTATGATAGAGCCTGTATATTTCCGCCTGCTCGACGCTCTGCCGCGCGAGACTAAGAGAGTCTCTTTCAGTCTTGACGGAAAGTATATCGCGACCGGTAACAGCAGAGGATATGTAGAGGTTTTCAACTTTGAGACGAAGAAAAGCATATTTCAAATGGACCTGAAAACAAATTTCTACGTCTGGGGTATCTGTTTTAGCCCTGATGGGAAATATTTAGCCACTGCGTCCCGTCGCAGTGTCGAGGTAAGCAAGCTGTCAATCGGATCACCAATCAAAATACTAATGTAACTTGAAAATTTAGGTATTTAATATTGCAACGAAAGTCTTACAACACTATTTTCCTCACGGCGACATTGTTTATGCACTTGATGTCTCAAAAGATGGTCGTTTGCTCGCATATGGCGGTGGCAGTGGCACTGTTCACATTTGGGATTTGAAAAGAGGAGTCGAAATCAGGACTTTTAGGGCAGGTGAAAAGATTATCTTCGGCGTAAAAATATCTCCGGATTCCTCTTTTGTAGCTGCAGGTGGCTGGGACGGCAATGCCTACACTTGGGATTTGAAAAAAAAGCCCTCAGAGGTAAAGGGGTTTCGCCACGGGCGTATCGTTCATCGCCTGACTCTCTCTTCAGATGGCAAGTATTTGGTTACAGGGGGGGATCCTTCTCTCAAATTATGGGATCTGGACACTGGCGCATGTCTTTCAAACTTCGAGAATACCAACTCTCTGGTTACTGCGCTGTCAATGACTCCAGACGATAGGTGGATCGCAACTACCTTAGGAGACGGATCAGTCCGGTTCTGGGATCTGACAACAGGCAGAAGTCACTGCATATTCGATGCACACAAGAAACGTATCAGCTACATGGCGATTAGCCCCCTAGGCGGCTATTTTGTGACAGCTTCCAGAGATGGTATGCGTATCTGGTCATATGGTACTCCGGGGAGCGATGAAATGGGACAGTAGGAAAATATTACAGATACTATACACTAGATGCTAGAGATGGTCAGCGGATCTTGCAAGGCACCTGGCCAAAGAGCAAATGCCGTAACATCTACAGGTGTGTCGAGTCTTGAAGGCTTCAGCTTCAGTCACGTCTGCTCTTAGGGAATCTAACTGGACAAGATACGGGATAACTGGGCGGAAAGCAAATCTATTCAGTACCCTCCATATCATCATTCATTCAACCAAAAAGAACAGCTGCTAGTGGTATCTTCCAAAAAAGTAGGTATACACAAAAGATAGTCGACACAAAACCAATCTACCAACCAACACCAACCAACTCCACCCATCATAAGAAAAAAAAAACGCTATTTTCGTATCACAAATGCCGTTCAAAACTCGTTAAAAAAAACCATCGAGTAGCTCTCCCCCCTAAATATCAGGCAGTGTCCGAGTCTCATCCTGCATTATCTCGTCACCTCCCAGCTCCTTTTCCAGCTCATCGGCTACAAAACCCTCGTAGTCGTCCAAGCTCTTTTGCACGTGAATCTTGAACTTGATCACGTCGTTTAGCATGCGGTCAATCTCCGTGTGTAGCTCTTCTCGCAGCGAGTTGGCCCGCAATACAAGCTGCTCGTATCTGGAGGTAGTAAAAAGATGTTAGCCATTCTGATCCGCCCAAGAAGGTGTAGCTGATTCAGGCACAGTGAAAACTTACTCAATGGTCGTGTTGATCTCGCGTTGCTCTAGCAGCTGCACAGACTCTGTCAGGCCGGCTCGCATTCTGGATAGTTCCTTTTCCATCTTTTCGATTTGTGCGTCGGATCCCATCTTCTGCGCCGTAGCAACCTCTTTCGTCTTTTCATACTCCTCTTCTGCAGCCCTAACCCTGTGATTCAAGGCTTCAACCTCGTTCCGCTTGTCCTCAATGGCCTCCTTAATGCCATCCAAGAGCTCGTGGTCCTTCATCATATCGTCCATTACAACGCTTCGTCGCTCTGCAATCTCCTTTCGCAAAGATATGAAGCTGCTGCGGACTTGGCCCCTGAGATCTAGGTTAAGGACGTGTCCTGGTTGATAGCCGGTTGTGGCATCAACCAATAGTCGGTCTGTCGCTGGGGTATGTGTTGTGCTGGAGCTCTTCCAGGTGGATGAATTCAGCTCGTTCTCGTTAAGGATAACCTGCAGCTCGTAGTCCCTGCCCTTAGCATTGGCTGCGGTAGCTGGTATGAGGGCTATTTGGTAGGCAATGGTGTTGTACTTGTCCACCACGCGCTCCAGCTCATCAAGCTTTCGGCTGGCCTCGGCCTCCTTTTCCATGACCTTTTTCTTAATCTCTTCCAAGCGCTGTCCGGCCGACTCGATACCCCGTTGCAGACGTTCCCGTTCAGAAGTCATGCGGTCAATATCCTGCATGCTAATGCCTTGGGCGTCAACAGCTCTTTGGAGTCCTCGTCGTTCCTCATCGGCTTCTTTCAGCTCTTCTACAACCTTGTTTAGCTCCTCTTGTAAAACTTGAATGCGGGCTTCGTATTTTTCCGATCGCTGAACGGCGAGCTCGTTGTAGTCTTCAAACTTGACACGATCCTCTTCCATGATTTTGAAATGGTTATCCAAGACGGCAGGGTCCGGGGTGGACTTTTCAAGGTCCTCGATTTCCTTGGACAATCTCTCGTTCTCGGCCTCGAGCATCTCAAGCTCGGCTGTGTACTTTGAATTGGACTCTTCAAATGCCCTTGCCATGGCCTCAACGTGGGGGGCCAGTAGTCGCTCGGCATCCTCGTCGCCCATGTCGTCGTCCATAGCGAGCCAGTCTCTGTATGCACTACTAAGGAAGTTGAAGATGATCTGGTCGCCACTTACATCGACGCCGACGTCGAGGCAAGCATCTATATACCGATTGCTGGCATAGCCCTCAAGCATTTGGGCCAGCTGCATCATCCAATGGAGCAGACCGAGAAAAGTACTCCAATTCTGGCCGCCCACGGCTGCAATCTGGCTTTTTGTGATGCTGCGCTCAAACGGGTATCGAAGCTGCTTAAGAATGGGCGGCACCTCTTGGTCAATATTCTTCTGGAATTTGTGACTGGGGTCGATTCGATGGTAGAGCCACTGGAACATGAAGTTGAAGTCCTTCTGCGTCGGCGACTTGAGAATGTTTTGTGATAACGAATGCTTCATTTCCATCTCAAAGTTGTTTTGCACCATGTAGTCCATCAGCTCTTGGGCGATTCGGGCTTGGAAGGATCGGTCTCTCAGCGGCCGCGGATCGCGAGGGACGCCGGCTGCCTGGGGCGTGGTCTGGAAAAAGCTCTGGTGGCTCACGGGCCCGACTGTGGATTGCCGCGGACGATACACGCTGCTCCGTCTATCGCTATCCGTTGACGGTCTCGCAGCCAACGGGGTAAAGGCGCCCGGGTTGTATGTTGCTCTAGGCTGCTGAAAAGACGTTCGCTTGATAGAGGACAGGCCAATGTCGCCCAGGTTTGCGCCGGACGATGCGCGTTGGAACATTGGCTGGTTCGGGCGCGTCACAGCCAGGGAGTGCCTAGATCCCGACATGGAGCGGCCGTGGGCGGTGCCGTAGGTGGAGGGTCCCTGATTCTGGCGCTTCATTGTCGACCCTGGAGCCGGGATGCCGCTATTTGTACTGAGGCCGCCGAGCGTCTATGGCGTCGGTCAGCGGACGATGCGACGATGTTCCAGATTTCCCACTCTTGCGACAAAGGGAACCTACCTCTCTTTTCCTGCGGACGCTCCACAGGCCCGTGTCTTGAGACATTATAGGCGGTCGGGCCTCTGCTGTTGGTGATGCGACGGTATTCGAGCAGCTAGGAGGCGATTCGCAGTGCGTTTAGCGATCAATTTCGGGGGCAAAAGACACACGAGATCAAAATTCGACAAGGCGGGCTGCGTATTCTGAAGCTTTGAAGCAGTTCTTTCGTGGGGCCACGGGATTGGGGGGAAAAGATAAGGCAGTTGCTCGGTGAGAAAGTAAACAAATGCCTGATTGGCCCAGTGCGGCCTAGCGCGAATGACCTGACACGCATGCGCACGTGATTGCAGAGTGTCGGGGGAGTACCTGCAAATGGGGCCAATTTACTGCGCGCAGCCCGGTAGCCAATAACAGGTGCGAGTACGTACCGTTGCCTCGGCCCAGCATGTTTTCGGTACGTACTTTGCGACCGCGCTCAGCTCAGCCCAGCCCAGCCATGCCGGTTCCACAATTACCGAGCTTCAACATACTCGGACAGTCGCATCTGCTTTCTTCCTCTCCTTCATTCTCATTGTCGACATCCATCGTGATTCCCCTGAAACTGCGTCTTTCAGTTGTCTCTGGTGATTCTCTGAGGCGCCGAGGCTCTGTGTGAGCATACCGATCCATCATCATGGCGATACGCGAGGAAATCGTGGCGTCTGCAGTAAGTGATGCGTCCCATCTCCATCTCCTTGTGATTGACAATCATGGGTTCATCTCTTGGCTGACTGTCGAATTTCCAGGCGCAATGTTAGTTTCGACTCGACTCATCGATCACTTCCACTTCCACTTCCGCAGTGTTAACAATGAAGCAGTTCTGCAAGATCCCAGTGTTGCCACCTCGTCCGTCGAGAACAAAATCTCGTTTCTTCGAACCAAGAATCTGACACAGGAGGAGATTGATGCCGCCATTGCCAGAGCTGGGGGCGGCAGCGGCGCGGTAGCTCCCAGGGCTCCCTATGCTGGCGCGCCCCAGGGTCCTCAGGGTCCTCCTCAGCAGTATTACCAATCCTACCCCCAGTATGCGTGGCAGCCGCCTGCATCAACACAACGGGATTGGAGAGATTGGTTCATCATGGCAACCGTGGTTGGGGGAGTCAGCTATGGTCTGTACTCATTAGGCAAGGTAAAAACAGTATCACGCGCGTCTTTCACTACAGCGATACTGACACGAATCATAGCGTTATGTATACCCCCTCGTAGCGCCACCTACCCCTGAAAAGCTGGAGCAGGACAAGAAGTCGATCGAGGAGCAGTTTGACAAGGCCTTTGCCCTGGTTGAGCAGCTGTCCAAGGACACAGAGGCACTAAAGGATGCCGAGAAGCAGCGGACAGAACGACTGGACATTACACTGGCAGACTTGGACACGATCATGACGGAGCTGAAATCAGCAAACAAGCGCCGCGAAGACGACGCGCAGCGCATTCGCGACGAAGTACAGAGCCTCAAGGACGCCATCCCTAGGGCCATGAACAACCAAAAGGAGCTCACCGACAACCGACTTGCCGAAATCAACACTGAACTTGCCAGCCTCAAGACTCTTGTGTCACAGAGGATGAATGCTAACTCAAATAACTCTATGTCGAGCGGCTACTTCCGAGGCAACAATGGAGTCAACGGTGTCAACGGATCGAATGGCGTCAACGGAACTAGCGGGGCGGCTTCACCCACGACAGCACCCGGGCAATCAGTAACTCCCCCGCCCATCGACAGCGCTGCGGAAGCGAGCGGCACTCCCAAGCCTGATGCTGGCAAGGGCCCGGCTCAGAACAGATTTAACAGAGCGTCTGGCCTGTCCGTTGGCTCCGGAGCCAAGGCGTCAATCCCAGCATGGCAGATGGCCATGGCCAACCAGAATGCCGGATCAGCTGGTTCCTCGTCGGGCAAGGAGCCCGAAAAGGCCACCACCGAGGCCGCGGCCAGCAGCTCGTAAATAATTGCTTGCTTGACTTGAGATTCTCCATGCATTGTACGATTTTGATCAACTTGCGGTTATTGTTGCGCTACGTACGTACGGATAAAGGGACAATGCAGACATCGATTGGATAACGGCCGGAGCGTTGGTTGCTCTATCAAATTTTTTTATGTATTTAATATCAAATGGACCACATATATTTTTCATCTACTTTCGGTTGGGTTACATGTCATTATTATTAGAAGAAGAAGGAAAAGAAGAAGCTACCTACATACCTATCATGACTGCATGGTGGTTGTTATTAAGACTGCCCGAGTGAGATGAAAGAGGCGGGCCGAGGTTCGGGCTTATTGTCGCTCCCGCCTGCGCTCACTAATGCAGCGCTAACTGAAGCCGTCCGTTTTCCATCCCTGTTCCCAGATCGATCTGTCTGTACATGTAAGTACTTGTGCTTGCGGGATGCTGTA